>NC_056680.1:26737500-29385000 GCF_018350215.1 Panthera leo
TAAAACCAAATGTGACTATAGTTGATTCTCTTCTTTCTTTAAAATTTTTTATTAAAAAAAGTTTATTTATTTATTTTGAGAGAGGGAGGGAGCATGCACATGGGAGAGTGGGGGAGGGGCAGATAGCGAGGGAAAGAGAGAGAGTCTCAAGCAGGCTCCACACTCAGCGTGGAACCCTATGTAGAACTTGCTGTCACAACTGTGAGATTGTGACCTAGACCTGACCTGAAATCAAGAGTTGGTCGCTTAACCAACTGAGCCACCCAGGCACCTGGATTTTGTCTGGGTGGCATAATTCATCTGTTGGGAAATAAATGTTTATATATTGCTCTTCCATTTTCAGAGGGCATATAGGAAGATAATTGTACTCATGGAATATTGAATTGGAGCTTGTCAGACATTTTATTCAAAAACATGTTATTTTTAAAAAATTGAAGAGAAATACTCTTTCACTCTTTGTGTAATATTTCAGCCGTTATTTGTTAAATGGACTTTAATAGGCTACCCTGGAAGCAATTGTTGTAGTATTTCTATGAAAAAAATGTAATCTGATTTCTAAATCACTGGCTTATATATAAACTTTAAGAACACAGTTCACTAACAACCTGGAAATTGCCTATATAAATATGTAGGTACAAACAGGTAGATAATGGGTTATGACTTTTGGAATTAAAATTGTAGCAGTAAACAGAAGTGATGAGCAACTAAGGGCAGATGCTCTGGAGTCAGTAAAGCTCGAATCCCACCTCTGCAACAGATTAGCTGTGGGACTTTGGTCACGTTACTCAACGTCTTCTCTGGGACTCAGTTTCTTCATCTTCAAAATTAGGATTCTACTTACTTGATTTGAATTCTAAGAAGGATCAAAGGAGGTAATATTTGTAATGCCTAGTCTCTAGCAATGCCAGCTACTTACTGAGGGTGGTAGATTAGTTGCAAACTGGCCCTGATTCTACAGGCTTTCCTTTTTCCACACCCTTTGAAATATATCATGTTGATGTTCCTCCCATCAAGACATAGAGTCTATTTTTCACCTCTTATATCTATGATGGCCTTTTGACTTATCTTAGCCAATGTAATAGAGTGATTGCAAGCCCAGACTTTAAGAGTCATTGTGTTCTTTTCCTCTTGGACACTTATGACTGCCGTGGAAATAAGCTTGGCCCAGATTGCTAGCGGATTAAGGAGCACATGAAAATGATCTGAGTTGTCTCATTGCAGTTCATCCTAGATCAACGAGACCACTGTCACTTATCAATACAAATTCTTGTCAAAAAAATAATGCTGGTTGTTGTTATTGTTTGGAGCATGACTGACATACAGTAATCTTCACATATTTAAAATATACAATTTGAAGGGCGCCTGGGTGGCTCAGTCGGTTAAACGTCCGACTTCAGCTCAGGTCATGATCTTATGGTTTGTGAATTTGAGCTCTGCATCGGGCTCTGTGCTGACAGCTCAGAGCCTGGAGACTGCTTCGGATTCTGTGTCTCCCTCTCTGTCTTCATCTCCCACTCATGCTCTCTCTCTCTCAAAAATAAAAATTAAAAAAAAAATTTAAAAACCAATATATATCTTTTAAAAAATAAGATATACAATTTGATAAGTTTATATATGTAGCTATATGAAAACAATATGTATACAGCAATGAAACCATGACCACAATCAAGATAATGAATATATCTATCACTCCCCAAAGTTTTCTTGTGCTCCTTTGTTGTCCCCATCCCCAGGCAATCACTGATCAATTTCTGTCACTTTAGATACATAAGAATTTTCTAGAATTATATATAAATGGAATCATAGAGTATATACTCTTATTTTTTGTTTGGCCTCTTTTACTCAACATAATTATTTTGAGCTTCATTTGAATTGCCCTATGCATATTGCTGAGTAGTACTCCATTTTATGGACATACCATAATTGTTTATCTATTCACCTATTGATGAATATTTGGGTCATTTTCAGCTTTTAGCTATTGAAATTAAAAATTTGATTGTAAGTCTTTTTATGGATATATGCTTTCATTTCTTTTGGAAAATACCTATGACGAAAATGGCTAGATTATATGGAAGGTGTGAATGCTTAACTTTTTAAGAAACTGAGGAATTATTTTCCAATGTGTTTGTACCATTTACATTCCCACCAGCAATGGTGTTTGTTTCATGTTTTTGCCAACTGCTGATATAGTTAAGCCTTATATTTTTAGCCATTCCAAAAGGTATGTTATTTTAATTTATATTTCGCTAATGCCTAGTGCTGTTATAAATTTCTTATATGCTTATTTACCATTTAAATACTTTGCTTATTTAAAAATTTTGATTGCTTATTTTCTTATTTAGTTTTGAGAGTTCTTTATATATTCTGTGTATAAGCTTTTTCACCAGGGTATGACTCACAAAGATTTATTCCCAATCTGGGTCTTATCTTTCATCCTCTAAACAATGTCTTTTGAAGAGTAGAATTTAAAAATTTTCATGAGGTGCAGTTTATTAAATTTTATAGGTCATACTTTTTGGTGTCATATCTAAGAATTCTTTGTCTAGTCCAGAGTCATGAAGATTTGCTCCTATGTTTTCTTTTAGAATTTGTCTAGTTTTATTTTACGTTTTGAATTAATTTTTATATATGTTTCAAGATGTGGGACAGCTTCAAAAGGATAGGTATTAAGTCTTCTTAAAATGTTTGGTTGAATTCCCTTGGGAAGCCATCTGGTCCTGGACTCTTCTTTGTTGGGATATTTTTGATTACTTATTCAAAAGTAATAAATACTTTTCTTTACTGGTTAGGAGTCAGTTCAAATTTTTTATTTCTTCCTGATTCAGTTTTGGTAGTTTATATGTTTCTAGGCATTTATCCATTTCTTCCAGTTAACCCAATTTGTTGGCGTATAATTGCTTATGATAGTCTCTTATTATTGTTTGTATTTCTGAGGTGTTGGTTGTGATCTCTCCTTTTTCATTAGTGATTGTATTTATTTGGATCCTTTCCTTTTTATTTTTAATAAATCTGGCTGGGGGGTTATTGATTTTGTTAATTGTTTCAAAGAATCTGCTCCTGGTTTCATTGATCTGTTGTGTTTTTTTTTTTTTTTAATTCTATATCATTGATTTCTGCTCTAATCTTTATTATTTCCATTCTTCCACTGGTTTTGGGCTTTATGTGCTCCTCTTTTTCCAGCTCCTTTAGGTGTAAGGTTAGGTTGTGTATTTGAGATCTTTCTTCCTTCTTTAGGAAGGCCTGGATTGCTATATACTTCCCTCTTACGGCCACCTTTGTTACATCCCAGAGATTTTGGACTGCCGTGCTTTCATTTTCATTGGCTTCCATGTACTTTTTAAATTTCCTCTTTAATTTCTTGGTTAATCCATTCATTCTTTAGTAGGATGTTCTTTAATCTCCAAGTATTTGTAGTCTTTCCAAATTTTTTCTTGTGGTTGATTTTAAGTTTCATAGTGTTGTGGCCTGAAAATATGCATGGTATGATCTCAATCTTTTTGTAGTTGTTGAGGACTAGGTTATGAGCCAGTATGTGATCTATTCTGGAGAATGTTCCATGTGCATTCAAGAAGAATGTATATTCTGCTTCTGTAGGATGAAAAGTTCTGAATATATCTGTTAAGTCCATCTGATCCAGTGTGTTATTCAAAGCCATTATTTCCTTGTTGATTTTCTGTTTAGATGACCTGTCCATTGCTGTAAGTGGGATGTTGAAGTCCCCTAATATTATGGTATTATTATCAGTGAATTTCTTTATGTTTGTGATTGATTAAAAAAATATATACACACACGCGTGCGCTCACACACACACACACCCACACACACACATACACACACACACACACACACACACACACACACACACACACATAGTGTACCAAGTTGGGGGCATAGATTATTACAATTGTTAGATCTTCTTGGTGGATAAACCCCTTAACTATGATATAATATCCTTTTTCGTCTTTTGTTACAGTCTTTGTTTTAAAATCTAGTTTTTCTGATATAAGTATGGCCACTCCAGCCCTCTTTTGATGTCCATTAGCATGACAGATTGTTCTCCATCCTCTTACTTTCAATCTGCAGGTGTCTTTAGATTTAAAATGAGTCTCTTGTAGGCATACAGATGGGTCTTGTTTTTTTATCCATTCTGATACCCTATGTCTTTTGATTGGAGCATTTAGTGCATTTACATTTCAGAGTGATTACTGAAAGATATGAATTTGGTGCCATTGTGTTGCCTACAGATTGGTGTTTCTGGTGATGTTCTCTGGTCTTTTCTAGTCTTTGCTGCTTTTGATCTTTTTTGTTATGTTTTGTTTTTTTCTCCAAAGAGCCCCCCTTAAAATCTCTTGCAGGGCTGGTTTAGTGGTCACAAACTCCTTTAGATTTTGTTTGTCTGGGAAACTCTTTATCTCTCCTATTATGAATGAATATGTGAGACAAAGTTCTTCTTCTTCTCCTCCTTCTTTCTTCCCATGGATATCCAATTCTAGTGCCATGTGTTGAAAAAACTATCCTTTATATATTGAATTGTCAATGCATCTTCATTGAAAATCAGGTTTTATATATTTGTGAATCTATTTCTGGACTTTGTATTCTGTTCCATTGACTGTCTTTATACCAACACTATACTGTTTTGATCACAGTAGCTTTAGAATAAATCTTAAGATCAGGCAATACTAATTCTCCCACTTTTTTCTTTTTAAAAGTTGTTTAGGTTATTCAAGAACCTTTGAATTCTACATAAACTTTAGACTAAATTTGTCAAATTCTACTAAAAAAGTCTGCTGGGGTTTTTATTGGAATTGCATTGAACCTATAGACTAATTTGGGGAGATTGATATCTTATCAGTATTGACTCTTCTGGCTTATAGACATGGAATGTATTTCCATCTATTTAGGCATTCTTTAGTTTCCCTCACAAATGTTTTGTAGTTTTCAGTGTATAGGTCTTACATAACTTTTCTCAGATTTATTTCTAATATTTTGCCTTTTAAATAACATTATAAATTGTATATTTTCAATTTCTGACTGTGTGTTCCTACTATATAGGAATAGAATTAAGTTTTGTATATTGATCTTGTATCCTGTAAGCTTGCTAATGTCAGTTATTTGTTCCTGTAGCATTTTGTGTATTTCATCACATTTTATGCATAGATGACCAGGTCATCTGTGAATAAAGACTTTTTGTACTTTTTTCTTTCCAATATTACATGCCTTATTTCTTTTTATGGTTTTATTTTATAACTGGTATCTTTAGTGTATTGTTGAATATAAGTGTTAAATTGTACATCCTTGCCATGTTCCTGATTTTACAGGGAATGCATTCAGTCTCTTACCATTAAGTATTTGGATGTTATAGGTTCTTCACAGGCATCTTTTATTAGGTTGAGAAAGTTACATTCTATGTTTAGTTTGCTGAGAGTGTTTAACAAATGATGCTGTAAATATAAAGACAAATAAATTAAAAGAAAAAGGATGAACAAAGACATAGCATTCTGTCACTAATGGAAAGAAAGCTGGGGTGGATATATTAATATTGAAGTAGATTTCAAAGCAAAGAATATTAATAAAGATAAAGAAAATCATGGCATAATAATAAAAGAGTCAAGTCATCAAAAGGACATAATAATTGTAAACATTTATAAACATGATGACAGCACTTTAAAATATAGGAAGCAAAATTGATTGAGCTGCAAGGAGAGATAGACAAATCCACAATTAATAGCGTTTGTATACACCTTTGTGAATAATTGAAAGAGTAACTGTACAGAAAGTCCACAAGAAATAAGAGACTTAAAAATACTATGAGCAACAAACAGTTAAAAAATTTAGTAAACAATAAGATACTGTTCACAAGAAAGTAGAATGGTGGTTGCCAGAAGCTGGGGGAGGGGCAAGTGGGGAGTTATTTAATGGGTATAGAATTTCAGTTTGCAAGATGAAAAAGCTATGGAGATTACACAACAATGTAAATGTACTTATACTACTGAGCTATATACTCCAAAATGGTTAAGATGGTAAATTTTATGTTATATGACTAAAAAAATTGGCATCTGCTAATTAGGATTATAAACAATTTCCTGTAAAACAGGTAATACATACTATATGATAAAAACCAAAAGAGGTAATGTTTATAATAATACCTAGAAATAGGCATATTTCTGCAAATATATGCAGATCCTTTATGGGGAGCAGTATAAAAGTTTATTGTGAGATGTTAAAAAAGACTTAAATTAAGGATGCATATGTCATGTTTATGAACTAGGGATTTAAATATTTTTAAAAGATCAGTTATCTCCAAATAGATGTATCAATTCAATGCAATTCAAATCAAAATCACAAAAAGTATTTTCTGAAGAATTTGATAAGTTGATTCTAATATTTATTTGCTAAGAGTCATGAGGGGTGCCTAGGTGTCTCAGTTGGTTACATGTCCGATTCTTCGTTTTGGCTCAGGGCATGATCTCATGGTTTCATGAGTTTCAGCCCCACGTTGGGTTCTGCACTGGAAGTGTGGAGCCTGCTTGGGATTTTCTCCCCACCTGTCTCTGGCCCTCCCCTACTCATGCTGTCTCTGTCTCTTTCAAAATAAATAAATAAACTAAAAATAAAGAAAAAGAAAAGAGCCATGAATAACCAAAACACTCTTTTAAAAAAGGTGATAGACTTTCTCTAGGAGAGCTTAAGAATTATTAAAAAGCTAGAGTAATTAAGCCGGTGTGGCATTAGTGTAGAAAAGACAAATCAACCAATGGAATATGGTCATTTGATATATGACAAAATGTTCATTGTAAAAAAGTTGGTAAAGAATAATCTTTTCAATAAAGGTTGCTATGACAATTAAGTATCCATACAAAAAAAACCCACCAAAGTTATATTCTTAAAAAAAATTATTTTAGGTGGAATAAGATCTATCATGACAGGCAAAACAAGAAAATCTTCTAGTGGACAAACAGATGAATATCTTCATGATCATAGAGTACATAAAAGTTCCATTTAAGAGGACACAAAACTTGTTAAATATAAAGGAACATATTTTTAAAATTACCTACATTAAAATTATGAACTTGTATTCATCAAAAGATACTACAAAGTGACTGAAGAGATAAGCCACAGAACAGAAGATATTTCTAGCACATATGATCAACAAAATATTCATATGCAGAATATATAAAGAACTCCTACTAATTAGTAAGAAAAAGAAAAGCAAATAAAATTGGAAGTGGAAACTTAAAAAAATGGGAATTTCAAAAAAGAAGAAATCCAAATGGCTAATGAACATGTGGAAAGGTGCCCATTCTTATTAGTAGTAGGGGAATACAATTAATGCCAGTATGAAATATAATTACCACTTAATGGTTTGGCTTAAATTAAAAAGTTTGACAATAAATAGTGTTGGCAATTATGTGGTCCAATTGGCACTATCATACATTATTTCATGGAGGTGTAAATTAATATAACCATTGTAAAGCCATTTGGCATATGAAGCACAGTTGCAAATATGTACATACATATGTATAAGATACTTCATAGACACAGTAATGTTTTCTATAATCCAAAGCTAGAAAGCATCCAAATGTTCATCAATAATAGAATGGGTATATAAATTATGGTACATTTATAGAGTGAAATATTATACATCAGTGAAAATGAAATCATCCACAACTACATGCAGTAACATACATCAATCTTATTAAGATAAAGATTAGACAAAACATAATACATATTATGATTCCACTCATCTAAAGTTGAGAAAACTTGGGGCACCTGGGTAGCTCAGTCGATTGACCTAGGTGGCTCATTTCATGATCCTCCTGGTTTGTGGGTTTGAGCCCTGTGTTGGTCTTTGTGCTGATAGCTCAGATCCTGCTTCGAATTCTGTCTCCCTCTCTCTGCCCCTCCCCCACTCATTCTCAATCTCTCTCTGCCTCAAATAAACATTAAAAAAATAAAATTGAGGGGCGCCTGGGTGGCGCAGTCGGTTAAGCGTCCGACTTCAGCCAGGTCACGATCTCGCGGTCCGTGAGTTCGAGCCCCGCGTCAGGCTCTGGGCTGATGGCTCGGAGCCTGGAGCCTGTTTCCGATTCTGTGTCTCCCTCTCTCTCTGCCCCTCCCCCGTTCATGCTCTGTCTCTCTCTCTGTCCCAAAAATAAATAAAAAACGTTGAAAAAAAAATTTAAAAAAAAAAATTGAGAAAACATCACTAAATTTATAAAGAAATTATTGTCAGAAAAATCAGGAATGTGGTTACTTCCAAAGGGAAAGGAGAGAGTTTGTTACTGGGAAGGAAAACATGGAGGCTTCTATAATACTAGCAAATGTTTTGACTCTTGACCTGCATAGTGGTTAATGGTTATTGCCTGTTGAAGTACACATATATGCCTTCACTTTTCTGTATGTATGCTATGTTTCACACATACAAAAAAAAAATACAAGAATATATCCTGATGAAATCGTTCCCTTTTCTCCCAGAAATGCCAGGATGGCTCATTATTAGGAGATCTGTGAATATAAATAATCATTAGACCTAAGGAGAAAAGTCCTCTCATCACTTTATAGCTACTGAAAAATAATTCATGAAAATTCAGCAGTTGTTTGCAATAACAAAATGTGTGCAAATAAAACCAAGTGAATCTCTTTCTTAACATGTAGTAATTATCCATTTCAACCTAAATGGCAGCATTTTGCTTTGAGGAAAAGTTCTAGAGATATTCCTACAGAGATTAGAGAGAGTAATTATGCCCATTACCATCACTAATATAGTACTGTAGTGGCTAAACCAAAGCAATTTTTAAAAGCTAAGTAATTACTAATATAAAATCAGAGGAAGAGGAGGAAAAATGATCAATGTTTGCAAAAGATAGAATTCTATATCTGGACAACCCAGGAAATTAACGAGAAAACTACCACAAACAAAAAGGAAATTTCAAAAAGTTGTGAGGATGAAATGATTATTCAGAAATCAGTAGCTTTCCTGTATGCAAACAATTAGCAAACAAGACATATAATGGACAAAAGATAGCATTTATAGGGATATCAAAAAGGATTACATATAAGAATAATATTTTATTTTATTTTTATTTTAGAGAGTGTGTGAGTAGGGAAAAGGGGCAGAGAGAGAGAGAGAGAGAGAGAGAGAGAGAATCTTAAGCAGTCTCCATGCTCAGTATGGAGCCCGATGTGGGGCTTGATCCCACGACTCTGGAATCATGACCTGAGCCAAAATAAAGAGTTGGATGCTCAACCAGCTGAGCCACCCAGGCATCCCTACGAATAATTGTAACAAGAAATGTTGGGATGAATGTAAAAGATATGGAATGTCCTTGAAAGATAGAAAATAAGTCTCAATCATAGGAAGACTCAATAGTATCATAAGGATTTATATTCTCCCTGAATTTAATTTTCAACTTCTAAATGTAAAATGTGCTATAGAGTCATACAGTTAATAACATTACAATAACAACAGTTTTTAATTGTAAGTAGTTAAGCTAATTGTAAATTTATATGGGAAAATAAACCAACATGAATAATAAGGACAATTTTGGATGATGAAGGAAGACTAGCCTATCAGTGTATTAGTCAGCATTCTCCAAAGTAACAAAACCAACAGGTTACACATATGCCTAGTCACTGTCATTGGTAAACTAAAATGGGGAACCCAAAACTTGACCTATTTTGCCCTACATTCCTCACTTTCCTTCCAAAGGAAGATACTGCTTTTGAGTCCAAAAAAAATTAAATATTTGGAGATAATTCTTAGGACTGTGAACCAGAATGAGCCCTCAGATCTTGTTAATTTAAGTGAAAACTGCTTGTCAGTGGTGTCTTTGGCAAGAAAGATTTAGTTTACTTTTTGAGAATTTTAAAATCTTCTCCTGATTTGAGTGCTGTCCCAAAAACTGAGGAAAATTACACTACTGGAGGTCTCACGCTCCCCAATTCAAAGCATGCAAACTTATGTAACCAAAAAGAAAGAAGAAGAAGAGAAAGAGGAGGACAAGGAGAGGGAAGTGGGGGAGGAGGGGGAGGAGGAGAAGAGGAGGAGAAGAAAAAGTAGAAGGAGAAGGAGAAAAACTGCCTAGTACTGCCCCAGCCAGCATATCTGGCATTCCATTCCATGTACAAATGTCCACTCATCTTTCACTTGAAACTCCAAACCCAGAGTTACTACCGGTAAGTACCCATTCTCTTGGATAGTTTTTTCAGAAATATCCCATACATGTATTTGTATATAAAAAACAATTCTTCTGAGTTTTTCATTCTTACTCGATAATATATCTCAGAGAATTTTCTTTTTTTTAATGTTTATTTATTTATTTTGAGAGAGAAAATGAGAGCATGCACATGAGCACGGGAGGGGCAGAGAAAGAGGGAGAGAGAGAATCCCAAGTAGGCTCCGTGTTCAGCGTGGAGCCCAACACAGGGCTGTATCTCACCAGCCATGAGATCATGACCTGAGCTGAAATCAAGAGCCAGACACTTAACCAAGTGAGCCACCTAGGCACCCCAGATAATTTTCCTTTTTAAGGGCTCCATGCATTGCAGGTTGTGAGCAAATTGTGTCTGGGGGCTGAAATCCAGCCTGTATACCACCTGCATTGGGCTGTGAGAGCTGGGGGTGTCCGGTGGGGAGAAGGGACACCTTTGTCTCATTGTTTTACCTGGGTGTCGGTGGTGTGGAAGAGGTTCTGCCCTTTTGCAATTGGTTCACCAAAAGAGGGCACACTTTTCCTAACTCACACAAGGACGCTTTATGATGAACTATAGAAATGATCCCTGAAAGTATAGTCTTAAGGGCACTTTGTTAGCAGTAGCCTATTTTGGATGTTTCATGATACATTTAACGGCTCTCTCATTGATTGACACACTTTTTTGGTCACACTTTATCCCCATCCCTCCCACCAGTACAGCCAGTGCTGCAGTGAACAGCCTTGTGATATTTTAATGCTGGGTGACAGATTAACTTGTGTCTTTGCCAACATGGCCTGTGTTATTTCCTAGTTTTAACAGACTACAGTTTGCTCACATGCCGTTTCTTACTTAGCATTTCAGACTTTCTTCTACCCTCTTAATCAGTTTTACAGGTCTCAGATCAAATCCCAAAGTTTCAGAGCTGCCCCTAACTTTGGCAGTGGCACAGGAAACTGTGTCGGCACCGACACATGTTTCCCCGTATGTCTCAAACAGAAAAATTAATAAAAGGAGAGAGGAACGGAAAAAGCATGACATGTGCAACAGGGACTCTTTGGAAAGGAAGCTGCATTTATTGGCAAGGTGATGAAGCCAAGGAAAAAGGAAAGGCTACCATCTGTGTTTCTTTTCTGAAGTGAAGCTGGAAGGAACTCACTCACAAGCTCTACCGGACAGAACAGTCAAGGCAATGGAATCCGTCTATTCTCCCTGAAGGAAGTAAGCATCCAATGCTTGGGAAATTGCAGTTAAATTAAATGTCAAAATACTTTCAGCTGAATTGTCAGGCTCCTCTGCTTTAACTGGTGTCATCCACATCCTCATCCTTTCCTCATGACTGCCGTCCCCCATATATCAGAGCAAAGAGCACAGACCTCCCACACGCGGGTCCTTCCTGGACATCTCAGTGTGCATTGCCTGTTGCATGTGGGACTTTTTCTTTTAAAAATTTTGGCAAAATAGATATAACGCAAAATTTATCATTTTAACCATCTTGAAGTGTAAGCTTAGTGGCATTAAGTAGATTCACAATGTTGTGCAACCATCACCACCATCCATCTTCAGAACTTTGTTCATCTTACAGAAGTGGAACTCTATACCCATTAAAAAACTCTCCATTTATTCTTCCCACTAGCCCCTGGCAACTTATTACTCTCATGCAAATAAGTCATACAGTATTTGTCTTTGTGACTGGCTTGTTTTTTTCACTTGGGGTAATGTCCTCAAGATTCATCCATGTGGTAACATACCAAATTTTCTTCCTTTCTAGGACTGAATAATGTGTATGTACCATATTTTGTTTACCTACTCATATTTAATGGGCATTTAAATTTTTTCCATTTTTTGGCTGTTGTGAATAATGCTGTTATAAACATTGGAGTGCAAGCATCTGTTTGAGTCATTGCTTTCCATTATTTTAGTATACATCCAAAGTAGAATTGATGGATCATGTGGTGATAACCATTTAATTTTGGGGGAGAACTGCTATACTGTTTTCCACAGTGGCTACAACATTTTACATAGCCCCCAGCAATGCACAAGGGTTTTAATTTCTCCACAGCCTTGTGTGGCACATGTAACTTTTGACACCATTGACAAATGGCTCTTTCCCATGTCTTTCCATTAATTGCATAAAACTTAGAGAGTTAGCCAGCTCTTTTGGAAAACTGTCTAATGTTGCCCCTCAAAGTCCTCTATTCAGAAATAGATAAAGAGTATATAATGCCTGTCAAAGGGACTAATAAATATTCAAATTGTTATTTTCCTTCTGTATATTTAATTCATTCTTCTTTTCTTCTCTCTTTTTTGACATCATTACCATTTTCCTTATAGTGAGGATCCATACTCTGTATGATAGTGGGTATAAAATAGTTAAATTAAAACTTCTGGACTCCTGCAAGAAATGTCAAGAAATGGAATTCTGCTTTTGCACCTACTGGACACTTTTTTTTTTTTTTAAAGATTATTCATTTATTTTGGGGGGGGGGGAGAGAGCGAGAGAGAGAGCACACGTGAGCGGGGGAGGGAGAGCAGTGATGGAGGGAGAGAGAGAATCCCAAGCAGGTTCCACGCTGTCAGTGCAGAGTCCGATGGGGGGTCCGAACCCAGGAACTGCAAGATCATGACCTGAGCCAAAATGAAAAGTTGGATGCTTAACTTTTCAATTTAGACTCTACTTGGCAGTTACTTTTTGTCAAGAAGTAAGCAAGGAAACAAAGATTATCACAAAGCAAAGAACAAGGGTGCAAAACCCAGAGGCAGATGGAATGGCAAGAGACATATAGCAAGGGCACAGAGAGAGAGAGGACCTGTCCTGGCTCATAAATAGAGGCTGATGGTCCCAAATGGCAATTGGCAGGCTACATTGGAACAAAGCCACACTTAACTTCAATATCCCAATTGACACATTCTGTACCTAAGAGATTGCAACATTTCTGCAATAGTAATAAGTTCCCTGACAGTGGAAATCAGAGTGTCAAGAGCAGCCTGTGACATGGGAGGAGGAGCAGCAGGACTGTAGCAAAAACAATAACAATAATAAAAGTGACCGTTTATTAAACTCTAACTATGTGCAAAGTACTTTATTATTCTTTTGCACCATATTATTAGGCACCACCTGATGATGATGATAATGCAAATGCTTTTAATATAATCTTTTTGAATCTTCACTACATCCCTATTTTATCAACTAGGTTCAGACAGTAATATATCCCCAAATCCCAGTGCTTTAGTATGTCCTTTTAAGACGATTTAAATGCATTGTAATGTAATTTAAAGGCTAATTCTGCAACTTTTAACAAAATGCACTGTTTTATTTTACAATGAGACCCTTGGGTAGACTGTATTTTTCTGATTATTCTCTGAATTAGGATACTTTGCAATATCTTTTTCACCCCAGTCATTTATTTTTCTTCCCAACTTTTGGTCATTTTTAAATTTGGGAATATTTCTTTTAATTTTTTGTTATAGACTTTAATTTTGACATATCTTTCCTCTTCTCCAAAATGCACAGAGGTGTTTTAATGGAATTAAAATCTGGATTAGGAAAAATAAATATGGTTTATTAGGAAATGAAGGTTTTAGGGTATTCAAGTCAAACTATCTAGATGACCCTTTGCTTTTTTATTTTATTTTAATTTTTTAGAAAGAGAGTGTGTGAGTGGAAGAGAGGGGCAGAGGTAAAGAGAGAGAGAATCTTAAGCAGATGTGGGGCTTGATTCCATGGTCCTGGGATCATGACCTGAGCTGAAATCAAGACCTAGATGCTTAACCAGCTGAGTCACTCAGGCACCCTGGTGACCCTTTGCTTTTGTGTGGTGCCTGACCAGTGTAGGTTGGATTGTCTTTAACAAAGAAAACCAAAATGAAAGAAAGAAAAGAAGGAAACAAGCAAGGAAGAAGAAACCATTTTGATGAGACGAAAATTTGAAAAGACAAATTTATTTCCCAATAAAATCAAGTTAAAAAGCCAATTTATTTTACTAGATAACCTCTCTCTTTGCTAAGAAATTTCTAGAGAAAGGTTATTATTAAATAGTATTAGCTATTCTGATTTGCATTAAATTTTGGTTTGCTTATTAAGTAAAATTTTGTGCAGTTTCATCTTGCCACATTCTGGTATGGTAAATCTAAGTGCTTAAAGATTTTTCTTTTCACTGGGTATTTTAAAGAATTGAAAATTTCTTGTATTAGAGAGAGAGACAGAGACAGAGAGTGGGGGAGAATAGAGAGCATGAACCGTGGCGATTGACAAACTGGCAGAGAAGCAGATGGGAAGATAAGTCTTTGGTCTATACATTCCCAGCTGGCTTTGGGGGATAAATTCTCTGAGGTGGAATGGGTGGCCCTATTGTTCTTTCTGCTGAAATTTTTTCTTCAAGCTGAGAGATCATGAGAAAAAGGCAGCTTTATCTTTTCTGATGGGTGTTTAGATGGTCCCCTTAGTTAATTTTAGCTCAATTTTAAAAAAGCCTATTTTTTTAATGAGTTTTTAATGCCTTTCCTATACTCAGGTGGTCTTTTGCAATGACCCGGACAGTAGCAGAAAGAAAGGGTGCAAATGCTTGAGGCCCGGCCACTTCCCTAAGGCCAAATATATTATCCTTTTGGATAGGTCTTGTGAACTTCTGTAAGAAGAAGAAAAGAAGGAAAATCTGTTCACCTTTTATCTTAATAATGTATCAAACCAGAAAGAAAGAAACCTCCAGGGAGAAAGAGAAAGATCACAGTGCTTTGTTTCAACCAACAAAACTCAGGCTCAAAGAATAAAAATATTTCTGGAGGCATATTGTGCCCACCAGGCATTTTGTTGTAATTAGGGAAAAGTCATACAAGGCCACTGGAGTGAATAAAACTACAGCTATATTGGCTTTCCTCTTTGATGACTTTTATTTATTTTGTTTTTTGAAATTAATTTGAGGTATGTATGTGTTTGTGTGTGTGATCATAGCAGTGATCTGACAGTAAATGATCTGTTTATACAAATTACAAGAGTTGAAGAGATAGCAAACTTGCCTCAAAAGATTTAAAAAAAAGTTCATAGAAAGGAACAAGCAAGAGCTTATTTCTTAGAATATCTACTCTTATGTTATGGGTATGTTTGTTCAGAACAACCAAAAGGATTTTTCAAGCTACATTTGCAGCAAAAAGAAAGGCTTCACCTGCTTGGGGCAGGTAATGTAATGTTTAACTAATAAGAGAGAAAAGGCAGTACCTCCCAACTTTGATTTTGCTTTCTGTTTTTCTTGAAGGAGAATGATCTTCAAGCCAGAAGGATGGACTAAAAATCAGTAAAAAAAAGATTTAAAATCCAAGAGAGATTTGAAGAGGAGCACTTGGCCATTTACTAGAGCTCAGATCAAAAGTTATAGGCAACTCCCATTTCACAGCCCTGATCAAAGAACTGCAGTTGTAGTTGGTAATCTTTGAGAAGTCATGGAGTGTGGGAGAGTTTCCAGAATCCTGGGTAGGGGCTAGTGTCCTAATTTTCAAAAGGAGAGGGTAAACAAACAAAACAAAACAAAACAACAGTTGGATGTGAGGCACCTGGATGACTCAGTCAATTAAGTGTCTGTCTTTGGCTCAGGTCATGATCTCGAAGTTCGTGAGTTCGAGCCCCACATTGGGTTTTGTGCTGACAGCTCAGACCCTGGAGCCTGCTTGGGATTCTGTGTCTCCATCTCTCTCTGCCCCTCCCCTGCTCGCTCTCTCTCTCTCTCTCTCTCTCACACACACACAAACACACACACACACACACACACATAAACGTTAAAAAATTTAAAAAAAAATTTTGTGAATAATTGGAGAAAAGAATGTGGTGATGACTCGTTCTGAACATAGGCTTTTCAAGTCAAGTCAAAATGGTATTGCCTTTTCTTCTGATTATTCATTATACCAGGGACTGAGAAAATGTCAAAGGCAGCATAGAATTTCATCATTTGGGGCTCTGTGTGGACTGTCACCTTTTCAGAAAGGCAATTCCTAAGCGGTTGGTCTAAAGCAGCTATCCAGGTTAATAGCCATAAAATGTTACCTTACTGTTTTTATTTAAGACATTTATTGATATATAAAATTATATTGCAGCGATTTTATTTGTGTATTGCTTGGCTCCTTTCCCACTGGAATGCAAATTCCATGGGGTTGACAGTCTCATGTGTCTTAACCTTTACTGTATTCCTGCCATCTTAAACAGTACCCTAGCAGTAAGCACTCAATAAATGAATGTTGCTTAAATGCACTTTTTTTGATATAAATGATTTCCAAAATATAAATGTGAGGTATAATGATTATTTTGGCAAGCCATTTGACCAAGTGGTCCATTATTTCCTTGATAATGAGATAGAGAAATTTATGGGATGGCTTTATAGCTGCCAATTTGTGGCTTGGCTGCCAATTATTATAGACATTTCAGACCAAGTAGGGGTAGGGTTAGTTGCAAGACAGATCAGGGACAGAGGCTGGCTTCTGATTCCCTTACTTCTTCATTTGTAATTCTATCTGTAAACACATGAACATATCTAAATGATGGTACAAGTGAGGGGCTTACACTGATCCCAGAAGGATGCTTCATCCTGTCAAATTAACCTTCATTTTCTTATGCTTGCGTATCATGTTGCTCATTCTTTTATTTAACATTTATTTCATTCTGCTTTGTTTCATTCTTATTTATTTTATATAGTTTATAGTTTTGAATACATTTGAAATTCAAAAGGTAAGGTATGCATTGAAAAGCTTTCCTTTCACTCCATTGTCGGCCAACCCATCCACCTCCCCAGCCCATAAGAAACCAATGTTATTAGTTTCTTTGTATTCTTCCAAAGATATTTTAGTCTATTTAAGAATACATACACATATATTTTTTATATATTAATATTTATTTTGTCTATGTATCTATGTATCTATCTATCTATCTGTCTATCTTCTCTCCTCTTTTTATTTTTTTCCCACAAGCAGGGGAGGGGCAAAGGTGGAGAGAGAGAGCATCTTAAGCAAGCTCCATGCCCCACATGGGGCTTGATCTCACCACCATGAGATCATGACCCGAGCCAAAATCCAGAGTCTGACACTCAACTAACTGAGACACCCAGGCACCCCTCCCCTCTTGTTATGCAAATAGCATACTATGTATACTGTTCTGTACTTTTATTGTCCACAGATGTTTTAGAGAAAACTTCCATACATGTCCCTCAAGTATGTCCTCATTCCTCTTTTAGTGATGCATAATATTCCATTTTTTGGCTGTTTCATAATTTCTTTAACTTATCCCTTAATGATGGACTAAAGTTTTTCCACATCGTTTACTATTATAAATAAAGCTGTAGTGGATAACCTTGTATGTTATGTCATTTCACATCTGAACAAGAGTATGTTTGTCTTCAGGGAAAAAAATTATAGAGGTAAAATTGCTGAGACATGTATTTGTAATTTTGGTAGATGTTGCTAAATTTCTCTCCAAAAGGGAGGCTACCAGTGCATATTCCCTGTTACCCCACATTCTTGCTAATACAGCTGTTTTAGTTCTGAATTATGTCTTTCTATTATGAATAAGGCTGGTCATCTTTTCTGTGTTTGAGATCCATCTTCATTTTTTGACTTGTTTATGTATGTGCTTTGCCCATTTTACATTTGGATTACTGTATTTATTCATTTTCAGAATTTGTTATAGTTTTAGGAAATTAGCTTTTTGAGGGAGATATGGATCACATATATGTTGAAGTAGAAAATTCTTCTCCATATGGTTTCTGTCCATCTCTTTCCTAAGTTTATTCTTTTTAAAAAAATTTTTTTAATGTTTATTTTTGAAGGAGAAAGAGACAGAGTGTGAGTGGGGGAGGGGCGGAGAGAGAGGGAGACACAGAATCCGAAGCAGGCTCCAGGCTCCAAGCTGTCAGCACAGAGCCCGACGCAGGGCTCGAACTCACAAACCACGAGATCATGACCTGAGCCGAAGTCGTACACTCAACCGACTGAGCCACCCAGGCACCCCTTTCCTAAGTTTATTCTTTATTATTTAAGTTTTTGACTACTGTAAATGGGGTCATAATTAGGTTTTATGTATCTGAGTTGCTTACTATCTTGTATACACTAGAGGTTGGCAAACTACAGCTTACTGGCAAAATATGGCCTACCATGTGTTTTTGTAACACATGTAGGAACACAGTCATGTCTATTTGTTTATATATTTGTTTATATATATGGCTGCTTTTGCACTCCAGTGGCAAAGTTGAGTGTAGTTAAAATAGAGACTTATGTGACCCACAAAACCTAAAGTATTTACTGTCTGGACCATTGTGGAAAAAATTTGCTAACTCCTGTTATAAGCTTCTTCTTTGAGGGTTTATTCAATTCTTTAACTGTACAACTTAGTAAGTTGCATATAGTCAGTGCTCTGAATAGTACATAGTATGTTTAACTGACTAAGGAAAACCTAAAGCTGTTATTAGCCATTTGATAGAAATATGGCTTTCTCCAAATGAGAATGGTGTTAATTTTACAAATATTCATTGGCTATCTACTGTATGTTTGGCACTATTTTACATTCTGTGGATATAGCAATTAACAAAATACATAAAAAAATCCTATCTTTAAAAAAAACACTGGACATAACTAGGCAATTCCGGTTTTATTTGGCAACAAGAATTACTGTTCAACCTAGTACTGTTGTCTAAATAATAATTGTTAATATGTAATTACCTTCTATATCATTTGTTGATTGGCTGTCATTATAATCATTTTGTAAAATATTCTGACATTTTAAACACTTAAATTCATAACACCATTAATCTTTGATATGTGCAGTGTCAAGTTAGCCACTAGTCATATTTAGCTTTTGAGCACTTGAAGCATGGTTAGATTGAATTAAGATGTTGTAAAATACACAGTGAATTTTAAAGATTTATTACAAAAAAGAATATATCTTTAATAATTTTATAATATATGTTGAAAAATATTTTGGATCTATTGAGTTAAGTGAAAGGTATTAATAAAATTAATTTCAATTCTTTGTTTATATTTATGTAGCTATAAGAAAATTTAAAATTGCATGTATAGCTTACATTATATTTCTATTCGACAGTCTTCTTCCGGAAACCTCCTTTATGCTTAGCTGGTGTTTCTCAAATATGGATTTTTAGTAGATGGGGACACAGGGTTAGGCAAAAGTTTAAAAGTTTTTTGCTGGGTTCACAGAGTCTTTAATGTGTTAGTTTGCAATGTTAATTTCCATGGGGATAGGCATTGTTTATAGCATTCCCTAAATACATTTTAATCAGAGCTTTCTTGAAATGCCCTTTGCTAGTCTCTGACCAAACTGGCAGCACTGTGCTGCACATCTGCTCATCTTGGAATCTGGTACAAAGGTACCAATAGGACAAGGCTTTAATTCACAAGGGCAGTCTTCAGTTCATTTTCTAGATTTTCCCTTGCTTTTCTAAGTAAAATCAATGCAAATTATTTTAAAATGTAATTCTATTGTTTGAATACAATTCACCAAATTTTGAAAAGTTTTGTTGATTAAAAAATATCAAGGTCAACTGGACTTATAAAAATTATTCATTTTCAAAATGTAGAGCTGTAAATGGGCTTGTCCTTTTGGATGGTGATGTAGAGAAATCCAGTGATGAATGGTATGGAAGTATTAGTTGAAAGTCCTATTTTTGACAGAAGAATATACCATTCACTTGACCTACACAGTGGGAAATGATAAATTCCAGAATACGATTGAGGTGGGAGTTACTTCAGTGACAAATGTTACCATTTATTATATTTGGAAGTCCTCTTTAGAAAGGCATCTAGGAGATAACTAGATGTAAGCCACCGTGTCATAAGCCTTGAATGAGCTTTCTATCATTCAACCCGTTTCAGAGTATGAGAGTGTCTCCTCTGAAGACATCGATCTCACACTTTCAGATCAACAGAATTTCAGCTCCGCACTTCTAGTAACTCAAAAATGGTTCTCAGGCTTTTCTCCAAACTTTTCCCCCATCATGAAATCCCGTAAGTTATATGACACAGAGACATACTACATTGTCGATGTTTTGGTAAGGACGACACGGACTTTTTTGTTAACATGCTGAATGTGCCTTTTGACTTCTGGCAGAAACTAAATGGAGTAGAAATTGTCCATCTTAATGATACAACAATGGTAGCCATTCCCCACAGAGAGAAAAGAATCCATTGCTACGTTAACGGTCCCTTTTGGGACTCTCCTTGTGTTGTCTAGCTCTTGTAATTGAAACAAACAAAAAAAAGTGTAATTCTTTCCTTCTAGGCTTGGTTTTTCTCCTTTGTGGCAGAAAGCTTACCAAATTAGAATAAATGAAAGAAAGTATAAGAAAAGCAAGACTGTGGAGAAGCTGAGTAAGTGAACTCTTCTTGCCAAAGACTGTGTCTGGGCAGTGCATTCAAATTGGACATGGCAGAGCGGATCTGATTGTTGGTCCTGCTTAATGGTAAATTTCTGCAAAGTCAATTGACTGAGCATATCAGTGCTCTGAATTGACAGTTAAACCAGACCAAGCCCACTAAATTGGCTATCCTTTGGTTCTCTGTTTTTCAGTCCTACAGAGTCATAAATCAAATAAACAACCATCCAACTAACAAATAAATCAAAACAAACCAGCAAAGTATAAAATAAATAACATAATTGAAACATTCTTTTTCCATTTGGTGTTTACACAATAGATCAACATAAAGTTTTTTTTTTTGTTTTGCCTTTTCTTTATTCTGTTCATGGGCTGGTGCTGGTGCTGGTGTGGGCTTATAGACACTGAAAACTTACTTGCAAGGTTGCATTGAAATTTTAATCTAAAATGGAAATGTGTTGGCTTGTTATGAAGACTGCCATTGCATCATATTTATATACATGTGTGCTTGTGCTTGTGTAAGCATGTAACACTTAATGAAAATTACAAAATGCCATCTCACAAACTAACAGTTAAATTGTTGATAAATCTGATCCAAGATGACCCATTTCATTTTCTTAGAGTAAGCCACTTTTTCAGTGTGTTTAATATAAAATAAGACATTTGACTGTAAAAAATTAGAATTATAAGTAGGCAAATTAGGAAAAATTAGCTGTAATTTCACCACCCAGAGATAGTCCTACTAAGGTGTTACAGCTTTCTTGACTTTTCTCTCACATTAAAACATGAGCAAATACCATACACAGTGGTCTTCTAAGCTGTCCTTTTTGGAGCTCCTGAGTGGCTCAGCTGGTTAAGCATCCGCCTCTTGATTTGGGCTCAGGTCATGATCTCATGGTGATGAGATTGAGTCTTCCATTGGCCTCCATGTTGGGGTGGCTCAGTTGGTTGAGGTTTGACTCTTGATCTGGAGTCAGGTCATAATCCCAGGGTCATGGGATCAAGTCCTGTGTTGGGTTCCATGCTGAGAGTGAAGCCTGCTTAAGATTCTTTGTCTCTCCCTTTCTGCCCCTCTCCCCTGCTTGCATGCTTTCTCTCTCCAGAATAAATTTTAAAAAAGGAACAAGTACATTTAAAATATTTTTGGTTACATGTTCTGAAATAGCCTTTTAGAAATGATATGTGTACCTATGCATAATTATCCAATATGCAGTATAATAGTGAAGGAAGCAGGTAATCTCTGACTGTAGGAACCTGACAACCTAGGAAGATGATGCTTAGCTATATTTTGTATAGTTAATTACTGTGATTTAACAACAGTGTCATCACTTTACTTAAACAATAAAAAAACACATCTAACATTTATTAATTTAAATGTTTTGAAAATAAGCATTTAAAAACAAATATTTTATTTAAGTGAGCCTGAATTTTGGTTTTACTTAATGGCTAATACCTACAGTTAGTTGACTTAGCACAGCAGGGGTCTAAACTGATCATTAAATCCACCAAACCCACTAAATTGGCTATCCCTTCATTCTGTTTTCCAGTCATATTTCCAGTACAAAAAAAGTAGCAATCAGAAAAATAATTTATAAACTATAAATTAATAAAACACTAGTAGCACCTCAGAAGCTCCTCTCAAGCTCTCATTTTCTAATTCCTCTCTCATCATCAATGATGATGACTCTTCACAGACAACAAAAGAAAAACTAAATAGGACTCTATCAAAATTAAAACTCTTTTGTGCATCAAAGGACACTATTAGAATAAGAAAACGACACATAGACTGGGAGAAAGTATTTGCAAATCATACATCTGATAAGGGATTAATACTTAGAATATATGAAGAGCTCCCAAATCCAAAAACAACAATGTAGAGACACAAACAACTTGATTAAAAAAATGGACAAAGGGCTTGAATAGACAATTCTCTAAAGAAGATATACAAATAGCCAATAAATACATGTATGAAAAGACACTCAACATAACTGGTCATTAGAGAAATGCAAGTCAAAACCATAATGAGATACCACTTCACACCCATTCGGATAGCTGTTAACAAAATGAAACAAAACAAAAAACACAACACTCAGGAAAATAACAAGTTGGTGAGGATGTGGAGAAAGTGGAATCTTTGTGCATTGCTGATGGGCATGTAAAATGGTCTAGCCAGTATGGAAGAGACTATTACATTTCTCCCAAATAATTAAATATTGAATTACCATATAATCCAGCAATTCTACTTTGGGGTGTACACTAAAATAATTGAAAGCAGGGATTCAAACAGATACTTGTATAACAATGTTTATAGCAGCCTTATTCACAGTAGCCAAAAGGTAAAAACAACTCAAATACCCACTGGCAGATGAATAGATAAAAAAAATGTGGTACATATTTATTATTCAGCCCTAAAAGTGAAGGAAATTCTGATATATGCTATAACATGGATTAATTTTGAAGACATTATCTTAGTGAAATAAGCCAGATACAGAAGGACACATATTGTGTGACACCATTTCTATGAGGTACCCACAGTAGTCAAATTCATAGAGAGAGAAGGTTGCAGAGGCTAGGGTAAGGGAGAATGAGGAGTTCTTGTTTAATGGGTACAGAGTTTCAGTTTGGGATGATGAGAAGAGTTCCAGAGATGGATAGTGGTATTGGCTGCATAATAATATAACTTTACTTGATGTCACTAAACGGTACAATTAAAAATGGTACGTTTTAAGTGCACCTGGGTGGCTCAGTCGGTTGAGTGTCTGACTCTTGGTTTCAGCTCAGGTCATGATCCTAGGGTTGTGGGCTCTGTGCTAAGCTTGGAGGCTGCTAAGTTTCTCTGTCTCTCCCTCTGCCCTTATCCCCCCGCTTGTGCTCTCTCTTTCTCTAAATTAACAACAAAAAAAGGTACATTTTATATTACATATGTTTTACTATATGCACAGAGATGATGACTCTCCTTTATTAGTTCTGTATGTTTTTGCACTTTAAGTTGAATTATGCAGTGTACCTTTTTGTGTGTGTGTGTCTGAGTTTTTTACCTCAACATTACTCTTCACATTCATGTTGCAGGTGATAGTCCCCTGTTTATTTTAATAGCTTTAAAGTATTTGTTAATAGGAATAAACCACATTCTCCTGTTGATGGGTACTGATTCTAGTTTTTGCTTCTTTTTTCGTTTGTATGTTCTTTGCTATTTTGCCTAAGACTGTTATTCTTTAACATGTCTGTGTGTGACACATAAATATATCTCTACCGAGTGTATACTTAGGAGAAGGAATTGCTGGGTCATCAGGTATGCATTCCACAGTCTCATGGAGTTCCAGTTGGTTCCATATTCTCATCAACACTTGGTATTGTAGTTTGCTTAGCTATTGCAGTGGGTTTGTGGTGCTGTCTCATTGTGACTTTAATTTACATTTTCCTGAAGACTAATGATGTTTACTATGGTTTAATAAGTCCTTTGGCAATTTGGATATCCTGTTTTATGAAGTAACTCTTATCAGTTTTTCTATTCGGTTGTCTTTTTGTTTGTCTTATTGATTTATAGGAATTCTTTATTCTAGAGCCTTTGTGGGATACATGTATTCCAAAAAAAAAAAAAAATGTCCACTGTCTTGCTTTTTAAAACTGTCTTAACGGTGCCTCTTGATAAGCAGAAATCTTCAATTTTAATATAGGAAAATTCAACATTCTGTGCTTCTATGGCTAGTGGTTTTGTGTTCTGTTTCAGAAATCTTTTGCTTAACCCAAACTTCTAAAGATACTATCCTATGTTATCTTCTAGTACATTTATGCTTTCTTTTTGCATTTAGATCTATAAGTTACTTGGAATTGATTTTTGTGTATGGCATGTGTTTGGTGGTGGGTGGGGGGTAAGTTGATAACTCATTTTTTCCATATGGATAATTGACACAGCATCATGTATTTAAAGGACCAATTTTACCCACTACCGTTCAATGTCACCTTTGTCATAGCCAAGAGAAATGAAAGCAAGCATAAGTCTATCCAAAGACCTGCATACTAACATCCACAGCAGTGTTGTTTATAATAGTGAAAAACTAAAAACAACCCAGGGGCACCTGGCTGGCTCAGTTGGTAGAGCATGTGACTCTTGATCTCAGGGTTGTGAGTTCAAGCCTCATGTTCAGTGTGAAAATTACTTAAAAATAAAATCTTTAAAATAAAATAAAATAACCCACATGGTTACCCACAGATCAGTGTGTAAACAAAATGTGATACATCCATACAATAGGAAACTTATCAGCAATACAAAAGTAATGAACTGCTGATACCCTCAGTAATATGGATTGAAATCAAAAAATAATTATACTGAGTGAAAAAATTCAGATAAAATAGTATAAATCATATGATTCCATTTCTACAAAATTCTAGAAAATACAAACTAATCTATAATGATAAAAAGGAGATCAGTAGTTTTCTGGGGGAATAGAGGATAAGGAGTAGCAAGAGAGTAGGATTATGAAGGGGCATGAGAAAACTTTTGGGGGTATTGAATATTTTATACTGATTGTGGTGATAATGTTACAGGTGTGTAACATGTTGAATCTCATTAGGGTTAAACATTTTAAATATGAATGGTTTTTATACATATAAAGCTGTCAAAGATCAACCAGAAAGAGAAAATTTCCATTGTGATTTCTTCTCTGTTTCATGGATTATCCAGAACATTGATAATCTTCTAAACATTTGTGGATTTTTTAGTTATTTTTTGTTGTTCTTGTTGCCATTGACTTGTAGCTCAATTTTATTATGGCTACTACCTGCTTTTAACACATTAATCATTGAAAAACTTGCTTTATGGACCAGAATGTGGTCAGTATTGGTAAACATTCCGTATGTACTTGGAAAGAATGTGTATTTGCAGTTGTTAGTTGTAGTTTTCTATAAACATCAATTAGATGAATTTTGTAATAAAGGTAATTCAAATAATTTCATTATTTTATCATCTTTTGTCTGCTTGTTCTATCAGTTATATAGGCAGATATTTTGATCTGCAGTATCATGTGGATTTTTCTATATTTCCTTTTAGTTCCATCAACTGTTACTACATTTGCAGATGTAAAGCAATGATGTTAGGTGCATATTTATTTAAAATCGCTATATTTTCTGGTATATTGACCCTTTTGTCATTATGAAGTTTCCTTCTCATTTCTAGTAATGTTATTTCCCTTAAATTTGATTTTGTCTGTTATTAGTAAAGCTAAGCTAGTTTGTTTTGATTAGTGTTTGCTTTGTGTGGTGTATTCTTTTCTGTCTTTCTACTTTGAGGCTTTCTAGGTCTTTATACTTCAGATGTGTTTCATGTAAGCAAAGACAAAGACTCTCTTTTATTTGGATTACATAGCTGTTTACCATAATGGAATTACTGGTATATTTTAATTTAAATCAACCATCTCACTTTTCTTTCTCTTTGTCCCACTTATCTTCTCTTTTTCTTTTCTTTCTCCTTTTGTATTGTTTCTTGTAGCCCCTTTATTTCTCCACCATTAGATCTCTCTTGCTAGTCTTGTAGTAGTTACCCTAGAAATTACCACATGTATCTTTAAATCATTAAATAACATCATTTAGTATATTTCCACCTCCTGGACAATGTAGTAACTTTAGAACATGTTAATTCCACTTCCTCCCTCAGCCTTTTATGGTATTATTGCTAATGTATTTGTTTCTTGCATTTATATTAGATATTTATGTAGATATTTTAAGCCTTATAGGTATTTTTGTTATTACTTTATACAACTATGCATTTAAATACATCTTCATACTACTCCTTTTCATTGCTTTTTATATCTTTCTTTATCTTCTTCTAAATGTGATGATTTTGCTTCTACTGAAGAGCACTCTTTGGTGCAGATCTGCTGCTTATAAATTCTCTGAGTTTTCAGACTTTAACTTCATTTTTTAAATGTTATTTATTTTTGAGAGAGAGAGAGAGCAAGCAGGGGAAGGGCAGTGAGAGAGAGAGAGAGAGAGAGAGAGAGAGAGAGAGAGAGACAGAATCCCAAGTAGGCTCCATGCTGTTAGCATGGAGCCCGATGTTGGGCTTGAATTCATGAACTGTGAGATCATGACCTGAGCCGAAATCAAGAGTTGGAGGCTTAACTGACAGAGCCACCTAGGAACCCCTCAGCTTCATTTTTGGAAGTCAATTTGGCTGGGATTAGAATTATAGGTTTGGTAATTTTTTCTCTTTTCCCCCCTCTGGCACTTTGAAGATATAATCCCACTGTCTTTGGTTTCTATTGTTAATAAGCTCTTAGTCTTACTGTAGATCCTCCAGAAATAATGTGGCATTCTTTCTAGTTGTTAAACTTTTCTCTTTGTCTTTGTTTTTTAGCAATTTTATCATGTTGTGCCCAGGTATGATTTTTCTTTGCATTTATTTTATTTCGGATTTGTAGTAGCACTTTTCAGATTTTGCTTTTGCTCCCATTCTGTCTCTCTTCTTTGGGGACTCCAATTATACATATTAGACCTTTTGCCCATATTACACATGTCTTTTACACTCTTTTTAATATATTCTCCTCTCTCTGTCTCCTTTGGTTGGATATTTTCTTCTGATTTATCTTCCAGTCTATTGATTCTCTGTTTAGCTGGATTTATTCTGCTTTTTAACTTATTCATTGAATCCTTTATTTCATTTATTGGATTTTTTTAGTTCTACAATTTCATTTGACTTTTTCTTTATAATTTTCAGGTCTTTGTTTGAAATTCATTTTATCATGTGCTTTTAAAAACATAACACTTAGTTATGCTTTAAAGTCCCTATATGATGATTCTAATATCTGTAAGAAGATACCCACAGAAGAGTGGGTCTATTTCTATTGTCTTTTCTTATTTTTATTTTTAGCTATTTTTTTTGTCATGCCATGCATGTGGGTCATTGTTTATAAAAATTATAGAGACAGTTTGAGTTTCTGGATCATATCTTACTTCAGGCAGGATTCACATTTGTTTTTGGCATGCGGATAGCCTAGCCTGCATAATCAGTTTGATCCATTCGTGGGTAGAGCAGATACAAAGTTGGGCTTCAGTTCTGTGAGGGTTATTTTATTTAGTTTATACCCTTAAGTTATAGCACTTCAAGAGTACCAACTCGAAGCCCAAAGTGTTTACTTAGGCCCTTCCTACTGGGTGAACTCAGAACCGCAAATTTTGTGAGACTACAGTAAACTCTGTTCAATTCTATAGCCTTTCAGACACTATTTTCTGTTCAGCTTTTCTTACTTTTCAGCTGCTTCTTGAGAATTCACAAATAGTTCAAAAGCGGTGCCAAATGCCAGTTCACTTCTCTGGGTTTCTTTTCTTTTTAAGATCTTGGTCCTTCAAATCCTCACTGTCTTTGTAGCTCTCTGACTGCCTTCCAATTGATGTTTGTTTTAATTTTTTCCAGCTTTTATAGCGATTGAGAGTAGTAAGGTTCATTTCAAATAAAATGGTCTGCCATTTTAAGGAAGGGAAAAAATCAGTATGATTTGGATTTATATGTTGTTATCATTTCTGTTATTTTCTCATATTTTTATCTCTCTGATAGTAAAGAAAACTGAAGCATATACAGATTTTGCTTCAGGCAAAATTCATAGTTAATGACTCAGCTAAGAATTCCTTTTATATCTCTGAGCAGCTAAGAATTTTCTCACTATTCATACTAGATCTAGTGCTTTTACCTAGGATAGATAATAGAAATACTGGAAATGACAATTTTATGATATTGCATATTCTGCTTAGAAAAATGATTATTTTCCATTTATAGATATTTAAATCCTGTTTGTGATTAGTTGTGTCCTAACTTTTGTTTGGGCTTAAACATGTGGATTCCAATAATCCACATGTATTGGGTACTTAGACATAATGCCAAGGCTTTTATGTGCATCGGCTCATTCAGTCCTCACAGCAAACCTCTAAGGTAAGACGTATTTTCATCTTAATCTTGAGACAAGATAGCTGCATTTCAGAGGGTTTCATTAACTTGCTCAAGGCACACTATTAGTAGGTGATGGAGCAAGTGCTTGAACCTGTGTGATGTAGTGGAATGAACAGTGGTGTTTGAAATGAGACAGACCAGCCTTGATACTCTAGAATTATCACTGGGTGGCTGTGTGGGCAAGGTCTGAGCCATAGAATCCTCATGTGGTAATGATATGACTTGCTTAACAATGTGGTGTCCAGAAAGTCAAATAAGTTATATGAGTGTACCTGGTATACACGAGGCACTATCTGAATGCTGGAGCCCTTCCTTCCTTCTTGTGTAAACATAAATATTTGAAAAAAAACTTAAAGTTTACAAAAGACTTTCAAGAACAGGGTATTTACCCCATTCATCAATTCTGAGTGATAATCTGGATAGGTAGAGATGTGGAAATGACGTATCAGAGATGTAAAGTGACTTGCCTCCATTTACTCATTTTACATGTAGAAGAATTAAGCTCTGTTGATTGCAGCGCACCTAGATTAACACCATAAATATGTCCTGAAAAGGGAATTTTATGTAAATTACTTAATATTTCAATTGTACAAGAGGAATCTGCTATTTAAAGGATCCCTGCAGTGAATGCTTTTGTGAAGTCAGGAATAATCCTGGAAATGAAAATTATATTCCACTAATTTATCTGTTTTACAAATTTGGCTTTTAATGTTTCTTAAAGTTGGTGGTGTCTGATATTGACTTTTCCATCCTCAAAATGTCTTTCTGTTGATAAGATATTGTTACTTCATTTCTAGAATCTAATTAGATAGTTTTCTAAGGGACAGCAAATGTCAAAATCCACTAGGGTTAATTGCTTGCAGTGTATTTTAAAAGTAAAGGAACATACAAAATCAATAAAACTATGGTAGCAGAATTAAATCATCTTGCAACTGTTTTCTTCAAATGTATGATTCATTTGAACATTTTAACGTTTTGTTCAAGAAAGGCATTTAGGTTATAGCTGTGTCTTCAACTGGGTGCTACAATGACTCAGCTGGCCTTGGTGTACAGGTAAGGTGGTCTTCTTTCTGGCAAGTGCTCTGGATGGTTTGTTTTATAAGAAGAGGCCAAATTTACCCTCAAGGCATCCAGTTGACTAGGAGATTCATCTTCCAGACTCTTGGCAGAAGACATACTTCAAATTCCCCTTTGTTCTGGTCTTACCAAGCTCAGCTACTTAACTATATTTACACTTAAGAATGCCTAAAGGATCTTTGCTCCATCCATTTATCAAGATCAAAGGATTCCAGTCTTTCTCCTCAGACGTGAGCAGAGGAAAGCATTCATGGTGCAACACACTTGTGTCCTTGAGCAGCTCACCATGTGGTATATGACCCAGGTCTGAGGTATCAGTCTTGAAGTGCTGCTGAAACTCCTCTCCTTTCTCTGCCACTTACCTGCAGCCTTCTAGTGTGTGGAAGACATCAGCATTAAAATCATTGTTCCTAAACTGTTGTTGAAAATGTGGTATAACGGGCATTAGGAGAATCTGTGGGAGATTCTTACATCTCTGAGCAAATAAAGGTATGCTTTTCTTAAGGTACAGAGTTATTTTTAGAATTCTGTGATGATTGTTAGAAATCATATTTCTTCTTTGCTTTGACTGCTAAGTAGCTCAGAACCAAATTTCTAGTACCTATCCAGAAAAGAAATGTATTACAGGATTTATCTTGTTTTCCTGCTGTTGTTTTTATTTACTTTTCCTTCCTTCCATTCTCCCTTCCTTCTTACCCCAGCCCCTTCCTCCCCAACACCCACTTCCTCCCTTCCATTTTCCCTCCCTCCCTCTCCATCTCTTTCCTTTCTTATGTCTTTTGTATTGTTGCATATATGGATTTATTTTAGCTATCTATAAACATTTTTAGAATGATGTTGGGGTATAAAAATAAGTAGCATACTTCTCTGTATATATATATTCTTGAGAGTAATTGATTATTAAATCTTCCTGCCTTATTTATAGATTTTATCTTGATATAATATTTCTTAAATCTTCTTCTTGCTTTAATATGAAAAAACTTATGATGTTAAAATGTAATTTAGATCTGCGTATTTATTAAGCACCCATGAAAAAAATCTTGGGGAAGACAATTACTCACTTACTTTATTTAATATATATATATATATATATATATACATATATATATATATAGAGAGAGAGAGAGAGAGAGAGAGCAAGCTTTATTTAATATATATATACTTTATTAATTTATTTAATATATATATAGAGAGAGAGAAAGAGAAAGAGAGAGACAGAGACAGAGACAGAGACAGAAAGAGACAGAGAGAGAGAGACAGAGAACAAGCAGGGGAGGGGCAGAGAGAGAGCAAGAGAGAGAGACACAGAATCCGAAGCAGGCTCCAGGCTCTGAGCTGTTAGCACAGAGCCTGATGGGGTTCAAACTCATAAACCGTGAGATCATGACCTAAGGCAAAATTGGACACTTAATAGACTGAGCCACCTGGGTGCCCCTCTACATACATATATATTTATTATATTTATTAGTCTCCCCCCTGTAGAATATAAGTTCTAAGAGGGCAGAATATATCTCATGTGTTTAGCATATAATATGTATTGACATATAAAAGGAAATTCAATGAATACTTTTGAGTGAATGAATAAACAAATTAATACTTCATAAATTTTCTAATGCTCGATCATTATGAATACAGCATTTGATTTTTAGTGATGATGTTATACATACACATATATTTAAGAACTTTAATTTTGTACTTATCACTTACATTTAAATTCTGCTTCTCTAGATTGTAATTTTTCAATTAAATATCCATTGCTAATGACATCTTTTCATTAGTTCTCTATAGAAATATGCTCACACATCATAAAGAGGAGCAATATGGCATTTTCTACCCATGTGGAAAGAGCAATTATCCTGAACTAAGCCTAACATTTAATATCTCTGCATCTCTCTGTTAGTTCTTGGGAGTCATCACTATAATTCATTTGCTTTATTTTTCCTTATACTGGGAAAGAATAGGGAAGTAACATTTACTGAGTGCCTACTAGGTGATAAGTGGTTGCCATGTATTTAATTATATTTATTTCATTAATTCCGACAGTAGTTCAGTGAGGAAAATACTGTTAGCATCCCCATTTCATAGACCAGGCAACAGAGCTCGAAGAGGTGCTATAAATTTCCCACATCACAGCTCCCAGGGATGGACTCTGGCTGTGCGGCCACAGTGTGTCCCTCTGCCATACTGACCTCGACTCCAGGCCATGCTTACCGTTTCTCAAGCATCAGCTCCTTGCCTCTGCCTGGCCCTCACCTTTCTCAGGTCTTCCTTACACAGTGCTTTTATTCTTTTATTTGGTTGGTCAATAGTGTTCCTAGTCATGTGACAGGAATGCCAAACTAAGCCTTTTGGTGTTCAGTGACTAGCTTTTGCCATTGAGGTTTTTGAGCAGAGGACTGTTTATCCAGGGAGCAGAGGGGAAGTTGTGTGACAGCCACAGCGGCTAGAGATGCATGAGTGGGCAGGTGATAGTCTGGAGGCCGGTTGGCAAAATAATGGCCCCAAAATGTCTGTGTCCTAATCTCTGGATCTTGTAAATATATTATATTACCTAGTGAAAGGGTCTTTGCAGATGTGAGAGGGTATACTGGTTTATCCAGGTGGCCCTATTCTAATCACATGAATCCATAAAAGCAGACAACTTTTATGAATGTGGTCAGAAGGAGATGTGGCTCAGAAGAATGGTCTGAGAAATGCACTTTGAAGACAAAGCAAGGGGGCCAGGTGCCAAAGTATGTAGGCAGCCTTTAAAAGTTGGAAAAGGCAAGGCAAGGGATTCTTTCCTAGAGGCTCCACAAAGGAACGCAGCCCTGCTGACACCTTGGTTTTAGTCCAGTGAGACCCCTGTTGCACAGAATTGTACAACAGTAATAGTTGCTGTAATTCACTAAGCTTGTGGTAACTGGTTATGGCAGCAGTAGAAAACTAATATAAAGAGACATTTAGCCTACAATGGGGCAGTAGGAATTTCACTCTTCTGCTCAGAACTCTAGCTTTCCCTCCTTCCCACAGCTTAAAATCTCAACCTTCTTGCCCAGTTCTCCAGGTTCTGTGTGACCTGCCCATGCTGCATTTCTCAATGGTGGCCCCTCTGAGCTCCATTGGTTAGGCCACTTTCCTTTTTGCCCCATGAACCCATGGTGCTCACTTTCCTGTCTGTACATGATGTTCCTTCCAAGAAAGTTACCTGTTCTTCCATTTCTTTTCTTGATTGCATCTGCCCTTTTTGAGCCCTGTCCTTTCTGATCAGCTCCAGTGTCAATGTCCAGGAGATACAGTCAGCACTCCACTATATTCATACATTTCATCTGTGCTGTATGTTACCAAGTTTTCTTAGCTGTTTGACATATTATATCCTATTTTGTATTGGTTGCTACTTTTAAAAAATGCCACATATTATTCTATAGTGTATTAGAAAATGTGATTTAGTGGAAAGATCATGTGCCTAGAGTTCTGAATAAGCACTTTTCTAGCTGTGCACCCTTGGTGAGATATTTAACCTCTCTGAACCTTGGTTTCCTTATCTGTAAAATGGAAGTGGTCGTATCTACTTCACAGGATTTTTCTAAGGATTAAAACATTCCAGAATGCTTCATTCCTCTGCTCCTGGAGGGCAGAGACAATGCCTTATTATTCCTCCACATGCTGTCAACATCCATTACTATGCTTAGGCACAAGGTAGGCTTACAGATTGACCTCTGTTTATTGGCAAACTTGCATGTCTTGTTGCAGATTTTTCCATCATTTCTGTACTTTCACACCCCACCACTAACCTTTCATACAGCATTATTTAATGGCTGGTTTAAAAGTTTTAGCTTTTATATCGTCTATTTAATTTCTGGAAGACCTCTAATTTTACAAAATGTTCATGGAGACTGACCTCCAGATAAAACTCCCGTGATTACCCAGGGTTACTCCCCATGGATTCTCTGCAAGTGCCCCATTTTATATTATTTCCTGATCTCAACATACCTAACTCCACAAAGCTGGTCTCCTATTTCTTGATGTCTTTCATCTTTCATTTGATATGGACACCGTTTCAGGTTTATTGCCCATGGATCCAGGTGTTTCTGTGATAGGCCAGGTGTTTTATAATATATGAATACTTTCACTGACTGCATTCTCAAGATTTGAGGGATGCAGGTTATCTGCTTTGGAAACATTCTTTGCTTTTCATGGTTCTCGATTTCGTCTCTATTTCAAGAAACGTTAACCCTTGGTTGCTCTCTTTGGCTACCTTTTTGTGTTTTAGATGTGTTCCTTCCATGGCCCCGACTAGCCAGAAGAGCAGTCTTTCATTTCTTCAGGAAGTCTCTGTTCTTCCCTCTTCTCTGATTACATCCTGATGATAACCCTGTCAGGTCTGGATCTTTTGTCAGTGAACTTTGCTTCTTACCATTGTATTTTTATGCTAGTATTACAGTGTCTGACATCTGCTTGGCTTGAACTTGCTGGAAGAAATCTTTATAGGCAAGATGATTTATTGCTAAAAATTGAGTCCCAAGTGTGTCTTAGGAAACCGTGTGTGTGTGTGTGTGTGTGTGTGTGTGTGTGTGTGTGTGTAGATTTTAGAAGAGGAGTTCTTTCTTCCTTACATTGATTTTCTTTGACTGGGGTAATTTTTGCAAAGAGTTTCAGACTAACACCTATTTTTGGAAAGAAGCATTCATAATTCTTTGAGACTATTTTTGTCTCTAGAATGTCTAACAATTCTTTCTCTCTGTATGTGGTCAATATAGTTGGTTCTTAACCTGGTATGCCTGGGAAGTAGTATATAGCAGGCCACTACAGGAATGTCCCCAAACTTTGATCAATGTATAAAATTTGTTTTTGCTAACACTGAGTCATACTGTTATGCTTTTAGGGTGTTGTCTGTCAGATGAATCACTGACTTGAGCAGACTATGTAATGTACTATATAGTGGGATACAGCTGGTGGCATTTAAAAGTATGGCATAATGTCAACCTAGTGCCAAAGAAAGAGTTTCCATTTACTGAAACATTAATTCTTAGCCTCATTAATTCTAAGAGATTGTGGTCAAGGCAGAAAACAGATCTCATAGAGATAGATTGCTGCAAGGTGACCAAGGGTAGTAAGATAATATACTTTTACAGAGATGCAAAACATGGTTATGCTGTGATAATGATGTTTTGTAAATATTGTTGACGTTTTATAATGTTGTTTTGTCTTTTTATACTTTCAAATATAAAACCAAAAAAGGCTAATATGTGAGGAATATGTGAATATCTGAATATTCAAAGCTTTAATATGAGCATTCTAAAAGGAAGGAAGGCTTTCTGTGCTGTATATTTCAATTGGGTGAAGGAGAAATAGAATTTTGCATTATCAGTTACTTTTCAGGAACCTATGTCCTGATTGCTGTAAACTTTTTGAAAATAGGTGACAATATACTTATAATTATTTCCAAAAAAATGGGACCAAGCGTTTCTGAAACATTTTTGTTTCTTAGAAGATGTTCAACTATTTTCCTTGGTGCCCTTCTCTACCGACAGCTTACAGAAGTGGACAGGTGGGCTGGAAACAGCCTTTCTTATGCAAAGCTGTTTATGAACTACCTTTTATACAAATTGCTCCATCAAAGCAAATGTGCAGAGTTCTCTACTAGTAATTTATGATAGCCTCCACTAATAATAGGGATAGCAACTGCTTTTACATAGATCAGATTTTGTTGCTCATAAATTCTATGCTGATGTTAACTCATTTCTACAAATTTGTAGCAAGAAGGGCTTGCTAGGCATTTTCATACTTGCTTTTCCATTGCACAATACTTTGGGCTTCCCTTTATTGAAACTTCCAGAGCTTTGCACATAGGATGAATTACAATTGGTTTTTAGATTTTCCTGAGGGCTAGAGTTTCAGAAATTTGCTTGATTAATTTATTCAACAAATATTTAGTAAATATTTAACGTATTTAGGGAAATCTCCCAGAAAGCCAAGGTCAAAGGAATGAAGTACCATATAAATATTAAGTAAATATAGCATCAGAGGTCCTCACGGTTTTCTTTGCCAGAGTGTTCACCTCATTCAAAGTGATAAAACTCCCTTATGGAAATAAGTTCCGTGTTTGAAAATCTCTTGCTTTTATCATTTGAAAAAAAAGTCTACAAATGAGGTCATTGTGATGAACCCCCTCACCAGATGAGGAAACCAGAAACTCTGAGATTATCCCCAAGGAAGTAGAAGAGACTGGTGATTAGACTTTTATCTAAATGTTAGTTTTGCATTTTGACCAGAAGGGTGCACTGTTGTATTTTATTTATTGCTTGGGCAGGGGGTGGGGGGGGGGGGGAGAAAAAGAAAACAACAGTGTTCTTTCCAATGAACTTAATTCATACATCCTTGTAATTTGTGCTTTCTTTTGAATTTTATTAGCATTTTAGTTTCAATTCTTAACTTCCTAGGTTCTTTTGAGTCCTTTCTTGAAGGCTCACAGAGAATGGTACTAGTATGCCAAAAACCTGACACAGCAACACTGTTTTACCTGTTCTGGTTTTCTCTCCTCTGAGGGAGGAATTTATCATCTTTGTTACAGATGAAACAGGTTTGGCAGTAGATGCTTCCAGATGTAACGCTTTGGAATGTTCCCAACCTTGACATCTGGGGTTCAACTAGCTCATGCTCAACTTTCTTTTCTGCTTTCCTGGGCTGAGGTTAATGGGGGTTACATAGTCATCCTCTAGGTGTCATTTAGGCCCCCCGAATCGTTACTGTTGGGATTTTCAATTTTCATAGGAAAACATGTATGTGCACTGTCCCTCCTAACTAGCTCTTTTAAAAACCAAAAATAACATCACAACAACAAAAATCCTTTATTCTGAAAGTTTATTGCTAATGAATCATTGTAGGTAGATCATACAAGAAAGTAATAGGACACACATGAATACTTTTTTCAGAGACTTCTTTGGAGATAAAATTTTGGTCATAGTTACATATAGAGAGAAATGCATGCCTGATCTCAGATTTCTCAAGCATGGAATTGGCACAGTAGACTTCTAGTCCTTTGTTAACAACATTATTCATAGTTCTTCCAAGAATTTTTCCAAGCATACACTATCATGATTTTTAATTAATAACATCTACAAATATGAAGGGATTGCCTTTTAAATAAGTAAACACAAAGAAAATGGTAGTATCAAGTCAGAGAGATAATGTATAAATGGCCCATCATAATCTTACCTGTGTGTAAAATGTAAAGAAAAAGATTAGAAGAAAATATATCTAAATGAACAATGTGGTTTTCTTTGGGTGGTAGGATTATCAAAGATTTCTTTCTGCCTTTTTACACTTCTGTAATGTTAAAGTTATCTATGTGAGAATAATATGCTACATTTATAATTAGAAAAGAGAAAGAAAAATATCTTGTCCTATACAAACTAAAATAGTCAAAGCAATTTAATAGGAAGCTTCCTAACATCATCTTGTTACAAATACCAGATTTTAACATTTAAAGGCAGAAGTTTTAAAATGTAAGCGGTCATATATATTTATGGATTCAACATTTAAAAATCAGCTTAAACTAAAAAAATGTCCAATTTCTATGGGATGCTTTGCTATGTACATGTGCATATTGATTTAATACATGAAGTTACCATTTTCATAGTAGCCTCCATTCCTATTCCGTATTCCACAACCACAGCTAAAGCACTGACGCCTATCTGAGTACAATTCAATAAAATAGCTGGCATCACTCTTTTTTTTGTTTCTCTTTTTCTTTTTGGATTTGGCCAGCTCTTGGACTAAATTAACCCAATCAACTAATGACCTTATGTCATGTATGCACAACTCAATTAACTGCAAATATTTGAACCTATTAATGAACAACCAGTCTCTTTAACACTTTTGCTTCTGTTTCAGTTTTCTGTTATTTTGGTTTTGTAGGTCAAGTGCAAGAGGTTGAGTCTGCAGCTAGACAAGAGCAGTAACCCTTATTATTGGGATGGTCACCACCTGGTGGATAGTAAAAGTTTGATTTTCACCTACATGGGTCCACTAACTAGGCTTTTCTCATCTGGGACTAGGGTGAAGTGAAGGAGGTATTTTTGGATAACATACTTGTGGATAACTCTGGGAATAGTTAATCCATGAATATTTTTCTGAAGACTTTCTTAAGACTTTTATATGTGTTGGTGGGTCAGTCATTGGTGTTCGTACTCTGTTGAAGATGTAATGATGGAATTTGAATCAAAGGAATAAAAATTCAAAATTATGGAATGCACAGTTAACACATCAGAGTTTTTCCTATATTATTCCCATGCAACTCCAATATACCATTAATACATATGTGTTTAACTAGAACATAATTACTTATAGCTGAAGTTTCACCATATTTTAGCTGTAACAAATATGAGGGATATGAAAATCTTTCAGCAAAGGCAGTAAACCACTATGGCAGTATTTCTCATCTCTTGGTAGGAGATTGGGAGTGGAGTAGGCATATCAGACCTTCCAGTAGGATGTGTTGGGGTTAAAAAAAAAAGCATACCTTTCTTCACCCTCCAGTTGAAAATCCTGTGTATTGAGCATTATGGTGTCTCATCTATAGTACATAATTTTTATAATTTGTGTGTACTTAGCTTTATCCTTACTTGGTAACAAGCAAAGAAGAGCTGTACTTGTTCATTTATTTCCTACTTCATTTCACAAAGGCTATGAGACAGTATCTTAGTCATCTTTCTAGCTCTATAGCCTTAGCACCAACCCTTGCACACAATTGATGCTTGATGAATATTTTAGAAATGATATTTGAGATATGTTAATGAGTTAGAAGTTTACCAGAATAAAGAAAAGTCTTTTGAATTTCAAAGACATTTGAGGCATGAATTCAAGTGTGAACAGATGTGGGGTTGAGTGATTACATGAGTTCAGGCTAGTGGTACAGGGCAGACTGTATGTAAGAACTGTCCTGGCTGACCTCACATACCAACCACTGAAGACAGGAACACCATCATTCTTTGTGATCACATTTTATTTCACTTCATTTAGACTGATTATAGTAACCATTTAAAAATCCTCATCTACTAGTTCCAAAATCTGGTTCAGCTTGGAGGAAGAATTGGTTGATTTTCTTTTCTTTTGAAACAGTGTTCCATTTTCTTCATTCTTCACATGGTTGGTAATTTTGAATTGTGTCCTAGATGTTATTTGTTAAGCTGTGGAGGTTCTGTGTTATGTTATTTACTCTCATGAATATTGCTTCTTTTGTTTTAGTAGGCAATTATGTTGACTGGCCTTGCAAATCCTGTTTCTTGCAGTGGTAATGTAGACCTCAGTTCAGATGTTTTGTCACTAGCTGAGCTGCTTTGAGCCTGTTCCATGGTTGTGTGGTTCAAGGATCAGTTAGAAATGTAGGTGAGGAATTTGACAATTCTTTCTCTAGGTCTTTCCCTTCCAGGATCAACCCACTACCTTCTGCAGTGATGGTTTCCCCAGCTTTATTTTTCTGGTTCTCAAGCCAGAAATACTGCAATGTTCCTAATTGCACCCTCTTAACTTGCCCCCTTGCCTGCTGGTGTCAACTACACTTAGCTCCAGGCTAAAGCCTGTGCAGATAGGGTGTTTGTACTCTTTTCTGCTCATTCTCCATGCTGTAAAGGTTGTCACTCTTTGTAGTATATCCTGGTGTTATTTTGTTTGTGTGTGCAGGGGTATTGTTGCATAGTCTCTTAGTCTTCATTCCCAGAACCACAGTCTTTTTACTTGACTTCCAAAGAATTATTATAGCAATACATATTCACTTTAGAAGATTAAACTTTAATCTTTTCACCTGTAGATAATCACTGTTAATATTTTGAGGTACATACTTTCATTCTTTGTATATGCTTCAGAATTATGTATATACACACGTAAATACATATATATAAATACATACAGACACAGAAGGACATAAATAAACAAATATTCAATGGGATCACACTGTTTGGTAACCTGATTTTCTTACTTAAAATACCATATGTCTTTCCATGCCTGTAAATACACATTTATATTATTATTTTATGGTTGTTTTGTTTTTTATTGTATGGATACATAATTTATAACCCAATCACGTATTGTTAGGTGCTTAGACTGTCTCCATTTTTCATTGTTATAAATAATTCTTTTAGGCAAACATCCATGTTCACATGATTATATACTTTATAACTATTAATTGAATTGTTTTATTAGAATACATTTCTAGTAATGGTATTTTGCATCAAAGATATATACATTTTTAAGGATTTAAATGCATTTTAACAAATAAAGATTTGTAATAATTTATTCTTACATAAAATTGTAATAATTTATTCTACTGTAGTATTTGTAGTAGGCTGAATAATAGTCCCCTCAAGTATCAAGTCTTAATCTTTGGAACCTGTAATGTTACTTTATTTGGAAAAAGTCTTTGCAGATGTGACTAAATAAAAAACCTAAGATGGAGAGATTTTCCTGGATTCTCCAGGTGGATCCTAAAAGCAGTCACAAGTGTCTTTATAAGAGAGAGGCAGTGGAAAATCACAGACAGAAGAGGACAAGACAGTATGACCACAGAAGCGGAGATTGGAGTGATGTGGTCACAAACCAAGGAATACTGGCAACCACCAGAAGCTGGAAGAGGAAAGAAATGGATTCTCTCTAGAGCCTACACAGGAACTACATGCCCGCCAACATGTTGATTTTGGCTCAGTGATGCTGATTTGGTACATCTGGTCTCTAGAAATGTGAGAGAATAAATTTCTGTTGTGGTAAACCACCAAGTTTTGGTTATTTGTTGCAGCAGCCACAGGAAACTAATGTAGTGTATGAGAATGAATAGTTTCTTCTACTCTGTGGAAATCCTTTATGGTCTTTAAGATGAAATTGAACCTTATTTCATGATTCTTTGAATTGTGACAAATTTATTTTTCTTGCCTATTTTAAATCCTTGGTTTTGCAGTTTTTTTATGCAACAGCCAACTTGAACTTATTTCTTTTTGAAATGCAATACCTCCTGTTTTCACAATTCTGTCTCTAAGAATCTAATAAGGATAGCCTAAAAGTAAAGAGATTAAACTTAAGCTATTTCAGTTCTATGTACATTGTTCTGTAATTTTTATCAGTCTTTATAAAGTTCGTACCATTTCAGTCATAAGGACATTTCTAGAAACAAGTATTTCCTCTCTTCAGAAGTACAAATTTAAGCTTCTGAAAGATAAAATATGTACTTAAATAATTTGTATCTATTTTCATTCTCTAAACATTTTGAAAGATTCATCTAAGCAGAAAAGAACAAAATAACTTTAAGATAGTTTAAAAAACTATTTTCCACTGGAGACTACCAAATTATTTCTCTCTTACATATTCTCTCTTTTTCTCTCTTCTTGACACAAACATATACACCACACACACACACACACACACACACACACACACGCGCCCACCACCACCACCACCACCACCATAAATGCACAAATGGGATCACATGTTTTATACTTTCAAAATGTAGTATTTTATGCTTTGCTTTAAAAATGTAGCATTTTCTTTTTTTCTTGGCTTCCTTTTCCTTCTTACCTTTCTCCCATTCTCTTGTCCCACATCACCAAACTTTCCTATCTGGAAAACCCATGTTAACAATCTGGTATATATCCTCTTGTATTAGCCTTAGTGGTCATGTAGTCATGAACAAACATGACTATATCATTGTTTGACAAAATGACTAGATCATTGTTTGGCAAAAATGGGATTATGATATTATACAATACTTTGTGTAACTTTAAAAATTATTTAATAATACTCATGGATATTCTTCTAAGTCTATTGGTTTAGCTCTAATTCATTTTTTTTTTGATAGAGGCATAATAGTCATTAATGTGACTTGACCAGTTAACCTCGTCTTATTGAAGGGCACCACTTACTTTGTAATATTTTGCTACCTTGAATAGTGCTGTTATAAATATTCTTGAAAATACATTTTTGCATATGAGCACTTTTATAGGGGAGATTCTGAGGTATAGGATTGCTAGGACAAAGGCTATAGGTAATTTAGTTTTAATAAGTACTGCCAGACTGTTTCCAAAAAGGCTATACCAATTCATATTTTCATCAGCAGTGTAGAGATATGTCCATTTTCCTCTCATCCCTGCAAGGAATGGGCATTACTCTTTCATTTTTGCCTTTACACTAGGTAGAAAATATTGTATTGATTATTGTTCTTTTCCTTACTTTTAATGAGGTTGAGTATCTTTTTATATGTTTGCAGTCATTTGGATTTGCTCTTTCCATATTCCTTGACCATTTTTCCATTGGGATATTTAATTTTCCTGTTGATTCAAAAAAGACACTTGTGTATTATAGATTTTACCCCACCAGCTCTCATTTCTATTGGAAATATATCCTCAAATCTATATATGTTTTTGTGGACTTTGTTTATTATATCTTTCTCCATACAAATGTTTAACAATTATCTATTGTGTGGGTTCATCTATTCTTTTGTTATCTCTGGGTTTTCTGTCTTTATTATAAAGGCCTTCTATACCTTCTAGATTATACATGTAGTCTTCTAGATTTATTATGTTTTATTTTTTTTATGGTTTAGTCTTTATCTGAGATTTATTTTTGTTTAAGTTGCAAGAGAGAGGTCCACCTATGTTTTCTTCCAGATGAATAACCAACTTGGTCTATGTTGTTTAAAACTGTTCATTCCTTTTTTAGCTGAACTAAAATAAAATTTCTGATATATATTTAATCCTCAAATTTAGAGAAATCTGGTTGTGGATTTTCTGTTTATTACACGGACTACCCAGTGAATACGTTGGTGCCATTATGATATTATTTTGATTACAATAGAATATTAAAGTTCTAATATTTGTTAAGACATGCAATCCTTTATTCTTCTTCTTCATCTTTTTCCTAGTTCCTTCAGGGCTTTTTCCCCCCTCTCTTAGATCTAAACTTTAAGGTAAGTGGATCTAATTCTTAAAAGTCTCTCAGTTCTGTTTTAATTGTATTAAATCTATATATTAATTTTTGGATTCTTTTGGTGTTTTTGCAATCTTCCCATTCAGGAATGTCATACTTCTTTGCATTTATTCAAAGAGATATTGACTTCTGTATATTTATATTATTCAGCTCTTTGATAACTTCATTAAATTTAGTGGTAGTTTACTAGAGTCACTTTGGTTTATAAGGCACAGAATCCTATAATCATCAAATAAGGGGGGGCCTGTGTGGCTCAGTTGGTTAAGCGTCCAACTCTTGATTTCATCTCAGGTCATGGTCTCATGGTTTGTGAGTTCAAGCTGTGCATTGGGTTCTGCACTGACAGTGGGAAGCCTGCTTTGGATTCTCTCTCTCCCCCTCTCTCTCTCTACTCCTCCCAAACTCATGGTCTCTCTCTCTCTTTCTCTCTTTCTCTGTCTCTGTCTCTCTCTCTCAAAAACAAAACAAAACAAAACACAAAAGGATATTATCTCTTTTTTCCCCAATATTTATACCTGTTATTTTATCTTCTTGCTCTATTTTATTTTTTTGAACTGCCAAGTTACTATTAAACTAAAGATGATAAAAGTCACCTCAGTATAGCTCCCAACTTAAAATGGGCTTAGTGTTTCATAATTTAGGAAATTATTTTTCAGTCATTGGTAAATAAAGTTTATCATATTTGAGTCATTGGTGTGTATTCTATTTTTATTTAGCTTTTATGTCAGAGATAGCTGCTTAGTTTTATCTAAGGCCCTTTCAGCAAACATTGATATTATCATGTGCTTTTTCTTCTTTAATTTAATGATATGATGAATTTATAATTTTAGATTTCCTGATATTAAGTCACTCTTGAATTCCTATAATATACTTTAGTTGATCATGTGGTATTATTATTCTTTGCTGCATTGTTGGATTACATTGCTAAGATGTTTTTTCATCATTTCATCCTTACTCATGAATTATATTGGTCTACAGTTTTCTCCTATGTGGTTTGCACAAGCTGTACTTTATTTTGTTTTTTGTTTGTTTGTTTTTAATTTTTTTTAACGTTTATTTATTTTTGAGACAGAGAGAGAGCATGAACAGGGGAGGGGCAGAGAGAGAGGGAGACACAGAATCTGAAACAGGCTCCAGGCTCTGAGCTGTCAGCACAGAGCCCGACACGGGGCTCGAACTCACGGACCATGAGATCGTGACCTGAGCCGAAGTCGGACACTTAACCGACTGAGCCACCCAGGCGCCCCTGCACGAGCTGTACTTTAAAAATATCTGTTAAAAATATTTCGCTAAAGGTTTTGTTAATCAAGTACAGAGTCAAATTTTGTGAATGTAAGTATTCATCCAACAAATATTGATCAAGCTCATTTCCAAGCCAGCTTTTTTTCTAGATGCTGGTGACATAGCAGTCAACAGCACAGATATATACCTTGCTTTGTGGGGTTTATATTTTAATGAAATGACAATATTCCATTGAGACATAAAAATATCATTAAGTTTAATTATTTCATTTAATTCCTCTCTGTCCATATTTATTTTTTTGTGTACCAGGTTTGTTCAACTCTGAAAAGGTTCACTACTATTTTAATTTACCAAGCTCTGCTTCATTTGTAATATATTTGTTTCTTATTTTAGATGCTGTGTTTTTTGATGCCTATAGATTTATAACTGTTAGATTATGTAATTGTACTACATGATATTCTCTCTATATTAGATTAGTCTTTATTAATATTAACATTGCTGCTGCTTTTTCTTTTGTTTGCTTGTATTAATCTCTTATAAAGTGATTTTCAGGCTTGGTTTCTTTTATTTGGGTAAATGTAGTTGGGTTTTGTTTTATACCCTGATATGACCATCTCTCTTTTTTAATGTGAGAATTTGGTTTTGCCATATTTAGTATTATGACTATGTAGTTGATGTTATTTTATGCATTTATTTATTCACTTATTCATCACACATATGTTAAGTGCCTCCTATGTATCAATATATTCAGCAATGAATACAACAGATAAAATCCCAAACTTGTGATATTTACATTGTAGTTGGGAGCCTAAAGATAATAAATATAATAAAAATCAGAAAAATATTGAGTATATTAGAAGGTGATAGAAGTTATGCAGAAAAAAAAACACAGTAAGATTATGGGCAACATTAAGAAGGTTATAATTTTAAATAGAGTGGACAGAGTGGGTCCCCCTGAGAAAAAGACACTTGAGAACAGAATTGAAGAAGATGAGGAGGTGAATCAAGTAGGATCTGAGAGTATAGTTTTCTAGAAAGAAGAAATGGCATTCCGTCAGATTTTAGTGTGTCTGGCATGTTCAAGTTACACATCAGGATAGCTAATGTGGTGGGTTTGGTAGAGAAGGAGATGAAAAGAAGACTGTGAGGCTCAGAGAAGCTTGATAATTATTGAAAATTATTTTTTTTAATGTTTATTTATTTATTTTTGAGAGAGAGCCCAATTTGGGAAGGGACAGAGAGAGAGGGAGACAGACAATCCCAAGCAGGCCCCAGGCTCTGAGCTGTCAGCACAGAGCCTGATGTGGGGCTTGAAACCATGAATTATGAGATCATGACCTGAGCCGAGTCGGCTGCCTAACTGACTGGGCCACCAAGGCAACTGATAATCATTTAAAAAGGAATAAATTAGGAAGCCATTGACAATTAAAGAAATGTATTTAACACATTTATAGAGATATATTTGCATACAATGAAATGTACTCTGATGAGTTTTAAAACATTTATATATTTGTATAAATACCACCATTATAAATATATAAGGAATTTTTATTACCCAGAAAGTTCCTTTGTGCCCATCTTAGTCAATAACCAGATCCCATCTCTGACTTCAGGCAACCACTAATCTTTTTTTTTTTTTTTTTCTGTCACTAAAGATTAGATTTGTCTTTTCAGATCTTTATACAAATGCAATCGTATAGTACCCTCTGGCTTCTTTTGCTGAGCATAATGTTCTTGGAATTCACCCATGTTGTATGTATTAGAAGTTACTTTTTTATTGCTGAATAATATTCTATTGTTTGAGTATACCTTAGTTTAATTAGCTATTTGGTGTGTGAAGGACATTTGAGTTATTTCCAGTTTTTGACTATTATGAATAAAGCTGTCAAAAATGTGCATATACAAGTCTTTGTATAGACATATGTTTTCATTTTTCTTGAATAAATATCTGGGACTGGAATGGCTGGGTCACATAGTAAGAGCATATTCCACTCTATATGTGCTATTTTCCAAAGAAATCAAACCATTTTGTATAAGCAATGCTGTAGAGTTCCTGTTGCTCCATATCCTCATCAACACTTGATAGTGTCAGGCTTTTAAATTTTATTTACTCTAATGAATGTGGAGTGATATCTCATTATTTTAATTTGCAATGCCCTGATAATTCATGATATTGAGCTCCAACTCATGTGCTTCTTATTTATTAATGTATCTTCTTTTGTGGAAATTCTGATCAAATCTTTGCCTATTATTTTTATTGGTTTGTTTGGCTTCCTTTTATTGAATTATAAGAATCAATAAAAGTCATAGCATATGATTTGTATATATAGTCCTTTGTTGTGTGTGTGTGTGTGTGTGTGTGTGTGCATGTGTATACATGTATATACTAATGGATAACTAACTATAGCCAATGTCAAAATAAATGAAATAATATGTAACATTAACATATCAATTAAAAATGCTAACTCCTATTTGGAATTAAGTTTTTAAGAATAACTTCTGGGTCAGAACAATTTCTCATTACAGTGCTGTGATTTTTAAAAGCTAGACAGCCAGTTACTGTGCAACACTCATTTATGTCTACATATTTTGTAACTCACAGTGCAGAAGTATTACTGCAAATTCTTTCACTTCAAATTTTATCATTAACTCTCCACTGGTTACAAACTAAAGAGTTTAATTTTACTTGGCATATATCCTTCCATTCCCTTTGGTTGGCTGAAAATGCATAGCATGGCCATGTTTTACCTATAGGTGTTACATATTACAACTCACACTGTTCCCTTTCAGCTCTTCAGCTCAATTGATCTAGAATTACTCTGATTATCTATCTAGCATGACCTTCTGAATTTTCACAAGGATGAAGTTCTATGTCAGAGCCTTAAAAAGATGCATTTACCATTTTAGCTACTTGTGGTCAATAGGAAGATTTATTTTCCCAAAAGTCACTTAATTCCACCATAATATCTTCTTTACCTTAGGAAGAACAACAGTGCATTTCTTTGTGCTCAGCTCAGCCTGCCAGCTGAGTCCTTCTCCTATGCTCTTTCTCTTCCACATCCTCCTTCCTGTGTTTGCTTAGTGTACAAATACCAGAAACCAACCTTTCCATCTCCTGTGAATTAGAAAATATTATCACATCCAGGGTATTGTTGAAAATTAAATTTAACAAATAAAAGTGTAGTGAAGTTTTAAATATAAATCAGACACATCCCTAGGATTTGCTTTTAACTGCATACCTTCTAAGAAATTGTATTTTTACTCCCAGCAAATTACCTAGGAGAAAAAAATGACAAGAGTAATCTATTTTTTTCACAGCTGGTTGGTTGGCCAGAGTTTCTCATCAAGGAGTACATGCTGTTTGCTCCCCAGATGGACAGCCTGGATGAGCTACAAATCCACAGAGCCTGGGACACAAGGTGGAAATTATACTGCCAGTGCTTTTAATCTTGCACAGCTCTGCACACTTGAAATTGCAAGTGGCCCATTTCCAAATGAACATCTATTGGGACAATATCCTATATCTTGTCAGAATGAGTCCCATTAAATCCTCAGCTGGAATTAGACCAAAAACTTGTAATAATTATGGGAAACTTATTAAAAAGTTGAAGCCCTAGACTGTGACAGTGAAAACACTTAGGCCACATTAACAGTAATTGAAATCTCTGTGAGTATTTCTTTTCAATCAGTTCTTGTTGATGGCCAAGCAAAGAATGCCCAAATGAGAAGGTGTGAAACCCAAACACCCAACTTCTAAGGGGGTAATTATCTTTTGTTTCATTACAAAATGTAGCATTGGAATGCTAGTGAACTGATCTCTTGGGAGCCAAGGCACCTGCCAGAAGGCTGTCCCTGGCTCCCATCATGAGCTTGGGTCTTGCCACTGTGTCAACCAACAGGATGCAGTCTCCTTGGGCCTGTGCTTCACGTCATGGGTCTCCTTTCCTCTCTCTTCTGCCACTCTACCTTGAAAACACATTGCTTCCCCTAGCAAGTCCTGAGTGTTAAGAACAAGAGTATTAAATAAATAGCTTTAAAACCTGGCCTAGTGAACATTTGGCTAGTAAGTTTAGGGCTTTGTTTTGAAAGCAGAAAATATTAAAGTAATCTTTTCTGCATTTCAATCACAAGGATGAATCTACTTTCAATGTGATTCAATCTACTTTCCCCAGATGGGAAAGTTTGTAAAAGGAAAAATTTCAAGTTAGGAGACTTTTTCAACTTGTGTTTTGAGTCTCTTTTTTCAGCTTGTTTTTCAGTAATTTTTACAATGAGGAAGCAGTACACCTGATCATGTTTGGCTTCTCATTTCTGTATTGCTAGGGGTGATTCTTGGGCAACCTTAATTTTGATTTGTTTTGACTTTTATAGCTCAGGATGACTTAAAGAGATAATTTGGACTCTTGAGAGAGGAACTATAGAGAAAAAGACCCTCAAATTTTGGGCTCATGGAGGGTAGAGACCATTCTTAACGGCAAGTCTGATTTATAGAGTGTATCTAGTGAATGCAATTGTATCTACTTTTTACAGAAATTCCAATGCTCAACAAATGCTGCAAGTAGGTCAAACCTTCACTGGAAAACCAGGTTGGGTTGCAGACACCAGATGACAGGAGGGGCAGTGACAGATTGGAGTGACCCAGAGTACTGGAACAATGATGGTGAGAGACTTAAAACTAGATTTTGTGTGCAGGGGTCAAAGAGGGGAACTCTGGGGAGTCCCACTGGGGAAGGCTCACTATGCATGGCTATAGAGGGCAGAGGTGTGACATGAGGGTCAAAGGAAGGACACCCAGATAGGCTGTTGTCCCAGAACGAGGAGAATAAGCTGCCAAAGATGAGAATGCATCCTATTTCTGCCGGTGTTCAGGGAAGGTCTGGGCAATCAGTTGGAATTACGGTGGAGGTGACCTATTCAAGTCTGAATGATTGAAGGAAATAGATAACTCTAGGTCCCTTCCAATTCAAATGTGCCATGGTTTTATAAGAATCCATTTATTTGTTTCAAGGGGATGAGACGTATTTTGTAATTAGTATCATCCAAATGAATGCCAACACTCTATAGGAAAACCATTTTTCCTAAATACGTTACAGATTCTACTGTTATGATCTTCATAATGTTTTTTTCTTAGATCTTATGATATCAACCCTACTTTAGTTAAATTTAAATTTATCATGAATTCTAAGGTAGCTAAAATTTAAGGAATTTACTTCTGAAATGATGGATCATAATGAAGAGGATAATACTCCCCAACCACTTTAAACACTTAAAAACATAAGATATTGTATTTTGAAGGGTGGAAAGCATCTTTAGAATGGATTCAGAATTCCCTATGCAACATTTGTGATCTTTATATTTTATGTTGTGAGAGGGTAGTGACAATATTAGTACATTTTCTGTTACTTAAAATAGGCTCCTGATAGAAGACTTAAGTTCTAGAACAGAATTGGAATCTCTGTCTTTTTAGCTAATACATTATTCTTAGATTGTTAAATGATAGCTATAATAAAATGATACTTCAGGGCCCCAAAATGAGTTCTTGTGCAAAGCTACAATAGGAAAGTATTGAGTGACAACACAGAAGATCATTAACTCTATTTTCATTGAAACCAATAGCTGTAATGTATTTCCCTGTACAGTGAGCTAGTGTGCCCTGGCCTGATTGTGTTCAGAGGATTGATTAATGATAACATCTTAATCTTGCCTCCCTAAGTATGGGGTGTGAAGAAGGGAGGAGGCCTGGGAAGCAGTGAAAATGGCAGGAGAGTGGACAAGAGAATTAAGGGACAGAAGATATACCATTACTTCTTACTAGACAATGTTTAGCTTATACTTTTTTTTTATTTAAACATTTATTTTTTTATTTTTATTTTTTAATGTAATTTATTGTCAAATTGGCTAACATACAGTGTGTAAAGTGTGCTCTTAGTTTTGGGGGTAGATTCCCGTGGTTCATCGCTTACATAAACACCCAGGGCTCATCCCAACAAGTGCCCTCCTCAATGCCCATCACCAATTTCCCCCTGTCCCCCATTGTCCCCATCTACCCTCAGTTTATTCTCTGTATTTAAGAGTCTCTTATGGTTCGCTTCCCTCCCTCTCTGTTTGTAACTATTTTTTCCCCTTCCCTTCCCCATAGTCTTCTGTTACATTTCTCAAGATCCACATGAGTGAAAACATATGATATCTTTCTCTGACTGACTTATTTCACTCAGCATAATATATTCCAGTTCCATCCACGTTGCTGCAAATGGCATGATTTCATTCTTTCTCATTGCCATGTAGTATTCCATTGTATATAAACCACATCTTTGTCCATTCATCAGTTGATGGACATTTAGGCTCTTGCCATAATTTGGCGATCGTTGAAAGCACTGCTCTAAACATTGGGGATACTTGTGCCCATATGAATCAGCACCCCTGTATCTTTTGGATAAATTCCTAGTAGTAGGATAAATTCCTAATAGTGCTATTGCTGGGTCATAGGGTAGATCTATTTTTAATTTTTTGAGGAACCTCCACACTGTTTTCCAGAGCGGCTGCACTAGTTTGCATTCCCACCAACAGTGCAAGAGGGTTCCTGTTTCTCCACATCCTCTCCAGCATCTGTAGTTTCCTGAGTTGTTCATTATAGCCACTCTGACTGGCATGAAGTGATATCTCAGTGTGGTTTTGATTTGTATTTGCCTGATAATGACTGACATTGAGCTTTCATGTGTCTTTTGGCCATCTGGATGTCTTCTTGGTTCAATTGTAAATAGGATTCGTTTCCTGATTTCTCCATTTGTTCCTTCATTATTGGTGTATAGAAATGCAACTGATTTCTGTACATTGATTTTGTACCCTGTGACTTTGCTGGATTCATGTATCGGTTTTAGCAGTCTTTTGGCAGAGTCTTTCAGGTTTTCCATGTAGAGTATCATGTCATCTGTGAAAAGTGAAAGTTTGACTTCTTTGCCAATTTTGATGCCTTTTATTTCATTTTGTTGCCTGACTGCTGATGCTAGGACTTGTAACACTATGTTAAACAACAGTGGTGAGAATGGACATCCCTGTCGTGTTCCTGATCTTAGCAGGAAAGCTCTCACTTATTCCCCATTGAGGATGATATTAGTTGTGGGCTTTTTATATATGGCTTTTATGATGTTTAAGTATATTCCTTGTATCCCAACTTGCTGGAGGGTTTTTATTAAGAAAGGATGCTGTATTTTGTCAAATGCTTTTTCTGCACCTATTGACAGGATCATGTGGTTCTTATCCTTTCTTTTATTAATGTGATGAATCACATTGATTGATTTGCAAATATTGAACCAACCCTGCAACCCAGGAATGAATCCCACTTATTCCATTATTCATGGTGAATAATACTTTTTATATGCTCTTGAATTCAATTTGCTAGTATCTTGTTGAGAATTTTTGCATCCATGATCATCAGGGATATTGGCCTGTAATTCTCCTTTTTTGTGGGTCTCTGTCTGCTTTGGGAATCAAGGTAGTGTTAGCTTCATAGAATGAGCCCAGAAGTTTTCCTTATGCTTCTATTTTTTGGAACAGCTTGAGAAGGATAGGTATTAACTCTGCTTTAAATGTCTGGTACAATTCCCCAGGGAAGCCATCTGGCCCAAGACTCTTATTTGTTGGGAGATTTTTGATAACTGATTCAATTTCTTCAGTAGTTTTGGGTCTGCTCAAATTTTCTATTTCTTCCCATTTAAGTTTTGGTAATGTGTGGGTATCTAGGAATTTGTCCATTTCTTCCAGGTTGTCCAGTTTGTTGGCATATAATTTTTCATAGTATTCCCTGATAATTGCTTGTATTTCTGAGGGATTAGTTGTGATAAATCCATTTTCATTCATGATTTTATCTATTTGGGTCCTCTCTGTTTTCTTTTTGAGAAGTCTGGCTAGGGGGTTGTCAATTTTATTTATTTTTTCAAAAAACCAACTCTTAGTTTCATTGATCTGGTCTACTGGTTTGTTTTTTTGTTTTTTTGTTTTTTTTTTTTTTTTTGGATTCTATGTTGTTTATTTCTGCTCTGATCATCTTTATTATTTCTCTTCTTCTGCTGGCCTTGGGGTTTCTTTTGTTGTTCTGCTTCTAGTTCCTTTAGGTATGCTGCTAAATTTTGTATTTGCTATTTTTCTAGATTCTTGAGATAGGCCTGGATTGCAACATATTTTCCTCTTAGGACTGCCTTTGCTGCATCCCAAGAGTTTGGACTGTTGTGTTTTCATTTTCATTTGTTTCCATATATTTTTAAATTTCTTCTTTAATTGCCTGGTTGACCCATTTGTTCTTTAGTAGGATGTCCTTTAACTTCCATGCATTTGGAGGTTTTCCAAACTTTTTCCGGTGGTTGATTTCAAGTTTCATAGCATTGTGATCTGAAAGTGTGCATGGTATGATATCAATTATTTTATATTTATTGAGAGCTGTTTTGTGACCTGTATGTGATCTATCTTGGAGAATGTTCCATGTACACTCGAAAAGAATGTGTATTATGCTGCTTTAGGATGACAAATTCTGAATGTATCTGTCAAGTCCATCTGGTTCAGTGTATCATTCAGGGCCATTGTTTCTTTATTGATTTTCTGTCTAGATGATCTTTCCATTGTTGTAAGTGGAGTATTAAAGTCCCCTGCAATTATCACATACTTACCAATAAGATTGCTTATGTTTGTTTTATATATTTGGGTGTTCCGAATTCGGTGCATAAACACTTATAATTGTTAGCTCTTCTTGATGGATAGACCCCATAATTATGATATAATGTCCTTCTTCATCTTTTGTTATAAACTTTAGTTTAAAATCCAGTTTGTCTGATATAAGTATGGCTACTCCAGCTTTCTTTTGACTTCCAGTAGCATGATAGATGGTTCTCCATCCCCTCACTTTCAATCTGAAGGTGTCTGTGGGCCTAAAATGGGTCTCTTGTAGACAGCAAATAGATGGGTCTTGTTTTTTTTATCCATTCTGATACCTTATGTCTTTTGATTGGAGCATTTAGTCCATTTACATTCAGTGTTATTATTGAAAGATATGGATTTAGAGTCATTGTGTTATCTGTAGGTTTCATGCTTGTAGTGATGTCTCTGATCCTTTCTGGTCTTTGCAACATTTCACTCACAGAGTCCCTCTTAGACTCTCTTGTAGGGCTGGTTTAGTGGTGATTTATTCCTTCAGTTTTTGTTTGGGAAAACTTTTATCTCTCCTTCTATTCTGAATGACAGGCTTGCTGGATAAAGGATTCTTGGCTGCGTATTTTTCCTATTCAGCACGTTGAAAATTCCCTGCCACTATGTTTAGCTTATACTTAAGTTTTCTTTTCTCTATTGCTGTTATCCTCCCTGTCAGCCACCATGATGTCTTGTTTGGTTTCTGCTTGCATCATTGAAGATGCATAGGGAATAATCACTTCTCCTAGTTCTTTCAGAGGGTAAAATTAAAAAAAAAATAGTGGTGTTTTATATTCATTTTCTATTGCTTTCTGCACAATTATCACAGGCTGTGTTTGGTTCTTGACTCAATTTCTTTTCCTAGTCTCTCAGTTATGACCAGGAAGAGAAGAGCTTCCTCTGTTGGTCTCTCCAGTGCCCTGGCCTTACTTATAACCTGGGTGAGCTCTGATTTGCCTTGACTCTTTTTTTTTTTCCTTTAAAGTTTATTTATGAGAGAGAAGTGGGACAGAGGGGAGGATAGAAAGAGAAAGAATCCCAAGCAGGCTCTTGCATTGTCCACACTGAGCCCATTGTTGAGCTTGAGTCATGATCTGTGAGATCATGACCTGAGTCAAACCAAGAGTCAGATGCTTAACCAACTGAGCCACCAGGTGCCCCTCATTTGCCTTGACTCTTAAGTGCAGTCAGAATCCATTTTCTTTTTTTCTTTTTTTAAATCCACTTTCTTTTTTTCTTTTCTTCTTTTTCTTTTTTTCTTTTTTTCTTTATTTATTTTTGAGAGAGAGGGAGGGAGAGAGACAGACAGAGCATGAGCAGGGGAGGGGCAAGAGAGAGGGAGACAGAGAATCCGAAGCAGCCTCCAGCTCTGAGCTGACAGCACAGAGCCCAACATGGGGCTTGAACGCACAGACAGTGAGAGTGGACCTGAGCCAAAGCCTGAGGCTCAACCGACTGAGCCACCCATGCTCCCCTTTTTTTTAATGTTTATTTATTTTTGAGAGGGGGTAGGAAGGGGCAGAGAGAGAGGGAGACACAGAATCTGAAGCAGGCCCCAGGCTCTGAGCTGTCAGCATAGAGCCCAATGTGGGGCTCAAACTCACCAACTGTGAGATTGTGACCTGAGCTGAAGTTGGATGCTTAACTAACTGAGCCACCCAAACGCCCCAGACCCCACTTTCTTCTCTAGAGCTGATCCTTGGGGGGCCTCACTTACACTGAGAACCTAAATGCTGGGAAGAGTTTGAGGCCAGATTTAACAATTCAGAGGTAAGGGTCAGGTTTCAGTGAAACTACTCAGGTGGCTGTGCAGTCAGAACTTCCAGTACCGTTCTCGCCTGTCCAGTTATGTTCTCCTTTGGGTGGCTGTTCTGACTCCCAACTTCCTTTACTTTTCTGCCAACCCCCACTCACTAATGAGAAACCCAGTACTTGCACACGGTTCCTTTCCCAACAAAGAGTCTTCCAGTGGGGTGCCCTGTGCAGACTTACCCACACTTCCACATGTCCTACTGTCTTCCTTCCACTGAAGTCTGACTTTGCTCTCTCATAATCTGAGAGCCTCTTTGGTGATTGCAGAGAGTGGTGGATTTGCTTTCTGGATAACACAGTGGCATGTGCTCATCTGAAGGTCATTCTATACAAATGGATTAAGTAGTGTATTTGTTTCCATTGGTGCTGCAGCAAATTGCCACAAAGTTAGTGGTTAAAACAATACAGATGTATTCTCAGAGTTCTGGAAATCAGAAGTCCCAAGTCAAGGTGTTGGCAAGGTTGTGCTCCTTCTGGAGGCTTGAGGAGAGAATGTTTCCTTCCCTTTTTAACTTCTAGAAGCTGCCCGCATTTCTTGGCTTTTTTTTTCTTTAATTACTCCAACCTCTTGCTCTGTCCTCACATCTACTGCTTACTCTGATCTCCACTCTTCTCTTGTAAGGACCTTAATGGTTATATCAGGCCCACCTGAATAATCCTGGATAATCTCCTTGTCACAAGATCCTTAACTTAATCATACCTGCAAAGTCCTTTTTCCTGTTCCAGGGATTAGAAGGGGGACATCTTTGAGTGGCATTTATTCTGCCTGTCGCAAGTAGTATTCAGTGTAGACGCTCTTTAACTCAGTATTTCTCAAAATGAAACAATATACAGACCCCGTTTTAAGAAGTAAAATTTTATAGACTCTGCCCTGTGTTGACTTATGTTTATTAGTTTGTTACATGAATGCATAAAAACATTAAACTGCTTATAAAAACCTCGCGTTTGTAGCTCTTCTACAAAGATAAAACTAAAACAAATTTACAAATTAAATACAATACATAAAGTGCATAAAATTCAAATTAAGTACACTAATTTAATACGATAGATGATATGGTTTCACTGAAAGTGGAATTGCTGAGAAAATTTGAGCATGGTGCTGACCATGGGCATTGGGTTTCTCCTGAGTATAACATGCCCGTCCTACCTGTTGTGTGATGACTCAGTTCTTCCTTGTTTTCCCTCACAGTTGTTGTTCATGGAGGATTCTCTCACATAATTGGGCTTTTACCTTTCTTGAACACTTGCTCATTTCCTCACTTGCCCGAGACAATGAAAATGTTACTGTGGATCCCTGTAAAAATACTGGCTCTGAATTTGCACAGCAGTACTTGACTAGGTAATGGTCATCCAGGAGATCCAGAGTATGCTTTCTTAAAAAAGAGGATTATTTTTTAATTGAAAAACCAATCATAATTTCTTACAGAGAATTCATCTGAGGGACTCTGCCTTAACTCTGATGTTAATGGTAGAAATCATAAGCAGTGGAGGAAGCATTTTTCATTGAGAATTTTCTTTTATGTAAATCTTACATCACTTAACTTTTAACTTTTTTAATTAGCAATAATTGCACCTCGGATAAACCTCATTGGCTACAATACTGCCACTGCACAAAGCTTAACTTTTAACTTTTTAATCTTTGTACAATACACTAAAGCTCTTGAGGGAGTATTTACAAGACTGCTTTTTCAATAGTCTGTGACTATATATTTGATGGGGGAAAAAAAGTAGTTTAGAAAGGAGAGAGTAGAGGATAGACAGAGTGAGAGGGATGTGAGGGGTGATGAGTGGATAAGAAACTAATTATATGAGAGCCCTGGTTTCCATTATGCTGAACAGTTTGGCTATTGGGTTACATAGTCACCCAGGAAAGAATTTAAGTGTCCTCATAGTCTGGAGAAGGTATGGGCTCCCTATCCTGGCTGTAGTTCTTTCTATAATCTGACCCTCACAAAGCTATTATTTCCTTGGTGTTCTCCTCCATTAGTGAAGGTTGGTAGGATGTGATTTCACAAGCTGCTTCTGGACCAGAATTCTCCTGTTTGCTGAGCTCCATGCTGTTCTGAGAACATCAGTTACAATGCTATCTGCTTTCTTCTGGGAAAATTCTAGTCTGCAGTCAGGTCAGTGAAGGCGATTAGAGATCCTGGGGCTGGTAGGATTGCACACTGCCATATCAGTCCTTATGAAATTCATTGGCTCCTAATTTTTAATTGTTTTGAAAAAAAAAGACAAATTTACATTTCCTTTCCCTTTGATTAGTCATAAAGGCTACTGCTGTCATTCACACTAGAAGGAATTTTATGTTTTCTTTGTGAAACAAAACAATTCTGTAATGGAAGAAAGGAATCTTGGAAAAACATCAGCAAGGTATACACATTTTTTGCTCTTGCATTTGGGCTTAGCAGCTAAGATATACCCCAAATTATTATCTACCTAAGATTTATCACAAGGTCATAATCTCATCAAAATCCTATCCGCTACACAGAATTGCCCGAATTCACTTCCTCTTGGTAAATTTACTCACCAATTTTATGTTTTCAACTCTCAACTTCTTAATAGAATGTGGCATTTGGTTTTTAAGACCTGATCATTGCGATGTAATTACAACAGAAATATCTTGCTGGTGTGCAATGGGTGCACAATATTTAATGAATAAATAAACAAGTGAATGATGCTAAAAAGCTGATTTTTAAATCTTAATTTCATGGATTGCTTTGATGCCATTGTATGATTTTATTATAAGTAGATTCTACCAGAAACCAAGGGAGAGTTGGAAAGAGATGGAATGGGATGAGGGTGTGGTGAAGGAGGAGCAGGTATGATGCTTTGGTGTTATGTGCTGAGATTTTTTTTTTTAAGAGCACAGAAAATAATAACATGACAAACATTATATTCACCACCAGGAATTATTATTTTGAACATTTCTTTTTTCACATTTTCTTTAAGTCTTTGATTTTTAACGAAAAATAAATAGAAATAAAACTGAAGTGTCTTTTTGCTCCACACCTTGGCCCATACCCCTTTACCCATCATTCAACCATTGCCACAACTGTGGATTTGGTGAAAATCCTTCCAGTTTATTCTTTTACATTTGTGTGTGTGTGTGCACACATGCATATGTGGGTATAGTGTTATTTTCTAGCTTGCATTTTTAATTTTCTGAAATGCGGTATGGATAGGATTTACAGGAGGGCTATGCTTTTTCTTCCTTTTCCCCCTCTTTTTCTGATTTTGGTCCTGAGCTAGTTTTCTTTTTTGTATACTTTATCTCCTATAAGTTAGGAAGACATGTTTTTCAGGACCTAGTATTTTCTTTATTTATTTACTTTTTAAATTTTAAGTAGGTCCCATGCCCAACGTGGGGCTTGAACTCAAGACCCAGAGGTCAAGACTCACATGCTGTACTGTGAGCTAGCCAGTTGCTTCCAGGACCTAGTATTTTCTTAAAACAAACAAACAAACAAAACTTTATTTTTCTACTTATGAAGAGAAGACAGGATTATTTGGAAAACTGAGAAAACATCAACAGGTCTGTGTTAACTGGGAGGCTTGCTTACCTGCAGAGGAGCTCCTGCCCTGGCAATCCCTACTCCCTCTCTTCTGTTTTATTTTTCTCCATAGCACGTACTAGTATCTGAGGTACTATATATTTACATGCTCATTTGTTTATTTCCTGCATCCTGTCCCTAGAATCTAAGTTCCATCAAACTGGGGCTTTTGTTTTTCTACCATTATTTCTCCCATGTCTAGAATTGTGGAAAGCACCCAGTAAATATTTGTGGTATGAATAAATGAATAAAAAGCTTCACTATTTTTCATATTATATACATGTCATTTTATATGAAAAGGCATCATATAAAACAGCTTTTTTTTATTTTTATTTTTTAAATGTTTATTTATTTATTTGGATAGAGAGAGAGCAAGTGGGGAAGAAGCAGAGAGAGATGGGGAGAGAGAATCCCAAGCAGGCTCCACCCTGTCAGTGCAGAGCCAGACATGGGGCTCAATCCCATGAACTGAGATCATGACCTAAGCTGAGAAGAAATCAAGAGTCGGACGCTTAATCAACTGAGCCACCCAGGCACCCCAAAACAGCTTGCTTTTTAAAACCATATATATTGTCAACACTTTCCATGTCAAGAACATTTTTCTCTAACACTTTTCATAATGGCTCCTTAATATGTCACTTTAGAAACGTGACAGTTTACTTAATCATTATCTAGTAATGCACATCTTGATGGTGTGCAAAATTTTATAATAAACGACAGCTCAGGGAAAGATGGGCACTTGAATACACATCCCTTCCTTGCACTCTCTCTCCCATCCTGTGGAATAGCACTGCAACTAGAGCCGGCAAGGGGGCAGGACTCCAGTTCCCTCACTTTATAAACTTCACATAGCTCCCTAGATATTTGTTATCACTGTCCTTTTTCCACCTGGTGCATTTGAGTCAGACAGGAAACAAGTGTTGTATTTCTCTTCTTATTCAAAGCCATCATCCAATGTTGTTGAGTATTGCATTTCAATACTTCTAATAGGACATGCATCATGGGCCGAACCTGTGATTTTTCCCCCTTAGGAGATTTTGGCTGATCATTCAGGAATACAGCTTATTTTGTTTTGCTAATTTCATGCAACTCCCTGCCTGTCACTTAATCTTCAACACCTCTCAAATCAATTGATCAGAGGTAATTTAGATAAAGCATTTGCTTTCTCTTCCTACCCTGTGATCAATAAGTGACTCTTTAGGAATAATTAAGTGTCCTTACCTCCTAGCATGCACCACCTAAGGGCCCCTTAGTTACTGGCACACAAACTTGGTGCTGTGACCCAAGGAGAAATGTTCTCCTTAGAAGGATAAGCTCCTTAGTAATATGGGTATGAGGATAAATCAGTGACTCATTAGTTTCAAGAAATGTCCCTTTTCATCTTCCAGAGAAATATCCTTTGTACTTTCTTGCCTCTAAAAGTTTAAGGAGATCCCAATTATTTTTATTTATTCACCCATATTGGCCAGCCTAAGATGGCCTTACTCAAAGTCTCAGAATAAAAAAGTCTTACAGGAGTTAAAGGGGTTTTACATTATATTTATCTGCAAAACACACTTGATTTAATTAAGATATGTGATAGACATAATGGTAATACTTCCTATTTATAGTGTTTTCATAGTTTTTAAAAGATTTCTGCAGGGGCGCCTGGGTGGCGCAGTCGGTTAAGCGTCCGACTTCAGCCAGGTCACGATCTCGCGGTCTGTGAGTTCGAGCCCCGCGTCAGGCTCTGGGCTGATGGCTCGGAGCCTGGAGCCTGTTTCCGATTCTGTGTCTCCCTGTCTCTCTGCCCCTCCCCCGTTCATGCTCTGTCTCTCTCTGTCCCAAAAATAAATAAAAAACGTTGAAAAAAAATTAAAAAAAAAAAAAAAAAGATTTCTGCAGACTCCGTCATTTGTCCCTTGCAGTGTGAATATCTTTATTTTATTGGAGAGGAAGCTGACTTTTAGAAAGGTCCGTGTTTTGCCCATTGTTACAGTTAGTGAGAAGTGAAGTCAGAATTCAAATCCCAAACCACTGATCCAGTTCTTCTGACAAAGCTTAGATGCCCAGCACTATCCAGATGTTTTTTACCCTCCTGTATGTTAGAATCATCTGAGGAGCTTATTAAAAAACACTACTTCCTGGGCTCACCCCTCTCAAGGATTCTACACCATTTGGTCTGTTCCAGGGCCAGGAATCACTATTTTTTTAAAAAAGTTCTCCAGGCGATTCTAATGTGCAGTCTTAGGGTTCTCCAGCACAGTCTCCCTAGGTAGTGATGAAACAATAGGCAGTTCGCCTCTAATCAAGAAAAGCAGTTTAACACAAAAAAATAGAAAAGAATGATGACTTCATTTTGCTCTCCCTCTATGTCATTAGAGAAAATCATGGGACTTTAAAAGTCATTGCAGAGAGATTAAGCTTTTTATTAAGAATTATGGAATGGCAGAAGTTTCTAGCTATGTCATGACCCTCTCAGGGAAGAAAGCTGCCCCCTTCCCACTGGCAGGTGACTCCTCTAACAGAAATGTGAGGTCAATCGATACCTTACCATTACCTTATTTTGACCTATCTCCTTTTGATGATGCAAAAGAATGTTAATCAGGGCTGATTATTTTTTGGTTCATCAAAAGACTTGACTCCAGTCAGCGAATCTCCATTCTTTGTTTAAAGTCTTGAAGTGCAAGAATTTGGCTATTCTATTTGTCTTTTCTGTCTCATCTGGAATGAGACATCCACGGCTTCACCTGTTTGGCTCCTTTTCATACACTGGTTTCAGAAAAGCAATGGAATTCTCTGCTGTATGCACACCAGTGTCTAATCTTGAGAGGGCTTCTCCAGACTTCAGTAGTGCTTGTTCAGGAGGTCTGCTACTGTATATTTTTTAACCACTGCTGATGCTTGATTTATTATGCCTTACCTCTGCTTCAGGAAGGGCCTCCTCAGAATTCTGGTCCTATGTTGCTTGTGTCTATTCAGAGTTTGTGTACTCTTTTTGTATAACATCCTACATTTAAATAATTGGCTTTGAGGAGGCAAGAGGCCCCCCAGGCACAACTAAGCCCAGTCTTTACAGCCAGACCAATCTGCCTTGTTGGAATTTCAGGGTTTCCACTCATGAGCTGGGAGGTCTGAGCCAAAATACTTAATCTCTTGGAACCTCAGTTTCTTCATTTGATTTGAGAATTAAATAAAATAATTTGTTAAGTGCCGACATAACATTGGTGCTCCATCTGTGTTAGTCTGTTTTCCTAGACTTGATATTCTATTTTCAAAATACTATAGTTGCATAGCTAAACCTGCCTGTGTTATCTTCACCCCTTAATAAATAGGTCTAGCTGCTCAACAATTCACTGAGAAAATTGGAATTCTATCTCTGATCTGCCCAATTCCAAAGATTGTTGCTTCTTTGGTAAGCATCTTCTGGATTTTAGGTAGGGCATCTATTTAAAGAATGGAAAGAGAGATGCTTAAACAATAATGTCCAAGTCACTGCCTGCTTTTCCCAAGCCCCAACCTTTGCATGAAACATTTGGGTAGGGTAGGGTATGAGACATACAGGGGTGTTGATGGTTTTGGTGGCATAGTTGTGTTGGAGTGGGTGTGTGTCTACAGAAGGAATGTGATTGTAATAATCAGTTCACAGAACTCCTCATAGTGTCTAAGTGGCAGAGCCCTGCATGTTGAGAAGCTCCAGAGAGTCTTTAAGTAAGAAACTTCTCACAGGAGTCAAATATCAACAAAACATCTGTGTGCCTAATCAAGGAGGTACAAGGCCACACTTAGTCAACAGGAAGATTCCCTATAGAAAGACATCACTAAAAGAGTGCCGTATGATTTATTTGCTCTAACTCAATTTCCATCTGTCTCATAAAATGGATTGTGTACACATTGCACTCCAGGCATCCAGCCAGGGCAGAAGCATACTAAGGAGCAGAAAACCTTCCCCTCCTTCGGGTTGTTGGTGACATGCTCTGCTAAGAGCCAGGCATGGCTAGGGTGGTCTACAAGGAAATGCCTTGGACCACTAACCAACATCACAGACTTTTGGGAGTTGGCTGGATCACGGGCCTTTGAATAAGGCTTCATAGCAATAATGGGGGCCAGGTGGGTTTTGAACATTGTGCTTTTTTCCAGAAATTCCTGTCACTTACATTTACAGACTCCAGATGGTAATTTTGCCAGTTCAGGCAAGATGCTATCCATAGTTGCTTATATTTCCTATATAAATGGAGAATGGGCCGAACAAATGCTTTTTTGCTATAGCATGTCAAAGCAAATCAGATGAAACAGAAACCCTTTGTTATTCTGTAAACAGAGTGCAGGAACTGCTTGTGGCCAAGAAAAAACCAATGTGATCCTATAAAACCGAATCAATAGTAAGAACCCAAAAATTCCTAGAGCCTTCTAAAAATTGAAGTATGTAGGGACTTCTTACCTTTTCTAGGTAACAGAAATCTCATTTCTTTTGTTCCTAAAGTTTCCTTGTTTATGTTATTGTAACATCATCAATAGATTTTAAGAAACTAGTTCTGTAGGTTTCTTCAGGTTTCCTCCTTTTCATTTGTTTTTGTTAGGCAAACCTAACAAGTCAGTTCCATAACATGTTTGCCATGGAGAGGGAGGAAAAGGAAGTCAATGTGAGGACACCCCCAGACAAGATTCCATGTCCTCTCCTCTGGAGCCACAGCATTCCTGTGAACACACCCTGCTCAGCTCTGTGTGACTTGGGACAGTTATAAAGCCACTCAGAGATTTAATTCCTTCTTTCATGAATGGACGTAATATACATATCTTTCAAGTTTCTCTGGAGGAAAGGCGTAAAGTTACATAAAGTCATGGTCTTACTCCTGTATGCTCAGTGGATAGGGTTTAATAAATATTTCTTATATCTGAATCTGAATGTCAAAGCCTCATGCTGGGGTGGGTGATAGAGAGAGACAGCTCTTGCTCTTTGGGGTTAGAGTATCTCCTGGTAGAGGAGATTACCTCTCCTCTGAGACAGATGACTCAGCAGCCCTCTGTGAGCCCACTGCCTGCCGGACACAGTGACTGAGTGCTGAGGAAAGCAATGAATAAAAGAACCCCCTCCCTCATGGAGCTTATGGCCTAGTTGGAGACAGGGACATTCAAATAAACAAATTACCATCCAGATGCTAAGGGAAACAACTAAATCATGCACAGGGGAGAGAGATAACACACAGAAAAAGTAAAGCCATGGGTTAATCTGGCCTGCTGCCTGTTTCTGTAAATAAAATTCATTGGAACACATCTATGTTCATTTGTTCATGTATTGTCTTCAGCCACTTTTGCCCTAAAGTGGCAGAGTTGAGTATAGCCTGTTGTGTTTTAACATGGTACATGTTCCTAAAAATTACTACCCGATGCAAGATTGTGCAATAACATCCACAGACCATATGGGGAAAATGGCATTGTGGGCAACACTCAAACAGTCAGAGACAAATATTAAAAATCAATAGGGAGCTGATAAAGATGGCATCCTGTTAAATGGTTAAGAAACATATGCCACAATAAATATGGAAGTTGACCTTGAAAAAGACGTGGCATCTGCCAGCAGGGCTTCAGCCTGTGCGCTATTCAGCCTGTGCGCTTTTCAGCAGGAGGGTCATCTGAAATCTGATGGGAAGCGGTAGCGCCCGGCAGGCAGGAGGGGGGTGGGGGACGATACGGCTCACAGCAGCCCTGGTGACCTGGAGCGGATGGTGGATGTTTGAGGTACGTGTGTGTGCGCGTGTTTTGTGTATTCCTGGGTGTCTTGTTTCAGCGGGATGCAGTTTTCCATCGTCACCTAGTGTTTCTCATGGAGGAAACTGTACTTACACAAACAAGAAATTTGTGTCATGCTCCTATTGTTCCCCAATATATTAATCACTCTGGGACAAATTCATGTTTCTGAAACAAGTGTTATTGATTGTTGTTGCAACAGAGACCATATGGCCCACAAATCCTAAAGGACATACCATTTAGCCCTTTCTGGAAAATGTTTACCGACCTCTGGCACAGAGGAAGGAGGGGTTAATGCTGAGGTATCAGGAAGGTTCCCAGAGGGTGTCATGTCATGTCTGAAGAGGAGAAGTATGACAGGGTGACACGGGAGAACAGGAACATTTTGCCATTTTTATTGTTATTCCTTCTCCCATCCTATATGTGTATTTCTTCATCCCTGCCTCCTTTCCCAGGAGTGCAGCTTTTCTGAGTTTTATACAGAGGGAACTAAGTGTGGGTCAGAAAATGCTTCTTTGATTTAAGACCACTGAAAGTCACTTTTTGCCCCCAAAATACTTCTCCCAGCCCTCATCTTGGAAAGACATGGCCTTGGTAATCCCTTCCTTGTGGTAAAGCAAATAGAGTGGCTCATCAGTGTCATTATTACTAAGTTACATAGTCCTCCCGTTTACCACCCACTGTGTGGGGTCTGACTCCTTTCCTGAGGTCTGGCCCCATCAGACCTTTGCTGCTTCATCTCCCAGAACCACATCTAACTACTCTCTATTTCCCTCTGAGAGTTATGCGTCTGATTAGAGATATACACAAGTGTTTCACAGAGATGGGCTGGTTCCCACCAGCAAGATGGTTATAATGTAATTAAATAGTTGACTTAGGGAAAAAAGAAAGATGGGTCAATCAGAAAGAGGTAGGTCATGAAGAAAAGTCATATCATGAAGAAAAGAAAAAGTCATGAAGTAAAGAAAAAGGAAAGAAGGCATCTTGGTCCTCTGTACTTGCTAGAGGAAACTTATGTGCATAAGACATCTTAACCTCATGTCAGAAAACAATCACATTACATAACTCTCCTTGGTCTGTTTTCACAATCATTAACTTTTTGATTATGATTTGCTTTCAGGGAAAATTTATGATGGCCATTCTGATGTGATTACAGTAATCCAAGTACTGCTCAAAGGAAGCAGTACATTGACCATTTGCTATTATACATCAGGCTACTGAGTGTGGTTAATGTGAATCTACCCTGAATACTAGCTCCACTCTCAGGCTCCTGAATAAATCAGTTTTCTGGGCCTTCAAAGTGGAGGACTGGGACGGGGCGCCTGGGTGGCGCAGTCGGTTAAGCGTCCGACTTCAGCCAGGTCACGATCTCGCGGTCTGTGAGTTCGAGCCCCGCGTCAGGCTCTGGGCTGATGGCTCGGAGCCTGGAGCCTGTTTCCGATTCTGTGTCTCCCTCTCTCTCTGCCCCTCCCCCGTTCATGCTCTGTCTCTCTCTGTCCCAAAAATAAAAAAAAAAAAAAAAAAAAAAAAAAAGTGGAGGACTGGGTTGGGCTCTAGCAAACACATAAAGAATGTCCATTCCCTATAAGCCTCCCCCTTGCCTACAATGCTCTTTCTTGTCACTTTTGCATCTTTGGATCAAGGCCAGTAAGTGGGACTTTTATGACTCCCTTTTCCTCCATTCTCAGCCAGTGTTGTTTTCTCTGGCCTTTGAAACTTCATAGCACTTTATTTATACAAATCTGTCTTAGAACCTTATAATATTTTATCTTGCATTACAATTATTTGTCTTGGGCCTTCTCTTTGCTTAAACTTAACACTCTGAGAAGGCAGACTCTTTTTTTTCTTTGTGTGTCCCAATGCACCCAGCACAGCAAAGTGCTGAATGAACTAGAAGCATCCTGAGAGAATTGATAAGCATGCCGATGTGTGTGTATGTGTAGGTGTTGAGAGGTTGTATGTGGAGCAAAGAGATTTTGCTGAGGGAGGATATGCCCAGTCCTAATGTCATATGGCATGGGAGGGCAAAAAACTAGTTAAACACAGAAGAAGAGTCCAGGTCCCTGGAGTAAGGGCTACTATTGTAGACACTGTTTAAACCACTTTGCAGACACCATCTCCCTTTTCATCTTAACGATCCTACGATGCAGGTGAGGTTTACTCTCCCAATTTTATAGTTGAGGAAACTGAGGCTCAGAGAGATTAAGGAACTTGCTCAACATCAAGTAGGTATTAGTGCAGCTGGCTCCATGCTCCATCTTCTTGACTGTTATGCAAGAGTGTCCTGCCCTAGCTTGACCTCCTTTTTTTCCCTTACAAAAAAGCTATAGAGAAAATGGGGCTAAGTGTCATGCCATGGAAAGGGAAGTGGACAATGGTCTGGAGGTGGGCTGGTCCTACTGAGCTACTGGTGGCTCCTTAGGTGACTGAGGGGAGAAGGTGGCTGCAACTTAGCCAGCCTTTTCTTATTTGCAACTAGGGATAAACTGTCTTTCTTATCTGACAAGATATCTTTGGAGAACATCAGATTATAGGTGTGAATGTGTTCTGAAAAAATTGTGGAAAAGGCAACATGGCATATTCCGAGTCTTTTTTTTAGAGAGGGCGATTTTAAAAAGCCATTCTTACAACATGACTTGAAGGTCATTTGAAATCAAAATGGCATAGAGGTCCCTAACTTTCACATTCAGTTGGAACTCCCTCCTCTTCTTTCTTTAAATGCCTGTAGCAGGCTGATTAATGCCCTCTGCCAAGAGGTCCACATCTTTACTCCCTGGAACATGACTTATGTGGCAAAACAGATTTTACAGATGCGATTAAGTTAATAATCTTGGCATGGGGCAATTCTCCTGGATTACCTGTAACCACCAGGCTTGTCATAAGAGGGAGACAAGAAGGTCAAAGGCAGGAGGAGGAGATGGGACAAATGGAGCAGAGGTTGGAGTGATGTACTTTGAAGATGGAGGAAAAGGCCATGAGCCAGGGAATGCAGGTGGCTGGTAGAGGCTGGAAAAGACAAGGAAGCAGATTCTCCCCATGAAGTCTCCAGAAGGAGGACAATCTTGCCAACACTTTGATTTAGGCTTCTGACCTCCAGATCTGTAAGAAAATAAATTTGTGTTGTTTTAAGCCACTAAATTTGTGGCAGTTTGTTACAGCAGTCTTAGGAAACCAATATGATTTCCTGCCTCTCTTTCTTTCCTTCCTCCTTCCCTCCTCCTACCCCTCCCTCTTCTTCCCCTCCCCCTGTTGGCTTCTCCCTTCTCCCTTTTCTCTCTCCCTCTGTCCCTTCTCCCCCTCTGTCTGGCTCTCATCCCTTTCCTCCCATCCTTTTCTCCCTACCCTTCCCATCTTCTCCCCTTTTACTCTCCCCTTTTGGGAGTAAACAAACCAAGTAGTAGTTAGAAAAAGACCTGATGATTTAATAGTGATTTCTTTCTTTTTCTTTTTCTTTTCTTTTTTTTTTTTTTTTTTTTGGTTTATGGGATTTTTAAGTTTTCTGCTGATTATTATGAGCTCTTGGTGAAGAGATTAATTCAGTTACCATGATTTGTTTCCTTGTCTTGACTTCATAAAATCACAGGAATACAATAATATAGTTATACATCCCCTGGGCTTGAAAATGCCCAGTAATTACAAGTGATTCACGAGAACAGCTTAACTTGTAAGGGATTGTATTGTGCTCCGTAGTAAGCAGTCATTTATTAGGTTTTAAAAATGCCTTTAGAAAGGATATAATGGGTTCATCAATTAAAAGTATGTTTGGAAAAAACTCTGGGGCTGTCAGTAGTAATTCTTCTTCCCCTCAACTCTCCTTTCCGAAGCGGCCAACTTGTGTGTGGCTCCGCCATGTGTGCCCTCCTTTCCTTGTGCTCCCTGGTGATGGCGGTTCCACCTGAGGAGAGCCGTGGGGGCCTTGCTCAGATGGCCAGGCCTTTCAGAGCCGATACCGTGGTTCTCTTTCTCAGCCTGGCCATCCATCATTTCATTAGAGCGAGGTTGCCAAATTGACATGTCCTGGCGAAAGCCCCCGATACCGCAGTGGAGATGTGCAGCGTCTCCTCAGGCAGCCGGGTCGCTGTCCTCGTTACTAATGCTCAGCCCTGTCGCTAACAGATGGCAGAGAGTGATCTTCCAGGGGAATTCAGCACCCTTGTGGCAACTGGCACTTCTTCCAAACACACAACTTGTAAAAGTTCTTCTCTTCCCCTGCCCTAGAATAGGCCTCTGCCTTCCTAACTCGAGTGGGAGAGGTTGCTTTCCCTTCCGCTTTTTGCAGAACGAAGTGTGCAAAGCCTGTGCCCCAAGTTTCCTTTCTTGGGAACATGCCATGGCTTTCCCTTCCCCAGACAAGGCTTACGGACGAAGTCTTTGCTCCTTCCTTCCTGGGACAGACTGAGGCTACATCACAGCTGCCCCATCGTTTCCTCTTTGCTTCTCGCCACCTCTTTGTTGCTTCTTTCTGTTCCTTTTCCTTGCTAGTACTTTCCTGGGAGGCAGCCCGCCTCTCCCCACAGCTAATCTTCCTGTCGGTGATCTGCCTCCTGTGGTTTCCTGGGGGACCTTGCTACCTGCCTGCTTCCTGGCCACATAGGCTCTTTCCAGTCTTTTCACTGCTTGCCTGCCACCCTCCCCACGGACTTCTCTGTCTCCCCTCTCACACAGATCCAACTCTTCCATCTGGAAGCACTTCACATAATGCTGCAACTGGCAAATGTTGGTTGACTTCTGTCTCTCCATTCATACCAAATATTTTCGTTTCCCTACTTTTCCTCTTACACCTTGCACCTTACATCTAGCACCCATCCCCAATATTCCACTGAAAACTGTAGTCTATCCGTCTCTGTTACCTCCCACTCAAATTCTCTGCTCTTTCCTGAGATATTCTTGGTTCATGCTATATTGGACACTGCTGATTACCACCTGCCCAGCATACACACAATTTAAAACTTGATTTTTCACCTAGTTTCTGGGCTTTCTGTCTCCAAAATCCTCCATATTCTCTCATTTCTGTTGATTTTTTCCTTCTAAATTGTTATAATTTATCTTGTATTGTCAATGACCACTACAATTGATTCTACATTTTCTATGCCAGTCTCTCTCTCACCAGGCCCCAGTACACACACTCAATGTTAGGGATTCTGGTTCCTGCATACATGATATTTATTTTTACCTTTCTAACTTTGTTCATATGTTTATCCATTCAGAAATATTTATTGAGAACTGATTTTGTGCCGGACACTGTTCTAGTGGGGATATAATGGCAAATAAGGTAGACGGATTACTGCCTTCATGGAGTCTGGAGTCTGATGTGGGAAACCAATGTTAAACAAATAAGCACACAAATAAGAGTTAAATTTGCAAATGTGGGAAGGGCTTTAGAGGAGAGGAATGTGGCATCCTGAGAGAAAAACATGGGCAGGAAGGAAGGTAGAGAGAGGAATCTCTCTAATTAGGGAGGTCAGAGGAAGTTGAAGTCTGAAGTTAACTAGATGCAGGGGGTGAGTGACGAGTTTTATGAGCTAGCAGAAACAGCATGTGTCAAGGCCCTGTGGTATAAGAGATTGAGGGACTTGGTGTAAGAAAAGGCTAGAGGTGAGCAGAGACCAGATCATGCAGGGTTTGCAGACCATAATGAGAGGTTTTAAGGAAAGTGGAGGAGGAGGACATGGTCAGACTTGGGTTTTGAAAAGACTCTGTTCATTTAGTCCACTGTAGCAGTGTCAATTCCTTTTCATTGGGCACACATTTTTGAGACATACCAGAAAAGAGAGCTGGCGGACTAGTTATTGTGAACTTTAAGTCTGTGGAGAGTTTTCAATGAAGATGCATAAGGCCCCAGGGAACCAGTCTAACAGATGTTGTCAGCAAGGCAGAAGGGGTGAGAAGTGCTTTGGTTTAGCCAAATTCCTCTGGGGACCTCTCTCAGACTCAGCTTCTGTGGCTGAGTTACATTGCCCTGATCTGATATTCAAGAATAACAGCTGGGGCTGAAAGAAGGCGGTGGTGGTAGCTGTGTGCAGGTTGCTGTGGGTAATTGGAGGTAAAAAAAGGAAAAGTGGCTCACCTAATTGCATTCTAAATTACAGCCATTGTTCAATCCCTTCCTTAAAAGTACTTGGTGCATTCAAGAAGAAAAGTCCTTTCTGGAGTAGGGAAACAATAGGGGGGGAGGGGTGTCCAGGGATGGGCTGGATGAACATATATTCACATCCCCTTACTCAAGGTGTTATGTTTGTAAGCACAATTTTGAGTGGCTTGCTCAATTATTTTCACCCTGTGTGTGCTAACGGTAATAAACTTAGAAAACTGAAACACATGAGTCTACAGTAATTGTTTTTTAGATAGTGTAATAAGTCATGATAATTGCTTGCAAAGCATTTTCCCCCTCCTTGTCTACAGGGGTAAATACATTAAAGCCACGTTCCTGTATACTCTTTTACAATCTATTAGCATAATAACGCATTGTAAAAAAGCCCTGCTGCTGTGGGAAAGTGTGTGATATTGGTCCATTAGACACCTTTGTCTTATATACAGGAAGCTAATGGCACTCTTTATGGGCATGATGTTAGCTTGGTATATGCTTGTTACCAACTAATAGGTCCAGAGCACGAGGTGCTGGTTGATAAAAGTTATCCAACACTAACAATCCACCATGATTCTAGCTTCTTGCTTGAAAATTGCCTTTAGTCCCATGCGAATGGGGAAGTCATCTTGATAAATTTAGCTGCAAGTCAAGTTATAACCAATGTTCACAGAGTGTAATCAAATTAGATCTTAAAGCCTTTAATTTCATTATTAGCATGTATTATTTCTCAAACCTTGTAATTAAATAGCATATTAGGAATAGATAATTTTTTCCCTTTTATACATTTATTAGGTACCTGGGGTTAAATTTGGAGCTTTGTTATAATATGCATCTGTGTATCCTTAAGTGAGGATGGTTTCTTTTTTATCAAAGTATAATTGAAAATATATTAGCTTCAGGTGTACAACATAGTGATCGAACATTTATTACAGGATGGCTTTAATGATACCTGAGGCATTAGAAAAGTAACTGGTTAACTAAACTAAGGGAATTTGTGGCAAATAAGATATCATTATGTTTACCCAAGCACTGTTATAATCTGAGAGCTGTATTATTATCCAAATTATACAGAGGGAAATTAGACACTCATTATTTACTTTTCTTGGACATTTTGTGAGTTTGTACAAAAATTTTCACTGCACACACGAGATTAATTCTTCCTGAGGTTTACATCTGGTTTACCATAAATCAAGAACTTCTGAAGAAATGTTCTTTTCTTATTCTCAGTTAGCAGTAAGAAATCCCCGACTTTGCAGTTATGAAACAGTGAATGTTGTGCAAAGCGGAAGGCACGTGGGGTGCACACAGAGGCAGAGCAGCGATTCAATGACTGCCAAGGGCATGGGTGGCCCCTTGTGCAGCCAAGTGGACTGGCCTGAATCTCTGAGCAAGGTCTGGTCTAGAGGCTTCCTCTCCACCCAGTTGCCTCTCTTCCAATCTCAAACAGGGCCTGTTGCCAGGATTGGCCAAATTCCCAAGAAGCAGGTAGCTCAGCGGCTCTCAGCCATGGCCCCATATCAGAATCACCCGGGAATATTTAAAAATTGCAGATGCCTAACCCCCACCTCCCCACCCCCCATTCCAATCCAACATGTGACTGGAGTTGTATTCACTGTAGTTGTTCCAAAGGGTGGATAATGGGAGTGGTAGGGGCCTGATGGCCCACTCTTGGCTGGCTGCAGAGCCAGGTGGCACGCTTCCAGTGAGCCTGGATCTACCCTGCCCTGGAAGTCACTGGTGCCTGATCACTCCTGACACAATTATAGCAGATACATCATCCCTGGCTTAAGATATTCCTCTCTAGGTATCATAGGTAGAGAATTTGCTCATCACTTTGCAAATATTTACTAAAAAGTTACTTGCCAGTTGCCAGGCACTCTTGTAGAGTCTAGGGATATAATAGTGAAGAAAACAGGCATTTTTTTCTGAAACTAGAAGGGGGGGAATAAAAAAGAGAAATAAAGTAAAATGCATACCAAATAGGAGGTTGCTTCCTAGGAAGGAAAGACACCTGAAGCTAAGATAGAGAATGGCAACTTCATGTCTTGCAAAGATTCACTCACAGAAGTAGAGCCTTGGTTGTTGGAAGAGGCTCTGGCAGGAGCCAAGCCAGTCCAAAAACTCATTCTGGACTGCCTGGGGTGGATCTTGCCTTTTCATTCACTGTAGTTACATTTTTTTCCTGTCTGTGACATGAGGACATTGATATAATTTGCTTCCCTTGGAACTGACTCTTCGCCACACCCACTTGAGTCTCCCTTAGATATTGGTGGTCTTTAGTGGTTGGGGTCACCCGTGTCTTCATCTGCTCAGGGGCAGGCTGGTTTTTAATCTCATCTACAGAGAGCAGCCCCTGAAAAAGACTCTCAGATTACAAAATATCTCCTCCTTCTTGTCATTTCTGTCTCCAGACCCCTTCATAGCTGAAGCCCCAAGAATCAGCTTCATTTTTCAAGGATCCTCTAGGGCACAGTCTGCACATGGAAGTAGAATAATGATGTTCTCAAGGACTTCCTTCCCACTCCTGCAGGGGAAGCCCTTGGTGCCAAATTATTGACACTGCCTCATTCTCTGCCACATTGAATAAATACATTTAAAATGGGATTAGTTTGTGAGTCCTTGGCTTGATTTATAATACATTTTATATTCAGATGTGCTGCTACTGTTTATCTCCACAAAATAAATATTAAAATTGTGTTTGAATCTCACATTAAATTTATATTCTTGCTATTACAATTTTATTTCTGTCAAGTGATTATCACTTTTCAGACATAAGGCAGAAGTAAAAGCACATATGCAAATAAAAGTAGTTATTATTTCTCCTTAAGATGTCTCCTTAAGGTCTTACTCTGGGCTTACTCCTTTCTCACATACAATCTATATAATGAATATTGGGATGAATATGAGCTCCTTGGTTCTCACAGTGTATCTAGGCAATTTGTTTCTGTTAATGAGGTTGTTTTTTTTTTTCCATTTCTTAAGATCCAGACAAAAGGGAACAGTGAGTCCTTTGTCATCCACTGTTGTTGGGTGTCCAGTTGGTGCCAGAGACCCACAATTGGTAATAACATGCTTTAGATTTGTATTTTCAGTTAGTGGGGATGGGAACTGCTAACATCCACACTTTTTTTTTTTTTACTAGTTGCCCTTACAGCTAGTGGCCAGGGACCACATGTATGGGATGAGTGAAGTTGGGGAACAGCTTCAGTCATGGAACAACTCTGCATCAAAACTATGATCTGATCTGGTCATCACACTATTTGAAACCATACTACAGCATCGCAGTTCAGCCTATTGGATCAATTATAATAATAATAATAATAATAATAATAATAATAATAATAATAATATAATTGGGATGATTAAACCTCATTAGTTTTGAAATCTTGGTTATAGAACTGGTGTGAGGAGAGGAATTGTGAATTACAAATTCAAGCAGTCTTCTGTCTCTAAAAGTGGACACTATTTAACTTTCGGAGAATTTAGGGATATAGCTTTGAAAATTGTGGTATTGTAACCCAAAAACCTCACTCTCCCTAAGGACTGACTTTCGAGGGTTTTTGTTGTTGTTGTTATTTAATTTTAAAGTAAGCTGTTTAATCAGAATGATACCAAAAGAGGTAATACCTGTGCCTTTTGTAAGCTATTTGATAATCTCTCATGGATAATATTATTAAGAATGTGAATTATCACAACTACCATATAGTGAATGCACAGGCACTGTGATGAGCACTTCACATATATGACTTCATACCATCCTACAGAAAACCTATGAGGTAGGTATTATTATTGTACCCATTTTACAAATGAGAACACTGAGCCACAGGGATTTTAAATAATGTCTTCAGAGTCATCTCATTGACTCAGTAGTGGAACTGAGAGATTCCAAAATGCATTTGTCTCATTCCCAAGTTGGCGTTCTTGCTCAGTATCCTTTATGCCCTATGGAGAAGATTTTTGAAAATGTGGAAGATAAAGTTGATATGCGTTTTTAGCTGTTTGATCAAGTGTGTATGAAGAACACTGAGGTAACAAGGAGTCTTAGGTTTCAGTTTTGGCTTAATCACTTATTATTTTTGTGTCCTTAAACAAGCACTTTTACAATTTGGGGTCTTAATTTCTTCATCTGAAAAACAGGACTAATGATACTTAACTCAAATCAGAAGTCAGGAAAGCATTTTGTAATTTAAGAACACTCTGTGGATGCCTCAAATTCTCTCCTTGGTTCTATCTTACTCAATATTTTCATTATCTTGAAGATAAGTAGGCCATGATTATCAAATTTGTGGATAACATAAGCCTAAGAAGGATATCTAATTTGTTGAATGAGACAATCAGGACACAAAAAGGTACTGTAGACTGAACAAATGATCAAGACATTCATGATGAAATTGAACCACTTTAAAAAGTCACATAAAGGACAATGGTATTTAGTTGATTCCAAACTAATGACTGACATTGATTGAGCAATTACCATGTGTCAAGTGCTATTTTCAGCTCTTTACACACATTATTATACAATTCTTACAACTGCTTGGAGTAGGCACTGTGCATATTCTCCCTTTACAGGTAAGGAAACTGAGTCATGAAGAGATTATTTGCCTAAAGCCATTAAGCTAGTAAAGGGAGGAGACAGCATGTTGAGCCCAGGAGATCTGGACTCTTTAATTCTACACCAAAGTGTGTTGTTGAGAGGGCTCACACAGGTTTTCGGCCATGTTAATAGAAATATTGCATCTAGGTGAGAATTAGTAAGAGTGAGAATTAGGCAACATACTCTTGGATGTTCTACAAATTTTATATGATTATATTCATACATCGAGGGTCCTTGGCAAACCAGAGAGCATGGAGAGAAGAGCTGTGAGGATGATATAATCTAAAGGAATGCTTGGGGGAGTGTGGAAATGTCATCCTTGGAGACAAGGACCTATGACAGAACAGCCATCTTTAGGTATTTGCCATAGGGAAGCTAGAATTGAACTCTTCTGTGAGTTTCAAGGAGCAGACCTGAGCATATGGAGAGATATTAGGGTAATTTCTGTTCAATGTAAGTAAGACTTGGCTGAAGATGAAATCTGCCTGCTAGTAGAATGAGCCTCTGCTAAAAGTCGGCACTTAATCATAAGAAGTATTCGGGCTGAGAACACTCAGGTGGCTTCCCACCAGAGAGCTGAGCTGTTAGTAGATTTCTGTATCAGTGGGAGTATCCATAGTTTTATAGTATCCATATAATTTATATAATTTATAAATATATAAATCCATATAATTTATAAATATATTTATATATATAAATATATAATACATATAATTATATATAATATATATTTATATATAATTATATATATTGTATATATATTTATATATATACAATATATATATATAAATATATATACAATATATATATTTATATATAATTTATATATAAATATATATATTTATAAATATATAAATCCATATAATTTATAAATTATAGTATCCATATAATTTCTAATAGCTTTTCCAACCTCAAAATTCTACCACTTCATTCGCTAACTATACAGGCCTCATGCTTCATCCTTAAACGTAGATATTTTTCTGTGGTAACCCCAAAAGGTTCATGATTAACTGGGCTTGAGCTTTATACATTTCATTGATGAAACAGCCGCAGTCGATTAGGGCAAGGGTAAACACTTGGACCAATCTGGCTCAGTCAGGTTCTCTTGGAATTTGGGATCAGTTGTCTCCCTGGAGCTGGGTGGTACTGAAGCTGTGGAGTTGCAACAACCATTTCCATGCTGTAAGTGGGGAAATTGAAAATACTGATTGGCAAGGAAACAGATAAATAAAGCAGATGCACAGTAAGGATCTCATGAGAAATCACATGATCCAAGGAGAGAAAGAGAAACTGAGAGATGCTGAGGCTCATTACTTTGGTTCCCACTGGCTTATAGATTCTGGACTTTAGTTCCCCAAGCCTGGCTGGCTTGCTGCTTCTGGGTTCAAGGACACACACTGGATACTCCCGGTTAGTTACCATTATTGTGCTCAAAGCATTCTGAATAGGTTTCTATAATTTGCCACCCAAAGTATTTTAACTTTAGACCATTCTTTTTAACTAGGGTAACTCTTCTTTCTTTGTATCAAAAACTTACTTTCACTGTCTTCGATTGACCACTTAACAGTGGCAAGTCATTACAGGTACACATTTTCCCCAAAGATATAATGGTTATAATTAAGTGATTCAACAGTACTTTAATGCAGAAGGGCCTGGGCTATCCAAATGTCAGACTAAATTATAAAGTGAGCAGAACTAAAATGCCACAGGATGTAACCATCCATAATTTATGAGTAGTAGGATCAGATCAGTTCATAAAATGAGCTAGAATAATTTTTTCATGGTTTCATATGTTTTTATTAAAAGATATATCTCACTAGCAGTGAAATACTGAAGATTAATAACAATTCAGAAGAGTGAGGCATTCTTACCATATCCCTGGGACCTCATGTTTTTGATTGTGTACCAGGGGAAATGTCATTAGTTGAGGCACTGCTCTATCAGCCTTTGGGAATATGAACCATGAATATTTTAGGTGAGACATTGGTTCTCAGGAGGATCCCATACTGCTGTTTTTGCTGTGGTAGAAATCACATGTGTTTTCCAGGACAGACACCCTCTGAGATGTGAACAGTAAGAGGAATCCTTATAGGCTTCTAGAGCAGAGCCCTGCCTGCCAAGAATAAATCCAAACTGGAGATTGTTTGCCATGGGTCTATGTGACAGAAACATTTGCAATCGTGTCACTGAAAATGTTTGTTTTGCTGGGTCTACATGGCAAATAGGATACAGATCAGTGAGCAAAGAAATGGCTTGCTGAGTAGGCTGGACATCGTTGATGAAATGTTTGCTGGAAGCATGTACCATGAGTCTTACTTCTGTACCCCATCTAGGGGTTGCCACGCTGGCTGACAGCATTTCCAGCCTCAGCATTTATGAGAAATGAGCTGGAGTATTTGTCATCATTAAGGCTCTAGATTGTTTTCTAGGAGTGTTAAACCTTCTGACCGTATTGTAACTCACGGAGTTTGACCCACATCTCTCTTGAAGTTTGGAGAGGACGGCTATCCTTTACTTTTATGGAATAGGTGTGTTCCAAGGAGCTACCAGTAAAGTACATTGTATAAAGTAAATCCCGTTTCCCCATTGATTTACTTTATAAAACTAGAGATGTGTACGTACCATGGAAAGAAATCCACTACATGTTTGGTAAGGAGGTAGCTTAGGTGGCCTCTACTACAGTCTGATGGTGAAGCCCCCCAAATGCTGTCATTCATGACTGCCTGCAGAAGACAGTAGTTCACCATTAGTACCCTAGTTTTCTTCTATGAAATTTCCCTGCACCAAGGCTTCCTCATAACCACTGGACATCTGCTGTGTATTTCATATCCTGTAGGATTTCCATGCAAGCTGGGAATCTCCTTACACTATACTCATGATTTTAATCTCTTTTTTCTCTTTAAAAATTTTGTTAAAATATCATTTAGCCAAGCTGGACCATAACATCATACACCAGTTCAAATCTCCAAAGATGTCATTGTTGTGATACCAGGATGCAAATTGGGAACCCCAGGGTGAGTCTAGGCCTAGAAGATACTATACCATCATTTTAAAGTCAAGGAGCAACACAGGAGAATAGTACCTGAGAGATATAGTTACAGTCGGCTGAATATATTCCCAGATTAGAACTGTACATATGCATAAGATGTGATGAATGAACTGAGGGAAAATGAGTTAGAATTCACTAAAATAACAGCGCCCTTTGCAAAACTACATAAAACATGTTTACTTTTCAGTACATTGTTTTGAGTCTCAGTAAATATGAGTTATTAATTGCCCTGTGATTAGTGAAATCTATCTTTTCTTCATGGTTGATTGGGGAAGGAGAGGGAGCCTGCTGAAGTCAGTGCCTGAAACCTCTGTTTGGTTAGTAGCAGCCAGCACAGCATTCCTTTGCCTATGAGGGAAAGCGAATATTTTGAGAAATGAGGAAAAATAACTTCTGATGTTAACTAGATTCCTCAGAGGTCTAATACCTAGACTTGGTTTGTTTTTCTGAATTTTAATAAGTGGTATTGGGGTTTGTTCAATTTCCCTATTTTCAAGTTTTATTATATGCATCCAGAGAGAATGATAAATTTCTATAGTTACCGGGGCTTAGCATTCCACAAACTTGGTTAAACTCATTACAGTGCACCTAGCTATTCCGCACATGTAGCTCCAGTGTGGGTCATGTCATGTCCTCTATCCCTGTAATGAGTGTAGCACATCCCTCTCATTATGGTGAAGAAAAGCCTCCACTGCTGTTGTTTTCTGTCCTACTAACAGCCCTGGGACCGAAGTCCATGGCACTAAAGTGGGCTTACTTCTTTGACACCACCATGGCTTACAGATTTATTCAGTACTTGCCATGTGCCAGACACTGTGCCAAAGGCTTTGCTTGCATTCTCCCATTCACTTCTCTGTCCAACCTATTGCCATGCCACAAATTGGCAAACCAAAGCTCAATAGGTGAATTCACTTACTCAAGCCCACACAGCTAGTGGTAAGTGGCTGAGCAGGAACCTGAAACCAGATCAGTTCCTGCCAGGGTGCAGACTGGTAATCACTTTTCTCCACCACCTCTTTCTCCGATTGCCATTTAATACCAGGCTACTAGACCATGTCACATCAAAATGGGCATAATGCAGGCTGTCAAAATAAGGCATTCAATCAAGAAGGTTCTGAAGGAGTTGTGACGGAGTATGGCTCTTACCCTGGTTGAAATTTCTGTGCTTCAAGACAAAAAGAACATGGTAGATTTTTTTTTCCTCAACAAACTTCATGATAAGTCTGTCATGTATCATTGACCTAAGAGAGGACAATAACAACCCAGAAGGGCACTTTCATTTCTAGGATATTCTAAAAATAACCTGTTTGATTAATAGCTATGTCCACAGACAATAGAAGTCCACATTATGGCTGAGGAAAGGGATACAGTTCTCCCCTCACTTCCCAGGTGTTTCTCAAACTGATCCAATTACTTAGATCACCTTATTCTGACTTTTTCATTTAACCTTTATGTATCCCTGGGATTTAATTTATTCATGGTGAATAACCTCAACTCATGGGATGTTTTTGCCCAAAGCAGGACAGAGATAAACCATTTCTCTCAGAAATAAGCCTTAGTGACATTTGTACCACAGTTTAGGGTACTTATAAACCATTGAGATGAATGCTCAATCAGAATATGGCAACAAAGGTCATCTTGAGGTCCAATGACCCTGTCTCTATAGTTACATCATTCAGTTATCCAGTTCAGAGAATCAGAAAGCCCTGCAGGTGGTGACCATGTGCCTCTATGAGATTCTTAGATAGTATTATCTCAGGACAGTTAAATAACTCATCAGTTTGGGGAAGGAGAAAAGAAAAATGAATTAATTGACCTGTTCATTCAAAAAAATTGGCCTAGAGAGCTGCAAGGAGTTTTTTCCTTAGAAAAAAACAACTCTATTCCCAATATTGAGACAAGAACTCATCTATCTGAGACATAATAACAGTCTTTCTTAGAGGATTATGGACAGAGAGTACTTACCCAGAGTGTTTTGATTATATTTTCCAAGCATAACAGTTTATAAAAGTATGAATAGAAAATTTCAAGTATAGTGTTGTAGATAGTAATAAAGTAATAATGATAATAATGATAATAATAATAAAAGCCACAGATTCCTCTTATCCTTGCATACATGCGTTTTTGCCATGTGAATTGGCTGCTGTTCCTGTCAAGAGTTGGAGTCACTTTTTCTACCCTTCGGCTTTCTTTGACCAGTAGAATGGGGCAGAAGTGATGACATTATGGGCTTCAGGGGATATTGCAGTTAATCTTCTCAAGCTTTTGCTGTCCTAAGATGTCCATGTGAGAAAGCTTGGGCTAACCTCCTCAAGGATGAGAGACAACATGGAGTAGAGACATCACAGCTTTGGCTCCGTAAACCAACCAACCTGTTCACAGCTGACCCACCAGTTGCCTGCAGAATCACCCAGTTGACCTACAGACTTGTGACCAATCATAAAATTATTGTAAGCCTTTAATTTGGGAATGCTTTTATGCAGGTTACATATACTGAGTGTCATTCTAATACACACATACTTTAAAATGTAAATATATCTCTGGATGGTAGAATTATAGGTGACTTTAATTATCTTTTTTATACTTTTATTTTTTAAATGTATTAATTTATTTGTTTATCATAGCTTTATTCTCAATATTATCACAATTTCATGTTTATTTTCTCATTATGCTTTTTTTTTGTAATAGCAAACAGTTTTACCAACTTGGATTATATTATTTATTGTTCTTTTTTGAAAACATTTTTAAGTTTTTTAAATTTACATCCAAGTTAGTTAGCATATAGTGCAACAATGATTTCAGGAGTAGATTCGTTAATGCCCCTTACCATTTAGCACATCCCCCCCACACACAACCCCTTCAGTAACCCTCTGTTCTCTATATTTAAGAGTCTCTTATGTTTGTCCCCTCCCTGTTTTTATATTATTTTTGCTTCCCTTCCCTTGGGTTCATCTGTTCTGTGTTTTAAAGTCCTCTAATGAGTGAAGTCATATGATATTTGTCTTTCTCTGATTGACTAATTTCACTTAGCATAATACCCTCTAGTTCCATCTACCTAGTTGCAAATGACAAGATTTCATTCTTTTTGATTACCGAGTAATACTCCATTGTATATATATGTCACATCTTTATCCTTTCATCCATCAGTGGACATTTGGGCTCTTTCCATATTTTAGCTATTGTTGATAGTGCTGCTATAAACATTGGGGTGCATATGCCCCTTCGAAACAGCATACTTGTATCCCTTGGATAAATACCTAATAGTGCAATTGCTGGGTCATAGGGTAGTTCTATTTTTAATTTTTTGAGGAACCTCCATATTGTTTTCCAGAGAGGCTGCACCAGTTTGCATTCCCACCAGCAGTGCAAAAGAGATCCTCTTTCTCCGCATCCTCGCCAACATCTGTTGTTGCCTGAGTTGTTAATGTTAGCCATTCTGACAGGTGTGAGGTGGTATCTTATTGTGGTTTTGATTTGTATTTCCCTGATGATGAGTGATGTTGAACATTTTTTCATGTGCCTGTTGGCCATCTGGATGTCTTCTTTGGAGAAGTGTCTATTCATGTCTTTTGCCCATTTCTTCACTGGATTATTTGTTTTTTTGGGTGTTGGGTTTGTTAAGTTCTTAACAGATTTTGGATATTAACCGTTTATCTGTTATGTCGTTTGCAAACATCTCCCATTCTGTCGGTTGCTTTTTAGTTTTGCTGATTGTTTCCTTTGCTGTGCAGAAGCTTTTTATTTTGATGAGGTCCCAGTAGTTCATTTTTGCTTTTCTTTCCCTTGCCTCTGGAGACGTGTTTAGTAAGAAATTGCTGCAGCCAAGGTCAAAGAGGTTTTTGCCTGCTTTCTCCTCAAGGATTTTGATGGCTTTCCTGTCTTACATTGAGGTCTTTCATCCATTTTGAGTTTATTTTTGTGTATGGTGTAAGAAAGTAGTCCAGGTTCATTTTCCTGAATGTTGCTGTCCAGTTTTCCCAGCACCAGTTGCTGAAGAGACTGTCTTTAATCCATTGTATATTCTTTCCTGCTTTGTCAAAGATTAGTTGGCCATACGTTTGTGGGTCCATTTCTGGGTTCTTTTTTATGTTCCATTGATGAGTATTTCTTTTTGTGCCAGTACCATACTGTCTTGATAATTACAGCTTTTTAATACAGCTTGAAGTCCAGGATTGTAATGCCTCCTGCTTTGGTTTTCTTTTTCAAGATTGCTTTGGCTATTCGGGGTCTTTTCTGGTTCCATACAAATTTTAAGATAGTTTGTTCTAACTTTGTGAAGAATGCGGTGTTATTTTGATAGGTACTGCATTGAATATGTAGATTGCTTTAGGTAGTATTGACATTTTAAAAATATTTGTTCTTTCTATTCAGGAGCATGGAATATTTTTCCATTTTTTGTGTGTCTTCTTCAATTTCTTTCATAAGCTTTCTGTAGTTTTCAGTGTATAGATTTTTTTCACCTCTTTGGTTAGATTTATTCCTAGGTATTTTATGGTTTTTGGTACAATTGTAAGTGGGATTGAGTCTTTGATTTCCCTTTCTGTTTCTTCATTGTTGGTGTATAGGAATGCAGCAGATTTCTTTGCGATGATTTTATATCCTGAGACTTTGCCGAATTCATGGATCAGTTCTAGCAGGTTTTTTGGTGGAATCTTTTGGGTTTTCCATATAGAGTATCATGTCATCTGAGAAGAATAAAAGTTTGACCTCCTCCTGTGTGATTTGCATGCCTTTTGTTTCTTTGTGTTGTCTGATTGCTGAAGCTAAAACTTCCAATACTATGTTGGATAATAATGGTGAGAGTGGACATCCCTGTCTTGTTCCTGACCTTAGGGGGAAAGCTCTCAGTTTCCCCATTGAGGATGATATTAGTGTTGAGTCTTTCATATATGGCTTTTATGATCTCGAGGTATGATCCTTCTATCCCTACTTTCTTGAGTTTTTTTTTTTTTATCAAGAAAGGATGTTGTATTTTGTCAAATGTTTTCTCTGCATCTATTGAGAGGATCATGTGGTTCTTGTCCTTTCTTTTATTGTTTGTGATGAATCACATTGATTGTTTTGTGGATATTGAACTAGCCCTGCATCCCAGGTATAAATCCCACTTGGTTGTAGTGAATAATTTTTTTAATGTATTGTTGGATCTTGTTGGCTAATATCTTGTCGAGGATTTTTGCATCCATGTCTTGCATCAGGGAAATTGGTCTATAGTTCTCCTTTTTAGTGGGGTCTTTGGTTTTGGAATCAAGGTAATGCTGGGTTCATAGAAACGATTTGGAAGTTTTCCTTCCATTTCTATTTTTTGGAACAGCTTCAAGAGAATAGGTGTTAACTCTTCCATAAATGTTTGTTAGAATTCCCCTGGAAAGCCATCTAGCCCCAGACTCTTGTTTTTTGGGGATATTTTTGATTACTAATTTTATTTCTTTACTGATTATGGGTCTGATCAAATTTTCTATTTCTTCCTGTTTCAGTTTTAGTAGTATATATGTTTCTAGGAATTTTCCATTTCTTCCAGATTGCCCATTTATTGGTGTATAATTGCTCATAATATTCTCTTACTATTTTTTTTTTATTTCTGCTGTGTTGGTGGTGATCTCTCCTGTTCCATTCTTGATTTTTTTTATTTAGGTCCTTTCCTTTTTCTTTTTGATCAAACTGGCTAGTGGTTTGCCAATTTTGTTAATTCTTTCGAAGAACCAGCTTCTGGTTTCATTGATCTGGTCTACTGTGGTTTTTTTTGGTTTCAATAGCATTGATTTCTATTCTTTATTATTTCCTGTCTTCTGCTGGTTTTGGGTTTTATTTTCTGTTCTTTTCCCAGCTCTTTAAGGCGTAAGTTTACATTGTGTATCTGAGATCTTTCCTCCTTCTTTAGGAAGGCATGGATTGCTATATACTTTCCTCTTATGACCACCTTTGCTGCATCCCAGAGGTTTGGGGTTGTGGTGTTATTATTTTCATTGGCTTCCGTGTACTTTTTAATTTCCTCTAACTTCTTGGTTAGTCCATTCATTCTTTAATAGGATGTTCTTTAGTCTTCAAGTATTTGTTACCTTTCCAAATTTTTTCTTGTGGTTGATTTCAAGTTTCATAGCATTGTGGTCTGAAAATACACAAGTATGATCTCAATCTTTTTGTACTTGTTGAAGACTGATTTGTGTCCCAGTATGCGATCAGTTCTGGAGAATGTTCCATGTGCACTGGAGAAGAATGTATATTCTGCTGCTTTAGGATGAAAGGTTCTGAATATATCTGTTAAGTCCATCTGGTCCAGTGTGTCATGCAAAACCATTGTTTCCTTGTTTATTTTCTGATTAGAAGATCTGTCTATTGTTGTCAGTGGGGTGTTGAAGTCCCCTACTATTATGGTATTATTATCAACTGGTTTCTTCACTTGATCTTAGCCAAAAGGCCGAGAAGCGATCAACTGGTTTCTTTATGTTTGTGATTAATTGATATGTATATTTGGGTGCTTTCACATTTGGAGCATAAATGTTTATAATTGTTAGGTCTTCTTGGTGGGCAGACCCTTTAATTATGATAAAATGCCCTTATTCATCTCTTGTTGCAGTCTTTATTTTAAAGTATAGATTGTCTGATATAAGTGTGGCTACTCTGGCTTTCTTTTGTCGACCATTAGCATGATAGATGGTTCTCCATCCCCTTACTTTCAATCTGAAGGTGTGTTTAAGACTAAAATGGGTCTCTTGTAAAGAGCATATAGATGGGTCTTTTTTTCTTATCCATTCTGTTATCCTATGTCTTTTGATTGGAGCATTTAGTCCATTGACGTTTAGAGTAAGTACTGAAAGATATTAATTTATTGCCATTATGTTTCTTATGGAGTTGGAGTGTCTGGTGGTGTTCTTTGGTCCTTTCTAGTCTTTGTTGCTTTTGGTCTTTTTTTTTTTTTCATCTTTTCTCCACTTAGAGAGTCCCCCTTATAATTTCTTGCAGGGCTTGTTTAATGGTCACAAACTCCTTTAGTTTTTTTATCTGGGAAACTTTTTATCTCTCCTTCTATTTTGAATGACAGCCTGCTGGATAAAGAGTCCTTGGCTGCATATTTTTCTGATTCAGCACATTGAATATATCCTGCCACTCTTTTCTGGCCTGCCAAGTTTCTGTGGATAGGTCTGCTGCAAACCTGATCTGTCTTCCCTTGTAGGTTTAGGACATTTTTTTCCCCCCTTACTGCTTTCATGGTTCTTTCCTTGCCTGAGTATTTTGTGAATTTGACTTGGTGTCAATTTGACTATGGTGTGCCTTGGTGATGTTCCGTTTTTGTTGAATCTAATGGGAGTCCTCTGTGCTTCCTGGAGTGTGATGTCTGTGTCTTTCCCCAGGTTAGGAAAGTTTTCTACTCTGATTTGCTCACATAACCCTTCTACCCCTTTTTCTCTCTCTTCATCTTCTGGGACTTCTATGATTCTGATGTTGTTCCTTTTTAATGAGTTACTGATTTCTCTAATTCTCAAATCGTGCTCTTTTGCTTTAGTGTCCTTTTTTCCTCCTTCCTTATTCTCCATAGTTTTTCCTCCCCTATCACTGATTCACTGCTCTGCCTCATCCATCGTTGTTCTGGTGGCACCATTTGAGATTGCAGCTCTGTTATAGCATTTTTTATTTCATCCCAACTAGCTTTTACTTCTTTTATCTCCGCAGAAAGGGATTCTAATCTATTTTCGACCCCAGCTAGTATTCTTATTATCCCGATTCTAAATTCTGGTTCATACATCTTTCTTGTATCTATGCTGGTTAAGTCCCTGGCTGTCGTTTCTTCCTGCTCTTTGTTTTGGGGTGAATTCCTTTGTTTCATCATTTTGAAGGAGAAAAGGAATTAATGAGGTAAAAAAATTAAAATTAAAAAAATTAAAATTAAAAATTAAAAACAACACACACACACACACAAATCAAATAATGATGCTAGATCCTAGGCATGTTTTGGTCTGGGTGTTGAAAGGGGCTTATAGATTAAAGAAATAAAAGGAAAAAGAAAAAAAAAGGAAATGCTTGAAAATTTGAAAAATGAATACAATGAGATAGAGTAAAATGAAACAATGGAAGTAAAATAGAGTTTAAAAAATTTACAGAAAAGTAAAAAATGTAGTAGAACAATTAAAGAAAAATATTTTTAACAAAAATTGAAAATAAAAATAAATTTTTTCTTTTTGTATTCAAGAAAAAGAAAAGAAACGTAAAAGAAAAAAAAATTGAATAGATGGACCAGCGAAGAGACTGAAACATGATTGAAATTACATCTTTTTCTCCTAGAAGTCAAAGCATGAAGCACTTTATAGTACATAAACTAAGCAGGTGAGAGACTTGTGGTGTTCCTCAAGAGCGAGGTTGGTCCAGTGGGCGGGTCTTAGTGTAATGGCTTCATTCCCCACTAGATGGTGCTGCTTAGCTTACTGGGGTGGATTGTTGTGGTGCTTGTAAGTTTGTTTGCATATATGCGGGAGGGGTGAAAATGGCATCACCCAGCTACCCAGTCTATAGCATCGGAACTCTGTTCTCCCCGAGCAGCAATCGTGCACCCATCCTTAGTCTCTGGCTTCCATCCACTCCCTGCTTTTACACTGCCCATGACCAAGCCATCAGGTTGTCAGGCAGCACCTTCCTGACTGAGTTTTATCTCAGATGTGGCTGTTTTTCCCAACCCCTTACTTCTGAGGGACCACGGCTTTGACCTGTTCTGCCCCTCTGTAGGACGGTCTCACTGAGCAATGGCCAGTGCTGGCTGCACCCAAGAACATTCGCAGGACCATGCTGTTGCTGATGCCCAGAGACTGTGGCTGGGTGCCAGTACGCCCCAGAAAAAGTTTGCACGATCCTATAGCAGCAGTGTTTTAAGGATTATGCAAAATCACAACACACATCTGGCACCAGGCTTCACCCTTAACGGCCTTGTTCTAGCACCAGTGAATGTAGTTGTTCCCCAGGGTCCACTGGGGCCTTTGCCTGTGGGGCTGCTGCACAGCCTCTACCAAATGTCCTCCCAGCAGGGGAGCCGCCTCTCCTCGTGTGGCCCAAGGACCCCTGGAGTTCACTCTGCTCCTGGGGATTCACCCTTCTCACCAGAACACCACAAGGTATTGAGCTGCAGAGTTTCAGACTCTGTGCTCCCCCTGTTTATAAAGTCTTAATGGAATTTAAACTCTATTCTTTCACCTTTCTCCCTTTTTCATTCAGTCCTTGCAGATGTTTCCACTTTTCCACTTTATCTCATATGCTTTTGGGGGGGTGCTTTTCCCACACTCTCCACCTGTCTCTGTCCTCTCTCTGCAAGCAAAAACAGCTCCCTGTCCTCTGCGGCTTCTCTCTCCCCCATTTCACCTCTCTGTGCCACATACCTGTTGAGTTCTGTGGTTCAGGTTTTACAGATTGTTGTGTTAATCCTCAAATCAATTTTCTAGGTGTGAAGGATGGTTTAGTGTTGATCTGGCTGTATTTAATGGATGCAAAACATAAGAAAAACTTCCATGCTGTTCTGCCATCTTGGCTCCTCTCTTATTTTTTTAAATTTAAATTCAAGTTAGTTAAAATACAGTGTAGTCTTGGCTTTAGGAGTAGAACCCAGTGATTCATCTCTTACATATGACACCCAGTGCTCATTCCAAAAAGTGCCCTCCTTAATCACCATTTACATCTCCCCAGCTACCTCCCCTCCAGCAACCCTCAGTTTTTTTCTCTGTATTTAAGAGTCTCTTATGGTTCGCCCCACCTCTGTTTTTATCTTCTCTTCCTTCCCTTCCCCTATGTTATCTGTTGTTTCTCAAATTCCACATATGAGTGAAATCATATATTTGTCTTTCTCTGACTTATTTAGCTTAGCATAATACCCTCTAGTTCCATACTTGTTGTTACAAATGGCAAGAGTTCATTCTTTTCATGGCCAAGTAGTGTTCCGTGTGTGTGTGTGTGTGTGTGTGTGTGTGTGTGTGTGTATTACATCTTCTTTATACATTCATCAGTTAATGGACATTTTCCAATAAACTTGCATTACTCTAATGATAAGATTAATAATGAATGATATTGAACATACTGCTGATTTTAATAAAATGACCATTGCAAACAACTAGTGATTGAGCAACTCAGTCACTTCCCTTAGGGAGTCCTTAGAACAGTACGTTCCAGTTACCCATTGCTGTCTAACAACTCCAACCCCTCCAAAAAGAACGCTTAGTGATAGAAAACAACCATCATTTTGTTATGCTCACAGTTTTGTGGATTATAAACTTGGGATAGGCATAGTGAGGGTTGCTTATCTGCATCCTGATGACTGGAGTCTCAGCTGGGCTACTCAAAAGGCAAGAGATGGTTGAGACAGCCCCACTGGAGTTATATGCCCAGTGTTCTAGCTATAGGCTGAGTTCCTTGCCTTTTCCACATGTTGTGTCTGGTGGAGTTGGAATGTTCAAGAGAGCTCCTTCAGTCCCATATTTGGTACTTGGTCAGCCATATCTCTCTCTCTCTCTCTCTCTCTCTCTCTCTCTCTCTCTCTCTCTCCCTCTCCCTATCTCCCTCTCTCTTTTCAAGGCTTTTCCATATGTCAAGCTTGAAGAGCAAGGCAGTCTCAGAATAGTCAGATTTCTTATTTGATGGCTGACTTCACTCAGAGTAAACATTCTAAGAGGTACAAGCTGCAAGCCTTCTTATGACCTAATCTTGGAAGACTCAGAATGTCCCTTATGTTGCATTTAATTATTTGAGCAAGCCACTAAAGCCAGCTGAGATTCTAAGGGAAGAGGATTACTACTCAAAAAATTTGTGGCAATCTTTAATCTATCACATTTCATTCTCTGGACATGAATTATTTACAATCCTCCCACATGCAAAATACACTCACTCTTTCCCAAAATGCCCAGCCAAATTATATCATATTGCAATATTGGGTGTCAAGGATTGCTTCACTGGAATCAGATTTGGGTTTGTGAGTCTCCTTGTGTGTGAATCATTGAGTATAGTTCCTTGAGTACAAATTATTATTGATATGAAAACTTGTGAACTACAGAAAAAAACTATTTATTCCCTCCCCTACACAATATGCAATGGTGAGAAAGGCACAGTATAACCGGAGTATAAACACTTCCATCCCCCAAGGAGGGGGGCTTTGGAGAACATATAGCAATCAGTTGTACAGAGAAAACCAGCCAGGTACATGTCATCAGTTCTTTTTCCTGGGACAGGAAATGTTATGGAATGAATGTTTTTGTCCTTCAAAATTTGTATGTTAAAATGCTAACCCCCAATGGGATGGTATTGGGAGGTGAGGCCTTTGGGAGATAATTAGGTCATGAGAGTGGAACCCTCAGGAATGGGATTAGTTCCTTTATAAAAGACACCTTAGACAGCTCTCTCATCCATTCTGCCATGTGAAGACACAGCAAGAGGTCTGCTACCAGGGAGAGAGCTCCCACTCTACAATGCTGGCACCCTGATCTCAGACTTCTAACCTCCAGAACTATGAGAAATAAATTTATGTTTATGTGCCACTCAGTCTATGATATGTTGTTATAGCAGCCTGAGATAACTAAGATAAGAAATATTCCTTGATTGAGGTTTAGTGTTGCTTCCTGGGAATAACTCCTATTCTAGAAATTGTTTCCATTTTATAAGCAAAGTGGAAAGAATCAAGCTTTTTTGGGTTTGAATTCTGACTTTATATTTACTAGCTATGTGGCTATATAATTTATTTTATCTCTCTGAACCTCAAGTTCATTATCTATAAAAAGCATATAGTAATACCAACTTACAATATCATTATGGAGATTACATGAACTAATCTGTGTACTTAGCCTGGTACCTGGCACCAAACAACTGCCAATTTTCATCTTTTTGTGATGTTAGTTTAGACAGTGGCAAAATTGTCACAGGCCTTGAGAAGACCACAGGAACTCCCCCATACAGAGGCCATTATAGAGGAATCTCCTATAGAATTATAGAGCAGTGACTTGGAGCATGTCCCACAGAATTGTTGAATAGTGGACTTCTATTGCAGAAAGGAAGTTTGAAAGAATCTAGTTAGCTCAGTTAGAATAATAATAGCAATAATAATAATAATAATAATGAAGCTTTCAGAAATTATCATGTCTTTTGAGGTCACTTACTGTATGCTATTCTTTAGCCTCAAGTGGCATTGTTTGTTTCATGTTCTATAATATTCAGTATGGCTTTATTCTTCCATCTCCTATAACGAAGCTACTGTGAACAGAATTTCAAGTGTAGAGAGTGGCACCAACATTTGACCTAACCTGGCTAACATGTTTGACCCTGCCATATGGTTCAGAGTTGAGCAGTTGTTCAGAAGTTTTCATAGTCCAAAGTAGTTGGCTGAGATCAATGATAGCAGGATGTTATGTTTAATATCAGCAACTGAGTGGAGGAGAGGAGGCACACCAGATTAGTGTGGCTCCACAGTTTTGTAACACAGTCCTCCATGAAAAGACAATGAGATGTGACCTCAAGCACAATGTTTGGATCAGTATACCAGGAGATTTAAGGAAATTCCATTGCACATAAATATAAATACTCATGGATAACAAATGAAAACGAAAAACTGAAAAATGTATTCCAAGTTTAATGATGACTAGTTTTACTATAAGCGTACCATCCCCCTCACCTTTTTTTTCTTCTGGAACTGTACCCAGAGAGACAAATAGGTAGTCAGCAAGTGCAGCAGGCAACATCAGTGCTCCACCCATATGCCTTCAATTTATTTACTACATCACTTCCCATCTCCTTGCCATATTCATGCACTCTGGTTCCCCCTGTGCTTTCACTTCTAATATCCAGCACCGGGATCTCTCTTTGGAGGACCTTCCTACAGGCCACTGCCTATTTTTCTAGAATGTTCCAAGAGCTAATGTATTTGGGAATTTACATCCCCTCACTGATGGCTGAGTTGTGCAGGAATGCAGTACTCTAAGAATAACTCTGAGGAGCAATCTCTACTATCTCTAGAAATCTCTGCATGGTTAGGCCACTTTCCGTGGGAGTTTCCTTGATACCTGACCTTTGGTTGGCCTCCTCCTTTTCTTCACAATCCCACTCCCCCATTGACCCTCCAGTTTCTCCAGGGAATACTTTCTATTAAATCATTTTCACATAAATCTTCATGTCAGGGTCTGCTTCTAGGAAACCTACCCTTCAAATAGGATAGGAGATGTCAAAATTATCTTTGAAAATTGATTATATTTCCCATAGGTATTAGATGCATGGCTTATGTATAAAATCCTAAAAAGTGATTTTGCACATTAAACTTTGGGAACCACTAAAGTATATTAAGCAAGGAATAAAGTAAGATTCTACATAGAGATTTCTGGGTCCTTAAGATAGTTTGCAAACTTCAGACAGTAAATGTAGATACATGGAGAATTCTAAAGCAGAATATATTCTGCCTCACTATATAGTTTATTTCATTATGTTTAAACATTAAGCCTTTATGCCTTGAATACGTATTAATAGTTTTGTTTATTGTTATTGGTTGGAGGGTTGAATAAGATTATATGTGGAGATCAGGTTCTAAAGTCAGCAGGAAACTTAAATGCATGTACAACAATGAAGTTAACCTGTGTCTTTTAAAATTCATTTATTAAAAGCATATGTATTGGCCAAATTCTATGTATCATATATTATTTGTGTTATTCTAAACGCTGGGAATATGGCAGTAAACAAAACAAATTTATGCCTTCATGAAGCTTACATTCTAGTAGGAGGAGAGAAAACAAACAAGTTATTATATAATATATAATATGTCAGATGGAGAGACACACTATGGAGAAAAATAAACCAGGGTTAGTTGGCTAGGGAGTGGCAGGGTGGGAGTATTGCTTTATTTGGGTAGTCAGGGGAGCCTCACTGATAAGGCAATATTTGAACAGAGACCTAAAGGAAGTAAGGAGGTCACCATGCTGCTATCTGGTAAAAAATCATTCTAGGTAGAGGGAGCAGTGTGGTGGACATAGGTCCCCTGCTGGGGAATGTAGTTAAATACAGTCTTGCCACCACCCTCTGAACCCACCACCACATTCACATGGAGGCCATACTTCCCCAAGTCTCTCCCCTAGCTAGTAACTGAGCAGAATGGGGTTCTAATTCAGGACTATTCCACCTCCCACAGGCAACGGTGGCTCATAGACACCCCACTGGCCTGCCAGAACCCCCATTAGGACTGCACTGCAGTGTGAAACCTACCTATGCAATCCTCTTTCCTTACGCTCCCCATTATAGGTGTCAGATCGGCACTGTGGTCAAAGGCCCTTTCCATCTTCTCCCCACCCATTCCCTTATCTTTTCCCCACATTTCCCCTCAATACATTTCTTGCATTGCTAATTTCATCTTGGCATCTGCTTCTTGGAGGGCTCAAACTAACACAAACAGAAAATGCAAAGGACTGAGGCAGGAGCATGCTGATATGATCGAGAAACATGAAAATTAGCATGTCAGGAACAGAATTAGAGAGGAGGAGAGTGATGGGGAATATGGACAGACACAGAGCAAGAGACCAAATCGTGAGGGTCTGGCAGGCACCATAAAGACCTAGAGTTTTATTCTTTGTAATACAGGGACACCTTTGGAAGATTCTGAGCAGTGGAGAATGTGAGCTAACATTCTATCATTTATCTGTCTATCTATCTATCTATCATCTATCTATCTTAAAGTTTATTTATTTTGAGAGAGAGTATGAGCAGGGGCAGAGAAGAGAGAGAGGGAGAGAGAGAACACCAAACACAGGCTCCTTGCTATCAGCAAAAGAATCCAACATGGGGCTCAATATCATGACCATGAGATCATGACCTGAGCTGAAATCAAGAGTCAGATGCTTAACAGACTGAGGCACCCAGGAGGCCCGATCTATCATTTCAAAAGGACCCTTGTCACTGCTGCTTTGAGAGCAGATGATTGGAGGAAAGGGCAGAAGCAGGGAGACCAGCTTGGGGGCCACTGAAGAATCCAGATGAGAGATGGTGTTTGAAGGAGGTGGGTAGTGGGGGAAGTAGGGAGCAAGTGGATGAATTCTAAATGCATTTGAAGACAGAGCCAGCAGGACTTGCTGATGGTTGAGCCTGAGGTATGACAGAAAGAAAAGCCAAAGATAATACTGAGATTTTTGGCCTGTGCAAATGGATTTAGCATTTACTGAGACAGGGAAGACTGGATATTATGAAATATCATTATAGATTTTCTAGTTTAAATAGGTTTCTCCTGCCTGTGTGCTGCCAATGATGCTTCACTGATGTTTCTACTTCATTACAAATCATATTCCTTATATCATGGTTGCAGCTGCTACTATTGCTACCTATCAATTAATGCGTACTTGGTGCCTGCTACACAAACCATTATAGATAAAATCTTTATATATTTCTTTATATATATATTTCCCACATCTCTCATTTAAACCTTACAACAACCTCATGAGATTAGCTCCAGGTTGGTTTTCTGCTTTGCTTTGTTTTGGCCTAGGTTTATGTAGAGAGTTAGTGCCAGGCTCAGAACCGAATCCAGGATGGTGTGATTCTAATGCTGTGCTCTTCATTATTCCATGTGCTTCCTTTTGACCCATGTGGCTCTTCGGTAGCTGTTTTGTGCTCACCACTGTCTCCATACCAGTCCATATGCTTCCTAACAAGTTGGTATTGAAATCAGCTTTGTATATGCTACTTCAACTACTAAGTTTCCCTGCGTAGACTAGGTTTGATAATTCTTGGTGGCATTTTGTGACTTGTATGTCTCTGACCATTGGCTTGATAATATCCAGTGGCTTCTGTGGTTGTCCCTTACCTGCCTGACACTACATGGTCCCATTCAAAACTTCTGCCTGATTTTCAGTACTTGGTCATTGGACTCAATCTCCCTCTCATCTCTGGGCTACTCTGTACCAGAAACTTCAGGGAGAAGACCCGGCCTGAAATTTCTGGCCCTGACACCTCATTTCTGATGCTACTCATGATTCCAATGTCCTGGTTAGAAAGAGATTTAGAGACATTTAATTCTTTGCTTATGCATTCCCTTTCCCTGAATATCTGAAGCTCCCTTTCAGCTAGCTGAGTTAGTTATAACTTGAGAACACTTGTGCTATTTGACATATATGAATTATATAAGCAGGTTGGGTTTCTGCTGCAAAAGAAAAGCCAGAACAGTGAAAAATTGACTAATTGCAGACACACTTTTTCCTATCCATTCACAATCTTTTATATAAACTTGAACATTAACTACTTATTATTTGGAAACAACAAAGTGCACTTGCAAAGACTCACCTTCAAAATGGCCAGCACTTTCTGACATCCTCCAGCTAATAATAACTCTGGACTGTGGACATCTGATCAGAATTAATTGCAGCAGACTGGAGTCCTGCAAATGTTAAAATGTCTTTAGTTTTACAGACCAATAGATGTTACGGTTCAGCAGTTCTGCATTATTAGTAAGCTTCTTGAATCTTGAGGGAGGGAGCCCAACAAACCATTGTAACCTTTATAAATTAAATGAGAATTAGTGCCTGTGCTTGTTGACTGTATCAAGAACAAGGATGCAGAATAAAAATAACACCTTTTTTTATATCTACCAAACAATTTAATATAAAAAGCTCGATTTGCCTGAGCAAAAATAAAGCAGTCAGCTAAATATAAAGTATTCATCATATGCAGGGGAAATATCTGACATGTTTAGGGAGTAGACTGATAGACAAAGAGAAAGAAACCCTAATAAAAAGGTCAGAATGTAATTTAAGAGGTTAATGGTTAGACCATGATAGCCAAGAAAACATTAGTCTCCAAATCAAGGTGAAAGTCTGTGACTTTCTAAAGGTCCTATCTAAACTCCTAAAGGACCAAGAGACTGGGATTTCTACATGTCACTTGTTCTTCCTGTGTTACATGTTCCCATTAACAAGTGGAACAGCTTTATTATTGAGGACAAATAATAAAAATGGATGCATAGAGTTTGGGTAGATGGTCAAAATTTAAAATAAGCTACCTATAGCTGTGATAGGGTATATGGTGGTATATGGGAGGGAATAATAGGTGGACATGAGAGAGAAACTCAAGAGACTTTTCATGCATTAACTATGGCATGACTATGGCAGACTATGGCAAAAAACAAGAAGTAGTTTTTGAAAACTGTTAGATTGGATTGGTAGAAATGAAATAATCTATTATTTTCATTAGCAACAAAGAACATTCATCCCAATATATACCTGTTGACTAACTTGTGCTTAGTGTCTCAGAGACAATAAGACATTCATATTGATTTTTCATTCATTCTGCATCATTTATTATGCACCATCCATATATTAAGTATTGTGTTAGAACACTAGGCCAAAGCTGACAAGTCCTAGAACCTAGTGCCACCACATGCCCTTTGTTCCCATAACAGACATCACCAATCAGCCACAACACTGGTATCACCAATCAACCACAACACTAGTTCCATTGCTTCTGATTATGGTCTCAGAGTCTTTTTCAGCACAGATATGGACCTTTGCTATTAGCACAGACCACACAGAGGTTACTGCAATAAAATGAGGTAGCAAAGAGTGAGAACTAGAATGAAATTAGAATGGTGAGGATAGGGAAATGAATACATTTGAAAGACAGTAAAAGGGTAAAAGAGACAGGACATTGTCAGTGATTGGATGCTGGCTGGGGATGAAATTTGCTGGGGCAAAATTAATAATGACACCAAGGTTTCTAGCTTGCTCAACTGGGTAGACAAAACACCATTTACTGAGATGTTAGAGGGAGAGGAACATCTGTAGGGGGAAAAATAAGCTTTAAATATTTTGAGTTTTAGTTTCCTGTGGGTCATCCAAATAGAAATTAAGAAATTGGATATTTGAGTCTGTAATTCAGATGCATGATCAAAAATAATGAATGAGGAGACAGTTTAGAGGGTTGTTGTAACACATGGATACTGGAGTCCCATTATCTGGGTTTGAGTCTTCATTCCACACAGTGCTAGCCGTATGACCTTGGTGAAGTTCCTTAGTATACCTTAACCTTGAGATTTTTCATGGTTAGCATAGAGATAATTATAGTATCTATCTTAGAGGATCATCTTGAAGATGAAATGAATGCTGGCAACACACAGTGAGCACCATATGAATACTAGCTCTTATTTTTGTTGTCATTACATCTAAACAGTGCTAAATATTTGTAGAATGAATGAATCCATGGGGTAACCCAGAGAAAGTTTAGAGAATGAGAAGACAAGAGGAATAAAAAATAAACTTGGGTTTATTATACCTTAATGAGTTGGTAATCTAGTTGTATGAAAATTCAAATGCCTTGATATGTCCATGAGTGAACAAAGAAAGAGTCCAAATCCAAATGGTAATTCTTATCAGAACACAGAAAAGAAATTCAGCGTGACAGGCCGGAAGACTATTTGAGGACAAAATGAGGCAGCTAACCTTGAACTAGGTAGGTCCTTCTAGAGGGACAGTTCTGTCCAAAAAGCAAGTGTTGGCTAGCCAAATACCCACAGTTGGTTAAAAGGCAAGATAAGGAAGCAAGACACAAGGTTTCATTGATAACACTGGTTGGCAGAGTTGCGGCAAGCAGTATAGTGGCCAAAGCAGTTATTTCCATGTCGCTGGAAATAACAACATGAATTCATAAATTTGGTGTACTCCCACGACAAACATGCTCCTGAAAAGGTATACAAGGATCACAGCATTGTAAATCTGTGTTTTGCAACATATTGTGTTGTTGTGATCTATGTTATTAGTTACTCATATAACTGGACTGGCAGGGCTTATAGAAACCAGTGCTAGTGAATGACACCCCATCCCACAGGTTCTCAAGTGAACCACCACCACCCCGCCCCCACCCCAGGTCATCCTTGATTCCTCTCTTTGCTCTTCACTCCCTGAATTAATTAAGAGTACTCTTGACTCTAAGTTTCAAGGACATCTTACATCCATTATCCTTTTTACATCTCCACTCCTATTCCTGATGCCAAACAGAATCTTCTCTCACCTGGGTGACCTGCAGTAGCCAGCAGTCTCTCTGCTTCTCCCTATAATCCATTCTCCAAATCAAGCCATGTAACTCCGCAGCTTAAAGTAAAGCCCAAATTTGTATGGGTTTTGTATGACCTATAAAGCTTTGTATCACCTGACCCCTGCCTACTTCCTTCATTTTGTCCTTCTTCCCATCTTCTTTTTTTAATTTTAATTTTATTTGAGAGAGAGAGAGAGAGCGAGCAAGTGAGCAGGGAAGGAGGAGGAGGAGGAGAAAGAGGAGGGGAGAGGGAATTCCAAGTAGTCTCTATGTCTGATATGGGGCTAGATCCCATGATCCTAGGATCATGACCTGAGCTGAAATCAAGAATCAGACACTCAGTCTACTGGGCCACCCAGGTGCCCCCCTCCCTTCCCATCTTCTAATATGCTTTAGCTTCACTGGCCTTCTTACTCTTCTCAAATACACCAATCTCTTTCTCGCCTGAAGGCCTTTACATCACCTGCTCTTCCTTCAGGTCCTGTAGACTTTCAGAAGTCTGATCCCTTCTAATCACTGGGTTTCTCATTTCAAGTATGTTCCCCTCAGGGAGCATGTTACAGACGCTCTGTACATCCCCATTTCTCTGGTCACTTTCTAAGAAATCCTGTTCAATTGTCTTCACTGCCATTTTCTGATATTTTCACCTTGCTTTATTTGCAACTTTTTTGTTATTGTCACCCCCACTAGAATATAATTTCCACAGTAGCAGAGACCAGGGCTGGCCAGCTTATCCACTGGATACAGTAGGCACAGTGCCTTGAACCGGTGATACTTTTGGGGCCCATGAAAATGTTTTAATTTCTTTAAAAATTAGGGGAAATGGGCATAATAACTCCAATGAATATGAAATAAGGAATCCAGGCTGGATTAAATTTGTTTTTAAATATAGTCATAAAATACAATTTTTAATATTAAAAAAAAATTTATTGTCAGTTTGAGAGAGAGAGACAGGGAAAGCAAGCACGAGTGGCAGAGGGGCAAAGAGAGAGAGAGAAAGAGAAGGAGACACAGAATCCAAACTAGGCTCCAGCCTCTGTGAGGCTCCAGGCGCTAAGCTGTCAGCACAGAGCCTGACCTGGGGCTCGAACTCATGGACCATGAGATCATGACCTGAGCTAAAGTTGGACGCCTAACCCACTGAGCCAACCATATGCCCCTAATATTTTTATGGTTGAAGGAGTCCATGAAAGTCATAGGTAGCCATGATGGGGACTTTGTCAGTCTTGTTCATGGCAGTGACTCCAGCACCTAGAACTATACTGGGCACAGAGCAAGCTCTCAAAATGACTTTGTTGTTCAGATAAATTTAAGTAGCTTGATAACTTTGGAGTCTGGCCTAAAAGAACTCAGGTTGTGTGTATATACACATGTGCATGTAGGTGCATGTGGTCATGTGTGTTGGACATATTCTTTTTGTCCCCTACGTCCACTGTCTGCCCTTGTCTACGTGGCTCTGGGAATGAGGAAGCTGATTTCTATGTATTCCTATGGTTTCAGATTGAGTTCAGCCAAGGGGCAGCGCCAGCAGGAGATCTGAGAATGGGACAGTGAGGTCTCAGGATTTATTCCTGGGGTGCCCTCTCTGCTGAAGAGTCAAAATGGACCTCCTTCCCCCATTACCCTAATGACCGCTGATAATAATGATAATAATAATAATGATAGTACTAATTAGTATTTACTGAGATTAAATCTGGTGTCAATATTTTTATGTAGCAAAATGATATGATAGCATGATTGACAGCCTTTATTTTATAGTTGAGTTTTGCAGCACAAAAATGTACTGCATCTGTGTCCTCAAAGGTCTCTCTTGATCATTTGACATTCATATGTTCTCTTCCGATGTGCCTTTTCTCTCTCCATGCTTGTAAGCTTTTCCTTCTTTTGTTAGTAGGTCTAGCTTTATTATGTCTTCACTTGTCAATTGATGTAGTACGTGATTGAGCAACTTTCCAATATCACTGTCATTAACTTTATGAAATATTGACTCTTATGCAGTCTATGTGATTTCATGAGCAATGTGTTTGCTCTCTGGTTCCCCTGAACTTAGCCCAATTACTGTGTCATGATGTGAGCCTTTAGTATTAAGTGGTCCTTGTTTCTGCAGGAATGGCTAGCATCCTGTTTCCCAAACTTCTATTATAAAAGAATCCACATAGCACTTAAAAAACACTTTGGTTCCTGTAGGAAAAGTTTTGTTTTTTCATGATAAAAGTAGATATATGGTAAAGCCTAAGTTCTTGCAATAAGCAAAAGACTATGTGGTTCCTGGTTTCTATGGCATAAAGAGTATGTTTCCACTTTGTTGGCTGCTCTTTGTTCTTCCCTTTTTTCTTTTTACTTCTGTCATTTTCTGTAGAAGAATCAAAATTTCAAAATATACAAAATCTAAAGCTAAGATCTTGAAGTCATTTTAAAGATAAGTGATGGATAATTAAATGAGACAATATATATAAATGTACTTTTAAAAGTATCTAAAATTAATTACTCAGGTAAATTTGGTTTTAATATATAATACAGTATTAGCCCTAATGGCTAAGTTCATTATAATAATCAGTATATAAATTTCCTGGTAATATGACAAGTGCTTGAAAGTACATCTCATAAATTATTAGTAAAATGTGAGATAACTAACATTCATTTTTACATTTATTTTAGACAAAGATTTTTGTCATATTTCTAAGTAGCTCACAGCTATATAGGTAAGTTCTTTTGATTTCTTCATTTTATCAGCTCTCAAAATGGCAGTAATATTTTATAATGTTCCCAAAATATTTGCTTTGCTAAACCATATAAATTATATCTCATGCCTAATCATTAGCACATCATCATAGTGAAATTTAGATAATAGTTGGAGGCATCAACATTTAATTATGAGTTATGATTTTCATGATATTCTTACATGAGTGTTTCATCAATAGCTCTGGTCTGACAAAGCCAAGTTTGACCCTTTATATTATCTGCTTTCCCTCCTCCAGGGTACTCCTTCAGTATAATGGAACTCTGATTTTTGCAGTAACTTAGGGCAAACATTTCTAGGTCATCTTCCATTTGTTCCTCTACTGCCATCTCCACCCCTCTTCCTCCTCCTTCCCCCAGTCCTCCATCTAAGAAATCATCTGATCCTGTTGCTTTTTTCCAGAAGGGGAACAGGGAGGAAGATGTCTGACAGGGAGCTGTAGAGAGACATGGCATATTTGAAAACCGACGCTCAGTGCTGACAGGATACTGACTGAATCTTGGGGGAGAGCAGTGGTGGGAGATCAGCATGTTGAGGAAGATCCTGTAATGCCTTCAAGGTCTTGCTTAGGAATTTGGATTTTATACCTTACTCAGAGGGAAGTCACTGGGAAACAACAACAATAACAACAGAAAAATGTAGGATTAGAGATTAGCATGGTAAGTGCAATGAAAGGAAGGTGAGGAAGTTTCACGTGCTGATAAAAGAGTGATTGACAGGAAAACAGGGAACAGGGGCTCATCAGGGAAGGAACTAAAGCTGAAGATTGAGGGAGGGGGTGGGTCATACCAGGAGAGAAAGGAGTGATGCCAGAGAGCAGTATAGAAAGAATGAAGAAGCAGAGCAAGTAGAGGATGTAAGGTGGTGGTCAGAGGGAAATTTCAGACTCAGAGGTTTGAAAAGAGTATGATCCTGAGAGTCACTTATGTCAGGTCCACAGTGAATACCTTTGAAATAGATGAGGGGCAAGAAACTGGGAGGCGAGGGCTTTGGTGGTGGTCATTATGGAGGCTATTGTTATTACAAGAATGGATGGCAGTGTTCAGAGTGGAAAGGAAATTTTCAACATATGGAGGAGTATGAAGTGGATGTTGGTGGATGCTGGGAATGGGGCAAAGCGGAAGAGCTTATCAGTTAAGAGCACCAGCTGGGTTTGAATCCTGGCTCCACCACTTTCTGTTTGTGTGGCCCTGGGAAAGTTAGGTTCGTACCTTTGTTTCTTCATTTGGAAAATAGAGATGATAGCAATAATAACTTCCACAAGGTCATTATCAATATTACACAAGATAAAGCATTAAAGCTCTCAGAAAAGTGCCAAGCTCACAGTGGGTGCCCAGTCAATATTAGCCATTATAACTCAGAGGTAGAGAAGTAAAAGTTGTTTTTGGCCTTGGAAGGAGGCAGGAAAATATTGGCTCTCCTTCCTGATGAGGGCAAGAAAAAAAAGTGCCTGGGAGAAAAATATGTCCATACTTAAAAAACAAACTTATATAAAAAAAGCCCTATCTTCATGTACAATAAATGTCATTGAGAATTTAAGGTAGCTTCTTGGCAATGGACTGAACTTCTGGAGATCTCTGGGGAATGACAGCTGTCCAGAGGATCTGACTCATGGCCAGGACAATGGACAACAGTGATGAGAGAGGCAGAGGGGTGAGATATAGAGATAAGAGACAGAATGGCTACTCAGCCTTGGAATTTCAAATGGAACTCTGAAGAGGGGTGGTGGGTAGTAGTATGTTTGCAACATCCCATTCTCTGGTGTAGACAGTAGACACAGTTATGACTAGTTTGGTTGCACTATAGGAGCCTCAGATTGGAGGTTTATCAGACTGCATTTTAGTTGAGTGTTCTGAGAAATCAGAAAATGCCGTGGGGGACCAGCTCATTTAAGCAGATGTGACAGATTCAGATGCAAAATATTGTATTCTGTTTGCTCTTGAAATTTTCTCTAAAACAATTAATTCTACCCATATCTTAAACCTCATTTAATTTTACTTTAGATTATTGAGTTAAGTCTGGAGTTTACCTTTTGGATGTAACCCACTTTGTCTTCCTGGTTGTAACTCTTGCCTCTTGGGGAATAATTTGGCTATACTTCCTTAAGACATAGCAGTCTCAGACTACTTTGGATAACCCCCCATCTTAGATTGGGTTCACTGGAAACATACTTAAAGATGAAAAGTTAGGTGCAGAAAGTTTATTGGGAAGTGCTCTCAGGAGATACACCTGTGAGGAGGCAAGGATGGCAGCATTGGGCAGAAAGAGAAGCTGATATGCAGTGAGGTTGCAGCAGAGACGTCAACCAACCCTACAGGGGCTCTAGGGCTGAGATGGCCTTTCAGAGTTGTCCCCCTTGAGGCCAAGGAACCCGATATTTATAGCCAGTCATTGACTGTGGATTGCTCCCTGGGAATGGGCATAAACTTGGGTGAGGTAGTTCCCTGAGGCTGAGGGAATATCCCAATGAGGAATACTTCCAGGAGCCTTTATTAGCCAACATTTCCAGCTGATGAGGGATGGGTGTCGGCCTTTGAGAGCAGCCACAGTGTTGCTCTCTGGCCAGGCAAAGCACCACAGTACCTACTACATCCTCTTTGTACAATGTACACATAGTGTACACACAGATTTTCCAATGTACACACAGTGACTGATTAAAATTACCCATACAACTGGCCTTAGTTTTTGTAGGGTCATGTTGGGGGTGAGATAGGGGATGAAGAGAAAGGGAGTCAAACGGGAACAGTAGGAGAAGGCTGAAATCTTATTTCACACCCTTCACAATTTTGCCCAGGGACACCCACAAGAGGCAAGGTCAAATACACCACAGAGAACGAAGGTTGGTGTAATAAATGTGGAAATTACTCCCATGGGCCATGCAAAAAAGAAGAAGTTTGTGCATTTTGTACTACTCTCTCTTTCCTTAGCTGCACATCTACAGACCATCTTTAATATCTATGAGGTCATCATTCCACTTGGCAACACTACTGTGGAATTACACAGAAATTGATCTACATATCACATGGCGGCTAACAACGAGGAGAATGAGCTTTCAGTGATTATTGAAAAGTTAAGGGACTAATTATGACAAAACTACTGCCTTCTCTGGAGAAGTTACCCTTGCAGAAGAAAGAGCAGTGAATCCTCCCACTAGGAGAATTTTTTTAAAGATAAGAGCTTGGCTCTTAATATTAAATTAAAGGTAATAAAGAAAATTTTAAACTCTGAGGGACGAAAATAATGGTAGTTCTGTTCTAATGTATGGAGTTTTGGAATGCCTGATAAAAAAGTACCATCTGGGCTGTACCAGGACTATAAAATTAATATCCACTGACCTGTCTGAAATATGCTCTTGTGAGTGATTGTGTTTCCAGCAGGTTATTTGGCTTTTCTTAGTACCAAAAATGTGCATCATCCACCATAGGGATGGAAAGATCTCCTTTTAGGGGTGATTATTGAGTTATTTCCCCATGATCTCGGAGAATTTTTGATCCCCTGACCACCAAGAGGCCACTTTCGATACTTTCAATTCCAAAAGCAAAAGTCATGGAACACTCCTCTCTTTCATTCACTGGGAAAATTTCTAAATGATGACAATTCTCTTATTCCCTGGGAAAGAATAAAGGAATATGGAAGATGTGTTAGAAAGAAATTTCAGATATATCCCTCTTCATTAAAGTGTGAATTTCATTCTAAATGTGCTCATTTCCTAGTAAATTATAGTCCGAAAAAAAAATAGAACCTGGCTATTCCTAAAGTTTATGAAATCACGTAGTCTTTCCTGATGAAAAATTCCCTGCTCAACAACCAATTTGCCACTAATGATAATAAGGTCGTCCAAGTGCACAGCTGTTGGGTTTCCAATGTACACACAGTGACTGATTAAAATTACCCAGTAAAACCATGGAAGTGGGCTGTTATACTGGTTGGAAAGTTGTACATAGAAAGAAGCCGTAGGCATTGATGGAAACTGGTTGGTCAGCCTGCCATTAATTAGCAAGGGAAACCTCTCCTGTTTTAAATAATTTATACCTGCATCCAAAGTAAGTAATAGGAGTATAACAAAGGAAGCATTACTGCTTACCAGGAGAACTTCTCCAAACACAGTTTACCAGCATAAGAGGTAACTGGGTTTGAACACAGTTCACCTTGTGACAAAGCTCAGCCTGAACAATTGACTCTTCTGATGAAATGATTTAATGTGCAACTGAAACTAGTTTGTCTACTAACCTAGGTATAAGGAGCATGTGGTGCTTTCGTATCTTTGGCGGGCAAACGGCATCAGACATTTTTCATTGTTTATTCTATACTTTTAGGGACAAGAAAAATATCTTAGATCCTTAGACCATTTCTTTTTTGTGTATTTGACTTAAATAGCTGGCAAAGCCATTGAAATAAGTGCCATTTTATTAAATGGGAAAAATGTAGATTGATTCCATTCCTATAAATAATAAATTCTCTGAACATGTAAAATATTTCTGAAGCTGCATTAATGCACATTTGCATTTCTCTTTAATATGAAACAGCTGTTGTATTTTTCATTTTATGGCATTTTAAAGAGAAGGAAAGGATTGGGAACCAACATGAATCACAGGTCCCTACTGCATTTCGTTAAAGACAATATCACATTAATTCCTGTTGCTTCTGAGTCTGGTGGAGAACAGAAACTTGCTTCATTTTTAAAACCCTGAAAGTTAACATAGAAACTTTAATGTAAGCATTTAAATTATCAACTTGGAATGAGAAAGTGAGTCAGACCTGATATGCATCAGCCTAACTGCACCACTCTGGATTTAGGAGTTGGAAAGGTATAGAATTTACTTACATAAATCAAATCATCCTGATGAAAGGTAGCCACGTAAATCCCCATTTTTCACCTGGCATTCTCATTTGGATAGAAGAATTGATTCTTTTAGCAGTGGATTCAGCTGCCTTCCTTCTTTTGCTAACATGGTTTCTCTACAATTATGCAAACTAAATTTCAGTCACCTTCTTTATCATGGCCTTGGGAAATAAAAACCTGGCTGGTTAAATACAGCTGATGTTTTTCATTATAGTTTGATAACCTACATTCCACATACAATAACCAAACCTAGATTTTTTTTCCTGACATCCTGAGCTGAAAATCAAATTAATTTTCAGTCACCCTGGACTTGTGGCTTCGTATTTTCAATAGGATTCTTAGTGTACACTCTAAGAGGACATTTTGTTCTCCTTTCTGCCGCCTTCTACTTATGATTCTATACTTTAGCGTTATGGCCTCAGGGGGAAAAACACTATATTTTAGAGTCAAGTATATGTTGGGCAGGATTTTGACTGCTTCTTGTCTGCTGTGTGAATTTGGCAAGTTAAGTGAACATTCTGAGCTTTAGGATCTCTGTTTGTTAAATGAGAATATTTAATTGTTGCCTCCCAAAATTTTTATAAGGGCTGAAGGGGAAAATATGAGTAAAAATACTCCATTGCCTAGGACCCAGTAGGAACTCACAGATGGTGGCCTTCTCTCTCCTTCTCTCTTTCTCCTTTTTTCCCTCTCACTTCTAGCTCAAAGGACAGTGGCCAGGCAGTTGTCAAGGACTCTGTCAGCTGCGGGCTAAGTGTCTCCCACGGTGTGTTAAGTGGCATGAGAAAGTTTCCTGCAGATGACATAAGTCACAACCACTGTATATATGACAACATATCTATTTGTGTAGAAATTTCAACCCCAGGCTCAGCATGACACATCATTTTCTGAAGGCAAATTACAAAAGGCAGCCTTGAAGGCATGGAGAATCTCAAAGTTCTCTAGGGATGTTTGAGAGGAGGGCACTGTCCCAGACTTGGGATAGAATCTGTGAGTCCCTTTCAGGGCTCCTGGAAAGCTTTTTGACTGGAAGCTAAATAAGGCAGCAGGAATCTACCACACCAGGGTATGGCCATGGTCAAGACCAGACTACTCAGAGTTAACAAAACCAAGAATATATGCCAGGATTCAATGCCTGCAAATATATTTTATTCTTACAAAAAACTCTACAGTGCAGGGAGGATTCCTCATTTAATCACCTTGATTCTTACAACTCTTTTTTTTTCTTTTTTTGAGAGAGAGCGAGTGTGCAAGTGTGCCTGCACACATACAAGCAGGGGGGAAGGGCAGAGACAGAGGGAGGAAGAGAATCCTAAGCAGGTTAAATGCTCAGCGTAGAGCCTGACACGGTGCTCGATCTCACGACAGAGAGATCATGACTAGAGCTAAAATCAAGAGTCAGATGCTCAACCAACTAAGCCACTTAGGCACCCTGATTCTTTCAACTCTTATGCAGTGAGTATTATTTGCCTCATTTTATAAATAAGGAAAGAGAAGCTTATTGAGACAAAACTGATACCAAAACATTGGTCTTCCGTAGCAGGTGGTAGTGGTGTGTAGAATGTGCACGTGTGGACTCTAGAATCAGACACCTTGGCCTGAAGCACAGTCCTGACACTTCCTTGCTGAGTGTCCATGGGCACTTTACTTGCTTGAATTTCAATTTCCTCATGTGAGCAATAGGAATATCTATAGGGTTGCTCTGAAGACTCAATAAGATGGTGGGCTAGTTGTGCAAACACACCCTTGAATCTTTCTTTTCTCTGTCTTCATCCCTCCTCCTTCTCACCAAACTCCCAAACCTCTCTTCTTGTAGCCTTTCTCATTTCAACAACATGTACCCCGTCCATTCATTAGCTATTCAGGCCCATAGCTTAGAGTCATCCTTCATCCCTCTCTGTTCCCCTATGCCTTTCCCACCCCTCAGTCCAGCCCACAAGTCTCTCAGCTCTGCCTCCAAAATACTCTGTGAATCTATCTGCTAATCTCCATTTATACTTTCAAACACATGGTCCCTAACTGGGCAACTGCTTTTACATATGCCCCTTACAGTCTTTTCTCCACATTACAGCCAAAGTGACCTTTTAGAAATATAGATTGTATCATATGACCCTAGTGCTTAAACTCTTCCAATGGCTTCCTGCTGCACATAGACTAGACTCTAAACAAATTGCCTGCATGATTCCTGTTTACCAGTCTGAATGTATCTCATACTCTTGTTTTCCACACCCCTGCCACACTGGTCACCCCAGGGCTTTTGAACATGCTACTTCTCTGTTTGGAATATTTTCTCTCATGTTTTAGATTTTAGATCTAAAATCAAAGTTCTGTATATGATCTCAGAGAGTCCTTTGGACTCCCTGCCTTAAGTAGATCCATCCCAGCCACTCTGTCTTACATTATTGCTGTCCACCTTTCCTCTCAATTATTTATAGCACTTAACATCACCCTGTGTTATTTCTTTGTATGCTTCTTTGATGGCTTATTAGTATTTGTCCCTGTCCACTAAAACATGCTCTAAGGGGTCTGGGGCTTAATTTGATAATCAGTAAATAGTTCTGGGGCAGAGGAGGCACTCAGTAGATATTTGTTGAATGAATGAATGAATGAATGAATGAATAAAAACAGCACAGCACATACAGTAAATACAATGCTATACTTTCTTCCTGTACTGAAAGCAGAGGCTGGAAGTAGTTTCAAAATCAAGCAGAAAATAAGGAGGTGGCTGGGGCACAGTATTGCATAGTGTAAAGAAGACAGCCTTTGGAGTCAGGCTGGCCAGGATTTCAACTCTTTCTCCTAAGCCTCAGTTTCTCTATTTGTTAATTGGGAATAATGATATCCAAGCTACATAGAGCTGTGAGAATGAAATGAAATGATTTACAAAATGTTTAGTACCAAGACTGCTGTAAACTCTAAATAAATGGTCATTCTATTATTTTTGAGACCTTGACAATTTGGTAAAAGTGAATTTTGTTGATTCACAAATGCTTTCTTTTTCCCTTTCTCCTTTCACATTTGAGCTTGCTGGACTTGAGCATCAGGCTTGTGTTGGTTTAAGGGTTTGCAGGGTAAGGATAATTGCAAGACAAAGAAATAATTAGTCAAATTTCCTATGGTTTTCTTCTGTAACTTTTTAGTTGATCCACATCATTTGTGGTTTGTTTATCTTGATTGTCAAAGGACTCAAATTAAGAATAATTTTAATTTTATAAAACTGGTGCTATATTGACATATTGGGCAAAAGTAGTCAATTTTCACAAATGAATCTTCTCAACTGAATCAGATCAGATGTCCTTCAATCACATAAGATACTTACTGTGGTGGGGAAAGAAATGATTTGAATGAAATGTATGGTTGATTCCATACTCATTTATAAAAGTGGCTCAAACTATGGCAAATTTTTATGATTTGTTCCAGGTCATCTTCTAATGTGCATGTTATTAAAAGAGTGTGAGCCCACAGACTCATGGAGTAGTGGTAATCAGAGGGCAAATGTCCCCAATATTACCTCAGGATCAAAGCCTGTCATTCCTGGGCTGATGGGTATTGGTCCCTGCTCCCTGTTTTTGCTCTCTTTGAAGCAAATTAACAAAAACTATGACTTAGTGGTTATCTTAATTATCTTGAGAGTAACATCCTTTGTGTGTCAGCCAAATTCATGGCAATTCCATATTATTGGATGGAAGGGACTAAAGGCCCAAAAGATAAAAACTCTAACTCATTTTACATGAATTATTTTGAAAAGTAATATTTCTTTTAGGAGAAGATGTTCCTGTCTTCCTTATTCAGTTCCCTTGACCTGGAATGCCCTTTCTTGGCCCACCTCTGAATATCTGAACTCTGCTCAGTTCCAAATTCCTGCTACTTTCTCTATGAAGACTTTCTCTCTGCTGTACAATATGGTAGCCACTAAGCATATGTGACTATTTTATTAAGATTAAATAAAATTAGAAATTCATCTCATTCATACTGGCCACATCTAAAGGACTTGATAGCTACATTGGACTATCTACTGGAGAGCAGTGATAAAGAACATTATTCAACATTGCAGAAAGTTCTATTGGATAGCACTATTCCAAGAACTGCGGATGAATACACAGTACTCCCAACTTTCTCTGTCTTCTTGTAGAGCCTTGCTTGTTCCTTTTCGGAGCATGTCACTTTCTACCTTGATTTCTATCAGTGACTGTTTTCAAATGATGCTATGTAGAGTTCAACATGATTCAGGGTCTCACTGTACCACGGCAGGAGATACTAAATCATCTGGAATCCAGGACTTTGACCTTCCACTTCCGCCATTTTGTCTGTTTATCTGGTGGAGTTCTATGTGTGATTACTTTTGCTAAAAGTTTGAAAACCACTGTCCTCTTTACTCCTATTATATTTTCTGCTCAGACCCCTTGAGAACAGGATTTACTTTTGATTCACTTTTTCACCTCCACACTACTGTGGGTTTCCACAGTAGACCCTCAAGATTTCTGGTTGGTTGAATGAATGAGGAAGGCCCTAGAGCCTATGGCGAAACACAGCTCCATTCCATAAGCTCTACAGTACACTTACTGAAACTTGTTTGCAATCAGATCTCTCACGAATCAGGGACTGGATGATTTTCCCAACATCCTCATCACTGTCAGTGTTAGCAAAAATGTAGTTTATGGCATTTTAGGCTCCATCAATTACTTTCTTTTCTAACAATTATTTGGGTTTTGATTTACAGTTTGGTTTACCTTTTCTGATCTGTTTACACCTCTTAACAACCTTCCATTCATCCAGTTCTCCCTCTAGGGAGTTTAACCAGATTGGCCAATTAGCACTTCCTTTTTAACAAAAAGATAAATATTTCAGTCTACTCAAGTATGGAGGACACCTTGTAGTGATGAGATAAATCAGGACTTCCCTATAGATTTTTTTTTTTACCTAGAGAGAGTGCATCACTTGAAACAATTACAACAGTAATAATAATGCATACACGTAATTGCATGTTTCATGGTTATATATCCACTGGGAGCTTTGATTTCTCCTTGGAGTCAAGGACTGTGGAATCACATGAGATTTCTCAGTTGGCTTGGAGGTTAGATGAGTTCTGTTGTTTAATAATTGTAATGTATGATGAATGTTAGTGTAAAGTGGGCTTAGCCAAAATGTATGATGTCTGACATCTGTTTCCACACCTTCACCATAATATCACTAGAATTATATAGTATTATCATGCATTCTAAAAGAGAATGTATCATGTATCCATAACAGATGGTTCTGGCCTCTCTGCTAATCGGCTGTTCAAATAAATTGGGTGACGATTCTAAGAAAGCACAAATCATGTATTAAAGTGTTATTTTATTTTAAAGAATGAGTATCACATTTTACTCCTTAGCTCTTTATTTATAGAGTTACTTGCTATGTCTCTTAATGAATTACTAGGTTTGCTGAAACACTAAATTGTCTTTGTTTAACTGAGGGTCAATGAATTGGCTTTTGATGCACTACTAATTTATAGCTGTGCAGGTGATGGTCTCAGCATCAATCTGTGATATTCTTTTATCTAGACTAATTCCAATATAATATTTCAATTTAGTTTTCACTAAAGCATTCAATTTGCATTTAAAAAGAAGTCAATATAGGATAATAAAATGGTGTCAACTGATCACTAATGAGCTGTTCCACTTGTGTAACACTGCCCTTCTTACTATGAATTGTCTTGGACTGATATCCACTACTCTGGGTGCCAGCCAAAAAGACTTGAATGTCTGCTAGTGCCATATACCCAGAGATACTAAATATGGACATACCAAATGGCTGTTTGACTGTTTATTCCATCTATGCCAATGTAAGTAGGTATGTGGGAAACACAAAACTGAACCAGACACAGTACATAACCTACTTGGGCAGTCATGAAAATAGCTAATAATAGTACAAAGAAGGGAAATAAGTGCCCTCACGAAAGTCCAGACAAGCTGTGGCAGGAATTCAGAGGGATGAGAGCTTGTTTCCTATGGAGGTTGGGAAGGCTTTACAGATGGCATGGCATTAGAGCAAGACCTAAAGAATAAGTTATGTCTGAAAAGGGTAGAAGAACATTTTTGACAATGTATTGGTTTTCTATTGCTACTGTAACAAAAGACCAAAAACTTAGTGGTTTAAAACAACAACAGTTTATCTCATAGTTTCAATGGATCAGAAGTATAGTACAGCATGACTCAGTTGGCTCTTCACTTAGGTGCTTACAAGGACAAAAGCTAAGTGTCTGCAGGACCACATTTCTTTCTGGAGACTCTGGGGAAGAATCCACTTCCAACCTCATTGACATTGTTGGTAGAATTGAATTCCTTATGGTTGTAGCACTGAGGTCCCAATTTCCCAGTGGCTGCCATCTGGGAGTCTATTTCACCTAGTACAGCTGTCTGTGTTCCTCATCCCATTGCCCTTTATATCTCAAATCTCTCTGCCTACTCCTTCTACTGCATCTCTTTAACTCTCACCAAATAAAATTATTTTTTAAAGGGCTCATGTGATTAAATTAGATCGAACCTACCCAGATAATTCAGGATAACGTCCTTATTTTAAGATCTGTAACATTAATTACACTTGTGAAGTCCCTTTTGCCATGTAACATACATAACATATTCACAATTTCCAGGAATGAAGGCATGGAGACATTTGGGGGGGCATTATGTCTACCACAATGATGGAAAGCAGTAGAAACTGAGGGACTCTTCATGGCATTAGTGAGGTTAGGCATGTGCAAAGTGACAGAACAAGAAACTGGGTGGGGAGGCAAAATTGATCACTCCTTCCATGTATTCCTAAAATACTTTGGTGACTCCACTAAGAGTACACTCAGGTATGTTGAGGTATTTTCTATTTGATCCTTGGGATCAGGGACCTGGCTTTATGTAATTTTGCACACCAGGGCTAGCACTCTGCCTTCTCTCCTGATGGGTAACTGATAACATATTTTTGCAGTTGGGTTGAAGAAAAGTGATGGCAATTGATGATAGAAAAATAGCATTTGGTAGGCCAAGGAGTAAATCTTTAAATGAGAATTGTCAGACTGAGGTGATAGGGGAGATAATTTCAGCAAGTGTCTTGTTGGTGAGACAGGAATCACACCGTGGAGTACACCCCGTCATCTCTCATGCTTGCTGTTTCTTACCCTCTTAGACTTGTACCACCTTGAAACTTTCTGATTTTGGAGTAATTGCTGTACCAGTTTTTTGTATTTTCAGGTAAGTTCATTGTTTTCCAGGTTTCTCAGTAGTCCATAGCCCCTCCACACTGTAATGTGTTCCTCATATCTTGAAAAAATGTAATTTAGTATCAGTTTACCACCTAAGCACCACTTAGTTCACTTAGCAGGTTAACAGGATAACCCTCTGACTCTGTTATTACTTTGGGTTAAATAGGGAGGCTACACTTCAGATGTCTACTCTTCTGGATTGTAGTTTGTCTACTTCACATAACCTTTCTGAGGCTTAGTATTCTCATCCACAAAATGGGCATATGATACCTCATAGATCATCATTCAGATTAAATGAGAGTATGAAGGTAAGTGCTTGGTCCTTAGTCATTGATTAAATGGATTCATGATTTTTACATACCAATCCTCAGCCCTTCCTTAAAATGATTGTAACACAGGGTCTTATTGGCTACACAAATGTCATTTATACATGAAACACCTAAAATATAAGCAAAAAGAAACACGGTGGCAATTGAGACCCTGGTGATAGGTTACCTCTTCTTCTCCCTTCCAACTGGTCCCTCCTTTTTCCTACTATTCCTCCCTCATTATGTGGGTGCCTCTGTCTCGGTCCTGGAAAAACATGGAACAGATTCAGTGTCAGGGGTCCTCTGTCAACCTGAGAGAGTCCCCAATCCAGCCTGTAGTGAAATCCCTCTTCTCTAGGATTTGTCTTACTTTTCATTTGGCAGCTCATCATGTGCTGTCCTGTGACACTTGTTCTCTTGTTTTAAATATCAAATGTTTATATCTTATCTCTCAAACTACTGTATGAGCCTCTAGTCACTCATTCAAATGCATTTTTGAGTACCTTCTATGTGCTAGGCACTGGAGAGGCAGTTGGGTCAAGATAGACACCGATACACTAGCCCTTGAGTTGGTAGTCTAGTGTGGAAGATGGATAGTTAAACAATCGACTGTGATCAGTGTGGTATGTTTTTACAGGGGACAGAAGGGGGTTATAGGAGGCCAGTATCTTTATGCAGTCCATAATGCCTTGCATTTGATAGATAATAAATATTAATAGACTAAAAATGTTTATAACTTTACCCTGTTGGGAATTTAATTCAGCAATATTATAGCTTGCTCTCTCCCAACTTGAGATCAGGCTCCATCAGAGATTTCCCATTAGGTCATGGGACTCTCTGCTCCCTGGTCAGAACCTGTAGCACTGCCTTCGTCAGGCCTAGCCCACGTCTGACTACCCACAATCTCTTTGTTGCCCTATTAATAGCTTAACCCAGTGACTCAGAGATTACTATGTACTTGAGAATCTATCCATGTACCAAAGGACCCTCTTTATTTTTGTTGCCCAATTCTTGTTTTTATTTTTGTCTTCTTTTCTAGTGTTAATTTTAAAGAAATAGGCCTATTTCATGGACAGGAATGTATTTTAGGAACAAGTGAAACAAAGACAAACCATTTTTGCTCTTTCTTCTTGATTGCTCTGAATTTCTGATTATTTTGTGAAGGATTGAGAGAGGGTTCATGGGCACCCTCAGAGGACTTAAAGATGGACAAGTTTACAGGCCATGATACCCAAGATAGCAGGCCTTTTATTTATGATGCTTATTCCATATGTATGCAGTTTTCGGAGACATCCTTCAGTACACTTGCTCCTTCCCCTTGAAGTCCCAGAACATTTCCTAATGCATCCAAGGACAGTGTACCTTCCAACTCCACTCAAACTAGTGAGCATTCTCTAGCAGCAGCTCACAAAGGTGCAGGAGAGAATTATGTTACTCTGATCTTTTGCTCCTGACAAGCTTCCTCATGTGTGGTGAAATATAAATTGGATAAACCATGATTCACTATTAGATCTGGAAAAGAAATGACACTGAGATTCATAAATTAATGTTAAATCTATTTTCCGCAGTGATTGCACGATTAGGGAGAGCTCACTCACCTGTAGTTAGCAATGACAAATGATCACTGAAGAATCATGTTATTAAGTTTTCAGTGACAATTTTAAGAAAAATATTAAAAATACTTTATGAAATCATGAATGTAGCATTTGGTAAAGTGACTTTTTACCCAATACCTTAAAAAAAAAATCACGTGGCCCAATCATTACCTGAACTTCTTGACATACTAATTAACTCTGATTTAAAACAGCCATTATTTTTAGAGTTAAGCTTAGTGAACATTGTCTAATATTATTATGCGACCATTAATATGACTAGGGAAAATGAGATAAGAAAAAGAAGGCAGTAATTAAGATGAGTAATTTGGTAACAAAGTTGAACTAGAGCAGGTTGGTGACTCTTCAGCATGTGATAATGGACATTATTGGTATAATTTATCTTTCAAACTAAATGACTTTACTTATCCCCTGGCCTGTTTATGTTAGATTTTTGTTTCTACAGACATTGGCAAATGAAATGATAGACATTAGAGTGAGTCTTTGGAAGTCATCAATTGTCAAGTTCAGGAATTTTGACCTCTGAATGTTACATGAAACTGACTAGATCTAGGTGCTTTCCTGAGATGTAACAATAGGGAAAATCCAGAATGAATTCAATGAGGAATATTTTGCAGCCTACAGTAGAGTCCAACATAAAATGGTCTTCCTTTTTTTCAAAAGAGTGATCAATAAGCTACCAGCTGTATCAGGACTGTATTACTGGAGGTGAATGAAATCATGAATGTTTTCTATGACTGAAATCATCATTCCTCATCCATGTCCAATGTAAAAGAAGAATTAAATAAATAATCTGGGTGTTATATTTAAGTTGTTCCACCATATGGATGTAAATCATACATTCAATAAATTTGTCCACACATTAGTTAAAAGTTTGTTATGTGTTAGACATCATTCTAAGTGCTGGAGATTCACCAAGGAATAAGACAAAATTCCTGCACTCAAGGAGGATACACCCTAATGGCAGGAATCAGAAAATAAATCAATTAACACACAAATAAACAATAAGATACCAGATTGTGATAAGTGTTATGAAGCAAAAATTAGAATGATGTCGGAGAGTGGGTGGGGGACTGATTTCAATAGAGATTCCAGGGAAAGCAAATCTGAGGAGGTGGTATTTAAGCCAAGATCTAAATAATGATGAATGAGCAGGTTACTCTAAATTATGATGAATGAGCAGGTTACACTCTGGATAGAGGAGACCTAGTGCAAAGTCCCCAGACAGGGATATCCAAGGGACAAAGAGAAGGCCAGAGAGGTTGAAGCCCAGTGAATGAGGAGGTAGTGAGGTAAACTGAGATTGCAGAGGTAGCAGGGGCAGGTGATGCAAGGCCTTCCTGGCCATGGTAAGGATTGAGTCCAATTGCAAAGGGAAGCTCTTAATCAGAGAATGGTGTGTTCTGACATGCATTATTAAAAACTGTTTGGTTCTGGGGAAGAACTAGTGGGGAGGTTGGGGTGACAGCCTGGACTGAAGGAGTGGGTAAGAATGGGGAGAGAGAGAGAAGTAGGTGGACGGGGGGACATATTTTGGTGGTAGTTAATAATTCTTGATGATGAAGTGGATGTCAGGTGAGAGAGGTCAAGGATGACCCTTAGGTTTTTGGCTCAAGCAACAGGGTAAGTCGTATAGTGCCTTTGAGATGGGGGAATGCTGGGAGAAGGGCAGGGGTTTTCTTTCTTTCCGTTTCTTTCTTCCTTTCTTCCTTTCTTTCTTTCTTTCCTTCTTTCTTCTTCCCTTCCCTTCCCTTCCCTTCCCTTCCCTTCCCTTCCCTTCCTTCCTTCCTTCTTTCTTTCTTTCTTTCTTTCTTTCTTTCTTTCTTTCTTTCTTTCTTTCTTTTTTGTTGGGGAGGGGATTAGAGAGAGAGTAGCATGTAAGAATCAAGGGTTCTGTTTTGATTATGTTAAGTTCCAGTGCTTATTATACGTTTAATATATGTATAATATGTTAAGTTCGTATGCTTATTATACATTTCATCAATCATCTGCGTGCTTTTTTAATGTAGGGTCTCAGACTCATCCATATCACTTAGGAATATATTTGGTTTCAGGTAAGAAAACAACCAAGTAGAAGTGGCTTAAACAAATAGGGGCTAATTTTCTTCTTATAGAAGCACATACGGAGACATGTAGCACAGACTTGGTGCTCAACCGTGTCATCAGAGACCCAGGGTCTTTGTAGTTCTCTACGATGCTACCCTCAGCATTTGGGTCATTGCTATGGCTATAAGATGGTAGCTGCAGCTCCAGATTTCAGTGTCCACATTTAAGTCACTGAAGTCAGAAAGAAGTGGGTAAAATGGTGCTAGACACATTTATCTTTTTTTTTTAATCAAACAAGCAAAACTTTTAGCTCTCATCAGAGACTTACACTTATACTCATTGACCAGAACTGTTCACACTGCAACCCTTAACTGTGGGACAACCTGGAAAAGAGAATATTTAGCTGGGCACATTGATGCCCTATACAAAATTTGGGTTATATTACCAAGAAAATAGGGCCATTTGATATTGGGTAGGAAATTAACAAGTGTCTGCCAACCCAGGATATTCCAACATAGAAGTTCTGGGGCAGGAGAAGTTGGGGAGGCTGATAGTGCCACACGTTCTAATGCAAGCCAGTGTTGTATGTGAGACAAGTCTGTACATGTTGCATAAACAATAAGTAGACAGCTCTAGGATGGACAGAGCAGGGCTTCCTGTTCCTTCCCCATTCTTAAAAATACCTTTTATACCATTATTTACCTCTTTATAGATTAACAGTGCCTCTCTATGGAATAAATTAGCTTATTATTTCAGAGGTAATTGTAAACTTTTATCTTCTAGAATGTCATAATTTCCCTTATCTGGGGACCTCATGCATTCCTGGAGTCAGGATGGTTTTTGGAAACGTAGCTTTCTCCAATTGCTGGGTGAAATGATTGTTTCTGCACCCCCACCCCTCCAATTCTGTCCTGTATCAGGCTCAGTCTGCCATGCTCATCACATAAGTCAGAATAAGAGTGGATGGCAGGTCCAGTTATCTTGAGCTTGGGTATAATACAATGTGTCACTCCCCATTACAGAAATTATCATTAATTATTAACAGCAACATCTTTGACATGATGCATTGTCTACACTGTCACTGCCAAAATGGAATGGTGATTAATGGAAGCCCCTTGGATGGAATACAGCAAAGTACGATGAAGAAAAGAAAGCTCAGAAGCTTAGGGGAAAAGCACAGAGAACTTAATAGCTTGGTGTCTCTCTCTGACTCTCTCTTTCTTTAAACATAAACATACACACATGCTCTAAAGGGTGAAAAACCAGTCACTTGCCAAATTGGAAACAAACAGTTTTTTCTTAAAATTCTAGGCAACGGGACATTTGGCTTCCTCTTTGTTTTTATCTAAGCATTTGAACCTGGTATTATATGTAGGACCTGATTAGGACAAAGTTAATCTTTGGAGTTATCCACTTCCTTCTTGTTCTTCCTACTTGCTTTCAGGATGTTTTCTATGTGTCTAGGTCCTTCCTGGGAGCATGCAATGCCCTTGTACTTTCCCAGTCAGCATCCCCAACCATCAGAACAAGAGGTCTAGAAGTATACAGTCTAGAGTTGGTGCAGAGTCTGAATCATGCTATTAAGAACTTAGCCCCCTTCTAGACTCTGTTTCACCATACTTAGCTTATTGGCTGTTGCTCATGGTTACAGTATAGCTGCTGTAGCCCCAAGCACCCCATCCACATTCAAAACAGAAAGTAGGTGAAAGGATGGTGCCAGCAGCATCAATTTCCTTTTCATTAGTAAAGAAAAAGCTTCCCCACAAATCCCCAAACTATAAGGAAAGCTGGGAAAAAGCATATTTGCCTTAGCAAGATTGAAGTTCTGGATGCTAGAATAAAGGAAGGAATAGATTGATGTCTCCACCTAGCTGGGTGATGACTGTATTGGTGATCATGAGTTATGGATGACAAATGCATCCCATCCCATAGATAACAAGGAAGACTTCCTGCACAGATGCGCATCGCAGGAGGTGGAAGGGGGAACACTGGGCTTGACAGCAGGTTGGTGAGGAATGGGGATCCTTTTAAGTCAGACCTTGTAAACCTATGCTATGTGTAAGGTTTGAGCTGCCTTCATGACCTCATTCTCTGTGAACTTTGGCAATAAATCAGTGGCTCCTGTGTAGAGTCTCTGGGAGTATCTGTCACCCTGAGAAAGGCAGGAAAGAGATCCGATCCTAGAGTCCGCGTCTTTTTTAAAGAAGGATATAATGCTCTGACACACAGCGTAATATTTGCTCTTAGTTGGAGGCCAAACAATTAACAATATTTTATCATAAAATGTCGAAAGAATGTTAATATAATTATCTGAGTCAAAATAAAAATAAAAATTGCCACTACGTTCGGAGCAACACTGACATTCTTTCCTCATGAACTAGCAGTTATTTATTCTTATCCTTTCACCTCCTCACACTTATTTTCAATGCTGGTGTTATCTGTGTTTAACAAATGGTGTTAAAAATTATGGTGTTAAAAAAATTGTGGTGTAATTTATAAAAAGCCAGATCCTCGATTCTTAAATATACTGTTCAGTTTTAATGAATGTATATCAAGGCACAGAGTGTTAATACCACCCCAGGAAAGTTCTCTGATGCCTCTTCCCCATCATTGGTCCCTCCTCTTCCCCAGCAGAAGCCACCACTATTCTGATTTCTATCGTTAAAGGTTAGCTTTGCCTATTTTAGAGTTTCATATAAATTGAATCATTTAGAGCATCCTTTTGTTTGTCTGTTTGGTTTCTTTCACTCAGCATACTTTTTTGAGATTGATTTATGCTGTTACATGGGTCTGGAGATATTCCTTTTTCTTGCCTATTAGTATTCAACTGAATGATTATACCATAATTTATATACCCAGTGTCCTGACAATGGACATGTGGCTTTTGTCTAGCTTCAGGCTACTATGATTAAAGCTGCTATGAACATTTGTGCACAAGGCTTTCTGTGGACAAATATTTCGAGTTTTCTTGCATAAAAAACTAGTGATGGAATTGTTGTATTATGTGGTATTGTATGTTTACATCTTAAAGAAATTGCCAGATAGCTTCCTAAGTACCATTTTATTCTCTCAGCAGCAATGTGTGAGAGTTCCAGTTGCTCCATATTCTCTCTAATATTTGATATAATTAGTCATTTTCATTTCTGGTGGTTGGGTTTTGATATCTCATGGTTTTAATTTCTGTTGTGCTGATGATCAATAATGTTAAGTATGTTTTCATCTGCTTATTGACTATATCTCTTCTTTTATAGTGTCTGCTCAAATATTTTTGCCATTTTTTTATTGGGCTGTTTGTCTTTTTATTTTTGAGTTGTGAGAGTTGTTTATGTATTCTGGATACAAGACATTTGTCAACATATACATTGTGGATACTTTCTCTTAGTCTGTGGCTTGCCTGTTCATTTCCTTTGTAGTATTTTTGATAAGTAGAAGCTTTTAATTTAAATGGAATCCAAGTTAAGTTTTTGTTGTTTATCCTTTTTTGTTTTTTTCCTAAGCAATATTACTTGGAGGTCACAGAGATATTCTTCTATTTCTTCTAATAACTCAGTTGTTTTGTGTATACACCCATATAATCCATCTTGAATTTATTTTTCTGTCTATGGTGTGAGGTAGGGGTCAGGGTTTGGCTGTCTTTTTTTTTTTTTTTTTTTTTTTACTCAAATGTGTACCATGATAATACATAGAAAATCTGGTAAGCTTTCCAAATTAGAGATAGTCTTTCTGGCTCACTCTGCTATGGCTAGTGGGATAGCAAATATATATAATTTAGTGACTAACAGCATGGTTTGGAATCACAATCCTGCCAGTAGCTAAAAATGTGATGTTTGTAAATTGATCATCTTTATTTCTTCATCTATCAAATAGCAATAGTATCTGGTCAAAGAGTTCATGTGAATGTTTTATCTGTAAAGTTACAATAGTTCCTATGTTATGGGGTTAATATGAAGATGAAAATAATTTGTATGTGTAAAGTACTGGGATGAGTACCTCACACTAACCACTGTATAATACTAGCTATAATATATAATAATGATATAGCCTAACTGAATTCTTCCCCTTGATCTTTCTTATTTCAGACTGGCCATTCACTGAGTGCTTACTAATAGGAGGAACCTTTATTAGGTACTGGGGATGGTATAATGAACAGGACAGGTGTGATCCCTGCTCTTATGATATTTCAGTCTACTGAGGGAGAAAGACATTAACTCAATATCACGGAAAGTGGTTTAGAAGCAGTGTATAGAGTGTTAGGACAGCCTTAAATCCAAAGGCCCCATTCCTTTCTGCGGAGTCAGGGAAAGCCTTTCTGAGGATGAGAAGTGGGCCAAAAATGAAGAATAGGGAACAGTCTAACTGACGGCAAGCTCATTAAAGGCAGGAACTAAATTTGCTTATTATTTCCCCCAACATCAGGCTGAGTAATGACCTAGAGAAGATTAAATGCTTGTGGAGAATCTATCATTTAAGGTGAAAGACGTGACATTTAAGGTGAAAGACGTGTAAAGCAGTGTCTGACAAGAAAAAAAAAATGTTTCCTAAATGAAGGACTGAATGAAGGAATGAAATAAATATATTTATTGGGTGTCTAAAACACTAGGCAGCATCAAGGTGTGATGGTCTCTCAGATGGTAGTCTTAAGTCCAATTCATTCACTATTGAGAAACAAAATATTGTGTACCCTAATTACTAGGGTGCTGCCTGAGTCCCCTGTCTTTCAGAGGAGTCAAGAAGGCTGCCCTGGGTAGAGATTCATTAAGCTGGTGGGGAGCATGGATAGGTACAGGCAGAGGGAAAGGCTCTTAACCTGAAGCTCTGGAACTGCTGAAACCCAAGGAGCCTTGTGGTAGAGGAGGATGGGGAGGGCTGTAAGCCAGAGAAGGATACCCGGACAGTTCTCTATAGAAGAGAAGAATGCTTGCAAGGGAGCCAAAACCAGGCAGGTTCAGTCACTGCAAGTTCATCTTGGACCGATGGTAATGCCTGCCTACCACATCTTCATTGAGGTGGGGCTTATTGTGTCTGGAAGAAGTTCATCATCCAGTGTGGGAGAAAATGCAGAAACAAATAGGGCAGTGCTGTTAAAAGCCACCTAGTAGATTATTTTGTAACATTGCCTAGAGAAAGGTGGCACCTGAGCTGGATCTTGCAGTATCCTAGATGTGGCCTGGGAGAAAACGAGTGGAAAGAACAGAGGGATTGGTTGGCAGAAACGGGAGAGAACGTGGCATATTGCCACTCTAATAACTTGTCTTGAGTCTGGCATCTACAAATGTTAACATCTCTGAATTTTGCAGGGATATTTTGGAAGGTAATTACATTTTTGGTCTGCACAACTTCTTGGGATAATGAATGTCCATGAGGTTTCTACTCATTGTGGAAAACATACTTTTATTTGTTCTAAATTCCTCTAAGTGCTTCCTAGTTTAATATTTTCTTTCTGTTGCTACATACTTTTTCTTCTTTAACCTAAATTAAAGCTCAAGATTCCTGGAGAAGTACCTAAAATGTATTGTATGTTTACATACACGTGTATACACACACACACACACACACACACACACACACACACACACACACACAATATAGTTACATATGTAGATTTTTATTGGGATACATTTATTGAATCAGAAAATGAAAATTCCAAGCTTCATGGTGGATTACTTAAAAGTAAAAAAAAAATTCTTAAAAAAAGAAAAAATAAAATGAAAATTCACTTACTTAAGGAGGAAATATAAAATATTTTTATTTGAAATATATTTAGGTTGTAAAGTTTTACAAAAAATTTTATAAAGTTCAAAAACTGAAGGACACCCAATTATTTTTCCGCTTTGGAAAATAATCAGTTGTCAAAGGATTAAGGCTTAAGAGAAGGGATCAGCTTTATATTTAAATTTAAAATAGATTTGTTTCAAAATGTGCCATTCCAGTAATAATGGTGAAAATCAAGATTACCATGAAGCTTACATGGGATTTTTAGTTAACCACCAAACTAATTAAGCAAAATTATCCTAATTTGTTTATTATGTTAATGATCTGAATTAATTTATAGTAATTTAGCATGTATTACTAAAGATTTATTATGTTTCCTACTAAATGACTTAAGAGCTATAAATCCCATGGTTAAATGTAATTAGTGGAGACATATTTATCGAAAGGGATAATTACATCTGATAAAAGTTCTTCAGTTAGGCTTAATTAAAACAGATTATTCCCCCATAAATGAAAAGTAAATATGGTAATTACTGGGTAGATTTTCATAGCAAAAATGAGTATCTCAGCATTTCAATTTTCTAAAAGGGGTGGGAAAACAAACTATGTAACTGATTACTTCCCAATAAAGTATGATTAATAATCCCTGGGAAACAGGCATTTTCCAGTAGTAAACATTTTGCTGCTAAATTACTAAAAGGGGAATTTTGCTCAGGAAAATCTATCATTAACTCAGTTCTAAAGTAGACTATGGTTATTTTTGAACATAATGAATAGTGTTTTAAGGACATTTCTTTTTTTTTCTGAAAAGATTATCTCTAGCTAAGCTAAATAGCAGTGATAAAGAGAAAAATGACTGTTAATCACTCTGGAAAAAAATTTTTTCACAATAACCTGGACTGGGTATGGCTATACAGGCACAGAATGTATAAGACCTAAAGCCCAGAACGTGTTTAGGACATATATGTAAACCTATATATCTGTAAACCTATATATGAGTTATGAGTGTGCATATATATATTAATGTATAAAACTACATATAGGGTATATTTTAGATTATCTTTTGTATTTAATCGGTGTTTTTTTCAAATAATAGCAACACTAATAGTGGAAAATTCCACTTTACCATTTTAAAGCATTTTCAGTAAATTACTAGTTCATTAGTTCATTTTATCCTCTTGGAAGCCAGATGAAGCAAGGGTTATTGGCCTCAGAGAAGCCAGGTTCAAGGTTATACAGTTAATTAGTAGACGAGTTAGGACTTGAATTGATATTTTGACCCTTAGCACAGCATTGTGTCTCCAACATCATTAAAGCATAGAAGGTCCACAGACATGATGAGAAGATAGGTTTGGGTACGTGCTACTGTAAGTAAAAACTAGCACACATAAGTTCATCGCTGTTAGCATGGCCAGAAGGAACATGCTGTTCATGGTATGGTTTGGGGGTTAAAGTAAACACTAAAATAAACAATCCCAGTATAGTGGATCCCCTTTAGAACAGAGTAACCAGGATGACCTTCTGCAGACGGGGTGATAAGTGACATGCATTGGTCTGGTGTGGAAATTTTACTAAAGAATGAAGACAGGCCTCCATCCATTGCTGTCTGCCACTTGGTGGAGCTGAAACTAGACCCTGGCCATTCTGATATTCTCACTCCTAGACTTTTGTCATATTTAAATATGTGCCTTTCTCTGGAGACCTCAAAGTATTCTCACAGACAGTATTGCATTTCTCCTTACAATATCCTTTTGCATTCCATAGAGCCCAGGTGATTTATCAAAGTCAATAGCTATGGCTAAGATATGCTCTGTCCTCTCAGAATTGCATAAATGCCTAAGCACAGGGGCTGAGCAGAGACCTGTGCTGCCGGAGCTATAAAACTGAATGTTTTTTAAGAAAGACCTCAAGCAGAGGCTCTCCTCTTTTGTGCATGGGCTTTAAAGGGCTCTTCATCCCTCTCCCCAACCAAGAATAATTGAATTAATATTATTAAATGTTTACTGAATGCTACTCATTAGGCAGTTCCATTTTCATCAATGTCTACATTAGTTTCAGAGACCTGCTTCATTTTTATTGTTGAAAGATTTTAAAAGTTCTATTGGTCAACCACAACTGAAGGACAATTCAAACTGTTTCACTAAATATAGCTTAAATGTCACTGTAATGGACCCAAAAGGGTGTCTAGGTTCATTGGATATACTGGGTATTGATCATTTCATTTGTGATGCTACTATGTGGACCACACTCTGTGCCTCTCATGTCATTTTTTTTTTAAGTTTATTTACTTGAGAGAGAGAGAGAGAGAGAGAGACAGAGCGCATGCTCATGAGTGGGGGATGGGCAGAGAGAGAAGAGAGAGGATCCCAAGCAGGTTCTACACTGTCAACACAGAGCCCAATGGGAGGCTCTAACCCATGAACTGTGAGATCATGACCTGAGCCGAAATCAGACACTTCACTGGCTGAGCCACCCAGGCACTCCTCAGGTCATTTTTTATCATAGAGATGTTGGCTATATTTGTTGAAGTGATAATTGGATCCTTAAGACATGCATAAAATCCATATCGAATCAGACATACACCTGAGTCTGTAAGTCTCAGGGGCAAATTCAGTGGACGTGAGTAAAAATAAATAGCTTGGTGACCAAAATATCTATATATTGAAAATTAAAATGTGATTAAAAGACTAATTACTGATGAAGTACTTGAGGGCAGAGCTGTCTGCTTGGAGAAGATCTGATAGGTGTTTGGTGAGAAGTAGTGTATGGGCGTGCACAACTTTTATCTGCTCAGACCCCCGTGCCCATGGCCGTCCATCAGGGTTTCAGAGACTTTTCATTAAAAAATTTAACTTTATTCACATAACAATGATGACAGTTAAATTCAAGAATCTCCATATGAGTGGTATAATCATATCAAAATAAGGTGTGTAAAGTGTGGAGCCAGAGTGCCTGGATTCAAATACGGCTTTTCCAGGATCAGCTGTCTGTTCTTGGGGTAAGTTACTAAATTCCGTGTCTTGTTTCCCTCATCTGCAAAATTGGGGTAGTACTACTTCCTACAGGATTGTGTAAAGGTTAAGCAATTTTAGGTCTTATTATTAATCCAAATAGATTTGGGATTCGATTTATTTACATTTCCCTGATGTCTACATGCTCCTGCAAGATTTTGTATTTAGAGATACACAAACACTTTTTGGCCTTGATTTAATAATATATGCTAAATGATGTGAACAGGCTGATAAAGGAAAAGGCTAATTTTGGCTCCAGACTGAATGCATCTGATTGGCATTCATTATCCTGTTACATTACCCCGTTACTTGTGAAGCTTTCATTATTCTGTTACATTAGCCTGCTCTCCACATGGCTTTCATTTTGAGGGTAGGCAGGATCGGATGTGCCCCTGGTAATTTAATGGTATGAGTGATTATTAACAGAAGAAGTCTGTGTCCATCAAAAGCTGTCATGTGCTGGGTGTCCAAACAGGAGCCCCCCTTTTTATCTGCTTTGCTCTCCTGTTTTATATTCATGGTTCGCATTAATATATTTTGAGTCTGAATTCCAAAGGAATCATTGTCATTATCCTCAAAGTAAATAAAGTATGTCTAATCTGCTCTACTTTTTCATAGAAGATAAATCAGTTTTCAAGCCTTTTTCTTTGCATTTGCGCATTGACTTTGCCATCATTAATTTTTGCTATTTCCAGAACATGGTTTGCAGCTTAATGATAACATCAATTTCTCAACTGTTGTCTATAACATTTTAATATTATCTTCCAATTTGACTAAATTAATCCACTGGTTACAGATAGAAATTCAGGTGTGGATAGTTTTGAGAAGAAAGAAACCTACCTTTATGTTCCTTAATTACTGACCCTTTCCTGTAACTACTTATGGTCCAAGCTACTAGGTAAACCCATGTCTCCTATGGAAAAATGCCCAATATTTCCACAGGTTAAGAAACTGATTGCTATTCATGAGTTTAAAAATGCATTATGAATTAATTTATTTATCTTCTTAAAGTTTAGCTTCTCTCTCTGGGATGCTTTCTCCCCAGTCTAATTTCTTTAAAACAAAATTCAAATACATAGAGCGTGATTGAATACCACTTACTAGGAAATTGTGAACTCTTGGTGTTTTTATTTCTTTAAGGTGAATGTGAGGAGCATGTGGATTTTTTTTTAGCTCTATAATTCCCTCTAAACCAAATACTTCTACTCTAAATATAAAATTACAGCCATAACTTTTCCTAATGTTAACGGTAGAGTACATGAAGGGGAAAGAATATGCAATTTGTTAAAAGTGATCCCAACTGTTTTATTGCTTTCCAATCCAAGATAATTGCATATAAAGAAATTCATTTAAATTATTGACATTAATTTACTAACTAGAACTTTAAATAATAATCTCATGAAAAGGAAAATTCAGCAAAGTCCCAGAAATAAACAAGATTTAACAACTTATTATAACAGTTTCTGCATTATTATAAATCAAAACCATATTTCTGTAATTTTGGCAGCAACAATTTTCTTTTTACAGAATATGAAGTTAAAATATCATGTATAAGATGTGGCTTAGTAACTACATATTTTAGTTCTTATTAAAACAACTATAAATTACTTTTTTCCCTTGTTTTTGTTCTTTATTAAGTCTATTTCTAGAACTTGTAAACTGAAACCTTATCATAACACATTCATTCCAGAGAAAGAGCCTGTGGTTATTCTGTGCTTCTGTTTCTTCTACTCTTCCTCCCCCTCCTCCTCCTCCTCCTTCTCCTTTGTGAGAGAAAGAGAGGGGTGCAAATGAGTGAGGGGCAAAGGGGGGCGCAAGTGAGTGAGGGGCAGAGAGAGAGAGAGAGAAGGGCTCACCTGAAGTAGGACTCATGTTTTACCTGAAACAGGGCTCCAGCTCACTCAACATGGGGCTTGAACTCACAAACTGTGAGATCGTGACCAGAGCTGAAGTCAGATGCTTAACGACGGAGCCACCCAAGTGCCCTGTGCTTCTTTCATTTTATTCAGCAAATATTTAAGGCACCTGCTATGCTAGGCATTGTTCTAGGTGCTGGGATACAATGCCAAATGACAACTCATTCTTGCCCTTATGGGGTATACTTGGTAGAAGACTTGATAGTGTGTAAAATCATCTCAGCCAGGGCAGAGTTCTGTGGCAAAATAAAGTTCATAATGTGGAATGGAGTGGTGGTATGAGGAGGAGGCTACAGAGGGAGACCTCTCTGAGGAGATGACAGTGAAGCCCAGTGGTGAAAACCCAGCTATCTGGAGATGAGCATTCCCAGGACTGAGGTGGGGGTCAGCTTGGCATGTTTGAGGACTAGAGAAAAAGCTAGCATGGCTGCAGCACAGTGAGAAGGGGGAAGTGGCAGGAGATATTGCTAGAGAAATCAGCGGATGCCAACCCAGGTAGACCCATGGTAAAGGGTCTGGGTTTTCTTCTGAGTCTTATGGAAACTCACTGGGAGTTTTGAGCAGGTGATTGACTTGTGACCTGATTTATTTTTTAAAACCACTTTGACTTTTGGGTGGAAAGTGGATTCGGCAGGGGAGGAGCAAGAATGTAAGTAGAAAATATAAGGTGACCCCTGAACAAGAGGTTCATTATTCAAATTGTTAGAACATCTACCAAGTAGTTTCATTTACAGAGACAGCAAGGCATTGGGGTCAAACCTGAGAGCTGAATTCTAGACTAATTCTGCTTCTTGTTCTCTCTTCACTTGGGCTTCAGGATATTGGGCCAGAGAATCCCTTACATTTCTAGTATCTTAAGAAGGCTACTCTCTCTTGGGGTGCCTGGGTGACTCAGTCAGTTAAGCATCCAATTCTTGGTTTTGGCTCAGGTCATGGTCTCACAGTTTGTGGGTTCGAGTCCCGCATCAGGCTCTGTGCTGACAGTGCGGGGCCTGGTTGGGATTCTCTCTCTGCCTCTCTCTCTCTGCCCCTCTTCCGCTCACTCTCTCTGTCTCTATCTCAAAATAAATAAATAAACTTAAAAGAGGGCTACTCTCTGGACCCCAAGAGATTCCCCCAATATGCAGAGGTCTTACTTCTCTACTCTGGAACACAGGGTTCTTAGCTCTGCTAGTGATGTCAGTAGGTCTGTTGTGATGCTGCAGAGAACTGGGGTGAAGTGAGGCTGGAGAAAATGTCACTAGTTAGTTCTAGAGCCAGGTAGAAGAGAAGGTAAGGTGAGTCCACTGGACTTTGGGAGCCAGGGTTTCAAGAAGGATAACCATGTCAGAGGAAAAGCATAACCTGGCCCCTTTCTCAAGTCTGGGACTCTCAGCAAAGCAGGAGCCAGAGGTACAGACAGGTTCAGAAGAGTTTGAATCTGAGTGAACAAGAACATTGAACCGGCAAGAATCATGGTCCCTCTGAGGAGATAGGGCTCTCTGTATAAAGAGGATGGCTTTGGGCTTCTGGTCTGACTTCATTTCATAGTAGTAGGCATTGTCCAGAAAAGCTGGCAAATGTTTGAAACCTGGAACCTACTTCTTTCCAATCTCCAAGCAAGGGCAGCTTAGCTGCAGAGTGTGAGAGTAATCTTAACCCTAGGAGGGTTGGGAGGTGATGCTGATCAAAATGTCGCTTTTTGTTCGATTGGTTTTTTTGTTTGTTTGTTGTTGTTTTTTAATTCAAGCCTGTTCTTTAGTCTTTTATTTTTTGTTTCTGATTCAAGCCCGTTTTAGTGTTAGTCCTGCCCTGATCATGTGCTCGAATTCTCAAAAAGGAGTCCCTCCTCCACTTAGGCTGGTGAGTTCGTCCCAGGCAGAACAGTTCCTTGGTTCATTTCTGAAACTTAAAACATCCTCACGGTTCCTGACATGAAAGTGCCGACTGCATGCATGAACAATCATGGTCAGTGTAACCAAGCCTCAGTCTCTACTTCAGCTGCCAAAGCCAGGGTCTATTTCACTCTTGTGTCTCAATCCCATCACCATACTCTGTCTGGAACACTCTCTTCTTCAAGATTTAGTTCCTGCCAAGGTGTGAACCATTTTGCTGCCTCTAACCCTCCTTTCAGGAAGTGACTCTCAGTGACAGTTTTCTGGATATCCCTAACTGCCTGATACCTTGAGTTTTCTCTCCCTTTCCTACTTTTCCTCAGTGACCCGCAGACCTCTCTGACACTTTGCCTTCTAAACTCATCAGGAGCATCGTTACAGGTACCTGGCAGGCCCTCTGACTCTCCTTGCCCCCTGGGTCTGCAAACATCTGATGTGACCCCCCAGTCAGCCAGCCCCTGATCTGTCAAGTCCATTCAAATGGGACACAGTCTAATGTGGTAAATTCAGTAATAGAGTCACAACATTTAAACTGACGTTTCTGTTCAGGCTCCCATAGTGAAGTGACCCTATAAATTAACAATTTTCCTCAGCTCACATCCTCTGCCCAAGATTGATGAGTCATATTTATTCTCAACATTAACAGATCTTTTCAAATAGAAGCATCAGAATTCACAACTGTGCTCTGTTCTATGACCCATGGTTTGCGCAGAAAAGAATTTCATATAAAGAAATTCCAAGGCCAATTTTTAGAATAGGTCAATGCATGCAATTTCAAGACACATTTGTTTGAGAGAGTAGGAAGAGCATAGGAAATAAGAACAAAGGAGAGAGAATTCCCACTAAAGGTGCTCTCTTGAACTGATTTCACGAGAAGATATTTCACCTGTTGAATAGCAGCGGAAGGACTGGGCAGGGAGTGAATGAGTCGTCAGTGCCATGGAAAACCAGGTCCAAGCATTCAGGAAAAGATCTCATTCAATTTAGCAAGCTTGTAGAATGGTTAAGAGCTTGAACTCTGGGGACTCTCTGAGTTCCTATCGCTGTTAGGTGCTAGTTGTGTGACCATGGACAGTATATTGAACCTCTTTGTGCCCCAATTTTCTCGATAATAAAACTGGGATGATAATAGTACCTCACTTACAGGAGTATGAGGATTAAATTATTTGTAAATTATAAATGGTCAAGCACAGAGAATGGCACTGCAAATGGCAGCTATTACTGTCATCATTACTTTACCCTCGCCATCTCTAGTGGTCACTCTAGACCATGCCACAGTCACCCGTCACTTGGAATATGGTGTTTGTTGGACAATAACACTGCAACAGACTCCTAATTTGTCACTTAGCATCTGCCTGTGCCTCACTTAAAGTCTTTCTCCTCACTGTGGCCCAAGTGACCTTTTACAAAAGTAGATCTGGTTACATCACTTCCAGATGAAAACCCTTAGAGTGGGTGCCCATAACTCTTGAATTGAATCCATACTCCTTTGTTCAAATGGCGCTATTATTTAAAGGAGTCAATCTACATTTGACTTCATGGTCCTAACCAGTCGCAATGAACTAATTAATCATGTGATCATTTAATGTCTGCCTAATTACACTATGACCTCCATAATCTAGTGGGGGAAGGGTTTTCTGTTCCATCTCTAGTGCCCAGCACACTGCCTGCCACTTGTGCTCAGTAACTATTTGTTGAGATAGCCACTAAGTATATTTGTTGAAAGAATGGATGTCACAAAGTATAGAGGCAGTATGAGACAATTTTGTTATATGATGTAATTGAAATTTCACTTGTGGTTTTGTCTCACACAGTTTTGATGTAAACTTTAATTCCCTTTAAATGTCACATAATGGGGTGGAATGGAGAGAAAAGACAGATATCAGAAGGAAAGAAGAGTCACAGAAGCAAATTAAACTATTGAAAAACAAAATAGCTCCGTATTAACATTTGAAGGATATGATTTTGAGAATTTAGTGTTAGAGGATTTTTTTTCTTTTGGCCAAGTTTCTAACGTGTTTTGAATTTCAGGTCTGCCAGTGATGTTTTATGGTAAAGGCATTTTCTTTTATTTTCTGCATATTTTTTAAAGCTTTAGTGTCTATGTAGTTATCTCTCAAATATAACTCTATTCCTGGCATAAATAGGGAAAAACATTTAGACCAAATTATTTTTTTACCACACAAATAACCAGCACCCTCTTCCTGGAGATTATAGAAACTCCTCAGTTTTATCTTGTATTTATATGTTAGAGTTTTGCCTAACAAACAGTGATATCCACCAATTCATTCATACACTCATTCACTTATTCAATAAAGATTTACTAAGTGTCCTGTGGGCTGACCGCTGTGTTAGATTGGGCTAAACTCACATTTAGGGTACAAAGCAGATCTTAATGGGTGACTCATAGAAAATGACAATATTTTTTTGCCATCAATTCAAAATGTGCTGCAACTTGTAAATTCCCTGTGCTCTCTTAATATTTTAAAGCTTAAATTGACCTCACTAATCAGTGTGTGTGAGTGTGTGTGTGTTGGGGAGGCTAGAAGAAATGTCGGTTCCCTCTTTGGACTGAAACTATAAGGTACACTGTTTAGCGGTGTCAATGGTGACCACATCATCTAGAGGAGCATAAAGTGCAGCTGTTTCCCTTCCCCTTGAATTGTTTCCTAAGAGAAAGAGCTGACTCAGTTTCTTTCAGCTCTAACCCTTTGGACACAGATATGCTGAAACCCAAGATTTTGTAAATTTGGGAGGAGTGGAAAAAATAATTGCTCTTACCTTTAGTACTTTAGAAAAGCCTCAAGTGCATAATACAGACCTCTGATCTAGAATAAATGATGCTTAAATCTATCATCTCAATGGTATAGCTGTCTCCAGACTACTCCCTTGGCCTTGACTCCTGATGACTTCAGGCAGTGCTGAGCTGAGTTATCCCCTTGCTGGTGAGGGCATTTCTTGCTTAAATGCATGGTGGAAATTGTCAAATACCCTTCTTGCCCTATTCTCTCATCTTATGCCCCAACGTAACTTGAACCACAGTAGAGTTTTGTTGAAACACTGCTTGCCAAGCAGCCAGAGTAGATAATGAGCATCTTGTGGGGAGCCTTGTGTGGCGAAGAAGTTGAGGAGAATAATTTTCAGTAAGTGAAGCTGGGCATGTGGATTAGCCCACCTGCATTCCAACCCACCAGCACAACCAAGCGTAGCCAAGGGCAGAGCTCAGTGCTCAACAGTCTTTAGCATCCCCAAGAATCTCCTGTGGACCTTACTGGTTCGAATCACCAGTGGCATCATCACCCCACCTGATGGGGCTGACTTGGGAGCAAGCACCTCAGTATGGGAAGTGGGGTCTTCTCTAAAGGTAGTTTATTTTATTTTAGTTATTTTATTATAATGTATGTATTTATTTTATATCAATATATATTATTTATTATTTATATATTATTAAATAATATAAATATATATAATTTATATATTTTATTTGTTATTTATTTATTTATTTATTTGCTTTGGCTGTCAGGAAGCTGATGATAGTAATGGGAATCCCACTTTTTATTTTGACATACTCATTTCAGTCAATGAGAGACAGCATCGCACAGTGGTTAAGAGCATCGCACAGAGCCAGACCCCGCTTCAAATACTGGCTTCCCACCACTGGTTTGTGACCTCATGCACCTCATTACCCTTTCTTGGCCTCTTACCCTTAGTTTTCAAATTACTAAAACTGGAATAGTAGTCAAGGATCATAGAACCATGTCAGAATCAAATGAAGTAATATATGAAAAGTGCTTACGGTAGTGCCTGGCACATAGTTAACACCTGTGCATTTATTTATTTTTTCATTATGTGTGTGTTATTATTACTCCTCACAACAATTCTGTGTTATTCTATTATAAGCCTTGGGCTAGAAAAAACGAATTCAGGAAGAGTTAGTAACTTGCCTGAATTCTCCCATTAGTGCAGTTTCTGGGGTCCACTCTCTGCCTCAATCCACGTCTTTTGACTGTTCCAGCAGCTCACAATGTTTTCTGTGTTGTCAGAGATAAAGCTAATGCTTATCCCCCTGTATTAACCAATGTACTTGTAATATTTGTATTCCCACCCTCTCAGTATGGTTTTTTAGATCCCCTTTCCATTGCTTTTTGATTGCATTATCTTATACATCTCTTAGTGTAAGCTGCCACATATGATTTTTGAAAAGGGCAGAGAATAATTTTCAAGTAAAATAAACATATCAAGACAAATATTCAGCATGTGGGTCTGTTGCCCAAGCAAGTAGCCATGTAAGTGCATTATGACTGACAGGAAAAGTGTGTCATTGAATGAGACCCAGGGCAAACATGCCAGTATTTTGGGAGAAGCTCCTCTCTCCAGAGAACTAAGAAAAACAGTTTGCCGAGTAAATCCAGTGTCATCTGTTTCCATTGTACCGGATTTACCAACAAAACTTCACGAATTATATAGAATGACAAGATATAAATTCAAAGAATAAGAGGCTGTATTTTTCTTGAATGCATAAAAATTGGAGGCAGAAACTGTGGTTCAGCCGACTTGATAATTGGCTGAAACTTGGATATTGATTGAGTCTAGTTCCTGCAGTGATTCCCCCCCCCCCCGACCCCTTACAAAGTAAGGAAAGTAGGTCAGAGCAGAGAGCATGGCTGGAATGCATAACAAGTTGCTAAGAAGTAGAAGCTAAAATGATTTAGCAAAGACTGTGGTAAGAACGGCTTACCAATTCATGAATGCATAGAACGTCTGTTTCTGTATCATCATCCCTATTACCTCTAATCCGAAGGATAGAGACACACACCAGAAATCATCTCTAGTCCTTTTGGTCTTTGTCATGAAGCTCACAGTTTTCCCTTCCTTATGGGGATCCTCACCTTTTCTTCTTTTCCGGACAACAACTGATTGTTTCCTGCTGCTTCAAACCTCAGGAAACACTTTTATGAGGCCACAGAGCTGAAGTGTTCTTTCTGGGATTCTCTAAGACTGCAACCTACACCAAAATAGCCAGTCTTCCATCAGGACCACTGAAAATGCGGGTCACTAGAATCACGGCAAGAAGTTAGTGTGCCTGGCATGCTGTGGCCATGACCCTTGGCCCCAGCCTCTCAGCCTCTGCACTGCTGACCAACAGGGATCTGCAAACATTCTGACAGCTGCTACATGTGTAGAGTCTGTTTGGGGAATGATACAGACCTCATCCCAGGAAGGAGCAGTCCAACAGTCTGCACAGCTGTCTCTAATAATTTGGGAAACAGCCCCTTCAATCTAGGCTTGCTATGAGCCAATCAGTAGCAGGAGCTTTTTAATCCCAGAACAAATACACGTGATGTGGAGCAACAATGGGCCTTTGGCTATGCCATGCCGAGCATGGATCTTGCCAGAGCAGTGCTTTCAGGGCCTAGGCGTCCCCCTGCATTCCCCAGCTCAGTCACTTAAAACGAACTGTTATATTGGATAGACCAGAACTTTTGTTTGTTCCACAGGAAGATTCCTTTTTATTTCTCCTTGAAGCAGTGTCATGAAAGTTCCCAGATACTCTGGAAAAGCTAATTTCCATTTCAGTGTGGCAGAGGGGTTGTTTCTGTGAGATCCTGATAGGGTTAAAATTTAAAAGCTGGAAAAAACCCTAAATAATAAACAATGGGGCAATAGTTTTATGTCACAGATAAATATTAGCTGGTATAATATTATGTGAACAGAAAATACTAGAATACAGTCTTCATCTTCTAGGAAGCCTGGAAGAAATCAATTAAAATGCAGTCAGCATCTACCGTGTGCCAGGTGATACTAAATTATCTCATTTAGTACTTACAGCAAGGCCTATGGAAAATATACTATTATTACCTTTAGTCTGCAGATTAGGAAATTGAGGCTTAAAGAGATGAAGCAATTTGCTTAGAATCATCATATCGTGTCATGGAATCATCGTTACCTCATGCTAACAACATATTGTGTTTAAAACAAACATTTATTGTTTGCCATAATTCTGTGGTTTGGCTGCAATTCTTCTGGACTGGGACCACATGGAGAGGGCTGGATGGTTGAGGATGACCTTGCTCTCATCTCTGAGCCTTCACTGGGACAGTCATGTGGTCACTCATCCTCCAGGAGGCTAACCAAGGCTTCTTCACTTGGTGGTGAGGAGTTCTCAGACACAAGAGAGGCCAAACCCAAACATCCAAACATTTTTCAAGTCTCTGCTGGTGTCATGCTTGATAATGTGTTATTGGTCAAAATAAGCTATAACAGGCCAAATCTTGATTCAAGGAATGGAGAAATAGATTTCACCTCTTGATTTAAAGAATGACATGGTTACGTTGCAAGAGGGCATATGTACAGGGATGAGAAAAATTTGTGGCTATTTGCAATCCATCCTATTCAAAAAATCAGTAAGTGGCCAGGCTGTTTTTATGATTAAGGTAGTCATATTGTAAAGCCATTCTTCACTCCCAAAACATGTTGTAATGACCTTTGGAGATCTCAGTGCTCTGGTGTATATTTTTTTTTCAGTTTTACAATGAGCATGAATTACTCTGAGAATTAATGTAAGTTAAAAAAAAACTATTATGAATGCATCTAGATGTTCTAGGCAATTGAATAAAAGACTGATGTCATAGCCACCCAACTTTAACCTCCTGTTAGCATGTCTCCTGGTTTGCCAACCTCTGAGGTGTCCACAGACGTGACCACAGACTCTCAGCAGTGGCTCTGAATTATGGCACAATACCTGACATGTACTCTTTTAGAAACGGCAGAGAAGAAGCCATTTGATTCCCATCCAAGTTTCTCATGTGGGCCAAACCCATGTCATTCGAGCAGTTCTCTACAGTATAATTGTCCTGTCACCATTGGAATGCAAAGAAATAGCCAATGAACCTGAAAAGATGTGACTAATTGCCTCCTGCATCCATTAGGCTTTGGGAGGCTGAGTTTAGAAACAGCCACAGACTGATCCTCAAGTTGTGTGCACTTAAACTACTCTATAAATATAAGTGGTGGGTTCATACATTTATCCATTCCTTCTTCAAATATTTATTGAGTGCCCACCATGTGCCTAGCACTGGGCCAGGTGCTGAGGATCCAGTGCTGAATAGGACTGATATAATCCCTAGCCTCATGGAGCCTCCATTCTAATGAGGGAAATAGTTAACAAGTCAACAGATAATAGACGACACAACTACATAGTTGAAGGTCGTGAGGTGGAAAGCCACCAAGGCAGCCACTGTGGATTGAATAGTCAGGGAGGGTCTCTCTGAAGAGAATAATAGAGTAAAAACTTGAAGGATGGGAATGAGCTGATGCAACGAAGCGCAGGGGACAGAGCATTTCAGGAGAGAGAAAAGCAAATGCAAAGGTCTAGAATGTGAAGGCCTGCCTGCTGTGTTGGAGAAACAGAGAGCAGGCTTTGTGCTTCTCCCCTTCTCCACCACTTCCCTGCCTCAGGGGGTGCAGTGATTCTATAAGAAAACAGAGGGCCAGAGCAAGCAAAGTTAATGAAAATTTGGCAGACAAAAGTATCAGTTTTTTTATGAGAAATGCAACTTACAATCAAAATAGTATTTCTTCACATCTTTGACAATTTGTGCTATCAGAATCAGTATTCATGAGAAGGGTGATCATTTCTTGATTAAAAATCTCATACCTAAGTGTGATTCTAATATATTAGTGAATGCCTATGGGAGCCATTTTCGATTAAATGGTACTGAATATATCTGTATGTGATTGTCACTCAGTAGTTATCTAGAGTAAAATCATGTGCTATGAACACTTAAATTTGAAACTGGGTGAAAATATAAAAATTATAGCTTGATTTTTTTGTCCTAAAAAGCATTAGGATCTCTTCAAAGAATGTTTCTTGACATACAATATTTACCAAAGTATATTTTTGTTGTCTTCCTGCTTCCATAATTGTTCTGTCCCTTGTCAGTGAACAGAGAATCTGCTTTACTTCTTCTTTCAAACATCCGTGCCATTTTACTTTATTTTAGATTTACAAAATGCCATTGATTCCACAAATATTTATTGGGTATAGCCCTAATTGCCCTGTCACCAGCCCTGGGCTAGGTGTTGGGAATACAGAGACGAGTAGGGCAGAATGTTTATCCTCTTGGACATGCCATTATGTGCCTCTTAGGGCAAGCCTTCCAATTACAAATAGACAATTTAAAATTTGTTACTCTCTAAAATTCTTCAATATTATAGAACTAGCTATGACAGCAGTTTATCCCTAAGCTTATGTGGTAAATAGGGAAATATAATTTTACCACTCATTCTCAGGGCCAAAAAAGAAAAAAAAAAACCTGAAATGAAACCAAACTCTTGCCCAAACAAAAATTCCTCTGAAACCCTGTCCGCAAAGCGATGAGCGCCAACACAGGTGCTGGTGGTCAGCAGGATGGAAGTCAAGGGTTGTTTCGGTGAGTGGGAGGGGTCTCACGGAGGGAGCTCTGCTGATGCTCTACACACACTAAGCCCTCGTGTGTGTGTGTGTGTGTGTGTGTGTGTGTGTGTGTGTGTGTGTAACGGAACAGACAGCTGACTGGGGCTTTAGAATTTATTTCAGTCTCAGCCTCCAGACACGATATGAAATCTAGTTTCTAGAACTTCCACATCACGGAGGAGCAGAAACTAGGTTTCTAAGAGAACCAAACTACATGTTCCAAACCACTGGGGTCCCTATGGTATGAGCTGATTCATCACTCATTGGCCAGGTATGGCTGACAGAGGAACATCTGTTAGTTGGCTTAGTTGGCAGAAGGCTGGGTCTTGGACTTAAGCTGAGTGCAAGTGCATGCATGTGTGTGTGCGTGTGTGTGCGTGTGTGTGTGTGTGTGTGTGTGTGCGCCTGTGTGTATGTGTGTTGTTCTTCAATAAAATTTCTACCTTTGATGGGGCTACTGCCAAGAACAAAAATAGGTAAGATGAGGAACAAGTTCCTATTTGAATATAAGTGGATTGAATAATACATCTTTTTCTTAAAGGTGTTGCTGCTATTGCTGTTGATTTTCCTTGAGAAAATTTCTCATTTTAGAGTGTTCAGTGTTAAGAGGCAGTATGAGAAAATTCATAATGTGCAGTTAAGTAACTCACAAGGTCAGTCAACGAAAGAGAAAATAAATTAGCTTCAAAAGTGTTTTTACTTGATGATAAAGTTTGGCCAAACTTTATTATTACAATCAAACGCTCAATGGTTGCTAGATAGGTAATTTCTATAATTTTAGTCCCAAATGGGAAAACTTTCATTGTGGGAGAATCATAAAATTGTGAGGAAAGAAAACTGCAGATACTATACAGTGAGAGATAAGATATTTCTTGTTAAAAAAAATACTGGTTATGAACCTCAAAATGTTGTACTGAATGAAAGAAGCTGTCACAAAGGGGCATATACTATATGATTTCCATTAGAAGGAATTCGAGAATAGGCCTAAGTTATCATTGTTTATAGAAACCAACTGGTGCCTCAGTGGCTTAGTTGGTTAAGCTTCTGACTTCAGCCCAGGTCATGATCTCACAGCTTGTGAGTTGGAGCCTAGAAACGCTTTAGATTCTGTGTCCCTCTCTCTCTCTCTACTCCTCCTCCGCTTGCACTCTGTCAATCTCAAAAATAAATAAACATTAAAAAAATTTTATATGAAAAAAAGAAATCCAGGGACTGACTGGAAAGGGACATGATGGAGCTTTCTGGAATGATGGAAATGCTCTATATCTGGGTTTGGGTGGTGGTTACACTTTAGATCTGTGCATTTTAATGTATGTAAATGATATCTCAATTAAAAATGAATAAAACTGAACTGAATACTTCAGATATGTGCACTTTAATGCATGTAAATTATACCTCAATTAAATATGAATAAAATTACACACACACAAAGATTATCTGTTAAATATAGTTACTCTCAAACTTTTTTTTCCTAAATTGATCCTCAGGCAAATCTATCGATCACTGCTGGTTTAAATATTTCTTTCTTTTACTTATTTGCCAAAATGACAATTTGATTGAATAAACGTTAAGACCTGCATAGCCTCGCAAATTTCCTAATTGTAACTGGTACTGGTGAACTGTGGTTTACATCTTAGGTCCTACTGACTGTTCCTTGTTTAGACAAGATGTCATTTAAAACTCTCTTCGTTTTTTCATGTGTATGATGATTAAACTTACCTGGAGGTTGTTGTAAGATGAGATGAGAAAGTGTCATCTGCAGGCTGGTAGCCTCAGTGTCACTCAGGAGCTTCTTAGAAATGCAAACTCTCAGGCCCCACACTGGACCTACTGAATCAGAATCTTTCTTTTAACAAAATACCCAAGTAACTTGTATGCATACTAAAGTTTTAGAAGCACTATCTTAAAATACATTGCAATCTTATTTGTGAGATACAAATATGACAAATTGTCATTAATACAGTGTCCGTGGTAAAAACATGGTCCCTGGCGTTTTGCATATGTGTTTCTCTGTTTTGCTGGGCTATTGGACTGAAACCACTCTGCTGCCACTATGGATGACATCTCTGCAAAACGTGGCTGAGTAGGTTGCTGGTGGAGGGACCTCATGAATCAGAATGGAAGTTCTTCCAGGATCAGCCAACAGACTGCATTTCCAGGATATAGCTTCCTGTGCAACAAGAGTGGCCTAAAGTCTAGGTGAATGCAACACAAACTGTCAGACCCTGAGGATTTCTGCAGACTCTAAAGGCAGGCGTTGATTTTCTTATTCCCAAATCTCTTTTTAGCCAGTCTCACTAAGGGAGGCGCTGCCATCCACCCAGTCACTCAAGCCAGTCACCTCCAGGTGGTCCATAGTTCTACTCTTTCACTCTTTGATGATCCCTGTGTCTACCCAAATCAGCAGCAAGTCTCCCGAGGGAGTCTCCAAATTCTACCTTCAGCCTCCCTTGCTGTCTCCATTTTCACTGCCTCCCCACCGCTCTTACTGGAACTACTACCTCCTAGTGGCTCCACACTTCCTCTGCACATCCTCTAACCATTACAGCACAAATCACTCCTCTTGTGAAAATCTCCCAGGAGTTTCCATTATACTTAGAGTAAGTGCCAGACTCTACACCTGCACCTGGACAGACCCATAGGGTCTTGCCTAACCTGGCCTCTGCAGCTGCATGTTGCTCCTCTTTCCCGCTGTTCACTTGCCCCCAGCCTCTGTCTCTTTATTGGGTCTTAGGTGTGCTGTGCTCCATGCCTTTCTGCCTTGCAGATGCAGATCTCTTGTCTGGATGGTTCTCCTCCCTTTCATTGAATTCTTAGCTCATTTTAGTCCCTTGGGTCTCATTTAATCCCCACCTCCCCCAAGGTGCCTTCCTGGGAGTGCTCTACAGAAAGGAGTCCCTCTGTCAATTTCCATCTCAGCCCCTTGTTTCTCTCCTTCGTGGCACTTCATTACAAGTTGCAATCCTGCATCTTTGCCTTTCTATTTTTATCTTCCCTTTTAGAATAGTAGAGCTCATGTCTGTATTGTTCACTACTGTGTCCCCAGGTGAACTTTCATGCCTGGCACATGGTAGGTACTTAATAGATACTCGCTAGGACTAACTGACTGACTACCTGAATGAATGGACGGATTTATTCCTTTGCACAGCTGATGGCTGCTTAATTACGTGATGCTGTCTGGAATTTATCTCCCACTAAAGTACAACATGCCCACTTCTTAATTCTGAGCTCATCACCCTCACACTAGATTGCTGAATGTATTGTTAAAGTTCTCAGGAAAGCACTTAAAAAAGAAGAAAGAAAAGAAAGGAAAGCGGAATTCATTTTTACAGAGTCTGTTTGCTCTGCATCCCTGGTCCTCCCATGACCTCGTCCTGCTTTTGGAAAGGGCGGTTCCTGGCAGTGGCTTCATCAATCTCTGGTCCCGGACCCCTGCTGTTGGAAACTGCAGGAAACGCAAGCACAACATCACCTTTAATTAGCAGGAGAGGAGCTTGCCTGATATGCACAGATAGTGCCGTGAAAATAAGCAACAGAAAAATGTGAGGCAGGACCAGGTTCACGGAAAAGAACTAGGAAATGAAAAAGAATAATTATCCTGTTTTAACATAATGTTGTTAATCTGTATTGCCCATTATCATCTAGAGTGTCTTGCCTATTGAAGTATGTGAGCTGTAGAGCTGCTCTTTGCTCCAGCAGTGTAGCTAACGTAAGGGACTGGCTCCCCATCCATCATCATAATTAGTTTGTCATAATTTTCTGCCCTTCTTGGCTCTGCAGTAAAAAGATAGAAGAGGCATTTAAAGTTACTCAGGAATTGTTCCCCAAATTTCCTCCCTGTTCTTTATGGGAACAGATAGCTGTATTTCTGCCCTATTTATTTTATGTTTGGCCTGTGATAATGAAGTATATTTCATCTGGAAGTATATAGCTTTAATTTTCATGTTCTACTTGGAAACATCTCGCTGTTTCATTTTGTTTCAGGCTGTACAGTATATAAAGAGAGCCCACGCTTCTTTCTGAACTCACCCATCACCCACCAGAGTTAATTCTAGTTTCAAGACCAACATTATGACTTCATGAGCTGACTGCATAATAGCAGGGACCGGTTCTGCGGTCCTTTAGAGTCTACAAAGTGCTGCCCTCGTCTTAGCTCTGAATTCTCACAACAGCTCTGGGGTGTACGAGGGGCAGGGGTTATCCACATGCTCCTGGTAAAGAATGAGGGGCGGCCAGGGCAACCGGCTTGCCCAGGGCCAGGCTGCTAGAGCAAGGGGGACCTAGGGCTGGAATCCCGGCTCTCTAATTGTAAATGATGGGCCTTCTCTGTTACATTAGCAGTATCTTCTCACGCTGCTGGTGTTTGCTTCTGCTGAGGTGGGAGACAGGGCAATTTTCAGTCAGTCTTTTTCATTCCCTCAACATCATGGAGAGTATAAGCTTGTTTTGCTTGTGGTGGAAAAAGGGAAAGCACATCAGTATAAAAAATGTGGAGTTTAAAAAGGATTTTGTGGGGTACCTGGGTAGCTCAGTTGGTTAAACATCCAACTTTGGCTCAGGTCATGATCTTGTGGTTTGTGAGTTCGAGCCCTGCATTGGGCTCCATGCTGATAGCTCAGAGCCTGGAGCCTGCTTCGGATTCTGTGTCTCCCTCTCTCTCTGCCCCTCCCCCACTCACACTCTGTTTCTCTCTCAAAAGTAAATAAACATTAAAAAAATAAAATAAAATAAAAGGGATTTTGTGATCTAGGGCAGAGTTTCTCAAAGTGTCATCCTCAGATTAGCAGCATCCAGAAGCTTGTAGGTTTTCAGGCCACACCCCAGACCTGCTGATCGCAAACTCCGGGGTGGGGTCCAGCAATGCAAGCTGAAGTTTGAGAACCACTGGTCTAGGGGAAGATGGGGAAATGTGGGAGAGAACAGAGAAGAGAGAAATAACACTGTGCACCACAGAGAGGAAAAAATTTGTTCCTCTGCTTTCTGAAGTTCAATGTCTGGGGCTGTATAAATTAAAGTGACAAAAGTAGATTTACAGTTTAAAATGCATACAAATTTTATTTGATGTTCATATTCTAGTTTGTATATGTACACGGGGGTCTCACAGAAAGGGAAGTGAACAGTCAAAGAAGCAGTTAGGCCTAGGAGCCTATATACCATTAACAATTTTTTTTTTTTACATTTATTTTATTTTTGAGAGACAGAGCACAAGTGGAGGAGGGGAAGAGAGAGAGGGAGACACAGAATCTGAAGCAGGCTCCAGGCTCCGAGCTGTCAGCACAGGGCCTGATGCGGGGCTTGAACTGACAAACTGCAAGATCATGCATGACCCGAGCCGAAGTTGAATGCTTAACCAGCTGAGCTACCCAAGCTCCCCTGGAGCCTATATACCATTTTTAAAAAGAGTCATAAATGTGCGGAGAAGCGACGAGACAAGGGAAGAGAGTTTGGGCTGCTAGGGTCGGTAAATTGTGGGAGGGTAAATATATGGGGGAGAAACTAATAGAAGATAAGAATTCAGTAAGGTTTGTTTATGTAGCTTCGAGAAGATGCTGTTTGCAATGGTAAGAGTTGTCTCTTCTTCCTGGTTTGGGGGAGGGGAAGGGGAACACTCTCCCAAAAGGAAATTTATTCCCTATTTTTAGACAGAAAGGGGCAGGGTAGAGAGCTTTTTATGCATCTGCTGTTACTTTCTGTTCAAAATAATCCTCATGCCAAAGTGATCTACTTTGGGGTAGCATATTCTGGTCCCCTTCAACACTGAGTGGGACTCAGGAGCTAGATTGCTGGGTTTCTACTGCAATCTTGTCACTTCATTCATCCACAAAGTATTTGCTGAGGACTTGCTATGTGCCAGGCACTGTGCAGATGCTTGGGAAATAGCAGGGGAAAACATCAAAGTTCTCTGTCCTCAGGGACCTGACCTTTTGCCTTACATTAATTGACCAGGTGATTGGAGGCACAAATTACTTCCCCTCTCTGTCCTTTCCCCAACCCCCCCCCCCCCCACCCCAGCCTGTAAAGGAAGAATGCTAATAGTGTGTAACTCACAGAGATTTTTTAAGAGTGAAACATAAAACACCCAGTGTGCAGCACAGGGGTAGAGCTCTACAAGGCCTTCCCCCCCTTTCCTGATTACACATTCTCAGCCACCAAATGCTATCGACAAACTGACAGTGCTGTCTCTTGCCACCTGTCCCCCCAAATATGATTATAAATGGACACAGACATCACCAAGATGCTTAAAACAGATGCTCAAAATATTTGATTTAGAAGTGTCTGAGAATTCAAGGACCCAGGTGATAGGTACCTCTTTGTGAAATATCCAAACTTTTGTTACAATTTCAACTATCGTTATGGCAATATCAGCCCAAACATTCTGGGAATAAATATGCTCTTGGCACTGTTTCTGAGTTCTCTAACTTGACAAAAGCTCAGAGATGAGGAGCTTACAGAATGATTTCAAGCGACATGGGGCTTAATTACAGATATCTTAGATTTAAAGGTCTGACTGCTCCAGGAGGGCAGAGATGGCGCAAAGATAGGGGGTTTCCAGGGCTGACTTCAGGTCTGTACTCCCTCGAATAGAAAGTTGTGCTGTATCAAGGCTCAAAGCTCAGCTTCTCTAAGACATGCTCTCACATTAGGTCAGCCTCTGTGAAATTCCCCAGTGATGGGTTTGGGGATGGAGCAGACAAACACAGTTTGCTAGCCACTGGGAAACCAAGTACAGCATCTCCTATCTGACTCTGTAATCCCTCCCACCCTAGTTTAAGACTGCTGAGAGCTGTATTGATAAGACAGTGTAGGCAAAAAGTCCAGTGTGAACCTCTTATCCTCCCAAGTATAATTTTTTAATGTTTATTTATTTTTGAGAGAGAGAGAGAGAGAGAGGCAGGGGCAGCGAGAGAGGGAGACACAGAATCTGATGCAGGCTCCAGGCTGCAAGCTGTCAGCACAGAACCCAACTGGGGGCTCAAACTCACAGACCGTGAGACCATGACCTGAGCCCAAGTTGGAAGCTTAACCGACTGAGCCACCCAGGCACCCCCCCCTCCCAAATATAAATATTGAGGATGCTTTTTGTTGTGTGGTATATTGGTTGTGTGTATATTGCGTGGTTTGTGGCGTGGTGTATTGGTTGGAAAGAGAGAGAGAGAGATAGGCAGTGAGTGGATGTGTGGGCATCAGAGCAAGAGAGAACAGGAAGGAAGAAAGGGAGAGAGGGAAGAGGAAGGAAAAAAGGCAGAAAGGGAAGGAAGGAGGCAAGAAGAAAGCAAAGGGGCAAGAAAGAGAAGGAGGAAGAGAAGGAAGAAGAGAAGGATAAAGGAGAGGAAGGTAGGCAGGAAGGAGGAAGAGGAGGGGATGGGAGGGGGGAAGAAGACTAGTACCTGCAGAGCCCACTCAAATTTCACAACCCAACCTGCTCCCTGAAGGAGAAGAGAAGACAGGCGTCCTTAACTGCTGTCTGTCAGTGGGCATGGGTGGCCTGGCATGCTTCTGGGTGGAACAAGAAGTGGCCTGAGGGTGTATCTTGGGTGAGGAGCCCTTTAACTCAGTGTCCCTGACCACCCCTGTAATGTGGCCAGGTGATTGATGATCCCTGTCCCCTTCGTTGGACCTGCACCTCTAGCAGGGGACTCAGCCCTGTGGCTCTTGTGACACACATACACCTGCACATCTGTATCTTCTTCTAGACTTTGGGCATTTGGAGGGTGGGGTCCACATCTTGGGCACCATATCATTTTCCACAGTGCCTTGTGCTTTATACTTCGTAGGGATCACAATGTTTGTTTAATGTGATGGAATTATTTACTGAGAACTGTTTTATTTCTTAGGAAAAAAATAGAATCATTGGGGTACAGTTTTCCAGTGTACTCTACTGATTACAAAGGGTATAATGATTCCTCTTTTTAATCCCTTCTTAATAAGGAAACGTTACTGAGCTTAAATTTGGTGGAGCTTTTTGTATTTTCTCTCCCCAGCCCTAACAGCCTTCCTGTTCCGTTCTAACAGGAAGAAAGCTCTGGAAGAACCCCTAATATTTCAGATCTAAATTTAAAGAAGTCAGATTCAATTGCTCAGTTAATTAAATTTGCAGTAGTCTCTTTGGAGATATTTATGGACTTATTTTCACACTTTTGCGTTTCCCTTTTCCTCTAGTTGAGCAGTAGCAAATACAAAGTGACAACCACATTACTGTACATGGAGTTATTTACAGACCAGGATGATGGATTTCCTGATAATAATTTAATAGGGTAATTTTCCTGGGATACAGACTCTGGCCCCCTTGGTTTATCCTTTTCACCTGTTGCATTGTGTGTTGTCTTAATCTCACATGACTCCCAGCTAGAATCTTGGCCCATTTGGGTTTGGCAGGTGCACTAAAATTTGGGGGTTTTCTCTGTGGCTTGCAGCTAACAGCCAAAGATTTAGACATGTGGTCTACTACTCAGACATCTTAAAAGTAGAAGCAATGCAATAAGGTGAGGCCATCAAAGTTTTCCTTGCCTTGAAAACCAAAAGATATATAGATTCCCAGTTCCAGGACAAGCTTTTATTCAGTTATGAAACATTCAAGCCATTTTCTCCAATAATGATTCTGAATACTACATAGCATTTAAATAATCACAGCCCATTTTCACACCATAGCTTCTAGTATTTCTGTGAGTGTGTGCCAGGAACTTTACTCAAACCTTTATTGCCTTCTCTTATAGAATCCTCACAATACCTTATGACACAGATTGTTATTATTTCCATTTTGTAAATGTGGAAACTGAGGCTCAGAAATAGCCATTGATGCTCCCCAGGTCACACAGCTGGCAAATGGCAGAGCCTGGTCTCAAGTCTAGATCCTTTGATTACTAACCCATAGGATTTCCACTATCCCATTTTTATTATGTAAATAAACAGAATCTGAGATGAAAAGCACAAAATAGCAGTGGGAATAATAGATAATGAAAAGCAATGCAGGGGCACCTGGGTGGCTCAGCAGGTTAAATCGTCTGACTTCAGCTCAGGTCATGATTTCATGGTTCATGAGTTCGAGCCCCTCGTTGGGCTCTGTGCTGACAGCTGAGAGCCTGGAGCCTGCATTGGATCCTGTGTCTCCCTTCCTGTCTGTGCCCCCCTGCCACCCACCTCTGCTCGTGCTCTGTCTCTCTCTGTCTCTCAAAAATGAATAAACATTAAAAAAATTCAAAAAAAGAAAGGCAATGCATAATCCATAAATTAGAGTTTGGCATTAAGAAATAGGTATAATAAACTTTCAGACTGAGCTTCTCTGCAAAGACATTTCAAAGACATTTCTTGGATTTGAAAGAACATCCAAGAAAAATGTAAAGAACAAAGGGCTTTGCCCTACCAGATATTAAAACATATTATGGATCTATAGCAATTAGAAAAGTGTGGCATTGACAAGTGGACCAAGACAGAGAATCTGGAAATATACCCATAAAAAATGGAATTGTTTTTATATAAGAGAGTTGATATTTAAAATGAATGGCAAAGAAATGGGCTGATTATTCAGCAAGTGGTGATACTGAGCCTCTGTTTTTTTGCGGGGAAGGCGTTCCTATCTCATATTATTTCTGGAAATACTGGAATAAAAGCCTAATATTAAAAAAAATACATATTATAAATCATAAGATCTCCCAGGGTGTTTCTACGAAGACTCAAATTCAAGCTGTAAAGTTGAAAATGTATTTGCCCACACCTAGGCAATAACTATTGACTCTTCAGACATAACCATATTAATACCCTATACTTTGTATCTGAGTGGGCTATGCAAGAGATGCACTCAATATTGCACATCTCCTACTTGGTTACCAGGTCCCTTTGGTAATCAGAGGCTTGTACTTTGGGGATAATTGGCTGGGATTGGGGGTGCAAGACTTTGTTATTGAAGAAAGCAAAGCAAAGCTCCTTCAACTCCTCATCCATCCCACTCATGCGTAGGGTAGGTAGTTTTATGAACGTTCCCATGACAGCCGCTAATTCCTGAGACTATCATTATTGCTGGTGACCGTTCTGTGTGTCCTGCTAGACTGCAACTTACAAAAGAAAAGGAGTTCTGTCTGCTTTGCTTACCACTGGGCTTATCCCAAAGCTCAGCCCATCCTGGTGCCCAATAATGCTTTGTGGAATGTATAAATAACCACATTTTCGGCCTCATGAACAGAGATAACAGAGTTTGGTAGGGGAGAAGGTAGAAGTGTGTAGCAGGGAGATTGACAGGTCTGTATGAGCATTCTGTGCCATATGGGAAATGTGTGTGTCTGGTTTCTAACAAGGTCCAGATAAATAAAGAGAAAGCATGGGAATGTACCATCCCAGGTAGGGATGGGGACATAGAGGGATATATGGCAAAAAAACATATTAGCTATTCTTCTCTCAATCCTTACATCATACCAGACACCATGCTTAGCACTGTGTGTGCATAATTCCATCTATTCTCCATAGCAACCTTAGGGATGGATGCTGTTATTGTAGTGATTTTCCCCATGGGCAAACTGAAGCTCAGAGAGGGTAAGTGACTTTTGCAGGGTCACTCAGCTAGTAAGTGGCAGAGTCAGAACTCAGAATCAAACCCCTAGTGCCTCCCAACAGACTGAGCTGAGTCTAGTGAAAAGCATGTTGTTTAGGGATAGGAAGCTGTTTCATCTTCGGACTCTTCGGTCCTCCCTTCCCCTGGCAGACAATAGAAAAAAGTCAAGGAAGAGCAACCCTAAACATGCCACATCCAGCCCTTGGAGACCTCAGCCTTCCCTGTGGGTGAGAAGTGATTTCTACTGCTGTTGGCCAGGGCCCTCCATGGTGGTTGATGCCTGCATCTTGCAAAAGGATGCCTATAAGACAGATGGCAGTTTCTCGAGCTCTCTGGCAGGCAGTACTGCTTTCCCACCAGCATACACTTCACACAAGAGCTGACCTTGTCCAGATGAAATGCTTCATTAGCCTACCATTGTCTGCTCTGTCTTTTGCACAGGGCCAAACTTAAGACCTAACTGCAAATTAGTAGTGGCTGTCAACCAACTGGATCCCTGCAATCCATGATCTACAATTTTCATTTGCCATGACTGATTGTCTCATTCTATACGAAGGCAGTGGTATAAACCCAGGCAATAATTGCTTGGCCTCAGCTAAATGTATCTTATGTTTCTTAAATGAATTCTAAAGACTGGTCTTAATATTCCTTAGTTTTCTTTTCTGTTAGGAAATAATTTGAAAGTTTGCAAAAGGATACCAAAACTGAAAAGAGTACATCAATTTCCTTTATTTAAATTGTTCATTTCTACAGTTACTTATGATGAATAGGCAAAAGACAAAAGGCAAAAACAAAAACCCACAACAATCCTCTTAATAAATGTTTCTATTTGAGTAATTATTTTAAGGTAAGAGGTTCAAGTTCCTAATTGGAGGAAGTGATAGAAAATCAATCAGTTGTTTGGAGAATGAAAATAAACTACTTAAATTAGCTTTGTGTGGCCTGTGGGTATTTTGATCCTGGAGAACCAAACCTAACAAGGCTAATTTTAAGAGAGAACAGCACTGATGCAGGTGTTTTGTACTCACACGAAGAATTTTATATAAAAATGTAATGTACATGTACATTTAGATTAATACCAGATCCCAAGAAATGACCATGCTGGAGGGAAAGGAAAATTGGTATGACAAATGCATTTGCTTATATGACCTATACCCAAATGAGCTAGCACTGACCTGCTAAATCTGAAAATAGTGATGTTAATTCCATCACATAGTATTTTGGCCCATTTCTATAAACAGATAGTTCAGTTCCCTTAAGATGAAGCTAATTGTCACTCCATGACCTCTTTTCAGAGAAGAGATTCTTCAGCAAGGAATTTTGGGGGCGGAAGGGATAGGATCTCTCCCTTATTCAAGAGCCAGTCTGACTTACGGTGGTGAAAAGAAACTTTTCCTTGAGAAGATTCGGAGATCCCTGTCCAGGCCATAAAAGGAAAGGTTGAGAAAGGAGAACCCAGCCTTCAGAGCCTACTCAGACAGGTTAGTCTTGGCAATGAGTTGAGGATCTACACACCCATTCTCTTAAACTCTGTGTGCAGCATGCCTTGCAAAGTTCCCATGTACCCCACCAGGGTTATGTCCAAGTTTGGAGTCACTCTTCTTGGTATATGAAGCTGTGTAAGGACTGCTTTTTAAAAAAAAATTAATGTTTATTTATTTTTAAGAGAGAGAGAGAGAGAGAGGGAGGGGCAGGGAGAGACAGGGAGACACAGAATCCGAAGCAGGCTCCAGGCTGTGAGTTGTCAGCACAGAGCCCGACACGGGGGTTGAATTCGCGAACTGTGAGATCATGACCTGAGCCGAAGTCGGACGCTTAACTAACTGAGCCACCCAGGTGCCTCAGGATAGCTTCTTATAAAACCTCAAGGGGACTAATGTGCAGATAAGGGTATGCTGAATGAGTCAGTGTGGCTTAGCCCAGTTAAGACCTGTTGTTTATGAAGCCTGGTAATCCTGGACCAGATTATGGCTCACAGTGATGTGTGACTGCAAGAAAAATTATGCATCCTCTCTGAATCTCAGCCCCTTTATTTGTTAAAAGAGGATGACATTGGGACCTTCCTCAAAGTGCTATTGTGGCGATAAAATGAGATAGCATGCATACATTTTCACATTTAAATTTCTAGCTGTCTGTTGATGATTTATGAGTTGGCATAGATGATGCAGAACTCAACTCACATAAATTAGTATCAAAATAATTGAACCCACGTGACTACCAAATCTACTAAGAAGTTCAGTTTTCTGTGTAAGGTATGTGATTGCAGGGAAGAGGCATCCTTAGGAAGACACTCAGGATCCAGCTCATTCATCTTTGGAATTTGAGACAAAATTTCAAATATAGGATAGTTCAAGACTTTTAGGATACCTAATGGAAGACACATACTTGACCATAAAACTAGTAAAACAACATGAAGGAATGTCTGCAAGATACTCCCTCTACTCACCAAAATCTGCTATCAATTATATCCTAAATAAGAGAACAGCTAACCACTACGTAAACAAATAGCGATATTAAAAGTTAAGTCATTTTAATTGTACTAAATAGTTATTCATGAACCAATTAAGCTGAAAGTCATGTGGTTCATGGAGTCTCCCTTCAAATATCAGATAACATCAGTCTTCCTATCTATCAATAAGCACAAGACACCCATAAAATCATAGGCTCTGAAAACTTCCAGAGACCTTCTCATAGATAAAACTCATTCATTGCAGGTTATATCAGTAAGTCAATTCAACTTAGTTTGATAGCTCATAACTGTCCAGGCTGTTGTATTTACTGAGCCATACACTACCCTTTTTTCAAGCGTGCTTGAGAAAATTACTTGTGAGACTATTTCTCTTCTGGGCACAATCAAGTACTTTAGAATGAACTCCATAACTGCAGATTCAACATAGCATTAGGCTTGGTAATAATATCAAAAAATATTGCTTTAATAATGCTGTGAAGTTGCCTAGAATCCCATGACTTTCCTTCTGCTAGTAATTCAGCCAGATAACTTATCAGTGAATGTGTATGAGTGCCAAAGAGCAAGGCCCAATTTAAGGAACAACAAAAACCTCAAGGTTAAGGAGAGAGGACCAGAAGCAACACCCTCTAAATGAGTTGGCTTCTTTGGAGGGAGGCTGCTACCCTAACCCAGGACCTTGTGCCTTCTTCACAGTGAGAAAACAGGGCTGGATGGTCAAGAGAGGCTTCCCAGTGGGTGGTTTGGTTTCTTTTTTGGGATCTTCCCGTTATTCCTCTTCATTGCCAAGTTTATATAAACCTCTAAGAAAGTTCTCTCCTCCATGTCCTTCTCCTTTATAAGTGTGTCGGAGCACGTTGGAGACTATAAAGCGCTATGCAAATGTAAGAGCTTTACATACGACGTATGTGTTTGACATGGTCCAGGCGCTGCTGAGAGTCTGAAAGAATCACGCAGTGTGGAAAGGACATAGATATCCATCATCAAATCCAGTGTTTGCAAAAAGCGGGAACACCTACCACTGGTGATACCTGGGATGATTTTAGCTGACAGGCGAAGGAACATTTTTGTTACACTAGTTATAATTTATATTTCAATAAGTGTGCATGTATTTATCATGATGTGTAATAGGAAGAATAAGTGTACCTTTACATAATAGGTATTATTGTGTAGAGCAAGGGTAAGTAAAATAAATTTGTGGATTTAGTTGAAATAGAGAAAAATAGTAGTATGAGGATACACAGACTTGATAAAAAACTATGAAGATGGGATATATATTACTGAGATTTGAAAAATATTGAGGCCCAGAGAAGGGGACGGGACTGTCTTGCCCAAGGTCAGATAGCAAGTGAGAGGCACCGCTGGGACTATTATTCATGTCTTCTAACTCCCAGGATCTTCCAGGTCTTTTGACTTCATATAGCAGGACTTCCTTCCTTAGCTGGCCATGTCTCCATTCAAGTTTGAGTTCACCACGAAGAAGCAACAGTGCTTTCCTATATATGGATACCAGCTGAAGAGTTTAACTTAGACAGTAAAGTGTTAAAATCTTCAACAGTGCATTTGAAACATGGGTCTTGAACATGTTACTATCGATAGCTTGCAGAACAGCTGCTATGAGCATGAGCTCAGGCCAAAAATTGGGACCTTTCCCTGGCCCTTTGCAAAGCCTCAGAAGTTGTGCACAGCTAGAGAGAGGAAGCAGTAGCCAAGCCAATTCAGCATGTGGCATGCCTCCTAGTCTGCAGCCTCCTTCCCCCACATGCCAGACCAAAATCACCACCATTCTCAATTCCCATCCATTTAGAAAGCAGGGAGATTAAAAACAAGAAAGTTTTGCTAAGAGACCGAAAAAGAAGTCCCTGTCTGCAGAGATCATAGTCCGTCTCCTATCTGCAGTTCATTTATAGTAATGACTACCATTCATTTATCACTGTGCCTACATAATTTCTGAACCCCCTACCTCTACAAGTAGCATTCCTATCCCCATTTTGCAAATGTGGTAAAGGAAGTTCAAGGTTAATTTGCTCAAATGGGAAGATTTCTCGATTCCAGGCCTATCAGACTGCAAAGTCCCAAGACTCACATTCAATAGTATGGGAAAGAGAAGAGACATAGGAAATGATATTGAATAACATAACGACACATGTTATTTCATGCTAGATTAGACAGCAGAGACTTTTAGGGCTAAAAGAATTCACAGTAGGACATATCATTATTTTATTCACTTATTTACCTAAAGTCAATTTGGATCCCTCACTAGGTGCCAGGAACTTGGCATTGATCTGAAATAGAGGTCAGCAAGCTACAGCCCAAAGGTGAATTCCAGTCCACTACCTGTTTTTGTAAATAAAGTTTTATTGGAACACAGCTGTGGCTATTTATTCTGTGGCTGCTTCTGTGCTACAACAGCAGAGTTGAGTAGTTGTGACAGAGACCTTTGGGCTTGCAACATCTAAAATATCTATTATCTGGCCTTTAACAGAAAAAGTTTGCTAACTATTTATCTAAAAATCCCAGAAGACTTTGTATAAGAGGTGGAACTTGATTAAGAGAGGAAAATTAAAATTTTGAGTACAGGAGAAGGGGTCACAAACTCTGAATCCTAATTTACCCAGACTACATAGAAAAAGAGAGCGAGAGACCCAGAGAAAGTAGCAGTTTGAGCTCATTATTCTAATTTGTAAAATGGAGATAGAGCCACCTGCTCTGACTGCCTCCCAAGTTTTGGTGGGTTGGATGACACAGCAGGTAATAAATAATAATAACTTCATTTTATTGCATACTAATTGAGCATTCTTTCTAAGCAATTTACATGCAATATCTTACAGTATCGTACACACAACCTCAGTGTAACCCAATGAAAATGTTGCTTGGTGTGAAGGGATTACTGACTAGAAACCATTAATGCACTTTTTAATTTTGTCTTTCTGAGAATTTGATCTTTGCTCTCCTTAGCTCAACTGTGGCATCTGCTTGGGGTGGCATGTGGGAGTGAGGAGGAACATTAGGATTTGTTAAGGAAGGAAGTCAGAGACAAGGTCTTAGCTTCTGAGATGCAAAGAAAACTTGCAAGTTGGATGATTTCCCTGAAATAATATTTAAATTTTTTATTTCCTCTTTTGGAGGACTGGGGTGGGTCCAAATATGGAAGATCTAGTTTATAACACTGTTGCATGAAGATATTTCTTCTGCTCAGGCAGCCAGCCTGGCTCTAAGGTATCAGGATGTAGGGGAAGTGAAAGGAAAATAGCCCATCTGTTTTCTGGCCTGGTAAATGGTAGGAAGAGAAACAGGTGAGTGGAGAGGAGGAGCAAGAGGAGAGGAATTTGTGTGGATTTCCTCACTTTTGGCTCTGGGGAGGGAAGGTCTATCACATAAGTGAGGATTTAATTGAGGAAAGGGGGTTATTGCCCATGCCATTGAGGCATTTGGACAAGGATCTCATTTTGGACAGCCCCAGAATTCACCCTGTTAAGTTGTACAGGTGGTTAGAAGGAGCTTCAGGGCTTTGGCTTCCCTGACTGTGCTCAGTCCTGCAGTGTGGACACTTAGTGTGAACCATGGGCCTGCCTTGGGACTTTCTGTCACATGGTTGTGCAAGAAAGATAGTACAGAGATCTGGGTCTGTAGGCAGCAGGAGTGAAAAGAGGCCAAGACACTGGGAAGCAGCAGTGGGACTGGACCAAGCCTAGCTGAGGGCCAGAATGGCCACAGTGACCAGGGAACAGGAACTTGTTCCTGGAAACTGAGGACACTGGAGCCCAAACCCCTGAGCTTCCCACACTCCCTCATATCATGTAAGACTTGAACACCTCAATAAGATACCTGAATACCTGCTTAGGAAAAGAGACAGGAGAAGAGCTTCTGAGGGTCTAAGCTTTTTAATGAAGAGGGACTGAACTAAAGAAATTCTTTACTTTTCAGATTAGATTCAGTTTTAAGCAAGATTGTATATTTCATTTCCTCTCTTCACTTCCCCTGCCCTGCCACTATTCCCACTAGTGGTGGGGAGAGGAGTGGGGAAGTCAGATTCATTTTGGTCAAAATTGTTTACAATTATATATATTTTTCTGTACAAACAAGTTGTATTGTCAGTGAAAAGTAACAACCCCTTCACACTGTCATCATCCCCATTGTCACTCATCTGTCTGGCTCTAAAACCAGAGCACCACTGAAAACTTGAAAGACATACACAAAGTTAGAGCTGCTATCATCATTGTGATTGTGGTTGTCATTGTTAGGATTTAGGCCACTGTGCTAAAATAAAATCCAAACTGCAGACATCACAATTGAGGCTGGAACTGGTATTGTGGAAGATGCTAGCTGTATGCAAAAATGGAGCAAGGTCCTGGAAACCAATGAATGAAAGCAGCAACATGTAGAAGATTGAACCGCAGCCCACCCTGGGGGGCTCAGGGCAAGGAAGGGGACCGTCCTTCGGAAGCAAGTATTTTTACCCCTCTGTGTTCTGAGTTTCACTTCAAGGAAAAGGTTGAAAACAGTCTTGGAACTGGAAGGAGAGTTTGCAAGGAAATGGTTCTGTTCTGGCTCTGCAGTCTGAGACCACTTACCAGAATTGGTCCCCAGGGAAGAGCATGTGGCAGTTAGCTAGTCAGGGTGGAGAAGGGAAAGGGTAGGAGCTGGAGAGGTGAGCACTCTGACTCATGGTGATGGAGAGGTGGTGAGGAGGAATGGCATTTTTCCTCCCTATGAAAAGTCTAGAGTTACCCTTTGAAACATTGGCTGTGGTCTGACTAGCTGGCGAATATTCCCGTGTGCCAGAAAGAGAAAGGATGCTGAGCCCTTAGACACCATCTGCTGAGCATGTCCTGGCACATGCCAGCTGCCTGATTGAGTGATTTGGAAGTTATTTGTGTTTCAGGCTCTAAGCACAATCTCTAACACTGTCTTCCTACCAGGAAACTGTTTCTCTCCCTCCTGGAGAGGTCTGAGAGCTCTCGGTTGAGGAGAAACTTCATGACAGTTCATTTGGAGCTTCCATTTGGTGTAGGAAAAATGATGTTTTAAAAAGTAGGCAGAGTTGTGAAGTGTATATAATAAGGCCTGGCTTGGGCACTTGGACACAGAGCCTTTATCCCAAATCTCTTCTAGCAGGTAGGCAGATTTCCAAGTTACAAACTATAGTGCTGAAAATGTGGGATCTAAATGTGCTCGATGTCTCCACCTGACAGAGCAGGCAAGGAGAAGAACCAGGCATGAGTAGGATTTAGTCCGAGGACAGCATTTGTTCCATGAACATTTACTTGTTTGCATCAGCCTCAGTGAGATTCTTACAAAGGAAAAGGGATGGGCCTGTGGATAGTTTTTCCCTCTGTTGCTTCTTGTTTTTTCCTTGTACTGTCTACATTTTATATAATGAGTATATATTTCTTTGCTTCTCAGGAAAAAAAAATCCTTAAAAGATAGGACTAAAAACTTGGATCTTAACAGCTGCTGACATCCTGTGCCCTCAGATTGTGGTGAGGGGGAGGGAGGGTGAGAGAACAAAGATCCAGATCTCCTTTTAAGGCTTCATGGCTGCCTGCCCACCCCCATTGATTTCATAAGAATCGTACATACTGCTCTGTTTCAAAAACTAGTCTGGGTAACAGGTACCATTAGGGAATTATCATTTAATTTTCTTGGGAGCCATACTGTATTGTATATGTATGAGCATATAATAGGAGAAAGTCCTTGTTTGTAGGATATATAGGTGGAAACATTCAAAGGTGAATGTCAAGATTGCTGCTTCGTAATTTGAGGTAGTTCTTATAAAAAGGCACATATGAAGCAAGTATTGCAAAAAGTTAAAAACTATTGAGCTTAGTGATTGCTATATGTATATTCCTTGCACTTTTCTTTCAATATTTCTATTTGTTTGAAATTTGGGGTAATAAAAATTTTGGAACAAAAACAAAGAGTCAGACATTACTCTCAAGGAAGCATATTTCACAGTGGGGAAAGGGAAACAAATTTGTTCTGGATGCTCCTTAATGCCACCCTTCCCCTCTCTTCTAACACCCATGTGTTTGTGAAAGACTATTCACAGCACTGTTGTTTATAATACCTTTAAATTGGAAATGGTCTTCACTTCCATCATTAGAATAGTGGTTACATAGCTTAAGGTACGTCTATATAACGAAAGACCATGGAGATTAAAGCAAGCTTATGTATATATATAAAATTATTTAAAAATTTTTATTATTATTTAAGTAGTTCACAAAGTAGAAAAAGGAAAGAAAAAAAACAAAAGAATTTTCCAATACATGCAAATAACCAACAAGAAAAAGAGACATCCTAATACAATATAGGTGCTTTAAACAGACTTCCCAAAAGAGAATATTCACATGGCTTCTAAACATATACAAAGGTGTTTGACCTAATTAGCAATCATTGAAATGAAAATTGAAGCCACAGAGATGTCCCCCTCTACACCAATATGATTGACTAAAATAAAAAGATCCTGATAATAAAAAGTGTTAGAGAAGATGTGGGGCAACTGGAATGCTTATACTCTGATGCTAGGAGTGTAAGTTAGTACATTTACTTTGGAAAAACAGTTTGGCATTATGTAATAAAGTTGAAAACATACATACTTTATGATTCAGCAATTATATTCATAGAAATATTTCCTAAAGAAATTTATACACATATGCAGCAGGATACATATATGAGAATATTTACAAGAGCATATTTGTAAGAGCCAGAAACTGGCAATAACTCATATACCCATCAACAGTAGGATCCATAAATAAATTGTGATGTATTTGTACAATAGAATATTATACTGAAAAAAATGAAAAAATGATAGTTATGAGACACAATTTGGATTAATCTCAACAAACATAATATTAAGCAATATAAAAGTAAGAAAAAATAAGAATATATACAATATGATTCCATTTATGTAAGGTCCAGAGAATAGACAAAATTAGATGATATTGTTAGGTTTGTTTGCATAGAAGATTAAATTATAAACTAAATCAAAGAAATATGTATGCTATATAACATAATGCACTTCTCTCTGCTTCTCTGAGTTTTACAATAAAATAATTAAAGTTGAATGTAGAATATGATCCTAATTTGTCCTACTATTTCTACATGTGTTTTCTTCTATCTTTATGATTGTATGGAGATACTGGGCTTCTTTTCATGTGCTTATTGGCCATTCGTATATCTTCTTCCTTGGACTGTTTGTTCAAATACTTCATTCATTTTAAAAATTTTAAGGTTGAATGGTAAAGAAAGGTATATGTATTAAGGATACTAGTCTTTTGTTAAATGAATATTCATATGTGTATGTACTACAAATATTTTTCTCCCACTTCATGGCTTACTTTCTCATTTTTTAAATCTTGATTTTAGAATAGCAAAAGTTTTGATAAAGTTAAATTTACCAGTTTTTGTTTGTTTGTTTCATTGTCTTTTGTGTCCTTTAAAAGAAAATCTTCGCATACTTCATGTTTGTGAAGATCTCCTTCTATGTTTTCTTCTGGAAGTATAATCAATTTAGTTTTTATGTTTAGGCTCATGATCTAATTTGAGTAATTTGCATGAATCAATGACAAAGTTTAATTTTTCTTATTTCCAGCTGTTGCAGCACCATTTGCTGAAAAGTCTATCACTTTTACATTAAATTATCTCTGCATTTTTGTTGAAAACAAATTGACCATATATGTATAAATGTATTTCTGGATTCTCTGTTCTGTTCCATTTAAATACTTCTATGTCTATCTTTATGCCAATACTAAATTCTCACGGTTAGTAGCCTTATATAAATGTCACTTATAATCATATAGTCTAAGTCCTCCAGCTTTGTTTCTTTTTTTCCAAAACTGTTTTGACTATCCTAGGTATTCTGCATTTTAACATACATTTTAGAATCAGATTGTTAATTTCTACAAAAAATATGCTGAGATTTTGATTTTGATTATCAATAGCTCAACTTGGGTGAGAACTGACATCTCAACACTACCAAGTTTCAAATCTATGACCGTAGTATATCTCTCCTTTTAATTAAGTCTTCTTTAGCTTTTCTAAGCAATGTTTTATAGTTTCAGTGCATGTGTCACACATTTTGTTATATTTATCCTTGGGAACATCATGATTTAAAATTGTTAGTATAAGTTGCATTATTTTTAAAATTCCAATTGCTCATTGTTAGTATTTAAAATTATAATTGATGTTCGTGTATTGACTTTGTATTCAGCAACCCTCCTGCCAGTCAGGATCCAATCAGAAAATGGAAACCACACCAGTAATTTAAACAAGGAATTTTAATAAATAGAGTTTTTATTTATTTTACAAAATATTATTAAATAGTAACAGGGAGTTAACTACTACAAGGAGTAGAAAACAACTTTTAGCAATTCAGGAATAGTAAATACAGGGATTAGCAACTACCACTAAGACTGAGGTAAAGTACCCAAGAGTAGAACTAAGAATTCAGAGGAAGGCCATGTCCCAAGGATGAGATTCGCTCCTAGTTGGAGGGCTATGGCTGGAGTGCACTGGGTGATGCAGATATATGCTGAGGTGATGATGAGCTGGAAGGGTCCATAGGAAGCCACTTGCTGGAGTACTGGAGAGATTTCCTGGAGAGTAACTGCCACTGATACTCTTACATTCAGTGCTGCTGGTAGCTGTACTGCATGGGTTGGCGGGGATGGAAGGACATACAGAACTAGGAAGAGAAGCTTCCGCAATGCCTTGCAGGGCCTCTCCAGCTTCCTTTCTTGACAAAAATTGACACTGCACTAGCTGACAGCAAATATTTACAGATCCATCTGCATTATCACCAAGCAGGACAAGATGGGCAGATTCGGAACTGAGAGGCAAACATTGATAACTGGCACACTTGCTAAACTTACTTACTAACTTTAGTAGCTCACTGTTTTTCTTTGTAATTTCCTTAGTAAATTCCTTAATATTTTCTGTTCATTTTTTCAATCATCTCTTAACAAAGCAGTTTTACTTTTTTCTTTCCAATCTGGGCACATTTAGATTCTTTTTCTAAACTTTAAATAGAAGTGCTGAGAGCAAACATGCCTTCCTTAAGGGTAAGATATTCAAATTTTCATTATTAAGTATGATGTTAATGGCAGGATTTTTTTTTCATGCCCTTTATCAGGTTGAGAATATTTCCTTCTCTTCCTAGTGTGCTGAGAATCTTTATCATAAGTGAGTATTGGATTTTGTCAAATGTTTTAATGCATTTATTAACATCATCATGTGGTTTTACTTTTTTAGTCTGTGGATATTGTGAATTACATCAGTTGTTTTTCAACGTTGAACCTTTCATTCCTGGAATATTCTACTTGATTGTGAGACTTAACTATTTTATGTATTATTGCATGTGATTGGCTGATACTCCTTTAAGGATTATTGTTATCTGTGTCCATGAGGAATATTGATGTGTAGCTTTCTTTTTTTGTAATGTCTTTATCTAGTTTTGGTATCATAATAATGCTGGCCACAGGTTAAGGACCCAGTCCCACAAAACTGTTCCTCATCCCATGACATACATTTCAGATGCCAGATGCAAGCTCAGGTTATCACCTGTGCTTCTGATCATCCACATAACCAACAATCAGAGATTCCAACGACCCCTTTCTTGGGTTTGATTAATCTGCTAGAGTGTCTTCCAAAACTCAGAAAAACACATACTTACATTTACCAGTTTGTTAAAGAATGTGGTAATGAATACAGATGAACAGCCAGATGAAGAGAGACACAGGGTGAATTTGGGAGAGTCGTGAGCATAGTTGCTTCTGTCCCTGTGGAGTTGGGGTATGCTACCTTCCCTGTGTGATGGGTTCACCCACCAGGAAGATGTCCAAATGCTATACTATTTGAACTTTATGGAGGCTTCCTCACATACGCATAATCAATTATTAACTTCATTTATAGCTCCTTTCCCCTCTCTGGAAGATAAGGGATGGGGCTGAATAGTTCACACTTCTAATCATGGTTTGGTCTTTCTGGTGACCAGTCACCATCCTGGAGTAATCCAGGAGCCCACCTTGATTTTGGCTCAGGTCATGATCCCAGGGTCATGAAATTGAGGCCCATGTTGGGCTCCATGCTGAGTGTGGGGCCTGCTTGGGATTCTTTCTTTCTTTCTTTCTTTCTTTCTTTCTTTCTTTCTTTCTTTCTTTCTTTCTTTCTTTCTCTCTCTCTCTCTCTCTCAAAAATAAAGACAGAAAAGAAAAGAAAAGAAGAGAAAGAAGGAAGAAAGGAAGGAAGGAAGGAAGGAAGGAAGGAAGGAAGGAAGGAAGAAGAAAGAACAAGAGATGTTCCTAGCACTCTTTATCACTTGGGAATTTACAAGAGTTTTAGGAGCTCTGTAAGATATGTATATATCTTACATATAATTATTACATATATAATATATATTTCTTCATATTTCATAATATACATTTTAACTTATGACAGACTTTTAAAATAAAGTTGTACATATATTATGTATACTATAAAACCATTTCAACAGTATTCCATAATTCCCATCCTTTGTGCTATTCTTTGCATAGATTTTATTTTTATGTTTTAAATTTCACAACACCTTGCTGTTAATTTGCTTTAAATAGTCAATATCTATGTGTAATACATTTTAAACTGAGGGAAAAACTCTTAAATTTACCCACACACTTAATATTTCTGATTTTCTTTCTTTTTTTCTTTTTCTTTCTTTCTTTCTTTTTCTTTCTTTCTTTCTTTCTTTCTCTTTTCTCTCTTTCTTCTTTCTTTCTTTCTTTCTTTCTTTCTTAACTTCCTTCTTTTCTTTTCTTTCCTTTTCTTTCCCTTTCTTTCTTTTTCTTTCTTTCTTTCTTTCTTTCTTTCTTTCTTTCTTTCTTTCTTTCGAGTGTACTTGCCAACAGGGAAGAAGTCAGAGGGAGGGAAAGAGAGAAAATCTTAAGCAGGCTCCACACTGTCAGTGCAGAGCCCAACGTGGGGCTCGATTCCACAACCCTGGGATCATGACCTGAGCTGAAATCAAGAGTCGGACATCCAACCAACTGAGCCACTCAGGCGTCCCTGATGTTCTTTTTTCTGGTCCTTGTTTCCATGTGGAATAATATTTCTTCTAAATTCTAAAGAATTTTTAACATTTTCTGAAAATGCAGTTCTATTGGGGATGAATTTTCTTACATTTTGTTTTTCTGAAAAAGTTTTCATTTTGCTTTCTCTTCTGAAGGATATTATCATTGGATATAAAATTCTAGGCTTATAGGTACTCTTCTTCTGCAACATTTTCAAGATGTTTTTCCATTGTCTTCTAATTCTATAGATTTATAGTTTTCATCATATTTGGGAAGCTTTTTGCCTTTAATATTTAAAAATTTTTTTTGTAACTCCTTCTTCTAGGACTCCTACAATGTATATTTCATACCATTTTCTGTTCTCTTCTCCCTGTGCTTAGTTTACTTTACATTCTATTGTTACATTCAAGATTACCTTATTATTGTTTTCAGGGTCAAATCTGCTGTTAGATCTATCTATTAAATTTTTATTTTAGATATTACAATCTTTTATCTTTAAAAGTTCCATTTGACTTTCTATTAATATGTTTGATTTCTCTCATCTTTATAGTTATGTTTCTATGAAATACAAATCCATTGTTATGATAACTGTTTTAACTTTTAACTCATCCTTTTCTGTGTGTTCCATATCTCCATCATCTTGTCTCTGAGTTCCATCATCTGTCATTTCCATGTTTATTTCTATGGAGTGGTTTTCTCCTGATTATATCACATTCTCCTGACTATTATCTTGTTTAATAATTTTTGGTTGGATGCTGTACATTGTGTATATTACACAGTTGAGTGTCTGGATTTCATTGTCTTCCTTTAAAGAATTTTGGACATTATATTGAAAGATGTGTATTTTTCTATCAGCTTGAGCTTATTGAGTTCTTTTTTTAAGGATATGTGAGGGTTAGTTTATAGTAAACTTTATTCTAGGCATAGATGAGCTCTATTACTACATCATGACCCCTCTTGGGTGTCCACTGAATATCATGGGTGATCACTGTGGATACTATACTCTGATTCATCAAAACTTAAACACCTCCCAATCATATGTGAGCACTGGCAATTGTTCTGCCTTCTTAACTCAGTCATTCTATGTCCTGTCTTATGGAGTTTCATTCTATTCAAGTACAACTTTGTACTTCATAAAGACTGCAGGTAACCCCTATTCAGCTTTCTGGAACTCTTTGATTGCGTGACTTCATCCTTTTTGGAATTCTGCCTACATTTTCCATCCATTTTATCCTCTTCAGTCTTCAGCAAGACCACCAGGCTTTATTTGGTTCTCCCTTCCCTGTTCATAGTCTTAAAATTGCTTCAGACAGAGAACCACAACAATTGTAGGGATTACTTTTTTCCTTCTCTCTGGGATCCCAATCTGTGTTGCCTATTTTCCAATGTCTGAAAATATTTATTTCATATCTATTGTCCAGTTTTCTAGCTGATTCTTGTAGGAGGTTAAATATGTTCCTTATTTCTCTAGTATATCTCATTTTAAACAAAATGTTAATTATAAACTGAATTTTAAAATTGAATTTATTTAAATTATAAAAGGAACCAAATCCAGTTCACTCACTTATCCCACCCCACCCCTTCTGGCATCCACCAATCTATTCTTTGTATTTATGAGATTGCTATATATATGTATGTGTATATCCCCCATATATATATATATATATATATATATATATATATATATGTATAGATTGCACATATAAGTAAGATCATATGGTATTTGTCTTTCTCTTTCTGACTTATTCCACTTGCTATATGCCCTTGAGGTTTATCCATGTTGTCTCAAATGGCAAGTTTTCATTCTTTGTTATGGATGAATAATATTACTGTATATACATACCACAATTTCTTTATCCATTCTTCCATTGATGGACTCTTAGGCTGTTTCCCTATCTTGGCTATGGTAAGTAATGCTGCAATAAACATAGGGGCACATGTATCTTTTCAAATTAACATTTTTATTATCTTTGGATCAATACCCTGAAGTAGAATTCCTGAACTGTATGCTAGTTCTATTTTTAATTTTTGAGGAACCTCCATACTGTTTTTCATAGTGGCTATACCAACTTAAATCCCCACCAGTAGTGCACAGGGTTCCTTTTTCTCTACATCTTTACCAACACTTGTTATTTCTAGTATGTTTTATAATAGCCATTCTGACAGGTATGAGGTGATTACTCATTGTGGTTTTAAAATGCATTTATATTTAATTAATGACATAGAACATCTTTAAAAAATGTTTTTTAATGTTTATTTTTGAGAGAGAGAGAGAGAGAGAGTGTCTCTGAGTGGGGGAGGGGCAGAGAGAGAGACACACACACAGAATCTGAAGCAAGCTCCAGGCCCTGAGCTGTCAGCACAGAGCCCGATGCAGGGTGCAAACTCAGGAACCGCAGGTCATGACTTGAGCCGAAGTCAGACGCTTAACCTACTGAGCCACCCAAGCGCCCCAATGATGTAGAACACCTTTTCATGTACCTGTTGGCTATCTGTATGTATTCTTTGGAAAGATGTCTATTCAGATCTTCTGCTCATTTTTTATTCAGATTGTTGGTGTGTGTGTGTGTGTGTGTGTGTGTGTGTTTTGCTATTGAGTTGTATGAGTGCTTTTATGTTTTGCATATTAACCAATGTGAAATCAGATATATAATTTGTAAATATTTTCTCTAATTCAGTAGGTGGCATTTTCATTCCCTTGATGGTTTCCTTTGCTATGCAGAGCTTTTTAGTTTGATGTAATCCCATGTGTTTATTTTTGCTTTTGTTGCTTTTGCTTTTGGTGTCAGATTTCAAAAAATGACTGCTAAGACCTATGTCAAAGAGCCTACCACCTATGTGTTCTTGAGAAGTTTTATAGTTTCAGGTCTTATGTTTAAGTCTTAATCCATTTTGAGTTATTTATTTATTTTATGGTGTAAGAGAGTGGTCTAGTTTCGTTCTTTTGCATGTGGTTGTCCAGTTTACCCAACACCGTTTACTGAAGACACTGTCCTTTCCCCACTGTATATTCTTGGCTCCTTTGTCACACGTTAATTAACCAAATATGCGTGAGTTTATTTTTTGGGCTTTCTATTCTGTTCCATTGACCTATGTGTTTGTTTTTGTGCCAATACCACATAGTGTTAATTACTAAAGCTTTGTAATATAGTTTGAAATTAGGGAATGAGATGCTTCCAGCTTTGTTCTTTTTTCTCAAGATTGCTTTGACTGTTAGGGGTCTTTTATGGTTTCATACAAATTAAAAGAATTTTAGTGTTTATTTATTTTTGGGAGAGACAGAGACAGAATGCGAGTGGGGAAGGGGCAGAGAGAGAGGGAGACACAGAATCCGAAGCAGGCTCCAGGCTCCGAGCTGTCAGCACAGAGCCCGACGCGGGGCTCAAACTATCAAGCTGTGAGATTATGATCTGAGCCGAAGTCAGACACTCAACCGACTGAGCCACCCAGGTGCCCTGGTTTCATACAAATTTTAGATATGTTTGTTCTATTCCTGTGAAAAATTCCAGTGAAAATTTGATAGAGTTTGCATTGAATCTGTAATTTGCTTTAGGCAGTATGGACATTTTAAGAATATTAATTCTTCGTATTTATGAGCATGTAGCGTCTTTCCATTTATTTGTGTCATCTTTAATTTCTTTCATTAATGTCTTATGGTTTTCAATATACAGGCCTTTCACCTCCTTGGTTAAATTTTTTCCAGGTATTTTATTTTTTGATGAAATATTAGGTGGGATTGTTTTTCTCATAGTTCATTATTAATGTATAGGAAACAACAGATTTTTGTATATTGATTTTTGTATCCTGCAACTTTCCTGAATTTATTAGTTCTAACAGTTTTCTGATGGAATCTTTAATATCAAGCCATCTGCAAATAGGGACAGTTTTACTTCTTTCTTTACAAATTTGGGTGTCTTTTATATCTTTTTCTTGCTTAATTGCTGTGGGTAAGATTTTCAATACTATGTTGAATAAAAGCGGAAAGTGTTGGTATCCCTGTCTTGTTCCTGACCTTAGAGAAAAAAAAAATTTAGCTTTTCACCATGGAGTATGATATTAGCTGAGGGTTTGTCATATTAGGCCTTTATTACATTGAGATATGTTCTTTGTTGGGGCGCCTGGGTGGCTCTGTCGGTTAGGAGATACGTTCTTTGTTTATCTGCTTTGTTGAGAGTTTTTGTCATGAATGGGTGTTTAATTTTGTCAAGTACTTTTCCTGCATCTATTAAGATAATCATATGATTTTATCCTTCATTTTATTATTGTGGTGTATCACATTAACTCATTTGAGGATGTTAAACAATCCTTGCATTTCTGGAATAAATACCAGTTGATCATTGTGTATTAAAATGAATTTAATAGAAGAAAAATCTCCAAACATGTTGTGTAACTTCAGATAATTAGAGTTAAAATTTTTGAATGATACTCCAAATTTTAAAAATGTGGGAAACCATATGATTTTGGAGTAATTAGTTTTTAATTATATATATATCAAACTTAGTTGGCATTCATAGAATCTGTAGTCTGAAAGATGAGGAAGTTGGGAATATTTCCCCCCTGCCATTTTGCTTTTCCATTAATTGTTTTATATTGATATTTATACATTATTATGTAGCCACAGTTCATGATGTTGGTGTGTCTTAATTCTATGTTGAATTGGATTTAATTCTCACTGATATTTTACCACAACATGTCTGTTTTTTAGTTCCTCGTTTCAATTTTTCATTTATTTGGTTGGATATATCATCAATCCTTCCCTCCCACCCCCCGAGTAAAGGCTCATGGGGAGTGTTCTCTGAGTCCTTAAGGCTTATGAATTTCTGTTTATAGTCTTCTACTTGCAGTAAACTTGGATGGATATAAACTTTCCTCAGAACTTTTCATATATCATTCTATTCCATATGTTATTCCATATGTTATTATGGAAAAGTCTTAAATAAGTCTAATATTTTCCTTTTTGACATGAACTACTTTTTGGCCTATATGTCCATAGAATTCATTTTGTGTATTTTTGAAATTTGGCAGCTGTATCAGAATATCTCTCTTTAAAAAAAAACAAACAAAACTTTTGGGGCACCTGAATGGCTCAGTCAGTTAAGTGTCTGACTTCAGCTCAGGTCATGATCTCACAGCTTGTGAGTTCAAGCCCCATGTGTGGACAGCTCAGAGCCTGGAGCCTGCTTCAGATTCTGTCTCCCTGTTTCTCTGCCCCTCCCTACTCATGCTCTGTCTTTGTCTCTCTCTCTCTCTCTCCCTCTCTCTCTCTCTCTCTCTCATAAACATAAACGTTAAAAAAAAACCTTTTAATTCCAGTATAGTTAACAGGCAGTGTTAATTAGTTTCAGGTGTACAATATGTATCAGAATATGTCTTGCTATATTTTCTTTTGCATCACTTTTTCCTGTTATGGTATGTTCGTTTTGCTATAGATTTACATCTTTATTTCGTGAAAATATTCTTGCCCATTGGGACTTGTCCTCTTGGAACTTCTTTTGGAAGACTTCTTCTTGGAACTGAATAGTGGGAAGAAGACAGACGGTCTTGTGAGGCTGTCAGTGGAGGCTTGAAAGGAGGAAGAGAACCTACTATTGGAAACTTTGTATAAAGGAACCCTCATTATTGCCTATAATAAATCAAAAAATAGAAAATGCATCTAATTAGCCTATGTATCTGGCTAAGAGTATTGCCAGATAGAATGCTGAAAGTGATAACTGATACTTTTATCCACATATGATAAAGTACAGATAGAGAAACTAAAGAAGTAATTATTTTATTTCATTTTTTAAAGACTTATTATTTTATTTTATTTTATTTTTTTAATGTTTATTTCTTTATTTTGAGAGAGGGATAGAGAACATAAGTGGGGTAGGGGCAGAGAGAGACAGACAGACAGAATCCAAAGCAGGCTCCAGGCTCCGAGCTGTTAGCACAGAGCCTGATGTGGGGTTCGAACCCACAAACCATGAGATTGTGACCTGAGCCAAAGTCAGACACTTCTCCAACTGAGCCACCTAGGTGCCCCCTTTTTTTGGTAGGTGCCCCTTTTTAAAGATTTATTTTTAGTGAGAGAGAGAGTATCTGAGCAGTGGAGAAGGTCATGGGGGAAGAGAAAGAGAGAGAGAGAATATCTTAAGAAGGCTCTATGCTCAATGTGGAGCCTGATGCAGTGCTTGATCCCATGATCATAGGATCATGACCTGAGCCAAAATCAAGAGTCAGTGGCTCAACTTACTGAGCCACCCTGGTGCCCCTGGGAATTATTTTATTTTTAAACAGAATTAGGAGTATTTCCAACCTAGAACTTGCTGGGTCAGAAAATAAAAGTATTTCTCGTTATAATGTGCTTAGGAAAAATTCCTCAAAATAAAAAGTGGCCTCATGTTGGGGTGCCTGGGTGGCTCAGTCAGTTGAGCCTCCAACTTCGGCTCAGGTCATGATCTCACAGCTTGTGAGTTCGAGCCCCGCATCAGGTCTGTGCTGACAGCTCGGAGCCTGGAGCCTGCTTCAGATTCTGTGCCTCCCTCTCTCTCTTTAATTAAAAAAATTAATTTAATTAAAAAATTAAAGAAAAATTTGCAAAAAAATGGCCTCATGTCAAGCATAAAATATACAGTACTGCCTATGAAATGTGGCTTTGTGGTCAAGACCCTGTAAGATCCTTTGCTAAGACGTTATAAAGACAAAAGGTGGTGCTTCATAGTTCCTTTCTCATCTAGGAAAAAAAAAATGAAAACAAAAACAAAAGACTTCTGGTACTTTTTTTTTTTTACTTTTTTTTTTTTAACGTTTATTTATTTTTGAGACAGAGAGAGACAGAGCATGAACGGGGGAGGGTCAGAGAGAGGGAGACACAGAATCTGAAACAGGCTCCAGGCTCTGAGCTGTCAGCACAGAGCCCGACGCGGGGCTCAAACTCATGGACCATGAGATCATGACCTGAGCCGAAGTCGGATGCTTAACCGACTGAGCCACCCAGGGGCCCCTGACTTCTGGTACTTTTAAGAGCATGACCTGTAGACCTCTCAGCTACACAGAACTCATAGCCCTAAAGTAGAGAGAGATTTTGTGGGTATTTGTCTCATCTATTGGAGTGAATTATAATTTGATGACTCGGAATTCCATAGAGCTTTTATAGGAAGTACATCAGACTAAAAGGTAATAGAGTACAGAGAGGCCTCTTGGACCCTAGCTTATGTGGAGCAGAAAGCAAGTTGAGAAATCTACCCAGCTGTAACCAAGGGTCATTTTCTAGTGGCAGAACTGAATCCTGATCAAGGAAGTTGTGATATATGCCCAGCTGGATTTCCGAATTGTCACAGACTGTTCATGTGCTTCTCATTGTCCCCTTTTTTAAATTAGTGTGTGTATTTTAGTGTTTCTGACCCTGCCTCCCCATTGTATACTGGGTGTGATGAGGGGAGGTTAGAAACATGTCTCTTTAGTTCATACATTTTCAGATCAAGAGCTGCGCTTGAGGTGTCTCGTCCACATCTGGAACTGATTTAAATGGCAGCATCCTACACTTCAGGTCTAAATCTGATGGTGCAGTGGATGAGATTCCATTGATTCTTAGAGATGAGGGGGGTTCAATTAGAGGAATGTGATGAATCATTAGGGATCAGGGGATTCTCTGTGGTAGACTATTACTTGAGTATCTCCTAAGGAGCCATGCCTTCCAGTGTGTATGTCCTAGTGTCATTCCTGCTCCATGAGTTTGGGCCGTCTGCATCACCCACTTTAACCGTGAAGTATGCTGGAAGCAATACTGTGTCAGGTATGGGCAGCTTCCATTTCTGTACTGTTAGAGGTAAACTACCACACAAGAAATCCAACTGCCTTAAGACTGCCATGCTGTGGGGAAGCTTAAACTAGCCAGATAGAGAGACCAGGTGGAAGAGAACCAAGGGACTCAGGCAACAACCCCAGCTGAGTTCTCAGCTTGTTCAGTACCCAGCAGTAAACCACCTGAGTGATTTGTCTTGTCAGTGGATTCCCCAGTCTTAGCTGAGCTACCTCTGTTAAATGTTAATGAAGGATATAGATGAGCAGTCCTTCCCAAGCCCTGTCCAAATTGCAGATTAAGGAGAAAATAAGTTTTAAGCCGCTAAAGTTTTCAGGTGCTTTTTAATGCAGCTATAGACATCTGAAACATCTTAACTTTTTTCTTTGAGTTTTGTTTTTCTTTTCTTTTTTTTTTTTTAGGTAGGCTCCATACCCAGCATGGAGCCCAACACTGGGCTTGAACTCATGACCCTGAGATCAAGACCTGAGCCAAGATCAAGAGTTGGGAGCTTAACAGACTGAGCCGCCCAGGCATCCTTCTTTGAGTTATTTTTATTACAGACATCATGTTGTTGGAAACTTCTTTGAGGGGGAAAATTCCTCTTAATATATGTGCCTTAGTCGGTGTGTTTTGCTTATGATACTTCCTTCATTTTCTCCATACCTTCCCTACCAATTGCTTGTACATTTGTTCCATGTTGGGTCCTTTCCAATTATTACTAATCATCAAGTAATTCAACTAAGTAATTGAGTAGCTTAATAATTCAACTAAGACAAAGTATTTGTTTATAAATAAGAATGGGTGGTGATGAATGAAGAGAGTAAATTGCAGCCACATTGGTTCAAGTTTCACCTCTTTTTCCTTTGCCCAATGACCATGTCTCGATTTGGGTTTCAGTGTTTTCAGTATTACTGTAGCTCAAAGGAAATCCTTGAAATTTACAAAATCCTCTGTTTGTAATCCTCTGTCTTTCCTATTTTCCCCACCTCGTTTCCAACAATTTCTCTTAGCAATAAATAGAGAAACCATAGAATTTATTATTCAAGTTATCATTCACCCTATAGTGAAAGGAAGTGACATTTATAATTTCACTAGGATAGTAGGGAAAAAGTGGGCACACCAGGTCATTGAACCACTTTGTTTGTTAAGCCCGGGTTGTGAACAACAAAAATGACATGTACCTTTATGAGACTTACCTGCTTAGCTCTCCTGCTGTGGAAAAGAATGGGACAGTCCCCACTTCTCTTTTCCTGCATCAGTCCCTAGATCTCATTGTTTCTATCAAGGAATTCTTACATTGACCTTTCAGACCTGGATCATTAGCATGTTGAGGGAATTTTATATCCTGCCTAATTTCATTTCTGTGGAAGTTACATGTAGCCCTCAGTTACTTTTCACATTTTGGGCCAGGTTTCAAAGCACATGACAGAAATTTATGGTTCGTGATTCATAGCCTATTGTTTGGAATTTTGTATGTTTGCCTCTATTGTCGCTATGGGAATAAACTTCTTCCATTTTGATTTTTTAAACTTGTTTTTGTTGGGTTTAGAGGGAGGAACATGGAGTTAAAATGTCTTTACTCTGTTATCTTTAAGTGAATGACCAGTATATTGACATGGGCATATGACCTTGGTATAGAGTCAAACATAAGAAAGCAGATTTTAGTACATTAGGTATGGTATGTATCTCTTTGTGTTAAAAATAACACAGTTTATATTTATAGCATATTACAAAGGGTATTTATCCCAGTACTACCTGAAATTATTTTATGGAGTGAGGATGTATATAATGTATACAATTTGGAAATTTTTACAATGGGCATGAATTACTTTAATAAATCAATAAAGAAGTCAATGCAGATAATTCCATTGGGGAGAAAAACAAAAAGACTCAGATCTCTGTGGCTCTTATTGCATTATGGGGTTGAGGATCCATACCACTAACCAGGCATCCCATAGTTAAGCAGGAAATGCCTTTTTATTCGACCCTATAGCCTTTCATCAAAATTTTCCCATTGCAGACCTTACAGGGAATTATCTTCCTTAGCTTGAGAAAATGTAAGAGTTGCCTGTCAGGGAGCACTGAAGGTTAGAAGCTACTAGGATAGGATTGAATTAAGACAATCCCTATCTGTATGGGATGGTTGATGCCTGTTGTCCGGGCTTCTGGGTCTGCAGTTTTCCCATTCTGTAGCTTATTTATTTCCCTAGCTTGCATTACCATTTCCTGCCTGTTGTCCTCTGCCTACCTCAGTGTCCTGGGATGCAGCATTAATATTTTAGAAATGGCGGTATATCCCTTTGCATATCCAGAATGGAGGAGACAAACAATAAATAACAGTGATAACCCTGTGCTGCCAGAGCTTCCTTGGAGAGCTTTACTGTGCACACTGAGAAATGGATTCATGAAACTTAGTTTGGTGGAGTGGAAAGTAAAACACAGAAAAGAAATAGAGTGGTGCACACAGCTGTCACAGTCACGTCAGAAATCCAGATGAGAAAGGTAAAAGCATCAGCAGCTCGAAAAAGACCTTCCAGGGAAGAGTCTGGCTGCTATAGTGTGTCAAGCAGCTGACACAGGAGTGAAGCTTGACAAGTCATTTTGATGCTGAGCTGGAAAACTCCTTGAAAATAAACACATCGTTCAAAAAGGCCAAAAATCCAACTCAATACGGAGAACAGAGCTGAGAGAGTGAGTGAAAACTAGTTAATGAGAGATAATGGCTTGCCCCTGCCCCTATTCTGATCATTGCCCCAGCAAGTGCAGATGTTTGGTGTTGACAGGCTGAGTTGTGCTGTGGAAAAATATGGCCTGAAGAGTCAGGCAGGCCTGGGATAAGACCCAGTTCATGCACTTGCCACTTGGATTTAGCATCTTGGGTGGTGACTTCTTTCTTCTCATCAGGAGATTCTTGGCTGGTTCTGGTTGCACTGAATCTAGATTTGAGTTTCTTTTTCTGGAATGTAGGGATAATAGTATTCTCCCTATAATGTTGTTTTAAGGATGAAATGAGATAGCACCTATAAAGTGCTAATCTACAGAAAATGCTCAATAAATGCTACTTCCTAGTTCCCTGGAGCCTGTCCTCTGTCCCCAAGCTCTTGGGAATGGAATGCTCTTATGCCTTGCCCTGACTTCTCTCCTCTTCCTATTTTTTTTCCTCTTCCTCCTCCTCCTTTTCCTGTTCTGTAAGGATAGTGAGGTCCCGAGCTGGCAGATAAATTGGGCTCCAGCTCAGGTGAAGCAGAGAGAATGCTTGATGTATTTGTCCTGCAGCTGAGGAAGCAAGCTGTGTTTGTGGTCCTGGTTTCCATTACTGAGCCAGCCATATTTTATCTTCCCTTAAGTGGCAGCCAGTTCCCTCCAGGTCAGGTCAACACAGACTCTGAATACAGGAGAGAGAAGCAAGTACTTAAACTGGCCAGAGATATTTATTTCTCCTACAACTGTGCTGTCTAAAAGTGGCACTAACATCTTCAAACCTGAGGCTGGGAGTTGCAGTTCTCTTTTGGCGAGGTCCTTTGAATCTCCAGCCTGCTTCCACTCTGGCGAGCCTATGTGATAGTGCCAGATGTGTTCCTTTGTACAGCTTTCATCCTGGCACCTACCTTCTCAAAGCCATCATTAACTCCCCAGTGCCTGTGAAGTAAATCCCAAACTCCTTCCCTTGGCACCCAGCTCAAGTGCTAGTCTCTCCACAAAGCTTTGTTTGGAGGTAGGTGGAGGTAATTTTGTCCTTCTCCAAACTCCTCTGGCTTTCTCTGAGCAGAGCATCAGAATCTGATGCTTAGAAGTCTCCCTCTGCAGTAAAGGCTTTTAGAATCTTAGCCTTCTTCCCCAGTAGAAGGTAAGCCCTTTAAAAGTAAGATTTATGCCCAACTGGCTGTTTTTTCCACAGTGTGTAACACATATTAGGCAACTAGATGAATGAATTTGAAGGCAGTAGTTGAGCTGTAGTATGTATGTGTGTGTGTATACATATATATATATATATATATATATTTAAATATGTTATATATAAGTTATTTATATTTAAAGTTTATTTATTTATTTTGAGAGAGAGAGTGCAAGTGGAAGAGGAGAGGCAGAGAGAGAGAGAGAGAGAGAGAGAATCCCAAGTAAGCCCTGCACTGTCAGTGTGGAGCTCGACATGGGGCTCAATCCCAAGGATTGTGAGATCATGACCTGAGCCAAAATCGAGAGTCAGACGCTCAACCAACTGAGCCACCCAGGTACTCTGAACTGTAGTATGTATATTTAGTTGCCGGTGATGTACTATTTGATGTACTAGGGATGGCAAATTCCTACCATGCATACCCTCATGTTTCTTCTGGTATATATGGCTAAATTCTTTTCATGCACCAATCCTGATGGGCAAGTGACTGTTTGGAGAAATAGGTTGCGAAAGATTCTAAAAGACTGTGTCTTATGCCAGTAGGATGGAGTGCTGTGATTGATTAGTAATGGCTTCCATTACCACTGTATCAGAATTGATTGAAAGGTGGAAGTTTTATGTCATATTACATTTGATGTTTCCATATTGGTAGAAAGTTGTATTAAATGATATGGATGTACTTGCAATGAGAACTGACTCTGCTAAAATTGTGATCACATCAACATATGGAGAAGTTATGGAAATAACACAGATGGGAGTCACCCCTCTATTCCTAACTTTCATTTTGGCCTCTTCCACTTGGGAGCTTATAGCAAATTGTTTAATCTCCATTTCTCCACATGTACAATGAGTCACTAACACACATTTTGCCTACCTCACAGCCAAAGAAGAGGGTAATTTTCCTGGTTCTGAGGAAAAATAAAATATATGGAAATATGTGTGTTTATGGATAATTGTTAGAATTCATAAATAACTTTTGTTATTTCTTACTTTGAAAACCCCATATGTGCATTACATTTAAAAAAATACAGAGAAGAAAAAAGAAACCCACTAATTCCTACTGAGCAGAGACAATCACTAGTAACAGCTTAGTGCATATCCTTCCAGATCCTTTTCAATGAGATTTATAGTTTTTATAACCCTTTGAGGCTTATTTTCTTTTCCTTTATCAATATACAGAGAATATTTTTAGACTTTATTAAATGTTCTTCTATAATATTGCTTGAATATTAGTTAACTAGATTTTTATTGAATATTAATAGTGTACTGCTCACTGTGAAGTACAAATGCAATGTTGATTTGATTACTTATATGATGATCATCAGGCAAGAGGGACCCTAAAAATTGGTTTGACAAATTAAAAATTGTTGCCTTGTAGTTTGCTTGAATAGTGGGTGTTCAGGTAGCATTGTGGGCTATTATACAGGAATCTTATGGCAATGGTAATTGTCAGATGTGTTGATTTTAATGAAGGCCAGTATTTTAGATTTGATGGATCTCAAAGAACAAATAAAGAAACAGAGAGACTGAATATTCCTTTGGTAGTGTTTAAGTGATCACTGGATGTTAGTTTTATAAATGTTTGTATAGCGAAGAAGGGATGGATTTTTGAAAAGTTTTAATCAACAGGAAACAGGGAAGAGAAGGTTTTGAATTTAGCTTTTGGTAGGGTTCTTTGTTCCCTTTTTGTTAAAAGCAAAAGAAAATTAGCAAAACTGATTAAATTTAGAAAAGTACACTAACCACTGTGCTTGTTTTTGCTGACTTAAAAACAATAGTCCCTCTTGAACATAAGAGATATTTTTGGTCTGGAGGACAAGGACCAGATTCATGAAAATATTAGAAACATGAGACAAATTTCCAATTAAGAGACCTATAGTATTACTGTAAAATATGTATCACCCTATATGGTCATCTCCATAGGACATATTTTCAAGGCTCTTTTAGAATTCTAGGGACTTGTATCTGCAGTTGGGTATAGTAAAAACACATGCTCAAAGACCTGTTTTAAGTTCCATTTCTGCAATTTACTAGTTGCATGATCCTAAACAAATACGCAACCTCTTTCAGCCCCAGTTCCTGTATCACAGGATAGTTTTTAGAGTTAAATGGAATCATGTCTTTAAGTTCCTGGCACAGTGTAGGTACTCAGTAAGTGTTGGCCACCCACCCCTATAGAAAGCTCTAAATAGTTCATGGAAGGAGACAAGTTGGTTCACTCTCTCTCCTCAAGAAAATTTTGTATTTTCTTGTATTATTTTTTATAAGCAAAAAATATCTCTTGTATTATCTTTTATAAGTGAAACCACTGACAAACACATCCTATAGGAAGGTTCTAAGAAATTAGATAACTAAGCAAGAGTAAAAGCAAAAAACTTCATAGGCATTTTAAAGATATCCTTGGTTCCATTTTAATGTTTTATATATTCATTTGATCTTAATTATACTTATTTCCCTATGGCCTAGAGACTTCCAGAAGTCCATTTCCACCCAGGCCCATGCTCATCTCCTTCTGTGACATCTTATCTCAGGAATAGCATGAAACCATTTGGGATCAAAGCCTTCTGGTTTGGGAATGCTGCACTTAATTCTCTCTTACCATGTGGGGCTAGATATGTGGGTATAGACATGGCTCTTTACATCTACATACTTGATTTGATATCCAACCCATTTTTTTTTTTTACTCTTTTACCTAATTAGAGAGGATGTGGCTTAGGAGAACAAAGCTGTCCTCAGTTCTACATTGCTTCTTCCTTGGGTTTACTCCTCAACCTATTAAAAAAATTATTCCTAAAAAGGATAACATTTTCTACTAAACATTACAACAATGTCTCAATCCAAATGAGTATTTTAAAAATGGAGATAATGACATTCAAGTATGTATAATTTTCTTTCCAAAGTGATTTTTTTAATGTTTATTTACTTTTGAGAGAAAGAGAGACAGACAAACAGACAGAGACAGAGTATGAGCAGGGGAAGGGCAGAGAGAGAGGGAGACACAGAATCTGAAGCAGACTCCAGGCTCTGAGCTGTCAGCACAGAGCCCAATACAGGGCTTAGACTCATGGACCATGAGATCATGACCTGAGCTGAAGTCAAAAGCTCAACTGACTAAGCCACCCAGGCACCCCTTTCCAGTGTGATTTCTAACACCTATATGTTGTTAAAATCTATGTGCTGAAGAAAAGCTATGTATATCCAACTGGTTTGTCATATTTATATCACACTCTCCTTTAAGGCCTAAGAAATAACTCTAAGTATTGACTCTTATAAAAATTAAACTTCTTTTATTGAATCATTGCTTACACTTTAAGTAAAAGAACACTAAAAATGGACCGAACATTTAAAATCCAGTTGGTATACAGAGAGGTTTGATCAGTGTTAAAGGCTTCTGACAGGCCCTTGTCACCATCAGAATATACGATATTTTGTGGTCTGGTAGAATTAATTTATTGGCTGCTCTAGTGATTATAACATTGATTTGTTCCCCATGTTGCATTCATTTCATCTGTGTTAGTATCACAGGAAAAACAATACAGTTGCAATTATTACCTGAATATTTTTCAGGAAAAAAAACTAGATAGTTGTGCATTTGTTTATTTGTTTATTCCTTTACCAGCCAAAGCTGTTGCCCAATAATTAACTAAACAATGGATTGAAGCAAAGCACTAGATTTTCTTTTTCTTTGACATCTGCCCTGTATGGAGGAAATTTGTGGGAGGGCAGAGGACAGAAGACATTTTCAAAAAATTCTATACAACATGGTTAAGAAATTTCTCTGTGATTATAAAATCATACAAGAATAATTGGATGGAGATACCACCTGATTCCCCTGGGAATTCTAGTGACATTTCTGAGAGCCAAGAAGGGTCTCTGCATGATTCTCAGAAGCATTCTGCAATTTTTTTCCGTCTTCTCTCTTCAGCTCAATGGGTTCCTGGCCAAGTCCCAGGACCAGGAGCTGGGAGAAAGGCTGGGCTCAGCTCAGTCAAGATGGAGTGAAATTCCAGACATGCTGAAACTCCTGTGTGAAATCTCTGGGGAAGTTTAAAAAACTTCAGAGCTCTGTACTTCATGAACAAAATTCTAAATTAACCATTCCAGGGTCACTTCTGACCAACTCTTTAGTCCTTTTCTTTTGTGGCATGGTTGAGAAATCCAGTTCTAGCCCATGTAGATTTATTTGATAAAGTGCATTGGAATTTGCAGGGGTGGTGGTGGTGGTGGTGTCATAATTCAATTGCAAAGGTGAAAATCTGCACATCTTGAAAAAGAGAGAGCCACTGGCTACAGAAGAAATGTCTTCATTAGTCTTAACTAAAATATGGTCATTTCATTTGGATTTTTGGTGGTAATTGCTCTATTGCACCAATATAGAACATGTCTAGCTAGGCTGGCACTTAGAACAGCTGTTGTAAATGCTTAAGAATAATTAACAAAAAGTAGATTACTTGAAATGTAGAGGAAAGCCAAAAATGCCAGAGAAGAGGCAATGATGGCAGAGATGCTCTTTTTCCTTTTGGTACCATTGTTCCCTTTGTGGCCTCTTAACTATAGTACTGAAATGACTACCACTCATGAAGCCCATTTAAATGCTTAAGGGTGTTCTATGCATTATGCCACTCCATCCAGACAGCTGCCCTGTTTATAGGTGTCAATCTATAGCTAAGGAATCTCAAGTTTAGGAAGGCTCTGGGGTTTGCCCAAGGGAGCTCATTTTATGGGAGGTGAAAATGCAAATGCTAACATAGGATTTGTGAGCACCCTTCCTAGAATTCTTAGTTCTGATTGTACATACATCAGGATCTCCTGTGGAGTTTTTTCAAATGCAGATTCCTGGCTTTTAGCCCAACACCTCCAGTAAGAGGCTAGAAAACCCTGGTGTTTGCTTATTAGTTTGTGTATTTAGCTCTACATAAATGTTTGAGGTGCAGCCCTAAAAAGTCATGCCATAGTCCAGGATGACTGAGACAGAGGGCCAGGGAATCAGCAGAATAGCCTCCAGGTGACTTAGAGGACAGTGGGGCAGTGGACACACACATGGTCATCTCTGTTGCTCTGTGCTGCAGAGCCCCTCTTTCTTCTCATTGGTTTGTTTTTAAAACTCCCCCCGCCCCCCCCGCCGCTTCTAGCCCCTAGCACAATTTCTTCCACAGAATAGATATTCCAACATGTTTGTGAAATGACCACATAAATGCCACAGCACAGAACATAGCCTGGCCCAGTTAGGTGCAAGTAAAGGATAGATCTTGGGAAATAGACTGAAAAGGTGTGATGTCTGAATGGCAGGACTCTGAAGTAACGGGAGTGAGGGAAGGAGCAGCATGTTCTGAATGCCTTGGACACATAAGTTCCTTTCATGAGTCATGTCATTACTTCTCATAATGGTCCTCCAAAGTAACTTCCATCTCACACACTGAACAGATGAGCAACTCAGCCTCAGACAATTTAGTAGGATACTAAATGGTCATATGGCTGGTATCAGAAAAGCCAGAATTACTGACCCTCTGACACAAAGCCTATGCCCTTTATATGTTACTCTGAATCTCCTAATTAGAGAAGAATCTTTCTCTAGAGCTGCTGGTCCAACAGAAATATAAAGCAGGCTACAATGGGTCCCCAATGTGGGACACATAGGTCATTTAAAATTTTCTAGTACCCACATTTAAAAATATAAAAAGAAACAGGTGAAACTAATGTTAATAAAAACAATAAAAACAACAAAAAATCTCAGTAAGACATTATACATTTTTTTCCTTCATACTAAGTTTTCAAAATCTGATGTATATTTTATATTTACCACACATCTCAACTAGGACTGGCCACATTTCAAGTGCTCAGTAGTCATATGTGGCTCATGGCTGCCATATTGACAGCATAGGTGTAGATGATCTAGTCTGGATTGATGTTGGGGAGCTCAGTGTTGGGAAACCCAGGAGGAGGTCATACTTTGAAGGTGACTGGGTCAGGCAATTTGGCATACAGGAAGTATGTTATTAATTAATTAAACATAAATTAATGAGTATCTACTATGTACTAGGCACTGTTCTAGGCCCTAGGATAGAGAGGGGAACAAGATCAAGTGCTTTCACTAATGGAATCTACACTCTAGGAGGTGTGATAGACAACAAGCAAGTCAACGCATAATATAAGTGATATGAAGAAAAAATGCAGCCAGCAAGCAGATAGAGTGCGACAGGGACTATTTTTGATGAGGTAGTGAGGATGAGCCTTTCCAAAGATAAGACATCTGAGTGAAGACTGAAGCTAGGCACAGGAAAAATTTAGAGAAAGAGTGTTCTAAGCAGAGGGAATCCTGAGGTGACAACATGTTGAGCATATTCTGGGAATAGCAGGGTCAGTGTTTTCTGAATCGGGACAGAGAGTAGTAGGAAGTGAGGTGTGAAAGTGAGACTGGGGTCAGCTTCTGCAAGGCCTCAGGACTTCCCCAAGTGTGATGGGAAGGCTTCACAGGGTTATAGTCAGAGAGGGGAAGTCCTCTGATATATACATACTTTTACAAAGGATGTCCTGGCTATAGTAAGGAGAATCACCTGGAAGTTGGGGTGATGAATGACAGGTTGTTATTGCAGGTAATGGGTAGAGCTGTGGGGAATAAGTCGAACTTCATTGGGATGGGGATGCACAAACACTAGGGATCCCATTCTTAGGGTGCTGGTGTGCTAAGTGCTACTTTATATATTTCAGAGGCATATGTTGATAATTGGAGACCATTTTTTTTTCAAATTGCACATTTGAATGGATTACCAAGACTGGGACTCAGAGAATCAGGTCATGATAAATTGCCAAAACCGGGATAGGATGGGTGAGTGCATCTGATGTTATAAGGTAATTTGGTCAGGGACCCTAGAAATTCCAGAACCTGCCTTAGCCCAGCCAGTTCTCTTCTCTGGGAAGAGGTTCAAAGGAATAATGAGTTATGAGAAATAGTGACATGTAGAAAATAAGAGTGGCACTGTATCATTGGCTGACCTTGTATTTAAAACTCCAGTGTATAGTCATTGGGTAAAATAATTGGCACAAGAGACATGAAGTGAACATTAAAGTGGAAGGATTATCTTCTTAGCCCCTGCCCATACCTTGCAATCTCATCACTGGAGATGAGAGGACCCCCTCACTAGAATGTTGGCTTCATAAAGACTGGGATCCTATCTTATTCACATATTCCCATATTCCCAGAGATAGAACCTGGCGTCTAATGAGTGCTCAATATTCATTGCATTCATCCATCCATCCACCCATTCAATAACTCCTTCTAACAGTATCTTTGCCAGGCACTGGGATAGAGCAGGGAGGAAATATGGCCATTTGCATTCTGAATTAACAGTCACCATCAGAAACAGACTTTTCCCACTGTATGATGAGCTCTTGGGAGAGGAAGGACAGGTCCCTGTGGGAATGCATATGAAAGTTCCCTCATCCAGGGCTCTGGGGAGCCTTCCCAGAAGCAGTGGTGCCAGCAAAGATCATTTATGGGCTTAGACTAGGGGGTATGACATTTGTAAACTAAAAATCCTCTGTTGGTGGACTCGCAGGCAGTATCACGGTAGCATGAATGCAGAACTATATTTTCAGAATAATAGTCTATAGTTAGTTGGCAAATTTAAATGGTGATAAAGCCTCATTAATATGTATGACCCACAGTCTTCCTAAATTTGGTAGAATGAAAAACTGGCATATATGATAATTTTTAAAACCTTACATTCATGCCATTCATTTGTGTAATCTGGCATATAATACCTGATTATCATAATTTTGCGTAAATAATGAATAAAAACGAAAAGGAAAAATTAAAACCTTTCACATTGGACACAATTGTAATTCTTTTACAGTAACATTCACAGTGAAATTCTTAATTAAGTCTGCATGCCTCTTTTACGAAAGTGCATTTTATAGATATAGTTAATTTTTTAATGTCTGCATTAATGAGAGAAAAAAAGAAGCATAGATAATTCCCCAAAACCAAAGTTTAAAATCCATCTCCACTGGGCTGTGTGATAAAGTCTACCCTGTGCAATGCCTGATATTTATTTTCTGAATGATGCTCTTTGTAGGACAATATTAATATGCATTTGCATTTCTTGAAAAAAAATAGCTGTTGTAAATCAGGGAAGAGAATATGGCAAGGGCTGAGGGATGTGGAGTTCTGTTTGGGATTGACATTTTTCCCAGTGAGAATAGTTATATAGATACCTGACTAGCTCATATGCCATAGGTTGAAAGAGAAGAAGATATTTATTCCCTTCTTTCCTTCCTTCCTTCTTTCCTTCCTTCCTTCCTTCCTTCCTTCCTTCCTTCCTTCCTTCCCTAATCTCAATTCATTTATCATATTTCCAGAAATTTCAGTGTCAATAAAAACACAGAAATCCATTCAAGTTCAGACAATACCTTAACAATAAACTTGGAGAAACAACTTATCAATATGATTACCTCCATGGGAACTAAATACTTCAGCCCATTTGTAGCCTAAACCCCTCAAGGCCCATGGTCATAAACTTGAGAGGATATGCTGTACATATGTCATGCATATGTTAGTGCTCCTGCTTGTGTATGTGTTGATGCCCAAAACTATTCTTTTTAGAAAAATTAAAAAGAATTCGACAAGCATATTGTTGAGGGCATTTTGCAGTATTTGTTGCTGTCATCATAATAAAGATTACAAATGATCTCCCTGCTGTTCAGGATGTATCATCTAAGATCAGATATCAAGCCAAAGATGGCAGAAATGCATTCAGAGTCCTGCTTTATGAATTTACTTTGCTTATTGCATTTCTTTTCTTGGAAATGCAATTGCTTTGGAATTACTGGGATCAGGGGGAAAAGCATGTCATCAAAAAAGGAAGCTGTAGAGTGGGGAAATGTGATAAAAGTCAATTTAAGTTTGACAGAAATCTTGGGGTTTTTTTGATCCATAACTTCTAGGTAACTGCTTCAATCTTTGCAAAGCCAGAAGAAATATTTTCATTCATTTTTGTTGTTCAACACACATTTCAAAAGGACAGACCTGGTGTACTATCAGAAACTTGATAATAGTTTGGAATAATAGGTCATATTTAAAAAAATCAAATAATCCAATTATCACACAAATGTAATTGGCTTGATTTTTGCGTGTGAGAAAACTGTAAGAAAAGAAGCAAAATAATGAAAAAAATCTATTAAGTACTAAATAGACATCAGATTAAGCCAAACTTCTTGTTCCTTTCAACACAATCAATCTTAAATTTCCGTTTAGCTCATATAAAATTCAACATATTATTTTCAGTAATTGTACAATATATCATGTACAGAAATACAAATTGAAAATCATTTTCTCTTGGAGATATAGTCTAAAGTTTTTTTTAAAGTTTATTTATTTTAAGAGAGAGACACAGAGAGAGAGAGACGGAGACAGACAGAGAGAGAGAATCCCAAGCAGGCTCCACACTGTCAGTGCAGAGCCCAACATGGGGCTTGATCCCATAAACCATGAGATTATGACCTGAGCCAGAATCAAGAGTCGGATGCTTAACCAACAGCCACCCAGGCACCCCTGTAGTCTCAACTTTTGAGAGTAAGAGTATATACATGTACGTGCATACACACACACACACACACACACACACACAGGAGCTCTCATCTCTCGTTCTTTGGGTACCAGTGCACACACAAAAATACAAATTTAGGTGGGTTCTAAGCTATGTTTCTTGGATTGCAAGTAACCAAAATGGACTTTGGCTAATTTAACCAAGCAGAAATTTATTGGAAGTGATGGGATTACTTACATAGTCAACGTCAGGCTAAAGAAGCAAGCTTGGAAAGGGACATGAAGCCAGGCATTCTATTTGGCAGGAATTATTTTGTAGCATCAAAGTGCTAAGGCTCAGTGAATGAGCCCTAACCATTTTCATTTTGTTCTCTCTTTTTTGGTTTAAATTGTGTTTCCTGGAAGGGAGCAAACATCCAAATGATTCATTTGTTCAGATGCTCACTGTTGGAAGAAGAGTGTGGGGCACTTCCCTTAACTATTCCAAGAGACTCTGTCCAATGAGGTAAGAAGGGGACTCTAAAGAGATGGATTCCGGGTAGCCTAAAACAGCGAGCAAATAGTCCAGGGTGTGAGAGTAAGTAGGTGTTACTTCTTGGAGATCTATTTATAGTCCTGAGTGATGAGATGACCATCTCCTCTTAGACCATTTCCAAAGCACAGCACAGATTGATGCATTGTAATGAGCTCCTGGTTTGGAGTCTGAAGACCTGGGTCTCATACTGATTAGGTTTTATGACTTTTTGTAACTCTTCTGTCTTGTTTGTGTCCTAGTTTTCCCATCTTTCCTGTCTCATTATGGATAGTTTCCTATCTTGTTATGGACACGAAGGACAATGCACATGAATGTATGTGAAAGCACTTTCTAAAGCTGGAAGAGGGTTTCCAAATGCTCCTATGAGTTCGAGAATCCTCTGTGAGTGACCGCAAGAGCCTAAAAAGAGACAAAGACCCAATAGCATGTTTGAAATCCAGCACATATACTAGATAGTGAGATCAGTGTCACTTCATGAATGTGTATACTTGACAGATTAGATAGCTGAAATGACTGTCATGAAATTTAATTTTAGGGGCACCTGGGTGGCTCAGTCAGTTGAGTCCCTGACTTTGGCTCAGGTCATGATCTCATGGTTTGTTGGTTCGAGCCCAGTGTTGGGCTTTATGCTGACAGTGCAGAGCCTGCTTCAGATTCTCTGTCTCCCTAGACTCTCTCTTCCCTTACCCTGCTTGTGCTCTCTCTCTAAAAGTAAATAAATAAATAAATAAATAAATAAATAAATAAATAAAATTAAAACATTTTAATTTTAGCTAAGTCTGTTATTCACCAGACTTAGGCCATACTTTGTAAAGCAAAGTCTTCAATTTCCTCTTTTTAGAACAACCTGTTCCATGATGCTGGTTCCCAACAGTCCTTAGGCTTCAGGCATCTGTCTGGATTTGGGGTTCTTAAATTATAAATGAAAAACATACACAGAGGGGTCGTATTTGATGAATATGTTCTGGAGTTCTTACATAATTCAAAATTCACCTATTTCAAGACTAATACCACCAAAAGATAGGAGATAGTTTTGTTTAGCAGCTAAAATGAGTGTCTGGCATGTTGGCATGTAGCCCAAGCATAAACTCAGTTTACAACTTGCTTGCCTCCTTCATCTTTGAGACTAAATTATGTGATTGTCTACAAACTTTCATTTGGGTGGTTGAGTCATATTATTACAAATTTTGCACATAAAAAGAGGCTCAATGTATTTTATGTCACATTATTTTGACTTCCTGTAATTCAAATCTGCATCCAATATGGTGGCTCTGCAATTTGACATAGTGTTCTAGTGGCCTCACCTTTTAAAAAGCCCCCTTTTGCAGGAGCATTTGATTCAAATCATGAACACATTCACTGTCAGATATATCCCATTTAACAAATGCATAAGGAAGAGCCCAGTAAAGCTAGGATACTTGAGTGTACATTTCATCCTGACCCACCTTTGAAAAATTTTGATTTTTGTAAACCTGAGCACTCATGTCTGGTGACTGTGTCTTGCTTTCACATGGGCTAACACTAATGAGTTGAATGAAGAGTTTTTCTTTGCATGCTAGCCCAAATTTCTCAGTTGAAAAATGAATTTCTCTGCTTTTGGTGAGGGGTGGGTGAGTAACACAAGTCAAGGGGGCAGATGTCACCCAGCCAAGACATATTTTCTTGGTCAATGTCAAGGAAGGCTCAGCAATCCAAAGTCACACAGCTGTAAAGCTGTGAAGACTGGCCAGCTGAAGAGCTGAGTTCTCATCCAAAAAAAAAAAACAAAAACAAAAACAAAACAAAAAACACTTCACTACCTCTTTTGAGGCAAGACTTCCAAGCTGTTTTGTAAAGGAGCCACTTAAAGCTCTCTTCTCTCTCTCCCTATTTTACCTTTTAATGTTACTTTCTAAAAACAATTTGCAGTGCTATATCCACAAATTTTTTTTCAAGGAAATGATTAGATATTTTGCCAAACAAACAAACAAACAAGCAGCAGTGGGCTTTGAATGAGGTATAGGAAAATAATGCATTCTAAGAAAAGATGGCTATACAAAATAAACCGAAATAAAAAAAAAAAAAGGACATAGGATAATTCTTGGATGAACATCTAGATTTCAAGTAGAATGTTCTCTTGTGTGCAATTACGTGAGCATGGCATAGATGTTATGGAATAATTTTCTAGATTCCCCTGTGTGTTTCTTTGCTTCTAGTTGGAATGTCTTCTCCAAGTTTCTTGGCCTCTATTCTTTGTGTGTGTCTGTCGGTTTCAGTCTGACTTCACCTGACATCACACCAGGAACTTCATAAATGAAGCTATTGCCTTCTCTTCTTGATTATTCATGATATTGCATACCTAGGTCTTATCACTTCCTAAAATAAAAATAATCTCTTACAATGGCCTGGAGGCTCATCATCTACAAATTACTTTCTGTCTATCTGATTTTGTTCAATCCTCACCGTGGTCCTCTGAGTATCATCCTATTTTCATGGACACCTAGCTTGAACTGCAAGATACTTTGCATCTTGCTATCGGAAAGAGAGCTGGGATCCATATCCCACATCATTTGATTCTCTACCCTCTGTTCTTTGTTTTGGTCATGTAGCTTCTCCATAGGGGCACTCTTCAGATGCTGTCCTCTTGTCTTCAGGTCTGTGTCATGGGCCTTGCACACCTATATAGGGATGAGATCCACAATAGCATTCTAGGAACTGCCATCCCAGGCAGTGCCTCCGTCTTTCCCAAATGGTACATTTATTTATGTCTCAGTTCTGTTCTCCAACCCAAGCCTAGCATCCACACAGTGATTCTCTTCAATATAGACCTTAGGCACGGTCAGTAGGAGGGGTACTGCCTTGGTGCTATGCCCCCAACCTCTTTCAACTTGTTAACTTGCTGCACTAGCTTCATACCCACACCCTCACCAGAACTGACTGCCAGCAATGCATGCAGGCCCTGCTGTAATTAAGTATTGATTTCGTGTAACATGTGTATACAGAGGAAGTTCATCTCATTTGTGGGCTGCTGTTATCTGTCGGTAGAACAAAATGTGTGATTATCAGTGGATATCCTATGGCTATGTATGGCGAACTGTAACCTCAAATCCATCTAATTGTAGTGACATTACGGTACGCCCTTCAGGAGTGGACCATTTGTCTTAACATGGCCTCTGCTGCTGTTGGCCTGCTTTTGTCCCTAGAAATAGCTGCACAGATTCTTCATTGCAGCACCTTCTTAGTTCCAATTTGGCCTTGCCGGATAGAAACTAGCAAAGTCCATTTACTATAATGTAATATGGCTGTGGCTTCAAATAAATGGAGCACCAGGTATTATTTGTTTTCTGCTTTCTTTCGAGTGGTCACACCTCCTGGCATTCTTCTGGTAACCTTGCTATTCCCAGGAGAGCAAGACAAGAAATTCTGGATGGAAACAAAGTTCACATCATTAACACCGTCAGGAAAAGCTGGTAGGTTCTTGCATCCCCCATCACCTTTATATGGCATTCACGAGCCCCTGGGCTGAGTTGAGATTGCTCTGCTCTGTAGATTTGATGAGGTAGGTATACTGGGGGGAGAAACCCTCCCACCCACCACAGGACTGGAAGCCCAAGGAACTGGGACTTGAGTCTCTCTTAATTGTGTGATTTCTCTTTCCATTTGACAGCTTCATCTCCACTGAACCACTGGCTGTCTTGATTAGGAACTTTCTCCTACCAGTGGAATGGAAGTTTCTAAATAAAGATATGAGCTGTTTGTGTAGGTGTCTTTACTTGTTTGGAGTTTTCCATCATGGGGAGGGAGATTGGATGGAATAACCTACGTAGGTGGTGACCTGTCTTCATTGCTTGCTCAAAATATTGGCCTGGGGTATCAGGAGATGAACCAATTAAAAGGTCTTATTTCTAAGGCTGGCAGTCTCTCCTTTAACACAGTTTTATCTCTCACCTACTGCTACCTCAGGTTACTTCCATTAGGTGTTTCTTTTGCTGCCATGTAAAGAGATGAAAAATAACATTGTAGACAGACTGCTGGTAGAGGGGAAGGTTTCCAATCCTGTGCACCATTGTGGGTTATGTCTCTGAAGCACACGCTGAACTCAAGCTCCATTTTAAGTGTCATTGTATTATAGTCTATTCGCCTGGCTGAGTTAAGCGTCCTAAAGTAGGGAATGGCAAGTAATCGTCAATCACACTGCGGGGTGTCAACTGTACCTTAAATATGTCACTCAGGAATCTGGTGAATAAGCCAGAAACAAAAGTGTAAAGTAAAAAAAAATCTTCCTCCAATGTCCTCCTCTGATACATTTCAGCAGGGGTCTTTTAGGGGCCATGTTGACAATAATAGTGCACAAATCGTGAATGCCCCTTTCTGTACTTTCTGGTATGGGATGGAGGGTATATGGGGAAGATTTAGGCTTTGGGGTCACGTGGCTCTGGGTGCAGATTTCCCGGCTCTTGGATACTGAACAAATAATGGCTCATCCCCTCAGAGCTTCAGTGTTCTCATCTATGTGCTTTGAGCCTAATAGGGATCTTAAAGGTCATGAGGCCTGAGTAGGCAGCACTCACAAAGCCATCTAGTACGTAGTGGACACTCCTTGAAGTGTCCTGCCACTACAGTTCCTAGTCACTGAGTCCATTACAGCTCTGACGATACAGCACTTTTGCAACGTTTACGTGTGTTTCTTTCCTCTTAATGACATATAAATCCATCCACAAGAAAATGTCATAAGGATGCTTTGATCTATAAAATGTTCAGAATTTCTTAAAACCCTAATGTAGAGTGTGGCTCTCTAAAAGGCTGGGTCTGGGCCATTGCCATCAGCAGCAGATTTTGCTGAATAGTACTATATATGCTTAATAATAAGGTTTTCCTTTTTTTGTAAACCATTTTTTTGTGTGGAACTATTTTCTGTGATGCTGAGGTTACAGAAAATATCATTTTTCTGTCACTGTTGGTGTTCTTCAGGTCCCCACTTTTAAATGGATGTGCCTTTGGAAACCTGGGTAGTTATCTACATCAGAAAAACACCTTATCCTGGGCTGCATTGGGTGACTTGGACAAAGCAATGAAATTTAGATGGGGGAATGCTATGTATTACATTTTATAAGAGCCAGCTTCCAATAATAACCATCTGACCCTTGTGATCCTATGTTTTCAATTTTCTTTTTAAAGAATGCAACAAGCAATGCTGCCAAGGCATATTTTTCTGTCAAGTGTTCGCTGACTTGTGAGTTGCTGGGGAGATTTTCTGTCTTCAGTGTTAGAAGACACAAACATTCACCACTTATGTTTTTCTTAGAGTAACTTCTCATGCAGCGGTCTCATGGCATATGCTAAACCCCAGGTTTGTATTTGAAAAGAAAGTCCCTGTGTATGAATGCAGAGAAATAGGGGCATAATTTTCACCTTGGTTCTAGGTTTTTGTTTTGGTTTGGTCTTTTTGACTTGGGTATGAGCTCAATGTTTGGTAATTAAAAGAATAAAAGTAGAAGCCCATCACTAACACCAAAATGCATTTATTGAGTGGCTATCTTATACACATCCCTTTTCTAGGCTTTATTCTGAGGCATTTTCTATAACATAGCCTATCTCAAAGACTGTTTATTAAAGTAGCACTTTGGGAATCCCTGGTGGGAAGTCGGTGTGATATTCGGTGTACCTTCCCCAACTACCATGTAGGGCATCACCCTGAGGGTGCCTGTGTAGGAAGAGGATTCATTTAAAAATTCATTTCTAGGAAATGCCCTGTATCTTTGTACAAGAAATCCAGATAACCTGAGTGTTATTTGGCTTTGTAAAAATATTGAGCTGAATCCTGATCTCAGTTTCTGCCTCCTTTCCTTTTCTCTTCTTTCTAAACAAAAGAGCAGTTTAACATTAGCATAGTTGCTGTATTAGTTATCTATTGCTGGATAACAAGTTGTCCCCAAATGTAGTGGCTTGAAGCAACCCACATTTATTGTCTCCCACCTTCTGAGGGTCAGGAATTCAAGAGTGGCTTGGCTAGGTACTGGCTTGGGGTTTCTCATGAGGTAGTGGTTAGTGTCAGTAGGGTTGTGGCAATCTGAACACTTGACCGGGACTCAAAGATCCATTTTCAAGGTGGTTCAGTCACTTGGCTCTTGGTTGGAGGCCAAAGCCTTTCTATATAAGCCTCTCCACAATGTTCTTTAGGACATGGCAGCTGGTTTTCCCCAGAGGTAGTGATCTGGAGAGAGCAAGAGGGAGGAGAAAGAAAGAGAACAAAAGGAAACCATAGTGGCTTTTATAAATATCTCCAAAGTCACAGAACTGTCACTTTCTCTTTATTTGTTGGAAATGAGTGACAAGTCCAGCTCACATTCAAGGGGAGGAGAATTAGACTCCTCCTCTTAAAGGGAGGAGTATCAAAGAATTTGGGAACACACATTAAAACTATCACAGTTGTATGTGTCATTTAACGTTTCTGAAGTATAGGGAACAGGGGTAGCTCAGTTGGTTGAGCATCTAACTCTTGATTTCAGCTCAGATCATGATTCTAGGGTTGTAAAATCGAGTCCCGTGTTGGGCTTCATGCTAAACATGGAGGCTGCTTAAGATTCTCTCTCTCTCTCTCTCTCTCTCTCTCTTTCTCTCTTTCTGTCTCTCCTTCCTTCCTCCCACCTTCTGCCCCTCTCCCCTGCTTGTGTCCTCCCTCTCTTTAAAATACAAAAATAAATAAATAAATAAATAAATAAATAAATAAATAAATAAATAAAGTTTCCAAAGAGTTCCCAAACCCTGTTTCTTTTTTTTTAATATTAAATTTAGTGTCAAATTGGTTTTCATACAACACCCAGTGCTCATCCCAAAAGGTGCCCTCCTCAATGGCCATCTCCCACTTCCCCCTCCCTCTCACCCCCCATCAACCCTCAGTTTATTCTCAGTTTTTAAGAGTCTCTTATGGTTTGCCTCCTTCCCTCTCTGTAAATTTTTTTTCACCCTCCTCTCCCCCATGGTCTTGTGTTAAGTTTCTCAGGATCCACATAAGAGTGAAAACATATGGTATCTGTCTTTCTCTGTATGACTTATTTCACTTAGCATAACACTCTCCAGTCCCATCAACGTTGCTACAAAAGGCCATATTTTATTCCTTCTCATTGCCAAGTAGTAGTCCATTGTATATATAAACCACAACTTCTTTATCCATTCTTCCGTTGATGGGCATTTAGGCTCTTTCCACAATTTGGCTATTGTTGAAAGTGCTGCTATAAACATTGGGGTACAAGTGCCCCTATGCATCAGTACTCCTGTATCCCTTGGGTAAATTCCTAGCAGTGCTATTTCTTGGTCATAGGGTAGATCTATTTTTAATTTTTTGAGGAACCTCCACACTGTTTTCCAGAGTGGCTGTACCAGTTTGCATTCCTACCAACAGTGCAAGAGGGTTCCCATTTCTCCACATCCTCGCCAGCGTCTATAGTTTCCTGATTTGTTCATTTTAGCCACTCTGACTGGCGTGAGGTGATATCTCAGTGTGGTTTTAATTTGTATTTTCCTGATGAGGAGTGATGTTAAGCATCTTTTCATGTGCCTGTTGGCCATCTGGATGTCTTCTTTAGAGAAGTGTCTATTCATGTCTTCTTCCCATTTCTTCACTGGATTATTTGTTTTTCAGATTTTGGATACTAGCCCTTTGTCCGATATGTCATTGAAAATATCTTTTCCCATTCTATCGGTTGCCTTTTCATTTTGTTGATTGTTTCCTTTGCAGTGCAGAAGCTTTTTATCTTGATAAGGTCTCAATAGTTCATTTTTGCTTTTAATTCCCTTGCCTTTGGAGATGTGTCAAGTAAGAAATTGCTGCGGCTGAGGTCAGAGAGGTTTTTTCCTGCTTTCTCCTCTAGGGTTTTGATGGTTTCCTGTCTCACATTCAGGTCCTTCATCCATTTTGAGTTTATTTTTGTGAATAGTGTAAGAAAGTGGTCTAGTTTTATTCTTCTGCATGTTGCTGTCCAATTCTCCCAGCACCATTTGTTAAAGAGACTGTCTTTTTTTTCCATTATATATTCTTTCCTGCTTTGTCAAAGATTAGTTGGCCATACTTTTTTGGGTCCAATTCTGGAGTCTCTATTCTATTCCATTGGTCTATGTGTCTGTTTTTGTGCCAATACCATGCTGTCTTGATGATTACAGCTTTGTAGGAGAGGTTAAAGTCTGGGATTGTGATGCCTCCCGCTTTGGTCTTCTTCTTCAATATTACTTTGGCTATTCGGGGTCTTTTGTGGTTCCATACAAATTTTAAGATTGCTTGTTCTAGCTTTGAAAAGAATGCTGGTGCAATTTTTATTGGGATTGCATTGAATATGTAGATTGCTTTGTGTAGTATTGACATTTTAACAATATTTATTCTTCCAATCCATGAACATGGAATGTTTTTCCATTTCTTTGTATCTTCAATTTCCTTCATAAGCTTTCTATAGTTTTCAGCATACAGATCTTTTACATCTTTGGTTAGGTTTATTCCTAGGTATTTTATGCTTCTTGGTACAATTGTGAATGGGGTCAGTTTCTTTATTTGTCTTTCTGTTGCTTCATTATTCGTGTATAAGAATGCAACTGATTTCTATACATTAATTTTGTATCCTGCGACTTTGCTGAATTCATGTATCAGTTCTAGCAGACTTTTGGTGGAGCTATTGGGTTTTCTATGTATAATATCGTTCTCAATGGTAGTAGTGTCTTTTCTCTCCTAGCTCTAAGGTGCAAAGTCTCTTGCTGTAGAAGAACTATAGTATATTATTAGCCTTCTGTATAAATCTCTGCTTCCAATTGCTATCCTTTTGCATTCTGGGCAGAATCTGTCTCAGCCAGTGGAGAAATAATAAGCTGAGACATTTTGCTGATCTCAAACAGAGCATTTCCCTGTGGTTTTAAGGCTTGCCTTCATCATGTTTTCATTAAAACATGGATGGTATCTCTGAAGAGTAAGTTTGAGTGGACTGGCATTTATTTTGTGAGCATTGGGGATAGAGAAGAGCATCTCTCTAAATTTGTGGTTCTCCTTGGTAAGACAAATTTAAAGAAATAACATCTTCATAAATAAAATATAGGAAAGATCATCAGAAAATACTGGAGTATATTCTGAAGTTAGGATAGTAATAAGATTTTTTGTTTATAGTAACCTCTTGAGAAACATTAAGTATTTCTAAGATATTAACTTAGGGGCCTGCTAGTGAGAAAGGGAATGATCTGGAGGGTTGATGTGTTTTTAATCTTTTAAATTAACATACAGTAAATTATCATTTTTGATACACAGATCTATGAATTATAACACATGTATAGATTTTTGTAACTACACCCACAATCAAAATCCCAAACAGTTGCATCACTCCCAAATCTCCCTCTTGCTACCCCCTCATAATTGTATGCCCCCCTCCAATTCCTTTCAACCTCTGATTTTTTCTCTGTCACTATAGTTTTGTCTTTGAGAGTGCCACATAAATGGAATTATATGGTGTGTAATATTTTGACACTAAATGCTTTCATTTATTACAATGCTTTTGAGATTCATTCAAGGTCTTGTAGGTATCAACAGTTCATTCCTTTTATTGCTAAGTTGTATTCTGTTGTATGGATGTACCACAGTTTGTTTATACATTTGCCTGCTGAAGGAGGTTTGAGTTGTTTCCAGCTTTTGGCGATTATAAATAGAGCCAATATACACATCTATGTACACTTGTTTGAGTAAACATAAATTTTCATTTCTCTAGGGTAAAAATGTAGGAGTGGGTCACATGGTAATTGAATATATAATTTTATAAAAAACTGTCAAACTGGTTTCTAGAGTGTCTGTGCCATTTTGCGTTCCCACCAGCAATGTATGAGAGTTCTAGTTGCTTCACATGATTACCAACACTTGAAATTATTGAATTTTTATTTTAGTCATTCTGTTACATGTGTACTAGTATCTGATTGTGGTTTTAATTTACATTGACCTAATGGCTAATGTTTTCTTTGGCATATCCTCTTTGATGAAGTGTCTATTTAAGTATTTTTTAAAAATTTTTAAATGGGTTATTTTCTTACTGTTGAGTTTTCTGAGTTCTTTTCATATTGTGCTTTTATTGTCATGTCTGTGCACTGTTTGCATAAATCCAGCACAGAAATATTTTCTCCTCTGCTTTTTAAAAACATTTTTAAAAATATTTGTTTATTTTTGAGAGAGAGAAAGAGAGGGAGCAGGGGAGGGACAGAGAGAGGGAGACACAGAATCTGAAGAAGGCTCCCGGTTCTTAGCTGTCAGCACAGAGCCTGATGTGGGTTCAAACTCACAAACTGTGAGATCATAACCTGAGCCAATGTCAGACGCTTAACCAGCTAAGCCACCCGGGAGCCCCTTTCTCCTCTGCTTTTTAAAAATATCTCATACTTGTGGTGCCTCAGTGGCTCAGTTGGTTAAGCGTCTGATTTCAGCTCAGGTCATGATCTCACAGTCTGTGGTTTCGAGCCCCACGTCTAGCTCTCTGCTGACAGTTCAGAGCCTGGAGCCTGCTTCGGATTCTGTGTCTCCCTCTATCTGCCCTTCCCCTGCTTGTGCTCTGTCTCTCTCTCTCAAAAATAAACATTAAACAAATTATAAAAAATAAAAAATGTTTTATATTTTACATTTAGATCTAAGATCCATTTTACTTAAATCCAATTTACTTAATGTGTGAGGTTCAGATTGGGAACTCTCGTTCTCTCTGTCTCTCTTTCTCTCTCCCAATCATCTATCCATCTGACATATAGATGTCCAATTGTTCCAACACTGTTTGTTGAAAAGACTACCCTTTTGCCATTGAATTGCCTGTGCAGCTTCATATGCATAAATCAACTGGCCATATTTATGTTGGTCTATTTTAGGAATCTCTGTTGAGACTTTTCTAGTTCTTCATATGGTGAGTAACATTATATTGTATCCTGGACATTTTGAATCTAATGTTATGAGACTCTGGGTCCTGTTTAAATGCTATCAAGAATGTTTGGAAGTTTTATTCTAGTAGGCATTTAAACTGCTTAGGTTCAGATCACTTGTTCCAATCAGCATTCTGGAGATTGTGGTTTCAATGCCAAGTCCATTTTCAAAACTTTATATTGCTATTAAGATCACTGAACAGCAGTCCCAGCTGCCCAGCCAAGACATAGGTGGTTGACTAAGGTATGTTGTTTAGGGTCAGATCTATGCATGAGCCACTTGGGATAAGTCCAGAAGTCGTAAATAATTTCATGAGTTCATTTTCCCAAGCTTCTTTTCTCTGTGGTCTCCTAGTACCTTTGGTTCCCCATGGTTCCTCTTTTCTACCTTCCACTCAGAAAATTGGGGCTTTGCTTATCCCACTCTGCTGCATATTTCCTATGAATCCATCCTTGTCCAGGGCCATGTAGCAGAAAGAGAGAGTGAAAAAAGTTACACACACACACACACACACACACACACACACCAGTAACCAGGGTTGCTCCATACGGTCTTAAAGACCACAGGTCTTTTGGTCAGACAAGAAACATCCCCTTCTTCAGAGTTTTAGGTGCCTGGATATCACTATAGCCTGTATGTAAGAAGATGGGAGAAAAGAGAGAGAGGAAGGGAAAAAAAAGGGAAACTGGAGATTTTGGTCCTCTCTCTAGCCCTGAGGGATCCCCTTTCCCCCTTCTCATGCCCAAGCTAGAGAGCTTCTTTTAGGGCTCTCTTTGTGTCTTGTACCCAGTTCTGAATTTCAGGTTTCCTTCAGTTTGGGCAGGGGATACTGGGGAAAAATGACAAAAATGGCAAGAGAAAAACATCCTCCAATTTCAAGGAGTGGGGAAACAGACTCCTATCTGATGTTATGGCACTGGGATCTAAATATTGTTATGACTTTTGGAAAAAATGAATTTCTGCAAACAACTATTTGATCAAGAGTTTCAAAATAGTTATATTTAAACATTATTTTATAATATGTATTTTCTGGAATAGTTCTTACTTCCTATCATTTGTGGTTTATCAGTGGTACAGATCACAAAGGAAAGGCAAGATCAATATTCAAATCTTTCTCTTTATTTGCTGGTTTTCAAAATAATGAAGTAACTCACCATTATCCTCTAATGATGATCTATTAGAGTTTTTTCTTTCTTTTAAAAAAATCATTATGATCTCATGGCTTTAAACAAATTTGATCTGTTTATATCCACTGAAATTATTAACCTCATTGATGCTCAAATTGAGTACAGAGCTTTTCATTATCATTTGATCACCTTGGATAAACCATGACATAGGCCAAATCACTTGTTCACATCACAGCGGGAACAGGTGATAGTTTACAGGTAAGACCCCCAGACGGCTAATCTTTTCCTTGAAGACATATTACAATTACTGGCCAGCACGTGTTCAGGAACGAAGTACAGTGTTATCCACCCATTTATTTTATAATTATTCATTCATTGAATAATTATTCAATTGAAACACTCATTGAACCAACAGACATTTATTGAATACCTACTGTACCCCAGCTGCTGTGTTAGACATAGGGATCTTAATAAGCCAATAGAAATAGACATGTTTCCTGCCCTCAGGGAGATCATATCTAGTCAGGGAAATAGAGGCACTAATTAAATATTTGCACAAATGCATGTTAAATTGTAATGTGACAGGAACTAACAAGATTATTCTGAGGAGGCATGTGGAAGTGATCAGGAGAGCTGGACCCTTCTGGAAGGCCAGAGAAAGCCTCCCTTAGATAAGATGGCTTCCCTGACGTCTGAAGGAGGGAAAGAGGCTGGCCAAACAAAAGAGGGAGTATATGTCAGTACTTATATAGTATAATCTCTCCTTGCTGTCCCTGTTTTTCATTATAATCTGGATCCATGCCAACTGTAATCTTCCTAAGGCCTAGACTGAAAAAAGTCTCCTCTAGGCTTCTACTGCTATTCAAAAAAAGTTTGTTTCCCCTTAACTTCCATTTCCCTTCCCCCCAAAATGTCACTAACCTCTTCTGGTCACCAGGTCAAATATACAAAGTAGGTTGTTTGAACAAATAAAGATTTTCTATTCTCTCCCTAAAACAGAAAAATCCATCCAGAAAGTCATATAATCTCCTAACCTTCCCATGATTTTTTCTTTGGGACGCTGTTGGATTTTTTTTTTAAGAAGAGTTCAGGAGCACTTAATTATCTGCAGAACAAGTTGGATCATGTCTCCAAGCTCAGTTTGGATTCAAGCTGAGCCCTCTAAGCAATAGGCCTCCTGGGGCTTGCTTCAGTGGCGCACATTTACATTGGTTACTCCTGGTAACCAGGCCTTGAGGTAAAGGAAAAGAAAGCTTGGATTGCAGCTAAATAAAGAACTACCCAGACACCTGGCTGTTTACCCAAGGGACCATCCCCTTAGGGGTGGATCTGGCCTTTTCAGAGGGTGGAGAGGCTTGACAGAGAGAGGGCAGGAGAGAGAAAGAGAATGCACAAGCACAGTGGCCCTTCTGCCTTAAATTAGGAGATTTTGTTCTGACAAGTGCTCCAGGCACCCCTCTGTTGCTCTCAACAATGAGATGTATTCTGAGAGTGCTGTGAAGCCAGTATGGCAGGCTTTTCTTTGTGTTCCTTCTTCCTTAGGCTCAGCTTTTGGCAGCTGCAAGACAGTGTAGAGGCCCCCACCTTGGGCCTGATAAGAATGCACACTTGGCCCGAATGGCCAGTAGCCATCCTGTGGATGCTCATGGCTTACAGCAAGAGAAGAGCCCTCCTTCTGGCTCAGGGACCCTCCTGCCCTGATCAGGCGCTGTTGGTCCCACAGTAGCAACCACCAGAAAAGCCAACCTTGGTTTGCTGCCCAGGGCTATTATGTCACAGTTGATGACCCGCAAGTGTTCATAGGGTCTTGGCCAGAATGATCTGGCCAGAGTTACAATTTCAAGGGAGAAACATTTCATTGGTGGTTCTTTTTTCCAAACCCAAGCCAGCTAAAACTGAAATGGATTTTATTGCTCTTACAAGTGAATATTCCCTGGGTAGATATGGCTTCAGGCATAACATGATTCAAGTGATGTCAGGAGCCCTTGATGTCTTTCCTAAGCTATAAAAGAAAAATCAGGGTGCTGTTACTAAAAGAAAAAAAGTAACGTTGGGTTGCCACAAAATAATAAATGTCCACATCAGTTAGTATAATATACACAGTATGCCTGGATGGGATTATTTTTTTCTTCTCTCTCCTTCTTTCTGGAAATTTCTGGTACTTCTCATGGTTAAAGCAATGAAGGAGAATGTTTGTAATGCAACTTCAAGAAAGGATGGAGATGATGAGGTATACAAGATAGTCTACCAGGAAGTTAACCTTTACAAGGCAAGATGTCAAATTGTTTCTTTAAAATCCACCCATGTGGCGCGTGGGAGGCTCAGTGGGTTAAGCGTCTGACTTCAGCTCAGGTCATGATCTCAGGGTTTGTGGGTTTGAGCCCCACGTCAGACTCTGTGCTGACAGCTCAGAAGCCTGAAGTCTGCTTCAGATTCTGTCTCCCTATCTCTCTGCCCTCCCCCGCTCACATTCTGTCTCTGTCTCTCAAAAATTAATAAACATTATAATAAAATAATGAAATAATCCACCCAGAGCCCAGCCACTATGGTGGTGTCTTTTCCACCTACTATCCCTACTTTCGTCCTCATGGTTTGAAGCTCCTTGCTTCCTAGGAGCAGAACTGGTAGGAAAGATAGTGACTACTGAGTCACAAAGAGGTGGTGACAGGGTGGAGGAGAAGGAGATGAAAGGAAAGAGGGAGGTCTTGAAGTGGGAAATGGTTGTGAAGGAGAGGGTCTGCAGCTAAAGTCCTGGTTTTGTGGGGAAGTTCTATGAATCTCTAGTGAGAGAGATTCAGCTGCAAAATGTATGGGGGCACATTACAGGGCTGGAACACTATCCAAAACTTAGCATCCTTTGGACTCAGCAGAGGTTAAAAAATTTATGAAACGCTCTTAGGAGTTCGTGTGTGTGTGTGTGTGTGTGTGTGTGTGTGTGTGTGTGTGTTGGCCTCGTTTAAGGAGGGAAGAGCAACAAGTGCCTGAATCTCCCCCCCACCCCCAAGGAAGCTGGGAAGTGAGCAGAGCCCAATGGATGGACCAAACAGCTGATCAGTTTCTCTTTTCTTTGTAAATGATTGTCCTCCTCTCTCATTCAAGACCAGAGTTTCATATACAGTCATTCAGTGGCTATCCTGTGAAGGATTAATGTCTCTCTACAAAGACATTGTACCTGAGTTGTTACACTCATAGCCTTGGGGTCAGACAGAGCTCAGCTTGGTTCCCTTCTCCAGCACACACTACTCATGTGATCTGTATTACTGCCGTGACCTCCAGCATGTTATTTCTCCTCACACGTAGTAAGCTCTCCTCACACGCGGACAATGGTGATGCAGATTCCTATTATTTTTGCTGAGTTTAATTGTGTGGGATTTTGGGAACTTGGGTCTGAGGGTCAAGTTTTTTTCTTTGAAAAAACAAAAAACTTACTGAAATAGAGACTTAAATATTCAGGATAAGAGCCCCAGCTTTGCTATTGCTTGAGTAAGAGCGCAAAAGTCACCTCACTGGGCTTTGCTCTCTGTAACTGCACGGTGTGTCTGTGTGTGTGTGGGGGGGGGCGGGTAGGAGTGATCAAAACAAGTGATGCTCCCCCATCTCTCAAGATTGTGTTAGAACCTGGGTGGGCTGTAGCTTTGTTAATTCTTGCTGGGAATAATGGGCGGGATAGTGTGTCAGAGGACAGGGTCTGGAGGGGGGGAAAGAGGGGAGAAGAGACGTTTCCAACCACCAGGTGTTACGAGTAACATCACCTCCGCTTCTCCTCTCCTTAGGTGGTTCAGGGCAAGAGGTGAGGCAGCACGTGCTACCATAACATCTCAGCCTCCATGTGAGGGACATCTCTCCCAGCCTCTGTGTTTTTCTTCAGGAACTGAGACCTGCCACACTGGTGAGATTCTCTCCTAAGCCCCACTCAGAACTTTGTGCAAGCAAAGGTATTTAAATTCATCTGTTCTGATTCAGAGCCGTGAAAAATCATTTTGTGTGCTGAGATCAGAGAGGGAAGAAAAACTTCGTGCATTGTTTCTTTTCGATCTATGGAGTCATGAGATGGCTTCTATAATTCTAGAAATTGTGACAAGGCATCCATAAAGATGAGGCAGAATCCCCAGGCAGCAGTTACCGTAGCTTAAAGCAACATTATTTACTCTCCATTCATGGAAGTGTGGCAGCATTTAAGGACTTTATTTAATTCCTTCATCACATGAGCAAATGAGCAATCTGCAAGCCAGGCAAGTGGAGGCCTGGAACCTCTGGCGTCTCCCTGAGACTGAGGCTCAGGTATGCCTGGCTGTTCGGGCTTTGTCCACAGTTACTTTGTGCACTTACAAAGAGTGAGTGAGTCCGTTTAATTTACATTTAAAGCTCTTTCGGCGTAAAGCCAGATTCCTACAAAAATGTTCTGACTTAATTCAACTCCATTCCTTTCAAATTAATTCATTTAAAAGAACATATGTTGAGCAACAGTTGGTACCATGTATAAAAATGAACTGGGCCAATGCTCTGTGCAAAGCTAAGTGGATATCGGCAATTGCTACGTGACCCACTGTAAACAGTGGGGTGAAGGCAGCACTGGAATTCACAGATGCCTGAGCTCTTTCACTGACCAGATGTGGCCAGTTAGTTTCCGTTTTCCTTGTTTTCCTTCTCAGCTCCTTCCTTTGCCTGATAACTGACACACTCATTTATTCAGCCAATATTAAGGACCTGAGTGTAGGCCCAGCAGAGAGGCAGCTCGGGGAGGAAAGCTGATTGTTCTCCTCCGTCTGCAGAGCTTATCTGATAACATCAAGGAGCCCAGCTAGAGAGCCCGGTGGTGGGTTGTGAACACAGGCAAGCTGACAGCTCCCTCAGCACCAGTTCCTCATCTTCACGTGGAAATAATCATCATATGTACTTCATATGGTGGTGAGGACTGGAGGAACTCATGTGTATCAAAGATTCAGTGTATTTTTCTGGCACACAGCAGGGGCTCAAGAGTTGCTCTCTGTCATCGCCATCATTGTGGCCTATTTCAGATTAGAAATTCCTAGAGGTCAATGACATTTACATTTTATGGATGATGAACAGCTTCCAACACCTGTTAACAAGCAATTTGTATCAATAAGTACCAAATACTAAAGAATAAAATACTAATAAAAATGCTAAAAGTTAAGTGTTTTAGATTTCTGCCCCAAGCCTCTGCCTGTAAGGAGGACTGTATGTGGTTAGCTTCATCCGTATCATCCTTCACAGCAGCAAGCTGGGCCTGGTAAACAGGAGAAGGAAGGAAGGAAGAAGCTACGAGGGGCTGCATGGTAAGGAGCACAGAGAGAGCCAGCCTCGAGAGAGCCCAGGGAGGGTTCTGCACACCTGGTTTGGGAAGGAGCATGGGGGAAACCCTGACCTTGAAGAAGGAGAGGAAAAGACTGGGGCATAGCCCCCTTGTGTTAGGCAGGAGGGGAGAGACAGAATGAGAGAGAGAAGAGGAGGGAGTGAAGAAAGCCTGGAGGGCAGCACTGGCTTCCTGGGCCTGCAAGGGTGAGTCACGCAAGGCCCTGGGCTCAGAAGGGCCCCACACTCTGTTCATGCTCTCCTGTCAGCCTCTGAAAACTCTTGATAGTTTTTGCACAAGGGATCCCACATTTTCACTTTGCACTGGGCACGACAAATTAGCTGGTTCTGCCTCAGGGAGATACTGGTGGAAGTTTTCCTGTGCGAGGTGAGAGTAATCTCTTTTCAGTGTCTTCTTGAGATTTGAAGATCTTTCAGTTATTTTGAGGGGGGACAGTATTCAGTTGTGGATCCTTTGACCAAAACTCTAGATTGGGCTGGGCGTCAAGGTGGTTCAGCTTTGTCCATAACAGAAGAGCTGCTCTCCTCCACCCTGTGGTAGGAGTCCTTGGCACCTGCCCAGCCCAGTTCCTGTGCAAAACCCATGGGAAGTTTGCAGGCAACCTCCACAGTGTGCTCGCTGCATCAGGCTCTCTGCATCATGCCCTTCCTCTGGCAAAATGTTTCATGCTGAGAGAAAAAGCTCCAGGCGTTCCTTGGTGATAGTGGTAGTGGGGGTTAAGTAAAGAAAACAGTGCTCCTTGAAATGGTGTGCAGGACATGGAGAACTTCTCGCCAAAGAGAGGTTCATACTTGGGAAGCCACGCACTTCCGCTTCTGGTTGGATTTTGTGCACAGCCGCTTTTTCTTCCTGCCGCTTACATTCCGCCAGAAAGGCACCGTGTAGAGAGGATGAAGCACTGTGAGTTCAGCCCATTATCAAATGGTTTCAAGGGTCATTTTGATCTTGTCAGGATCAGCAGGCTTCCTTTCAGCGGACCTAAAAAGGCTGACAGAAACAATAAATGGGCAATTTTGCAACTCTTTGTCAGAGTTGTACTTTGGGGACAAACTCTGCCATAAACACTGATTTCTAGTCCCCCTCTCCATGTACCCACCATTTCAGATATGATGCCCCCCCCATCCCTGACCACCACATAGTCATCAACTTATCTTGCCAACATCGTGGCAGTGAGTGATGTGCGGCTGCTTGTCTATCTGCTCTGTAGTACTTACACTACAAGGAACCAAACATGATGTATACCTCACGGCATACATTCGTCTCTAATTTAGTGCCCACATATCTGTAATAGTTGTATTGAACTGAAGCTGAGAAAAATCACCCTTGCCACCCTCCATTTTTAGGGAGTCTGTGATAGGTTGGAGGATTACCCTATCGATCACTAGTCAGGAATGATTACCTCTCACCCTCCTCTGCCTCATCAATAAATGGCCCCAAATTTCAATTCCAGGAGACACATTCAAAACAGGAATGTCTGGAGCTGTGAACAGAATTATAAATACAACAGAATCTAAAAGAAAGCATTCATACCCAACAGACAGATTATAGGATATGCCACACCCTGTAAAGGATTTAGACTTTTAAGAGTATTAACACTTTTTCCATGGAAGATTGTTCCTTTCATGGAAATTATAATTCCTGTTATTTCTTGATACTGACAATGAAAATTACATATATTTTCTTCAGGCTAAGAAAATGCATATATTTTCTTAGTATTTTAACTAAGTAGTGAAATAAGACAGCAAGTAGTTCTAAATGGGCTTCAAAGAGACTTTTTAGATCTGGATGTCTTTACAAAGAGATTCTTGGTGCTTTGTTTAAATGCCCCAACTCTAGAGCTGAACCTGGTCCAGATGGCCTGAAATACCATCAACCCCTTAATAGCAAGGCGAATTTGGCATGAAAAACTGGTAGTAAAGAACACTTTAAAAAACAGTAAAAATCTATACTACAGGTATTATAGCAAGACCAACAGATGTGAAATTAAGGGGGAAGGAGGCAGAAAATCCATGCAACATGGATGCTTCTCATCTGAACTAAAGACACTGGTATGAGTCAGTGTTTTTAAGCTGTGTTTGGTAGATTGCTGGCTTCACAGAATCTTAATATGAATTATGTTAAAAATAATGAAAAGAGCTCTGTAGTAAGATAAAGTAAGATTCTCTGAGCTAACAAAGCCAAAAAGATTGTCTTATTGTAGGAATTCTCAATGCTTTTAATTTGCTAAACGGTCTCGTCAATATACAAGGGTGAAGGGCGAACATAATACAGAACACTTCCCAAACTCGTTGCAACTTAGAAAGATTTCCTGAGAAACATTTCAAGGGATTCGAGTTTCAGGACCTTGGGGGAAGCTTCTGTCTTGGTTCTGGGGGAAGGTTTGGAGGCATCAGTGGTGAGCCGGGCAGTGTGTGGCCCACAGCAACGTGGCTGCATTGAAGCGCTCAGTGGTCTAGGACCCAAGGCCATCTGGGCTGGCACTGGGGGAAACCATCACTTTCCCCCTTCCTCGTGAGCCTCCTTTTATGAAGTTCAGAAATCAATCCACAGTGATTCAGCAGGAGGAAGCATAGGCTACAGCTCCAAAATATCAGGTTAATTTGTGTTCTTTGAAGTTTGAGATCTTTGAAGTTCTGTTTTCCCTTGAGAGGTGAAGATGAGAAAAACAAATGTCAAATGTCTTCATATGCTGTGAAAAGAAAGTACAATTAACAACCATGCAGTGTTCCCCAAATGCCTTAGCTAGGGTGCTGGGGCAGAAGTGTCTACAAACTTGGACTCCGCTGGGGTTTTCCTGGGGCGATATGCCCCTGGGATCCAGGAATGCTAGAATCCTGCTTTGCCAGTCACTTTTCCCTTGCCCTCCCCTGTGAGGTTCTGGAAAGGATTATTTACCCAAGGAACAAGAACATGCCTGAAGCTATCACTTTATCTATAGCTGTTTGACTGTTGAGCTCTGACAAAGACTTTGGATCCAAGTGGGACCTTGTGGTTCCATTTTTCCTTCACAACTTTAAATCCCAGTATCTACTGTTGTCCAGCTACCAGGAACAGAAGTTGAGGAGGAAGGGGCAGCAAAATGGCTAGAGAATAAGCCTGAGTCAGTGTACCCACCAGCTGCCAGCCTGGAGAAGAAGGAAAAGCAAGAGGGAAGGTTGACAGGTCAGCATCAAGCCTCTAAGAAATAGGCCCTGACAACAAGCCTAGTTCCATCAGATGAAATAACTAAGAGGTGGGTTGTCTTAGTCTGTTTTGACTGCTCTAACAAAATACTACACCTTGGGTAGCTTTAAACAACAAAAAAGCTATTTCTCACAGTTCTAAGTGCTGGAAATCTGAGTTCAGGGTTCCTGCATGGTTGATTCTGATAAGAGTCCTCCTCTGGGTCACAGACTGCTGACTTCTTGCTGTGTCCTCATGTGGAGGAAGAAGCAAGGGAACTCTCTTGGGTCTTTTTTATAAGGGCACTAGTCTCATTCCCAAGGACTCTGCCCTTATGACCTAATCCCCTCCCAAAAGCCCTGCCTCCTAATACCATCACTCTGGGGATTAGGGTTCGAACATATGAATTTAGGAGGGAGGGGGGCACAATCATTCAAACCATAGCACATTTGGGCCTCTGATGTTGAAGAGGGAGAGGATTGGGAGTTGGCAGACTTTGCCCTGGTCATTGCCTGCTTGCTTGGATAAGTCGAAGCCTGACTCCAGAGCTGGCTTCTCCTTTTCATGCAAGCCCCTGAAGCCCCAGCAGGGCCAAGCCACATTCGAACAGTGACCACTACTGCTCATGTTGATCACCAGCCCCATTTGTCTGGAAGAAGGGTCCCTGCATCAAGACTAGGAGATGAGAGGAGATGGGGCTGGGGCCCTCACACCTTCTTTGATTACTGAATGAACCCACATAGATATGCCTCCTGTCCTTTAAAAGGAACTGCGTATGCAATTTGATAGAGCCCCATCAAAGGGTCAGAGATTAGCATGAGCCATTTTCCCCACTCCTTTCCTTCTCTGGCTAACTCGAACCCCATCTGGAAAAGCTGGTTTTCTGTTTCTGAGCCTGGTTTGATTCTTTTCCCAACCCTGGGATCATAGACTCTGTACTGAATAGCATTCTAAAAGGTCAGCTGACCTATATATGCATCCTCAGACACCTTGAGAATTCCCCAGAGATACAGACCTCTTCTATTTTTTGAAAAAAATCCTGTTAAGAAATACTTTTTTTTAAAAAAAATTAATGTTTATTTTATTTTTGAGAGAGAGAGGGAGAGAGAGGCAGAGCATGAGCAGGGTAGGGGCAGAGAAAGAGGGAGATACAGAACCCAAAAGCAGGCTCCAGGTTCTGAGCTGTCACTACACAGCCTGACATGGAGCTCGAACCCACAAACCATGAAATCATGACCTGGCTTGAAGTCGGACACATAACTGATTGAGCCACCTAGGCGCCCCAAGAAATACTTTCTTTTATCTAACCTCCTGCTTTTGCATTGCTCTTTGTGGAGACAGAAAACGCCTGGGTATATCTGCAGTTAAGCCTTCTGTCTTAAATATTCTTGGTCTTACTTTCTGTGGGCTAAAAAATCCAGTCTTAACCTCTTTTTCCAAGTCTTGTTTTCCTTCCTTTTCACCATATTGTAAGTGTCCCAAGAAAAAATTCCCTTAAATTTGTTAGAATCATCTGGAGACCTTTTTAAACATACCAAATCACACATCACTCTCCAGACTTCCTGAATAAGAATTACAGGGGCAGGAGTGGTTTGGGGTTTGGGAAGGGCTTGCCATTCTGAAACAGGACCCATAAATTACTGGGATCGTTTTGAAGTGCATGCCTAGCTTAGAGTTCTCCCTTTCTTAGGGGATGGTGGCGACCCTGCCCTTCAGAGGTGGGTCTCTGGCATCTAGGTTAGCACGAACATCAGGGATGCAGGGACATCTCATCCAGACAATGCCAAACAGAGTCTTTCTCCCAGAATTTGGAAATGGAACTTAGAGACAGGAGGTCAGTTTCTGAGGGTGACTAGAAGTATGACATGACAAAAATGGAGACACCAAATTATGACATGAAGATAGGGAGCAGCAGAGAGAGATGGTGCACAGGGAAGAGGTAGAGAAGAAAGCAAAACATTGTAATGACTCTTTAGGCTCTGGTTCCAGTCTCCGATTTTGTGCCCTGGAGTTACATGAGACAGAGTATGTCCTATGCAATGAAATTCTCTCTTTGCCTACCCTTGCTAAAACAGATTTTCATTACCAGACACCCAAAAGGGCCCCACCAAATACAGAACTGACAGCATAACTGGGAGAGGTGATAAGCTCACAGCCTATGTCTTCTCTCCCCGTTGACTCACTATGGAAATCTATTTTGCTTTCTTGAGAGGAAACATGTCTCCTTGACTTCTAAAGAATATTTAATTTTCTGCCTAGACAATTTTAACACACCTCAAATGCTGAATGGCCTGCCATGGAAAAAATCTTCCAAACTGTCCTCATAGAAGAAAATAAACCTTGCTAGTTTTTACTAATGGATGTATTCAACCAACAACATGTAAAGTCAGTACTATTATTGGCCCATTTTACATATGAGCAAACTAAGGCATAGGAAAGGTAAATGACTTTCCTTAGGTGACAGAGCTGGTAAACTGTTGAGCCAAGACTTGAAGCCAGATTTAACTACGGAGTCCAAGATTCCAGCCACTTTGCTATACCTGCATTGAAACCAAAATTCAATGGTTGAAAGCAAAACTCTTAATGCTACCTAAGAAGTAATGTGCAAATACTCATTTCTTTATCAAGAGAGCTGTCCAGTTTGGACTCTACAGGAAATAGCAAGCAAGGTGGATTAGAGGCAGTTTTCACAGATGAGTCAGGACTTGACCTGAGGTCAGACAGAGGTAGAGAAGGAGGATGTTGCCATCTTGTCACCCATTTCCTCCTTTAAACAGATCTCTTATTTTCTTCAGATATCCACTCTGTCCCAAAGTGGCCTATGTGCTAGGGGAGGCTGGCTTCCAAGAAAAGACTTTATTTTTCTAAAACCCACCCCCCTTACCAGTAGTTGAGCATGTGACCCAATTTGGACCAATGAGATGCAAGGAGACACTTTCTGGGGAGCTTAAGAGACAGCTTGGTTTTAAAGACAGAGCTGGAGCCACCAGATCAAATCAACCCCAAGTTCTAGCTGACATCCAGACTTCAAGTAATGTTTGTCAGGTTTGACACTATTTTAAGCAAGTTTGAGGTAGATTTTCTGGTACTTGTATAGAAACACTTCCAATTCAGAATTTTCTTTGGAACATTTAGGAACAGAAGCCCAGAGATGTGAATAAACAGCACATTGGTTAAAAAAAATAATAACAATGCAGAGCCTAGAGAGATAACATTTCGTTTTCCCCCAAGTGCTTTGTCCTTGGAAACCCAACCATCCCATCCTTTTATTGCCCACTCACTTTTCAGCAGATGTATTTCTTCTTCATTTTGTGTAATTCGATTCATTCTCAGATGTTTGTTCATCTGACCTTCCAGTTGGTATGGTAACAGCCTGCCTGAACTGTGGCGTTTATCATTCACTTCAAGTTCTTGTCAAGTCAGTAAGAATTAGGTTTGCCTTCTTTCAAGCAGTCCAGGGGACTAAGTCATTAAGGAGGAAAGGTGGCCCTGTCCCCCCACAAGGGTCAATGCTTGAAATTCTCCTGTTAAAACTCCACCACTTTCTTGTGCTCACATTGATTGAGGTGGTTCCTTCCTTTCTGTGGAGCTCTTGTCTCATAGCCATAGAAGGCAACATTTATTTCCACTCTCCACCCCTGTCATGTTACATTAATAACAGGACACAAATTGAGTGGGCAGTTAGTCGATGGATTTGTAAAAGCCACATTAAAAAATACTGGGAAGGAATAAAGGGTAATATCTCAGAATAAGAATCAATCATTTAAAATAATATGTACAAAGGTTAACTATGCACTTATAACTCAATTAAAAAGTTCTTGACACCCTGGAGGGTAAAACATTGAGTAGGAGCATGGCTTAAATCCACCGGATACCTACTGCGTGCTGGGCACTATATGAAGCCCGTCAGGCATGTTACTTCATTCAGTCTTCACAATGACCCTAGGAAATAGCTATGATTCTCTCCATTTTAGGGAGAAAATGACTAACTTTTCCAAGGTCTCACAGCTGACATCTGGGGGTGGGGTTTCGGATTTGAATGGGGACTTGTAGGACCATTTTATTTGCACTACACTGTGCTTCCTTGAACAAAAGCACAGTGATTATGGGGGCAGACTTGCCTATGAGAATGGTAAAATCTGGCCCTGCCATCCACTCATTGTATGTCTTTTGCCAAATTACCTAACCTTTCTGTGCATCAGTTTCCCCATTTATAGAATAAGGATAATCCTAGTAGTAGCCTCTAGTGCAGTCCTCAGAATTAAATGAGTGTACATAAAACACTTTGCACAATGCATAAGCATAATGAACTCTCAAATGATGGCTGTTCTTATAACATAGTGACTGCCTGGTAAGTGCTGTCCACTAGTACTTTCTGTGATGATGGAAATGTTCTAGATATGCATTGTTTAATGCTGCAGTCTCTAGCCTCATGTGACTTTTGAGAACTTAAAATGTAGCTAGTGTCACTGAGGAACAGGATCTTTTATTTCATTTCATTTTAATTAATTACAGTTTACATTTAAACAGCCACATGTGCCTCGTGGCTTCCATATTGCACAGCACAGGTATAGAATGTGCCAGATACAGTATGTATGAAAAAAAATAAGACAGGATTCCTGTGGTTTAATGGAGGAACAAGCTGACAAGCAGATGATTAGTAGGCATGGTGATAAGTACTGTAGTGCAGCAGCCATAGACAAAATGCTACGGAGACACCAAGAGCAAGGGACTAATTTGTGCCTGGGGATCAGGGAGAGATTGTGAGAGGCAATGATGGTTGAGCTAGGCTTTGAAGGGTGAGTAAAGATTCACTTTATTCATTCAGCACATATGTGCTGACAGCCTCCTCTGGGCCAAGCACCAGGTTTGAGAGACTGTACAACTGTCAAATGAGAGGTAAAGGTAAGGGTGCAAAGGAGACAACTGTGTGGGTTAGACTCTTTGAGGAGATCCTGTTGGACAAAAGGTGGAACTTGAACCATCCCTTGAATCACAGATAGGATTTGGATGATGCCGGGAGCTAAGGGAGGGCATCCCAGGTAAGAAGAACAGCATGAGTACAGAGGGGACGGTGGGGCGAGTACCACCACTAGAGCAGCCTAACTGAGAGATAGAACATGACTGAAGGGCAGCTATGGTGAGGTCCTATGGGGGATGTGGGATAAACAGGGCAGGGTATGAAGCGGGCTATGAATGGTGGTTGATGAGCTCTTACCTTTATGCCACTGGAGATTTGGGAGTCACATGTGATAAGTTGTATGACGTTGTCTGACAGATGGACTCCAAGCGCTTCTGAAAAACAGAGGCAGAAGCTTCATTTGGGAAGTTTCCCCACCTGCCCACAGCCGCCACCCCCAGAAAGGCGGTGTTCAGTTTCATGGTATTCTGGCTGCCTACATCCATTCCCTTCCCATAGCCTCCCTCGTCTCCCCCCATGTCCCTTTTGGGGGGTGGAGGGGTCTGGGCCAGGTAGTCTCTCCAGGGTGTACTTCCATCTGCAGGGAGAATCAGGCACTGCCCCTGGACTTGAGCGTTTGGTGCCCTGGAGGGGACAGTGGGAGGTCAGAACATGGCTGTTTTGCATCGTGGCAAGAGCAGTGATGCACAGGCAGCGTGTCCTCACTACACGGTGGCAGCATGGCTGCGGCCCTGGCTGTTCTGGGTCTGACTCTCCAGCTTCCTGCAATTCTGATACACTTCCACTGAGTCTCTTTTCACTTCAGATTGTCAGAATCAGGGTAGGTTGCTTACGGCCAAGAACCCTGGCTGATCCATTTTAATAATAATGCAAACTCCTGCAAGTGGAAATGCTTGGTAGTGGCCCCTGCTCTGCCCTAACCTGTCATCTCCAGAAAGTCCTCCACCCCTGGGCCTCATTCTCTTGTCTCCCTAACAAGGGACCCACACTGGTACTTCTTTTTAATTTTTTAATTTTATTTTTAATTTTTTTAAATTTACATCTAAATTAGTTAGCATCTAGTGCAACAATGATTTCAGGAGTAGATTCCTTAGTGCCCCTTACCCATTTAGCCCATTCCTCCTCCCACAGCCCTTCCAGTAACCCTCAGTTTGTTCTCCATATTTATGAGTCTCTTCTGTTTTGTCCTCCTCCCTGTTTTTATATTATTTTTGTTTCCCTTCCCTTATGTTCATCTGTTTTGTCTCTTAAAGTCCTCATATGAGTGAAGTCATATGATTTTTGTCTTTCTCTGACTGACTAGTTTCACTTAGCATAATATTCTCCAGTTCCATCCAGTTGCAAATGGCGACACTTCATTCTTTTTGATTGCCAAGTAATACTCCATTGTGTGTGTGTGTGTGTGTGTGTGTGTGTGTGTGTGTGTGTATACCACATCAAAGCAGGAAAGAATATCCAATGGAATTGCTCGTCAGCAAGTGGTGCTGGGAAAACTGGACAGCGGCACGCAGAAGAATGAACCTGGACCACTTTCTTACACCACACACAAAAATAGACTCAAAATGGATTAAAGACGTCAGTGTAAGACAGGAAGCCATCACAATCCTTGAGGAGCAGGCAAAAACCTCTTTGATCTTTGCTGCAGCAACTTCTTACACACTGGTACTTCTAAGGGAGTTTTTGAGCAAACATCCAGCCATACCCTGGGCCAAGGCAACAGAAACAGAAGGCAATGTGGCTACAAGACATATTTTACAGACAGGTAGAGTTGATGGCTGATTGCACAGAGAATGCAAAGCGGAGACAGCAAAAGACGGCTCTGTGATAGAACCGGAAGGAAAAAAAAAATTGTTAGAAAATCACCCAAAGCCACTTTCGCCATTCTGAGTTGTTGTATCCATTTGACCAAAAAATCAGAGTTTAAAAACATCCTCTTGCTCTGCCTTCTTCGTTAATCCCCTTGGAACAAGCTCCTCCCATAACTATGTAAATCCATCCACAGCTGCATAACTCACTGCTAATGGAGTGAGTCCCTGCTGTGATCTGAACTTCAGAGCTGGTGGAAGGGCATCTGGAACAAACAGTCCAAGCAGGGCTTGGAGATGTGTCCTGCTGGACCCAGCAAGTGACAGTCTGTTCCAGATGCACCTGTCTGCTACTTTTCTGTTCCTCACACACAGCAAACCTTTGGTGCAGCTGTTCTCCTTTTTTGCAGGGACTTGGAGGCTACTCTCTGGCATTACAGATCTAATCCGCCTTTCAAATATAAGCTCACACGGTTCGCTGAGTAAGTGTATATTGAGCCAGGCTCAGTAACAGCAAGGCAAAGATAAAAGGACACAGGACCCAGTCTCAAGGAGCTCCCCTCAGCTGGGCCTGGGTGTTGTCTCCAAGTTCCCACCTGGTCATTCATTTTGTCTGTAAATGCACTGTGGGCCAACTCCTGAGGACGGGGACACTTTCCGTCTTCTTCACAATGCCTGTGCACCCAAAAGGGGTGCTCAAATGTACACACTGAGAATCCCACTTTGCATTGTGTGGAGTGAAAGCCTGATAGTATAGTAGTGAAGGGAGCTCTCCATGGAAGTACACAAATTGGATCCAAACCCCCCCCCCCCAACTTGGTTCTGTGATGTACCAAGAGGGTGACTGGAGAAGCTATTTAACCTCTACAGGCCTCAGTTTTCTCATCTGTAAAATGGAGGATAGGTAATAATGGCATCTATTACTTGACGTTAAAGCAATTTGTTGCACTTGGCTTATAGAATGGTCTCAGTGTACATGGCTGCTGCTTTTTTTCTTTTCTTGATTAGAGAGCTTCCAAGAGGCAGGACATAATTCAAAGGGACAGCTGCCTGCCTGCCCCTTTTCTTTCCCACTTTCCTTTTTTCTCTTCTTTTTCACCCTTCCTTCCTTTCATTTAAAAATTTTTTCCTCCCTGTGTCTTTCTCTGCTTCTCTCTCCCATTCTCTCTCTCTTACTCCCCTCCACCTCTATCAGAATAAGGGAAAAATTATGTTATAAATCATATTTGAATACAAACACTATTGAGCAGACAGACTCAGTGAGTTAAATCTAGACAGTGTCCTGTTTCCTAAGAAGACAGACCTTATTTTTCTCCTTCTCATGAAGATGAGGCCCTTTTGTGAGGTACCTTTTGTGCAGTCAATTTACTCAGAATTCCCCACCAGTCCAGACCCACTGCGGAACCTGACCCAAAAGCAGTGGAAAGAGAACAAAGCACAAATACGTTTTTTTTTTCTTTTCCAGAATTGCTGACTGATTTCCTGGCAGTGGTATGCTGGCTCTCCAGGAGAAAAAAAAAACACACAAAAGAACGAGAAAGAAAAAGCAAAAGAAAGCCCCAAGTGCTTACCAATCTTTGTGGTGTAAGTACTCCCATCATGGTTGAATTCAAGCTTCTAGCATAAAATCATAGAACACAAAGTAGGGCGAGATGCACACTGTCCCCTCTCAGGAGCCACTCTGGTGCATGCATGCCCCTGAATGCCACTGTTGGAAACATGCAGACACAGCCCCAGTGCATGGGCCTGTCCACTCCCCTTCCACACGGAGGGGCCTGGTCCTAGTCCACAGCACTGCATTTTAGCCAGATTTCTTGCCTCTGTTGTCCATCCCGACGTCCATCTGCCAAACATCCTTCTGCAACCCAGATCAGAATATGACTTCCCTGTTATGTACTCCCCAGGGGCTCATCTCACCACACCCCCCCCCCCAGCCTTCCACCACTTCCTTCACTCTTCCCTGGAGCTACTCCAGGCCTCTCATCTTGATGCAAACCCTGTGACATCTCCATGACTTTGCTCACCTCTAACTTGCTGCTTGCAATGCTGTTCCCAGAGATCCATTCCTGCTCCTTTGTCTGCCTGGTGAACTGCACTCATCTCCAAGTTAGCTAGGATGGATGCCTGTCCCCACTTGCCATTCACACCCTCTATCCTAAACTACATGTCATCAGTCAGTCCCTTCTCAGAGTCCCCTTGACACTTTTCTTTCCTATTCTGTGGTGAGACATGAACCGATTTCTTTTATCTCCAGATACTAAGATAGTGAGGAGGCTATGGGCCCAGTAGTATTCATTCATTCATTCATTCATATATGCATTAAACAAATATTATGGAGTGCCAAGCATTGTCCTGGGAGGAACTAGAGTAGAGTAGAGAATGAGACAGATATCCCTCTTCTCTGGTAGAGTTCATAGCATACTTTGTATAAGCATGGAAGAAATAGACAAAGATAAATATATAATTGCAAATATGTTCAATGAAGAAAAAACAAGATATCATGAAAGAAAGTCCCACTCATGAAAGGTTTTTAAGTTTTCAAGAAACCTGGAATATAACTTTTTAAGGGATGGGGGCCTGACTTAGCACACGAGGCATCATGACATGAATTGTGTTGTGTGGCAGGCCCCCAACTTGCTGGCTTATCAGTGAGAGCAAGAGTGGTGCAGTGTTTGTGTCTGTGGCACGCTACACTACATTTCCAAGTCAGCTCTGGTGTCAGGGGTTTGAGCTGAGAGCCCCCAAATGGGGGAAGAGGAAAATGAGCATATGCAACACAGGCTTCTGAAAGAAAGTTGGAGAAAGCAGAGAGAAATGTGCACGAGAGCTAGGCAGGCTGCCGAATAAGCACGCTGTTTGTGTGGGGCTCCCTCTCTGTCCCTTCCCCACCCAGATGATGGGGAGAAGGCTGCCTGGGCTGGAAGGGCTTCTCTTTATTAAAAAGGAGCAGGCGAGGGGGGATGGTTGAGCTGTGTTTTATATCTTTGTATCTCTATTAATTTCTTAAAACAGTATCTCCAGTGATAGAAAATTCAAATACAATAGACTTAAGGGAAGAACAAAGAAAGGATGAATTGGTTCACATAATTAAAAAATCTGTAGTTACACCCAATGCCCAGATCTTTGTTTTTAATACCATTCTCCAATAAAATGAACTATGCTCCATGGAGAAATGACTAATTTCGGTACTGAGGCAGAAAGTATACAGTAATGAGCGGAGCACCTTATAGTGCAGAAAGTAAGAAAGTGCTCAAAACTCAAAACACACACACACACACACACACACACACACACACACACACACACAAACATTCAAGGATGTGGAATATCGAAGGGACATAGCAGCCAGCTGAACAAACACGTTAAAAGTCAAAGCTGGTAGAATTTGAGTCACAAAAACAAATTAGAAGTATTGAATTAAAAACCAAAGTGTAAAATGAGCCCATACCAATCATCATAAATAAGTGATTGAATAACTAAATAAAGGAGGGAGAAGAGACAAATCTACGCAGTATTCCAGAGTATGTAGATACTCCGTCCACAGTAGGTAGGGCATATTGCCTCATGCCGTAAGTGTGGGCTACACAAAACACTTCCTTCCAAAAAGTACAATATGGAAAGGGGAGAAGAGTAGCTAATTTACAGTGGAGAAACCTAAAAACATTACTTGACCCAGGTAATTAAGATTGGCGTCAACAATGATAAGTCACGTTGACAGCATGTACCCTTGATAAGATGTGGTAAAAATGGCACTTTTCTATGTGGTCCTCCTCCCCAAAACCCATATCCAAGTCTACTCATATGAAAAACATCAGAAACCCAACTGAGGAACATTCTACAAAACACCTGCCTAGTTTTCCTCACAACTGTCAAGGTCACCAAAAGCAAGCCAAGTCTGAGAAACTGCCTTAATCCAGAGAACCCGAAGGAGACATGATTAAATGTAAAGTGATATCCTGGAGAGAATGCTGGAGCAGAAAAGGAACAATGAGTAAAAACCAAGTAACGCCCAATGAAACAGGGACTTTAGTTAATAATGTACCAATATGGGCTTTAGTGTAATGTATCATACTACTGTCGGATGTTAATAATAGAAGAAACTGGGTGTGGCGTATATGGCAATACTCTGGACTATGCTCACCACTTGTCTGTAAACCTCAAACTATTATGAAATCAAAAGTTTATTAAGAAATGTTTTTAAGTCCATAGCTCACCAACTCCAGATATGGCTAAAGATAGGATCTCACATGATGTTAACCAGAACTTTCTCTCCAGCTTTCAGATGTTTTGGCTTAGCTTGCAGGCAGCCTCCCTTCATTCACTGGAACCCTAACAAGTCCAGACCTGTATGATCCTAGTGGAAAAGAGATTCTCTTCCTAATAATTTCAACCAAAGATTTCAGATGGCATGTGCCCATCCCAGAATCAACCAGTGTGATCAGGGGGATGTGGGACTCTTACTGACCAGGTTTAGATCACATGCTGACCTCTGGAGCTAGAGCACAATGAGTTCAACCCCATCCAAAAGGCTGAGAGCAAAGATAGCTTGTTACTTAAACAAAGTGGGTTTTCAGTCTGGTACTGTGTGCTGAGGGGGGACCAGCTGCTCCCCCTCCACTCATGATCTACCCTCCAGGCCTCTAGGAATTTTCCAGGTTCTATTGAGGAGTGAGACAACATCTTGGCAAATGGGCAGATCTCTGTACCAGGCCACCTTGATGATTTCTGGCCAGCCTATAAGTAGGCCAGCCTTGGTCAGTGGTCACCTCTACTCTAACCAGTGGCCCCTAGGGGGCGCTACTTACCTAAGCTATAGACAGGGTAGTTTCAGCAAAAGAAGAAAGGCAAGACAAAGGCTAGGATTGGAAAGTCCTAGAAAATGCCTCACACAGATTTTTGGTGGGGAAAAATTTTATGTTTTGTGTGTCCTCATTTGCTCCTAATTGAGGAGCTTCTAATTCATGTAATTATCTGATTCTAAAGATAATGCCACTTGGTATATACCTTTTCCATCCAATACCTTGGTACAAAAGTGCTGCTTTAGCTTTTGCTGCCTTCCATTGAATTTTAGTCTCTGTACTTTAGCCATAATACATATATATATATATATATATATATATATATATATATATATATATATATATGGTACAACACAAAAGGCTTCTTTTATGAAGCGTTGTCACCAACATGTCAGCCCAGTGTCAAAGTGGCTCCAGGGAGAAAGATGGAAATAGACTGGTTCCATCTATGCATGCTGGAAGCGTACATTAAAACCTCCTATTATTAATCTCTTTGTAAAATATTTCTTCAAGAGTTGTGCATTGCAAAATACAATATAATGTTCATATCAAGTGATATAGGAATTGCTTTAAGCAAAACTTGTTGTACTCTGTATAATGAATACTGCAATAAAAATACATATTCATTTCCTGATCACAAATCATAGCAATTTAAGCCATCTTCTCTCTAACGTTAGTGTTTGGAGGGAAAAATGTATGTGTGAGCCCTTCCCCCTTGAACAGAGGCACATTCTTCTATGGGAGGAAGCCTGTCTACGTGCCATATTGCATGGAGCTCGTTTATTTTTAAGCCTTTCTCATGAGGGTTCGGGAAGTGGTGGTGAGGCCATCAGTGGAAACACAACCAAGGAAGCAGTGCTGTGATCATAGTACAGTAGGAAAGGAATCTACTTTTAAAATATGAGTTTGTTCAAGTTGTCTCATAACATACTACCTTGAATACATCTTTTTAGTCTTGAGTTTAAAGGATAGAAAAATCTGGGGTGCCTGGGTGGCTCAGTCACTTAAGCGTCAGACTTTGGCTCAGGTCATGATCTCGCAGTTTGTGAGTTCAAGCCCTGCATCGGGCTCTGTGCTGGCAGCTCAGAGCCTGGAGCCTGCTTCAGATTCTGTGTTTCCCCCTCTCTCTCTGCCCCTCCCCCACTTGTGCTCTGTCTCTCTCTGTCTATCAAAAATAAACAAATGTAAAAAAAAAAAATTAAAAGATAGAAAAATCCAAGCCATGAAGGTAGTTTATATTTTCTTAAGTGCTAAACCTTACTTGTTGGGTATTGTTGAAACACAGTTTAAATGACATTATGGTGTGTATCAAATAAGAGGAACTTTTGAGGTCACTCCAGGATTAGGAGAGCAGTGAGGAACACTGACGTTTTTTCTTTTTACCAAGGGAGCAAATAAATGCCAATGACCTCCATCTGTGACCACTGTACCTTCTGGCCATGTCCTCCGAGGATTTGGACAGACCACAAACCTTCACTGGTGTTAGCATGAGACGTGTTCAAAGCACGTCTTCCTATCACCAGAGGTTCCATTTGTCTGGTATCCTAGGGGTCTGTATGCGCCCCTCTCATTTTTTTTTTCTCTTTCCAGATCTGAGAGGAACCCTGCTAAGCATATAACAAACATTTGCTCAGTTGTTTCTCTCCTGAGCTTTAGCACGGGGCCTGATACATGTTTGGTTCTCATAAATATTTGCTAAGTGGGTGAATAAACAACCTACGAGGTTAGGACTATTCTTTGTTTCTCAGAGCTGTGGGAAGATTCACACAGTTATATCTCTCATGTCCTACCTATGCCACCTCTAACAAATTCTCTCATTTGACTCTCCTGTGTCCTACAAGTGGTTTTCAGGATGAAACTCAAGTACATAGATTTTAAGGTGATTTAGAACACATTGAATTAAATAGCAGCTATTGCCCCATTATTGGCAGCTTGGAGTTGTGAACAGTTCAACACATTGAATCCGAATGCAACCTACGAAGTGTATTTTCTGAGAGGCATGGTGTCTGCCCATAATACCTGTTTGCCCAGGGGAGTTAGGATGTTTGCTCTACAGACAACCTGAGAGATGATTTAGATACAGACTGGCCTCCTGGCCCCAGTTTGACCCTAAATTGCCTACAGAATTACTTCTAAAATGTGGGTTTTTGCCTGTGAGTGACTTCCTGTTGTCCATAGTATAAACAATAAAGTCTAAAATATGGCCTACAAAGTCTTCTTGATGAACCACGTGGTCAGCCTTTCTACATCCATCCCATTCCTACCCCTTGTGCAACAGCTACGTGGGTTATAAAGACTGGCTGTTCAGTTTTAAAGATGGCTCTGACTGCTCTAACCCAAAGGGGTAACCCCATGCCTGGTGTCACAGTGATTGGTTAAGATGTCCCAGATCTATGTGAACTGGCCCATGGATTTCGTAAGTAGAGAGATTGGTTCAGGGGTGAGTCTTGTTGGACGGTGTCAGGAGCAGGCTTTCTTTCTTCTCTTGGATGTTACTTGGGAAGCATGTAACCTGGGTATTTGGCAGCCACTCTGTGACCATGAGGGGCATCCAGTGTTAGGAGGAAGAAAATACTACAAAAGAGAGAAGTATAAATGTAAAAAAGAATCAGTTCCTTGGTGATCAGTTCATGGGATCAAACCAATCTGACCATTTAGGTATTCATGTTTCTAAGAGCCATAACCTTATCTATGCCCAAAAAACGGTAAGTCATTTTTATAGTTTCGGCCAATTCAAGATGGGTTTTCTGCAATTAGCAACTAAAAGCCTTCTGACTGATATTCTGCTTATAAAGTTGTCCCAGGATTTCTTTTTAGATTTATCTGTACCATTCCCTGCATGTACCAATCGTTTCGCCGATTGTTCATTGTCTGTGAATTTTCACATACGGTCCCCTCTGCCCTCACTATCTTAACCCCCCTTTCTGCATTGTAAACTCCTACTCAACTTATGAAATCCCACTCAGTATCACCTTCCCTAAAATTCTTCCTGCCTTCTTTCAGTCCATCCCAGAAAGAATTAGTGGCTGTCTTCTTAGTGTTGCTCAAACATTACTTATGTAGCTGCATTAGAGCAATTTAAACACATTCACCAATTTAGCAGCTCCTATGGATTGTTCTGCCAGGTAATGTGCTTTGTAGGTATTATCTCATTTAACCTCTACAGCTGTCCTATGATATTATATTAATACCCTAATTTAAATTTAAAGAAACAGTTTATAGAGGTAGAGGGACTTATCTCAGAGTCTGCATCTTATAAGATGGGGGGGGGGGGTGGAGGGGCAACTGGGACTTAGATCATTTAATTCCAGAATCTGGGTTCTTAACCTCTGTGCAGTGCTCTCTTCTTTGCTAGTGAGTTCTTTGAAGCCAAACACTATCTTTCATTTATAGGTGCCTGAATGTTTTAGGCACTCAGAAATGATAGCAGGTTAAATGAATGGATGGATGGATGGATGGATGGATCCACGTAAGCCCTTCATATCACAGATCAGAAAAGCAGAACTCAGATGGTGTACATGTTGTGGGTGCTGGGCTGAAATACAGATATCACTGGGCTTTTTCTACAACATCTTTCCACTTTGGGAAGAAAATGATATTTCCTCTAAAAGAAATTTCCCAAAGCAAGAGGATGAAAATAAAATCCAAAGATGCCTGGGCTTCCCTCTCACCCTGGAACCAGTAATACATCCCTCTTAGGTGAATCTTGAAAAAAGCAGACCTCCTCGTCCCCTTCTCTGGAATCCAGGTTATATCTTTTGTTAACTCTCTTTAAATTGTCACTGATGCCTAAACTAATTTGGGGTGAAAAGAGAATAGGGCCAAATCACATTCAAGTCCTGGAATGGGAGGCCCATTTATAACTACTTAGACATCAGGTTTGGATAGAGGAAGGGGGGTTTGAGCACAAAATCCAAAAGAACATTGAAAGTAAGAAGAATCACACGTCATCCTAATTAGCCAGCTGTGGAGTAACAATTCAGCACTTCTGTCATGTTGCCACCATGCAAGAGCAAACTGTGACATTAGTTTAATTACATAAATTTATGAGATGAAGGGAACAACTTTTATAATCATTCAAACAATATTCCTATTCAAATTGCTATGCAATATCTTTATTTAGTCTTTAAGTATTTATTAAAGCGATTCATTTTTCAAACACCCCTCCAACTACCTGTATTTTAACGACTTGAGGGACACTTTTAATTTCCCTCCTCTAATTTCTTTAAATGTGTGCCCTCATCAAATGCTCATGTTCCACCAGCCTGTCAACCCGTGTGCATTTAATATCTGCTCTCAACACTTACCAGTGCCTTCAGCAGGACTGAGAAGTAGAGCAGCAGGAAAGTCTTCGGAGGTAGTGATTCTCTAGGGACTGACTCACATCTTCATCAGCATCACTGTAGCTACCATTATTGACCATGTACCCAGTCAGCATTAGCTGGACTAAGTTTTAGCACTAAGCAGTTTCCATCAACCATCTCCAAAACCCCTCAGGCTGGATACAAGAGTCACTGCACTTGCCCTGCTCACACCTCCTTCTCAGGGAAGCTGTCCCACCCTTTGCCCCACTGCCCAGGGAGCTATGTTCAAGATCACTGGGGCTGAGAGCCTGACCTATAGACAGACAACTAATCCATGGAATGTCCAGAGACCTGGATTCGTGTGGCCTGATTAAAAATATTAACTTGACTAACAAGATTCTCTTGGGAATTTAAGCACAGAAAGGCTCTGCTTATTTTCAGTGAGAAGTGAAGTAGAAAGGATGGTGTGTTAAACCAAGACTCTTTGCCTGGGGTCCATGAACCCATTTAGATGATGTGTGAAATTCTGGGTTTATGTGTATAAATGGTATGAACTGTTTCACAAATTTGAGGTGCAAGTAGGATAATGTTTCTTACTTACCAATTAATTTCTCTTTTACTTACCTCCTTAGCTGAAGATTCATAACCATTATTTTAAGTCTTTCTCACCACCTGAGAGATCCAAGAACCCTGAGGTTCACTGACCTACGGGTTCTGTCCAGTTCCCACACCCAAGCCAGGAAAGCTCTGGAAACCATTCAGTCCCCTGCTACTAATAATGCTCCCCCAACCATGCCAGGTCTTGGCTGAAGCTTGGTGCCCATAGTCAGCAGCAGATGCTGTTGCTGTCCGGCTGTAAGGACCACCTGTGTAGTTCCTGGAGGGAGGCTGGGACCTGAGCAGTCTCTTAGAGCCAGCCTCCCAGCCACTTGAGGGCTGGGTCAGTGCCCTGTCCTTGTGTCTTCCAGGGACACATATGCCTGGGTCAGGTCCTCAGAACAGTGAACATCCTATTCCACCCCTTGGTCCCCATCACACAAGCTATGTGAAAACAGGGTCTCTCTCTCCAATCCCTTCTTTTTCTAAGAGAGGCGAAGCTTAATGGATCCAAGATGGGTTCCTCACATCTTTCTAACACCAGAGCGAAAAATGTAAAAAAAACAACAAATTTTAATCTTTAGCTGGGCATGTTCTGACTGTGCATTTATCTGAGAGGAGCGTCTCTAGCTCTGATCAGATTTTCAGTGGTATTTATGGCTCAGAAATAGGTTATTGAGAGAGAGAGAGAGAGAAAGAGAGAGAGAGAGAGTCAGGAATCACTATAGTAGAGAGGGCCCAGAGTGCCCCGGGGACCTTATGAGAACCAGCATCAGGGTAGCACCCCACTGTCAGTGGGGCCAAGCAAAAGAGGCCTGCATTGTGTAACAGGTCACATTAATGGTGATGCTCAAGAGAGAAAGTGCCAGGGTGCCTGAGTGTCTCAGTTGGTTAAGCGGCCAACTTCAGCTCAGGTCATGATCTCACAGTTCCTGAGTTTGAGCACCACATAGGGCTCTCTGCTGTCAGCAAAGATCCTCTGTCCCTCTCTCTCTCTCTCTCTCTCTCTCTCTCTCTCTCTCTGTATTTCCCCTGCTTGTACACTCTCTCTCTCTCTCTCAAAAATAAACATTTTTTTTTCTTTTTAAAACAGTTTTATTAAGGTATTGTTTATATATCATAAATCCTGAGTAAAGAATTGAACATTTTAAGAAAATTTACACAGCCGTGCAATAATCACCACCATCCAATTTTAGAATATTTCATCACGAATGAAGATTCCTTTATGTCTATTTGCAGGCACTTCCTGTTCCTGTTCCCACCTCTAGCCCCACCAGCCACTAATCTACTTTCTGACTCTATGGGCTTGCCTTTTTTTTTTTTTTTTTTTGGAAATTTCATGTAAAAGAAGTCCTACAATATGTGGTGTTGGCATCTGGCTTTCTTCACCCAGTATAATATCTTTGAGGTTCATTCATGTTGCTGCTGGTATCAGTTGCTCATTCCTTTTTATTTCTGAGTGGTGTCCATTCATCAGTTTTTGGCTATTATGAATAACGTTACGACGAGCATTTGTGCGCAAGTTTTTATCCAGCTATCTCTTTTATTTCTCTTGGGTAGATGCCTAGGAGTGGGATTGTGGCGTCTCATGTTAAATTAGTTTTTAAATCTGTGAGGACCTGCCAGGATTTCTTCAAAAGCGGCCACATCATTGTACATTCCCACTATCACCGTTTTCACATCCTTGCCAATACTTGTTGTTATCTGCATTTGTTATGATTTCCATCCTAGTGGGTGTGAAATAGTATCTCATTGTGTTCTGAATTTTATTTCCTTGATTGTTAACGACGTCGAGCACCTTTTCACGTGTTGATTGGCCATTGGCATATCTATTTTGTTCAGTAGGGTTTCTACTCAGATATTTTGTATCCACTTAAATTTCAGCCATTGTTTGTTCAAAACTTTTTTTATTTTCCATTCTTCCCCTTCAGCTTCTCCAATTTCATATTTGCTAGAGAACTTCTAATTGTCCCATCGCCCACTGATGGTCTGTTCATTCTTCTGGATTTTGTGTTTCTTTTCTTTTCTTTTTTTTCTTTTCTTTTCTTTTCTTTTCTTTTCTTTTCTTTTCTTTTCTTTTCTTTTCTTTTAAATATATGAAATTTGTCGTCAAATTGGTTTCCATACAACACCCAGTGCTCATCCCAAAAGATACCTTCTTCAATGCCCATCACCCACCCTCCCCTCCCTCCCACCCCCCCATCAGCCCTCAGTTTGTTCTCAGTTTTTTTTTAATTTTTTTTTAATGTTTATTTATTTTTGAGACAGAGAGAGACAGAGCATGAACGGGGGAAGGGCAGAGAGAGAGGGAGACACAGAATCGGAAGCAGGCTCCAGGCTCTGAGCCATCAGCCCAGAGCCTGACGCGGGGCTCGAACTCACGAACCGTGAGATCGTGACCTGAGCTGAAGTCGGACGCTCAACCGACTGAGCCACCCAGGCGCCCCTGTTCTCAGTTTTTAAGAGTCTCTTATGCTTTGGCTCTCTCCCACTCTAACCTCTCTCTTTTTTTTTTTCCTTCCCCTCCCCCATGGGTTTCTGTTAATTTTCTCAGGATCCACCTAGGAGTGAAAACATATGGTATCTGTCTTTCTCTGTATGGCTTATTTCACTTAGCATAACACTCTCCAGTTCCATCCACATTGCTACAAAGGGCCATATTTCATTCTTTCTCATTGCCACGTAGTACTCCATTGTGTATATAAACCACAATTTCTTTATCCATTCTTCAGTTGATGGACATTTAGGCTCTTTCCATAATTTGGCTATTATTGAGAGTGCTGCTATATACATTGGGGTACAAGTGCCCCTATGCATCAGTACTCCTGTATCCCTTGGGTAAATTCCTAGCAGTGCTACTGCTGGGTCATAGGGTAGTTCTATTTTTAATTTTCTGAGGAACCTCCACACTGTTTTCCAGAGTGGCTGCACCAGTTTGCATTCCTACCAACAGTGCAAGAGGGTTCCTGTTTCTCCACATCCTCTCCAGCATCTATAGTCTCCTGATTTGTTCATTTTGGCCACTCTGACTGGCGTGAGGTGATATCTGAGTGTGGTTTTGATTTGTATTTCTCTGATGAGGAGTGACGTTGAGCATCTTTTCATGTGCCTGTTGGCCATCTGGATGTCTTCTTTAGAGAAGTGTCTGTTCATGTTTTCTGCCCATTTCTTCACTGGATTATTTGTTTTTTGGGTGTGGAGTTTGGTGATCTCTTTATAGATTTTGGATACTAGCCTTTTGTCCGATATGTCATTTGCAAATATCTTTTCCCATTCTGTTGGTTGCCTTTTAGTTTTGCTGATTGTTTCCTTTGCTGTGCAGAAGCTTTTTATCTTCATGAGGTCCCAATAGTTCATTTTTGCTTTTAATTCCCTTGCCTTTGGGGATGTGTCAAGTAAGAGATTGCTATGGCTGAGGTCAGAGAGGTCTTTTCCTGCTTTCTCCTCTAAGGTTTTGATGGTTTCCTGTCTCACATTCAGGTCCTTTATCCATTTTGAGTTTATTTTTGTGAATGGTGTGAGAAAGTGGTCTAGTTTCAATCTTCTGCATGTTGCTGTCCAGTTCTCCCAGCACCATTTGTTAAAGAGACTGTCTTTTTTCCATTGGATGTTCTTTCCTGCTTTGTCAAAGATGAGTTGGCCATACGTTTGTGGGTCTAGTTCTGGGGCTTCTATTCTATTCCATTGGTCTATGTGTCTGTTTTTGTGCCAATACCATGCTGTCTGAACATTTTTTAAAAAAAAAAAGTGAAAGTGCCACACAACATGGATGAATCTCACACATAGTGTTGAGTGAAGAAAAAGTATAATATTCCAGTTATATGAAGTCCAAAAAAGAGTGGTTCTCTTGGCTGGGGGGCATCGACTGAGCAGGGAGGTAGGGGTAGGCTCTGTCCTCTTTCTTTTATGTGGGCCACTAGGAAAGATTTTAGACTTTGAAACTGGAATGCTTCTGTGGCAACTACTTGAATAGCTATGGACAAAATGCAAACAGTGATGTGGTTGTGTTCTTATAAAACAATTTTTTTTTTAAAGTGGCAGATGGGGTTTGGCCCACAGGTCTGAGTTTGCTGACCCCTGATCTATACCTTGATGTGGGTGGTAATTACATGGGTCTGGGTAAAAAAATCACCAAGCTGTATAGTTACAATTGGATACTTTATTGTATGTTAACTATGTCTCCGTTAAAAATGAATGAAAGAAAGAAAGAAAGAAAGAAAGAAAGAAAGAAAGAAAGAAAGAAAGAAAAGAAAGAAAGAAAGAAAATCCATTGTGAGGCTAAGCCAAAAAGGAGTGCCTGGTGGCTCAGTCAGTTGAGGGTCTGACTCTTGGTTCCGTTCAGGTCATGATCTCACGGTTTGTGAGTTCAAGCCCTGTGTTGGGCTTGCACTGAAAGTGTGGAGCCTGCTTGGGATTCTTTCCCTTTCTCTCTCTCTTTCTCTCTCAAAATAAATAAATAAACTTAAAAAACAAAGAGATTAGGCAAAGAAAGAAAGAAAGAAGGAAAGAAAGAAAGAAAGAAAGAAAGAAAGAAAGAAAGAAAGAAAGATAGATTCCACAGACTCTAGGGTAGGATGTTCTTGGAATGAACGAGAAGCTGGCATCCAGAATCCGTTAGAGCTTCTGCTCTTGGGTGTTGTGAGCGTCCATGCGTATTCTCACATCAGTCCCATCACCCCCTCTTGACTTGAGCCAGCTGGAGGGGACTCACTGATCCTGGCTACAGGGAACGCTTTCCAGAACACCCCACCAGTACTCACTTGGCCGGATGTGACCTCCTGCCTTGACCTGCCCAGATGCGCTCCTGCCTCTGAATAACTTGCCCCAGCTCACACAGCTCACACCACATGTGCCCAGCACACACTGCAGTCCTTGTAAATGCCTCGAAAACTCTGCAGTCCCTCTTCCCTTGTGCCCGTGTAAGTGAGCTGCATTTCCTAGGACTCGAGTCGGCCTCACCTTGGAGCTAGCTCATTGCCGTCTGCCCTTTGCATTCTCATGCTCCAGCTCATCAGCAATTGTTTGTTCTTAGAGCTAAACTTGACAGGGGATGGAGAAAAACACACAGCCAAGGTCAGAGAGCAGCAAACTCTCTCCTCCATTAAGTCTGTCTTCATCTTTAAACAGCACGGATCAAAACCTCACCTGTGTTTTCTCTGAGCTACCTGCAGCCTAGTGAGGGTGAGTGTCCTCTGAAAGCTGTCCCCTCCCCTGGCTATACCTTTGTTTCCCCACACTGACATCACTGTCCTGAGACAGGACGCAGGAGAGAAAAGGGATGCCATCATTAGCTATAGCCCTTACGGTTTTCCAAAAGCTGTCTCTTAGGGCAAAGTGAAAGAGGAAGAGAAGCTGTTTTTCTGGGCACTTTCTCATTCCTTGGCTTGTGGTTTCCATCTTCAAAGAGCCGGCAACTGTAGCACTTCCCTGGGCTTTTCTTCGGTGTTCATCCTATCTTCCTCTGACTGACTCTTGTGCTTCCCTCTTCCAGGGAACCCTGTGTTTACCCCAGGCCCGTGTAGGTAAAGCAGGGTAATAAGGTTAACCAATTCACAACTGTAATTCCATCTGTCACCTAGGATTAGGGCAAGGACATCGTGGGGGGCATTATTCTGCCTGCCGCCCCCCAAACCCCAGTGCCTGTGAGTAGGTGCCGAGTCTGTGCATAACACACTCATTTTCCCTGGACGTAATGCACCAGGGCAGCCAGTCGTGAGTGTCCTTCGTATCTGAGTCAAGATTGATTAAGATGTTTGTTTATTGTCATTCAAAGAAGAAAACAACGCCAGCGTGTGATGGGTTCAGCATCACCACATTGCCCCCGGTAGATCAAGTCAGTTCCTTTGCCTGTGCTCGTTCTCACAGTTTCTGCCTGCGTCTCAGCCAGAACCCTGTTTTACCCACCACAAATTGTCTCCAAACACATCTAAGAAATTGTTCAAATCTTATATCTAAAGGTACACTACATATATCTCAATGTTCACTCAAGGGGAAGGGTCAAAGCACATATGGCAGATGAAAAATGCTGACCAAGAACAATTAATAAAGCATGTCCTGTGATGTGCCACCGTCCCAAGGCCATTTGTCCCAGAACGTTAATAAGATTCAGCTTCCAGGGGTCCCGGAAACTCGAAACTCCAGCCTCAGCTTACTAGTGGAGGTCATGTGAGAGAGAGAATCCCACCAATAAAAAATTAGGTTACTTGCTGTTATCTCTGACAGCTGTTGGATTATTCGCTGACTGCCACAAGTCTCCAGAGCTACCTCCAACTCTCTCTCTCTAATCCGGGAGGCATTTCATGACAGTTTAGATTTAAGACGGGGATTTACACAAAACCAGTAAGTAAATGAATTGGTCAATAGGTGTGAGCACCTAGACAGAGTTAGTGAAGTGATTAATGAAAAGAGTTTAAAATCAAAGGTTCAAATTTTCGCTCTTCTGCTTGCTAGCTGTGTGCCTTACGCAAGTTTATTTACTCTCTGTTTTCATCTTTCTCCTCTGTAAAATGAAGATAATAATATTACCTATCACAGGGTTGTTTTAAAATTAAATTAATCGTATATAATGCTTAGATCCTTGTTTGACACATAGTGTTGCTCAAGGAATATTAATTTTTACTGGTGTCATTATCATTATTAGTATGTATGTGACAGACACTGGAAGGCTCACTTGGGTTAGGTCCCCTGTCCTCTAGCATCCACAGGAGGGAAGCAGGGGGGAGGAGCTGAGAGGAAAGGGGAGGAGCATAAACTAGGACTGAGGATCAAGGAAGGTTTCTTAGATGCAGCTGCATTCAGGCTGAGACTTGAAGGATACAAAGAACTTAATCCGGAGGGTGTAGCTGGGGCCAGGGGTGGGGTGGGAGTGTTGCAGGCAGTGGGCACAAGGCCCCAGGTGTCTCAGCAGAAGAGGTTTGCGAGTTCCTGCTGTGAATACCAGGCTGCTATTTTAGGAGCCCCTGTGGTGGTAGCTGCCATTTCTGTTTCTTCCTTTCCCATCTGGCTCCTCGCCTTCTTTTCCCTTTTCCCTGTCCCTTTTCTCTTTATAAAGCCTTGACCCCAACAGCACTCCCAGACAGGACAGGTTAATGGCCTCTGGTTTAGATACGGTCCCATGGGGTAGGGGTGTGCATGGGTCAGATGCGTCATCTTCCTGGTCTGGGGACTCTGTGATCCCAGGTCTTTAATGAGGAAAGCACTAGATGGGTCTCTCGTGCCCTGTTGTTTGCAGGAGAGCAGTTCTGGACTGTCATTCCCACCCGGGCTGTGCCGGTCTCTCTCCCGGGCTTGCCACCGTCCTGAGGCCACTTGTCCCAGAACATTAATAAGAATCAGCTTCCAGGGGTCCCAGAAACTCCAGCCTCAGCTTACAAGTGGAGGGCATGTGAGAGAATCCCAGGTGAATGACAGACCGACTCTGTCTGGTGTTCCTGATGAAGACCAGACTGTGCTTTCCCGTTTCTGCCGCCAGTTTTGTATCGAGCTTTGACTATTTGCTGGGGGAGGAGCTGTCTGGGGCGCTGGAAGCAGATGAGCTGGAACCTTGTCCCAACCACTTGCAGAGGCTGAATAATTCTCAGCAAGACCTGTAAACCCTCAGAGCCTCCCTCTTCATCTGGAAGATGGGGATTATAATACCTTCTCCGGGGGCTATGATGAGGATCAAATAGGGTGAGTTTACAGCCCCGAGGCCGGGGCCCCACACCCTGGACTTGTGTGAGCGCAGGTGCATGGCATCAGCCCATCCTCCTTGTCCTCCCCACTAGCACAGCCCTTGTGGCTGAGCCTAGTCTCCCTTTTCCTGCCTTCTGATCGGGCTGTCACCGTACCGTATTGATGTGGGACAGTTTTGCTTACAGTGTGTTGTAAAATTGGAGAGCAACCAAGCAGTGGGCATGTGGAACAGACACAGGACTCTGAGCCAAAAATCTCTGTGACTTTGGTCAAGCAGTTACACTGCTCGTGTCTCTTCCCTAAATTGGGATAGAAGCTGACTCACAGGGTTTGGGTGAGGAAAAAAGTGAGGTCATATGAAAGCTCCTTGTAAATTGTATTGTTATTTCCCATCAGCATTAATAACTACTGGCTGGTCTCCAGATGTTGCTGAGGAAGGTTATCAACGCACACACACCCTGGAGGGTGGCTGTGACCAGCTCCCTGGTCAGTCGCCATCCTTGGAGGCTCCAGACCGGAACTGTCCACTAGGTAACCACCAGCCACATGTAGCTGTAGAAGTTTTAACTTAATTTAAAATTGACTTCCTCCATCACACCAGCCACTTTCTGTATGTCTGGTGGCTACCGTATTGACAGAACAGATATAGAACATTTCCACCATCACAGAAAGTTCTATTGGACAGTACTGGACTGAAATAGGCGTCCCCTTCCCCCATCTCTTTAAAGTGTTACAGGAACCCCTCAAGTGAATTTTGGGGATACCACAGAGCCCACAGAGCCTATGTTTTAGGTTAGATCATCCAAATCTGCCCTTCAGATTTACTATAAATAAAAAGACATAGAAATGGACACCGTTGCTATGAAAATAGTTATTAGAGTTATGGAGACTAGTGACCTAGGGGGATGCGCATTAATTCCCACCTACATGTGCTTTCTGGGTGGCCCCTCAGGAATTTGGCATGGAGAGATAGCGTCACAGAAAATTATTAGATTTAAGACGGAGATCATCCCTAAACCAGAGTGTAACTTTTGGGGGGTAAAAAAAGTGGAACCAACCAGCACCCCCGAAGCTAACACGGGGGACAGTAGTTGGCCTGCTAGTAGAGAAGTTATCAAAAGACAGCAAGAGATTTGCTGCAGCCTGTCTGCATAATGCCAGGACCCCGGGAGGACCTGGGCAATTATCATGTGTCACCACAGAGTCTCCTGGAGGAGGAGAGGGCAGGCCTCGAGTCAGATACAATAACCATCATTACTTGATGGTAAATTGGGTCTGAGACATCCCCTGGTGAGCTTGCCTCCTTCTTGGGCTGGAATTTGCTCCCGCAGCAGGGTGAGGATGAGAACTGGGACAAAATTGCTAGGGTTCAGAGCCATTTCCCGCTAGAAGGGTTCCCAGAGGCCGAACAATGAGACCAAACTTAATTTTGTTGGCTTTTAAAGTATATATTATTATTGTTTTATTGCCCCTTGCTTGTACTTGTAGTAAAGATTGTAATGAAGAAAATGGGAGGAGGCCACCTTCTGCAATGTGGGGACAGTCATATCTGTCTCACAACATTATTGCAAAGATTAATTGAAGGACATGTGATAATCTGCCCCCAGCATGGTACATGCTAAACACTTAGGAAAATGTTTGTTTGTGAACTATTAGCAGTACTACTTACTGCTAATAGTTATTGGTAGTATTACTAATTAATATTACTAATTAGGCTTACTAATATTTATTAGTAGTAAATATTTCGTAGCAATTTTCATAAATATTAGTAGTGCTATTAAATATCAGTTAAACTATTATTAGTTTATTTTTTAATTCATTCCACAGATATTTATCGAGCACACATTTGGTGTCAGACTCTGTTCTAAGCCCTGGAGCAACAGTGGCTAATGACACAGTGGCCTTGATCACGGCGAACTTATACTTGAGAGAAGGGAGACTGTCTGGTAAGATAATTGTAGACACATGCTAGTGACAGGGACTAATGGGGACAGGGGGACATCACAGGCTATCTCCTTAGGGTGGCTGGCAAAGCCCTTTCTGAGGAAGGGACATTTGTCCTGACCCTTATATGATGAGCTGCTCTCGGGTGATAGCAGTTAGAATGCTCTGGACAACAAGTAGCAGAAAACTCTGACTTGAATTGCTGAAACAATAAGAATATTTATTGTTTCACGTTGCAAGAAGTCTCGCGATAAGAAGGGGTTGGCTAACTCAGGGCTTCAACACAGCACAAGGACCCAGATTCTTCCATCCTCAGGATGTCAGCGGGGTCCTCGGGGATGGCCTCCCCATGGCTGCCACTGTTCTCAGCCCCACCCCTGAGGTATCTGGAGGAAGACAGCATTCCCAGAATCACACCCAGCACACTTCCTCTTGCATCTCATTGGTCAGACCAGGCCAGCCACCTTTAACATCACTCACCAGCAAGGGAATAGCATCACCTTCACTGGTGCACTTTTTCTGTAAAGAGATGAAATACTTTTGACTTGTGGGTCAAGAGGCAAAACTGAGGGTATTGTGCAGGTACTTCTATAATAAGAGAGAAAACACATTTGCATAAAGTCTTCATGGGTTGATAAAATTAAAAATAGAATAATGGTTAAATATAATTTTTTAAAATTCAGGTCTACTAATGAGAAGAATAGACTTTTTAGGGAGGATAACATTTTGCATATCTTTTGGCAAAGATAGTATTCCCTGTCATCAGAAAAGATTGCACACGTTCATCTGTTAACGCTGATCTATAATGAGATTTTACATATTTCATCTCTGAAAATGTCTTCACACAGACAGGTGATACATGTGACCTGAAAATCCTTTCAAGTTGTAACCTTGTTACTGTGACTGGTAGCGTGCCACTACCCAAGTTTGCTGTGGTTGTGTGAAGGCAGCCACAGACAAAAAGTAAATGAATTGGGACACAGCTGTGTTCCAATAAAACTTTACTTATCATCACTGTGATTTGCAGTTGATGTAATTTTCATGGGTAATAAAGTAGCAATCTTTTGTTTTTCTTTTCAACTATATAGAATGTAAAAAAAAAAATTAAATGTAAGCTGCACAAAAACAGGCAGTATACCAAATTTGGCCCATGGGCTATAGTTTTCTGATTCCTGCTCTAGAATCATGAGGATTTCCTCTGAGTCATGAGGGAAAGGGACCCTATCTTCAGGGATCAGGTAGAAAATCCTTGGGTAGGGATCCAACTGTGTTGGATCTCCCTACTTCAAGGGAGAAATTTCAAGGCTAAGGGAACAGTAGGTGCAAAGGTCCTGCAGCAGTGATAAGCCTGGCATCTATGTCCCTCAGTCAGGATCAGAAAGGAGAAGGAGAAGAGGTGCCCAAGATGAGGGCGGAGAGGGGGAGACAACTTCCAAATGGTGATGTGAGGAGTCCCACAGAGCCTCTCCCCAGCAAAGCAACCATAACTGGTGAAAATTATTTTAAAAAACAAAACCCAACCATTTAAACTCTGAAAATTGTCCTAAAGGCACATAACAAATAAATATTTATTCAAGAAAATGTGTCAAATCTTGGTAAGAACAGTGAGAGCCTGTGGCACTTGAAGCGAAACCCGTTCTCTCCTGCCCCTCCCCGCCACCCAGCTCCATGCTGCAGAGGCTAAATTCCAGACGAGTGTTGCCAAAATGTCGGGCCTCCCTTCCTCCACCCGGTCCCCACTGGTAAGGTAGAGGCGCTATTCCAGGTACGGCAAGCTGATAATACTGGTGCCCAGTTACCTTCACCCAGCTTGCTCATAGGGACACCGGGAGAGGCACACTGTCCACACAAGGATAGACAAGCCAGGGAGGTCAGAAAGTGCTGCCCAGCACCTGCTCATAAAGCAGGGACATTGCTCTGAGAAAGGCGGACCACTGTTTTGATCCTAGTTCTGAGGAAGAGACTCAGAGATTTTGTCCAAGAGAGAGACAGGTCTGAAAAGAGTGCACCAATATGGATCTACCGAAAGGACAGGTAGTAAGTAATGTAGGTGAGGATGTAGAGAAACCAGACCCCTCATACACCGCTGCTGGGAATGTAGAATGGTGCAACCATCTTGGAAAACAGTCCTTATTACTTTCTTGATGATGTCCTTGGAGCACAAAATTTTTAATTTTGATGAAATCCAAGTTATTTATACATATGCATATTGGAAATTCTAGAGGAAAAGAGAAAAAAAAAGGGCGGGAAGAATATATGAAGAAATAATGGCTAAAGATTTCTCCAAATTGAAAAGATTAAGCACTGAATTACCAATGACCCAGCAATGCCACTCCTAGATACGTATCCAAGAGAATAGCCACATGAAAGCTTATCTACAAATGTTCACAGTGATATTATTCACAATACCCAGAATGTCATCAACTGATGAATGAATACACAAAACCAGGTGTATCCCTACAAGGTAGTATTATTCAGCCATAAAAAGAACTGAAGTATTGATACATTCTACAACATTGATGAACCTTGAAAACCATATGCTAAATGAAAGAAACCAGTCACACAAGACCACACATTGTCCATTTATATGAAATGTCTACACTAGGCAAATCTAGAGAGACAGAAAGTAGACCCGTGATTGTCAGGCTGTGAGCTTGGGAGAAAGGCAGAGTGACTGCTGACAGGTATGGGGTTAGTTTTTAGCATGATGGAAAGGTTCTAAAATTGATTATGGTAATGGTTGCATAACTCTGTGAACATATTACAAACCAGCAAATTGTAAACTTTAAATGGATGGTGTATCCAAAGTAAATTGGATACTTTAAGTGGAATTGGTGGTATGTGAGTTATATCTCAATAAGGCTGTTATAAAAATAACAAAGGTGAGACGGGAGAGGTGGACTACAGACCCAGATCTGCAGTGTCTTGCTGGCCTGATGGAGAGTCTGGCTTTACTGCAGTGAATGGGAAAACATTGGAGGTTTCAGAGCAGGAAATCAGATATGATCTGATTTACATTAAAAAATATTGCTTATAACCCCTTGCTCATATTAAGAATATTATTGCCAATGTTACTACTCTCTTGACTCTGCAGTTTGAATGGAATAAATTCATTAAATGCCTGCTCTGTAACTTCCAGGACACCAGTGCCCATTAAGTACTCACTAGCTAAAAGTTCAGACCCAAGAAAGGCTGTCAGAAAATCCTGGAGTATCAGCCACAGCCTCATCCTGCTTGCTGGGATGGTGGGCTCCAAATGGCTCCAGTCTCTGCTTACCCTTAATGCAGTCTGAGGAGCCAGACACAGAGAATCACACAGTGGGGGGCATCCATCCAGGACCCCAGCCCTCCTGACCTCTGCTATTTGCCTCTTTGACCCTGATTATGGAAGGGAAAACCTTACGTCTTCTCAGAGCCATTCCCCAAGTCAGGTTACTCCACAGCTGAAGGCTGTTTCCTCTGATAATCTCCTGTGAGTATGTCCTCAAAGACTCCTGAGTCCTCAATAATGAATATTAATAATGTGTAATAACAAATCTAATAATGAATGTTCTTAAAGTGATTAAATACTTCTAAAGAAAAAATTCGTGTGTGTGTGTGTGTGTGTGTGTGTGTGTGAGTGTATGTGTGAAAACAGAGTCTCAAGTAGCTTTTATATGTGAGGTCTGGCAGCTTCAAGCAAGGAAGGAAGCAAACATCTCATTTTGCAGTTAACCTGTCTTATTACATCATTTGTTGGCAACCTTGGATGACATTAGTTCTGGGAACTGGCCATATGTTTTTGAAAAGATAAGGACTCTACCTCCAGATATATTGATGGCAATGAGATCATGACATGAAAAGCTGGGGTTGTAGCAGTAAAACCTACCATCAAAAATTTAGACCACAGGTCAGACACTCAAATACCTTTGCGGACAGAGTAGTAACACAGCAGTGTGCGGCTACTTTCTGTTAAGACTCCAGTGAACTGTGGTTACCTGAGAGGTTGTGGCTCAAATATATCCAAATTAAAAAACAATTAGATATTATGTTAGTTAAATCCAACCCAACTGGTGGACCCACTGGCTTCCAATTTGTAAGCCACTAGATGGATTTGCTGAATCAGTTTTAACCTTGAGACCATCTTACAGGATCTAAAGCCCCCAGGTTTACTCTCCTATTTATAATAAACCTCGGTAGTTTCCTCGGACAGAGTTCTCCGTATAGCTGCTGACTCATTATTATTTTTGTATTGTAAGTGAGAAACTCTCCTTGTGGGAGTATCTCTAATAGCGACAGGTGAGGATGATGGTGATGATCCATGTTCCATGCAACAGACCCTGGGCTAAGAGTTTCAAATTACTCGCTCTACTTTATATGCTTCCTTTTTAAAAATTCTCATGGAATAGACACCACTAAAGCCTTGAACTTAACCGAGGAAGTAAATGAGGGTCAGAAAAGTTAAGCAACTTAATGAAAACCACACAGCTCTGTAGCTTCGAAAACCTTCCAAAGAAAATCATTATTTAACGAAACACCTGGTCCTTTACTATTGCCTTTTTTGGTAGGTTTTAGAATGTGTCCTAAGCATTTACTTGAATTTCAGTTCAAGTTTTCCAAGCATGCCCATGGATATAAACATTTATTGAAATATGCTTTTAAAGACAGTAAATTCACAAATATCTGGTAAAAGATAATGAAGTAAGGGGCAGCATAGGGGTTCTATCACTAGAACTAAACTTGAAGCTCCTGAACATTGGTCTAAAACAGGAGTCAACAAACTATGGCACAGGGGCCAAATCCAGACTGCAACCTGCTTTTATAAATAAAGTTTTATGGGGACACAGCTGCACCCATTTACTATGTATGATCAATGGCTCCTTTCCCAGTCTAACTGCAGAGTTGAGAGGTTGTGACAAAGACTGTATGTTCTGCAAAACAAAAGTATTTACTATCTGACCCTTTATAGGAAAATTTTGCTGATCTTGGTCTAAAATAACTAATACCATATACATAATACATCTATAATTTCCCCAATTCTATAATCTCTCTGGCTGTCTTTTCCTTCATTTCGGCAACAAGGAAAAAACACTAGGGTTAAAAAAAGTGCCTCGGTAAATTTCCCATCTTGTCTCCTGAACTGGATAAAGGTCTCCTTTTTATTCGGGGCCGGCAGGGGTGGGGACCAGTGTTAAGAGGGGTCAAGCCACTTGCCCAGGTCATGGAGCAGGTGGGACAACACTGAATAACAACAATATCAGTAATAATAAAACAGCTCTTTACTGAGTGCTTAACACTGTGCCCTGTGCTTTACAGGCAGTGTCTCCCAGAATCCTTGTAACTGCCTTCTGGGGTGGTTACCATTAGTGCCTCATCTGATAGATGAGGAAAGTGGGGCCTAGACCAGGCAATTTCCCAAGATCACACAACCTTCTCTGACTCCAAATAAAGTGCTGTCTTTGACTATAGACTATCAGAGCATCTCTCGAGTGAGCAATCTGCCTTAAGGCTTTCCTCAGGGACTTGGTGGAGCTAGAAACAACAGGTATGGCTGCTGTGAAGCACTGAGTCTCTTGTGGCCACAAAATAAAGAGAAGCAGGAGCCTGGAGAGGCTCTGGACCAAGATCTACCTGCTAGGGCTGGAGCCTTACAGACCACTTGCATATCAGATGCTCTGGCCTGCTGGGTGCTGGATAGCAGGCAGAGCGTCCCGAGCCACCTGGCTCCCCGGTCATTGAAGGCCAGGTGAACTAACTTAGTTTCCAATAGCAGCACATGAGAACCTGATTCTGAGTTGGAACGTGCGCCCCCAGGTGCTTCTTGTATAAACGAATGCTTGAGAATCACTGGGTAGGTAATAAAAGACCGTTTCACCCAGAGAAAGCCAGGTAGATGCAGACTAGTTTTTCTGGCCAGGAAGAGACAGAGTTCTGCAACCAGGCGGTCCTTTTAAGCCCAGAAAAGTGGTGAGTAGGCATGTTTGCTTTCAAAGCACAGAGGGAGGTGACGGGAAAGAGGTGGGAAAGGAAAGGGAGGAGATGGTCAGCTTTCATCTCTCCTTCCTTTCTTAGCATCGGCCCCTCTAGTATGAGCACTGACTGCGGCAGACTGAATAATGTGCTCCCCACCATGTCCCCCCGCCAAGAGGTCCCCATCCTGGTCCTCAGGACCTAGAGATATGTTCCTGTACATGGTAAAAAGGATTTTGTAGATTAACATTCTGGATCTTGAGATGGAGAGATTTCCTTGGATTATCTGTGTAGACCCATACTAATCAGATAAACCCTTAAATGTAGAAAACATTTCCTGACTAAATTTTGAGAGATGCCAGAGCAAGAAGAGTTAGGAGGGATTTGCAACAGGAAAGAGACTTCACCCACTGTTGCTGGCTTTAAGAAGTAGGAAGTGGCCACAAGCTAAGGAACTGTGGGTGCCCTCTAACAATTGGAAATTGCCCCTAGTTGACAACCAGGGAGGAAACCAGGATCCCTGGTTCCCAAACTACACGGAACAAAATTCTGCCAACAGTCTGCATGAGGAAGGAATCAGATGATCCCCTAGAGCTGCCAGAAAGGAGCACAGAAAACCTTGCTGACGTTTTGATTTTGCTTTAATGAGACCTGCACTGATTGCACTTGCTACCTATAGAATTGTAAAATCATAAACTTGCATTGTTTTAGAAACTCAGTTTGTGGCAATTTGTTAGGGCAGCAATGGAAATTAGTGTTCTGACTCAGAGCTTTCTACTTGTTGTTTATCCTCAAGTTTTTCAGGTACAGTCGTGCCAGACTAGACCAGATAATGAACTGTTTTTGCCCTATGGTGCAATTCAGGCACCTGTATCTCCCACAGTACCCCCACAAGCCCCTAAAAGTCTGAGTGCAATGTCTGCTCTAGCACCTTGCCCAGAATTTCTGCAGCAGTGCCAGAAGGAGTGGTGGCCATCGGTGACTTGCTTTGTGCCTTTGGATTCTTCTCTAGTCCTCTTGAGCTATTCTTAGAATCATTGCCTTTGTTTCTTCACCCTGTGCTTCTCATGCAGTGTTCTTTTTCCCAAGAAAGGAAATAAATGCATTGTTTAATTTATGAGGATATAATACTATAATAGTATATTCCTCTGCCTGAAATGTATTCTTAAGTATTACCTTGGTCTGTACTTTAATTGAATTGGATAGAGACGGCACACTGCCGTTGTTAAGGTTAACGGCCCAATGATTTACAAGACAAGGCACATTTACTGGCAAATAGATTTTAGTAATTGTTCCGCTCCACGGTGAGAATAACAGCTTGTGCATTGATTCCTCATGTTCTGGAACTGGGGCTCACCTAGAGGAGACTGAGCTCAGGGTCCTAGAAACACAGAAGGCTGCCTAGGACGGATGAAATTAGCAGGCCTCACAAACTCTTCCTGCTCAGAGTACTTTGGCCCAGGGACGGCCTCAGGTGGAGGGAATGGTATCCAGAAATGAAACACACACACACACACACACACACACAAACTAATAAGGGATTGTTTTTTCCTAATCTGAGGAAGGTGGAAGATGAGCTATACTTGATACTCTGGACTTTGCCACTGGGGACTCGGTTTGGCATTTCTAAGGGGAAGGGATGAATTAAATAGCTAGGGGGAAAATATCTGCTAGGGTGGTTTGATCTTTTAGAAAAATCTTAGCAACGATGTTGGGGACCAGAAAGGAAGTCCACTTTCCAGAATGACTGCATTTGCTCTTTTGATACCCTTGCCTGCATGGTGGTTGAGAGTCACAGAATGGTCTATAAAACCAGGCCACTCTGAATATGTCTTGCTAAGTCTGACCCTTATTTTCTTCATCTCCAAGAATATTGATGAGGCCACAAGTTCTGTTTCAAGAACAGATTATCTTGCATTAACTGTGACAGAAACTCTAAGGAGGGAATTGAACCAGGACTGGTTGGGGTGGTGGGGAGGGTGGGGAGAGCTGGGAATTGCTGAGGCCATGGTTCCTCAATGACGCACATGCACCCAGGCCTCTGAGCCTCAGCAGCCACTGAGTGTAGGGCCCGCCCCACTTTGGCCTGTGGTATTCCCCAGAAAGTGATGGAGAAGATTCAAAGCACAAGGACAGCAATCCTTATTTTTTCACGGACGTTCTTTGTATTGTATATTAAATAAGTCCTCTGGAGGTTACATAGGACAGACTACGAGAGGAGCCTAGCTGTAGAGAAAAAGCTAACTGAATATTGTCCCACTTGAAAGATGATGTTATTAAAAAGCAAAAGGAGGGCAGTGCTTCTGGATGAATGTATTATCATGTGCATGCACGGTGAAGTTTTTCTTCTTTTTTTAAAAAAAAAAACAAACCTTGAAATGGTGAAATAGCATACTTGGCAGTCAGGGTCTACAACATATACTTTAAGTCAGAGGAAACTAAGCACTCCTGGACTCTCACCCAGTTTAAGAAAAAGAACCACCTGATGGCCACCGTCTGTTCCCAATGACCCCCTCCCCGGTCATGCCACCTCCCTCCCACAGAGGGCACTCTCTGAATTTGGTGCAATGACTTCATTTTTAAGAGCTTTTCTCAACATCTCTGCAGTTGTTCAGTACATTTTTAACATTTGCTATAGCTTTTCATTGTATAAATAAACCACAACTGGCTTAACTGCTCTAACATTGATGGAAGCGAGGGCCATTTCCAGTGTTTGGTATCACAGATGAGGCTGGTGTGCACATGGTTGTGACTGTCGGCGTATGACACGTGCAAGAGTTCTCTCAGGTGTCTAAGTGATCTCTAGTGTGTGTCCATGTACCATCTACCTGCACTGTCTAATGCCAAATTGTATTCTAAAGTGGTTGTACCAACTTTTACCCCCCACCAGCCGTAATGAGCACTCCCACTGCTCCATATGCTGGCCAATAGCAGATGTTTTTAGAGTCCTGTTTCGATAATCTGATAGTATTAAGGATATTTAATTGTGGGTTTAGTTTGTAATGCATTTGGATTGTTTCCAAGGTCAAATATCTTATGTTGGCTGTTTGCATCTTCTGTGAATAAACTTCTTCGTGATCTTTTTCATTTTCTGTTGAGTTTTGTTCTTTTTATTAACTCCTAGCTCTATATATATTCTAGACCAATGCTGCCCAATAAAGCTCTAATGCAGGTCACTATTGTAATTTAAAATTTTTCTAATAGTCACATTTAAAAAAGTAAAAAGAAACTTGTAAAATTGATCATAATTATTATTTCATTTAACTTAGTTTATATTATTTATCCAAAAATATCCAAAATAATTATTAATGAAGTCTTTGGAATCTGCAGGGTATTTTAAACTTAGAGTAAATAGCAGTTCGTGCTGGCCACATTTCAGTTGCTCCGTAACCATGTGTCTCATGGCCGCTGTCTAGAGGCTGTTCCCTTGTCCGTCATATTTTCTTCCAACCTGTAGCTGTATTGTTGCTTTTTGTGGCTTTTATGAACAGAATTTTTATGAACAGAAGTTTTCCACTTTAACATGGTCACATTTGATCAGTCTTCATGCTTTAAGTTCCAACATGGTTAACATACAGTGCTATATTAGCTTCAGGTGTACAATGGAGTATTCAACTTCTATACAGTGCTCATCCTAAGTGTGCTCTTAATTTCCTTCATCTTACTGCTTTTTTGCATTTTAGGAAATCCTTTTCTAGACTAAGGGTATTAAAATTTTATTTATTTTTTGTCCAGAAGGTTTAAATGTTTGTCCTTTACATGTAAGGTCTTAATGTGTATGGAATCCATGTTTGTGTATTTTTGTGATGGTTTGTAGTTCACTTTTCCATATTGTCACCCATCTGCCCTTATTGAATAGCCTTTTTTGTCCCCCTGTTCTGCCAGCCCCATCAACTTCCCATCAGAGAGCCTGTCAGGTTTTGGACCCGTTCTTCTCTTCCATTTGTCTATTTGTCTACTTCTCAAATGCCACACTGTCTTCATTTTTCTTATAGCTACTATAAGCCTTGTTATTTGATGGGGCAAGTCCCTTGGCTTCTTTCTTAAAAGTTTCTTGGTATATTTGGCCCTTTGCTTTCAGATTTTCAATATCGAAACCGGTTTGTCATGATGTGTGAAAATCCTCTGGTGGCCCTTCTGTTCACACAGATGTGTTACTTTGCCTCTCTGGCCTGTCTTTCCGTCTGTAAAATGAAAGCAGCATGGTGTCGTTTTTACAGGATTGTTTTGAGGATTAAATCAAATAATGCATGCAAAGGTCCTAGCATAGTACCTGGCACATGTGAAATTCTCAATAAGTAAAATGAGTAGTTTTATTATTTTTAGAGTGGAGAGGTGGCCAGCCTGTTGTGAAGGATGCTGGGATCCTGAGAGGAAGTCTGGCTTTTAACTGTGTGGGCTGTTGCACAGGAACCGTGTTCTTATTACTACCTTGTCCTCACGTTTTGATGAAGGCTTTTGTGCTTAATGCTAGTAATGTGTGTGTACCACCCTTCACGCTTAAAGGATTTTCTTTCGGTCATATTTGGATTGTTCAGGAAACTTGAACAAGTAAGCATGCACATATTTGGAAATAGGAGACTGGAGCTTCAGCTGAGTCTGAGAAGCTCTATCAGGGCACTGGGGTGAGAGGTAATGAGGGCCAGAATCTTCTACTCTACCACCTACATGTCAGCTATCATGCAGGATGATAACCCGAGGAGGTAGAGGTGAGGTAGGATTGCCAGAGAAGATATAGGACATTCGGCTCCGTTGGAATCTCAGGTAAACAATGAGTAACTTTTTTTTTTTTTAGTATTAACTATGTCCCAAATATTGCATGAGACCTACTCATATTAAAATTTATTCACTTATCTGAAATTCAAATTTAACTGAGCATCTTAGGTGGTTGTTTTTGTTGTGTTTGTTTTTTTTTGTTTTTTTTTTTTTTGTTTTTTTTTTTTTATCAGCTAAAACAGGCAGCCCTAGGTGGGGGACATTGTCATTCCTTCTACATGTTATGACTGTGCTCTAATAATTTAGTACATACATTGTCTTTCAATGGCGTGCAGTCTAACTAACCTCTTCTTTTGACAAATGTGGAAACTGAGATCCAGAGGTTCAGAGCTGGTTAACTGCAAAAATCGGATGGTTCTAGATCTCGTGTTCTTCCTAATGCTTCTAAATGTGCAAAAGGACACAGTCAACTTTTCATTATTCTCATCCTGGAGAGGTAGAGACCTCTACCACCACTGACCTTCAGTCATGTGCAGGTTCTGTGGCAGGCCCTGGCCACCGGGCCAGTATCTGGTCACCCAGGTGTGAAAGGCTCAGGATTCTATAAAGTTTCATGCTGGCCTGGAGTTTGAAGGGCATAAGGGTAAATGGCCCACATTTGAGGGCCTCTGTTGGAATGATTGCTTTGTCAAAGCCTTCAGTTACTATAGTGCTAGGGATCAGAGAAGCAGATAAAAGCATAGAAATCTTTAGATTAAAAAAAAAAATGATGAAAGGGAAGGAAAGATGAACAGATAGGAAGAGCTACTGCCACTTCCTGGCATCTGGAGGGACTGGAGGACATAATGGTGGAGAAGTGGGGCTCCACTGGGAGAGTCAAGTGGGATAATAAGATTTAATATCAGAAATTTTTTCCCCCTAAAATGAAGAGCCTTAGCCTGAGAAAGGGCTCCCAGGGGCCTCTTTGATGAAGAGTCCCATTGCTGGAGTCGTTTAAAACCAGAACTGAACGAAGCAACGGAAAGTGAACTGCAGGAAAGCCTCCCCTGAATATCTTTTGGGACAGCCTTGATAATCTGATAGGTCTTTCTTTTCTCCATGCCCGTGAATCTCTGGTTCATATGAAAACATAATGGTTAAAACTCTCAGGGAACCAGAAATTGAAAATTTAATTGAAAGTAATTTTCATACAGTGAAGTATGGTTTAGAAATTCAGTGTGCGTGTGCATGTGTGTGTTTTAATCCAGGATAGTGTGAGCAATGAGTCTTCAAATCCTCACCAGGCCAAAGCTTTGTTTCCACCTTGCTGAGCTGTTACTGTTCCTCACCTCTCGTTTCAAATTATTTTTATGTGACACTTGGATGATTATGCCTATTTGACTTCATTTTTCTAACTAAATAGTCTTCAGGAAATAGATCGCCCAGCTTCCTTTGAAGCTCTAAATAAACATTCACAGTATCTATGTGCTATAAAATCAGCTCCTCTATGATGCTGATCCAAGGCATGAAAATTGCCCCTCCTGGCGCTGGATGCCAAGCCTGGTTGACCTTCCCAATTTTTCGGCTGCAAATCTGAAAACAAACCCAGCTGTTGCAGAGAAACATCAGGCATAGGCACACATTAGATAAGTGTTCATGTTTTTCTTTCATAGCAGATGGCCTCACAGGAGATGAATCACGTAAACCACCCTACCTGTTAGCACGCCTTCATTGCCGTCATTTTATTTTCCTACGTCAGTTCTAATATTCCTGGTAACAGAGGCTTTTTTTAAGGCAATTTGGGGAGCAGCTATTGTCTTTTGCTTTGTATCTTACATGCCTTCCACACGAGGAAGAATGACCCGTTGTGGATTCGCCCTTTCTGTTCCAGCTCTCTCTCCCCAGCCCCACCTCTGCAGCCCCATGGGCCTCCCTGCTTCCCCCTGCATCTTCTTTGCTGTCTCTCCTGTGGCTGCAGCCATAGGAAGCTTCCTTGAGGAGAGCCTTGATCCTATCTCTCTCCTGCTCCGAAATTGTCAATAGCTCCCCGTTTTCTAAGAGGCATTTCCCCTAAAACATCCCTCTTTCACACACCATCTCCATTATCTCTGCTGTTTCCCCCTTCCTTCTGTGTGCTGTTGTTTACTTCATATTTATCTTTAAATGGACTCACTTTTTTTTTTTTCACTTAAATGTATTCTAGGAGGAAACTTTATCTGTAAGTAAATGGGAAGCCAGTATCATCTATCATAAATAGAAGCTAACAATAAATGCAATGAAAACAAAACAAAACAGAAGTAGTATCTTCTAGCTAGATATTAATGCCTGAGGCTATAAGCCTGAGGCCTGCTCTCATGTGTGAGCTTGCTTTCTTGCTCTCTCTCTCTCTCTCTTTCTGCTTACAAAGGTGAATGATTATTCAGTTATCTTCCATTTGTCCCTCAGGATACATTTTCCTCCTTTCTCCTTGCCCCTGGAGGCTAAGCCCTATGGACTAATCTTTGGGCTCCTTTGTCTTTTGGCTTCCACCAGGGCTTAGCCTATGGGAGCCCAGTAGGGTATAGGAGTGAGAGTATGGATCCGGGGCTTTGTGTTTGGTTTCCCCAGACTTGTAGTGCTTCTGACCAAAGGTTACTGCTTGTTTTAGGGTGCTTTGTTCCACATGGCTCTCCTCTCCTGGATTATGGCAAACTCCCTCCTCTAATCTCTTTAGGCCTAGAGTTGGTAACCAAGTGTCTTTACTAGCCCTGGTTTACTGCACTGCCCTTATGCTTCGCTATACTTGTGGTTTGTCAATAGTCCCTTTGTTAATCCATCCTCAGATTCTCCTATTTGACATGTCCTATCTCTCTATGGAGACCCTGACTAACACAGTTGTCATGACCTAGACGTTCTAGATAAATCTGCATCAGTGGAGACTCTCCTTGGGTTCATCAAAGATTAGAAGGGGGTGGATTGATATACTGTCTATGTCCCACTATGGTGCATACCAGTGACACATGTGTTATGCACTCAGGGACATACCTTTCTATGGAATTCTATGGGATTCAAGCTGGACTGGAGTCATCACCCTTCTCCTCCTGTTTCCTTCCACATACCCTTTGTTACAGACCAATGAACTTGATGCTGTTCCTTGTTCCTGCCGCATGGTTCCTCACCTTTGGTCTGTATTTAGCCTGTTTCTTCTGCTTAGAAAGAACACCTCCATCTCTGTGGTGAATTTGGTCCCTATTCTGATGCTGCCTTCTCTACCAGGGCCTCATTGATCTGACTGCTTCTCTTGTAGTGCCAAGTGACTCTCTTAATATTGTCTCCATTTCCCCCAAACCCTGTATGTCCTTCCCTTCACATCTTTCATGGGATGCAGAGGAGCAAAGAGTTGGCTCCAGGCTGAGCTGAGACTCTATACAGTTGTGTCAGCCTCTTGGACCCACTTCTGACACCAGGTGGCTCCTTCTCATGGCTGATTATATTCTTGCTTGTATTATGATAATGCCTTTTCTCCTGTACTATATGTAAGTCTCCATTAATTAATTTAACAAATGGTAATTAAAACCTACAAAGTTCCAGGTACCTGGTAGGTGCTGGACATATAGCGATACGTAAAACAACATGATCCCTATCCCAAGGAGCTAAAGGCCATAGAAAACTGCAGAAACCCTTTGAGACTGAACCATTCTAAGGAAGCCATTGACTTTATGTCCCCATCAATAATTTATTTACACACAGACATACATGAACAGCGTGTATTGGTTTACCATTGGGGTTGAAACCAACCTGTGTTTTGAGGTCTTCTTGGGAGACAACTTATATGCCCTCTTCAAAGGGTTATTATAAGGGGGTCAGTATACCACATGAAAGGGCTCTTAATATCCAGCACCAAATAAGAGCTCAGTATGTACATCAGAGGTGGTAGTTGGAGGGGAGTAGTCTTTAGACAGTAAAAGGTTGGAAATTGGCTCTCTTAGAAAAAAGCAACATTGGGGCGCCTGGGTGGCTCGGTCGGTTAAGCGTCTGACTTCGGCTCAGGTCATGATCTCACGGTCCGTGAGTTCGAGCCCCGCGTCGGGCTCTGTGCTGACAGCTCAGAGCCTGGAGCCTGTTTCAGATTCTGTGTCTCCCTCTCTCTCTGCTCCTCCCCTGTTCATGCTCTGTCTCTCTCTGTCTCAAAAATAAATAAACGTTAAAAAAAAAAAAATTAAAAAAAAAAAAAGAAAAAAGCAACATTGATATTTGCTTGAGAGCACTTGGGTTCAGACTCCCTAGTTCCAAGTACCTGGGCTGTGATTATAAACAAGCTTGCAGGGAAACCCTCAGTAAACCTGAGCAGGAGCTGCAGAAGGAGCTGAAGGTATTTAGAGAAAACAAACTCACACAGGCAGAGAACAAGTCAGCCCAGAAAATTCACACACCTTCCACTAAGATTCTATGTGTGCAAATTTTTTTGGTACACTCTAGAACTGACCTAGGAATACCGAGGATTAAACAGGTTGTCAACACATATTCACCATATTGAGTCCATTTTGGGTGTATAACATCACAAACCCTATTTAAGGATGGTGCTGGGCATGGTCTATATTTTGAATACAGACTCTTATTCCCATCCTAAGAGAATTTACAACTGACAAATTATTACAAGGACTAATCTTTTTCTCCTTATCAGAGAAATATAACTTGGAAGATAGTGGGAAAAACTCCACCTTCTCTATTTTGAAAGACCAAAAAGTGTTAGTTTGTGAGATTGCCCTGGGTCCTTCATCTTGGAGAAGGATATGCAGAATCCCTTTCCTGGCTTCCAGAGAGAACTTGGCTCCATGGAAGCCCATGGATATCTTTCATACTGTCCCTCTTAAAGAGCAAGCAGCTGAATTTCCTGAATAAGAATCACTGCTTTCTCTTTGAATACTTACTTTGTATGACCAGCAGTGGAATGAAACTTTATAATTAGCTCATTCTGAGAAGAACCCACTGAAGTGGTTACACTTTCCCATTTAGCATGTGATGAATTGGAGGTCCATCAAGGTCCAATATCTTGCCCACAGGACACTCAGATGGTGAGTAAGGAGCATTCAGTTCTCCCTGATGCCCAAACTTGTTCTCTTTTTACTTGCTCACATGGTCTCTCAACACCTTGTGTTCCAGATGTTTGGTTAGGTGGATCTGACATGGAGTATTTGATAGCTTTTAGCTGGAATTCTGTTTTCTGCCTTAGTACAATGACTGATGTTCTAAAGATGACTCCAACCCACTGCTGTGTCCTGAAATTAGTCTGAAGTAGGAGGGAGACCTGACCACTGAGCAAAGTTTGCATGTTACAGTACAAGGAGGGGCTCTGATTCTCGTACCACAGTGCCATGCATGTTTGTTTCCTCATTTGTAACCACCTCTCCTACCAGACTATAAATTCCACAAGGCAGAGGCCATAACCATGGTGGTAACCCTCTCTTCCTGGTGCCTAGCAACAAATAATTGTTGAAAGAATGGATTCTATCTGAAATGGTAATCTACATGTAACACACATGACTTAAGTCTATTTGCCTGAATTTCTCAGCAGATAGTTCTGTTCTTTCTGACACGTTGTCTCCTGGTTTGTATAATTTATTCATAGGGTTCTTCTTGGCGTACTAATAAATTCCTATGGGACTTAGACTCTTTATATGCTGTGGAATCCGCCACCATAAAGTGTTCATAAGAAATGACTTTAGAAATATTGTTTGGGGCTATGCCAATTATGAATTTCTGAATACTCATGTCTGGGCTCCTCTCTGCCTCTGAGTATGCAATGTGGGATATTGGCACTTCTTTGTATTAAGATGTGCATAGATTCTGATTTTAAAAAATGGTTGGGAGGTAGCAGGAGAGGAAAGTCTATCAGAAATCTCTACTCTCTGAAACATAGACACTTCACAAACCCTGGCATGAGTTTTAACAAACACATACATAGCATTCGTACGTGGTTTTTTGCTTATGCATCTAGATGATATGATCGATGAACAGGGCCCTGCATCTGTTGTAGGCAGGAAATTGTAGCCTCGTGTCTTGCTACTGCAATGAAATCTGAGGTGCTTTTTGAGTTTTGTTTTCACCCCTTGACAAAATTGAGTCCTGCCTACATACCAACTGAGAAGCCAGCCTATTTGGGAGCTTGAAGCTACCCTACTTGATGGCCTCCCTCTACCCACCAAAGCATAGCAGATGCTGAACAGGAAAAGGGCCTCTGGAGAGTTGACATCCACCAGTTTCTCTGACTTTTGCCAACTGACTTTGCAAGTGTTTCCAAAAGTCCTTCACTGCCTCTGTGGGTGTGAAGAACCCCTGTGCAGTTCAAGGGCTTGTGAAATCACGTGAAACGGGATTGAAAGCCTTCTGGCAAAGCAATTGCAGTTGGAATTAGCTATGTCACCAAGCCACATCCTGGCTTAAATGATGTTGTTTATATCCAACTGCACTCAACAAGTCCCAAAGCCTTCTGTCAAGCACAGAAACCTGACTATAGCATTGGCTCTTAGCTCCTCTCCTTTGTGTAGGAACAAAAAGGATTGCTCTTCCATACCTCTGTGTTTGAGCCCAGAAGGAGTATGTTCCCCACAGGGAAATGTCACTAATATTGAAGTGGATGAAATCCTGGGATTTCTGAATATGGTATACAAATACAGAAAGTTATGGATTAAGAGGCAGAAGGAAGACAGGTCCTCGGCTTCTTGTTCCTTAAGTGTGCCTCTGGAAAAAGGAAATGCAGGCATGTCCACATCAATAAACAGTATTTCTAAGGCTCCGTGTTTTTAATCACAAAATGGAGGAAGAACAGTGCCTGTTGTTGGGGATCAGTGAGGGGCCCTGTTGGAAGATCCATGCAGACCTCTTAGCACAGCCTCTGGCAGATAATGTGCTCCCACCGGGTAGCCAGTGCTGCACGGGGTTATCAGGGTATGAAACGTGTGTGCATGTGTATGCATGTTAGGAGTATAGGCCTTAGAATCCAAAAGATAGAAATAGGTGTCAGGAGACAGGATCTGGTCACAGCTAGACCATTCTCAGATAGGCGATAGGTGCTGGAGTTCCAAGCCAAAGTACCCCTTCCATGGCAGTTCACGTATTATGTACCACATAACCTCCTGTAATGCATTTTCTCTGGTGCCTGAAAGGTTCCATGTGCCCTCTTTTAAAAAATAAAAATAAAAAATTGTTTGTTTTTGAGAGAGAGTGAGAGAGTGAACGGGGGAGGAACAGGAAGAGAGAGGGAGACACAGAATTCAAAGCAGGCTACAGGCTCTGAGCTGTTGGTGCAAGAGCCCAATGTGGGGCTCAAACCCACGAAGTGTGAGAACATGACCCAAGCTGAAGTTGGACACTTAACCGTCTGAGCCATCCAGGGACCCTCTCACTCTCTTTGTTGTTGTTGTTGTTGTTTTTAATGCTTATTTATTTGGAGAGAGCATGCGAGTGAGCAGGGGAAGGGCAGAGAGAGAGGAGAGAGAGAGAATCCCAAACAGGCTACGTGCTGTCAGCACACAGTCTGATGCTGGGCTCAATCCCACAAACCGTGAGATCATGACTTGAAGGGAAATCAAGAGTCAGACACTTAACTGACTGAGACATCCAGGCACCCCTCCATGTGGCTGTCTAATTAGAGACTAAAACAACACACATTAAGACTAAGTACTTGTATTTTGATGCCTCAATTCAAAGAATGGTTCTACGATTTGGCTTATATTTTTTTTGTTCTTTGTGTTTATTGGTGGTAGGGTAGAGGTAGACCTAGAACTTCTGTGTTTTAGTGACCTGAAATCAGAAATTGTTTTAGAGTAGCAAATAAGAAATTACCTATTTTTCACTTCTCTGAAAATAACATTGATTCACCTTCTTGGTAATGAACACTGTACTTCCTAAATTTGTCAGACTTCTCAACCGTATCCCTGTATCAGAAGACTATATGGCTCACTGGTGAGATAACAGTGGCCTATGGTTTGGGAAGAATCATTGCCTTAATGATTTGAAAATCTTGCCCTCTTCCCCCTCCTCAGTCCCCTAATGCTGGAGAGGGTAAAATTACTGCTAAGGGTCTGGGTCTGGGAGAGTAGCCAGAACAGCCTGCCAAGTGCAAAATTGTTTGGAAGAATCAATGTTTAGCTAACAAATTCATGCAAGGTTTTCATTTTATTCCATTCTGTATCCATGTTTGTTCTAATATTGATAGTAAAATGTTTATATGATAGCCCCCATAATACACAAAAATGTTAAGTACAATTAAGACTGCAAGTCTGGGGGCACCCGGGTGGCTCAGATGGTTGAGCATCCGACTTTGGCTCAGGTCATGATCTCTCGGTTTGTGAGTTCGAGCCCTGTGTTGTGCTCTGTGCTGACAGCTCAGAGCCTGGAACCTGCTTCGGATTCTGTGTCTCCCTCTCTCTCTCTGCCCCTCCCCGCTCACACTCTATCTCTCTCTCAAAAATAAATAAACATTAAAAAAAAAATTAATACAGATTTTGCAGTCTTTTTTTTTTTTTTTTAAGGCTACAGTTTCAGGGGAGTCTGGATGGCTCAGTGGGTTAAGCGTCCGACTTCAGGTCATGATTGTGTGGTTCGTGGGTTCGAACCCCACGTTGGGCTCTGTGCTGACAGTTCGGAGCCTGGAGCCTGCTTTGGATTCTGTTCTCCCTCTCTCTCTGCTCATCCCCTGCTCATGCTCTGTCTCTCAAAAATAAATGCTAAAATAAATTTTAAAAAAAGTCCACAGTTTCACTGACTGCCAGATGGAAGACATGGAAGAGATTTATTTGAAACTGTAAATCTTAAATACTTTATCACCCTTTCACTCTATTCAAACTTAAACCCGGTCTAAGACTGGATTGGGAAGGGACTTAGGTGTGGTTTTCAGAAAAAGTCCCGAGCATGCCCCTGAAGTATTGATAAGGTGTATCCTGTCCCACGAACTGCTGTAACATCCTGGAGGAGAGCCCTATATTAGGTTAAAACAGGAAAAAATCCAGCCTTAGTCTGTGATGGTGAAAAATACAGATGTTTCAGACAATAACTGTTTTAATCACCTTTATCAGGTACTTGCCTTGGCTTAGATAAGCAGGGAATCTTCACTGTGTATTCAGAGGGGCCTTTCTAACCCTCCTCCAATGTGGAGGATAAAACAGCCTAAATTCTGCCCAAAATAACTTTATTCATTGAAAAAATACATATTTATATATATGCACACACATATATATACATATATATATACATATATCTCCTACCATATATTAGGTCTTACGTATAGCAGTAAACCAGTAACATGTTAATAAACTGTACAATCAGGGGCCCTAGTCTGATGGAGCTCACATGCTAGGGTAGGGAGAAAAATGATAAGTGAACACAGGAATAAAATAATTTCAAACACTGATATGTGCAACAAAGAAAAATCCCAAGAATGTAAGTAAATTTCTCTACTATTGATTGGGAGGTTGAGGACGATCTGAGGAGATATCATTTAGATCAAAGATCTTAATGATGAGAAGAAGCCATGCATGTGACAATGAGGGAGAAAAGATCTCCAGGCAAAGGGAATCGCTAGTGCAAAGGCCCTGAGGTAGAACCAGTTTAGGTGTATGTTTTTAAGGAGTTCAGGAAGGCCAATATGTTTGGATGCTTGAAGATTGTGACACAGAATCATGAGGGGAGAGGTAGGCAGGAGCAGATCAAGGCAGACCTTGTTACCATAGCAACATGTTTGGCTTTTAATTGTGACAGCAGTTGAGAGCCACAGAAGGAGTTTGAGCAAGAGAGACCTGTGAAGGGTTTTAGAAGATTGTACTGACAGCTGTATAGAAGCAGACCTTCAGGGCCTGCTAGAAGACTCGGGTTTGGCCAGGTATGAGCTGTGTTGGCTTAGACTAACGTGACTGTGGTGAGGAGAGAGAGAAGTGGTGGAAGTAAAGATCCACAAGTGAGCTCAGTGATGGATTCAAAAGAGAAGAATCAAATAATGCCTAGAGTGGTGCCATCCTACTGGAAATAGAGTATAGGTCACACCAGTAGTGAAGTTTTCTAGTTGCCACTTAAAAAAGGTAAAATCAATTTTGATAATACTCTAGATATATTGGCTTAAATAAAATATATTTCAATATGCAATCAATATAAAAAATATTACTGAGAATTTTATCTGTATGTATTTCAAACTAAGTCTTTGAACTCTGGCACATTTTTACGTTTCTCAGGTCAGCTCCATTTTGCAGTGCTCAGTAGCCAGTGTATTGCAGTGTAGCATGGCTGGTTTATCTGGGAGCACCCTGGAACCTAGCGCGGGGCTCTGACAAGGACTTTATCCCTCTGGCATCAGTTTTTTTCTTCCTAATTGGGAGGAAGACTGTTAGGCTGACTTGTGGGAACTCCTATTCTTCCTCTATCAACTTTAACATACAAAACTTTGTGAATATTTAGTCCATGGGACCGTGGCCATGACCCTACCCTTATAGGGGCTGGGCTCAAGGGCATTTGGAAGATGAGGTCTTAAGGTCTGTCTCTCTTGTTTAGCCTTCTCTAAAGTTTCCAGGTTTATGGGTCTCTTCTTGCCATAGAGTCTATAGTGGGCAACTAGTATCAGTAGGAAAGAAAAAAACAGAAAAGGACTTTATGTAAACTGTGCTTGGACCAAGTGAAGGCAAATGACTCCATGGGATTTTGTAAACAAAGTGTTGGATTAAACCCAGCAAATTCAGAAGAACACAAGGCAACAGCATATACTATTGCAAGTGGCAATTTCATTTTACAAAACATCATATTTCATGTGAACTTTGTTTGTGTTAATTAACTTAATGTTAATTTCAATTGTTTTGCAGTTTTGCAAAACAGTTTTCATATATATCTAATTATATGCAAAATGGGTAAGCAGACCTTAGTCCATGTGAAAAATTTTTCTTTAAAAAAAAGAAAAGTCTTTAAATTCACCAACTTCACTGAACCCTGTTCAAAGTGGTAAGCAGTTTCCAGAAGATGAGTGGGCGGATACCCTGAAACCATCTACCGTTGTATGACCCTGTGCGCATGAGCTGTGCCTGCATAGTTAGAACTAAATGCTAACTGTATGGTGATAGCAATTAACTATAGACCTCAGGGAGGCTTTAGTTCTGAATCTGGATACATTGATATTTACTTTAGTACTATTTTGCCTTTGATGTCATATTCACTTTTAATTCTTTAATATCCTATCAAAAAAGTCCGTTTTGCCCACAACAATGCAAATGAAAAGTACTATATTTTGGCTACCTCAAGGGTTTTGGAAAGGTTCCTAGAAATCTAACCACCTTTTAAAAATATTTCCATGGGAATGTATTTCTGAGTTTTAAATCTTGGATTTTTAAACTAAAACTTAATCTATTTTATTATTTTTATTTTTTTAATTTTTTTACTCTTATTTTTGAGAGACAGAGTGAGAGCAGGGGAGGAACAGAGAGAGAGGGAGACCCAGAATCTGAAGCAGGATCCAGGCTCTGAGCTGTCAGCAACTGAACAGGACTTTATGTAAACTGTGCTTGGACCAAGTGAAGACAAATGACTCCATGGGGTTTTGTAAACAAAATGTTGGATTAAACCCAGCAAATTCCTAAGAACACAAGGGAGCAGCATATACTCATATTGCAAGTGGCAATTTCATTTTACAAAACATCACATTTCATGTGAACTTTAATTCATGTCACAGGGCTAGAACTCATGAACCTCAAGATCATGACCTGAGCCAAAGTCAGACACTTAACCGACTGAGCCACCCAGGTGCCCCTTAAACTTAAGATATCTTAAATGAAGAACTCCCCAATACAAGAGAGTGTGCAAAATCTCTATGTATGTGCTTTGTGTATCTTCCATAAGGATTCTCTACAGAAAAGAATGGCTTAAAATAACATGAGCTCCAAAGATGGCCCAGCTGTGGTGTCCATAACCTAAACCAGTGGTTCTCCTCCTTTAGATCCATAAAGCACTGGTGGAACTTGCTTAAAAATTGAAACTTCAGGGCTTGACTCCCATGAAAATGTGCAGTTTACTCCCTCCCCAGGTGGGAAACAGTGCTACACTTTGTGGGTCACAGTGCCTGTTGCGATTGGACCAGCCATCTGCTAGAAGAGTACCTGGCCCTTCTGAATAATCATAGCCCTCATTACTGAGCCCCTACTTCAAGGCAGATTAACACATTGGATCCTTACAAGATCGTTAAGTAACTGGTTAGTGTTTTATGCATGTTACAGATGAGGAAACTAAAGTTTAGAAGAGACCAGCCTCTTCTCCATCGTTAAACACCTAGTGGTGAACAGAGCTGGGGCATAAAGCCTTGTCTTACTCCTAAGACTGCTACTCCATCCAGTTGCTTGACAGATAAGCATCCATGCAGGACCTTAAATCCTTGCTGAATCAACTGAGCTAAGTAACTAAAAAGCACCTTGGTTGCAGCTTATTTTGTTCCTAAACCTGTAAATTTGGCCTGGTGAAATTTTGGCATGGTCTTACATGATGACCCGTTTGGTTTGGGCTTTGTAATCCACTTACTTGCATTCTCTTCACCCCTGTTCATCTGTTGTCTTTCCTGTATGGCCCCTGTTAGGCTTGTCCTCAAATCCAAAGTCTCTGCCCTCCATTGTTTTTGTTGTGTTTTGTTTTGTTTTGTTTTTGCATGACTGAGCTTGACAAATGCCTTCATTTGAGAAGGCAAGCTGCCTCCCTGTGCTTGGTTTAATGTGAGCTTGGTAGAGTGGCATTGCTGGGTTTAGCATTAGTCCCCAGTGCTTTTAGTGCTTGTTGGTCTACATAATTGTCCTTTTAAGACTCAGATTAAGATCACAAATTCAAGAGTCCAAGACTCAGCTGCCCCAGGATGCAGGGCAGTCTATGAGGGTAAGGAGGCTCTTCTCAGCAATATGAGCTAAAAGTATGGCTATCACTTTTGACACTACTCCTTTAAGAAAAGACCAGAAATATAGAAGAAACCCTAACTAGACTTCAGTCTGGTGCAGCTAGTAGTTATCTTACCTGACTTGTTGGCAACTCAAGTTGGATAATGGATCATGTTAGATAAATGGGTCTTAGTGTGCCTGCAGAGGTCTCCTGATGGGCAATGAGGGGTCTGTAAATAAGACAAAAATCTAACCATGGATACAGTCATGAAGATCTAGAGGCTAACGACAAAATAAAAACATCTGAAATTTAAAAAGCGTCACAAGGAGATCTCTCTGAGATCTCTCTTGGTTGCTTGGAAAATGGATTATCCCAACTACACTTTGCTGCTCAAGTCATGATCTCACAGTTTGTGAGATCCAGCCCAGCATTGGGTTCTACGCTGACAGTGCGGAGCCTGCTTAGGGATTCATTCTCATTCTCGCTCTCTCTCCCTTTCTCTCTGCCCCTCCCCCTTGTGCATGCACTCGCTCTCAAAATATTTAAAAATAATAATATTTAACAAACTGGGAAATACTGAAACAGTTCCTTTGTATGACAAAGAAACTGTTTTTGTGTGTGCACATGTGCACATGCACTCCTAATTAAATTAATTGCTTATGGAGAACTGTTTCTCTAAATGTTTCAGGCAGGAACAAACTATAACAGCAGGGGAAGAAACTCAATTGAGGGGAGCATGGCATCACCTAAAAAGGGTGAGAAATCACTCTGTCAAACGAGAGGATTAAAATTAAACAGGTATCAAAATTACATACTCCTTGGAAGAATGGCTTACACTAGGAAATTGACTATCAGGCAGGGGGTATGAAAGTAAACTGCTGTCTGTAATTTCATCCTGTCACAGGTAACTACAGTTGTAGTCAACATGCTAATAGCAACAAAGGGGACTGTCTACTGCACACTCAGAAGGAGCCAGCTTGATGAGCCATCTGGGTTGTTTAGTAAAGAATCAAGATCTCTTTCCAGCTCTTAGAACACCACTAGAATTCTTAAGGACAGCTACTTAAGAGCAGAGAAGTTCATTATATCTACTAGTATCAATTACCAAAAAAAAAAAAAAAAAAAATCCCCTGAAAAACATAGGGTGAATGAAAGAATCCTGTATATGGTGAAACTTAGGGGGTAAAATTGTAGGCGAGTAGGGCACTATTATTAGAGTTCATAGTTGCCACAACTGGTAATGACCCATCAGCAAAAGACCATAGGGCTGTCCATAGGGCTATTGCAGAGAGATGCCAACCCAAGGATATTTCCTATAGCTGCTGAAACTCCTTATTCCACTTAAGGAGGTTTATTAGATGTCTCTTATAGGGATAATCTGTAACTCTAATATTTCAAATCAGAATATTCTGCATTTTAACCATTATTAGTACTGATGACTTAAGGTATCCCTGACAGCCCATTGCATGGACCTACCAGACTGTGGCCATACTGCAGCTGAGAACCATTTTTTCAAGATGGTGGTGGTGGGGGGGGGTCATTCTTTATGAAGCTTCTGTCTCTTCCAGTGTAAGGTCCCAGAATGCAGATCCAGTGCTTGTATTGGGAATGCAAATGGGGAAAGAGGCATATGAGCTTATCCTCAAATGGAGGAGAACCATAGTTGTTGGTATTTATGGATGGAAATTCTTGGGAAATACCATGATTCTGTTTTTTACTTTAAGAAGTTATTTGTGGATACCTGGGCCAGGTAACTTCCCCAAAGATTCCCAGTGGTTAGAATATTGGCCAAATCTTTAACACGATGCTCCAAGCCCCATGCTGAATCCTATGATTAATCTTTGTGTTGGCATCTTTACAGTGGGCCATGAAGTTACCTTCTCAGTGGTCAGATCCTGTCCTGAATTAACAGTGACTAAAACATTATAAGACAGACAAATCTATTATCTGATCAGTGTAATTGATTCTACCTGCTATAATAGACAAATCTCCCGAAATGTAATGATCCAAGGTTCTCTCTTGTTCATATAAGATCATCTGTAGTTTGGTGGCCCCTATTACTATACCATCAGGAATACATGACCTGTAGGGGTAGGGAGAGCTGGAGAAGATACATTGTCTCATAAACCATTGATCAAACTAGCCACATGACCTTAACATCAGCATTTGGGGGAGGGGTGTGGGAATTCAGAACAATGCATGGATGTCTGATAAGTCTCCCACATGAAACCTACCATTTCTAGACAATGCCACATAAATATTATTTCAGGTCTGGATGTGGCTCCTATTCATTTGGAGACCTGAGAATTAAACTGTCAGCCTTCACTTACTCATCTGTATCCATGACAAATAGGATCATCACAGCAAGCACACTTACTAATTTCCTATCATTTGGAAAGTGAAAGAACGGAGTCTGCTAGCAGCCACTAGTCCCCAGTAATCTGAAATCTACCAGGCATGGGCGGGGATCTCAGCCTCCCAGAGAGGAGAGTTTCCTTGTTTAGGCTCTGTGAAAGGATTCCTTTGTTCACTGTTCTCCTGGACCCTGGTTTGAATTCTCAAACCTATTTTGTTCTCATCTTCTTTTCTTCCCAAATGAATGACTGCTATCTTGAGGCTAAGGGAAACCAAATGTAGGAAAGCCACATCCCTGCCTCTTCCTACCCCCCTACCCCAGAAAAAGGCCTAAGGTTTTTAATATATAGCTTTCATAAATCAGGGTGACAAAGATGAATAATTTAGTAGAAACAAGACAAAGTCTACAAGGAGACATTCACAAGGAGAAATGCAGTTGGCCAATAAGTATGAGAAAAAGCTGTTCATCATCACAAATTTTAAAAATTAAAATGAGCTACATTTTCTACCACTTAGTATAGGTTTTGTTATATTTTAAGGTATACAACACCTTATATTTATATTTAAGGTGTACAACAGGATGATGTGATACCCATATACGTGATTATTACAGCCAAGCTAATTAACATATCCTCTCATAGATCCCCTTGATTTTTGTGATGAGAGCACCTGCTGAAGTCTCAGCATATTTCCGATATTGGATACAGTATTAACTATAGTCATCATGCCTGCACATTAGATGTCTAGACTTATTCATTCAGTTATCGCTTAATTGAGTCTTTGCTCTGAGTCATTTTATCCAGTTGAAAGGTTTAATTGGGCACCTGGGGTGCAAGGGCCTGAATTTTGAGACCCATATATTTCCTTGTATTTATTTTTGTAAGCTTGCCAGGGCTTCCCCTAGCTCATCCTTCTAGCAACATCTTGGCATATGTAGCCAGTGGCAACCAACACACTCTAATCACCTGTTTTCAGTATGGTAGGCACATGGTCTGCCTGCTGAGGCAGCACAGACAGGGCAGCCACTGAATTTGTTGTCCTGCAAAACAGGACCACCATCTTTGTATCCTCTGATAGCCAGTTCCTTGCTGCCTGCTGCCCAACGGATGCACTAATGGGTATATTTTATGATTTTGTTACAATCACACCCTGCTTCTGGGTTCCAGTACCTCTCTAAGGATAATTTTTTTAAAGTTTTTTTTTAACGTTTATTTATTTTTGAGACAGGGAGAGACAGAGCATGAACGGGGGAGGGGAAGAGAGAGAGGGAGACACAGAATCGGAAGCAGGCTCCAGGCTCTGAGCCATCAGCCCAGAGCCCGACTTGGGACTCGAACTCACGGACCGCGAGATCGTGACCTGAGCTGAAGTCGGACGCTTAACCGACTGAGCCACCCAGGCGCCCCTCTAAGGATAATTAATGACAAAATTTCAGTAGTTTCACACAGTAAAGGCCAAATGGCCCTGCTCCGTCTAGTAGCTGTGCCATCTGAAATGTGATCTCTAAGCTCTCCACAGCAAATGTCACAGGGCACTGCCACTCATAGTCCATTAGCCAGAACCGGACATGAGGCAGGGTGGTCAACCTCACTGCAAGGAAGCCTGGGGGTCTGTAGTGAAGCCCAAGAATCTTGACCTATCTCTGCCACGTGTGCTCACATAACTTGAGCAGCCAGCTGCTGCATTACAACTCCCTTATCCACAGCTCTGCACAAGTGTAGCCACAGCATCAGAATGGATTCTGTTTCCCAGAATGACGGATTTTTGCCCCCAAACTCCCTACCTGCTTCACCATGGAACTGGTTTTGTAAAGGAGAGTGGTATAGGTTGGCAGTGGCAGTCATGGATCACCCTAGAGGTTCTGCCAAGTGCCTCCCGCCCCACTTCTCTCCTTTTAAACTCCTCAGTTACTGCTTCCTCTTTTCCAGCCCCCCCCGCCACCCCCCCCCCCCCCCCCCCCCCCCCCCCCCGCCAACACTTAGCTTGCTTTTCAGGTCTGGAATGCTAGGGTGAATGAAAGGCACTTCAGTTTCTCCTTACTTAATTTTTAAAAAATAAAGTGGTGTGTGTGTGTGTGTCTATTTCAGATTTTAAGAGTAATGAATGCTGATGTAAGCCTAGAAAATACAGTAGTATATAAAGAACAAATAAAACTACACGTTATTTGATAACCTAAGAATGATCACGATTAGGAGCACTCGGCTAGCTCAGTAGGTAGAGCATGCAGCTCTTGATCTCAGAGAGATTCTGTTTGTTTATTTTTGAGAGAGACAGAGACAGAATGCGAGTGGGTTGCGGCAGAGAGAGGGAGGCAGAGAATCTGAAGCAGGCTCCAGGCTCCAGGCTGTCAGCACAGAGCCTGACACGGGGCTGGAACTCACGAGCTGTGAGATCATGACCTGAGCCAAAGTCGGATGCTAAACTGACTGAGCCACCCAGGCACCCCGTGTGTCCTGCTTTTCTTAACAGTGATCCTGAACATGACCTTGTTATTGGGTATTTCCATAAGCATGATAGTTTCACTGAGGTATACTTAACACATCATACAATTAACCATTTTAAAGTGTAAAATTCAGTGGCATTTAGTACATTCACAATGTAATGCAGCTATTGTCTCTATTTAGTTCTGAAAAATTTTTATCACCCACAAGGAAACTGTACCCATTAGGCATTTGCTCCCCAACCCCTGGAAACCACCATCTGCTTTCTGTCTCTATGGATTTACCTATTCTGATATTTCCCATAAATGGTAACCTATAACATGTCACCTTTGATGTCTGCCTTCTGTTACTTTGCATGATGTTTTCAAGGTTCATCCATGTTACGACATGAATTAGTACTTCATCCCTTTTTATGGCTGAAACATTCTGTGCTATGGATGTAATACATGTTTATCCATTTTATCCATTTGATGGACACTTGGGTTATTTACACCTTTTGGTTATTGTGAATAGTGTTAAGAACAATAGAATATACATTTTTGTTGAAATACCGGTTTTCAGCTATTTTGGGTATATTCCTGTGGGTGGAATTTCTGCATCGTATGGTAATTCTAGGTTTAACTTTTTGAAGAGCCACCAGGCTGTTTTCCACAGCAGCTGTATCATTTCACATCCCACCAGTGTATGAGGGTTCCAATGTGCCACATCCTTACCAATAATTCTTTTTTTTTTTTTAAATTATAACCATCCCAGTATGTGTGAAGTGATACCTCATAGTGGTCTTGATTTGACTAATGACTAGTGACTAATGACTAATATTAGTCATTTGATTTGACCAATGACTAATATTTTCACGTGCTTTTCGGCCATTTATGTATCTTGGGAGAAACTCAAGTCTTCTTTTTTTTTTTTTTTTTTTTAATTTTTTCAACGTTTTTTATTTATTTTTGGGACAGAGAGAGACAGAGCATGAACGGGGGAGGGGCAGAGAGAGAGGGAGACACAGAATCGGAAACAGGCTCCAGGCTCCGAGCCATCAGCCCAGAGCCTGACGCGGGGCTCGAACTCACGGACCGCGAGATCGTGACCTGGCTGAAGTCGGACGCTTAACCGACTGCGCCACCCAGGCGCCCCGAAACTCAAGTCTTCTATCCACGTTTTATTTGGGGTTTGGGTTGAGATTTTAGATTTCTTTATATGTTATGGATATTAGACCCTTCTGAGACCTATTTTCTCACCTTCTGTGGGTTGTTTTTTTCACTTTCTGATGGTGTCCTTTTAAACACAAAAAATTTAGATTGTATAAAGTCCAACTTATACTTTTCTTGCTTGTGCTTTTGGTGTCATCATTATAATTCGTATCCACATCCAAGATCATCAAGATTTACCCCGTTTTCTTTTAGAAGTTTTATACTTTAGCTCTTACACATAGATCTTTAGTCCATTTTGAGTTAATCATTTTACGTAGTGTGAGGTAGGGATTCAACTTCATTCTTCTGCATGTTTTTATCTAATTCCAATGACATTTTTGAAGAGACTCTTCTTTCTTCCATTGGATGATATTGGCACCATTGTTGAAATCAATTGACTCTATTTGGCTCTCATTATGTCAGCACCACACTGTTGTATTTATAGTAAGTTTTGAAATAAGGAAGGGTGAATCCTCCCTTCTTATTTTTTGAAGTATAATCGACCTTCAGTATTTTGTTTCAGGAGTATAATAATGATTTGATTTTTATACACATTATAAAATGATTACCATAACTCCAGCTATCATTTATCACCATACAAAGTTTTTACAATATTAACTGTGTTCTGTAAGTCTTGGTACCATGTCACCATACACGTTTTTACAATGTTGACTATATTCTATACTGTACATTACATCTCCACATCTTATTTTTTAAGTGGAAGATTGTACCTCTTAATCCCCTTCACCTGTCTCTCCATCCCGCCCCCTCTGGCAATCATCAGTTGGTTCTCTGTATCTAGGAATCTGTTTGTTTTATTTGTTCTGCTCTTTAGGTTCCACATACGTGAGATAATATGGTATTTGTCTTTTTCCGTCTGATTTATTTCATTTAGCATAATACCCTCTAGGTTTATCCATGTTGTGACAGATGGCAAGATCTCATTCCTTTCTATGACTAATATTGTTATATATATGTTATATATAAACTTAAACACGTATATATACATCTCCTATATTCATTCATCAGTAGGTGGACACTTAAGTTGCTTCTCTATCTTGGCTACTTTAAATAATGCTTCCATGAACATAGGGATGAATGTATCTTTTTAAATTAGTGTTTTTGTTTCCTTTGGATACTCAGAAGTGGAATTGCTGAATTATATGATAGTTCTATTTTTAATTTTCTAAGGAAACTCCATACAGTTTTCCATAGTAACTACATGAGTGTACATTTCCACCAACAGTGCATGAGGGTTCCCTTTACCCTATATCCTTAATAACACTTGTTTCTTTATTTTTTGATAATAGCCATTCTGACAGGTGTGAAGTGATAGCTCATTGTGATTTTGATTTGCATTTCCCTGATGACTAATGATGAAAACATCTTTTCATGTACCTATTGACCATCTGCATATCTTCCCTGGAAAAATACCTATTCAGGTCCACTGCCCCCTTTTTAATTTTTTTTTTTTTTTGATATTGAGTTAGGAGTTCTTTATATATTTTGAATGTTAAACCACCTACTGGATATATTATTTGTAAAGATATTCTCCCATTCAGTAGTTTGCCCTTATGTTTTGTTAGTGGTTTCCTTTGCTCTGCAAAAGCTTCAGTTTGATATGATCCTATTTGTTTTTTGCTTTTGTCAACCTAACCTGAGGATACAGGTCCAAAAAATATTTTGCTGAGATTGATGTCAAAGAGCTTACTGCCTATGGTTTTCTTGTAGGAGTCTTATGGTTTCAGGTCTTACATTTACATCTTTAACACTTTTTGGATTTGTTTTCATACATGATATAAGAAAGTTGCCCAGTTTTATTCTTTTTCATGTAGTTGTTTAGTTTTCCCATCACCATTTATTAAAGAAACTCTTTTCTTCATTTTATATTCTTGCCTTCTGTGTCATAGATTTACTGATGATGTAAGTACAGGTTTATTTCTGGCTTCTCTGTTATGTTCCATTGATATATGTGTCTGTTGTTTGTTGCCAGTACCTTACTCTTTTAATTACTGTACCTTTGTGATATGAGATCCAGGTGTGTGATACCTCCAGCTGCTTCTTTCTCAAGATTGCTTTGGCTATCCAGGATCTTTCATTGTTCCATACACATTTTAGAATTATTTGGTCTAGTTCTGTGGAAAATTCAGTTGGTATTTTGATAAGAATTACATTGCATTTGTAGATTGCTTTGGGTAATAGGGACATTTTAACAATATTGCACTTCATGAGAACAGTATATCATTCCATTTGTGTTGTCTTTAATTTCTTTCACCAATGAAAACCAATCTTATGGTTTTCAGAGTAAAGGACTTTCACCTCGTTGGTTAAATATATGTCTAAGTATTTTATTTTTTGATGCAGTTAGATTACAAATGGGATTGCTTCTTAATTTCTCTGATAGTTTATTAGTATATAGAAACACAAAATATTTCGATGTATTTTGTACCCTGTGACTTTACTGAATTTCTTTATTCTAATAGTTTTTTGTGGAGTCTTTAGGGTTTCTTATGTATCATTTTTATGTATTTATGTATTGCAAATAGTGACCACTTTATGTCTTCTCTTCCAATTTAGGTTACTTCTTTTTTTTAACTTAATTTTGAGAGAGAGTGTGAGTGGGGGAGGTTCAGAGAGAGGGAGAGAGAGAATCCTGTGCTCACAGCATGGAGCCTGATGTGGGGCTTGATTCCACAACTATGAGATCATGACCTGAGCCAAAATCAAGTGTTGGATGCTTACCCAACTGAGCCACCCAGGTGCCCCTAATTTTGGTGATTTTTATTTCTTTTTCTTGTCTAATTGCTATGGCTAGGGCTTCCAATACTCTGTTCAATAAAAGGTGGTAAGAGTAATCATCCTTGTTTTTTATAAGATTTTACAGAAAAAACCTTTCAGCTGTCCACTGTTGAGTATGCTATAGCCATCAGTGTGTCATATATGGCCTTTATTACATCGAGGTATCACTTTTTTTCTTTTTTCAAGACTATGGAAGTACAATTCAATGTCTTCATGACATTGTACTGTATGTGCATACCTCAATTTATTTTTCTGGTCTCTTAAGGTTGGAAAATAGATTCTTCCATTCAGTTTTCAGGTAGTCCTTGTGAACCACCACAAGCCAATATTTAAAAAAAAAAATACAGCTGTGGGCAGGACAGCAATATTTTCCACTAAAATTGAAAATGAAGAGTGCTCATATACAAAACTTTACTAATAGAATGGTATGCAAATAAAACATTAAAAATAAAAACTGAGAAGTGAGCATATAGGTAAAAAATATTTCTATTTCTCCTGCCTAATAGTATGGGAAACTGTCCTCCAACTACCTTCAAATATACCACATACATGCTCTGACACAAATACTAGATTTGGCCTAAGTCGTGTAATGAATAACTTTGTCTCTGATAGGGAAAATAAATGGACATTCCATCATACTGAAAATACAAATTCTTATATTCTAGTCTGTCTATACCTGTGTGAACTCTAGAGCTATATCAAAAGACCGAATGGTTTATTTTTATTTCCTAAAAATTGAGGTTTATTTGTAAATAAAAAAAAAAAAATGAGTCCTCAGACTTCTCATAATAAAACGGCTTAAGACCTAGAAAGCCCTTTTAACAGTACCTGCCCCATAAGTCTTTAATAAATGTTAGTTGTTTTTCTAGAAAGTTCACCAATTTCTACTCCGCCTTTGTTCCTTTACCCAAGAAAATGGGATTAAGAAGACCACTTCAATCCTGATATCAGAAAAAATTTTTCTTACCTCCCACAACCCCCAATTCTGTGCACAAAGCTATTTAAGAGGTTTGGAAGCTTTCTGACCTTGAACTGGTCCATTAATTTTAATATTGAGCTTTTGGGTCTGAACACAGTATAACCAAGAACATTAAAAAAAAAAGATACTCCAGGGGCACCTGGGAGGCTCAGCTGAGTGCCTTACTTTGGCTCAAGTCACAATCTCACAGTTTGTGAGTTTGAGCCCTGTGTTGGGCTCTGTGCTGACACCTTGGAGCCTGGAGAGTGCTTCAAGATTCTGTGTTTTCTCCTCTCTCTGCCCTTCCCCTGCTTGTGCTCTGTCTCTCTCTCAAAAATAAACAAACATTAAATAAATAAATAAATAAACAAATAATAAAATAAAATAATAAAATAAAAGTAATAATATATTCCACAGGGCCATTCCTCATAGACATTCCAGTTGAAGGGTAGCAGAATTGGTCATCCCCAAATATGGCACTTTGGCATAAGGATTATTTTGGGCCAAAGGCAAGTGAGAAGCAATGGAGACCAGAAAAGTTCTCTGCTTAAAAGCAGGATATAAATTTATCAGATGTATCCACTTCCCTCTCTATCAGAAGGACAAAAGTTAATCATTGGAGAGAATTCGAGAACCTTATCAGCCTAGAGATGGCACAAGGGGCATCTACATAATAAACCTTGCCCAAACTAGCCCTTTGCTACCATGTGATTCCCAAATTGTAGCTACCTTCCTGCAATTTGCTACCCCTAGAAGCTCAAAGTCCTTTTCCTTTTTCACTTCTCTAAAAATGTATTGCTCTTTTGTTAAGATGCTATATAAGCCTATGTTCTGACCACCCTTTGAGTTACTCATCACTGGGTACTCCAATGTGTATGTGCAATACACAGGTTAATAAACTTGTTTTTCTCCTTGTTAGTCTGATTTTTTGTTAGGAGCCCAGTAAGAGAGCCAAAGATGGGTAGAAGAGAAAGCTTTTGTCCCCCTCCTCCAAATAGGGCATGCCCTTCCGGATCTGTACAGATTGTTCCAGATTCCAGTACTTTCAGTTCATGATGCTCTGGTTCTTGGTGCTTCCTGATTATGATAAAATAGAAAATACTTCAGTATCAACCACACATACAGGATGAATTGGGTAAGCCTAGGACATGTTGCATGAAGATTTTTCCATTTTGATTTGAAATAAGGAGACACGGGAATAATTTCTCATGCAGGGCACCTCCATCAAGAGACCTGGCTCTCACCTGCCTCCAATAAGTGTTGAGGGGCAGTGGGCCACTGTATTCAAGCTGCTGGGGGGTGAAACAAGAGCAGCAAGGGATGGAGGAGCCAAATTAACTGTTGTAATCCGTTTCTGGTGACCTCAAATCACTGCTCATTCCATTCAGAGCACTCTGATACATAGTTTTGTGGAATAATATCCTTACAAAGGTTAAAACAAAAGAATCATTTTTTAAGTAATATTTTAATTGTGCATAGGGGTAAATCCCAAATTAAACAGTCTTAGAAGCAAACAGAATGATAGGCTGTGACCCACTAAATTGATTCCATGAGTCTTCATTGTAAATAGCAATCACCAGTTTGAAGAAGACTGCTGGGTGTCTGGAAATTTCCAACAAACTTATCCTACCTGAGGAGGAATAAATACAGTAGGCTTTGGTCTCTCTAGCAAATGTTCTTTGTGTATTTGTGTTTTGTTTTGTCCCTGGAAGATTGGAAGGTACTGGAGCTGATGTAGGGGATTGTAGAAGTATTTCTCAGTTTCCCTCACTTGTACTCTATTCCTTCTATAGCCTGGGTGCTCAGATCTTTATTCATCCATTGAACAAGAATCAATGAGTACTATCCTCAAAGATGAAATCTAGATATCTAAAATTTTTGCCAGTTCACTACCACAAACTTACTTAGCTTGTCCGTAGGAGAGACAGCCTCTTTTAGTCTCACCAGAAAGGATTCTGTTGTGTTTTCTGACAACAACCAGTTCTCCAACTCTCTGACACCAGCTGGGTGTCCTACAATTCAATACTGACATGATCTACCTGGAGTTAGCATCAGATCTCACAAGTTAAGGGCTCAATCCCATTGGACTGCCCCCCAACTTTAGATGCTAGTTGAAAGTCCCAGGTTGTCCCTGATGCTTCAAACCAACTGCCCATAAAGTCAGAAGTTCCTACAACTCCCTCCTCAGGTTTGATAATTTGTTAGAAGAACTCCTAGAACTCAGAAAAGCCCTCTATTTGTTATTTCCAGTTACTTCTAAAAGATACAACTCCTAAAAAGCCAATGTTTGGAAGACAGGCCTAGGTCAAGGTTAGAGGGAAAAGGTGTAGAACTTCCATTCCCTGTCTCTAGGCATGCCACCCTCCAAGCACCTTGATCTGTTCACTAACTTGGAATCTCTCTAAATTCTACCATCTAGGATTTTTTGGGAAGCTTTTGTTATGTAGGCACGAGTGATTAAATCATTGGCCATTGGTGAGTGAACCGAATCTCCAGCCCTCACCCATCCCCAGGGGCCAAGGGTTGGGACTGAAAGTTCTAACTCTAATCATGCTTACTCTTTTGGTGATGATCCCCCATCCTGATGCTATCTAGAGGCCCCTAACTAACAGTAATCTTATGAGTATGTAACAGACAATCTTATCACTCCAGAGATTCCAAGAGCTTTAGAAGCTCTTTGCCAAGAATGAGGGACAAAGACCAAATATTTATTTTTGTTATATACACACTGATTTCTCCCCAGGAAGATTTGTGGCTATCTGAGCTAGTGTTGAGGTGGCAGGAGAGGAACTAACTCCAGTTATTCATTTTTCTCCCCATCTCTCGTCCAACTACTTTGCACAGGGTTGAAGTAAAGTCAGAGAAGAAATCAAGCCAGAATTGGTTTAGTTCATCTTATTGTCCTTATCTTCAGATCAAAATCAGAGTGTCTTGAACGACTTGAATGTGAAAAATATTCCTGCTGAAGGCAAAATTGAGAATGGTTGAGGAAAAAAAATAACCAGGGGTGAGAAACAGTAGGAAGTTTTGAAAAGTTGAGTTATAGCCTGCTATAGTTTCCTTTCTGTTGGGTAGAAAGTTTGACCATATAATACTATACAGTTGGAGTGGCCCTGTGTTTGAAACTATAAAGCAAATACAGTGGTTACATCATTTCTGAGTTCCTGACGTTTCCTCCCTTTTAAAGCATATTTTTCTTGTACCTGTATTTCTTTAATTAAAGTTTTTATCATGACCTTTTGTCATATTCTTCTTTGTGTTATTCTCCACTCACTTCCCCATCTTCATTTTCTGGTTACCATGCAATGATCTAGTGCTGCTTCAGAGTGTATTCCTTGGTTTTGTGTGTTTTAAACCTTCACTTTCTGCATCTCAAAATATACATGACTTATCATGAATAAGACCATAAGAACACCAGAAGCCATGTCCCTCCACTGTTTCCCCTCTAAAAACAGGTGTGTAATCCTAACACTCCTTTTGATATATTGGAATTTTCATTCTGGGAGATTTTTTTTTTCTTATAGGGCTGCTTAAATTTTTTTTTCATTTTAGGTTAACAGAAAAATCAAACAGAAATGACAAGGAGTTCCCATATATCTGACCATGAACCGTCCCACCCCCAGATCCCATGTTATTAACATCTTGGATTAGTGTGCTACATGTCTTACAACTGATGAGCTAATATTGATATGTTATTAACTAAAGTGCATAGTTTACATAAGGCTTCGTTTGTATTCTACATTCTATGGGTTTTGACTAGTATATTATGTCATATACCCATCATTACAGTATACAGAATTGTTTTACTATCCTCAACATCCTTGGTGTTCTGCCTACTCATCTTTTTTTCCTAAACCCTGACAAACACTGATCTTTTTGAATTGGCTCTTTTTCATGTAGCAATATGCATTTGTTTCCTTCATGTCTTTTTATGGCTTGGCAGCTCTTTTTTTTTTTTTTTTTTTTTTTTTTTTGTTATTGCTAAATAACGTTTCATTGAATGGATATACCACAGTTTGTTTATTCAGCATGACCTCTTTTAATTGCAAGATCTTTGCAATCTGGTTTTCTTTAGCATAACCAAGAGATTTATTATTCTAGATTATAATTACAGCCTATTTATCTTGATGCCTATGAAAAGACTTTGATTTTTCATAACTCACAATTCTGCAAGAAACAAATAAGAACTATAAATGTATCACTGTACTTCATCTTCATTCCCCATCTGGTCTCACTTGAGGAAAATTTGTTTGAACATCAACAATACCCTAGACATCCTAGAGAATGCTGGGAATTATTAGCAAAGGATCTCACTGGAAAATATACAAGGTAGATAACATTCTCCCATAGCTTTCCTTTGGCAAATTGTCATCTTATTAAGAAAATTGACAAATTATAACACTGGACTTTCAGGTTTATTTCAGATGTGTGTGTGTGTGTGTATTATATACCCTCTTGGCATTTGTTTATGTTGTATCTCAGTCCATTTGGGCTGCTATAGTAAATATCAGACTGGTGGCTTTTAAACAATGGAAATTTCTTTCTCATAGTTCTGGTGGCTAGAAGTCCAAGATCAAGGTGCCGTGGTCGGATGAGGGCTGTCTTCTAGTTTGTGGACTTCTCACTGTCCTCAAGTGGTAGAAAAGGCACAGGAGCTCTGTAGATTCTTCTTAAGACCACTAATCCCTTTCATGACATGATCCATCCTCATGACCTTCCCACATAATCTCTTCCTACAGCCCCCAACTACTAATACTATCACCTTTGGGTGTAGGATTTCAGCATGAATTGGGTGAGGGCACAAACATTCAGACCATAGCATCTAGCACATAGTATCCCGATCACTGTACATCTAAATGAAATCCAGATCACCCATATGAACTTGGGCTGATTCTTCTCCCCCATCACCCTTCAGTGAAGTTCATTGGCAGGTGAGATGGTGGAGACAGTCCTGAAGTTCTGTGGGCAAGAGTTTGTCCCTGGGTAACCCAGATAGGACTGATGCAGTGGGTTCTGAATGAACATTGGAAACACTGTGGGAAAGGAAATGGTGTAAGTTCTTAGAGGGCATTTTTTGTTTGCCATTTCACCCTGTCTCCCCAGAATCCAGGGAAGTGCCTTCTGCTGATGAAAACTTGATGATGCCTTGCACGTATTAGAATGACAGTTTTTGGTATGGTGAATATGAAAATGGATATTGTTTAAGTAGGGGTCTGATTTATTTACCCAAGGTGGCAAATTGGGGATGAGAAACCTCAATCTCCATTCAGTGAGGATGTACTGAAGAACTAATAGATGCTGGCAACTATGGTAGGTGGGTTAGATGGTAACATGAATCCACAATGGATTTCAGCCTCAAAGAGTTTGCAGTTTTAGGAGGACTGATTGTTTCAATATAAGTAGAGTGAGATCTGAGTTAGGAGAAAAGTATAAATTGGAGCTAAAAGAACTGGTAGGAGAAGTTAAAACTTGTGGATAGGATTATCTTGTAGCATGAGTACCTTGAGGTACCGAATACTACTAGAGCAAAATGTCTGAACCCTTGGATTGTGCCAACTGTAAAGTGGGGACAGCTGTCCCCATCTTTGGAGTATGTCAGAGTGTTAAGTATGGTCTCTGCATTCTTCATTTTCCCATTATACCAGGGTTTTCTCTTACTGGTTCTTTCCTCATGCCTCTAATGCCCTTTTCTCTTTTTCTGTCTTCTTAAATTGGCCACTAAGAATTCAAGATTCAGTATGCATTGACTACATTGCATACATTTTTATGTTACCCCTTCCTACTTTTGAAAGGTATGTGAAGTATTTTGCATATCCATACTAAATTTGACTTAATGTACATGAAGAGGTATTATGCTAAGCTCTTTGGAACAGGAATTGGTCTCCTACTCACCATGTGTCTAGAATAGTGCCTGGGACATAGCTGGTATCTCTACTTGTGTTGGAAAAAGGTTTCAGGCCAGAAAAGCAGAGTTTGTATTATCTGGTAGCTCTGTGGCAATGGAAAACTTGCCCAATCGTTTTTAATATGCCTCCTCACTTAAATCATGGGATTAATAATCATATTTCAAGGCTTATTTGCAAAAATGAGGAAATGATGAGAAAATACTTAAAACTACGAAATATGTTAAGTATTGTATGTTGCCATTTGTTTGCATGACAAATCAGGAGGGTCTCAAAAGAATCAAATTCTTTAGAACTGGAAGAGGCCTCATACAGCTTTTCCAGTTAACAGAGCTTGATATATTTTTGAGGTGTCTTCATCTCTGTAACTCTGCATTTCAAGGCCATCTCATTACACCAAGCTCAAATCCATCTCCTGTGAATCTTTCACTTGGGCCAATATTCCCAAACCTGTTCCCTTTCTCTTCTCCTCACTGTGTACCTTAATAAGTGCTGGAAAAAGGTAAACTTTGTGCCTTTGTAACATGGCACAGAAACAAGGTCCTACAGATTTATTTGTAAAATGGGTCATTTATGCAACACACAACTCAGTGTTGCATAAGGAGTATCTGGAAACTCTTCAAATTGCAGCCCATTGGCAGAACTCTCCCCTACATACCTTGTTAGGATCTTCTGTGAAGTGAATCTAAATGCCACCATCCTTGTAGGAGGCTACATGGGCGATGCAGCAGGTCCAGGAAATGCACACGGATGAGCCTCAAGACTGTAGGGAGCCAAACCCAGGATGCCCTCTTGATGCACATGCATGGGCTATAAAATGCTTCTGAGTAAGAAGATACTGAGAGAAAAGGAAGAAAAACCTGACCTGCTATAGAATTTCTAGGCCCTTAGAGGGTTGTAGAGAGGAGGTTTGGAGTTGTAGGACACTCACTGCCCAAGAACACATACACCTGAGGATGTACACACCCATGAACATACATCTTCTCTCCCCCACAACCCACCCCACACTGCCTGGGAAAATCCACAGCCCTGGAAGTAGATCGCTTTTGAGTGAAGTGGTCACCCAGGAATAGTGCAGGAGCAAAGGTGAATTCACATTAGTCTTTTCCTTCATTGACTATGCCTGGTACCATTCCATAATCAGTTTCACCAACCCGTTATGGGCTGTAGAAGGTGACCTTTCCTGGGACCAAAACAGTGTCTTAGGTTACAGTGGAAATATACTAAGGTAGGGATACTCTAACCATTCTGTTCACAACACAATAATAGACTGCCTTTCCTGTGACAGTGGTTGTCTTTTGTCTTGATAACAACTGTCCTCAGGGGATGTTGCTCTCCTATCATTTAAGGGAGCTCACCAGCTGTAGCAAAGATAAGGCAGGATAAGGACTCTACTCAAAAACCAGTGCAGAATAATTCAGCTTATCCCAAACCCCCAGCCAGTCGTCATTCAGGTGGCATTTGATCATTGCTGCTTTATGGAATGAAAGCCCAGCAGGTACATTTCATAAGGGAAATAAGGCACCTGCAAGTGAGCAGGAGTGGGTACAATGTAAGGTTGCCAGATAAAATACAGCATGCTGGTTAAATTTGAACCCCAGATAAACAACATCTTTTAGTATGAGTATATTCCATGCATGCTCAGTTAAATTGGAATTTCTGATCAACTAAATTTGTTCAGAATTATATCCCATGCAGTATCTAACCAAGGGAACTGAGTTAGGCAGGGAGAGGAAAGGCCAAGGATGTGACAGCCCTTCAGTGTTCTATGGAATTTGGGAAGAGTTTGCAATGGAATCAAAAGAAAATGTGAGGAAAAATATTGACATGAAGAAAAACCCACCCCTAATAAAAAGGAAACCCCACTATCATAGTCACTACAGATGGAAGAGTTGAAATTAGGCTAAAGGGAAAATATAAGTATCATAATCCCTAAATGTTTTACTTGCACTTTTAATCTCTCAATCTTGAAGCATTTTTCTTGCAGTACATTCACTGTGAGTGCTTTAATTCAAGTAGACTCCATGATTTATTCCAGAGTTTTTCTTGGAAAAACTGTCCAGTAAGAAACACATTCTAATTCAGGTTCATTTAATTTGCCTTCCCCATGCTTCCTAAAGTCTCTTCAAGCCATTTACTTGCACACATTAAAAAAGATGCTCAGCATTTCTGCCCCAGAACCAGAACCAAACAAGTATGTAATCACTTAATGCAATTCTCTCCCTGACTTCCTGGAGGGGAATCTGGGCACTTTGAATAGAAATACAGAGCAGTGTGTCTACTCACCTTGCCCACCTTGGATTTGACTCCCCTGCCCCCAGTTTATGCTTTCTTCCCAGAAGTAGTTCATCACCAACTTCTGCTTCCTTTCCAAATGTGAACCTTCCCTGCAACAGGCTCGGGGTAGCGTTTTCCCCCCAGGTGAGAGGGTGAAAGGCCTCACCTGGCTCATGAGCAGAGGTTGGCACCTGAGTAGCAACCACATGCTCACCGCCTGCAGCTTCAGTAGGAAAGGATCAATCTAGCATATAAAAGCAGGCACAGATAGATTGCTAAACACTGTAGTACAATGATGGCATACATCTCTGAAATGGGAATCTTGAAAATCAATAAGAATTGAAATTGAAAGAGGAAGAATTGGAGCTGTCAAAATGCAGGATGTCGGCAAGATATTTGAGCCCAGGTCCACGTTGGCTTCTCTGGCGCCCAGCAGAATTGTCTGTTAAGAAAACTTGTCTCTAGGTGATCTTTTTCATGTCTCTTTTTGAAAAACACTGTGTCTAAGCCCAGGGACTGGACTCTTCTCCCAAGTTGTAATTGACCTACACATCATGTCTGCACAAGAGTGAGGGGCATTCCCCTCAGCCAGAGAGGGAGGTCTGGGGAGGGAGGAGAAGCCAAGGGTCAGAGGCTTATGTGGGAATGGGGTCTGGATAGAGGGAGGCACACCTCAACTTCATGCAATGATTAAATACAAAAATCTGTTGTCTGGAAGACTGGCCATAGGGGTACAGGGAGCAACCAGGCACAGTGAGAAAAAGACTTATCACAGAAAAACACTGAGTACCAGAGCCCTCTTCTGGCTCTTGGTTATAAGAAAAAATTCAGAATATGCCTTTTCACCTGTTCTATATCCTTTTTTAATAGATTTTTTAACTTCTATTTTTTAAAATTGTACCAGTTCATGTTAACACAGACATGTCCTACTGTTCCACATTCTTGCCAACTCTTGGTAATGTCTTAGTTACTATGTTGGGTTTTATGTCTGGTTTTGCTTGGTCAGTCCAGTGGCGGAGTGTGGTTTGGCATTGTGGATTTGATTTCCTGATTTCTGATGGGATGGAGTACACTTTTCTCTGGATAGAACCATTTGGATATCCTCCTCATAAAGAGTTACATACTTTGCCCATTTTAAGCATTGGATTCTTTATATTGATCTATAGTACTTTATATCTTCCAAATACTTTATTCGTTATATTGATTACAAATATCAATGTATTTTCTTTTTTCCTCTCTTAACAGTGTCTTTTGAACAATTCTTAATTTTGATGTAATGAAATTTTTTCTGTGGCTAATGCTTTCCAGGTCCTGTTTGGATCTTTTATTTTTCTGCTCATCTTTTTTTAGGATTATGTTAAAGGATATTTCTTTGTGCATTGACTACCTACTGTAAAATCTAACTAATTAGCATATCTGTTCAAAAGAACAATTTTGCCTTTGCAAGGTAAATAAAATAGCATAATTAAGATCATCCATTCATTTAACAAACTGTGTCTTGAAAACTTATGTATTGGTTTGAAATAGATGGATTAAAAAAAAAAAAAAACACGTGCACGTAGACTTCCAAGTTAACATATTGTAATATGTTATACATATGTATAAGTTACATATGTGCAAGTTAACATATGTAATATGTAATAATGGTTTCAGGAGGAGAATTTAGTAATTTATCACTTCCATATAACACCTAGTGCTCATCCCAAAAAGTGCCCTCCTTAATGCCCATCGCCTACTTAGTCCATCCCCCACCCAACACCCTGCCAGCAACCCTCAGTTTGTTCTTTGTATTTAAGAGTCTTTTATGGTTTGCCTCCCTCTCTGTTTTTCTTATTGTTCCTTCCCTTCTCCTGTGTTCATCTGTTTAGTTTCTTAAGTTCCACATATGAGTGAAATAATGATATTTGCATTTCTCTGACTTGCCTAGAATAATTCCCTCTAGTTTCATCCATGTTGTTGCAAATAGTAAGATTTCATTCTTTATAATTGCTGAGTAATATTCCATTGTATATATTATCCATTTGTCAATCAGTGGACATTTGAGCTCTTTCCAAACTTCGGTTATTGTTAATAGTGCTGCTATAAACATTGGGGTATATGTGCTCCTTTAAATCAGCATTTTTTTATCCTTTGAATAAATACCTAATAGTGAAACTGCTGGGTCATAGGAGTGCTCTATTTTTAGTTTTTTGAGGAACCTCCATCCTGTTCTCCAGAGTGGCTGCACCAGTTTGTATTTGCACCATCAGTGTCAAAGAGATCCTCTTTCTCTGCATCCTTGCCAACGTCTGTTGTTTGGTGAGTTGTTAATTTTAGCCATTTTGACAGGTATGAGGAGGTATGTCATTGTGGCTTGTTATTTCCTTGACGATGAGTGATGTTGAGTGTCTTTTCATATGTCTGTTAGCCATTTGGATGGCTTCTTTGGAAGAGTATTCATCATGTCTTTTGCCCATTTCTTCACTGGATTATTTGTTTTTTGGGTGCTGAGTTTGACAAGTTCTTTCTAGATCTTAGATACTGACCCTTTATCTGATATGTATTTGCAAATATCTTCTCCCATTCCGTTGGTTGTCTTAGTTTTGCTGGTTGTTTCCTTTGCTGTGCGGAAGCGTTTTATCTTGATGGGTCCCAATAGTTCATTTTTGGTTTTGTTTCCCTTGCCTTGGGAGATATGTTTAGTAAGAAGTTGCTTCGGCTGACCTCAGAGGTTGTTGTCTATTTTCTCCTCTAGGATTTTGATGTTTTCTTCTTGCACATTTATGTCTTTGATCCATTTTGAGTTTATTTTTGTGTATGGTGTAAGAAAGTGGTCCAGGTTCTTCTGCATGTTGCTGTCATTTTCCCAACACCATTTGCTGAAGAGACTGTGTTTTTTCCATTGGATTTTCTTTCCTGCTTTGTTGAAGATCAGTTGGCCATACATTTGTGGGTTCATTTCTGGATTCTCTATTCTGTTTAATTGATCAAAATGCTGGTTCGTGTCTGTTTTTGTGCCAGTACCATACTGTCTTGAAGATTATAGCTTTGTAATACAACTTGAGGTCTGGAATTGTGATGCCTCCAGCTTTGGTTTTCTTTTTCAGGGTTGCTTTGGCTATTTGGGGTCTTCTGTGGTTCCATACACATTTTAGAATTGTTTTTTCTAGCCGTGTAGACAATGCTGGTATTATTTTGATAGGGATTGCACTGAATGTGGAGATTGTTTTGGGTAGTATCAACATTTTAACAATATTTGTTCTGACCCATGAGCATGGAATATTCTTCCATTTCTTTGTGTCTTCAACTTCTTTTGTACTTTCATAAGCTTTCTGTAGTTTTCAGTGTACAGACCTTTCAACTCTTTGGTTAGGTTTATTTCCAGGTATTTTGTTGTTTTGGGTGCACTTATAAATGGGAGAGAATCTTTTATTTCTGTTTTTGCTGCTTCATTTTTGGTGTACAGAAAGGCAACCTATTTCTGTATGTTGATTTTATAAGCTTCAACTTTGTTGAATTCAAGTATCAGTTCTAGCAGCTTTTTGGTGGAACCTTTGGGTTTTCCATATAGAGTATTATGTCATCTGAGAAGAGTGAAAGTTTTTCTTCCTTACTGATTTTGGATGCCTTTTGTTTCTTTTAGTTATCTGATTGCTGAAGCTAGGACTTCCAACACTGTGTTGAACAACAGCAGTGAGAGTGGACATCCCTGTTGTGTTCGTTACATTAGGGGGAAGCTCGGTTTTTCCCTACTGAGGATGATATTAGCTGTAGGTCTTTCATATATGGCCTTTATGATCTTGAGATGTTTCTTTCCCTATTTTCAGGGTTTTTATCAAGAAAGGATGCTGTATTTTGCCAAATGCTTTTTCTACATCTATTGAGAGGATTGTGTGGTTCTTTTCCTTTCTTTTATTAATGTGATATATCACATTGGTTGATTTATAGATACTGAACCACCCCTGTAGCCCAGAAGTAAATCCCACTTGATCATGGTGAATAATTCTTTTAATTTATTCTTGTATTTGGTTTGCTAGTGTCTTGTATTTTTTCATTTATGTGCACCAGGGAGATGGGTCTGTAATTCTCCTTTTTAGTGGGGTCTTTGGTTTTGGAATCAAGGTAATGCTGGCCTTATAGAATGGTTTGGAAGTTTTCCTTCCATTTCTATTTCTTGGAACAGATTTAAAAGAATAGGTATTAACTCTTCTTTAAATGTTTGATAGAATTCCCCCTAGGAAGCCATCCAGCCCTGGACTCTCATTTTTTGGTAGATTTTTGATTACTGATTCAATTTCTTTACTGGTTATGGGTCTATTCTAATTTTCTACTTCTTCCTGTTTCAGTTAAAGTAGTTTGTGTTTCTAGGAATTTGTCCATTTCTTCCAGATTGCCCAATTTGTTGGCATATAATTGCTGATAATATTCTCTTATTATTGTTTGTATTTCCACAGTGTTGGTTGTGATCTCTCATTCATGATTTTATTTACTTGGGACCTTTCCTTTTTCTTTTTGATAAATATTCATAGAGGTTTATCAATTTTGTTAATTCTTTCAAAGAACCAGCTTCTGGTTTCCTTATAAATTAAGGGGTCTATACACCAAGAAGATCTAACAATTGTAAATATTTATGCCCCAAATGTGAAAGAACCCAAATAAGTCATTTAATCACAAACATAAACTCAATGATAATAATACCATGATAGTAGGGGACTATTAACACCCCACTTACAGCAATGGACAAATCACCTAAGCAGAAAATCAACAAGGAAACAATGGCTTTGAATGACACATTGGACCAGATGGACTTAACATATATATTCAGAACATTTCATCTTAAAGCAGCAGAATACACATTCTTCTTGAGGGCACATGGAACATTCTCCAGAATAGACCACATACTGGGTCACAAATGAGCCTTCAACAAGTTTAAAAGGATATTACACTATGCATATTTTCAGACCATAATGTTATGAAACTTGAAATCAACCACAAGAAAAAAATTTGGAAAGAACACAAATACTTGAAGATTAAAGAACATCCTACTAAAGAATGAATGGGTTGACCAAAAAAATAAGGAAGACATTAAAAAGTACATGGAAGCCAATGTAAATGAAAACACAACAGTTCACAACCTCTGGGATGCAGCAAAGGCAGTCATAAGAGGGAAGTATATAGCAGTCCAGGACTTCCTAAAGAAGGAAGAAAGGTCTCAAACCTAACCAAGCTAGAAAAAGAAAATAAAGCCCAAAACCTGCAGAAGAGGGAAATAATAAAGATTACAGCAGAGATCAATGATACCAAAATAAAAACCTGTATAACAGTGCACATATTTTTTCATTAGCTCCATGTTTATCTTTCACATCAAAGATTTCACTGGTAACATTCTATGTTCTCTAAAGTCACACTCTGCAAACCTTAATGTGCCTCCAGATCATCTGGAGATCTAGTGAAAATGTAGCCTCTGATTCAGTAGGTCTGAGGAGGGACAAGACTCTGCATTTCTCCCAGATCAAGGCAGTTGATGAAGAGAACACACTTGGAGAGCAAGGTTCTCCAGCACAAGGCAGATTTTATTACCATGAAGAATATATAAGCAACATTATTTATGTACTAAGTACTACATCAGTAGGATTTTAAATGGACTTAACTTTTTTCCACCCAAGATGTCCTTGAACTAAACAGACCTCTATTCTCAATTTTTCTCGATGTAAAGTAGAATATAAGCTCGTGACCACTAGCATTTTAAAATATCTAAACAGTTTGGGGGTGTGGATCAGCTTGCCCTGCTTCTAAAAGCAGGGTTCTGAAGCCAGATCCCATGAAACAAAGCCAACCATTTGGCCAAATAAAGGAGTATCTTCTCTGAAAGAACTTTACTATAAAATTTGGATTCGAAGCTTAATTTGAAATAAACTACCCTCCTCTTTCTTTCTCATCCTAATACTTCCTAATGTTCTATTCAGGTTCTCCCTGCCTGCCTTGGAGGAGGCTAATAGTAGTGACCCTTTAAATTTTAGTATCGTGAGCAACACCATGTTTTGAATACCACCTGAATATGATCCATTTTAGGCTTAGCTACTTTAAAAAAAATGGCTTACAGAGGAGAAAACTGGCAGATACTCTGTGGCCAGGTGATCAAGGTCTGCATTGCCAGTGAGAAATCACATCAATAGCCTCAACCACTGGATATGATATAACTAGAAAGGCACTTTACTTTGTAGCCTTTCTTCTCAAAAGCCCATAACCCCAGGGTAATCCTGAGAAAACCAGCACACAAAGCTGAAATGAGGGACATTCTACAAAATATCTGACCAATAATCCTCAAAAGTGTGAAGGTTATTACAAAGACTGAAAAAGTGCCACAAGATAGTGGAAATTAAGAAGGAGACATGCTGACCTAATGCAGTGTGGTTCCTGGTTTCAATCTTGGAACAGGAAGAGGACATAATATGGGAAAACTGGTGAAATGTGATTTAAGTTTAGAGTTCACTGTAATGTAGCAATGCTGCTTTTGGACTTCAGACAAATGTACCATAGTAATGTGCAAACATTGGGTGAGGGGTATATGGGAACTCCCTGTACTAATTTTGCAACGTTTCTGTCAATCTAAAGTTATTCCCAAATGCAAAGTTTATTAAAAACGGCATTGAAGGCAGGATTAGGGGAGAACAACACCTAAGGGACTACTAGAACATCCTCTGTAAAGCATATTTCATGGCATTTTTTTCCCTGTGTGTGTGTGGGGAGGGGGATGGCGGGGGTAGGATATTGTACAGGAGTGTATATTTTGCTAATGACCTATGGAGAAAATAACACAAAAATCAGACTACTTCTGGTTCAAAAGAAAAGCAAAAGAACACCTCAGTGTCCTTAAAAAAAAAAAAAAAAAGTCCTTAGTCATGAAATTTAGCTCAGATGCTCAGCTGACATGTACCAAATTGCTCTGAAAGAAAGCAAAGTCTAGAGGAACTGTTGAAAAATCTGTCGAGTGACTAATCCCAAGTTGGATCCCAGTGGAGGAAATTGGAGAGATCCATTAGGCAGACGAGGCTGTCCATTTCCTCAGAATTATCGACCGTGGTGATGTCCTTGCTCTGTGCGCATGTGCCACCGGAGAAGCTCCCCAGCCAGAATCAAGTTAAGTGGAAACATCACAATCAATAAAAGACACTCTATTTTCCATTTGCTCATTGTTTTTTAAGGGCTTATTTTGTAACAGCACGAGAAGGATTCAATTCAATATCAATTCACCTTCTGGGTGGGAGAGGACTCCAGATATTGACTTTTAGTCCCTGACAAAATTTGTGACAAGGTTCTGTTTGCTAACATTCTGACCAAAGTGCAAACCTCAGCCATTGGAGGAACCAGGATAAGCAGATGTTCAGCATCACTTCATGATACTGGAACCTCTTTCAATGCATCAACAAAGTCCACAACAAATGTCAATTGCACACCTACTGGCTGCTGAGCCAGCCAGCCAAGCACTTCTCATGGTTTTCAGTGAGTTGCCAAGAGTTGCTCCAGTCTGGGCTTTGCTTCTTCCATATTAAATAGGAGCTAAATGAGTCGTCTTCCAGGTGTTTATACCATTCTATGTTTGTTTCTATGTTTATACCATTTAAGGGTGACTTAAATGATACTGTTTAAAGCAATGTTGGACCTTTACATTGACCTTATGTATTTTACTTTGTGGAATTGCAGTTTTTGAGTTTGTGTTGGTGATGGTGGTGGTAGTGATGATAATGGGTTAGACTCGCCATAGACCGATTTTTTTCATATTCTTTCCCCACTCATGCCCCTGCCCCCAAGTGAAAATTACTAGGATTAACCAAGGATGTGGTTCTGTATATATTTAATACAATTTAATAATAGAGCAAATTATTTTCAAAGATGGCTGTGATCATTCCTCCCACGAATGTATGCATACACACCTCTGCAACATGACTTTGCAGCTCTTTCCATTAAGAGAGAAAATCTATTTCTTTACCCCCAGAATCTGATTTGACTTGCTTTGGCCAGTGGGATATTTGCCAGTGTGGTATGGGAGGCTTGAAAATGTGCACTTACTGGGGCTTGTTTTCTCTTGCTTCCAAGAATCCTGCCCTCATATGAGCAAGCCAGGGCTAGCCTCCTGGAGGAGGAGAGGCCACAAAGACAGAGGCCCTGCCTGTCTCACCCATCCCAGTGATGGCGTCAGACAAGGGAGCGAGGTCCTCCTAGGCCACATGGCTTCAGCCAAGCCAATTCAGAGCAGCAGCACTGCCAAAGTAACTCACAACAGTGATAAATGCTGTAAGCTATGTTTTGGAGTGCCTTGCTACATAGCAAAAGCTAACTCCTACAGTATATATTCTTTGTTAGAATGGTTTAGTTTTCTCATTTATAGTAAGTCTTTAGAGGCTCAAACCCTAATTCAGAGCAAATATCTTGCCCTCAGAATCTGCCTCTACCTGGGAGACAGAATTAATTGCTCTTGATAATTCTGTGCCACTCTGTTAAAACATGTGGCAATTATGTCATACCTTTATTGTCCACATCTGTGTTTCCCTCTGACTAAGCTCTAAATGGAAAAGTTTGTACACCTTTGGGCATGGCCCAGTCTTCAGTATGGTAGACACTGGAATATTAATAAATGTAGAAAAGTTCTAAGAAAATGATTTCTTAGTGACTTCTTCGTGCTGGGTCAAGCAGTGTATTCCACCTGCTTGAGTTTTGGCTAACCCGAGAAATAAGACTGAGGAGATGGAAAATAAAGATTATAATATCTATTCCTGATAAAACCTAGGTAGAAGACATGGTTTATCTGTCATCCAGTGCTGGCAAATAATCAATTCCAGAATTAACCAAATGGGACCCACTCAGGTATAGGCTGTACTATATGAGACTCCATTTGAGTGGAATCTGGAAAGACTCTCTTTTTATCCCTCCCCTACTGTAGAGTTGACCCCACTCTCTCCATGACCCCATTGTACATGTCTGTTTTGGTGTTCACAGATCTTCCTGGCAGTCTTAATAAATTATCAGCACATCTCTCCCCCAAACCAAGATTACAACCTCTTTGGCTCAAGGCCTGGCATGTTAGTTATTTCTGTATCATTTGTGTCTGGTGGAGATCTAGGCACAGAGTACTTAGTAAATACTTGTTGAAAGACTAAGCTTTGTAATTGTGACTCTGGAGATAGTTTGACTTCTCCTTTCTCAGTTCATTGGCATTGAAATAATCACAATTATGACATGGCATATGTCACATAGGACACATAACAGCTTATGGACAAAAGGGGAAATCAAAGCTGTATATGATGCTAATTTTAATAGGCACATGCTCACTTAAGGAGAACAATTAGAACTCACTGCAGTAATAAGCAATGATGTACTATTTGTGGACTAACTTAACCACCCCTCATATTTGCAGTGTTTTTTAGAGACTTAAAGATGATGTGACTATGACATGTTCTAAACACTGAATATGGTGTTAAGCAACTTTTTGTTCTTCGTATTTTTATTAACTTTTAAAGGCTAAATGCCTTTGAAGATGTTTGTGTAACAAACATTGTCTGATTCTGGTGGGGTGTATGGTACTTGATAAAAAAACAGATTCCTGATCTCCATTTCCAGCATCATTTGATTGGAGACTTCCGGATAGAGACCAGTGTTGTGTGTTTAACAGCTAACTAGGTGACTGATTCAGGGATTCTATCGGCCATCTCCTGAATAAGGGATCTTTAGGTTGAAAGGAAGAGAGATCTGCTCAATGAGTTGAAGTTCAAAGGTCCTTTTTCTTTTGTAAGGATACAGAGATCTCCCAGGAACCCAGGGGCTGTCACACAATCAGACATCTGCAAGGTCCAGCCCCAGGGCAGCTCCAGGGACTGGCTTGCTCTCCACCTCTGAGTCTTCATATCTGATCCTTTCTCACTCTCAATCAGCTGCCTTTCAGTCCTTGGTCCTTAGGATGTGGGCATGTGCTGCCACTGACTGTGTCCTAGCTCTTCCCCTAGATTCCTCACAACCACCTGTGTCTTTTGTTTCAAATTCCTGAGAGGCAATCTGATCAGTTCAATGCATCCTCTGGAGACCTGGTACCCAAGTCAAAGGTCAGGAAAACCTCTGAGAATTCATTTCTATTCAAGGATTTCTACTCCTTGTCCAGGCAGCTGGGGGCTGGCAGTGGAAAGGAAGGTTTTGAAGAAGACCGTGGCAGGGAGGCTGAAGGCGCACTGGCAAAAAGTCTGTTATTAACACAAACGCCTTCTCACCATTTTCAGTATCTGAATTTGTGACCAGTGATAAAATAGGGATTAAATTTGTCTCCACGAAAGACCTTTATCTTCAGGGATATTAGCCATACAGTAGGGGATATGTAACACTGCTGTGGAGTGTGGTGTTTTAATAATGCAAATATCCAAAAGGGGGAGTTCTAAGATGTTTGGATAGTGAAGAACTTCTAGAACCCAAAGGCTAGGAAATAGAAGATAATCAACTTGGAAAGGCCTTCTATTCCTTTGAGTCAAACTTTGAGTACTCATTTTGCCTTTGTACTCCTGGGCATTGATTGCATTAAACCCCATCTTGCTAGTTAGAGTTTTCTATGTTAGGGTGACTTTATTTACTTATCAGAGTCGGTAGGTGTTTGAGTTACTTGATGGAAATTTACCTTGATGAACTCATTTTGCATGTTAGAAGTAAAGAAAACCTCATACTCAGAACTGATCTCCTCGGCAAAATATTAGAGAGCTTGTGTGTGCACTCTGCCTCCCCACCCCCACAGCCACCTTCCCTGTGTGTGTGTGTGTGTGTGTGTGTGTGTGTGTGTGTGTGGGTGCATGCGCACACATGTGTAAATAAGAAAAGGTAAAAAAAAAAAATTGGAGTCGAAAACCAAATTATTTTCCTGAAATGTGTAAACTTCCCCCAGGTTAGAAAGATTTCATTTTGGACAATGCAATGAAACTTAAGTAATCATCTAAGTTGTGCGTCTGTATGTTTGACAGCAGAGCCTTCAAAATATTTTGATATGCAACCTTTCTTCTTTTCCTTTGTGTTGTCAGACAACATGCCAGCTGTCAGACGGAGGGAAGCAAGAAACTTTGGCATCACTATTCCTGCCACCTTCACCATGGAGTTCCTATAAATAGCATAATAGGATAAACCAGCCTCAGAGGGAGAGCAGCAGGTGGCACTCGTTGTATCCAGAGCTGAAGGTGTAAATGAATTTCAATGCCCTTTTGATACCCCAAACAACAATAAGATTACAAAGAATGAAGCTTTTGTTAGAGAGCCCAATATTTGAAGTAAATAATAATGATGATGATACTTTTCATTATCTGGCAGCTTTTCCCTTTGAAAGAGTTTTCAAAGAAGAAAGCGTCCTGTTTTCAGAACAGCCAGTGTCCCCTCTTATCTCTCTAAAGAGTCTCTCTGAACTCCCTCTTTTAAGAAAGGGGAGGTGATACTGATCTGAGCCAGGTGGTAGGTGGAGGGAATTAAGTCTGTTGTTGAAATGTTACTATAAAACACATCTTGCTGTAATTACCAGAAAAGGAAATCATGGTGGCCTTCATCAGGAATGTTCTTTGTTGTCACCCTATTTCTCAGCTTTGGCTTCTGTCCATTCCTTGTCATTTCAGATTTACCACTACTTTTTAGAGCCCGTTTACAGTTCCATCTCCTTTTCTTTCTGCCCTGATTGCTCCATTTTGAAGAAATCTGCTCTCTGACCACATAGCATGAAGAGAAACAAAACTTGTCACATGGTTTGGCATCTGTATCCTCCTCTAGCTGTGTCTGACTTGGCCTCCAATGTGGTCTCATGGTGTCCAACACATTTCTGGATTCACAGTGGCCACATTCTCCTTTAATCACAGTCTACACAACCAGGGAACACCATACTGGGATCAAAAGAGGAATGGGCGATGATGATGAAAGTTTAGCCCTTCTGACCTTGTGACCTCTTTCTCACCTTCTGTCTTTACCTGTGTCTTTTCAGCTTCCAACTATGGCTCTTCTCTCTCTCTGTCTGGTCCACACTTACTCCTCCAGCGGCTGGCAGGTTCAGCAAACTCCATGTGGTCAGCTCCACTCTTCCCCCAGCTGTAGCTGTGCAAACTCCTTTGACTCCTGGTTCCTCTGGGTGACTGTTCTGCCTTAGCCACCATGAGGAGGAATGGACCACAGGTGCTCAGTTGTAAATAATTAACCTTATGCCTTGCAATCGACTAAAATCAAGCCACACTTTATATTAGAGCCACAGCTGTACATAATCTGACCCTCGGCTTCTCTAGACTTTATCCTCCTTTCTCTCTCCTTCCCTCACCAAATTCTGGCCTTTGTGCCCCTTGAAGCTTCAGGACCCTTTCACTCCTCTTCTGTCTGGAGTGCTTGCCCTACAGCTGGTCCAGCTGTTGCTCATCTTCTCAGCTCACCCTTCCTAAACTTGACATCCAATTACTCTCTCCGCCTATTTTCACTTCCTTCATAGCAATACATAACTATTCATAATTCCCATTTGTTAATTTGCTTACCATAGATCTTCTCCCATCAAACGAATGTAAACTCTATGACAGCAGGGGCTTTATATTTTCTATCACCATGAAGCCACTTAATATAGAGAATGCTTAATGATGAGTGTTGGCATGGATGTGGAAGGAATGAGAACACAGAGAAAGTTCTTTAGTAATGTCTGTTCTCTGTGTGCTTTCTTTCACTTCAGGGACCATACTCTATTGTTACATACAGTTTGGCACCTAATTGAAAACTGAATTGTTAATGTCACAGATGCCAAGTTGTCTTAGTGAGCTGTGGCTGGAGATCCATATCAACCCTTGGTTAATCACCCGTTGTTACTCACATTTGAATAGAGTGACGCCAATGTCTAGTTGATCGTTTGCTGAATCTACCACGTGGATGAGACCGTAGTGCTATCTCTACTGTGTGGAGATAATATGCCACCAGCAGCTGTGTCTGCTAAGGCCTATTCAGTGTTCAAAATGGGTTCTTCCCAGTAGGCCTTGTTGATATGTACACCAAAACCGACATCTGGGAAGATGAAGTAATACCAATTACCTGCATTTCACAACAAGCCAACCAAAGTTCAGAGCCTCAACTGCAAAGTTGTTGAAATAAAAAATAAATGAACAGACGTGCTGGTTGTAAAATCCAATTTTATGTAATTCCTGCTGTACCACTGTCTTTCTCTTGGTCCTCTGCATTTTTCTAGTTTCTTCTGTTCTCTACAATTAGTGTACCTGCATGAAAGTTCTATGACCCACAGAAGGTGGGCTCCACAGCAACATAAACCAGTGTCTTTTGTGAATTCCCTTAAAACGTGTTCCTGGGAGAGTGCTGGAGGAAGTCCCCTTAATACTAGGGTGGGGTCTGCAAATTTTTTGGCAAAGAGCCCTATGGTAATTTTAGACTTTGCAGGCAAAAAGGCAAGATCTGGGATCTTACATAATACTTACATGATAAGAGATGAATTTCTGCAATTTTTTTTCAACAATGTGAAAATGTAAAATCTTCTTAGTCATAGACCATATGGAAACAGCCCAATTGGACCTGAGGGCTACAGTTTGAGGGCTTCTCCAGGGGAAGAACAGAAATATTAGCCCATGACTCCTAAACCAACACCACTCCTAAACTCCTTGACCTTGCCTTGAGCCACAAACCTGGCTCCTTTTTCGGGTGTGCTCACTTCCATACTTGTGTCCTGGGAGCCCCTTCTGAATTCTGTAACATCTGTGGAAAGTTGGGAGAGACCCTATCTTTTAACTTGGCCACAGGGGATTTATTTTCTCACTGGAACCTCATGGGGGTGGGGGGGGGGAGTGTCGCTGGTCTGTTGGGGACAGGAGCCTTGTTACAGCGTTTGCTATCTGGCTTTCTCACTTACTCTTTTCAGACCTCTCACAGAAGCCTTTCTGCTCATTCAGTTCTCTGGAACACATGACTTAACTGAACCCTCATTAGACTTGTTTACTGAAAATCTAGCAATGCACAAAACTTTGTCTTTCGAGCAGTGCTGTACTGACAGGACTACCATGGCAAATGGAATTAGGCCTATTTAGAGTTCTGTTTCTCTATATGTATAGGTAAAGAACCTCATTTTTAACTGAAGTGGGCAGTAGTTAGGATAGAACTTTAAGAACTCCCTAACAAACAATTTAAGACTGGGTCATGCCTTAAACCATATTTTTGCTATAACATGTTTCACTTCAATGAAAATTCTTTCCAGTGCATTTTTTCTTTTTCTGTGTGTGCGTGTGTGTGAGAATCTTTTTTTAAAATTTTTTTAACGTTTGTTTATTTTTGAGAGAAACAGAACATGAGTGGGGGAGGGGCAGAGAGAGGGGGAGACACAGAATCCGAAGCAGGCTCCAGGCTCCAAGCTGTCAGCACAGAGCCCAACGCAAGGCTTGAACTCACGAACTGTGAGATCATGACCTGAGCTGAAGTCGGACGCTCAACCGACTGAGCCACCCAGGCGCTCCAAGAGAGAGAGAATCTTAAGCAGGTTCAGTGCCCATTGAGGAGCCTGATACAGGACTCCATCTCATGACCGTGAGCTCATGACCTGAATGGAAATCAAGAGTTGGACACTTAACCGACTGAGCCACCCAGGCACCCCTTCCCAGGGGTTTTTAATAGGACTTTAAACACCATCCAGAGTTGGAGGCACAGAGTCAGGATCTTCCCAGATGAAGCCAAAGCAGATCTCTTTTCCCAAATACAGTTAACCCTTGAATAATACCCACCCCACCCCCACCACCGCCAAAACTTCACTAACTTTTGACTCTCGCAAAACGTAACTCCTGATAGTCTACTGTTGACCAGAATTCTTACTAATAAACATTCAATTTATACATATTTTGTACCGTATATGTATTATATACTGTATTCTTACAATAAAGTAAGTTAGAGAAGAGAAAATGTTAAGGTCATAAGGAAGAGAAAATACATTTATAGTACTGTATGGTATTAAAATATATGCATGTGTAAGTGGGCCTGTGTTGTTTAAAACCTGTTGTTCAAAGGTAACTGTACTCCATTTTACTGCCTCCTTCTCAGGATGTGGATGTTTCCACTTCCTGACACCTTGCAGTTGTGGTCTCTGACTTGCTTTGGATGATAAAATTCGAGAGGAGGTAGCATGTGTCTCATCTAGGTGGAAATACTTAATTGCCAGAGCAAGGGATTTTTTTTTTTAAACCCAGCTACAGGGAACATGGAAACCCAGTGGGTAAACAGTCCTCCATCAAACTGTACAGAGTATGCAGTACAAGCAAGAAGTAGACCTACATCTTTTTAAGTCACCAAGATTTGGGATTTTGCTCTTATTGCTGCACAACTCAGCCCATCCTGACTGCTATCCTCGGTCTAGCCCAAAAGCATGAGAGTAGAAGAAAAAATCTGTCCAGCTGGTTGTTTGGAAGAATCACTGATAATAGTGGTTTCTAGTTAGGCTATTCTGGATACAATTGTCCTGTGCACCATGCATGTTGAGCTGGAGCCATGGGCGGTTGTGTATCTTTGAGTAGGAAACCAAACCTCTATCACAGAGAGGGAAAACTGCACTGGCTGAAAATAAAATCTAGGTACTGGGGTGAATCCCATTGCATTGTGTTCTGAAAACATTTATTGAGTGCTTCTGTGTGCAAGACACTGTTGGAACCTCAGACTGCTTTATCAGTTTCTGAAGGAGAACTGCAAGTATTTTCTTTCTTACTTGTTTTCCTTGTGGTCAAGCAATTAGTTAAGACACCTAATTAGCAGCTATTGTACCTCTGTGCAGACAATTTACAAGTCTGTTCTCCAAAAGGGGAAATGTTAATGAGAAGAGAATCCTGTGGCTGAACTCTGGAGGGGACAACTGTCTCCCTTCATTGTATTCACTGGGCAACTTCCTTCCTTCAGTGTGCTGAACTCAGTCTGAAAAAGCCTCCAGCTACTCACGTGACACAGGGTTTATTTTTACCTCCTCAGATTGAAACCCTATTGCTAGTTTAGTGAGCCCTCTTGACCAGCATGAGCAGGTAATGTGAAAAATCAAAACTGACAGCATATTTAAATCACACCCCTAACCCACATTGGGTATGTGTACATCTCATGGTACCATTTAAATCCCCAGATGAAAAAGCAAGGGACATTATTACAATTGCTGCAGGATGGGTCCTGAAGGTAGAACTTTCCAACTACTAAGGACCAAGGATTGGGCAGTCTATGTTTAAGTTGCAAGGGGTGGGGTGTGGGGGGGTAACATTTAGCCACTGACCATTTAAGAAACCTGGAGAAGCCACAAACTATTAAGGTATATGTTCTTATTTTTGTCCAACACACACCTATAGCTACTATAGAATTTCCAGTCCTAAGCAAGATCACTAGGGAATCATCTTTTTCTCCTCTTGGTGCAAAATAACCAGTTTTATTCAGGAAGTATTTTTGTGAATTGCCATTAAACACTTTGTTAGTTGAATAAGGAAATGGCAAGCTCATAAACAAGTGTTTTTTTCAACCCAAGTGTTGATGATATTACTTTTGCTTCTGGATTTTCTTGAGTTATACTCTGCCTATATGTAAAATGGAAAAGAACCTTGTGAATTTTGAATCCTAAATATTTCTGTGTATGGGAAGGGGAAGTAGAAATCTGACAAGGGAGGCAAATCAGAGGCTCTTGTGAGGAGGAGGAAAGAATAAGCATTCCCATGTTGGCAGGACTTTGAGAATTTGCCTTTTCTGTCCAAAACCAATATCTGAGTCATGATGTCAATACTTTTGAGACTAGAAGCAAATATTGAGTATTTGAAATAGAGAATTTCCTTTTTGTTAAAGGGGCAAGGAAGCACCCTTTGACTTATCAAAATTCCTTCCACAGTTAAAGATGCTCAGAGAATAGAACACTCAATTTTGAGCAATCTTCATAAGGTAGGATAATGGGAGATTTGCTTCATATACAAAGCTTTGTATGTCTTCCAATAAGTGCACTTAGTTCCTCCAGCATTGATCAGTGAGGCTGTGGGTCTCCGAGTTCTGTATGGAATGTGGCTTCAAATTCTCTTGACTTCTGATTCTACCCTGGCTGCAACGACCTGTTCACACAGGCTTCAGGCAGCTTTCTGCAGGTAGAAATAAACAGCATCTTGCTTGGGTGTGTATCCCAGGCCTCCTGAATTTGTTTCAGGAATTCCCTGACATCATGGCCCAGTGGGACTGTCAGAGCCGCTTGGCAGGTTTGCAGGTGCATCCTAGAAGCCTAGGAATTAATGATCCTTTGGGAAACTCTTGGCCAATGGGAGTTGAGAGTTGAGGAATAAATGCTTTCTCTTTCTCTTCTCATCCCCTAGGGTAACCACTTTTAAGGCACATTTGACAAGGCTTCTAAGAAGGTCTTAAGGGATCTAGCATTGCAGTGTCTACAGTGCGGGCCAGATTGATAGCATGTTTTTGTGTTGCACCCCCCCCCCCCCCACCCATTCCTGTCTCAGTCCTATAGTCCCTCCCTCCTGCCCAGGCATCCTTTGTCAAAGAAACCACTTGCATACAAAGTTTGTCTCAGGCTCTCTTGAAAAAGCCTGTCCTAAACACATTCTATTCTTAACCCTCCACCCCTCCCCCGCCCACCACCATCCTCTGCCTAAGTGTGTAATTTCAGACTAAATTCAGTCTTACTGCTGTTGGGACATTATTAGTGAATATGAAAGATCCCACTTTTACATTTCCAATATGGTTTTAGCACCAGGGGCCAGTGGACAGAAATGATCCCATTAAAATGGCCAATGACCTATTTTTTTTTTCCTTTTGATAGAGGTTCTTCTTATGTGTGTTTCTAGCTCCCTGTATTGCTCCTTTGTGAGCCTCATTATAAAACCTTGACCTTCAGGAAAGAAAGGATAGGGACATTTCATGGTACTCGTGTTCATTCTCTGGATGCTTTTTGATCTTTGCAAAGTATAAACAGTCTGGGGAGAGTGCTGATGAGGCCAGTGCTGTAGCCTTGATCCTGGCATGAGCTGATTAGCCTTGCATGGCAGAAAACCATCACGTAGGCTGAAGCTGCATTCTGAATTCTGGTGGAACATGGTGTGTCTGCTCTTGGCCACCCAGGGTAGCAGATGACAATGTGCATTTCACCCTCCCTCCCGAACACGAAACACAACCTCCCTGTGACAGTGATTCGGATGTGCAGTGTTGCCCGTGATGAGACGAACACGTTGATGTAATGGGGCATTTATAGGTGGCTGAGCAGGGCTCAGATAGGACTCATGTAGGCAGTGCCCTGAAGTTAGGAGTGGGAGGGCAGGAAACCATCAGAACTGTTTGCACAGGAGACCAGGGACTTGGGCAGATGCTGGATGCGAGCAGCGTGGCTTCAAGGCACACAACCTAGGTGTGGTTCTCCTCTAGCAGGGAGCCGAGGAGGGGCTGGGTTCTCCACTCCCCATGGCATCTCTGAGGCATCGGTGGGATTGATTCCATGCTGAGATGGCACAACCATGTAGCCGTGGGCATTTGTGCATATGTGGAAGGGGATGGGGACAATGCTAAGAGAATCAGAGTCAGCCAAGCTGCCAAGTGCTCTTAAAACTGTGCTTACGGTGCACTCACTGTGGCACTTTCTTTCTTGTCCCAAATGAGTTGACTCTGCAGCCATGTTTCTAATGGCAGTGGGTCATCTGGCAACTCAGGAAGCTGCTGTTGTCTCTGAATTTCAAAGAATGCCTGGTGACCCCCCCAGGAGGGCCGCAGCTTGGCAGAGACTTTGCTAAGGGTAGAATTCGTTCTCCAGGGTAAAGCATGCTTGAGTTTAATTTTGTGTTCTAGGAATGTGGAGTGGTTTTTATTTTTGAGGTGAAATTCATATAGCTTACAATGAACCATTTTAATGTATACAAGCAGTGGCATTTAGTGTATTTACAATGTTGAGCTACCTGCTTGCAAAATATTTTCATCACCCCCAAATAAGACCCTGCAGGAATGTCATAATGTGGTTTTAATACCTGACTATGATGATAATTGCTTTTTTATGAGGAGCCAAAAAAAGTTCTAAGAACAAATATATACTCCTTGTTAATTTTATTCTATTTTTTAATGACATAACTTTATTTTTGTTCCTTCCAATTTATAGATGCAATGTATTTTCAATTCAGGAAACTAAAAAAATAATTGTGAAAATCATAAGGCAAAAGAATACCCAGACACCATATGAAGAAGGTAGAAGACTAGTTGGGACAAAGTTCTAGCAAAACCTTTTGCTAAGTTTACATGCTCTGCTCTATAGCCCATGTCTGGATCAAGACAAAGAGTCATGGATGAGAATTCCCTGAAAGAATTTGGACAATGTGTCTTCCTGAAAGTCCCATGTGATTTTTGCCCTTCTTCTTCTGGTATGCTTGAGAATTATTGGTTACACAGCAGGAGTGGTTTACAATCAAGTCAGACTAGAGGTAAAAATCCAAGCCCTGCTGCTTACTAGCTATGTGACTTTGGCAAGATGGGTAACATTTTTGTGATCCTTGGTTTTCTTATCTGTAAAATGGGGTTGGTATCTGCCTCATGAGTTTATTGTGAAAGGTAAATGCCTGGCACATAGTGCTGAGAAAATGAAAATGTTTTAAAAAGAGACAACCATAAAGACAGGCAAAGATACAGATGTTTGGGGGCCAGCTCAGGCCAGCACCTCTCTCATGGCAGGTTTGATTTAAGCTCATGCTACCAAAAATGGAATCAAACTCCCAAATACTAAAGCCAGGATGGCAAATGTCTACTGTTGGGCATTGTTCACTACTGCCAGAGACTGTCTCCCAATTTACAGCAAGATCACTTTGGGTAGCAAGTGACTCTGTGGTACGTCAAAAACGTACCAGAGAAATGGCAGTAAGTTGTGAAGGAAAGGTTGTGTGTTCTGTACCTGACTAGCTCAGTTGCATGGGAGTTTCGGAACAGGCCCCTCCCAAGGCTATAAATGACACTGGCGTGACAGGCATGGACCTGCTGCCGATGGTAGGATGCCTGATTCTCATGAGGCTGAGAAGAAACTCATGCCCCGAGGGCTGGTTTTGAGTAGGACCTGAACACATCATTTCCTGTGATCCAGGTATGGAATGCAATTTAGAATCCCATTAGTTTTGCCTGGGTAATATATCCAGCCTCTCCAATTTGTAATTTATTCAGGAAATTGTTGAACATCTATGGGTTAGATGCTACCCAAGGTGTTGACATCTGGAAACGAGACATGGCCCCGGCCATCATGAGAGTCCCAGGCTGGAATGGGCATTCCTTGGAGCATCCTGGGGTTGGGGGGGGTGGGTGGTGTGTCTATCACCTCTCAAGACATATATCCCATCCATCAGAAAAGCTTTCCATGACCAGACACATTTGGGAAACCGTGAGTAGGACATAAGTTTCATTAGGGTTTAAGACCTCTAAGATGTGGTAAAGGGAAAAAAGACAAAGTAACTTAATGTTCCCAATGTTAAAGTAAATAGGAAATCTTTTTGCCACTTAAAACTTCTTAAGGTAGCCTGGACCTGGTATTCCCTGTGGGTCTAGAAGAAATCTGTCCTAAGTTTTCCAGACTGAGATTCATAAGCCAATACAAAAATTATACTTCTTCTATAGATGCAGATGTATGTCATGCCTTGGGAAACTTTGAGATCTGATTCCATTTCAAAACCCCCCCTGAAAAAGATGGTAAACTGAAATGTTTGTGCAGCCAGCCAGCTTAAGATCAGTAGGAGTGGCTGGCTGGGAGTTTGTCTGTGCTCACTGACAAATTGGTGGCAGTGCTGTGACCTGGAAACACACATCCCTCCGCTCCAGTTGGTCTCTGCCGGGTAGTGTGAATGTAGGTCAGACCAGTAAGCACTTGTTTCTTAGGATAGCATGGAAACCTGTATTTTTTAGATTTGAAATTTCACAACTGCAACTTTGTAAAACACTGTACTGGCCAAACAAAACAACAAAAACACACTTCTATAGGCCAGCCCTTGGAGAGGAGCTACCAAGCTGTGACCTCACCCTGGGGAGATGGGTGGGAACCCTTTGCAGATTAGTAAGATCTGTAAAACAAAGGGTCTGGGAGTTCCCAAGGCAATTACTATGCCTAGGTAATTATGTTGGTGACCACACCCTCCATGCTCTGGAGATTCCCTGCCTGTGCCTCTTCCTTGGCTCTCAGTCAACAGCATTGACACAGTTGATGCCTTTCTTCCCAGAGACGGGTTCTGCAGTTAGCTTGCAGGGCAGCTCCTCCCTCTGCTTGGCTGGTTTTCCTTTTCTCCCCAAGTCTGGAAATGTTGGAAAGCCCAGGGTATAGTCCTGGACTCTTGGTTCTTTCTCATTTACACTCGCTTCCTCAGAGATAGCACACAGCCTGTGCTGCTAAAGCCCTGTGTGTGCATATTTATATTACTAGCCCAGTTTTCATTCCTGAACTCCACAGATGTATCTACAAGTCTCTTCTTCAGTCTAGTAGATCTTGAACCTGGCAGATCCAAAGCAGAATTCCTGATTTTTTTCAATCCCCAAAACTTCTCCACACACATCCTTCCCCATCTTGATCACTGGAGGCAACGGACTTTATGGCTAATTCCTTCCCTTCCTTTAAGTCTTGAACGCTCCCTTCTCAAGGAAACCTGTTTCAGATTGTGCAGCCTACCTTTGGTACGTCTGGTTCCTCCTTCTCTTATCAGTCTTCTTCCACAGCACTTCCTTCTAATACACAACATGTTTTTATGTTTGCTCAGCATCTGCCTGCCCACATTAGAATGTGAACTCCACAGGGGTTGAGGATACTTGTCTGTTTTATTTCCTAACATACCCTGGGATTCAATATGAAGCACATAGTAGATAATAAATGTTTGAATAAATAAATTCCAGTTGTCATCTGTCAAGGAACTCAAGAGAAGATGTGCTTCAAGGAACAAGCTTGTCATAAAAGCTCGTGTTAATACCCACTAATTAGTGACCATTAATTGGATTGAACCACAAACCATTGGGAGTATAAAGACAAGGAATGTCTTTAAAATGTACTTGGTATGTGGAAACACTGTTATAGTCAGGGAAGATTTTAAGATGTATGTTAATAAGTGTATATATAATGTGTTTATAGATTCATAGACACTTCTTTTAATTTTTTTTTTTACATTTATTTATTTTTGAGAGACAGCACAAGTGGGGAAGGGGCAAAGAAAGAATGAGACACAGAATCTGAAGCAGGCTCCAGGCTCTGATTGGTCAACACAGAGCCTGATGTGGGGCTTGAACTCACAAACTGTGAGATCATGACCTGAGCCAAAGTTGGATTCCCAACCGACTGAGCCACTCAGGTGCCCCTAGACACTTTTCTTCTGATCAGGAGTTTCATGTTTTGTTTGATAGGCCAAAAATTCTAGGGGATATCTACCTATTGAAGCATTCCACCAGCTTTCAGCTAGGGTTCCAAATTTAAAACAAAACAAAACAAAAAAAACATGTACTGCAGGCTTCTCCCTCTACTGATAGCTCATTTCCTAGTGTGTTGCTAATCTCCAGTTTTGCCCCAAAGATAGTATTTTAAAAACTTTCACACTGAGTTCCTTTGTGTATCAAAGGCCAAGTTATTATCAAAATTATTACTCATGTTCTTTGTCATGCAAAAAAGCATAAGTAATGTTTTTAATAATGCAAGCCATTAAAAAGTGGATGGGCTGAATTCATTGTGTCTGTTTCTAGCCTGCTTTGGGAAAGAATTTTTCTCCACACAAAGGTGTAACCCCTTAATGCCTGCATGAGTCTTTCCCCCTGTTTTTTGATACAGAGTTGAACGTCCATTTCATTTAGAAACTCAGAGCTAAAGCGTCAGCCTTTCAAATCCCTGCCCCCAAGATGGAAAGGTATTGAAAGGAACAGTTTTACTGTGAGAAACAACTTTCTTTGGGTCAAAAAAAAAAAATTGCTTTGGAAGAAAATGAAAGTTCTGGATTGATTTTTAAGTGTGACTGAGACTCCTTTCTTCAAAATGGTCTAGGGGTAGGTTCTTCGGACAGGTGGTACTTGAGGAGTTAGGATGCCCTTCAGGATTGAGGCCTTTGCACTGGCAAGCTTGAAAGTGAGAATGTGGTACGTGTGGAACATGTACCCTTCATTTCCCTACACGATGCCAAAGCAGACATCGAGATCAGGAAATCCTTGTCCAGAGTCTCACGCTATTATCTTTAATTTTTAATTTTTTAAATGTTTATTTGCTTTTGAGAGAGAGATTGAGAGCACAAATGTGTGGAAGGGGCAGAGAGAGAGGGAGACACAGAATCCAAAACAGGCTTCAGGCACTGGGCTGTCAGCCCAGAGCCCGATGTGGGGCTCGAACCCATGGACAGCGAGATCACGATCTGAGCCAAAGTTCGATGCCCAACTGACTGAGCCACCCAGGAGCTACCCACCCCCGACCCCCCGCCCTTTTTAAAAGTTTATTTGAGAGAGCATGAGCAGAGAGGTGCAGAGAGAGACAGAATCCCAAGCAGGCTGTGCTCTCTCAGCACAGGGCCTGATGCAGGTGGGGCTCAAACCCATGAAATGTGAGGTCATGACCTGAGCCGAAATCAAGAGTCTGATGCTCAGCTGACTGAGCCACCCAGGTGCCCCCACAGTATTTTTTAAACGTGGTAGTCCAAGCAGCCACCACCAGTCACATTGAATTGGCATGTGAAATTACCATAATAGATACAATTTTAAAAAGCAAAATATTTTTAAAAGATGGAGGGCAATTCAGGTGGACCAACACCAAGTCAAGGCCAAATTCAGGTACCTCTGGTCGTTGCTGCTGTGTCACCAGCCTTCCTCAGTTCCAAAACTTGGGTTCCTGTACAGGCTTTTGACCAATACCTCGTGGCCTTCTCTGGGATGTCTCAAACCTTCAGAAAAGGCTTCGGAGCAAGACCCAGTGAGAGTGGTTACGCGAGCTTCCTCTTGGCTTACCCCAGGGTGCTTTGAACATCCTGGCCACACATAACCATCATCTTCATCCCAGACTCTTCAATCATGTGTCACACAGATGTGACAAGTTCTGAGTTTCCTTCAGAAGAATCAGGTGGCCTTGCAGCTTTAATTCCTTTTCCAAATAGCAGTCTTTGTTCTAGTTAAGAGTCCCAGCCTATAAAGTAGTTACATAATGGGGGACTAGGCAAGAAGGCTGGGACTAGAATAGCTCTCCAGGGAGAGGAATGCGCATTGTAACTTTCTCAAACCCCAAATCTGTAAATGCTGCTTTGCTGTTGAAAGAAATTGCTGTTTATTTTTCGCTTCTAGTTTCAGAGAAGAAATGTGAAGGATCAAAAGAATGGATTTGCCTGGATGCTAGCGTGGCCTGATTAGGTTGGAATTAGTCTTTTTCTCTCTTCACTGAGAGAAGCAGAGACCATCTGCGGGAATTATTCAAATTCGTGTGCCTTCCAGGGAAGCTGTTTTATTTGCCACTGCATTTATTGTAGCACCAGGGAGCTTGACAGCCATTCCAAACTCTTGCCGCAATAGGCACCAGCCTTGCCTTTGGCCATTAGATTAACAAAAGGAAAAATTAACTTTCCTCCAGCTGAAAATTAACACCTTAGATTAATTAAAAAGCAAATGTGATCAAGTCCCCTGGATCTTTCTCTGAAGGTCCCTTCTGCAGGGGCTTCAGGACTGCAGTGAAGCTTCTCAGCTCATGGCAGGGGGTGGGAATGTTTCATCAGGATTAATTTATAATGTAACTTGCCCAATGTGAATAGAAAGAAAACCAGTGGGAATCTAAACCCTCTCTTGCTCCACACAGAAGGGATGTCACTGCTGTTTGTTTTGGAGATGGGGAGGGAGCTAAGATATGCGTGTGGGCTGCATGCTTCATTCTCAGGTCACCTTCTGTCCACATCCCAGGTGCCCCAGGTACTATCTGTGTGACCTTGGGCACCTACTCCATTTCTCCAAAACTTTTCTCATCAAGGAAATGGGAATAAATAACAAAACCTAGAAGCCACGGATCCCTTAGCATATAATAGGCACTCATTAGATGGCAGTCCTCATTGTCAGCATATTAATGAGGGCTGTGTGGTTAGAGGTGCTTTGACACTTCTTACTGATCTTACAAACACAGGTGATGTTGACAATTATCTGTTATTACTTGGTCTTTGGGACCAATACTGCTAATAGTTTTAATTATGCTTTTGCTGCCTGCAGTTTTGTTAGGAGGGATCTGGTTTGACAAACCTCAACATCTAATAGACTATGTCATAGCAGATTTCCTTCCATTTTTGTTTCTTCTTTGAAGATGTAGAAACATTGCTGCTTTCTTAATTCTTTCAACTACAAATTTGGCATCTTCTGGACTCTTTCACGTGGCATTGAAAGCTTTTTCTACCTCAACCCATGGACCATAAAATACCCTGGCCACACTGAAATGTCTACATTTTTCAAACCATTAGGGATTTTTCAACTCTCTGCTTTGACTCATACGAGTTTCCTTGTCTTTGAGACCTTTTCTCCCCTCTGGGTCTGGGATCTGGAAAACTCCTCTTTACCCTGAGAGGTAACCCCACCCCAAAAACCCATCTCTTTGTCTCTGATGCTCTCCTCTGATCTTAATCCACATCTTGGTCTCATTCTTCTCTACGGGAACATTTCTCCTTACATTCTGTTGCCTTTTAGTTTTGTGTATGACAATAACAATATCATTAAGGTAGTTAATTTATGGGGCAAAATCACTCTCCACAGTTAGTAGAATATGACCATGCACTAGGCATGATGTGAAGAATGTACTTATGTATGCTTTCCAACAACTTCATGAGATGAAAACTAGGACTTTCTGTAGTTGGCAAATGGGGAAACTGAGGCTCAGATGTACTTGCCACAGTCCCACAGCCAGCCTGTGGTAGGGGAAGGGCTGGAACATGGGCCAGTTTGTCTCTCAAGCCCATACTTCAAGACACGTGCTATGCTTCCCAGGTGTTGCCAGGACAATTCCATTCTATTATGATGCTCATGTCGGTCCCTCTTTTTAAAATTGTATGTCCTCTGTGGTCTAGGCATGGCTCGTCTGTCATTTCATTCCCTCGGCCTTGCACGAGCCTGCTACCTGGTGGGTACCTAAAGTGTGGTGGAAGGATTGAATTGGGTATGTGGGGGCTAGCAGAGACCAGAGTTGAGGACAGTGGCCCCCTACTCTCTGAAATATGACACAGTCCCATAACGACATCAGTTTGTGTGTCCCTCAGACAATGACTAATGATTCTCAGTCTTCCTGAGCACATTAAGACACGATTAAATTCTGTCAGCTCAGCTCTCCTGCCTTCTAAATTAGAGCAGCAAGCATGGTTTCTCTCCTCAAGTCACGTTTTCCTGCAGCAGATTCCATTCAACCTCCTGACACCAATTTGTGTGATATTTCAGCGTTTAGCACGCAGACAGGAAAATGGTATCCCGCTTGTGTCCTCTGGGCAGACAGCCCACTTTGAGGTTCAGCCATGTGGTTTGCCCTCGCCCCAAGTCTGGCCTACTCTATTGAAATTCTCCTCCTGAAATTCACTCATTAAACTCTCCCATGATCCATCACGATGAAACTGATTATCACAGTGTTGTCTTTTACCATTATTAATCTTTGGAGATTGATGCTCGCTGGTGCTTCTGACTGACTCACATGATTCCAGCTATTAATCTTTATCTCAATCAAATTATTTACTGTTTTAACTTGGAAGGTCTTGCTGCCTCTGGGGCTGAATCTTATCAGCTCTGATGGCTTCACAGTGAAAGCTATTTTTTTTTTAAATCCCATCAACTTTTTGGTTTGCAAACAACTTCTACCCACAAGAATTCCTGGATCGCCATGTTGTTTACTGGAGTCCCTTTCCAAACACTATTTTCTCCACCTTTTTGTCTGTCCTCCTCCTTCATGGGGGCCAATTAAATGTGGTACCTGAGAAATGACCTTCAAAATCTTTCCAATCACGTACCTAATTCACAGGAGGCTACTGCAGTGGACATAACCTATCCCAGTTTTGCACCACAACCACACCTCCTACAAACTACTCATGGCTAATAACTCAAAGTGTTGGGAATACTAAGGCAGACCCATTCCTGGAAGACAAGAGACTTACTTGTTTCCCGTTTTGGCTCTAAGACTCCCTTATGACTTTTCAGAACCTGCCTTAGACTGCAGGGCAGTCTGGAACACTCTGACCCCATCTTCTCTCCCTCTCTAGTTCACTTGGGGTCAGATTGCAGCATGGTCTGATAGCTCTCCAGTACTGTTCCAGCTTCCTTTCTGAGGATCTAGACTAACAACTCTCTCCAGACAGAGACCTGGCTGCACCTGGAGAGTTTAACTTTAATGGAGAATGATATTAAGGGGATGAGAGCAATCGGTATATCAAAAACCAATAATCTCTCAAGGAGAAAAATGAATCAGTAAAATTATTAGCAGAATAAAATTGAAATAGCTAGTTTCTAAGACAGGGCATGCAGCATTTGTTATTTTAGGGATTCAGTAGATGGAACACTGCCTAATTAACCTAATTAAGATTCGCTATATTCATGAGGATACATTCACATACTTCTCAAACAATTGGAGGTCAAAGGTGGGAAAGAGACATGACAAATACTATAAAACAGGCTACGGTACAGTTATGTACCCTGAGTTATCCTGCAGATAATCATGTGTTTTTTATTTTGTATCTGGGTGATTTTATTTATTTTTTAATTAAGAGATGTAAGCTGCTTTCAGGCTTATGTGATAATAAAGGAGATCTAAAAGGATGGAGATAACAGTCTTAAGAAGACTAAGTTTCAGGAAACTAATACCCTGCTTCACGGTTGGGGACTGGCTGAATGAAAGGCTGATCTGATAGAACCTTGACCTTGGAGGAAGGAAACTTGGAGTGTAGTCCACAATAAGCCAGTAATTCATACCTGTTGTACATTGAGGTAGGATGGGCCAGCTGAGTGTGACACACCCTTCCAGTGAATCTTCATAGATTCTTCCTGCAGAATCTAGCAGGAACCTCAACTCATTGGCTATTGAAGGTTTGTGTTGATGAGTAGTGTTTCATGTCTAGAAAGCCGAACATCGCTGACTGATTCCAGAATGTTCAAAATGAATAAAATTCAAGATATACACATGTTGGCCAGCTAAAAGTATAGAAAGGGGATTTTAAAAAGGGCATAATCCCAGCTGTCTTCCAGAAAGCAGATTTCATGGGATGACTTACTCAAGGTTGTTCATGGAGCTTCTGCTATGTTTTAGGCACTGTGCTAGGTATCAGCATTGTTTGGGGATCACTCTGTTAGCATAATTCCATAGATGAGTCCAAATCCCTGGTTAACTAGTACCCTGGCGGTCCTCCTCCTTCTAGTCAAAGCAGAAAGAGACAGTTTGAGTAGTGGAGTAGTGGTGGAGAATGAATTCAGCTCTTCTCTGCGTGAAGCCCACACCTTCAAAGGTGGAACTCACTTCCTATCTGAGGAATGAAGTGTATACAGATCCAAACTAAAAGCTTTCTATCACACTGTCTTTTAACATTTCTTGCTGCTTTTAGAAAGGGGAGAGAGAATCGGATTCGGTGACACCACTTCTAATTGAGTCTTTACCTTTGATGGTTTTTGAAGGAAGGATCATTGTACGTGCTCGCTATGAAATACTTTCTTTCTCGAAATGTCAGTTTGCTTTTTTCCAGTTACAGACAGGGATTCGTATATGGCACTGTGATCCTGGGGTCTGGAGCAGATGTACTGGTGGTTCCAAGGAGGCCTCTGCCCATACAGTGAAAATTTTCAAGGATGGTTCTCCTGCTTGTGGTGGTCTGAGTCTGTCTCAGGCCCTCTGAAGCCCTGGATTTTACCAGTCTGGCATCTCACTGCCTTTCCACCTCTTCCAGGCAACACTGCATTGCAGGGGAGTCATTCAGGGAAACCAGACAGCCATCCTAACTCTAATGGAGCTAACCTGTGATGCCAGTAACTAACTGGTTGGTTATAGCTGGCTCGATGCTCTCTCCAGTCATCCAAAACATTCCCCCCACTCGGAACCCCCTTCCCTGGGTCTCTAGGAGAGCTGAATTCACCTCGCTACCATATTCTGTTTTGAAGTTAGCATTTAATACATTTGTCAGTACTGATTATACAATTATTTCAGGCTCTCTGAAAAAAGCTTGGCAAATATACAAAAGCACAAGGAAGAAAAACATTCTTTCATCTTTCTATGACAAATACATATTTTTTTCCCTTTTTTCTACATCAGGGATCTTATTGCCCATACTGTGATGTTACTACTTTATACTCAATACTGCATTTTCCATATTTCCTTGCCTTAAATCTTTTATAAGAGGAGTTTTAGAACTGCATGTCATTTTATAGGTTGGATGTGCCACACCCTATTTAACCACACTCTTGTTAGATGTTTGGAGTATTTTCCCCCTCTAATATTCGTCTTCTCTGTCAGGTCTGAACTGTGTTCAGCTCTTTTTGGACATCTGTGATATTTTTTCCAAGGATAAAATCTTCAAAGTAAGGTTGTTGCCTTCTAGAAAGTGGATTTCATGGCATCCATGGGGGGAAAAAAGGCTATTTTACAAGTTTTGTGGATTTACATCATCTACACCTGTTAGAGGAGGACCCTTGGATTAAATTCGCTGGCGTGCTGCAGGTCACCACAGTGGTGGTTTCTAACGCTGGTTAATTTGATAGGTCAAAATGGGTTCCTCATTGTCATAAACACTTTGTTACTGAACCTGAATTTTTTAAGTGTTTTCCTTTTAGGTTCACTGGATTTTTGTGTGTTTCCCTTTATTTTTTCTATTTTACTTGTCATGCTTTATGTATTGTCCACTGTAATTAAAGTATCATTTTTATTGGCTTGTAAACTCTTAATTAACATAGCAGAGAGTTCATAGCCATTTGTCTGGCTTTTCTATTTTAACAATAAAATTTTTATATTTCATTTTAATAAGGCCAGATATTTCTAAAATCTTTTTTATGTTCTCTTCCTTTGCTTTCTGATCACCTTACGCTGAGAGGGAATAAATGTAAACTATGTTCACTTTTCGATCTTCTGATTGAATTATTTTAAACTTTCTCTGACCTGAATTTTCTTTGATGTATAAGGGGGGTAGCTGTTCAACATTTTGAGGTGGGGAGGGATCTAAGTACCAATTATGAAATATCTCCTTTAGGAATTTAAATGCTACCTTTTGACTATATTGACTATGTACATCAATATTTAATTCCACCCAGCTACCCTTGGGTCAATACAATCATTTTAGTTACTGTAAATTTTAAATATGTTTTAACATCTAGCACTTCACATTCCTTGGATTTTTCTTTTTAATTTGGAAATTATCACTTAAATTCTACTTTTCTTCTGTTTAACCTGTGAGTTTTCCCTTTTGATTATTGTTGGAAATGTTCCTTGGGTGCTTAAGCTTACCTCTTGAGTTAGCTTGCTCTCGGATTTCCCTCCCTTACCCTTCACTACCTTACACAACATAAGGCTTCCATTTCAGACCACAGACCTCTTTGAGTGTTAATACCTATTAACACCAAACACCAGTAAGCGTTAATAATCCTTATTCTTACCTTTCCCATTCCTACTGTATTTCTACCCTTCTCCTTCTAATTGTTTAATGTATGTCTTTCAACCTAGACAGTTTAATAGCTCAAACCTTTGGGAAAGGTATACTTACTTTTCAAGTTAGAACTTCTTGCATTTTTTGTTTTTCATACCGTGGGATTTGGAAAGTACCTACATATTCTCAAAACTGAAGGACACCCATGTGAACAGTAATCTCAAACTGCAATTTGCCACATACCTCCACTTGATCTCAGTGGAGGGAAACAAATGTCTAGCTCCCAGGTTTGCATCCCCTGCAACAGCTTGGTGATCCATTCTACAAACTACCATATGGACTATAGGGCTCATGTACATAGAAACTATATTTCTCTCCTACTCCCTTCTACAAGTGGAATAATAGGTTTTACATCAAAATCAAATGTAATACTGTGAAACATTATCAGGTGCTTTTAATAAATTAGCATACATGTTTTGCAAGTAAGTTTCCTATCCTCTTTTCACATTCCCCCTGCCACTTGCTCTTTCAGTGACCCAGAGTGTCTGTCACTGTCCACTCTTACCTAGATGCTGTGAGTTAGTGTAGACATCTTCTAAGAAGAGGACAACATCATGGGTAAGAGCATGAGTTTAAACTTGATCTATACAAGGCAGATAGTAAACACGTTTGACTTTTTATGTGCCGTAAGTCTCTTTTGCAAGCCATCTCTATCATTATAGTGAAACACAGAGACAACATGTAAATGAATGAGTATGGCTGTGTTTCAGTAGAACTTTATTTACAAAAATAGATACCAGGCTGGGTTTGGTCCCTGACATGTGGTTTGCTGACCACTGGTTAGAGGTGCAGGTTCTGGAGCCCAGTTACCTGAGAATGAGTATCTGTTCACTAATGTCTAGGTATGTGATCTAGGGTAAGTTTCTTACTGCCTTGTGCCACAAAAATAGGGCATTTGTAAAATGAGGATGATTATAAAATATGCTTTATAGGGTCCCTTTGAGGATTGAAGGAATTAGTACAGGTAAAGCTTCTGGAATTTATGTGCCTGGGAACATAATAAGCCCTAAACTCAATGTTGAATGTTGTGTTAGTTGGAGGCCAGTGCACTACATAGACACTGAGAGAACATTTGCAGCTTTTCCTTTCTCTTAACTTCTATTGTTTAAGCCTTGGGTCCTCTCCCAGCCCTCCCCAGAGTAAAATCTTTAAGGAAATGCCAGTGGAGAGGTATAACTGCTGTCTGTGCTGTTGTTTTATTTCCAGAAGGGAACATTGTAGTGGCAACAGAGGGTCTTTCCAGGATACTTTGTAACACAAAAAAACAAGGTCGGCTTTGTTATAGCTGCAGAAAATCTCATTGCTTGTATTTCTTTTCACATGGTTTGCCAGTCAAGATCTATTTACTCCATGGTTTCTTGGCTAATTATTTCCAGCATGGCACTGATTGAGCTGTTAATAAAGTGTGAAGGTGCCTTGCAGATACATTCTGAGCCTTAAAGAAGCCATCTACATCTCAAACTGCAAACTGCTGTGTCCTCCGATCCCTCCAATATTCTGGTGATAGCATCTCCAATTGTAAAATTAATCAAACTTCTTTCAGTGACAGAAATGTTAATTTAAAATTTTTGTCACAATTACCGGGAGTGTTATTGCAGCTTCTGACTTGTAATTAATTTCTCCTTCCCTTTTTCCATCGCTGGGTTAGTCTCCTTTGTAATAGTGATAAATGAAATAGCTGCCTGACCTGTTTTTTTTTTTTTTTTTTATTTTTTTTATTTAAAATAAATTACTTTACAAGAAAAAAATTACCTCTAGGTAATCAACACCTTCAGATAAACAGGGGAACATGGGGCATTAGGTACTTTATTGTTTCTCTCTGTCTTTCTATCTTTTTAATTTGTGTGTCTTCAGTGATTGAAATGACAAATGGAGAAAGAGCACCATGAGTCTACTTTTATGGCTGTGTTCCCATGTGGAACTAATTTGGGTTGCGGTGTTGGTTTTTATGGGTGCTGGGGAATACCAGCAAAATCAGAGTGTGATACTAAGACATTGTAAATTAGAATAAAAGAAACCCGCAGGGAAAAGAGGAAACGAGATGTTATGTTTACTTGAGCAATAATTAGAAAGTGTAGTGCCCCCTCAGTGTGAACAAGCCCCTCGCTACTCCCAGTGTGGGCTCAGACTAGATGCATGGTGGCCCCCGGGGAGCTTGCCGGAAATGCAGGATCTCAGGCACAGCCCCAGTCCCACTGAATCAAACAAATCCTCCTGTAACCTGTGTACGTACTAGAACTTGTAAAACACTGAAGCACAGACTTAACGATGAGGTGTCTCGGAGGCAGGTATGAATGAGGTTTATAAACAAGTACCAAAGCTCATGGTACCTCATTACTACTTGTGCAGAGAATAAGAGATCCAGGATGCATATTGGAATTTCAGAAAGTGAACAATTCAAGGAATAGGGATGAAAAGAGGTAATTACAAACAGGAATTGGTTTTTTTGTCCCCCTGTAGGAAGGCCTAGCTTTCCCATGAGTGTATCAGAATTGCCAACTTTGGGGTGGCAGGGACCATCCAGCTCTACCACAGGAGGTCCCCAGACATGTGAGTGGAAAGAGTAATGGAAGGGAATCTACTGGATCCTGTAAAAATCCAAAGCAGTTGGTATTAGAATGTAAAAAGCTTTTGTTGTGTAAATGGGTTGTTGAGTTGGTTTAACTGAAGTGATTTTGAGAGAATGAATAAGGATTTTCCTACTTCTTGAAATTGAATGATGGGATATGGGAGGCTGTAACCTGGCTGAGGTGCTGGAGGCTAAGATCAAGTGGGTGCAGCAATGCTCGGGACCCATGACGGGCCAACCCCTCTGCTGTGCACTGGAAGTACAGCTGTGAGGACACTGTGGGCTCTACTCTGGAGGAACTCAGAGTCTGAATATTGAGGGCAATGGTCTTGGTTTCTCTCTAGGGCTTGGCTTATTACTTTCTTTCTAGTACACTGCTTTTCTCAGTAATCCAGTCAGTGACTCTATATTTAGCTTCTATTTTGCCTCGAGACATTATCACAAGTAAAGCTAATGAATAGCGGTGAACTCTGGGCTACATTCCCTTGAGTTGGGACAGTTGGGGACTTGTGATGTCACTGGGAATGCACAAGGTAGTTAAAGAGGCTGCCTTTTAAAATCTCTACCCTAGGTAAAGGGCTATGAGAATAAGGATTACACACACAATGCTTTTCTGGGGAAAGCAAGACTGGTTTGGGATCTTTGTTGTGAAATCCTCTGTCAAAATTAATTAAGGGAACCACATAATTATAATTTATGCATCTAGATGGCCCCCGATGGTTTGTTTATTAATAATGGGATTCGTTTTGAAACATCTGAAATAGCAATGAAAAGACTAAATGGCCTTTTTAGGGGGGATAAAACTTAGAGAGCTAAAATAATCTTTGATTTAATTATAACTTCATGGCAGTTACGGTTAGGATGGGGACATTCCCCCCTTTAAACTTGATCATGTTAGGTGTGAATCCTCCAATTAGACGCCCTTGGATGGGAGGCCCTACGGAAAAGCCAGTATTATTTTTAAACCCTGGCCACATAACCAACAAACCTATTACAGGTGGCAAGGCTTGTAGGAGATAATTGCCAGCCCCCAGGTTCACAGGGAGGTGCTCGCTTCGAGATTGGGCTCCTCTGGCCCTTGATAAACACAGTTATCACTAACACACACATGCTGCTGAATATATTATTTCACTCACCAAATCGAGATTTAAAATGACTTTGCAACATGCCAAATTAGGTTAATTATCTTTTAAGAGTGTTTTGGAAAAAACTCTAAATGTTCTATTCTAAGGCTGCAGGGAACCTGGCATGAGCTGGCCTTTCTTTATTTAAAAAAATCACTTATTTTTTGCTCCTGCTTTCATTACTATTCTTTGCTTCCGCAGACATGCAGCAAATATCTCTCGTGGCACCCTCTTCCTCTGCCAGCCTAGTGTCCCTTCCATGGAGACCAAGGTCCTGTTGGAGAACCTCCCCTTCCTCATTCTCCATTCTTACCCACTGTGTCCTGGGAGAAGCCATAACTGAGCTCAGTTCTGGTTCTTGAAGATGCCCACCCGTTTCCGTTATCCTGACATTTTGGCAAAGACATCTCAGTTCAGCAAGGAGCCTCATGAGGCCAGAAGCAGGGACTTCTTCATCAGAGAATCCTAGCATGGGCACAAGCTCAGGAGGCAGGCTCCAATGGGTATGTGTCTAATGGATGCCAGTGAAGTGTATCCACGCCACCAGAATGTAGTTGGCATTCAGTTGCTGGAATGGTGAACTGTGGGACTTCTTAGCTTAAAATTCCTTAAACCTTTTTGCTTTCTGTGGGATAGAGTGAAAACTCTAATAGCACCTACAATGTCCCCCACCAGACTCCTTCCATGCCACTCTCAGTCTCTTTTAGCGTTTAACCCAATGGAGGTTCTCAAGAACCTGACGGTATCAAGCGTCTCCTTGCTATTGCATTTCCAACATGCTCTTTGCTTTCCCTGAGGAGTCTTCTCCTCTCCATCTCTACCTTCCATGTCCCTTTGCTGGTCAACTCCTGCTGCACTTGAGTTCTCTGCTTTGATCTTCTCTATGAAACCTCTCTGAGCCCCCAATGCTGGTTCAGGCTTGTGTCTGTTTCCACAGCATCTCCTACCACCCCACACTCCCAAATTACCCAGAACCTTCACCTTCAAGAGTGTGAGCTCATTGAGGACAGATATCTTTCCTGTCTTATCTACTGTTGGATCCCTGGCCCCTATGCCCTTCCTAGAGCAGCTACTCAGTTGTCTGGTGTTGAAAGACTTAGTTGCCTCTGCATGTTCGTAGGTGAGTTAAATTGTCATCAGAGAGAATAAGCCTCCAGACTTGGGGGCCTCATTAAGAATAGAGTATTAACTCTGGAAGAACCTGAACAGAAAGTCTTGAGAGGTGTATGGATTGCAGAGATTCTGCCATTATGGTAGCTGAGAAATGTCTTTGTCCTATGGGAGCAACAGCGTGCTGAGGGTGACTTCTAGAGCAGCTGATATTGGCATATCAGGATTTTCTAAGTAATCTGACTTAAACGGTGCTCTAGTGCCAAAGGCTGGTGATCTTTGAAGTCTGTGAACTCCTAGAATTAAACGAAAAGTCTTGTGTGTGAATGATGGAAGTAGTTATCCATCTCTGAAAACCTCCACCCCCTTCCTCTTCCATACCCCATTAATTAGGATTTCCAATCTTTTGTTTACCTTTTCTCACCTTTTCTATGTCACGAAGTAGAAGGAGTTGCTTAAGTAACTCTGTTGGTGAAGAATTCTGAATGCATTTGTCTCTTTGAAAGATCTCGGAATATTTCATTTCACCCTTTGGCATTACTACCAGAAAATTCCTTTCTGGGAACATGTGAGAACTTGTTTCAGTCGATGTAGTAAGGATCATCTCTAAGTTTGTAGAATGGCTTAGAAATAAGAAATTGCTGGCATTTTGTGAACATTTCCTATGTTCTGTGTATTAAGTTCATGCTTTTATGGCTTGTATCTCATTTTAATACTCACAGCAGGGTACTATTATTGTCCTCATTTTATCAATGAGGGAAACTGAGGCCCAGAGGGAGAGGCTTGCCCAATAGCATGCAGCCAGTAAGAGGTGAAGTCAGTATTTGAACCTAAAGAGTTGGTTTCTAGAACCCATGTTCTTACTTAATATATTATTATAGGTGATCTTGCAGGCCTCATTTCACAGATAAGAAAAGTATGGGTGAGGGGTGCCTGGGTGGCGCAGTCGGTTAAGCATCCGACTTCAGCCAGGTCACGATCTTGCGGTCCGTGAGTTCGAGCCCCGCGTCAGGCTCTGGGCTGATGGCTCGGAGCCTGGAGCCTGTTTCCGATTCTGTGTCTCCCTCTCTCTCTGCCCCTCCCCCATTCATGCTCTGTCTCTCTCTGTCCCAAAAATAAATAAAAAACGTTGAAAAAATAAACTTTAAAAAAAAAAAAAAAGTATGGGTGAGAGAAGCTAAGGAACTTAACCATGGTCACCCTGTTCTGTGATTTGCAGAACCAGGCTTGAAACCAGACCTGGTTCCCCTGCCAGTGCTGGTGACCCCTCAGGCTGTTGTACCTCCTGGTGGTCATCGGCAGCTGGTATCTTCTGGTTCAGACCCAGGTCCTTAGAAAACCCTCTGGAGGTTCTACTGGTAATTTCCTATCTTAGCTGTACGAATGCTTCAACATGGGATAGCTTCTACTTGAGAGCAACTTTTGCTTCCCCATCCTCCATGAGGCAGCCACACTGTGTACTCAGTCCCATTGCATCTGTGATTAATGCCACTCTCAGTGGGTGTTCTAAAAGCAGTAACTTTGGTAAATTGTCTTAAGGGAGCTAGTGCGATGTGATTCCTCATTAGCTGTGAAAGTTGGTGCAAACATTCCTAGAACCACTGGAGGTATTAGATCCTGAACTCTCTGGGCATAGAGTAGCTCTCTGTTCTTCACTATTTTTAAGGACAGTGTTCTAAGCTGCAGAGTGAGCTAGGACACTGAACCAAGGGGATCTTTTAACTAGTATTTTTAATCATGAACCATTCCAAGTGTTCTCTTCTGGCAAGATCTTTTCTCCAGATCACTGTATTTGTAGGCCAAAAGTGACTATGGTTCAGCTGGGTTTGGTATGTCTGAAACTATTGGCCACTGGCAGCATTCATGTCTCCTGCTGACCTTCTTGACAAGAATATTACGCCGCTATGCTATAAATGGCATTACTTGTTCTCGTTCAATAATTATTCATTGTAGGTCAATAATGTGCCAGGCATAGAGATACAGGGTAAACTAGATAGTTAAGATCCTTCCTTTGGAGGCTCTGGACAATAAACAGAGATAAAGGAAAAGAAAGACAGCTATGCAGTGAGCTATGTGCTATGAAGGACATAAGTGAGGGAGCAGTGATAGTGACTGCAAGGATGTACCTAAATACCAAGGACCATTAGAGGTGGCCTCTTTATGGAGGTTCTATTTATAGGAAAACTGAAATAGGAGAGAAAACCAGGAGGAAGCATTCCAGGCAGAGGAAATAGCACATACAAAGACGCTGAGGTGGGGAAAAAGCCTGGCAGTGTTGAGAAACTGAAGGCAGAGGATACCAGCTGGAGAGTCAGGCATGAGAGGCAGTTGTCATTCACATGACAGTGTCTTACTGTTGGGGAAGTAGGCGGGGTCTGGGTTGTGCAGGACCATGTGGGTGTTGGTACATGGGCAGGGATATTAGTAAGCCACTGCAACCTTTTAGGCAGAGAATCTATATGATATCATTGATAATTTTGAAAGCTCCCTCTGGCTCTTGTGTCAAGATTGGATTGGACTGGAAACTGCAAAGTGTTGCTGAAAGAAATCTTAGAAGACCTAAATAGAAAGACAACCTGTGTTTGTGAATTGGAAGACTTAGAAGCATGAAAATGATAAGGCTCCCCAGAGAAATATACAGATTCAATGTAATCCCTATTAAAAAAATGAGAGCTTTTTTTTTCAGAAATAGAAAAAGTAATCCTAAAATTTATGTGAAATCTCAAGGGACCTCAAATGACCAAAGCAGTGTTGAAAAAGAACAAAGATAATTTAGACTTCCTGGTTTCAAAATTACTACAAACTCCAGTAAACAAAATAGTGTGGGATTGGCATAAGGGAAGACATATAGACCAGTGGAATAGAATAGAGCGCCTAGAAGGAAACTCTAGCATATAAGATCAAATGATTTTTGACAAGGATGTCAAGACCATTCAATGGAGGTGGAATGTGTCTTTTCATCAAATGGTGCTGGGAAAACTGGATATCCACATGCAAAAGGATGAAGTTGGATCCTTACTTCACAATATACACAAAAAATAACCCCGAAGGAATCAAAGATATAAACATAAGAGCTAAAACTATAAAATTCTTAGAAGAAAATAAAGGGAAAGCATCAGGAGATTTGACTTGACCATGACTTTTTTCATTTGACACTAAAGCCACAGGCAACAAAAGAAAAATAAGACTTCATTAGAATTAAAAAGTTGTGTGCGACCAAGAACACTACCAAGAGAATGGAAATGGAACCAACAAAATGAGAAAAATGACTGTAAATCATGTATCTGACAAAGGATTAATATCCAGAATATATTAAACCTTAACAACAATAAGCCCAATTTAAAAATAGGCAGAGACTCCTGGGTGGCACTGTATGTTAAGCATCTGACTCAATTTCTGCTCAGGTCATGATGTCAGGTTTTGGGATCAAACCCTGAATTGGGCTCCACACTATCAATATGGATGTCAGCTAGGGATTCTCTTTCTCTGCCCCTCCCCTTCCTGTGTGCTCGCATGCTCGCCCCCTCTCCCTCTCCCTCTCCCTCTCCCTCTCCCTCTCCCTCTCCCTCTCCCTCTCCCTCTCCCTCTCCCTCTCCCTCTCCCTCTCCCTCTCCCTCTCCCTCTCCCTCTCCCTCTCCCTCTCCCTCTCCCTCTCCCTCTCCCTCTCCCTCTCCCTCTCCCTCTCCCTCTCCCTCTCCCTCTCCCTCTCCCTCTCCCTCTCCCTCTCCCTCTCCCTCTCCCTCTCAAAATGAATAAATAAAAAAAATAAAAATGGGCAAAGGACTTGAATAGACATTTCTCCAGTAAAAACATACAAATGGCCAACAAGCACATGAAAAGATGTTCAACATCATTATTCATTGGGGAAATGCAAATCAAAACCACAATGAGATAGTATTTCACATCTGTTAGGATGGTTATTACCAAAAAAAAAAAAAAAAAATAGAAAACAGGATGTGGAGAAATTGGGACCCTTGTATATTGCTGGTGGGAATGTAAAATGGTACAGCTGCTTTGGAAAACAGTTATGGTAGTTCTTCAAACAATTAAAAAAAGATACAATATGATTCAGCAACTCTACTTGTGGATCTATGCCCCAAAGAATTGAAAGCAGAGACTCAGATACTTGTCTATCAGTGTTCACAGTTATTCACAGTTGCTAAAAGATGGGAACAACCCCAATGTCCATCAAAAAATGAATAAAAAAGTTTGTGTATGTGTGTGTATGTACATATGCCTGCACACACAGTGAAATACTATTCAGCCTTTAAAAGGAGAGAAATTCTGACATGTGCCACGACATCGATAAACTTTGAAAACATTATGCTAAGTGGAATAAGCCAGACATAAAAGGATATATATTGTATAATTCCACTTATGTGAAATACCTAGAAAAGACAAATTCATACAGTCAAAAAGTAGAGTAGATGTTTCCAGGGTCTAGGGGAAGTTATTTAATGTGTACAGGATTTCAGTTTGTGTTGATGAAAAGTTCTGGAGATGAATAGTGGTGATGGTTGCACAACATTGTGAATGTAGGTAATCACATTGGATTGTATATGTACAGTGGTGGCCGTGATCAATTTTATGTTAGGTATATTTTACTGCAATTAAATGAAATAAAAAATATTGGATTGGAAGAAGGGAAGATAGATAGATAGATATAAACAGGTATACTGGTAAGGAAGAATTTTGCACAGGGCTAAGTTAAGAGAGGATGACATCTTAGGTTAGGGTGAGGGCAGGTGAAATGAAGAAAGAATTTTTGGCAGGGGAGTGTTATTTGTAGGTTTGGAATATCACCCATTAAGGGTTTATTATTTATTATTTATTTATTTATTTATTTATTTATTTATTTATTTTTATCTTGAGGCAAAATAAAAATACCTCTCATTGAAATATATTTTACTTTGGGAAAATTCAGTCATTACAGTGGCTTAAGTATCTGTAGATGCTTACCTAGTTTGAGTAGAAAGTTGATTGGGTGTTAAGTTACTCGCATTGACTTTTGACATTTATATGTTCCTCCCTTGGTAATTCTTCTACCCTTGGTTTACCTGTCTGGTACAAGGAAAACTAGCATTAGTGTTAAGGGTCTCTGACTCCATGGTCTTACCTGTAAATAAATTCCCCCAAATTCTCAGCAGACACTTGTTTTTGAGAGGCAAGTTAGCATATAAAATATTGATTTTAATGTAGTATTTGCATTGCAAATTAGCTCTTTGGAATAAGTAGAGTTTTTGTTGTTGTTTTTGTTTGTTTGCTTGTTTTGGATCCTCAAAGGATGACAAAACAGCTTTTATTTCTTACCAGCTTGTGTCTCTGAGATTTACACAAAATCTTACTGGAGGCCCTCACACAAAGGTTTGGGCAAATGGTCACAATTTCCTGAAGTGATAGTTTTTCTCCCTGTGCTAAGAGGAGAGTCACAGTGGATATTGTAGAGGTTCATTTTGGAAAGCATACTCCTTCTGAAGCCTGTTCGTTAAAGCAAAGAGAAATACTTTAATGACTCCTGTGTGCAGATTGGACCCTGATTTCTGGAGTGGAACAGCTGTGTTGGTATTACAGTGGGTAGAAGGGCTGCAGTGCCTTGTTTAGACCTGGGATGAACTGATTGCAGGATGATGAGTGGGGTTTGGACAGCCACCGTGGGACTGAGCGGCTGATCCCACAGTGTTTTATGCTCATGACCAACATCAGAAAGGGGGCCAGGTTGGGGCACCTGGGTGGCTTAGTGGCGTCTGACTCTTGGTTTTGGCTCAGGTCATGATCTCATGGATTTGGGGTTTGAGCCCTGCATCAGGCTGTGCGCTGACAGTGCACAGCCTGCTTGGGATTCTCTCTCTCTCCCCTTCTCTGCCCCTGGCTCATGCACATGCGATCATTCTCTCTCTCTCTGTCTCTGTCTCTCTTTCTCAAAAAATAAACATACATTTGAAAAAAGGGTGGGGGGCATGTGTCAGTAGGGAACCCAACCTACAGGTACTGAGTTCCATCCTAAAGAAAACAATCTCCTTGAGGAGGTGGTGAGGATTCAGGGGGTTTTGCAAAAGATTTTATAGTTATTTTCTTTTTTACTTTTAAAACCAGTCTTCCTAGGCTGTCTTGAGTTTATGGGGGAAAATACTTGTAATGCCTATTATGAAAATAACAGTGGCCATTGTAGCTCTCCATAAATATTAACTAACATGCCAGGGACTGTGTTAAGAGTCTGTTATAAACTAAGTTGTGTTACCTTACAATTTATATGTTGAAGCCCTAACCCCAAATGTGATTGTGTTTGGAGAGAGTGATTTTAGGGAGGTAAGTAAGGTTAAATGTGGTCATAATGGTAGGGCTGTAATGGAGTAGGACTGGTATTCTTATAAGAAGAGACAGAGAGATGTGGGGGAGGTGCATACTAAGAAGGCAGCTATCAGCAAGCTACGATGTGAGGTCTAAACCAGATAGTGACCCTACTGGCACCTTGATGTTAGACTTCCAGTCTCCAGAACCATGAGAAGATAAATTTCTGTTGTTTAAGCCACCCTGCCTGTGGTATTGTGTTTTAGCAGCCTGAGCCAACTGATACAGGATCCTATGTAATTTATCCCACCTAATCCTCACAAGGAACCTATAAGATAGATAGTATTTTCCCAATTTTACAGACGAAGACACACACTTCAAGTTGAAGGCAGCCTCTCTTAAACTTTGTGAGTCATAGTTTCACTCAAGAAACATTCTTTTCTTGCTTCAAACGGCTTACTTTCTGTTACTGTGATACTAGATAATGGTGTTTTACCTTCCATGGATCACCATCGCCTGCTAAGGCAACTCGTACATAGCAGGTCCTCATAGTCTCATTGAACAAAAGATGGAGAGGCACTGCAGGTGAAAGTTAATGTGGAGTTCTTTGGATCATCACCCATTTAATTTTGTTGATTTAACATATTATATTTTCTCTACATAAGGTAAGCATTGCCCAGATAGAAAATTCAGCTGCATATCATGAGTGATTGACTTAATGTATCCTGAGGGGAAATTATGTTTCTTGGGCAATTCATCGCAAAGAAAAGATACAGAAAGACAACCTGTGCACAACTGAGGTTTTTAGGCAGGGAAGTGGCTATTTGGTTATTTTTCAAACTAAGAAGCTCATTTATGTCAACAGTGTTTTCCAGGGGTGATCTTGCTCACTTACCTCCAGAACTGAGTTGAGTGCAAAAGGCCTTTGGTCCATGTTCTCAATTATGTTTATTTCCTGGTGACTGACACTAGTGAACCCTAAGTCTTTGAGAAGAAATCCTTCCCCAGGTGACATTGTTGTCATTCATCTGAAGAGCATCACACATTCCTTGAGCCTCTTCTATGCCTTTTCTCCTCAGCTCCGAAAGAAAATTTTCTCAAGTCAACATGTACATGCCTTTTGCTTCCCTTTGTAATACTGTTACTAAAAGAGATAAATTATTCTAATCTCCTTAGATGTTGGTTCAAGATAACAGATTACACATTAAAAATCCCAATTTTTAAGAACAAATTCACTGGGACTTTCCCTGTTTTCTATATTGTCACATGATAGCTGAGCAAATTAGACTTGTTAAATAAAGACATTCTTTTTTTTTTAAATGTTTATTCATTTTGACAGGGTGCGAGTGAGCAGAGGAGGTGCAGAGAGAGGGGGAGAGAGAGAATTCCAAGCAGGCTCTACGCTGTCAGTGTAGAGCCCAGTGCAGGTCTCAAACCCACCAACCGTGAGATCATGACCTTAGCTGAAACCAAGAGTTGGACACTCAACTGACGGAGCCACCCAGGTACCCCTAGAAGGTACCCCTATACAGAGTCATTCTTTAAAGAGATTTTTGGTCCTGGGTGAACAGAACTTAGAAAACTTGATGTACGACCATCCAAAATGAGCAAACATAGGGGTGCCTGGGTGGCTCAGTTGGTTAAATGTCAGACTCTTGATTTCAGCTCAGGTCATGAACCTTGTGGTTTGTGAGTTCGAGCCCTGCCTCAGGCTCTGTGCTGACAGCATGGAGCCTGCTTGCGATTCTGTCTCTCTCCCTTTCTCTTTGCCCCTCCCCCGTTCGTGCTGTCTCTGTCTCTCTCTCTCAAAATAAATAAATAAATATTTAAAAATGAGCAAACACAGAACATCTTTCAGACATTGACTTCAGCATATGTAGGTGTTTAAATAGTATTCACCTCTAGAGAGAGACTGGGATCAGGAAACCTGAAATTTGAATGTTAGTAAATTATCTAAAACAGCATATGTATATACCTAATAAAACAACAGGATCCATTTTACGGATTCATAATCGAATGTGAGTTTTCAAGAATTCATTTCTTAAGGCGAGATAAATCTCTTTCCTCTTGTTTTCTCGTCAAAAATCGCTTAACCCTTTTACTGCCTTCGAAGTGATACCTAAGCTTTTAGAATGCTAGACATGGAAGGGAACTCAGAGGAAACAGAATCCAACTCCCTTATTAGTAAAATGAGGAAAATTGTATTACCTGATTTGTCCAAGGTCACACACCTATTAACGGCAGGCTCAAAACTAAAACCCAGATGTCCCGATTCCCAGGAAACACAGATTTTGCTTCCAGTTGTAAAGGGGTAATTGCTTCCATCATTTGAAATCGAGATATGTCTCATCCCAAGATGGATATGTAATTGTCGAAGGCATCATCTGTTATTCTGCCAAAGATTCAACACACTACTCAGTGGGAAACCAGCTCTAATTTAAGTCAGAGAAAATGACGTGTTTTTTGTTTTTTTTTTTATTTTTTCCTATTGTGGGGCATGACAAGTTTCAAAAATAATGAGCTCCACTCACTAGACTTCTTTTTGGCTTGAGTATTCTACTCTAGAATCATTCTTACTAATATCCTCTAAGGAGCTGAAGCATTATACATAGGTTCTCAGAGCCATGTTTTATTATAAGGATCATTCATACCAGTTATGCATAAGCACATACCAATAGAAAGAGAAATTTGCTGTACCGCGTGCATGTGTTTAACTGAATGTGGACTGGTGTACTGAGGTTTGAGATCATATTAAGGTTCGGGCCTCATTTTTATGTAAACCTTTTCTGGCCTGAGGCATTTTTCTCATTATAACCCTCCCTGCTGCCGTCTCCTGCCATACAGGGAGCTTATGGTCATGACTGGCTATTTTTCAACTCATTGAAAAATATCAAAAGGTAGATAGCTTATTAATGTCAAACATTTGAACATCTGGTTTAAATGGAGGGATAGAAACAAGTGCCTCTACAAACTTTCATCTATGGAAAGAGGTAAAGTGTTATCCAAACCCCACACTGCTACTCAAATGCCACCACCTTCTCCCCAAATGCTTTGTGTCTGCTGCATGACCTAAATAATGTTTCTCAACCCTTTTGGGACACAGGCTCTATAGAGCGTTTAATGAAAGCCATAGACTTCCTCCACCTACCCATACTTAATACTTATGGACACACACACACACCCAACGTTGCTCTTAATTTCAGAGGCCTTAGCAATGCTCTGATGTCTATCAAGGGGCCTTGAGTTAAGAAATCCTAGTTAGTGTGTTAACTTTCTTTATCCTAGAATCCAGAACTTAGAGACTTTGGGGAAATCACCATTGATTTCTTGAGATTTAAACCATGAACATTGGTCAGTATCTGGTTACAGTCCACAGCAACTGAAATAAATTTCTTATCAAAAATTCTTTTATTGAGTAGTAGGTGTGCCATGCCAGGCAGCCTGGAAATGCTTGAGATACCCTAACTCAGAAGCATGTGGTCTAGTTAAAAACAAAGTCAAACTAGCACATAAAATAGTTGGTTAATCACAAAGTGTCATATTTCACCATGTAGAGTTCAGAAGGCAAAGGAACCTCTTTGGGTCAGAGTGATGAAAGTCTTTCCAGGGTGGAAGGAAATGATCTGTTGCTTGAAGCCCAAATATACTTTAGGTAGATGGAGGGATAGGGGAAGGATATTTTGAGCAAGGGAGCAGTGCCTTAGCAAAGCTATTGGGGAAAATGTCAAATCAGCAAGAATATGAATAGCGATAAGTATATGCAACAATTTTTTCTATTCCTAAGCATCACCTAACATAAATCTTCAGAGCTGGTGGTACTATTGACCTAATTCTGATGAGGAGGAGTGGTTATATAACCAATCAAACTAAATTGGCCACAGTTTAGAGTTGGACATACATTGTTTATTGAATGATGCTTTGTGTTCTCAGCTAAAAGATCTGCTTATTTCAACCTGGTCTCTGCAATTTTTTTCAATTTGTTGTTATTTTCTGGGTGTCAGCAGCTCTTGATGGGAGACCCAATATGTCTTCAACTTCTACAATCTATCTTCTCTTTTTCCTGATTTTTCTCATGGCTAATAAACACAAAAGTTAGATTTTTGTAGAGTCGAATATGTATATCCCTGCATTTGCATATCCATATATACTCACACATGTGCAGAAAAACAGGAAAGGTATTTGAAGGTTTTGTTCTAAAGTATTGGCAGTGGTTGCCTCTGGGGACTAGGGTTGGAAGGTGGTGATGGTAAAAGGAGAACTTTATTTTATTCTACATACTGCTGTATTGTTTGAACTCCTTACAATGAGCTTATATTACTTTTGTAATTAAAGAAAAAGAGAAAAAAGGAAAGAAATTGAATTTGACATATCTCCAAGTAATATGAAGCCCTTTCATCCTTTTGAAGGTACAAAGAAAAACAATTGTGCCTCAAGGGAAATTTATTTTATCAGAACCTGTACTTTTTTCCCCCTTTAATCATGTAATGAAGCATCTTGCCCTGGATTTCCAGTAAGCTTGCTTTGTTTAAATATGCAGATCTCTGCTAATAATTTATGGTAACTGGAAGTCATATTTGTTAGACTGGCATCTCATTCACACACTGGCATGCACATGTGGTTAGGTGATGTTGGTCCCCTTCCCTTTCTGTCTCTATATGATCTGGACTTCTGAAGATGATGTGCTGGCTTTCCCATAATCTCTCTTCCCCTCCATTCTGGGGTTAAGTAGGGGACAATTTCCTGTACCGTGCCCCAAGGCTGCAGGATGACCTGTAGAACCATGACCTTGGTGTCAGACTAGAGAATAGACATGCGATTTTGTTTGCTGTTGTGCTCAATGATGGTATATCATGCAAAAAATATATACATTGCCTCAGATGTATTTGATATTAATACCTGACTCGTGAGTCTAAAAACCATACATTTAATGAAAAATAAAGGCAGGAACACATAGAAACACTTTAAGATGATGTATGAAGAAGGCAGGAATATGGATGGTCTCTATTTTTTGACAACCGTAAACTGCTTCAGGAAGCAGAAAGAGTATGGTAAGGAAAGACTAGGCATGTACATTTTGGGGTGAGTATAATAAGGAGAAATAATGTAGAAGCAGTATGGCATTGTAGTTAAGAACATGGCTTCTGGCAGTCTAAATACTGGCTCCTCAACTTACTTAGCTTTTCTGTGCTTGAGTTTCCTCATCTGTAAAATAAAGTTGGTTATAGTGACTACTTTATGGGATTATTAGGAATTTAAGGTTGTTTGTATTTATACAACATTTGGAATAGTGCCTGGTACACAGAAGGTTGTGATGAAAAATATAAACTAATATGTCCATCATCTAGTGAGAGATTAGTGCTTGCCAGACCTAACTGAATAGGCTGTATATGCCCTAGTTTATTCCTCAGAACCTTATAAGAGGCTTTATGATTGCTCTCATTTCACAGTTGAAGACAACAAAGTCCAGAAAGAATGAGTAGGCACAAGGAACAGAATTTAAATACAGGCAGTTAGATTTCAGAGTTCATGCTCTCAACTGTAATAATCTATTACAGATAGAAAGGGAGAAAAAGGAAATTCTGATCCCAAACCAAGTATCTGCTCCACGGCTTAAAATATTGTACAATGGGCACAGGGTTTCCTTTTGGGGTGATGAGAACCTATGGAGTTAGATCATGCTGATGTTGGTATAATATTTTGAATGTACTTAGTGCCACTGAATTGTTTACTTTAAAATGATAAATTCTACCTTCTGTGTATTTTACTGCAATAATAAAGAAGGGAGCAGTTACCGGGACAAGTAGCCCCCATGTAAAGAATATGCTGACTGTTAATCTTTGTTACCAACAACTGCAAACAGCGTGTGTCAAAGACAACGATCCCTCTTCTCTTTGAGTTTGATGCCTATTCCTGAGACAGGGATTCTTCTAGCTTTATTACAAAGGCATTCAATGCAAAATGTGGGTGTAATGAAATCTCCCTGTGGCAAGCTCATAACAACTGTCCCTCCTATAAGTAGAGAGGCATAATTGTATTTTCTTCCCTGACGATGAAGTTACTTGCATATTTTAAGTCCTGAAGTGAGAAAACAGAAAAGCAGAGTCTAAGAGGGATTTTGTTTTCTGTGGATAATAATTTTACAAGACTGAAGGCAACATGAAGAGGAATGAAGTGAAGGGGAAATATTAAGCAATATAAATTAAGCATAATTTGTCTTTAATTTTGTTTTTTACTGAAGTCTATGCATGGAGCCCATCGTCTACTTGCTGGAAAAGAAAAAAAAAAATGTGTTTTTAACATTCTGCACAGTTGTTTAGCACCCAAAGCCATAGAGAACTTTAATCCTTTAGTGAAGAGGGACTAACAATTGACAGTATAGTGTGTTTATGTAGGTTTCATCATGAAACAACAGAATCGTTGACCTATTGGTGTGATGACTTAATTGATAGTAATAAAGACATAATTAAGGGTAATCTTGCCTAGGGTTGACTGTTTAACAGCTTGTTTGTCTTATTTGGCTTATTATATTGAACCCAAAACAGAGATATCAGACTAAATCATTAAAATTTATAACCACAACATAACACACAACATTGTAAGAGAGCCCTGTGTGCCTTGTTCCCTTATTTTAGCCATGAAGAGGAGACTGAAAGCCTATTTTATTTAAAAAACTGGTCTTATTAAGACATGCCTTGGGAAAGTTAAAAGAATTTTTATCTGGTGTTAAACCAATGTAAATGCAGTATGCAGAAGCAGATTCTGACATATTTAAAATGGGTGGTACTTTTTTTTTAAGAGTTTTTTTTTTTTTTTTTTTTTTTCTTTAGAGCATGCAAGCAGGGAAGGGGCAGAGGGAGAGAGAGAATCTTAAGCAGGCTCCACACCCAGCTTGGAGCCTGATTCAGGGCTCGATCCCACAATCCGTGAGATCATGACCTGAGCTGAAATCAAGAGTTGGATGCTTAGCCAACTGAGCCACTCAGGCACCTCAAATGGGTGGTACTTTTGCTAACAAAAGAAAGAAGCCAGAACAATGGAATAGACTGTTGTTGCTACAAAAAAGGCCTGGTCGCAGAGCCCCAGACTCAGTTAACATCCAGAGAAATCCAACACCAAATCCTCACCATTATCTTCCAAGCTGTATTGTATTCCTTAATAACTTACCAGAGGAGACTCATGGAATGATGCTATCAGCTGCTAAGTTCTCTGGTTTCAAGGAAATAGGTTTCCTACTTGGGAAACATGATATTGCTTTTATTGAATTTGAAAATGGTGCATGAGCTGGAGAGGCCAGGTGGGCTGTCTAAATTTTGCAAGATACTTAGGGTCACTCCCCCCACTGCCATGAAGATCAGCAAGCCAAGAACTAATTTTTGGATATACTCCTTTTAAAGATTTAGTGTTTTCTTATAGTGGTTATTCCTCAAGCATTTGGTCATGTCACTTCGCTGATTTGGGGCATGGGGGAATAAATATTTAGCATTTTTTTGTGGAGAATTTAAAAATAATACTCTTTCGACACTTTTAGTGTTGCTATTTTTGTCTCAGTAGACTTAGAAATGTGGAAGTCTTAATTTTGTACTATGAAAATTGACTCGTAGTCTAAAACAAAGTACATACCCTGGTATTGCCATTATAAAATCAGCATCACTGTTTTCATAGCCAGTGAAAGAGAAAACAAACCTATTGCAGGGTGTGGATGGGGGGAGGCAGAAGCAAAGAAAAGGTGGTTTTCCTACTTGGAAAGGTGAGCTCCAGAGGGCAACTTCTTGAGAATGGCATGTGGCCTCATCCCTCATGTCTCCTTTCCCAAAGCTGCCATTCATTTCAGAAGGGAAGAAGCAAAATAGGTGAAGAAATATAGAATAGTTCCAGGCTGGATTTTGATAATTCTTTTGTTATATTTCCTAGTTCTGTGATGAAAGTTGAGATGGCAGATCCAGTTGTCAAGCTGCTTGGATGGTGCTGCACTCAGGTGAATAAGTGTTATTTCTTTACATTTACTGATAGGAAACCAAGAACCCAGTCTCCTCAGAATTGGAGGTAGGCTACCAAATAGTCCATGCTAAAGAATGGTTACTATTCGATTTATTCTGAAAAACATACATGGGGAACATAGTTCTTAATTTGACTTACTTGGTTTCACTCATTCCCTGGATGATAAATGTTCTGCTTATGGGATAATATTTTATGCTTTTGAAGGTTTGAATCATTGAGTTGTACTAAGTGTTGCAAGATGTATTACCTCTCAAAATTGTTCTGATATTAGTGTGATCTGGGTCTTTAATCTGATGGTCTAGAATGGTTACATTGGTCCAAGATGCCAATCACTGTCAGAAACATCGTATCATATTTGCTAGTATACCATTAGCCATGCATTAGTGATATTAGGCTTTGTGATTTCCATTTAAATAGCATAAGATGCATTAGGAGCAGAATGTTACTGTTATCTTGTATTATACATATTCAGAATGGTGTTTGTTAAAAGGTGAAACATGTCACTTCTTGTCCTGCCTTCTGTTTTTATAAATGATAATTGGTTACAGATTTTCTGGTGATCTGAAAGCATTTTGCTTATGTTAATGTGAAATGGGATGTTGCTAATTTAGGGAAGGATGAAAAAAGGAAGAGAAGTATGTCTTACCAAGAAAATAGAATTATGTCCTGGGGCTAAGCTTGGGCTGTCTTCCCTTGATCTGGAATTTTATTGTCTATACTTGGGGATTAGAGGTTACAGACTGGCTATGAAGCAGTTATTTAATTGTTGCCTAGATGGTGCAACTGATTTCCAAGAACCTATCCTCCTGTGTGTCCTGGATCCTTGGTTTGTGTTCTCAGTACCTTGGGCAGTCCCTCCATTAGCCTTCTACAGAATAATTGCCCTCAAACTGTGGTCTCAGATCCCTTACACTTACAAATTATTAAGGATTTTAAAGGACTTTGGTTAAATATTTACTTTATTAAAAATTAGTTATAAATATTAAATTTGTGTATTTATTTTTAAAATAACAAACCTTGGGGTGCCTGAGTGGCTCAGTCAGTTAAGCTTCTGACTCTTGATTTCGGCTCAGGTCGTGATCTCACAGTTTGTAAATTCAAGCCCTGCATCGGGCTCTGTGCTGACAGGATGGAGCCTGCTTGGAATTCTTTCTCTTCCTCTCTCTCTCTGATTCTCCCCTGCTCTCACTCTAAATAAGTAAGTAAATAAGTAAGTAAATAAGTAAGTAAAACCTTTACATAATAACTACATTTTTAAATGAACAATAGCTATGTTTTCCAAAACAAAAAGAAATTTGAAGAGTGATAATGTTTTTACAATTTTTCAAAACTTTTTAGTGTTTGGATTAATATAAGACAGATTCTTTTATCTGCCAATTGCGTTCATTCTGTTGTGGTAGGTTCACGAAGATTGAGGTACATGAATAAAATCTGGTCTCACACAGATGTGTAGCTGCAAGAGAGATGAATATTTTAATGTCCTCTTTTAGATCATCATGGGTATTCTTCTTTGATAATACTCCTAAACTTGACAAGTGGTGGTTTTTCCAAAGGTATTTGAAGTATGAAATCAGAAACCATATGAATTAATGTTTTATATTCTGTAAAATTAAAATCAGTTGGTCTTCCTTTTATTTTGAAAGGGCCTTTTACTTCTGAAAGATTCTGTAATTTCATGTATTGATCATTTGGAAAATACTGGTGCAGTTCTGCCAAATGCTGACACATTTCAGTGTACAATATAAAAATATATTCACTAATCTCACGCTCCACATTATCAGAAAAATTTTTATGTAGTGGGAAGCTTTTAAGCTCACAGATAAAAATTTTTCCAAAAACAGTTAATTTTGCTTGAAAGCTCACATTTCATCATTGGCAACAAATAATGTAAGTTCTCCTTGAAATGACAGTTTCATGCTCTTTAATTTAGAAGAAAAAAAATGTCTCCCAAATACTCAAGTGTCACTACCATTGCGTGTCCGTTGTTCTTTCAAGTAAAAGTTGTGTTCTATTTAAGAAAGTGGTTGGTTCAGCTCTCTGCTCAACCACACAAGTGCTTTTCCTTGAGACAGCTGTCTGATTTCAGTTAGCAACGAAAGTGGGTGTGCAACCTTACCATTTTGTCATACAGAATAGTAAAAAGACATGCACTCAAGAGCCAAGACTTAACAGAGTTAAAAGTTTTTAACTCCCTTATCAAGTAACTTAAAAAGTTTTTTTAATGTTTATTTATTTTTGAAGGAGAGAGAGACAGAGTGTGAGTGGGGGAGGGGCACACACACACACACACACACACACACACACACACACACACAGAATCTGAAGCAGGTTCCAGGCTCTGAGCTGTCAGCACAGAGCCAGACACGGGGCTTGAACTCACAAACCGCGAGATCATGACCTGAGCCAAAGTTGGATGCTCAACCAACTGAGCCACCAAGGCGTCCCTCAAGTAATTTTTAAAGGGTCAATGTCTCGTCCTCCTCTTTTTTCTGTATTCCAGTGTGGAGGGAAGAGAGGGTGGTGTGTGTGTGTGTGTGTGTGTGTGTGTGTGTGTGTGTGTGAGAGAGAGAGAGAGAGAGAAAGAGAGAAGTTGCCTTGATTTGTGCTAAACCATTTATTTATTTATTTTTAATATTTATTTATTTAGAGCATGAGGGCAGGAGAGGGGCAGAGAGTGAGGAGAGAGAGAATCCCAAGCAGGCTCTGCACTGTCAGCACAGAGCCTGAGGAGGGGCTGGAACTCAAGAACTGTGAGATCATGACATGAGCTGAAATCAAGAATTTGGCAGTTAACCAACTGAGCCACCCAGGCACTCCTAATCCACTTAATTTTACCACCATTACTTTCACATCATCAGTGTAAAAGGTTAAAATAGTGAAAAAGGCAATAGTGTCTTAGGTTTATCACAACAATAGTCTTGACCTGTTGGCTTCCCCATGGGTTCTTTGGACAACCCCCCCCCCCCTGCCCCCCCCCCCCCCAACCCCACCATCCTCCTTCCCCTGGGGTTCTGTGGGCCACACTTTGAGAATTGTTGCTCTCCGGTAACATTTTGTTCTACAATGGTAATCCTTTGTGAAATTTGTTCCCCTTATTTTCTTTTATGATTAACTCTCTGAACTTAACTAAGTTATCAGCTGTACTGTGACTCCCATCCTAAGTGCTTTACCTGTGTGAAATATTTATCTCTAAGTGAATTGCTTAGCAGATGTTCCCACTGAAAAATAAGTTAAGGCAGAGATTCTCAGAGAAGAAAAATATTAAAGAGCATTGATCCAAACCTTTAGCGACTAGGTAATATTATTGTGATCTAATCACAGTGGCAGAATGTTCCTCAGACGTCGAAACGAACAGCTCCATAATTTTCACAGTGTGCTATGTGACAGATGGCAAAAACTGTTTTGATTTTCCCCAATATCAGAGGAGCAGCAAGCGGAGCTTGTGCCTCCCACTTTACTCTCACTCTTTGTCATCTCTGGTCGGCCTGACAGTAGACCAATTTTTACCTCTGTGATCTGTTCTCTCGATGACTATGTTTTCAATAGCTACTTAGTATAAAAATAAAATGTGCAGGTCCCATCAAATAAACTAATTAAGGCTTAGAAAGTGTCAAAATCCGAAAGCCAGGAGGAACAGATTAGACACTGGGTATAAGACACACAGACCTGACACCTAATGTGTTGCCATGGCAGCAGGAGAATCAATATCCCTCAACTGGGCAGAGAGATGACAGTAATTTTTGCTGGGTCAGAGAATTAGGAAGAGAGAGAACCACCTTCTGCTATGTAAAGAATTTCTCATTTTTAACCAAAAGCTTCTGAAAGCTTTGTAAATTTCTGTTGTAAAATTGCAATCGAGTCTAGGAGAAGGTGATGTCCATGGTGTTGGAGAAGGCCCTTACTATGTAAAAGACAAACTCTTGATGGGTGAATTTTCTTGAGATGTACCCACTATCTTTCTAAAAAATCAGAATATGAAGACAGGTGTTTCTTATGCATACTGTTCTCTATAAGTAAGTGTTTAACATATGACTGAAAGCTGGCATGTGTTTTCTCTTTGATCTGTTGATGATTAACCATAACAGGCAAAGAATTTTTGCATTTGATTTTCACTACTGTCTAGTCACATTGGAAATTAGTATTTTCCTGGATGTGGTGTCACAAATGCTTTGACATTCCATCATAGCTACCAAAGAGATTAGATTAAACCTTACTTTGTGCTTTGTGGAAGTTTGTCATTTAGCAGAAAGAGAGCTTCAGTGTTAACATTTATTTTTCCAAGTCTACTTCTCAGGCACAGCTGGTTTCTGAGTTAATTGGTGCATAATAACATCTGACCCTGTAGAACAAGATATTTCATATCAAACCCATTTAAAGAAAAATGGTGCTCCACAGAATGCATAATGGAATGGATGATAAGTTGCAAATAGGGAACAAAAACATTTATTGTTACTCTTTGCCAAAACTTACTACTCTGGGAGTCCAAATGTTTGTTTCTTTTCCTTCATTTCTTCCTTTGACATAAACTTAATGAAACTATTTTGAAAAGTTAACCAAAAGTCAATATACAACTTAGTTTCATAAAGTCCTATATGTCTTCTCAGTAATAATTCCTGATGGCTCTCTATTATTAAGTGGCACAATGTGATTTATGGTGAAATTAAAATATGGGCTGCAGTTTTGACACATAGGCATTAATAGAAATGACATCCCTAACAAATTAGGCACTGGGAAATCTGCCTGATTGCCAGAGAACTATGCTCATTTTTGCCTTTTGCTGTAACTTATAGAAACAAACCTCATGATGTAAATGCCTGTGGGTTATATTCCCAGTTGAGAGGCAGGTGACAGGCTTCAGTGGGGAAATGAGGAGAGGCAGAATTTTTGTTTGTTTGTTTCAGACAAAGGATTTCTGGCCTGGGGCGATCCAGCTGTAGCTGCTGTCAATATTGAGGCAATGAGCCTATTTTTCTAAATAGATCAAAAAAAGGAAATTCTGACTGTGATTCATTATATCAGAAAGAGAGGAAAAGGATGGGGGGAGGGACAGAGGAGGGGGAGAGAGAGAGAGATACAGGCAAGGGTGATTATTAGAGCAGCCACTTTCAAATAAGAAGTGCAAACTATATCTGGATCCACTTGCAAGACAGGAGCCTAAAGGAAAGAGAAGAGTAGTGTGATTCTCTGCTGTACAAGTGAGAGGAGCTTGTAGGATCTGTGTTTTTGGAGAGAGAGAACTGCAAATCTCAAGAGCAACTGAATTCAGATCAAATTGATGCAGAACAGCCTTGGTTTCTCATTTGCCAATTATATCCTGTTGTACTTTTTTCCTTCCTTGGCATCCCATGATACTCTTTTAAGAGCAAATCTTCAGGGCTGGATGAAAGTGACACTGGTCAGTGGGACCTTCAGTGTCGTCCCTCCAATCTGAACTTTGCCTGGGTCTGTGGCTCTCCTGTTCTCTTGATGCTGACCCATCGCTTGGGTCACTTTGAGAAACCTGAGTACATACACAGAAAAGTCCTTTTATTCTACAACTTACCTTTCCCCATCCATCTGCTTTTACTTCTTCAGTTGATAAATTAAGTACAATAAATGGGGGAAGAAAAGGAGAAAAATACGTAAATCTGAGTAACTGAACACAATGACTCCCTATGCTTTATTTATGTATTCAAAAAATATTTGTCAGCAAACAAACAACAACAGCACAAAATATTTGCCAAGTGCGTACTCCATGCCAGTGCTGTGTCAGGACTCTGGAGATAAACATCACCTGGAATTGGCAAACGAAGCCTCTACCTTCCAAGGCCACAACCCATTGAATCAATAAAGCACCTCTTCTGGTTCATGTTATTATTTTGGTTGAACAGACACTAGGGAATTCACTTAAGTTATTAACTATTTTATTCATTTTAAAGATGTTTGAGTTTTGCGTGTATGCACACACAAAGTTTGAGTTTTGCGTGTATGAAATTGACAAAATGAATTAGAAAATATTAACTTATTACAAATTTGGTCCAAATTATCTTGTTTCATAGCATAACCAGGAAAAATATTATGGTGGTTAATAATAATTTCTAGGTTGCAGAGACATGGCTGAGTAGCTCATGAAAACACCAAACTCCAGCTCAGGGTAGCTCCTTCTCTTCAAGTCAGATTAGCTCTTTGGGAATAATTGTGTGCCCTTATTGAGGGTGGGTAGGGGTTTGTCCTAAAATTACACTCTCCAATGTGGCAGCCCATAGCTACATTTGGCTACTGAAATGTAAACTTAAACTGATTTAAGCTGATTAAATGTAATCACATTAAAAATTCAGTTCTCCATTCATGCTAGGCATAGTATAAGTATTCCATAGTCTCATGTAGCTAGTGGCTACCATACTGAGGAGAGAATATAGAGCATCTCCATCATTCCAGAAAGTCCTGTTGGATAGTGCTGTCTAGAATATATCCATTCAGCCAACCTTTCTTGGGATCTTGTATGCTATGCATTTTCCTGGTGAAGTTGAGATATAGTCTCTGCTCTCAGGGGCATGTGGCCCAATGAGGATGTGAGGCAATAGTTGAGATAAATTACTGATGGTGAGTAAAGGCTCTTTTAAGGAGCTGACATTTGAGAAGAAATCTGGCATGAGGAGCCATGCCTGTGAAATCCAGAAAAATCATGTTTGGGGCACCAGAAACAACATAAGCAAAGCCCCAGAGGTGGGGAAGAACTAGGTTTTTCTGTAACTTCTCAAGTACAGAACTTTGAGTGATATGATAATGATGGTGACTGTGCATGACATTCCCTTACCCCAGTCACTACCTGGATGCTTTCTGACCCTATCTGGGCTCTCTGCCAATTCCTATTGTAACATTTTCTCAACTGTGACATTAGGTCTACTTCTCTGGTCTCAGATTGAAGCTGGGAGAAGTTGAAAAGAGTACATTTAGCTTTAATTAAAGATACATATGTTCCAGGGATGGACATGCTCTGATTGTGGTTAATAATGAGCTGTGGAAGCTTCTCTGTATTAATGTTCATTACCATCTTTGTCTTCAAAATTTCTTCTCAATTCAGACCTTACTGAAGCCTCAGAGAACTTCTCTGAGAATTCTGTTTGCCCACCTTGGTTGAATACATCTTCGAAGTTCAGGGCATCACAGAGAGGGATGCTCACTTCCTCATGTGCCTCCTCTGAGAATTTACCAGAGCTTGCTGTGGAGGGGTTCTTCCACTTCAGCACATGCAACAGGCCACAGCTCACGTTGACATTGGCTAATGGCCTATATTTAGAACTTCCTGTGATCTCCAGAAGCCTTGGGCTAGCTCTTGGAGAAAGGGATGAAACATGCATTTGAGACTAGTAACAAGACTCAGCAAAACCCCGACAGTAACTAATAATAAGAACAATCCTTGGAACATAGGTCTTAAACAATTAAATCTTTTTATTTTCAGTAGGTCACTCTGAGAAGTGGGCCTGCAACTGGTGCTTCCTGAGGAAATCATGTGGTGATGAAATTAACATAAAGATGTCAATGTTGAAGATAGTGTAGTCCTTGTGAGAAAGTTCCCCACTTATCAGAAAAGATACCTGGAAATGAAACCCCACCTGAGCAAGAAAATAGTCCCTGAGCATACTGCAAAGATTAGTCTTAGTCATTGTTCTTTTTGTCTTCCCAGATGCAGAATACCCATCTAACCACAAAGCATGCAAATAGAAAGGCAAAGAGGATTGCAAGTAATAGATGAACTGTACTACCTTCTATATTAATACATCTCTAATAGCCAAAAACATTGTTTGTATTTAGGTGGACACTATTGCCTATATCAAATATAATTTTCAAAGGGAGAGAGTTAATCAAGTGTACTTGAAAGAGTGCTTTGTAAAACTGCAAACAAATGTTATTAAAGATGACTCAATTCTTCTTAATAGAACACAACAAAAACCAGCCACACGGAAGTTTCTTCTCAGTACTTAAAATGATAGCACCATGTGTAAGATGGGGGTAGGTGGTCAGTTACTTTGAAGAAGGCTCTAGTTATGTTTATGAGCTGATGTCAGTTGATGGGTTTTCAGGGAAGAATTAATCCTACCAGTTCTTAATAGAGTCTGGGGTAGATAGGTATAGAAAGGAATTACTTTGTGGAAGGGTTTTATATTCCTGATATCTTTGTCAAATTGAGGAGAAAATGATGGAAGGGAAGACTGATCAAAATAATTTGTTTGGATTTGGTTCTTCTTTATAGGGAAAACCTGTGTGTGTGTGTGTGGGCTGCTCATTACTTGAGAATTGAAGGGTGTGAATAATGAGGTAGCTCCTGGCTATACAAACAATGTGACCCCACAAGAAATGAACTCTGTGTCCAGTTATTTTTCCTAGATGATGCTAAGCATTTTCTTCCCTTCAATTTGATTCCTTTCATTGGACTGAATTGTATTGTGTTTGTGTTTATGTACAGAGGCTCATGATCATGTATCTCAAATTTATATATTTTTTATATATTATATATTTATATATATTTACTTTGTGGATATGTGAAAAAAATCCTCATAGGTGATGAGATTACTATCATGGAACAGGCAACCAGAAGTGTGTTTTTATTCTGGGTAGACTAGGAAATTTTTTTCTGTGTGTTCACTGAGGACGTGTTTTATATGTACTTCAGTATATAGAAAGGTCCTGGCTCATAAGGAAACATAAAAATATGATACTGTCTTTGTTTAGTAGCTAGTAAAACCATCTGGGATTATTAATAATTTTGTGGTCCTGTGACTTCTCATCTAGAAATTTAGTGCTTTCCCTTTTACTGTGCCAACCCCAATCTGGCAACTTACTAGTTTCAAGTAATACTTCTATAGAAATTTGAAAAGAAATAATATTTTCTGCATATTCAAAAGTGGACTTCTGAAATATAAAATGATAAGCTTATTTGACTTCCTTTTAAAAAATTGTCAATTTAGAGTGTTTTAGAATAACCTGCTTATAAAACGCCAATATATATTTTCTACCGAAATTGCTTTACTCATTAGCCTCACAAAACAGTATAATATTAAATTGATTCTCATGGTAACTGAATCGGATTGCATATGAAGCCCAGACTTTATTCGGCCTAAATAAATCCCTATTAGTTTTTTATGAGTAGGTTTGGTTAATCTTCCTGCAACCAACAGGAAAAAGAAATGCACTTTGAAAAAAAAGCATTTTGGAGAAGGTAGAAAGGATTGTCAGATTGAATTGTGTCCTCTTAAAATTCATATGTTGAAGCCCTAGCCCCCTGTACTTCAGAATGTGACCTTATTTGGAAATCAGGTCATGGCAGATGTAATTAGTTAAGTTGAGGTCCTTTTGGAGTCGGGTGGTACTCTAATGTGACTGGTGATCTAATAAGGGGAGATTTTAAAAGGAGGCAAGCAGCACACAAGGGCAATGTGTGTGATGATGAATGTAGAGATAGGGGTGAATCTTCAATAAGCCAAGGAAAGCCAAAGATTGCCAGAAAACCACCAAAAACTAGGAGAGCAGCAGAGTCTCCCTCAAAGCCCTCAGAAGGAATCAACTCTGCTGCTACCTTGGTTTCAGACTTTTAGCTCCAGTATGGTGAGACCATACATTCCTGTTGTCTAAGCTTCTTAGTTTGTAGTACTTTGTTATGGTTGCCCTAGGACACCAATACAGATTGCAAATGGGAAAACACAGAACAACTGGGATCATCATGGCCACTCATCATTTGCACATAGTGGTGGTATGTTGCCAGGCTAGAAAAGGAATACCTACCAAAACCCCAGATGCTGTCAGCATTGGGCTATTTACCAACATCGTCATAAAGAAGCAGAGTTATTAAAGTCTCTGCGATCACTGGGTAATTCAGCTCTTGACATTGATGGATGGAACTTGGCTTTTCCTCTTTGCCAAAGCTGCTGACTGGGTAAATGTTTTATTCATGAGGCCCGGGGCAGGAAGGGATGCCAAAGGTTTAAGAATATTTTAAGAAACTCTTTGAGATGTCAGGCAAGTTATCAGGAGGTGTTAAGCAAGGAAGCTAGGTACTACATCAATCCAGCTGGACAATACAACCTTTGAGAAGGCTACAAGCAGTGACTGACCATGGTCTTGGGAAGCCATTCCATGTTCTTGGTCTTGTATTTTGTATTGACTTGCACCCATGGTCACAACTCAAAGAAGCAGGAATTTCTGCTGTGGCTCAAAGGTCCTTCTGTCTCACTAGGATCCAAGCTAACCCAATTTGAAGGATAGTCTTAGCTTTGGAAGTTCTACCTGCCCATGGATCCAGACTTAGGGAGTTTCCCCCATATTGGCAACTGCCAGAACCAAGGGAGTCATTTAAGTGACAGCATGTAGCTTTAGCTTACAGTCTCAGGATGCCCATTAGCTATTAGCTATGCATTTTAATTACCTATTAACAAAATGGTATTTCAAATTATTTAGCACAACAGATTTTTTTTTTTTTTTTTGCTGGGAGGATAGAGAACATCTTAAGTGTAGACAAGTTGCTGATGTAACTCTTCTCTTTCTCTATACAAAGAAAAGTCTTTTATATGATAGCAGGTTTTAATAAAGAATGTTTGTACTTATTCAGGTAACCATAATGATGGAAATTCTGGGTATATGTAATAAATCATAATAAAATGCCTTTTGTCCTTTAACTCTCTCTTATGGCCTGAGAATTTTAATATTTCATAGAATCTCCTAATAAAGTTTTAAAATTACTTAGACTCATATAAAAGAACCAAGAATGAAGTGTAGCTGGTACAGAGTTGTCAATCCAAGCATTTTCTCATTGCCAAGGAAGCATACACCTTGTGTCCAGATTAATCTTTCCAAATTTTATAACTCTGTTGAAACTAAACCAGGCTAAAATGAAGAGTTAAAATATAAAATACATTGGCAGATAAAAACCAGACAAGTTCTATGTATCCTTTGCCCTTTATTTTTGGGGAAGTTTCAGAGTCAGTGACCCTAAGAACTTTCCCTTGGGTCCTGATAACGAAAAAATCAAAGACCAGAAATTGACAGGGACAGCCACTCTAAAATATGCTGTCAAGATGCATCAAAATATGTCCCTACATCCTTTCTTTTCTATCTGTCAAAGCCATTGATTATTTTCAATGAAGAAAGTCAGTGACAGTTGCTGGAATTGTAGAATTCAGCATAGCAACTAGGTGATGCCTGTCACTCTCTAAATAGACAAAAAAAATTTACTCTCTGAATCAGAAGCATATTTTTGGAAGCATAGTTAAATACGGTTTCATAAAATATAACAATAAAATGCAGAAAAGTGAACTAGGAGACCCCTGGACTATTTCTCGGGCTTATTGGGATTTTCCATGAAAGTGCTTATTTTAGGTCTCTTTCAAAACAAAACAGTAGGTCAAGAACTCATTTCAAAAGTTTAAAATGTTTAGACCTTTTCCTGTTTCTGTGCTGGCTAGAAGGGACTTTTGTACCTTGGAGTTTTCAGGATTCCAGGAATACTGTTCATCTAGCCAGGTCACCCTTGGTCACACATGTTGCTAAAGGTTTGGGTTGTGTGGGAGCAGTTGAATAGCTTGCATAGTTTAGGACATATCTTAGGTTGTCTGGTATCCTAGAAAAAGAGTAAAACCCATGATGGAAGTGTATTAAAGCCATAAAAAACTGAACATGGACAGTTCTTGCTAGCAGCAGCAGAGATATGAACATTAGCCCATTTCCAGGGGCATCAAGGGTGTCCCTCAGAATCTGGTGGCAGGGATCATGCTAGAGGGGAGCAGCGCAGAGGTTAAAGTCAGTGTGCTCTTGTTTTTTTTTTTTTTAAGTTCATTTTGAGAGAGAGAGAGCACATGTGAGAGTGAGAATGAGCAAGTGAGCAGAGGAGGGGCAGAGAGAGGGAGAGACAGAATCCCAAGCAGGCTCCACACTGTCAGCACAGAGCCCGATGAGGGGCTCGAATTTATGAACCATGAGGTCATGACCTGGGTTCAGATCAAGAGTCAGATGCTTAACCAACTAAGATACCCAGGCACCCTAGCATCTGTGTGCTCTTGCAGGCTGCTGTGATGTAAGCCTGAATCCCACCTGCCTGGCTTCCCTTGGTACTGAGCCTGGTTCTTCAGGCCTTCCCCCTGTGATTCTGAGTTTCCCAACATCCTTTCAATAAATTCCTATTTTGCTTCTATCAGCCAGAGTCTATTTTTAATTTTGTTTTGTTTTGTTTTGTTTTTCTTTGCAACTAAGAAACCTCACTGATGAAATGTTGTGACTTGAGTTTGCTTGCAAAACCTCAGAGGGCTCAAAATGTGGTCAGGTTAGAGCAAAGCTGTTAACTAGAACCTACTATATGAATATAAGGTGGTAATTTGTGGTTTTTCTCTCTCAAGTTCTATTACCTCAACGTGATCAATACTAGAAACAATAAAAATTTTATTTGCTATACTACAAAATTAATAGTAGTAACAGTGGCTATAACAGTTACCACTTATTGAGATCTTACAATATCTCAGGCACTGTGCTAAAAGCCTATGTATAGTTATTATTGAATTATCCCAACAATCCTAAGCCAAAGGTATTATTATTAGTACCATCCTATTTATTTGGAAAATGAAGCACAGAGAGGTTATGTAACTTGCTGAGGAACACACAGCTAGGAAACGTGAAATGGGTTTGAATTGAAGAGTTATCTGATTTATGACCTGTGACTTAAACTTGTTTACATTTAATTGTTCTACTTTTAACTTTTAAAAAGCCATACAGATTCAAAGTAGTCCTACTGATACCTTAAAAGAAAATAGATATTTAAGTCATCTTTAAAGAATTGTATGTAAGACAATCCCCCAAACAGTTCATAACTTCATTAAGTTTCACTTGAAAGAAAGATACAATCAAAAAGGAGAGAGAGATCTTTGAGAATGTGGGTAGGGGCTGGGTTGGGAAAACCCAAGGGATGTGGTTTACAATTTTTAAAAATTTAGGTCTACATTAGCTGTTGTCACCCAAATTTATATCTGTAGCTAGCTAGAGCCATACTCTGAAGAATGTTTGTTGTTGTTGTTGTCTGCTGTTTGTTTTTTGAGATCAGTTCATTGGTTTTAGGAAAAAAAAAAGGTCACTGGAGATCTTTGTCTGATACACTCAACTTAAGTCTAATTTGCAAAACACTGTAGAATATTCTAGCGTTCAGCACACACTGCTGTGCCATTAGTCACATACACATGCAAAGACATTTGCAGGAGACATTTTAAATATATAAACATTAATTTATCTGTTTGAAATTCATAGTAATAAGCCCTGCCTAAGAGTATAATTTAAAGCTCTTCAGAAGAAAGATGTAAAGGATTAACAGAGCTTAAATCAGGAATTAGTATATGGGAATATATTGGGTGCCATGCTCTGATGGGTATTGTCAAAGAATCTCCTAGTGCTTATTTAGGAAAAATGCTATTTGGTTTCCTTGGAAAATTTTAAACAGTTTATAAAATTAAAACATGAAATCCTTGGAGATTTTCTATCTTCAGCTGAGCAAAAATGTTTTTTTTTTAAAGTTCCCTTAAAAAATATTTGCAAACAAATCTGTAACAGAAATGCCAAGAAAAATTTCCCAGGGAGAAATCAGCTTATATTTTAACAGAGCAAATGCAAAACATATTCATCTCTAAAAAAATACAATATACACATATTTAAATGTACAGTCATATGTAATACATAAAAGGGAATACGCATGAAATATATCTGTGCATACCACATGCAAATATATATTCTATTAAACATTCATAGTTAAAAAATTGGTACAACTATAACAGATTAGAGCTGGTTTATACTCTTGTTGCCTTTCTCTTTCTGTAACTAGTTCTGCTTGCCCTTGGCTCACATTATATTATTAAATCTTGGGATAATTTGAAAGAAGTATTGCTCCCAGCTGCTGCTGTAGAAACAAACTAAAGAGATAGTTTAAACTGGCATGAGAAGATTAGACAAGCTGCGTTAAGAATTCCCTCTTAAGCACTCACGTTTGCATGTTGTTGGAGATTCAGCAAAGGCCAGATCTCTACAAGGCTAATAAATAGAATAGGACAATAATCCATGATCATTATTGGTGCAGAGGTGCCTGAGTTTGACTGTGCTAACTAGGTGTGTCTGGTTTGCCTTCTGTGAGTGCTACTACTTCAGTTGTGCATTGGCTCTCTAGTCTCCAGTTTCTTCCTCCATTGTGCTATAGAAAAAAGCTTTTTCTGTATTTGACCTGGAAGAGAGAAGTTAGAAACTTGTTAGAAATAGTATTGCAGATACTTTAGATTTAAAGACACTAGGTTTAAGGGAAGAATATTAAAACATATGAAGGAACTCATGTTGCATAGTATAATATAACCTTATAGAATCTGTTACCCCGGACATGGTAAATTTAAAAGAAAAAAGAAAGAAATTCAGGCAGAAAACTAGGTAAATACTGGGAAGACTGAGCTACAATGACTCACCAAGCAACTTGCTAGCAACTTGTGGTTGTTTGGGAGAATTTTGACTTAGTGGAGGTAAACTACATCCCTCACCAGGAAAGGAATAATTTACTGGGTAGACCATTAGTCTGACTTGATTTTCTTTCATTTATTCATGGAATATGTATTCAATGTCTGCTATATGCCAGGTTCTACACTTGACACTCTGTGATGAATGATGCAGCCACTTTCCCTGGCTGAATGGAACTTAAATTTGGTGGGCGAGAGGGATTATGCTGTTATGTGCTGAATGTAATAGGGCAAGCAGGGAGTACCAGTCTCCAGGATCTCAAGAAGCTTTCCAGAAGGAAGGGATTAAACTTCCTGGAGTTCAAGGGAATAAATCAGGGGGAAAAGAAAGAGTTAGGGGTAAGAGTGTTCTGCATCAAGAGGGAGAATATGCTGCTAGTGCTTGGAGGTAAGGAAGAGCCTGGGATGCCTGAAGATGCTAAGTTCTGTGCACTGCAGTTGGTCCAAGCTGCATAAACCAGACACAGGTTACAGTGAAGTGATGAGGAGTGTGCAAACACAGAGCCCTGGCCTATAAACGAATGACTTCAGTGACCAATAAAGGAAGGCAATAAACAAGTGAAATGAAGCCAAGCACCTAGGCTAGATCTCAAGACTAAATGAGAAACTCAGCATAAATTCTGATGGCTAGAAACTTCAAGTGAAGCAGACGAACTGCACATCACAGAGATGGATTTGCTGCAGTGGACACAAGAAGGCCAGCAGTGATAGACCGTGCTCTGGGAAATGGTGGAGAGTGTTTGGAAGCAGCATTCATTCAAGAGCAGGTCTCAACGGGCTGACATGGTTGATGATGATGAACATGGAAAAAGTATATTGTTTGGAAGATAGATAGGGTGGGTGTGTGTAAAATAGGACTTTCCTTTTGGAGGAAATTAGATAGGTTTCCTGTAGAACCTTTTGTCAGTTCCCAACAGTTTCTATGCCACGTTAATTTGGGGTCATGATTAGGTATCTATTATTGACTCTTGTACATTAATAATGGCAATTTATTTTTAGAAAAGTTCTTTTAAAGAATTAAATGACATACATCAATGATATAAGGACATGGAGAATTACTTAGGAAACACCTGTGTGCCTTCTTCCCAGCTTTAACAAAGATGACATTTGCAAAATTGGCATAAGACATTTTTAAGAAATGAAACACCACAGATCTGTTAAATTTCCATGTACACCACTCACCAGTCCCATCCCCTCCCACCTTCCAGAGGGAACAATGTTCCTGTGTTTGGTTGTGTTAATCACCTGTATTTAAAAAAAATTTTTTTTTTTTACTAATTCTGTACCCTTAAAGAATATATAGAATAGACATTTTTATAACTGTATAAATGGTGTTATGCTATGGATAGGTACATATCATTCTGCATTATTTTTCACTCAGCATAATGTGTTTATTTTTCCATATTGATACAGAAGCTATAGTTGATACTCTTAACTGCTTAATAGTATCTCATTCTATGAGTATACTGTATTTTAATGACAATATTTACACATTTTTATAAATTTTTGCTATTATAAATAGTGGTGTGATGAGTATTATTTTACTTATGTTCTTATGAAAATAAGGAGAAGTATCGATTGGGTGTATATGCCTAGATGTGGAAGTGCTGTCATAGGAAACACCCATATCCAATTTTACTGAATACTGCCACCTGCTTTCCAATGTGGCCTCACCAGCTTCTGCTCCCTGTACCTGTGCATGGAAGGTCATCTTGCACTGTATCTTTGTCAGCACACAGTACTGTCAAACATTGAAATCTGTGGCAATCTAATGTGTGAAATGGTGTTTCAGTTAGGGTGTAGCCAGGGATGCTCTAGGATTTTCAGCAGAGGAAATTGAATACAAGTAACTCACTGGGCAGTTGATGGACCAGCTGAGAAACTAAGCAGGCTGGTGACATAACATCCACAGTAGTAGGAGGCTGCTAGCAACCCTAGGGCTGGAGACACATATGGAGAAGGTGGTGAGACCAGAGTCCAGAAGCTGCAGCCACCTGTCTGGAACTGAAACCAGTGTGGAGGATGGGAGTGTGGGAGCTGAAGCCACAGAGGCTCATGGAAGCTGCCAGAGATCCTCCAAGAAGGAAAGAGGCTCCTGAGACACTAAAGAGAAGTCCCAGGCTCTCCCTCTCCTGTCTCCCCCCTCCCCCAATCTCCTCCCAGTGTCTCATTTGGCTGAACTTACCCAGAGGCTGGAAGTTACTCATGATTTAAAGACAAGTAAGGCAAGAGCAGGAAATTGATCTGAAAGTAGACCGACTATTGACTAGAACAGGTGCTATTGTATTATGGTTTTAATTTTCGTGTCTCTGATTTTTAGTGAATGTATTTTAAACAATTACTGGTCATTTTCCTGTGAATTTTTTTCAGTTGGTCCATATTTTCTATCAGCTGTCCATTTTTAACTTATTTTGGGGGATTCTTTGTACATTATGGATCTTAATTTTGGTCAGCTATATATGTTGCTAATGTCAACTCATAATATGGCTAATTTTCCATTTTTTATGGTATATTTTGTGGTATAGAAGTTTTAAAATCTAATATACAACCTTGTCAGTATTTGCCTTTTAAGGTTAGCACTGTTTTGTTCAAGGAGATCCTTCCCTATCTTGAGTCGTATTCCCCCTATATTCTCCTTTAAAAGTTCTAGTTTTCTAGTTTCACTTTTCATATTTGTCTTTAATGTACCTGAGGCTTATTTTTTTATGATGCAATAAAAATATCTTAAAATTTTCTTCCATAAAGATAACCAATTGTCCCAGGCCATTTTAAAATGCTCTCCCCCAATTTTTTTTTATTGCTGTTCTTTTCATATATAGAGTTTCCGTGTATGTGTTGGTTTCTTCTGGTGTAAATCTGTTTCTGGGATATCAGCTCTGTGTCACTGGTCTGGTTTATATTCATGAACAACAGCGTGCTGTCTTAATATAGCTTTAAAATAAGACCTGATTGCCAGTAAGAATAGTTCCATCCAATTTGGCTGGGGTATTTCAGACTCCTAGGTACTTTGTATGAATTTTAAGATCATTTTGTCAAGCACCATGAAAAAAAATGTTCAGACTTTAATTAATGTTTTGTTGAATGTGTAGATTAATAGCAAAATGGTCACTTTTATAATTGTATTTTCTCCTTCACTAACATGGCATGTGTCTCCTGTTACATAGGCCCTCTTTGACATGTTTTTCTTATTATATAAAAACATTTTTATATATTTTAAAATTTCCTCCATAAAATTATTGCATACTTTTGGTGGTTTGTTTTCCCCCTATATATGTTATCGTTTGGATTATTGTTAAAAATGGCATTTGAAACTAGCATTTCAAATTCATTGCTGATAGTGCAAAAGAATACAAATAATTCTTATGTGACCAACTTATACCCAGAATACTTGCTGAACTGTTTCATTAGTTCTATATAGATTCTCTTGGATTTTCATAAAAACAAAATCATATGGCATATGAATATGGTAAATTGATTTCTTTCTTCCCGACCCTTACACCTTTGAGTTACATTTTGTGTCTCACTGTGCTGTCCAGTATCCCTTGAACAGAGATGGTGACAGCTGCTTGTTCCTAGGTTTGGAAGGTGCTGTAATATTTCAGCATTAAATACACTTTTTTACTCTGGGATTTTTGATTTATTTTTTCAGGTTAAAGAAGTTCACTTTTCTTCCTAGTTTGCTGAAAGTTTTGTTTAAAGTTAATTAAATAATAGCTATTTTTTTGCATCAGATGTTCTTCCTGCATCTATTGAGATAATCACATGACTTCTCTGAAGTTCTTTGAAGACTAATGCTCTGCCCGAGTAAAATCTGAACTTGAAAAACACAAAAATCAATACTGTATATTTTCTATGGACATAGATAGATGTAAAAGCATTTTTTAAAGGGAGGTAAGGCTATATACAGAAATGATTCTAGGTAGTACTTTTGGAGAGAGTGAGAAAAAGAAATGGAAAGGGAATGAGTCCAGATAGGATTGGGGATGGTAGAAACATAGCCACTAGCTCCATCTAATATATAACAGGAACATGTTCTCATCTACCTTCATAATTGTTTTAGCAATGTGTACACAGAAAAAAAAACAGGTGTGTAAAATTAATGATAAATTTTGAGTGCTAGAAAACAGGTGTGTAAAAATGACAAATTTCAAGTGCTAGAATATATATAATTGTCACTCCTTTCTGTACTTTGCTATAATTTTCTAATTTACAAGAACAACCAAAAAAAAAAAAAAAACATTTAAAAAGTATTAGTCATCTAGACTATGGCTGATGTGGGATTTAAATTGTTCAAGTTTGGTCTTAATATTTGGAACTGGAAAGTTGAAAGATTGAATTTCATTTCCTCATGCACATAGTCAATTAAAATTCATGTATTTAAGTACCTAATTGATTATGGCTTGGGTAAGATAATTATACGGACCCATCATCTAATAATAGGGATGGGAAATACAGACAAGCTTTTCAAAGAAGCACTGAACCAACATGTAAATCAAAAATGAAATATTGCTATCACATACAGGCCAGTAGTAATAGTGTTTCTTGGTTAGTGTAACTATTTTTTAATACACAGCCAATTCCTATTCCCTTTAAATTACTAAACAAGATGTTTCTTTCTGCAAAGGTCAATTTCACTCTAATTTTTATGTTTTTCTCTGGGACCCGGGAACTTGAAAATCAACATTTTCCCTCATGTGTGAAGTAAGAGTAAAATGTTCCAGTGTAAGTATTTGAGTACTCAGGGTTGGGTTGTCCAACAGATGATTGGACAGTTTGAGTATCAGCTTAGGGTGCCAGCAAAATGTATACAGATAAATGGGTAGATAGATGGATAGGTAGACAGACACACATAATAGGTATGTGTATGTACATATGCACATACATATGTATATATACATACATATTTAAGCATGTGATATTTCACATAAAAGAATGAAAACCATAATCAGAGGAACTGGAGTTGGACTTAGGCTTACTTAATGCTATGGTACTGATTTAATTTGGAGTTACATGGATGAGGGAGTAAGTATTACAGTCTTTCCAATGTTTTGGGCTGCTGAACATTTAAATCTGACCCAGTGAACACATCTTCTAGTGAGCAACACAAAGAAGGGCTCTTTGTGACAGACTTTGTGTTTTCAGATAGTAATCCACGTAATCCACGTAATTCACAAAAGGTGTAGAAGCTGAACCAGGCATGATGTACATAGAGTGAAGATTGAACTAAGGAGGGGTGTGTGTGTGTGTGTGTGTGTGTGTGTGTGTGTGTGTGTGTAAAATGCAAATTTAATCTTGAATGAGGTGAAAAATAATGAAATCCTCTCTGATTAAATGTCAAATGGCTTTGAAGAAAACCTTTTGCCCAAATGACAATAGTGGATTAGCCTATAATGGAAAAAAAAAGCTAGACTCTGAGCATATGGGGTCTGGGGGACACGATCTTGTGAGGAAGGAGCGTGGACAGAGAGAAGAGATTGGCAAAAGGCATGAGGAATAAGATGGTTGGTATCCACACAGTCTTTCTCCTGGCAAGCACACATGTCTTTCCTTGAACTTGTTCTAGAAACCTCATTTATGTTTCCTGACTCTAGTCCCTATCCTGATAAGGGCAAAAAAATGTCCAGGAGAGAGAGAGCTCCATGGCCAGTCTATTAGTCACTCCAAATGCACTGTTAGATATGAAGCTGATGGGCATTTAGGCTTTATTTTTGTTCTGGATATGCACACAGCTTAGAGGTATGTTTTCCACACTTTGTCATACTGTTCGTGGTTACAGATAGGAAAGGAAAGAATTGGAAATTGTTAGGCTTGAATAATGTCAGAGGCAATGTTTTATTGAAACAGCAGTTCTGAAGATATTAGAGATGCAGATCAATCTTAATCTTTACTCTTAGGACCATTATTGTACTGAACATTATAATATTTTTTTTCAAATATCAGAAATGGTTACTTTGTCTGGTTTTATAAAGGGGGACATATGAGCAGATCAGGTGCTTAAGGGCAAGGCTTTGGAGCCAGGTTTTGAATAGGAACTTTATTCTTCTCTACCTAATAAGTTGCTTAACCTCCCTGAAATTCCACTTCCTCATCTATAAAATGTGGTAATAATACCTCCCTCATACATTTCCTATGAGGAATAAATTATACAATACAATAAAACTTTGCGTGGTGCAGTGTGCAGTGTAAAGTACTCAGGGAATAGTGAAGGTGCTGTAGAGGTGCGATTAGTCAACATTGAATTCATTGAGTAGTATATTTTACATTTGTATAACAATGGTATTGTAATCCATTGCGTGTACAAACACCCACCTTCAATGGCTTAACCAAATGGGGATGTATTTTTCTCCTCTGCAAAAAGAGGCATGCCAGGGCTGTATGGCTCATGGAGCAAATCCTCAAGCACTTAAGTTCCTTCCATTTTCCCTGTTCTGTGTCCCTAATATTCTGTGACTCTAATAATATTCACAGTTGGCAAGATTCTCCTGCCCATTCAGGAATCATGCCTATGCACCAGTAGAAATAAGTAAAAGGTGTGGGCCAGCTAAATTTGTCCGTTTTCTATCAGGAACACAAAGTTTTCCAGAAGCTCTACCTGATAGACTTCCTCTTAGACATCAATGGGCAGAATTCAATCACATGAAGATCCCTGGTGCAAAGGATCCTGGGAAACTCTTTCTTGGTGAGCAACAGCTGTTGCCCAAGCAAAGTTTGCCTCTGATATTAAGGAAAGAAGAGAGAATAGATCTTGAATAGGCACCAGCAGCGTCTGCCATAGTTTGACGTTAGGAATTATTTGCTTCCTGCCCCTCCAAATGCCTAAGGCCTTAGTAATGAGAGAGTAAGAGAAAAAGCATCTGTTATGGCCTGATTTTAATAGAGGAGCTAGATTGTAGCATGACAGAACCCAGTATCACTTTAGGAGGAAGCAAGCAAATATTAGGCAAGAATTTTTAATTTCACCTAAATATTTTCCTGTCACAGAGGGCAGCATGGTATACTGGTTTCAAACAAAGCTCTCAGAAATCAAGCAGTCACGACTTGGAATTTTGAGACCCTGGCCCTATTTGAGTAGATCACTTTGCCCAAGTTATTTCATCTCTGTAGGATGTAAAAACTATGAGAGCAGTGGCTTTGTCGTATTTGTTATTATTAGGAGAGAGTTTTCCTATAGTAGGTGCTCAGGTATTGGATGCTGGATGGATGGATGGGTACAAACATGAATGAGTGAACTTCTCTAACCCCCAAATTCCTCAGCAATGAAAGGGATTAATAGAGACCATCTTTAGAGGTCATCATGAGGATTAAATGAGAGAACGTATGTTTTATAGAACACTCCAGTGATTCCATTGTTAGAGAAATACAATTTTACTTGGAACATCCCCAAGTCTCCCTGAACCTGAGAAGCTTTGTGGGCTTTTCTGAAGACCTAGTCAGCCAGCTGTTCATCTCCCGGTCTGTTGGATTTTTAGATAAGCTGCGTTATTGTACCATTTAAGTGTAATACTAATGTATTTAAAGCAAATATCCATGGAGTATATTTCCAAGATGGAGAGATGAAGGTATATGTGCACATGTCTATGTGTATGTGTGTATACACACCTAGAATGGTGGCTTTAATTTGGATAAAATTTTGCTGAGATTTTAATATCTGCTATTCCAGGCAAACTTGTTGCTAATTAAGGGTTAGCACACTGAATTAGCAGTAAATTAATACTCATTTCTGTGCTAGCACACTAGAGTGGCAGGAAAATTACCTAAATTAGATTCAGGTAGTGAATTTATCATGGCCAACAATAATGGGGTCTAAAAGGATTTTCTGTGAAACACTGGGAGTGAAACACTTCCGTAAGACCCAAAAACTCTGCCCTTATTTAGTTACTTGCAGTGGATGAATCTTAAGAAATGTTTTGATGGGGTGCCTGGGTGGTTCAGTTGGTTGGGCGACCAACTTCAGCTCAGGTCATGATCTTCTGGTTTGTGAGTTTGAGCCCCACGTTGGGCTCTGTGCTGACAGCTCAGAGCACAGACTCTGCTTCGGACCCTGTGTCTCCCTTTATCTCTCTTTCTCTCTCTTTGCCCTTCCCCAACTTGTGCTCTGTCTCTCTTTGTCTCTCAAAAATGAATAAACATTAAATTTTTTTAATGTTTAAAAAAATAGATGATTTGAAAGAAAATTCCTCTCAGTAGATGTGCCAAGTACACACATACAGTTAATATTGGCTGATTTATAGGGTTCATGCAGAACTTCAGAATTAAGGCCCAGAATGTCCTCATGCTGATAATGTGGAAGTTGCCAAATTGGATTACAAGGCAAGCAAATCTTACACAAGCACCCATCAATAGCTGAACAGTTCTTTAACACCCCTATGCCATTTCATGATAATTCACCACTCTCAACTCCTCTCTATTACATGGCGAGTTTTTGGCACCAATGCCAAAGTAGGGATATCTTCTGTGGGGTGGGCGGTACTTGTCCAGACTTTCTAAATTAAATTAATTGACTGGGTGATACCATGTTATCCATGGCCATTTAAAATGTGTTCTATGACAAAGTAGACAAAACCACCAAATAGGAAATTAATTGGCTTGGTGCCATACCTTTTCAGAGAAGAATGATTCACTCCTATCACATACATTGTGTCATTGTGAAGGCACTTCATTTCTAACCTCATGGAACATAGACTGCAGGAAAGCATCAAACTGTGCCTGCCCATCCCTCTGAGCTCCGTAGTTCCTGAGGTCCTTTACGGCCAACTTTGATGTCTGGGCCTGTGGGCCCATTGAGTATATGTCTGCTTTGTCTTTCTGCCCTAGCCATTCACCCTGCTCTGGCTTATAATGGGAATATTGACTGGCCATTGACTGGGCCTGGGAAGGCAGACTTTGCAGTAATTATGAATGAAAGATGTCAGTGGCAAAGCATCTCATTCCAGATATTTCTACACATAGTCGATATCGGCTTTTGTAAGCGTGACTGAGCTCCAAATGGCTTGCAGTCATAAGGGAATGACCAATTGAATAGCTATTATTTCATCCAATTGATGCTGTGCTTTTTGTGCAAAGGGAAACAGGAATGCAGAAGCATGCACATTTTACACCAGCCTGGTTCTTGCTTTCAATAGTTGCTGAAAAATATTAGCTATTTTCCCTAGGAAGCTAGCTCCTGGGGAGAAGCTATATGTCGCAAGTGGAAAACTATGTTAATTTTCAGCAAATGTTACCAAAGAATAGAATTTTCTACCCCAACTTAATCATTAATGCCTTTATTCCCAACAGAAAGAGGAGTATTTCCTGGAAACTCTTAAATCCAGCTTCACTAGTAAAACAAAGAGCATGGCTAAGAAAAGTCCAGATTAAAACACAATACCCCATGGGTCTTGTGGAAAATCCATGAATCCAGGCAAAGACAAAGGACAAAAATGAAATCTTCCACCTCCTGACAAGGTTGGGTAATTTGAGATCCAGTCCACTTAAAAGATCTTGTTCTTCTCACATTCTAGAGGCCACTGCATGTCAGAGCCACTTTAAATTTTTATAATTATCCAAATATTTACAGAGATTGTTTTCACTTGCTACAATTATCTTGGTAATAAAGCCTTAATTATTTTAGCAAATAGTCAAAGCAGTTACTTGGTACCCTTCAAAACAACCTATCCCAATTCCTGTAATGTTCAGACAATGCCAGATTGGTTGAGCAGAGGTGGGGGTGAGATTCACACCCGACAGTTACAAATGCCCCAAGAGCACATAGCTAATAAGCAGCAAAACCAGGAACTGACTTCAGAGCTGACCCCTCTAATCACTGTGCTCTATAGTCTCTCCATCATAGGTGTGGAATAGCAGTAAGATGAGTTCATGGTAGTGGCATATAGAAGTGACAGTAATATCAAGTGTAGTGTCAGCCATCGTTTTTAAAGTTCTTACTATGAACTAGACATTGAGATACTAAGTGCTTTCATGAATTATCTTTTTCACAAAACAATCCCATGAGATATATGCTATATTACCACCCCCATTTTGCAGAAGAAGAAACTAAGAATTTCAGAAAAACTAAGAGATTGGCTCAGGGAAGAAATATTAAATGACTTAACTGGAATTTCAACCCAAGAGACGTCATTCCTTGTGTCCTAACCACTACTTGTATAGCTTGCTGCCCTAGAGAAAAGAAAGATGTCATGTCTACTAACATCATGGGAGGACCAAACACTTGGCCATGGGAGCATTTCAATCTCAGAATGACACAGACCAGTCAGATTTCAGTTCAGCTTTGGTTTGCCTTCTCCCTTCAGGCAAGTGCTGAGACCAGGAGCCCTGTGGTCTTGTTAAAAGTGAGCATGGAATTCTTGGGCTCTTCAGACAGAAACATGAACCATGGGAATAAAGAGATGATGATGTACTGAAACATGTACTTCTGGCAAGCTACTGTGGTTAGGTCTGTAGTGGAACAATCTCAACAATCCTCTGATGTTAGTGTTAAAGCCCTATTCCTTTACATGAAGACTCTATAGCTCAAACATGCTAGGTAGCACTCACATTTTCTCCACCATGAAAAACAAGGGCTGGATCATGCACAAGTCCGTCTGACTCCAGAGTGTGTGGTCCTAGGGATCAGAACTCTGGAAAGGTGACAGTATATTTGCAGTCCTCACTCCCATCTTCACCTGAACTGGATCCTGCCTGTGTCATTCCATTTGCCTGTAATCAGATTATTCTAGGGATAAAGAAGGACTTTGTTCTCTCTTGATCATGTACTCCTTTACGATTCTTTAGCAGGGTTGGTACTGCTCCCAAGGGGCCATGTTGGAAGTTTGTGGGGGCTATTGCAGTGACTGATGTTTGCAATGACTTGCATTCATTTAGGTGGGGGTCAAGAATGCTAAATGTTCTGAATACCCTGAACAGCCCAGTTTCTGCAGCACTTCCAAATGTCATTCAAAATTTCATTTAAATGAAAACACCATTTATACCTCTTCAAGCCTTGAACTTGACTGCAATTTACATATCAAGTATAAAATAATCTCTTCAATGTTCTAGTATATGCTGTATTTTCCAGGAAGGCAGATGCTAGGTAAATGCAAAAACTTCTACTTCTTTGTACAAAAATAGCTTTTACCAGTACCCACTCAGGTTTCCCAAAGCCCTCTATGGGATCTGTATTAGTTTTCTCTTGCTGCATAACAAATTATCACAACTTCAAACAACACATATTTATTATCTCAGAGTTTCTAAAGGTCAGAGATCAGCATAGCTTAGTTAGGAGCTTCAGGGTCTCTCTCAAGTCTGTGATAAATATGTCAGCCAGGGCTGGAGTCTCATCCGAAAGCTCCACTGGGGAAGGGGACCCACTTTGAAGCTCCCTGAGGTTGTTGACCAAATTTGTACTCCTGATTTGAATAAGGGTCTAGGTTCCTTGAGGGCTGTCAGCCAGAGCCCACCCTCAGTTCCTTCACATGAGGCTGTCTCCTTAGGGCAGCTCACAACATGGCAGCTTACTTTATCCATGCAAATGAGGAGAGTCTACTGCAATATGGAAGTTATAATCTTAAGTGACCATCATGGAATTGGCATCCCATCACCTTTGCCGTATTTTATTGATTAGCAGCAAGTCCTACCCAGGACTCCACGGGAGGGGACTACAAAAGGGTATGAATACCAGCAGGCAAGGGTCTGTGGGGGTTGCCTTAGAGTCTGCCCATCATAAGTGCCCAAGATTGAGTTCTGTAGCCTTGTACCAATGCTTGAATGTGGAGCGTTGCACACTGCCTTTCATCAGAGAGAGGTTTTGGAATAGACCTTGAGTCTCTGCTTTTGGAAGTGTCTCTACATTTGTTTAGGCCATAAACCCAGGCTCAGAATCTGGCACAATGTTATTTCCCTAATTAAACAGATATACCAGAATTGCATTCTGCAAAGTGGGCTTTAAGTAAGAAGGCTAACTTGATCATAGCAGTTCTTAGTGGGGAGGTCTTCCAGTATCCTCCCTGTCATCCCTATTTTTTCTCCTGTTATTTTTCTATTCACTGCCTCTTTGAGGTTTTCACCTCAAATTTTTCTGCATCAGGATGATGGTTTGTGTATAAAATGTTCATTTTTAATTACATGGGCTTGGTAATAGGTATGTAGTCATGTTGGATCAGCTTTGGATGCAAAAAATCCTTATTTTCAGCTGATTATATCTTGAAAGGACTTGTGGTCCCAGGCACCTGGAAATTGGAATGCATCATTGTTCACTAGATGAACATCAAGGGACAGAAATTGAAGCAGATGGGGGGATGATGGTAGCAGTGATCCTTAAATTAGGCACAATGAAGGTGGATTGAGTAAAGCATGAGAACTTGGGACTGGAAAGGGAAGTCCAAGTGCCCACCCCCTCACTGATTCATGAGTGGTGAAGTGATAAGCCATAGCCAAAGCTACCATAGGTCCTTCCCACAGGGTAGGGTTAAGAAGTAGGCCAATCATAATGCATTAGTGTCTAATGCAGCAGGCAGGACCAGGTGGAGAAGGCAGACCTTCTCAGGGTAGTGATGAATTAGCCCACGAGTCACAGAGGCTTGTGGGCCCCTTTGGAATCTTGACTCCTGCAGTGTGACTATGTGGCAATGAGAGAGACCCTTACTTCTGAAGTTGCAAGGGTAAAAGGCCTGGGACTCAGATGCTTTTGAGTAGAGATCAGAGCCATTGAGCTTAGATCTGGAAGGAACTTTTAAAGAGCCCCTATATCTAACACCTTCGTTTGACAGATTGGTAAACTCCTATCCAGAGTGGCAACAGACTTACACGAGAACTAGAACCAGGTGTTTTATGCCCTTTTCACCCTTGCATGTGCCTTTTTAAAGTAGGCATTACAAAATGCTGGTGTCCACATAGGCTTCATTAACTTGGAATGGGAAAAGCAAAGTTTGTTGGTGTTGGGAATGGGTTTCTGGCCACTTCTCCTGGGGTCATGCATTGCATAACTATCCCATCATATCTTTCAGTGACCACCCCCCTAACCCTGCTCTGAGTGAGTGATTTGTACATCTGTGCCCCATTTAGCCCCAGTAATCCACGTGACTTGTTTTGGCCAATGCAGTGTGAGTAAAAGTGAAGTGTGTTGCTGAGGAGCCACCTCAAGGTTTGCCACATCTTTTCCTCTGCTATGAGACAGGCAGTGCTCCAGACAGAGGCTGCCTCACAAGTCTGGGTCCCACAGTGAAGAGGATGTGGGGCAGAGCTATAGCCAGATGGTGATGACAGGCAGTATGAACCACCTTTGTTAGGGGGGTTATTTGGGCTGTCACCACAGCATGATCTGGCCCACCCTATCAACTCAGTTTGGTGGGTGGACAACACACACAGTGTGTTGACTCACCTTTCCCAGGTACCAGGTCTTCCTCCAGATTGTCTCCTCTTTGTAGGCCCCACTTCTATGAATAACATTCCCTTACTCATGGAGCTGAAGGTCATACCTGCCTCCTCTCCCTCCACCTTTTTCAACCAGCTACCAAATGCTGCATTTCTACTTTTTAACTGCCAAGTTGGCTGGTTTTAGTCCTTATTCTTACCCTTCACCCTCCAGTTGGTCTCCAGAGGCAGCAAATCCCAGTAGAAGGTTTTTTTAAGTGGTTGCTGCAAGATCAGATTTAATACAACCTACACAGTCCTAGCAATGTCCCTATTTATCTTTCACTGTGTTACTACTAGGATCTTCCTCTTCACTCTCATCCAGTTTCTCTTTTTTTTTGTTTTAATTTATTAGGCTGCCTTACTCTGTGGAAGCCCTACCTCCCACCTACACTGATCACCACAAGATCCACTCATGCCTCTCCCTTCTGCTCACCCCCCTTTTATTTGGCTAACTCCTACTCACTCTTTGAACCTCAGCACAGAAGTACATCCTCTGGGAAGCCTTCCCTGATTGTCAGAGTAGGAGTTGGGTGTGAGTCCTCTGGTTCATGGCGCCCTGTACTTGCCTCATCATTGCTCTTTATGACCCTGTAGTGTAATTGACATGTGACTGTTCCCCAGTAGACTATATTCTCTGAGAGGTCCTCAACACTTTGCAAAGCTGTATCTATCACATAAGAGATGACCCTTAAACATTTGCTACTGAATGTTGGGTTTTCATCCTGAAGGTAGAGGAAAATAATGCCCAGACACTGGAATAAAATACTTTATCTTAAAAATAGGCTCTCTTGGGTACCGAGTCTTTATATTTTGTGTAGGGGAAAGATAAAGCTATTGGAACCAACTATAACTTTCAAAAATACATGGAATGAGCTACATGTATTATGAATTATGGGTCATAGTTCTATCTGCTTGGAGTGTGCAAAAATCACAAATTTTTTATCAAGAAATAAATATTTAAAAACAAAGCAACCATGAGTGCTGGGGGACTTTGGTGAAGAGTGTGAGGTAAGGATTGGGCAGGGGACAAAGAAGAATCTGTTTGGACTTGTGGGTCCAGGAAGATTCATTTAGGGGTGTGTGTGTGCGTGAGAGCAGTGTTTTATGTTTAAAAATACTTCCTTAAGAGATTGTTTACCAGAGAGTCAAACTTTCCCTTCTTGTTCTGTGCTGCAAACACAACCTGATTTCAGGACACAGAGTTGGAAGAGATGTTAAGAAATAAGAATCCGTGGAGTCCTTGAAGAGAGCTGGGGTTTCCAGAGCATCCTGCAGACCTGGTGGTTGATGATCACGTCTGAATTGTTGTGGTTAATATCCTGGGCACATAAACTCAGATTGGGTAATGATCTTGATTTTAGTGCCTCTTACAGGAAGTGATTTCCAGTGCATGTGGATGTGCATCCAAACTGTGGGTCTGCTTCTGCTGCCAGAGTGTCCTCCCTTGTAATCAGTCCAGAATGTAAGGCAGCATGGGAACACTGAGCCTGGATCCCCCACATTCCTCAAGGAGGAGAAGTTGGTGTGTATCTGCCAGCTCCTCACTCTGAATTATCACAGGCCCTCACAGGTACTGACTATAGGACTCCACTTGGGCACAGTGGCCAGATAAAAAGACTGTAAGTACATAAGCTATGTAGGTATAAGGACAGACAAGTGGCTGGCTGACTGGCTGGATGTGACTGTGCAGGGAGATGTACAGGTAGATAAAAAAAAAAAGACTTTCTGGGGCACCTAGTTGGCTCAGTTGGTTGAGTGTCTGACTTGGGCTCAAGTCATGATCTCGTGGTTCATGGGTTCGAGCCCCACATTGAGCTCTGTGCTAACAGCTCAGAGCCTGGAACCTGCTTCAGATTCTGTGTCTCCCTCCCTCTCTGCCCCTCCCCCACTCTCACTCTGTCTCTCAAAAATAAACATTAAAAAATTAAGACTTTCTAAGAATCACAATGATGGAAGTATATTCTTCTGACATTTATTTGCAGTTTATTAATAGTCAACACATGAAGCCTAAATAAATATGAGGTTCTGCCAAAGATTTAATTAACCCAACCTTTGAAGCATCTTTGATTTGTATCATTAAAATATTTTAAATGCATCATTTAGAAGGAGGTATCACAAAGGGGAAGTTGATAAACATAAAACCCCTTTGTCCAGGCATGAGAGAATTTCCCAAGAAACAACAGAGCTCATTTCTCCTCTGATAACACAGTTTCCCTCCACTTATAAAAAGACATAAGCAGGATAATGAACAGATTAGGTACAGAATCACCAACAAGGTAATGAACCTGCTTAAGCAATTAGCCCCCTGTGCTTTCCTCCTGGGAGAAGCAGACCCAGGTGACATCCAGACACAAGGCCAACACCTGAACTGAACTGGATGCTTTGTTCACAGTACATTGGTAGTTTGGCTGATTTCAAAGCGCATGAGGGAGGTGGTGGATTGGGTGTGTTTATTTCCCCCAAATCAGCCATCCTTCCTTCCCATCTGCAGTGGATGTGCACGTATGTCAGCCACACACACCCTCCCTTTCTTTAAAACACAGCTCCCCTTTCTATTGAGGCAGCCCTTTTAATGATTAGAACTTCCTATGTGGTTCTAATAAGGCTGCTAATCATACGACCCAGACTCGAAAGTAGGGCCAAGAACTAGGTGAGCCAAGCATAGTAGAGCCAGGCCCCAAATCAAGCCAATCAGAATTCCCCATCAGGTTTTCTTTTTAAGGGGGGTGGTCACCTTTCTTTTCTAGTAGTAAGGCTAAGAGGGTTGGCAATTTAGGAGAGCAAAACCAACATACAGAAAGGAAGAGAAGTAAGAACCAATCAGAAAAGGGGAAGGGGCCAGGGTCCAGATGGCATTTCAGTCCCTGAACCACCACCACCCCCAAAACATAATTTCTCTGATTCTTGCCTTCCTGAGACCTGGATGTACAGCATGTCCAGAGCTGTGAGCCTCTTCCATGTCTCTTCAACAAATAACCATTGTCTTAAGCTAGTTTGATCTAGGTTTGTGTTGCAATGAAATGAGTCCTCAATAGCTTCTTTTCTTTCACGCTTGGTTACTGAATACCTGTGTTATGGATGAATAATTCCCAAAATTTGCTCTAAAGGACTTCATGCCCTGTGGGAGAGATTCAAAGAGGCAACAGTGACACAGTTTATTTAGGAATATTATTGGTGTTTCATTGTAAAGACATTTGCCAAAATGTGAAAACTCAGTTCAGGTTGTAATACGATGTAATTTTTTTAAAATTTTATTTAAATTTTAGTTAACATACAGTGCAATATGGGTTTTAGGAGTAGAATTCAGTGATTCATCAATGTATGATGTATTTTCCTAAAATGATTCTTAGGTTCAGTACTTTCCTTGTGTTATACAGTGTGAATTGCTGTTTAAATTAAAAAAAATTAATGATTTTAAAGTTTTCTTGATCAAATAAGTATGGGGGATTCCAAGTTAAACAGAAGTGTGCTGCAGGACTTTTCAGAGCCTGTGAGACTAGCACAATTTGGAGCATAAAAGGCAATAATGGAGTATGCAGATATTTAGAAAGTTCCATAACCAAAGAATGCATTTTTCTTGGAATGTGTGATTAAATTTCAGAGAACTAGTGTTCTTGGAACACAACTGGGGAACACCCACACTTGATCTTTACTTACTTCTTAATCGGTTTATGTTAAGTTCCAGGCAGAGCTAGGCCAGGAAGAAGTCCTGGATTAATTAAATTTTTTTATTAATTAAATCCCAAGGCATGTTTCTCTCCCTGCTACCATTGTGGGGTGGGTGCCAGAGCAAATCCTCCTTTTCGTTGCAGTCAGGAAGCATGCTAAGCCCTCAGAAGGAGTTGCTATGCTACGATTTGAAAAGCTATCTTACTTTCTGGAAGCCTAAGGTAGCACTGCAAAACAGGCAACAAATGTCACCTATGTAGGACGTCAGCTGTATGAACTGTGGGGGCAGTCGGCAAATGTTGTCACTCTTCTTAGCTTTCTTTGAGCTTTAAGAGAGACTACTCATGGAAGTTTGCATTTTGATTTTCTCCTTTTCATCAGACGTACATTTAGAAAAAGCTCCTGTTACAACCAGAGCACATTGCTGGAACAGAATGCCGTGGAGGTTAAATTCCAATGGCCGGCAGAGGAGCATCCTGTGGGCTCCAAAGTTCAGCTTTGATGCCTGCATAGACACTTGGGAATAGAAATATGGAAAATAAAGCAATTTCTGTGACACCTTGATATATGGGGCAGAGTATAAGAATGCAGTCTCCACTGTTAAGGAAGAGGGCATCCAAGTTTTCCATTTATATTCTGGTTCAGTGTCTTAGTTTGGTGTATTTTTATGCTTTTGCTATTTATTGATTTGACCAACGTGAATCACCATTCGGCAAACAGGGCTGCATTAATGCGTTAAAAGCTCATTATGAGGATAATGGACACGAAGTAAAAAGGAATCAAATGATGTGAGTGTAAAAGGTTTTTCCCTAGACAGCTGAAAATAAATTGAAAACAAATTCAATTAAAATAACATTCAACCTTTTTATTCCTTCCGTGGTGTGATTCCTCTAAAGGAGGCGCCCAGAGCTAACACACTGCTTCGAAAGGCCGCCCCTCCCACATCTGACAGAGCCGGGCAGGCTTCCACAAAACGTGCTGACAAAGGGCTCTGTTTTGGAAGCTGCTCTTTGCAGCCATGTGCTCCTGCCTCCCCCAAGATCTCTACATCTGTTGGTCCTGACCCTTTCTGCTCTCTTCTGGTTAGAACTCCCGGAGACCCTTCCACGCGAGGAAGGGTCCTCCCATCTCTCAACCTTTATATGCCCCACACCCAGATCTTGGCCTGTCCTAGCCTGAGCCCACACCCACACCCACGCCCACAGGTGCCTCAGCTGCTGCTGGCTTTAAGCCTTCAAAATGTTGTCAAATTAGCTCCTTTCTTTGCTTCTCTGTTATGTATCATCCTAGCCATAGACAACACTTACAAGGTGTATTCATTTCCTAGGGCTGCTTTCACAAAGTGCCACAAACTGGGTGGCTTAAAACAACTGGAAATTTATCGTCTTACAGTTCTGGAAGCTAACAGTCTGAAAAATCATAGCATCAGCAGAGCCGTGCTTCCCCTAGCATCTAGAAGGCAATCTTTCCTTGCTTCCTCCTGGCTTCGGGTAGTTTGCTGGCAGTCTTTGGCGATCCTTGGCTTGCAGCTGCCTCACTCCAGTCTCTGCCTCTGTCATCACATGGTGCTCTCCCTGTGGGTCTCTGTCTTGGTGTGGCCGCCATTTTATTAGGATACTGGTCATGTTGGATTAGGGGCCCACCCTACTCCAGCATTTCCTCATCTTAACAAATTATGTCTGCGTTGACCTTATTTCCAAATAAGGTCACTTTCAAAAGTGCTGGAGGTTAGGACTTCGACGTATTTTGGGGGGTAGGTTGGGAGACACAGTCAACACATAACTTGGAGCTGTAGTTGGCTGGCCTCCCCCCTTGTACCTGTCACTCGTCCAAGGTGGACCTGCACAGCAGCCAGAGACAGTCTTCAGTTTGAATCTGATCCTGACACTCCTCTCCTTAAAGACCCCGAAAGACTTTGACAGGACCTAAGATAAAAATCTAAGCTGCCTGAGGTGGATGAGGTACTGTGTGGCCAGGAACCCTTCCAGCTCTGCTGTCCAAAGCCTTTACCCGTGGCCCCTTTACTGAAGGCTCTTCCCATCCCACCCCAGTCCACGTTATCCCGCTCTTTGCCTGAGTTTTGCCTTCCTCCTTTGTCAAAGTACCCCTTGGATGTTGGCTTTTCTAAAAGGCCTTCCCAGATTCCTCCTAAATCATGCCCTGATGCAGCCTAGTTTTCTCTCTCACTCTCTTACATCTGTAATTATCGAAGTGTTTATATGTTTAATATCTGTCTTACGTGGAGGTTGGTGAGCTATGGCCAATGGGCTAAATTTTGCCCAAGGCCTATTTTTGAAAGACTCTCAAGATAAGAATTATTTTTACAGTGTGAGGATTGTCGGGGGTTGGGGGGAATAGGCAAACAAAAAATATGCTATGGAAACTACACGTGCCTGCAAAAGCCTCAGATACTTACTCTTGGGATCCTTGAAAGTTTTTTGGTCCCCGGTCTTACCCACTGCCAGCACCCTGAGAGCCAGGAACTTGTCTGTTTTATTCACTGCTATATCTAGAAAACCTGTATCTAAGTTCCCTGACACTTCATATGTCCTCCAATAAACATATGATAGAGAAATAAATTATTCAATGGATGGTTGGTTCACAATGACTGTTCACAAGCTAGGAGAAACCAATCCTTTAATAACTGCCAGAGGGAATTCTGTGGTAGTAGATACAGATTTTGATAACTTGGTAATTCAGTCTTTTAATAAATACTTAGGACTGGTAATGTTTTAGAGAATAATCCAGGTGCCTAGGAAAGAAGTGGCCTTGGGAAACTTTTCCAGAAGGGACAAGATACAAAGTGTGAAGGAGGTTTTAACCAGGGAAAACAGTGGCTTGCTGAAAGCTCAACTCCTCTTTTGTGGTAGGGAGGAGGCAAACAGAGGGAATACCCTCTTTATTTTATTTTCTCAGCACACAGACACCCTTTCCCTAGTGACAAGTTCTCCCCAAAAGCATCTCTGGCCCAAATAGGACTATCTCTCATGAGTCAGTCCCAACTTCATTGCCCTCAAGGTACGGGCTGTAATGGACAAAGCAGAATATTTAGCATTCCCAGCCCTGGACTAAGAAAGCTTATTAATGTCTTCTTTAGCCCCTGGAGACTCTTGAGGAAATAGCTGGGGGCCGCAGCCACCAGTAGTCAAAGGGCTCAGCCCTTGGTCAGCTGCCATCTCTCACTCTGAGGCCTGTCAAGAAGGCTGGCTGTCATCTGAAATTTGGCCTCAGCTTCTTTGTCTTCCCGGGTTGCTGCAGTTTTAATGCCTATTTTCAGAAGCAGGTTGAATCTGAGATGCACAGTCTGCTGGCCGGCTTGGCTTCTTATAATTCAATGATTCATTTCAAAACTTCACCTGGTGAGTCTCAAGGAATCAAGCTTAAGGGTAGCATTAAGCTGTATACGAGGCTTTGTTCTTCTCACTTTTGGCTAAATGAGAATCCATTTGTCTTGGACTTAACTCTAAGCCTTCCTACCAGAACTTACCAGGATCTTTTATTTCTGAACAGAATTTAAATTTTCTTTTAAACACAAGTCCTAGAGAGGGGCCTTTGTTTTCCAAATGTGCAGTTGGTTTCTCGGACAGCTGGCAATGCTCTTCCTCCCTCCGCCCCCATATGGCTGTCACTTTCTTTTCCTGCAGGTCTCAGCTTCAAAGCCAAATGCCCATGGTGGGGCCTTTGTTCAGGACTAGCCCCTGGATGTGATGGTTTTTGAGGCACCCATCCACCTCCTGGTCCAAAAGAAAAGCCAAATCAAGTGCCTGTATTCTGGAATATTTGAACCATTTTAAATCCTAGTATTTGTGCAGAACAACGTATAATATAATGAAACTCAAATTCATTTACTCAAAAGATGATGGAGACTATTTTGTGAAAGAATGTGTAACATAATGTGGGCTGGGGGTGAGTTCCGGGCATGCACGCTCAATGAGGGTTGCAAGATGTGATCATCATTCAGTCCTATCAGGTTCACTCTGTGCCTTTGTGTGGACCCTCATCTGGAGGTGCCATTAACATTGGCCATGTGAGGCCCTTTGAAAGAAGAGGCACAGCCAAACACCTTGCTGCTGCTTCTCTGTGGCCAAAAGGTCTTTGTCTTCCCCACTGCTTTCCAGAACAGTGTGCTGTGTATTTCCTTTATAGTATGTTTTCTGATTTGCAATTATCTTAATTTACCTATTTGCATTCTGCCTGCCCCTCCCACTAGACTGTAAGTTCCCTGAAATCGTATCTTCCTCCCTGAGAGTGGGGTGGAGGCAGTACTGGTCACCATCATGTTCTTAGTCCTTGACCCCCAGTGGACCCTGTGGGTGAGAGAGTGATGGAGCCTGTCCAGTGGTGGGGATGGATATCTGTGGATTGTCTGAGGCATGCAAGGGCATGTAGGATGGTCTACCAAGCCCTGCCGTGTTAGACAGTGGTTCAACACCAAAGTCAACCACCTGGTCTGGCAACTGAACCTACATGTGTTTGCTCACTGCTGCCTATGTTCAGCTCCTCTTGGCTGGCTGGCTCCATGGCTGAGCTAAGATTATTCATTTTTAACATTCTGAATGTGATGAACCATGTAAATCTTGTGTCCCTTCACCTTTGTTTTCCTCTTGTTCTCCTTTCATTCCTGTTTTTGAGCTTATGCGGTGACTCATCTCTGAGTCTCCCTGGGTTCCACTGTCTTTCTATTCCCCCAGAATCCCTTTTCATTAACTCCAGCCATCACAGAGACTTGACCTGTCTCTCTGGGTCCCTGTGGTCAGTGCGGGGCGTGGGTTGGCAGGGAGCCCAGTATCTGGGACTCCCCTGCTAGTGATCTTCCATTCCATCGCATCCATGAGCTCCCCAGCTGGTTGCATTGTTTGGTCTTTGAATGTTCAGTGAGTATTTAAATCAACCTAGAGATGACACATATGACTTCTGGAAGCAGGCAGCCTGGGTTTGAATCCCAGCTCTGCCATTAAGTAGCTCTGAGTCTTTGTGCAAGCTGTTTAACCTTGCTGTGCCTCAGTTTTCTCACCTGTAAAATAAGGATAGAAATTGTATCGTCCTCACAGAGTGTTGTAAGGATTAAATACATTAATATGAGAAATCACATAGGACACTTTCTGGCATACAGCAGTGCTACTATGGGTCAGCTTCTTTATCATTCACACATTTGCACATTCAGCTCAGGAATAGTCTCTTAAAGAGTCCTCTTGCTGGGTGCTGGGTTATCTATTGTGTGTGAGGTTTTCTGTGTATAATGGCAATTGTTTGTTTAAATGAGAGCTTGGCCTGAGCTGATGCCTGTAGAGAAGAGCTGGAGCCCTTAGCAGTGACCCCTGGGATGATCCCATCTCCTGCCTGGTCTCAGTGGTGCAGAACACCAGCTGCAGTGCTCAGGGTGCCTCTCTTCCTGATGGCCATGTTGCCTAATGGCTGGCTGAGGACTTAGGGACAGGAAAAGAAACAGCAGAGGAAGCCTAGAGCCCGTGGAGGCCTGAGCTCAAGCCAAGGTCAGGAAGCAACAGGCTGTGATGAACTATCAGGCTGGGAATGGAAGCAAATGCCAAGGAACAGCATGATTAGTACATCAGGCTGGCTCCCTGCTACATCGTTGTCTGATTCAGGAGTAGCAAAGGCAGGTGTTGTCTTGAGAGACAGGCCAGGGCCAGATGCCACATGCCCAGCAGCATGGCAGTGGGATCCAAGCTGTGACCATCCAAAGACCCTTAGCAATGACCAACTCCTCCATGCCTCTTGGATCTTAAAGCACTGGACCTACTGCTCTCAGCCCCATTGCAGTTTTACCACTAGGGTATTTATGTGGCTATGGGCAGCTTCCCCCAAGCAGTTCTCACAAGAAGCCAGAAGATGGCGCACTTTCTCCTATGTTCCAGCCAGAGGTTCTCAGCTGGGGACGAGTTTTCGCTGCTAAGAACCAGCGATAATAAATACCTGTAACATTTTGAATATAAAATGTAGTAGGCAAAATACATTGGAGGCTGCAGGTTGGGATGGCAATTTATTTATTTTATTTTACAAACACAAGATGAAACATACATTAGAATTTACAAAAATATTTTATATGTATTATTTCACCAAAAACCCATCAAAATAGATTTTACCCCTTTTTTGAAAAATGGGTAGGATATATCTGAGTCCTCTATCTGCATCTGATTGTAAATCTTACATTGGCTCATTCGATCCTAAACTATGTGACAATATTACCATTGCTATAATGATATTGATAATAAGAGCAGAAATAATGGATTAGGCATTTTACATGTATTGTCTTGTTTAACCCACAGAACAACATCACGAGGAAAGAATCACACAGTGGCTGTATAACTCACAGTAAAATTCCTCGTCTCAGATAAAAACATGGAAACCTGCCCCTTTTGCTTAGACAGTAATTCTGCTCCTACTTCAGTACTGTGTCCTGCTTACCTCCTGATAGAGGAGATAAATGTAACACAGGGAAGATGATACATTAAATTAACAGTAGCAACAATGACAGGTATCATTTATTTACCTCTTTTTATGGGCCGTGTCCTATCCTAAGGGAATGTTTAAAACCTCACAATAACATTAGTAAGAAGGGACACTTGTTAATCACCACCTCACTGATGAGAGAAATGAGGCCCAGAGAGGTTTAGTAACGTTTCTAAAGTCACAAAGCTAGCAAGAAGCTGTTAACTCCAGAGCAGGGGCTCTTACATCAGCCACTAAGTTAATGGCCTTCAGAACGTAATTACCTGAGTGAATTTGCCCTCTGTTGACTTCTTAGTTTCATGGCAGCGTCTTCATTAGTGCAATACCCTGTTCTCCGACTCTGTGGGAATTTGTGTTTTTGTTTGTTTGGTTTTTTGTTTTTGTTTTTTGAGGTGGATTTTCCTCTTCGTTTATGTCCATGCAACTGCCAAATCAAAAATACAGCCCCAGTTGGTTAGTCCAGATTGGTGTTTGGAACACACTCCATATTCCAGGATGACTCCACATTTCTGAATTACTAAGGGGATTTGGTCATTTGGCAGAGCAAGTGGGCTTGCAAGATGTTGGCCTTGGCATTGAGTCTGTCTTCTCTGTCTCAGAGGAAAAGGGCACTTAGCTCCCTTCTTCAGGAGTTTGAGTCAGCGCTGGGCTCAGAGAGTCCTGTCCCTGCAGCCTTAACTTAGGCCTCTGGTTCTTTCTCCCTTGTCTCCTTGCTTCTCTTTCTTTCTACTCCCCTTCCCTGCACTGCATTTTCAGACACATCTGGGTACCTCATTTGGATGAGGAGGGACTGGCAAGGTATACGTTTCAGCTTCCCTTGTGCCATCAAACTTTTTCTTGTTAGCACTTGGATTTTGAAAGGGCGTCGCTGGCATCTAGGATGGATTTTTGTCAGAAGAGCTTATTTTCAGGCCTGGTGAAAATTTCTACCTGGAGAAGACAGCTGTCTCTTCCTAATTCAACAAATAGTGCCTAATGCCTGGTTGTAAATCCTGTTGCTCTGCAAATGGGGCTGTTGGTGGCATCCTTGTTACCCCCACTTTGCCTTCCTGAGTGGCTTCATCCCCTTTCCCAAGGTTCGGCTTAACTGCTTCTTTCCTCTCTCACCCTTCCAGACTGTCTGGCACCCAGAAAGGCATCCTGTTTTGGGGGTTGCCTGTCAAGTGGAGGCAGTTGGGTGTTGGTGCAGAGCATATCCTGGCGCTAAGGGAGGCCGCAGGAGGCAGGAGGTACAAGAGGCTTGCTTCTTCCTCAGTGGTGGCAGAGAAACATTCTCCAGAGTTGTTCCACAGAGTGGTATTGGTGGCTTCATGCACACGCACGTGTGTGTGCGTGCACACACACACACACACACACACACACACACATACACACACACACACACTCTGCCACCACTGAGAAGGAAAATGGTTTCCTGCTCAAGCAAGTCCTGGGAGCACTGAATTAAAGTGATTTCTTTTAGGGCTCATGAGTCTAAAATGGGGCCATAGCTTGGACAGTTTCCCCATTTTGTAGGCCAAAGAATCCCTTCTAGCAGACTACTTCATGGGGCCAGTAGTCTACGCAGCACATACTGATGTGTTAAGGGGCATGAAGTATGCAACCTACTCTCAAATAATTGATAAAAACATATACTAATATGTATATTAGTGAGATATAAATGTAAAAAAATGGTGAATTTGGGTGAAGACTCTTAAGAGTTCTTTGCATTTTTTGTTGCAGTATTTAGTAAGTTTGAAATTACTTTAAAATACTGTCCAAGAGGGTCATTACTTAGAGACAAGATTCCCCTCTGAGATGCAGAACAAGCAAACACACAGCACCCAAACCAAGGTCCTGTAGAAATCGGGGTGCAGATTTGCCTCTGGTTCCAGTGCTCCATGAGGTCACTCTCTGGAGCTGGATGAAAAGCCAGGTGTCCTGAGCAGGTTTGGGATGGGAGGTCTTAGCCTGTTTTTGGGACTTCGGAAGCATGGAAGGACCCGGTGGTTGGAAATGTGACTGGGGAGGAGAAAGAGAGCAGAGGCAGCCCAGCACAGCAGCCACATCAGCGGAGGTTGGGAGGCCCTTGTACCTCCCTTAGAGATTCTGCGTGTTTTGTGAATGCTAAACTTATTGCAAAGTATATGAATTCCAACCTAGCATTCTTAAATCTCCTGATTCTATGAATATGACATAAAAGCCTAAATGATCAAATTCTATGATCATTTGTGACACCACGGTTAAAAATTGGCCACCCAGACAGTTCCCCCAAATAGTGCTTCACATTTGTCCTTGGATGGATCTGTGAGCTCCTGTCCCCAGTCTGCATTCCCTGCTCCAGCTCTCCATATTCCTTACTACCAGACTGACCACTGGGTGCAAACTTCCTGCCATCAGGGTCTACCTTGAGAACTCCGATGGGGCCAATTCTGTGTGTTCCTAAGGCTCTCACTCCCATGGGTGCCAGGGTATGGCTGGCACCATACATTGGTGAGAAGAACCTGTCTCCCCAAAGCCTGCCATATTTTGTCACTTGGACCTCAAGGCCACCTTGCTTATGCCTAGAGTCTCTCCATTTATTCCAGGAACTATGATTCTGCTTTGAGCTAGAATTTTGCCCAGCCTCACATTGGAAGCAATAAGTACACAAATAAATAAAAAATAGACAAAAGACAAAAATGATTTTGTCCGTCACTCTTCTGATAGTAGAATCTCAAACTCAGCCCATTACAGGAATTGGGGACACACCCAACACTTTGTACTTCTTCCCCTCCTGTTTGTCCCAGCCCAAACTCATCTTTGTACCCAGACAGAACATATGTTGTGTGCTCCTTCTATGTTGGAGCGCCTGGGTGGCTCAGTTGGTTAAACATCTGACTCTTGATTGTGGCTGAGGTCATGATCTCACAGTTCACGAGTTCAAGCCCTGACTTGGGCTCTGTGCTGACAGTGTGGAGCCTGCCTGGGATTCTCTCTTTCCATCTCTCTGTTCCTCCCCTGCTCATGCTCTCTGGTTCTCAAAATAAATAAATTAAAAAAATTAAAAACAAAAACCTGCTATGCATATTTAGACAGTGGATTTAAACAGCTCTCAGAAGATGGTGGCAGAGTAAAAATAATCCCAGAAATTGTAGACATTCCAAGTGAGCGCATACCCTCTCCCCCCCTTTTTTTGCATCCAGTTCAGTGCTGAGTGCTTTATATGATTGATGTCATTCAGTCCTTCTAATCACTAAGTTCTGGTGTTATCTCTATCTTCCCCATGAGAAAACTAGGAGCGTAAATCACTCACTCAGGATCTCACAGTTAGCAAGCACTGGGGCCTGAGCAACTATCCATAGATGTCTGACTCCAGAGCCTGTGTCTTTAACCCACTTCATGATTTTGATTCCCTTTCTCCAAGCTACAGAATTGATGGGGAGGGGATAGGTATTGTCTTCCAGTGTCTGGGTTCTGAGGAAGGCTCCCCCAATTGACCTGTTCCCTATCATACCCACCAGGAGATGTTGTGGGACCTTTCTGAGTTAGAATTACCTGCACCCATGACTGTTATAAATCTTAGGGTGAAGTTTTAAAAATATCCACCTCTGAGTAATCTAAAGGAAGCCAGAAAAATACCTAATTCATTCACAATTGGCATTTGACCCTGAAATACATGAAGTGTTTTGGGAATAGTAGACCCTCTTCCTCTATTTTTTTGGCCCTGGCTGATATTAAACTGTGTTTGCCTTCCCTGGATTTCACTGAGTCCAAAGAAACATGAGTAGCTCAAAACCTGTTGAGTCACCAAGAAAAGTAAGTTCAGGAGTGAACATCTGTAATAGAAAACCTGCCATCAGATTATTCAGAAGTGGATAACCTAGTTGCACATGCTTCTTGCTAAATGGGTTTCAGGTGAGAAACCTGTTGCTTCTCTGTGCGGTTCAATGTCCAATCCAGACTGAAAATATAGGTAAAATTTCTGTTCTGACAGACACTCATTTATCCTCTGTTTAATACCTTAATTTCCTCTCAATTATGCTCAGACATTAACTAATACTGACTAACTACAACCCAAAATAATTATTGCTATCTGTTCCCTTTGTAAATATAACTTTAGCGCAGAGCTAGAAGAATAATGGCATATTTACAGAAGGCAGCTAATTAAACTGAGTTCCAATTGCTTTCACTTTGCCAGAAGGAGCCATTTTCACAGCAAAAATTGGGTGGATGCTTGCATGCTTACCATGAACAACTCAAGGTAACATAATTCAGAGTTCCCAAGACAAAAATTCAGCACAAGACAAATTTACACAAGCAATAAAAATCTCATTAAGGAAGATATGAAGATCTTTTTACTACAGCCCAACAGTTAAAAGGGGTATTGTTTTGGTGGGTTTATTTAAGGAATAGTATATATTTCATTGTTTTATAATGGGAGTAACTGCAAGAGACTCTTAGACAATTCTTGAAGAACACTTTCATTTTTGACTCTTTTTTTCCAGTTTATGAAACCACTTCACCATTCTCTGCCTCTTAACTTCTAAAGTTTTTAACGGATCCAAGCATTGTTGAGCCCATTATTGAAATTGTGAGTCCTCCTCTGCTTCTCATTTATTCCATGAATTTCGTCTTAAACACAGTTTGACCTCTCATACAGAGTTATGGGTTTCTAGTCATGTAATTTCTGGACTTTTGTTGAGCTCGTTAGTATCAACCACATGAGTGGAATTCCTCAGACAAATCTAGATTTGAAAGCATGTCTTAAGTTGGCCTTCTCCTCTGGGTTTATTCAAACACAAACCAAAGGTGAACCATGGCCTCCCAAAACAACCAGAAAAGCAGACATACCTAGCGTTGCATAGATGCTGGGTTCCATCTTGGTAAGGAAGAGTGTTTTCCTTGTTCTAGCCTTGGTTCCATCTCGGTGAGGAAGAGTTTCTTTTCCTTGTCCTAGCCTTGGGAGAGGAACTCCGGAACAGAGGAAGTCTGGTGCTTTCAGACTAGTAGCACTAACAACACCTTTTCAATTGCATTACTTCACTCTGTTTCTGAATGCTGTGATGATTTTTCTTCCTGCCTGTGTGTCATTCCTGAATGTGCTTCTATCTACTGGAAGTAGTGATTTGGCAGGCATCGGCACTTTTTCCATGTTTAATTAATTCCTCTAATTTTGTGGTAAATGAGAATAATGGGGCTTAATTTTGCTATTTATGTAAAATTGATTGGTAATTATGGAGAGCACAGGAGATTTGGCTTTACAAACGAAAATTAAGTGACCTCTCCATCATGGTGCCTTGGCATGCCTCGTTCACTAGTAGGAAAAAGCAGAAATGGCAGCAAAGCAGATGTTGAATGGGAGATGAATGTAGGTTTTCTGACTTCTGCAGAAGTTGAAACATGGAAATCTGTGGGGTCTTGTTTAAAGACCTAAATGAGCTCAAACCAGAATCATCTCAAAGAGAACATATGAAGGACAGAAGCCTGTTTCGGTTTTATCATCTCATATTTGGTATGGTTGGTCACTTTAATTCCAATATATTCTAATCTATTGTGCTCTGATCAAAGGATGGATAGTGAGTGGGGGGAGAAGAGGCCTTATATCGAAGTGATCTATGCTAGAGGCAGATATCATAGAAGAGAGTCTCAAGATGGAAAGATTTTAGAATTATTTTTTCTCTTGAAACTTTAGATACAACTCCAGATGATCCTTGATTCTCAGTAAATGATACTTATATTGTATGCAATGAGAAACAATTTCCTATAGGTAGATATCTAGGTATACATGTCTGTATCTACATGGCTCTCTCTCTCTCTCTCTCTCTCTCTCTCTCTCTCTCTGTATATACACACACATTTCATCTTTGCTTTCTATCCAAGAAGACTTAAGCACCCTACCATAACAATGAGAATTCTTATCATCCCTGTCAGGAACTAGTTGTTATCATGATGGGATTTGTTTGTTAAAGGCAAAAGAATTTGGTTTTGCTTCTGTTTGGCACCACCAAAACTCAATTCTTTGATGGACAACATTAAAATTATAGCTAGATGGCAAGGCATGTACCTTTACTCTGGTAGGGACATGGCAGACATTGAATTCTAGAAGCTGATGTCCAGCCACAAAGATCGGCAACATCGATTCATGTTATTTAGCCACATAGAGCTATTAAAAATTATTGACGGGGATGCCTGGTTGGCTTAGTTAAGCATCCGACTTCGGCTGAGGTCATGATATCGCATTTCACAAATTCAAGCCCCATATAGGGCTCTGTGCTGACAGCTCAGAGCCTGCAGCCTGCTTCAGATTCTGTGTCCCCCTCTCCGCCCTCTCTCTGCCCTTCCTTGCTCACGCTCTCTCTCTAAATATTAAAAAATAAAAATAAAAAAATACATTGACAATATCTTAATCAGCTAATGTTAATTACACATTATAAATCTTTAAGAGTTCTGAGAAGAATAGTTTAATATATATAACATTGAAATAAGTAGGATGCTTTTATCTCAGTTCTGCCCTTAAGGTATTTGCCTGATTTTGCATTACAATGAAACATACAGAAATATCTGGTAGTACCTATTTTCCCCTAAATTAACTTTTTTCTCCAATGAAGAAATTCACCATACCTGTGCTTTGTAAGTCAACGTGAGGTTACAGGGAAATTAATGTTTAAGAGAGCCTCTGCCTCTAGCTGAGAACAAGAGCAGACTGTCCAGAACTCAGTGCCAACAGGATGTGCCCGGGGTTTGGTAATTCCCTGGCCATGGTCCATTTAGAATCCTATCACTGTGGATCAGGCTGAGCATTCTAAGTGCTTTAGAACATTCCATCCACTGAGGTTTAAGGTAGAAAACAGAGTTGAGACAACAGAGAAGCCTAGGGGATCAATTGAAAATATCACTACAAAATGAAAAATATTTCCTTAGTTTTTTTTGTTTTTTGTTTTTTTTTTATTGATGCCACACCTGTGGTCTCCCAATATAGTTTTGATATCATTAAAACTCAGGGACATGCATTGCCATCCTGAAAACAAATTTAAAAAGTAACGAGGCAAAAACCCAAATTCATTCTTTGGGATTTGCTTTCTTCCTCTCAAAAACCTACTTTATGGTAGGCCAAATCAAATAATCATTACTTGTTAAAACTTTGGGGAAGATAGGTGGCAGCAGTAAAATGTTTGGATTTTCCTAAATCATCACATATAATTGGAGAAATTAGTTAGAAAAACCAAATTCATGATTTCAGAAGAAATTGAGGTGATGAGGTGTGCCCCAACCCACAGAATATAAGCAGGTATTACCATCTGTGTGAGAGAAAACAGTGGAAAGCAATGGGGTATCTGTCAGACCTGAAAACAAGAGAAAGAAACCCTGAAAAAGCCAACAGATACTAACTGAAATGCATGTCAGGCCAATTTTAAAATGGCAGCTAAGGGGCGCCTGGGTGGCTCAGTCCGTTAAGCGTCCGACTTCGATTCAGGTCACAATCTCGCGGTCCGTGAGTTTGAGGCCCGCGTCGGGCTCTGGGCTGATGGCTCGGAGCTTGGAGCCTGCTTCTGATTCTGTGTCTCTCTCTTTCCCTGCCCCTCCCCTGTTCATGCTCTGTCTCTCTCTGTCTCAAAAATAAATAAACGTTAAGGAAAGTTTTTTTAAAAAATAAAATGGCAGCTAAAACTGGCACTGATTTTGCTCTATCCTATGACAGGAGGGTGCTTGTTAGGCATGAAGGAGCTAAGAGAGAAGTCTTGTCTGTATGAACTCTCAAAATTAACCCCCCAGGGTCCTTTCAGAATATGGCTCTACATCAAGGAGAAATTGCTGGGAATGGAATAAAAATTGACCAGGAGAGATAAAAATATGAGGAACAGAGATAGGAAATTAAAAAAAAAAAAAAAAAAGGCAGACCGCTATGTTTTCAATACAACATTTAATAGTAAATGAAAGTACTTAATACTATATAATACTACACTAAGTAGTAGTCCAGCTGAACTTCACAATTTGAGTTCACAGAAACTAATTATGAGTAAAAGAAAAGTATTCAGGTTAAGTCTCACGCAAAGTTGTGATAAGAAAAAAAAGAAAATAAGTAGTAGATTATATTCTTCTAGAGGATAAAGCATGCCAGAATATGCTCAAAAAACAGATTAAAATTGTGAAATTTTATTTCAAAACAATCTAAAAGACACTAAGAAAATGATAAAAGACATGAAAATATAACATCAATCAAAATAATAATTGAATGTAGATGACAGTTTAAAAATTAGAAATAAAAATTTAAAGAATTTGGAAATAGTGGCCATACTAGAAGAAATAAAAGAATAAATAAACACAATAAATAACATCTAAGAAAAATAGTAGGTGCAAAGAAGGATGTTTTTAAAAATAATTAAAAAAAACCCAAAGAGATAGAAAGGATTTATATGAGATTGACAAATATCAAAGATAGGCAAAAAATGTTTTAACTCTATAGATAATAGGAGTTCCTGAAAAAGGATACTGCAGCAAGGGAGCAGAGCAAATACTAAAAGGGATAATTAAGAATATTTTTTTTCTTGAGTCAAAAAAAAAAAAAAACCCAAACAAACAACGACGACAACAACAACAACAAAATGAGGAGGGGCACCTGGGTGGCTCAGTTGGTTGAGCATCAGACTCTTGATTTTGGCTCAGGTCAGGATCCCAAGGCCATGAGATCAAGCTCCGCATCAGGTGCGAGCTGACAGTGTGTATCCTGCTTTGGTTTCTGTCTCTCTCTCTCCCTCTGCCCCTCCCCAGCTTGTATGCATGCATGCATGCACACACTCTCTAACATAAAAAACAAACAAACAAACAAACAAAAACCCTAAAAATTAAAGTGCATATTAAAAAGGCTCACTTTTCAATATCAACCAACTGCCAGATACATTCTAATAGAATGTCTAGATTTTAAGAGAAACAGGAAAGGAAAATATATGAGGCATCTAGGCAAAAGGAACACATGACTTAGGAGAGAAAGAATAATCAATTTCATCAGACTTTTTGATAGCAACACTTTATTACAGAAGAAAATGTAATAAAGAAGATGTGAGTGAAGAGTTAATGTCTACCAAAAAGAATCTTCTAGTATAAAAGGCACAGATAAAAATAATATGTAAGGATATCTTCCCATCATGGTTTTTGTTTGTTTTTAAAGAAATCTACTAGAGAATTAGCTTCAGATCACCAGAATGACTAGAGACATCAGTGCAAAAACTGGGATGGGACATTAAATGAACTTGTATATCTATGACGAAAAACGGAGATTATGCTAAGTAGTGGTTATATGATCTGACAGTGCAGACATAGTACAACCAAAAATGGAGGAAAATTGAAAGACATGTAAAAAAAATGTTGTAACTATTTTCAGGAATAATAATTGGTGATGTTAGTATTGTTATTCTGAGATTCATGTATATATACAGATGTAATCTGGGAAAATTATAAGTAAAATTCCTATAGTCCCAGATTGAATTATAAATATTATTATAAATTCATGAGGTATTCAGGCTTTGAGCATTAATTACTAGTAACATTAAAACAAGCAAAAAAAGCAAAAACAGAGCAATACAATGTGTCTTTGGGTAAAACAACACATTACCAGCCTGTGTCTTGCTAAAGGGATCAAACCTGATCTGGGTTTGGCTGTCAACTTGTGAGAAATACTCAGGACAGAGGAACATGTTCAATTGCCCATAAGTGTGTAAACAACAAATCCCAGACAGTGGGAAACCCCCACCGGTCAAATGGCCCAGGATCTTTAACAGATAAATACTAAGAGATGGAGGAGGAAACATCTTGGCTAGGAGACCTTCTCCATCTTGATGGTTTATTGGAAAATAGAAGAAAAAATTAAGAATTCATGTAAAACTTTCAGAATTATTTAAAACCTTGGTTTTATGATGAGAAAATTTAGGAAAGATTTGAGGATTCAACTCATGACAATGATAGTAATAACTATTTATGAAAGGCTATCATGTGACTCTATACTATACTATAATGTATTTATTATCTCTAATCTTCACAATGGTTCCGTGAAATAGTGACTATTATCCCCATTTTATGGTTGAGGAAATAGAGACACTGAAAGGTTAAGTAAATTACACAACAGACTTATAGCAAAGTCAGTGTGCCAACTGAGGCCTATGGACTCCATATAGCCCATAATTTTCAACGACATGATGTAACAAATTATATTTAAAATGTGTGTTAAGAAGCCTACGTTGTAACCTTAATGTTACCACTTAGGAACTTAAAAAGGCCATTTGTGTTAATATGTCCTTTGTTATTGTCCAGACATAAAGCTAAGAAGAATGGTGTGGTATTACTACTTGAGTATTAACCATAATGGTATCTAAGCATCCACATATCCAAAAGAATTTATATTGGACATAAATTTTTGGCTCGCTAGAGATGTCATATTTTTAACTCCTTTTCTGTGCTTTGAGAATAATTGTCAGCCACTGCTTCTAAACATTTTATCACTTTCAATCTTACTTTGCACCTCTCATTTTATGGAGATTTTGTTTAGCTACTTAAAATCTTGGTTTCTGATAGCATCAGAACAAGAAGATTTTGATGATGCCCCTGAGGCAAAATGAGAAATCATTAAACTGTATCAGTATTCTACAGCTGGTCCCTCATACTATGGAACTAAGCTTCTTGAAGGAAATAACTGTTGAGAGGCTGACCCAATGTATCTGGTTCTCTGCTTAGCACAGCCCAAATATTCCATGCATGGTAAACAGGGAGAAGCCTCTTAATATGGCACTGATTTTAGGGAATTTCTCATTTTGTTTGACATACAAATTTATAATCCATTTCACCCCATAATATCTTTATTCAGACACCACCCTGGGAAACAGCATGATCTTTTAGCATCATGGACCACCCCAGTGATTTCTGGAAGGGATTGCAATAATAATATTTCAATTTGCTCTAAGGCCAAGAGCTTCATCTATTGAACTTTTCCTTTCTATTTCCTTCCCTGTCCAACTCATTCTCACTCAGCTTAAAGCTCATCTTGAAATGGTGTTAAATCTAATACCACTCTCAGATTTCATCAATCTTTGAAGTTGGCCGGAGCTGCATAGAGTAAAAAGGCAAGCAAAAAATGGGCCTCTATAAATTAGAGACTGGAAAATACCTATCAGAACACCCAGATTCTGATAAAACTTTCCCCTCCAATATACAGGGTTTGAAAATTGAACTGGTTTTCTCCTCTAAAATGCCTTAAAAAAAAATTTTTTTTTTAAATCTCCTTTGTAATGGTTTGTGATTCCTTGGGCATCCGTTCACTGTTCCATACTACTTCAGTTTCTTTACTTTTGATTTAAAAATAAAAGTGATAGCTTTTGCCATACTACTGATTGCCCGGAATTCTGTTTCTCCATCATCTGCATATTATTTAGTTCCTTTCCTGAAGGCTTTAAGGTCCTACAGAGTTGATATAAATGAAGTTGGACCCCTGCCCAGAAATACAGAGACCCACTGAGCAACATTTCACATTGAAGGTCAATGCATGTTTAAGGGTATAGAGAGAAAAAGATTAGCCATGGGTATGTTTCACATCTAGGAAAGATGAAGCCAGAGAAAATCATCCTCTCCTCCTTGGAAGACTTTGGATGAAGGGGATTCTTAGGAACTGTTTAAATGATGGATGAGAGACCACTAACTTTACAAAAATTGTGTATTGATAAATAATATAGTTTCTAATCATTTAGGTATTATAAGAAGATTATTACAAAATTGTGCAGCCAAATCTAGGTGAGGAGTGGCCCTTTAAATTTGATCACCCAAAGTATTCTTCAGATAATCTAATCTTCGCTTCTGAGTGTTGGTGTGTAGGTGTTTGTGCATTTATGTGTGGCATATCCAATTTTGGTTGATATGGGCAATAATTTTAAGGACAATATAAAATAAGATCCATAGAATCATTGGAAAATGTAATAAATTTGCACAGTGAAGTGTCTTTGGGATTGATTAGGGCTGTTTTGCATGACTTAGTAAAGGTGAAGTGTCATCTCTCTTCTCTTCAGACAAATGAGTTTAGTTATTTCAATGAAAGATTTTTATGGAAAATGATCATACTCTTTTCTACTATAAACTTTCAGACTATAATTTTTATAGCGGTCATGTCTCCCTTATATTTTATTTGAAATTCAGACTTCTATTTCTCTTTCAGTTTTTAGAGGGAACTTAATTTACTTAGTGATTTATCAAAATATTGTGATCATCAGTAAATACCCATAATCTTGGTTTTATTTATTTATTTATTTATTAGCTGTAAGTAAGAAAAACATCAGGAACCCCTGGAAGATTTAATCACAGGTTCTATTTTAGACCGAACTTTGGCTGAATGGCTTGGGCAAATCACTTAATATCTTCAGACTTCAGCTTCCCCATTTTTCCCAAATCCAGAATGTCTAAAACTTTTATTCTCACCAATACCAAGCTAATAAATGAATATATGCATGCATGGGTTGATGCAGGGATGGAAGCATGGGTGAATGCATGGTTGCATAGATAGATGCATGTTTGGGTGTGTAGATGGATAAATGGTTGGATGTGTAAATGGGCACATGGACGAGTACAAAGATGGGTTTGGGGTTGAATGCATGGATGAATGCATAGATGGGTGCATGGGTAAGTGCATGGATGGGTTCGGGGATGAGGGCGTGGATGAATGCATAGATGGGTGCATGGGTGAGTGCATAGATGAATGTAAGTTGGATACATGGATGGACTCATGGACTGAAGGATGGTGGGAAGGAAGGATATAAGGGCACAAATAAATGTTTAAAATTTATAAAAAAACATAATTCAACAGAAGAAAAGTGTACAAAAGTAAAATTTGAGAAACTGCTAACATTTACTGAAATGTTCATTTGCTCCCAAAAGACACTATTGTGCCTAACATACCTTACAAGTAATCTTTAAAACTTTGTGCCAGGCCCCATGCTATATAATGTTTGGTATGTTTTCATTTGTAAGGGGCCTCTGCGGTTGGTACGGCTGGCACTTTATGGCGAAGGTCCTCCATCTTTACAGTAACGACTTTGCAATTAACAAGAACAACTTAGCTTCTATCCAGTCCAGCTCTTTGTCAGATTTGCAAAAAGAGGTACTAAGCATCAGTCTGAAGGGTTCCTCAGTCCATGGAGAGCCCCGTGATATACATAAAGCCAAGGGGAGAACTATTGTGTTGTTAATTTGTTTTGTTAGATTAATGATTCTTCTGTTAATATTTAACCTTTTGTCAAATTGTGATGCATAGGGTTGTACATCTAGATCAATACAAATGAATAATGGGACAGGCATATTTTTTCATCTCATTTCTTTTCCCACTAGTACACACTGTTTTATTGGCAATATGTTTCAAATGGCCTGTAATTAATTAAACAGAGAATGACGTATCCTTTTACCACGTGAAAAGAAACACCATGGTGCAAACTACTGTCTTCATTCTTCCTGTGAAGCAAACTGGGACTGATTTAGATTTTTCCTACATTTTCTTCCTGTTTAATCTTTCCTGAGGATTTGGAATAGTAAAGGAATCTCCTTGAGGTCTGGTTTGAGAGGAGGGAAATGGTATGCCTCATGGAATGCTAGCATATCAGGTGCAAGGCACTATGTCTAAAGAGGCAAATCTGAAAGCTTCTATGCGTGTTAGTGATGAGCAACATCTAAGGTCTAATTGGCAGTGGTGCTAAATAAGAAATGAATGAACACCTGGGAATTCCTTTCAATAACATGGTCTAAAATTATATTGCTTTCTCTCAGAATAGACAAGAATGATAAAGTACAGGTCTCCTTAGTCCCTCACAATATCACTTTGCCAGTTCTTAATTTTAAAGGCATCCTTGTTTATCTATTCTTTTAATAAAATTTGTCATGGCAAAATCTTCATCCCACACAGTGCCCGGGCTATAGGACACAACGCCTTGGAACAAGGTATACGCTGAATAAATCTTCTCCGCTCTATTCTTTTTTTTTAAATTGTACTCCTTTTTTTTTTTTTTTAAACATTTACTTATTTTTGAAAGAGAGAGACAGAACATGAGGGGGAGGGGCAGAGAGACAGAGGGAGATACAGAATCCGAAGCAGGCTCCGGGGACTCTGAGCTGACAGCAGTGAGCCCGATGTGGGGCTTAAACTTAGGAAATGTGAGGTGTTGACCTGAGCCAAAGTCGAATGCTTACCTGACAGAGTCACCCAGGTGCCCCTTCCCTGCCATATTCTTGCTGACTGGTTGTTTCCTTCCTTCCTGAGAAGAGGCATCAATTTTACCTCACATTTGTGTAATTGAGAGTTTCTTAGTGGTTTCTTACTTGGGTGGTGCTTGAGAAACAGAAAACTTGCAGAACAGCAGTGTTTTTCTTCAATTACCTTTTCTCCCAGGACAGGAGATCACAAGACCACTGTCCAGTGCTGATAATCTGGTTAATAGATGCCTTTGGTCATGGATTTACATCTGGGATTTAGCTATGTAAACTTTGCCAGATATGAGAACCTCTGCTTGGGAGCTGTTTCCCAAGGCAGCAATTTCCTGTGAACATCAGACCCTTGTAGGACACATTTGTTTCTTTCTGACTAGGGGCTGTGTAACCATGGGCTGCTTTCATGTCCTCTCCAGCTTGAAGGTGCACCATTGCCCTTTCCCTCCATGCTGCCAATCTCAACGACAGGAACAATCAGGTCTTAATGTTGAAGGGCACTCACATCAACCCCTGTCTGTTTCCACCGACCTGTGGGTACAGGTTTCCTGACTGATGGCTGACCTAGAATCCAAATGAGCTGAGTCCAAGCTGAACTTGCTTCTCTGGTTGATGTTTTAGCCATCTGTTGACCCTCTGTAGCTCAGTCAAGAGTTTCTAGCCCTGACAGCACAGATAAAAGAGACATGGGTTGAATTTGCCAACTTTTCTGTATTTTTGTTGCACTTTTCCCTATATTTTTTCTATTTCCCAAATCAGTGGGCATATTTAAGTTGCATGAAAGGCCCACTATTTGCATACGTGGTGTACTTAGCTATTTCTCCCTCTAAACTATAGGGCCAAGATAATTCAGGTCTCATTGGGATCTGCTCAAAAATGTTGGTGGAATAAATGAAGTGATAGGTGAATGAAAAGATGGTATGCAGGTGAATCCAAGGTGGATCTGCACCCATGGCTAATGATGAAGTCAAGGATTTTATCCAACATGCATATATCAACACTGACTCTGTGGTCTGATTTAACTTATCTTCTCTGAAGATAGAACCATGAACCACATTAGTAGGACAACAGCTTTGAGTTCTTCCAGTTAGTGGTGACAGAGCCAATCACCACATGACCAATGCTATAATAATTAGCATATGAGTACAATAATCACCAGGGCATGTCTCCCTAGTCACTGTTAAGACTGGTAGTACATTTGCATATTGGCCTCTGCCCCTACTTGGTGCCTTTAATGCTAGCTCTCTTCCTCCCAGACCCCCCCACTCCACACTGCTGACCGCTGCCTCCAGAGTGTACACACCATGCTCCAACACTCCAGTGCCATTCTGGGCACTGGGCCTTCTCATGCTTGGCCTTCTTTTGAACCTGTTCAAGTGCTCACACAATGCTTCCATGCTCTATCTTACGTGGACAATTTGTATGGCTTCAATATAACTGACCCTTTGCTTTGCTGCTCTTCAGATAGGAGCAGCAAGGTAATTATCTCAGGTGATTACTCCTCCAGCCCTTTAAGTCAATATTCCAGAGGCTGGCCTATCCCTTAAAAAGGAGGATCCCATAGGCCTACACCTGTGATAAAGGGTAAAATTGGGAACTCAAGGGGGGGAAAAAAAAGGACTTGAGCAGAGTACCAATGACTGAGAGCTATCAGGCAAACAGCATCATGAGCTCTTAAACCATTTGGGTCACGGAATTCCTGGGACTCTTCTTTAGAAAAAAAGTGTGTCCTAACACACTGTAAAATTTTGTGCAACAATAGCTATTACAGTTACTTGGAACACTAACATATTGACCACTTTCTATGACCAAAGCCCTCAATTAATCCTCCTAAAACTTTGGCATAGTAGATTCCATTGCATTGGTTTACGACATAGGAAGGTGAAGCTCAAAGAGATTATCCATCTTGACCAAGCTCATAGAGTTAGTGAGTGGAAGAGCCACTCTTCCACTCTTCTGGAAGAGTGGACACCCAGTCAAAGTCCTTAACGACTATCACTTCCGGTTCTCCCCCTCCCCCAAATAAATGGGTCTCTTTGGGCAACAGTATCTTCTTATTTATAGAATACAGAAATAGCTTTGTATAATATCAGGTTTCTAGGAAGACTGCAAATATCAGGAAATAACAATGTTGTCAAGCACTTTGCATATAGAAAATGCTAAATCAAGCTAAATTAAATTTGACAGAGTTCTAGACAGTTAAGAAGCCTTTATTAAACCCCTGCTGTGCTGGGCACCCAGCCGTGACTTGGGTTAAGCCTAATACTACTTAATTTATGAAAATGCTGTTATAATTATTCTGTTTCTTACATTTAGGTGCCCTCAAGAAGAAAGTACAATTTACAATTAAATATAAATTATTTATCCCAATTTTCTGACTTCTATTCCATCCAACACCCTTTTAAGAGGTACCTAACTATAGTAGACACATCTTACAAGGTCTTGCATAATTCATGATTACTGCCCTTTGCCCACAATTACCCCTTCTTTGACACTCATGGAGGTGGGTTACCTAGAGCCATGTTTGACCATTTATTCCAGGTAGGGCCAATCAAGCTTGCTCTTCTGTGAATTTTATATTTAAATTTAGAATCTGTTCCTTAGTCTTTGCATGTGACTGGCATGTGATATGTGAATTATTTAGACAGAGACCTGGGGGGGGGGGTGGGAGGGTGGTGGGGGGGCAGACTGCAGAGGGGAAGGAGAAAGCAGAAGAGAAACAAAGATGAGAAACTTTGTATCTTAAAAGAGATCGACACAAAGCAAGAGCATACAGGAGCCATGAAGAGAAATGTAGAGTTGAAAGCAGAAATTCCCAGAAGAACCCCTATGTGGTGGTAAAGCTGCCCACTCATAATGCTGCGCTTTGTGGAGTGAGGACTTGGTCCTGACAAAGTATATTAAAAGCATGGGTAACCAAGGATGCCTTTAAAATTAAGAACTTGCAAAGTGATATTTTGAAGGACTAAGGAGATTTGTACTTTATTATTGTTTTCTGGTCTGGGAGAAAGCCTTGAAATTTTAGACCATGAAATTGGATGGGATGCCCAGCTAATGTTTCACTTCTTATTTAACAATGATTTGCCAGTAATGTCCCAGGTGTTAATAAAGGACACAGTGTTGGGACTGACTGATAGCTTTACCTCTTCTGCATTCCTCCACATATCCCTTCTGATGTCAAGACTAACTTTCTGGTTGGACTACTTGGTTTTATGTTTTTGCTTTTGTTTTTGTTTTTTTTTTTTTTCCTTTGCAGGATATGCTGCCTGTATAAGGAGCTCCTTGGTGAGGTAGGTCCACCTCAATCAGAGTGAGGTCATAGAGAAGGTGATGGTAAGGCTCCTGCTATTCTTTTTATACCTCATGGCCTCATCTGGATTGGTAAACCCCTGATAATTTACCTGTGCCTTCACCCACTTGAACTGCTGACCTTTTGTGTTGTCTTCCAAAGTTTCTTGACTGCATGTTTGATGTACTCATGACTCTGATAAGGGTCAGTTCTGGTCTTGACAGTCATTCCAGAACATTTATGAAAGCCCTAGGGTAAGAGCTGAGAACATGCAGTTTATGAAAGAGCCTTTAGGTTTGTGAGATGTAGCCTTGCTTTGGATTCCTTAGTAATGAGAGAGACCATTAGCTCCCTCCACCCCCAAGCAACTGTATTTGTATTGCATTATAAACCAACTCATTAAAGAACAGAAGGCTTATGCCAGGCCTAATGATCAACTCTGCAACTAGAAAGCATTATAGTTTTGCTTCTTGTTTTATTTTCCCTTTCACATGCATGAGATATGGGGGCCTTTAGTCAAAAAGTGTCTGAGTGAAGCTGAGTCATCTGGTGTCTGAAATGAGACGTTTCCTGTAATCAGTGTAAGGTGGTCCCAGAACAGACCATGAAGCTCCTCACTCTCATCCAGGGTGGTGAGGAGGACTCTCCAGGCTGGCAGAGCATCCCCGGTTGTATCTGAAGGGTGGAGCAGAAGTGTACACTGTAACTCTCCAGGTTTGGGCTGCCAAATAGACCTTGAATGTCAAGATGTCAGTGGTAAAAAATTTGGCATTCAGATTACCAATTGCATTGTCCCATTCAGAACAGGTGGCTCATGTGGATGAAAATTGGAAAGTCATTTTGTATCCATTTTATAAAGCTCTCTCATTGAGTAAGCTTTCTAGTTATCTTTGTTCAAACTCTACTCCCTGCCAGCCTATTCCTGTTGTGAATACCTTTTGGGGTATCTTTGCAGGTCACTAGTGTCCCTTTAACCTTACTGTCAAAAGCAATGGATCTCCTTCTTCAGCAGCCATCCTGTGCAATGCGACATCTGGTCCAATCTCATTAAACTAAGCTTGGGTACCATTTTACCCAAGGTGGACCAAGTAGAATCCTTTTCTTCTAAAATGGAATTGAGATCAACAGAAATCAGGGAGACTGTCTGCATGTGGCTGGGCATGTAGCATCTATACTCAGGAACTAGTGAAGTAGTCTTTTGTTGTGCAGCCTGGAGCAAAACGAGGTAGCCTTCAAATGATGCAGATTCACAGAGAGAAACAGAAAAAAAGGATTAGGAGACAGCATTGTATGAATTCCTGGAAGCATCCTGGGTCCAATGTGAACCTTTCTTGAGAACTGGCTTCATTCCTGACCTTGGTTTCCATGTAGGGTAACAGCATAATCTGGTTTGTCCAACTAATTATAACAGTGCTCCCCTTCACTGTTGACACAGTAACGTCCACAGACATCCTATTTCTTAGGAACATCAATTTTGTTTTTGTAAGAGAACACCCCTTTTGCTCTCTAGTTCCAGTTGGTTTTTCTCACTTGCATTACAACCAATGCATGTAGCAGCCTTAACGAATAGGCATTTTAGTGAGTTATCTTCATTTTGCAGACGAGAAAACCAATGCTCTGGGGATTTAGGCAAATCATCCAAGATCAAACATCTAATAAAATGGTGGAGCTGGGGTATCAACCAGACCTGGCCACCTCCAAAGCCTGCGCAGTTTCCATCAGGCTTCAGTGTTTCTCAAGGACACAGACATCGTTGTTTGTGCAGTCAACAGCAATTTTGTCTGTCTCAAAGCCTCTGAAGACAGATTGGGTGTCCAAAAAATGAATCCCAAACTTTTCTGATTAAATATCTGCTTTCCAATTGCTCTTTGAAATATGGGAGAGAAAATGGCAATGCTGATGAAGATGAACTCATGCAGAAGCCTGAGCTGAATTTGGGAATGATGATTAGTGAATCCAGGGCTGGTGAGAAACAAAGAGGTTGTTTGCCTTTTCTCTATTATCCACGTGTTATTGAAAAGGTGGACAAATCTCACCTGAGAGCACTGTAATGAAATGGTCTTTTGGATAAGAATCTGAATCCAACAGAGGGACAATAAATTAAAGTGTATGTGTTCTTTGTACTGTTCTGGTTTCATTAGCCACTGGACCACATCTTTTTCTATTATTCACCAGGGATCACTACACAGAACAGCAGTGAATGCAGCCACTGGCTGAGTGTGGAAGGCCCATTAGACACCAATTCTTAGCCTTTTTTCTCCCCAACCAGGTAAAGTCACATCTTTCAGAAAGGAGAGGCATTATATGTGTTTTTAATTAACCTTACCTGGGTGCCAACTCTTTTCATATAGGTCAGCTCTGACACAATGAGTACAATGTGGCTAGATTTTCTCTTGAGGGATGACTGGGTCCTGGTTGTAAATGCAGAAAGCCTTTTTGAACTAGACTTCCCTAACACACACAAAGTCTTCTCCCCAGGGCTTGGATCCACCAGAGGAACACCCACCTCCTCACCACCACCCACAAAATCCAAGCACCTTTCCTGGTATGTTCCTTTTTGACAGAAATGAAGGACCTTGGAAGCTAAAAAATTCCAAGCCCAATAGAGGAGTTCTGCTGGCTTGCTTTTACAAGTAAAGTGCTTATATTTTTCTCTGCATTTCACCCTGTCTTCTTAATGGCAAAGGAAGTGGTGCTAATTTTACTGGTCAGCAATCAGAAGAGATCAATAGAGAGCAGAGGTGCCAATTTGTAGAGGAGGTGTTATTTTTAAACAGCATGCCAAACTCCAGAATTATATTGAGTTTTAAGGGCAAAGGATGGGCAAACCGGGTTTAATAACTTTTTATTCTTTCCAGTTTCCAATATGTCATTGTCTCACTTGCTAAATGTAATTTGCTTTTGCTGCTTCCTTAGGGGAGGGGTGGTGGGAAGAAAGAGAAAGAAAGATGAAGTCAGGGGAGAGAAGAAAAGAATTGGAAAAGCTCCATAAATGATCAGGGCCCAGAGGATGACATAATACCAACTAGTAACTTTAAATTGTCTGGCAATATATGCATTGCTGACTCTCTTATTGGCCGGTCCCCACTGAGAAAGATTATTTAATGCAAATGTGTCATTTCATTATAATTCTCCAGCTAGAGTAAATCAAATTTCAACATTTGCTCAACACCGAGCTAAAGCCACAGACAGAGAACAGATACGGTTCAATGCCTGGGGTAATTTCTCCTCTATCAGGTTCCTTTCTCAGGGCAAAGTTGTCCAATTTGGCTATTTTACTGGTCGGACATTATGAAAGAAGTCCCGGAACCATTGAGCCTCCTCCGTATTTATGTAATGGACTCCAGAACGGACTAAGTGGTGTGGTGGTGTAGGGTCTGATTCTGAAGGAGAACAGTTTAGAATAAGATCATTCTTGACCTCCCAGTTGGTAAACAAAAGTTCATTATCACCATTGATGGGAAATGTACCAGTAAAGGGGCTTCTGAGAGTAGCAGAAGGAACATTTGATTTTTCAGAACATTCCTTCACATTTTTGTTTGAAGGAAAATCTATCCTTTTTGTTTTAACTACTAGATATTCCAGAAGAGGGAAGTCAGATTATTTTGTAACGATTACCTAAAATTGGAAGGGGTGCAAATCGTACTTAGCTCATATTTGAGGGGAAAGTGCAGATGAACAGACCATGTGTAGAAAGCCATTCCCAAATGGTTCTTTCTCTATTTAGTTTAAGATATTTCTTTGAGTTGAGAGTCACGCATTCTCAAATATATTTACACTCAATTACTATACCAACATTTAGATCATTCCCAAGTAACAGTATGAAACCAGCAGCCTCAGAAGTATTTATTACTGAGATGCATGATTGGTGGCACAAAAATTGTTTTATAAAATACTCAACCTATCATTTTTGATTGCTGACTTAAGGTGTATGATCTGTATAAAAATATAAATTATTTGTGTTAAGGAAATGGTGATTAAATATGAGCTTTGTGTATTAGTCATTAATCTTTCCATTTAAATGCAAATTCTTCATTTCAACCACTACTTGAAGATACATCTAATAGGAAACAAGTTTGATCTTCTGATTTATTATTTCAGACAAGGTCTTTAAAATATGCATTTTTTTGTCATGGGGAAGGGTGGGTTCTATCCACATTCTTTAAAATGTGCTCTAAAAAAATCAGCCAACAAAATATTACTTCACACTCAAATATAAAAGTCTCTTGGGGGGCTCCTAGGTGGCTCAGTCAGTTAAGTGGCCGACTTTGGCTCAGGTCATGATCTCTCCGTCAGTGAGTTCGAGCCCCGCGTTGGGCTCTGTGCTGACAGCTCAGAGCCTGGAGCCTGTTTCAGATTCTGTGTCTCCCTCTCTCTGACCCTCCCCTGTTCATGTTCTGTCTCTCCCTGTCTCAAAAATAAATAAAACGTTAAAAAAAAATTAATTCCCTTGGTTGGCCAGCGGATGTCTAGCAGTGTACGCGTGTGTTGGGGATGGGGTTGTGTTTGAGAGTAGGGCATGGTAGTAGATAGCCACTCTCCCTCAATGATTCACAACTCTTGGATACTGGGGACCTCAGAGTTATTGTTGGATTTACAAATACTCATGCATCCACCAAGAATTCTCTTAATAGTCAAAAAGTAAATCTATCTTGCCTACATATTTTAATAGTAATTACTAGTATTCAATGGCAGAAATCACCATATTAAACCCTTAACTAGACTTACTCATTGAATCCTCCAAGTAACCCAGTGCTGTGCATGTTATTTTTATCCACAGTTGACAGATCAAGAGGTGCAACACAGATTAAGGAGTTGGTCTGAGATTATGTGGATGTTAAATAAAAGAGACAGAACTCTAACCCAGAACAGCTGACACCAAAGTCTGTGAATTCACCTCTAGACCCTGCTCTCTTCCTAGGTTAAATTTTATTCAAAGGCATTTAAATACTGATGTAAAACAAATACAATCCTCAAGTATGAGAAGGCTGAGAGCCCTTGCTCTAATTGAATGAGGACTTACATCTAATGGAGTTGGTTGCTGTCAGTTCTATGCTTCCTGAAACTAGGAGTTCAAGATGAGGTTGGGGAGAGAGCAACTGAGTGTATACAGCTCATCCATTAACTAACTTACCTGCCACTCAGTGGACACAATACAAACCTTACATCAGGTTCTCAGGTACCCTTCAGAGGGACGAACAATGGTGTCATAACTCCTAATAAACCATTCTGTAAATATAGCTCTCCTGTTCCATATTTGATAGCTGGGGCAATATGGCCCCAGAGGAAAAAAAAATAGAAGGAGAAGTATAGACTAAATTATAAAATGGAGCTTCTGAGGAGTATTTCCTCCTCTGATAATATTGGGGGTGGAAAAAAGCTTCTGTAACTTGCCACCCTGGGTAAAAATGTTAGTTATATCATCTGGCAGTGTCCAGTTAGATCACCCAGTAATACATTTACCTGAGGCATATGGAACATGGACAAGCTTTTTTTATCCAATAATTTTAGAGGCTGGATGGAATAGAAGAAAGAGTGGTAGACCAGTGATTTGTGAAATTCTTAAAGCAGCAACCCTTGGCAGAATTCACATGGGCTGTTGTCTTGCAGAGGCTGAGTGTTCTGAAATAGGCTGCAGGCAATCAGGGATCAGGTGCAAAGCCTTTTGTTTGGAGGTGTTGCACCTGAACCACTGGGGGGGCCTCTCTCAGTTCTTCATTAATGCTGCACCCTTTCTGAAATCAGCTGGAGAAAGAAAATTGATCAATTCATACTGAATAGAACATGTGTGGCAGAAATACCTGCGGACGAGGGATATCTGTCCCTTGCCTGCTCTGTCCTTCTTGGGAACAGCTCTTTCTTGACCATGTTGGGCTGGGGCCTGTGAGTAGCCCCCACAGGAGCATTCATACGCCCTGGAAATTGGCAAGTTGCATAAAGCAGGAATTATGCTACTGTTTCCCTGCTTCCTTCCCCCTCCCCTCTTCCCAGCCCTTCATAAGTCATGAAACACTTGCCAGCACAACCTCTGACTCTTCTCTGCCACCACTTGGGCACTCTCTGGTAGTGAAGTTCCCTGCAGGGTGCTTCAGTTTCTATGTCTATAAAATGAAAATACTGATATGAGTGCCTTATCACATAATTTTAGAGAGGATTAAATGAGATAATAAAGGTAAAGCATGCATCAGGTTGCTTGGTATTTAGTAAGTACTCAAGAAATTTTGGCTCCTTGTCATCCTCAGTGCCTTTCATTAACCAGAATAGATGTGATCTCTCTAATGTAAACCCTCTATTTGTTATTTCCCTACCTAAATCCTTTAGTGACCCCACCTGCCCCCACCCCTAGTATTTAATGAAACCTTAGTAAAGAAAATGAAGCAAATGGCCTATTTGGGAAGCAACCCAATGGCCTTAACCTACCGCTCCAGAGGGAGCGTTTCTCCTTTGCTGGGAATAGCCACAGAGGGTGTGTCCTTGTAGTTATTAGCAAACAATAAGGAAAATAAGGAAGGACAGGAAGGGCTACCATGTCTCATTATTGTGGGCAAGAGTTCCTGCAGGTGTGCAGCTGCGGAGAGGTCAAGTACTGGCAGAAGCTTATTTCAGACACTTGTACTTTTAGGTAAATGGACTACATTTCACCTCAGAGCTTTGGTCAAGAGCATAAGCTACAGTGTCAAGGGTCTTTAGTTTAGCGTCTACTCCACACTCTAGTAGCTACATGGCTGTCCATAAGTATTTTTGAAACCTTTTTGAGCCTCAGTTCTTCTGTGAAATGGGCATGTGAATGCCAGATTCATAGTCTCATTGTGAGCACTGAGATAACATTCAGCAAATCCTTAGCACAGTAACTGGTATTAGTTCTGCTGCTGCTGAATCCATCCTCCATGGACAAAGTGGTAAATGCAGTGATGAGAGAGGGCAAATGCAACTATTTTTTTTCCTTTTCATGCTCTGATGAGGCATCTGCTATAGTTACTTCTAAGATTCTAGAAATATTCTGTTCTCTTCAGGCACGAGTGGACACCAGGAAGACCATTTAGTGGCTGCATTCAGTTATTAAAACAAGAACAGTTCGTGGGGGATGTGCCTCACTCATGCTCCAGCGATCACTCTGGTCTCTGACATCTTGAGTATGCCCCAGTTTTACTTGCTGGTCTGCCCAGCCCCTAACCTGCTCTGAGCATTACTAGCCTGTAAGTGAAAGCTGGGAGGGGGGGGGGTCAGCCTCCAAAAACACAAATAATTGTAAAGGTTAAAGTAGTTCATGGCATTATAATTAACTGCTGTATTAGGTGTTTTACAATCTTGACACCACCACAGACAGAAATGTTTAATCAGAATAGAAAGTGCCTTGGAGTTAATCCATTTTCATGGTGGAAATTGCAGTGAAAGTGTAAAATCAGGCCAGCCTTCTTCAGAAGGAGAGCAGCCCATTTGCTTAGCAGGTTGGATGCTAGTCACTGTCTTTCCCTCTGCTATTAGAACTTCATCCCTCAGAACCTTCTATGCTGTAAAGCAACTTTTGTTACTACAGCAGAATCTATTTATCAGCCATTCTTGGAGTCAGGATTCTTTCTCTCTCTCCCTTTTTTTTTTTTTTTTTTTTTTTTTTTTTTTTTTTTGAGAGAGAGAGTGCAAGTGAGAGGCAGAGAGAGACAGAGAATCCCACAAGGGGCAGAGAGGGAGAGAAATAGGGCTCATCTGGGGCTCATGTTTTACCCCAAGTGGGGCTCAAGCTCACCCATTGTTGGACTGGAACTCATGAACTGTGAGATGATACCTGAGCTGAAGTCAGATGCTTAATGACTGAGCCACTCAGGTGCCCCTTGGGGTTAGGATTCTTAACAGGTTTTCCTTGTCAGAGTTTTATAAACCATGACCTGTGTATAAAAAATAGCACAGTGTTTCTCCTGGGTGAGCCTCAAAGAAGTTGAGTTTACCGAGTACAAATTTTGACTTGGACCTCTGACCCTCTCTTGCCCCCAGCCAGTGCTGACCAACCAGAAGGTGGGAGTTGGAGGTGTTCTAAAAGTGGCTATGCCTGGTCTATAATGACTTCTTGCCTTGTCATTATAGGTACACATGTGGCCCTTAGCACAATACCTGGCACAAAGCTAACCTTCTATAAGTGGTTACTCTTTTTTAAACAGGCTCTACCACTCTGCTACTGGACAGGGACAAGTTCCTTACCCACTCAAAAATCTCATTTCTTCACTGTAAAACTGACTTTGTGAGACCTGGCAAGAATCAGCTAACAGATACATGATCTCTAGGGTACAGTGTGCACCCCAAAGATGGAAGCTGTTAGGATTTTCTCGACTGTTATAATGAATGAACTGTGTTAGGGCACAGAGTGGGCTTATTGTGTGTGCCGTTATTATTTACAATGGCTACTTTGATAAACTCTGTCCTAGGTATAATATAAAGATCGTTCTATCAAATAACTCTTAGGTTCTCAGACAAATGTATTTGCTGATTTCGAAGCCTCTTAGTTTTTGCACTGGAAATAAATGAATATATAAAATAAAAATTTTAGACTGTGATTTTTTGAAGTCATAATCTAATGTTCTCTTTTATAATGGGATGTCTTCTCCTTGGAGGTGACTAATTTGTAAGGAGTTAGCCTGTACCCATTCTATAAATGATAGATTTGTGCCTGCCATTGCCCATCTGATGGGCAATTTAAAAATGGTTTCCTGCATGTGTACAATGCAGAGCTACCCATGCAAACAGCTCACTCTCTGAATGGGGAGCAAGCAGGCCCCCAACGCAGTCAGGTCAGGAGGGTGCCAGATCACTTCTTTGTGCAGTGAGTCTCTCCCAATCTGTGGGAGGTGGTTATTTTTAGCTCCCCACACCGTTTCTAGCACTGTCCCTCCTTTGGAGGCTGACAGCTTGTTCCAAGGATCTTAAACAAGCTGTTAAAAGCAAGAGACTGATGAAGGCAGGGAGGCAGCCTAGCAGCCAAGAAGGTGATTAGAGCAGAGGTCACCTTAGGTGTTAGAGGCAGAGGATGGCTTCGGTAGAGTGTCAAGCAAGTTGACCAACAAACTTTTAAAAGATGGCCTTGGTGACACTTGCCTGGAGCTTTAAAGAAACAATGCTTGAAAGAAGCTGAGAGCATGAAGGCAGCTGGGTACAGAGGCTGGCATGGATGTGTGACTTCTCACAAATAGCAGGAAGCTGGACTCCTGAGCTCAGATTGCAAATGCCAAGGGCAGAAGCAGGGAAAGAAATCCAGGGTCGGTGACATTCCCACAGGGCCAGCTGGTTGGTGCCTGTTCAGGCTAATTTGGGATGGCAGGAGGTCTGTGCTTGAGGTCATATCCATAATCATGCTGGTTAGTGTCAGAAGCCTAAACCACCCAGACAGTCCCAGGACACCTGCAGAGGACAGAGCTCCAAGGTTAAGGAAATAAGCAAGGACAGAATCTGTGAGCAAGTTAAGTCCCACTGGGTCAAATTTTTTTGTGGCAAGGAAGGAAGGAGGAGAGGCTGGGAACATTGCCTGGCTGAGTGGTGCCAAGTGTGCTGAGTGTCCTTAATAAATATTAAATAACAGTGGTGACATCATATCACATCAGGTGTGTTTTTGGGACTCAGGTAAGCCTGGTTGAACTAGCTCAGTGTGGCAGTCACCTGAGGGCTTGACCTCAAGGATCTTTAGTGTGAAAGGGACAAATGGGAAGCAAGACAGTAAATTCCAGAGACTGTAAGACCAGCAGCAGCTCTCAAACCTTCCAGGACATGATGGAGTTCATCACCACAACCACTGGTCAGCAGGCTGTTTGCCTGGCTGTTTTTATGTGCAGCAGATGGAAAGGTTGCAAGTGGCTTCAAGGAACACCCAGGGGGAGACAAGGGAGATGAAATTCTTTCCTTGCAAGTGTTCAGAACCCTGTGTGGGTCTTTGGGCAGGTTCAAAGCCCAAGGCAATGGAGAAGTGAGGTTTTGGCTGCTCAAGAACATAGCAAGGGAATGAACACCCTGCTGGTAGATCATGAAGCAAATATTCTCCACAGCCAAGGGTGGAGCTACAGAAACAGAACACTGGTCTCTGAAAATGGAGAATTTTCCTCTTGAGCCTCTTGTATTGTCCATTCCCATGGCCATTTTTCTGACCTTGAGATATGCATTGAGAATTCAATGACTTGCTCATTCATGCAACCAATATAACTGAACTCAGCTCACTCTCTTGGCTGTTGGTGAAAGACGTTGGACCTCTAACTCTAAATAAGTGACATGACCAGCTGATAATTGTGTCACCTGAAAGCTTGGAGGCAGTTGTTGGAAGAGGGTGGCCTTTGGAATCAGAGTAAACCTTGACTCAAACCCCATCTTTACTGTTTACAAGCTCTGTGACCTTAGCAATGCCACTCAACCTCCCAGCCTCAATTTTCACATCTATAATGTTTGGGGGGTGGATGTGGAATACCAGCTTTGTAAGGCTAAAAGAATGTGTCAGTCACTTGATAAACTATCTGGCAGAGTTTCAATTCAATTAAATTTATCAATCTATGTTAATAATAATAAAATTCAATAAATTAGAACCAAAATAGCTATCTTTGGGATCAGAATCTACTGATGAGCTGAAACAGGGTAAAACCCTACTGTTCTAGATTATCTTATGGCATTTAAAATTATGTCACAATTTTTTAAGTATGTGCTGTGGATAATTCTCTAGGATAATGTATTAGAAGCAAATGACATTATCCCCCAAATTCTAACAAGTTAACAATTATATGAAAGTAAGAGGAAAAGTTGGAGATTCTGGGACCACCAAGAAGAACTGTGTGTGGGCATTCATTTTTCAGCCAAACTGGGTATGTAGGTAGGAAAAAATAAATCAATGAGGCTAAGAGACAGAAAGGATACTTCTGGTTATGGGAAAATGATTGGAGAGGAAGAAGGATTCCAACAGCTGGGATGGGGCTGAAGAAGGGCATAGAAGAACAGAGACCACTATGTGGAAGGTATCTAAGTCAGCAGCCACCACAATAGTACAAATGAAGCCTCTGGAGATAGCCAAGCATTCCACATGGTGCTTCAGAACATGATCCCCTATGAGGAAGTCACCAGTGCTGATGCTACTTGAACAAAGAAGGACCATGAGTAACCAAGCAGCATCCATCTGCTTGAGCTAGAAGCAGGAGACTTGGGGAACATACAACCTATTAAATATAAACCCATATCACTGTAAATATTTTATATGGCTACATTTGGAGAAGGTGACATATTTTATACCTTCACTGTAAATCTAAGTACTTTATTGTTGCCAATTTTGCCATTGCCCTCAGCTAAAATGAGTCATTTATTGAGACTGACAGGGTTTGGTTATATCACCAGGGATCATTCCTTTCAGTGACTGACCTGATAATCTCTCCCAAGAAACTAATTGTCATCTATTGGAAAACACTGGAGACTTATGGGTATGTTTGCTTTTAAGTGATTCTAAAAGATATACAGCTATATGTGCATATATTAAGAGGGAAGGGCTTATCTTTTAGGATGTAGAAACTCAAGGAAAATGGTATAAAGGAAATCAGTTTCTAGGCTTTATTCAAATAAAAGTCAATAAAAATTCTCAATGAAGATCTCAATATAATTCATATTTTTGTATAAAATTAGGATTATGAATGAATACACAAAATGTGGTATATCCAATCCATGCAGGAATAGTATCTTGAGCTAAAAAGGAACACCATATTCAGACATGCTACAATGTGGATAAATCTCTAAAAGCAGTAGGCTGAATGAAAGAAGCCAGACACAAAATAACACATATTGCATAGAATGTCCAGAATAGGCAAATCCCTGGAGACAGAAAGTAGATTAGGGGTTGCCCAAGGTTGGGGGTGGGAACAAGGATTCACTGCTAATGGGCATTGGGATCTCTTTATGGACTGACAGAAATACTCTAAAATCAGATTGTGGTGATGGTCATACAACTCTGAATATAAGAAACAATTATTGAATTGTGACTTAAAATGGATGAATTTTATGGTAGGTACATTTTATCTCAAATCTGTTAAAATGAACAGGAGTGTGGCTTTTGATAGACGCAACTAGAAGTCTTTGGTGAAAAAGTAGGGACAGAAGTTTACACCCTCCCAAGGAGGATAATAAAATGGGACACAGGCTTAACCTGACAGGCTGAGCCACAGACCCTGTTCCTGTTGGTTTGCCAGTATCCCTCACAGCCTGGCAAAAATGTGACCAGTTTCCCTCAAGATTGGCCAACTGATACTTAACACATGTGTCAGTATACACACTCAGATGCCCTAGCTCAAGGGGGAGTGAGAAAGCTAAAACTGAGTGGACCAGTCCTCATAGGGTGGGCAGGGGAGGCATTGGAAGCACCAAAAAGGAAAACTGGATCATGTGTGAATTAGTCCCAAGACAGGAAGGTTTCAGCAGGAGTCGAAAGCCCAAACTGAGTGTGAGCCAGAGACTTCTTTTAAGTGTTTATTTATTTATTTTGAAAGAGCATGCACACAGGGGAGGGACAGAGAGAGAGAGAGAGAGAGAGAGAGAGAGAGAGACAGAGACAGAGACAGAATCCCAAGCAGGCTCCATGCTGTCAATGAAGAGCCCTATAGGGGCTTGAACTCATGAACTACAAGATCATGACCTGAGCTGAAACCAAGAGTTAGACACTCAACTGACTGAGCCACCCAGGCGCCCCCAGAGATGGTTGTTTTCAGAGCAGCATCCATGCTCTGGTACCAGTATGGAGCAGAGGTATCTGGGGCTCATCGCACAGCACACTGAGACACCTTGTGCTGCATTCTCCTTCAGTGTGACATGCTGCCAGAAGCAGCAGTCCAGCTTGTTATTCATAAATGTGATTGGGAACCACATTTGGTTATTTTTCCCCATCTGTCTAATTAAGTGGTAAGTCCCAAAAGGCAGAGACCAGCATGAGCTCTAGCTCATGCTCTCGGCATAGTTTTTGGTACTGAAAGAATATTAAACAATAGTCTAGTAATAAAAGACTGGCATTTTCCACAGAGCTTTTGTATCCGAGAGCAAAGCAACCCTTTGAATGGAGTTACAGGAGTTCGTTCTGGTTTTCATATTTCTCAGCAAGAGGCTCACTCCCCACCATCAATCACATTTTCATACCTGGTAAACCAAGCTGACAGGATTGTAATTGAAATAGTTTCATGTTGGAGGATAACCATTTAAGACTTCAGGTTATAACTAGTTCTTATTGGAACTAGGAAGCAACTGAAGAGTCAGCTTCATGTTAGTGCCTCTAGAAGAGGTTGAACCAACTCAATCCAATGCCTAGGGTGGTGCTGTCTAATGGAACTTTCTGAGATCATGGAAATGTCCTATAATATAGAAGAATATGTAGCTGGTGGCTACCATCTTGGACAACCCAACACTAGAGGTTCTCAAGTGGGGAAGATTGAACAGCTTTTTGATTACCCACATCAAAGTATTCATATACAACAATGAAAAGTTATCACTAGGAATAATTTTCATGGTGATCTCTTCTGTTGATTCAAAAAATGTTTACTGTGGGGTTTCTGAGTGCCAGGACCCACTCTAGACGCAGGAGCTAGCTCACTGAAAAAACCTGGCAAGGCCCCTGCTCTCAAGGAGTTTATAATTTTATGTTTAGAAACAAAAAAAAAAAAAAAAAAGGAAAAGGAAAAGTAAGAAGCCAATAAATCAATGGATAAAAATAATCTGTGGTTTCAAGAAGCACACAAAGTGATAAGATATATCAAGCTTCTTTGGACAGAGATGAGATCAGGTCTTGTTGAGAATGAGATGCAAGCTTCAGTTGGGAGAGCAGTGGGAAGAAAAGATCATTCTAGGCAGATGCACTATTCTATAAGGAAAATCCAAAATGGGGAAAGAGCTTGATGCCTTTGAGAAATTAAATGAAAGCCAGTGTGCCTGCACAAGGCAAGTGAAGAGAGATGAACAAGCACATGTTGGTGATGTAGGGCAGGAATCGAAGTGTACAGAGCTCTATATACTAGTAAAGTACATTGGAAAGTCTTGGGGTGATTTCAAGAAGAAGAATGGCATCAACAAGATATAGAATTTTACTCTGACTGTAAAGAGGAGAATGACTTGAAGGAGGGCAGGAGAGAGAGTGAGGACACCAGTTAGGAGGTTGCTATATTCAAAAAGTGAAAGGCAAGTGACGATGTAGCCCAGGGTATGAGCCTAGATGGAGGCTAGGCTAGAAAGGAGGGATTAGGAGTTCAGAAATGATTTGGGGAAATTGACAGATCTGACTGATGGGTTAGATATTGGAGTAAAGAGAAAATGGAAGAATCACAGGCCACTGCTAGGTTTCTGGGCTAAAAACTGGTGGAGTTGGCATTACTGGCAATAATGGGAATAGAATGGAAATATCTCTCCACTGTACTTCTTTGTTGGCTTTGTGTACTCACTAGTTCTTCTTGATTGTGGGAGGTTGGATGACAACAGGATTGAACTGGACCATCCTGTTAAGCACTGATGTGTGTGTTTCCAGATATGTCTCTTGAAAGTTCCTTTTATGTATTGGCTACATTTAACTCTAAAACCTATCATATTATGAAATAAGGAATATTTCGGACCATTGGTTCCCAACCTTTTAAAATGTGGCACCCCTCTGTAACAATGAAACATGGATCTCTGTAGAATTCTAATAATACTGGCTGTCTGCTTCCTTTAAATGGGATATGGGCTAGAAGAAAGCTGGCAAACACAGCCTCGGTAGGATTAGACTAACCTTGCAGTTTAACCAGCTGAGAATCTGGAAATGTAATGAAAATGTGACCTATAGGACAAGGGATGTTGCAGTGCTTTGCAATCCTGTTAGAATTAGAACAGTGGGGTTTTTGCAATACTGTTGCTCTCCAGGACTTCTGGAACCAGGTTTAAAACTGTGTCCCAGAAGTATGTAAGCATTTAAATTCAAGAGAGTGTTAAAAATAAAAATTAAAAAAAATTAAAAAAATAAATTCAAGGGAGTGTTTAAAGAAATCATAGTCTCCCATTTCTTGACTCATACTCATGATCCCTATCCAGGGGAGAAGAGAGAGTCTGTGCCCAGGGTAAGTAACACCGCCCTAGCTCTGTATCCTGGAAAGCCCATGTCCTGCTCTGTGCCTCATAAAGCACTCACTCTCAGGCCAGCCAGGGTCTGTATCAAGCCCTTGTCTGCATTATCACACTTGATCTTCACTAAAGTCCCTTGAGACATACTTCTTTTTTAAATGGTATGAACAGATGAGGGTGCTGAGGTTCGAAGTGGTAAAGAATAACCATTTTACGTGGGGTATCTGTTGATTAAGAAAATAGTGATAGGGGTGCCTGGGTGGCTTAGTTGGTTGGGCATCCAACTCTTGATTTTGGCTTGGGTCATGATCTCATGGTTTGTGAGTTCAACGCCCGCATCATCAGTGTGGGGCCTGCTTGGGATTCTCTCTCTCTCCCTCTCTTTACCCATCCCCCCCAAAATAAATAAACTTTAAAAAAGAAAAGAAAAGAAAATAGTGACAAATGACTATAATAAATTCAGTGGTTTTGGAGAAATTTGTATTTAATTCATTGCAACAACATCTATCAACTTTGGAAAATGAGTTGCCATGCCTTCATTTAATATTTAAACAATGTTTTGAATGTCATGAATTCCAGGCCTTCTTGCAATTTTCATCCCCCTCCCAGGAGTGCTTGAGTCATGATTGACATCTTCTGATCACACCAGAGCCACTTGTTCCAGATTAGAAAGTTGAAGTTTAAAGAGGGCAAGTGATTTGGCCAAGGGCAAAGAATTTGCCAATGGCATAATGGAACACAGACCTTGTCCTTCCATCTTTCTACTTAAAAGTTTTACTACTCTATCTTACTCCCTCATAAGATGAATGGATCATCTGCCTGAAGACCCTAGAAAAGGAAAGTGATTAAATCAGGATAAGCAGGAGGGCTGTAAATCCTACTGGTAGGAGTTGCTGGAAGAACTCTGTGGGGAAGGATCTTGAGGCCCTGTTTCACTGCAAAACATGCTAGTGACTGATTGATAACGTTTGCCATGAGTACATGACTGGGAGTTAAGGCACCTGCGCCATGCCTTTGGATGTGAACCAGTCAAGTCTTGGTGGCTTTGTAGGTGTGTGTAGGCTGGTTGTCCTCACAGTGCAGAGCCAAGTTCCACTTTCTTCATGACTGTCCTTGCCGGGTCAAATGCCTTTAAAAATGAGCAGCAGAATGGTACTAACTCTGGGCATCTCCTTTCTTTCCCACTCCCCAGATCATGATTTTTTGTTAGAAGCAGACACTAGCAAAAGTTCTGAGCACTGTATGTATACAAAAACCTTTTCTGACAAGGAAACAGAGGTCATGCTGAATGGAGAGAAATTGGATCATGGTACCTGAGGGTAGCCCTTGACATTTACTCAGAAATTTAAGCTGAAAAACTAAAGAATAGCATTTTAATTTTTCTCTGCTCCAAACCGTTTACCTCCATTTACCTCCAAACCAGCAATTTATTGCTTCTAAGTCTGAGTACACAGCTGAGTCTGGATGTAGCATTAGGAAAGCACAATTTTCAGTAGAAAGCCCAAATCCACAGACGGGGGTATTGACCAGAAATGTAAGGGCAAACTAATTCAATTACTTTCAGTGGAGTTTAACCTATAATCTTCACCCAAGCATATGGGTACCTCAGACAAAGAGAAAGAACTTTTAAAAAATTGATTGTTACCCTGCAAAAGAGCAGGCAGGAAGCTGGCCTTGCGTGGATGAGGTTTCTTTGGAGGGCCAGAAATCTGTTTCTGTCAGCATAGGAAAAACCATCGTGTAGCAAAGGAAGAAATGAAAACCAAAGTGGAAGTTAAACACTTTTTTTTTTCTCCAGATGACCTGGTGTAATGATTAAAATGCTGAATTGCTTTTTTAAAAGGTTTTTCCACCAGAAGAATGTCAGAGCCACCCCCCCCCCCCACCAACCTGCTCCCTTCTTTCAAAATATCTGCAAGAGAACATAAAATGGAATATATATTTATATACTTTTTTCTTAAGAGGACTGGTAAACAATTTGATCTCTTTCATCTGCAAGTTTTGCCAATGTTTTCATCAGTTCCTGTGGAGATGGCCTGTGATTCCACTTTTTCTTTGAACAAAGAATAAATTGGGTTTCTTTGCACTGAGAAATACAAGGCTCACTAAAAGTATGGACTTCAAAATAGTGCTTATTATGCATTTGGGGAAAGCATATCGAAAAAATAGTGCCTAGTGCTGCTTGTACTGAGAAGCCTACTTTGGCTTCCATGAAGCTGCCGGAATCTTCTGGAAAAAGCCTGTGAGATATGCTCAGCTGGAGACATTGTTGGCATTTCCATTTGATTCTGATTCATTCACTTGTGTCTCCATTAGCAATTTATTTTTAATTCAGTGTTCTGTGGAAAAAGCATATTGCTGGAAAACAGGTACATCTTATGGGCATATGCCTGACATTAAAATAAAAATGAACATAACACACTCTATGCTCAAAATAAACAGGCTGTCTTTCCATTTCCCCATCGAACAATGTTTATGAACCTCCAAGGAGATTGCTAATGTATTTGCCACCATCACTATCTCAGGCCTGGCTGTGTAATGGCTTAGTTCTAGTCTTTGAACCACCTAGGTGTCAGAATCATTGGCTAATCAGGGAAATCACCCTTCTCCAGGTGACCTGCCAGATTCAGGACAGCAATGCCTCAAAACTAACCCAAGAAAGTTCTTATAGTTTACCTGTTCCTTTTTTTAAAGTTTATTTATTTTGAGAGAGAACACAAGCAGAGAAGTGACAGAGAGAGAGAGAGAGGGAGGGAGGGACGAAGGGAGAGAGAGAGAGAGAGAGAGAGAGAGAGAGAGAAGAAAGAATCCTAGGCAGGCTCTGCACTGTTAGCACAGAGCCTGATGCAGGGCTCAAACCCACAAACCACTAGATCATGACCTGATCTGATGTTGAGAGTCAGAGGCTCAACCAACTGAGCCACCTAGGCACCCCACAGTTTACCTGTTCCTAATGGACAGTGTTATTTATGTTAATAGTAGTAATCTACTTCCTTTGTATTATGAACATTGAGCAATAGTTAAACTCATAAAACAGTTAGAATCCAGAAGATCTAAGATGGGTCTGAATTCTACTGTTTTCTAAGATCCTGGGAAGGACTCTTGACTTCTCTGTCTCCATTTACTCACCCATACTTAAATTCTGTATTCCAATATATATGTACACACACACACACACACACACACACACACACACACACACACGTGCACCTATCTTAAAGGATTAAGTGAGTGGGGCGCCTGGGTGGCTCAGTCGGTTAAGCGTCCGACTTCGGCTCAGGTCATGATCTCGCGGTCCGTGGGTTCAAGCCCTGCGTCGGGCTCTGTGCTGACAGCTCAGAGCCTGGAGCCTGTTTCAGATTCTGTGTCTCCCTTTTTCTCTGACCCTCCCCTGTTCATGCTCTCTCTCTCTGTCTCAAAAATAAATAAATGTTAAAAAAAATTTTAAAGGATTAAGTGAGAAAATGCTTGTGTAGTGCTTAGCACAGTGCTGGGCATATTCTCAGTTGCTAAACCAATGATTAAATAACATTTTTGACATTTATAAGTAGTTTTGCATTTCACAAAGGTGCTATCTTGAGTAGCATCTGAAAAGCAATTTGGTGTCCACATTAACATCCCTCTTTGAATGTGATTTTAATACTACAGATTAATTGGGCCACATCTCTTAGCTCATTCGAAAATAATAGGTTAACTGCAGTTAAACATACTTCCTCCATGGCCCTGACCCACTGGGAAGCCATGATGTCCTGAAGAAACATGTCAGCTGCTACAAGTATTGGCCTTGGGTTGAGTCTTAGGGAATCCACTTAAGCTTCTGTAAGCTCTAAACAACCGTGAGGAAGATTTTCTTCTAATAATTAAAAAAAAAAACTCCAAGCAAAATAATGATAATAATAATGATCCAGCTCACACTTGAAGTAGATTCTCAAAGTATTAGTATCTCTTCAAGTCTAGAAAATTCTTAGCCTTATCTCTGAAAATTGATCTACTCTACATTCTTATGAAGCTTGTGTGAAACCTAGATTTATTGTCCCTATTGTCTTAGAGCTGCTTTTATGTTGTCTCCTTATCTGAGCCTAGGTTCTGAGTGGTTTCCTCAGTTCCAGAAAGCCTGATCTTTTTTCAGGTGTATCCATCCAATATGTTGTTCCACCTGCTCATTGTAGTCTGAAGTTTAATGACTAGATGTTCTGTTGCCAATGTTCTCTTTGGTTCTCCTTCAAATCTTCATGATTCTTTAAAAGTAATTTTCCTTTCTTTCACTAAGGTTTCAGTGACTTCTTTATCTTTAATAATTTTGAACACATTTGTTTTATAGTTTCAATCAGATGATTATCTTCCATTCTTGAGATGCTAATTCTCCCACTTGATGTATCAGCTGATTCTCCCTCATGGTACTTTGTGTTCTTGTACAGGTCATCTCATTTAAAAAAAAATCATTGGGCTTATCATTTGTGTTGAGGGTGTGGTGGGGTAGGGACTTCTTTACAAGTCCTTTATGTCCTGGATCATAGAAATATCACCATAGAACAGTGAAACATGTAAGTCTCCTTTAATTCTTTGTGTGTTTGGTCAGCTGGGGGTTCCCATTCCCTATGTCAATTTGGACCTGTAATTGATCATCATGTGATATATACTGTGGGCTTTGATGCCTGTGTGTGTAACTGTTTCTTCCACCTGTAACTCCAGATAGAGTGCAGTCACATTCTGCAACTCTAGGCAAACAAAGAGATTTAATGGCTTTTCTCTCACAGAAAAGAAAAATATTCAAAGCCTCCAGCATTTCTGTTGTGGGCTTGAGTACAGTTTCTAGCCTCCATTGTCCAAAAAGTCACCATGGTATAAGTTCCATTCAGACTTTGTGACCCTCTTTGTTTTTGGACACCTGGATATTACTTCTCCTTGCAGACTCTGATATGGGGGTACTTACTGGTTTTATTCTTTTTTATGTTTTGTTTGTTCTTCCATTCTTTTGTTTTTAACAGGGATGGATACCCTTCAGTGTTTGTTCAGTGCTCTGGGTTGCCCCTGAATCTTAGCACAGCTCAAGCCTGCCTGGCTTAACTCATGAGAAATGGTCACTCAAAGCATCAAGCCCAGAAATGATCCATTGCTTTGATTATAAAGTTTGGGCCTTTTGCTAAAGATACAACAAAATTATACCACCCATTTTATTTGTCTTTAATTCCTGCATGTGTGCATGCGCGCACGAGTGTGTGTGTGTGTAAGTAAGAGCCCTAGGCGTTTAATCATTTGAAAATAGAAAGAGCAATTTCTCATGAGGATGCCTCCTTACCTAAAGAATAAACTAGAAAACATTCTTTTCTACAAATCAGCTCCAGATTATCTGAAAATCTAAAAGATTAAATGAGGGCAGTTTGTTTTTCCCCTAGTACTGCAAGCCAGTGATTGTGTTTTCACCAATGAATAGATCACACCAGTGCTGGGCTAATGTTTTCCCAGTATCCAAGTGGCACATAAGTTATAAAATCCTTATGAGAATTTTAGCCAACACCCTTTCTTATTGATATAGTAATACTGAGGCATCTCAATAGTTATTAATCTATAGAAACATAATCTGGGTTCCAAAAATGTTCTATTGTAACAATAAAAACAAAATAGTTCTTAGAGAGTTTTCTATTCTCTCTTTAAAAAATATCCTGTGGCCCCAAATAGCCACATTTTCCTGTGATAGAACCAGCATGAAGGTCAGTATTTGGGACCTGAGAGGTGGAAGAGGGGAAGAGAGGTAGAAATAGAAGGTTATGGCCCTTTCTTTCTAGCTGACAGTACAATAGGGCCACAACTGGGTAAAGCAACTGAGGTGTTCGTGTCAGGCACAGAATTTAGGGGGATTCCAAGAAACTCAGCAATTAAGGTACATGATGTTTTAATGCAATCTTTCTTAAAAAGTCAAACTGGCAAACTATGAGCCCTGGGCTATCCCCTGCTGTGGTGAAAAAGGTTTCATTAGAATCAGGTCCAGGATAAAGGTGAGATGAGTGAAACAGAGTTGTCTATGTGCATGGTCAGATACTTTTGATACTTTGTTCATTGTGTGAGTTTTGCATTAACTTTAAGATATTGCCTTAAATATTACTGATCTTTGTTGCCCCCTTAATTGTGCATCCAAGTAGAGTGCCTTACTTCTGTCACCAGGGTCTAGCCCTGGTGTAGCCCTGGTCTAGCCCTAGTCCCTAGCTATGGCAGGGACATGGTGAGGTCTGAGCTGTTACATTGGCATGGCTAGTAATGTAGGCACCAAATCTGCACTTTGGCAGGTGTGACCTTCCAGGTACTTCACCTTCCGTGTCTTCCCTGCAAAGTGGTGGCAATAATGGTACTTCTCTTATAGGATTGTATTGAGGATTGTCATAGGCGGCACAGCACAGTGCCCAGCACATAGGTCAGTAAGTGTAAGTTAGTAGCAACAGTGATGACAATGAAAGAGAGGTTCTGTAAGCTCTAAACAAAGGCACGTTGTTTAGGGCCTTGGGTGTCTTGCTAAGGATTTTGTTCTAATTGTGGTAAAACAAACATCACTTGAAGTTTACCATTTTAACCATTTTTCATTAGTGCATCCACATTGTTCTGTAATTATCTCCAGAATCTCTACACATTTTGAAGTCTCTCCTGTGAGCTTGAAAGGACCCTGGAAGGCTTTGGAGAAGAAAACTGGCCTAAAGGAGCATGTGGGGGAAATAAATGTGGGCGGATAATCCAGAATGATGCAGAGTAAGAAAGAACAGGGGGCAGGAGGTGATTAGGAGGGTCCTTCATTCGTCTGAATGTGAAGTGGCAAAGTCACTGACCAAGGAGGTGACTACAATAATAAAGAGAAAGGACAGAGGAGGAGGGTGGGAAGGTCATTAGACATTGAGAAAAGAGAAGGGTGGGAAGGAATCAGACTCGTGAGGTGAGATTTCGAAAGAAGATTCAATTCATTAAAAAGTTGCTTTAAGGCATAGAGACAGTGGAGCTGCGCATCAGACAGAGGCTCCCCTCTCAAGGCAGTGTGTTGTGACCAACTCCAATCACAAGCAGAACTAAGTCTTAAACTTTCAGGAATTTTATGAGCTAGTTGTTAACCAAAATTAAATACTAAACTTACAGTTAAATAAATTACATTAAAAACAAAGGTTAAAAGGACTCAACGGCCATCATTTCCTAATCATGTGATTCCATTTTCATATTGTCTCTATCTCTGGGGTCATTACAACTACTGTATCTGTGTAGTGAAATGCTCTGTAATTGTGTGCCACTGAACATCCCTTCCCAACTCTATGTTCACTACCATGGTGTGAGTAGCTGGAAACTGGCCGTGGTGTGGATATTTACACCAGGAGATTGGTAGAGGCTATCAGATGGGGCTGGATTCATCATTACCTTGATTGTCTCCACCTAGGAAGGTAATGGGAAAGTGATAATGATGCCACCTTATGCTTAAAAGTGTGTTGCATCAGCAGTTATTACACTATAACTATCTGTGAAATCAAGGTGAATGGCTGTGAAGACAAAGGGTCAGCAAAAGTCAACAAAATCATTGTATGCCAATCAATTGCAATCAATTAGAACTTAACATAAAGAATATCGTAAATGTTGTTGTGTGTAAATTGTATGCTACATATCCTTTGTATCAGTAAAATTTAAATTTTTAAAATTCTCTACCCACGTAAATATTTTGGGGCAATCAGTTGACCATTTGCCAGAACACCACTGACTATAATCTTCTGTGATAAAGAAATGTATTGTATCACAGGTATGTATTATTGAATCAACCTTAAACCTACCTTTATGAAGGACAAATGACTTATTTTCCAGTCCAAATGGAAAACTGGACACATTCTCTACTTAGTAAACAGTGAAGCGTGTTTCTCCGGGGAAACCACAGCAATTCCAACACCTTACTTCTTTACCCTTATCACCAGCAATAGTTGGCACTGTTTGAGGGTGACTCTATACCAGACACCACGCAATGTGCTTTATTCACATTTTTGTCCCCACTCAGCTTTGCAAGCTAGGTCCCACTGTCACCCCATGTTGTAGATGGAAAAACCAAGGCAGACTTCCTCTAAAGGTTGCACAATTGGCAAGAGGGGAGGGAGAGATCTGAATGCAGACCTCTCTGATTCTTTTTGACCTCTTGATTCGGATACCTTCTCTATAGTTCCTTTAAAAATGTATATATAGAAAAGCTTTACTTCACAAAGGATATATTTTTGGCAGCAGTTATCGATCAGTTATTATGTTCCCAGTGCCCTGAGGGACATTGGGCAAGTCTCATGAGAAGTCTACAAAGAGGCTTCTGACTTTCAGGAGTTGATTCTGTCTCCAAGCTCCTGTGGGCTCAAGGCTGTCGTCATCAGCTCTGCCCATTTTACAAGAAGAGGACTCAATTCCCAAACTGCACTTCTGTCACAGCTGATTCCACTTGCACTTCATTTGCTCCAAAGCCAAGACAGTCCTTTCTTGTGCCGCTTATATTCATGTCCTAAATCCCCCTTGAAGAGTTCACTTGCTCCTCCTCTTCTGTGTCCTTTAAGGAAATAGGATGATGATGCAGAAATCAAGCAGGAGGTACTTCGAGCCAAGAGGGCCTTACCAGGTGGTACAGTTTTATCTTCAGTTACAGAGCCTCCCATCAAAATTTTGTGCTGCTGTGCAAGCTCTCAGCTGCTCTATTTGGGTTGTGTCCAAGACAAGAAATTTCAAGGGCTGTTGAACACTGTTGTTTCCCAAGTGGATCAGTGGAAGAACTTTTGACGTCAGAGTCTTGGGAATCTGATACACTGGAGGGAATTTTCAGCACTGGATGGTCTTAAAAGTCCCCTTTCCCCCACATTCCAACGTGAGCCTGCATTCACAAACACCTTAAGCTCAACTGGCTGGAATGGAGAGCTGAGTTGAAGATTCTTGTTCTTCCCCCTTAATTCCTTTTTCTGTGTCCACTTACCAAGATATTTTCTTTGTCTTCTGCTTTCAAACTAGGCCAGTAATTAGGAGAGAAGTCAGAAATAGTGTTGATACGCATCTGTGTTGCAAACAGAAGCTCTAATAAAACAAGACAGAATCAAGGTCGGCCAAAGATAGAACAGAGATCCTTCTGTTCACCAGTGATTGAAAAATGAAGATTCTAAACATTAAAAACAATATAAATAAACCAAATATAAACAAACATGCATATTGATATTTATATAAATGTTTAAGCACATACACAAACAATGGCATTTTTTTTTATTAAGAGACAAAGAGAGGAAGGGGCCCACTCCTCTTTGTGAATAGGAGAACCCACTATCCAAATGTACATGTGGGAGTGCCCTGTGTTTAGAATCATACAAATATAGAGCTGATGCTTGTCCTTGAGGGGTCTACAGCCTACATTTCCCAAATTGGAAAATACATTGTTTTGCACAAGCCCTAGTAATATCACCAATAATCCTTATCTTACTATTAACCAGCTTTCTTCTCTGTGCTCAGAGTGAATACTTCCAGTGCATGATCTCATTCCCTCTCCCCATCATCACCAGGAGGAGGCAGGTGATTGGGTTCACATTCTAGCCAAAGGAAGTTGAGATTGCTTAAGCTATTTGTTCACTGTTACAGAACTAGGAGGAGGCAAGCTAAGATTAGATCTTGGGTCTTCTGATTCTGGAGTAAGGGCACCTAGCCTCTGTGCTAGGGCTGGGGAAAGGGTCTGAGGAACACACACACCTAGATTCAAAGCCCACCTCTGCCACTTCCCATTTTAATGTAGTTTGGGGGTGGTGGGGGGAATTTGCTTTCCCTTCCTGAGCCTCAGTTTCCCCCACTGCAATTAGAGCCAATGTTGTGACAGTGGAAGAGAATGTCCGTGAAGAACTCAAAACAGGATGTGGCATGTGGACAAGAGGAATTAGAAACTGATTTGTGGGACAAATTCTGTTGTGAAATGATGCCCAGTCTTTAGCAGGTAAATTTGAGCTGTGAGTGAAGAGAATTATTATAAAAACCCACCTCATCTGACATTTCTTCACTTATTAGTTATTCACTTGTTCATCCATTCAACAAATACTAAGCATCTACTCTGCTGTGAGACATTTTCTTCCGTTATTTGTGTGTAGTTTAAAAAGTAAAAAACAACCTGAAAGCCATACTGTGCAGCAGATGTAGTTTCTGAGGCAACTTTTTGGCATTTTCCAGCCTAACCGTTCACACCCCCTGTTGTATTGCAGGCACCGGGCTAGGTTCAAGGTGGACAGAATACATTTCCCACCATGTTGGGATGAGGGCTTATGGTCTAGCCTGAGAATCAGCATGCAGCATTAGAAGGGTGTGAACAGTGTTCTGACCACAAAGAAAAGGGAGGGACTCAAGATAACTTTTGAGTGTGTTGGGGAGATGGAAGCCGGGGTGGTCGTCCTGGGAAGCAGTGAGAAACCCAGAATGTCTGGAGCATCAGGTGCAAGGTAGCTTGGGGGTGGAGTGTCCATTTACCCTTTGGAATATAGTCTTACCGTTGGCATGGCAACTGCTGCAAAATAAATTCAAGGTGGTGCTTCAAATGATGCCTCCGAGACTGTCCAGGAGTCATTTAAATTGCTTGTTTGTTATGTATAAGGATTTGCCTAACCTCCAACCTGCAACTATAGCTTGGCAATCTCTTGTTTATTGTGCTGGTATTGTTTCTTGAGTCATTATTCTCCTTAAACCTTTTTTTTTTTTTTTTTTTTTTTTTTTTTGCTTTTGCTTTTGCTTTTTATTCTGTCCATCTAGGAAATATGTCCAGGCATTGTGTTGATATTCCTAGGCTCCCTTGAGATACCCTAGGCCTTTCCTTTCTTCCTCTGATGGAAATGCTGCCAGGGTGCTGTTTGCCGTCTCATTTCTCACCCCTGGATCCCTGCACTGAGCTTGGTAGATGTCATGGTCGCTCAGTCTATCATGCCTCCTTCCCATTGTGGATTTGTGGAATGGCCTAGAATTCAGTCTCCTTAGAGCAGAACAGAGGTTTCTCCTTCTAGGATGAGGAATGAGACAGTCAATGCTGGCACCATGAAAGCATCATAGATACAGACCTGCCCTACAAACCAACATCACACATTTGCTATCCTTGACTGATAATAAAAAAGAATACATAAAAAAAAAAAACAGATAAATGACTTAGGGTGCCTTTTCCCATTCAGGGTTCTAAAGCCAACAAAAGTCTTACCTTCTTAGATTGGTGGTAGATTTTCCAAAGCAAAATAAATGTCTAAATCTCTTTCTGCTTCATGTGTGCGTGTGTATGTGTGTGGGTATGAGAGATAGACCACCAACCACAGGGGGTCGGGGAGGGTGGGGTTGGAAGTGGCCAATGTGGCTTCAGCTTATTCGGGAGAGTTGATCTGTCCATCTTTCCAGGAGAAACTGAATATAAAACCTTTAGGCATGAAAAGAACCTCTCACATATGGACTCTTTGGGGATTCAATTCACACTCTTCTCTGCTTCCTTTCTCACTGTCTCTTTTGAACTTGAGGGAAAAGCATTTCCTATGCTGCTCACTTCTCTAGCTCTCAGATAATAAAGAGAAAGAACTAAGGGGCTTAAATGTCAAGATTTGTAGAATTTGGCAAACTGGCCCCACAAGGTTTGCAGTTTGAGTGATGGGTTTGCGTCAGGCGTGGTGACAATGATAGGAAAGGGGTCCAAGCAGGCAATACAGCAGACACTCCTTTAGCCCTTACTCTGTTCCAGGTACTGTGCTGAGGACTATTCATTAATTCATCTAATCTTCCAAATGATGTTACAAGGTACTAACAGTATTAGTGTTATTACATCCTTTTTGCAGATGAGGGAACTGATGTTTGAGAGATAGGTAACGTGACCAAGTCCTCACAGCTAAGAAGCGTGATAGCTGGGACTTGAATCCTTGCATCTGACTACAGAACAGTAGTTCTCAATCGGGGGTGATTTTGCACCCCCATGGGATGTTTGACCATGTCTGAAGACATTTTTTAATTGTCACAACTTTGGTAGGGGAGGCCTCTGCTACTGACATCTAGTGGATAGAGGTGAAGGATGCTGTTAAACACCCTGCCCCTTAACAACAAAATATTATCAATCCCAAATGTTCTGAGTGCCTAGGCTGAAAAACCCTGCCCAGGATTTATCACTTCTTACAGTTCTAGTGACGAAGGCCGAGAACCAGGTATCCCACTTGAGATCAAACATTTAAGCTGTGAATATTATCTGATCCCTCACTGGCTGACTGAGACACTCCACTTCTGTTCTCTGGTGCAGGGAGCAAGGTTCTCCTGAATGGTATTTTGCTTGGCTTTTGGCTGAATTTGGCAGGGAGAGCTCCTTGCTTTTTGCCTGAGCCATCACAGGGGACCTGGGTTTGGAATCGCAAGACCACGTGGTAGGGAATGAGAAGAAAGCACTCACAACAAAGTTATTTTCCTGTTCCCTTGCTCTCATCTGCCTCAGCCCTCTTGCCATCCTGAGACATTTTCTAAGTAGAATCACTAGGAAATAAAGTCTATGACTTCACAGGAAACATCTGTTGGAGAATGGGGGCCTGTGAACTCCTTTGCTTTGCTGGGGGATTTTCAAAAAATGATCAAAGTGTGGTTTGTTTTAGCATTCTGCTAATCAAGCCTCCTCTCTAGATTCCCCAATACTTGCTTCTCTTGACCCAAAAGAATTATTTTTGAGATTACCATCAAGTTGGCTACATTCAGTCTACATCTGCCGTGTACTTTTGGTTGTGGCCCTTGACCTGCAGCCTTGGAGTTACCTGGTAGCTTCCTAGAAAAGCAGTATCTCAGACCCTGCCCAAATCTACTGAATCAGAATCTGTATTTTAACAAAGCCCCAAGTTACTCACATATACTGGTCTGTAATGTTTTGATTTTTACTCTGAAAATTATTCTAAGAACCATGGATCCAAATAAATGGCAGCTCTCCTCACTAGGCCTCAGATTCCAAAGTTTTACAACATGCAATTTGTGTCACATGGACTCTGGAGCTCCACCGCAATTCACAAATGCCCTGAGATCCCAGATTTATGTAATCAAATAGTTTCCAAACAGTCCTACTAATGAATCAGTGTAAAAATGTTTGAGTTACCCCACCGGCCATAGTTCATATACTTTGAGTTGACCACCAAGCTCTTAGCAGGAACCCCTCCCACAAAGAAGGAATATTTCTTATTAATAGACATTCTGCTTTGGCTGTGACGGGTTGTCAGCGATTTGATCTGACTTCTTCCATCACTCAGCAGTTTCTTAGTTCAAATGTGATGTCTTACGAGGGATGTGAATTAATCTACTTCCCAGTCCTCTGCCACCCAACCCCAATTTTTTCGGTTGAGGTCCCATTCTGAAAACCTCATTCTAGGGTTTCTTAACACTTGCATCCATCCATCTGAACGTGGGCACATGTTTCAACATCACCACAGTGTTAGACTTGCTCTCTTCCCTCCCAATTTAGCTGCAAGGCCATAGACTGTGCCTTTACCAGTCATATAGATGATACTGTCATGCAGACCTTAAACAAGATGGCTGCTGCCCTGGTGAAATGATGGAATCACCAAACAGCTACTGAGGGTGCATGAAGCCAGGGTCACAAAAGCAAATGCCTGCATGGGCCATTAGAGAAGCGGGGGGACCTGGGGAGACTGTGATAACCTGTGGAAGTGTGTTGGGGGGTAGGGCTACAGCACATGTATAGTTTCATCTGATTGTTCCCAGGAAGAGGGGGCACCAGGGCCTTTATGTAATATGAATTTTTTTAACCAGGAGAAGGTACAAGTCTGACTTATGACAATTTCATATTTTGTAAATATTGGTTATAACCCAGTTTCCTTTTGTTTATCTGAAAACATGGGGCAAACAGAATGAAACACATCTGCAGACTCAAGTCAGACCTTATAGTCCCTACCGTGACCCTCTGGTGGGGATGAATCTATTTACAAGTCTTTAATGGGACTCTTCTACAGGACTAGTACCTTGTGTTTCTCTAAATTCTGTTTTTGGGTCACTCATGGTAGAATCATACAAAATCGCCATATGCATTTTCTGGTCCCTGTCCAGGACAGCCACAAATCTGTGGAGTCTTTGAGCATGCTCCTTCGGAATTTCTGAAGACACAGAAGTGTGATCCTTATTAAGTCTGGTTACTTGCAAAATACCAAGAGGTGAAAGAGTAAGTCTCCTTCCCAGTCCCTAGAATCTACTAGAGAATATAAAATTATTACATAGTAAACAATAGTTTAAAAAAAAAGAATGATGGGGGGCTCAAGTTATGGATTACTCAAATCGATTGCCTTAAGCAGTAGGCAATGGCCAGTTTCCCCTGAGTTTTAAAGGCAGCCAACTCTTTAACTGGGAAGCAGCCAGTGGGGGTCTGTTGTGTACTGATTAAATTTCTAAGCACAGGTATATAGATGGGGGTTGAAAACTCAGAAGCCTCAGAGGCCAGTTAGGTGATGCAAAGGAGTGAAGCAGGTTAGTGTGAGAGGAAATGGGGGATGTAGTAGGCTGTGGCAAACTGGAATGTACATGGCCCCACTAGAGGGGGCAATTAATCTCTGGCGAAGAGAAACAGTAACTAGAGACTAAGGCAAGTCCTATTAAACAAAACAATTTGCAGCTACTTACGCTCTAATTTATTTGGGATTCAGAAGTAGAGACCTTAGACTGCTTCTGACATTCCCACTACTCGGACAGGCCACTTCTCACTTGTGGATTCTGAGATTCTTCACATGTAAAGTGGTAGAGATGGTCCACATACAGAAAAGCTCCAGCACTTTTGTTCATTCTTTCCTGAGAATCAGGGCAATTATGTTGGTTAATGGCTTTAAACTGAGCTTTGGCCAATGAAAAGAGCACCAATAACAACAAGAATAATGATCAACATGCATAGAGTGGCTATCATGTGCAAAACTGGGTGGCCTCTCCCAGAAAGGAGAAGAGTGGGAGACAGGCAGGCAAGAGTACCCAGGGTGTGCACAGAAACAAGGAGAGATAGAACTGAGTTTCTCTATGGCTAATGGTCGCTCAAGTTTTTTTATGATTATTTCATGTGACAGTAAAAGGACAAAAGCCATTCATTCATTCATTTAACCCATATTTATTGAGTACATGTTATGTGCTACTGTTGGGTAAGTGTTAACTTGTCCACAACCAATTCCTCCACGCTGGCCTCCCAGAAGAAGATTTGACCTTCTTCAATAACCTTCAATACTCTGAAGAAACTTGCCACAGCCTAGTATTTCAAAAATCAGTCTTGCTGAGTTCTAAGTCTGGGACCCCAACTCCCACCACTACAACCACCACCCCATTATGCTGGGTGAGAGACCAATTCTTCCCCGTCCAAAAACTCTGAAGTGACAAATTCTGTCTCAAGCTTTTCTTATTATAGAGCTGCAATGATAAACCTTGGGGCTCAGCTCCAGATAATGGCTCCACAACCATGCAATTCTGCCATGCTATAATGCCACTGAATCCTTGCCTCTCATCATGCTAGGAGAAGGGCCGGTGCTTCCCTAACCAGGCAGTTGAAAAGATCACACAGTTGGAGGGTCAGTGTTGTCCTACTGGGCCTGATCTCTAACCTTGCTCTAACTCTTTGTGCTGCTCCAGAATGCAGTGGGTGGTGAGGATCTGCACACCTACTGCTCCTCTCTCCAGGACTTTTCTCCAATGAATGCTACTCAAGCCACCCTTATGTGTCATGCTTGGCCACCTACCCTTGTCTGAATGGCTGTCAGAGGCTGGGCATGTAACAGAAAGCAAGTCAGCCAAAGTCCTTGCCCTCATGGAGCTTACCTTCCAGTGAAGGAGATGACCAATACACAAGTGAGCAAATGGGTGGGGGTAGTGATGCAGAGAAGCAAAGAGACAAATCACAAGTGACCAGTGTTGGGACAGGAGTGAGGGCTGCTGTGGGAACAGGGGGTATCAGGGAGAGACTGCCGAGGAGGTGGGAGCTTCCCACAGCCTCACTTATTTAACTCCTAATTCAATATGACTTCAATAAATAGCAGTGTATTTATTATTTTTTAAAATTTATTGTAGAGCTAAACATGTTTATTTTCTTCAAAGCTTATGTTGATCCTCATTTGAGGTGTTAAAATATACTCTATTTTACATAATACAATGATATAGTTGATCATTTTAACATCCTTATTATGCAAAATAAAAGTTGCAAAATAAGGGGAAGAGAATTCTCTTTTTAATGTTTATTTATTTATTTTGAGAGAGAGAGAGAGAGAGACAGGGAGAGAGTACATGACAAGAGAGGGAGAGAGAGAATCCCAAGCAGGCTCTGTGCTGTCAGCAGAAGCCCAGCCTGAAGCTTGATCTCATGAACCATGAGATCATGACCTGAGCCAAAACCAAGAGTTGGACACTTAACCAACTGAGCCACCCAGGCACCCCAAGGGGGAAAGAACTATTTATGAGATTATGAAATTGAAACCTCCTGGAACCACTTCTCTACCAAATGTTCTGCCAATTCTATCTATATAATGAGAGAAGCTTATGTTTATTAAGCACTAACTACCTGTGAGGCACTCATCTGAATGCTTATATGTGTACACTTTTTAATTTTTATTGTTTAATGTGGTCGCTTTTTAAATCTTCAAACGAATCCTGGAAGAAGGGTACTATGATCTTTCCACTTTTATAGAAGAGATAACTGAGGCACACTGAGGTGTGGAAACTTGGCCAAGGTTATACTGCTAGTAATGGTTAGAGCATGGATTTGAACCCTGGTTTGCAAATCCCATAGCTTGTGCTTTTATCACCCCTTTCATCCCATCCCACCCCCAAACCAACTAGTTACAGTTTAGAGGATGATAGCCCTAAGCTCCGGCAGTCATTTACATGTGTAGCTCCTCTCCTTCCTACCCTCCCAGCACTGGTTTTGGAAACCATTTGATTAGGTACCCTAGAACCAAAGGAGAAGGGTTCCACAGATAGGTAGCCATTCTTGGACATTCCCCAGAGAAGTAAAAATGCTTTGCCGGCAAGCTCACTGTGCATATTTGCTGCTCTCTGGATGTGTCCCAGTTGGGCCAACTTCTGTTCTTGGCTGTCTGAATATATTCTGGCAGCTCAGAGGTGTAATTTCTCCAAATGCCGCATTCCTGCTGAGCCCATGGGATGAATTGTGCAATTTCAGGTGAGCACATCTTTAAACCTTAGCAGGGCTTGTAGTTTCTCCCCTTCAGCTTTCGCTGCAGGCCCCACTTGGAAGATTGAAGTCTTGAGAGCATATGCCAGGCCCTGGGGGGCAGAAGGTGAGGTGCTACGATAGAGATTGAGGAGGTCTGGCAGAGGACTGTGGAGAAGTGTGGGCTGCCCAGGCCAATGCCAGGTCCCCACTTTGAGAACCTGGATCATCTTTAATTTTACAGAGTTTTTGTTCATTTATACATCTACTTGTAAAATGATTTTCTGAGAGTCAGCTATTGGCCAGATACTGCTAGGTCTGGGAGAATGTTAACTGTTAGGAAGACAAGTCTACCTTTTTAGGAGCAGGTATAAAGGGAGGGGGGCCTTGACTCAGTCAAGAAAGCCGGAGACATCCTATGGGGGCAAGTGGAATTAAGAAGTGATCTAAAGGTAAAAAGGAGCTAATTCAGCAAAGGGCAGAGGGAACAACCTTGTGGAAAGTTTCTGGGTCAGGCAGGAGGGTACCAGACTAGATGAGGAAACAAAATGCCTGTCTCCTTCCCACTCCATTTCTGAGTGCTGACCATGTACCTGACTTGGGCTGTGAGCTTTACAACCCCATGATGCATCTCATGAGTATCCTGGATTTTCACACAAAGAAATGGATTTCAAGGAGCTGAATAGTTTGTTTATGCCACACAAACAGTGCCTGGTGGCCCAGAAATTCAAATCCAAGTTTGTGTGATTCCAAAGAGGGACTTCTTAGTCACATGTTTATATTGTTTTCCTAGACAGATCTCACCACTTGAAGGGACCCACACACCCTTTGCATACTTCTATCTTGGTTTTAGCATAAGAAATAATGTCCCTGGACTCATTTCCTATAGAACAAAAGGAAAGTAAGATAGCCCCCACCAAAGACATTCACAATGGTTAAAATGTGGAAGCTACACAAGTGTCCCTCCGTGGTTGAGTGGATAAACAAAAGGTGGTGTATATATACAATGGAATATTATTCCACCTTAAAAAGGAGTTCCTGGAGTTTGTCCAGAAACCATCCTAGATTTCTTGATTCTGAGACACAGACTTGGCAATGGCGATGAGGAAGGGACTCATCTCTGCATATTTAATGAGGTCTCTTTGTTCTACAGAGACTCAGAGACTTTTGGAAGTTTGGACATGAAGGACTTGAGTGGTCAGTACTTTTTGGAAATCCACACATTGGCAAATGGGGACACTGAGGTAGAGGGAGAAGGAGCTTAGCCAAGAATACATGATAATTAGCTTGGGTTTAAATGATCTTTCCTTCCTCCCTCCTCCTTCCTCAGCATTTTGGTTCTCTTTACATGTCAGGCATTGTGCCAAGTGCTTTCTTGCATTAATTCCATTAGTCCTGCCAACTACCTGTGAGGTAGGTTTTATTTTTAGTGCCCTTTTGCAGGTAAAAAAGAGTGAAACACAGGGAAGCTAATGACTTACCCAAGGTCTCTCAACCAGCAAGTTGTGGGACCATTTTTTCTCTCTCCTTTGAGGCTATATAGCAATCCTCCTCATGCAAACAGAGGCAGCAGGCAGTCCACCTGGGCAGTGCCTCACCTAGGGCATGGAGTCCTGCCCAAGAGCATCAGTCAGCTGTGGGCTGACCACCCAACCACACATCCCACAGCTCTCCTTGCACCATCAGCTGGAAGCATCAGGTAGACTCCTTGAAGTCTTCCTGGGAACCCATGAAACAGAGCAAAGGAAAGAACTAAAGCTAGGGGCTCTGGAATTGAGTCAGATCCCAGCTGGGACACTCAGAAGCAGAATCTTGGTACAAGTTTCATAAACTGTCTGATTATCATTTTCTTCATTTCTAAAAAGGGATTCATAGTAGAACTTGGCTCATAGGTTCTTGTGAGGATTTAAATAAGGTGATCTGTATAAAATAGCATAATGGTGCCTACCAGTTTGTAGGTAATTTCTTCTAACAGTATCATCATGGGCATCTTTATCACCCAAGCTGCATGAGAATGGGCTGTGATTTCCCCTGAGGAATTTGCTCCAGGCCTGCCCAGGGGAGGCGGAAGGGGAGCCCACCTCTGCTGCATTGGTGGGCTGTTTTGGCAGCAGACTCTTGCGACTGCAGAGCAGAGCTCAGGTTAAGCTCTCAAGGTATGCATCATACCAGAGGAATGGCCCAAAGGTCATAAACATAGCAAGGAAATGGACATTTCTGGGATTTCCCCACAGAGCTTACTTGTTCATCATCTGTCTCCACCACCGAAAGACAAAATCTGTGAGAAAAGGAAATTTGTCTTAAATACTTCCTTATCCTTGTCAGCTAGAACAGTTCAAGTCACTGTAGCTCCTTATTAATAGATATTTCCTGATTGAGTGAATGAATGAATTCTTCTCTGTCCTGGTTCAAGGGTCAATTTGCTATAGGGTCAGCAATGGAAATGAGGGACTTCTCAAGGGCCTGAACTTCACAACTAAAAACCCAAACACTCAAATAACAGTAATAATAAGTGGTAATTATCACAATGTATTGCAAGCTATGCCTATGTACTGATGATACACTAAATACTTAGTGTAAATGGTCTTGTGATACTCAATACCTGTGAGGTAGGCATTATTGTTATCCCCATGTTACAGATGGGGAAAATGAAGTTTGCAGAGGTGAAGCAGCCTGCCCAAGATCATAAGGCCAAGAAGCCGTGTGATCCTAGATTGGTTCCAGGGTTGGTTTGATTATAGAACCTGTGCTTTACAAAGCACTACTTTTTCCAATGTCTTCCATCCCCACCTGAAGATCAAAGAAAATCCCAAATAGCTTCACTCTTTCAGGGCACAAGGATACATTTTGGGAAAGGCAGGTCATCTAATATTGGATATCCACAGTCAAATCCAGAGTAAAAGAGAACTTTTCATTTCTCAAACCTATACAGCACCCCTGCGGTGACCACATGCCATTCTGTTGGATCTGGCTCACCATCACTTCTCTACTACCTTCACCAGCTCACCCATCAAAATGTATCAGCTCAGTGGCCCATTTCTTCCAAGTTCTTTTATATCCTCATTCTCCCAAGCAACCGATTTGAGCTAAGATAACAAAGTTCTTTTTTTTCAGATGATTCCTCCTATCTCTGGTGCACATCATCAGAAGGAATGGGAGAACTAAGGCCCACAGCTCCCCACTTCTCACCTCTACTTCGAACACAAGAGCTCAGCTTTCAACTATCTCCATCCACCTGTTAGGCTTCTGCATCTGAACAAAAGATTTTATGGAGCAACTAACTAAATAAATAAGCTTAACAACCATTGGTTTAATTTAATCCTCAGTGTAGGCATCTAAAAATATTTTGGGATGTGTGCTCTGTGCTTGGCAGTGTTCTCAACATCAGGGGAGCATAAAGGTAGGCAAAGTCCTTGCTTTCATGGTGCTTACATTCTGATGGAGAGACAGGAATTCAACTAACAAGTTGGTAGAGTAATGAGGGACGATAATAGTAAGTGTTAAGTAGAGAGTCAAAATCAAGCAGTGTCTTGCATGGTATAGTTGAATGGTGAGATCCAAAAAGATATGTCTGAGTCCTAATTCCTGGAACTTGTGAATATTATTTTCTATGGCAAAAGATGCAATAATTTAAGAATTTTGAGAGAAGGAACTTTTCCTATATTATCCAGGTGAACTCTAAATGCAGTTACAAGTATCATTGTAAGAGACAGGTAGAGGGAGTTTCAAGACATCACAGGAAGCAGTGGGACCACAGACACACAGTTTGGAATGATGCAGCCACAAACCAAGGAGGATATGCACCTGCCTGGTATGGCCCTGTTGAAACCTTGATATTTGATTTCTGACCTCCAGAACTGTGAGAGAATAAATTTCTGTTGTTTGAAGCCACCCATTTTATGGTAATTTTTTACATTAGGGTCAGGAAATGAATACACATGGCTACTTTTGATCGAGTGGTTAGGAAAACCTCAGAAGAGGTAACACGTAAGCTGATCATTGAATGACAAAAAGGACCATCCTTATGAAGACTGGTGGAAGGAACGTTTCAGGAAGAGGGAAGAGCCAGTGGAAAGGCCCTAAGGCAGGGTTCTAGCAGAGAGGCTAGTTAGGATGCTATGACAGGGGCCAGGTGGAAAGTATTCCTGACTTGCACTAAAAGTAGTTGAGAAGATAGGGAAAAGTAGAAGGACTTGGAATAAGTCACAGAAAAAAGTCAATGTTAATTGTTTCTGGATTAGACATTGTGGTGAGGGAAAGCAAGAGAAGATTTGGGTTGAACCACTGGAAAGATAATGGTGTTGTTCATTGGGGTGGAGAAAGAGCTAGCTGGGAAGGAAATCAGGAGGCCTTTCCTTTATCATAATAGGCTTTAAATGCTTATAGACTCCCAAGTCTGGGATTAAGGGATATATCTGGGTGGGAAATCTAGCTTTGGGAGCCACCGACACATAGGTATCCAAGTTATAGGACTAGGTGAGATCATGTGGGGAGAGCATGCAAATAGAGAGGTAAAGCAAGACCAAAATGGGACCCTGAGGTACCAACACAAGGAGATCAGGATGATGAGGAGTCAGTGAGGGAAACCGAGACAGAATGGCAAACATGGTGAGAGGGAAAGAGGAAAGTGTGATGTCTCAGAAGCCAAGAGAAGGAAGACTTCGAAGACTTTCCCTAAAGACAGAGGCATCAACCATATCAAAATAAGTTCTTCTGGCCAGGTAGCTTATATATATTTTCACTGGGAAGTTATTGTTCCAGGCCAATAGATGTCTTCTTAAGTGCCATCCCACATAATTGCTAGTGGATCCCGGGAGTTCAGTGATGAGAAGTAGTCCAGTGTTTCGTGTGAATTTGGCAGGAACACCTGTTATGTGATTGGCTGGTGATACCAGTGTGAGAACTTGGGCAAGAGTTCTGTATATTTTATGACCCCACCTGATCCAAAAGAAAGAAATGAGTTACAACCATTTCAGGGGCTTTTGTAATGCACAAGGAGATAAGCTGTGGGTAGGGTAACCCATCAGATCACATGCCATAAGCCAAGTCCATCTACATGCAAAGACCACCTTGCAGTGGATTCAGGACTACAAATGAGACTGTTTCTGGAAGAAGGACATACAGAGGAACAGAAATAGGAAGTGGGGATTATAACTTAAACACCAGTGAGGCATCAAGGGCTTTGGAAACTGACATCTAGATTCAACTCACAACTCTGCCCCTACTGTGAAGATATAGGTAACTAACCTTACGGAGCCCCCATTTCCTCCCCTGATGAATGCTATGATATATGTGCAATGGTGATGCCACAGTAACATGTAGGGCCAAGTCTCTTGGGATCCCTAAAGGCAAGATCTGTTTTTGAGGGGCCTGAGTGACACTTTAATTTAGGGTTTCTGGGACCTACTGAGAGGTTTATCCCCATCTATGGCCATTGCACCCTTCTTATAGAGAGAGAGTCTTACACATGATAGGTTCTCAATCAATGATCAAAGAGACTTAGATTACAATGTCCCTGATTTTGTGCTACTGTGACATACTAAGTTATAATCTTATTTTCTTAAATAAGAATCCTTTATTAAGGATATAACAAGGAATAACAACAAGACGTATGTATGTGTGTAACTACAATTTTTTCGTGCTCCCAGCTTTTAGGGAGAATACCATGCTGACACTGTGTGTCTATTGGATCTTTGTGGGACAGATCAGGGTAATGGGTAGAAAGGTCATGATGAAGAAATTTTAAAAGGAGAAGTATATTTGGGACACCTGAGTGGCTCAGTTGGTTAAGCAGCTGACTTTGGCTCAGGTCATGATCTCACAGTTTGTGAGTTTGAGCCCCGTGTTGGGCTCTGTGATGAAAGCTCAGAGTCTGGAGCCTGCTTTGGGATTCTGTGTCCCCCTCTCTGTCTGCCCCTCCCCCCTTCATGTTCTCTCTCTCTCTCTCTCTCTCTCTCTTTCTCTCTCTCTCAAAAATAAATAAACATTAAAAAAAAAAGGAGTATATTTCCCTGGAGAGGTGAGCCTATGAAGCAATCTCTTAGGGGAAATTACCTAGAAATCTGGAGGATGGGATTTAAGAGAAGGGGATAGTATGGGTGTGGTAAGTATGGGTAGAACCACTTAAGGAGGGAAGAGATAATTAAACAGCTCCCATTAAGAAAGAGATATTTTGAAAAGAGATAGTTAAGAAGCTCTGTTTGAAGAATTTTGCCATGTTGTATGGCATAAATCCTTTTTGTCACCTCTTCAAGAATCATTTGGTAAAAATGTACATTAGTTTTTAAGACTTTTTAAAGTGTGTATGTAGAATACCTTTCTGCTCAGGTTGGCCTTAAAGCGGCCACGTTTTATTTGGGTTCCATTGGTGGCAAAGTATCTTCATATTCATCTTTCAATTTGACCTTCAAATCATCTGTGATAAAAACTCATGATATTTTAGTTTTAAATTGTTTCCTATTCAGACAAAGAGAGACTAAGTCTTACCCTGTGTCATTGAGTTAATAACTGACAAGCTATAGGTAAAATCCATGCTTCCAGAGTCTTAGACCAGCATGTTTTTTCTTCCCTCCTTCTATCCTTCCCCATCTTCCTTCCCTTCCCTCTCTCTCTCTCTCCCTCCCTCCCTCCCTCCCTCCCTCCCTTATCTCCTGCCTATTCTCTCCCTGTGCATCACTGTTAGCAGTAAACCATAAGCACAAGACATTCCCTAATCTGCCACCATGCTTTTAGTTGAATATCTGAGTCCCAACAAGTCCAAAGCAGTGTCTTCTGGGAAACCAGAGGGCCTGTGCGTGGTGTTTAAAAATGCAAAGACTCAAAGGACCTACATTTTCAGTTTCCAGTGGGAAGGCCCTGAACAGCAGCCTTGATGGTAGTGGATATAGGTAGGCCCCTTGCCTCCTAAAGGTGAGGATCCAGACTGCGTGGGGGTTTGATAACTCCCCTGGGCCAAGCAGGGTGTTCATAACCTGTAGATACAAAGGCTGCCTCACAGGGCTTGCCACTTCATGTTGGGTCTCCACACCTGGGCCCGAGAGAGTAACCAGCCGCTGTCTCCCAGGGCCCATACTCCTGTTCTCTTCTGCCTTCCTTTAGTTACTGAAAACCTATTTGTGTGTAGTTTGGCTAAGAAAAATCCTGTTGCTTTCCAAGCGGATGCTTTGTTGTTTCTGTTACACAAACATATGAAAAATCAGCATTTCCTGCTCTGCATTGAGCCAAAATTGACTGCTGTCTCCATATAATAAAGCAGCATGTTTTGCCCCTCTCTTCTAACTGGAAGACACAAAGTCTCAACAGACAGAAAGAATGTGTTTATTGATTGAGCTTCATCCCAGAAACTGGACTGCGCCACAGGGAGTAAGCAGAGAGAGCGCGCACCAGCCAATTTTAAATACTCCGCAAATGCTCCTTAATGGTATTAATGAGCAGTGGACTGAAGTACATTAAGACCTCATGTGATGGAGTAAATGAAGGCAGAGCTTTCTGTTTCATAATGATCTGAAAACTCACTGGTGAGTGGGAAGGAAAAGAACGACTCATTTCCTGAGTTGCCTGTCCTCTCTTGCTGATTTGGAAACTGCACTGGTTCCCCAAATGCAACGATAATAAAGCTCTTACAAACGCAGGAACAAGCCTTGTTTGCTTGGAGAGGGAAACAATTCTTCAATGCGGTCTCAGAAGAAGCAGTAGAGAGATGTGGGGCAGTGCAGCTGGGCAGAAGCCAAGGAGAGATTTGCCGCTGGCCCTACTCATGAGTCTGAATCACCTCTACTTTTCCTTGTCCTGTCCTGCTCCCTGCCTCCTAGGTCCACCTGCTCCTTGGACAAAGCAGGCCTGTGATTGGGTAGGCCTAGCCTCCAGGCCCCGCTCTGCAGCCCCTCCATCATTTCCCAGCTCAGACTGTGCTTGCAGAGACTCAGGAATGTGCTACTAACAAACGCATGGAGATGAGCCTTTGGCAGAACCCACTGCCATCCCTGCCTGGTAGCTTGTGGAGAGCAGAGGGTATACCTGCCACTTGCTTGGCTCCCAGCCTTGGGGGTCTGCCAGCTCCCCTCACCTGTAGCAGCTGCCTGCCTTTCTTTCTTTCTTTCTTTCTTTCTTTCTTTCTTTCTTTCTTTCTTTCGCTGTGTCTGGCATTGTCAAGTTGTCATACTTGCCAACAGACCCCTAGGGTGGCCCCTTCTCCAGCTGCAGAGCATATGTTGCCAAACCTGAGCCTTGCTCCTATCTGGAACAGGAGCAACCCTGAATGACCCAGAATGCAGAGCCGCTTGCAAGGGGCTGCTTCTACCCCTGTGAAGCTGTCCTTCATTCCTAAAAACAATAGGGAGAGCCAAGAATCCAAGGGAATTTGGGAGAGATGTATGGGAGGGAGAGAATAGACGGCATGAGGCATAGAGTGCTTAGAATTCAGCAGATCTAGGTTCCAATCCCAAATCTGCTGTTTGCTACCAGCAATTTTTACCTAACCTTCCTGGCTTCATGCCCTCAGCCATAGAATGGGGATGATAATGATTCTCAATGGGAAGGGGTGCCTGGCTGGCTCAGTCCGTTAAGTGTCTGACTCTTGATTTTGGCTCAGTTTATGATCTCAGGATTGTGGGATCCAGCCTCGCATTGGGCTCTGCACTGACAGCCTGGAGCCTGCTTGGGATTCTTGCCCTCCCTCTCTCTGCCCCTCCCTTACTTGCATACACAACCTCTCTCAAAAATAAAATGAATAAATAACATTAAAAAATGATTCATAACGGGAAGATTAATTGGGATAGCACATAAAGGGCCTTCGAGCAAGGAACTGGACATAGACCACATATTGAAATCTGTTTCTTCCACCCACTCCAAACCAATTTTCCATTACCAAGCACTTACCAGGTATTCTATAAATATCTGAAGGACAGAAATGCTTTGAATGAATCAACCAATGTGTAATTTAAAAACACTGAATGTTTTAATGGATTAAGCCTTAAGGTCAGAAGATCTGGTTTTGAGTTCTGACTGAAATATAGCAGAGGGAACTGCTGAAGAAATTTGATTGTGAAAATATTTATTTAAGCTTCATTTTTTAAAAAATTTTTCTCATGAATTTTTTTATTGTAGCAAAATACACATAACATAAAATTATCATTTTAACCATTTTTAAATGTATAATTTAGTGGCATTAGCTGCATTCTCAGTGTTGCGCTGCATGGCCACTATCTATTTGTAAAACATTTTCATCACCCCAAACAGCAACTCTAATCTGTTAAACAGGCCTTTCCTCCAGCCCCTGGTAACCCCTATTCTACTTTGTCTCTATAATTTTACCTATTCTCAATAGTTCATATAAGGGGAATCATATAATATGTGTCCTTTTGTGCCTGGCTTATTTCATTAAGTATGTTTTCAAAGTTCATGTAGTAACATGTTTCAGAACTGCATTTTTTATGGCTGAGTAATACTCCATTTTATGTATCTACCACATTTTGTTTATCCATTCATCTATTGGACATTTGGGTTGTTTTTACCTTTTGGCTACTGCAAATAATGCTACAATGAGCACTGACATATAGCTATCTTTCTGAGACCCTGCTTTCAATTATTTTGGATATATTTCTGGGTTATGATAATTCTATGTTTAGCTTTCTGAGGAATTGCCGAACTGTTTTCCATAGTGGCTGCACCACTGTATGTTCTCACCAGCAATCCAGCAGTGTTGCAGCAGGGGCAGGGAAGGGAGTGTTCTAATTTATCCACATCCTACTCAACATTTCCTACTGTCTGTCCTTTTAACCCACCTACCAGCTGTGAAGTAGTAGCTCATTGTAGTTTGATTTGCCTTTCCTAACGACCTATGATGCTAAGTATCTTTTCAAGTGTTTACTGACCATTTGTGTATCTTCTTTGGAGAAATGTCTATTCAAGTCTTTTTGCCCATGTTTTAATTGGGTTGTCTATTTGTTGAGTGGCAGGAGTTCTTTATATATTGTGGATGTTAGAGCCATACCAGACATACAACTTGCAAACATTTTCTACCATTCTGTAGGTTGTCTCTCCATTTTATTTAGCCCTGTCTTTAATAGTTCCAAACACATGCACATATGTGAGGGCAACTTAACATTATGAGAGTGATCTGCAGTTCAAAGGCCAAAATCAGCCTCTTAATTGTTTATCTGCAACCTCCAATGTAGTATCTGTCCCTTAGGGTAGGAAACGTCTCTGCACATGAAATATATGACTTGATACAGCCATACTACCAGCTTCCAGGGAGCACTCTACCAGCTTCTGGGGAGCAAGAGGAGTCATTTTTGTTACAGTAAATATCACCCTAAAGCTCTGGTTATATCCAGCCTGAAACAGCACCACAGAGTCATAAACTGTCTTGTGAGTTCTGCCGAACATCCTTAGTTCAGCAGTGAAGGGAAGGAGTAAAATAACCTAATTGGATGGATTTCTCACATGGCTGAAGTCCAAATAATCAGACAGCAGGGGAGATCCTGACCCAGAAGATGGACTATATTTGGACAGATCTTGATGTTTAATGGAATACATGTTTCAGGATTCTAAGGGAGCATCTTCTATGACTTTTATAATCTGGGAGCCAAATATAAAGGAGGAATTCTCCCCTGTTCACTCTGGTGGAGGCAATGGGCCCAACCTTTGGGAAGTTTCTGAGTGAAAACAGTAGGGGCTCACAAGGCTGGAAGGGAGAGGAAAGGACATGGAGAAGAACTGTCCCTGCATGTCTCCCTCATCCCTATTCTTAATTATTTTGTATCTAGAGAGGAAATGGTCAAATCTGGGAGGAAGAAGAGGAGGGAAAAAACAGGTAAAGAATTAAAAAAAAAAAAACAAGTTCAACTGGATTGACTTTAAAATGAGGCAGCCCTACTGTCATAGTAAAGCATAAACACTTTTGGATATGATCAGCTCAGCAGGCAGGAGAAGCGGGAAGCCGAGTCTTGGGGCCCCTGATGAGAGCCCTCATTAGAGGAAGGGGCAGGAGCTACTGTCTCTCACATGCAGCGAGAGAAAGACTCTACACCTTTTTAGCCAAGCAGGGGTTTGGTAGTGCAAAAGAAACAACAGACCCTTCTCACCATGGAGCTTCATAGCACTAGGCCAAGGGCAAGTACACACTCCAAAGTCCTAGAGGCAAAATCAAGAATTTCTCTGCTAAGTGCTAAACAGGACATTTGGTTTAGCATGGAATCCTGGGCTGGTGCTTTGAGAGGTCTGCATTTGGAGGAAGCTTCCTGCCAGAAAAGACCAGAGGCCACTTACAGTAGACAGGTTTATTTGGTATCTGTAGAAATGAAAGAAAAAAGTTAAGTTGCTGGCCTAAAAGCCCATTTGGTGGCCTATTGCTACACACAACACCCCCCCCCCCCAAAAAAAAAAGAGGAAAGAGAGAAGGATAGAAGGATGAGATGGTAATGGGAAAGAGGCATTTGCTCATGGTCCCTTGGCTGATGGGATGCCAGTCTCATTGCCCAGACGTGATGCCAGGCTGCATGACAGGCTCTGAGTGCCAGGCAACAGAAGAAGCAGCATGCTGTATTTTTTTACTCCTCTACCTTGCCAGATGCCCATGAAGGGAGCTCTCCCTCAGCCCATAACAACCAAGACTAATAGAATATCTCTGGCAAAGGTGGTTGGCAGAAATATCTGCCATCTCAAATGTCAGGCTATAAGGAGGGACCAGTTCCCTTGTTCCATAAGCAAAGCGTTGGCAAGCCACAGAGGGGAAAAAGACATGGAAAAAACATGTACATTTTGGGGGAAACAAAATCAAACTGAGCCATCTTGTTTTAGTCATCTCTGGAAAAATTTTTCTGTTCTATGGGTTTCCAATTGGAAGAAATTTGAGATGCTGCTCTTCCTACCAGGAAAACAGGGATAAGAAGAACTGCCCCCTGCACAAAGGGAAACATGCTGAGGTCCAGGGAAAGAACTGGTCCCACTGCTCAGGCCTGATCCTCCTCCAGCACTTCTGTAAGGTCAGAGGGTGGGTAGAGCATGTAAAGACCTTGGAAGTCATTGTTTCTTCTGGCATTATGTCAACAGCATGTCTTCGCAGCCCTGGTGAAGGCACTGCTCACTTAGCACAGTTGGTATGTTCTCCTCCACTCCTATAAAGAGCACCTGGACCCTGGAGTTGGCATCTAGAATTAGCCATTGGGCAGCCAAGGGCTGTGGATAGTGGCCCAGGCTCTGGAAAAGAACTGGTGAGGCTTGAATGGCTCCACCATTCCCTTGTAGTGTGACTTTGGGCAAATTACTCAACTTCTCTATGCCTTGATTTCCTTGTGCCATAGCAGTTTAGCCAAGTAGTTAATAGTGAAAGCCCAAGGCCACAGTGACTGGGTTTAAATCCCCCATTAGCTGGCTGTGGGACCATGGGCAAAATTGAGTCATTCTGAGTGGTATTTTTCTCATTTGTAGAAAGGGGGTCATCATAGTACCCACCTCAGGGTGCCTGGAAGCCACAGATGAGCTAACCCAGGGGAAGTGCTGGGAATGGCTTGCAGCAGAGACCAGTGAGCTAGCCTGGCTGGTTCTCTTCCTCTCCACCCTGCCCCCTCTGGACTTCTCCCTCCCACACTCTGGCCACTACCACCTTCCTTTAGTCTTGGAACAGGCTGTGTTTCTCCTGCCCGAGCACCTTTCCTTGGGCTGTTGTCTCTGCCTGTGTTTGTACCTTAACTCTCAATACCCCTTTGCTTTCAGGTCTCAGCTGTCAGAGAGGTGTATATGAATCCCCTGGACAGGATGAGGAACCTCTTGGGACACATGTATCCCTTTATCCCATTTATTACATCGTAATAATTTATCATTGGATTGGCATGTATTAGATGTTAGAATGTAAACTTGTTTCTTCACCATGACAGCTTCAGCGCTGAGTATATTGCACATATTAGGCATTTGTGGGACGAATGAGTGAATGAATGGAGAAATGCCCATTTCCCTTGGGCTGGCCTGCCACCTTCCTGTCTAAGGATGAAAATTACTTTATCATGGGGCTAAGCTTCATCCGCTGATTTTTTGCAAAGAATAGTATCAACACTGGTGTTGCTTCAGCTTTAGGAAGTAGTCACTGGTGATACTCTGAGACACAGAATATACAGGTGTTTGTGAACCTGCAGGTGACAAAAGATGGTCTGGGATTTGAGGAGGCAGTGGGGTGGAGTCACTCAAAGTAGGCGCTCTTTGTTCAGATGGCCCAGCCTGGAATCCATGTCAGCATCACCAACTGTGTGATTGTGGGCAGCATCTGTGCCTTGACTGTGTCCTTGCTGGTAAAATACTCTCTGGGGTCGTTGTGAAGATAAAACAAGATAATGTGTATAAGTTGCCTGGCACATAATAAGTCGTATGCTAGTGATTTTTTTTTTTTAATTCAGATGTTATGTATCAGACACTATAACCAAATCCTAAGGAAAAAAAAATTTCTTTGCTTTTATAAATCCTTTTTTCCTTTAATGTGTCAGGTTTCTGACTATCTAAGTGGAAATGTAATCAACATAGCCATTTAAATTTATATGTGTGCTCAGGATATCTTGGCTGATGTTAATCCAAGCATTTATGATCCCTTAAGGTATGTTTACATTAGCTAGTGGAAAAAATATAAAATGCACAGAGTGCGTTTGAGAGGCAGGTTTTGGTGTCTGCAGCCACACGTAACATGCAAATAAAAATTCAGCTTATCCGAGGTCCGTGTGTGTTGTGCCTTAAGCACATTGTTGAAATGCATTTGTGTGTCTTCATATGGTGCTTTTCCTTCTGGGGTTGCACAACTAAGCCCATAAAAATCATGATCTGCCTGGACATTTGGCTGAAGACTGTAGATTTCAAACTCTGGACCACTATGAGAAAGCACTTTTTTCTTTCTGCCAACATCAACAATTCTTTAGCCTGTTATCAGTAAAATTTTTCTCCATTTTTCCTTTGCCACCATCCCTGGGTAAATTAGGCTGTTCTCTGTAGAAAACAATCACCTAATGATCTGTGTGTATCCCAGAGAGGAGGAGCCACTCCAGCCTCTGCCCTCCTGGGGACCCCACCAGTACTGTGCTCATCTGTGATTGCAGACTGCAGGGTAGCTGGTGGTAGTCTTGCCACCTAATTGCACTTCAGAATTACTTGAGCCAGAAAAGTGTCTGGATGGTGCCTAGGAAGACTAATGTTCATTAGTGTTGTGAGCATTCCATATTGGCCTGCCATTGGTGGTGCATGATAAGCAAAGTTTTTGATTAATTGCTCCATAAACCACATTTATGTATGGATTAAATGCTGGGCATGGGAAGGCATTTTGATGGAAAACTTACTCATCTTTTCCAAACTCAATTATTCCAAAAATATATACTGAGTGTCAACTATGTTCCAGAGATCATTCTAGGCTCTGATTATTCAATGATGACCAAGATAAGCCAGATCTCTGCTCCTAAAGGAAGAGAGGGGATGAGGATAGTAAGTTAACTGAAATAAATAAGCCAAAAGATAATTTCAAATGTGGTACATGCCAAGCATTTGAAGAAACTGGATGATGCAATGGGGATTCAGAGGCTAGGGACAATTACATTGGTTGATGAGACCGATAAGGCAGGAAGGAGCCAGAAATAGGATCTAGGGAAAAGGAGTTCCAAGCAGAATAAAAGCAAATTCAAAGTGTATGAAGACAAGAACAAACTTGATCCTGTGAGAGACACCAGGAGAATGCCATTGTGACTGATGTCTAGTGAGTAAGAAGGAGGCAGTCGAGGGCTAGATCATACACAGCCTCATAGGCCCTGCTTAAGCGTGGAACTTAATCCTGGAGATAGAAGTTTGTGGGGTTTGAATAGGAGTGTGCTTGGCTTGATCAAAATCTTTAACAGGCCACTCTGTAATATCCTGACAATAGGGCTCATACATATAGCCAGACCCAATTCTTCCACTGATCCTCTTCTAAAGAACGACATAAAAATCAACTACTTTTCTATTTACTTGGGAATAATTATTTAGTGTCTTAATATTACCCAGTCACTATAAATACCATGTGCTTCAGCTGGGTTTTCCTAGCTTAGCTTTAGAAATACATTTAACGTACTTTATCATTTGAACCCCTGGCCCCCCATCCCCAGAATTGGAGTAAGCCCTTTAATTCCAATGGGAATGTGGGGAGTTCTGGACAAAGTATGAAGTATAGAAAACTTATATAAACAAATAAAGAGAGACCTATCTAAAGTAGATGGTGCCTGCAAAAATATCTCAGCTAGTTCACCTCAGCAGTTCTTAACAGAAAGGAACCAAGCAAATACAGAATCATGATATATCAGATCATGACTTTCCTCTTTCTGGAGCCTGGAATGGGCACAAAGCAAGTGGATTTAACTCCCCAAAACAACAATAGTTTCTTATGAATGAGTGTAGAGGTGACCTCTGGATAATGAATTCAGATGCTTGTTCCCCCACACGCTGGCGGGGGGCGGGAGGGTCTGTAAGGTCTGAGCTCTATTGGTTTTACTCATCTGGTCCACCACTGTGCCTGGCACTGGAATTCAGTCTTTATGGCCATGGAGTTTTGAATGATTTCAGGGTCCAGGTTGTGGCCTGTGAGCAGGTGTCAGGAGGAAAAGGGAAGAGAGAGGAGGATGTTAGAAATGAGAGGTGGGATTGTATGCGGGTTACTACATAAAAGGCAGAGGATGGGATGAAGTGGAAGTCCATGATATCCAAACCACTGATGGATGGGAAGTAATGACCAGTACAGGTGTATGGCAGTGACACAGTGGTGCTGCATGGAGAGGGGGATAGAATTCAGTGGCACAAGTCTCAAGGATCACAGTGTATTGCGGCTCCTATTGAGTTGAAGTGTAATGACCTGTTTGCTAATTTTTCTGTCCACTAGACTATAAGATCCTCAAAGGCAGGGGCAGTGTTGCATCCACTGTAGCATCTCCTGTGCCTGGAATGTGATAGGCATTCAGGGTGTATTTGCTGTACTGAGAAAGTATCCCTGCTATGCACACCTGGAAGATACCTTCATGATTCACCACCTCCTGGTCCACCCTAGCAGTGAGTGTGCAAGTCCTACACTTTCCTCAGTATTTGCAATCGTTTTTTGTTTTTTGTTTTTGTTTTGTTTTTTTGATTCTCCTATAAAGAAGCAGGCCCTGGCAGCAGGGAAACTGTCCCAGTCATCTCCATAGTCCTGTGCTTAGCCTACTAACAGGTATTTAGTGATGCTAAGTGCCTTTTGTTAAGAATAAAAGACTTCAGTGACATCTCATATGCTTGTTTTCCTCTAAATCTTAAAGGTTTAAGTGGAGTTAAGGGTTTTTATCCAGAGAAACTATGGTATACCCATATGAGGAAAGTATAATTAAAATGACAGAAGGTCATTTGATAAATCACAAGGCATGTGCAGAGGCATGTTGTTGTTACTTACTAGAGTCATCCTTATTTGCAGTGCGACCTGACGAATGCATGCACATTTCTTGACTACTAAGAGAGAGGGATGGCTGAGGGAGCACAAAGGACTGAGAAATGCGGTGAATAGGTGGCAGTGGCTGTCTTGAGCTGGCTCTGACAAGGACAGGCAGGAGCGTGAGTGGGACTGAGTTACCCCAGGTGTTCACTGAGAGTGAATTGAGGGACATGCTCCCGTTGTGGTTTAAAGCCTGGGTTCATCTTGAGTAAATAAGGCTTTTCAAGGTGCCACTAGAAGATGAAAGACCCTGAGATCAAATCTGACTTATGTCAGTCTCAATAAGCTCACCTGCTTGCCACAGAAAGGGCACACTCACTCTATGTCTGCTAGAGTAAACTCTGCCATGTAAACATCTAACTAAATACATCAGGCAATGGGAAGTACGGTCAATAAATTGTGAAATGCCTGGGACAGAGGGCCTTCTTGACCCTGGAACCAGTCTGATTTCACACTAAAATGACACTTGCCTGGTTCATACCCTATATTGCGGTTGGCAGGTCCTTTTAGGTCAGACCCCAATCTGGTTTCCACTGGCCACCTCCAAAATTGCCCACAGAGGCCCAGCTGAAATCACCACAAGGCTGTTCTTACTCTAGGAAATAAACCACCTTCTTTTACCCAATTAATAAACATGCACCATATACCCAGTACTAACCAAACACTAGGACTCCTGGGACACTTGTCTGCCCTCAAGATGGTGGTAGGAGAGATGGAGACACAATAAGTCTAATGAATCTGATAAACCGTGATGTGGCGGCAGGGACAATGGTGTTGTGTTTTAGCTCCATGTTGAGTTTGGCCTGGGTTTCAACTCTCACCTTCCGCCACTTACTAGGTGGGTAATTTCAGGAAATTTAAATACCCTCTGGAAGTTTCAGGCTCATCATCGACAGAACAATGATAATAATTGTCCTTGTAAGGATTCAGTAAAATAATGAGTGTGAAGGAATCAGCCCAGTGTCTTGCAGGAGTAAGCTCTTGGTAAATCTATCTTGTCTTCTTCTCCCTTTATTACTCCTATCACTGCTCTCATCCCCCCTGGAACTGTTCTGATGGCTCTGTTATTGCTTCTCCTGTGCAGAGGTAGGAACCAAGCAGAGGAGAGAGTCTGGAGGATGGAACAGGATTCCTAGAAGGCTTTGGGATAAGCAACTATTGCTTTCAGGTCTCAGGGGATGAATGGTGTTTCACTGGGAAGGAAAGAATATGGAGATAATTCTGGGCAGAAGAATCAGCAGGGGCTATCCCCCTGTGCATCCAACAACCCACTTGTTTTGGATTTTTTTCATTCACTGATTAAACATGTATTTATCACACATTTACTGAGTGCACAATGTAACCTCCTCAAACTCCTGCCCCAACACACTCCACACAGACAAACCTTATTTAAAAAAATCAGGAGGCACAATTTCTAAAGTTCAATTACCTTCTGCATTAAATACATTCTCAAAAGGTAACCTTTCAGTCGATTTTTCATAAATTGGATCACCTTTCATATTGTCCAAGAAAGCTCATTACAGGAATCTCATGACAAATCTTCTGGGGAAGAAGAAAATCCTTACCTAATGGGAAACATCATTAGTCTTACATTTATTGATTCATAAATCTAGATATTGGATCCAGTTCTCTTCTTCCCCTGGGTGTGCTGAGACACATGTTTAACCAGATGGTTGGCCATCCAGTGTCAACCATCAGCATAGGAAGAACATATTTCTATAAGGAAAACTTCACTCAGAATGAGGTTTTTATGTCAGGCATTTTTCAATTGGTTGGCAACATTGATATTAATTTCTTAGAGTAAGCCAATGAAGGAAACCCAGAGGCCAAAGGCTAGGGGATGCGGTTTGGTTTTTGTGGTGCCACCACCAGCAGGGATGGGTCCTAAGTCACAACTTGGGGAAACCAGCAGCAGCCAGTACCATATGCAGGGCTGCTAGGACTAACTAAGCATTTGGGTTTCTGGAAGTTTACTGCTTTTCCTCGTAAGGAGAACCGTATGTGTGTGTTTGTGTGCTGCTAATTATAACTCAGGTGTTGACAGTTCCATACTGAAGAGCATGGGGAAAGGATCAATTACACGGTTTTGAGACATTGAGGAGATTTCTAAAATATTTATTTTGGGCTCCTATGTCAGACCATCATATAAACAAAATGTAAATATAGTCCAAAGATAAATGCTGTACTTTGCATATTTTAGGCTCATCATCATTGATGTAGAATGGAATGTAATCAGAATTTCCATACAGGAATATTTAGGGAAGAAACCCCTTTACTATGGTTTTTTTTTTAATTTTTTTGATGTTTATTTATTTTTGAAGGAGAGAGAGGCAAAGCATGAGCAGGGGAAGTGCAGAGAGAGAGGGAGACACAGAATCTGAAGCAGGCTTCAGGCCCTGAGCCGTCAGCCCAGAGCCTGACATGGGGCTCGAACCCATGAACTGCGAGATCATGACCTGAGCTGAAGTCGGATGCTTAGCCAACTGAGCCACCCAGGTGCCCCTTACTATGTTTCTACTTAGGCCCACAGAAGATATTTCTTTTCTTTAATTAGTAGTCATAAAATATTGATTATCACTTAGACAATATCAGCATGTGTCATATTTATTTCAAAATGTTATATTTATGCATCAAAATACTGCACTGCAAGCTTCCTGTCCAGTGGTGATAGAGAGCAATCCAGTCTCTCACAGGGGGGCATGACATCTTCATTAATTAGGATACCTCACAATTACATGGCCCTTTAGGGTTTATACAAGACTTAGAACCCTGTTATTTAACCCTTTATTTAACCCTTGTGGCTGGTTGGTTATTACCATCAGTATTTCATAAGTAAATCTGAAGTTCACAGAGGTTAAATCATCCAAACAAGGTAACAAAATAGTAAGTGAAATGCCACCAGGTCAACCGTGTCTTCTTTTCTTATATCTAAATGAGAAGTTCATTCAGAAGAAGAAATCATGCTTTCTTTTAAAGGCAGCCACATTCACTAAAGGCATCAAACTCCATCCTTAACTAGAATATCACTTCTTCTGGGTACCACTTAGATCTGTTTGTGTCTCAGAGGGTGAACGCTGGTTCATTTAGATATAGAACTCTTTCACCAAATTAAAAGTCAATTTGAAACAGCAAAACCACAGAGCTGACAAATCTGAAAATCTGTCGTTACTATGTTACTTCTTTCAGCATTGAACCTGAGGATAGAAGCCTGGCCTGCATCCCCCCTTGGCCATTAGCTCACTGTTTAGTCGCTGTACTTCATTTGTGCTCATTTATTAGTGAAGATTAGAGTCAGCAGTGGATGTGTGTTTTAAATGAGAACAGAGTGAGGTTGGGATTTCATTTTTATCTGAAGTCCAAGCCAAGTTTATTAAAGATAATTAGGGCTCTGGAATAGTGAAATTACAATCGACACGGGCCTCTTGCCAATTTAGGCAAGCACATTTTTCCAATTACAAAGAGGCACTAACTATCTAAAAGGAGCAAGACGTCTTCAGCCCCACAGGCCTCCTGTCTGTTTCCTGAAGGGGTGGAGTTCTTTTCCACTCAGAGCTTTTGCACTCGCTGGAACATCCATGGGCTGGAGCATCCTGCTTCTTGAAATTAAAACTGGCTCCATCTTGTCAGCCAAATAGGAACTGAAATGTCACTTCAAAGAGGCTCTCACTGTCTAAAGCAGCCGGCCAGTCATTTTATAAATCATATTATAATACATTAGCATCTGTTGTTTATTTTCATTATTTCTTTATTCCTTGTCTTCCCTTCACTAGACAAAGGTCTGTAAGAGCAGGGCCCTGATCCATTATTCTTCCTCGTATCCTCAGAACATAATGCTGGATGCATGGAGGGTACTTAATACATATTTGCTCAATGAAGGGAGGATCTTGAGAACTTAGGCCAAATCTGTCCTCTTTGATTGCCCGATGTGTTCATTATTGAATTATTAGTAAGTAATGAGCTACCTGAAAACTCAGTGGCTTACTCTAACAAGTCTTCATCATTATTCATGCAGTCTGCTGGCTGAGTGAGTGTTGGCTATTTAGGCTGGGCTTGGCTGGGGCAGCTCTTCTGATCCTGGCTGGGCTGGCTGGCATACCTGCAGGTCAGCTGGAGTTGGCTGACTTGAGTTAGGCTCAGCTGGTGCGGTTCTGTTTGACACTGTAGGTCTGAGGGTTCAGGTCTTCTGCACAACTCTCACATCTTCCCTGGACCAGCAGGCTACCCAGAACGGGTTTTTCCTTACTGTAGTGGCCTAGGCACAAGAGAACACGCAGAAATACATGAGGCCTCTTAAAGTCTAGGCTCAGAACTGGCCCACTGGCACTTTTGCACACAAGCCATTGACTAAATAAAGCAAGATGTATCCCCCAGGTCAAGGGATGGGGAAGTACACCCTACCCATGTTGAGGCTATAACAAAGATATAGATGAAGGGAAGACTGAAGGAAGAATTAGGGCAAATAATGCAACCACCACACCCAAAGATACAAACCTGGACACATGTGTGGTATATACCACATCTTCTCTATCCATTCACGTACTGATGGATGTTTAAGTTGCTTGCATAATCAGAGAAATGTACAAAATGGGTGTATGCTTAGTAGAAAAGCCTGATCTCTTCCATTTTCACTGAGTTCTGGCACTCACTCTCTTTTTCCTGTGCAAATCTCATTGTGTGACATCTGTGTGTCTCTTTCTCTCTGTCCTTTCATTACATGCACTTTTTCTGAATTTTGCATTTTCTTCTATCTTAATACTTTTATATCTTCCTTTAAACAAAAGTATTTTTAATGGTACTTACTGTATAGTTTCATATATACTTACTGTATAGTTCCATAAGAAGGAATTTAAGAGATTCATAAACAGTTACACTAAATTCAGCTGCTTTTTATGTAATGTAGCCTTACATTGATTTTTCTAGACATTATTTATATTCTATATAAAACTACCTCTTTATCTGACACCAATACATGCACCTTAAATAACATGCTTTTTTTCTCCCCTACATTGTTGATGAGGATATAAATTGTAAGCCCTCTCAGGTGGGCAATTTGGCAGTGTATCTCAAAATTTAAAACAGACGTATCATTGAACTCAAGAGTTCTCATTCCAGAAATTTATCCAACACGTGTATTTGGACATGTACTCAAGGGTGTTCCTTGTAGCACTGTTTATATTAGGGGAAAAAAATCTGTAAAGAATTTAAACATCTATTAATAGGGTCCTAGTTACATAAGTATGATACATCTATACAGTGAGAGATCATGTAGTCATTTAAAATAATGGTAGCTCTATATAATAGTTTAAAAATATTTCTAAGATATATTAAGTGAAGAATGTCAAGATACAGAATATTGTATCAAGTGTGCCATGGTGCTTAAAATGGACATATAAATATGTGCATAAATATTTGTACACATGTGCATATGTGGATATATATATGTATTTTCATTTATATATACACATGGACAACTTCTGAAAAATACATGAGAAACTTTAATGACTGCTTTGGGGGTGGAAGAAAGACAAACTTTTTTTCATTGGGTCATTTTTTAAAAATGAAGAATAATTGATGTACAATATTTTATTAGTTTCAGGTATACAGCATAGTGATTCAATATTTTCATACATTAAGAAATGGTCACCATAATAAGTCTAGTTCCCATCTGTCACCATACAAAGTTGTAACAATGTTACTGACTATATTTCCTATGCTATATATCGCAACCATGTATCTTATTTATTTTATAATTGGAAGATTGGATTTCTTAATCCTCCTCATCTATTTCATCTATTTTCCAGTCTCTTCCCTTCTGGAACCATTAGTTTGTTCTTTGTATCTGTAAGTCTGTTTCTGTTTTGTTTGGTTTGTTCATTTTGTTTTTTATGCAATATATGTAAGTGAAGTCATCTAGTATTTGTCTTTTTCCATCTGGCTTACTTCACTTAGCATAATACTCCCTGTTTTCACAAATTGCAAGATTTCATTCTTTTTTATGTCTGAGTGATATTCCACTGTGTGTGTGTGTGTATGTGTGTGTGTGTAAATACACAGCCATCACATCTTCTGTATCCACTCATCTATTGATGGACATTTAGGTTCCTTCCACATCTTGGCTATTGTAAATAATGTTGTGATGAACATAGGGGTACATATACCTTTCTGAATTACTGTTTTCATTTTCTTCTGATAAATACCTGGAAGTAGAAATTCTGGTAGTTCTATTTTTAATTTTTGAGGAGCCTCCATACTGTTTCCCACAGTAGCTGCACCAATTTACATGCCCACCAACAGTGCACAAGGGTTCGCTGTTTTCTGCATCCTCAGTAACACTTGTTGTCTCTCATCTTTTTGATTTTAGCCATTCTGATGTGTGTGAGGTGATATCTCATAGTGGTATTGATTTACATTTCCCTGAATAGTTAGTGATGTTGGGATTTTTTTCATGTGCCTGTTGGCCATCTGTATATCTTCTTTGGGGAAAAAAAGATGTCCTTTTAGGTCTTCTACCTACTTTTTAAAAACTGGATTGTTTGTTTTTTGATATTGACTTTTAATACATTTTGTAGTTTAACCCCTTTTGGGATATATCATTTGTAAATATCTTCCCCTGCTCATTAGATTGCCTTTTCATTTTGTTGATGATTTTCTACATCATAGAAAAGCTTTTTATTTGATGTAGTCTTACTTTTTTAAAAATTTTTTTGCTTTTGTTGTCCTTGCTTAAGGAGACAGATCTAAAAAATATCAGTAAGAGAAATGCCAAAGAGCTTACTGCCTATGTTTTCTTCTAGGAGCCTTATGGATTCAGATCTTACATTTAAGTCTTCAATCCATTTTATTTTTGTATGTGGTGTAAGAAAAGATCCAGTTTCATTCTTTGGCATGTAGCTGTCCATTGTTCCCAACACCATTTATTGAACTGTCTTTTCCATTGCCTTTCATGAATGCACGCTTGAATTCCATTTAATTATACTCTTTGGTATGGACTTGGTAAAGTGAGAGGTTATTGAGTCAACTTGTCCTTTACCACTATTGAAGTCACATGGCAATAAAAGGGAGACTGTCATAAAAATACAATTTTGAAAGAATGTTTTATGACTTCATTATAGTTTTTGATTTGGAGGACTATAAATTCCTGGGAAACTTCTAGATCTTACATAGACATTTGTGGTCTCAGCCTGAAGTTTTTCAATCTTTCCACCTAGACATTTCTACCTAGGTATTTAAACATTTGAACTGTTGTATATCTCTTAAGGTTTGAGGACAATGGAGAAGGCTGGCATTTTTAATTAATCCTATGCATGATGGCCTAATCCATCTTCTTGACTGTGAACTCCTGGGTCAAGAGTCAACCCATAGGACACTGCATCCTGAATATATTATATAAACACTCAATTGATCGAAGGTTAAATGGTCCCTTTAAAAGCCCAGTGTTACCCACAATTGCAAGTTATGGTCATATTCTGAGAATGGATGGATTTTCCCTTAAGTAACTGCCTTGGAAAAAAAAATCCCAGGCTACAAAACTAATAAGTATGATGAAATCCACATGCCAAATTTTAAATATTCTAGTAGCTACACTAAAAAAAAAAGTAACAGGAAACAGGGAAAATTTATTTTAATAACATTTTATTTAACATTTTGTATCAAAAATATTCAACATGTAATCAGTGTAAAAATTATTCATGAGACATTTGGCACACTTTCTGGTATGTATTTTAAGAATAAAATAAAGAATAACATAAATGTGTGTAAAATATCTCATGAATAATTTTTATTCTTAAAAAAAATCTCAATCTGGACAAGCTGCATTTCAAGTGCTTAGTTGGCACATGTGGATAATGGGTACCACAAAGGGCTGTGAAGATTTAGTAGCTGATTGCATTAAAAAAAATGATTCATCAGGGGCGCATGGGGCTCAGTCGGTTAAGTGTCCGACTTCAGCTCAGGTCATGATCTCATGGTTTGTGGGTTCCAGCCCCGCGTCGGGTTCTGTGCTGACAGCTCAAAGCCTTCAGATTGTATGTTTCCCTTTATCTCTGCCCCTTCCCCGCTCATGCTCTCTCTCAAAAATAACATTTTAAATAAATAAATAAATAAATAAACAAACAAACAAACAAATAAATAAATATTCATCAGAAGATCCTTCTAAAGTAAGAGTTCTTTTAGAGTATTTAAAATACAATTCAGATTACAAAGGTGAGATTTACATTATCACCTTTTAGTCATGACTTATGGAATGGAGGTAAAAGCTCACCTTCAGTGTAATTACTGCTAACCAAATCACCACAGAAGGAAAATTAAATAAAGCATTTTAAATAAGGCTCAGTCAGTATAAACACTTCCAATAAATGCCTTGCTGATGGTGAAAAAATAGCATTTTTAAGAACAAAGGCTGAGAAGTGTGAGGAGAGCTTGAAAAATTTGCAGCACATATGTGTGAGAGGGGTCTGGATATGTCTTCTCTGGTTCTGTAACGAGCAGCCTCTCAGCCATACTTTACCCACTTCAAGTCAGAAATGAGAAACTTCAAGGGCTGTTGAACACTTAGGGAATTTTCACAGTGGAACAGCTCAGGGTTATTTAGCGCAGGTGTTGTGTAAATCGTGATGCATTTGAAAAGTCTCTGCACCCGGTAGCCTCAGACCCCACCTGCTCAGTGGGTGGGTAGCAGGCAGTGTTCATGCAGTGGTAAAATGCAGCCCTTGAGACCACCGGTATCCTCCAGGCTCTCATTTTGTAGTGAACTGTCATGCAGTGACCTAGAAAGACCTTGGACTTGGAGCCAAAGGAGCTAGGACCATTCTTTTACTATGAGAACATAAACAAGCCATTGAATGGTCTTCAACTTTAGATGTTGTATTAGGGTTCTCTAGAGAAATAAAACCAATAGGACACACATGCACGCACATACACACAGTTTTATCATAAGATATTGGCTCACATGATAAAGAGGCTAAGAAGTCCCATAGTCTGGAGACCCAGGAAAGGCAACGCTGTAATTTGAAGGCCAGAGAATCAATGGTGTACATTCCAGTCTGAGTCTGAGGGCCTGAGAGCCAGGAGCACCAGGGGCAGAATGTTGATATCCCTCTCAAGCAATCAGTGAGAGAATGGACACTCCTCGCCTTTTTGTTCTATTCAGGTCCTCAGTGGATTGGAGGATGTCTACCCACATTGGAGAGGCCCATCTGCTTTACCCCGTTCACCAATTCAAATGTTGCTATCTTCCAGAAACACCATCATAGACACAGCCTCCAAAAACAAAACAAAACAAAACAAAACAAAACAAAACAAAACAAAACCAAAAAACATTTAACCAGCTATCACGGCATCCTATAGCCTAGTCAAATTGACGCACGAAATTAACCACCATAGGTGTCTTATTTTTAAAACAACAGGATTTGATGAGATCACTTCCAAGGTCTCTGGAGTTTCTAACATTCTATGATTCTTTGTCTCTAAGTGAATTGTATTAGTGGGTGTGGGCATCTGAATGTGTGCTTAACAAAATATGTGGAGTATTAGCTCCTGATAGGAGTAAAGGAATAGCTAAAGAAAAGGCAAAAAGTATCTGACAGGGAATGATGTAGTTTCAGGAGTGCTCAGAGAAATCAAAATTTTTTTTGTCCTTTAAAAAATTACATTAGTAATATATAAATAACTCTGATTTCAGCTATGTGTAAACATATATAACAAACAATGAACATTTTCCTTCAACTTTTCCTGCTTCCTCTGTACTCCTCAGAGGTAACTACTGTCATTGGTGTGGAATACATTTTTCCAGTCCCTTTTCTATGCATTTGACTATATATTTAGACATTGCATGTGTATTCCCATTTTTAATATAAATGGCATTGTATTATATATATTTTTCTATAACTTGCTTTTTTTCACCAATAACATGTTTTAGAGATATTTTTATGAGTGTACCTAGGTCTGTTTCATTCTTTTGAACAAATCCCACGAATTAATGTACCACAATTTATTTAAACATTCTCCTAAATGATGAGTAGTTAGGTCACTTCCAGTTTTTCACCATTGTAACATTCCTACAAATACCCCTGAAATACCTGTAGGTATTTCGAGAGATAGTCCAAGAAATTACCTTCTACAAAAACCCTCACCAACAATATATTGAACAGTTCACTTCTTCACAAAAGAGCCAACACACCGTTATCAATACATTAAAATTTTTTTTGCTAATCTTATTTATTTATTTATTTATTTATTTATTTATTTATTTATTTATTACAAATTCTTCAACTTCTGGAGAGCTTAGATTCTCTTCAAATATTTATTGGACTTTTGTATTTTCCTATGAAATGTCTATTGATATTCTCTTCACATGTTGCTAAAAAGTTATTTGTCTATTTATTGATTCACAGAACTATTCATATTCTGGATATTAATGCTGTCCTTTGTCTTGCATAAATATCTTGTATAAATTTTTCCCAGTCTTTTTATGTATTTTAACTTTATGGGATATTTTGCCATTTAGAAATCCTTAATCTAAATCTGTCTATCTATCTGTCTGTCTATCTATAAAGTTTCAATTCTTGCTAAGAACAATATTATTTTGCGACGATCCTCCTGAACTTTTGATGCTGCAATACTAGAAGATAAACATATGTGTATTTGGTGTATATTATACTGGTGTGTAAAGAGGTTTCCAAGAGTCTTCAAAATATGCATTGTTACTGATATTTCTGAAGATCTCCTATTCTTACATCCCTTTCTCCTCATCCTTCCATGGGACATTCCTGAGAGCTTGATTTCTCTGTCACAGAACGATCCTAGGCACAAGATGAACCAACCTGTCAGAGGTTAAAACTGGCCCTCCTATCTGATTCCCTGTGTTTATGGCATCTACATTTACTTGAGCTCCTGACTTCTACACGGTGAGTCTGATTCTTCTGATATTCTATTTTCATAACCAGAATATGCTAACTTTTGTTTTTCTGTCTTTCCAAAGACTCTTGTCCTTTTTCTTTCCTCCTTCTCTAACCCCCTCTATTCCTCATTCCTTCTCTTCCTTCCTCTTTCTTTCTCTTTTTCCTCTCCTTTCTCTCTTCCTTTTCCTCCCTTGCTCATCCCCTCCTTCTCTCTCTCTTTCTCTCTTTCTCCTTCTCTCTCTCTCTCTCTCTCTCTCTCTCTCTCTCACACACACACACACACACACACACACACACACACACCTTTAGTGAAAATTCAGAGTGTGTTAGGGGCTTTTCCACGTGCTCTGGGGACACATGATGAACAAAGAAGATAAGACATGCCATCATGGAGTTTGAATTCAGTATTACTGATGTTCTTTTTATCAGCGTTTGCAGTCTGCAGAGCTCACATTCATATACACAACAGGGGTGGTGAAGGGCATGGGTTTTGGTGTCTGGGAGATCTGAGTTTAGATTCTGGCTTTGTTTCTTATAACCTATGTGACTTGGGTCAAGTTGCTTCAGCTCTTCCTGAATGTCAGTTTGCCTCCTGTAGAATAAGGAGATTAATAGCACCTATCACATAAGATCGCGGTAAGGATGGAATAGTGTGTGAAGAATTTAGCCCCATGATAGAATTTAGTAAATGGCAGACAGTATTCTTATTATCTCATTGATTCTCACAAACAATCTCTAGAGTGGTGGTTGAGTGGAAATAATCAACTCTTATTTCAGAGATAAGAAAACAAAGACTTTGTGCAGGTGCAGTCACTGAGATCTCTGGGTCCTGGGTAGAGTGTGTGACTGCTTCACAGACCGACCTTGGAGTTTTGCTCTCTCTGTGTGCCGCTTGTGTTTCTATTTCTTTAATACTCTGTTTAAGTTGACTCATCTTTAACTTGAGTAAATACCCATAATATCTGTGAAAAACTTGGGTTTGAAATGCTGATTATGATTTATCTCATATACATGGAAAGAAATACTTTGAGCATTCTAGAGCCATCATCTGAGCTCCACCTAGAATCTCATTAGGTGACATTGGTGGGATGAAGCCCTGTAATATATGATGATGTCCCAAGACCAACACCTCAATCAAACTGTGGTGACTGGGTAAGTGTTCTTTGAGCTCATTAAGAAATGATGCTCCAGTTCCCAAGCAGTGGTGGAGCTACTCTGTCAACCATCCCAAGCCTAGCTGGCTTAGTTCAGCCCTAACTTGGAGGTGGCTTCTCAGAAGTGGAGCTGCTCTCCTCTCTGTTGTCACAGAACCCTGGTGTCCCTCTATCCCTTCATTTTTCACACTCTGCTACATCTCCCACATTTGTTTATTCCCTTTTTATCATATACTTATTGAGGATCTACTATGTGCTATGCCTCATGTTGTGCTCTAGAAACACAGAGGTAAACACACAATAGAGATGAACCTTAAAGAACTTTATTATCTAGTAGGCATTGTAGTATATGCCCCATCCATAGTTAAAAAGCTGCTACTATATACCATATGTGACAGATAGTGAAACATATTTAATACATTGTAAAGCCCAACTTCAGGATCATGAATTCTATTATTTTGATTCATAATGAGAGGTAAGTACTATTATTAACTCCCATTTTACAGATGAGAAAAATGAGCTTCAGAGACATTAACCTCCTTGCTCATGATCAGCTGACAAGTGACAGAAGCAGGATTCAAACATACTTCAGAAACAACTGTCAAATAAATTGATTGTTAAAATTTAAGACAGCCCGCTAAAGAAAACTGATGTCTAAGCTGCATGATGGTCTTGTCAGATTGTCACCCTTTCCCTACCCCTAAGTAGAGTCTGGATGAAATGTTTCAAAGGCATAGTAGAATCATGAGACTTTGGCTAGATGAATTCTAAGACCCTTCCATTTCCAGTGGAAATGGGATCTAGAGTTAATCTACAGAAGATTTCACCTCTGTTCTCTCAGTGCACTGATGTTAGAGGCTATTCCTTCAGGCCCTCCGTGGTATTTAGACTATTCCTGAGAAAGAAGCTTGACTTCCTGGTTAAGCTACTAGACTGGGCTGCCACACAGCATAAAAGCAGCCCCAATAGGCATTCTTTCTGAACCTCAGGTAGAAGCTATAGATGCTGGAAGAAAGCAAAAAAGACTCTTGAGTCCAAGAAAACTTGAAAGGCCTGGATATATTTTTCTTTTTTAATTATCACTTTTGGAGTCCCTTCTTGCCTCTACTCCAATGGGCTTTTGAGGGAAAATAATTCTTCTGTCTTTTCATGCCCAAATGGACTGATGGGAAAACTTTGCAAACCTGGAATGCACTGAAGAGTCAGGAGAGTTCTTTAATTTCCCCTCTAACTTTCCCCTGGATAGAGAGACAGGCCCTGTCTGTACGAGTCTGGGTGGAGATACTGACATGGAGCATAATTGAAGAATAATTAAGCACTGTGAATCATTTTTTCACCTCTGCCTATTAATTCCTCTAAGCAGAGTAGGAGGACTTGCCCTGCCTGGTGAGTGGGCAGCACTGCTCTGCCGTGCATAGTGATCTGGGAGATGGTCAAGTCAGCTGGGTGAGCAGAGCTAGTGTAGGTCACAGGTAAGGCCCCCTTCCTGCAGGACGTGACTCGCCTGGATGGTGGCCTAGGAGGTGGCGAGGCTCAGAGAAAGAATTGCATCTCCCACTGGGCCAGTCTCTTCAAATAAACCTATCTTTTACTCAGATTAATTTATTTCTTCATCCATTTATATAAAACCCAGTTAGTGCACCAAGAACACATACAAAGTAAGCCCATCACACATTTGTTTAAAAACCAACAGTAAGCACATTTTATGTTTCCCTTGAGAAGACTTCTAAGCTTTGGAACTTGATCTTTGTCCCAAATCTGACATCAGCCCTCTAGTTAATGCTCTTCCTGTTTCTCCTGCTATCACTTCTTTTTGCTGTGTTTGACTTCTCTTGCTTTTAATCAAGGCAGTATCTTCCAGAATATAGCAAAAAAAAAAAAACAAAAACAACAACAACAACAACAAAAAACAAAGCCCAATGCATGAGCTGGAACTATTGCCGTGTGCCTTTGTGCAAACTAGGAAAATGTGGCAGGAAGACCTTTTGCAAGGTACATGGCTTACAGAAGAGGTAGAGTGGGACTGCAGCCCCCATCTCTCTTTCAGAATGTCCCCTTGTCCAGGGGCAGGCAGACATGTGCCTAAATCTTGTTTCATCAAAGGCCAAATAGAACTTAATGGGGATGAGGGCTGAAGGCCATTCTCCACTGAGAAAAAAACTGAGTTCTCAAGAACTTTGGTGGTGTTGACATGTAGATTCTTTTATTTATTTTTTTATTTTTGACATGTAGATTCTTGAATAGTATGGTTTTCTAATTGGCCTTTAAAGACCCCTTTATACTCCAAAGAGGAGCCTCAGGAGCTGATGTAAGGAATGAGGTAGGAGGTCAAGAACATATCATTTTATTCAGGGCAGGTCAAACTTTTCATCCAGCACAACATAGAAGCACCTGCACGAAAGTGGTATAGGGAAGGGGATCCTAAGCACTAAAAAAACAGCAACTTGAAGACCATTTGTGCTACAGATCAAGTTGTCAAGTCAGTAAGAACCTTCTGCATGTGGATTATTTGTGTTTGGAAAGATATGTCTGTCCTTAATGCTTACACTGAATTTAGATAGGTACATAGCAAGAGATTGTTTACTATTTTACCTTATGGTTGTGATAGTTCTTAAGTTTACAGGTGTTTCTAGATGTATCTAGGGAAGAAAAGGTAAGGACAAGGAGGAAGGGAAAAATCTCTGGATGTTTGAGTGTATATGGCAACTGGTTCCTCATCTCATGTTTATTCAGGAGGTATTTTTATGAGCAAAGAGGAGTCATGCCAACACAATTTGGATTCTGAATCAGGGATGGACTGACTGTACTGCTTGTTTCTGTGTAAGATGTGCCACCCATGCAACCTAATAAAATTTAATCACTGTTAACTATTCCAAGTTCTGGGAAGTGAAACTTAATGTGCATTTCGTTGCCTTCAGATGCCAAGTATCCTAGACCAAACAGGTTGCTACAGGAAGTTCAAAGATAAAGTGGGAAGTCCTGGTTCACTCCTCCTGGGATTGATGAAGCTTCCCTTAGATCCAAGAGGACAACTCATTTTGGCTGTTTTTACAGATGAATTGTATTTCCAGCTCTGAACACTAATCTAATTGTCTGTGACATATGACTGTCTCTGTAAAGGAGACATAGGCTCTGGTAGGGTGCCCTCTGTGCCCCACTCAGCTCCAGAATATCCATCTCATCCTTAATCACTCAGCCCACAAGCAGCCCCATGGGGTAAAAGCCTGATGAGAAGCTTGGAAGTAAAGGATTGTTTGTGGCTCAGGTTGTTCTGTGTAGAAACTGTCCTTGGAGCTTAACCTGGGTGTATCTGGAGCTACCTCACTTGTACCTGGAGAAACCTACAGTAATGCCTCATGTATTCAATAGTTCTATGAGACTTTTAGACTTACTCTCTTATAAGATCTTGAATAGAGAGGAGCTTGTTTTGCATATATTTAGGTTAATGTAAACTAGGAAGAAAAAGCAGAAATAGGAAAAAAGAGGAAGAGATAAGAAATAAAACAGTGGAAATGATTTTGCAACCCCTGAGCATGTGTCTTCCCGTCCCCACTATAAATAACAAGAGTAGAATAATATCACAACCACCAGTTATTGAGTATTTACTGTGACAGCATTTTGCAGGGTGGTTTACGAATATTATCTTAATTAATCTAATCATTTATACATTCAACAAGCTTTGAGTCTATTATATCCTGAATACTGTGCTAGTGATTAGGGTTTAATAGTGTGCAAAAATAGTCAGAGCTCCACCTTCATGGAGGTCACATTCCTGGGAAGGAAACTCACCATCAAATGATTTCTCAAATATAAGTAAAATTGCAAATGAAGGGGAGGAACAAGATAGGATTGGAGCTTCAAGGGGCCATTAACCCAATTATGGGATATAGTTGAGCTGGGATCCAAGTGATGAAATGCGCATTAACCAAGGAAGATAAGCCAGGGCACTTTGTGGTTTGTGGGCATATAGTTAGTAAGCAGCAGCAGAGCAGATACAGATGTACCGAAAGTAACATGGGGTAGAACATGATGGGAATTCAGGAAGGAGTATTTTCTTCTCGCTAGAAGAGACAGTAAAATTCCCCTGCAGAAGTAAGCAGATGGGTGGCTTTGACTGCTCCAAGAGAGAGGCCTTATGTGTAAAGCTGCTACATGAGACACTTGGATGTGTCCCCCCCCCCCCCCCCACATACACACACCCCGCGCATGGGAATTCAGCACCCTAAGCAATCCCACAATCTCCTAGAGTAGTAGTTCTCAACAAGGACAATTTTCTCCCCAGGAGACATTTGACACAATCTGAAGACATTTTTGGTTGTCACACATGGAGCTGGGAACAGGTGTTTCTACTGGCTTCATGTAGGTAGAAGCCAGGGCCACTGCTAAACTTCCTACAATGCAGAGGCTATCTCCCCACAACAAAAAAATTATTGGACCCAAGATGTCACTATTGCCAAGATTGAGAACCTCCGCCCAATGCTTTAAGCAGGCCACAGGATGGGCACTTAGGAATCAGAATTCCTTGTTTCTGAAGTATCTTTCAGAGACTGAACTACTTTTAGTGTCTTTTCCTCTAGATACTACTTTGAAAAAAAATCAACATCTTTATGTTGATATTTATTGAAATGCTTATTGCTAAAACCTATCTTATTCATCTCTGTAGCCCCTACTATTGGATCTTGTATGAGGGAATAAGGAAATGGTAGACTAAATGAATGGGTAAATGAATGAATGAGCTGCTCTTCCTTGTGCCCTTAGAATGTACTTCTTTACATTCTCTAAATACCACAGTAGCATGAAAATCCTGGATGCAACTCTTCTTTAGCATGGAGGAGTCTCAGATCAACTCAGATTAATTTTAGGATCATCTTAGACAACTCTGTTTTTCTTATTCCTTACATCCAATGTATCAGAAAATCCTGTGGGTTCGATTTAAAAAAAGATCTAAATTTTTTTCATTTTCCTTTTTTATTATTAAATATGTAATAGGTTGACTATGATTTGTGATTTTTAGGAAATATATATTTGGTCATCTAAATTACCAAATGTATATTTCTCATGTTTTTTTTTTTTTTTTTTTTAACTCAAGTTAGTTAACATACAGCATAGTCTTAGCTTCAGGAGCAGAACCCAATGATTTATCTCTTACATATGACACCAAGTGCTCATTTCAGAAAGTGCCCTCCTTAATGCCCATCATCCATTTATCCCTCAGTATTATTTCTACTCCCTCCACCCTACCACCTGGTCAGAGCCAACATTAGTTCTTACTTGGATTTCCTGTTCCTTCTCTTGCTTTTGTCCCTGTAATGTCTACTTGATCTGTCCACCAGCTAACTCTTGGAACCCATTTAATGTCCTCAGCCCTGATGACTCTGTTCCAGACCACTAGACTTCCTTCATCTTTTTGAATATACATAGTTCTTTTCCTGCCACAAGGCCTTTTCATGTCCTCTGGACTCTACCTGGGACAAAATTTCCCCCAGAAATTCTCATGGCTTACTTTCTCACTTTATTCTGGTTTCTGCTCATATGTCATCTCATCACAGAAGTTCTTCCTGACTTCTCTATATGAACTAATCGCATCCTTTTCTACCTCTTTACTCTGCTTTATTTTTCTTCATATCATCCATTTTCACCTGACATTGTGTTCTATATCTATTTCTCTCTTTATCCCCTCTCTTTCTCTTTCACTATAATGTATGCTACATGAGGGCCAGGATTCTTAACAAAATAGATAAGTCCACAGTAAATAGAAGAAAGACTGGCCTATCATGAGTGCTCCATAAATTATTTAATAAATGAATGAAGGATCAGGTTCAGAAACTAATGAAGCCCTGGGATGTGGGACAGGAAAGACAGGAAGTATAATAAAGAAGGAAGACCTCAGTTCAAGTCTGGCACTGGGAGGTAAAATGGTGTGATGGGTCAGAAAGTCCTTAGAAGCGGCAGGGGCTATAAGAATGCTGAGCTTCTGGTTGAGGGCAGCTGTGACTGCCCTTTACAGCAAGAGTACCAGGCAGCCTGTGTCTACTTGGCAATCTTGGCACATGTTACCTGCAAACTTTGTCCCTATCCCACATGTCACTTTGCACAAGGTGGCCTTACTTTCTGCCAGGGAGCTGGGACCATCATCCCTTTGACCTTAGCCTAGAACACTGTTAATTTAATTAGCATTTGTATAATAACTTCTTTATCATTTCCAAGTCTAATTTATTTTAATTTCATGTGTGCTGATTTGATGATCAAAGGGTTTATTGAAGCTTTGTTTCTATTCAAAGCCCAGCGTATTAATCATCCACTTAAAACTATTATTCTCACCCCTCTCCAGCAAGACCTCCTTGGAGCATAAAGAGACATGGCAGATTGAGATGATTCATCTCATTTAGAGTTTCTATGATAGATTTCCTTTTTGTTTTTTCCTTTGCTTCCCTTTCCTTTCTGTAAGCCATCCAAGAGAACCCATTTATGGTGGAGCAATAGTAAAAAATGCTGTGTGCTTTTCTACCCCACTAAGTTTTAAGTGCCTTTCAAATGGGTTCCCGATCTTAAGGCTTTAGTCTCCTGATATGGTCAGAGCTGGAGACAGAACAATGTCATTATTAAGGGTACAATCCTTGGAGTCAGGCAGACCCAAATGCAAATATTTGTCCCTTACTAGTGTGACCTTGGGCAGGTTACATAATCTCTGTAAGCAACTATTTTTTTTTTTATCCATTGAATTCTCCATCATAAAATGGGGACAATAATAAGAACTTATGGATTTGACATTTACTTATCTGTTTGTTGTACTTTGAATGCTCTATGGAAATAAATGAAATAGAGGTAAATAAATATTTGCTTAACATTCCCTCAATATTTATTAACAGCTACCATCTTTCTATTCAGTTTCACACACCCTTACCTTGCAGTTCATCTGTGACAGGCATGAAGCCAGGTGCAAGGAACACTAGAAATAAACAGGGAACACATATTACCCTCACTTTCAGTCCAGTAAAGGGCCAGTATGCACACTCATGGTGGCAACACAGTGAGCTGAACACAGTGATTGAGTTCAAGGTGTACGTACTATGCCCCAAAGGAGCTCAAAGAATTTGTAGCATTGTGGGATAGAGAGGGTTGAGGAAGGCTTCACAGAAGGGCCTGACACAAATCCAGTAGGACTAGTAGGAGTTGACACAAGAGGGAGAGGAGGCTACAGGGACATGTCACAGTGAGGAGAAAGTGAGTGCAAAGGTTAGCTCAGTACTAGTGTGCTCCTCGAAAGGCAACTGTTGAGAATGTTGGGCCTCCTGGATACACATCAAATGCTAAAGGTAGACTCTACCAAGTCAGGTGATTGGACACATTTGTTGTTGATTTAGAGAGTTGGTTCAAGATTCCCCCCATGACAACATATGTCACACTTAATTTCTAAAGTCCTTGTCCTTATTGATTTCCCATCCTTCTGGAAGGCAAGTGTACTCACAGAGGTTTACAGTAACCAACAGTGTTAATCTGGGGCAAATTTCCCACAGGAACTAGACCATTTCCAAATTGTTTCCTATCTGTTCATGCACAAGAGACCGTTTCTTTGAGACATCTTGGACTGGTCTATAAGGGCTTTAGTATTTGTCAGAATATGAGGATTTTGTATTAGATAAATCAAAATCTTTTGATCCTTTAAAGGGTTTTAGCTATTTTTTTTTAATTGGTAATGTGTGTATATTGATTAGTGGGTTCAGTCACCTGGTAGAATTCCATCATTGACCAGTGACACCGAAAAGTCCAAGTGGGCTCTTCCATTCACTTCTACGTGTGTGTACCATTCTTCCTTCTCTCTTTTGCTTCTTCCCAACCCAACTTTTCTACTCTTCATGATTTTCTTTCTAATCTATGTGGTCGCCCTTCTCATAATGTTCAAGTTCGAGAGGGTGCAAAAAAGATTAGAAAGAATGACAGTATAGAGTATTGCTAAGGATCTAGGAGAACATGAATTCCCATGTAATGCCAATGGGAGTGAAATTGGTACAGCTCTAGTAGGGATCATTCAAATGCCTTGATTTTGAATACCATGTGACATGGTGATGCCACTTATAGGAATGTCTCAATAAATTTTTATCCTAAAGGTTTAATCATAGATACAAACTTGGCCCTGTAGTTTAATAGAAATATAAAAATGAAGGGGAAACCCCTAAATATATATTATTATGGTTAATCATTAATCATGGTCTATCAGAAAGGTAAGTGTTGGCTTATATTTACTGACATTGAAAAAAGGGTTTTTTCAATGCTATACTGTTAGGTGACAAAGGAGGTTATAAAACACTATGTTGAATGTGAGACCATTCCAATTAAAAATATATATAGAACTCACTCTTACTATTCTTTAGCTACAGATTGAGAATAGAGAAATGTGAGTACCTTTTTTTCTTCTGTATACTTTTTACGTATCTTTTTTTTTCTAACAAGCACACATTACTTTTAAAATCCAAAGAAAAAAAGACTCTTTGCACTTTAAAAAGAAAAAGCGTGCTCTCACCTTAGCCAAATTTGGCACTAAGTCTTCCTGAGCAGGTACTCTAGAAACAATCTTTATTGTACCTTCTTGTCAACATGGAGAGTCCAGTGGCTACATTTGCCTTAGAATTCCCTAAGTAATGGCCACCTTGAGGGAGTGATCAGACTTTTCCCCAGGAAATGTGGAAATCATTTTCCTCTCTCTACTCTGCAGAGAGAGTTAGGCTCAGCAGACTCATATGAAACAAATCTAGGAGCTGGGAATGATGGTTGTTATTCCCCCAGTTATGCTGAGCTTATCATCCAAGTTTGAAAGAAGGCCTTATATTATTGTCACTTAATGATAATTTTTAGCACATGCATGTATTGTCTGATAGTGGCATGCTGTTCTTTTGTTCTGAATAAACCCTTGTCCTGCTATAATTCCTTTGTAGTTGCCCAAATCCGGATTTCAGTGTGTTCAACATGTAGGTGTGGTGAGGAAAGCTCTTTAGAGAGCTGGCCACTGCTTCTTACATCAGCAGTTCATTTTGTAGCCTTGGAGCTTAATATAATCTCCCTTCCACATGATCCATTGAACTTGTAGGATTTCTGATCTGAATGGGAAAAGGAATTATATGAGTAGTCATATGCTCAGTCCTTATTACACTTTGCTGGTCTCTTTATGATAGGGGGAAGAAAGAAGCAGTAAGGTTTGTTTTTGTTTGCTTATTTTTTGTTTGTTTTTGTAGTTAGTGTTCTTCAGTAATCTTTTCTGTAATATCCTCACAATTAAGGGCAATGACAAGCATTAATAAGCATTTTTCTACCAATTTATAATTTACCTTGTGCTTTTGCTCTCATCACTTTATCTAATTCTTTTTTTAAAATTTTTTAATGTTTATTTTTGAGAAAGAGACAGACCGTGGATTGGGGAGGGGTAGAGAGAAACACAGAATCCGAAGCAGGCTCCAGGGTCTGTGCTGAGCCTGATGCAGGGCTTGAACTCATGAAAGGTGAGATCATGACCTGAGCCAAATCCAGACGCTTAACCACCTGAGCCACCTAGGCTCACCTACTTCATCTAATTCTTATAAGCACTCCCTGAGTATGTATAATCACTGCCATTTTTCAGGTAAGGGAACTGAAGAATATAGAGGCTGTTATCTTCCCAAGTGTATTAGTCTGGACTCCTTTGGTTGCAAATCCTGAAGCACAAATACATTTTGCTTAAGCCAAAGGAAAAAGTGGGGGTGGGTGGGATTTATTAAGTGCAAGGGTAGACCTCGGCTTCAGGCACAAATGAATCTAGATGCTTGAGTGATGTTGTCAGATTCACCCTCCATGTCTAGGCTCTGTTTTCTCTGTGTTAGTTTCATTCCCAGCAGATTCTTTGCATACAGTGTAGAACAGCCATCACAGCTCCAGGCCGTGTCCCACTGACTTAGCAACCCCAGTGGAAAGACATCTATTTCCCAACAAAATTCCCGAGACTGACTATTATGTGGCCCAGTCTGGTTCTTTTGGTTCAGCCATGCACCTGTCACTGTGCCCAGGGAATGGAATGTTCCAACTGGCAGGTCTTAGATGGGGTGAATTTAGTGCTACACTATAATGTGAACTGAGAGAAGAAGTTTCTTCAAAGTGAAACATGGTACTGTGCACAGAAGGGGCATGAATAGAGGTAGACAGAAGCACCACACTGTTCTATACCAAGTTGGAAGCTAGTAAGTATGAGTTGGCACTCCTTATGGAAGGCTGGAGTATGACATCTCACCTCTGAGAGCTGCAGGAAATCTGAAAAAGACTAGAAGCCACATGCTCTGCCATAGTTCTCAAACCGTGCTCTCTCATTCCTGACCTTTAGGCTATTTGACCGTTAAGTTATGTGGGTATTCTTGAAGCCATATATACATTCAACATTATCTTCAGAATTACAAATGTATCATGACTTGTTTGTATGACCACTTTTTTTCTCAATTTTATTGAGAAACAATTGACATACATCACTGTATAAGATTTTTTTTGAACTTAAAATCTTTTATTTTTTAAAATATAATTTATTGTCAAATTGGTTTCCATACAACACCCAGTGCTCATCCTGAGTATCCTCTTTTTAAACACATAAGTATAGTTATGATTAATAAAATATAAATTTGCTTTAAAACCTCACTGAATTCACGGGGTGGGAGTTGGTCATAATGTTTATTTTTAACTTCGATAAAAAAATTCACGTGTTATCCTGTTGAGGGTTTTAAGAACATTTTCATCTCTAAAAGGTTCAAATTACTTAGGTAGTCCTATAATCAAATATTAAAACACCACCTGAATAAGGGTTAGAAGCCCATTTCTGCCTTTATTTCTAGTGATTTAATGTTCCTTGGGTCTCAGTTTCCTGACCTGCACTATGGGGATAAACTGTCCTGTCTACATAAGCTTATAGTGAGGCTCTTATGTGGAAGTGAACTGCTAGGAAGTATTTTTTTTTAAACTGTAATATGGTAGCATTGGTATTTTTTTTTATTTGACTCCATGCTCAAGGATATTGCTCTTAATGTGTTCTGCAAACCACTAATGGCCCCTGATGCAAAATGTACTTGTCCATTTCTAATATGATTGTGCAGATCAATGAAGGTCTGTCTTCCTCTGTGATAAACTGCAGCCTTACAGATTTTGTAAAGATCTCTCGCTTCCAATGGTATATATTCCAGGAAGCACATTTTATCTTTCTTATGTCCCAAACACACTTGTGACTGCAAAAAGTGATCAATCATTTAAATTTTCTCTTTAATTTTCTATTGTGGTATAATGTAGAGAAAAGTGCAAGTATTCTAAGTATGTTTTTGATTAATGTCCATGACTGAACACATTTGTATAACCGGCACCCAGATCAAGAGAGGGGGCATCAATAGTTCTCCAGAAACAAATGTTGTAGCCCCTTTCCAGTCACTATCCCTCAAGGATAACCTCAACCTTACTTCTAAGAGCACACATATGCTTCATTTGGTTCTTTTATCCAACTAAATGAACTCATTTTGTTCGTGGATCTTTCTTTCAATGCTGCATTTGTAAGATTTATCCATTTGTTGTTGTAGTGACAGATGGTACATTTTTTATTGCTGCACAGTATTCCATTATGTGTATGTGGGGATGGGTGTACTTATTTTTTATAATATAAACATGTTATTCATGAGCATTTGAGTGTTTTCCAGTCTGGGGCAATTAATATACTATACAGATCTTTGGGTGAGCATATACATGTAATTTTTTGAAGGGGGGCAGGTTACAGAGAATGCCTAAGTTCAGCTTTACTACACATTACCAAACTGTTTTCCAAAGCGGGTATACCAGTCGACATTCCCATGAGCAGTGTAAGACAGTTTTGTTTTCTCCACATGCTTGCTGATATTTGGTATTTTCTGCCTCTGTAATTCTAGCTATTCTAGTGAATGTGCACGCTTTTAATTTGCAATTTTCATTGTGGTTTTCATTTGCATTTTCATAATGAGTAATGAAGTTGAAACAATTCTTCATATGTTTATTGGCCATTTGGACATCCTCTTTTGGGGGCACTTACTTATTCAAATATTATGCTAATTTTTCTTTGGATTGGTATCTGTTTCTTATTGGTTTGTAGGGAGTGGTTAGCCATTTGCTTTGCCTATTTTATTGGTGGGAAAAATTTTTAAACTTCAATATTTATTTTTAAATATGAAATTGAACATGGCTCACCATGCCATTTCATTAATGATCCATTCTCAAAACAGAACATTTATTTGGTACCCAACCTTTACAAAAACAATGATAGCTGTTAAGCATGCAACAGTAAACAAAACTGATGTGGTCCCCATCCATATGGCACTTGCCATCTAAGGACGAGACAAACAATATATTAATACATATGTAACTGAAAGATGAAGACAATTACAAAAGTACCATGAAGCATTCAAACAGGGTGGAGGGAGAGATTAAAAGGGCTTCTTTTCAGTTCTATAGACTTTTGTCATTTAATCTGAGACCTAAAGCCTAATAAAAAAGCAGGGGGGAAAAAAAAAGAAACAAGGGAAGGGTATTCCAGGCAGACACAATAGCATGTGCTATTCCCTGAGGTGGGAAAACACTTTGCATGTTCTAAGACTTGAAAGGAGGTAGTTGGTCTAGAGCATGGGTCAACAAACTGTAAAAGGTAAAATAGGAAATATCTTAGGCTTTGCAGACCAGATGGTCTCTGTTGCAACTACTCAGCACTGCTGTTGTAGCATGAAGGCAGCCATAGACTGAATGTAAATAAATGAACATGGTTGTTATTTCAATAAATCTCTATTTACAAGAATAGGCAATGGGCCAAATTTGATCCATGGGCCATAGTTTGCCAACCTCTAGTCTAGATTATGGAGAAAAATATCAGTCTCCTACCTGGACTACGTTGGTATGGCCCTAACTAGCCTTCCAGCTTCCACTCTTACTAATCTAAAATGCATTCCCTGCACAATACCCAGAGCAAATATTTGAAAGTCCTAAATTAGATGATGATGCTCTTCCCCAATTAAAGAAATCTTGATTAACTTTCTGGAAACTTCTTAGTGAACATAGAATAGAATGTAAAGCTGAGATGGGCTTGGTCTAGATGGTACATGGATTTGTAAGCCATTGATTTGTAGCCTTGATTTTAGATCTCAATACTTAAAATTGCTTCATATCTATGTGCATGGGATCCAGTGATAACTGTGAGCATGGAAAAAGGGAGCATGATGTACTGTATGGTTTCCAGCTGCTCTTCAGCTAAGAGAAGTCTCTCCCTTCTTAAAAATCCACACATACCTGACTTTGTGCCCATCTCATTTTTTACCTTCTATTACACCTTAATAGGAGAATCCCTATAATTGCTGAGTCTTGTCTGGTCTGGCCTTACATTCATAGTCCAGTAGCAGATGTGCTGTACTTGAATGAATGGATGGATATGATTGTGCTCTCTCGCGCTCTCTCTCTCTCTCTCTCTCTCTCTCAGTGAATAAACAGTTGAATAAAAGAATGAATAGATTGAGTTTTGCAGAAGGAAAAAGATACCAACAATGATCCTGGAATTCTTAGGCCTGAATTACCAGGGATGGGTGTGTTCTAATCAGAAATTAGAAAGTCAGGAGAAGGTTCGGATTTGTCAGGTTTCAGATATGATAGATCTCTGGTATAAGATGTCATTAGCGTGCAGGGGATGAGTAGAAATGAGTTCTGGGACTTGGGAAAGCGATCCAGGATGGAAAAAGTGACTGAAGCTAGAATTGTTTTAATGCTGGGGGATAGAAGGAAAAGTGGTCCAAGGACCAAAAAGTAGGTTGAAAGGATGAAAAAGAGAGAAAAATTTTCCATGAATGGCAAAAGTGAAGAACCATAAGATTTCTAGATTTTCAAATAAATTCATTCAATAGGAATGAAAAGTTGTATAGGCTCTCAAGGTTAATGCTGTAGTTATTTATTACATTGGAATGAAGTTACATTAAAATTCACAAAATAGCGGGGGAAGTCATTAATCTAGATTCTTAACAAGATATTCATTTTTTAATTAAAAAATTAACCATCTACTCTTCTTTCTACATCATACTGTGAAAAAACACAGAATAAAGTATCCTTAAAAAACTAGATTTGGAGTCAAGCAGGGCTTGAGTTCAAGTGCTAACCCTGCTACTGACTAGCTATTTGACCTCAAAAATTATCTTAGCTGTTCTAAGCTTCAGTTTCAACACCTTTAAAGTGAGATGGCTAATAGTACTTTCCTCAGAGCATGGTTGTAAGGACTAAATGATATGATATGTGTACAAGCCCCTGGCACCAGTAGGACATAAATAAATGGATGTTAGCAATTATGACTTACAACACATCTTCATATCATGGCAATGTACTCTGTCTCTGAAAGCCCTTGAGTGGAAGAGACCATACAACATAAGGATATGGTTTGTGTAGATAGCTGGCAGGGATTGAATCCTGACTCTGAATTTTACAGCAGGGTGACCTAGACACCTAATTCCTTCCCTGCCTGTAAATGGAGAAAATAATCATACTTCCTTCCTAGGAAATAGAGAGTTGATACATTCAAGGCTCTTAAAATAGTCCCCCACATAAAAATTCTCTATAAATATTTTTTGTTAATTTTATCATTATGGTTGTTACTCTTAGCTATGTAGCCATTCTAATGTAAGACACAAGGCAAATTTTATTTAGTTCCTATTTGAAATCATCTTGGAACTATATCAGAAGGATTATCCTAAAATTCAGCATGTCAATCTCTACAATTATTTCTGACAGCAAAGTTCGCACATTTGCCCCAGTCGAGGTAGTCAAGTTAATAGGAAATTATAAAAGACCATTTGCCGCACAAAGGAGCTTCCCAGTCTGTGCCTCAGTTGTTCTATCCCCAGCTGTGAGATCCCCTCTCATTCTCTTTGTCTCCTGTCCACCCCTAATGGGGAGAGCTGCCTTATATTCTGTAGAGAATTTTGGACAATAACTCACAGAGAGTTTGTTCAGGTTAGAGCTGAAGATTCCACATTAGGCATCGGGGAGCTGGCAGGGCATGGCAGGAGCAAGGTGGTACTCAGAAGTCCAGTAGAACACTGAGAATTGAGGGGAAATGAGACCCCAGCACTGAGAACATTAAAGAAAATTATCCTGGGGTGAGGGGAGGAAGCTTTAAAGAGGACCTTAACAAAAGTGGTAGATGAGGTATTGCAGAGAATAAGCTTGGGGAGGATGTCAGGGAAGAGGAATTCCCACATCCTGCCTGATTGAACTACAAACCCAGATCAGTAATCGACCATTGAGTCCTTGCTGGGCTGCACAGCAGCATCGAAGGTTCCAAGATTCCTTTCTACATCTCAACTGCAATAGTAAAGCTCACAGACAGCCCCAGATCCGGGCTTTTGTCTGTGCTGTGAGACTCCTCTGTGCCTCAGTTACTCCTATGTAACATGGGAATCATAATTGAATCTACCTCATTAGGGTTATTGGTGGACTACATATATGAAGAGTGTAGAAGAGAGCCTGGCATATATGTTTGATATAACTGTCATTGTTGCCATTGCATCATTATTATAAGGGCAAGTCCTTAGGGGAAGCTTTAGTTTTAGAAGAATCAAGTGTCCAGGTGAAGCCTTGGGGAAGACAGAAGTGTGTTGGTTTAGATCAGGGGCCTTGTAATTAGGCAGAGATTCCACTTCTCATGCTCATTAGCTGAATGACCTAGAACAAGTTATTTATCACTTGAGGTCAGTTTCCTCATCTGAAAAGATGGAAATGATAATCATACCCATTTTACATTATTGAGAGGATTACATGACAGGAAGCATGAAAAGCACTTCGAACTACATCTACCTATATGAACTGATCCGTAAATAATAGTAATTATTAAAATTGAGACTGAAAACATCTTTCCCAGCTGTAACTTGAGTGTCAAGTGGAGAAGCAGAGGTGTAGAGCTGAGCAGGGGTCCTGGGCCTCCAGAGTCAGACTCATACAAGGTGAGATTTGGAAAAGGCTGCAATGGTTTTTGCAAAAGGGCCTTGGCCTTCTACTTTGTGCTGTCAAAAGATCAGTAGCTAAAATAAATGTAACTTCTATGGCTAATCACAAGGGCTGTGTGGCTGCATATTATTGCTAGGCCAATGGAGGGGAGAGGGAGAATGAAGGGGGGCAGAGACTGGTTTAGGGTCACCCAAGAGGCAGTGGTTATTTTTTAAGGTGGGTTCATGGCCTCTGTCTTTGGGGTAACCACTCCCACATCCCTCACAACTAACACAAAACACTTTTCCCTCATTGCTGAAAAAAAAAAAAAGATTCATAAGGGAATTAATAAACAAGCCAAAGAAAATTCTCGTCTGCCTTTTAATTATAGAAGAGTGATTGCTATGCTAATCATAATCAGCATCAAGGTCAAAAGTTTCCACCACTCTGGAATGAACATTTAGAAAATAAATTAACCAGAATACCAATGCTATTTCTGAACTCCCAGCTCACGTGGGTTTCAGATAGAATGCTGTATATTTCAAGTGTCTTTTAAAAGGATCCGTATAATATTGATACATTGATTGGATAAACGTCACTCTAAAAACCTGCTAGTGCCCAAGGCAGAGGGGAAGACCATTTGGAGACCCATGAATTGGTGTGATTGCCTAGACTGCCAAAGTAAAGACTGGGAATTTGTTGTGTTGAGTATGATCATTTGCTTCATCTCTGGCAGGTATCACTACAAGATGTGCTGAAAGTACTTGGTCTCAGGTTAATGTGAGCGATGAGATATTAATGTATTTGAATAATTCTCCTCTATTTTCATTTACTCCTGGGTATTGGTATGTACAATAAAAATAATGGTTTAATGTCTATTATTTCACAAAGTTCGACCCCTACCTCACACTATATACAAAATAGACTACAACCGTAAGACAAGTCAAATAAAAGTTTAAGAATATTGATACAACAAAATGTTCAGCCGTAAAAGGGAATGTAGTACTGATACGAGCTACAACTTAGATGAACTTTGAAAATATTATACTAAGTAGATGAAGCCAGACTCCAAACGTTACACATATTGAATGATTCCATTTACATGAAATGTCCAGAACAGGCAAATCCATAGAGACAGAAAGCAAACTACTGGTTACCAGAGGCTGGAGTGAGGAGGGAATAGAATGTGTATGGAGTTTCTTTTGGGGTGATGAAAGTGTTTGGGAACTAGATAGAAGCAGTGGTTGTGCAATATTGTGAATCTTCTAAATGCCACCAAATTATACATCTACTAATGCACAATGGTTAATTTTTATAAGAGTTGAATCTCAATTTTAAAATGTTTAAGAGTGTTAGAAAAAAATTAGGGTAATATTTGTACAATTTTTGGGATGGGAGTGTGCTTTTTAAGAGTAAGGTAGAGACCACGGGGCACCTGGGTGACTTAGTTAAGTGTCCAATTTCAGCTCAGGTCATGATCTCACAGTCTGGGAGTTCAAGCCCCATGTCTGGCTCTGTGCTGACAGGTAGGAGCCTGGAATCTGCTTCAAATACTGTGTCTCCCTCTCTTTCTGTCCCTCCCTGCTTGTATTCTGTCTCTCAAAAATAAAAACATGAAAAATTAAAAAAAAAAAGGTAGAGACCTCAAAGCCCTCAAGCAAAAAAGGAACCAGTTTGTACATATGAATTAAAAACATTTGTATTACAAAAGATACCATAAGCAATGCTAAAACAAGTATAGACAAACAGCATACCAGAAGAAAAGGCCAGGAGACATTCAAGGCTCTGAGAGACTTTCAGATACCACTAAGGGCTCAGCAATCACCCACCCTATACCCGATCTGATGCTTCCATATCCAGTATAACCTCCTCCTTCCATATCCAATATCTACCAGGTTGCATTCCAACCTGGGGAGCTCCTCCCTTCTGCAGATGGCCTAGTCCATATTCAAGTAGCCATATTATCTTGAAAATGTTTTCTTATGTTGAGTCAGATTATCCTGCCTAAGAATCGTAGTAACTGAAGTGATTTTAGAGCACAGGCCTTGCATTTAGAGAGATTCAGTTTTGTGCCCTGGCTTACCACTTACCACTTACCACTCTATAATCTTGGGCAAGTTGCTTAACCACTCTGCACTTCCATTCCCTCATCTGTAGAAGAGGCTCATGTGTCCCTCACTGGGGTAGTCAGGAAAATTAAGTCATATCATGTCTGACAAATACCTACCAGAGAGCTTGGTACATTGTAGACTTTCAGTAAATGGTGGCTGCTCTAATGAATTCTGGAGACAGAAATAGAAAATGGCTCCTATCTGTCCTAACACATGGCACTCTTATTCAATAATTCTTTCATTCATTGATTCATTCACTTCCTTTCTCTCCTCCCTTCCTTATCTCCTCCCTCCCTTCTCTCCCCTGTTTCCTCTGTCCCCCCTCCCCTCTTCTCCCTACCCCTTCCCTTTTTTTATCCTCTCTTCTCCTCTCTTCTCTTCTCCTCTCTTCTCCTCTCTTCCTTCTCCTCTCCTCTCCTCTCCTCTCCTCTCCTCTCCTCTCCTCTCCTCTCCTCTCCTCTCCTCTCCTCTCCTCTTCTCTTCCACTGAGGATCCAAAGACCTTACTATGGCTACAAGGTCCTATACAATCAGGTCTCAAACCACCCAATCTTCCTGCTAACTCTTTCACTTTACCTCTTACCCTTTCTCCCTTCTGATTTGTCCTCTTCAGCCACACTGGTCTCCTTGCTTGTCCCTAAACATATTGAGCATGCTCCTGCCTCAGGGCCTTTGCTCTTATTGTTGGTTCTTCCTGGAATACTCTTCTCACTAGTCGCTCACTTCATTCACTTATCTGCTCACATATCACCCAGTGAGAGCTCTCCTAGACCATAACACTACCATCCATTATTCTCTGTGCTGCTTCACTCTGCCTTATTTTTCTTCAAAGTACTGGCATCTATCCATTTATTTATTGGCTCCTTCAATTAGAATGTAAGCATTAGAATGATAGGTACTCTTTTTTTCACCTTTATGTTCCTAGTGCTTGGCAAAGAACCTGGCATGTAGTAGGCACTTTATAAATAATAGCTTCGTAAATGTGTTAACCAAAATATGTGAGTACTTCCTGTGAGCCAGGTGTGCTCATGCAGAGGCAAACAGCAAGGTGCTTTCAGCTTCAGTTATAACAATCTTATCCTGACACGACATGGTTTTAACAAGCCAGCTAGCAGACTGTCATAGTAAATGTTGTTTATGTACAAGGCATCTTTATGCTGAGGGTAATAAAACAGCCCTACGGCACCAAAATCCTGAAGCTGAGTGACTGGTTAACTGTTAGACCATAAACAATTTGAGTTGGCGAGAAATATTCTCACTTCAGTGTGTGGCGGTATGCTGTCACTTCTCTGGATTCCATCTGACATGTTGGATTATTATAGATTAGATAAGCAATTGTAAATGGACTGTGGCCTAGCAACATAGGCCTGAGATAAAGGAGATAGGACCCCCAAAATGGGGATGTGGGAATGGGGCCATGGCCAAGCTCACAGGCAATGATCACTGTGTCATTGTGTGCACTTGTGAAGGCAACAACACTCGACCCTGTTTTGTACCCCCGCCCCCCCCCCCCCCCCACACACACAGTGTGCACTGAGTAAGCTATGATGACAAGGGCATTCACTGTGACTGGCCCCAAGGACTCTCCTGCTGATACTTGTGGCTATGTCTTTACACCAAGACTGCCAACTAGACAGCAAATATCTCATGTACTCAGCATTTTCAGCAGTTCAGAGTTGGAACAAGACAGACCTGGATTTGAATCCAGGCTCTGATGTTTTCTAGCATGTGACCTTGAGCAAGTTAGTTGACCTTTCTAAGCCTCTGTTTCTACAACTCTAAAAGGAGATGGAAAGAATTCTGGTTTCATTATTAAGGAATAAACATGAGAATGCACATAAAGCATTTGGCAAGCTGCCTGGCACATTGCAAGGGTCCAGTTATCACAATTGTGACTGTTCAAATGAACCTTAACATCTGATTTAAGACTCTCCTCCCACATCCTAAATGGATGTCTGCTGGTATGTCACATAAGACAAACAAGTCTCAACACAAGGAAGATATGGGAATGTTTCACTGACTTCCTAACACAAGAAAAAAGTGGCATTAAAATAGTCTTTGGGAGCGTATTCAGGGAGTAAAAATCCCTGTGGAATTAATATGATCAGTCATGCTCCCAGTCAGTTGTATAGCAACGAATTCAATTAAAGTTTGAAACATGTCAACTTAGTGATTCACAGTTATGGAATAGACATGCTTTAGCAGGACAGCCTGCCTGGAGGTTGGAGGATAAGGGCTTTCCATGACCACTATATGGTCTTTTGGAGGCCCATTCCCCTCTGAGCCTGATCTCTCAGTTACAGACATTTCATTTTTAAACAGTCTTAGAACAGCATGTACCCTAAATCCCCATTATTGGAAACAAACCCAATACTTAAATTACTCCTTGTAACAAACAGATCTATAACATGCAATCTAATAATTGAGGATTAATATTAAAATAGAATACAGCAAATGGCAACAATGGAACGTCAGCATTTTTGTTCATTCCTCCTCTACCTCTGGAGAATTGAGTTATCTGAAAGGTGGATTATTTGAAAATGCCCACATTTGCATATAGAGTTTGATTTTTTTTTCCTGTATTTGCTCTATCTTGATGGTCCTCAGACTGTAGTTTGTACAAGGTTTGCTATAGATTGTTAATGATCTAAAATAAACAGTTTCTACCTCCTGGGTATTTAAGGGATTTTTCATAGTATTTTGCCCATTACAAATATTTTTTCTGACTTCAGAGCATAACCTCCCAGTAGTGTGGGGCCCCACAATGAAAAGAAAACACCCAACCAGATTGTTTCTATTGTTTCTTTTCTTCCAGAAAATAAAGGTGATGGTGTAAGGGCTATTTTAGAGAAAACATACTGAACATCAAATTAGGTCACATCCATAAAATCACCTGGCAAGCTGTTTCATAGGAATGTTAGCTGCTAGAACAACCTGGGGGCAGGTTATAGCACAGATATTTTTGAAGCATCTGAGCTGTACCCTAGATCTGCACCTAGGATGGGAGAGTGACCTGGATAGGGCTGGCTTTGGAAACCCTGATGGAGGAGGGACAGTTGTAGGAGGTGGGCCCCTGGCCTGGGGAGCAGAACTGGGAAGGGAAGGTAGGGTATGAACATTGCCCTTAGGAATCAACAGGGCTTCAGCATTTGAAGAACGGTTCTATTACTTTTGTAATAGCCCCTATAGGGCTAGGAATTCGGGGAGTGAGGACTGTGGGAGAGTCTTCAAGAATCTATTCGAAAACCGAGGTTTGTGGCTCCCAGGCATCTTAATGACATGTCTCTCTGTAACTGTCTTTTTCTCTTGCCTTGAAGAACTTGCATCTTCAATCATAGGTGTAGGCACATGCCAAGAAGGGACCTCAGTCCTCTAGGTAGCTGCACTTTAGAGGACCATTGAGGCCAGTCCCTGTCACAGCAGCAAGTGCAGACACACTTTCAAGCTCAGAACACTTGGGCACCCCTCCGATGGGGTCATTCTCCAGAGAGCTCCGGGAACTATCTTGGAAGATCTTCTACATCCTATCTCTGCTACTTCCTAGCTCTATCATGTGGAGATGTGAATAACAGCATGCAACTGTGATGGGTAAACGAGCTTCTTGGCACTTTCAACAAAGCTGGAGGGAGAGATACCATTCAGGATGAGGGAGAGACTTCTCTGAGACTGAGTTTGGTTCAAGAACCAGCAGAGTTCAATGTTCACACACATTCCTGCAAACTGAAGCACAGAGATGGTTATATGCTTCTTGAAATGGTGACATAAGCACAAAAGTTAAAAGGGCTATGGCCTGGGGGCACCTGGGTCATTCAGTGAGTTAAGGGTCCAACTGTTAATTTCAGCTCAGGTCATTATTTCAGGGTTGTGAGATGGAGTCTGGTGTCTGGCTGCATGCTAGAGTAGAGCCTGCTTGGGATTCTTTCTATCTCTGTCTCTGTCTGCCTTTCTCTCTCCCTCTGCCCCCCCCCCCATTAAAAAAAGAAAAGGCCATGGCCTGACTGTGTGTGTTGAAGTAGGGCATCTTTCTGTGCCAATCTGAGGCCCATTTGAAACCCCATACTAACTCCATGGGTTGGTGTGAAAATATTAAATGAAACCATGAATATAAAGCATTTAGTATGGTTTCCAGAATATAGTAAGTGTCTAATGGAGTTGTTGCTATTCTTGTTCATCCAGTGTGATTTTCTGGGAGGGGAAAGTGAGTTGAAAGAAGATAAAGCAACCTAATTAAGGATCTGATTCCTCTCTCATTACCTAAATCCCTGAGGGCCAGGAAAGCCAATACTCTGGTGTCCATTCTGTTTAGGATATGGCTTAAGTTCAAGATCCCCTTTCTTTCCCTAAGTTGTGGCCTTTCTCAGCCTTGAAAGATGTTTGCAGAGTTTGGGAGAGAGTTGAGCAGAGTGGGCCCCATGAATCTCAAATGGCAAACACCTCCTTCACTCAAGGACTGAGTCTACCCCATGTCTCTCATTACTTGTCACCTGTTTTCCAGAATTGAAAATGCCTTTCCCTTCATCCCATGACTTCAGGAATTCCTTTCATACTTCAGTGCCTGCATGCTTGACACAAAATGGTGTTACCTCCTGCCATCATCTTTTAGTTCTGCTGGAACACACACACAAACCAGATGCAAGGCCCATGTGTTTCTTGCTGGCCTATCAGGATGCACTGTCTTCTCAGGCTGAACTGACAATATGAAAGGCTTTTTGCCCTTGTCCATTTTCTGGTTCAGTCTCTGACAGCAGTACCTTGTTTTCAGACTACCGTAATAGGAAGTGACAAGGACTTTTTCCCTGCAGTCCAGGTCATAGTAGAAGCAAGAGCTGACATAGAATGCATACAGAACTCAGACAAGTCCATCTTCCAGGTGACAGGTATCAGACCCATCAAACTCATAGGAAATCTCTTCCCGTGTATCTCTATTAGTTAGGTGTTTGAATTGGGTTATAAGCAAAGGCGCCCAAGTCTGGCTGAACTATGCAAAAGATTAGCATTGACTGAAAGTAGAGAAGCATGGCTCATAGAATTGAGGAAAAAGGACAGGCAGACCTCATAAAGGACAGACTGGAACAGGCAGGAGATTGAGTAGCAGAAGGGAAGCCATTGGGGTATATCTGCACCATGCTGGTCATGATCTAAGTTCCCTGGAGATAGGTGGATTGACTCATGGGTTCCCTGGCCCAGTGGACAGTGGAGAAATTCCACACAAGAAATCTAAGTACCGTTCCCAGAGAGGCAGTGAAGAGGCTGGTCAGAAAAGGCAAGGGTGACTACTGAAGAGACAGCAATCAGCCCTTATTCTGAGATTCTCCAGTGCCATTCTGTACATATTCTCCAGACCAGGTTAACTGGGACAAAAGGCAGAATGCTTTTCACTGCTGTCATCCCCTAGAGAAGAAGGTAAGGATGTTCCATGGGGCCTGAGCTTCCCATTCTGAGTCTTCTGTCCAGAACAGTGTTCAAAAAGGGGATCAAAATTTCCACACATTCCGTATTACTCCCTCAAGCTCTGCACGACTGAAATCTGTTGTCAATTTCTTCCTTCCTTCCCTCCCATTTTCCCTCCTTCCTTCCTTGAGAGGGGAGGGGCAGAGAGAAAGAGAGAGAGAGAGAGAGAGAGAGAGAGAGAGAGAGAGAGAGAGAGAGAGAGAATCCCAAGAAGGCTCCATGATGTTTGTGTAGAGCCTGACTTGGGACTCCATCTCATGAACTGTGAGATCATGACCTGAGCTGAAATCAAGAGTCAGATGCTTAACCGACTGAGCCACCCAGGTGCCCCTGCTGTCAATTTCTTTCTATCTAACCTCAACCTCTTCAGCTATGGAGTAAAAACTTTTTAATAAAACAGGATCTATAGGGCAGGGTTGGGTGAGGGGAAGGAATCCTGTATTTACAGCCCAAAGGCCTGCCTCTCTTCTGAACCTGTTTTCTGGGATGTGAAATGGGAATGGCCATTTCCTGTGCTACCTTGCAGGAAGGAGGAGGGAATGAGTCCTCTTGAAAATTCTTTGCCAGCTGTGAATGTGATGTGTCTGTGAAAGAGAACTTAATCAATATTCAAGAACAACAGGAGGCAAGGTTGTATTTCATTAAACGACTGACCATGGAAAACAGTGGAGGGATGAAGCAGCAATCTAGGTAAGTGTCATATACCTAAAGATTAAATTTCAAGAAATTGTTATGGATTCAAGAAAATACTGGAAAGCAGAAGAGGGGAGGAACAAAAGAAGAAATTAATTTGGGATAAAGAATCTAGGAGATCACATAACATCCATTCATGTATTTGTTTATTCACTGAATAGACAGAACCTGCTACTTGACAGACATAAAATCAGGAAAGACAGGAGATGAATAAAGTCCAACCTCCTTTCTAAAGTCCTAAAAATTGAGGAGGAAAGTTGGGAGTTAAGTCCCTAAGGAATATTTTTAGGATTTGTTAAAAATAGAGGCAGCGGTCTTGATTTCTTTTTCAAGAAACAGGAAAAAAAAAAAAAGAGGTGATATAAAATATTGAGATACCTAACGCCTTGGCTTTTCTGTCTGTGGACCTGTGAGGAAAACCTGAGTTTCTTCCCCAGAGAAGGATACCTGAGGGAACCTCTTTCATTCTCTAGGAGTTGCTAAGTTTGCAGGAAGTTAGGGGGAAGTTGGTTTTAGGGTAGAGGCCCTCCCTAAGGAATGTGGTGAAAACCTCAAGATAAGGCAACCTGGCTATGTGTGCCTGCACGACGTTCCTCATGACTCTGTAACCTAGACTGCCCATTCGGACTGTATGTTATCATATATGGGAGACAAGGGAGCAAAAATTATACAAAAGGCAACCCCCTGCTGCGCTCAAAGCTCAGCCTTTTGGATCTTAGCCGGCTGAGCCCATGATGACACAAACAAAACTGCTTCCAGGAAAGAAAAGCCTTGGTGTTCTGACTCTGTGTGTGTGAGACTCACTGCTACAGTGGGGTCCAGAGCCAGAGAGCCAAGAAAGAATTCTTGAGGCATCTTTGGTGCAAAAAGGTGATTTTATTAAAGCCAGACGACAGGACTGTGGGCAGAAAGAGCCTCCCCTGGATTGTGAGGAGTGACCACTGTACACGTGGGAATTAAAGGTAAAGGCAAGGGGAAGTTTCCAAAAGGGACTTTCATATGCTAAAGAAGACTCACCAGATACTGGAGGCCTTGATGTAGTCAAGCTAAGGTGGTTTTTCTAGCAAATCAACATTAAGACAGTAGGGAGTTCCTGGAGAAACATTTTACTCTGCCTGCCTCAAGTATTTGTCAATGGGCTGCAGGTTATAAGGAAATTTAATTTGACCATGTCCTCATGCCTTTGTTTCCCTCATCAATCCCAGCTATAGAGGCAGAATGAAAATTTGAATAATGAATTGTCCATTTTTACATCTTTGAAGCTAAACAAAAGTGTCCTAACCTTTAAAATCAACTGTAATGTTAACACCCATAGCAGAGTGGCAAATGTATAACGTATACATTAGTGGATTTCTTTAATTAAGAAATGAGCACTTTCCAAGTTTGGACCTAATGTATCTTGATCAATCTTAAGAAAGCAATTAGAACCTCAAGCTAGTCTTCTGCAGGTCCCATTCTGTCTAGTAGAGAAGACTCAACTAAGAGAAATGATTTTAATTTCCCTGTTAAGGAAACATTTAGGGTCATTATGTACTTATCAGAAACAGTTAACAATGGACAATCACTGCAATTGTTCAGCCACTTCCTGAGAATGAATCCAATTGTCTCTATAATACCTTTGACCATGTCATTTTCTAAGAATGGAGATGATTGATTATTCTATTATTTGACCAACCATAACTATGACAGGCAATGTCATATATGTGCGTTTATAGTCTCTGGTCTAATGAAAAGTGTAATTAAACCAAAAGGGAACTTTCAAAAATGAGTGCTTTGGGACCGATGTAGAAAACTTTTGGGAGCGTGTGTGTGCGCATGTGTGTGTGCATCTGTTTAACCAAAGAGATGTGGACCAGGTAAAGAATCCCTTGACAGTGTTAAACCACACAATAAATTAGAGCGAGCTGTCTTCTGTAGCTTCCTGTGAGTGATAAAAGGGTATTGACAGTAGAATTAAGCCTGTGGGATGTGAATGTGATAACAGAACTCCTTACAGTAAGATGCTTGTTACTGCAACATTTTAAATGGAATGTTTAATTACCTTTGGCTCTCTTCCTTTCCTGATCTCCCTTCCCCTCCCCTTTTGCCCCAGTAGGGAAATATTATAACACAATGAAGAATATTTCAGAGAGGAAGGAGAAAAAATAAAAGCCCTTAAAAAAAACACATTAGCACATCAATGCTCCAAACACAGCAAAGCCCATTATCTTTTTCCATTTAAAATTAGTTTGCCCTCTGTATTTGACTACTATTTTATTACAAATAATCACCTTAGTTTGGTGGCTTCTGTGTTCTTCAATCCATTACAACTAAAATCCCAGTTAAGATTTTAAGCAAATGCAAAATTCCATCAACTTGCTGAAAGAGAGTGTGGTCTCATTTAGTAGTAATGAAATTTTATTTTAAGCAACATTATGGATATTCTGATTTGCTAGTTTAGTCACTTTAAGTGGGCAACGGAAGCTCCAGGATGTTAACATCAAGTAAATCAAACATGACAGTTTTTACTATGTCTTACACTGATGTTTAAAGTCACAAAATAACATCCCTTAAATTCTGACAAAAACAAGTCTCATGAGCACTTTACTCTGTATGGGTAAGACAGCTGACCTTTCAGGGATATTCACTCTCAATATTTGAGCAACTAACATATGACACAGAAATATCCACTGCCATCTCACTATCATCCCCTGCAAATTCCCCTCCAGAGGTTCCTGCAGGTCATAAAGAGGGGCAGTGGTGCTGAAACTCAGTGATGAATTCCATGGGACTCTGAGGCTCACCAACTTAAAAACATGGCTATTTCCTCTAGGTATGGTTGTGCAAGTGACAGCATTTCTTCTCTTGACCATGATAGGATTACAATAATTGTTGGGAATCCTATTAACCAAACTGTTACTAGCTAAGAGTATTTATGGTCTTTCAGCACTCAGTTGTGCAAGCAAGTTACCTGTTCCCAGCTTCACCAGCCAAGTGGCCAGCCCTTCCCACAAATGAAAATGAAAGATGTTTTTAGGAGGGAAATAAAAGCTATCTCCTGGCGGGGCGCCTGGGTGGCTCAGTCGGTTGAGCGGCCGACTTCGTCTCAGGTCATGATCTCGCGGTCCGTGAGTTCAAGCCTCGCGTCGGGCTCTGTGCTGACAGCTCGGAGCCTGGAGCCTGTTTCAGATTCTGTGTCTCCCTCTCTCTGACCCTCCCCTGTTCATGCTCTGTCTCTCCCTGTCTCAAAAATAAATAAAGCATTAAAAAATTAAAAAAAAAAAAAAAAAAAAAAGCTATCTCCTGGGATGTTTCAGAGAAGCCACGAAACGCATGAACTTTTGTGACGCACCCTAGAAAGTCTTAGCCTGATGTGGCAGATTCACGGTCTTTTGCTCAGAGGTCTCTCTGCTACTGTTGACGTTTCTAGATAAAATAATAGAAATGAAGGTACTTCATAGTCTATTTGTCTAGACTCTGGACTCAAGTTTTAGATTCAGATAAAAATTCCAAAACTCTTCCTGTTTCTAAAGTTGCTTACCAAAGAATATAATATAGTTTTAAACATGCAATTTGTGTTCCATAATGAGATATTTCTATAAGAGGTATGATGAGGCTGGAGGGTTGAGACCAGGCTTTGCCATTTTGTGACTGTGGATCTCACCCTCTTCCTCCATAATGTAATTCAGTGAGATGCCATGGAAACATGAGGTGACAGTTCATATCATTAGAGAAGAAAGAGTGGCTGGCGTGCTGAGCTGATAGCCAGGTGGCCTGACTCCACTTTGGCCCTAGAGAGCTTGCACTGGGTCTTGAGAGACCACTTCATCTCTCTGGACTTCATTTTCTTGATTTCTTCATTTTCTTTCTTTTATTTTTAGTTTGTTTATTTATTTTGAGAGAGAGAGATAGAGTGCATGTGCAGGTGGGGCAGGGGCAGAGAGAGAGAGAGAGAGAGAGAGAATCCCAAGCAGGCTCCACATTATCAGCATAGAGCCTGATGCAAGGCTTAAACTCACAAAATGTGAGATCATGACCTGAGCCAAAGTCAAGAGTTGGACCCTTAACCGACTGAGCCACCCAGATGCCCCCAACCTTTATCTTTTTTCTCTGTTTTCAAAGAAGGAGGCTGGGACCAGGTGTCCCTGCTCATCCTATAACTCTCTGTTACTACTCTTTATCCACCCTGCTCAAAAAGACAAGTTTCAGAGTCGTTAGTGTTTTCCAGTGGATGGAATGGTGGTGGAGCAGTAAGGTTTTGGAATCAGTTGCATCTGAGTTCAAGCTCGGGCCTCACTACTCTAAGCAATATGGCAGTGAGTAGATACCTAGCATCTCTGTGCCTCTGTTTCCTCATTCATGAAGATCACAATGCCATCTTCTCATAAGGCTGACAAGAAGATGAAACTTAAATTTAAAAAGACAAAGCACTTAGCTCAGTGCTGGGCACATAGTAAATGCATGTACTGGTTTTTTCTGGCTGCCTTCACAAATGACCACAATCTTAGAGGCTTCAAACAAAGTACATTCATTATCTCACAGTTTTCTAGACTAGAGGTCTGACATGGGTCTCAATGGGCTAGAATCAAGGTATCAGAAGGGCTGTGCTCCCTTTTGAAACCTATCATGGGCTAAGTTGTGTTCCCCAAAATTCATATGTTGAAGACCTAACCTCTAGGACCTCAGAATGTAATTGTATTTGGAGATATGGTGTTCAAAGATGTGATTATGTTAAAATGAGGATGCTAGAGTAGGTTCTAATCCAGTGAGGTTGGTGTACTTCTAAAAAGAGGAAATTTGGACATACAGAGAGATGCCAGGGATGCATGTACACAGAGGAAGGCCATGTGAGGACACAGGAAGAAGGCACCATCTGCAAGCCAATGAGACAGGCCACAGGAGAAACCAAACTTGCTGACAACTTGATCTTGAATTTCCAGTCTCCAGAACTGTGATCAAATAAATTACTATTTTTTATGCCACCCAGTCTGTGGAATTATATTATGGCAGCCTAAGAAAACCAATAGGGAACCGCTATGGGAGAATCTATCTTCTTGTCATTTCCAACTTCTAGAAGCCGCCTGTATTCCTTGGCTTGTGGCCCTCTTATGCCATCTTCCAAGCCAGCAACAATGGGTAGATTTCATCTCACACTGTGATACTCTGACTCCTCTCCTGCCTCCCTCTCCACTTATCAGGATATTGGTGATCACATTTGGTCCATCTGGATAACCAAGCATAGTCTCCCTATCTTAAGGTCAACTAACTAGCAACCTGAAGTCCGTTTTCAAACTTTATCCTCCCCTGTAATATAATATAACATATTTATAGGTTTGGGGATTAGCCTGTGGGCATTTCTGGGGGACATTATCCTGCCTACCACAATGTTCAGTTAATTTTAGCTGTTGTATGGAATGGAACTTTTGCACCAGCTTAGCTTACTTTACTGATTCCAGCAGTGGAATGGAAATTACTAAAGAATTAAATTTCACTGAGTATAAACTGGAGAATCATGCTCATTCTGTAGTTTTCTTTTGCCTCCTTCAATACAGCACAAGATTCTGCTGACATAAGACTCCTGGTGCACAGGATAAGTGATGTTCCAATGTGCTGGAATTTTAGCATTCTGATTCAGCTGATATTTCTAGCAAATTGTTGACCTAGTACTATTTATTTAGGGGTTTTCTGCTCTTGGTAGAGTGGCAATTCAAGTCAAGATTTGTCATGCCATTTCTCGCACACCTGCTGTTTTTACCTTTAGAAACAGAGGTTTCAGTGTTTATGGGGAGACCAAGGTTGTATGGTTTCCATTGCATGTTTGGCCTCCATGTGTCCAGAGAAACAAAAAGTGAAGATCATAGAAAACTGGATGATTGTACCTTCAGAAGTGTTCCCAGGCACAAAGGACAGAAATCCAACTAACAGTGGCTTAAACTAAAATGGGAATTTGTTAGTTCACATAACTATAAAATCTTGAATGGGTCTGAATCTGAGTTTGGCTAGAAACAGGGACTATGCAATTTTGGGAGGATTAAGAGTCTCTCTACTCCCATTTCTATGCTTTGTTTGCACCTACTTTGCTGTCACTCCAGGGAGAGACCCCTCAGGACTCTGGGCCCTTGTGACTCTGGCCTTGGCTTAGCCTCCCAGCAAGCCAACCCAATGCAGAGACAGCTCTTCCTTCTCCAAAATCCAAGCCAAGTCCTAGGATTGATTATTCTTAGATCAGTTCAGGTCATGAGACCATCTCCAAACCAATCAGTTTGACATGGAGACACAGTACAATGATAGGCCAGGCTAAGGTCAAGGCTACCCTGGAGCCCTAGAAACGGGAGGAGGCTCAGCTCCACCCCAAACTCATGGACGGAGAATGAAGAGAAATGATTCCCAAGGAAAATAAAAATGACATCTCCAGAAAAGCGGTACACAATATGCAGCATGCAAAAATAACTGATGTCCACCTTGGGTGAGGTTTTTATTGTTACTCTGGAGAAAGGAGCTTGTTATGTCATCTGTCTTACTTGGGCACCAAGAATCCCCTGCTGGACACAGGGCAGGCTCTCCCAGAAATTTATGGATGTTCGGACAAATGACATATAGGAACCAGCAGATATGAAATAAAGTTTGTTAATCATTTATAAACAGCCAAAGGATTCAGTTTCTATTCAGAATGAAGCAAGAGGAAGGAGAGAGAATCAGGTGGTTTGGGGAATTTTATTGGTGCTTAAAAGATAGGGTTGAGATATGGGTTTCCTCTAAACACTGGGGTTTGAGTGGAATGAACTTCCCTGCCAGGTCTTGAGGTTCCTCATGGACTTGCCCAGATATGGAGCAAGTCATAAATGAGGAAGAATGGGGTTTGAAAGCTATCAGCAGTCAAACTTCAAACATGGGCTTAGACTCTTGATTATACTTTCTTACTCTACTTTGAGGTTAAAAACAAAACAAAACTGGGGCACCTGGGTGGCTCAGTTGGTTGAGCGTCCGGCTTCGGCTCAGGTCATGATCTCACGGTTTGTGAGTTCGAGCCCCATGTCGGGCTCTGTGCTGACAGTTCAGAGCCTGGAGCCTGCTTCGAATTCTGTGTCTCCCTCTCTCTCTGCTCCTCCCCCACTCTTGCTCTGTCTCTCTCTCTCTCAAAAATAAACATTAAAAAAATTCAAAACAAAACATAGAAGTCAAGAGTTTGAAATCCTGCCTACGTCAAACAAGCCTTGCCTCCCAGCATTTGTTTCTGATCAGTTTTGGAAAGGGAACATGTGAAAAACTTCCAACCCACCTCCTATTAGCAAGTCTTATAATACACAAAGGAAATGGGTATGATTTGCACATGTGGGTTTCCATTAATGAGCAACAACAATGTATCTTTTCTAAGAGGAAAATGGTTATCATGGAGATAAAGCTCTGGTGGCTGCATGCTCAGCATGGTGCTAGGGTTGATATTTACAAAGATAAATAAAGCCTAATATTCCTGTCCACAGGAGCAGGTGAAGTGGTTCATGAGATCAATGCACGACTCCTAAGAGCTGAAGTGTGGATGGGGTGTTGCAGATTAGATACAAGTGGTACAGGAGGTGGTGACATATTATTTCTGACCAAGGTCTTATTGCTATCAGGGGATGTTTTAAAAAAGTGATATTCAACATGATGCTTGACAAACTAGATGCATTTTTATGCTCTAAGACTGGATAGACATACAGAACAGGTTAAAAATAACATCAATTACATGAGTATGCAAAAAAGCAAACCATTGTACTCCACAACCCGATGGAATCTCACAGATGGTACATTGAACAAAAAAAGTTCATATAGTATGATTTCATTCATATGTACTTTAATAATAGGCAAAAGTAATCTACCACAATGAATCTAAACAGTTACTTCAGAGTAGAGGTGAGTACTGACTGGGAGGGGGTACAGGGTAGCCTTTGGAAGGTGGGAAAGGGGTTGTAAATTTTCTCATCTTGAGAGGGGTTATAAGGGTGCATATATGTAAACACCCATAAACTTAACATTTAAGATTTATTAGTATATGTGCATTTTACCTAAATGGAAAGAAAAGAAACATGGCAGAAATAGCCTAACAGTAAAAACCATACTTCTGTGCATGCAGAAGACTGAATAATGGCCCCTGAAAGATGTCCATATCATAATCCCTAGAACGTGTAAATATGTTACCTTACATGGTAAGAGAAACTTGACAGATCATGATGATTTTGAGGATCTTGAAGTGGGGAGTTTAGCCTGGATTATCCATGTGGGTCTGGTGTAATCACAAGGGGGCATTATAAGAGGGAACAGGAGAGTCAAAGGCAGAAGAGGGTGATGGGAGAACAGAAGCAGAGGTTGGGGTGATGAGCTCTGAGGATGGAAGAAGGGACCACGAGGCCAGGAATACTGGTGGTCCCTAGAAGCTTGGGAAAGACAAGGAAACATCCCTAGAACCTCCAGGAGGAATGCTGGCCACTAAGACTTGATTTTAGCCCACTGAAACTGATTCATTTCAGACTTCTGACCCACAGAACTGTATAATAATAAATTTGTGCTGTTTTAATCCACCAGGCTTATGGTAATTTGTTACAGCAGCTGTAGGAAACTCATACAGTGCGTATTATTTGCCAAGGAGGGATTACACTTGTATGCTATTTCTAATCTTAGTTCATCTTCATAACTGCCCTTTGAGGCTGATATTAACATTTAACCTCATTTTGCAAAGGAGAAAAGTGAGGCTCAGACAAGTGTCTCCCATACAAAAGAAGTGGAGAAACCATGATTTGGATACAGACTCCAGAGCTCAAGGTCTTCCTCACTCAGTTTTGCCCTTGCCAAGCAGAAGAGGCAGCAGCAGCAAACCCGCAGAGGTCATGGTTTGGAGGACCGAGAGTGCAGCCCATGCCCCAGGAGCAGTCTCATGGCTTTCTTTCTAGTTGGCATGTTCTGCCTGCAGAACAGTCCAGCCTCCTCCGGGGTCTATGGCTGTGAGGAAGAGGGTGTGGATTTGTCAGGTGCTGTAAAAACTTCGGTGACTGGAGACTTGTTTCAGGACCATGGCAAGCATTTGAAATATTTCACTTGTGTCTACTGGGCATCACATTTCATGAAGATGGTGTGATCTAAGTTCACTAAAAAAATAAGTCTCTCCCTGAATGTCCTGTACTGAGTTGATGCTGTCAGCTGTATTCATGTACACACATGAATATGTGTTTGGTTTTACTAGGGAGTTGTACCAAGTTATTGTTCTATCTCCCCAAATCCTAGGATGCCACCAAACCCATCTTTATTTTGCAAATGTGTAGTCAGAAGACTGTTCAGCTGAACTGTACAGAGAATTACATCAACTAATACAGGAGCCAAACCTGTGATTCTGGTTTCTGGAGCTCCATATTCGATGCTACTGAAAATAGGATATGACTTGCCCAGCTAACTGAAAGCAGTGCTCATTTTTCTTTAAGCCTTCTGGATGGTTCTGCCAGGTCATACAGTGAATGGCTGTGGTCTCCACTTTGCCCAAAGAAACACACTGGTTAGGACTGAAGGCTTTGCAGGCAATCAGAATACCAGCTCCATCTCCTACCAGCTGTGTGACCACTGCAGGTCTCTACCCTTCAATATATATCATGTATCTAAAACAGAATGTTTTTATTCTTCCAAACCCAGAAAGAATGTCAGATCTTTCAAGAACTTCAGGGACCATCTAGTCCAGTTTCCACATTTTATAGGTGGAGAAATTTGGCCAAGAGCAGAGGTGAGTGAGTAGGCCAATGGATGAGAGAGAAGTGAGTGGCCATTCCAACTGTATGGATACTGTCAGTGCGAGGTTGGCTGATCATGAAAAAAGCATTACCATCAGAAGCATTTCCGGTATACTATTAAGATCTATGATATGGTAATCATTTGAACAACTATGGTTATTAGTCTTATTTGCAGACACAGTGTTCAATTATGCAGAGCACTCAAGTGCAACAGTCCCATGGAAATTTCTCAGCCATCAGTGCAGAGAGACTATTTTAAATGAATATATTCAGTGGTTTCCTCAGACCTACTTATCATACACAGGAGACCAACTTCCCGTGGAAAATCAGTTCACTACAAGGGGAGGCATGGGAGCTTTAAAACACTTCTTATTGCACAGTAGCTAAATAATGTTTTGAATAAATAATCTTACCTTCTTGCCATCTAGGCTGTCCAGAAGGCTGTATGCAAATCTCCAAGTAAGCAGAGGTTAGTTTCTCGGCCTTGTCCTAAGGAACATCCCTATACAAAGAAATCAATACCTCATTATCCATGGAGCCCTCCTGATGCTCACAAGCTGGTTTTATGTATTTATTTGCAATGTGAAGGGAAGCAGGCTTAAAATAAATACTTATAAAAAGACCACAGCACATCACACACCTATACACAATTCAATAACTACATCATATGGACACTCTTCTGGAACTCTTAGACTCAAAATATTCTGTTGGATTTCAAACACCTGTCAGAGTCACTGCTGTCACTATTGGAGAATTTTGCCAAAATTTGCTCAAATTCTCCTTTTTCTGATTGTGTTTTCTCACACGTTTGCTGCAGACTGTGACTAAGCCAGAGCCACTCTGATGAGTCTTGAATGAAGCCTCTTTCCATTGGGAGCTTGTCAAAGTTTAGGAAGGGTTGACCATAAGAAAAAAAGGACTGGGAGTCCTATCTGGGACTTCAAAGTTTTTTTTTTTTTTTTTTTCCAAAATAGTTTGAACTGGCCTAAGTGGTATTAGAGGGTGATGGATGGTGCTTGGGTTGGCCTCTCAATTGAACAAAATGCATTCTACTGATGAGTGTGGCTTCAGCGAAAGACCAGGAAGCAAAGCTCTGGATTTGACTTTGTGTCATAGGATAGAGGGTTTTCAGCTCCCTGGGCCCAAAGTCTGGAATGATAAGCTGTCCAGGCCTGTGCATTCAGCTGAAGAAAAGACTGCAGCCAGACCAGAAAAAGTTAAAAAAAAAAAAAGCCTTTTCTGTAGAATCCTTTAGCCTAGAAAGGATTTCATTCAGCAAAGAGTCCATGAATGGAACCTCTGGGGATACTCCTTAAAATAGATCCAGATATTCACACATGGCCTGTCCTTTGGATAAGCTCACACATAGACTTTAGAACTACCTTTGCCATAAAGATCACATCTTTTTACACCCTCACATGCTCCTCCTGTCAGCCTCTAGCCTTAGTCTGCCCATTGCATTAGGGATTCTTGATGTTTTCTTAGCAAGAAAAGAATGGTGATAGGATGTGTCCCATTATGCAGGAGCTTGTCTACCTTAGGAATATATCACTTAGTTTGGATGCATTGGTAGAGCTTTTCAGTCCTGGGGAAAACATAGGAATACTTACTATTCTAAGGACATTTTTTTTTTTTTTTAGTTCAGTCGTGCAGTTGCTCTGTCCTTTAAGAAGTCCTGTGCTCCAAGTTTGTGTCCCACTTAATGTACAAAGGCAGCTGTGGGAGGGTGAATGAGAAGGTGGTTCTGCTGTTAGTTCTTTATTCATTTATCCAATCAGTGTGTGTGTGCGTGTGTGTGTGCATGTGCACACGTGTGTGTGCGTGTGTATTTTAAGAATAGTGCTTTTTAAATGTTTATGTATTTTTGAGAGAGAGCAGGGGGAGGGGCAGAGAGACAGGGACAGAGAGAATCCCAAGCAGGTTCCACACTGTCAGCGCAGAACCTGATACTGGGCTCAAACTCACAAACCACGAGATCATGACCTGAGCTGAAACTAAGAGTTGGACGCTTAACCAACTGAGCCACCCAGGTACCTCAGTCAGGATATTCTTACTCAGAATTTACTATGTGCCTCTTTGCTAAGTGCTGGGCATATAGAATTAATAACAGAGTTCATTCCTTGCCCTCATGAAGCTTCCTTGCTTTCTAGTGATGGAGACAGAGTAAACACATATAGTACTCCCTGGATGTGATAAGAAGAAGGAATTAAATAAATAAGAGGCTGATGCTGCCAGCACTGTAGAGGAGCCTCATCAGCTGTGGGCACAGAAGGTCTCTTGGAGGAGGTAGTATTGAAGCTGAGACTTAAACCATGAGAGAAAGCCACCTAACACTGGAATCAGGAAAAGAACATTCTAGACAGAGGAAAATAGAAAATGAAAAGGCACTGGGACAGGAGAGAACTTGGTGAAATTGATATTATAAGAAGGAAAAGCTGTCTAGTAAAAGGGGAACCTGGCAAGGAAAGACGAGAGCAAGTGTCAGAGAGGTGGGCAGAGGCAAGATCCTAGAGAAGCTTATAGGCCAGGGATAGGCATTTGGGTTTTATTTTATGTACAGTGGGAACCATTAAAATATTTTAAGTGGAAAATAATGGGCTCTGGCTGACACCTTTTAGTGAAATGTGATTCATGTGGAGGATAAATTAGAGCATGGAAACCAGGAGGAGGGGCTGGAAGATTGTCCTCGAAGTCAGACCAGTGTTGATGGTGGTTTGGTCTAGAGCAATGGCAGAGGAGCAAGAATAGAGAAATAGGTGGAAAGATAGAGGGGCATACCGTGAGACTATGAGTCTAAAGATGCACTAAGCAAGGTGATGGACTTGCTGTGGAAGGGATCCCTGAATGTTAACTTAGTGGATGGTACAAAATAGATGCTCAATGAAGGTTTGATCTGAAGTGAATCACATTTAGAGTTTTAGGTTCAAATTCAGTCTTTGCTTCTTATGGATATTTAGGCTCTAGGGGAGAAAAATTAATTTCCCCTCTACTCTTCTGGGTTCTTGGCTGAGAGCCCCCCACCTTTCCCCATAATGAAAAGACAGATTAACATGAGAAAAAAATTTAGTTGTATACATACCTAAGGTAGCCCCCCAAAGATATGAGACTTAAAGGCAGTCAGACAATGAGGCTTATATACTATCCTGAGCTATATACTATCCTGATCTTTGGAAAAGGGTTAGGGGTCTGGGGCTTTAAAGGGAAGAAGGCAATTCACAGAAAGGTGAGAGGAGGTGATGTGAGGTAAACCAAGGTAACCCTGCCATGCATGTAAGTCTCTCAGGGAGAAAAGTTCTCTCTGGAAATAGCTCTCTTCTCAGTATACGCCCCTTACCTAAATTTTCTTGGGTAGGTAAGAGGGAGGTAAAAAGCTTTGCCTGGCTCTGCTGAGTCTGGATTGCTTTCAGTCCCACGTGCCAAAGTGGCACATTTTGAGATGGCACATTCTGCTTCCCTTCATGGCAAACCCTTTACTCCCTCTCAGTGAGGCTTGGAGGGGATAGCAGATCTACAAATCCTTTGTAAGTGGCCGGCCACCCACATGCAAGGATTATGATGAGGACAGACATTTCTGGAGATATCAGTGCTCATACTGATTTTACAAGGCTCTTGGTGTTCACTGACCAGAGCTTGAGTGGCAGGTGACCAGCAGAACTTTGCATTTTATTTCTACTTCTACCCTGACTTCGAGGTTAAATCCCTGTGGGCCTTCCTATGCTGGGAAAGTAGAGAATGCTCCCTGCCCTTCCATTATTGACTTTGGATGAGTTTGTCCAGATCTTGTCAATTCAGATGCTCATTTGGCTGATGGACAAGAGGTTAGTGGGAACCAGGCTGCTACCACAGACCCATCTCAGGAAAATCAAAGAGCAGCTGGGGGGCTCTTGGGGACTTATTCGTGGAGAACATTTGGGTATGTGGCTAATTATATGCTTTATTATGGCTGCTGATTTGTGCTAGAAGCTGGTACCATGCATGTTAGCATTTAGCTCTAGTTAATGAAGTTGAGTTAAGCATTCAATATATCACTGAGCTCGCAATTTCTCCTCTTGGCTAGAACAACTTGGTGTAGAAAACTAATGGGTGATGGTGTTGGGGAAGAGAACACATTCACATAGTGAGTTTATTCCCTGTGACTTTGGGCTGTCTCCGATGTTGCATTGTGCACACACAGTATTAATGTGAGATAATTTTCAGTGGGATAAAACCCTGGGCTGTGTTAAGAGAAATATCACTGTGATTGCTCATTAGCATAATCACAAAGAGCCCCTGTGTGGGCTCCAATGAGGCCAACTGGAACCCTGTGGTTTCTTTTGAGATAGTCTTCATGTTTTAAAAAGAAATGGAAGCTGGCACAAAAATGTATTCAGCATGTGCCACTCAGCTCAGACCTAAGTTTAACCATCACTGATAACTTTAAAATACAGAGGATAAACAAGGTTACTTTTGACCTTTGCAATGAAGAAAATTATTTGCTCTGCTTTCATTCGTATTAGGAGGGGTTGTACATGTGGATCAATGAGATAATAGACTCACCATTTCATTTTTCTTTCACTGCCATCTTTCATGTTGGGCTGAAAGAAGAAAAAAACAAAACACAAAACAATGTCCTCTATGAAAAACAACTAGGTTGACCTTGATTCTTAGACATTCTTCCTCAGAGCCCAACTCCAGAGACCAGACACTCCGAAAGGTTTGGCAGGGAAGGGGTTGAGCTGCCCTGATGGGGCTGGTTACCAGAACCTCAAGTCTTCCAGAAAATCTGTTTTGAGAGCTTGCAAGCCTTCCAGAAAAGCTGACTTGAGAGCTGTCCACCCCACAACCAAGACTTCATCTCATGCGAATTAGCACATTCTCCCACTGTGTTGGGGTGTTCTATAGTGTTGTGGGGCAAGTAACTGGCTAGTTTTCCTTGAGCACTTAGTAAACACCAACCACTATGCTAGGTGTTTGAAATGCAGTACTTGACCCATCCTCATTGCTGCTTCACGGAGGCCACTGCCCCTTGAATGCCCAGATATCAAATGAGAAAAACAGAAAATACAGCAGACAATGGGAAATGACTCTTAAGTCAAACTGATTTCCAAGTTCAAAGTTCTAAACTAAAGGTGGGAAAACATTTTCCTTTAAGGGCACATAGTATGTAGTTTTGGCTTTGCTGGCTGTGAGTTCTTTGTTACAACTCACCTCTGATATAGAGGGACTGTGCCATAGACAGTATGTGAATGACAGGTGTGGCCATGTTCTACTAAAAATCTTTTACAAAAACGGTGGATATCCAGATTCACCCTGTGCCCCATGGTTTGCTGACCCCTATTCCTAAATGCCTGCTTCTTTTTTCTCCTCCGGGATCTTTGATGATTTCAAGCTTTGGAGTCACATAGAGCCGGGCTCACATTCAGTCTCTGCCACTTGGTTACCGTGTTGTGTTGGAGAAATCACTTATGGTCCATGAGCTTGGTTTTCCTTATCTGTTAAATGGGCTGAAGGACATCCTAAGAGGGTAGTTGAGAAAATCAAATGAGAGAATGAGTGTGAAACCTGGAACACAGAGTGTGTCGCTGAGAGAGCTGATGGACTGTGGCCTCAGGTCCTTGGGAGATGCTGTGCTGATCCTGCTCCTGACTCCAAGAAGAGTCAACCTAGGTCTGTGTGTGGTACCCAAGCCTCCTCACAGCAGGCAGGGAATGTTCTGGGGCCAGGGACCAGCTTTCATTCCTGTTTCTGTCTCCAAAAGAACAATTTGGCATCAGGGAACAAAAGTCAGCTTACAATGGGAATTCAGGCCCCTAAGATCCCAGAGAATGTGGGGTCTAATATTAAAGCACAAAGGAGGAAAGCAAGACATTTTTTAAAAAAGCTTTTTAGAAATGGTAAGAGATACAAAGAGCCCCTCACTGTTTTACACTTGTAAAGAGACCCCTGCCGGATTCCCAGTTCTAATCTGCAATAAAAAGCTACAGGGCTACAATAAGGCATCTGGTTCCATTGACTCACTTCCTTTTTTCTCCATAGCCTCTGGCATGAAAACTCAAACCAGTGAGACACTTTAGAATTGGCTTCAGCAGTGCTTTTCCTGTCAATCAGCTGCAGGTACTGGAAACACAAACATGGTGATATGACACAATTTCTGTTTTAATATCTGTACTTCTGATATGATCACCCTAGAGGAACCACAGTCCTCAGCTATTTACTTACAGCTCCCTGTGGCACAGAAGCCTGGGGCAATTAAACCACAGAATTAGATTGAAATAATAGTAATGGTGGTGATGAGAACACACAGGGCCAGACAGGCTGGGTCCTGGCTCAGCCTCACATAGGCAGGGTGAGTGGGCTTTGGTCATTTTATTTAACAAGTGTTATACACATTTATCTATTTTCCTTTACTGAGACAAGCAAAGAATGATTCATTCTTTTCTCTCCTATCACCTGTTTAGTAGCTTAAATCCCAAAAGGCATTATTAGCTCACATAACTAAAAAGTCTAGGGGTCTATTGGCTTCAAGTATAGCTGGATCCAGGAAGCCTAATCCATGTCATTAGAATTTAGATACCCTCACACACACTTTGTGCATGTTTTCTACCTGCCCCCCTCTTTCTTTCTCTGCATCTCTCACTCATTTATTCATTAAATAGATGGAAAAAAATAGAAGGGCCCGATGACAATAGTGTCGCTGAGGTTTAGAGTCAGGTGAGGGTGGTCAAAGAAGATTTGCTGCAGGAGGAAGTGTCTGTGTTTGGGATTCAACCTGTACTTACCAAATACCTACTGGACTTTTCGCCATGGTTGTCCAGTTTCCTGGACACCATCCTGTACCAACAGCATGAGAGTCTCAAGGAAAGGCTCTGACCTATGTTTTTCTTTAGCAAGTTCCCTCTGAATCTTGTGCACATTCCAGCTGAGAACAATCTTAGGGGGTAATAGCCTCTCATTCTGCACAATTAAGCAATGAAATTTAATCCAAGCCTGCATAGTGAAGCTAGACTAGGAAGTATAAAATATGTAGGATGGATACTTTAAAGAGTTTCCAGAACACTAACTCTGGAAGGCCGTTGGATCCCTGTATTCTCTAGCCTTCCTGAGTAATGGACACAGACAACCCTGACTTACAAGTGAGCCCTGTTGTAGGTAGACAGCCTCCCTGGGACCCTATAGAAGATGGTATTGTCTTTTTCATGCAACAGTGCAGAAAGCATGGAAGTCTTGTGTAGAGTCTATCTCTAGCCAGACTTAGCTCTGGATGATGTGCCTAGAAAAAATGCCTCATAGATACTAAGATCCCGGGACATTTTCATGAGTTCCTTTCATCTATCGCTGCAATCTTGGGAAAGGAAAGTGCAGTGTTTCTAACTCATGTGCTCCTAGATCTTCTTGCTATACCAGATCTTAGTGAGGGCTCTGAAGTCTGCAGAGAGATGGCTGTGGTCACCATTTTGCTCTGCCCCCACAGGCTGACCTTGAACAACTCTGAGCCTGTTATTGAGCATTTCTGAGCCTCAGTTTTCTCCTAGGCAACAGCTATCTCGCAAGATTGTGAAGATTAAAAGCAAGAACTCATGGGAGATGTTTACCATAAGATCTGGCACCTAATAAGTACTCAATAAATCTCAGCTACTTTGACTTGATCTTATTAGTACTTGACCTATGTTGTGCACAGAGAGGAGAAATAAGATTTTAATATGAGAAAGCTACCCGGTTCGTACATCTTTTGCAAACTAGTATTCGGTCAATAGAGCCTTGGGGAAAGATTTGGCTTCTATTAGTTTCTCTACTGGCCTTAATTACATAAAATTAATTATATATAATTATACAGAAATGATAATGAATATTTAGTTCCTTTCCATGAAGGAATCAACAGAACTTAGTAGTTAAGACCAAGACTTTTGGTGCAGGCGAGCCTCGTTCTGTCACTTAACTAACTCTACAATCTTGGGCAAGTGATTTAACTTCTCCAGCCTCAATTTTCTAGTGTATAACATGGGAAGAATAATAGGATTCGTTTCACTGGCTTGTTGTGAAGATTAGTTGATTTTTGGAAGTAAAGCACCATGTTTGCTGCACGGAAAGTGGTCCTCCTCCACCACTATCACCACCACTATCAGTTACAAAGACCCTTGTCAAGAGGTGTATCTGCACGTTCCATATGGAAAGACAGTTTTGTTGGGTTTTCCTTTTTCTTACAAAAAAATGGCTATATGGGGCACCTGGGTGGCTTAGTCAGTTAAGCATCCGATCTCAGCTCAGGTCATGATCTCACAGTTTGTGGGTTCAAGCCCCACATCAGGCTGTGTGCTGACGCCTCAGAGCCTGGAGCCTGCTTTGGATTCAGTGTCTCCCTCTCTCTCTGCCCCTCCCCCACTCATGCTCTGTCTCTCTTGCTGTCTCTAAAAAATAAAATAAAAACATTAAAAAATGGCTATGCAATAAAATGGCTTATTACTATCTACACTACTTATGTTACCAAAAAGGGGCTCTGCCAGATGGAGAAGAGAAGCTTGGATTGGAAGAAGTGGAAGAGGGGGATAGAATGACTTTCTCAGGTTACTTAAGACTGAATGTTCCAGGATCCTTGGGATTGGGATTGTGGGGTGCATCACCAATTTTTTTTTGTTGGATTTAGTTCTCTTTTCCTCCCTTCACCTGTTCATCTCTATTTTTTTTTTCTTTAGATGGTTATGGATATGGAGGTCTAGATTTTGCCCCTTGAAGTTGGGTCATTGCTTTTCTTCTATGGCAAATGCTGGAAAAACACAAAAGCACCATTTGTTTCTTTCTGCTTATTCATTCTTGCAACAGAATAGCTGGAGAATGGAGGAAAGCCCTATCAAAGGCATTCCTGTTCAAAGGAAAAACTCAATGATCACTATTACTGTTGGAAGTTCCTTCTGCTGCTTTGACAGCATAATCATTTTTCTCTCCTTGATTTTTGCCTGTTTCCCTGAGGCACCTGAACCTGAGATAGTTTTCCCCCTTTCAAGATGTGCCTATTGATTAGAAGGCATTAGGGGAGACTCAGCATGGTTCTAGGGCACGACCAGGGCACACCCAGGCCACACAGAGCTGGGTCTGCATTGCCACCAGTGGGAGGCATAGCACTGCTAGGGCAGGAGAGGATTTTTGGAGGCTGGGTACAAAAGAGCCAAAAAAAACATTAAATCATAAGGCGCAATGTTGTTCTCTTTCCACCTTCTCTTTGAATCCTCAAGGAGCAGGACTCTGTCCGGTGCTAGTGTATTTTAACACCTCTATAACACTTACTAATGTCCCTTTATAATAAAGCAGGCCTTGAGGCAGGGTTTTTAGCAGCTCACAGGACCTAGATAGAATTTAATAGCTTTTATTCATCCTTATGGTTAGCTTCTGTTTATGGCAAGGGATACTGGTTTTCCACTTGCTGCAGTAATTTTAAGTTTCCTTGAACAAATGTAAGTAAAAATGAGAGTTAGGTAAAATAAAATATATCAATAACACAGGCATAGTTATGGCAAACACGTTGAAGCCTGGGAAGGTTGCCAAGAGCTAGAGTTTGGGAAAATTGCGCTCGGTGCAATGACATACTATCCCTCTTTTGGGCTTACTTCCAAGGCGGAGCCACCCTCTCATGAAGTCGGATGGCTCCATGTATCAGTCTGTGAGTCTGCATGAACACAAAAGACCAAGCTCTCCAGAGGGATAAAGAGATGGTAACAGGGGATATTTTAGCTTTAGTCTTTGGGTGTGAGTGAAAGGGGCTCACCAGGCTCCGTCCCCAGAAAGAGGACAGCAAAGAGATGAAACTTCAGAGTTTTGTCTATTGGGATTTACATCTCAGCCACAAAAGTGTCATCACGGATTCTGGATTCACACCATCGGGTTTCAACTGAGCTCTGACACTTACTAACTGGTTAACCATGGGCAAGCCATACATCCTTGTCCTGCAATTTTCATATCTGTAAAATGGGATACTGATAGACTTACTCATAGGGTTGTTGTGCATATTGATTGAAATAACAATATAGAGTACCTAGAAAAAAAATGCCTGGAACATTATCTCGTGGTAAGTGTCTAATAAATGTCAAATACTATTATTGTCACCATCCTTGCCACCACCTTAGGTAACATCATTTCTGAGCTTCATTTTCCTTGTTGGTAAAATCAGTCTAGTATGATCTGCCCCAAAAGGTACATGGCTGATGCACAATCAATGCAGGCTCCCTTCTATTGTCTTCTCCTGAAAATGTGAGACAGGTAAGCTAATGCAAACTTCTGAATCTGTAGGTATGTGGCTTTTGTACCTTACTTAATTTTGACTGGGAGTACAACCACAATGGGGTTTTTGAGTGCAGATGCCAGCCCATCCACCAAGTCACTGGTGATGCTTGATATCCACAATTGTGGGAGGCAGATATGAATGTCAGTCATTCAAAATGGCACCTTTACCTTCTGGTGGAGTCCTTTGACTAACCAAGCCAAACGAAGTCACCCCATTTGTAAGAGTCCTTGTGAATAGCCATATTCTACCTATATATAGCATAGGTGAGCTTCTTTTCACCTAAGATAGAAACATAGACGTCTTCAGCTGCTAAGCCTGATTTTAAACCCATGTTGCTTCTCGTGGCTGAAGTTAGCACCATTTTATTAAGTTGGTAGTGAGCTATGGCTGCCCCACTTTTCCTTTGTTCATCTATCGATCTAAACTAATCACTTAATTAGCCCAGACAAGACGTCTTCTACGGTGTTAAATAACTCCAGAAACCTACTGGAGATGCTTGAGTGGACCGATTGGATTTAACCTGCATTTCATTACCTGTAGACTAAGATATGTGAAATTCAGGGCCTGGAAAACAAGCTGGATTCTGTACTGGGAACAAATTGTGTTTAAATGTAGAAAAAAAATCCCTTTCAAAGCTAGTGGTTTTCAAAGTGTGGGCCCTGACACATGAGTGTCAGCATCACCTGGGGACATGTCAGGTCTCACTCCAGATCTCTTGAATTGGAAACTCTGGAGGTACAACCTTGCAGTCCATTTTAACAAGCCCTCTCAATGATAGCAATGGAAAACTGCTGCTTTAGGCTGTCTCTCAAGGTTATGGACTTATTTTTGTGGGTCAACCTCTTAGCAGAAAGAAGAAAAAGAGGGGATAGGCAGGAAAAAAAATCAAAAAGGTGGGGGAATGAGGGCTGAGCAACCTGGAGGGAAGACTGTGTGACCTTGGACCAGCAGCCTGGGGGCTCATTGGGAATCTGAGAGAATTATTTCAGATTCTTCTTTAGGAATGGCATGGGATAGGGAGATGTTCAACTGTGACCAGGGTGACAGAATGCTCAGAGGGTGACCAAAATGCTGCTATATTGTAGAAGTGGGAGAGGACAGTGGGAACATCTCTAGGTAACATAAAGAACACAGGAAAACCTCAATTGCTCTCAGAGGGCTTCCCCAGGATGAACACACTGAGAGTACTTAGTAAATGCTCACTGGTTTGACAAAGATTGAACCTTGGTGGCCTAGATTGGTTTTCCCCAGATAATGTTGATCTGGAAAAAGTAAGTGTGTTTATTAGGGCTGGTTTGTAGGGAAGATGAGGAATTACCCATAGGGTATCAACTGTGCCTTCTTGTCCTGTCTTCTGAGAAAAACTTGGCTTTAGAGGAAAGAGCTCCAGGATTTAGTGTGGGAACATGTGTTTTTACTAGTGTGTGACCTTAAGCAACTCACTCACTCTGTATTGCAAGTTTCTCATCTATAGAAGGAGAACAGTAGTTACAGCCAGATGTTTTTATTCAGCATTGCAGCATGGGCACCTAATACATGCAATACTTGGCACACAGTGGTGATTGGATAAATATTTGTTTAAAAGAAAAAGAGAGAAAAAAGAAGGAAGATGGTTGATTATTGTGATGCTTAAATAAAATAGTGCTTTGAAAATGCCTGACATAATGCTGGGTATAAAGATATTCTGCAAGTATTATTCAGGAGGAGGAGGAGGAGAGGAGGTAAAGGAGGAAGATGATAGGATACAGAAAACCATCTTCCAGGCATCTAGAATTGGGCCCGTATTCTTGCTGAAAATAGTCCTGCTCTTCCCATTCCTCTTCCCTTTGCAATCCATGGTTACTCCCCTTCCCAGTGACACCTTAGGAGCCATCTCACTTTTGGCTGCTGGACCCATAGCCTTCAATTTGATGCATATTATAGTTGGTCAGATGTTTTCAGAAATGAAATGAACTGCAAGCATGTGACCATGTTTGAGAGTTGGTGGTGGTGGTTATTGCAAGTAGGACTGATGAGTTTTCAATCCCTGTAAGTAATTATATGTTAATTATTTTTACATTGTTCTCTTTCTAGGATAGGTAATCATTAACCTTTTGGTTAACACATTTGCCTCACAGTCAGAGTAAGCATTTTTAGTAATGCTCTTCCTGTATATTATTAAGTTATAGAAATGTCATTAGTTGCTTTCATTTACATGATTAAAGGGATGCTCTAACCTTGAGAATGTTTAAATATTCCCTGCCTTTCCTTAACTATCCCTTTGCTTTGAACATCAGTACAAAGGACCAATGTACCAACTTGATAGTTCAGGAGAGAAACTGGGAATGGTACTTATTAAATGTGCTGAGAGCTCTTCACTATTGATGAATCTCCAAAAAACCTAGGCTTTGGAAGTAAGACTTGAGTTCCCAAATCGACCTATTACCAACTTTGTGACCTTGATCAGGTTACCTAAACTTTCTGAAACAAATTTCCATATATATTGTACAGGGATCTCGTATGGATTAAATAAAATATCATTTGCAAATGTATCTACAATAAATATACAAGAAAAGTTTGTTTGTTTCTTTCACCAGTCTCTTGGGCAGTTATACCCAATAGCTGTAGACCACTGGAGGAAGTAGGTACTAAGTTTCAAGCTTGGATACAGAGAGGGATGGATGGAAGAGGTTTCTGTTTTATGAGACACACAGCTCCTTCTCACTATCTGAAAGAATTGATGGGATTGTGGGCCACCTGGGTGGCTCCTGATTTCAGCTCAGGTAGTGATCCCAGGGTCATGGGATTGAGCCCCATGTCAGCATGGAGCCTGCTTGGGATTCTCTCTCTCTTTCTGCCTCTTTCCCCTGCTTGCTCGCTCTCTCTTTCTCTCTCTCAAAACAAACAAGCACACAAAGAATTGATGGGGTTTAAGAAGTATTACTCTATAACTTTGGGTCAGCTGTGATGGAGACAATCATGGGGAAAGTTCCTTTTAAGCTCCTTGCCAAAAAGAGTATCTTCTGCAATTAGGAATTTGATTGTAGATGGAACAGTAAAGATAAGGAGTGGGCCTAGAGTTTGAAAAGTGAGCACACAAAGATACATAGGGGACATTTTTCTCCAGAATGGTGTCATTACAGAGTGTGTCTTTGTGCTTTTGTCTGAGAAGCATAATGGAAATCGACTCCAATGTACACGTAGTTATCCATCATTAACCATAAAATTAGCATTTTACCAGCTCTTGAGCAAAAAAGAAACAACCTAGTGGGTTTTTGTGCACAAGAAGAAATGAGAGAGAAAAAGAAGGCTACTTCCAGGGACATGGTTCTTGCCTTTTGAATTCTCTACATACAGACCAGACCCACTTTAGCAGATGGGGTAATAGTTGGTTTTTCCCATATTTGTATCAGTAGGCTTTGTTAGTTCTTGAAACATCTCTTAAAAGGCACTGGAGACCGTTCTTTTTTATTTTTTTTTAATGATTATTTTTGAGAGACAGAGATAGAGCATGAGCAGGGGAGGGGCAGAGAGCAAGGGAGACACAGAATCTGAAGGAGGCTCCAAGCTCCAAACTGTCAGCATAGAGCCTGACGTGGGGCTTGAACTCACAGACTTTGTGATCATGACCTGAGCTGAAGTCAGATGCTTAACTGACTGAGCCATCCAGGCACCCTGGAGACAGTTCTTAGTGGGTTATCATGCCTTCCAATTGGGCATGGGTTCATGGGACTGGCAAGGAAATAGAGCTTTAGGTCTGGCCTTCTACACCCTTAGCCTCCACAGCCTCCAAACCATGGCAGAGTTATAGGAAGATGCTGAATTGAGGAAATTCATGGGAGGAAAGGCAGAGATGAGGCTCCTCTAGGGTTTTAACTGGATAGACAAAATGGAAAACAAAACTGCTAGTAGGCTTATAGTATGACTCAACTCTTTCATCAGTGACTACGTGTTTATTCACTTCTTTGATTGAAAGCTGATGAGTAAAATGTGGAATTAGCCCCAAAGGCAGGGGCCAGGCCTTCTGGTGACATTTGCTATTAAAATTGAGATGGAGTTGGTGTCTGACCTTCTGGGGATAAGAAGAATTGGCATTTTTAGGGCTCTTCTTTGGACCACAAATCATCAACGCTTGAGCTCAGGGAAATCACCAGTACTTGCCATCTTCCCTCACTGGTATTTTATCTTCTGAACACATCCTATTCAGATTGCAGTGCTTTTTCCTTTCAGCTAAGAAAGAAGCATCTCAGACTACACTTGTGAATGAGTGGCTTTATCTCACAAAGACAGTGCCAAATGATTGTCAATAAATAGGGCTTTTGCAAAGACATGTAAGAAGGTTTGAAAGAAGATGTGTTGTCATACTCAGTCTATTGGCTTATACTAGATAAGAAACAGTCAAAGACCAAATGTCCTAAGGAATGGGTTGGATGGTGCCCTCCCCTCACAAGATAGGTCCTTGTCAAATCCCTGGAATCTATAAATACTTTCCTATTTTGAAAGAAGTGCCTTTGCAGATATAATTATGTTAAGGGTATTAAGACCATGAGAATATAATTCTGGATTATTTGAGTGGGCCCTTAATCCAGTGACAAGAGTCTTTACAAGAGATACACAAAGGAGACAGAGAAGAGGAGGAAGGTGAAGACAGAGGCAGAGGTTGGGATGATGTCAAGGAACTCCGAAGTTTTGCCATCAGTCACCAGCAGCTAGGAGAGATTCCCCCCAGAGAGTCTGGAGGGAGCAGACCTTGCTGTATTTGGGACTTCGGACCTCTACAACTGTAAGGGGACACAATTCTATTGTTTTAGGCCACCCAGTTTGTGGTAATTTGTTGCAGGACTCATAGAAAACTAATATGCCATATATCGATGATGGTGTTGGGGTCAGGGAGTAGCCTATAAGCCAAGAGATTCTCAAGGAGGCTTTCTGTGGTTCTTTATAGCAGTGCCATTGCTGTGTTTTATTTTTCTTTATAAACCCAAATCTCCCCTTTTATTAATCTACCATTGGAAGGAAAGAACGCCCTTCTGTCATCTTTGCTTAAAAAAATTGACTATTATGGGCAAGAGGCGTTCTTCCTCAACCAACATCAAGAGCTTTTCCATTCCCTTTTGTTACATTCCTAGCACTCAAATAGCCAGTCCAATGTGTCTGATCACCTCAGTACATGTTTATTAGTTTCTTGAAGCCCATTTTGCCATCCTAAGCTCTTTCAGCTCTGCCTCTCTGCACCCAAGGCAGGAAGAGAATACAACCGAGGAAAGGTTATGTGTTTCTTGTTCTGTTTTGTTCGCTACCAAAATGGAAACTCTCCAAATCTTATCTCAGCTTTAACAAACCTTTGGTTACAGGAGGCATGGTAGTTCTAAAAGATCGACTTCCTCAGTTATGCCTTTCAGAGGCCCCAAAATATCAATTTTTAAGTTACCCAACGCACAAGATAAATATTTTAACCACCATTTTATTTCCATCCAGGCCAAGGGACAATTTAGAAAAGGTTCTATTCCAAGTGCATAGCCCAGGAAGTATGGAAGGGCTGCCGATGCTGTTGTTTTGAAGTTAGCCTGTCAGTCATGGTGATTGAAACATAACCCCGATGGCTTCCACAAGTGGAATAAAATGCTTCGCAAAAGGTTGCAGAATTGTAGGATGTAATAAAGTCTGCTTAGCTTCATTTCCAATGCCGCAGAGTCCTAGAGAACGAGGCCCATTTCCGTATGCCTTGGGATTTGTTCAAGTTACTTTCGCGCCTGGAGATGACAGAACATAAAAACAGACATTTAGTTAGAACCAATAGCTTTTTTTGAGTTATGGCAATAAACAAAATGTAAGTTTGCTTACTGCTAATCTGTTAGATTGCCACTAACAATTTACAAGAAACCATAGAGATGTGGGCAGAATGTGTGAAATAGTTGGATCCCAACCTTGCTGATGCCTATATTCCCTGGATCCCCACATTTTCTGTTCACAGCCCACACTCATGTCCCAGAGGTCAGCTACATGGTCTCTTAAGAATCTATTTTACAGACACAAGACTTACATACAAATGAAGCCAATTCAGACCTTTATTAATTAGGTAAGAATAGATTTTCAAACATAAATGTTTCAGAATTACCTGGTGTACTTGTTAAAAACACAGATTTCTCGAGTCTGTCCACCACATTCTGACTCAGCAGGTCTAGCGAGAGGCCCAAGAATCTGTGCTTTTTAACGAGCTCTCCATAAGAGTCTGAGATTTGGGGAATTATTGAGCTAGTGTGTAGCAGGCAGAATTAGTTTTGCTTCAAGGCTAAGTTATGTTAAGGATTTGGGTAGAACTAAAACAAATCATTTCTACTCATAAAATAGGAAACGGGGTTAATCTTAGACAGAAGAGAATCCCTGTATCATAGAAATATGTTTCATAGCTCTGGAATTCTCCCTCCACCCCAAAGGAGAACCTGTTGAAGCTTTGGCTTCTGGGCCTTAATTATTGGTATCACTGAATGAGGGTGGTCAGGAACTGGGCAAGGTAAGACTACTAGCTTGGAGGACACCGGAAAAGGCACACAGTTATAGGAAAGAGAAAAGGGCAGAGGAAAGATGAGGATTTTACAGGCTAGATTCCATAATATTGGGGGAAGACTGAAATAAAGGGTCCTGGGATATGTTTGGGGCAGCTACCGTGTACGTGATGTAGGAAGGAGTTTCAAGGAACTTTGTTGAGAAGCACAGATGGACTTCCCTTTGATGTTTTCAATAGACTTCGGTGTAGATTGACATCGCTTTTCACTTACTGTTTGCTATTGGTCTGCTAATTGGATGGCTTTGTGTGCAACATTGCAGACACAGACCTGGGTGGCTGAGCTGCAAAGACTCAGCTTTCTGATAGGTCCAGTGTGTAGTGAGTTTAAGGGTATCCCCAATATGGGCTTGTTCAGCCCTACCTGGCACATGAAGAGAGTTTTTAGTGAGTCTATCATTATACTTTGCCTATAAGTACATAACAAGGTCAGAGAGCAAAGGGCAAATGGCATCCCTTTGGAATTACACCTCATTCCTTCCAGGACCCAGAACATAGAAGCCTAATCACTTCTGCTTCAGCCTTCACATTTGAGCTCAGGATCCACTGCCCCCCACATTTACTGATGTGTGTGAGGGGTGGAAAGTGGGGTGTATGTACCATTAAGTTTGCAGTCCCCCAACTCTAAAGATGGGGGCCTGTCTCATCTCTATGATATTGGGATCATTCTCTATTGTGCCCAGCACCACCCATCTTGTCTGGACATACAGGTCATCTCCCGATCATTCATCATTGCCCTTGTCCTTGAACAATTATTGACTTTGAGTCAGAGGCACCTGTGCAGGCCTGAAAATGGATGTGCCCTTTCTTTTCTCCGCCTCACCTGTCTAGGGCAGATTTATGTCCTAGGAGAAGTTTCCCTCAGCTTTATTTTTGGTCTTGAACGTTGTGGCCCCATGTTATTTGCTGCAACCGCCCTCCCAGATACCAACCCTGTAATTTTTGAATCTCCACGGAAGCCTCTATCTGTACCTGAGCAGGCTTTCTACTTACAATGCTTCTGTAACACATCCCTCACACAGCTCTGGCATCCAAACCATGTGCCTAGCTTCTGAAAGCTCTGTGTTCAGCAGTTCCTTTTCTTCAACTAGCCTGGAAGCTTGTGGGAGACAGAGTTTGCTTCTCCTGCCGGAGCACAATGAGTGAACATGTTGGGCTTTGAGGAGGCTTGGGTCTGAAGTCCAGCCTCATGACCGGCTGGCTGTGTGTCTGTAGGCAGACCAAAACATGCCTGGCCTGGGTAGGGAGAGGACTGAGTCAGTTAATACACACAAAGCCCTTCAAGCAGAGCCTAGGGCACTGTAAACACTAACAATAGCCTCTATTATAGTCATTATCATTTTTTATTCTCTGGATTGCGTTGGAAAGCAAGTGAATGTCAGGTGCTTAGCTATGCAGAGATTCAGTCTCATTGTTGGAGAGGGTGTATTTGGACAAGGAACTCATCTTCCCATATTCTGGTGGGATGTTGTATAGTATGTGCCCTTCGTGTGCCTAGTACCCTTCAATATTACCTTTAGACAGTGGTATTTTTCAATGCTGCTTGGGTATATCAACATATGTACTTATGGAAGTGTGAGTAAGACCCTGAAGAAGTGCAAGGAGGTGAATAATGGTAACCTCAAGGCACTTCCTGCCCATGTGGGGAAACACATTGCACAGGATGCAGCAATGCAATAGATAATTGGGTGCCAGGCAACCAGTCCAGAAAATGTGGGCTTCTGGAGTTCCAAGATCAGAGAGCATGAGCCCAGAATGTGTGAAGTTTGGTTGCCATGAATGTGTGCTTTTCAAATATTTCTACACCTCTAATCTAGTGGCAGATGGACTGAGAATGTCCCCATTCCCCGCAAGGCCATGCTTGAGAGATAATAGAGAGTATTATAAAGTTTCTATCAGAGGTTTATTTTGCAGGGTAGGGAATAAAGGTAGAAGGGAGGCATTGTGACTCTGGATAGTTGAAGAGGTTTTTAGAAAGAGGAGCTTCAAATTTGGAAGGGAGTTAAAGCTGCCTGATGGAGAAAGATTAAGTTTTGAGTAAGGTTGACCACATGGTGTGTGCTGTAATATTCTCTTCCATCTCTCCCTGGACAATTCAGGGAAGCCTTGTAAGTTAATTTGCATTTTGTTGTCATGATATAGTGAGAAGCAGAGGTACCAAAGGGATTCCCCTGGGTTATGAACGGAACCATACTGACTTCTCTTTGAACACACAGGTGTCATCAGGCTCCATAAAGTTTTTCTGCACAAAATTCAACAGATCCAGCCAACCTCTGAGTGCATTCAAGGAAACATCTTTTGACCAGTATGTCAGTGAAGGAGGTTTCTACCTCTTACTCTATCCTGCCTACACTCTGATGGGCCCAGAGGAGGAATTTCTGCTTTGAAGCTAAGAAAACAGATCAAAGTCTCTCTCTACTGTAGGTGAACCTGGAAGGGAGCTGGCCACAGTTAATCTGACACAATGCAAAGGAACATATGGAGCCACAAAAACTCCACACACCTTCCTTCTGTTTCTTGAAGATCATGTTTCTCAATTTGCTATTCACTGGAATCACCTGGGAAAGTCTAAAAATAGACATGCCTCTATCTTATCCGCCCCCCCCCCCCCCCCCCGCCCCCATGATTCTGATCTAATGGGTCTGAAGTGTGGCTTGAACCTCTGGGGAAAACTCATGGACTGTGAAAGCAAAGAGTTCCAACCCTATTTCCTTTCTGATTCAGTTCCAAAGTGTGCTCCTGTAAAACGCTCCAAATGCCTCCAGGCAAATCAGATGCTAGAGACAAGTTTCAGTAGATTTCAGATGCGAACATCCAACTTCTCCTCAAGTTGCCTGCTGCACTCTCAGCAGGGCCACACATACTGGGCAAGTGTTGTCCTTCAAAGGTAGTGGTTTTTGCCCATGACGTTAAATAAAATGACCTGTTTTGCATCCATACCAGGGATGCCACAGAAGTGGTTTTAAGGCAAAGTAATCACACACACCAGCAAAACAAAGCCTTGAGACACCAACATAAAATTCCTCTGTAACAAGTTTCTTCTTTTAAAAGTACTTCTTAGTTCCTAGCAGACTAGAGACACAGGCATAGAAAGTCATTCCGCTCACACCAAAAACAAGAGGAGCAATTTTCTACGGGCAGGCACCTCTGACCTCTGCTTTTCAGCTTTTTTTAATAAACTGGTCTCATAAATTGGACGACAAAAGCTGCTGGTGGCAATCTCTTAGAGTAAGTGGGTAAAGGTGAAGCTGGGTGGGGGGGCAGGGAATGGCAAGAACAGAAAGCCACTTTGATTAGGTAACTCTCAGGCAATGCAATTATTCCTCCATCTTGAGATAGAAGGGGTTACCCCCAAGCACAGTGGCCAGAAACCCAGTGGTGTGAGGATAGACTCCTGAGCAGGGTGACCTCACACCAAGTTTCCTAACTCAAAACCATCCCTCTGTGGTGTGCCACATAGGCTGATTAATAACAACTTTCTGCAATGAGAAGGTGTGACTTGACTTCCCCTTAAACGGGGGCCATCCCCCAGGCCTGTGTTCGTAAGTCCTTGAGGGTACAGAGAGTAGCTCCAGGCAGCGTGTGGCCAGCCCCACACAGGAGGGGAGATGCGGTTCACTGGCTGTCCTTTATAGAGTGGCCATAGACTCGGCATTGTCACTTTTCTCTTTGAAGGGATAAATCAAACACTAAGAACCACAAACACACAAGAAAGACACTGGCCAAGCTTGTAGCTGTGAGTGATTTACGGAGACCCCGCAGGGCTCAGCACTTCCTTTATCCCACTGCCTCCTGGCAAGTGGAGCTGGGAAGGCTTTGAGGCTTGATGGTGGGAGTGAGGGGGCAGAACACAGTAAACCCGCTGCTGGAAAATTCATGGTACTCGTTGAGCATTTTCCTGTTGTCCCACTTGAAACCAGTGAGGCCTCTGTCTTGTACGTTTGTCCCTTTTCCATCCCCTCCCCTGCATCTGTAACGAGAAGAGTCTCCTTAAAAGGCTTTCTCAATCTGAGGGAGCTTATGAAGAACAGGCTTTATTTGTCTCTAAATCTTCAGCTGATATTACTTTTCCCAGAGACTCAGTTGAAATGAAAAAGGATTACTTTATATTTACTTGCGTCTTTCATGAGAGAAACTAATTTTGAGGAAGAAACTCCCTACAATGTGAAATACTTTCCCTTCTTTCAAACTCTCCACAGGGGCAAAAGGAAAGCTAAAAGGTACACATGCTTTGTCATTTACTTTGTCTGACAGCTTCTTCTTATCATGCTTTGGAGGGTGACCTTCCTACAGCATATTCCTTCGCTCTATTCCTGCTCTCCTTTTATAACAGAATTTTAGAGCCAAGTATGGAGCAGGCTACCTTTGATAATTAATGGCTCTGAGAGTTTGCTGAGTGTGTTATTTAATTAATGGCACTTGTGTCTGGAGTGTGTACAACTCTGTGGTTGAATAAAAGGTGTATTTGCTGAGGGATTATAGACAAATACTCCAGGATCATCACATAGAGAATTTGTCAGGGTTCAGCACATTTAGCAACCTAATGGGGTTATTATATTTTTTTGTTCTCTGCTGTTTAAAAGGTACTGATGTTGATATAACTCTGTTACTTGTGCATTGTGTTTGAGTTTAGATTACAATCCTCCCAAACTCCTTAGGCTAATGGATAAAAATCTATTACGTGGAACGGAGCCTTTCATAAAAAAAAAAAAAAAAAAAAAAAGAAAAAAAAAAAGAAATCTTTAATGCTGTATTTTGAGAATGAAGGTGATGGTTAAATAAGTTACAGTGTGCTTCACCTATCCACAACTGCAAGGAGACTAACTTGAATTATATTCAAGTTCTACGTGGGACCAAAAACTGAAAAGTTGAAAACTAGCAAGAAAACACAGAGAACATTTCCATGCAAAGATGTCAGCAGTTCATACAGGGAAATCTCTATGGATCTATCTCTACTGTATTCAGATACAGGGGCACCTGGGTGGCTCAGTGGGTTAAGCATCCAGCTTTGGCTCAGGTCATGATCTTGCGGTTTGTGGATTTGAGCTCTGCATTGGGCTTGGAGCTGACAGCTGGGAACCTGGAGTCTGCTTCAGATTCTGTGTCTCCCTCTCTCTCTCTGTCCCTTCCCAGCTTGTGCTCTCTTTCTCTCTCAAAAATAAACATCTATGTGTATACAGACAGAGGCTTCAAATAATAAGGGTCCAGTTTTAAGCTTGTATTGTCACTCTGTGTGCCTAGACAAGTTATATCTGCTCTCTGGAAACACTGTTCCTTCCTTTGTAAAACAGTAGATTTGACTCCCTTCTAGCCCAAAGATGCACAGAGTCCCTGGTTTTTTCACTAGGGACATGAAAGCTGACTGTCCCACTGATAGAAGAGATAGCTAATTGCTCACTTTTAGGACTTGAGAATTTTTTTTTCTTCAGCAAAGGGATTCCTTGCCGGGCATATAAATGTGCCTGGCAAGAGGGTAAGAACACTCACCCAATCTCCAAAGCCCAGTCAGGTGGTCTAGGGAACAAGATTCAAGCCAGGAGCCTGCCTTCTTCCCCACTCCATCCTACCAGAGGCCTCCCCTATCATGGCAGACAGTGGAAACAGAGGCACCTGCACAACAAGTTCAATTGGAGTGAGGAAAGAGGCCCTGAAGGCTGTGCTCAGCAGCTTCTCCCCCTCCCCCTCCCCAGGGTGGAAAGGGAAAGACATCTGTCCTGAGCACCTATCAGTCAGCTATTGTGATAAGGGGTGTCCGGTCTTATGTATAGAAACCAAATTTAGTCTTCACCTCAGCCCCATGAGGTAGGTATCATAACCCTAGTTTTTCAGCTGGGAAAGTGTCACATAGTAAGTACAAGATTGGGACCAGATGTGCTTACTTCCAGAGCTCAACCTCTTCACAACTGCAGGGGCCAATATGGTAGCCACTAGCCACATATGGCTAATGGGCATCAAAAAATGTGACTTGAGATGTGCAGAAAATACAAAATATCTCCTAGGTTTCAAAGACTTACTCTAAAAAAGGAATGTAAAATAGCTCAATCATTTTTTTATATTATGAAAATATTACAATGATAATATTTGGATATACTGGGTTAAATATAACATAGTATTAATTTTTTTTAAGTTTATTGAGAGAGAGAGAGAGTGCAAGCACATGAACAGGGGAGGTGCAGGGAGGGAGGGAGGGAGAGAGAGAGAGAGAGAGAGAGAGAGAGAGAATCCCAAGCAGGCTCTGTGCTATCTGCGTAGATCCCAACATGGGGCTAGAACTCAGGAACTGAGATCATGACCTGAACAGAAATCAAAGGATTAAAGGATTGTAATCTCAACTCATTTCCTATTTCAATATATTCATTCTTGGGTGAGTTTGCGGGTATTGATAGGTATTTTAAGAGTCATAGTCAACAGAAGTTATATTTTTAACTGCAATATCACAAAAGCTTACCCAGAATGAGGGGAAGGTGTTAGGTTTGACTGAAAATACTTTCCTTTAAAATTTTTGCACTACATTGCATTTCCATCAAGTCTCATTCTTTTAAAGGATTAAAGAAATTAAAATTAACCACACACAAGATCTTCCACCTTAAAAGAAAAAATTGCCTGGAGAGATAACAGATCCTTGAGAAGAGAGTAATAAAGCAGGACTTTGATAGGGGTGTCAGAGATAAATGCTGATTTTGCTATGGTAGGCATATTCCTTGTTCCAAGTTGATAACTCTGGAATCTGTGGAGCCACCAGAGAGATTGGATAAGAGAGTGGGGTAGCGATCTAAGAGCAGCCTAGAGCTCAACAGTGCCAAGATAGGCTTCTGTCTGTGAGAATGCTGCCTCTTTCTATAGCTCTAACTCTAGCTAATCATTTCTAATTAAAAAATGATTCAAGCAATATCATGGGCTTTCACTTCTTCAAGGCAATACCACACTGTCAGTTTGCAGCTTAAAGTGCCAACAGTTCTAAACTTTTTGTGGGCCTCATTGGAACAAGATGTAGAGCTTTAGCAGAGGGAAAATTGCTAAGAACATCTAATTACATTCAAAGCCATTTTTACCTGTCTTAAAGGAATGGAAATGATCTGCCAGTTTTTATAGACCTTCTTGACCTAAAGATATCTGCTGGCAGAAAGAGAATCCTCAATTGGGTTCTTTTAATGCTTTAATTATTGCATGATCTATCATTTTACGCACTGACTCACACACTTTGAAAAATCTCTTAAATACGCATTAAAATTGATTGGCTAATCCTAGACCATGGGGTGGCTCTTTGGAGGGCATGTAATTGTGTGTGGGCATGGGGGTTAGGCACAAGTGACACAGAGTCAACTACTTTATGGTGGGATAAGGTAGAGAAATCAATTTGGTCACAGGTACTGTTGACATTGTACTGCTGACTTGCACAGAACTCAGTTACATGCTTGCATGTTCTTGAATCAGTCTTACTGCTTTGGAGTCACCATCATTTCCTCAAAGGTAGGGATATACTTCACTTCCTATGCCTCAGTGTTTGGCTCAAAATGGGATCTCAATAAACAGTTGGTGATTGAGTCCTAGAACCTCAAGGTTAAGAGGGTCCTCTAGGAAGCAGTCTGTGCTCCTATTGAGCCAGGGCTCTTGATGGCAAGTAAGGAAACCCCAGTTCCAATAAGCTTCTGGGGAAAAGTGACATAATTACTGACCTTTTAACTGTGAAGGGTAGGGGCTTCTCCTGCATTACAGTTCTCCAAATGGTGATCAGGATGACTGCCAGTAATCTCAAATATGCATCACCCCTTCAAGGGCTTCTCTATGTAGAGACACCAAAGGGTAGAGAACTCTACTAAGCTGAGTGGGGTAACATGCCCAGACTGTGGCCAGTGGATGAGATTGGCAGTTCCAAATTCCAGTGTCTGCCGCACCCCATCCTATTTTCTGCTTCAATCTCTCAACAAGCTTTTCAGTGTTTTGAAATCCAAGAGTTAATTTCAGACTCTTGGTGAAAACCCTATCTTGAGAGGAAACCCTAACTGAAAGGTCTTGAATGGAGCCATTGGGAATCCTCATTGATCCCAGGAATGGAACATCTAATACATTATGGTCCAAGGTTGATTAGCTTTGATTCACTCCTGCTCACCAAATGCAATTTTGGCTTTTAGGAAAATACTCAGTCTGTAACTATGGCTGCATAGAGAAACGTGACAGTACTCTTTAGCAGAGTTGTGACAAGTGGATAAAATGACCCCTAGCACAGAAATCGTCAAATTCTGGCTCCTTTCTTGAAGTTAGTGAAGAAGCAAGAGTAAGCGGTGTCTTAAGCCTCAGCTTCATTGTATAATTTTTATTGTTAGTTAGCTAGGGTGTAAGTGGGGGAGGGGAGGATGTTTCTAAACAGAGACCCACCAATTTTACTGTGAAAGTAAGTGTGGGCTCCAGAGTCAGACTGCCTGCACTTGAACCCTGGCTCTCTGTGTATAACCTAAGAGTCCTTGGGCAAGATCCATAGTGGTCATAAGCCTCCATTTCCACATCTGAAAATCAGGACAATGTCCACGGTTGCTGTGGGATTTAACCGAAATAAACCCTGTAAAGTGCTTGGTATAACTTGTCCATAATAAGTGTTCCATGAGTGGTATTGTTAAGAATCATTAATAATAACATGTCTTCTCTCTGGTGATCTCCATTACTTAGTTCCTGAAATCATGATCTTGTTGGCCAGTGTGGCCTCTTAAATTCAGGGAGATGGCCAAGAGGAGGAGAATAGACTCTCTGATGTAGGAGCAGAGTGTCTGTAAGGATTATATGCAACAATTATTCTTTTCTGTTTAAGTCTATTATGGAATAATTGGATATCCAGCCAGCAATTATACTGTATGTTAAAGTCAATCTCTTCCTTCCTTTTATCTTTAAAATTTTTATCTGATTTATTTTTAGTCCTTCTTAGGATGAAATATAACGTATACAGAAAAATGCAAAAGGTATATATAAATGTGCTATACATACATACACACACACACACGTATACATACACGCACAGCTTATAGAATTAATACAAAACAAACACGTCTTGCCACCAGCAATGGCAAGGACTAGAACATTGCCTCCACCCTCCCACAAGCCACCCCCCATTTCCGTTCCCAATAACCACCCCTTTCCTGCCTTCCCCATAAGGTAAACCACTGGACTGATTTTATGGTGATTGCTTCCCTGCTTTCCCTTATAATTTCATCCTCTGAATAACTGTATCTGTAAACACTATAATTTACTTTTGCCTGTTTTTGAACTTTACGTGAATGTGCACACATATATGTGTTCTTTTGTGTTTTTGTTGCTCCACATTCTTGCAAACACTTGATATCATTCTTGCAAACTTTTGACTATTGTGGGTGTATAGTGATAGTTCATTGTGTTTTAAGTTTACACTTTCCTGATGGCTAAAGATTATTGGCCATTTTGATACCTTTCCAAAGTGCCTGTTTCAATCTTTTTGTATTTTCTATTGGGATGTTGACTTTTTCTTAATGATTTGTAAAGTTTCTTTTTTCTTCTTTAAAAAAAATCTCCGGGGTGCTGGTCCTTTGTTGGTTACATATGTGGCAAATACCTTCCCCTATTCTGTGTCTTGCCTTTTCTCTCTCTCAATGGTGTCTTCTGATAAACAGAATTTATTTTAAGGTAGTCCAACTTATCAATCTTGTTTTTATGATAATGCTTTTTGTGTTCTATTTAAAAAGTCTCTCTCTATAGCATGATCATGAAGATAGTCTCCTATATTATCCTCTAAATGCTTTATTGTTTTATACTTCCAATTTTGAAGTATAACCCACCTGGAATTGACTTTTGAAGAAGGTGTGAGGTAGGGTATAGTTTCATTGGTTTTCTAAATGGATATCCACTTTGCCCAGAGTCTTTTATTGGAAAGATTTTCTTTTCCACACAGCTCTGTGACTTCATTTTAAACATAAATCAAGTGTTCATATATGCCTGGATCTGGGCTTTGTATTTTGCTCCATCTGTCTACTTATCCTTACATTGATACCTTGCTCTTTTACTTTTGTAGCCTTGTAATAAGTTGATATCCTGTAGAGTAAGCCCTTCTCTGCATCTAAGTTGTTTTTTAATAGTCTCTGGCTACATTTCCACAAGCATAATTAACTTGTAAATTTTCGCCACCACCACCACTACCACCAAAAATAGCCTATGGTCATTTTGGTCTGAGTTACGTTGAATTTACAGGTCAATTTGAATTGAGTCTTTATGAAATTGAGTCATTCATCTCTCCAATTATTTAATTATTTTTTTTAAATGCCTCTTACTAATACTTTCTAGTTTTTTGTCTAGAAGCTTCCATATCTTTATTCCTAGGCATTTGATTTCTGATATTAATACAAGTATCCCCTGCTTTTTGAAAATTCTCTTTCCACCACTTCACTTTGACAGAAGACCTACATTATTACCTGTTTTTGCTAAAAGAAATATGAATTGGATTTTTGCTTTTGTGAAAAAGGAAAAAAAGCAAAAATTGTGTTCAGCATGTGTTTTGCAATGAATACCCCAAGCAGGGAGAGCAGCCCACCAAGCTCCTTCTCAGGGAACTACACTCAGCATCTCAGCATCAAGCCACTATGGCCTTGACCTGTGTCTGTGAGCATCTGTGCTTTATCTCCATTTATTTTGTGCATCCATTAGCAAAATGTGTCCTGAAGTGATGTGTCTAAAAAAGCCTAAGAGAGTTTATTTTTGGGTCTGGGAATGCTCACAAAGTTTTCCATATAATAAGTTAATGGTAATTGCTTCTTTGCTTTACACCATTTCAGCTTACAAAAGGTTTCAAAGGAACACTCTACTTAGAGATAGTGGGGAAACCTGTATAAGCTAACTTCAAATTTTTTTTCATTTTCTAACTGTGTGGCTGTTATGGACTGAATGTTTGTGTCCCTCCAAAATTCATACATTGAAGCCCTAAACTTCAATGTGATAGTAATAGGCGGTAGGGCCTTTGGAAGGTAATCAGGTTTAGGTGAGGTCATGAGGATTGAGGGCCCCTATGACCTTATAAGAAGAGTAAGAGACTAAAACTTGTTCTCTCTCCTCCATGTGAGAACATAGTGAGAAGACAGCCATCAACAAGACAGGAAGAGGGTTCTTACCAGAACTCATCAGTGCTGGCACCCTGATCACACAGCTGCCAGAACTTGTGAAACATAAATTTCTATTGGTTATGCCACCCAGTCTGTGGTATTTTAGTAGCTCATGCTAAGACAGTGGCTAACTTTAGTGTCTGACTTCTGATTTCAGCTTAGGTCATGACGTCATGGATTGTGAGTTTGAGCCCCACTTTGGGCTCCACACTGACAATCTGTGGAGTCTTCTTGGGATTCTCTTTGTCTAACCCTCCCCTGTGTGCTCTCTCTCTTTCAAATTAAAAAAACTTAAAAAAAAGTTTAGAGGGAAGGGCCAACATGGCAGAGAAGTAGGGGGAAACCATATGTCCCATGTCTCTCAAACAAAGAAGCCAAAGGACTTTAAACACCAGGGCCTGGGAGGAAAAGAGACTGAATCTACTAGGAAGAAAATGGGAAAGCTAGAAAAAAGATAGAGCAGTAATATAGCAGTGCTCACAGGTGCAGAGCACACAACAAGCTTTTAAAACACATAAGGGACAGAAAAATAGACATAATTATGAAATGAAAGAATTATCCTCAAAAGAATTCCAGGAAGTAGCGACACCTAACTAATTGATCAAAACCGACTTAAACAATATAACAGAACAAGAATTTAGAATAATAGTCACAAAATTAATCGCTGGGCTTGAAAAAAGCATAGAGGACAGCAGAGAATCTATTGCTACAGAGATCAAGGGACTAAAAAATTGTCATGATGAATTTAAAAAATGCTATAAATGAGGTGCAAAATAAAATGGAAGTGGCCACAGCATGGATTGAAGACACAGAGGAGAGAATAGGTGAATTAGAAGATAAAATTATGGAAAAAGAAGAAGCTGAGAAAAAGAGAGATAAAAATATCCAGGAGTTTGAGGGGAGAATTAGAGATCTAAGTGGTGCAATCAAATAGAACAATATCCGTATCATAGGCATTCCAGAAGAGGAAGAGAGAGAGAGAAAGGGGCTGAAGCTGCACTTGAACAAATCATAGCTGAGAACTTCCCTGATCTGGGGAAGGAAACAGGCATTGAAACCCAAGAGGCACAGAAAACTCCTTTCAGACATAACTTGAATCGATCTTTGGCACGACATATCATAGTGAAACTGGCAAAATACAAGGATAAAGAGAGAATTCTGAAAGTAGCTAGGGATAAGTGGGCCCTAACATACAAAGGTAGACACATAAAGGTAATAGCAGACCTATCTACTGAAACTTGGCAGGCCACAAAGGAATGGCAGTAAATCTTCAATGTGAAGAACAAAAAAAATATGCAGCCAAGAATCCTCTACCCAAAAAGTCTATCATTCAGAATAGAAGGAGAGATAAAGGTTTTCCCAAATAAAAACTGAAGGAATTCATCACCACTAAACCAGCCCTAAAAGAGATCCTAAGGCGGATTCTGTGAGTGAAATGTTGCAAGGACCACAAAATACAAGAGACATCACTACAAGCATGAAACCTACAGACATCACAATGACTCTAAACCCATATCTTTCTTTTTTTTTTTAACGTTTATTTATTTTTGAGACAGAGAGAGACAGAGCATGAACGGGGGAGGGGCAGAGAGAGAGGGAGACACAGAATCGGAAGCAGGCTCCAGGCTCTGAGCGGTCAGCACAGAGCCTGATGTGGGGCTCGAACTCACCGACTGAGAGATCATGACCTGAGCCGAAGTCGGACGCTTAGCTGACTGAGCCACCCAGGCGTCTCTAAACCCATATCTTTCAATAATGACACTGAATGTTAATGGACTAAATGCTCCAACCAAAAGACATAGGGTATCAGAATGGATAAAAAATAAAACAAAAAAACCCCCAAAAAAACCCCCAAAAAAACCCAAAAAAAAACCCAAGACCCATCTATTTGCTGTCTACAAGAGACTCATTTTATCATTTTAGACCTGAGGACACCTTCAGATTTAAAGTGAGGGGATGGAGAACTATCTATCATGCTACTGGAAGTCAAAAGAAAGCTGGAGTAGCCATACTTATATCGGACAAACTAGACTTTAAATTAAAGGATGTAACAAGAGACAAAGAAGGGCATTATATAATAATTACAGGGTCTATCCATCAGGAAGAGCTAACAATTATAAATGTCTATGCATCGAATTCAGTAGCCACCAAGTATATAAAACAATCACAAATATAAGCAACAGTATTGATAAGAATGTGGTGATTACAGGAGACTTTAATACTCCACTTATAGCAATGGATAGAACATCTAGACAGAGAATAAAGAAACAAGGGCCCTGAATGATAAATTGGATTAGATGAACTTGACAAATAAATTTAGAACTCTGCATCCCAAAGCACCAGAATATACTTTCTTCTTGAGTGCACATGGAACATTCTCCAAGATAGATCACATACTGTGTCACAAAACAGCCCTTCATAAGTATACAAGAATTGAGATTGTACCATGCACACTTTCAGACCACAATACTATGTAACTTGAAATCAACTACAGGAAAAAGTCTGGAAAACCTCCAAAAGCATGGAGGTTAAAGAACATCCTACTAAAGAATGAGTAGGTCAACCAGGCAATTAGAGAAGAAATGTAAAAATATACGGAAACAAATGAAAATGAAAATACAACAATCCAAATGCTTTGGGATGCAGCAAAGGCAGTCCTGAGAGGAAAATACATTGCAATCCAGGCCTATCTCAAGAAACAAGAAAAATCCCAAATACAAAATCTAACAGCATACCTAAAGGAAATAGAAGTAGAACAGCAAAGACACCCCAAACCCAGCAGAAGAAAAGAAATAATAAAGATCAGAGCAGAAATAAACAATATAGAATCTAAAAAAACAGTAGAGCAGATCAATGAAACTAAGAGTTGGTTTTTTGAAAAAATAAACAAAATTGATAACCCTCTAGCCAGGCTTCTCAAAAAGGAAAGGGAGATGACCCAAATAGATAAAATCATGAATGAAAATGGAATTATTACAACCAATCTCTCAGAAATACAAGCAATTATCAGGGAATACTATGAAAAATTATATGCCAATAAACTGGACAACCTGGAAGAAATGGACAAATTCCTAAGCACCCACACACTTCCAAAACTCAAACAGGAAGAAATACAAAATTTGAGCAGACCCATAACCAGCAAAGAAATTAAATCAGTTATCAAAAATCTCCCAACAAATAAGAGTCCAGGACCAGATGGCTTCCCTGGGGAATTCTACCAGACACTTAAAGCAGAGATAATACCTATCCTTCTCAAGCTATTCCAAAAAATAGAAAGGGAAGGAAAACTTCCGAACTCATTCTATGAAGCCAGCATTACTCTGATTCCCAAACCAGACAAAGACCCAGAAAAAAAGAGAACTACAGGCCAATATCCCTGATGAATATGGATGTAAAAATTCTCAATAAGATACTAGCAAATCAGATTCAACAGCATATAAAAAGAATTATTCACCATGATCAAATGGGATTCATTCCTGGGCTGCAGGGCTGGTTCAATATTCACAAATCAATCAATGTGATACATCACATTAATAAAGGAAAAGATAAGAACCATATGATCCTGTCAATCGATACAGAAAAAGCATTTGACAAAATTCAGCCACCTTTCTTAATAAAAACCCTCGAGAGAGTCGGGATAGAAGGAACATACTTAAACATCATAAAAGCCATTTATGAAAAGCCTACAGCTATTATCATTCTTAATGGGGAAAAACTGAGAACTTTCCCCCTGAGATCAGGAACACGACAGGGATATCCACTCTCACCACTGTTATTTAACATAGTGTTGGAAGTTCTAGCATCAGACAACAAAAGGAAATCAAAGGCATCACAATTGGCAAAGATGAAGTAAAGATTTAACTTTTTGGAGATGACATGATACTATACATGGAAAACCCGATAGACTCCACCAAAAGTCTGCTAGAACTGATGCATTAATTCAGCAAAGTCTCAGGATACAAAATCAATGTACAGAAATCAGTTGCATTCTTATACACTAACAATGAAGGAACAGAAAGACAAATAAAGAAACTGATCCCATTCACAATTGGACCAAGAATCATAAAATACCTAGGAATAAACCTAACCAAAGATGTAAAAGATCTGTATACTGAAAACTATAGAAAACTTATGAAGGAAATTGAAGAAGATACAAAGAAATGGAAAAACATTCCATGTTCATGGATTGGAAGAATATCAATGCAATGCCAATCAAAATTGCACCAGCATTCTTCTCAAAGCTAGAACAAGCAATCCTAAAATTTGTATGGAACCACAAAAGACCCCGAATAGCCAAAGTAATATTGAAGAAGAAAACCAAAGTGGGAGACATCACAATCCCAGACTTTAGCCTCTACTACAAAGCTGTAATCAGCATGGTATTAGCACAAAAGCAGACACATAGACTAATGGAATAGAATAGAAACTCCAGAATTGGACCCACAAAAGTATGGCCAACTAATCTTTGACAAAGCAGGAAAGAATATCCAATGGAAAAAAAGACAGTCTCTTTAACAAATGGTGCTGGGAGAACTGGACAGCAACATGCAGAAGAATGAAACTAGACCACTTTCTCACACCATTCACAAAAATAAACTTAAAATGGATAAAGGACCTGAATGTGAGACAGGAAACCATCAAAACCCTAGAGGAGAAAGGAGGAAAAAACCTCTCTGACCTCAGCCGCAGCAATTTCTTACTTGACACATCTCCAAAGGCAAGGGAATTAAAAAGCAAAAATGAACTATTGAGACCTCATCAAGATTAAAAGCTTCTGCACTGCAAAGGAAACAATCAACAAAACTAAAAGGCAACCAATGGAATGGGAAAAGATATGTGCAAATGACATATTGGACAAAGGGCTGGTATCCAAAATCTATAAAGATCTCACCAAACTCCACACCCAAAAAACAAATAATCCAGTGAAGAAACGGGCAGAAAACATGAATAGACACTTCTCTAAAGAATACATCCAGATGGCCAACAGGCACATGAAAGGATGCTCAATGTCACTCCTTATCAGGGAAATACAAATCAACACCACACTCAGATAATACCTCATGCCCGTCAGAGTGGCTAAAATGAACAAATCAGGAGACTATAGATGCTGGCAAGGATGTGGAGAAACAGGAACCCTCTTGCACTGCTGGTGAGAATGCACACTGGTGCAGCTGCTCTGGAAAACAGTGTGGAGGTTCCTCAAAAAATTAAAAATAGATCTACCCTATGACCCAGCAATAGCACTGCTGGGAATTTACTCAAAAGATACAGGAGTGCTGATGCATAGGGGCACTTGTACCCCAATGTTTATAGCAGCACTTTCAACAATAGCCAAATTGTGGAAAGAGCCTAAATGTTCATCAAATGACAAATGGATAAAGAAAGTTGTGGTTTATATATACAATGGGATACTACTTGGCAATGAGAAAGAATGAAATCTGGCCTTTTGTAGCAACATGGATGGAACTGGAGAGTGTTATGCTAAGTGAAATAAGTCAGGCAGAGGGGCTCCTGGGTGGCTTAGCCGGTTAAGCGTCTGACTTCGGCTCAGGTCATGATCTCACAGTTTGTGAGTTCAAGCCCCACATCGGGCTCTGTGCTGACAGCTCAGTGCCTGGAGCCTGCTTGGGATTCTGTGCCTCCCTCTCTCTCTGCCTTTCCCCTACTTGTGCGCTCTCTCTCTCTCTCTCAAAAATAAAATGTGAAAAAAAGAAAAAATAAAGAAATAAGTCAGGTAGAGAAAGACAGATACCATATGTTTTCACTCATCTGGATCCTGAGAAACTCAACAGAAGACCGGAGGGAGGAGAAGGGGGGGAAAAGTTACAGAGAGGGAAGGAGGCAAACCATAAGAGACTCTTAAATACTGAAAATAAACTGAGGGTGGATGGGGGGTTGGGGGGAGGGGAAAGTGAGTGATGGGCATTGAGGAGGGCACCTGTTGGGATGAGCATGGGTGTTGTATGGAAACCAATTTGACAATAAATTTCATATTAGAAATAAAAAAGCTTAGATATATTGATCTTATATTAAGAGGTCTTGTTAAGTTTAATCACTAATTATAGTTGTTTCTCAGTAGATTCATTTCTGTTTTCTGCATGTATCAAACTATATACAAATAATGACAGTTTTATTCCTTCCTTTATAATCCTTCTATCTTTTGTTTATTGTTCTTTCCTTACTGTTCTACCTAGGGCCTTGAGTACATTGTGAAAAAACAGGGCTCATAGTGAATATTCTCATTTACAATCTCAGATAAATAGTTTACAGTGTTTCATCCTGAAGTACACATTCCCTCTAGTTCTAGTGTTCTGGAACTTTTGTATTTATTATGTTGGATGTTGAATGTGATTAATATATTTTTCTGCATCTACTGAGATCATCCTTTCACCTAGCTTTTATTAGTCTGGTGAAAGACAGTGCTTGAGAGTCTAATGTAAAAGCACACTGCATTGGTCATAATGTATTATCCTTTTCATAGATTGTGAATTCTCTCTCTCTCTCTCTCTCTCTCTCTCTCTCTCTCTCACACACACACACACACACACACACACACACACACACACACACCATCTGTCTACCTTTCTGATATATTTTAGGATTTTGGTATCTGTGTTTCCATGTGCCATTAGTCTGGAGATTTCCTTTATGTTATGTTCTTGTCATGTTCATGTGCAAGGCAATTCCTACAACAAATTGAGAGGTGCAAGAATTTCCTTCTCTTTCATTTTATTTTCTGTCAGAATTTTTCCAACAGTCATACAGATGATAATAATCTTATTCAGATTCTTGTTTCTTAATTGCATAGTAGAAATCAGCAGTAAAGTTATCTGGGTCTAATGCTGTCATTGTGAGAAGGGTTCTAATTTAGGTTGGACTTCGGTTTTAAAATTTTTTTTTAGTATTTCTTTATTTTTGAGAGACAGACAGAGGGAGACACAGAATCCAAAGCAGGCTCCAGGCTCTGAACTGTCAGCACAGAGCCTGACACGGGGCTCGAACTCACGAACCGTGAGTGAGATCATGACCTGAACTGAAGTTCACACTCAACTAACTTTTTTACTTTGTGTCAGTTTGGGTAAAATGTATTTTTTCTAGAAATTTACAAATTGAACCCCAATTTTCAAATTTATTGGCCTAGAATTATTTGTTATATGCTCTTTTCCTTTTTAATGACTGCAATATTCAGATGTTTAACATATTACTTTCAGCTTTTATTTCCTTCCATTAAATGCACAGCAGTCATAATTTAAAGTAAGTTACTCTATAAACACGTTTAGTTGCATCTACCATTTTTAGTTTCCTTCATTTAGTTCAAAATTGTTTCTAACTTCCATTGATTTCTTTTTCTTTAGAATTCCTTTTGGATGAGTCTGCCAGTGACAAATTCTCTCAGCCTTGTCAGAAAGTGTGTTTATTTCACTTTTATTCTAAAAGAACGTGTTAACTGGCTATAAAAATCTAGGTTGATGCTTACTTTCTTTCAGCTCTTTAAAGATGTGATTCCATGGTCTTGTCATTTTCTTTTTTGCTCTTGTTGCCTTTGGTCTCTTCCTTTATTACTCCTTTGAATGTAAGGTTTTCCTACCCTACCCCCACTATTAAACCTGACAACTCACTCTTTGTTCTTCTGCAGTTTTATCATGATAAGCTTAGGTGGGGATGCCAAATCCCCTGCTCGGGGTATGGTGTGTTCTTGAATTTTGGATTGGTGGCTTTTGCCAGTTTTGAAAAATTCACAGCTATTATCTCTTTAATTATAGCTTCCACTGGAAGTTTTGGAATGGTGAATACATATCTATGAGGCTTTCTCATTATATTTTATGTCTTCTGACCTTTCTTATCCTTTTTCCCACTCTTCCTTCATCTCTTACTGGTTCATGCTGAATATTTTCATATGGCTCATCTTAAAAAATTTAGTAACTTTCCTTTTCCTGCTAAATTCATTCCTGGGGTTATTGTATTTTTGTGTTCTAGAATTTCTATTTGGTTCTTTTTCACATCATCTCATTTTCTTATAGATCCCAGCTCTCAGGAAAGGTTTTTAAAAATCTTTCCTTTCTAGAAACAAGTTAAACATAGTTATTTTAATGACTACTTCTGATCATTCCGATTTTAGGTATCCTATGATTCTAATCTTAATTGTATTGACTCGTCTCCAAATATGCTATGGGGTATGTGTGTGCACATTCATGTGTTGGGCATTTGAAGAAAATAATTTGTAGACATGATTTAAAATCTTGGATGATATTATTTTCTTCCAGGGATTATTTTTTCTTTGCTTCTGCTAGGAACCTAATAAGACTAGCAAGTTGGGATCTCACATTTCCAAGACTGAAACTTTCTTGATTGCCCAGATGATTTGAAATTGTGCTGCCGCTGGTAGCAGGGCTGGCTTACATCTGGGTCACTCTTTTTTTTTTAATTATTTATTAAAAAAAAAAAATTTAGTGTTTATTATTTGAGAAAGAGACAGAGAGCAAGCAGGAGAGGGGCAGAGAGAGAGGGAGACACAGAATTGGAAGCAGGCTCCAGGCTCTGAGCTTCCATCACAGAGTCCAAAGTGGGGCTCAAACCCAAAGACCATGAGATCATGACCTGGGAAAAGTTAGCCACCTAAACGACTGAGCCACCCAGGTACCCCTGGGTCACTCTTTTTTGAACAGTATCACCTTCTCATATTTTTGCATGCCCACCCAGGTATGGAGATTTAGAAAGTGCTCTACTATTTGAAACCTAGGTTTTATTGTTTTAGCCCCATCTGCCTCTCCAAGATACAAATACCCTCAGCAGAAAAGCAGCCCCAAATGCTAGGCTCCTCTCTGGATTTCTAGCTGCTCTTGCATCTTGACCTTATTATATTCCCTTGCTGCTTTGTTACCTTTTAGCAGATGTTTGTGTATATTCTATACAATTTTTTCCTAGTTGAACACTGTGGGATATTTAATTCAAATTATTTTGTATGGTAGGAATAAAAGCAGAAGTCATACCTTTTCTTTTCTCTTTTGGTGGTCTGAAAATATCCTGCCCTACAGGTTGTATTCTTTAATTACTGTTTAAACTAATTTATCATTACCTGAACATTTCCATAATTTATCATCTTTAAAGTATAATTGAAATCACAGGGAAAATAATGAATCTACATATTGGCACAAGTAATGGATACTCATAGTCTCCACTGCTCACCATTTGTGATAAATTGGAGGTAGCCAAACATACTGAAATGTCTCTTGTATCATCAGAGAAGTATTAAATCTAGAATGAGCACAATTTAGAGCTGTTTTTGCTAGTGTATTTCCTAGCCATTACTTTGCATTATTCTAAGAAAAACCTTAGGATATAATTAAGGTGCTTTCCACAATAGTATTTCGGATACAGGAAAAGTGAGGCACAATAGAATGATGTGTCCAAGTCCACAGAGTAAGTTTAGTGACTATGTTCCTAGGGAGTGAGCTTAAATTATTTAAGACATTTCCATTGACAGTAAAAAACAACATGGCAGACAATCCATACATTATTCTTAGGAAACTCAAAGTTGTCTTTTTATACTTTGATTTGGTGGTGAACATGTCTAGTGCTTAGGACAAGTGACTAAAAAATATATATATATTCTTTTTTGGTAGGGGGGCTGAGACATAATTTTCACCTTACCAGTCTTTTCTTTTTAAAGTACATTTTAGAAAGTTCTGTGTAAAGCTCCAGACAAGCATTTTCTTTAGAGGGGGAGGCATTATCTGCCACCTGACTTTCTCTTGATTCCAGATTATTTATGGGAGGCTCTAGTAGGGGAAACAATATTTGCTGAGTGACAGGGTTGCAAAATGGTAATAGGTCAGTGCATTGGGGTCTGGGAAGGGCATAGCATGGATGGCAGGTATCTATCCCCTAAATGACCTGGCCACAAGAAAGTGAAGGAGAGCTCCCAAGATGGCTTCCATAGCACTGTCTTTCCTTATTTACCATTAAATGAGGGAAAAGAAAAAAGAAGGGGCACATTACATAGAATTGGGCTGAGGGTCTAATTTTACCAACACTATTGAGACAAGTGGGCCTAATGGGATATTTTAATTCTGTTAATGTTGTTTCCTTAGCTCCTCTCCTTTCTTCCCTCCATTGTTTTTGGATTTTACTTTAATAAAGAAGATATAGTCTCCATTGCTCATCACTTAGGATAAGTTAGAAGGAATAAACCATACTGGGGCACCTGGGTGGCTCAGTCAGTTAAGTATCCGACTTCGGCCCAGATCATGATCTCGTGGTTCACAAGTTCGAGCCCCATGTCAGGCTCTGTGCTGACAGCTCTGAGACTGGAGCCTGCTTCTTGGATTCTGTGTCTCCCTCTCTCTTTGCCCTTCCCCTGTTTGTTCTCTGTCTCTGTCGATCTCAAAAATAAATGAAACATTAAACAAATAAAAAAAAAAACATACTGCAGTGTCTTTTGGAAAACTGTTAACACCAAAAGAAGCACAATTTAGAACTGCCTTTTCTAGTGTGCCCTCATTGGTTGAGCACTTAACTTGATAGATGCCTGGAATGTCAAAATAATGGAGGACTTATTATGTAAGAGGTGGCTTAGGGACATGTTAGGGAAAGAATGGAATGAACTGTATAAACATTAGTTATGACAACATGATAGGTTGAAGATTACTAATATGAATGTTTAGAGCCTTCCTTCATATTAACCTCCCACAACCTCTAGGAGATTCTTTTTCTACCCTCCTCCTTTCTGGCAGAGACAAAGACAAAATGAGAAAAATGAAAAGAGAACACCACACAGAGTAAAGAGAATTAAGCATTGAAAGGAAAAAGAAAAAAAAAAACAAGTCTTGGGAGTCGGTAAAATTTTTTGGAAAGTTTTTGCAAGAGTATGCATATTGATGTGTGATACATTATCCATTTCTGGAGATGCGGATCCTGGGGATGGTGATGATGATGGGCTTTGTTCTATTATCATTTTCCAAGAATGCAACTAAAACAAAGTTATTATTGGCATTTGGATTACACTTTTCTGAAAAGAACTCTGTGCTGAGGGTTCATGTCATTCAAGGATTCATGAGAGTTAACAATTAACCATGGGACATGAGTCATTTTTACTATCACTTGAGCTAAATCTCAGTGGAAGAGTTCTGTAGATACTTTAGTCATCAATGGCCTGTAGAAATATTTTGCCTGAACTATTGGGCACATGTAAGAGACAGCTGGATCTTGGTAAAATATTACAAAAATAATCTACTAAAGCTAAAACCCATTTTGAAGCCATGGGGTATAGACTGTCTCAGAATTTGTATAAAGGGAAGTTTTTCAAGTATAACTAGATGGTCATCTTTTTGGGCTGTGGCAAAATAAACCACTTAATAGGACATCATGTTTGATTATTTCTAAAATTGCTATAAATCTATGGTTTCTCATTCACAATTTAGACCATAGTGACTTTATTTATATTTAATCCAAAACATAGAGTCTTTAATTCCTTACTACTGAAATCTGGTTCTGTAAAGGTAGTCTTCACAGAATAAGAGGAGAGGCAGCACAATCCTCTAGAAACATGAAGTGCAGAAGAAGAAAAAACAAACTAAAATCTCTTTTCCAGCTGTGTTTAAAATGATGACTTTTTTTTTTTTATAAAGAGCTTTGAATATACTAACGTGTCATTAGCCTTAAAGAATCTTCTCTTGTACTTCCATGGTAAAGAAAAATTTTGATTGTATTAATTTGGCAATGAGTGTTGGTAAACACATTCATCGGTCCTAATCATACCTCCACATGGGGATTGCCTGGTAGGTTTAGGATTGAACTGCCAAGGAACTGACATTAAAACCTCCTCTCTCCTGAGAAAACATGAGAATACTATGATCGGTTTTCTGGCCTTTCTCATCAGAGGCTGCTAGGCTGAGAGCAGACCCTCTCTGAGAAGGAGGAGAATTTGTCCAAACTGGTGGGGTATGTTTTAAAAGGCACGATTCAGTGACCAGAACAGGTGCTAAATAAGCAAACCTGTCCTTTCTCGTCCACCTCGACTGTCCATGATTATGATATAAGTGTGGTCCAGTGGCTGGAATTATGGTGATTTTTCAAAAATGCCAGTGTCAAAATTTTGCCTCGACAGTATATCTGTAACTACTAATAATGCTGTTTTGGGCTGACTCAGTTGCTTTGAAATTGCATGGCTCTGTTATGAGTAATGAGAGGCAACCAATTATCTATAAAATAACGGCATGCACAGAGGAGAGTTTGATGAATTACAAATGAACTCTGCTGACACAACAGGGTGTGGAAACCTTCTCTGCTCTTCCTATCAGAGTTAGGGGTGATGCTTGCAGACTTTACAAGCAACTAGCCCACTCAGTTCTAACATGGGGTGGGAGCCTTCCCTCACTAGGACACATGGCATTGCTTTACAATTAAGTAGGAAGCTCAACACGGGTGTATAAAGGCAGCACACCCAGGTACTAAACACCTATGTAAAGAATTATTATGTTCCAGGAAATATGCAGTTAGATAAGGGATATGGATGCACTGTAATCTGATGTGATTCAGAACACAGACCAAAAGAGCCATCACAAAGCCCCATCTCGGAACTCAGCCCAGTATGTGGGGAGCCACTGCATAAATTCACCTAAGCAGAAGGCAGATGTTGAATTCCTGGAACCAAGGGATTCCCACCCTCATCAGGGATCTGTCAGGTGGAGGAGCTTCATTCAGCAACACTTGGGCTGTTGTCTCTGCCATGCCTGATGAAGGCAATGTCTGTTTTTCACTATTGCTTAAGAAATTGCAATTCAAAGCCATTTTCTGCTAGGAAAAGGATACAGAGAGTAGTCAAAACACCAAAACATCCTGCAGGATTACATGGGAAGATCAAGAGAATTCTATATATCTAAGCGAATGTTGATGCCCTGATGGCTTCAAGAGGCTGAGTAAAGAGTTCATAGTTTGAGGATGTTTATCTCTGTGGTCCTATGGCAGTCTTGTCATGCTTGAGGATTAATGGGGGTTTATATGTAAAGAAGATACAAAACAGGGGTTTCTACTTACTGAGAGGTTGCTAGTATTTCCACACCAAACATTCAGGAGAGAGTAGGTTTTTTGGTTTTTGTTTTGTTTTGTTTTGTTTTTGTCTATTATAGTCCCTTCCCCATATTGGGCATCTCTGGGTACAGGTTTGCACACTGGTTTTTAAGATAGACTAATGGCAAACACTGTGTGAAGGCCAAGCCCTAGGAGTTGGTCTCCCAGGAGAAGCAGTGATTTCAGATAGATCCCATCAGCCTAGAGACTAAGCATGCCTGTCAGGAGCAGTAGGGCATGATGTGGGGCTTGCTGGCCAGTGTCCTCCAGCCAAGTACAAGAGACTGGGCTCTTATCCCTAGGGAAGCTGACTCTGGTTCCCCCCAGGTGCCTTATCTTCTCCATATACCTGGTGAGAGACATGGGGAGCACTAACTTAGGGGGATTGCTACAGGTCTGGAGTCAGCTTGCTCTGGGTTTGAATTCTGACCTCCATTGCTGTCTTCCAAAGACAGGTATCATTTGTCTGTTTATGATAATTTTAGATGATCTTCACTGAATCTCACTATTAATAAATTATTCCCTTTTAATCCTTTTAAATAAGTCAAATAGAGAGTCTTTGTTCAGTGCTGGAATGGAATGCCTCTGTAACAATGGCTAGCCTCTCTTTTTAGCAAAGAGAGAATGAATCTCACTCCCAATGTCTATAGGCAAGCAACTATGCCAAGCTGGAATTCATCAGCATTGTTTTTCTTTCATATTTATTTTTATTCTTAATTTCTAATTGCAAATAATACTTGTTTTTCATTGACGTTAACATAGAACGTTTAAAAGTGAATCAGGTAAATAATGAGTAAACAATACCCTGGTACAGAGAGAGAGAGAAAGAGAGAGAGAAAGGCATGATGACATAGGAATAAGAGAGATTTGGGAAACACTGTATTTGCCCAAGGTCATATTACTTAGGTACTTGGTCACATGGTGGAGTGAAGAGGACAGGTGCCTAGATAAGAATTAGTTCAGTCTGGAAAAACTTGCAAGCAAGGAGAGTTGGAATGCAGGGGCCGTGTTGTCTGGGAAAGTGAGCTCTTTTAGCAAGATAGGCAGTCCAGAGACTAAGAGAATGGTCTTTGGGGTTTGAGTGTCTGGGTTCTATCTCAACTCTGTCACTTGGAACTATTTACCTTGTAATAACACTTAACATCATTGAGATTCAGTTTTCTTATTATCTGCAAGATGGGATAATAGAACCTGTATCTTAGAAACTTTGAAATGTTGGCTATTATTATCCTTTCCAGGGCTGAACCCTAGCCTACCTGCCTTTGTGCATGTTTTGAATTGCGCAGTCTTCCCAGGTGAGCAACATGAGTGTCTCCATACTGGCTCTGCCTAAGACCGACTTGCTGCTGAGGGTGTAATGGGGAAACCTTGGAGAGGTCAAGCTTATCTGAATTTCACATAAACAATGAATAATTTTTTTAGGTCTAGGTATATTCAAATATTGCATGACAGCCCTATTTATTAATGAAATTTCAGAAGTTCTATGAATCCCTTAACATTACATAAACATTTGGTATGCAGATGCATTTTGAAAAGGAAGGAGAGTGGGTATCAAACCTTTGCCTCTAAGGGGAAATATATATTATCCCTTTATACTGCAGGAGATGATGGTGCTCTTGGTGAAATCTTAGGACCCTATGCTTAAGTCCCTAGCCTCCAAGTTACTAGTTGAGCTATTTGGTAACCCATATCATCATCGCTCCTTTTCTCTGTTCCTACCTCTGATGGCTGAGAAAACTGAAGGGAAGGTGATTTGTTTGGTCTGTAACCAAAGGCCTTTAAAGAGAGATATTAATGCTAATTAATTTAAAAAACCCACAGGCATTGTGGCAATAGTTTGTACAGCAAGCTGGGATGAATGTCTTTCTGGCAAGACTTCCAAGGCAAGTTGATTCACCCAGAAGACAGGAGATGTTAGGCCTCAAGGCATGACAGAAGCAAAAACTGGTGAAGCAAAGCATACAGGAAACTTGGGTAGTGAGTTTAAATCCTCTTAAAATGTCTAGAAAATGCATTCTAACACAGAGTCCTACAATTCAGCAAGCCTCAGGAAAAGTCTAGAGCTTTCTTGCCTTGATCTGGAAGTCCCTATTACATAAGAAACTGGAAGAAAAAAAGAAAAGATCAGCTTAGTAAGTTGAGTCTGAAGAACAGCAACCCCATTTGAATGGGACATCCCACAATGACACACTGGCTTTCAGAAGAGGAACAGAAGGAGATCTGCAGCCATGCCTATGGGTCTGTGTTCTTAGGTAGACTGGCTTGATCCAGAGGAAGGAGGGAAGGAAGAAGGGAAGAAGGAAGAAATGAGAAGGTGAACAGTAGAAAAGTTTAGAAATAAATGATCAAAGACAGCTTTTGCTAGCACTACACTATATCCCTTCAGGCAATTGAATGGAATGTAGCTGACAAGCCAATGACATTCTCCAGTTTCATTCTCCAATGCAATAAGTGTTCTAGAATGCAAGTGCCTGAGCACTAGGACATGCATGAACAATAATGGGGGAGACATAGTTGATACTTGGTCTTCAAGTAATTGGAATACTTTAAAAAGGAGGCAGGGGAAAGAATGCCCAAGAAATGCACAAATACTAAAAACTAACTATAAAAGACTCCTATTTCAAAGGGAAAATGGAATACAATGAACATATTTTCTACCTAAAAATCATGACCACTAAGCAGTGGATATAATTTTATATAATTCTGTTGCTACCAGTATTCACTAATTGTGTTTTTAATTTGTGTCTGATCTACTTCAACAGCTTATAGTATAAACACAAGACCAGATGAAGCAGATAATTCCTAAAAGGAAAAAACTATTTAGGAGAGAGACACTTTATCTGAGGACCATGGAAGGAGTTTTGTTTGTTTTGTTTTGTTTTTGCAGGGTTGACAGATAAAATATAGGTGGTATTTTTTAGTCTAGGGATGCCCCAATATTTCATGGCAACCCCATTTATTAGTACATTTCAGAAGATCCATAAGCTCCTGGATATTCTATAAATATTTGGTGCAGATATGCATTTTAAAAAAGGAAACTGGCTACAGCTTTCCACCAGAATCTTAAATCTGTCATCTCTCAACAGTTCAACATCATTAATACAAAGAGATAATTCTATCACGTCTGCCCTTTCCCTGTGGCCTTGAGCTTCCCAGCAGCCAAAACTAAAGGGAATTTACAAAAGCAATTTACCAAATAGCAGCTGAAGAGAAGAGGCCCAAGTGGAAGAAAGACTGATCTGGTCAGAAGATAGTGAGTCAGCTGGCTCACAAACCCCTTCCAGCCTATGTAGAAATCTGAGACTAGAGCTCTCAGTGGGTATTAACTTTTTAAAGGATCAGGTATGCATTACAAAAGATCTTGGGCTGCCTGGCAGGATTGAACTGGAGAAGGGCAGGATGGTGACCCAGGTGGGCTAGGGGAAGGTGGCTGGAAGGAAGTGAGCTGATAGTTATGTAGAAGGTGACATGGAGGCAGGGAGGAAGAGGAAACCCAGAGGTAGGAATCCCTGCCTCAAGGGTCAGGGTTTTTTTCCCCTCAGGCTTTTATATCTTTTGAATTCCTCTGTACCTATTTTTATGTGTCCCCATCCTGGGCAGGGAGTCTCCTTCCAAGGCCCCATGGAAGCTGTGAGTGATGATGAAAGCACAGTCTTTACCTGCAAAGTCACTGAAAGTAGACCCTTAGTGCTGCAGCTTCTGATGCCATTTCCTCCTCAGATCTCCACAAGGTTGGGGAGTCCTCTTCCTCTTTGTCATGTTTCTGGAGCTTTGGAGAAAACAATGGAATAGGCTTATTAATAATGGGTCCTTGGGATCTCTGAACAAGTGTTGTGCAGATGGCTAAACAGAATTTGCAAATCAGAGGCTGAAAGGTGTATGTCCTTTAATTGTATTGGTTGCCAAAATTTGAAAATGGGGAGGTGTCATGTAAGTGTCCACATTTCCGGCTTTGGTGATAACATAACCAGATCAGGCTATGCTGTGGCCTGTTCGATGCCTTGTCTTGTCTGCTGGAGGCTGTAAGTGGGAGGTCACAGACTGGGGAGCTTCCTCCCATTTACAGTAATCCCCAGTACTCTCTGATCTTATGCTTGGCTGGCATCATTCATGTATTTTACTCACCATTCAATGAAGAAACTGTTTTACACCTACCCATGATCATTCTCCTAAAGTGGCCTATGGTTTCCCTACTATTCTCTTTGGCTTAGTCTCTCTTATATGAGCTCGGGGCAGTTTTGTTCAGTGAAGCAAAATAGCCCAAGCAAATCTGTGATAACAGTACAAGAGCCATGAGTACTGAGTAAGAAATAAGAGCATATCCATTAAAAGAGGCTTTAGCAGGCAAACAGTTAAAAAAAATTAGAAAACATCAAGAAATTAACAATCGATCTAAGTCAATTAAATCATTTAAAAATCCTCTTCAAATACACATATTTATTTTTAAAAACATCTTGTATATGTCTCAGATTTGCATATAGAGTAAATAAAATTTCCATTCTACCAGAGAGAGGATGTTCTCAGAGCTCTTCATTAGAAGAGCTCAATTTTCCCCCTTAATCTCCTATTGCAGTTCAGTTTTATTAACTAAATTTGTTATTCCTGTGTGTGGCTTTATCCATTGTAAAATGCTGAAGGTATAAATTCACAGGATGTGCAGTGTAGTATTTTGTAAGTCGTTTGAGTTAAATGTTTTAACAGTACCAATGATGGCCAGTATTTATGATATGAACCGGTAGTTTCTTTGATGTGTATTATTTCATCCTGCACCATTTCATTTAATCTGAACATAATCCCTACACAAGGCAGGCACCGCTTAGCTCCATCTTTACCAAGGAAGAAATTGAGCTCTGAGGAAGTTCATTTGCTTGTCAAAGATCAGCCAGCTAGGCAGTGGCTGAGTTATTCCCAACAATTTTTGCCTTTTTATCTATCCTAGAGGAGCTGCCTGCCACCTGAGTGGCCAGTTCCACCCACCAGGCACAGTCCCCTCCCCAGCCAAAAGGCAGTCCTTTGGAAAGCATCTTGCTGCCTCAGCAAAAAGTCTCCCCACTAACATAGTGGAGTTTGCTATCTTGGGCCAAAATCACTGTAAATCTAACCCAGAGAGACCCCATTCCCCCAACGTGGCCCCTTGGAGCAGGTGGAGAAATGTCCCCAGTATTTCTGAGCAAACTTTGACACACAAAGCAAACCAGTGAAGGAATGACACCCAGGCTCTCCAGCTGAGCTATATTTCCACTTGGGGTAAGTTTGAGTCTAAATGAGGTTCATTAGCATATAACTGGGCCACAAATATGTTGATGAGGGTCATGGATCTTCTGTTCAGAATTTGGCTGCCAGCACTCTGGTTTTACATTTTGCCACATAGATTTAATTCTCCTTAGTGGAAGAAAACCACATTAAGAAGTCATTTCCCTCCTGGCAGAGGCAGATAGAACACCATCGCTACAGGCGAGTCAAACAGGATTGCTATTTTTCTACTCAAGAACTAATTTTCATTTTGATACTAGCTTTAGGTCTGTTATAAATCCATCTTGTAACAATTCAATAGGATGACAAAGAACAATATATACAGCCCAGAAAATATGGCCTTCCCACTTCTGGTGCTGCCATTGAAAAGACACAGAAACCCAGCATTAAGTGGCTTCATCACCACAGATCATACCAGATGAATCCAAATAATTTAGAGCCTGTGAACGTTAATGCCTCCCTAGTTATTAGGAGACCGTCTGTTATTGTCATATGCCTTACAGATGGCAACGTTGTGCCCACACTTCGAAGTTGTTTATGCGAGGTAGAGAAATAAATAAAACAAAAACTAATCATATTTGCAAAGCTCTGCTGTATATGGTTTTTAAAACTGAGAGGTTTCCCTCCTAAAAGCCCCAGATGGAAAAATGTGGCTTTCTTTAGAACAGTAGTGCTGGCTGCCCACTGGATTCACCTGGGGAACTTTAAAAAACACTATTGCTTGGGTCCACCCAGGGATTCTGATTTAATTTGTTTGGGGACAGCCTGGGTTTGGGGACTTTTTCAAACTTCTCAGTTAATTCTGAGGTGCACTTACTCCTTGAGAAGCAAGGCATTTGGGAGAAATGTGTATGTGTATAGATAGAGCCCATGCACATAGAGAAATAATACATTTCCCTTTAAGACCATTGCTTGTCACCCTGTCAATAGAAGAGAGGCTGTTGTTTGCAAACCCTGTTCTACAACTGCTTTTCTTCTCTACAGAAATAGGGAGTCCAGGAATGATCCTGATGAGCAAGACCTGAGTCTTCAAAGAGGCACCCAGGTGACTTAGAAATTAAATGTGGTGTAGTTTGGGGTACATTTCTTCCTTCCTGAGGCAACCCAGGAACCTGGCGGCTGCAAGCCATTGCAGGCTGGCAGAGGTAAGCTCTAGTGACCTCAAACAGTGGTTTATGCAGAAGGCACTACATGCCAGAAGGAAGCTTTATTGGGGGAGGGGAGAACTTCAGATGAACCTTCCAGATTAATTTAGGCTGTCCACAGGGAAAGGCACTGACTGTTTACTAATGCACGTGGTATTTATTCTGTCCCCACAATGCTAAGGGCTGGCCCTGGCACTAGAACACTGAAACAGACCCATTTATTGTCATTATAGGATACTCAGAATAGGCACCAAATGGTTAATTATAAATGGTGGGTGGGGGTAGGATTTACAAATGGAACAGACCCTTTTGCTGCCCATATGAAGGGTACCCAGGTAGGGAGAATAGGCACCAAATGATTTATTACAAATAAGGAGGAGGCATTTCCAAATGGGAGGGCTGCTGCTGGGAGGGCCTGACCTGCTTTGAAAGGCTTTTGAGTTTCAACATGGTAAAGAAACAGAGTGCTAAGATACAGAGTGATGGGGGAGAAAGGCTTATCTAAGGAACATCTAGCAACATCTCTCCAAGAAGATAAGGTTAGGCTCAGACTTTGACAATGAGAGGGCGAGCTCCTTAACCTCTTTGTGCCTAAGTTTCCCCCCACTGTAAAAAGGGAGCAGTAAGAGTTTTGAGTAGATGTACTTGGCACTTAGTAGTAATAATAGCAGCAGCAAACACTAAGTACCACTTATTACTACTATCAGGCTGGATACACCATCCCTATCACAGTGGGGACAGAGAGGTTTTGTCCAGGAGTAAACGTGCCTTTCCTATCTTCATGGTTCCCCAATGACGTGTGTCTTTTTGGACCTTAAATACACTAAAAGGATTAAGAGCTATGGTCAGAATTCGTATGGCCCAAACCAACGACTCTAGTGAGGCACTGAAGTCTGAGGAGAAAATTTAGCTCCTGCAGCTTTAAAATGACCTATAATAATCCCTAACTCCAGGTTGTTAAGAGTAAAAAAGGTATCAATGGAGGCTCCTCACAGGTCAAGGTCAAGGTCTTAGAATAAAAGCATGTGGTAATGATCAAATGCAGTCAAAATTACCTGAAATCAGGGCTGCCAGAGTTAGCAAATAAAAATACTGAATCAAATTAACTGAGTGTCCTGTATGTCTCATGTGATATTTGGGACATATTCTTACTAAAAAGTATTACTTATTTATCTAAAATTCAAACTTAACTGGGCTTCTCCTTATATTTTATCTGGTAACTGAGCCTGGGGGACCCCCTTTGAAAAAGAAAAACCAAAACACTGAAAGTTCTTGGTTCACATTTGGGTTGTTCCCACACCTGCCTTGCTATGAATCCAGGAAAAGACACAGGCTGTCCAAAGGAAGACCAAAATCAAAACTAGTATTTTGTTCACTCTAAGGCTTAGTATTGGATGAAATGAGGAGTACTCTTTAAACCTCACAGCTCAGTGGTTCTCAGGCGCACACTTTTCCACATTTTCACATCTCTGAAATCAAAGTGTGCTCCACAATCGACGGTGTGTCATAATTTAATTGGCAGTGTTTTTCTTTGTTAGTCGTACATGAAGAACGGTGCTTCTTCCTGTTGACGGCGTCTGGGGTTCAATGCACTACAGTGCTCCGTCTTTCCTCCTGGTAATCATATCACACAAGTTAAATGGCCATGACAGTGCTCAACACCACAGCACATTCCTTACCTCCTCTCTAGGCAACAGTGAAACTGTTGAACAGTTGACACTGTTTTCACAGGCACTTGGTTCTTTAGGGGAAAGTGCTCACCAGAGTTAGAAAGTTTGCAAAAAAATTTGAGCCAAAAAATCTTTATTCACTCAACAGAGTAAAGTCTGTGATGGCTCTTGGAAGAGCATTCTATTTCCATATAAGTTTGAAAAGAGATAAAAAAAAATGTATCTGCAGTCATTTCACTTTATCTGCCTGAAATGATTTTGGAGAAGGTAGTGTTAACAGGATTTCTGACTGAAGTAGTGATATGTGTCAATTTTGACATTCTGCTCCTTCCTGGGCATTGAGCGTGCTATCACAAGGTATGCGAGGTAAAGATCAATTCCATGATGTAATGCTCAAACTGCCTTGGCTATTGACTTTTTTATAGCTCTGTAATGGAATACAGTAGGAAGAATGATTCACAATAATTTAAATGTTTTTCAGGATTTGGAACTAACCTGTAATAAAATGCCAAGTTGTCTTCAAAGGCTGGGGAAGGTGGGGGGAAACAATTTAATACCACTTCTTAAAGAAGCAAGTGCTGAATATAAACTTGAGTGTTGTTATAGAGTACGTTAATATATTTCATTGTTATTTTCTAAAACAACATAAAGAGCAGGAAGCTTAAACTATTTCTTACGGGTTGATGGTTCTATTCAGACAGGTGTTTGTATAGTCTTGAAAAGGAAATAATATCAATGAACATGGAAGTAAATCCATAATTTTCTTTTAGAACTAATTCTCTGCCTCTATTTTCAATATAGCCAACAAAGCCTTTGTTGAGCACATGATATATTCCAGGCACTGTTCTAGGCATTATGGGAACTGTCAAAATGAATAAGCCACAATCTGTGCCTCCTGGGGTCTCACCACCTCAAAGGGCAGACAGATTTATACATATGTAATATAAGTCAGTCTGGTATAAGAACTGGGCTAGAAGTTCCATCACAGTGTTCTCAGAATATCTGAGGAACAGAGTAATTCTTGCTAGGTGGGGCCTTTGGTTGACTTAAAAAATCAGGATTTCCACTGGGCTTAAAGCATGTGATTTCTGGGCAGTGGGAATGGCTTTAGCAAACACATGAGGTGCATGCCAGCTCTACTGCAACTCCTGCCATGGCTAGCTTCCTCAACTGCTGGCACCCCTCTTTCCTGAGGAGTTCTGACTTAGCTTTCCTCATAAGCCTGACCTTCTCTCAGAGTTGTCAGAGAACTGAAATTTAGTTGCCATTTCGAGAAGCCTTAACATTCCATTGTTTAAAGATGGGGAAAACATGGGGTGCCTGGGTGGCTCAGTCAGTTGAGCATCTGACTTCGGCTCAGGTCATGATCTCATAGTTCATGGGTTCAAGACCTGCATCGGGCTTTGTGCTGACGGTGTGGAGACTGCTTCAGATTCTCTATCTCCCGCTCTCCATGCCCCTCCCCGCCACTATCTTTCTCTCAAAAATAAATAAACATTAAAAAAAAAAAAAAGATGGGAAAGGTATCTCATTGGCCCAGAAGATGGCCTCCAGTCTATGATTCAAAGCCACAAACAGCTTTGAATCCTGCTAAGAGAAAGTTACTCCCTTTTCAATCTGATTAATCAAAAGTCTTAGTACTAGCATGTCCTTACTATGGTACCAGCTTGACCTCTAGCAGAAAGAGAGGAGCCATCCAGACTCTAGCTAGAATGTAATAAGATTGTTTTGTTTACATCATATTGATTTTGAGGGTTATCTCCCATTTATGATGTCATCTCAAATTTCCTTTTAAACTAAATTTATTTAAGGTAAAGAGTCGAGTGAGAAAATAGATGAAGTAAAACAATGTCAGAAATAGAGGATTAAGCACAGCATTAACCTTGAAAGATGGTCCAGAGGTGGGAAGTATAGTTGAGGTGAGGAAAGTCACTGCAAGTATGAGGCTACAGCATGGGCCTTCTAGGATGTGGATGTAGTTGTTTCTATTGGGCTGAATCAAAGGAGGCTTCAGAATTTTTTTTTCTTTTTGGACAGACATTGAAAGTCAAAATAGTTTAAAATGATAAGAGCTCTGAAGAGCAACCAATGCATTGTGATGTGTGGGGATGGTAGAATGGTGGGGGAGGGGTCGTGGGGGGAAAGGCCTCACTGAAGAAATGATGGAGAAGCTGAGATGCTAACAATGTCTAGAAAGCCATGAATCGAGAGCAGGGAAAAAGGGTATTTCATGCAGAGGGAACGGAAGTGCACAGCATCGAGGGAAAAGGGATCTTGGTTGAGTCACTGACTAGAAAAGTAAGGGACATGGCAGATAATTTGCAGCCTGTGGGGATGGCTGAGAAATGGGAATTTTATTTTTGGTGCAGAAGAAGAAATTAAAGGGAAATTAAAAGCTTAGAATAATTTTTCATTGAGTGGCCTGGCTGGAGAATGAATTAGAGACCGCTACTGCAGCAGCTGGACCAGAAATCATGGGAGCTGGGCAGGCATAGACTGGACCAGAAGGGGGCCTGTCAGGCTGGAGGCGAGCTCAGCTGCCCCATAATCCAGTGTGCTGGTGACTTAGCTACAGTGTGTGCAGTTAGTGAGAGGGTCTCCATGCCTCCCTTCAGGCAGATCTTTCTTTGACAACTTCCTGCCAGGCACTTTATGTAAAGCACGCTTGGATGCTGGCTCCCCTGCTCAAGGCTGCTCTGAACCAGTATGAAAATCACTCCTGTACTGCCCAGTATGTGACTCTCTTCAGTTACCTGCTTCCCAAACTCCCTAAGATTTCCTGGACCATTTAGATTGACTTGAGTGATATTTCATAATTCTGGATGTTGTCTCACTCTGTCACATACACACAGCCAGCATCCTTTGAGCACAAGTTTCCTCCCCAAACACTAAATACCGTTTCTCTCGGTGCTGGTTATTGAGCAGTTAGTCACCCACTTTGGCCTCTCTTGGTGTCCTAATGAATCGCCTCTTGCTTTCATTTGATGCAAAACAATAAGTCTGTACTGCCAACCATTGGTAGCTACTTCTTTCATAGAACCCTGAGGTTCTGCAAATATTTCTTTGTGCAAAAATATGTTAACTGCCTCCCCCCACCCTTTTTTTTTTTTTTTGAGAGAGAGCTAATGCACACAGAGTGGTGGGGGTAGAGAGAGAGGGAGAGAGGATCTTAAGCAGTCTCCACCAAGCTTAGCATAGAGCACGACAAGGGGCTTGATCCCACCACCCTAAAATCAGACCTGAGATGAAATCAAGAGTTGACATGTAACCCTTTGAGCCACTCAGGCACTGCGACTGCCTCCCTTCTGAATCTCTGTGTGAGCTGGAGCCCTGAACTAATGGCTAGATTGTGAGACTTCTAAGTGCAACCAAGTGGCCTCTGGTTCCCTCTGTTCACTGTGAAGTTTCCAAAGTCCAAATCATTGCCCTTTATGGAGAGAAATCCAGGTAATGCACAAAGCATTTATCATTTGATTAGTTGTCTAAGCTTTGACTTAAGCCTAACTTGCTTGAGTTAAAGCAAAAAAAATTTTTAGTACTGCCAATGAGGCCAAAATGCTGAAATAAGCTCTTGTATTAATTAATGGTATCCTACTTTCAAGGAGTATAGAGTGTTGATGTTTAAGAATTTGTAACCCCCAAAAGTATTTATTAACTAGAAAAATCACAGCACTGGAAAATAATTATGCCAAACCACTGTACTATAACAGAACCCAATTGCTTATCCAATTATACATTAAAGTATCACATTGTCAAGCCGATTGCCAAAGCAGCAAATGAGACTTTGCCAGCATCACAATTTGGACCAGCTATTACTCAATTGACTGTACTGTGAATGGTCCTCAGAGTATCCCATGAACCCTGTAAAACCTGTACAAACCAGGGTGGGTAATTCAGGTTTGGTGGAGTACATGGCTGCCATCATAAAATTGCTTTAATTGGCTAGACATTATAATTTGTAGTTTTCCATTAGAAGCTTGTTAGGAGCAATTCAGCAAAGGGAGGTTTCTGCTCCTGGTCTTATGCAGTTGATTTCAATGAAAATAACAAAGTAGTCACTTCCTGTCAGAGGCACAATCTTTGAGAAAGGTAAACCTAGACGGGGCTTCCTGGATCTGCCATGCTGCCTCCTGGCCTGCCACCATTTAGAACTTTCTTACAACATGGCATCAGGGCAGGTGAGGAACAGGGCTCAGGGACTGGACCATGAAGGGCTGCAGGGGTGTTGATATGGGAGTCACTACATTCGAGAATCATCAGCATAGAGTAAAATACAAACCTGAATTAATTTTAGGATTAAATTTTACAGCTAAAATTTTCTTCATAGTTTACCACATGAGCCTCATGTTTATAAGGGATGAGAGTGATCCCACCTAACAATCGGGCCAATCATTTCAGATGAAAATCCCATGATGGCAATAGTGATTACCTGGGCTGGGTAGAGCAATCAACTGTGCTAACCCAGCAGTCCTTGGTATTCCCATTATACTCCCTCAATAATAGTTAATTTGATAGAAAGTCTTCTGTCCAGTTCTCATGTGTATGGTAGAAATCACCAAATTACAGTAACATCCATTGGTGTATCCTTAATGGTTGCTGGGTCTGACACCCAGTATGTAGTCAAGAAGCATATGTTAAATGTGCTTTCCCTCCCAACTTAGTGGCTGCACAAGTTCAACATTCCCATTTTCCAGATGAAACATCTGAGTCTCCAAGGCACTTAAATCACTCAACCAACATCACATGACTACTGAGGAACAGTAGTTGTCTGGATCAATATGGTCTATAGGCTCCTAGTACACTCATTGGATCCACTCTGTAAATTCTTGACAACTTTTCTTTGGTTAACATTTTTGAAAGCAGGGATGATAGAGCAGCACAGAGAAGAAAACAAGTTGCAAACAGAGATCTACCTCCCAGCTGAGATCAGGCTGGGCAGCCTCCTCTGAGGGGACAACTGCATCTCAGGCAAGTTTTCAGTAAATAATCACTGATCTCTGTCACCTCACCCCAGGCTCCATCGTAGCTGAGTTTTACTGGCTTTTTAATGTGTAGGAAATTGGTGAAGCAACAGACACTAGAGATTTCTACCAGTCTGATTTCCTCAGGCCTCCTGTTTTAGAAATGCACTCACTGAGAAATGAAATGAAACTGCTTCTGAAAGGGAGTTTCATGATGGAGCAAACTTCAGAAAAGGAAATGTTAACTCAAAAACCAATTTCCTCACCAGCCATATTCCACAGGCCTTCCCTACTCCCCTCCTCCCACCCCATGTCTTGGATACCGGTGTTTGAGCAAGAGTGTTCTCCTTTATTCCTAGAGTGATGTCAACTTGTGGTACTCAGAATGAGGAAAGAGAAAAGGCAAGGGGCCAGTTTCTCATTTCTTTTGAATCTCCTGAATGTTGCCATATTTGCTCCTGCTACAGTGTAGATTCTTCTTCCAAAGGCCCATTACAGAACCTTTAGAAACACAGCCCAGGCAAGAGAGCTCTCCTCGAGGAGAGTGGGGCATCTGTATTGTAAGAAGCACACCACCAGGCACACCCTATTGTAGATATGGCCTCAGAATCCTGCTCACCACAATCCAGGCAGCAACAACTAAGCCCTCAAAATAAAACCCATTTGGAGATGCTGAACTAAGTGAGCTGTTGGCTGGGGGTTGCACAATCCAGGTGCCCCAAGCATTGGAAGCTTATTTCTTTACAGAACTCAAAATTCAATTATTCAACTAATAGTAGTAATATGTCTGCCACATGGTATTACACTGTGCAATGGTGAGCAAGCTGGACAAGGTTTATTGCCCTCAGGAGGCTTACATTTGAGGAGAAAAGGCAGGCAATTGGCAACTATTCAAATCAAATCGATTAGTACCTTTCCAGAGAATAAGAGAAGTACATCAGACAACGCAGCCAGGGAAGGCTGCTCTGAGGAGGTGACAAGGAGGCTGAGAGGGTTCAGCAAGTACTCATACCCAGAGGAAGGGCAGAGGTATCCACATGGTCTGTGAACTGGCCGAAGGTCAGTGATGGGAGCAGAATGAGGAAGTACCCAAAGAGGCAGGCAAATCCCCTTCCTTCTAGTAGCAGAGGCACAAGTACTAGAAGAGAGAGGAATGGGATGATTCAGTCACATCATCTTTGTGGAGCATCTACTTTTTGCTGGTCTCAGAAGAATATGAATCAAGTGAAGATGTGGTAAGTTTAGACTCCCAAGGGCTGAAGGAGGAGAGGCCAGCTGGAACAGCTGGGCCCAGCCTTGCTTGTGAGATAAGGTAATGCCACTTTGGGGCTTGAGTTTTGCTTCCTGGGCCTCTACCTCTCTTTAATACCAGGCCATCCTGATAGGACATTTTCCACAGAAAAGCAAACGAGTGGCAAACTTTTTGCACAAGTGGTTACCACCGAGGAGCAGTGAGGACACAGGGTGACCTCACAAGCATCTTTCCGAATATTCACCATATGTTTGGTGGCGCTAAAAGAGCTACGCAACACCATCTGGCCAGGTGCCTTGCACCAGGACTCACATGTTGGCAGATGACAAAGGACTAACATAAAATCTATATTCTAAGGGTACTCACCACTCCCTAGATTGCTCATGAATTTCTTCCTTTTACAAGATAATTGTTCTGCCTTTGGTTACAAAACCACACCCCCTGGTACACACCCATTGAATGTAACATGCTGTTACTCACAAACCCACTCACTTCTGATGGAACTGTTCCAATGTCCTTCAAAGCTGGGCTGTTGCGAGTTGCACAAATAAATTAGGAGCCAACCTTTCCCCAATGCCTCTCTCTATTTCATTTAAATACCTTCTTTAATGAAGATATAAAGCCTTGGATGCAGCTGAAACGCTAAGTTTACCATGCGTGACAGCAGATCTTTGTCACAGAGGATTTCAAATGTCTTTTAAAACAAAACAAAACCAAAAACCAGAATACTTGAAAGAAACTGAAATTTCCTTGTTATAGGCTCAACTGCTCATTTTATATACCCTATAAGTGACCATAATCCAGAAATCAGCACAGAAAACAGATGTAAGGCAACTGCAAACATACACATACAGCTTCACTACAGTGAACACCTAAAATGCAATGCCAGGCTTGTGACTATTTTGAAGCATCAGACTAGAAAAGAGATCCTTTCACCTTTTTCAGCTTCCTGAATCTAACCTCTCATTTATTTACTACTAAGATGTTCAAGAGGCACTGTAGAAAGGGCCAAGCCTGGGATTTATATAAATGGCATATCAGTAAATATAACTATATATATGAAAATCCAGGCTTGATTCTCACACACACACACACATATATATTTGAGTGTGTGTGTGTATAGCTTGATTTTAAAATGTCATTGTTGGGAGTTATAACTTCATGAATAAACAACCAATAAAAATCTTTTAAGAGTCCTAATATTTTAATTAATCTCATCTCAGTGCTGCTTAGGGGTTTAAAGGAGTTTGGTTGCTAAAAAGCAACCTTTAAAAAAAGGATAAAAGATCAAAATGCTTGAAAGTGCTTCTTAAAATTTCTGGTATCTATTTAAAGTCAAAGAAACAAGTATTTGAAAAATTCTTGTTCTAGAATCAGGGTCTGAAACCAATATTTAAAATTCTCCAGTCCAAACAATCCAAAGGGCACTGGTACCCTGGCTTGAAATCTTACCCCTCCCTGAGACAGTGGGACCCTAGCTGACCAGCTGTGCCAAGAGACCATTTGTCTTCACCCCGAGTCTGACTCTCTCTTCCCCAACCTCTACATATACATCTTAGCTTCTTCGGATACACAGCACAAGTTCACATACAAATATCACCTTCAAATGCTGATGAATTTGAGCTACACCTGAATCTGTCAATTCTGTGGTCCAGAGAGACTACGGACCTCAGGTGAGAGGATATATTGGAGCATCTTCTTTGGAAAATAGTTTGGCATGATTGCCTAAAGTGGACATTCACAATACCCTGTGACTCAGCAATATTATATCCAGGTATATACCTGGGAGAAAGTTTTCTCCTGTACATGAGAATGTTCAAAGTGGCTCTAATTAAAACAGCAAGAACCTGGAAGTGATCAATATTCTTCAGAAAGTAGATTAATAAACAGATATAGTCATATAATGAAATATTACAGTGATCAAAATGACTGTTTGACAGAGACAATTAGCCCGTATGGCCAAATCTTAACATATGATGAAGGAAAAATAAAAGGTAATATGCTACATGATGCTTTTTTATAAAGTTAAAAAGCAACTCAAAAATCTGTCCTTTTACAAAATGCATAGGGATGCCTAAAACTATTTAAAAACAAGTGAAAGCAATGGGACCATGAGATTCCATATGATGGTGTAAGTGAAAGGGTGGGCTGTGGGCCCATCATCATGGTGTAGGTGTAGGATAGTGTCAAAATGGTAGTTTCTTGTCTTGAATGATGGGCTTGTGGATACTCAATTAGTCACTAAGCATAACTACAGCAAAACAGGCCATGAATGAAAACAAACATGGCCATCCTTGGGCAACATAGATTTTACAACATAGGATGACTGCAATTTCCCTCCCTGTGGAAATCCAGCTTCCATTCGGAGAACCTCCGTGAAAATTACAACATAGTAGCATTTGCTATGTAAGAGCACTGAAGTTATTAATTGGATTCCAGATGTCTGAAATTGATGTATCCCTTCACTGAATCCCCCCTAGGATCTATTTTGGGTATAACACTTCACACAGGATGCTGTTCTTAATTAAAACTGCTCTGCCTTAAGAGCTTTATGTCTGTGAGATAGTCATCCAAACATTCTCCTCTCCATAAATTTCCTCTTATGTCCTATTTCCGAAGCAAAAGTAATACTCGCCTGGATTTTAATAAACATGTCTGCAGCGGTAATATAAATTTCACATGCTTTCTACATTTCATAATCTCTTTTAGTCCTTTTCTTTATGCTGATTCTCAGACCGAGACTGTATTCTAAGGACTTTGCAGCCCTACCTCCTCTGTTTCTGTTTCCCACAAACAATATGCTGATTGCTATTAAGGTAGGAAACATAGATGAGACATTGAAAAAAGCCATTAACTTCTAAGTAATTTTTCTCCTCTCCCTCTTTAATTTTTGATTTTGGCAATAACTGACTCAGTTCATTGACTTTAGATTGAAGCCTAGTAACCAAGTTATCAGTCCAAGATCTGTGAGTGTTCCTAAATGGTTACTCAGACTATGTCTTCCAGATGCCAAAATTAAAAAAAAATTAAATCAGGCAAACCAAATTTTTGGCATTCCAGAAGCAAATCAACCAGTCAACACCCCCCACCCCCACCCCCCACACAATGATTGACTGTTTTTTCACTTTGCAAGTGGTTATTTGGGCCCTGGGTAGAAAGAGAGATCACCTACTTAAAAAGGGAGTCAGATTCAGGACTTAATCCTACAGCCAAATGGCAGCTAAATCACAAGGAACAAATAGTGCTCTGTGGAAAATGGACCCCTGGCCAAAGGAAAGAGGCTTTTGATCCAATGCCAAGGACCTTCTGCTCTAGGGAAGTGAAAGCATCAAAGGAAGGGAGGCCAAAAATAATGAGGAATAATTATATTGTTATTATTAATGGATTTTTACTGAGCATGCACTAAGTGCCAGGTACCAAGTGTTGGTACAGAGATGATCTCATTTAAGCCTCATTGAATAGCCCTGGTGCTGCCTTCTTCATTTTCAGGTGAGGAAGTTAAGATCAGAGATGTGACCCTATGGCTCACGGGTGGCTCGGACTCTAGGGCTTTCTCCCTTAACCTGCATGCCCTCTCTCATAGAACAACATCCAACATCTGCTAAACAATGGAAACCAAGTTCTGATGTCTAAATTAAAGCATTTCTGCACACAGAATCTCATTGGATCAATTTTGGGGTAGAGGCATAATACTGTTGTTCCCATTTTACAGAAAATGAAACAAAGATGGGGAGATTGAGTTGTGTGAGACTTTTCTGAAGTCTTAGATCGAAAGCCTTGGCATGTTTCCCTACTAAAAAGGAGCCTCAATGAAATATAATAGGCATGCCCTGCACCTAGATTCTGAATTGGAACATCCCAGCAAGAGAACCATATATTGGGGCCTCTCTTATTTAAAAAGTATAAATTAAATTCTAGGTAGTGGGCCAGGGCGGTCTCCCTTCCTTTGCTATCAAATGCTCTGGTCCTGAGTTATTGGCCTTTGGAATGACTTTCTTGGCACGATAGGCTCCTATTTACCATTTCACCCGATCTCTCAATCCTTTGCACCATCTGTGCCTACCTTATTTAAGTAGGATTGGTTCTTTCAACAGCCTGTCTTGTTTTACCACCAGTCTTCCACACATACTATTCTCTGCAAGGAATACATTTATTCCCTTCCTTTCCCAAGACTGGGCCAGGTGACCCTTTCATGTGGTCCATTTCAGGGCATGTATTGTGTTGAAAATATATTCCCCACTAAATTATAGGTTCTATGAGGGCAAAACCATGCCTATTAGTAACACTCAATCTTCCCTTAGCCTTCAAAACAACATCACATAGTTCAATCTAATAACTTTAGTGAAGACCTTAAAAGACTAGAATTAGTTACATAGTAGGTGTTCACTAAATACTTCTTACCCAAATCAACCAACCATAACAGATACTCAAAAGGATGCACAGTTGTATCCATCCTCAGTCCTCAGAGAAGGGTTTGATTGTGTTCTTTCAACCATATGGCACTACTAATGCAGGCACACAGACACACTGTAAGAGTGATACACAACAAAACAGGATTTCTCTGTAATCCTCATCAATCTGAAATTCAACTCTAGTTACTTAATCAAAAATTTTATGATACAATAAACTTATGATGAACCCAAGAAGATGGCCAAATGTTGGGGGTCCTTAGTCTTTGCTCATGGATCTCCAGTTGTGTCTTTTCCCCTTTTTCAAAAATAATGAAAGAAAGCCAAAGAGCAAGGAGAAGGGCAAATGAAAGGTATGTTTATGCCTGCACAGAGGGAAGCATCCTACCTTTATTTGTGACTCAGAATGAATGACAATTTCCTTGTTTCAGAGCCTGGAAAATCACCAAGGAAGCTGACCTCAGTTGTCTCACAGCTAATCATCCTTTGAAGGAGAAGCTTGAGAGAAATGGAAAGAACAGGGTAGAGCAGAGGTGGTAGTTCTGAGCTCTGGGTGGTCAGTGAGTACCCATGGCCACATCCCCTTTCTGAGCCGGCCCATCTCCCATTGGATGAGGGGGAACATCTGTTCCTCACCCTGAAGAAGACTTGGCATGATGCCTGTTGGTTCCTACCAAGTTCTTTTGCATTGTGGGCATTCTTCTACATGGCTTCTTAATTGTACATGTGCACACACTGTTTCAAATGGAGTTTCCATTGCCTCTGCTCACCGCGTATTACATTTTTAATCAGTATATATAATTACTTACCACAAGCTGCCAGGCCAGATTTTCTGAGCATTAGTCTAATTAACTTAAGCTTGATAATTATGTTTCAGATACCATAGCAGTACACACAGAATTTGCAGATTATGCCGCCAGCTTATTTGATTCCAATAACATGTTTTCTCAGACAGTGGGTTAGTTTTGATTTTGTTTTTTAATGGCCATCTGATAATTATTTAGGTTTCAAAGTTTGCCATCAAACAAAATCATTCTGCTATTTAAGACAAGCTTCTCAAATAATTAACACAGGCTGGACTAAAATAGAATTCAGTGTATTTTTACACACACAAATCTGTTTTTTTTTTTTTTTTTTTTTTTTTTTTTTTTAACTAATATAAGCTCAGGCTGAGGAAATATTAAAGTATAAAAAGTTCTGATGGTCAAATGGTGTAACCTTCCATGTTTTGACTGGTCTATACTTTGCCTTTTCTCTTTACATTTACTTGCCTTCTAGTGTATGAAAAATAAGAGAAAAGGAGAAGCAAAAGAAACTGAAAACCTCCAAGACTTGTAGGTGAGAAATTAGGGCATGAGAAATTCCCACACGAATAATAAGCAATGTACTAAGGGATTGCTATGTGCGAGGCACTGAGTTAAACTCTTCTTGTGGCTTATCTCATCTAACCATCCAACAACCCTCTGTGGTAGGTGTGTGTTATGGACTGAGCGGTGCCACCCCACAAGAGATCTGTTCAATCTCTAAACCCCAGTAATTCCCAATGTAACCTTGGGTCTTTACAGAGGGAATCAAGTTGAAATAAAGTCATTAGAGCAGGCACTCGTGCAGTAAGACTGGTGTCCTTATACAATGGGGAAGTTTGGACACAGCCATGCACACAGAAAGAATGTCATATGAACATGAAGGCAGAGACTGGGGTGATGGGTGTTCAAGCTAGGAAATGCCAGAGATTGCCAGCAGACCCCCACAAGCCAGGAGGGAGTCATGAAACAAATTCTCCCTCAGGGCCCTCGAAAGGAACCACCCCTGCTGATTTCAGACTTCAGCCTCCAGGACTGTGAGAAAACACAGTTGCTTCACTTGTTTCAGCCCCCTACTTCATGTTTTCTATAACAGCCCTAGCGAACTAATACGGTACATATAACACTACTCCCCATCTTACAGATGCCCAGGCACAGAAAAGCTATGTGGTGTGTCCAAGCCCACACAGCTGCCACATGGCAAGGATGGAGTCTACAATGGGGCCTTTCTGACTCCCAAGCTCATGCCCTTGACCTTACCTGCATGCCAGCCACACTGCTTCTGCCTAGGAGTTGGGAGATCAATGCAACAAATCTTGGAAATGGCTGGCATAAGGTGGTGCATGTTTCCAAGTTTATATACAGCTGCTTTTCTTTAAAAAAAATGTTGGCAATCCCTGCTTCCTACTTTCTGAGGGCAACAAAACAGAAAGTATCTTTTCTCATAAGGACCACAATAGTGCAATTTTGTTCTCTTGCCACCTGTAACATGAGAGAATAATAGGCCAAAGTATCAGTTGCCAATTATGTAAGGCTTAAGTGGAGAACAACCAATGAAATAGCCACTCTATGTAATCAACACAATCAGAGAGGAAAGGACAAGTAAGTCTTCCCAAGATGTCATAACAGATGGAAAGAGCCAGAGATAAGCCTGCTCCAATAAAGGCCAAAGACATGGAATAAGAATAATTCTTGGGAAGAAATGCAAACTCAGTTAAGGAAGGAAAGCATAGGAATGTGAAAAGAAGACAAGACACTTCTCCAAGAGTATCTACTGCCATGATCCAATAGAAAGTTTGACACCAGGGAAAGGAAGGAAGCCTCACATGCACTGAGGGCCTGTAACATCTGGTGTGTGTAAGACAGTAAAACCATCCAACTCCTCCCAGGAATCTGCAAACTAGAAGCTGTCACCCCCATGTACTGGAGATACAGGCTCTGAGCAGTGAAATAATTAGCTCAAGGTCAACCAGCAAATCACTGGTAATGCCTACATGGAAGAACAGAGTAAAGGGCTGTCTTAGAGACACTGAGGCAGAGTCTTTAGGAGAACCGCCTTTCTCCTAGACCAGTAATGTTGAGGTATCTAGGTACAAGGTTACACTTAAAACATGGGCTACTTGCTACTGGGAATTTTCACAAATTACATCAGAGTTCCTCTAGAACAGGAGTTCTTACCATTGAGAATCTGATCAAAGCTGTGAGTTCTTCCCCTAAAAAAATGCATGCACACAAACACATAACCTGTACATACAACTTCCCTGGGGGGATCATGGGTCCCAGCTTTAAAACCCACAAAGGATACTTATGCCTCCAAGGACCCCAGGAATGTCATGATGTTACAAAAACATGGAGTGTGCCACTGCACACCTTGATCAGGAAAATTCCTCTCCTTAATCCTTGGTTTGTATTTCTGTAATACGTCTATCTCCACCACTGCTGGGGAGCTCTACTGTGCTTCAGTCACCTTTAGTCACCTCGCACATCCATGCCTCCTGACCCAGTAAGGATAAAGTAAATGTTAGGTGAATTATTAAATGGCTTCAACTTGAGGTGTAGCACTTTCTTCACTTCTATTAATGTAAATTATGCCATAGCCAGCCCTGCTTTTTCTGAAGGGTTTTGGAAGGACCATATGCAATAATGCAAGTGAAGGCAATTTCTGATAGTAACAGTGAACACTGGTTTTGCTCAGACACTCTTTTATGCCCTTTATGCATATTCATTAATCCTCACAACTGCCCTAGGAGGATAGCACTGATATCTCCATTTAACACAGGAGCAAGATAAGTCCAGAGAGGTCTGGGAACTGGCACAAGTAGGCACAGGGCTGGGATGTAAACACAGGCAGCTGATGTCTGCGCCAGTCCTCTTGACCACTGTCTACTGTCTCTCTAGACTAGGCAGTGCTATACAGATGTCTGAAACTGTTATGACAAGAAGGCAAGTTGGCCCTCTATGAACACAGCAGAGCTCGGGTGGAAGCGGATTTTGGGAGGCTCTCCAGTAAGACCACCAGAAGAGCTCAGTATTCTGACCACAACCAGTTAGCATCTCAAGCCCATTAACAGACCTGAGCTCCACTGGTAGAGCCAGCCTGATCTGTGAGGTAGCTCTTCTTTGTGAGCATAGCACGTGCCCTTTCCTTTTATGCTTTTCCAGCACCTGGAACACTGATTTCAGCTCTGGGTGGAGGCGAGGCAGGCACCAGTGAAGAGAGATAGCAGCCTCATGGGGGACACGAGTTGGAAACCATGGAGTGGAGAGCCAAGGTTCCTTCTAAAATCTGTTAGATTCACAGGTACTTACTGTATGGACCCCTCTTAACATACCTGCAGGCCATTCAGCCTGTGATTCACCTGCCTGTGACCATTAAGCACATGCCACACCGTGCAATACCCTTTCTTTCCTGATTCAAGCAAAAGACTTCCCTCCTCTGATCTTTAGTTGGAGAGTTCCCACCTGTAAAGATTTCAAGGAGTCCATGCCCAGATGTACCTTGGATGGAATTCCAAATATTCTGTAAGAGGCCCCATCTTTACTGCCAAGCATAGCTGATATTTAGGCTAGGGACAGAGCAGTGGCCAAGCTCCAGGCTTATCCTCTCAGAACTCACAACCCTGGTGGGCCACACGGAAAATAATCTGGCTCCTGCAGAAAGCATGGAAAGTGCTGTGGTGAGGAAAATATGGGCAACAGTGGGAGCACTGAAGGGGGATCTATTCTTTTCTGGGGGAAGACTGCATGCAGAGGCCCCCAAAGGCTGTATATCTCCCTGCCTTTACATCATAACAAAAACCCAAGATACCATACTGACATCAATGTTCAATGCTAAATGCCTGCATGTTTTAGTGCACTTTATCTAAAACATCTAGAGCATGAGTAGAGCATCTTCTCCCACTGTTCTTCTCATTCTTGTTCATTCTCTGGGTTTCAGTTTGAATGCAAAGACCTTTAAAGAGTTTTTTTTTTTATTTTTTTTTAACGTTTATTTATTTTTGAGACAGAGAGAGACAGAGCATGAACGGGGGAGGGTCAGAGAGAGGGAGACACAGAATCTGAAACGGGCTCCAGGCTCTGAGCGGTCAGCACAGAGCCCGATGCGGGGCTCGAACTCACGGACCGCGAGATCATGACCTGAGCCGAAGTCGGCCGCTTAACCGACTGAGCCACCCAGGCGCCCCAAGAGTTTTTAGAGCCTACCCTACATCACCTGCTCCCTCGGGTCCATTATAGTGTATTTGCTTCAGATGATGTCTGTCTGCATCCTTCCTACCCTGAGTATGGACTGAAGACTATCATCTGGGGACTTCTTATAAATACAGAATCTTAGGCTCTAGCCTGGGTGAATTTAAGCACTTTACAGCTGCCTTGTCCAGTTCAGCATCCACTAGCTCCATGTGTCTACCGGGCACTTGAAACATGGCTAGTATGGGCTCACATCTACTATACGTGTAAAATACACACCAGCTTTGGAAGATTTAGTACAAAAAAGAACGTGAAATACCTCAATAATTATTTTATACTGGCTACCTGTTGAAATAATATTTTGTATATTTCAGGTTAAATTAAAATACATTAAAATTTTATCTTTTTCTGGGTGGACACCTAGGTGGCTCATTTGGTTAAGCATCAGAGTTTGGCTCAGGTCATGATCTCATGGTCAGTGAGAGCCCCACATTAGGCTCTGTGCCATCACTTCAGAGCCTGGAGCCTGCTTCAGATTGTGTCTGCCTCTCTCTCTGTCCCTCCCCTACTCGTGCTCTGTCTCTCTCACTCTCAAAAATAAATAAACTTAAAAAAATAACTTTACATTTTATCTTTTTTTTAAACATGGCTACTCTAAGGTTTAACAGTACTCATGCAGCTGACATTGTATTTATATTGTACAGGACTGCTTAAAATCTCAGAACCTGGTTGAGGATAATGATCAGGAACCAGTGTCAGTGAACTATAGCCAACTGGTTGAATGGGGCCCAGTGCCACTGTGGTAAATGCACTGTTATTGGGATATAGCCATTCTTACTCCTCACATATTGTCTGTGACAACTTTTGTGCTCCAAGGGCAGAATTAGGTAGGTGCAACAAAAACTGAATGGCTTACAGAGTCTAAAATATTTACTACCTGGCCCTTTACAGGAAAAGTTTGCCAACCCTAGTCAAGAGCATGGATTCCAGAGGTAGAGGGTCTGGCTCAAAATCATGTCACTACCATCAGTCAGTACAAGAGGTTGGGCAAGATACTTCACATCTGTGCCTCAATATCTGTATCTGAAAACAAGGATAGGGATAGCTATGTTATAGAGCAGCTTTAAAGGTTAAATCAGTTGATGTATATGAAATTCTATAAAGCCTTGCACCTACTAGGTTCTCAAGAAACGTTAACCGCCATTGCTATCATTGCTAGTAATGATCACAGGCCATAATTACACATTTTTGCTTTACCTTTTTTCTTATCTGTTGCCCCACCAGATTAAAAATCCCAGGGAAGGGGTGACTGGGTGGCTCAGATAGTTGAGCATCCAACTTTGGCTCAGGTCATGATCTCACAGTTCCTGGGTTTGAGTCCCACATCGGGCTCTGTGCTGACAGCTCAGATTCTGCTGCTTCAGATTCTATATGTCCCTTTTTCTGTCCCTCCCCTTCTCCAACGCTCTCTCTCTCTTTCAAAAATAAACATTAAAAAAATTAAAAAAAAAACTAGGGGAGCAGGGACATTTTCTATCTTGATTCAGCTATTTCACTGAGCTCAGTTTCTGGTGAAAAGTAGAAAGTCAGTAAATATTTGTTGAATGAAAGAGGTACAGAGGGAAAGTAATTTGCCTAAGGCTTCCTGACCAGTAAATGGTCAGGACTTGAACCTGGTTCTTCCTGCTCCCTAAACTCTTAACCTCCCCTGCTACACCAAGTGTGGTCTCTAGACCAGCAGTGTCAGTGTCACTTAGAAGCTTGCTAGAAATGCAGATTCTTAAACTCCATCCCAGACCTATTGAATCAAAATTATTTTCACAAGATCCAAGAGATTTATGGGCATGTTTCAGTTTGGGAAGTGCCACTCTGGGCTATAATTCCCAGTTACGACTCTCTGCTAATCACTCAACAAGTAGTTAATGTAGTATCAGTCTTTCCATGGAGCGCTCCATTTTGACCGCCTTATACCAAAGCTGATGATTGGTATTCATCCCACTAAAGGCCTGGGGTGTTTAGGTTCTAAGGGAAATGTCACTGTGCTATGTCAGAAAGTGCCCTTTCTCCTGCCAGGTTCAAACCACTGCAATGTGGGATGACCTCTCTGCACAGAAGTCTGCTTAACATTCCATACCAGCCTCTAATGACCAGGCCACAGGCTCCAGAGGATGCAAGGGGTATGAAAATCTACTCCTAAATAATTTCCCTCTAGGCACCTACCTCCGTGAATTGGTTCTCCCCTACATTTTACACACCAGTGGCCGCGCCACCAAAATATACAATCCATTCCCATGCTTAATAATTCAGGCACCTTCCTTTTTGAGACTACAAATGAAAGCAAATCATCTCCTACTCGTATTAAAAAAAATTAAAATTCTCCCCAATGCTGACTCTGGTTTTCTTACTAACCGTCCAGCTCCAAGACTGTATGATCTTCACCTAACTATTTTCTTAGAAATGGTCCATTATGTGGCACTTCAGAGGATAAGGGTGTTTAAAATTAGCACAAAATCTTACAATGGATTCCCATTTGTCACAGCAAGAAGTTTCAAATCATGGCCATCAGATGAACATTTTAAATTAGAAAAAGACTGATTAGCATAATTCTTAAGGGTCTGAACTCTAAACCCACAGATGGCCTCTGAGGAGGACTGACAAGGCAGAAAGGGGATTAGGATAAATCTAATTAGTTAGGGGTGTTTCTGTTTCTCGAGTCAAGTGGTGATGGATGGACAGATGGATCTAATGAAGCTCCATTAAAGTCTTTTTGATTCCCACTCACAGTGAGAGAACACATTACTCCATTAATGGCTCTGGGAGCTAACACAGCCCAAGTTTGGTGCTGTGACCTCAAAAATGAATTTGAATTGCCTGTCCAGCTCTTTGCACATATCCGCAGGATGTAAATGAGCCTGAAAACTCTATGCCTGCTGAGGCGCCATCCCTGCCTATGCCCCCACTCCCTCTGCCTCACTCCCAGCTCAGGGAGTGAGCCTTCCTCTTGGCTGGCTTCTCAAGGCACTCAGGCTGGAGTCCCACAGCTTTTCTGTTTCTCCTGTTCTACAACTTGGACGTGTCCTAGGGAATGTGCTGTGGTCTGCATAAGTTCCTGATGCTACATGCTGAAACAGACTATTGTTTTTCTCTTCATTGGGGGTGATGGCTATGCATTATCGCTCATGTGCTGATTAGGAATGCGATGGAAGGGCCAAAGATGGGGTACATTTCTTGAGAGGCTCCTGACTTAGTCACAAAGATATGAGAGAAGAACAATATAGGACATTTCACATGCTAGGTGCAAAATAAGGGTATGACTGGCTCTGATAGCCAAAGAACAAGGTAGACAGAATGGTGTCTATCATGGAAAAGTCATGGAAAGAGGTGGGACCCCATGGGCTTTAAAGAAAGGCCCATCTCTCCTCTAGATGACCACAACCACTTCCTACTCTTGTTTCTACTCTTGAGCCTCTAGAGTCCAGCATCACTGAACAGTAAGTCAGATCATGTGATCCTCTCCAGTAATAATTAGAGCAAACACTTACTGAGCATTTACTGTATGCTCAGCACTGATGGAAGCACATTTCATACATTATTTTATTTAATCTTCACAAGAGCCCTGTGCAGTAGAGTGTAGTACCATCCTCTATATTACAGACGATAGAACTGTAGCACAAAAAGGTTACCTGGCCCAGGAAGCAGCAGAAATGGTAGACAATTGCAGGCATCTTTTCTCTAGAGCTCAGATTCTTAAGCCCTATAACTGACAATCTTGGGTCCCTGTCATCCCATCACACATGGAATAAAATCCAAACTCCCTTCTATCCCCATCTTGCTCTAATCTCTCCCACACCCACCATTCTCCAGCTACATTCTCCAATTGTGGTCCACATCAGGCCCTTTGCACTGGGAGTGCCCTTTGTCTGCAAAGTTTTTCTACTCTCTCATACCCAACCTGGAAGTATCTGCCTGACCTTGATACTCAACAATTTACTTTACTCCCCTAACCACTCACATGATCTCATTTAAGGCCATGGCTCTAAACACCATATCCATGGCTCCCAAATTTGTTTCTATCCTGGAACTCTCTAATGAGCTCCAACCCTGTGTATTCAACAAGTTCCCTGATGAGTGCTCTTACATATGCAGCAAAAACCTCATATTTCTGATAACCAAAAGAAAACACCTGACTAGTACCTTCCCCATCCTATGTCAGTTTTCCTATAAATATTGCTAATCATCCAGCTGGTTACTCAAGATAAATAACAGGAGTTAGTTCTTAGTCTCTGAGCCCTCATAGTCAACTCCATCAACAAAATTGACCTGCTGTATTTCATCAACAAAAAAGACATGCTGCCAAATGGCCCACTTCTCTTCACCTCCACTGTACCATGATCTATTACAAAACACTGTGATAACCTCCCAATTGATTCCCTTGTTTGCACCTGTGCCTTCTTCCAGCTCAGCCAAAGGGATCCTTGTACAACTTAGATCATGCCATTTCCTTTTATAATAATACCCTACAACTCTAATCTCATACAAGGTCTACAAGACTTCTAGGCCACTACGTGCCTTTGTAACCACAGCTCCTTCTGCCTGTTCACCAATGCTCCAGGCCCCCTGGACTTCTTTACATTTTCTGAGCATGCCAAGCTTATCTTAGACTTACGGCTTTCTCCATCCCTATTTATTCTACGTTGAAAATTCTCTGTCCCTAGGTTTCCCGAGACATGCCTCTCACCTTTTAGTTATCAAGGGAAATGTTCTCTCTTTGGTAAAGCTTCTCTGATACCTCTATCAAAATTCATTTGCTCCAGCACAAATACTGTTATCATGTTACCTTGTTTCCTCTCGCTATCTGAGATGATGAATGTTTGTGCGTTTACTTGTTTTTGTCTGTCTTTCCCATGAGAGTAATCTCTTTGAAGATTTGGGTATGATCTGGCTTCTTGTTCATACTGTATCCTCCAGAGCCCAGAACTGTAAGGGGCATTAAGAGCATTAGTTTAGGGGCACCTAGGTGGCTCAGTTGGTTGAGCATCTGACTCTTGATTATGGTTTGGGTCATGATCCCAGGGTTGTGGGACTGAGCCTCACATTGGGCTCCGCACTGAGTGTAGAGCCCACTTAAGATTGCCTCTCTCTTCCTCTACCCCTCTCCTACTCTCCCTTCTCTCTCTAAATTTTTTTCTTAAAAAGATAATTTGTTTAATAAAAAACACCATTTGATTATAAGCTGACAAAATGCAAATAGAGGAAGTAAGATTGAAGACAGATGATGATACTGAGATTCCTATCCTATAGTCAGTGGGGATGGGGAGTGGATAAAGAATAAAAGTGAAGGGAACTTCTAGAGAGTGGAAGGAAATCTAATGCCTTTCCTGTGTTGAGTGTTACCCATGAGACCCTGGGGCTATACAGGTAAACAAACTGCCATGATCTCTGCCCTCACAGAGTGTGTGTTGTAGCATGTTGTTTGACCCCTTCGTCCCTATTTTAGGATAGGGCAGGGATAAGTACTCTATTTTTTATAGAAAGGGCCAGAGAGTGAATATTTTAGGCTCTGCAGGCCTACCATTTGTGTTGCAAATACTCAACACTGCTGTTGTAGTGCAAAAGCACTACAGACAACACAAAATCATGGCTATGTTCAAATAAAACTTTATTTACAAAAGCAAGCAGTGGGTTTGATTAGCATGTGGGCTATAATTTCACAAACTCTTATAATTTGACAGGCTCTTCTTTTGTATGAATTTCTTTAGACCTATCATATAGAAAAGTAGGCTTTAGAATAATCAGGGTCTTGTATAGAAACATCTAGATTTATTTATTTATTTTTCAATATATGAAATTTATTGTCAAATTGGTTTCCATACAACACCCAGTGCTCATCCCAAAAGGTGTCCTCCTCAATACCCATCACCCACCCTCCCCTCCCTCCCACCCCCCATCAACCCGCAGTTTGTTCTCAGTTTTTAAGAGTCTCTTATGCTTTGGCTCTCTCCCACTCTAACCTCTTTTTTTTTTCCTTCCCCTCCCCCATGGGTTTCTGTTAAGTTTCTCAGGATCCACATAAGAGTGAAAACATATGATATCTGTCTTTCTCTGTATGGCTTATTTCACTTAGCATAACACTCTCCAGTTCCATCCACGTTGCTACAAAGGGCCATATTTCATTCTTTTTCATTGCCACATAGTACTCCATTTTGTATATAAACCACAATTTCTTTATCCATTCATCAGTTGAAACATCTAGATTTATTATTAACCTTAAATCCCCTCTAAAGCTCTTAGGAGACACTGAGTAGACTTGAGCTGTGGACCTGAAGTTCCCATTATTCTTTTGTTTCAGTCCACTAATCAACCAGCTTTTGTAAGAAACCTCACAATTATATGGAGTTGAATGTACTTCACCTGATGAAGGATAACTGAAAATGGCTAAGGAGATGGTGGAATTGCCATAATTGGTAAAGGATAGGATTTCCAGCATCACACCACTGATAGAAAGGAAGAGGATGCAGACTAGTAATTAGTTATCCTGACTGCAGGTTAAGCTAATAACTTGGCGTCACTATGACTTCAGTCAGGGAGGAAAGCTGTGTCCAAGTTTGTAGGCCTTCGTGAAGCATTTTTCATTTAGCTGTTGGCTCATTAGCTTGGACATAAGAAAGGATTTCTAGAAAGAAGATGTCATCATTGTGTGCCATTCTTGCTCTGGGGTGCTTTTGGAAACAACAGCTGTGACCAGAAAATTAAATATTGTTAAGGGAAGAGCGGTAGTTGTTCTGGACAAATACCAAGAGCCAGGCTCCAGGAAACTGGAGACAACAGAATCAAACCTTCAGGTATGTATGCCATTTCTGGGCTGCTCCAAAGGTTGCCTTTGTGGCGGCTGTCCACCTGGTTTCCAGGGAGTCTTCAATTAGGATACTGAGCTGAGCTGATTCAAACCTGTGACCTGCACTGGCTCCATTACCATTAACACACAGAAGTCTTTTGTTATAAGAGGAAGGCACAGAGGGTATGGATGGCTTCACTTCAGGAAAACATACTTGTTTCAGAACGCCAGTTTCTTCTGTACAGAAAGCAACTAGATTGCCCCAATAACATTAACATTAATACGGAACAACAAAAAGCCTACATATCCTGAACTGGGCGTACTGAGTTAATCTTGCTTCCATACCAAGAAATCCTTAAGGCAGCATGCTTCATCCACGAGGGCCATCTCCCTAATTCCTTTTCCTCTACCTCTGTTTCACCTGGACCTGGATTGCACAATAGAGCCTGTGACCCTAAACACAGCCAGCACAAAACACATTTGTTCAGTGGCTCACTGTGCTCTCAGCACTCAGCACTGTTTAAATAATATGTGAGGAATCTACAAATAGTAGGGAAACTCCCATCCCATCACAGTGCAAGGACTATGAAATGCATGGTCCCAGGGAAACATAGGAATAAAACTGACTGTCATGGAAATACCCTTAGGCAGCAGGCAGGCTGCGGTGTGACTTTCACTTACCATGTCACTGAAGGTCCTCAGCATTCCTGCAGAGTTTGTATTTTTGACCACTATTTCACGGACACTCTTACCACCTCCAATGGAAATACCATTACTCACACAAATCTTATGGTGGGAATTCATCAAGATATACTATCTATGAAGTCTGTGGCCAGTCTAGGATATGATATCTAAGTGTTTAATAGATGCCATCTATATGGATTATTATTGCTTGTCCTGTTACAGATAAAGAAATAGAGGCTGAGTGGGTTACAGTGATCAATCCAAGCTACAAAACGTGTCACCATTGGGATGTGGACCCAATGTATCTGGTTCTTTCTCTATTTACAGGAAGGAATAAGGAAAGTACACTGGTCCATCTTCCTTTGTTCTTTGCCTTCTTAGCTTTAGCCTGGAAGTTCCAGAGCTACCTCAAGATTGCTTAAAATTCTACTCTGAGTACTTTATAGAGTATCATAAGATAGATTATATTTTTAAATTTTCTATGCTATGTCTCTATGATACAATATAAAGATAATTCTTTGTATAACAGAATATGGATCTCTTCCTCTAAAAAGTCCTTACTACACTGAATGGATGTTCTGATGTTAGTTAAGCCAATTTCCACTTCCCAGGTAAAGACACTTAGGATCTTCAAGGCATTTGGTGGATCCCATTCTCTGGGTGGTGAGAAGAGCCTGACCGAGATGGTATGTAACATCACCCCTTTCATGGGTCACAAACACACAGCACAAGGTTTTCAAAATGTATGAGCATCCTTGGAAAATAAAAGCATTTCTAGGCATATGATTAACAAGCCAGAAAGGCCATGGCACTTGACAGAAAGGATGAGGCATTTCAGAAAGATAAGCCAAGATGCATTTATGAGCTGAATGCATCCCTCAGCTCGCTTGGCTGTGCTACTTGGTTCATAAACCAGGGATTAAGTCAATTTTCATTTCAACTTTTTCTTTCACCTTTAAGCAACCCCTAAGGTTTCCAGAGAATTTTGTTTGACCTTTAGCTAAAGTTCAACCTCTACCAAGTTACCAATTTTGGATGGTCCCTAGGTGATCACTTAAGACAGATTTCACTATAATTCAAGGAAAAGATAATCCCTGGCCCAAGAGTAAACAAAGGAAGTACTCCCAGTGGTCTCAGGGATGGCAAAAGCTATGGATTTAGTCCTGCTAATGAATTTTAGTGGTATTCTCACTGTGCAATATTGATCATTGAAGTCAGCCTAGATGCATTTGCTGGACAGTGAACCCAGGGTATTTACCTCCATCTGCTCCTAAATGAGGATTCTCTCTGTGCTCCCTTGTAAGGGAAACTCGAGAAAAAAAAAAGATGCAGTCCATGGGAGAAGGTCCTTTGGGAGTTGCCATTTACTTCCACAGTTAGGATGGGAATGTTGAACCCATCAATGGACTTTGGTGCCCAAACCAAGCAGGATATCTTTGCTATAAGCACTTAAGCTCCAAATATGCATTTATCTAACACCTAGCTTCCAGAGACCTCCCAGAAACACTCACAGAGGAAATGTGGAGGGGAGCAAGGGAGAGAAAAATCAGGCTTTTCCAATTTATAGTGAAGAATAGGACTCTGAAGTTGTCTACTTCTTACACATCCTAACTTTGTCTACTAGATCTGCCTGATTCCTAAAGAAGTATATAAAAGTTTTTCAATATGCCTATATATTTATTCAGAGGGGCTTTTCCCTAAAAATATTTGCTTATGTAGTCAACTACTGGATTGTTGTGTGCACATGATGAAGACAGAGTTGCTCCTGTCCACAGAAGTGAAACAGAGCCTCCAGTTTGCATGAAAGCCCATCCATTCTTATTCACAGACTCTACATTCATTGAATAAAGAGAAATTCAATGTCCATCTCATTCATGAATTAGAACTGAATGTCTGCATATACTATTTCTCTAACTTCCCAAATACGATAAGAACATATCAGCCCCTCTTAGTATCCCAGTGGACTGGAAGCATGTTCACTATAGAGGAAGATCTCATAGCTTTCTGCAGATAGTTCAATACCATGATGCCTCAGATTCAGCTTTCTGCATTCTTTCTTATTGATTGGCATACCTCAGGCTATTAGGTTTATTAACTAAATGATAATTTGGGGTGTGTCGGTGAGTATACAAGGAGATAAATGTTTCACAAATAGACTCAAAGCTTGCTGGCAGGAGACATGCAGTGATTTGCAAAGTATTTATCTTTCTGGCATCCCCCCCCCCCCCCAGGAAAAAGTCATTATTGCTACCATCCTCTGAAAACAGAGATGTTTGTTTCCTGGGCAGGCTTGGATACTAGCCAAAGCAGTGGGAAGATTCCTGGAATTTCAATACACCTGCTGGGGTGCTCGGCTGAATGAGCTCCTCCCGTGGATACACCTGATCTGCCTGGATACTCACCCCACAGCCTCTCCTGTCCTCACAGGAGCACTCCAGCAGCCCTACTTGTCTGAGAGAGCAGGGCTTGCTTTTGGCTGCTGTCTTCCAACTGGCTGCCCAGCCTTGCGTCTGATCCCAATACTGTTAAACTCAGAGGAAGCAGTGCTTCCTCACCCTCAACCTCCCTCTCTCCCCTAGTGCACACACCTGTAATGGCACACAGTCTATTCAATGCAAATAATAGTGTCCTGATAGAAGCAGTTGCCCCTCTATAGCCTTCTTTCTCTGCCATCATGCAACACTTTTTGGTGTTGCCATTGTCCTGCCAGGGGTCCTCAAACTCAGGCACTATTGGCATTTTTGGTCAGTTAATGCTCAGTTGTGGGGGGTCGTTTTGTGCATTGTAGGATGTTCACCAGCATCCTTAGTCTCCACCTGCTTGATGTGACTAGCACACCCCTCCCCACCACTTGTGACATCCACAAATGTCTCTGTACATTGCCAAATTTACCCTGGGCATAAAATTACCATGGTTAAAACTGATGCCGTGCCACAAGTGGGAGATAATGTGAGAAACTGAGAACTTCCCAGACCCCATGAGGAACCCAGAGGCACTACATCATTATCAACTCTCAGGCCTAGTTTGCAGACCTCACTGCAGAGGGATCTCAAAGAACAATGAGACCCACAGCAGGATGTAGGAAGGAGGCCTGGGGAGGGCAATAGGGATGAGTTGAAAGATTATGGATTCTTGGCCAAAAGCTGGTAGACCAGGTGGACTGACCTGGCTTTTTCTAAAGGTCTAGAGCCACATCATTTAGAAAACATTTTGAGTACCTGCTATGTCGTTCACTTAATCAATCAAGAAGCTTTATAGATTTCTTTTCCTTCTCTCCCTCCCCACATTCACTTTTCTAGTTTTTGCCACTGTCTTCTTACCTCTGGGTTCTTCCAAAGCCTCCCTGCATACCCTTTCTTCCAGCTTGCTCTTCACAGTCCATCCCTGGCCCCCACCCTCTGCAGGTGAGGGCTCTTTCTGAAATGCAAGTCAGACCATGCCAACCAGCCATCTGCTTGCTTCCCTGGCTTTCTAACCTTTCAGGATGAAATCCAAACTCCTTAACAAGGCCTGCAAAGCCACTCATTTCATTATCTCTTTCCCTGCATTGCATGCAACTTCATGTTCTCACTCCCATGGACCACTTGTGGGACATGTTCCTTTGGAGGTACACAGGTGGTTTTAGGTCACACAGAGTCATGACCTTAAAGCATGCAGAATCTCACAGTGATTGTTTAGTTTCAACATCCCCTTTTCCTTGTGCTCTTTCCAGGACTGTGCTGAGTTTGATGCTCCTTTGTCCTTCACACCTGCTCTAAGGCTTGATGATCTCCCATTTTTTTGTACCAGAAGAGAACAGGCCTCAGGCTCAAACAGCAGCATCCCGATGAAAGTTAATAACACCATTTTATTTTTCATTATGTTTACTTTTGTAGTTGCCTTCTATTTATAGCACATTCTACCACTCTTCTGTTACAAGAATGATACAGCCATTTCTTTTTCCATGAATGTTTTCAGGTAGAAAAAGGAAGTTGATTTGAAGCAACATAAATCACAGTAAAAGTGGTTCCTATACATGGCAGAAACTGTGATTACTGGCTGATATTTGGGAAATAAGGAGGTATTTGAATTTGTACCATGCTCTTTCATATCCCATATTCACCTGTCCCTCAGACAGGCTAAGAACTAGAGGCAGGCAGGGACAGGAGGAACTGGATTGTTCCTTGTAATCATTCATGTGTCCTTTGGAATTTGATGTAAATGTCACCCCACCAAAATCTGAGTCAATGCCTCACCCATGTGCTTCCCTAGCACCCTGGACACCCCTCATAGGCTCCGACATGGCACCTGTAAGTTCTGGGCTTATGTCTGTCATCTTCACTGTGGTTTCCAGTGTCTGGTAAAGGCTTGGCAGAGACAAGATGCCAAATAAATATGTCTTGATTGGATGGATGAAATGGAGAGAAGCACACAATCCTTTTCAAGCCAGCCCCGGGTCTCACCAAGAGAAAGGCAGAATGAGGTGACCAGATAATCCATGTCAGTGAGGATATGAACCCACCTCCCTGGGTGACAGACACAAAAGACCAGATGATGTAAATTACTCGGGGTGCAACTTCCATCTCCCCCTCCATTGTGAGCATGAGAATTTGTAGGTTGCCCCAGCTGGGTCTAGTGCCCAACCGGGGAACATAGCAAAGAACATACAGAAACCAACAGAACATAAGCTTGCTTGTCCCTAGTCTTTCTTTCTACTGGAGCTTTACCTTTACAAATTTGTAGCACTTGAAGGTATGTTTCCCCAGCCACTTCTGGATTGTAACAATTCCTTTTTTTCCTACTGACAAAATCTGATACTTAGCCTGGAGCACTTTCTTGCCAAGGAGAGAACTGTGGCAGACTTGTGACGCATGATAAAATACTACCGTAATGTGGAATAATGCTTTGAAATGTTGCCAGGGTGAGTGTGTATGCAGAATGATTGAAATCGCCTGCAAATACAAATGGTAGCTCTGTGGCTCATCTGTAACCTCAAAGTAGGAAAACTGAGATATTCTTTTCCCTCCTTTGCAATTTGCACAGCCTCTTGTTGGAAACTATGGAGATTATGCCACTGAAAGTAACTGCCATGTTTACTCCACGCACAATTTTTACTAACTAATACGATATCCCTGTATACTCATTGGTCTTCTGAGGGTCCCCTGATATTTTAAGCTGTTGTGTAGTTGTTGTTGTGAATGTCTCATTGAAGTAATCATGTATCCAAACCCAAATTTTTATAGGAGGATGTGGAGGTCATTTGTGCAGTGCAGAAAATGACATCCACTTTGTCCGCCTTAGAAATAAAGGCTTCATAACCAAATGGGATTCAGTCCCCACTACACTTGCCCCAGCCCCCACATAATGGTGAATTCAGTGGAAATGATCAGTAGGTTGGGCTACGTGATTAGAAGAGCCACAACTGTGGGTGTTTGCTATATGTCAGGCATTTTGCCTTCTTTTAGGTAAACTGTATAACATCGAATATAATTAATAGAATTAGCTTCATTTTGCTGTTGAGAAAAATGAGGTTCACAAAGGATAATTTGCTTAAGCTCTCACAGACAATAAGTATCTCAGCCAGGATGGAGCCCTAGGTCTGTGTGATTCCAAAGCTTGAATTTTTTCTATGATGAACAATGTTGAACTAAAGCCAGAACACTGCCTTCTATGAGTTGAGGTCAAATCTTTACTATCTGTGGGCTTTGGACATTACTAGCTGGTTGTCAGGTACCCATAACTAGCTGAATACACAAATCAATGGGAGGTTACTCATGAAGAGCTAGTAGCCTAATGAGAAATTTCTCATGCGCAAAAGCTGACCAAGAGGTAGAAGGAAATTCAAGCCCATTTCAGAGGCATCTGCCTCTTTATAAAAAGTGAAACCCCATTTTCTTTTGCTACAGAGGGACAATAAGAAAATCCATTCACTATATCTTGATTACTTCACTTGTTCTAAGACAGTTACTATGGATTAGGTACTTCCTACAAGCCATAAACCACATGCAGCACTGCATGAAGGATAACATAATCCTTGCAATCCAGTGATAGAGGCGCTATTATTAGCCCCACTAGACAAGTGTGGGAACCGAGGGTCAGAGATTATGTATCTTGCCAAGGTCGGTCAGCTCAGCTGGGATACAAACCCAGATTCTCTCATGGCCAATAGAAGTCATATACATAAGAGTGGGGCATTTTGCCTTGATGGAACCATTTTGATAGCTATCCCGATGGTTGTCAGTCAATTCCCTGGGGCTTCCTGGAAATGCAGGCACTGTGTCCATGGCTAAAAGCACTCCCCTCCCCACCTTACCCTTGCTCTGGGTTCCAGCCCACTGCCTTCTTTCAGGTCTTGAAATTGTTCCTTGGTACCCCAGAGCCCATGCACATGGTGCTCGCTAGCTGGGAACACACTTCTTCCCCCTCCTCGTGTTGTTGTCTGCTCTCCCACCTTCAGATCTCAGCTCCAGGGCCACCTGTTCAGAGGAGCCTTGCCTGCACCTGTGACTTAGTAGCCTCCTTCATTATAGATGAGCACTTTCCTTCAGAGCACTTCTCTGAGTTGGACCCTATTTGTTCAGATGGATCAGTGCCTGGGGCTCCATCTAGACTCATGCTTGTGTTCACAGCATTCAGCCCTGGGCCCGGCTCAGAGGAGCCTCTCACAACCTATTGGTGGAACAATAGGCACTCTGACCTACTAACCATGTCTGCTTCCCCATGTCGATGAGGTGCAAGCAAGGGAGGATGGCAAGCCAACTGACAGTGGGGTTGCGAGGCTAGATCTCCTCTCTGTTCAAGTAATGTCTCAGAATCATGTGCTTTGCTGAGTTAATTTTTACATTTCTTCCCCCATCTCCAAACAGCAAGTAATCTTGCAGATCAATGCCTGGGACCAAAGAGACTTATGGAATGTTAAGATTATGCACATAAACGTACCAACTATGACAGCCACACTGAGAAGAATAGTAATATTGTACCAAGCGATAGTTTATCAACCTTTGCCACTTATGAAATTCACAGCCAATTTAATTAAAAATATAACAGCTCTGAAAGCTGCTAAAATGACTATGACAATAATCAATCATTTTGTAATAGTGTTGAAGATCCATTAGGGACGTTGCACTGGATGCCAACTTTTTTTAAGCCCAGATAGTAGGGGCATTTCATTCTGCACAATTAATGTCACTGCATTAAAATATTGACTATCTATAAAGAAGAAAATACCAAACATCTTTATAACCCACATTTTTTTATGGGCAAAACTTGCTTAGAAAGGTGCTTTGAATTTATTTGTTATAAGCTACACATTTCACATTCAGAAAATTAAAATGGTTTCTACTGACTAACTCATTTAATCATTTACTTGATTTAATGAAAACCGCTATGCATTTTTCTCTTTCTGTTGCTAAGATTAATGCTTTCTGTTCATTAGCAATCAAATATTGCAGGAAGGTTTACATCTTATTCTCACTTAACTCACTGCCTTTTATTTCAAAAAATTCTAATAGAATTTAAATGGTATCTTTTAAATCATTTGGGAATTTTTCTCCTAGTAACTCACTTTGTCTTGTGGAAGACACATTGCTAGCTTTGACACTGAGACATTTATCCCCAACTTCCTTTTCGAGTCTCTCTTTCTTGGGGGGGATGGTGGGGGAAGGAGGAAGTATATATATACATATGTATATATATATATATATACACACACATATACATATATATGTATACGTACATATACATACATATACATATATATGTGTGTATATACACACACACAGATACACACACACACACACACACACACACACACACACACACACACACATATATATATAGGACAGGGAGTCGAGACTTCAGAAAAAAATATGTACCTAGCTTCCAGGGCCCCTAATTCATTAATGCATCAGCAACGTTGTAGTATCCCTTAAAATTCTGATTAGAAGGGCTCTTTGATTTATTAGTGGGCCTTTATGAGCTACCTTGGAAAATGAACCCATTAAAAATGTTAACCATAAGAAATCTGGCTTTCATTTAATAAGGAATCGAAGCCACTGGGTACAAGAGAATCCAGGCAAACATGGCACACTTCTGCCATCCCTCATAGAGAGGCTCCCGTTGCAAATGCCATTTCATTACAGCTGTGTCATCTGCACATGTGGCCTCATATCTGCTCTCCATTTCGATTTTCAGGTGTGTACAAATGGGCAGGTAAATTCCACTTGAAATACCTACAAGGGCAGATTCTACAATGGAATCTTTTTTACGATCAGGATGGTTACAAAAGAGTATAATCAATTTCAATTACTAAATAATAGAGTCAGTAGTTTAAGAGCACCATGCCAAGTTTTCCATTCCTATCAGGACAAAAAAAAATGTTTGTTGACCCCCAAAATGCTTGACAGGAGGAAATAACAAAAGGTAGATGATGGTGTTTATACTGAATGTAGATACAGTGGTTTAAGGACTTTGGGTATAAAAATATAAGCATTCAATTGGGAACACTAAGAGGGTGAGGGTAAGGACAAAGGAAACTTTTGGGTAGTAAGAAAATGATGTATTTTAAGGTGATACTCAATAAGCCATCTAAGTACAGGAGCAGACATGTCCCTAAGTTTTACTATTTCAACGTGTTTTCTGCTTTTCTTGTGTGCATGCATGCATACGTGTGTGTAAACGAATTTATCTGCCTTCCTCACTGCGTTATGTGCTATTGATTGGTTATGGGAGAGGGATGTAAGAATCTTCTTTTCCATGTTATGGTTCAGGAAACTGAAATGCAAGGCATAGGTATACTTTGACACTAGCATAGTGATCTTTCCTTCTTAAGCACTCCTAAGGATAGCTGTTTTATCATTTGTGCAATTATTAAGTGCTTGTCACTGTTCTAGACTGTAATATACATGAGAAGCACAGCAGCTTCTGTCTTGTCCATTACTGCAGCTCCAGCACTAACTTGGCTGGTAGATGCTTCGTGAACTTCTTTTGAATGAATGAATGATTTTCCCAGGTCATTTACTATTGGAGCATTAGCCAAAGCAGGAATAAATTACAGGTTACTCTCCTGTTCTATTTGTGACTTTCTATTTACCCTGTGACTCTGTTCAAATACCAACCCCTCTGGGACGCAATTCTGAGCTTTCTCCCTACTTTTCTGGGCTCCATTAATGCTTTACACCCATCCCTCTGTGTTTTGTATACACAGCTTTCCTTCTGCAATCTGTGTATGGCACCCCTTTCCCTTGTAAGAAACTATTGTATTCTTTGTGCTTGGGATGGAATTGTTTCTACATGGCCTCACACATGGACCAGGATCTAGATCTGGTTGCTCAGAGCACCCTATCCCTCTGGCCATGGTTCCTGGTTCAGCAATGGGTATGTAACTCAAGTTGGACCAGAGTTTTCTGTGCAAAATTTTAATAAGCATTGCTGGGAAAAACAATCGTTCCACTATAACCTAATAGGATGTAATCCTAATTAATCTAATCTAATGTGAACTGCTGGTATTCACATTACCTTCCTTGGGAAGAAGCTGTGTGAAAGAAGTAGAGAGACACGAAGTGACATTGCTTATGCTTCCAGATCCAGCCATGCCTGAATCAACTCTACCATTAGAATTTCAGTTACATGAACAAATAAGTCCTTCCTCCTTCCTTGAAAGAATTTTGATTACTGACCATGGCTTCTTGAGAGCATGGGCTAACTCCCTTCTATATCCCCTGCCCTTAGTAAAAGCTTGTTGAATGATAAACCAGCCTACTTCTTAGGGCAAGGACATCCCCAGGTGTTTGGGGAGTAAGACTATCAATAAAAGCTAAGGGGCTTTGTATCTTTTGGATCAAACTCTCATAAAAGAAGGAAGAGATAATACAGACACTCTGGATGTGGAGGTGTCAATGTCAATTGTAAGAGAAAGAGTAAGGTGCTCTGCCAGATAAAGAGGATCTTACAGCAGCTTACAATAAGACAGTGGGGACCATGCCACTACACAATGGATTTCACATTTTGGCATTCCTACAGTGACTAGGTCTCAATAATTATGCCAGCATTTCTGTGGCAAATGGAATTAACAATCCCACATGCTTTGGAAATGTTAAATTGTTAATAAGCCCCTTAGAGCTTTGCTTCTTCTTTGAACTCCATGACTGGTTTTGGGCCACAGACAAGTGTACTAAACCATCTCAATTTGAGCTGGTAATTGAGGGCCTCTCAAAGCCTGCCCAGAAGAGAATGTCTTCCACTGTGAGGAGAAACAGATGATATCGACGTTTGATTTTTGTTTTTAAATCTAAGGCCTGGCCTTAGATTTGATCCAAAAGATACAAAGCCCCAAGAAAACGTCCTTCTGCAACTATTTGGAAGGTGAAGGTTTCAGGTACACCCTCCCCATTATCCAAAAATCTACACTTGTGCTAAGCTTAAGAATCACCCAGACCTGAATTTAAATCCCAGATTTGCTACTTTTTATTTTTATTTTTTTTGGCTGGAGGACCTTGATAATTTAATATCCATGAGCCCTTGCGTTCTCATGTATAAAGCCAGACTCTATGACTTTCTCACAGATATTTTGTGAAGATTAAATCAGATAACTGATGTTAAATGCTTAGCAAGAACCTGGTACATACTAAGAGCTCAATATGCATTAGCTATGATTGTGATGGCAATGATCATTTAAAGCTTTTAAGCCAAACTTTGCAATGCTGAGTGCCTTATTAGCCATGAATTAACATCTCAAGTGTATCTGTCCACCTGTCATCATTTCTTCATGTATGCTCATACTAGCATCATGTCAATTTCCCTTTATTTCTGAAGCATTTATTCTTTTTTGTTTCTCTAGGTCTGAACTCCTGTGAAAATCTGATTGTGTCTGGGTGATGAGCCCTTCTCCCAACCTCCTGTAGCAGCTTATGTGTTTCCTGTGAACCCACCATACCTCTTTCCTACCACACCATGATCGCCCATTTACTCATTTCTAGAATCTTCCTGATTACAAAGGAGGCTCTGGGAGGTCAGGGACTGTATCTGCCCAGATCACCATTTTATTTCCCTTGCTTAGCTCATTGCCTGGAAGATAATAGGTGTTCAATATTTACTGAATAAATAAATGAAAATCAAAAAGCTTTCCCCTGGCCCCTTAAATATTTCTCCTATATTGCAGCTTTTGCATCTCATTTAAGGGTCTATCTGGGGACTCCAGCGTAAGAACTTCTATTTTAGATGGTCATTACAAACAAAGAAGGGGAATTTGCAGGCTAAATAAAGAAGCAGCCATTCTTCATTACAGGCCAGAAGGAATTTGCACATCAAGTGTCTGTCTCCAGAGGGGAAGGGCAAAGCTGGTGTTGACACGGTGTTACAGATGAAGGGAAGCTGTGTCCAAGTCCCTCATGTGCCTTAGATGACAAGGAGAGCCAGGCCTTGCCCAAGGTCACATGGCTAGTGCCAGAGATAACTGGAGCCTTCCAGCTTCCAGAACAACACTCACCAAACCCTCCCCTCCCCACTCCTATGCTGCCTACCAGAAGCACAGTCATTGCAAGAATTCAGTGAAGGCTTCCTTCAGAGCATGGCCAGAGAATAATTTAAGGAAATGCAGAATTTACACGACCTTGGTGAGATTAGGGGACAGGTCTTTCCAAGAAGGATTTGATTCAAGTTGATAAAACCTTTGGAGGGAAGTTATTGCCTTGCTGCCTCATTTGAAAGAGGAAACCTTTCTATTTCTTTGTCCTTAATGGGGGCATAACTTCAGAGAGAAAAAGACCTGGTGCTTGAGAGCAAGCCCAATGAAGGCAGCAATCCTGTTTTCTTCCTCATTCAGTTTCAGCAGTGCCCTCAGCCCTGGCCTGGCCCACGAGAATCCTCAAGAACAAGGCAGACACAGGCCACAGCACTTCTGAACTGCATTTCACATTAACATGAACCCTTGGTGAGCATGGGACACAATTCTGGAATCTATTAATCTCACTGCCACATATGCAGGATGTTTCAGATGAGCTCAGCCAGAGATCTGCAGTATTGGTGTTGTTTTTAAATCAGGAAAAAAGAAACTCACACTCTCTGTCATGCCAGATGCTCTATCAGATAAATATCACACACAGTTTTTTAGAGAAATATTATGTGATTTGAGAACATCTGCAATTCTCTAGAACATACTGTTATCAGAATCTGACTTATACTAAATATCACACATCAGACTTTCCTTCAAAGGTCTTGCACTAAATTTGTCCACTGCAGCACAAATGTCTCCTTCTGAAACAGTATCAGACAGAGTTAAAATGTGTCAGCTCATTAGCATTACCACAAGTTGATTTCAGATGTACTCATGTTATCAATAACCGAGTTTTTTCCTGTTTCAGAAATGATGAGTACAGAAGAGATCTCCCCAATTGCTACTTTGGTTTGCAATGGGTGTTACAAATTCAAGACATCATTTGTTCTTAGATTAGCATGAGCGCCACCCCCCCCACCCACTATTTACAGGGTGCAGAGGAAAATACCAGGTGCTGTGTTAAGAACTTTGCAAACTATCATGTCCTCAAGAGTCCTCTGAGACAGCTACTATTAACTTGCATGTCAGGGCACCAAGGCCTAGTGCCCACATGACACGGTTTGTGGGGCACATTTATTGTGCGCTAGGCACCCTCCTATGTGTTTAATTATATCTCATTTCATTCCACCAAACACTTTGAAGTCAGTGCTGTCATAGCCCCTGGATTACAGTTGAAGAAACTGTCACAGGTCTCCAACTCAGTCCTAGTTTACTCCCAAACTCATGCACACTCTTTCATTTGACAATATATGTGAGGGTCCTTTTTTGGTGAAGTTAAATCTCCTGGACTCTGTCTTCCCTCTCTGGATGATCTTGGGTAAGCTCTAGTTAATCTTCCTGTGGCTAAGTTTCCGCCTTTGTAAAACAGCATAATAACAGTAACTACTCAGAAGGTTGAGAGAATGCAGTGAAAGCACTTAGCACAGTGTCTGGCATATAGACATTACTCAGCAGACTGCAGGTATTGTTAATGATAATGACAACAGCTCTTATTATTTTTATGAAAATAATGCTACCTCAGAAAGTATATAGCGATTAAAACAAACCAAAACAGCACAATGAGGGTGAATTTAATTGTGTGTTAAGGACTATGTTCAAAGAGATGTCCCCACCAAGAAGAAGAGAGCTCCATTCAATCAGAAGTGGTGGCCGTAGACCCTTATCTTTCTCAGCGTTGCCCGCGGGGGTGATACCCCCTCCTACGCTGCATCACTGCCATTCTCAGACCTCTGACAAAGCCCAAGATCATTCAAAAGAGGATCAAGAAGTTCATCTGGCACCAGTCAAAATGATATGTCAAAATCGAGCACAACCGGCGGAAACCCAGAGGCAGTAACAGCAGGGTATGAGGAAGATTCAAGGGCCAGAGCTTGAGGTTTATGCTCACAATGTCTCTTCCAAGAACAAAGCCATTGTGGAAACAAACCCAGCTGGACATCAGGGTCACCAATCCAATGCCAGGCTATGCGGTGAAAAAAAATAAATAGCGTATGTGCACATCTCATTTGTGTTAATAAAACCATAAAACTGCCATCTGGCAAAAACAAAACAAAACAACAACAACAAAAAAAACTAAATGGTGACTGGAAGGCAAGCCTTCTCTTTTTAGCTCCAACGGGTTTATATACCTATTTCCTTGCAGGAAGCTGTGCATTATTCAAGTTTTGTATGACACACAATGAACTTTTCTTCATTTCTGTCTCTCTCAGAATCTCTACTGAATGTCCTGCCCTGTGGTCCTTGTATATGTTCCAGTCCTTGGCTGTGGGGAGGAGGTGGGGACAGGGAGCCACGCATAGGAGTGTGCACTGACAGCAAGACCTGGTTTGCTCTAGTTTGCATTCAAGACAAAACTGTGTCCAGTGACTGGGTAGATGTTGCTGTGGAGGCCAGCCACAATGTCTCCACTCTGTGCTCAATGTGCACTGGGTTGGGTTGCTCTGTACTTAATGCTCTCTTCTAGGTGTCCAATAAAAGAAAATTAAAATCCAAACCCCTTACCCTGGTCCTGCATGATCTGGCCCCAGCCTACCTCTTTCCTTCTCCCCCAAGACCTATTCTCAGGTATCTCTTGAACACACGGGACTCCTTCCATCCTCAACCTTTTGCATCAGCTTTTCTCCCTCTGCTTCTGTTTCACATTTTGTTCCCAAGAGTCTTCATCATGGATCCTTCTTCTGCTGGATTTCTACTCAAATGTCAGTCTTCAGGGAGAACTTCCCTGCAACTCCCTGAACTAGTGAAGCTATGTCTATCCAATTATTTTCTTCATAGTATCCATTGCTACCTAAAATCATCTTATTTATTTGTGAGTTTATTATCTGTCTTCACCAGAATGGAAATTCCTTGAGGGCAGAGACCAGGCCTGCTTCGCTTATTGCTGATTATCTTGTGCCTGACACATAGAAAGTGCTCGATAAATACGTGTAGAATGAAAGAATGAAAGCCTGACAGAGCAATCAATAGAGCAGGAGTCAGGAGCTGTGCCTTTTCATTCTAATTTACTCCTCCTCACCAGCTATATGCCCTGATTTAGTACCGTCCTTACAGAGTCTTGGGATTTGGTCTGCTAACTAGGACTGATAAGTTTCTCCTTTGCTCACAGGATTTCCCTGATGAGCAAATGAAATTCATATGTATTTGTCTAGGAGCACACTTTATAAATTGTGACTATCAAGGATACAAAATAGGTTTCAATTCCCATGTCAAGTCTTAGAAGACAGGTTTATCTGAAGCACAGGCCCGAGATAAATCCCAGATTGCATGGCTCAGTGAGAAAGGGTGCAGCAATCATTTAGTGATGTCTGCCTTGGAACAGGGAGAGGGAATTAGGGACAGGGGTGTCACTTATTTGCTATCTGTGCCAAAGAAATGTCAAATATTAGAAGGCAGAGATTGATAATGTAGAAACAGCTTCCTCACACTTTCAATAGCAGTATTTCTGGACAGTTGGGTTTGATATTTTACTCTCTTCCCTCTGTGCTATTTCAATTTATTTCACTGACCATATTAGTTTTGAGCTAAAAACTCATTTGTAAAAACCTCCTCAAAGGTTCTATCATATATTTAATATCATTGTTAAAATGCCTTTTATTTTAATGTTTATTTTTGAGAGAGAGAGAGAGAGAGCACAAGCAAGGCAGGGGCAGAGAGAGAGAGAGAGAGAGACAGAGAAACAGAGACACAGAGAGACAGAGAGACAGAATCCAAAGCAGGCTCCAGGCTCCGAGTGGTCAGCATGAGGCTCAATGCAGGGCTCAAGCTCATGAACTGTGAGATCATGACCTGAGCTGAAGTTGAACACTTAGCCAACTGAGCCACCCAGGTGCCCCAGTAAAATTCTAAATTATTTGTGGATGTCATCCCAAGAGACAAGCATTAAGAGCAAGGAAGCAAAAGCTGAAGTTTCCCATGTAGGGCAGTATAACTCACTCACCGCAAAGTATCCTTTTGGTATTAGAAGTATCTTAAATAGTGAAAGGCAAATACGTTCAATGAAGCAACAATATCATTGATATTTCCTCATATAAAGGGTGTGTGTAGTTCAGGAACTCTCCTTTTTTACCCCTTGGTAACCAACCATGGCACTCCCTCTGATGCTGCTATTACATAATTTTGAAGGCGGTGAGACAAATTTTAATTCATTTAATAATTAGGTCAATAAAAACCATTATAGCTGAGAGCTCCATTAAAAGTCCATAATGTTACCTTAATGGGGGAAAAACTAATATAGTTCTGTTGGAATTTTTCCATGAAATTAATATTAGAGAATTTTAGTGGGCATCTTAAATAGTTTAAATAGACATTTTTATTAACAGAACTAATCATGGAATTAAAACAAATGAAAATTGTTACATTTGCGATGATAAAGTACCCATGTTCGCAGGATTTTATCAGGCCTGTTCCTGTGAAGAACATTTACTATCACAAGTATATTAAACTTGCCTGGAAAGCTGCTCATGGCCCTTCACAGCTGCCAACCTGTGTTTTGGTGATTGCTTCTTGAATGCTATGGTTCCATTTCTTGGAGCCTCTCTGCTGGGAAACATTTCAAAGCAATAGCCCCCCAGATGAAAAGGCTTCTCTCAAGTCTTCTCTTTGATGTATAATATTAACCCCCTATAGGGGGTTAAGAGCTACTACATCTGAAACTGCTCAGAAAGACCTAAGACACAGAAGGGGTTGTGTCTACACTGCCCACAGATGTTTGATCACCTCTGTGTCGTTGGCTTAATCACTCAAGGTCGAAATCAAGGTGAACTAAAGTAGACTTAAGTACAGGTTATGTGATTTGGGTAAGTTTTGACCAGGAAAGCTAGATAGTGGGAGGGAAGAAGATTAAACCAAGGGCTCAATTCCAGGGTGCCTGGGTGGCTCAGTTGGTTAAGCATCTGACTTCAGCTCAGGTCATGATCTCGTGGTTCGTGGGTTCAAGCTCCGCATTGGTCTCTGCGCTGACAGCTCAGAACTTGGAGCCTGCTTCGGATTCTGTGTCTCCCTCTCTCTTTTCCACTCCCTGCACTCTCTCTCTCTCTCTCTCTCTCAAAAATAAATAAACATTAAAAAAAACAAAACCAAAAAACCATGGGCTCACTTTCTGTTCACATGAATCCTATGATTTTGGGAGTTATTCAAACACACAAGTCTCCATGTATGGCTGCATCATTGCTACTTAGATACTAGCAACTATTTTCATAATCAAACATACCAGATAAGGATTCAAGGTGATCAATACTGACCAAAGGTCAAGGCTACAGACATGCTTAGAAATATTATACATTAATGGACATTGGCTGATACACACACACAAGTAGTGGCTGGAGTATGTGAGGACATGCAAACAGCATGGGATTTTGGAATGGGAAACCCTGCATTTAATCTCAGCTCTTTTGCTCCCAACAGCATGACCATGGGCAAGTCAGCTAACCTCTCTACTATTCAGTTTTAGCATGTGGAAAATGGGGATTGATGGGGTTTTTGGTGGTTGGAATATTTGAAAGAGATTATGGATGAAAACTACCTACTGCCATGGCCAACAGAGAGTAAGGGTTATTCTTTAGTGGAAAGAGAGACCTCTCAACATGCACTGGGGCAATTCAAGGTGTTCTTTCCCAGACACATTTAAGGTATAAATGGGAGGCCTTGTCTAAACCCCAGCTACACTGGTGTGCTCTCAGCAAGGCTTACACATGGCCAGCCAGGCTAATTCTAAATACCAGAGGAAAGAGGCACATCTTTGCAATTCCTTCATTTCCTTCCCTAGGAAGATTCCCATGGATTAGAAACACTAGGAAATCTATGAAGATATATCTATTTAACTCAGTTCTAAATGGTGTCTGTTGGAAAATGTCATTCTATGGTATAGGAATCTTCCTTTGACGGCTTATGTAGGCGGATGTGTGCAACGTTTGCAACTGATTAGTATTTCAGGTGAAAAGGCACAGACAGGCACAGTAAAAATGAACGAAGTCATTGGATCTTCCGGACTCCTAATCAAGAGTTGGTGCCTGACAAAGCTGAGACAGTTCATATTGGTCATGGTTATAATGCCATGCAAAATGGAGAAGGAATGCTTTCCAAAAAACATTGGTTAATGGCAAAATACATGCACTTCCTTTCTCAAGGTCTATGATTTTCAAACAGATGGGGGTAATCTGCGTGGGTTATTTTGTGCCTGGCAAGTAGAAGGGAAAAGGTAGAAATCACAACAATTTGAAGTTGTTACTAAAGATTCACATTTTGAAACCAATGGGACACTTTGCCCTAAAATAAATATATCCTGTGAAAAAGAAATCTTGATAGCAAAAAAGCATAAAAGAAAATACTAGGGGCACCTGGTGGCTCAGTAGGTTGAGCTTCCAACTTTGGCTCAGGTCATGATCTCATGGTTTGTGGGTTCGGGCCCCGTGTAGGGCTCTGTGCTGATAACTCAGAGCCTGGAGCCTGCTTTGGACTCTGTGTCTCCCTCTCTCTCTGCCCCTCCCCCACTCGTGCTCTCTCTCTCTCTCTCTCTCTCTCTCTCTCTCTCTCAAAAATAAATAAACATTAAATTTTTTTTTTTAATTAAAGAAAAAAAAAGCATGGGGGGTGGGGCACCTGGGTGGCTCAGTTGGTTGAGCGCCTGACTCTTGATTTCAGCTCAGGTCATGATCTAACCGTTTGTGAGTTCAAGCCCTGTGTCAATCTCTGTCTGACAGTCCAGAGCCTGCTTCAGACTCTGTGTCTCCCTCTCTCTCTGCCCTCTCCCTCCACCCCCTCCCTCAAAAATAAATAAACATTAAAAAAAAACTTAAAAAAACCCTGAAATCATTCCAAAAACTATTTTTGGAGGGGAATGTTGGAGAGAACTGACTCATTTTGCAACTTCTTTCATTTAGTTTGTGATATTATTGGGCATTAACTTGAGATTCACTATTCCTGTGGCAAGTACTTACTTTTGCTAAAATTACCAAATATTCTCTGGAACAGAGAATCTTATCAGAAAATTGATCTTTAATACATAAAGGCATCTTGCAAGAAAAAAGTCCCTTTGGGGGGATTTTTTTTTAATGGTTCACTGCCAGCCTTTCACAGTCTCATGGAAATTTGGAGATTGCTCAGATATTGTTTCCATAGGAAGAGGGAAAAGGGAACAAAGAGAGACATAATACTTGTGACTTTAGACGCTACTACCATTTTCTGGTTTATTCAGTGAGGGCAGCAGAGGTTAATAACAAGGAAGTAAAAACCATTCAGGAATACAAAATTATTTACAAAAAATCAGTTTGTGTATTGCCTTTTTTTTCCCTGTGACTCTGACAATTGCCAAGAACTGTAACTGTACTCACTCAGTATTATTTAAATTAAATTATCAAATGCAAATGCTAAATGTGAACCTCTCAGCAAAGCACTGGATTATAACACCACATCCTCTATTCAGACTAAAAGCTGATTACTGGTTCTGGAGCTATAAACATGTCAGACAATAATTTAATTGCTTTGCAGGTAAAGGAATATGCAATATTCTTGTTCTCATTCTGGAACTCAGTGCAACTCTTTAATACAACATAATGATCATAAACATACACAGAGTCTTCACTTGACACGTGCTTTATGGTAAAAAGCAGCTATAGCAAATTTCAGCAAAGCTCAAGGAACCAGGCAGTGCCAGATTTTTTAAACACTAAGCAAAATGGGTTTCTCACCAAGCGGCCCAGGCTTTTACTCTGGTTCATAAAGATGCATTTTCAAAATGGGTTAAAATCTATAATGAATTTCAGGTGCAAAGGACCACCTTCTAACAGCTAATTTGCTTCCTGCCTTCAGCTGAGTTGTTAACCAGAGGCAGCCAACATGTGTACCCCCTTCTTGGGCCACCGGTGAACACAGATGTCACAATCAATACTCATTAACTATAAAATCAGGATCAGAGGAATACTCAGGAAAATAGGGAGGGTCTAAAATGTAACCAGGAGGACTGTGTAAGCACGTTGTGAGCATTCCTTGCTCAGTGTTAAACCAAAACCAGAAAGAGGTGGAGCAGGAGGGGAAGAGGGGGAGAGGGAGAGATGAAGAGAGGAGAGGGACTGACATTTCTTGACTTCCTTTGTGGAACTCTCCATGCATCAGCGCACAACATTCCCAAGGATCATAAGAGGCTGGCAGAACTGTTTGCACCTTGCCGATGAGAAACCAGAGGCTCAGAGTGACTCATCTATTACCATTCAGTCAAAAATGGCAGAGCTAAAGCACAACTCACCCTCATCTCCCCCTTTCTCACTTGCCACAAGAGGTGTTGAACATTTCTTTGCAAACTGAGGATGAACAGGAGACCTTTGAGTCTGGGGTCCAACTTGAATACTAGACACCCACTAAATGCTATCCAGAAACTACTCTATAGAATTGCACATTTGGGCCTGCCATTTACAGCATGCTGCTATGCTAACTCCTCTGGCCCAACACCTGGTGAGCACTATGTGTCAGGCCCATGCTACTTCTGTGCTCATGTAATCCTCACAGGAACCCCATAATCCTTTAGGAAGCACCCATCCTTTTATCCATGGTGCATGTAAGGCTGCCTTAGATGACTCACACCCAATGGAATCATGGCAGGATGTAAATGTGTGTCTCTCATTTTCTGCAATGTACTACTTTTTAACAATTTCTTTTGATGGTTATATTATTATTTTTTACATAATAAAGAATGATTTTTTGGAAATAGGCTAGATGCGAATGCAAATCCACCAATATATGAGGCATAGTTAATTCTGGGTGGTAAGCACATGGATGATTGTTATTTTCTTCTTTGTACATTCTGGATGTTTGGTTTCCATAAATAAGTGAAAATGTACTCTTTAAAAAAAGAAAAAAAATAGCAGCTCTTCACTACTGCTGCAGTGAAAGCAGAATAGTTTTTTTATTAAATAGTAGGAAGAACCAATACTTATTAAATACTCTATATCGATGCCAGGCGTAACACCTGGCATCTTCTATGCTCGACCCCATCAATTCCTTCTGACAATTCTGGAAGGCAGATTTCACCATCCTCATTGTACAGATGAGTACAGTGAGGTTCCAAGTGGGTAAGTGACCTGCATGAGGTCACTGGAGCATCTGGCCTCCACTGACTTCTCTGGCCTAAAGTTGCATGCTGGTCCCCCCACGCTTGCTCATGCCCTGGGCTCCGGCTCCCAGGATTCTTGCCCTTTCCTGACCACAAGCTCCAGGTTCTCAGGTCCATACCTTTGCTTACTCCCTCTCCTCTACGTGAGAAGCCCTTGTCCTGCCTCCATTCATTTTCCCAAGGCCATATCAAATATTGCTTCTTCCACAAGTTTCCCTGAGACTCCTGGCTGCCAGTCACCTTTGCCTTTCCCACATTCTCCTCAGGGTGTGCCAGAGTTTGCTAAGTGGCAGTTTCCAGGCTGGTTCAGGCCCTCTGAATGCTTTGCATGGCTTGTTCAGTGTTGTCAATACTCACAAATTGAGAGATTTTACACAAAGCATTCTGTATATCTAGTGGCTCTGGCCCCCCAGTTCCTGCTTTGCAATAATTAACTGTAACTAAATAACCATTATGCTATTTAGATATGAAGGACTTGCTTGGGCTCTTATAAGCCTTCTGTTAATCTCAGTTCCTACCCTTGACACATTTCCCTTGCTCATTGCTACTGTCTGGCCCCTGAGGACATGTATGTTTAAGGCCTTGAATTAGAATTTGCCTTGGATTGTTATTTTGGAAGTATTTTGCCTCTTTACCCATCTACAAACCCATTATCTACAAACCCATTATATGTTTGGTGTTCCCTCCTTCCCACCACCCAGCACAAAGAAGGTGCTCAGTGTAGGCCAGAAAACAGTCAAGTCACTATTGCCATAATCTCAGGGAAATGATGGTGGTGGTTGTTTTCTGGATTAGAAACAATGAAAATAGATTCAAAAGAATCTCTCCTCCAAAATTATAGCCCATATTTATTTCTTTTAATACTTTCCATCTTGAACTGTAATAATATGGATCTACTTCTTACGTATTCTACTAGATCGTGCCTTCCTTAAAACATGTTGGGTGCAATACTTGCCCTGCAATATCCCCAGCCCAGCCTGGCAGCATGGCTCACACAGACTAGGCACTGGATGAATGTCACTTGTAGGACCACAAACCCTGACCCTGAAACCCAGCATTTCTGTTTCTGCTACATTTAAAGCCAACAAAACTCATGTCCTTTCCCCCCACTCATTAAATTAAAAGCTCAATACATTAATGATCTGAATGAGAGTCAAGAGTCTATGATAGTCCTCCCAGTTTACAGACAGGGGCAAGATCAATTTTCCCCAAGTTGTAGGGTGAAAAAGAAGACTAAAGACTGAAGACTTGAAAGCCATGCACAGGGCCAGGCAAGGTTTCTGTGTTCATGTCATCTCAGGGTCCTCATTAGTGACCCTGCTCTCCTTGTGGCGAACTATAGTGCCTGCATTGATGAGAGACCTGTGAGCTGGCTCCCCCTGCATTAATAGTCCCTGCCTATGATTTGGCAGTCATGCAAGTCTCATTAGAGTGTAGCACACGCAGTTGCAGAGGGCCTCATTTTAAGAAAATACTTTGCATATGAACAAAGGTGGAAGGATGTCAGGCTTTTAAAGAGAATCTCCATCCCACTCATCAGTTAGCCAAGTTATCTGGAGATTCTGTTAAGTGAAGAAGCTCTTGACCTTTGCAAGTTATCAAAGGTGACCCAACAAAGCAAAGGGGCTTTGTTCCCCCCTTTTCTTTTTCTCCGTTGCCTTGGACAACCAAGCCTGAACAAAACAGCATCAGGGAGACTGTCATGTAATAACTCCCTTTTTTGCTTCAGCAAGGGACATCTGAAAGAAAGGATTTTTTTAAATGAAGAATATCAGAATGAAAGAAGGCACAAGAAATCTGACAATTCAGGGCACACAGATTCTGAGTAGTGATAAATGCATGCAGGGACTGATTTTCGGGGTTAGGTCTTTAAACATTTTTAAGTAGCAGCTTGGCATCAGTTAAGATATGAATATTCTTCATTGATGTGGCTTTATTCACAAAATATCCTGCTTCCTTGAGCAGGAAGGGGGCCACAAAGACATCTCACAAAGTTACCATCAAATCCGGTTGTATCTGTATCTCTAATTCTTTTGGGGAGAGAAGGAAATCATAGAACCCACCAGAGGGGCTCATAGCTTCACGTGCACTTAAATCCAAGCAGGGGTCACTATGGCTTGGTCAAGTTTCAAAATATTTAAAAGACCACACATTTTCTGCACCGTAGCATTTTAGGGTCCATATCTGTCTGCCTCCTTATCCCACATATCTGGGTTTTTCCTTAAGGAATAAAACACTGCCATCTTGGTCTCATAGAGCTCTCCTCTTTGTTGACTCTTCCAGGAACTGGTAAAAAGCAGGTCATGTTCAGGGGCTGTCCCAACCTAAAAAGGCTGGAGTGAACTGCCCAGGTCAGCTGTACTCTTATGTTTTTGGGAAAACCATTCTTTTCTTTCTCCCAGGTTGATGGGCTCTGTAAAGACTAGTATTTTCTTACTATTAAAGTGATCTAATCTTCGAGTCTGGTGTGGGCTTAAGGGAGGGGAGGCAAGGAGCTAAGGAAACCATTCGGTGTGCTTTGCTTCTGTCTGTAGTAAAGAAAGATTCCTCTTCTGTCTAGCTTGAAGCAGTGGAAATCTAGCTTAGAGCAGTGGAAATAGGGCATTAAATCAAAGACTCAGAGAGTGCCTTTGTGTGATTTCATGATCTGTAGGCACCTAACCTTTCAGATCTTGTGAAGGAGAGATAAGGGCTAGTGACTCATTGGACTAGTATTTAGGTGATTCTTACCCCTAGTTTTTCTATTTCCTATAGGAATATTAAAAGTGATTTAATGCAATTCATTTTGAAGATGAAACATGGGGGTCCAAAGTTAGGGAGAAGATCCATCCAAGGCCACAAAATTCACACTGTTCTTGCAATGTCCTGTACTTATATTAGACATGTCCACTGTCCCACCATCCTCAATTTGCCAGGCATGGACTCCAGCCTTCTATTTATTCTTTTTCCCCATGCTACAACATATAAATCTTTTAGGGTTCTTGCCTATGTCTTGCTTTCCAAGGAGGTCAGATAATGATCAGAGGTTAGATTGAGGCCTAAAAGTTGACTCTTTAGGTCTCTTGCCAGCTAACGCAGTTGATGTCCTGAGTTTTATGCATTCATTTTCATGTAGATTTTGTCATATGATTCTTACAATCAAAGAGGAGTGGGAAGGGTACATCTGCAGAGTACCACACCACATGCTATGCTCACTATATAGTTAAGCTTCATTTAAGTCCCCAAAAAATATGCATTTTACAAATAAGGTAGCTTATAATAATGAGGCACAGAGAGGCAAAAAACTTGACTATGGCTGTAAGTCTGGTATATGAAGGAAACTGAACCCAGCTCCTGGATCTCCAAATTGTATGTTCTTTCCAATGCTTCATCTTACTACTATAGTCTGACTAGTCATGGCTTCATCAAAATCTTTCATGTGAAGCTTCTAAATCCCTAGTGATATTTCCAACCAGTGTGACTTTTTACCCACTTGCCTCTCACCCATGATGCACAGTCATTATTGCCTCAAGTGAATTATTGCACATTCACAAATGATATATATCCCCAGCTGTCAGGGCCAGATGCAGCTATGGAATGTGGATACATCCTCCTAGTAACTTGACCATCATCACCAGAGAAACAAGAACAACAAAATCAAATGCCAACCACCAAAACACAAGTGTACATTTCATCTCAAGATAAAGACAAGGGAAAGACCCTCAAAAATCACATGGCTTCTTTGCTCTACTCTTTTTTTTTAACGTTTTTATTTATTTTTGAGACAGAGACAGAGCATGAATGGGGGAGGGGCAGAGAGAGAGGGAGACACAGAATCGGAAGCAGGCTCCAGGCTCTGAGCCATCAGCCCAGAGCCCGACACGGGGCTTGAACTCACAGACCGCGAGATCGTGACCTGAGCTGAAGTTGGACGTTTAACCAACTGAGCCACCCAAGTGCCCCTTCACTCTACTCTTTAATTGTCTAGTCTCAGTTCAGACAGTTCTAGAAACAACAGTCATAAACAGGGCCATTGCCATACTTTTGGGGAATAGGGAAAGTACCAGAAAAGAGGTTCTACTGTTGTCATGGCTCTGGCTGTGACCCTCTCCTTTCTAAAACTCTATTCAGGGACTGGCTTGAGGACATGCCCAGATTTCTGTATCACAGCAAAACAGGAGGACTATAAATAGGTTAGATATTGCAATGGACATCTAAGATTGTATTTTAGAATGTTGAACTATATCTAACTGGATAGGACTTCATCAAAGTCCCAGGGAATCTTTCCTTTAGCCTCAAACCCAGTGTCATATATTTGGGTGTGTGTGTGAAGTGGAGATCTATCTTAACACTAGCAAGAAAACAGGAATTCATTTTGGGTGCCATCATCTGGAATGAGGTCCAGAACAAGGCAATGGGATATAAAAATTGAGAGTTATAAAACACTTCAGAGGTCCTCTTTCCTCTCATTTCACAGGTGGAGAAACTGAGGCCCAGAGAAGCTGATGGCTTTTTAAAAGTTACACAGTGAGGGGTGCCTGGGTGGCTCAGTCAGTTAAGTGTTTGACTCTTGATTTTGGCTCAGGTCATGATCTCATTGTTCATGAGATTGAGCCCTGCATTGAGGATTCTCTCTCTCCCTCTCTCTCTTACCCTTCCCACTTGCATGATCTCTCTCTCTCTCTCTCTCTCTCTCTCTCTCAAAATAAATAAATAAACATTAAAAAAATGTTACACAGAAAATAATAGAGTCAGGACCCAGGCCAGGACCCAGGCCTCCTAAGTCCTGGGCCAAAGCAGGAGATTATCCAACCATAACATTAAAACAATGTTCCCATGAAAGAAGAATCAGATTTTAGGTTGGTTTCATAGGGCAGATAGGGAACCACTGGGTAGATCAGAAGGAAGCAGACTTAAGTTGTGGTAAAACACACATAACATTCACCATTTTAACTATTTTAAAGTACATAATTCAATGGCATTTAGTACATTCACAATGCTGTGCAACCATCACCACTATCTAGTTCCAGAACATTTTCATTATCCCAGAAGGAAACCCTGTACCCATTAAATAGTAATTCCTCATTTCCCCCTCCCTCCAGTACCGGGCAACCACTAATCTGCTTTCCGTCCCGATCGATTTGCCTATTATGAGCATTTCATATAAATCGAATCACACAGTAAGTGGCCTTTAGTGTCTGGGGAAGCAGATGTTCTTACAAGGCACTCGGGATGGCAGAACTGTGTGCTTTGCAGGGGGCTGGGTATTGCCTTCCTGAAGGCTTGAGCTCAGGCCAGGGCTAGATGTCTGCGTGGGGTGGTGGTGGGGGACTCTGGCAAGAGAAGTGGGCTGGTGAGGATGGCGAGTCAGGGCTTCTTGGACAAGTTTTGGGGATGACCTCCCTCCTCAGCACCCCAGCTCTGCCCCGCAGCCACACTCTGCTGAATCATAAAGTGCAAGTCGGGCAAACCCTACTCTTCCTGCTGATTTCCTCTCTTGCCTTTCTTCTCCCACCTCCTGTTCTGTTGACACTTGTTTGCCAATTTGCCTGACACACCACGGACAATCTTCTCACTTGAGCATGTTTGACCTGAATGTACAGCTTTCTGCTGAGCTGATCTGGAGTTTCAGTTGGCCGTTAGTGCAGCCAGGCATGTATTAAGAGCAGGGATAAATGAGGATCGCCTGAGCTTTAACTACTGATTTGGCTCAAGAAGCTCAGGGATAATCTATAAAACCTGACAGTTGAGGGCAATAAAATTAGCTACAGAAGGAGTGTAGGGTAGAAACATTGTCTTCTGATGCTCTGTGTGCAGTATACACTTACACACAGAAGCCACTATAAACACTCTGACACAAGCCTTACAACAGCTTGGAGGAGAGGCATTGTATTTGAGTAGCTGGATTAAAAAAAATCAGAGGGGAAATCTAAGGGATCACAGAAGTATCATTTTCCAGGTGGTAACAATAAATTTCATCCATGACCTGGAAATCATCTTAGAACAAGAATATCAGATCTGCTTTGCGTGTAGAACTAAAAATTAAAACATTCTTAAAAAAATAATTAAGGAACGTGTACCAGGTTGAATAGCACCCTCCAAAAATTTGGAGGAAATTGGTCTTTGGTGATATAATTAGTTACATGTGGTCATACTGGATTAAGGTGGTCCTAAATCCAATGACTGGCACCCTTATATAAAGAAGGGGGATTTGGAGACACACAGACACCCACAGAGGGAAGCAGGCCATGTAAAGGTGGAGTCAGAAATAGGACGGATGCAGTTATAAGCCAGGAAATGCCAAGGATTACCAGCAACCACCGGAAGGGAGGAAGAAGGAAGGGAGAGTTCTTTCTAGAGCCTTCAAAGGGAGCATGGTCCTGCTGATACCTTGACTTTGGACTTCTAGCCTCCAAATTTGGGAAATAATAAAATTCTGTGGTGTTAAACTACTCAGTCTGTGGTAATTTGTCACAGCTGCCCTAGCAAACTATTCTAGAACACTCCTGACTCCTTCTTCTCTTATACCAGGGTACAAACCTATTTAAAAAATGGAAAGACTTCAGCCCTCATAACAAAATCTCATTCTATCTATTTAACTTCTGAACATGGATTCATAAACAAGTAGTAGCCAATTCTACCGACTGAAAAAGTGCTTCCTATTAACCAAGCTTTGTTTTATGTATTTGTCTGCTGGTTTTGTTTGTTTCCTAGTGATGAGAAAGACTGACCCTCAGATCTGTTTGTCTTCAGATTTGCCCCTTGCTCTTTGGGGGATGGCTTCCCTTAAGCTGCCCAGCACAGTCTTCTCTCATTCTGCTTATCCTTGGCTCCCCCTCTCATTTTCCAGAGAGAGACCCAGGGACTCAGAGACAAACTCACAGGGGCTGAGCTATGATTCCTCCATGTTGATTATAATTTTTATCACATTATATGGGATCCCTCTGGTGGTTACTGAGGGACACGTCAGTTTTGAGAGATTAGGGACAAACCAAAAACTTCACATCTACAGGCTAAGAGACTCAGGGTTTACAAGTTCTAGCAAGACAGACAGATGCTGCACGGCTTTGGGCACCTTCTCCAGGTTTGAGTGACAGCTCCCAGGGCCAAGTAATGTTCCATTTGTCTGGGGCATGAAATGCTGCACTGGTGATCCTTGAAAATTAGCATCATTTGTGTTAACAGGAATAGTGATGCAGAGCTCTCTTGCCATAAGGAAAACAGCACAGAGGATACCGGCCACATCAAAGGAGTGCTTTCTGGCTACAGGGATTCAGAATGACAAAAAGACCAAGAAGAGATGTTGATGGGGACAACACTACCAGACCCTGATATGGGACAGATTTCTGAGCACCTCATCAAACAGCTCCAAGAAAAGCTTCTCTCGGTGACCCTCCAAAGACAGTCAAAGCCAGCCCCCTTTCTTACTTACGATTATACATAAAAACATCTATGTGGCTGAACCCAGCCTGTCCCTCGGTTTAAAACAATGGCAGAATAAGATATAACTTAGGAAATGAGTCATTTTCTTGACTGACTGGAGCACTCCGAGTTGACATTGGTAAAGCTCTATTAAAATGCCTTTATGTCCTGATATGCATAGATGTGTTAATTTATAGCATATTCATCAGAAGACCTAAATTAATTGCTCTCTGATGAATTTTCTAACACCTCCTTTCTGCTTTTCCACCTCCACCCCCCGCCCCAAAGTACACTGATAAGGTCAGCAGCACTATCAGATGCAACACACTTCAACTTCCTTCCAAGCTCGTAATTAAAGCTAATTAGTAGTTTTAGTCATTAGCACATGTAAGCTTTCTACTCTCTGAATTAATAAGACTTACTCAGGTTTGGAGCCAAGTAGACTTTTCACTCTGTGGTTCTGATTCCTGAACTGCTTGTGGTTGGTTAATTTAAAGCATGTCTGTTCCAAGCGGGATACTGAAAAGACACCCTTACTTACGATGGCCTGCTCTCAAGCCGGGGTGTGAGTTGTGTATTGACACAAGAGGAATTGTGGTCACCGGAAAAAATCAGAATGCTATGAGTTTGCAGTAACTGATCAGTCTCAGCCCCACAGTGTGAAACGGGTTGTGTCCAGTTACTGTGTCCCTTGGACTCCACACACCTCCAGGATGTTCTTTTTCACTTATGTCACCTAGGGACAACATGTCTGCACTGAGCACATCAAATCCTTTTGATCTTAACAGAAGCAGGGGCGCTGGTGGTGGGGTGTCAAGAAATAACTGCTCATTTTGGTTCAAATAAAAATCAAAAAGGAGAAAAATCATTAAGTCAAATCAGTTTCTGCTTCTGTGTAGACAAAGAGATTCTCCAAATAGCTTTCTGTTTCTTTTTTTAGTCAGTGTGTGGGCATCCTGCGTGCCCAGACAGAATTAAGTGTGTGTTTTAAATCAAGAAATCAAATCTATATTCTATTAAAAGGAAAAAGGCTCTGTGATTTGTTTTCAGACCTTAGAAACAGTTTGAGAAAAATCTTCCACGGGTGAGCTCATTTGCCACCCTTTCTCAATACTAATCTCGGTGTGGGGTGGGGGGGAATAGCTCAGTGATTTACTGGACTCCTTATGAGTCCAGAACAATAGTGGGGTGGGGGTGGGGGTGGGGGTAGGGGTGGGAGCTCATAGCACCAGTCATTTTGATGCATAAGGGAAAGAAAACAGTCACTTCTGCATGAAGATTACCTACGAGGCAGCCCCAGGTCACCAGAGTGAATCGTTCTTATTTTAATGGCACAGGGACTGCAGCTGTGATAGCCACATCTGGATCCATAAGGGGCCACCAACGTTACTAAGAGCAAAGGCACATTTAGTCCTGTGGATATCTGTGACTGTGAAGTTGACCAGGGACTGTGGGTTCCCACAGCCTCTCAGGCTCAATTCAGTGGGAGCCTGGTCTCCCACCAAATGATTCCATTCCAGGAAGTACTTGACTAAGTTGCATAAATAGCCTTTCTCAAATAGTGCTGATCCTCCCCCCAGAGGGTATTTGCAATATCTGGATACATTTTTGATTGTTGCATCTGTTAAGGGAGGTCTGAGTGGCAGTAATTACCACTAGCATCTAGCAGGTGGAGGCCAGGGATACTGCTAAACGCCCAACAGTGCATAGGACAGACGCATACAATGAATATTATCTGGCCCACGAGGTCAGTAGTGTTGAGACTGAGGACCCCTAATATAGAAGGCCTAAACAGGGTCTGAGCCCTTCACTATATTTGCAAAGTAAGAGCCAAACACGCATTTTCTTGTTTGACTATGTGCTGATCTTGGCCTTGTAATGCTGAGAGGACTTATAACAATGATATTCTGTGGAGGGGCTATGGCTAAACCAGGCTGGAAGGAGCAGGCACACTGAGAGTGATTCCAACCACCCAGAGCCAGGCGCTGGGCATTTTCATACTACAGCTCAGGCTGACATACTGCATTATGGATGAGCTCACATGCCATGGCAAACAGTTTAAGAACGATGCTTATATTTAATGAATCCTAAATGGTTTATTACTGAGGGTCAAGTTCCCGCTTCCTGTGGGAATTTGACATTTATGAAAACGCCCGTGCATTAATTATTCAGCAGAGATGTCCTTCCTATGGAAATTCACTTTCCTGATACACTTGACAGCACTACATTCCCTGTCTGCACGGGCTACTTTGTTGTTAATCCTCTAAGCATTCATTAAATAAAATTTACAGCTGAGCCAGGATACATCTACCCTCAAATATTATGCAAAAGACAGCTAAATGCTCTTTGATTTTTCCTGCTAGTAGCCAATCATTACCCATAGCTATTTACATCCTTCCTTTTGTTCTTTAAAGCATAAACCTGGTATCTTTTCCCACTGAGAAGAAAACTATGCTTAGTAATTAAATTACACCGCATTAAACTTACTTAACTTAAGTTCACCAGCAGGGAAAATTCCATGCCCCTGGGTTTAACAGTAGCTCCTAATCACACTTGCAAGCCATATCTTTTCTGCGAGTTGTTATAATTTTCGTTCCTGGGATTCCATTAAAAATGGTAATGTCATTACTCCTGTTAATGCTCAAAACCAACAGCATAATCCTGCATTTTAATTAGTAATTATAATTAATCATTATTTCATTAATGAAATGTTTCGCTGGTAATTGTCTTTGAGCACCTTACTCCCTAGGCTTATGAGCATTTCCTAGCATCTAATTCACTGCCTATTTCTGATCAAGTGGCACTGTCAACCTTACTTCATTTTAACACCTTCTTGTGGCTCCGCATCTCAGGCCCTTGACACTGGCTGCGTATTTACACTTTGGAAACGTGTGGCTTCTGGCTCTCGATAAGGTTTGCGTGAAGACGTACCCTCGCGTGCTTCTCTGCCAACTTAAGAAGGCAAGTCAGTGTGCTCCCGGAGTGCATAATGCGTGAGGAGAAAAATAATTCTTGGAACCCTTGGTTAATAATAAATGTGGGATCCAAATTCATGGATTTTTTTGAGAGAGGATAGAACAAGGATTTGGAGGTACTCTTTGGAACAGGAAGGTTGATTTTAGAGCTTAAAGAATTAAAAGTAAGCTGGGAGGGCTGTCAAGAATTTCATATGAGGCAAGATTTTTGTTGATCCTTTTACAATTATCAGAGACATTCTTATTTACTTGGGTGGTCTTTTAGGGGTAGGAGGGAACCATGAAAAGGTAAACACCAAAGGGCAAGGACTCATGTATGCCTTGTACACAGTTGTATTCCCAGCTCCCGATGCAGGCCTGGCATATATACTATTCAACAAACCCCTGGATAAGTAACTGTTCTCGTATAGCATGTGGTTAGGCCATGGAGAGGGTAATTGAGGTACAAGAGTTGACAAATTTAAGTTGGGACTTTGTGATGGGAATGCTAGGGGATACCATCTCGGTGGGCTGCTGTGCTTACAAATGACCCAGAATCAGAGCTGTCTCTAGTAGGGAATCCTAAAAGGAGAACGGATTCATCTCATTGCTCTCCATGCAAAATACAATTTTAAAATACATATGCATACATACACACAGAAGCACACACACGCCCAGCACTGAGCATAGAGAATAATTCAGTGAAGGGAAATCTGCTATCTTCAGGAAATTATACAAGGAGAATCTGAGCAAAGAAAAGATAAGGCTGCTGGTGTTTCAAGGAGGGATTCACAGCTTCTGAGTGCAACTGAGCTAGAACTAATCTCAGGCTGGCTGGAGAATGTTACTGTGCATTACAGACAAGCTAGTCAGAAACTTGCAAATATCTGGAAGAAATAAACGATGGCCAACATCTTGGTGTTGGCCTAAATATCAGAATGCACACAGCTGTGGTCTGTGATGACTGAAAGCCCTCTGAGGTCTTGTGGGATCCTGCCCATTGGCGATCTTTGAGGCTGCTGATAATTTACAGCATGAAGGAATGTCAGGACAAAGCTTAAATTTTTGTTGTAGTTTCTGAATGTTTGCATTTAACAAGTTAATGTTTTAGCACATATACACCATATGATAACTCATTGGGAATTAACACTAGAAGTCACAGTTTGAGACCCTCTGTGAATATGAGTGGAGGGCCGACTAGACCCCCATAGTGATCCTTTGTTTCCCTAGGCCACATGGACCCTAAAATAATATCCCTCCCTATTATCCTTTTAATTTCCATAGAGCCCCAGACTTCTGTGGAAAACATGGGAATGGAGTCCCTCCCTCAGGGAGCTCCCAATCCAGAGCCATTTCCTTTTGGACTTTTTGTTTTTATGTTTATTTATTTATTTTGAGAGCAAGAGAGTGAGAGTGAGAGTGAGAGCGAGAGCAGAAGGAAGGAAGGAAGGAAGGAAGGAAGGAAGGAAGGAAGGAAGGAAGGAAAGAAAGAAATCCCAAGCAGGCTCAGCACTGTCAGCGCAGAGTTGGATGCAGGGCTTGGTCCCACCAACTGGGAGATAACAACCATGAGATCATGATCTAAGCTGAAACCAAGAGTCAGAAGTTCAATCTACAGAACCACCCACGTGCCCTTCCTTTTGGATTTTCTTTTATGGAAATCACCCTTCCTTTTCCAGTTACCTTTGCCGAGTCTCTACTTATCATCCAGGTCTCACAAAGGCTACCATGGTGGTGGGGGAATAAATATGAAAAAAACATTAAAGACCATTACACCCTAGAATGAAGAAGCAGGTCGCTTAATAATCATGAGTCTGTACTCTTGCTTATGAGGCTTGAGAAGGACTTTTAACACAAATGCTATTTTTTGGAAATTTATCATGTGTGGTGCTAAGCTTAGTACATCACATGGATTATCACTTTCAATCTGCTTCAGAGAAACTAGACTAGGCACAATGAGAATCAGGACTGGGCTCATCCCAAATAGGTCCAGGTCCATTATATGCTTTGCTGAATGCTCAGGGACAAGTTCACGCTCATTTGTTAGACTGTAGTCCAGGCCATGTGGAAGGGAAGGGAAGGTAGCCTCATATAAAGATCATACAGGAGAATAATGAAAGTGGCTTCCAGGAAAACATATGTAACCCTCTCAGCCCAAAACAGAAAACAGTTGGTCTTTTCTAGCTGTTCTCAGGAAGGAGAACCCACTTCCCCATTGGGCGGTTTCTTGCTAAACAAAACCTGCAAAGGCCAGCTCAGTTTGGACCTGGAAGGCCATGTTTTGTGCAGAATGACACAACAAAGACTTGGTTGCAGACTGAATACTTGTGAGACCATGTGTGAAACAGCTGATCCTGCTGTGCCTCTGTTTCCTCACGTGCGAAATGGGAGCAGTGAGTCCGAACTCCAGGCTTGCTGGGATGATCATGTGGAATAAAGCATGCAGAGACGTAAGCATGGCAGCCAGCACACGGTAAACCCTCGGTTATTATCATATTGTCATTTTCAATATGGTCTTTGCTTATTTGCTATAGTCTTTTTGCTTTCGCTAAAATTTTAAGCAATACCAACAGCCTCAGCTGCAGCCAGGGTGGGCCTAGATTTAGAATAAGGTGGATTCTTTTCCTGGTGTGATTTGAAAAGTAGGACCATTCCATACAATGCTTTGAAGTCCATGGCAAGGTGTGATAGAGAATCCTGGCATCATGCTCACATATTGTCACCAGTGGGAACAAGAAGAGCCATGTGGGGTGAACAAAGTGCACATTTTTTCCCTGAGAGTTATAAGTAAGGGGATCAGGAAAGTTGAACACTAATTCAACTGGAAGGCACAAACAGAGACAATAAGGTGCTCCACAAACACACAATGTGAGAAAAGTGTGTTCTCTAAGAGTCCAGGGCAATAACCATCTGGTGTGTCAACTTCATTCTCTTTGAACTCTTCTCATCCCCTTTCCTGAACCATATTCCCTCCCTTCAGAGCAGGATCCTGCCTTATTTACGTTTACATCCCTCTTAAGGACTGGCGATTGTTTTTTGCTTAGGAAATGTATGCTGAATGAATGCTCTGAAGCTCTATAGAAAATCAGCATACTAGAAGTGAGGCAATAAGCAAGTGAGCCAGGAAACCGGCTGGGACACGGGGTCTCCTGGATAGCACCTTGTTTGGGAACTGGTATGGACACACAGGACCTGCATAAGAGTAACCCTTTGTTCAATGAGAAAGATTCCCAGGGATGAGGCAGAGGCAGATGGAGACAGCTCCCCATACAGTCTGTGCTCTCCACAGACCCCACGTCTTGGTAGATCTGAGGTTTAGCAGATGGTGTTTTTGCATTAATTGTCTAAATTACCATCTATAAGATCCTCTGTTTTCTAAAAACTGGTTGCCGTAAGGCTTTCAGATTTTAATTTAACTTAAATGTTTGTGTGTGTTGGTAGTGTACCTATGTTGCAGACTGGCCATCCCAGAGGGGCTGCACAGGAGATCCTGGGAAGAAGGTCAGTTGGCAACAGAACCTGGCCCACAAGACAAGACTATGGCCCTTGTTCTCTTTGCAATGCCCACCAAACAAGTGTGGGAAGGGTGTCTTAGTATCGCCCAAGAAGAGATTGTTTGCCATGGTGGCTGTCTGTGGTTATGCTGGCATTAATGTCAGAAGAAAGATGAACTCTGGAGCTACCATAAAGGTAGTCCCAGAGATGATCCTCCAGCCTTTGAAAGGCACTAGAAAGCTTTGCGTCACATTCAAGACAACTTCCACACCAGCTCGTGTTGTCAATTTCATTGATTTTATTCACAACTTTTTTCTCTCCAATCTCTTTCTTTAAAAAAGAAAAAAAAGGAAGAAAAGAAAAAATATCCAATAGTCCTTGTTTTACCAGCAAGAAATGAGGCTGCAGAGCACTTCAGACAGCCAGTAGCTGTTTTCTATAAGCTTTGGCTGAGAGCTTCTAAGGGACTCCAGAAAAGGAAAGGAAAGCACAGGGACGGAGGGGAAGAGGAAGGGAAAGGGGGAGACAGTAGAGAAACAAAGGGAGGGAAGAAGGGAGAAAAGACAGAGAGGAGAATGCAGACAGCCATAGCTTATGACTGAGGCTGGAGGTGTGGGCAGGTAGGAGACCAAAGGAGTAGCAACGACAGGAGGGCACTGTATGAAGAGCTTGTATGAATTTGGAAAGGAGAGAGACAGAGAGACAGAGAGACAGAGAGACAGAGAGAGAGAGAGTTATCTTTGATCCATTCCTAAGAGTGAGACAGAAAACATCAAAGCAAAATAAGTCTCCTGCACTTGCCTTGCTGTGAATAGGGAGCATTCATTAGGGAGCAGCTCAGCTCCCCTGCCCCAAGCATGGCCGTCTGGCTGCAGCAGCCACAGATCCAGCTTGCTCAGCCTCCCAGAACACAGCACGTGCAAGGCTTGAGAAAACAGATTCTGGAGGCTGCCACTCCTATGTGGGGTTAATTCACTGATGTGGAAGGAATCTCTGTCCAGGGCAGTTGCTGTTAAATACCAGCTTCCCTTGCAAGATTCAGAGAAAGGGGGTGGCATCTTGTCTCTCAACACTATGAGTCTGTCACAGCGAGATACGGCTAAATAACAGCCCAGGAGGAAGATACTTGATCTCCTCAAACTCTTCTTTTCAATCTCTAAAATAAGGTGTTTTTTTGAGGTAGAGGGGCAGTGGGGATTTCTTTACCTTTTAAAAGCCTCCAGCTCAGCTGGTAGACTTTTATAAAAAGTAAAATTTGCTTTTATTAAAGGCAGCAGATCTGCTAATCTGAGCACCACAGACATAACTGAGATTCATTTTCCCTGGTTGTCCCCAAAACTGTACAGACTTCTGGCTCCCATGGACACGGGAAGTTATATGGTGAGATCATGTTTACTGAGCTACCTCTCCTTAAACAGAACTGCTCACCTGGACAGAGTTGGGGGACATGAGTCCTCCCAAAGTAAAGACACACAGGAATGTCCTCCTTCCCAGCAAGGCCCTCACAAAAGAAGCTAGACACGTCATCAGCACAGAGAGATGAGCTTCCTTTTCTTTATAGCGACTCATGTGTGTCATAGTCAGTAAAAACGGCAATGCAGCAAAGAACACAGATGAAAAGAAACATCCTGGAGAATTCTTCTGTTTCTTTTTTTTTAAATATTGTCTCTGTTGACTTGAAGTGGTGTAGAAACAGTTCCATATGCTGTGTTTCTTTTTTTCCCTTGCATCTTATAGTTTAAACATAGATCTACTACCGGATACAACTTCTGTTAACAATATGGCGTACTGGGTTAGCAAAGGAACCATTCTTTTCTTACATGCTCTGGAACAGGGAAAGCTGCCAGCCATCTTGAGTTCCCTGCTCACATGTAATTATGGGAAGTATTATGCTCTTAAGTTCTTTGCTACTTCTTTTCTGTGACACAAACTAAAATGACATACTCATTTCTCTAGGTTCTTGCCTGGTTTGGACCAAATTAAGTCCCAGAAACTGTTCACCTTAGCAAGCCTGTCTCTTTTATTTTATATAGTATGTTTGTCTGTATTTCACGTTGCTTTGTGTGGACATTACTACCAGTGCTTCTTCACTAATTTTCTTTTTCTTAAAAAATCATTTTCATGTCTACAGATGAACTTATTCCTATATTTGTGCAGTAAATATCAAAACACACATGAGATTATAAGCCCTTTTGACCACCCTGGCCTACTTCTGGCCCCCTTCTTAGAGATAATAGTACTACCAGATTGGCTCACATTTTTCCAGATATTTTTCTGTATATTTTCACAGATCTATGTACACAGTCATATGTCTTGTTTTTGTTGCTACTATTCTTAGATAAATGGAATCATGCCAAAGAATGGGTCCTTCATGATTTATTTACCCATTCCTCTACTGAGTGATATATATGTGTGTGTGTGTGTGTGTGTGTGTGTGTGTGTGTGTGTGTGTATACACTTTGCCTGTTAAGTCACTAAAAACCTAGGTTCCATTTTCAACATTTATAATCAAACCAAGCTGAAGCAGTAGAAAGAATACGAAAGTGGGTTGAGTTTAATTCCAACTCTGTCACTAATGACCATGTGGCCTTGGCCAAGTCACTGTCTCTTTGGGCCAGCATCTCCTGACCTGTTGGGGAGATGGGCAAGTGCAGTGATAAGCTTGTTCAGACCACAGTCCTCTAGTACTAAGGTCAGGCTTTTCACACTGCAGTATGAGTGATTTAATTCAATAGATACATTTAATGCCAAATATGTGCCATTATTTTCTGTTATCCAATTGCCTCTATACTTAGAATTATGCAAGTTTCATTGGAATCATTGGTACCACCATATTCCAACTCAGAGGTCACTGGTAGATTATTGAACCTACACATGTATTTTCTCTGAGTCATGCAAAAGTTTTGTTTTAATTGAATTAGTTATCAGTGTTTTAATATCAGGAAACTTCATAGAAAAATATAGTCTTATTACTTGTCTTAGAAGAAAACAATTTTTGGCAAAATTTTCATCCTTTAGAAAGATCCCAGTGCTGCCCCAGACAATGGGGAAAGCACAAAAAGGCAAGAAGCAGGAACAGTTTACAGTGGTTCAGGTAGATCGGAATGAGGGCAATCCCCCCTAAATATTCCTCAGAATTCCTACTCCTCCTTTCCTACTTGTTTTTTCCCCTATCACCTACACATGCCATCTGATATGTTTTACCTTTTCCTTATTTCATTTAGTGTCTATCTCCCCTATTCCAATGTTAGCTCCACAAGAGTGAAGATTTTTGTCCATTTTATTTATTTCTCTGTCTCAACACTAAGAATGCCAAGTACATAGTAGACACTCAAAAAATACTTACTGAATTGATGGGACATGATGGATGGATGGATGGATAAATGGAAGGAAGGAAGAGTGGAAGGAAGGAAGGAAGGAAGGAAGGAAGGAAGGAAGGAAGGAAAGAAGGCAGGCAGGAAAAGGGATGGAATTAGTTGGTACAGGTAATCTGATGGGCATAGTTACATGGAGAAGTTCCTCTGTTCTTGAAGAGAACCAGTCTAGAATTGAAGACACCCATGTATACAATTATTATAAACATATAATAACAGGTATAAGCATTATGAACAAATTATTAATGCAGGATAGAGAAGAAAGAAATAAATTTAGCTAGAGTATGTAAAGGTCTTAGAATAGGTCCAGAGAAAAATGAGTAGAATTTTTCTAGCTAGAGAAGAGAAAAGAAGGATGTTCCAAGCACACGACTGTCCATGTACACAGGCATAGAAGCATAAGTGTACACGAAGGCTCAGAGGGTAGCACATAAAACCTAGTGGACTAAGAGTGGCATGTATGGATCAGAAGGCTGGACAAGAGCTGAGAAAGTGGGTTAGGACAATATAATGAATAAAACTCTATTAGCCATGCTAATACTTTTTAATTTTATACAGTTTGTCAGTGTTTCTCAGGGTACAATCCATGGACAACAAGCTTCTCAGAATCATCCAGGATAATTGTTCAAGCGTCGATTCCTAGGCAACCTTGAATAACCTAATGGGTCTTCAGCAATGCTACTCAGATTTTTTTTTTTCATAAATGTGTTCTTCATGTGGTTCTTATACCTACTAACATCTGAGAGGCATGAATTTAGAAGCTATCCATTCTCAAACATGTCTGTTCACTTGAATTACCTGAGGGACTTTAATAATAAGATCACGCCCAAGCCTCAGTCCATTACTGGTGATTCTGATCCATAGCCCATAAAGCCTAAAATATTTGCCACTGGTCCTTTACAAATGTTTGCATATCTCTGCTTTAGAGTGCTTACTGGCGATATAAAGAAGGGGAAAGGGAGCCAAATTAGAATGGTGAGGGAGGTTTGAACCAGGGCAAGAGAAAAGAGTAAGGTGAGAGACCTTGACGTATCCATAGACTTTTCTGACTGACTGAGTATATGAAATAAGAGAATGATAAAAGCCATCAGTTTCATATTTTCAACTTGAAGACTTGGGTGAATGCCACTAACCAAGATAAGGCTCATGAAAGAAAAAGTGAATAGGACCTTCCATGAAAGGAATGTGAGTAGGACCAAGTTACAGACTTTCTGGACTCAAAGTGAAGATAAAAATGCCCAGGTAGCAACTGGGGATATGAATCTAATATTCAGGAGAGAGGTAGGGCTGGGGATACAGACTTAGGGACTACCATCTTAGGGATGGGAGAAGTCGGGGAGTAGACCAGACCAGACCAGACCACACATGGAGGCATGAGCCCAAGAAGTAATCAAAAGGGGGAGAGAAAATAAAACTAAATAATATTTGTGGGACAGAGCTACTGGTATAGGCTTTTGGGGTGGTCTTCACAGGCCTAGGAGGTATACAGAATGCTCTGGAGATTGGGCGCCTCCTGCCAGCTTCCTGTGGAGACGACCATGGAAAACACCCAACACCCATCATCTGCAAGGAGACAGCTGCAGTTTTGCCTCTTCATGTGGTTTCCTCACACCCACCCCCTGGGAAGTGCAATATGATTTTCCCACAGAGCAGATGGGATGCTAGCTGGCGTCGCCCCTGCCTTGCAGAGTTCCTCCTTGGTTCAGCAATGACAGAGCCTGGTAGTGCAAACAAGGCTGGCTCACCGGTGCCTGGCATCCAAGCAACCACTGAGCATGCCCTGCTGATGCCCTGCCATGCACCAACTAACAAAGCATTTAGTGCCAAGATCAGAACAATTCTTAGAGAATTTCCCTCCATATATCTGGAGAGAGAGAAAGAAAAGGAGCAAGGGAGAAGACCAGGAGGAAGAGGGAAGAAATGAAGGAAGGAGGGAGTTAAAGAAGGAAGGGAAGAAAAGATAAGAAAAGAAGAGCAGTGTAGACACTGAGCCAGGGGACCTCCCACTGGTTAACTGACCTGCTGTGGAGCCTTGAGAGCTACTGTGTATATTGAAGGTAGCAGCATGTGTGAGGTGTCTAGTGCAACACCTGATACACTGAACACCAATTACCTATCTGTTATAATCATATTTTGAATATCCAGGGAAAGTAGGTCAGCCGCTAAATTGATAGACCCTTTGATAACTTACGCACAGTCATGCAGCAAAATCCATGTGAGAAAGGTTGGGGAAATTCCATATTATACTACATCCTTTCTGCAATCTTAGTGGCAATTGTGTTTAGCTTGGGTGCAATTTGACACTTAAAAAGAAGTACCTTGAAGAGGGAGAAGGGAGCCCTCCCTTCTCTTAGGGAGATACAGCAAGTACAACCCTACTTGAAGGTTCAATGTGTTATAGCAGTACATTGAAAGTACTTTAAATGTTCACTGCCAGTTTCCAGCTTCCAAGATTTCTCTGCCCCCTCTTTCTCTTCTTTCAACCAATCCCTCCTTTATCCCTCCATCCATTCCTCCTTCTCCCTGCAGTGGTGGACTAATTTTTGAGGGGCATCTTCCTAAGCCTTTGCATATTTCTCCTGCTGGGAAGTTTTGCTGTTGGGATTTTCCAGCTGGTTCTGCAAAGGGGCTTTCAAAGAACTTTTGAAATCTGCAGTGCTGTGTATGTTTTGATAAAACGAAGGAAGGTTTTATTTGTTTGGTTAGGTTTGCTGTTTGAAGGGTTGCAGCCTCCCCTGGGACCTCCTACTATCTTCTGGCTAGTGCTTTTAGAGAATTCCTTCCTGCTGACTTGCAGAGGGTTGGATTCTTTTTCAATAGTGCATATGCTGCTGTATTGTCTGTTTGCTTAACTTCATATTTCTTCCCTTGATGGATTTTCTATGGAGATTATCCCTACTTGTTTGATCTTTAATTTCAGATCTTGTCATATTCTTTTCAAGTGTGTTTTTTTAATGGATGTTTCTTTGGTCAGAACAAGTTTCCATGGGCCTCAGCAAGTGTTAATGGCACTTTCATTTATTATCATAGACAACATCAGTTTCTAGGGGGCAAGTGAGTTCTGTGATGGTTCAGAGAAGAAATAAATTGTCTTACAACTTTGGCAATTTTATTTCACACCTGTGGCCTCAGAAGAGGAGAGAATCTGAGAACACTGGCCATATCTGTCCATGAAGATTTCTCCATTATTACTCGACTCCCCAGCCTGGAGTACTGAACACTCAGAAAAGTACTCAGCTTTACTCATCTAACTCAATGGACTTGCAGAAGAATAAAATGATGTCTAAGAAACACAGCTTAAGAATCAGGCTTTGAAAGAAGGCCTCAGTTTATCTTATGTATCAGTGAGTTTTGTTCTAGACAGGACTCATGGCTCCCATGGGGGCTTTTGGTGAAGGGGCACAAGTTAATCGACTGAGGCTCTGTGGGTCCCAGAAAACCTCCTTCCCAATCTGCTTTGGGGCAGCCTTGGAAAGCACCCCCCAACAGAGCTGGCAGTCTGAATTCATAAAGTGACTGCATCCCAAAACAAGAGATTTCAATATTCTTTGCTGACTTTTTAGTGACCGTTTCCATGGCAATTTTACATCCATCCAACCAACCTTCCATCCATCCATCTCTCTATCCGTCATTAGTATAATGTCCCTAAGGCTGCTTTCTTGCTAAAAACAAGGAATCTTGACAGCTGAAACTCATTTCACTATCCTGCCACAGCTCTGAGTCTCCTCCAAAACATGGATCTTTTTGCTATCTTCATTTTCATTCGTTAGTATAATTCTATATCCAGAGTAAATGGGAGGGTATGCACATCTTACTCAATTCTCTTCTATTCTGATCACTCTACTCTCAAATAGTGATATAGGTTCCTTTTTTAGCAACCTTATTCCCCTTAACCTGTTCTGTTTTTCCATCCCATTTATCACCTTCTAGCTTTACTTGTACTGTACCCATTTATTATGCTTATGGCTTATTGCCTATGTCTAGAATATAAACTCCATGAAGGTAGGCATCTCTGTCTTGCATGGCCCCTGTTCTCCAGTTGCTAGTAGTGCCCTGACCCCACAATGTAACAATTAAAAACATCCCTGCCCATTTCCAAATTCCTCATATGGCTCTATTAAGGCTTTGCTTGATAACTACTGCAAGTTTTGTTTGTTGGTTTTTGTTTTTGTTTTTGTTTTTTGTCTTTTTTTAAAAACTGAATTTCCATGTAGCCAATAATCGGTCTACTTTATGGCGTCTTAGGGGCCCTCTCAAGGATGATACACTTGCCTTCTTATATGCCTCATTCAACAGATTTCAAAATCCTTTCACACAATTAAAGACATTGATGTTTTATGGTAAATCTCAGCTGTCAAATATGTCTTCTATGCCAGTCATTAAGAAGCCAGTAAATGAATATTTACTAAGTGCTTTTGAGTCTAATACCATGCTGTGCAATGTACATTTCAAAGCACAAATGACATCCTGTGGTCGCATTCAGGCCACTTGAGCTCAGCCTCTGATCTAATCCTGCCCCCACATTGTAAGCTTAAGCTAGGCACTGCAGTCACAGAACAAGTTTGACTGATTTCTTTTCACTGTACTGGTCAGTTATTCAACCATGATGGACAGACTGATGAGTTAAATTGAAATAACACAGTCCAAGAGAATGACATCTAAAATCAATGATGGCAAAAATAACAGACATTTCTATGACAGAATATCAACAAATAATTACTGATTGTCTACTGGATACAAAGTACTGTGCCACAGGACAACTTAAGGTATGGTTAACATGGCATCAAATGTCATTCTGCTGGGGGTGGTGGTGAGAATGTACTATGTGCACAGATATTACTACTCACCTAAGTGTTGATAATGAGAGTTGTTATACTGAATACATGCACGATCTCATTTAATCACTAACATGAATATTCTAGGCAACCCTGTTCTACAGATGAGGAAATTGAAGCCCAGAGAAGTGAAAAGGCAAGGTGTCACTCAGCTGGGAATTGGTGAGCCAGTATTTAAACTCAAGTTTGTCTGATGCCAAGGAGTGTTAACCATGATGTGACAAATTAACATTTTGGAATTGCCAGAAATGTGCAGTTTTCATCTTTTTTTTTTTCTTTGGTTGTATAGGCACAAACACAAGGAGATAAGCAGGTAATATATAATTTTAAAGTCTGTCTTTAAAGTGATGTGTGTTGGATTGCTCTGTACCTTCCGCCCCATCTAATCTTTATCATTTTAATCCACTGGTCTCTGCAAATGTGATGTTTGATCACAAATTGCTCATCTTGAAATGAATTACAACATCTCACACTAAAGAAGCACTTAGAGGTCCACCTCTATTCTATTTCAGGCGGCTTCTATACGAATCCTTTTTGATCTTTCCTAAAATTAAAATAAAACCCACACTTTGACATCACGGAATAACACAAGTGTTCAATTCTGTGAACACAGAAGAAAAGCAACGGATTATTTGGAGTTGAAGGAAAAGAAATAGCTGTTTCATTTGATTCTTCATGTTTGAACTCTACTGTCAGATTGTGATCCTTTTTTTCTGCCTCATGTAGCTTTTTAAAAATGATCATCAAAAAAACACGAAACAAAGAAAAAGAAATAAACTACACTTTCTTGCTTCCAGGACTGAAGACATTTTCCCCTTGGCATGTAGTCTAGTAAGTAGGAAAATCTAGAATGAAAGTTATGGTGTTGCTTCAGTAACTTCTAAGAAATCGATATAATTTTGGTTTTCTGCTACAACTCTCAAAGAACATTTGATGTATCTCTTAGTCACTGACAACTTTCTTCATACTCTGAAGCAAAGCCATCCCAGCCTCAAATGTATGTGCCTGCAGATGATAAAGAGTGATTATTTGAAGTCTGCTTTATTTATTTTTTGTTTATTTATTAATTTTAAAGAGAGGGAACATGAGTTAGGGAGAGGGGCAGAGGGAGAGAATCTTAAGCAGGCTCCACACTCAGCACAGAGCCTGACAAAGAGCTCGACTCCACACCCCTGGGATCACAACCTGAGCCAAAGTCAAGATTCGGACACTCAACCAACTGAGCCACCCAGGTGGCCCAAAATTTGCATCTTTAAAAAGAGAGATGCTGGGGCACCTGGGTGGCTCAGTTGGTTAAGCATCCAACTTCAGGTCAGGTCATGATCTCATGGTTTGTGGGTTCAGCCCCATGTCAGGCTCTGTGCTGACAGCTTAGAGTCTGGAACCTGCTTTGGATTCTGTATCTCCCTCTCTCTCTGCCCGTCTCCTGTTCATGCTCTGTCTCTGTCTCTCTATCTCAAATATAAACATTATTTTTTTTTTTTAATTAAGAGATGCAATGTTCCCAAATAGCTACATGTGACATGTTCCCATAGATATCGCCAAGCACATGCCTGAGTTTTGGGGACAAATTCCATTAAGACTTTGAACCACGATAATTAACTTACCATTAACTGAAAAATACCGTTTCAACCATGTTACATCCTTGGTTAAGATAGATTTATGGGAAAATCTCTTTCTGATACTATATGTGACTTTTTAAAAGTAAGCAGCCTGTTGAGTTTGGTGCTTTTAAGGAATAGAGGGTTACAAAATTGCCCTGTGCATGTGTGTGTGTATGTGTGTGTGTGTGTGTGTGTGTATAGTCACCAAGTCACCTAGCTAATAAGACAAATTTACTCAAGCAACTCTTCTGGTGTTATATGAACCTGCCAAGAAAGAAAGCAAATCTTAAGTGTTTGAAAGGCTCTCTAGTTTAATCATCACAATACTTGTGAAGAAACAATCATAAAAGGATTAAAGGATGAAAAGTGGATGCAGAATTGTGTTTTACAAGTGTATGGCACCCACTGGATACCAAGAAGTAGGTGGTGGTTAATTACAAAAATCACATCCAGTTGGTTAAATAACATGGAACTAAACATCGATTTCAATTGTGGACAAGGATAGAAATGGGTTGAGACAATCTCTGCTTTAGCCCCTGAAAATTTATCTTTGTTCTATATGGATCCATGTGATTCTAATTTTTTTTAATGTTTATTCATTTTCGAGAGACAGAGCATGAGCAGAGAAGGGGAGAAAGGAAGACACAGAATCTGAAGCAGGCTCCAGGCCCTGAGCTGTCAGCACAGAGCCCGATGCGGGGCTCAAACTCACAAACCATGATCATGAACTGAGCTGAAGTCAGACACTCAACTGACTGAGCCACTCACATGCCCCTGGATCCATGTGGTTCTAACTAAAGGATTCATATTCACAAATCAAGATCGCAGGCAAGGGAGGTTAGATGTTTCATTTCCCTATGGTATTGCGATATTCCTATGCCTCTTTACCCCTATATCTCTGCACCAGCAGCAGGAGGATGCTTCAATATTAGATATGTAGGAAAAAACATGCAAGACTCAGCCAAGAGAGTCCATGTCTGGTCTTAGCTGTAACACTTAGAGCACACACGATCTGATACCTTCACTATTCTTGGAAAGTGGAACTGATTAGGTGGTACCAAAGAGACACGTACTGCATGGGGGCATATCCATATGTTCAACTGCATGTCTACGTCCTTGGCAGATAAGGGGGCCCACTCTGACCTGTCCTGACCAATGGACTCTGAGTGAAAATGCTATATTGAGGACCAAAGACTTTGAGAGCCAGCACATGAACCTCTTGTTCTTTCTTTTCCTGCCTCAGCAAGGTGGAGGCTGCTTGTCCAGATGTGAGAATTATAAGATACACAAGACCTAATTGCTTCTAAGGGAGCTGGGGAGCCCCCAGTACCTCAACACAGTTTGTGTGAGGAGGAAATCAAGTATATGTGTCACGGTACCAAAATGGAGGGAAGGTATTAGCCAGAATAGCACAATTTACCCTGATAATCTCTATCCCCTGCTAAGATCATCAAAGCAATCTGACGTGCCATAGTAGGACAAAAATGCTAACCTACACACTTTTATTTGTGTATCTACTCCATTGTAGAAATTCTAGATACCCAATTAGGTTATCCATATCCCCTGGTAGAAAGAAGGAAATTCTAGGCAAGTTTTCATTTGCAGTAAAAGCTGGGAATAAATATGACTTCCCCTGAAACATGTTCAGATACTCACAGATATGCTTCATGCTAAGTTCATGTGTAATTTGTTCCCTGTTTAGGGGCTCAGAAATGTGCCATGTCAAACCTGTTTTCTAGATAAGTTACACTGCAATCCAAAAAGCAATCAAAGGTTGTTAAAAATCTCTGGGATTTTGCAGTGTGCAGTTTTTTTCCACAGGCATAAATTTAATCATTATAAGAAAAATATTCCAATTTCCCCATTTTCCCATATGTAAACCCTAAATGCAACACCATAATTCTGCAGATATACATTTCCTCATTATCTGTGGACCAGGCCAACCACAGCAGAGACAGCCACCCTAGCAGATCTCTGAGTGGGGCTTTATGCAAAGGAATAGCGCTGGGCCTCAAAGAGACTTACACTTAAGCACTGCAGGAGGCTCCAATCTTGCACAGCAGCCAACTTTTATAATTGGGTCATTTGTTCACTGGGTGATTTATACACAATGTGGGGTCAAGGCTGGTGCTCTCAGAACAGCGTGCCTGCCTTTCCCCAGCTGCAAAGGATGAAGCAGGATGGGGGTCCTGGCATTTATAACCTGTCCACTCACTCTGGTTCCAAAGAAATGCTGATGTGAGCCTCATTTGTATGTTATTGCCTGTGCAAGAAGCATGGGGTGTGTTGCTAAGAACATGGGCTCTGTCACCAACCTACCTGAACAGAAAGACCTACCCTACCTCTTCCTCATTATGTGACCTGGCAAGCTATTAACCCCTATGAACCTTAGTTACTTCATCTGTTAAATGGGGGGGTTATAATCCTACCTGTCTCATGGGGTTCTTGTGAAGGTGTGCTTGAGAAGAGCTCAGAAACATGACAGGAACAAAGAAAGCATTCAGTAATTCTTACCCCTTCATGTTATTAAGCATTACTGCCATGGAATAACAGGGATACAGTAATGATACAATTATTACCATATTCATTATCTCTGATAATGGTGATGATGTGATGATGATGATGATGACAACAGTAATAATAACCACTTACTATGTGTTTGGCACTCTACTGAGTGCCTTATGTGGATTATCTCATCGAATCTTTAGGGCAATTGTTTAGATTATTGTCTCTTTTTAATTTTGTTAATGTTTATGTATTTTTGAGACAGAGAGAGAGAGACCAAGCATGAGCAGGGGAGGGGCAGAGAGAGAGGGAGACACAGAATCCAAAGCAGGCTCTAGGCTCCAAGCTGTCAGCACAGAGCCTGACGTGGGGCTTGAACTCACAAACCACAAGATCATGATCTGAGCTGAAGTTGGACACCCAACCGACTGAGCCACCTAGGCACCCCTAGATTATTATCTCTTTTTTATGGATGAAGAAATGAGATTTAGAAAGATTAAGAAGCTTGCCCAAATCAAAGAAGTAAGGAAGCCAGAACAGAAGCCAGGCAGACTCAATCTAGAACGTGTGCCCTCAGTCACTACCCCATACTCCTCCACTTACCCAACAAAGGCACAGGCATTAGCTGTCCTTTCAATGACTCAGCCCCATGCTATGGGGCTGTATGTACAGAACAAAGCCACAGGTTATTTAAAATAGGTGTTAAACAATTGTGAGAGACATGCGCACCTACAAGGACATATCTATGCATAAATCCATAGTTACAAAAGATCTATATCTCTATCAAGCTATATAAAAGTTAATTAAATAAATTATCAGGAAGCAAGTAATCATTCCATTCTCTCAATGAATTCCCAAATAGTTTCAAATTAATGAATACATTGTACAATTGGTGGTATTTCGGTTTTTTTTTTATATGGAATTTAATCAACCCAAATGTATATAGATAGGTTGACCTTGTTCTGTAAACACCCCAGTCTACTGTTTTTGCAAAGACAACCTTTCCCTGAGAGTTACAATCTGTTCTTGCCACATTGATTGTATGGATCAAAGGCCTCTGCTTTATATCAGCCTGTGCCAAAACAGCCATTACCATGGATTTTGTACTCTTCCTCTTTAATGGACTAGGCATTTATGATCTGGGTAACACTTTGGAAGTTAGAATAAGATCTGAAAACTTATTTAGGTGCAGAAGACAATGAGAAGGATAATATTCCTGTAGTTCATCAATCGAGTTTTTTCTTTTCCTATCTATTCTGCTCAATTCTATTTTGTACCCAATATAAACCTCTCTTAATCTTCGATCACCCTTATAATAAGGAGAGCTCTTGCATAGATCATTTCTTGTATACTTTCAAAGACAAAAGAGTCAGGGGTTCTATGCTGACTCTAGAACTACTGACATTTTTTCTAGATGGTAACCAGACCTGTCATGAGTGAGCCTGATTCCAGAGGAAATTCTGCCTCAGTTTCCACACATGAAATATCAGGTCCTGACCTACCAAGAAGCAACATCTGGAGTAGTGATAGATTGAGAATAAGGCAAAGGGGCACAAACCATCTAAGAGAAAATGGTTCATAAATGGCCCCAGGGCATCCTGTCTGGATGAGCATCCAGATTTCTACCATTCTCCCTCTCTTCCTATAGGGCCTAAATCAAGACTATTCATGGACATCAACAAAGACAGCAGACCCTAGATAAAGTCCTTCCTTGAGTTCATTTAATGGATAAGGCTCACAGATCAAGGAGATTTGAGAGACTAGAAAGTACACCCAATCCTGAGAAGGGAGGAGAAAGTTTCTTGCTAGACAGGTTGCAATTCTCTCAAAATTTCCCAGGTGGGGCTGTTCTGTGCCACCCCATAGTTAGGCTGGCCCTTCTCATCCTTCAGGACTGCTGCTTAATGAAGAAAGCAACCCATACTGTGCCCCTTCAAAGGCACTCAGTGCTGGTTTGACACATTTGTTAACAGGTTCAGCTAACTCAGTGGGAGACCCAGTAGGTGGGTGGTGGCTGGCAAGGACATCAGATGTGACAGTGCCCAGCAGACCCTCTTTGGTTCTGTCTTCCTTCTCTAGTGTCATTGCTACAGGGCAGCTGACCCCTGCACATGCCAGATAAGCTTTGCCCTAAGGTTTTCCTCCTGCGTCAGAGTGTGAAGCATGTCCTCTTTAGAAGTGCCGTTGGAAATTCCATTATTATGGACTGAAGAGGCTGGAGACTGCTGTACCAGTGTGGCAGCTCAAGTCCAAATTTGTGAGAGTGACTGGGCTCAGGCAGTTAACAGGTGCAGGCACTTCCTACCAGGGAGAAAGAAGCCTGCCATGCACCTTAGTCACAGACCCAGCAGGAAGCCACCTTCAAGAGAAAAGCAGGGACTGGGCTGGGTGGAGAGGCCTGGGTGTGATGCCATGCCTGAGAAGCCTGACTGATCAGTGAATGAGGCCCCTGCAGGAGCTGGACAGGCCCTGCTCCTAATTAAGACGCTCCCTTCCTTCCAAATGGTCGGTTTTGACTCATTGCAGGGCTATTTCTGGTCCCCAACTCACAAAATGTCTATGTTATCGTTTCCTAAATTATATTCCACACAACACTTGTGCTTGGAGAAATACAAGCTAATTTTCTGTGGAGAAAGGAAAAAAGTTATGCTTCTCAAATTTGCTTAGGAAACACTGCTGTTCGGCAGACTCCTCCTGGCAATTCTTAGGGCACATTATCCCACTAAAATGTACCTGAGGAGTCCTGGAGTGTAGAAGCCTGATTAATTTTAAGTCACTACTTCACAAACCAATATATATTTTCAGGATCTCTTTTATAGATGTCCCCTGGATTACTATTTGAGCAACAGTGGCTTACAAAACATGCAAAAGTTGAGAGAATTCGTTTTCTGTATCAAACCTTGCCAAAGGTCTTTCTAGCACTGGTTTACTTTCTATGGGAGGTAATGTAGCATTGTGGTCAAGGGAATGGATTTGGGGCCAAACGGCCTGAGTTCGAATGTTGCCCCCAATATCCATTAGCTATGACATCATGGGCAATTTCCTGAACACCTCACCCTCTCTGTACCCAGTTTTCTCCAGTGTAAAATGGGGATACTCACAGTATCTTCTCCAGACAACTGCAGGCAGGTTAAGTCTGGTAGCATGTGTAAAGTGTTTAGACTGTGCCTGGAACCCAGTAAGCACAAGGTCAATGTTCACTGGCATCACTCATTACCACCATGTCCACCCATTGTTCCAGATTTGAATTCTGGAAGTTGCTTTGTCTCTAGCTTCTTTACCCAACTCTAAAGCCATTCCTTAGCCCTGTCCTGCCCCTGCCTTTGAAAAGCACCCCACTAGGGGCATCTGGGTGGCTCAGTCGTTAAGCCTCTGACTTTGGCTCTGGTCATGATCTCGTGGTTTGTGGGTTCGAGCCCTGCGTCAGACTCTATGCTGACAGCTAGAGCCTGGAGCCTGCTTTGGATTCTGTGTCTCCCTCTCTCTCTGCCCCTCCCCTGCTCTCTCTCTCTCTCTCTCTCTCTCTAAAATAAATAACATTAGAAGGCTCCCTGTATCTCCAGCCCTCCTAGCCAGCCCACATCCTTCTCACTCCATGCCGGGATTTTACAGCTTCCCCCAGCTGGGTCCACTGGCTTAGGTCTCACCCTCCATATGCATCTCCTGCTTTCCAAGGCCACACAAGTTGTCTCAAACCCTCTTTTTGACCCCACCCTACTTATGACTCTACAGTGCTTCCACCCTTGCTGTCTCTCTGGCAGAGCTCAAAGTTACCTTGGATTGCAAGCCCCTCACAAACCAGCCCAAACCTACTTTTCAAACCTCATGCACCCTTTTATGCCCAGTCTTTATTCCTGTGTTTTTCCCCACTGCAATGTCCCTATTAGTCCCTATGTGGACTCAAATTGCAGGTAGATTCCAAGGCGCAGCTCAGTTCCTGCATGGACATCAAGGCCTTCCCCAGTCATGCCAGTCTGCTCTGGTGCGGGGCACTAGTGCATGCACTAGGGCAGGGAGCTGGGGTTTAGGCCCAGAGGCCTGATTCACCTCCCAGCTTCAACATATGCACCCAGGAAGATGTTTGCATGAACTGTACAGCCTTTCCACATCTCAGTTTCCCTACTTGTAAAATGGAGATTAATTCTGTTCTCTCCACAATATCATTAGGAGGTTTAAATAAAAACACCTGTATAGGTTCCAATATGTTCCCAGAGTTGTCCTGTCTACTTTTGGAGGAGGTTTCAATTTGGTGACAGTGCCTTAGAAGGCAGGGGTAGGGAACAGAACGGAGGCCAGAACTGAGACCTTCAGCCCCAGTCTCTAGGCTTCATCCAGAGCTATGTTACCTTGATCAGTCTACCTTACACATTTAGGATGGGAGTAAGCTTTAATTATTTAAAAAACAAAAGGTCTGGAATAGTCCAGAGAAGAAAGAAGAAAACCATTGCCCTATGTGATATCTCATCATTAGCAGTCCACACACACCACGATGGCTGTGACAACGTCCGGCTCCCTGGGTGTTCTGTGTGCACCAAAGGAGCATAGCTCTACTGTTCCCTAATTATTCATTTTCCCCAGTAAGTACTTAAACTTGTCAGTGAAGAAGCACCGCCTTGCTTCCTACCAACATCTCTGGATAGCACCCGTTTACAAGGTTAAGCCCACCAAGATGCTCCTTTCCACTTGCCTGTGCACATAGTGAGGCCTCCATATCTCCTGCCCCGTCTTCTGGGAAGATCTACTTCAGCCCCAGCTCCATTATCTCTCTCTCCTCACACCAGATGCCAGCCAGAGAATAGCCTCTGAGATCTATGTTTCCTTAGAAGGATTCAGAGGATCATAGATATTAAAGATGAAGGAGGAAAAAAATCTATCAGGACATCTTGTCTTCTCCTTGTGCAAAATGGTTCCGGCCTGAACATTTTCTAAATATTTGTCAGGCCTGGTATTAAAGGCTTGAAGTGACAAGGCCCCTCAGGGGAGAAGTCGGCATTAAACCTCACTCTTAAAGATGATTTCTTTTACTGAGTTTTTCAGCGTCATGTTTCACCACCAGATCTCACTTCTCACTTTTAGTTAAAGCCCTTAGTACACAGGTTGCGGTGAGTGGGGACTATAGACGGGCCACAGGAAGGGTCAACAGAGGGCAGAGCTGTCACTCAGCAGGCTATGTGCCCTTTTGGCTCTTGGTAATTAAAAAGGAAGGCCAACGTGAAATCCTGATTTCCAGCTTAACTTGTATCTTGAAGAAAAGACACCACCTTCATCTTGCAGATTTCCACTTCCCATCCAGAGAGCCAAAATGCAATCTTGTCATTAGAAGATAAAGTCTTAGGTCTATGTCCCTACTGAACTGACCGACCTAGCTGCCAACAGGGGTCCTTTAAGAGGGGCAAATCTTCCCACGTCCAGCAGGTTGCTTCCTTATAGGAATGAGTCCTCCGTGTGACCAGATATTCTACTTTTTAAACAGAAAAACCAGAAATCATGAAATCTCCTAATTTGTAAATGTTGGCAACTGACTGCTTTCCTGGACAGCCTGCATCTCCTAACTGACAGGGTTAAAAATCAACCACTATCTCTTCAGCATATATGTGGGAGATCCCACGCTGTTTATTGATAAGTTTATGTGTAGAAATTTTGCCTGATGATTTTCTTGAGGGCAGGGACTATGTCTGATACTGCTTGATTCGAAGTGCCTAAGATACACAGATGTTTAATTCTGTCGTCTTCTGCAAGGCAATGTCCCCAGAGCATCCGTTCATAAAAATAGCCAAACTCTCAGGGAATGGTTAAAACTGTTGTGAGGCTAGACCACTGGGTTTATAGCCCTGCCTTACTACCTGATAGCTCTGGGACCTTGAAAAACTTCATAGAGCCTCAGTTTTCTCATCTGTAAATGGGATGATAACAGCTTTGACTTCATAGAGTGCTTGTAAGATTTAAATGAGACATTGGGGTAAAAAAAGTCACTTAGCACATAAAATAACAGTTCAATGAACATCATTTGGTAGCCGCTTCACATTCCCATTATATCAAAATACCCAGAAACCAAGAGTGCCCTCACTTCGTGACTATGTATTGCAGTTTCACAGGCCTAATTGTATACACCTATGGATTTTGGATTTTTCTATGAAGGTCAAATTGGCTTGCTACATTCTTGGCAGAGTCCATAGCCCTCTTGATAGTTGACTACGATATGAATAAAAAAAAGGTCAGATAATCTTGTCATTCAGGAAGATCACAGTTTCATGCTAAACTAGGTCTGTGTGGGGGTGGGGTGGGGACAGGAAGACACACACATATTGTGGTAGACACATACATGCACTGTCCAAATTCCCCTTCAAGAAAGGACTTACTGTCCAACTGTGAGGCAGGTAGCCTGCAAACAGTGTCCAGCCACCAGCTACTTCAAACGGGCCCCAGCAACAGAGAACTGCTCCCCTAGAGGTCACACCCTTCCTGGGCAGTCAGCATTTCCTGAGTAAGGCAGACATGTAAGGGCACTGTCATTTCCACTCACTACAGAACAGCGTTGATGGATGGTATTTACGCCAGAGCCTGTCTTGGGTTGGGTGATATTTTGCAAGGCCTGCCTTATAGTCCCAACTCTCTTGTGTCCTGTTCTGTGTCCACCACTTCCTTTTACAGGCGCTGATGCCTAGTAAACATCCTGCACCCCAGACTCCATCCCAGTGCTGCTTCCCACAACCCAGCCTGCCACACACATGAGCACACATGCACACCTAGTCCTAAAGCCCCAACAAACCTTTAATAAATAGGAAGCAGGCAAGGTTGCTCATTAGGATGATGACCAATTTTGTACTGATATCTAAAGGTTTTATAGTCAGAGGCATCCACAATGTTGGCAAAGATGATCAATTATACCTTACTACATCTCTATGTATAGAGAGGGGACACCAAAAAGATAAAATGACAACACAGTCTCTCAGCAGGTTTCTGGATCTTTGAGTTGTTTCAGTAATGTCTGCGTCTTCTAAAATAATATTGGAGTTCTGAGAAATTATTAAAAATAAAAATAACAAGTAACTCCTTTGTGTTAACACTCAATAATTTTCTCTCCCCGAAATACTCATGTTTAAGAGTGTATTAGAGAAATAAGGTAATGAAATGGAAAGATGAGCTTATGTGAAGGCGCTTGGCTGTGTTATTATGCACAAATGATGCCATACAACCTGCTACCATTCAGAAGGGGGCCTCTGCAGTGTGGTACCTTATACATACCACTGAAAAGCTCTACCAGAAAAAAAAATAGTAGTTCCAAGATCATTCCTTATATTTCCAGGAACAATAAAATACTTGGGGACAAAGATAGTATTTCAGAGTTCTTGTCCCGCATCCTTCACCTGGAGTATTTAGCTGTATCTGTCATTCTTCGTTGCCTTTATATTCCTCTTTGCTCAAATATCACCTGATCTCAAATGGAATAAATTCTGTTATCATGCAAATTCTATGTAGGACACACTCTCATATATGAAAGTCAGATTCATATCCTTTCATAGGCAAATTCCATTGAAGCTAATATGTATAGTTGTTAAGAAATAAGATTCTCCCATTGTAAAATGCATACAGAAAAGATGAAATCATGGTGCATGTGGCGTGAGCTGTGACCAAGCTATAATCCAACTGAGGCACAATATTGAAACATCAATCGGCCTCCAACTCACAAATAATATGAAGACATGCAAAGGAGCAGGCTGCTGGGAATTTGTTCCTTAAGCTTTCCAACAGCATGTACCTGAGGGCCTGGGGAAAGGACGAAAGAAGAGATGCATGTTCACTAGAAAGGAGCTAGCTGTATTCCAATCCAGAGCAAAATGTCTAAGACTCTGTGGTTCTCTAAAAGAAAGACTAGCATTGTTTTCAGAAATACACATGGATTGCTCTGAAGTGATCACATATATTATATATGTAGTTCAAAGACTATACATTATTTCTGCAGCAAAGAAAAAAGAAAGCCTAGGTCAATTGTGGACAGATTTCAGCAATATTATAAGAAGACATACTAAGCACACAGAAGCTACCTTTGACTTTAGTTCATTAAAATAAATTATACATACACAACTGTATGTATGCACAACCTTAAAGCCAAGCCATGCTTTTTTTCCCCATACAATTTTAATTAGGTAGGTTTTTTCAACAGTCTTTTGAAATTATCAATTAGGACCAAATGCTAACATGAAATTTTCCACAGGCTGGCAGGTAATTCAATAATATTAGAAAGGTGAAGCTCTATTCCCTGGAAGGGAGAGGCCCTAACACAAAACATTCATTATTTCCATGTAAATTGCAGAAGTAAAGATGCTGGATTTCTCATCTGAGCAGAAGGAAACTGTCACTTTTCATTATCAGTGCAAAAATATTGTAATTTGCAAAATTCCCTAGCAAATTTTGATTTGACAACTCAACCTCTTTGTCAATGTCTACCTTAATTTATAATTTGCAACTTCTTAAGTACTATGTTGGGCCAATGGCTGTGGGGGACTTTCTTTGAGGTAATGGCATCCTATATGTATTTTTATTTTCTGCTGGCACTGTCTCATTAAAATGAAACTCAGACTCAGAGTAACCCTGAAAGACCTAAGCCTTCCAATAAAAAATTTGGTATGTCTCTCCTCTTAAATAACACAGCAGTGTGAAATTTGGAGCATCACACATGGAAGTGAAGTCAAAGGCCAAGCTATCTGAGTTAATGAGCCGATACAAGCTCAGGCTCTCTAACCAGAGAGGTTAGGGATACACAGCATGGCCACTGCCAAGAAACTTTGTTTAAAATATCAATTAAAAGTGAGTCACTTCTCTGCTCAGCTCCCATGCTTACCACTCAACACCCAGACACTCGGGGCAATGACAGAAGGACTCACACACATCTGAGTAAAGGCACCTTGGAAGTGGGACCTGCTATAAGCAAGAGCCTCTCTGCATTTGTAAATGTGATGGTAAGACCACAGGAAGGGTACAGTGCAAGCAGAGGTAGAGGTGGCCATCCTGGTATACTAACCTTGATTTTATGTTCTACTCCAGTCTGGCCCCACTAGAGCTCCTCTTTGTTAGAATGACCTGGATGACCGCCAGAGGTGTTGGCTACATATAATAGCCCTCCAATCTCATTTGTTCACAAGGGGTTGGCAAACCGAAATCAGCTAAAGAAGCAGGGTCTTCTCCATCCTAGATTGAGACGAAGTTATGATACTCTGCTCAAGAATCAGAGGGTTCTTCTTGGCTCCTTGGGCAAAGTCAACCTGGCTGAGTCCAGACCATCAGCTGATGTATGTTCTCACCTGTGGAATCTCAAGTCGATGAACGTGGCCAGGGTAGAAGTGGTGGTAATTCTCACAAGCTTAAAAACTATTACAGTTCATTAATTATTAGTTAACTAAAACTTTCATAGCTCATTAGCTGCTGGTTAAATGTCAGTTAAAATGTAATATTTAATATGAACCATGAAGATTAGAAGCAGCAACTTACAGAGCATTTCTTATGTGTCAGTTCCTACAAGAAGTGTTTTACATATATCTTTGTACTTGATCCTTATAACCTCCATGCAAGTGATGTATTTTTAGCTCCATTTTACAAATAAGAAAGCTGAGTGTGAAAGTAACTAGTTAATGAGTAATAGACCCTGGGTTCAAACCCAGTTTTGCACAATTTCAAGTCCATCTGATTATCACTTGATACATACCCAACATATGCAATGCTTAGCTGTATTCTCAGTCACCTCTACACTGTAGAGAACTTCCTTTCACCCCCAAATCACGATATTAAATGTACTTTTGTTCTCAACAGACAAGAGTGTCTTGTCCAAAACTTACAAAGTGTCACCATTAATAGTTGCCATTCCCAGTAGAATTTGCCTTGACCCCTAATGGTGCTACATTCATTGTCATGCTAGTTTTTACACGGAGGTATTATTTTTAAACTGCAAGTTTAAAGCTTCTACAAGCTTCTGACAACATGCAAATCAGACATTACTTTGGAGTTCTTTTTTAAACAAATCAGTAGGAAGATTCCAATTAAGTGACAAAGAATAGTCACACATACCTGTAGAACTGATTCTAATTTACACCTTAATCTTGTTTTAATACACACTGTGTGAGTCTTAGCTCTGACAGAGATATGATCCAGCCAGTAGGGGATATTAGTTCTTTCTAAGTATTTTAATTAAAAAACTGTTATACAGAGTAGCTCCTGCAAATTGCGTATGAATGACTTAATGTATAGTGGAGTCCTGTTCTCTAGGGCATGGCTATCCAATGAGCCACATTCCATCTCCTTAAGTAAACTAGCAGGAAAGTCTTCCATGTAAGCTTTGTCTTTGAAAAAAAACAAAAAACAAAAACCAAAACACTTGAATGGTGCTTTGTTCTTGGAGTAAAGAGTAGAACAAGGGAAAGAACTTCTAAACTGAACCACCACCACCAACAGTGGCCAGCATTGATAGCACACTTACTTTGCAACAAAAATATGTTATGTCCCTTGCATGAATACCCATTTTTGAAGTATCCTCATAGGATGTTATGATCCTCATTTTACTGTTGAGGAACATGAGACTCAAAGAATGTAAATATCTCAAACTAGTCATTATAAGCCTCAGAGGAAAGATTCAAATCCAAGTTTAGTGAATTCCATAGCCCATGATTTTTATCACTGCAGGAGGATATACTTAAATTGAACCATTATATAACAAAGTGTAATCTTTGACCCATCAAAATATCTTTTAAATACTTCTAAATGTCAAATTCAAAGATTAATCTAAATAAAATATTTAATATCTCATCATGAAGGGATGGTGTTTTATTTTTTCAAGTTCATTTATTTATTTTTAGAGAGAGATAGCAAGCAGGGGAAGGACAGAAAGAGAGGGAGAGAGAGAGAATCCCAAGCAGGCACTGCACCATCAGCACAGATCCCAACTTGGGGCCTGATCTCACAAATTATGAGATAACAAGCTGAGCAGAAAGCAAGAGTCAGATGCTCAACTAACTGAGCCACCCAGGTTTCCTGAAGGGATGGTGTTTTTAATTGGGGAGCAACAACTTTAAAGTTTTGTGGTATAGAATAATTTCCATGGACATATTTTTTATTTTCATCATGTTCTATTATGTGGGTGTGTGAGAGGGAAAGAAAGACAGAGAGACAGAGTGGTCACTTTCCTCTTAATGCTATTTTGGAACTTTCTGGAGATAGTTAAAATCAGCTACTTTATTTCCATAAAGTACCAAAGCGAATTACACTTATTTAGAATACAGCATTCCTATCACAAAGACTCAGTAGTTGAAAAGCAGAGTATTCATGGAATCCCTGAATCCCCGTGTTCCCTTCCTGCAATTCCACACTCTTACCACCATACAAATCCAAATAATAGGTAAAGTCATCAGAGGCTAATTAGTCCTTGAGTAAAGAAAAGACAACAGATTCCTGAAGAAAGAAAGAAAGAAAGAAAGAAAGAAAGAAAGAAAGAAAGAAAGAAAGAGAAGAGAACCCACTGATAACACATCATTTGAAACAGAGTAGAGTACATGATAATTGTGAAGTACATTAATTAGCTTTGCATCGATTGGTATCAAAAGTCATTAGCCCTGTGCTGCAAGGAAATCCCGGGAAGCCCCAGATGTGTGGAAGAAAATGTTGTGAATGAAATCAATCTCTGTTCTTCGATATTGATGCTTTAAAGGGTCCCCACTGTATAACTTGCCCAGAAGCATTCCAGGGGGAAGAACTCATGGATTTATATCTGCCACATGTGTCACTGAGCACAAATACTCCTGATAAATAACTGAAGCTCAGTAAAGCAAAGTCCTCCACTATGCTCATGCTACATGGCAAAAAAACAGGGTGAGGAAGGCAAAGAGGTCAAGTTTCCCATGTGGATTTCCCCTTGGCATCCTGCTCATCAATTAGATCATTACTCTGACTCATGAAAGTATTGGCTCATTGTCTTAGGGAATCCAGGTGCTAGTATATATTCAGCAAATCTGGTTTCCTTCTCTCCCATACTACAGAGACCTTTTGGAGAGTCTGAGCAAAAAGGGAAGGGCATAATCCATAATCCTCACAAGAATCTCATGAGTTTTATAGATGAAGAAATTGAGACCTGGGGACAGAGTATTGTTTATCACAGGCACAAAGCTAGCAAAGAGTAGACCTGGGATTTGAAACCAGGTCCAGAAAATTCTAGAGCTCATATTACTGCCACAACAGTCCCCCTTCCTAAATAACTTTTATATTAAGTGAGCCAAGGAGGGGCCAGACTGCTCCACATTATTTAGTATTATTAATACAAGGAGACCAAGAAGCTCCTGCAGCTAGACTCTTTTTCAATAGCACTTTCCTGGAAGGGACAAATAGTCTCCACTGGAATCCTTCCATCGACAGGGAACTCTCTACCTCACAGTACTTCAACTTGCCCTTCCATAACTCATATCCAGTACTCCCAGGCACAGCCCCTGACATAGCTTGATCAAATACTGGTTGAGCTCAGTACTTGGATCCGTATAAAAACTGAAAGAGTAAATAATATCTTTACCTGTAAGGGTGCATGTGAAGACTCAATAAGTTATAACATGGGGACTGGCACAAGGTAAGTACTTGTTCAATGTGAATTATGAAAAAATTCCTGATTTTATTTAGTAAGGTTTTTTGTTTGTTTGTTTGTTTGTTTTCAGAGAGAGAGGAGCAGAGGGAGGGACACAGAATCTTAAGCAGTTTCCACACTCAATACAGAACCCAATGTGGGGCTCAATCCCATGACCCTGGGATCATGACCTGAGCCAAAATCAGAAGTCGAATGTTCAGCCGACTGAGCCATCCAGATGTCCCATTTGGTAAGTTATTTTTAAGAAGGGAATATGTATTTATGAATGCCTCACAAAAAACAAAAGCTATCACATTAACAGTGACCTCCGTGTATCCATCTGGACTTCCCCCATTTTACCTCTTCGCCTCCTTTACCTAAGGTAATTATCATGTGGAGTTCTGGGTTCATCCTTCCTTTGCCTTATTTATATATGATTTCACTATATTATCTTAGCTCAGGTGGGCTGCTATAACAAATTACCATATACTGGGTAGCCTAAACAACAGACGTTAATTTTCCGTCAGGTCTGGGAATGCTGGAAGTCCAAGATCAGGATCTGGTATGGTTGAGTTCTTGTTAGAGCCCTCTTCCTGGTTTGTACGGTGTTGCCTTCTTGCTGTGCGTTCACAAGGCCTTTTCTAGGTTTGTGCACAGGAAACAAATGCTTTTTCTCTTGCTCACTTCCTCTTCTGACAAGGGCACTAATCCCATCAAGAGGGCACCATCCTCAAGATCACATCTAAACCTCATTATTTCCCAACAGTCTCACCTCCAAATACCATCACACTGGGGATTAGGACTTGAATATATGAATTGAGGAGGGCGTAAAAAAAAATTCACTCAGTAAGTAATATGCATCTAGAATTATTCCTAAAATGCTTTATAAGCTATTTTTAACTTTATATAAAGGATAATATCCTTATTCAATCATATGTAATCTTTGTGGGCTTATTTTTCCCCACTCATTGTTTTATTACTAAGAAATTAGAAGATACCTACAACTGAATGAAATACACATTAAAATCTGCAGGTATATTGTAAAACAGTCTCAAAATTAACAGGATAAATGTCAGTGTTAGGTACAAAACATGGACAAAAACCCCATATTTAGCAAAAGAAAAAACATAATTAATATAAGAGCAAATATTAATAAAACAGAAAACAAATATTTGCAAGAGGAGAGCAAAAATTCAAAAGTTGGTTCTTTGAAAAAATTGAAAACAGATCAACCTCTAGCAAGATTATCAAAAGAAAATGAAGAACAAGCTTTAGTGTTTTAAATGAAAAAAGGTGGACATAAATACAGCTCAAATAAGATAACAAATGGTGATTATCAACAACTGTATGCAAAAATCTTTAAAAACACTTAGATGAAGTGGTCAAGGACCTGGAAGTATTTAAGTCAACAGGATGGGCATAGGAAATAAATACCAAAAGAAGAACTATTAAAGAATCAGGGAGCGGTGATTTAAAATCTTTTTGCAAAGAAAACGCCACATAAGATGGTTGAACAGGCAAGTTTTTCCAAACTTTCAAGAAAGAGATTATTCTAATTCTAGGCAAACTTGTCACGACGATAGAAAAAAAGAGCTTATTCCCCATTGATTCTATAAGGTCAGTATAATCCTGTTACTAAGACCAGACAAAAACATTGCAAGAGAGAAAAATTATAGCCTCATTTCACTCTTAAATACAGATGCATATCCCCCTTCTTAGTAGTGTACTCAATTACAGTCCATAAGAAACTTTATTTCCAAGTAGCATGTTGACATTATAGAAGGATCACATTAGCTCACTTAAGCTCTCAAAAACTTCTATCCTCCTCTACAAAATGTTATTTCATAGTATCTATCTAATTCTGGGATAATTAATGATTTCAATAATATAAAGCTCTTAGCTCAGTGTATGGAAGTAACAATAAGCAATAATAAGTCATAGCTACAATTTAGCAAGTGCTTAGTTACTTGCTCACAAGTAACTCACCAACAAAACTCACAAACGAAAAACAAAACAATTTTCCTTTCATACTCACAAACCTCACTAAGAGGTACTATCCCCACTTAATGAATGAAGTAATTGAGTCGAGAAGAATTTCACAACTTGCCCAAAGTTACATAATTTGCAAAAAGCCAAATTAATATAACGATCATGTGCCAACTGAACACTGGTGTAGAGTGGCTATTTCCAGTTAGAGGCAATTTTAATAGATGCTTTTGGGGGACATAGTGCTTCCTCTGAGAGGCACTCTGGTTCCTTCCATGAGGCATGGGATGTGTTCACCTTTTTGGAAAGGTAGTTTTCAGGTTGGGTTTGATTTGTGACATGTGAGATTAAATTGCAGCCTTTCTAATGGAAAGTCTTCAGAGGGCAGGAGTGAGTGATACATCGTCATTTATCCATCCCTGCGTGGGGAACCTTGAACGTTAATGAGATCAGACATGTCATGGCAGCTCCCTCCACTAGTGCCACAAATTCTAGGTCAGAAGAATTTTTTTTTTTTCATTCTGGCCTCTTCCCTGCCCACCAGGAACTCTCTTCCAGGTTCCTGGGAAATAATATTTATGATAATTAATCTTAGGCAGGGCTTATGGCTTTTTTTCCATTAAGGTTATCAAGAATGTTGCCAATAATCCATTTCATATTTTCATAGGAAAAGCTAATTTACACAAACAATGCATCTAGAAAAATGAATTAGAGTTCTCAATTGGAGACAAGGTGAGTGGCAGCAAACATGAGGCTTGTGAACTCTGCCGGCTTGAAAAATCAGTCAGGGGAAGATATAGTGTGCCATTCTATTCTTTCCCCAGAGAAGTTTACTGATCAGTTAGGCACAGAAGTTAACGAAGATTTAAGAAACAATTTGCTCTCTGAGTGCGCAAAACACCACCCCTGTCAAATATTATACAGTGACATCATTTATTACTATACTGTGCAAGGTGATTTTCCCGTATCTTAAGAGACTTTATGCTTGTGTTTGTACCACTGGTGCCTTGGAAAGGAAACCAACAAGAATGCATTTCTCACCATTTATATCCATACTGGTACTGCGAACTGTGAGTGCAAACATATTTTTCAGGAAGTTTACGATAGAAAAAGCAAGATAGTGAGAAGGGGGTTTTGAAGACATTTGGATACAGAAAGATTTCGAGCTGAACCTCCAGGTATCACCTGCTGGTCCCCTGCCCATACCATCCAGCTCTCCTACTTTTCTCTAGGGTCAGAGCTTCATGTCCAGTTGGCTCAGCTGAATAGTATTAAATGATTCCTGTCTTCAACTATACTTATAGTCGTCAGCCTTGGAGAGAGGTAGGTAATACTGAGAGACTGAAATGGGTGGATGGTGAACATTTGAAACGCTTGTTCATTCAACCCAGATGCAAATGCATTGTGAAAGATGTATGGTATGGGAGTTCCCCAAATCCATCCATCAGTGAAAAGGCATAAATGGTGATCTTCTCTTTCTTTCTCATCATACCTCCCCCTTTTCCTGCTAGTGAGAGATGATAACATCTGAGGAGGAGGGGGTGAGAGGGACTAGCATCTCATGGAGGTCAGTGGTAAAAGGCAGCATGTGCTGTGGCTGTAGATGTAGGACAGCATGGGGAGCGGGTGTACACAGAATTGGGGAGAGTGGTGTGTGCAGGATTTGAGGAAGCAGAGAAGACGGGATGGCAGGTGCAGAGGTAGTGGGCAGGGAAGGATGAACAGACTGTTTAGGAGATTGCTTATACTGAGCAAATGAGTACGTATATTGAGGACAATGAGAACCAGGTTTCTTATTGTCCGCGAGGGCATTTATTAACATGGAAAGGGAAAAAGAGTAAGATGTGGATTGGAAAGAGTTATATTTGGGGGTACCTGGGTGGCTCAGTCAGTTAAATGTCTGACTTTGGCTCAGGTCATGATCTCACAGCTCTTGAGTTCAAACTCCACGTTGGGCTCTGTGCTGACAGCTCAGAGCCCAGAGCCTGTTTCAGATTCTGTGTCTCCTTCTCTCTCTACTCTTCCCTCACTGGTGCGCACGTGCTCTCTCTCTTTTTCTCAAATAAAGAAACAATAAAAAGATTTTTTAAAAAAGGAAAGTTATATTTGAATTAATATGAACTCATGGTGGGGAGTATATGTAGACACGCATACTCATGCACACAGATATAAATGTACGTGTATACATATATGCATGTATTTCCTAGCTCTATGTGTTGGGAGGATCTAGAAGCAAATGATATCCCAGGAGCAATGAGCACACAAAGTACCTGGATCTTAGTTTCTAAAACTGTCCTCTGCTAAAAAGAGCCAGGGCTGCTTAGAGTAACAGGTGATTCCAAGGCTAGACAGGAAAGGGATAAGATGACCCTGGAACTTCTTATTTGGTACCAGAGAGTAAAGAAGTGTTCAAATAATGCTGAGGAAACCTGGAAAACACCAACTTGACTAGAAGATCATGTGAAAGGATGGGTCATTATAGCATGCCTTCTGATGTGATGCACTGAGAAAAGCTCAACATTACTTCTGCAGGATTCCTGCCAAGAATGCATCCAAGAAGAAGATGTGAATCTAATTATGAAGACATTTTGGAAGATACAGGTAGAGGGTCATTCTATGGGAAAATGTGAGACAAGGAACAACTGAGAACCGGTTCCAGATCAAAGGAAACTAGGAATGATAATGCAAGTTCCTGGACAGGATCCTGGATCACCAAAGAAAACAAGTCATTGTTGAGACAGTTGACAAAATTCAAATGTGGTCTGTGGATTGGATAGTAGTGCATATCAGCACCGATTTCCCAATAGGGAGAGTGTTTGTAAAGAGAGTCCTTGTTTTAGGAAGATAAACTGAAATTTAGGTAGGGGTCATGGGGCATGATGTAAGAAGAAGAATATTTCTATTTGAGAGAGAGAGAGAAAGAAAATAAATGTATTGACATGTTCAAAGTTGGGTAATTTGGGTAAAAGGAATGTGACAGTTCTTGCCACTCTTCCATAAGTTCAAAACAGCTTCAAAATTAAAAAAAAATACTTAAAGTGCTGAGTTCTGAAGAGAAAAAAAAACAGCATAAAAGAGGGAGGGGAGGGTTACAGGGTGTGTTGTGTGTGTGAGAAAAAAATGATTGGTAGATATTAAGAGAGAGAGAGAGAAGAGGGAGGGAAGGAGGGAGAGAGGGAGAGAGAGAGAGGGAGAGAGAGAGAGAGAGAGAGAAAGAGAGGGAGAGAAACACACGTGCAATTAATTACCACAAGGAATAGAACTAGTAGGAAAAGACGGATGTTGGAGAAAAGTGGAAAAAATTCTAATGTGGAATATAATCCTTCCATTATTCCAAGGCACTGCCAGTAACGTCCACATTATTCATCAACACCATCAGCACAGATACTGTGTGTTACCTTGTTTGATTTAATGTTAAGTGCAAGGCTGATTGGAGGACAGGGGCTGAAGGAGCACAGGGAAGCCCAGAGTGGACAGGTACATTCGGGTTTCAGATAAAAAGTGACATGAAACATATACCTAAATGCTCTAATAAATGGTAGAAAAGAATCACACTGAGCCTCCAGGGAGTGGCAGATACAGTATGAAAGGACTTCAAAGGAATGAATGAAAGAGAATATTCCAATTCCTTCAGCTCCATCTCTGGACTAGGTACTTTGTATCCATTGTCATGTTATTCCTCACAGAATGCTCAGGAGGTAGAAATTAGTTATAGGAACTGCAAGTTATAGAGATTCAATAAGAGACCAAGGTCCCCCAACTAGTAAAGAGCAGAGCCAAGATTCAAAAAGCAGTCCACAGCACCACAAATATCATTTTTATTGCACCACAGTAGGCTGCCTTCTGCCAGGGATATAGGGATGGAGCTCTGTTGAAGAAGGCTTTGTGGAGGAAGTGAGCAGACATGAGGTAGGGCCTGACAGGCTGGCAGGAAGAGAAAGATGGAATCCTCATGGTCATGAGGGAGGCTGGGTGATGGTATAGGGGCAGTGCAACTGATTTCAAAGATGTCTAAAACACAAGGTGATCCATTATTCCATGGCCAATATGGATTCAAAAATGATGGTGGTTAGAAAGACTGAGCCCTTGGTGCAGAAGACAGAGCGCTGGCAACACTTCTGTGTCCTGCTTTCACGCCCTGAAGCTTAGGATCAAAATCACCATGGACAGACTCATAGGGAACATTTAAAAAAACATTTATTTTCAGACATCATTTAAAGAAAGCAATGCCTGAAAGACTGAAAGTACAAATTTTCAAGGTGCTATTTTCAAAACTGCAGAAACTTCCAGTTTGGATACATTTTCTGAAAATTTCCCCCATCATTATTAGCACTTCTGCCAAATAATCACATCCCTAAAAATATTCCCTCCTTAATAATGCACAAATGAGGTCTCTTCACGGAGGAGGAGCAAGGCAAAGAAGGTGATGAATTGCAAATCATCCATAATTTATGCAGATATACCACTGAAAACTACATTCATTGCCTTTCCCAAATAGCACCATAAGCATTCCCTTTAAGTAAAAGAAGACTATAAATTAGACTCTAATTTATTTCTCTAATCAATGTATTTTTATGCCAAAAGTCAAATAGTAAGTAATACAGTTAGGGTAGGAATTATAAACCAGAAGAAGATGGAACATGGTATTCAGGGGAAAAGAAAGAAAGGAAAAGAAAAGACAAGAGAGGAAGAGAGAAAAAGAAAGAGAAAGAGAAGAAGAAAAGAAAAGAAAGAAAAAAAGGAAGGAAGGAAGGAAGGAAGGAAGGAAGGAAGGAAGAAAGAAAGAAAAAAAGAAAGAAAGAAAGAAAGAAAAATATTTTCTGTGGCTTTAGTTCTGCTTTTAAGTGTTTTTTTTTTCCAAAGGACTTTATGATGTAACTGGTTCTAGTCATCCTGAATATGAACAAAAAAGGCCAAATTATCATGAGATGCATTTGGAGGAAAAACTGCACTTGGTGCTACAGTGTACCTGTGAGCTGCAGATCCTATGATGAAATGAGCAGAGCTTTATCTTCCAAAGCCAGTCATAACAGTAATCAGCTTCTAAGAACAAATAGACATCCATCAGGACTATTTCTCTGACTTGTCTATGTCAAATGTCACTTTTTTTTGTAGCATCCTATTTATAGGACAGGAGATAGAGAAAAGTTCAGAGACCCTGACTCTTGTGATTACTGGTTCAGTGTTTAAATATGCATGTCTTAGGCTAGTTTATTCTAGAGAAAATCCTGATACAAGATTGTGACGGCAAGTTGATTTGGAAGGTGATTCCAGAAATTACCAGTGGGGAAGTGGAGAAGTGAAATAAGTGAAGGAATATATCCACTAAATGGGTTATTTCAGTGGGCTAGACAGACTGAATTCCACAGGAGACATTTCTCAGAGTTATTCCAACCAAAAGAGCAAGGGAAGCTGGGTATTTATCCATTAATTTCCCTTAGTTATATGTGATGACTGCTACTGTGGGGAGGTAGGATGGCAGGGAATTACCTTTGCAATTATTTTTGTACCACACACAGGCACAGTGGACACCACCAGTGGCCAGCCAGAATAACACAGTCTATAGAGATAGAAGCCAAGGGTCAATGTATAGTGGAATGATCATTGTCCAAGGGTGTATTGGCAGCATCTGGTGAAGGATCTTTTAAGGGGCAATGCCGAGGAGACTGGGTCAACACTTGATTCCAAGCCAAACACACACACACACACACACACACACACACACACACACACACACACTCCTCAGGATAAAGTCTTAATAAGCATCAAATAGATCATCAGCTGTCCATTTTAAGACCTGCTCTGAGATGCACATGAGTGCTTAGACTATTCCAGGGTTCATCAATGTCTCAAAGACTAAGCCATCTAAATTATCTGCCCCTTGGTCTAATTATCTGCTTAAACAACCCAAACTGAAGGGGAAAGTCAAGACACTGCCATAAGAAGGAAAAATGACTGCAATGTATAGCTTATTTAGTATCATATTATCCCATGGCACCCTATATATCTCCTTCCATTAACATTCATTACATTTGTAATTATTTCTTTTTCATTATCTGTCTTCCCTGAGAGGCCATAAACTCAATGGGGCCAGAGACCATGTCTGATTATTCAGAGTTCTATTCCCTATGTCTAATACATAGTAGAGACTTGGTCACTCACTTCTTTTGAATGCAAGAATAAATGAATGAATGAAGGTTATTGCCATCATCCATCAGGCAAAGTGAATTACATAGCTGAGGTGCTGGACCACTGCTAAATATGAGGTAACTTCTGCAAATTAGAAAAATGTGTTTTCTTATTTGGCAGATAAAGCCCTGAGCCAGGGCTCACTGTTTATCAAAAGGAATGCAGGCTGAAATTCAGCCTCTGCTTACCCATTAGTAGAATCACTGAAAGTAAAGATGACATATTGCAGAATATCCAGCTAATTCACAAAGGACTGTGGCATCAAGTATAAGTCTACAACCATTTTTTATAAATTGGGGATGTTTGTTATTGCAGCACACTTAGCTCATTCTGACTGACACCATGCAGAAAAAGCAGCTCTATATTTGGTGACCCTGGGTAGGTTAATATAACTTGCAAACTCTCTGGTCTCATGAACTTCTCTTCATACCACACCCTCATTCATGCATTATCCCCTCTTCGCATACAACAGAAACTCTAATAAGCATTGCTTATCTATGTGGGGGAGAAGACAAAGGGCTTAACCACTTCTGCCAATAGAGGCCCTTATGAAATCATGTGAAGGAGAAAAAAATTCTACATGTCTTTCATTTAGAAGGGAGTCCTAATTCTTCCATCCTTATGTAATCTCCAGAGCAATTCCTGAACCATCAAGGCCACCACTCCCCAGGGGGTCAGAGCTTCAGGCTCATAATGAGTTGTACTACTATGACTATCACTGCTAATTAATGGTTGATGTTCAGCTTAAATGGAATACGGCCCATTTCTGACTCCTACACTGTAAGTCAAATACAGTTCCCATTTCCAAATTGTGCACTTCATCTTAACAGTATAATTCTATTTTTAAAAAAAGAAAAAATTTAAATCAAGGAAGAAATGACATTTTCCAAACTGGTTGGGTTATCAAAATTAAAAGCATAGAAAAATTAATAACATGGGATTAGTATTATTATAGAAATGCATTCAATCTTATATTAAAATACAATTCTTTTAAGCCATGGCTGTCACAGTTAAATGTTAATAGTATTTAAACATAAATCCTTCTCCCCATGAAGCAAGAATCATTGTGCAGGCACGTTAGCTATTCTATTCACTTTAGAGATGCTGCCTGGTAGAGCATTTTAATGTAAGCCTTGTCAGTGTTAATCCTGATGTCTGATGCCGAGATGTGTGTTACATTACTTTACGTAACTGAAAAATGGGAAGCCTTTATGTCGGATTACAGGCTGAAATAATGACCTCGTCTCAGAAGCAGGGCCTGGGATATAACGAGGTGCCAAATGGGATTCTAGGTTGGAGCCTCTGTAAGACTTGAAAAGAGCCAGGCCTTTTGTTCAGACACATTCTCTCACTAACAGAATGCTTTTGCCCCCGCTATCTACTTAAGGCTCATTTACAAAGAAGAGTAAGCAAGAGAAACAGACATGATCCATGGAGAGATAACCAGCCAAGCTTTGGACTTGGGTAGACAATGGTGGGAATGGACCAAGCCACCCCTTCATTGCCATAACCAACAGTCTAGTGGAATGGTGTTCAAAATGTGTTCATGGAGTCTAAGGTGGTGTGCAAGAGCCTGAGGCTCAGTAGGGGCTGGGTCAGGGAGAGAGAAGGAGAGACCCCTTGGATTCAGTGCCATCTTACTGCATGCAGAGCAGTTCCTCTTGTATCTGCTGGTATGTTTTATATGGCATATATTTATATGCCAGTATTTAATGATGGCATATAAAATATGGTTCTACTCTTAAAAGAGTTCATTAATTCAACAAATATTTACTAGGCATAGACAATAAGTTCGTAAATAAATGAGATAATTTCAGATAGTGATAGATAGTATGCAGACAAAAAAATAATAATTATGGGGTAGAAAATATGTAGGATAAAGGCCATAGTCATATACGGTGAGACAGGGAAAATCTGACTGGGGGCGGGGTGGAATCTGAGTTGAGACATGAATAAGTAGAAATAGTCCATCATGTGAGATCTAGGGAAGAAATATTTCAGGCAGAGGAGTAGCCAGTACAAAGATCCCATGGCAGGAACAAGATCATGTTTCTAAGAACAGAAAGAGGGCAATGTGACACTAGTCTGTAGAGGAAAGCAAGGCATAAAAAGAAGGGATAGTTCAAGCAGGGCCTCAAAGACTCAGACAACAACTTCAGATGTCATTGTCATGTCAGGTGCATGGAAGGCAATGGAAGGCTGAGAAAAAGGGGAGTATGGCAAGATCTAAGTTCTAAAGGCTTCTGCCCAATGGGAAATAGACTTTTAGGGGTAAGAATAGAAACTGGGGGAGCAGTAAGAAGATGGTTGCAATTTTTCAGGCAAGAGAACACGAGGGCTTGGAATAGAAATGGAGAGTGAAGATAGTAAAAATTATTTGGAATTGGGGTATGTTTAATGGTAAATCTGATAGGACTTGATTTAAAATCCCTAATCACAATTTGAGAAGGGGAAGGTGGAAATATGTTACATGTAGGGAAGGAGGAGGTGGAGGATAATGTTCAGAAAGAAGACAGTAATTGTCATTTCTGTACATAGTTCTAGCTCAGTGGTGTGCCAAGTATCAGCACAGTGTTTCTGGGCTGAGACCTGATTGTTTTGCCATTGTCTTTCTTCAACTACTTCATTCTTGCTTCCCGATCTGACAAAGAACTTCTTACGACACTTCTTGGCCTCCTTTTGTGTCTAGATTACCTATTCTCTCCCTTCACTTGCAGGTGGCCATACACAGAATGATCTCTATTTTTTTACTTCCTATGACAGGTAACGGGTTCATGAACTTCATTAGCGTGGGGACTATCTTTTTCCTGCTCAAAACCAACCCATATAAATAGCATCTAATTAGTTAAAAGACTCAACAAATTATACCATCAGAACAATGTATGGCAAAATCTGATAGCTCTAATTATCTTAATAATCAGCAGAACCACTATCAACCTAATAAGAGGATGAATCATTAATGACAGTTTATGAAGATTACCGACTTTCTCTTTGCTGTGGAGTTTGCCCTTTCCATGTTAAAATCTGGATGCACTTTCTACTTGAATCTAAAAAGGGTGATTTCTAAGAAGTTCCTGAAGCAATACAAGATCAAAACATAAGTAATAACGACATTCATTCTCAATTAATATTACAGTGAATTTATCACAGAACACATAATTAGGTTATAAATTAAATATCAAGAGAGAAGCTCCCCCCACCTTTTAAGATTTCTCATTTCCCATGCACTCAAAAATGAGAAGTATTTTCTCATTCTGATCCTAAATCTAACACTGAAATGGTGACTTTACTTGCTTTTATGCAATTTGCTTTATTTTGTGATTACCTTATCCCTCCTTTCCTCCCCCCTGTGTGATTGCTTTAATCCTTTTATCTAGAACCATAGGAACATCTATCAGCTTCACCTTTTTGGTATGCTTCAGCTAAAGAAAACTATGTAATTCTAAACTGGTCTAAAATTTAGGACCCAATATCATGCATTATACACTCCCTAGACCTTTGAGTTTCACTCTGGATCTACAAACAACCCCCCTCCCTCCATACCTCTACCCTAGGGTATGTCTTCAAGCATTCCAAATCATGAGGCAAACCTATATGTGGTGAGAATGCAGGGTGAGAAGACAATTTAAAGTGTGTCTACTTTAATAACTTCTTGATACAGTGAAGAAACTGACCCCAAAGAGAATGTAAGGACCAAGGTCATTCAAAGAGCTGGTGATAGCCTCAAGACTAAAATCCAACATATTTTACTGTTAATTAATGCTCTTTTAGACCCAGTGAATGAACTACTGTAGAAATGTTTTTAAAATAACATATCTTTTTTCATTATGCTTTGCCACCATAAAGACTGAACATGGCCCTACCAAAGAGCTAATTTCAATATTAAAAAAAAATCTCAAAGAATCAAGATATGCATCAAGTGATATCTCTTCTCTCTGCACTTCAGGTCACTAAAATGCCAGTCCTCTGTACAAACATGCTTTCTGGATTCTAAAGCAAAGAGATTAATGTTCTTCCATTTCCTAGTCACAGTATAATCAGTATGAAGGAATAAGATTAGTGTTATGCCATTTCCACACACAAAAAATGTTCTCAATGTGTCTGTCAGTGTATGTGTTTCAAAAGGATAATGGGGAATGCTTAATAGAAGGTATTGCTCCTTATCTATGTATTGTGAAAAAAAAAGCTCACACATCCCGTGATATATAGAAAGCACATATGAAAACCTGAATTATACTATCTTGCTATCAATACTGTTTGGCTAAAAGCCAGTTTATGGTCCCCCAAGTACCATATGGTTCAACAGTGCATTTCTCTGATAGTCACTCAGAACTCCAATCTTATATTACTCTTGCCTTCAAAGTAACCACCATTAGATGTAAGTTCTACTCCTCAACTCCATGGCATTTGGAAGCTCAAAGTAATTTCCTTTAGGATCTCCATCTCTTGTATCTGATTTTCTATGGGTGTTGGGTTAATTTCTTGCTCAGCTTGGGGTAGAGGAGCCTGGAGGAGGAAGTAGATGGGTTTGGCCATTTTTAGGTTTAAATTACACCAGTTCAGTGAGTCCAGATTGAAGGAGGAGGAGAAGGAGAAGAAAGAGAAAGGGAAAAAAAAAACCTTTCCTACTGTTCATATATAAAATTCTAGGAAAAGAGTTTAATTGACTGTTGGGTAATATGCTCACACTTTAGACCAGTCACTGTGGCCAAGTGATGGTATACACTGATTGCATGGTCATATCCCTATTCTGTGACTGAGAGGAGAATATTTTGCCATTCATTTTTGCCTCCTGATCTGGCTGAGAACTTTGTATTTCATATCACCAATATCATGTACTGGTATGAATACCATGAATAGGAAACCACCCAAAACCAAGACACGCGAGAGAAATGGTACCCAGTGAAAATGGGCAGCTATTATCAGAAATGGTAGAAAGTTATGCCTGGAAGACAGAAATAACAGGTGTCCACTGCTGTTTCAAATGAATTTAGTAAGAAATGAAAGTCTGTATCCTCTTTATTCATGCACTTTAATTCCAAAATCTGAAGGGTTTTCTCCAACCAACACGCTCAAATAGTTCAGCTCCTTCTACCACATGAGTCAAGAAGAACAAGGAATATATAAGGGTCTCTCAAGTCACTCTTTCCTGTCTAAATTCCATAACTACAACCATAGCTGATAAAACTTAGATAACACATTAAGGGAAAAAACCATTCATCAGGTTGTGCTCAATCCTGGATGCCTGCATTTTCACGTACAAGTCATTATTCCAAGCTTTCTTAAAGTACATTCTTTTTCTTTTCTTTTCTTTTCTTTTTTTGACTGTTTCATGTAAAGTTATCAGATGAAATTTGCCTACTGTAATTTCAGGGAGTTTTTGTTGACTTTCTTCTTCCTACTCATCCTAATCTGGGTGGTTTGGAGTTTTCTTCTGGCATAAAATTAATCCTAATGATAGGTGCCATTTATTAACTACTAGTTATTATTAAAGCCTGACTATATATAGCATCATCTACATTGTCATTATTCCTCATATTAGTAGTTATTATCTTCTTCATTATATAGTTGGGGAAACTGAGCCTTAGAGAGCTCAAAGGTTTGCTCAAGGTCATGCAGCTGAGCAGTGGTGCAACATGAAGCCAGACTCTTGGTGCACTACCAAACCCTTGCTTCTAACTCTACACACTACTCCTGCCTTCTGATCAAGTACTTGATCTCTTCCCATTACCGTGGAAAACACTATCCATGCATGACCTCATTTAACTCTAACTTTACACTTGAAAGAGATAGATTCACATTTCCATTTTACAGGTGAGAAAGCAGAGGCTTAAAGAAATTAATCAACAGACCTAAGTTATCTAACAATAACTTTAAAAGCCCAGATAGTTTTATATATGAATCTCTTGTTACCCTCATTTTGTTTTGTTCTGCTCAACCCAGTCATAATAAGCACTTGGGCTACAAATCATCCTACAGTAAAAAAAAAAGTTTTTAAAAAATAGAGTCATCTTGTAAGGACAAGGACTGTCTCCATTCTTCCTGGAGCTGGTTACTTTTGGCGGTGGGTAATGCCAACTCAGTCATATTCAAGGAAGCTTGCCTTGACTTCTTAGGTGTTATAACGGTAGAGTGGATTTCTGAAAGTAGAGTCCACCTTAACAATGAAGGAAGAAAATGCAAGATGCAAAGGACTAATCTCTTGTTACCTTCCTGTTAAAATTCCATGTATATCTGCCAAAGAATCAGAATCAGGGGAGACTGCCCAGTTTGAGAAGATCTCATATTTCAAAAGTTCTGGGTACTATTTGAAAGGTCATTCATTTACCCTGTTTTTGCTAGAAACAGACACACACATAAGCACACATGATTCTTCCATATCAGTGCTTCTCAAGCTATCTGCAGTGAAGAACATAAGTGTGCATATGTATTTAACTTCTATTCATGGAACACTGATACACTGCCCTAGGGTGGATGACAAGATACAGCTGACACCACCTGACTCATCACACAAGTTTAACCACACTCAAACTGGTCTTGACCTTGTTCAATAAGACAAGTCTATTGATCATGCATTTTAATGTCATGGTGATATCAAATTGTGACAGAGTTTCTCATCCCAGGCTGGTATCATGCATTTCTTCAAGACTGGCAGTGATCCTCCAATGACATTTTCTGTTTCATAGTTTTAGACCCAGGAGTGGCAAACCCTGTACACAGAGTGGCAAGGAGGTGTGCACTCTATTAAGGAAGCCACTACTGCAGCCACCAAAATGACTGTTCCTGGGGCCAGTTTGGGCAATGCCAGATAGTACCAACATTGTAAACATTTTCTGACCTTGTAGAGACCCATCTGAATTTTGCTGTGTGTACTATTATCATTAACTAATATTTGTAGGATATCTTGACAATTTTCAAAGTTTTTATTCTATGATAAAATAGACCCACTACAATTTGTAAAATACCTCTGCCTCCACCCCATTCCCATTCCACAAAAAAGGACACTGAAGCTGAAAGTATTTGGGTAACACACCCATGTTTACAGAGTTTTATTTATGTTTTAATTTCTTAAAGTTTATTTTGAGAGAGAGAGAGAGAGGGAGAGGCAGAGAGAGAGGGAGAGAATCCCAAGCAGGCTCTGCACTGTCAGTGCAGAGCCTGACATGGGGCACAAATCCATGAAACATGAGATCATGGCCTGAGCTGAAATCAATAGTTAAGCACTCAGCCTACTGAGCTACCCAGGCACCCCAGTAAGTTTTAGAGACTAGCAGATGTGACATCAATGTTTCATCTTATTTACTAACTCCAAATGACTGATAATGATTGCCAGGAGAGTATTTGGAGGCCCTGTTTGGGCTCAGTGGTAAAGTGTTTGATTGATTAGCAATGTTACCCAGGTCAGATGAGATACACTGTATACCCTTAGATAGATTCCAATCTAGGTAGGCTGATTTCATTTTCCAGGTACTTTACCACTTTACCAAGAACTGATTGTCCCAAGGATCCATATCTGAAAGAGAGAATCTACCAGGAGAATAACTAGATGACATTGTGGTTACAGCATAGCCTCATTCTAATGGTTTCACTCAGGTCACCTACTCTCCTACCCAGCTTCTAGCCCATGGTTTCCACCTCTGGCACTGTTGATATCTGGGGCCAGACCATTCTTTATTTGTGTGTGGTTGTCTTGTACAATGTCCCATATTTAGCAGCATCTCTGGGCTCTACTTTCTAGATGCTACTAGCACTCTTGCCCCAAGTGACAACCAAAAATGTCTCCAAATATTGCAAATGCCCCCTACGGGGCACAACCATACCATCAAGAACCACTGCTACAGTGCAAGTGGAATTCTTCCTCATTCTACAAATACCATGCAAATAATTGTTTCTGTACCTTCAATTATATTTTATATTGTTTTGTCTTGTTTTTTGTTTGTTTGTTTTAATTTCTCAACCCCTTTCTTTTCTCCCCTGCCAGCTTCCTTAACCCTTCAAAATTCTTGCCATTCCTCAAGATGACTGAAAAATATAGTCCAATGAAAGGCCTTTCCTGATCCACAAAGGCCATGGCATCTCTTATGGTTTTCAACCCACTTTACACCTAGTCTTCATCTATCAACTCATCTGATTGAACTTCACTTTACCAGCATCATCCTATTGGCTTATTTCTTCTCAAACCGATTTTAGACTCTGAAGAGGACCACAGTCCTCACTGTGACTCAATAATACTCAACACAATGTCACCTCCATTAATGAGAAATTAGAATTTACTGAAATGAAGTAGAGATTTTCTTTTTCCCCATTTAGGATATTCTGTGGGTTTCTGGACTCTAGTTGACAGAACTTTTCACTGGATTTCAGCAGCCACACAAATCCCCAGTAATTTTAGCTAGTCTTCTCATTTGGGGAGGGATGAATGGTGCCTCTCTGGGACGCCTGGTGTGATAACTACAGATGATTCCAGACAATGCCAAATGTCCCTGGGAGGTGGTGGAATGACAGGTGGGGGGCAGGGAATGATGGGGGTAGAGACTACAAAATCACCCAGGTGAGAACCACTGTTCTAGTGTGAGGTCCAGTTTACACTGTTGCCCCAAGGAAATTAATAACAGCACCCTCCACCTCTTTACTTCGATTATGTCCCAGTATGTGAGACAGATTACACTATATCCTTACTGCTGTCTTTTAAGGCACTGACCTTGCTCTCTTCTCATGCAGATTCAGGAATGAAGGAACATATTAGTCTGAATCCCTCTGCGTCCAAAGAACACATTTTTGTAGTGAAAAGATCTCCTCTTTAAAGAATATAATTCTCTCTTCTCCCTTCATACATGCAGTTCTGGGAGATAAAAACAGCACAACCTTTCTGCAGGGAAATGTGAAGGCCCTAAATGATCTCCGCCTCTCAAAAAAAGAGCACATAGTGTTTACAGCTTTTTCCAAAAAGTTGTACATTCCACATATATCCTTCCATGTCATGCTAACCCCAAATGCTTCAAAAACAAGTTCAAATCACTCAAATCCATTGATCCAACATCTACTGTAGCCCAGAAACAATTTTGTTCCACACATTAACATGAAGGTCTCATTCTCCACTCATGGGAGATGCCAACACACCTGGTTAAAAAGTTCAAACAGTTGAAAATGAATCAGCAATTTTGACTAGCACAGCAGTTCTCAAGCTTCACTGTATATCAGAACCACCTGGAAGGCTTGTTGAAACAGAAACTGCAGACCCCCCCCCCCCCTCAGATTTCAGGAGGTCAGGGACAGGACTAATCATTAACATTTCTAACTCGTTCCCTGGTGATGCTGCTGCTGTTGGTCTGGGGCTCTAGAAGATGCCAGCTGCTCCCTGCTTATTCCCTCAAGGATGGAATCATTACATACTGGGGAAGGGTTTGGGGAAGAGAGAAGGAGGTCAGGAGTCATAATCAGACTGCTTGCTCAGGTGTCTGTTTCAGTTAATCAGAAGAAAATTATTCCACACTCACTTGTGCTGGCCACTACACTAGGCACTGGAGATGCAGCCAGATGAGGACAGATACAACTTCTTCTCACTGCACTCACTCTTCCAACCCCCCTCCCACAACTGGAAGGAAGCCCTTTTAGAGATGAAATCTCTCCTATGGGCTCCCATTCCATTCTTCCTAGCACTCTGTTCTATTTATCAGCTGCTAATCAGTCATTTCCATCACTCTCCAAATCTCCATAAGACAGGTTCCATTTTTCAAAGGCAAAACCAAAGAAGCCAGGATGACAAAACAAAACAGAAAACGAGTTTCTAGAGGCATCTCCTATTTCATCAAGCGCTTCCTTCTTTCTGTGACTCTGGTCATTTCATGGAAAACCATTACAAATATGGCCCAGACCAGTCTCGTCCTTCATTTCCCTCTGGAGATCTGAGAGACACCGCTTTATTCCTCCTCATTTGTTGCAGGTCCTGAGGAGAGCAGTGTTTCACTCTAACACTGATAACCGAGTCTGAAGGTGCCTCAGACTGGTTTCCAGGGAACAATAATTCAGACTATGATTTAGGACGTTTCCATTCTTCTGTCACTGTCGCCAAGGCCTGAGGGAAAGCAATCTACATTCTCGTTGACCTCTGAGGCAACTGGCAGAGGTGTCAGCTGTTTCTCCTTAACTACTCCTCACTGTTTACTCTTTCTGAGTTTCCATCTCTCAGGACTGCTCCAGCTTACCTTTTCATCATCATTTGCGAAGGCGAGAGGAAGTGTGGGCCAAGGCATTCTCACTGGAGCCATCAAGACTCTTGTCTCATGCTGGGGCTATTATCTTTGTTCAGGGAATAGGGAAAATGCCCTGCGATTTTTAATCCCTCCTGTGCAGTGAAGGGAAAGGCTATAAAATAACTATGTTTTTTGTGATATTAGGAGGATCCAGATGGCTTTGCTTACTCTCAAGTTTTAGAAAAGAAGAAAATTTACCTTCCTTCCTAACCAAAATGTGGTTTCAAGACCGTTATTCATGGGTTAACGTCAAATTCCCAGGGATCTAACAATGGTTTGACAGCAGAACGGGGACTAATTTTGCAAGTACTCTATTATGGAAAGATGGCTCATGACATGGATTCATATGGTGTCCACGGGTCACATTCATATGGATTCATGTGACATCCATATGTCAGCCATGGGTCACATCATTTCCCAAGATCTCAGAATTTGTCCCAAACACATATGCCCTTAGGATCAGAAACAACTTCTGTCTCATGAAAAACTCTTTGAATTCAAGAACTGTGTAGGTTCCAAATTGCAGAGATTCTTTATCTCAGTGTAGAGAAACAAGCAAAAAGAGGATGGTCATTCAAACACCCATAGGTCTGTCAGATGGGGATCCCTGGTAGATACAATCACAGTCAACTCATATGCATAATATCTCCTCAGGTAACAAAGGAATCACTGAGTGCATTTGATAGGTTTTTGGCTTTCAGTGAAGTCATAAATATCAGTTGCATTCTGCAAGCACAGAAGGTGAGAGCTGATACAGTATACCATGTAGAAAAGGAGAAGCTACCAGATTAGGGCAAAGGAAAAAGATGTAAGTGCTCTTGGGTCATTTTGAGGATCACCTCACTGTCATTTATGTGCATGAGGCCTGGGATCCCCTCCACAGCATTTAAAGTTCTTTGTAGCTATTTCTTATCATGTTTATGGGGTCTGAGCCATGTAAACTATGGCTTTGGTGTTATGAGGACAAGTTGTTACTTTAACCATTCCAGCTTTTGCAAAATTGATGAGGCTGGAATAAATATCCCATTTTGGGGACAGGAGGGGTCTTATGCAGTATTTTTGTTCTACAAAGAAATCTGGATTTTATTCTGGTGGGCAGGGTGGGGTTGGGGAGGGAGAAGATCTATCCCTGTCCTGGAAGGGAATATTTTGCAAAACCTTTTCTGGTCATGAAAATACAAGGTATGTGCCTCCCTAGTTGAACTGGTGAACTCTTCAGTCAGCAAAGTATTCTAAACACAGATGTTTCAGACTCTAATATTAAGAAATTTGTTTAATAATATAAATTGGACCTGAAAAGATGCTCAGCATCACTAATCATTAGAGAGACCACTTCATGCCCATTAGAATGGCTATTATAAACACAAACATACACACACACACGCGCAGAAAGTAACAAATGTTTGTATGGTTGTGTCGAAATTGGAACCCTTGTGCACTATTGGCAGGGGGATAAAGTGTTGCAGTCACTGTAGAAAACAGTATGGAAGGTCCTCAAAAATTAAAAACAGAATTACCATATGATCTACCCATTCCAATTCTGGGTTTATATACCCCAAATAATTAAAAGGACTCAAGGAGATATTGTACACCCATATTCACAGCAATATTATTTGCAACAGCCAAGAGGAAGAAGTGACCCAGTGTCTGTTGACAGATGACTGGGTAAACAAAATGTTGCATATCTAATGGAATATTATTCAGTCATAACCGGCCAGAAATTGTGACACATACTACAACATGGATGAACCTCGAGGCCATTATGCTAAATTAAATAAGCCAGTCACAAAAAAAGGCAAATACTGTAGAACTCCACTCATATCAAGTATCTAGAGTAGTCAAACTCATAGAGACAAAAAGTAAAATGGAGGTTGTCAGGGGCTGGGATGAAAAGGATATGAGGAGTTACTGTTTAATGGGTATAGAGTTTTAGTTTTGCAAGATGAAAGAGTGGTGTGAATAGATAGAGGGTGGTGATGGTTACATAACAATGTGAACGTATTTAATGCCACTGACCTGTACGGTTACAACGGTTAAGATGGTAAATTTTATGTATATTTTACAATTTAAAAACTAATAGAAAATGCAAAAAATATATACAATGGACATCTAAACAAGAAACCGTGATCCTAAAGAGATTTTTTTTTTTTCCTAAATGGCAATGTGCATTGCATTACGGCTGAAATCATCTAGTATGGATTTTTGATCTCTAATAGAAATATTATTTAAAACTGAATAACTGAGAATTTGAGAGAAGTATTGGTTGCATGTTTTCACCACTGGGGCAGAGTGGGATGGGGGGGAAGGGCAGACACACCCTACTATGGAGATGGGGCTGGTGCTTCCCTCAAAGGAAACAAATGTTCCACGGTCAGTCATGCTGGGGCACACAAACACTTCAAGAGTGAAGAGAGGTGGAGAGCATTCCTATCTTTGGTGGTAAATGGGCCCCTTAATCATGGTAGCAAGCTAGAGGTGAGGGAGGAGATGACCAGCAGGGAATTCCCATTCCATTAAGGGTAAGAGCAGCCATGTCTGAAATCCAGCTTTCAGCTTGAGTTTGCTGCATTAAGCAGACATTACTAGTTGTCTTCCCACTCTCCATTCCTCTTCTCTACCTTGCTAAAAGAACTTCAGTTTTGTTAAGCTGCCTCCCATTTTCCACCTGTTCACCTTCTTCATGACTAGCTAATCCCACCTGTAACTTAATTGAGCTAAACCATTCATGGAAATAAGGGATACAATTCTGACCACTTACATACCCAGCCATCAGGGAGACACCCATGAAACACCTCCTTGTCTATTAAAAGAACCACACAGGAAGAGATGGGCACAGCTCTTCTGCTGTTAATGGGTTTGGGTGCAATGACTATTACCACCATAGACATCTTGTGACCATGAAGGTCACTGGTCTTGAACCAGAAGCCAACACAGAACACAGAGTAGAAAGAGGGAGGAAATTATATTCTTCATGATGATTTTTGTGCCAATGAGATAATCAACCACATACCTTTAAACTTACTGTTTGAGCTTTTTGAATCAGGATTTTTTATAATGTACAGTCAAAAACATTTTACTTAACTGATTCAGACTTGTAATTCCTTCATGTTTTCATGAAGTCATCAAAAAAAGTTCTGTTATAAATGACAGTCTAGTGTTGTCTATGTCTTTGAAGGATTTAGAGGAGACTGATGACCACAAAGGGGATTAAGGGACCTTGGGGCAAACCTCAAGAACATGCAGACATGGCTATAAACAACAAGGGGTGATGAGCAGTGAGCAATGACCCATAGCATGAAGTGACAGGTGACATCAGAGATGGATTTGTGGGACATGTAATAAGCCCTATAGGTCTTCAGAAAGATGAGGGGAGGAAGGTTCATTTAAGATGTTAACCTCATTTAAACATGCAGAATAGGGGTTGGTGCTATAGTAAGGAAAGAGTAAAGGCTGGGGTTTGGGCTATATATAAGGAAAGAGTAAAGGCTTAAAAATGGGAAATTCAGAGGTGTTCAGACAATTCTGACTATAAGGAATATTACATCATCTCCTTACAAGAAAGTGAGAGATTCCTATGGGACTTCTTACATATCTCCCTCCCTGTCTGTCTGTCTGTCTGTCTCTCCTCTCTGCATATTTTCTATAAGGATGCTAGTCATTAGAATGACAAATTCAAATTGGTATATTTAGGCAAATGGAAAGAAAGTTCCTCACACCTTCTCTCTTCTCCCAAAATGAGTTGTATAATGAAAGCAAAAACACTCCCTCAGGCCTGGACAAAATGGCAAAAGACACAACAGGATGGTCAAAAGCATGGTGGGTTTCTACCTTAACAGCTTACTTTTAAGTCTTCAAAAACTAATAAAGAATAGGAAGCTATATTTTAGGTTAAGAGTTGCACCATTATTGAATAACCTGGCTCATATAAATGAGCCATGAGCATTTCCTGCCTTTTATAAAATATTATAATGAAAAGCATGATTGATTGTACTTGGCATATTTTCCTCTCTGTGGTTGCATTCCACTGCAATTATACAAATATAACATAATTTTTCCAAAGGCCATGGCTACCTGACAGAAGCATTTGAAAATCAAATGTAGTTTGGGCTTCCTGGCAAGTGTGTGTGTGTGTGTGTGTGTGTGTGTGTGTGTGTGTGTGTGTGTGTACGTGTGTATCATATGACAGTTCAGAAGAGAAACTTCATATTTGACATCCAGAGTCTTGTCTTCCTGCTTCAAGTGACTGTCCAAGGCTATTTATGCCAGTCTTACCTGAGTTTTGATAGTATTGGTTTGTCAAAGGTTCTTAAGACCTCTAACTGACAGCTGTCCATTATACGAAGAACTGTTATTTTCATGGGAAGGTCAGAAGCCCATTTTTGACTCTCAGTCAGTGTAAAGAAATGCTGCCCAGAAAAGTGAAATTCTTTTTCAAACACACTCACCCGCTAAGCACCAGAAAGAGCTCAGAGCTTTCAACAGTGCTGCGAGTTTAAAGATTTCACAGCTTCAGGAAATACAGCCTGAGAGGAAAGAGGAGAAAAACAACACAAAGACCACATCAATGGTGTGATCACACACAAGTAAGGCATCAAGGTATGTGACCTCATAGTTTTTGACAGGGTTTTGGAGAACAACATAAGGTATCTGATATTGATGCTAACGAGAGAGGGTTTCAGTGTAGTAGGAGGAAGAACTCAAATCCCATCCCTGTGGCCGCTGATGCCCTGTACCTGAGAAGTGTGCTGGCAGTTACATTTACCCACCTGACTGACGTCTTATGCTGTGATTATACCAAACCATTCAGACTATAAACCCTTTTGTTCTATTTCATAGAGGCTTGGTGTGTTAATCAAACTGTCATCAAAGCGGAAAAAAAGAGGGCACATTCCATCCAAATGAAGAAAAATTTGAGCTTTCTACAATAAACACATTTTACAGTGGATGAGCTTTTCACAGGGTAATTATTTCACTTCTCCCAGAGATTACTGATTACATCACACAGAAATACTGAGAGAGGCCTGTTTTATCTTCCCCATCTATCTATGGTTCTTGTGCAAACTTATACTTGTTACCATGAAAAATGACAAATTTGCCATCTGATCAAAATGTTAACAAGGTAACTGTCAGTGAGATGGATCTCTGACTGTCACTGCAAGCCGGAACATGAGGATACATTGATATTTCTCAATGCAGCCACTGCTTCCCCAATGTTCACTAACAACATTTCCACGGTGAGGGTAATAAATCACCTAGAAATAACAAGCTATATAGGATCTCTGGGATATGATAAATTTGTCCTAACAGCACTATCTGCAAGGTAGAAAACAATTGATAATGATCTAAAGAAAGCCCTAATCAACTGCCATTTGCCATAATGGGGTAGATGGAGCAAAGATGAATCCTAACCATGTGATGCAGGCAACAAGAAAATCAAAGTCCTCAGAGAGAAACACATAACAACAAACAAAATACAAATGAGTCAACATTCTGGAGGGTCAAATAAATGGAATATAAAGTTAATAATATAATCCATATACAATTTTTATATTAGACACAGGTAGGAATGAGATGATCATAGCAATTGCTGGGTTCATAAATACCCAATAGTGGAAGGTTCCTCATGACACTAATAGAGACTGGCTCAGTTCTTAGTTTCATGGACTTTGCTCCAGTACTTTTGTGTTAAGACTCTTTAGGTTATATTATTTCTGAGCCTTTAGTTCAGTGGTTTAACCAGTGAAACCATTTTTGTTCCCCCAGCATTGTGGCCAAGTGCCATACCATAAAGAACAAGAGAGAAGAAAAGGAAAAGTCCAAGGGGGATAAGAAGAAATGGGAACTCAAACACAGGATAGGAAAGTCCTACAGGAAGATCATGACATCAAGTCACAAAGACAAAAAATATGGTTTCAAACTGCTAAAGAACTTCTCATGGCTATATTCTTTGGGGTTTTAAGACTAAGACACACTTGTGTGGCAGCTGTGAGTCTAGTTTTTCTTCTCCTTGCTTACTACTCTTTGGCTACTCTGGCTTCTGCTTTTTCTAAAATACTCCAAGCTCCTTCCCTCTCCATGGTCTTCGCACTTCATCTTATTTCTGTCACAGATCTCTCTCTTCCCTGTCTTTTTCGCTCCCTCCAGCTTACATTTTCTCTAAAGTTCTTCCTGTCCATTTATTTCAAAGGAATCTCCACTCATACTCTCCACTAGCAGCCATTTTGGGCTCCAACACAGATTCCACTTCTATGGCAGCAAGAATCATATCTGTTTGGATCACTGTCATCTCTAAGCTTCTAGCACGTTGGCCGTCACACAGTAGGAATTAAACACAGCCCAGATGCTGAGCTCTGTGATTTCAGATTGCCTGGTTTTGATTTTTGGTGCCAGAACTCAGTGGACATGCAACCCTACATGAGTACTCGATTTGTGTGCCTCAGGGTCCTCATTTGTAAAATGGGGAGAATAGCAATGCCTACTAATGAAAGTGTTTTGAAGATTAAATGAGATCATACATGTAAAGAAATTTAGACAGTATCAGGCACATTGGAAGCCATCAAAAGTTATTAGATGTTGTTACAACTGCAAGAGCAGAGGTGATTCCGACATATTTAAGTGAATTAATTCATGATAATGGATGTTAGGCCAATGAACCATCTTCTTCATAACTTGTCTGTATTTTTCACCATGAACCAAAACAATATTGTGTTCATTCTAGTGCCATAGTCTCCAACTGAATGGAAAGAATAGGTATTGGTCTTTACATCCCATTAAGGAGTTACAATACATACAGTCACTTCCAGTATGGCAGCACCTGGAGTAGCAATGCCATTGTTCATTTGGACATCTCAACAGCATTTAATAATATACAAAAATTGGATTCATGGGTCTATTCTGTAAAAGAAACAAACCTGTTCAACACACAACCATTTGTCATGGGCAGTGACACTGTACCTTGGCTCCACTTCTCAATGATTTATCTCTTTATCCATTCCACAATCATGCAGCTGAGTGCTTCCAATGGGCCACAGAGCAGGGATAAAATGATATTAAAACCACCTGGCTATGGAGATACCTGCTTCCAAACAGACCAGGCTCCAATCTACCACAAGCTGTTGACCAAATGTATTATTTCGGCAACATTTGCCCAGTTTTTGAAACTTTATATGTTAACATATTTGGTGATTTATCTTTCTACTCATTAGAATATGGGGTAAAAGTATCCTTAAGAAACACAAAGGAAGGAGAAGTTGGCAATAGGTCATCAATAAAATCATTTCAGGGCACTGAGGAAAATAGGAAGACAGTGGGTCCCACTAATCCCTATGAAGCAGTAGTCCTTAAGCCTTTGGGCATCTTAAGTACTCTGTCAGATTCTGATTAAAACCATGGATCTCTTAGGCAAGTGCACATACACATAAATGTTCAGTGCACCTACACATAAACGTTCATGTATAATTTTCAGGCGTTGAAGAAACTTTCAAAGTCCATGTATGAACCACGCACTCCAGGATAAAAAAACTGTCTCTGTAAAGACTTAAGATTACCCTCTCTTCCTTTGCATGCATTCATTTTTCTTCCAATAAAAATGAGTAAAATTAAGTTTTAAAAAAAGGAGGAACTAAAATAAGGACAGAATATTAGAGGTTAAAAGATCTTTGCTTTGTTACAATCTAAAGCTAAGTTTATTTATATTAACATATAATAATGCAATTTTTATTAATTAAATGCAAATTGAAATAAGATAAGACAAACCTATTGTAATATATTTCTGAATGGATGATTACGTGTCAGCTTTTTCCCCAACAAATTAGCTGAGGAAAACTTTCAGTTAGTAAATTATAGTAATATGGGATATAAGAAAAAAAAATAATATCAGGTGCTATGAAATTATTCACATTAAGAACTTTTATTTCCTACTTTATTTTTACTAAAATTATATTTTTTCCCATTTTCAGTCTAAATGTGAGGTGTTTATCTTGCCTACCGTTCAAATTAAACATTGAATACTCTCGGGGGAGACATGATCAAAATAGGCATCCTTTACAATGCCTGCATACAGTATAAAGAAAGTTTAGGTATGGAAGACAAAACATTCAAAATGTACATTCACCTTTATGTGTTTGGAAATACACAGTTAGCATACTACTTCATGAAATAATCTTGGGGACTCATACTATTGAAATGTCCTCACATCTTTAGTTGGGTAGATAAATAAAAAGGGGGGTATTAACAATATTCAGGGCAGAAAACAATTAGGAGGGATTATTATAGTTCATTATTTTTGCTCATAAGAGCAGTCAGTAATTGAGGTTTAAGAAATCTCTCAGGTAGTATTTAGTGGAGAAATCCAGACTTGGCAATGGCATGTAGTTCCCATTTAATTACACTATCCCAATCAAGGATATAACCTTCACCTTCCCACAAAGCAAACTGTTTATGGAGAAAGAAGACTTTTCAGGAAAGTAAGTGGAGGTACAGAGAAGTTAGGAGCCTCGAAGGACTTCAGGGGAAAGGGAAGAACATCTAGAAAATGGACATATACTGTCAAGAGGGAGGCAGATGCTGTTGCAAATGGTGCTGCTTTCTAGAAAAGCATGACACAGTAGGCCATCGGCCCCTTTCCTGTATTACCATGGTTGTTCTCCTTTGTTGCTAAAGAAATATGGTGTCATCCTTAACACTGAATGAAGAAGCTGAAAATTCGAGAATATAGAGTCTCCCAAGATGATAAAAGGCAAAATTAAATGGATTTTGGCCATGACTGGGCTATTGACAGAAGAAGGAGGATAGAGAGTTTCCAGGGGAAACGATTTTCTTCAGTGTTCTTACTAGGTCAGCAAACCCCCATTCTTTCCAAACTTTCTGGTCTCTTGCTTATTTTGGAATCCACATAGGTTACATATTGTGATGTACTTGGGTTGATTTGTATTGACTCATAAGAGCTATTCATAAAATTTTCAGAAATTTTGTAAGCCAGTTGCTTAGAAAGCCATGAAAAGTTAAACTTTGTAAATCATAATTAAATAAAAAATAATAGCAAAGATAACATTCAAAAATCCTCACTAATTATTTCACCATTCCCTATGCTTCTCAGGCCATTTGTGTCTATTTTATCTGTATGGTAGAAATCTCACATGATAGTGTGCTACTTACACATCTCTTTCTAACTCTGTGTAGTAATGTCTAGTTTGTAAGTTGAAATCATCCAGCATGGGAATATTTATATGAAGGAATTGGCAAACACTACAGATTTACTGTTTGGTTGGTTATCTAGCCCTAAAGAAGCGATGGACAAAATATTAATGCAGATTAAACTTAAAAGGTTTGGGGTCTATAACTGTTACATTTGAATAGCACAGAAAATCGGGAAGACATTCTTCCAGTATTCTAAATCTATTCCCTCACTCAGCAAAAAGTCACTCACGTTTGGCATATTTTTTCATTGTTTCACTTTTGTCTTAGATATTAATGTAAACAAAATATCACCCAGCATTCATGGCAGACATTAGCAACTTTGCATTATTTCTTATCTGAACTTCTCAAATTGTGACTGAATTGCAACCACAGGTTGACTACAAATATAAGAATTCAGCCAACATCAACAAGAGCAGCCGGGGAGAGTAAAATTGTGTGCTACATATACTTTGTATCTGCATAATTTACATAAACTTGTATTTACATATGGAGATACAGACATTGACAAACAATTTTTTTTCCCTGAAGAGCTGATTATTAAACATTTACCAGCACACCACTGGATATAAATACAATAAATATATTTAGTAAAAGATGATTATTCAACTTTCCTAGAGACAACTTAGTTATGGCTGGAAAGTAAAGGCTAGGAGGTTTACTGGGTCATTATTTGCTATACCATTTACTTCCCCAAACAGCAAGGATACCAAGATGGTAACAGATCTGAAACTTCTGTTATTTTGACAGTTGACTGGGGGAGTTCTGCTGGGGAGTGTTAGAAAGATTTACCTTCAGCAGGAAGGAAAGAACAGGAGAAGTCAGCAGGTTGTCCGTTGCCAGTCAACAGTTGAGAAGCAGCAACTGACATAATGGAAAGTCTTGAAACAAACGGTCATTCGTGTGAAATCTTTCAGAATATATGTACTTTGTATGTGTTGAGATAATATTAAGAGATTCTGTTCAGTATTTGTAGTCAATACAGTTCAGAACTGTTAATTCATTAAATTTTAAAAACAGAAGAGACCCTAGGCCAATGACTCCTTGCAGTTTTACATTTCATAAAAAGTGAAAAAAATGACCAAAACCAAAAATAAAGCAAAACAAAAAATAGGATACCTAAATAGATATCTATTTTGTTTGTTTCCAAGTAAAGATATTTTTAAACCCTTCTATTATCACTGTCACGTCCTTAGGAAAGCTCACCAATTGGGGGTGCTTGGGTAGCTCAGTCACTTAAATGTCTGACTTCAGCTCAGATCATGATCTCAAGGTTCATGAGTTTGAGCCCTGCATCGGGCTCTCTGCTGACAGCTCAGAGCCTGGAGCCTGCTTCAGATTTTGTGTCTGCCTCTCTTTCCACCCCTCCCCCACTCATGCTCGCTCTCTCTCTCTCTCTCTCAAAAATAAATAAACATTAAAAAAATTAAAGAAAGCTCACCAATTGGCCATTAGGCCTTGAGAAGTTAAGAGGTACCCAAAGTGTATTTACTATCAACATTCTGAAGCAACACAGGAAGGGCATTGGGTCCAGGGCTTTTTCATGGCTGAAGTTCAGGCTCAAATACACAAATACTGCCTAAGAAACTCTAAGCACCAATAAGCACAGGGACTGTCATGTGTCCTCTCTGTTCCAGAGAGTCTAAAGGAAGTGGTGACCTCAGGAAAACTGACCCAAAGGGCTTCTAGAAAAGAACATCAAGCACATGCTATCTGGTGCTCTATTTTTTTCTTTGAAACTATTGACCTCTGATTTGCTGCAAGCTCTTCTCAGCACCTGTAACACAACGAAGCACACCAGCTGCAGCATATTGGATTTGGCTTGAGTGGAGTGGAGTGCTCCCTCTGATCATCGCCTTCCAAGTGATGAAGGCAACTTCACATCCCTAACTTCATCTTCCTTGCAAAGCTTTGCTACTTTGCTGCTTTTTTTTTCTTTCAGGCCCTGAAGTATATATACGTGGGGTCACCAACACTTGGGTTTTTTCTTTGACTTCCCTCCACAGAAGCCACAAGGCATATATGAAGGACATGAGTGCTGCTTTCATTTGCCAAAAGAAATCAGCTTTCCACTGGGAATTGCAAGCACGAGCCTGGTTTCCTTTTGTGGCTTAGAAGAACTCACACGTACTCAGGATGAGTAAAACCAGCAGGGAAACAGGTCTCAGCCAAGAAGACATTTACTAATTTTCCTGGAAATTTTCAAAACTCTGACCCTGAGAGAAGGCAATGCCGGGCATTTATACTTGTGAGGACAGGAGGGTTGTGGGAGAGAGGCAGAAAGACACATTTGAGGGAAAGAATTCTACTGGGCAAACTGGCATGTAGGTTCTAAGGCAGCTTTTCCCACCTGTGAATGCCAGAGCATCACAGTGCCTTCCTATGGCTCCATGCTTGCACAAAACATTTTCCACCACAGGAAGACAGCACCAGAAGACAAGGACTCCAAACTCCTATCTCATATGACAGCCTGGAAATCCACTCTTCTCCAAAGTGGTCCATTTGGGGAAGGAAGGAAGGAAGGAAGGAAGGAAGGAAGGAAGGAAGGAAGGAAGGAAGGAAGGAAGGAAGGAAGGATGGGAGAGAGAGAAAGGAAGGGAGGGAGGAAGGAAGGAAGGAAGGAGAAAGAAAGGAGGGAGGGAAGGAGGGAGGGAGGAAGACCAACCCCCTCATTCTCACCCCACCTCATTTCCACTAACTTGTTCTCATAAGCACGAAGCCATGATTCACCTGAGCAACTCAGCTCATAGGACTCAGTGAAAAGGAAATGCATCCTCACTAATTGAGGACCAACTATTTATGGGCACTTGCAAGTACTGTGCCATTAATTAATGTTCCCTACAGCCTTGTAAAGGCAGCATACAGATCTCTGCTTTCCAGATCAAGAGAGTAAGGCTCCCTCACTAAGTATATTTACATGTATATTTACATGTATTGAGATCATCAACTACTTGTTAGAAATCATGCTACATAGTTTCCAGAGAAAAGAAAGACATGGCCCCTCACCTTACAGATTCCATCTCAGGGGAGCTCCAAGAAGCAAGTGCCTGGACAGTCAGTAAGTAACTTCTGGCTAGCTGGCTGAATGGTAAGGTGACAGGGAAAGGAGGGGACAGTACAAGAACAAAAGAAAAGAAAGAAAAGAAGTTGTCCAAGGATGCCCAGGTAATAAACCAAAGAACCCAAATTTGAATTCCAGACTCTTCGCTCTGCACTTGACCAACTCATACAACCTTGGAGATGCCCCTACCACCCTGATGATGCCTGATGCAAACAAAGAACAGAAGGAAGAATGGTAGCTGAGGAATCTGTTCCAGAGCTCAAATTCATTCACTGGAGTCTAAGCATCATCTCTGGGGCAAAGGCCCCACAGCTGTGAGAAGAACAGGACTTGAATTCCAGAAAGTTTCAGAACATAGCCTGCCCTTTTAAACTCATCTTTATTAATATTCTTCAAGCACTGAGGTAATGAGAAAGTGCAAAATACAGCCCCCTCTGGCTGCAGCAGCCAGAAAGCCAAAGAGAAAAAAATTGTATGTCATGCCATCCTATTATAATAAGAAATTAAAAGGGCACAAACAGGGTACTAATTAGCAGTCATAACAAGCCAAGGCTCCCAGTTGTTCATCTTCATATCTGGGCAGAAACGCTGCCACGTGTTCAGATAACCTGGAAGTAGGGTAGCAGAAAGCAATCCCTGAGGGCTCAGCCAGCATGAGTCAGGGGAGGCAGCCTGATCCAGTGGCACAACTTGGACTGTCCCCTAGAGACCAAAGACACTCAGGGGACTGCCCAAGAATTTAAAATTACCCAACCCAGATGGGGGCAAATGCTGCCTAACTCAGCAAGGGGCAGGAGGGGACCTTGCTGATTTCTGATTGATCACTGTCAAGGGCCTCTCCTCAAGATGTATTCCTGCCCATGGTCTCCCCTGAAGATTCTATGCAGAAGGCTACTTCTGAGAAATGAGATGGTTTTTATCAGCATGCATGAGCCAAAGTTTAGCCTGAGGGAGAGATACCTTCATCAATAAAATCTTTTTTGATTAAATTCAGTCTTTCTTCTTGGGTCTTCTCAGAGCTTAGAAAATAAGCCAGACGTGCTTTCTAACCCCATTTTGTTTCCTGAGGAATTCCAGGATTCTGTTGCCATCCAGGAAATCTGGGAGAAGAAAGAAGGGAATCTGTTTTCTTTAACAAGTTGCCTCTGAAGAAATTCAGACCCAGTAATTCAGAGTTGGGAAGTTATCCTACTCCGATATCTAGCTTGGCCAAGGAGTTGTATATTCCAGGTTAACCAATGAACTTACAACTTTAAAATGACCATCCACAGCAAAAAAGGAGAGCCACCTTTTAAAAAAGAATCCGAACTCTTTTAATAAGGAGAAAAGTGCATCTCTACTACATGTGAACCTGAAGTTTGGCAATTTTTTAAAAGAATAACAGGTCCAAATTGAAAGGCAAAGCAATGATATGAGTGAACTGCATAATTATCTTATTTATTTTCCACATTATAATAAGGGATATATATTCTCTAATGGTGTACCCATTAAATAATGGCAGTAATACCTTTCGTTTGCTGTGCAGTGAAAAATCTGGGAGAAAAAAAAATATCAAGACTCTTTTTTTTTTTTTTTAAATAACAGCCCTGCAGTAAAAAAGAGATTGCCCATATTTATTTATTTTCCTTGAGAGATCTGGACAAGTATCAGTGAGAAGAGACTGGGTCCTAGTCTCAATAGAGACTAAGCAGGCCAAATCATTGATGGTGACTTTTTGAAAGTCTTAGAATTTGTCTTTGTGTCTCTCATGAATACCCATTGTCTTCATTTGTCCCTACTGCTTGGGATTATACATTTTAAAAATGTTCGATAGTACATGAGCACAAGACAATCAGAAATGGACCAGCTTCCAGAAATCTGCAGCCAGTCCAGTGTTCCCGGTGCACACTGCCTGGATATCCATCCAACTCCAACTGTTCCAAGGCTCTGATGATAATATGGGCACCTCCCCGAGGATTTGCCTGCTTAATTGGATGCCTAAAAGGATAATTCATGAACCTCTAGTGGTGATCATTCTAGTACATATGCCAGAGGCCAGCAGAACTATTATCAAATTGAACGAAGTCTCCTCACACCCTCAAATTATACCATGGGAGTAAAGACCTTCACATGGTCCCTGACTCACAAGGGAACAATGACCAAGTCTTTTACATTCTCTAGAAAAACCCATTCTACATAAAAGACACTGTAGCCTCGGCCCCAATCTCCCTCAAAGCAATGCTGAAAGGTCAAGTAAGAGAAGACACTAAAATGTGCTTTGAATGCTTCCAAAGAAAAATACTTTCTAATCCCAAGTCATAATTACTAATAAATGGTTTCTCTTTTACATAAGGGTTAAAGGATTTTTAATACATACATTCTTAGGTGCTCATTAGGAAGACTCTAATTCTTCATGGGTTCATAAGCACATATATAACTAAGAATAATTTGCAGCGATGGTGCACTAATGAATGTAAAATCCTAATGAGAGAACACACATTGGCTGGAAATGTGTGTTGTTCTTTTCTTCCTTCTTTTGTCAAAGATATTGTATTGAATTTTCTTCAGAGGGTTTATTAGTGCCTGTTTAATATTATCCCTCTCTTTCATGTGAAAACTTTCATTAGAGTCCTAGGCAAAGCTTTAGGCTTTCAATGAAGAGGTTATTAAAAAATAATTAATATCTAAATTGTACTCAAAATACCACATTACAGCTAATCGACAGCATTGTCACAAGGCACAGAGATGGGGAAGATATTAAATACCAGAGAGCCCGGCCTGATCCATCAGTAATTTCATTACTTCCAAGTACAAAATTAACTTCTTTGAGAGGCTAAAGACTGTAAGGCTCCTTGAGGTTTCATTTGTTCTGCATAGATGATTTCCTTGTGGGGATTCCATGGAAGGAATCAGACCTGACTTTATGGTGGTCACCATAGCCAGTTCTCCACTTTTAATATTCTTTATGCTAGGATGGCCATAAATCTGGTCCTGGGTATCACTCTGGAGCTCTTCCTCAGGGTGTCTAGAAAACTAACCATTGGAATAGAAAGGGCAGCCGTGATTCTCCTGGTTCCTACTTCACCTGAGGCCAGGTTCAAGGAGAGGCTGGTCTTAGAGTCCCTGAGTAACCAATGCTGCCTCAGTTCATTTCCTGTTGGGGAAATTCTGAAGTTCATTTGTTAGCTTCCCAAGACAAAATGGTTACTTTAATTCACACACAAAATTGGAACAAATTCAATGATTCTCTTTTATTAGTCTAAAATCAGCCAAACCAGCTAATGAATCTTATTGCCTAAATTTCCCAAGTGTGATCTTTGAAACACTATTACATAGAACTGCTTGGAAGGAAGGAAGGAAGGAAGGAAGGAAGGAAGGAAGGAAGGAGAAAGAAAGAAAGAAAGAAAGAAAGAAAGAAAGAAAGAAAGAAAGAAAGAAAGAAAGAAAGAAGAAAAAGAACAGAAAAAGAAAAAAATAAGAAAAATATGATAATTCAAAGTACTTCTGGAAATGCTGATTATATCTCTTCCTGGAGTTTCATAAAGAATGTTAAGGTCTGAAAGTTTCTGCAGTTAAGAATCCACTTAATTTTGCTGTGCTGAGAATTTTCCAAGGTTATTTACCATAGAATTTTCTTCATTTTCCTTCCTCTGTCTCAGCCTGTTACAATTCCAGAATATATACTTTGGGAAGTGATGGTCTAAGTTAATCCATATCTGCACCTTGCCTTAGGTGGCTGCCATTAGTTTTGATGTAATTACACAAGCATACACTCAGCATTTCTCCAACATGAGGTCAGAATAAAAGTAATGTACTCTTCAAGGGTAGGTTCCCTACTTGGTGGGTCATGTGCCAACCCCTCCAAGGACTTACATGCTTTCTGGAGGCCTAAAAATCTATGAGCTAAAGACTATTAATCCATCCTTCCCACTTTCCAGCTGAAGACAAGGGCCAACTCTGTGGCAATATGTCAGGAACTGGAGAGATAAATATGAGTCGAGTGTGGCCTCCAGAGGCTACCATGCCTGTCATAGACAACAAGCCATAAACCATGAGGTGTGTGACATGGAAAAAGGGGAAGTTCATTCCGCATGAAGGAAAATGGAAGCCTAGTAAAGTCAGTAGTTGTTGAAACAGGCTTCAGCATAAACCTTTTGTCAGGTAGAATGAGTAAACTACATGAGAAGCACTGAGGCTGCAGGTGTGAGGGGATAGCCTTTCTAAGTTGTTCATTCCCTCCAACATCACAGACAAGCCAATAGGTCTTAGAGGATGGAGAACGTAAGAATTCCATGACAAGGTGGACAAATCTCAGCTAATTCCTTTAGCCCATGAAACTGCTATGTCCACATTCTACACCTTGCCTGATGGCAGGTCTGTAGTGGGCCTCTGTGTTCCTGTCACCTTGGCCAAAAAAGACTCTTCATGTCTCCCAGAAACAGGTGTCCATACTAGTCATCCCTTTATAGGCACAAGAGTAGGCATACATTTGTGCCTTTACCCTTCAATGGCAAAATGGTCCTTAAAAACTGAACATTCATGGATGACTTATAAGTAGAGTCATTTTACATGACCATGAAGAATGACCGATTGGATACATACTTGTGACTTTTGGGGGGAGCAGGGAATCCATAAGCGCTCAGAGATTTGTTCAGATTTTCCTGAACAGAACATAGTTGTTCTTAAAAGACTATCAAATTTTGGGGCACCTGGGTGGCTCAGTTGGGTAAGTGTCTGATTCTTGATTTCGGCACAGGTCAGATTTCATGGTTTGCGAGATTGAGCCCTGCATCAGGCTTTGCACTGACAGTGAAGAGCCTGCTTGGGATTTTCTCCATCCCTCCCTCTCTGCCACTCCCTGGCTTGCGCTTTCTCCTCTCTTTCTCTCTAAATAAATACACTTAAAAAAAAAGACTATCAAATTTAAAGAAATGCTAAAAAGTAGACATATGAAAATGGCATTGTTCCTGAACTAAGAGTATAAAGATGAAAATAAATTTGCAAGCTATGTGCCATTTGACAACAATGTGAGGTGAAATCACCGTCACATCCATAAATTGATTTAGCCAGACCCATATCTCCTGAGACCCCTGAGTGGCCTATAGGCTCAGTGTACTCTAAAATAATGACCCTATAATTTTCAAGTTGAAGAAGAATGAGAGAAACTGGTAATTTTTACACCATCAAGAAGGATGTAGTTGGTCAAGCAGGCAATGGTGTTTAAACACAACAAAGTGAGTTCTGAATCTCCTAAGCAAACTGACAAATTACCCTCTGGGGTGCAATTCCCAACATCAGCACCACTTTGCCAGGATGGCTTGGCTTCTGTCTTTAGTGCCTAATTGCTCTCCACGTGAAGACGGGCAGTCAGTGTGATTAAAATAACTATCAACAAAACAGTCCAGTAATTAGCCGTCTTCTTTGTTAAATATAATTCTGGTCAGCAAGATTGATAGACTGTTTTGGTCATTAACAACCTATGTAACAAGTGTAAATTTAAAGTCATCACTTTCCTGAGCCCTGGTACTAAAAAGGTTAGGGGGACAGTTACACTCAGGCAGAGTCAAGAGCTAGAAAATTATGCCAGACTTGAAAAATAAGACTTAACAAAATAGTACTCTTCAAACAGTGCTGTGGATCTATATGGAATCAGGGTATTTTTCACGCTAGAGAATTTGTTCAATCACTTTTTTTTAAAAAGGGAACCAAATCTTTTTAAACTTTTTTTTAAAGTTGATTTGTTTATTTTGAGGGAGAGAGAGAGTGAGAGAGCGAGTGCACAAACAGGGGAAGAGCACAAAAAGAGGGAGAGGGAGAGGGAGAGAATCCGAAGAAGGCTCTGCAATGCCAGTGCAGTGCCTGACGTGGGGCTGAAACTCATGAACTGTGAGATCATGACCTGAGCTGAAATCAAGAGTAGGATGCTCGACCAACTGAGCCACCCAAAAGGGAAACAAATCAATGTGTAGCAATATATTTTGGTGGGGGGAAGGGGAAATCTTTAAATATCAAACCCAGGTGAAATTAAGGTTCTGTTAGAAATGAATCACCTTCCATCAATCATAAAAATATTACCTAAAATTGAATCTAGAACAGGACATGTTCTTTGGTTATGTTTGGGTATCCTAAAAACATTGATCCCAGAAAAGTGTTCTCATATTTCATATAAAAGTAGATATGGATGGGCCCTCCTGTGTGGCTCATTTGATTAAGCAACCAAGTCTTGATTCTGGCTCAGGTCATGATCTTACAGTGTGAGGTTGATCCCTGTGTTGGACTCAGCACTGAGCATGGAGCCTGCTTGGGATTTTCTCTCTCCCTCTCTCTCTGCCCCTTCCCCCCACCTCTCTCACAAAATAAATAAATAAACTTAAAAATAGATATGGAAACTATTTAAACTAGTCTTAAAACCATATTTAAAAAGTGGAATCACCCATAGACACAGTCATTATAATACACTGTGTTTTAAAACTGTATCTATAAAATTTCAAAGTACATAGTCAGTCATGTTGGTCAGTTAGTGTTATTATTATCTTTATGCCACCATATTTTGATCTAACATTTTCCCTAACCAAAGATTGTTGCTGGCCCATCTGTTTTATTTGACATTCATGGGCCATCCACAGGGAAAGAGAGCTAACCCTTCCACTGGCATATTTACTAGTAGTAACACAGAGAATCAATCTCAGGCTTTGACATGCCAACTGGTGATGCAGCCGAGTCTCACTCTACCAGTGAATCATCTAATAAAGAGAAAAATGGCAAGAATAAGAGGGAAGAATATCACCCTACAGCCTTCAGGTTTTAGATTGCTGTGCAGGGCTCTTTGCAAACAAAAAAGAAAAGAATGTAAGATGAACTGAATCAGTGCAGGAAGACAAAGTGAATTTTGTACACCTCAGTCTGAAAAAATACACATCACCAGGATTGAGCCTCAAAGGTATCTTTGAGGTAACTTAGGAATGTCTCCAAGGATGAAAGACTAAGACCACCAATGTGGAAACATCACAAGTCTGCTGAACACCACATTTGCAGAAAGGATGTTTTATCTGCCTTTATAAAATTAAGAAACAAAACCAGTAAGCAGAAAAATACGAGTTCTATTGATTAAAGTTCAGAGGAGCCTGACATGTTACTTATAAGATATATTTCGACCATGTTTCCCCTTCCTTACAGGTTCAGCGGATGTTAACTCACATGTATCTATAGTGTCCCCATGGCCTATCTCAGAATTTACAGCCTCATACTTGAGGGGGAATAATTAAGGTACTCAAGGGCAACCAGGTTTGACCTTAAACACCAGTTATGGCCAAATGGCAGTAGCCTGCATTGAGAAGGACCCTGAGGCCATTTTTGGACTCAGTAGAAAGGAGTAACATGATCAATTAATAATGCCTGTAGAGGCATTTTCACAAAGGGTAGGTTAAGAATGGATTCTGAAGACACCTGATGTTTGAATCTCAGCCCTATAACTTACCAGGTAGGCAAGGTATGATTGAACCTCGATTTACTACATACATACTATGTACCACATACAAAATAGCAATGATTAGAGGATTATTAGCATTCAATATTATATATTAAGCAAATTTCACAATGTCTCACACATAATTTTCACTTAATAAACATTATCACCATCATGAGCAGGACTAGTTACCACTGTCGCTAACTGGCGCTGCAGAGGAGAGTGGAGGCCTTCTTTGCCCATGGAGCTGTTTGTGTTCTAGAATCTGCTCCTCAACTCAAGTGTAGAACTAACAAGTAGCACACTTTGAAGATAAGGTGGCAGTAGGGAAGTGGAGTAAGTCAAACCTATATAGTTCTTCATATGACTGAATATATGAATTTGGTAGAACTAAATTCCAAACTGCAACATATTACAGTGGTGCTGCTATAACATTTTTGGACTGTGAAAGATGAGAATGTCTTTCAATAACTCATACTTTCAGTGAACTGCAAATTGATCAAAATTGGTGTATCTTGACTTAAAATAAGTCATTTGGCTTTCTCCTGACTTCCCAGACTGCTAATAACATACAATCCCACACTTCCCATGCTCAACCCAGCTGAATAAAGGATCAAAAGGAGACTGGCTCCATCTCAAATGTTATAAGAAGCCTTCATATATTGCAAGTGTGGCTCCATCACTAACAGACAGAAAAACTCTCAAACCTAGTGGGTGATAAGAATAGGCTTCTAAATTTGATTGTTTTAGTGCTTCTATTGGTTACTGTCATCAGGCATCAGGAACTAGAATTAGGGCATGAGTTCTCAATTGAGGGCAATTTTGGTCCATGGGGAATATTTGACAATGTCTGGAGACATTTTTTGGTTGTCACAACTTGGTGGGAGACACTACTGGCTTCTAGTGGGTGGAGACCATGGATGCTTCTACATATCTTGCAATGCACAGCCCCATCTACACGACTAAGAGTTACCTGGTTCAAAACATCAACAATGTTGTTAAAACCTTTCATTACTACGGGACACAGATCAGTGTGGACTCATTTCCTAAATGTTTCCTTCATTGGACTGAAAAATCCACGTGAGCAGGGACCATGGTTGATTTCAGTTCCCAATATAATGCCTAATACTTAATAAGGACTATATTTAGATTTCTGTGGGGTGAATGAACTGTAACAGCAGAAAACACTACAGGTCATCCCTTGTCTTCAAAGCAGAGGAGACATTTCTTCCACATCAAAGTCATGAAGTAAGGTGAAAAGAAAAGTTATAGCCAAATATGATTTTGCTTATTTGGGCACAAAACACTTAGACACTTTTAATAAATCTGTCCCTTCCTCCTACATGCCCACCTTCCTTACACCAGTAACCAGAGCCACAGCTAGACCCTAATAGTAAGTTTTGTAAACTTACCACCTAAGTATTTCTACAGTCTACTCACTTCTCTCCTTTGTTACTGCTACGAGGCATGGAGAAGCCATCATCATCATCTCTAATGGGTCACCCTGTTTTTGCTTTTGGTCTCTAACTTCCACTCTCTACACAGTAATAACCTTGCACAGGTACTAATCACAGCACATCATTCTTGTATTCAAAACCTGCTCAAGTCCTTACTGGAGCTTAAAATGCCTTATAAGGTCTGGCATCTGCCCACCTCTACATCCACTAATCAAAGCACCCACTTTCTTACTTAACCAACATATCAAGTTTCTTCTTCCTTCAGAGCCTCCATACTGGCATAGAAGGATCTTTCTCTAGATCCTCCATGGCTGGCATTGGCATTTCATCCAGTAGTCAATTTAAAAAAAAAATAATGTTTATTTATTTTTTGAGAGAGAGATTGACAGTGTGAGCAGGAAAGGGGCAAAGAAAGGGTGACACAGAATCTGCAGCAGGCTCCAGGCTCTGAGCTGTCAGCACAGAGCCCGACGCAGGGCTCGAACCCATGAACTGTGAGATCATGACCTGAGCTGAAGTTGGATGCTCAACCAACTGAGCCACCCAGGTGCCCCATACAGTAGTCAATTTAAAGTCAACTCATCAAAAAAGAAATTTTCTGACTATACAGGATAAACAATGGCCCTCTCCCCTGCTTTATCAGACATATTACTTTGTTTTATTGTCTTCAGATTATGAGGCAAAATCTGTGAGCTTATTCCTGATTTGTTCAGGTATACTTGTGTGGCTGGCCATCCCTCCCTGACTAGTGTGTTGGTTCCATGAGAACAGAAAATTTGACCATCTACTTTGCTATATTTTGAGCATAGAGCCTGGCACAAAGTAAGGGGTCAACACTTATTTGATGGATGACTAGATTTCTCAAGAGTGAACGAAATGATATGTAAATGAACTATGACGAGAAAAAAAGGCCTCATCTGAAAAGAGTTATGCATAAACTTCCACTTGCACAAACGTTTTCTAGAATTTCCAAATTAACCCCCAAATTGCATCCTTTGTTTAACTACAATCAACCCAACATAAGACTAAACATCAGAACAATTTTTAAAAAGTGGTTAACGTTTACCAATCACTAGATATAGCTCAAATTAAATTAACAATTTATTAGTATAAGTCACCTGCATTATTTTCAGGAGCACTAAATAAAAGTTCATCCTATATTTTTAAATCTCTTATAAGCAGAGATGATGAAATAATGGAATGAAAATACGTGAAATAATTTTAGTAATTCTCAATACATAACCATAGCAATAATTTCTTAGGCTTCCAAATATGTTTCGGCAATGTGGACCAGCATGGTATGAAAATAAACTTAAGTGTGTTTCCCTTTTATAGGTTTTGTTACTGTGAAAAAAAAAATCATTAAAATATTTAGTATTCACAGGCAGCGTCTGAGGCAGGACTAGGAGTGTGCCATCCCTTGTAAAAACCTGGAACATATACAAGTGTAATGTTGTTTTTTTAGGACCATGTGATATATTTGTGTTCATGTCGGCTGTAAAGAAAAGAAGCCAGAAATATTTTGGCAGTGGTTGGGAGGGTGGGTAGATGATGGCATATTGAATCCAGCATAGTCAATGACGAGAAGAACAATTGTAAATCGCCATATATACCTCATCTTGCTCTGCCTTCTGCCCATGTTTCCAACTCCAGGTGTTACCTCCGACAACATCCCCTAACTGGTAATGTTCTAAACTTGTTAGAGTCTTGGGGTACCTGTATCTTCACTGATACCACAAATCAATGTAATCCAACAGAACTTTCCACAGTGAAGGAAATGATATAATTCTGCACTAATGAGGTAGCTCCTAAACATATGTGGCCAATGAGCACCTGAAATGTGGCTTGTGCAACCAAGGATCTGAATGTTTAATTTCATTTTAATAAAATTTGCCACATGCAATGTATGCCAAGTGACTAGCATATTGCACAACACAAGACTAAAAGGCTTGTGCTACTCTGTGCCACCCCCCCCTTGTTGGTCTAGCAACATCCTAATCATCCTATAAGACTCAACAAAAATGTCCCCTCTTCAAGAATGACCCTCCTGTTCCTGTTCCCTCTGTGGTGGGTGCAATATTTTGAAAATATTCATTTATCATTCTATTATAATTACTTTATGACATGTTGTTCCTTCCAATAGATGTGACTCTCTCGAGGGCAGGGACTCTGGATCATCTCTAAATCCTTAGTTCAGTGTTTGGCACATGAGAATTATTTGACAAATATTTGCTGGATGCTCAAGTGAGAGAGTGAAACCATCTTTAGATGTGAGTAAATATAAGCAGAGCTTCCCAGGAAAGTTCTTTCCCAGAGAAGGTTTTACTGCTTCATTCAAGAAGTTGCAAACCAGATATGACCTTCAATTTGGTAGTGTTTTGCCATGTGTATTTTTTAAATGAAGAGTCTTTTTTTTTCCAGTGTTAAAAACTAATATTCCCAGGAATAATTATTAGATCTGGAAATTTTAGTCTTACATTCCTGCTTGGCAAGAATGAACCAGAAAGGAACATGCAGCTGCATCTTTTAAATAATAAATACATTCTACAGATTTTGTTTTCTTACTCCCAGCTGACTTTAATCATTTATGGTCTCTTTCTTCTGTGGGCATTTGACCTTATAACTCTAGACGCTGAATGAAGAGCCATGAAGCTCAAGATGAGACACTGATCTTTTACTTACAGTAGTAAAATAATAGTAGTAACAGCAACAACAGCAAGGGCTGCTAACTTTTACTGAGTATCACATGCCAGGTGTTCTGCTAGGCAATTAATACACATTGTCAGAAAGAAGCCTTCAAACTACTCTATGACCTAGAAAATATTTTTAGCCTCATTCTGTCAGTGAGGAGACTGAGACTCCCAATGAACGAAATTGGCTATCAGCAAAAGTTTTGTCTCTAGGTCTGACTGTCGCCAGAGTCCTTGCTGCCATCTCCCCACTATAATAGCCTCACCTATCCACGTTTTTCCAGGCCTGGATTCAGACCCTGAGCATGATTCAAAGTGGGACCTTGGACAGGTGACATAACCCTTCTGTGTTTTGCTCTTCCACTAGCAATGAACTTCAGAAATAAGAGGTGACATTACCTCCAGGGGCACATGTGGGCATATGAGATGATGTAGGTGAAATACTGAACTTCTCAGGCATTTTCACAAATGGAAAATGACCTCATCTGAGTAGGCAGATAATGGCTGGGGGTGGGTTGATACAACTGGAGTAGAGAGGCAAGAAAGGTTTTAACCATTTAAAGAAAACAATGGTATTGTGGCTTCTGCTAGCATCCAGCCTTAAATATCGAGGAACCCTCACCTAGGGAAAGAATGTCTCAATGGAACTAATAAAAATTTGGCTCCTTGTAGCTTTGTGCCAATTAGGTGACATTGAAAGTATGCAAGTCAATGGAGGGTTTAAGAATTGGGTGTTGTGGGCCCAGTACTGTGTCAGGCCAGTAAATGGAAATTTTTCTGTAAATATCAAGATGGTAAATAGTTTAGGCTTTGCAGGCAACATGTAAACAAACAAGTGTGGCTATGTTCCAATAAAATATTATTCGCAAAACCAGGCCATGGGCCCACTCACTATAGTTTACAAACCCTGGGCCAGGCACTATGAAGGCAGAGCAGAAGCTCAGCAGGAGACATTGTACACGCTCTTCACCTTCATCTAGCACAATAACAAAAGCAATACAAAATGGTTTCTATTGGATTCACCTCTCTAGATAGCTCCGAACCTCTGGGGTAGAGGCCTCAACAGTGACAGTGACTTAAGCAACAGGCTCTCAGTGGCTCCAGTCCCAGCCTAACCCTCGAGGGCATGCATTGTCTAGTGGATGGTTCCTCATAGCAACAGTGCAGGCTGGAGAGAACAGGTGCAGTGACATGGACTTTCAGCCACATGCTATATTAGCTCCTTGACTAAATCAACGTCAACAGATAATAAGCCTGTAGTACTCATAATGTTGGCACACAGGGATGTTAGGATTTATAAATTTTGACAAAACCAAATGTCTTTTCTCCCCCTTGTACTCTCTTTGACTTCCCCCAGGCGCCATTTTTGGTACCACCTTGCACTAAGCCATCCACTTGTGCTTGAACTGCTCACTCCTTATGTACCATGTACTCACAGGGACTAGGGGTGGCTTCTGCCTTAGGCCAAATTGTTTGGAGTCTTTTCAGTCCTTCCTTCATGTGATCATATTGAGGTTGGTTTGTCTTTTTCCAAGTGTGTGACCAGCATGATTCAAAGAAAACATTTACTTCCTGTTTTGTCTGTTAATCAAATCTTTCACTATCCTTATTCTTTTGGTTTTGTTCTCATTTAACCCTGTTTTCCTTTACAGTATTAAATCTGCTCATTTGTACACTATCTTTTGAACTTTGCTAATAGGTCTTTTATCATCCTTACTCTCCACTGTTTTACTTTTCAAGTTAAATGGTAAAAAATATGAGTGGGCACATTATTAGGAAATATCTTAGTCTAAGAGTCAGAAATCCGGAGGTTCAGCCTTAGTCTGTCCTTGCCATCTGTGGAACTCTGGGCAAATGAGTGAACATATTTGAACTTTAATTGCTTTACCTACAAAGTAAAGTCAAGTCTGCCAATCCCAGAAAGAAGCACAAGGATTGAGTTAAATATGAAAGATTTTTCTTACAACTCAGTAGTAAAATATATATATAATCCAATTAAAATGGCTCCAAATAGACATTTCTTCAAAGAAGTTATGCAAATGGCCGATAAGCATGTGCAAAGATGCTCAACATCATTAGCCATCCAGAATGGCTAATCCAATCCAAACCACGATACGATACCACTTTGCACACACTAGGATGACTATAATTAAAAAGTTAGAAAATAAATGCTGATGAGGATGTAGAGAAATTGAAACCTTCATACACTGCTGGTAGGAATGTAAAATGGTGTAGGTGTTTTAGAAAATCAGTTGGCAGTATTTCAAAAGTTTAAACCATATGACCCAGCAATTCCACTCCTATGTATATACTCAAGAGAAATATGTGCCTACGCAAACACTTGTACATGAATATCAGCATTCATGGTGGCATTATTCATCAGCAGCCTTATTCCTAAAAAAGTGAAAATCAACCCAAATGGCCATTAATTGATGAATAAATGGGCAAAATTTGGTACAGTGATGTATGAACCTTGAAAACGTGATACTAAGTGGAAAGAGGTCAGTGACAGAGGACCACATAATGTACAATGCCCATATATGTGAAATGTCCACAGTATGCAGTTCACAGACAAAGAAATAGATTACTTGTTTCCGGGAGCTGGAGGAAGGGGGATGGGGAGTGATTGCTCTTGGGCATGGGGTTTCTTTTGGGGGTGATAACATATTCTGAAATTAAATACCAATGATTGCACACTCTGTGAATGCATTTAAAACCACTTAACCATTTAACTGTACATTTTAAATGGGTAAATTATATAGTATTTTAATTATATCTGAATAAAAACTGTTATTGTAAAAATATGAGAGGTTTCTAACCTAGTGCCTAGCACACAGTAGGAGCTAAAAATGATAAATATTATTGGGGCACCTGCGTGGCTCAGTTGGTTAAGTGGCTGTTGGTTTTAGCTCAGGTTATGATCTCATGGTTTGTGGGTATGAGCCCTGCATCACGCTTTGCCGAGTGTGGAGTTGCTTGGGATTCTCTCTCTACCTCTACCTCTCTCTGCTCCTCTCCCACTCATGTGTCGCACGTGCACTCTCTCCCTCTCTCTCTCAAAATAAATAAGTAAACGCTATTTTTTTAATGGTCACTATTAATATTACTAACTCACCTGGACATGAGTTTCTCCATTTTTAAACTGTAGTAGATTATTCTGAACCTTTCGGCTCTGTTGCTCTGAGAATCTAAGTGCTTAAATATATGCACATTAAGATCTAGAGAAGGAAGATTATTGTGGGTTGGAGTAGTCAGGAAATATCTTTAAAGTTTGGACAGGGCAAGGGTGGAGGAAAGAGCTTCTAGAGTTACTGGAGGTAGAAATTCAACAGCACAAAGGTGGGAATGATTTAGTTCTCTACTGGACCCACAAGGTAGGCAGTTTGATTAAGCAAGTGGTTCACCAACGCAAGAGGCAAGTTGGATGAGGAGGTAAATTTCTATTTCAAAGGATCTTTAAAGCATTGGTTAAGAAGTTTGGATTTGCCAAAACACTAGAATGCAAGGATTTGAATTTAAGGAAAAGTAACGTGCCAGTTCACTTGGTGTAAGTGGAGAAGGCCAGAACAACGTCCAAAAGGTACCAGTTGGCGAGGGCTTAATGAAAGAGGATAAGAATGAGGTCAGAAAAGAAATGGTAAAAAAAATAAATAAATAAAAGAATTTTTTTTTTTTTTTTACCTGGTAAAAAAGGTACATTGTAAAGGTGACAGAATTCAGAAAGAATAATCTCCTTTCTCAAGACCTAACAAAGTTAATAATAATGGCCACAAAATAATGGTGAAAGCGAGGGCAAATTTAACAGTAACCCCTAAATGGGAAATTAAATACATATCCATGCCATAAGATTCAAAAGTAACTGGTAGGAAAAAGGAAAGTAAGAATTAATGGAGGAAGGGAGAAAAAGAAAATAAATATAATTTTGGTGTGATTTGGAATTGTATTAAAATATCTCTCCCCAAACTTCACAAAGAGATTGGGAAAAAAATATGACATTGACAAAATTATGTGATTTTTTCTTCTAATTTCACCCATAATCAAAAGAGAAGTAGACTGAGGAATATGATTTGGCAGCTTTGAGAAAGCCCCAGAAAACCTCTAGAGAGCAGAATCCCAGGACTTCTGCCTACCCAAGAATGGGAATAACTATAAAAAGTGTTTGGCAACAAAAGTTAACAGAACATGATGAACGATAGTATATAGGGAATGGGCTTCAAGAATGCGCCGGAGATGAAACCAGGCTGGGATTGTTCAGAGGGGGACAATTTATGGGAGAAGGGGATGTATTCTACTTTCAGATGCATTAAGTTTGAGCAATGTTATCACCTGAATTCAAATGTCTAGATCAACCTGACCTACAGCTACCCAAGTAGTAAGCCTTTCGTAGGTATGTGCAGGATGAATAAGGCCACTACATATAAAATGTTAATTGAAGATGAAAAATGAAAGCAGCTGTAAACAGATTTTCGTTAAAAAAATCACTTTTTTCAAGCACTTTGGAATCAACAGTCTCCGCGATTCTTCAAAAGTTTTGAATTTCAAACTATCTTTTTGATATTATAGACCCATAGTCTGAGTCATCCTGCACTTAAAAAACAATCATGAGAAGTATATTAGAGAATAGAAAAACTGAATATGTAACTTCCTCCACTGACAGAAAAGACAAAAGAATTCCTATTTTTACAACTTATTTAAAGGCTACTTAACACTTCAAAAAGATTTATGATAGGTAGATTTTGAGATAATTATTTTCTGTACCTTGGTGTTATATAATCATCAAACATGAGAAATCAAATCAATTAACAAACTTAAAAGTGCAAATACTAATTCTTTGTGAATTTGTATGTTCAGTTTGATAGAAGCTATTACATGACTCTGAGAATGGACTTTTAATTAAAGGGAGCAAGAGTCAACCATCAGATGTGTTCAATTACGGGCTCCCCGATGAAGCTCACTGCCCTGGGTCCAGTGAATACTTCCTTTTCAAAAGACCCTCTCAAAACAAACAAGCAAACAAACAAAAAAACTTCAAAAAAACAAAACAAAACCTCTCCTCCTCCTTGTGCATTCTGACATTGGCTCTATAAAGGAATAACTAAACACTCAAATGCTCTCAAATGGAGACAGTTGGGTCTTGAGTCAACAGAGTGAGCCTCAAGGATGTGAATACAAATCCTTGATTATGTGTGACTGTGTACGTACATGTGTGTACTACATGCATATGTGTGTGTAAAACTTCTTGCACAAAGTCAGTTTTACTAATTTCCTACATTTTGAGAACATTCTTCTCTATCTCAAGTTGGGCATTTTTAACCTGGGGCTTTAAAAAATCTTAACAGTAAATGAAAATCTTTATGGTATCTGTGTAAATATTTAAAATTTTTCTTAGCTACGGGGTTTTCAGCATTCAGCAGGGCTCTCAAAGGGGTCTGTAATGCAAAATGGATCAAGAACCACAGCATGTAGGAACCCTAAAAATTAAAGACAGTCAAAATTTACTTAGTGAATCTGCTTGAGATGAAAAGAGAGCCAAATTCACAGTGCTTCTCAGCACGCGGTTCCTGGAGGCCTCAGTCAGTCAGCGGTGGAAACACATTGTGTCTCAACTGTCTGCATGACTCCCCAGCTCCTCCCACTATTATTTGTATATCCAGCTCATTATTTTCTTGATTTTTCCATCCATAAAATTAAATTCCTTAAGTGATAGAATCGATCTTATCACAGTCTTCCCTTTCTAAGGAGACTACTGTTGCTGTCACTTTGAAAACTGTAAATAGCATTCAAGATGATATTTAATTTTAAGTTTGTGCCAACATTTAGTGGAAATATCTAAGTTTTGAAATAGTAGGGAGCTCACATTCCATCTGGTGTGTTTTCATTTTATCTCCTCTTCTCAGTGAATTTTAAAAGTCAACTGCAGTGTCAATATCCTTTCTGCTATGCTAATGTGGCCTCCGTGCAGAAATCAAAGGGAGGGAGTCCTCAGGGCAAGTGGTTCTTTTTCAATTGAACTAGTTAGTGTCATAGAATCACAAAGTATCAGAGCTGACCGTGTGCTTAGAGGTAGCCGAGATGAGATGAGGCCTCTCAGTTTGAGGAAAGGGAAACTGAGCCCCAGACACAGGGAACTGGCCAAGGTCTCATTAGCAACAGAGCCAGGACGTGAGCCTCTCTAGAGGCAAGAAGGCGGTCACATCTCGGAACCTGGATGGCCCTTCTTCAGAGCATACTGCCCCACGGTACTTAGTGGCTTCTGCTCTCTCTGTGGTTACTGTTGCTCACTTCTTATCCATATAAGGTGAGCTACTATTTCAAAGTAATCACTGGTGGGCCATTTCCCTCTTGACCTTCTCTTTCGGCTAACTGGAAGTATATCTACTGTGAGGAAGCAGTGTCCTTCACTCACTCACAGGGCTTCTAAGTGCAGAAGGTACTGCCCAGTATGAGAAATGATTCATGCAGGGATAAGGAGGCTAAGCTGCTCTACCTGCCCATCCCCAGACATGAAAAAAGACTTCCAAACTGGAAAAGGGACAGAACTAAGAGAGATAAAGCAAGTAAGAGACAAACAGAGACAGAAAGAGAGAAAGCTCATGAGCACACTCTAGGGTACTATGCTTCCACCCTTGCCCTTCTTCCAAATCCCATGCTGAACCCTGAGGTTTGAAGATACATTAATTTGATACTTCCTGCTGTAACAGATTTCTAAAAACTTACTGGCTTTAAACAGCACAGGTTTATTATCTTAGAGTTCTGGAGGTCAGAAGTCCAAAATAAGTCTCAATAGGCTAAAATCAAGATGCCAGCAGGTATGAATTCTTCTCTGGAGGGCCCATGGGAAAAAATCTGTTTTCCTGCTTCAATGACCAAGGGAGTCTTTCTCAGCCTGCATCACTTTGACACTGACTGTTCCACCTACCTTATCCACATTTAAGGACCTTTGTGATTATATTGGGTCCACTCAGGATAATTCAGGATAATCTCCCTTTTTTAAAGTCAGCTATTAGCCCCTTAAATTCTATCTGCCACCTTAATTCTTTGCCATGTACCATATTTACAGGTTCTGGAAGTGAGGGCATGAGCACCCTTGGTAGACAGTCATTCTACCTTTCACAGTGACTTGCTGGAAACCTCCTCTTTGGATTGGGAATCCAAGAGTAGAAGGTACTGGTACCCAGCTTTCCCCATCTACAACTCTGGCAGCACATTGTTCCACAAAGAGAACGATCAAGTGTTGTAGTGACAACATGAGCATCTGCCAGGGAGTCCCAAATCTCCTTGCAGGTCTCAGAAAAGCATGGAAGAACAGAAAGACATTTCTGTGTCCAGGAGAAGAATGTTGAAAAGAGTGCAGAGTAAGTGCCCTTCCTGTGTTGTGACCAGAGGCCTTGTAAGAACCATGGACACCTAGGGAGACAGGAGACCATGACCATCAACCCTCAAAGGATGGTTGCCATGCTTGTGGGTGTCAGCATGGATGGAGTATACACCCGAGGACCAGGCAGGCAGATTACTTACACAGCAGAGGCCAAAGAAACAACAGCCAAGGACTACATAATCCCTGTCTGCCCCACATGACATGTGGCTCACAATGGCCCCAGAGAGCAGAATGCTGAACCAAGAGGTTGTAAACCAGAACAGGGCTGAATTATAGGACTGAGCTGATTCAGATGGCACTGGATTTGCTGACCTGAACTGGCCCTGGGCTGATGAAGTAGTCTGCTATCATGACCACGAATTAAACCCAACTTGGGGATCAAAGAATGTTTCATTTTTGTAGAGTCAAGTTGGTGATTGTGAAATTAATAACTGGTATGGGCCACTAGTGAACCTCAGAAATAGTAAGGGATGACCTGGTGATGGAGAAGAAACTGAAGACAAAGTGACTAGGGAGAACGAGACTTCAGAGCATTATATCTAATGTATTCTTTCTTGTGACTCTGAGCAGGAGCTCAGGGAAAATGTTATCCTGAAGAGTAATTTTTTTAACTAACAAGTCAGAGAGTGGAAACCCGGCAAAGGCCACTTCTCTGGGCATTTCAGTTCAAGTGGTAAGTCACGAACAGGGATCTCCCATGAGGGATTCACCAAAACTAAAGTCTATTTCTTTCACTACATTCACCAGCCAACTACCCATAAATGATGGTCTTTGTCAATGAGTGAAGAAGAACACAATGTCTGACTATTAAAAAATTACTACCTAATATTATATTTAAATTACAGAATTTTGAACATTCACTATATAAAGTTTGGGAAATGCCAAAGAGTTTGAAGAAAGAAAACAAGAGTGACCTATGATTCCATATCCAGCTATAATCTCTCTCTCTCTCTCTCTCTCTCTCTCTCTCTCTCTCTCTCTCTTTTTAATGAGGGAGAGGGTGCACATGCACATGCACTTGGTGGGAGAAAGGGGCAGACAGAGAGGGAGAGAGAATCTTAGGCAGGTTCCATGTCCAGCACAGAGGTGGGGCTCAATCTCACCATGAGATCATGACCTGAGCTGAAATCAAGAGTTAGACACTTAGCTGACTAAGTCACCCACGTGCCCCCACAATCCTTTTTAATTACTAGAAATATGTGTTTCCATTCTATTTTCAACCTATATGCCACTATTTTCATTCAATATTATATCCCAATATTTTACAACATTAAAATTATTTTAAAGCACTCATCCATATATATGAATACATACCATTAAAATATATTCTTCTATTTTTTTACTTTAAATTATTTCCCAGGTAGAGAGTTTTCAAATGAAATAGATAAGTTATACAAGTTTTATAGACACATACTCTGAGGTAATGTGGAAACTATGATACCAATAACAGCATTTTTGAGCCTACAGTGGAATAGAATAGAAATATCTATTATATTCTTGGCAGGGTGTTGACACAATTCCAAAATATGAAGGTGGATGAGGACTATTCTATCTTAGATTGATTTATCTCAGTGCTGGTGGGGCTTTCAGGGGCTACTTTTCAAACTAATTGCAGGTAGATTCCAGAAATGAGTACCAGGTCCAGAGCTGGCCTTTGTGATTTGGTTCTGGAGTTACCAACAAAGTCACACTGTACCTCCAGACTAAGGCCTGATATTCCAGCTTTAAAATCCTACTCTCCTCCCATAAGGCTGTGTTAGTTTGAAAAATACTTTATCATCTCAGGAAAGTTAACAATGTGAACTGTTCTCGTTACAATTAAGATACGGTTTCTTTCTTGAGAGGAGATTTTGACAGAAAAGAAGGTAGTACCCAAAAAGCAAGTGGAGGAATTTGCAGCTGACAAAGAAAAGCCACAGAACTGAGAAACACAAGAACTAGGCTCTGAATTTCGAGGGTCAGGGAAGTAACAGATTCGGTTCTGCAAATGACTTTGAAGAAACTACTCCATCGAATAGTGGGATTTATTGGGTATGAAGAGGTAGGGAGGACAAAGGGGATTAAAACTCTTCTGGGAGTTCACAGAGGCAGCAGAGTGAAAGAGAACTGGGTAGTATGACTCCCCTGTCTGTTTTTCTCTCCCCACTCCCCTCTCCCCTTTTTTTTCTTCCTTCCTTCCTTCCTTCCTTCCTTCCTTCCTTCCTTCCTTCCTTCTTTCCTTCCTTTTCTCTCTCCTCTCTTTTCCCTTCCCTTCCCTTCTCTTCCCTTCCCTTCTCTTCTCTCTTCTCTCTTCTCTCTTCTCTCTTCTCTCTTCTCTCTTCTCTCTTCTCTCTCTCTCTCTCTCTCTCTCTCTCTCTCTCTCTCTCCCAGATGACCTCAGAAAAGTTATTAGGTTTCTCTGTGCCTCAGTTTTCTTATTCTTGGAGATAAATGTACTCACTGCTCCACCCTGCACTTCATGGATGCATGACCTCCTCAGCATGCTAAAGTCATAAACACACCATAATTTCCCTCTCCATTTGAGGATATCACCAAATGTCCCTCATTTTTCTCAAGAAGTTGAATTCAGGTGTATACCAAATCACTAATCGATGAAACTACCCAAGGTCTTCATGCTTTTGACTTTGAGATGAGACTTGAAAGAAGAAACTATGCCAGTGCTGCAGGGAAGGAAGGCAAATTGGTAAAGGGCAGACACATCGTGTGGACAGAAAATGTCATAAGGAAACGTTGGGGCACTTATTTCAGGTTGTTACAAATGAATTCAGCCTCAGTCTTCCTATCAACTGATGAGGCCAAGATTACTGGAGAAGCCAGTTGAAGGTTCATGCATGGATTTGACCTAACTGTACACATACCTCTTCAAGGTCTCTGAAGAGTTTTCTAAAAAGAACCAAAATTCTTTTAAAGGAAAAAGAAGATTCAGGAGCAAGGTTTCATTTCAGGGAAAAGGGAATATTCAATGTAAGAAGCGTTTCCAACAGGTACTAGTACAGCTGGCCTAGAAGATATTTATGGTCCATTGAGAGTTGTAAGCAAGGACTGTTTCTTTTTGAGGAAGAAAAAGGCAGCAATTTTCTCTTAAATATTTTAGTGTGTTATCATGACATGAATACACTATAAGGCATGCAAAAGTATTTAAGAGGTTCATTGCACAAAACCAGCTCAGAAAGGATGACCTTGGGAATTGTAGAATCATATATATATATACATATATATGTATATATATGTATATGTATATGTATATATATACGTATATATATATACATATATATATGTGTATATATATATATATATATATATATATATATATATATATATATATATATATATATATGAAGGAGCTATAATAAAGTATCTAGGTGGGGACTAGTTGTTCATATTCAAAAAGCAGAGAACATGGCTAACTTTGGAAAATGCCAATTTCCTAAACTCTAAGTCTTATTAGCTGCTTAATTAGAAGTGGTGTGTCCAGGACCTATGGGCTTAGTGAAAATCTAGGATATGTCTGTTTGAGCGAATGTCTCCAAGGTCAAACAGAGATCTTGAAACTGCTTGAGATTTAGCATTGGGAGTCTAGAATAATCACTCTAGAAAAAATCTAGAAAAAATCACTCATCTCACTATCTTTGAGTTTTCAATTAAAATGAGGGATAATATTTGCCTCAGACCAAAGGCTTTGTAGTCAAATGGACTGCAATAAAATTTTTGTCATGAACTAGTTATAAGGTCTTGAGACAAACACACACTTGCTGTGATATTTAGCTTTAATTGAAAGGTATTAATGATATCAACCCTGCAAGGATTAAGAAAATTCAAGTAATGTATGTATAACACCTAGCACAGGGTTCAGCACATTGTAGACTCTCATTAAGTAATGATGACATTTTTATTCTATTAGTATTTTTCATTAGTCCTCTCCCTAGGAAACAGGATTAAGAATTAGAATTGTTTATCACTATTCACCTATTATTTACTCCTGGAAGCAAATTCCCTTCTCCCATTTCAAAGATGGGAAACATAAAAGATATTGAGATTTAAATAACAAGTTCAGCATTAAAGAACTTGTAACAAACCACTCTACTGACCCATCATGTAGATTTTAGAGCTAGCTCTGCAGGTATAGGAGCCTTTTCTAGATTTTCTGGATTAGAAAGAAAATCTGGCATCTCTCAATTTACTCCTCTAAATCTAGGGGACCACAACAATCTCAAAACAGTAAGGTAAAGCAATCTGAAAGTCTTGGAATAAAATTATAAACCAGAATTTCTTTTTTTCCAGAAGGGATTCTGTCATTGGAAATGTTTGCAGGTCTGGACAGTGTGGGCTGCATACTTGTGGCAGCTTAAAAGTTTAATGTGGTCACAAATTATTGAACTGCTATGTCTCTGAAGGCTGTTGGCCCACAGGCAGGCATAATGACAGTCACAGGTAATGACACTAAACCTGCATGACCTCCCCTTGATGGGTCCCTTGCATTTGGAAAACCTCCTGGGTCTCCAGAGAATGTAGCTTCTGGACAGTCACCTACTTCAGCTTCCAACTTCTCACTCACTCATTCCTATCAGCTCTTTAGAAGTTTCTCTGATAATAACAGAACAGTAATAATACTGCTAATAATTACATAAATAATAGCCAACATGTATTAAGCATTAACACTGCATCAGGCATTATTCTAGGGCTTTATATGTAGTAAATTATTTTATTCTTCCAGCAGTCCCATCACAATCCCCATTTTACAGATGAGAAAATTGAGGTGAGAAACAACCAATCTGGATCTGGAGTCCCCAGCTTTAAGCCTGACAGTGCCTCAAAAATACAGTTAATGGGTTTGTTTTCAAAATTGGAAAAAAGTATGACCACATGAATAATTGGTGTTTGGACCACCCATAAAGGATTAATGGCCCAAAGAAACAATAATCAAAACAGTGGTTCCCCTGTCCTCCAAAATTCATGGGTTATTTTGTGAACATCCCTGGTGAAATTAGCAAAAAGATAATTAAAAAATTTTTAAAAAGAATGTTGGGGGGCGCCTGGGTGGCGCAGTCGGTTAAGCGTCCGACTTCAGCCAGGTCACGATCTCACGGTCCGTGAGTTCGAGCCCCGCGTCAGGCTCTGGGCTGATGGCTCAGAGCCTGGAGCCTGTTTCCGATTCTGTGTCTCCCTCTCTCTCTGCCCCTCCCCCGTTCATGCTCTGTCTCTCTCTGTCCCAAAAATAAATAAAAAACGTTGAAAAAAAAAAAAAAAAAAAGAATGTTGGGGCTCCTGGGTGGCTCAGTCGGTTGAGCATCTGATTTCGGCTCAGGCCATGATCTTGCGGTCCGTGAGCTGGAGCCTTGTGTCAGGCTCTGTGCTAACAGCTCAGAGCCTGGAGCCTGCTTCAGATTCTCTTTCTCTCTCTCTCTCTGCCCATCCCCCACTCATGCTCTGTCTCTCTATCTCTCCCTCTCTCTGTCAAAAATAAATAAACATTAAAAAAAATAAAAGAATGTAGAATCTGTATAGAAGAAACCACCTGGTCATCTTTCAGATCATTTCACTGTTAAAACTTCCACAAAACATTTGATTAGGGATGACAGGACCTAAGTCAACTGTTCGATGACATATTTCTTGTGTTACCTTCTGATTTTAAGGAGCAGGAAAAATAAATTATTATCCTCTGGATATGGAGGGCCAGGGTGAAAAAATTAAGAGGTTTTGCATTAAGTTGCACTTTATGAAAACAAATGAAGTTGTTAAGATTTAAAAAGCTCTTAAATTGCACTGTCCAATTTGGCAGCCACTAGAGTAGCCATGTGGAACTAGTCTCAATGAGATGTGCTGGAAATATAAAACACATATTGGATTTCAAGGACTCATACAAAAAGAGGATGTAAATATCTCATTAATAAGGTTTTGCATTAGTTACATGATGAAATGATAACCTTTGGTTACAGTGGGTTAAAAATCATATCATTAAATTAATTTCACCAATTTCATTTCACTAGTTTTAATGTGGCTACTGAAACATTTGTAACTACATATTAACTCATATTATATTTCTGTTGGGTGGTGCTTCTCTAATACACAATGTGCAAAGTACAGACTGGGAACATTGTAATTGATACGATCTGATGATGACACAAGTAAGGCTACATTTTGGGCCCACAGGCTGGGATTCCAAAAGTCAGGCTATGTTTCCAGGGCCCCGTGTGCCTTTTCTGAAGCAGGTAACTTGGAGGCCTCGTATTCTTCTCTGCTGGAATGTGACACATGATAGATTCAAAGAACAGGTCCTGCTGCAAGCTAAGGGGTAATAAGACTTATTCATAAAGATTATTATAATTAAGTATATCATTCTTTTGTCTAAAAAATGACAGTTGATAACTGAAAAGCAAAAAAAATTCCAATGCTTTGGGGCTTTAAAATTATATTAGTTTTTACCTTTCTCTCATCCTTAATTCTTGCTTATTTTGCTTTTCATCTTTTTTTTTTTAAACATTTATTTATTTTTGAGACAGAGAGAGACAGAGCATGAACGGGGGAGGGTCAGAGAGAGAGGGAGACACAGAATCAGAAGCAGGCTCCAGGCTCTGAGCCATCAGCCAGAGCCCCACGCGGGGCTCGAACTCACGGACCGTGAGATTGTGACCTGAGCCGAAGTCGGCCGCTCAACCGACTGAGCCACCCAGGCGCCCCTGCTTTTCATCTTTAACAGCGAGATCAAGTCAGGGGCACCTGCACAACTCAAATGGTTGAGCATTCGACTTTGGCTCAGATCATGATCCTGCAGTTCGTGAGCAGTTTGTAAGTGTGAGCCCCCACATCAGGCTTGCTGTTGTCAGCACAGAGCCTACAGTGGATCCTCTGTTCCTCTCTCTCTGCTCCTCCTCCACTTACTCTCTCTCAAAAATAAATGTTAAAAAATAACAATAACAAAAGAGACATCAAGTGAAATGTTTGGGGACTTTTTTTCTTTGAGGCCATTATAATTTTTACTGGTACAAAAGTGCCAATGCCCAATTCATATCTCTTTTCCTCTTGCTATACTTGTCCATTTCTGTACATAATTTATTCCTCCAATAACTTTTCCTATCCTTTTCCCCTATACTTTCAACTCTCAAATAAAATAGATTTGGAAAAATTTCTCATGTGAGATAGTTTTCTTTAGTGGACCTAGTCTCCAAGTTTACTAAAATTTTTTGGACACTCTTAGTAAGTGACTGTTTATAGTTAAGTCAAGAGCCTTGAATATAAACCTAATTTAAAAATTAAAAAATTGGGGCACCTGGGTGTCTCATTCGGTTAAGAGTCCAACTTTGGCTCAGGTCATGATCTCAGTCTGTGAGCTCGAGCCCCGCATCAGGCTCTATGTTGACAGTTCAGAGCTTGGAGCATGCTTCAGATTCTGTGTCCCCCTCTCTCTCTGCCCCTTCTCTCCCCACGCTCTGTCTCTCTCTGTCTCTGAAAATAAATAAACCTTAATTTTGTAAAAAATAAAAATAAAAATTATATAAATGATCCAATCTTCAATTACTGATGCTAGTGGAGGTCTGACTGCAGCATTGAGTGACTGAAAGCACAAGTGTGACGGAGGTATCTCAGCGAGAAGGGCTTCATAGAGCAGGCACTTGCCTGCTGCATGATTTTACAGATTTCTGCTAGGCTATATATGTTTGGAGAGAATATTCACTGTGGAAGGCAGAACAGACCCTGCACAACAAAGCCTTATTGAGAAAACATGGAGTGGTCTTACTTTGATATGATGGATAGAATGGCATGTGGTTACCTTTTTGCTGCTTATTTCTCATGAATATGCAATTGAACATATTTAAATGGAGAGGAGAGTAATGCTGAGAAAACTGACACAGGGTGGCAGTCCTCAAAGCCAACACCAGGAAAAACCATAGAGGTGGCATCCTTTGCCTTGAGGTACATCCTGTAGATACCTGTCCTCTCTTTTAAAAAAAAAAAATTAATGTTTATTTGTGAGAGAGAGAGAGAGAGAGAGAGAGCGAGCACAACTAGGGGAGGGGCAGAGAGAGAAATGGAGACACAAAATCCGAAGCAGGCTCCAGGCTCTGAGCTGTCAGCACAGTCTTATATCCAATGACTTTGTGATTCTCTCTGGAGGCCCCCACCCCACCATCACCACCATTATAATCCTGCATTCTTCTCAACATTTCATATGTGGTAATTAATCTGAATTGTATACTCCCCAAATTATTATCTCTACTAGGAAAAATGGGAAGAAATAATTTGAAACCAGATGAATACTTCTCTCCTAATCTGACATTCCTCTCTTCCAAGGGACAGGAAGATTTAAATGAGTAATAATCTGACACAGGAAAGGGTAAACCAGATGTCTACTAAATTTTGTTATCAATAAAATAGGTAGCCAAAGAGAATTTGGAGATCCAACCAGGGAGAATTTGATGTCAAAGATAATTAAATTATATATTTATTTGTTGGTTATATCACATAAAGATTCTTTGAGCTAGACGTTCTCATATTATAATACCTTTCTATGGTGACAGATGATAATCACATTTCTTATGGTGAGCCTTTCATAATGTATATAATTCTCAAATCACTCTGTCATATACCTGAAACTAATATACTATATGTTAACTATGCTTCAATTAAGCATTTAAGATTGTTTTAGGTTTTCATGAATTTAGAAGAACCCATGGAGTTCTTGTTTTATTCTTTGCAAGAGGTAACCAAGTCAAAAATGCATTCCTCAGTATGAAGACATCATTGAACCCAGAGGAAAAAAAGCTAATTAACTGTCTCATTGAAACACTCCTTCCTTTTTGGAGTCAACTGGGGACCCATGGACTTTGAGCCCATTGTCAAATGGTGTGTGAAAGAGATCCAAGTTCAACAATAAATATTATCAGCAATATAATAGTTTTCTCCAGCCCTCAGGGCCAAATGACCTGCATTTTAGCAAATTGATTTTGTTCATGCATTGTGTTAAGCCAAGCAATTGTTTCCTATGGCATGCTTGAACCCACAGTTGCTCTGTCTATGAAATTCATGGTTGAATTGTCCAATTGCTGATTGCTATTCCCATTTGCTTTAATAATAGTCACTTCCTTCATCAGTAATGGGTTTTATATACAGTGCACAATCACAACCATTCAATGTCACCCATAAACATTTGATGAATTGTCTAATACAGTTATGAGAGTTGCTTATTTGGGACGCAGCTAGGGTAAGCCTTACAGAGTTAATGAGATGATGTACCATGGCATTAGGCAATGGACATTTCCCTCCCCCACATTAGCTGTATGTTCTCTTTTAACCAAGGACCCATTTATGTCATTATCATAATCTTCATCAACTTGTCAAGATAATGGAGGGCCCACTGAGTTCAGAGAAGGCCTCACATAATTCATGGAAATTTCAAGAACATAGATATAGAAAGGGTTTGGGAGCAACGGACAAATAAGATCTGCATGGAAAACAACACAGAAAGGGCTTTATAATAAAAATTTTGTCTTGGAATGGGTGGAATATGAACTCAGTTTTGAGGGAGTGGAAGGAGACTCATTCTCTGAAACCGGGAAGATACATCAGTGAACAAAATGCACAAAGACAAATCCAGGACAGAAAGCTGGAGGAAGAACAGATAATGATAATCTCAAGAGATGATAATCGAGGTCAAAATGAAAGCAAGAGAACTCTCAAGCCTGCTTTTGGCAAATCTTACATCTGTATTTGTTACAGATACGCAAGTCTGGGTTTTTGGGTGAGACAAGTTAATTTTGACACATGACTTGTTTTGATCCACCAGACTTGCTTAGCAATCAGACGAGGTTTATAATTACTCACCATCTTTCTGATGTGCAACAAGATGAAGCTGTGTGCACATTGATTTCTGACCAATAGAGCCTGTTCCATAAGTCTTCCATTAGATTAACCTCAAATGGCTGACATCACCATGTCGGAATCTTACCCAATGTAGCTATGAGTTAATAAGTTGATCCCCTGAAAATCAAGATGTGCTCTCCTTTTAAATTACCTTAGGACTAGTAGGGAATGTCAAATTCTTCTAGTTCAACACCTCATTCCCTCATATACTCATTCATTGAACAAATATTTCTTGAAGACCTCCTCTATGCCAGATTAGGTCCCTGTTCCCAAGTCTTTACAGTGCAGCTGGGAACACAGGCACTGAATACTAAACTAATAAATTATTTCAAATGTGGTAACTATTAAGAAGAAAATAAACATAACAACAGAATTTCTGCAGAGAGGATAAGAGATTATCTATCTTAGATGGGTTGGGGTGATCGATGAAAAGAACTCTTCAAAGAGATGACATTTGAACTGAGATTTGGATGAAGACATGAAGTCACTTGAGGCGAGAGGCAAAGAAAACAACATGTGCCAAGGCCCTGAGGTAGGAACAAGAATAATCTGTTTGACAAAAGCAAGCGGGTAGAGAGAATGAGACTTCAGGATGCACTGAAGATGACAAACTCCCAGGGCCATAGCACTATATGAGTAACCAAGGAGGTAAAACAGAGGTTGTAGAGAAGTGACGTGCATAGTGGACTAGACAGACGATCCTGTAGAATAGTAACACTTGAGTGGTAGAAAAAAGAGGAGTAGGCCAAGAAATGGGCATATCTCAAAATCCAATGCCTTCAGTGGCCAGACACGTATCATAAACATGTGAAGCAAGTCTTGGTAAGAGACAGGGATTTGTGGGGAATGTAGGGACCTGAAGAATGCGTGACATACCTAAAAGCATTCAGACTCATTAAGAAATACTTGGCATGCAAAATAAAATACATATGAGGAGGTGAGCAGAGCCCATGGACCATCAATATGCAACAATGAACTGGAGGAAAAAGTAGGAAGCAGGCTGAGAAAGAGAAAAATCAATAGAGTATGGTCTCACACAAGTCAGAGGTGAGCTATACATGTATTTCTATGAACAACACAAAAAGTTTGTTTTATTAGTCAGTGACCCAAATGCTGTAATACTAACAACAACAAGAATACCTCACACTATTTGTTACAGAACTTGCCTAACCTAAAAATAAAGGTAATCATCCAATGGGTCAGATTTGTAAAGATAGGAATCATAGAACTAAGTGGTCCCTCCAAGGACTGGATGTAGAGGTCCACCTGAAGAATCATGGCCATCTGTGCTTGCATAGATCCAGGAAAGGGAAGCTCCACCCCCCCCCCCCCTTCACACACACACACACACACACACACACACACACACACGGTACTAAAAATGTTTATCACTTTCTATCAATTTGATCTGTTGTTATGTGGTGCTGGTATCTGGCTCCTTTTAGCCTAGAAGTCCCAAATCTCCCCTCCCCCAACTCCCAGAGTCACACAGAGCATTTAATACTTTTCCCACGTACCAGCCCTTCATATATTTACAAACAGGGACTCTGTCACTGTCTTCCCTCTGCAAGTTTTCCTTTCTCTAAACAAAATATCCCCACCTTCAACTACTCCCCAGATCACTGTGTCCAGACTCTGCTATCCCAATCACCTTGCTGTGAACCCTCTCCAGTTTGTCACCATCTCTCCTAAAACAGCGCCCAGGGAGAACACCATATTCTTAGCCAATTTACAACCTAAGGCTTCTTTAGGTATCATTTTCTATTTCCACAGCAGTAGGAACACAATTACATTTTATCAAGCTCAGTCTTCTGCTGTCCCTGTTCCCTACTCCCTACCCTTCATGGCAGTTTGTTTGTTGTAGTTCCGCGACAAATGCATAATCTAGAGTGAGTGCCCCCATCAGCATAAAGAATGCTGTACCTCATCACTCTATCATTCCTGATTAAGATCATTCAGTCTAATGTACATTATCTCTTGTACCAATAATGCTTGTGCAATGCTTCATGCTGCCTGTGCCACTTTCAAGACATTATCTTATTATGTACTCAAACTATATTTTTGTATAAAAAGGAAGATGAATCTGAGAAAAAGCAGTTAAAAGTAGAGAGAAAATTGGAAATCTGACTCTTGAAAAGAGTGTTGAATGGAAACATCCAATGACCTGACTTCAAATCCAAGCTCTCCATTTACCCACCAAATGCTAAGTTTTTAAAAACAAAAGTAATGATCATAAGAAGAGAAACACCTACCTATTAATAGATGCCTAGTATGTACCAATTCCTGCAATAAGCTTTTCAAGTACAGTGTGTCATATATTTCATATAATAGTCTTTTGAAGGGTATTAGCTCCATTTTAAAGATAAGAGAATTAAAAACAGAGCTTAAGTGACTTGTCCCAGGCCACAAAACTAGCAGGTGGCACTTGGGTTTAAACCTCACTCTTCTGGTGCCCGAAGTTCAATCTCTTCATAATTTCATACCACCATCTCCCTTAGTGGGTATTGTCTATACTGCATGCGACTTACTGGTTAATTGAAAAAAAGAAAAGAAGAGAACTCTTACAGTAATTCCTTCTCTTGGGATGCTTCTCCAAATAGGTAGGAGGCAGGAATATGTGCTGCCTCATCTCTAGGGCTAGAGATGCTGTGAAAGCAGGCACACAAGGGCAAAAGAGTAAGGAAGGAGAGAAAGGCCATGCACCAACCTCAGTGTTGGACATCGTGTCTCGAACTGGGCTGAAATGTAGCCCCATAGCTCCTGTCATGAATGCATTCAGAATATAAATAAGATTTCAAGGTGACAGTTCAGCCCAAGAAAACAGTGTTTTCAAGCACTTTTAATAACACTTTAGCAGTATTCACTTGTATATAAATCATGTGCTAATTTATTCATTAAAATAGCCTGTACTTGGCAACATTTTATTAACCTTAGTTTATGCTAATATGATCAGTACTCATATTTTTTTAAAAGGCATCTCTTTATAATTACTCCAAAATTCTGATTTTCTTCCAACGCAAACTAAGCCCTTACTAACTCCAAGTCACATTCCACATCTAACGAAAATGAGTTCAAATTACAATATTATAGGATATAACTTTGAGAAAGCACAAATTTGGGAGAGAGACTATTCCCAAACCTAGCCATGCATCAGAATCTCCTGGGCACTTGCTTATGCTCTCATAACTTCTGATTTCGGTATGCCTCTGCAATCTACTGGGTCAGACTCTCTAGGGATGGTATCTCTGGAGAAATGAGATTTGCAGCAACTGGTCCAAAAACCAGTACTTAGGGACGAGTCACTAGAGCATTTCCACCCTGCACATTCCTCCTGCAGCTCTTGGAAAAAACAGGAAGCACAGTATAGTGAGGGACATCCCAAAAGCATGATCATCAGTCACCACAAAGAATCTAATAGATCCCAGAAAAATTAATTGTAAGTCTCATTAACTGATGACCCCTCAGTCTTTATTGTCAGGGTCTGGGTAGCCACTTTAATACCAGTTATTGCCAAGAAATACTATAATTTTTTTAAATGACACATAAATACAAAAAAATAAAACCCTAAAAATATAAAACCAGGTGGGGATAAACATAGGGATAGAGCCACATGATGAACAACCAAATTTTTAAAAATGTATTTTAAACATTGCTCTCCAGGGTTTAGAACAGGAGCGTCAAATAGGTGACAAAAATGGCACCTCTTTCTTCTTTGACATCTGTGGTCGACATTGTTAACCAATCACAACATTTGTCTTTGTTTCATCCAGAAAAGCCTCAAAACCCTTTCCAACCAAGCATCTTAGGGCACCACTGTCACGTGATCATTTGGGGAAAATACTTGCCCATCACTGGCTACAACAGGCAGTTAAACTGAAATTATCTTCCAATATTTTATACCAGAATAACCCTTATAGGCGACGTACCCCACAGAGTGAGACAGACCCCTGAAATTTCTCAGGTACATGAGGCCCTAGGACCAGATCACCTTGTTACTTCATCTTTGTAGAGGTTTCACATTTCTGTGTCTGAACGGAAATTTCCAGAAGTCAATTAACTGCTAAAGTGTTTATGATACATGGGCAGCACTCATTCAAACCAGCTGGTTTCGGGTAACAATAATTCAAAGTTTTGCTTTGAATAAATGTTAGGAGAGACAAGCTGAGTTCCAAAGCATCTCTAAATTAAATAGTATTTGACTAAAAAAAATAATATGTGAATCAGCTTGATTTCCATTGGTTGGCGGCACTACCGATTTTCTCCTATGGAGACTCTGGGCCATATTTCCAGACAATATTTAGTGTCCTCGTAAATGATAGGGCAGAAATCACAAAGACACTTGGTTTCTGCCACATTTACTTTGAAAAGGAAAATCACTATGATTCATTTGTCTTTGATTCCCATAATGGTCATTCCTCGTTCCTTGGCTTCTACTGCCACTTCCCGAGTCATATGGGGTGGAATCCCACTTAAGACCATATATCCAGGGTGACACCTGGTTCATCAGCTTGATTTCATCATACTGACAGCCTCTGTGATCAAATAGTAAGATCAGAGAAAACAGACCCACCTCATCATAGACGCTGTCATTCCTGTGAAAGTCTCCAGCCTTCCTTGGAAGAACGTGGACGTGAACATGCTAAAAACGTTCAAGAGAAAAAAAAATGAAATGTGATTATCTCCTCGTATATTTCTAGACTTGACAGTGATGCTCCTATGAAGCCCAATTACTCAACATTGGTTCCTGCTGGATTATTTTTCAGAGGGGATGATGTTCACCTTCAGTAACTGTATCTGAAATCTGTGGAGAACAGAGAGGCACAAAACAAGAGAGAACAACTTGGTGGCAAATATGAGAATTTGAGTGAAATGCCAGAGTGTTTTAGGGGGTATGTGGAATTATTCATAGTTGTCAGTCTTGGTTGTATTTAGCCAGCGCTTTCAAGTGACCGCATGGTTTAAAAGGTGACCATAGTTACTCTGAAAGTGACAAGAAATAAGAATTGGCTAAGAGAGAATTGCGTTAAGTAAAAAGCAAATAAATGAAGGTATTAAAGAGTGTGCACCATGTTTTAGAATCAAGGTTTCTAAATAAAAATCATATGAAAGTAATATAAATAGTCCTTACTTATTAAAGTTTTACTTACTATGGTAAGAACACTCTATGCTTAGCGTTTATCTCTTTTACTGCTCTGAATAATCCCATGAGGCAAGTTCTACTCTGACACCCACTTTGCAGATGAGGAAAGCTATTGCCAGGAAAGTCAAGGCCCCATGGGAGGCGGCAGAGTCAGTGCAGGAATCCAGGTCTTGTGACTCTTGCTCCCATGCTCTTCATGAGCGTTTTGGCTCATTCTGTGAGGCTGATCTATTAAACAGCCCGTGTCTCCAGTCTATGAAAGCACCCTGGTAATATACATAGCAATGCTATTATGCAGAGATCATGAATCAAGGCACACCGCATATCTAATTCAATATATTCTTCAAGGCTAAACTGCCATTTGAAAGTTTTACTTTCCAAATAGCCTCTATTGTACCTCTGCTCAAGTTAAACCTCATTTCTGCCCTTGAGCTATGTTCTTGTGTTTATTACAAACCGTGTGGAGGAACGTGAAAATGAAAAGCCTAAATGCAGAGAAGCTGACAAAGAATCAAACTTTGTCCCTGATCACGCCCACCCCTTCTTGATTATGGAGTTCAGGCTCTGAGCTTCCAAAGGGCCTCTGGAGAATGGGAGATTAAGTGTCTCTGTGGCTTTGCTGCAAAAGGAGGGGGAAAATGATATGCTATTAAGGCAGAGGCAGGGAAAAAGGTGGTCCAAGGTGAATGAACACAGAGAAGCTTCATGTCAGCCCCAGAGCACACTGTCCCCAAAGAAGGACATGTTATTGCCAGAATATTCTCCAGTCAACAATGAAGGCAGTCACAGATTGCTCAGCAACTGGGGCGAGTGTATACTTAAGTTACAAAGACTGTGTGAGCATAGGGAGACAAGGAGAATCAACAAATAAAGAAAAAAAAATTGCAGACTACCCATCAAACAGTGTTAGGAGAAAACAAAGGAGGATGTGCCCAGGCTGAAATGTGCTGAAGGACACAGGCTGGCTGACTTCAAAGTGAGACCAGAAAAGTGCCACAATGTAAGGGAATAGCCCATCTTAGAAGGAGGCTTCACTCAAACCTTGCTTCCCATACCTGCAGCTCTCCTTTCCACCTTTCTTTCTTTCCCCTTTCCTTTCTTTCTTCCTGTTCTCCTTCCTTCCTTTCTTCCCTGCTCCCTTCTTATCTTCATTTCTTCTATCCATCACTCCATCCAACCACCCACGCAACATCTCCCTTGTATGTGTAATAACCAGGTATTCCAGACCAGTGTTGTGCAAACTACCCAATGCAAACCCTGGACCTACCACTTACTAGCTGCAGCCCCTGCCTCAAAAAGGCCTATATTTCCGTGTCCTCAGCTGCAGCAGAGAGTGCAACAGTCTCTACCTCACTTAGTTATTAAGAGGGATCAAAGCTAAGCCTGTGCTCAGCATGCTGTTTAGGACATAATTAGTACTCAACACATGTTGCTACAGCAGTATTACTTTTATTTATTTTTTTTTATGTATTTTCATTATCATTGTTTTTAACCTTCAGACCAAGTAGAGATCACATTCAGGGACCAGATCCCATGCTAGCAAGGAAGATATTTAAGAAGCTCCTTGAATGGGGCATCGTTCTAATTTGTCTGCTGCTAGAGCTTGTCTCTCTTGCTTTGACTGCAGGTGCTCAAATCTGAGCATGCACCTGGGCCTGGTGAGATACCAGGGCCCCAAATGTGCATTTCTAACAAACTCACAGGTGATACCGGTGTTGCTGGTTCAGGGCCACTGTCTGAGAAGCACTTGATTAGACTGTCCATCCGTTTCTTGACCTCTTTCCTGCCAAATGCGACCAGAGGCACCACAGTCACTCACTGCTTTGTCTGCCCTATTGCATTATGGAACACCAATAAGTAAATGTTCCCCTGGCTTCCTGCACTCTGGTCATCCCTTATCCTTAGGGATATGTCTGTTGTTACGCACTAATGAAATACGACTGGCTATGAACTTATTCTTTTAGGGGAGCCTCCTGGGTCCAGGTCCATCCATACCTGCTTTTCTTTACCTTCCTTGCCTAGATTTAGTGTTCAGGGCTACTCCATAAGTTCTGTTATCACCCAGTCCTGGAAATGCCATGCTTGATCATCAGTAACCACTTGGAATGTACTGTGACACTGATGACAACAAACAGCTCACTATGTAGGTGATTCTTCCCAGGGGCACAGACCTCACTCTACCCAGCCTGATATCTTGACATAAATTCTTAAGTGACAGACTGATCTCAAGATCCTGACAACCCACTCAACTCCTCAGAAGAGGGAAATCATGATAAAGCCAGCTCAAAACCTCACTGTTGTGAAGAAATGCCATTGCCATGGCCTTCTGGTAGAAGGCACTCTGATAAAAAACAACAAAACCCTGTGGACAACACAGACACATCGGGATATTTTGACATAACCTGTCCTTGGTGAGTTCATATTGAGCCTTGGTGATCACAACTTACTTCTTGAAGTGCCAGAAAAACTTCTAATTGATAAAGCACTCCAAAGTTGTGCCAGGATTTATTTTTCACTAGAGTTTAAATTTTGCTAGAGTTTCAAGCAGTTTAGCTACTTGAGTTAGAAGAATACTTCAGAAAATCCATAACCTGGTCTACACCAGAAGAGTTACCATGGTCAAGTAAAATTTCACAATGTTTATTAGCATATTAAGGTATCTGAGAAGAACCACAGTATATACACTTTATTAAATATGTTCAATTGCAGCCAAGAAACTTATTTAATAATGGAGATCTCAGGTCCTTATTTATAGAATATCTATTTACATTTTCTAATAGATATTCATGCAAAAATATTTATAACCAGGTGCCATTCTAGGAACCAGGAATATAGTAATTAACAAGTCCCCACCCCCATGAAGCTACATTCCAATGGGTGATGCAGACAATAAACAAGTAAATAAATATACAATTTAATTTCAGGTGAAGATAAGTGTTATGGAAAACATATAGTGGGCAGAGCTTAAAATTCAGAATTGGGACACTTAAAAATTTGAAGTTTGGGAAAAAAAGAAAAAGGACTAAAGTTAAGGATACACTGAGGAAAGAGACAAATCAGGAGAGGGTAAATGTTAGAACTGAGTGAGGAAGGGATTTTAAGAAGGAGGGTATAATCATCAGTGTCAGTGCTGCAAAGTGAGGAAATAAACACTTAGCTGAAAACATATTCAACATCATTAGTCATTAGTGAAAGCAAAGCCACACTGAGATATTGCTTCACACTCAACAGAATGGCAATTAAAAAAATAAAATAAAAAGCAAGACAATAACAACTGTTGGCAAGAATATAGAGAATTAAAACCTTCATACACTTTTGGCGGGAACATAAAATGGCATCACTGCTTTGGAAAAAGAGTTCCACACTTCCTCAAAAAGTTAAACAGGGTTTTCATAGAACCCAAAATTCCATTCCTACGTATATACCCAAGAGATATGAAAACATATGGACACACAAAAACTTGCACATGAATATTTATAGAAGTATTAACCATAATAGTCAAATAGGGGAAACAACCCAAATGCCCATCAAGTAGTGAATGCATGAACAAACGTGGTATAGCCAGGTAATAGAACATGATTCAGCCATAAAAAGGAATGAAGAACTGCTAAGTCAAATAATTATGCTAAATGAATTACAGTCCATGAGAGAAGTCATATATAAAAGGCCAGATATTGTCTGATTCCATGTATGAAATGTCCAGAATAGGCAAATCTATTGGGACAGAAAGTAAATTAGCAATTTCCAGGAAGAAAAACAAGGAGTAAGTGCTAATGGGCATGAGGTGTATTTTGGGGAAGATGAATATATTTTGGAATTAGATAGTCATGATGATTGCACAACTTTGTGAATATTCTAGAAAAAAAACATGGAACTGTACACTTTAAAAGAGTACATTTTATGGTATGTGGATTATACCTCAATAAATAAAGCTGTTATTTATTTTTTAAGTTTATTTACTTACTTCTTTCTTTCTTTCTTTCTTTCTTTCTTTCTTTCTTTCTTTCTTTCTTTCTCTTGAGAACATGAGCAGGAGAGGGGGAGAGAGAGAGGGAGAGAGAGAATCCCAAGCAGGGTCTGCACTGTCAGCACAGAGCCTGATGTGGAGCCTGAACCCATGAAATGCAAGATCATGACCTGAGCCAAAATCAAGAGTTGGACATTCAACCTACCGAGCCACTCAGGAGCCCCAAAGCTGTTATTTAAAAAAACAAAACAAAACTGAAGTGGATTTAGGAGAGAGGGAAAGGTAAAGAAAGGGAGAGACATAAGAACAGAAAACTTTCCAAGGAAAAGGAGTCTTGCAAAGAAATCAATAGCAGTATCTGCAGAGGAGGAAGAAAATCACTCTTTGGGAAATACTGGTTTAAGTTTCCTAAGCCTACTAATTTCTACAATTATTATTATTATTATTATCGTTATTATCTTTAGTAGTAGAAATTGTCATTAGCATTTATTGAAAGCTCACTACATGCCAGTCCCTGGGATGATTTATATACTTTCAGGGAAGTCTTACAATACTCCCAAGAGATGGGGCGCCTGGGTGGCTCATTAGGTTAAGTGTCTGAATTCAGCTCAGGTCATGACCTCACAGTTTGTGGGATTGAGCCCTGCAAGGAGCTCTGTGCTGACAGCTTGGAGCCTGTGGTCTCCTTCAGATTCTGTGTCTCCCTCTCACTGCCCCTCCCCTGCTCATGCTTTCTCTCTCTCTCTCTCTCTCTCTCTCTCTCTGTCTCTCAAAAATAAATAAACATAAAAAATACTCCCAAGAGGTAATTAATAAATACATTTATCATTTCCAGTTGACAAAATAGACCCCAAGAGGTTAAGCAACTTGCCCAAGCTCCTGCAGAGAGTGACCAAGAGCTGAAATCTGAATCCAAGACTGCCATGACACCATCTCTTAGGAGACCACCCTGCTTCTCCCAAATATTCGTACCAGATATAAGGACAACTCTTTGCTATGGCTCTCAAGCTCCATGATTTCTCAGTAATGTCTTTGATCACATCTGCAAGTCCTTTGGGCATCAAAGAATAGAAGTGGCCTTTCCCTAGAAACTTTAATTCACTTAAAACAGTGTCATCTCCTGAGCTCCATTTTTACCTTACTCGTTCCTAGTTGGGAGCCATCCCCAATATAATATAAACTAAGTTGCTCAATGCCAAATCTTTTCTTCCACTCATGTATTAAATTTAAGTATTTTGTACCAAGCAGTAGATTCACCCTTTCCTGGCTCACACACGTGAGCACATTTTAGCTTTAAAAGCCCTGTTATCTCTAGCTTTTTCTCCAAGTGTGGGATCTGAGTTTTAATACCCTGACAACATTTTTATAAGTCCTACTTCTTTTGCACTAAGGCACTTCTCCTTCCATCCTGTTGAACACATCTACTTTACCTCATATTCACCTGAGGATGGTGGGTGTTATCATACTGGTGTCTTTTGCCCTTGTCAGAATATAGTGCAGTTTGGTTTTAAGGGATACAAGCAAGCGGAAAGGGCAGTGAAGGCTAGAGAGCTACCCTGCTCCATAACTAGGGTCCTGCCGCCACCAGCTGCTCCCGCATGAACCCCCTCCCTCAGATCAATGAGTGACCTTAGAATGCAAATCTGATTCTAAAGAATAACAAAAACCACTGCAGGTAATGGGCAGAGATACTTTTACCCTTCTAGTAAGTCCACATCCTAATTCCTGAACTCCTGCGTAAGTTGTTACATGGCAAAGGTGAAATTGGCTACAGAAAGATTAAGGTTGCTAACCAGTTGCCCTTAAAATAGGAAAAGTATGGGTGATCTTGGATATTCCACCTGGGCTCAGGGTGACCACAAGGGTCACCTTAAAAGTGGAAGAGGGTGACCATCATCAAAATTTAAAACCATGTGCTCCAAAGAATACCATCAAGAAACTGAAAAGTCAACTCAGAGAATGGGAGAAAATTTTTGTAGATCATATATCTGATTGGGCACTATATCGAGGACACATAAAGAACTATGAAAACTTAATGAAAGACAAAATTCTAACTAAAAAACAGGCAAAGTAGGAACATTTCTCCAAAGAAGATGCATAAATGGCAGCAAGCACCTGAACAGAGCCAGCAGGCCACCCTGTTAGAAGGACTTTCCTGAGAGCCAGCCTCTTTCTCTGTCTTCCCAGGAGAGGCAGATGACAATACTTCAAATCAGCACAAGTAAGATTCCCCAGCATGAAGCATGCTACTAGTTAGGGGGCCATATAATTTACTGTCTAAAGTGGGGCTTTTAAGAGTCAAAGAAGGCACTATTCACACTGCACTGGCCTGTTTAGGACAATAGGCCTAACTCTGAGCTGTTCCAAATAAACCCAGACATACATTCACCCAAATACTAGTCGTTCAGTTGGGAAGGACAATGCAGTAGCTAGATGGATATGACATCCCCTCAACCTGCCTTATAATTTCAGCTCTGCCACTATGATAAATTGGGTGACCCTGATTTTGACCCAGATTATATAGTTAAGCTACTTGAATAGGAGGGGGTGGAGAAGCCCAGAACTTCTTTTTGAAACAAAAAAAAAAAGGGGGGAGGAGTTCCTAATTGGTGAAAACAGGATGTTTTGCCTTTTGGAAGTCTGGGAGGAGTAGGAGGTGGACATCGAAAATCTATAGTAATTTGAGAATTTGAATCTGTGGAGGAAGCGAAAGCAATGAAAGACTGGAGGCAAAATAATAGGGAGGGGACTGTGTTAACTCCTCATGCCCAGATGTTTCTCTCCACATGGCAGTCACTCTACTGCCATTCTTAGTAAAGGAAAATGGAAGAAGCCACTTGAAATGTAATTGTCTCTTGCTGTTCCTGTTTGGGCCTATTATGCAAACAGTAGGAAGATTTCTCATTTTGTTCTGTTTATTGCAGTAGGATTATAAACAGAAAGAGGAGGAGAGGTTCTTCCAGCACCTGCTTTCTTAATTGATAGTGATTTCCTTGCCCCCAAAAGCGAGTGGTTTTTAAACAACGTAGGTACTTTCTGCTGTGCAACATCACTGTTTTATAAACACCTCATGAAGACAGGAAAGGTGGTAGAACCAAGCAATAGCTCCCATTTCCTGCTTGGGGTGAACACTGCATGTCGGTCACCTTATATATTTCTTCCATTTGCAATCAAGGCTTTTATTTACAAAGACAAATGATAGAAAAGGCAAGTTTTCTTCCTGTGGGCCCTGTTTTTGTGAGCGATGGGTTACGAAGTTGTTCTCCTTTTTATCTGTTCATTTTGTTCTGAATTTTAGCAGAAGGGCTCCTTAAAAGAACACAAGAGAAATCTCATATGATCCAGTGCTTGGCTTTAGAGATAAGCCACTCGTGCTTGTGGTGTAGAAGATGGGGGAAAAGTGATTGGCAAAACAGATGCATTGACACCTGCTCATGTTTGTTCAGTTCTCTGACCTGTACTTGTGAAAGAGAAATTGAAGAAGAACCTGACCATTATTTCCATGTTCTGAGCTTAAAGCCAAAAGGGAAAGACACATGCCCAGGCTCTCGGAGTGCAGTGACACTCTATAAAGCATGAGATTCCAGCATCTTGCTTTTATTTGACTTGAAAAGACCTTAATTTTTAGAAAATTTTAAATTTAAAGCTGTCTGGTCGCTAAAAGCTCCTTTAAACTCTCATTGTGGTTTGGAGCCATACATCATCAAAGCCATGATGCTTAGATGATGTACTGCACCCATATATCATGAGAGCACTGTCCCTCTCATGATATATTATTATAACTCACAATTGGAGCACCGCCATTGATATATGGCTTAAAAACACAATTGTTAAGCCAAAAAACTCTGCAGGGTCTCCACATATTCTGGAAGTATTTTGTTTTGTTTTTGTTTTTTTAACTGAATTGGCTTTTAAAAAATTTTTTTTTCTTAAAGTTTCTCAACTTAACTGGAGAGTCTGGACACCTGAAAAACACTGGGTTTCTTCTGTTTCCTAAAAGGCATAACAGTTGCTTCAGCATTGCTGAAAGTCTAAAGGAAGGAACTCATTGACAGGAGGGTCAAAAACCATCACTGTGCCTGTGCCTTCTGACAGACTACCAATTTTATTCTTGAGTTGGCTGGGCCCTCAAGGTGTCCTCAAGGCCCTGTGAGCAGGAGTACTTCCAGTGACATTTATTTTGGAACTACAAACCAATACTTACCAAAGCAAGTATGGCAAAATCCATCCATAAAGAAAAAAACAGGCTTTGGGGTTGTTGATGGTTCAGAATAGGATACATTTAGCAAGGCTTGCTTCAGAACCAACCACACCTTCTGGTTTAGAGTAGAAGAAGGTTGTCAAAAACATTTTCAGGGGGTGCCTGGGTGGCTCAGTCATGATCTCAGCTGGATCTTGGCTCAGGTCAAAATCTCATGGTTGTGAGTTCAAGTCCCACATCTGGCTCTCTGCTGTTAGCACAGAGCGTGTTTCAGATCTTCTGTCCCTCTGTCTTTCTGCCCTTCCTGGCTCATATTCTGTCTGTCTGTCTGTCTGTCTGTCTGTCTCTCTCTCGAAAATGAACAAACACTTAAGATAAATAAAGAAAACTGTTCAGGAAGAAGAAAATAGGATGTATAATCACTACCCTTTAAAAAGTTGACAAACCCAAGCAATATTGATAAAACCATGATAAACCATGCAAATATGATAATTTTAATGTCAATAGGGTCTGCTCATGCAACAAGACAAATGAAACTCCAGGTAGACTTATTTGAGGACAAAAAAAAAGTCTTCCCATTAATCCACACATGCAAGAGTTCTGTTTGCTGCTGAGCAGAGAGAGTACATTACTGACAATTCCAGTAAAATGATTTTCAAGAGATACAAAGAATGTTTAAGGACTTAACCACCTTTGTATTTTATCAGCAGTTGTTGTAGTTGTTGTGTTTACAGTATGTATCCTTGGTAGGAAAAATTACATAGTGATCCTTCCTACATATGGCATTTCTTTCCTGTTCCTTGTCTCCCATTTCCTCCCAATTTTTAAGAGCCAGTTTAAATGCCTACCATCACCTCCTTCAGACTCACCAGGGGTCTTCTGATTCATTGTAGGCATCTCAATGACTGCTTTGTACTGTTAAGAACCATTAATTCCAGGTGCCTCTCTTCTATTAGTCTGGAACTCTGGAATATTCCTGACTGTACTTTTCTCCTGATTATTTCCTTCCCCCAATCCCACATCCCATATTATGTAAATGCTTGGTAGATGGATGGGTGAATGGATGGATAGCTGGATGTGTGGGTAGGTGATTACAAACTGTTCTTAATTTGTTAGGTTGTTTTAGAAAAAAAAGAAAAAAAGAAACCTCATACACACAGATTCTTTTGGCCACTCTTGTCTTTTCCCTCTGCTTCCACATACAAGGATATGGCCTGTGCAGAGCCATTATGATTACATCGCACATTACTTTCTTTCCCGTTGCATTTTTTTTTTTACAAAAGTGTAAGTTTGAAGGTCTTGTCTTTCCAGCTTCATATAAGTGCTTTTTAAAAACTCCTCAAATATGCTTGAGTGTCTGGAGCAAATAGCTCATCCTGAAAACAATCAGCCTTGCACGGACTGCCAAGGGGATGTATTCTTTGCTCAGCATTAACTTTAATAAGAGTTACTATGGTTCTCTCTCAGGAGAAAAGAAGAAACCCACCCTTTCTTTAGATAGCTTGTGACCTTGACAAATTAATTCTAGGATGTTCTCTTTGCTACAGAGTATCTAGAATATTTTTTTTTTATACACCATATCAGAACATTAATCCACAGAGTTATTCCCTCTGGGTATTTTTCTGTTGGGTATACAATAAAGGATTTGGATGCAAATGGAACAATTATGGCATTTTTCCTTGTCTTACTCATTCTGTGACAAATGCACATTGTTTTACTGTTTGCCATACACATAATTACAGTTCTTTATGTTTCAATAAAATGTATAATAATAAACGTTTACTGCTCCATGAATAAACATTCAAATGAAGCCTCTAATGGAGGTTACATGTTTCGAAGCAGCTCTGTGGCTTTCTAGAAATCTTGCCCTCTACTTAATGAGCATCATTTCCATAATCTGTGCATTATTGCTTAAGCTTCCCTTTAGGAATATTTTACAAAGCAAAAAAAAAAAAAAAAAAAAAAGTGAAATATTATCAGTCCAAAGGGAAAAAAATGTTAAGGGGATTAGCAACTTGTCCTGTTAAAGGGACAGGACAAGCTTTCATGTCCCTCCAGAGATAGTGACACAGTAATTATGGAAATCGTGCTTCCTAATTATCTCACTAGCTGAGTGCATCACTACTATAGTTTTCACCTTTAATATCTGGTTTAAATAAAAGTGATGAGAAACCCAGAAAGGTCAGCCATGAAGGGCAATCTTGTGTTATTTCCATTTCTAGTGCTAACAGAGAGACTAGGAAGTAGACCTATAAATTCACAGGAGGTCAGGAGACCACAACATGTAAACTTCTGGGTGCGAAACAGACACACAGTCTGAGTATCAAATAGTCACCCAGAAGTAACTGAATCTAGACAAGATCCTAAGTTGGGTTTCAAGTTGATGGTGTCATGCATTATTTTCAATATGAGTTATTTTTTAGGAAAATTACTTAATATAATTTTATGTCATTATCATTTCAAAGGTTAATCTATTTCAAATAATTTTTGCAAATTGTGTTCCAAAAAGCAGGTGCTTTTTAAAAATAAATGAAGCATAATGATACTTTTCTTTCCCTTTGTCCACCAGTGACAACTAGGTTGTTTAACTAGAGAGAGAGAAAAAAAAAACAAAACAAGGTGCCAGATAAAATCAAGGAACAAAGATGTGCTGCGGTATGGTAAGAGCCAGACACTTAGCCTCTGCAGGAGGGTGATGAACCACATCAGTTCACGACCTGTCAGTCTGCTTTGTTGGTGGGCTGGCACACTATTTAAACGTTGTCAGGAAGGAATCATTTTACATAGTTAAAAGTCATGTTTCTTTAGTATGAAAAAATATCTCTGTGCCTGCATGCAACATTTTGAGACTTTGCTGTTCATTTAACGTAGGAACAGCAGCAAGCAGGGAAGGGTTCCTAAGTGAAGCCCTCCTTCTCCCACCATTTTGTGATTTTCTATGAATAATGAGTTCCTTGCTTTAAATGTTACTGCAAAATCTTTCAAAAGAACATTCTCTTCCCTTAACATGAGTTGAATACAAGATTTTCACCATTTCAATATGGCTATTTTCACATGCGACTTCAACAAAATAAAACATTCAGCATAAATAGATTTAGTGTGATCCAAATTTTATCATATTTCTCCCTTGGATTTTTTTTTTCACATTCCACTCTTCTCTTGGTACATATGCTTTCTTGTTTTCTAATGTTCCTGAATTAACAAATTAGGCAGAGCCATCGTTTGGAGGGCTACATTTTCCTTCTAATTCAAGTGAGCAGGTATCGATTTTGGAGTCATGCTTTTAGAAATGAATCCTCTTAGGATGGGCCAATTCTCAACCTACGGAGCTGCTAACTGGAGCTGCTACTTCCTACAAAAGTTCTACTCAGATACTCTGTAGAGATCATGAACTTCATAAATGAGATTCTTTTCAAAGTAATCATTGTGAAATATACCAGAAAAAAGCACCCTCACCCATCTCTCTGCAACCCACGAGTACTGATTTGATAGCTCAAGACAGGATAAATGACTCCGATTAGGCCAATGATCCCCAGTTTTATCGGGACCTCCTAAATCATATCTCAGTTTGGGTCTAAAATGATGATACTAGGAGCATCCGGAGGGCTGCATATCATCTCAGCCTGGCTCCCATACAAGGAGCCAGGGAGATTTGTGGGACCCTGTCTGGTGGCTTTGAGGCACAAACTATGAATACTGCTAAGGCAATAATAATAAAAAAAGGAAACAGGCAGTGGGGAAAGCCCTGGGACTATCCCTCATTTTTCTCATAATATACTTTATTGTTCAATGAGACAGAGTGATTCCATAGGCAGTGCCCAGAAATTAGATAATATGAGAAATCAATAATGTTTCCTTTCCTGGGTGATTTCAGCAACTGAGGCCCTGGGATTTATGTTGACTCAACTTTTTTAGTCCAGAATGGGACACTTGCTCGCTTCAGTCTCCATGGTTCAACACGGACTGGCCATTAATGGAAGACACATTGCAGCATGTCATTTGGTCCCAACCCTCCCACAGGGAGGGAACTGCAGTGGGGTGTTAGCAGTGGCTCCCATTTGCCAGGAATCTGACTGCAGACCTGAGATTTACGGTGGTGGAGCCCTTTGAGGAACACTTAGCATAAATGCTCCCTCATGGCATGGGTCAGAATTGGTTGTACAGGCAGTGAAGTGAGGTGAACAGTTGATGATGATTGTCCTGTGCCTTCTAATCTTCAAAATTAACTTCTGGTCAAAAAGGGCCATCCAATGGCTGACTATCTTGTAGCACATAAAGAAACAAATGTCAGGCTGGCATTGGCTTAGGACACTGTGGGTCCCTGGCTGCTGCCAGCGTTGGCTTCATTCATTAATGTGATGAACCAACAATTCATCTTTTAAGATGAATTATGCAAGCAGGCCACACCAGGCTCATGTATGTGAAAGTTGGGAATCACGTTTTGCTCCTGAGAAATGTCACATGTCCATCAGCAGATAGTCAGTCCAAGGAAGAGGGCGTCACAGATAATGGTGAATGTGTACGTCTTAGAGCCGGTCTAGGTTGTAAAGTGCTTTCCATGAACATGCAATCACCACGTCTAGACTCCGGGGCAGGCATAGATTTCACATTAAGCCTAGTGACAGAAGGTTCAGGTCCCTAGCACTATGTGGTAGGTTAACGAAGCACACATTCTACAGCTGGACCCCCGGGGCTCAGTTCCTAGCCCTGCCACTAACCAGCTGTGGAGCCTAGCCTAAACCAGTTACTCACCTCGGAGCTTCAGATTCCTCCTCCATAAAACAAACACCCCCACAGGGTTGTTGTGAGGATTGAGTGGGTTAGTATTACAGAGTACTAATATTTGGAACTTAGTAAGCACCATGTAAGTGCTCGCCAGCTATCACTGCTGCCACTGCCATCACCACCTCTACAACTGCCACTTGGCCTCAAAAATTCTTATCTTTTTAAATTAAATTTTGAAATGAATATTCATTACGTGAGTCATCTTAGAACTCTCTTTTAAGGACTTTAAGCCATTAAAAACAATTCTGTTGAAGCAAATTCTATAAAACAGACAGAAGTGGAACCATTCTCCGGACAACATTGTGTGACCCCACACACATATCCTGGGCTCATAAAGCCCTGGAACTTCCCTAGAGCACAGTGTGAAAACCATTACTTTCAACCCACTGGGAAGTGAGACCAAAAGCAGAGGTGGGTGCCTCTCCCCTCAGGTTACAAATACTCAGGCAGCAGAGCTTAGTGGTTAGGAGTGCCAAGCTCTAAAGTCAGATACCTATTCCACCCCTCACTTCCCCTTCCCCAGGGATCTTGGGAAAGTTGTTTTACATGTAAGCCTTGGTGTCCATATTTATAAATGCAGATAAGGAAGTACCTTCTTCAAAGGGCTGAGAGGATTAAATGAGATAATACATGGAAAACCTTCCCCATATCTCCTGTCACCATAAGGAAATGCACAAAAAATGTGAGCTGCTCTTCTGGTTATTACTACTTGGGTGTCTGCTCAAGTGTTACCTCCTGTGATAGATGGAATTTTTGTGTGCCCCTAAAATTCGTATGCCGAAATCCTAACCCTATTTCCTAATATGATGGTATGAGGAAGTGAGGTCTTTGGGAGGTAAATAGGTCACAAGGGTGGAGCCCTCATGAATAAGATTCCTGCCCTTATGAAAATACAGGAGCCAGTTTGCTTACTGTGGCCACCTGCAACCAGGAAGTAGGCTCTCACCCGACACCAGCTCTGAGGGCACCTTTATCTTGAACTTCTCAGCCTCCAGAACAGTAAGAAACAAATGTTGCTGTTTAAGCCATCCAGTCTATGGTGTCCTATTATAGCAGCCCAAACTATGATACCTCCCTAGTGAGGACTTAGTTCTTTTATATAAAAGAAGCCCCATTATTACACAGTCTCTCCTCTTTCCCTACATGAAATGACAATCTATATTTGTTTACATTTTCTTTTTTTTAACTTTATTTTGAGAGAGAGAGAGAGAGAGAGAGAGAGAGAGAGAGAGAGAAGCAGAGGGAAAGAGAGAGAGGGTGAGAATCCCAAGCAGGCTCAGGCTATCAGTGCAGAGCCCCAGGTGGGGCTTGATCTCATGAACTGTGAGATCATGACCTGAGCTGAGATCAAGTCAGGTGCCTAATCAGCTGACCCACCCAGGCACCCCTACCTGTTCATTTTTTGACATATCCACAGCTGGGATCCCATTTCGTGAAATCATACCTAGCACACAGTCAATAGACATATGGAGAATGGATAGGTTAAGAGAAATAGGAGGAAGAGGAGAGAGGAAGCATCCCAACTCAATGTTCAAGAAATCACAGGAACTCTACTAGACCTGAATCTAGGAGGTAGAAATCTGTAAAGCAAAAGCAAAAGCAAAACTGATGGTATATACTTATGTGCATATAATTGTATAAGGTGATTGTTCTGAAACTGTCAACTACACTCTTAACAGTAGGGTAGTTGCTCTGCTATGAAATCTCAAAAAAGGTAGGGGGAATGGGTGAATCACATCAACTTGGGGTGAGCCACAATGAAAGTCCTGCCAAAGATATAAGGATGTCACTGGGACACGAATATCCTCACTGGCCTCGTCCCTATTTTTCTCCTAAAAATGGCTCTACATTGTGATTGTGTAGTCTCTCTCTCTCAGAGCTGGCTCTATTTTGTCCATGCAAAAGTCCGCCATATATTCTCTTATATCCTAAAATATTTTGTAGCCTCCTGCCAATGGGTATTGTGCAGTTACACAACTACAGCTGGGATTCCTCATCGGTTTTAGGTCTACTTTGAGAACCTGTGTAATATTTGGACTCAAAATGGGATCACCCATTGGAGAGAGCCTATGAGGCTCAGGACTATACTCCATGCACCATGCTGTCATGACCTCTGTAAGGGCTACCAGAAACCCAGGAGAGGAAGGCACACACCATGACGGGATGCAGTGAGGGTAAGTGCCCCTGGGCTCCCTGATATCCCCAAATGAGATATGGTGTGGCTGGTTAAGGGGAGAAGGACTATGGTGAAGTAAGGTGGCTGAACTAGAAATGGTTGGGAATTGGGCGCATGTAGGGGGGAAGCATGAGACACCATGTTACTTTTGAGAGCACTGACTCTCAACTTCCAAGAGTTTTCCCTCAACTGTATCTCTAGAACAGTCAGTAAAAGCCCGTCAGGCCTTGGGATCTGAATTCTTCTCATGATCTCTGTCTTGTTTCCTAAAGTGGCCTCAGTTAGAAGGGGTGGATCCTGGCAAACCATTCATACCGCTGTCATTGGGGAGGCTATAGTATCTTGACAGAGGGACTCCAGCTGCTCTAACTATTTCAAGCCACACTCCAGGCTGTGTTCCCCTCCACTTCTCTGAACCCCTTATTCTGGTTGCATCCATATTTAGCCTCTCATCCTAAATCCTACAGGCAGCCCCTTCAGCTCACAGGCAAACATCAGCCTCATCCTCCATCTTTTCAGAGATCTTTGGAAACCATATCCCATGCCTCTTCCATGAACCACCCTCTTGCCAACATTCCAGTGCTCCAACTTGATGCCCTAAACCCAGCCTGAGCCCAGATCTCATCTTCACCTCCTAACAGGCCTAGGGATGACTTTTATGAGATTGATGGCTAATTATTTAACCAAGAATGGGATGGCCAAAGGAAATCATATTTACAAGACAGAAAAAGCTTTTTCTTGAATAAAACAGAACAGCAATTCTCCTTTCTCCAAGAGAACTCACTTGGCCATTACTCCCAAACGGTGTTTTCTAGGACCAGCTGCCTCATTCCACTTCTCATCTGTAGCAACTCCATTCTCAGCTAGGACTCCCCCTAGGTGACTCTGCCTCAGAGACTGCATACTTAAACTGGTTGCAACCAGAATGCTGAGCCCACTATTTGGAGCAGGGACCTGCCCTCCTATTATACTAGTAACAAGAAAAATAAGGCATCACAATAAATTCATGGGTGCATCTCTGAGAGCACAGATTTGCTCAGATTTCACTCCTTGCTTCAGAAACTCTTGCAAAAGGCAAGCAACAAAGCAGAAAATGGCAACTGCAGGGAGACTGGGGCTCAGGGCTTAGAAGAGAATGCTGGCGAGCACCAAGCATTTTCAGGTTGACAGAAGTCAAAGAATTTTTTTAGGACTGGGATCAAAGGGAGATTAGGCAGCTGGGTAGGAAGCAGACAAAGAAATATTCTCAACTTCAAATAAATCAGCATGGAAATTGGAGGATTTATATCTTGGTGATGGAAAAGGGAGAAGAACACTAACACCTGTTCTATTTGAAATGCACCGCCCACCCTTCTCCCAGCCTTTCTCTGCATGGAAGACAAAGAGAGGGACCCTTGGGGACCTTCCCTTCAATGAGAACCATTGAATGCAAGTGGAAATCAGAACAACTCCATTTTCCTTGGCTAATTACAGAAGCCACTTTCCTGCCACCTGGGTACAGGCATCAGTGCTGTCCTAGAACACCTGTCATACTTAACAGTGGCTTTTCAGAATGTTGCCACTCTCTTAAGTATGAAGACCAGCCCAGGAGAGGGGGAAAGCTCCACCACAGGAATTCCTCTATACCCAAATATCCTTCTTTTGCTGCACAGATGTCCTGGCTCAACAGAACTTACATATCCCGGAAAGCCACAAGCAGCATCATGAAGAAGATGGTGGGACAAATGTGGCTCTGGAGCTGGACTGAATGTATTTGAATCCCCATCTCACCACTTACTCTCTGTGTGACCCAGGGCAAGCTATCTGACTTCTCCATGCCCCAGTTCCCTGGTCTGCAAGATAGACATAACATTTTATAAATCTCATATCATTTTCCCCTTTGAGAATTAGGAATAAATTACAGAAAATAAATACTCAGCAAAGGCTTAGTGTACAGTAGGTACTCTTTAAATGTTAGTTATTGGTATCATTTTTATTTCATTGCCAACTTAAAAAAATATTTTTCACACTGAGATAATTATAGATTCAAAGGAAGTTGCAAAAATAGAAAGATCCTGTGCAGTGTACCCTTCACCTAGTTTCTCCAAGTATTGAACAATGGCATATGGACGGCACCACACAGCTACAGTACAACATCAAGTCAGGAAATTGACACTGGCACAATGTGTGTATAGTTCAAAGTCATTTTAGCACATGTGTAGACACATAAACACCACTGCACTCAAGATACAGAACAAATCCATGAAGGCAAAGATCTCCTTTGTGCCCTCTTATAGTCACACTCTCCCCTACTGCCTGTAACCCCAGGAACCACTAATCCATTCTCTGTCTCTATAATGTTGTTATTTTGGGAATGCCATATAAATGGAATCATATATTATTTAGCCTTTTGAGATTTTTTTTTTCCACTCAGCTCTTGAGATCCATCCATGCTGTTGCATGTATCAGTCATTCATGCCTTCTTATTGCTGAGTAGTTTTCCACAGTAGGGATGTACCAGTTTGTCGAACCACTCACTTACTGAAGGATCTTACCATGTTGTCCAGTTTGGGGCCACTCCGAACATTCATATACAAGTTTTTGTGTGCACATAAGTTTTCATCTCTCTGGAATAAATGTCCAGAAGTATAATTGCTGGCTAAGTATGTTTGGTTTTTATATTCTCACCAGAGGGATTCAGTTTCTCTACAAGCTCACCAGGTATTCTGTGTTGTCACTTTATCTATTCTAATCTGTGTATAGTGATAAGTCATTGTGGTCTTAATTTGCATCTCCCTGAGGGCTGTGAAGCTGGCATCCATCTCCTTACTTTAGATGAAAGAATGAACACCAGGGGTGATACTGTCCCCAGACATGGCTGGACTGGCCAGGGAACACTAAGACCCAGGCCCAAGAGATAGGAATGCCTATGTGTCATGTAAGGTAACATGAAGAAATGTAACTCCACTAGCTGATGCATGTACAGTGAGTTTGAGGATGGACAGAAAGCAAAGCAGCACTATCCTGAACTCAGAGGCACCAGATACACATAATGATATCTCTAACAAACAACAAAGATATTTTGCATACTTCAATTTTTTTTTTTTTTTTTTTTTTTTGTGATGGAACAGACCTCCTTAAGACCAGACAGAGTAGTACCAGAGGCAACTAAGTAACATCTATTAATATGACTTCATGAGCTGGGGCGCCTGGGTGGCTCAGTTGGTTACGCGTCTGACTCTTGATTTCGGCTCAGGTCATGATCTCAGGGTTCATGAGTTGAAGCTCCATGTTAGCTTCTCTGCTGACTGCACAGACTCCTCTTGGGATTCTCTGTTTCTCTCTCTCTCTCTGCCCCTCCCTGCTCTCTCTCTCTCAAAAATAAAATGGAAACAAGCATTTAAAAAATAAAATAAAAATGTGACTTCGTGGGTCTCTAATCAATAGCATCCACCTTGTCAGAGGACCCCTGTCCTAAATTTTGCCCTTAAAAAACCCCACTTATAAGCCATTGAGAATTTGAGACTTTAAACATTACCCCTCCCTTTCTCCAAGTGGCACATCAATAAATAACCTATTTTTCTCCACTGAAAAAGCTCCATGCCAGTCTTTCATTGACTTGCTGTGCATCAGGTGGACACGCTCTTGTTTGGTTTTGTTACAGCTGGTGATGTCAAACATCTTTTCATGTGCTTTTTTGCCACATTATGTCCTTGTCGATGAAGTATCTTTTTATGCCTTTTGTACATTTTCTAATAGAATTTTTCATTTTTTCTATTACAGCAGTTTGAGTGTTCTTAAAGATTCTAGATGAGACTTTTATCAGTAACTTTGTAAATTTCAGGACTCCTTCCTTGGTCCCTTCAGCTGGAGATCATCTCTTCTTTCCTTAACTTTTTAAAAATATTTTTTAAAGTTTTTAATTTTTTTAATTTATTTTGAGAGAGAGAGAGAGAGAGCGCGCGCATGGGAAGGTCAGAGAGAGAGAGAGAGAGAGAGAGAGAGAGAGAATCCCAAGCAGGCCCTACACTGTCAGCATAGATCCTAATGCATGGCTCGAACTCAAGAACCCTGAGATCATGACCTGAGCCAAAACCAAGAGTCAGACACTTAACCAACTGAGCCACCCAGGTGCCCCTCTTTCCCTAACTTCTTTTCCAGAAGTTTCACTTCCGATCTTTGTTTCTATCTACTTTGGCTCTTCCATAGGCAGAATTTCTAGCACGCTTACTCGTCTATATGTGTACTCCTCAGTGCCTTGCCAAGAGGTGGGCACTAGCTGGCAGTTCCATTAATGTCCACCAAGTGACTAAATCAAAGATACCTGGATTTTCATTCAGTTCTCCAACACCTTGGTCTGAAGCAGAAACCATGGTTAACAGGATTATAGAGATTTGGGATAGATGTAAATCATTTAATACCATAGAAAGGATAACTAATTACAAGAACAAATACATTCAGATGTGTTAGTGATTAATTTCTCCTGGGCTCCTACATTTCCAGATAACAATGCAACACGGTGCCATTTATTGAAGAGTATCTATTTATGCCAACCTGTGACTCACATTTGGCTAATTAAGCACACATGCATTTCAGAACGTGTGATCTGTGGGCTGTGTTTACATATGAACATCATATTCAAAACACAGGCGATTGCTTAGCACCTCTAACCTATTTCTAGCCTTACATTTAATTAGTGAGAGTTGCTGAGTAGAATGGAACTTGGAATTAAACAAACAGCTACCTTCTTTACAAATCACAACAATGCATAAATAGATCATGAGATACCTGAGCTTTGTAGAGTCATTTTTCCAATGGACTTAAAGCTCCAAGGAAGACCACATCACAGGGGGAGTAACATGGGTTACATGGGTAAGGAGACATTGGGGCAGATTCTAGCACTGCTTCCTGGCCCCATTGTGCCTCAGTGTCCTCCCTGGCTGTAAAATAAAGACAAGAATGCAACAGTCCTTCCCCTTCCCTCTCTTCTTCCCCCTGCCATGGAAGTTCTATGGATCACAAGTAAATAATAGAGGCAATACAAAAAAGCAAATAAAAAACCTAACTTTGTTAAAGGAAAGGCACAATATGAAATATAAGAATTATCAATGCAATTAGTTAAGAGGATTTTATTATTCTGGTCTTACATGACAAAAGGAAAACAACTGCCATTCAAGGAGCCTTTCTGTGATCCACCCCCACCTCCCTCCTGACCTTGCCCCCACCCCTGCCCCGTGTCTCCCTCTCCTTGTTCATATATGCCAGCCACCCTAACCTTCCTTCCTGGTGATACCAGGCACATTCTGTTCTTGAGGATTCCATACTTGCAAATGGCCTTCCACAGAAAAGCTTTCTCCTGAGCCACCTTCCAATCAAAACTGTCACCCACCTCCCTTTTATAGCACCTCTTTATATTTCTTCCATTCCTTACCACTATCTGCAAGTATTGTGTTTGTTTCATTGCTTTCTCTTCCACTTCCTCCACTATCCTCCAGAATGAGGAACAGCAAACTATGGTCCTGCCTTATTTCTACACTATGACCTCAGATGAGTTCTCTGGAGTCCCCTGATTTCCTCCAGGAAAGATCTCATAGGCACTCAGAGAGATTCTTCGTTTCATTTTACAAAACTTTGGAAAACATTGTGAGTTCTAACACTGAGAGTCATTGTCCTCAAGCTGAGTTTTCAAGAGCCTCCAGGATTCTGCAGCCCATAAATGAGACAACTTCATACGAGTAAATAGTAGCAATCATAGGAACAGTATTGGGTTGAACCAGAGGAAATGGCTGAGATTTGTTGTTTTGACCCACCCACTTTCATACGGTTAACTAACAAGGAGAATGGAAGGAGCCTTTGCTAGGTGCCTGGCTTTGTTTTAAGGGTCTGAAGTCAATGTTAGCTTGTTCTCTTCTTACTGCAATCTTCTAATCTATTATAAGCATCCAAGTATTAGAGATGAGAATACCAAGGATTAAGGAGTTTAAGGGATTTGCCCAGAGAATTGGTGGCATCAGGCTACAAACCCAATCCTCTATGATTCTGGAAAGAACTATGTGTGCTCTCTTAGCAACAATTAGTGTGTACTCATCTGGGTTCATAGCAAAGAATGAAGACCAAGTGATAGAGGTTGCTCTTCTGTGCTCTATCTTCCAGGACTCCATGGCCACTGCTATTGAGTGGCAAGCCCTAAGTTACAATGACACCCAAAGTCACCTAAGTTGACAACTTTCATGGCTACAATCACTGCTTCCAAGAGAAAAATAAATTAGAGGTAAAATGGCACATCAAAAAATGTATGTTAGCACTTTCTGCTGATTGTCTTTTATCCAAACAAGGAACTCTGATGATGACCCAGACATTAGCTTATAATGCCTCAGCCACCTCTAGTCCTCTCGACACCTGAGACCCTCCAACTACCTCTAAACCTTCAGTCAAGAGGAGAGACCATCAGATCCTATGGCCCACCATCTAAGGGAAATGACTTTCTCTATCCACAATTACACCTAACTTCCCTCTAGAAATTCAGGGTTTCTGAGTCCTAAACAGGCCTTTCCATATTATCAGGCCCTGCTATCGGCCTGCTAGCTCCCTGCCTCCTTCATTCGTGGGATCAAAAACCACTATCCCAAGGAAAAGACTCTTCACCCAACTACTCTCAGTTATATCACCCCTTCCATCCCAGGTCATCCCTCAGCTCTCACCTTCCCCCAGTCAGAACCTTTGTTTCTCAAAGCTAAGAAGTGGGACTGGTCTTCTCCTGCCCCCAGTGTCCCTGACAATATTGATCTACATCTACTTAACAGTGCCCTTCTTTACAATTATGCTATTGGGTATGTCAACCCCTTTCTTTATAGCCTTGTTAATATCACCTGCAGCCTCCATTTATGTCCCCCAAATTCCTTTCTTGGGGACCATTCTCATGGTCTTCATCTCTGCCTGGCCCAGGATCCTGTTTTGGGTATCCACAGGGCTACAGCAAATGACTGATATCATAGCCTCACCTAGAAGTTCCTAGGTTCCTTGTACATAAAGTCAATTTCAAGGCCTGTCACTTTAGCTACTACTCTTACAGTGTTTTGATGTGGGTTTTATTATTATTTAAGTATTATGAGACCAATAGATCAGGAAACAACTGCCAATAAAAAGACAGTTTGTTATCCTCACAGATTCCAGGAGTAGGCACACATGTCACAGGGGTCCCGTGGAGAAGAACTAGGGAAGGTCAGGAGTCAGAGAGGGAGAAGAGAACCAAGGGCAAGAAACTTTATGTAGTTTCTGTAGGAATGAATGGACAAGGCAGAGTAAGGCTGAGGACTGGCTAGTTTGAATAATTTTGGCAGGCTCTAGGGCACAGGAGCTACCCCTGGCTGCCTCAGACCTGGCCCTGTGATGATTATGGCAGGTAGATAGTGGCCTGGAGTATAAGAATACTGAAGGCCCAATAGTTCTCTTGGGAAGTTGGGGAGTACAGCCTCTGGATTGGTTGATGTGCATTTGAAAGGCTTACTCAAAGGGGAGTCTTTTATTATATGTAGGAATTGGCTAACTCTGGATATGCTATCAATTCAGGGTCAGTCAAGCTCCAGTGATCAAAACATCAGAAATATAATAAATCCGAGGCTCCTGGGTTTCTCTGTCAGTTGAATGCCCAGCTCCTGATTTTGACTCCGGTCATGATCCAAGGGTAGTGGGATCAAGCCCTGCATGAGGCTCCGTGCTCAGCATGGAGCCTGCTTAAGATACACTCTATCTCTCTCTCTCTCCATCTTCCCCATCTCTTTCACTACTGCGCTCTCTCTCTCTCTCTCTCTCTCTCTCAAATAAAAAATATATATAATGAATCAGAAAATAAACAACATGATTAGTACGCATGGATATACTTTTTTTTCAATCATCCATACTGCTCAACCACACAAATATGAAACTCTGTAATGGTCCTTTCTGAAATAACCCACTGGGTATCTCCATAAGAATACCCAGATTGCACATTACGTTCACCAGGTACACAACTTAGGTTGTCACCTCCTTACCAAAGTCAGCATTCCAAACACACCAGATTAGAGACCTTCAAATTATGCTGATATCTCCCTACTCCAAGTCAGTCATCAGGCTCCCTGGAATCTCTTCCTTTTCATGACCATTCCCTCTATCACATCCAGTGTGACAGGCCACCTGCAAGTGTTCATTTTCTCTGACCAGATGTGGAGGCACGGTCTTTTGATGGTCTTTGTTTCAGTGGACTTTATAGAGTCTTAATGCCATATTCATACTTACCCCTAGATGTAATCACTTCAGGCTGCTCTCCCCTTATTCTCTCTCCCTTCTGAAGTTAGCCAGTAAGACAAAAATCATGAATGGCTAAACTGCCCTGGAAGGATCCCTTAAATTAACATTGAACTCCATTAATGTAATATCCCTCAACAAGTCTAAAAAGTCCCATTTCCCTTGTTGGAGCCAAGTACTGATTCTGCAGTCAAGCACCTGATGAGGTCCTAGTTTGGGTTTTGGCAGCAAGAGGTGAACAACAAACATCCTTAAACACTAGGATCACATTCTGCAGAGCAGATGCTCACCCTGTGAGACGCATGTGGACTGCAGCCAATGAAGGAGATGGCAGCCACTCTACGCACACATCTGGGAATCGAGTGGTCCACGACTTCTATCTAAGGGGTTTAATTTCTCCCTATGTATTTATGTCCCTTGCCATGCCTGCTTCTGTCTTTGTCTCTCTCTTTCTGTGGCCCCTTCTTGGTGTCTGTCACGTGTTTGTCTCTATGTGTGCACCTCTGTGTGTATCTCAGTCTATATTTCTCTCTCTTGGTGTCACTGGGCTTCTGTGTGTGTCTGGGTTTGTGTCTCTGGATGTTTACCCCCACCATCCACCCCATTTCTTTATGTCTTCCCATGTGTCTGTCCCTATTCTATATGTCTCTGTCTCTCTCTCTGAGTATCTCTGTGACTGTCTCTTTCTCAGTCTTGGGTGTCTCTTAATGTGAGGGTGTGTGTATGTGTGTGTGTTTTGATCTTCTGGCCATGTGTGTGTATTGGGTCTGTGTATGCATGTCTGTGTGTGAATGTCTCCCAGTACACACACTTCTCAGGATATAGGACTCTGCCAAGCACTTAGAGCTGATTGATTTCAGATATATTAAGTACACACAATCCAATGCCATAGCTGGTCCTCTCATCTCCTCACACACTTGTGCCCACCCCTCCCCTGCCCCATCTAGAGTGACATATCCATCCGGTTCAATCCCATAACCTGCAAGATCTTCTGAAACCTGTCCGCACTAGGCATGCCAGCCTCGCCTTTTTCTGCATTGCTACCTGCACTGCAGACCTTGGCCCAAGCATTTGGGAACCTATTTTTCACAAGGTAGGCCCCCATTGGCCCAAAACCTCATGCTGAAGGAATGTCCACATGTAAAAGAGAATAGTGTAGAGCTTCAGTGGGTAATGTAAGGGTGTAGGGATCAGAGCCAAGCTCAGCCTCCCCTCAACACCTTGCAGAGGCCAAACAGCGTCTGAAAAGCACCAATGAGGCCCAGCACAGTAAAATCTTTACAGACTGTGTAGATCCTCTACCATTTTCTATGTAACAGAAGGCCTTGCATTCTATGGGTCAAGCTTGTGTGCCACCCTTTGCAAAGCTTTAAGCACCCAGGGTCCTGCCAACAAGCAGCTTCCTGTTCTCAGAGTGTTCTCCTGGTACCCACTGGTGCACCATCTCATGGAGAGGTCCTAGCACCCATGCTGTGAGCCAAGTGTGTGTGTTAAAGGAAGGTTCTGCTCCGGCTTTTAAGGCAAAACTGAATACATGGAGCCTGCCCTCTTGTCATCTTTCATGGCCAAATGGGAGGCTGTGGTGAACCTATTGTATTCCAGTCTTAACGCTCAAGTCAGGAAGCTGCCCAAGCAAGTAAACAGCACTTTACTTTGAAGAGCAGTGAAAAGAGGAAAGGGAGAAAAGCAAACACTAGAAGTAATTCAGAGCCCAGGAGCCTTCATGGGTACTCGCACAATTGGTTAAGGCCTCAGTAATCACGGGAGGGAACCTAACAATTTTAGAGGGTCTTCTTGCTGTTGCTGACTTCTGTTTTCCCAAATATGTGTCTGTGCCTCTCTGCTAAAATAAAGGCCAGATTCCTTCCAAGTCCTCCTGCAAGACCCAGGGCTTTCAGAACTCAACAAAGCTTTTATCATTTGCAAAAGATTCAACTCAACAAACATCATTTGAGAAAAGCATTGTGTGAGGGCTTCTTGTACAGACAGAATGAAGAAAGAATCATGGTTCCTGTCCTTTGGCATGTTGGGGACGAACAATTTAGGGGGACATGCACATACCTCTCATCTAAGGAGTGTTAAAAGCACTGAAGGGGAAGACTGTAAACCTGGGAAGATCTGGGATCTGAGACTCACAGAGGGACAAGAGGACAATCCAGGTAGGGGAACAGACTGAATAAACACCTAGGAAGGAGAAGGTGTGGCATATAATAAGCACATCCAAAAAAGTCTTACTGAAAGTATGTATGTTGTACATGCTCATGTTGAAAGTGAACTCAAGCCCAGACTGGCACTAAGAAGTTAAGGTGTTGCAGGGATTCCTTTTGGAAGTTACTTATATTAGAAGTCTTAGAATTCTAGGAGGGACGTTGAAAAGTTTATTCCAATTCATTTCTTTTAAAAATGAGGAAACCAGAGCTCCAAGGTTACATGCTAGGTCCAGAAGTGAGAGGAGAATTCAGAACTGTTCTCAAAGTCAATCAATCACTTTAAATTTGAATGCATACCATTGTAATCTGAATTTAAGGGATTAAAATAAAACTGATGTTGCCATTTGCTACTTTTCTGCATCAATACCATTAGGGGAGTAAAACAGTAAGGAATCCAGACCCTTGAGTTAAAAGCTTCAGCTCTGAAAGCTGAGCTGGCCACTTACAAGCTGTGTGGTCATGGCTAGGTCCCCACCCCTCTGAATCTCAATCTTCCCCTCTGTGCTGTGGGGATCATAATAGTGTATTACAGAGTGGTTGTGAAGATTTGGTGAGATCATATACCAAAATGGTTCTTACCAAGGTCATCAGTAGATAACCCCATCTCACTTGAACTCTGGACAGTGGTGTCTGACAGAACTGATGACTCTCCCATAAACAGACTCCTCCCCCCCCCCACCCCGCCAACTGACTTGGTGCCCAGGATGACCTTTCCTGGTGTCACATCTTCCTCTCTGGATACTCCTCAGGCTCCTTTGCTGGCACATCTTGTACACAAATTCTAAATGTTGGAGAACCTCCAGGTTTGGTTCTATATTCTATCGCCTTCTCAAGCAACATATTTTTCCTTGCTGATTCCATTCAATCCATTGTTTTAAATACCATCCAAATGCTGATGACACACTTTTATATCCATAGTGATCTACTTCTTCCCTGATCTCCAGACTCAAATGTCAAACGATCTGCTTGAGATCTTCATGTGGATGTCAGAGAAAAGTCTCAAACCAATAAGTCAAAACAGAATTTTCTGTTGCCCCACCTCCAAACTTGATTCTTTCCCATCTTAGTAAATTCTTCCCTCTATTCATCCATTAGTCAAGCCAGAATCTACAAGTCTCTCATGACTCCTCCAGTTCCCTCTCTCCCAACATCTGTCACTAAATCCTAATGATTTCACTTCCAAAGTACATGTTAATGCCACATGTCTTTCTTCCTCTCCACCACCACTACCGTCTTATCTTGGTGATTGCAAATGACCCCTAAGTAAGCTCCTAACTCTAGTCTTATACCTCTACAGTCATTTCTGCACATAACATCGAGCATAACTGTTAACAAATAGAATGCAGATCCCAGTGCTCTCTTGAGTCACATCCTTTGATGGCCTCCTGCTGCTTGGAGACTAATGAAACCGCAAATAAGTCTTGTAATTTTTCCAGGATCTACCCACACTTCTTGAGCACCATTTTCCTCTTTAGTCATTCTGCTGCATTCCTACTTGCCTGTTTCCCATTCCTGGACTAAACTATGCTTTCTTCACCAGGGCCCTCACATGTGTTATTCATTCTTGAGCCAGCAAACTCTTCTTCATTAACCTACTAGTTAAGAGCTCCAACTTGTGAGTCAAACTGTCTTACTGCTTGTGACTATGGACAGGCTCCTTAGTATTATGTGTATTATGTACCTTATTTTCATCATCTATAAAATGGGGATAGTAACATTATTTACCTCATATGGTTGCAAATATTAAATAAAATATATACTATATTGAGAATAATACCTGGCATATATGAAACTCTTCATAAACACTGTTACCTTTTTGAAAATCCCTATTATCCTTCAGCTCTAAGCTTAAATGTTCTTATAGAATCCTTACTTATTCTAACTCTCAGTTTAAATCCATCCTGTTTTAATAGAACCAAACTTAATTGGTCAGCAAATATTTATTTTGAGTCTTACTATCCATTTCTGCCACACTACACTCTAAGCTCTGCTGAACAGGACCTCATCTGTGTTTCCTGTAGTCCCTGGAGCCTGATACAGGAGCAGAAACAAAGTGGTAGGCACTCAACGTAATGACTGATTTGTGTCCCTGTCCCCAAATTCACATTTTGAAACACTAACCCCCAGTACCTCTGAATGTAGCTATATTTGGAGATAGGAACTTTAAAGAGGAATTGAGATAAAATGAGATCATTATGTGAGTCTTAATACAATATTAGTGGTGTCCTTATAAGAAGAAATGTGAATACACAAAGACACATGGAGAAAGTGTGTACAAGTAAAAAGACGATGTGAGGACACAGCAAGAAGGCAGCCATCTGCAAGCTGAGGAGAGAGACCTCAAGAGGAACCAAACCTGCCAACACATTAGTCTTGGACTTCTGGCCTCCAGAAATATGAGAAAATACATTTCTGTTGTTTGAGCCATGAAGTCTGTGATATTTTGTTATGTCTGCCCTAGCAAACTAATACACTCAGTAAACACTCACTAAACCAAGTGAAGAGATAAACGTGCCATCCCAGGTCCCAACACATGGTAAGTATACCACAAAGGCTGACCCCTGTTATTAAAATAATGATGATCAATGTAATAATGACTTATTAACAAATCCACCCATGTACGTTGCCCAAGTGACAGAAACAATGTTAGTGGCCCTTAGTACTTCTCAACTGTGATACTAAAGTGGAATATAATTTGTTATGAAGATCTGAGAACTCCCTTTCTGGGCAACCAAATACCACTCTTAGGAATTCTATTTACTAACGTGCACATGATGGAAGTAGACTTTAATTTTTGTTTTGATAGACCATTGGATATGTAACATGGAAGGGCAGGCATTTCATACCCAGTACGCAAATATTTCTCAGATATGAAAGCAAAACTAGAATTAATGAGTACAATATTTTACTTCCAATATACCGGGTCAGTTGTTTTTATAAATATATCCTTGAACATTGACACATGTGTAAGTGTTTTCATATATATACTTGTGAGATATGTGTGTATATATACATATAATTTTCCACTTAAGGTGACCACATCAAATATCAAAATAGGGTCTCAATTTAGACATTCAAGTAGCCATATGACCCACATCTACCAAAGTGCCTTCACAATAAAGCCCTTCTATAGCTGGGCTATGTACCTGTCACAGGCAGTTGCTGGAATATCTAAACTCATGACAGATTGCAAGAGCTGGCACAGTTTTGACAGTAGCACCATCTCTTGTGTGGCAGTCCCTTACTACAAAGCTTCAAATGAATGCAACTAACTCAGCAAGTTATTGGCTCATAATATTAAACAGCATGTATATTGATTCTTTTAATAGATCTTGGAATTAAAACACATGATCCCTTTAAAAGGACTGTAAAGAATCTCACCAAGCTGATGATTCGACAGCGAAGTCTCATTGAAATAGCACAGGCTGTGGGAGAAAAGGTAGATGATTTCTGTTTTGAAGAAAACTCTCCTCTTACAGACTAATTTTTTATTGAAGAAGAAAATACATAATGAGGTAATATAATTGTGTATCTCACATAAGTAAGGGGAAATAAACAAAATGAGGAATAGCAAAAAGGTTTTGTGCTGAGCGTCAATACCATTCAACTAGCTGCTGTTGTGTAGAGGGTTGTATTGAGAAATCTGAGCTTGACAGGAGAAACTCCCTTGGTGGAATAATGATGCCCACTGTGACTGTGAAATGGACAGAAGAAGATGCTTGCTATATGTGTTGTCTATCCTAAAACAGATGTCTCAAGTTCTCTTCCAGGGTTAACCTTCTATGCTCTTTTCTTTTCCCTTCTTCTCTCCCTTTTGCTCTTGTGATTGGGATGAACAAGGTAAAATCCTAGAATCCCAACTTGCTCCTCTACTGCAAAGTAAAGCAACTGGTCAGAAATTTTTTTTTCCAAAAAATGAGGCAGGGGGCACATGGGTGGCTCAGTTGGTTGAGCATCTGACTCTTGTCCTAATGCCAGGGTTGTGGGATCGAGCCCCACATTGGGCTCTGTAATGGGTATGCAGCCTGATTAAGATTCTCTTTTTCCTCCCTCTCCCCAGCTCATGACTCTCTCTCTTCCTCTCCCCCCATGCTGCCTCTCTGTCAAATTTAAAAAAAGTGCATATTAAAAACAAAAAGAAAAAAAAAAAACTGGTCAGTCTTAGCTTTCAGTTCCAGGACTCAAAAGAGCAACCTTCACTCTTGACCTAGTGTCACTTTTTAAACAATATTTATTCATTTTTGAGAGAGAGGGGGTGGGGGGAGGTGTAGAGAGAGAGGAGGACACAGGATCTGAAGCAGGCTCTATGCTGTCAGCACAGAGCCTGATGTGGGGCTTGAACCCACTAACCATGAGATCATGACCTGAGCCAAAGTTGGATGCTCAACCAACGGAGCCTCCCAGAAACCTCACCACTTAGTGTCATTTTAATTGTGTGGGGCTTTGGTATATGCATTGAAAAGCAGTACCAGAATGCTGTCACTCAACTAATTAAACTAAACTGTAACATACAAGATGAGGTAGTTGCTAGAGACTCAGATGTATGAATGACCTCCAGGGTCCTCTCCTCTGATAAGGGATAGGTAGCTGAGACACCATCATTATAGTCCACTTACATGTGGAAATACGATAGCCAGAGAGCAATGCAGTGAGAATGGTTCAAAGCTCTGCTCTATGTATGAGGTGGTGATGTGATCATCATCAGCACCAAAGCTACAAAATTCATTCTCCTTTCTTCTAATACTTCTTGGTCATTGCTACACCTATCATTTAATAATGTCTCAGTATGAAAAGTCAGTGTGCCGAGACAATGAGCAAAGACAATTTAATGTAATCCCTTCACTGAACCTATGAGACATTATTTCTCTATAGGAAGATGAGGTTTAGGGAAGGCAAGTAACTTGTAATGGAAGATTAACAAACTAACACTGAAGCACCAACTAAAATGAAAGCACTAACAAAAGTGCTTTAACTTGAAACCCATGTTCTTAATCATTTGGCATACTATCACTCATCTCAATGCATAAGACATGCAGCAATACTGGGAAAGGTGAAATATTTCACAAGAGGTAATTCAGGCTATTTATCCATTGATCCACCCACCCATGCATCTATCTCTCCACCCATTTACCCTTGATACAACAGAAATTCACCAGGTACCTATCACTGTAGTTGGTGGTACAAAAGAGTGACAAGCAACGCAGACAAGGTGCAAAACCTCAAGGAGTTATAGTTTAATGGAAGAAGAGACATTAATCAATGATGTGACTGTGTAATCACAAATTGACATCATGCTCTGAAAGAAAGGAATAAGTTCAATAGGAGCACATGACAAAGGAGGCTGACTTCAGCTGGGAGTCATGTCTAAGGAAATGAGGCCTGAGATGAGAATTGAAAGGCAAATCAACATTAATTCGGTAGAAGGGAGGTGGGGGGACAGAAGTGGAGCACTGCAGAGGAAAGAGTAGTAGCATATGCAAAGGGCCAGGGAAGGAAGGAAAATAAAGTATTCAAACAGCTGATGGCCAATGTGGCTGTAACAAGTGAGTGAAGGAAAGACTGATGTGAGAAGAGCCTAGGGAGGTAGGTAGGGGTCAGACCACTTTAAAAAGCATGGAACAGCAGCGGTAAAGCATACAAGGATTTGAGAGAGGGAGGGAATAGAGGGGTGGGAGCAACTGTTCTTTTTCATAATCAAGCAGACTTCAGGGGTGTAAATAATACAGAAGCATGGTAAAACTAGAATGGAAATATAGCAAACAGCAAAAAGGTTACTTAGTGGTTCGGATAAGAGAAATTGGCAGCTTGACTAGTTGGTGCCAGTGGTGATGATCAGAAATGCATGAATTTAAGAAACATAATGACATAATAATCAAATGAACTTACTGATGGATTGGATTCAGGAAGATAAGAAAGCAGGTGGAATCAAGGATAATCTCTAGGTTTCTGACCGGACCCAGAAACTCCAGAGGGCGTCCTTGCTGATTTTGAGGTATCTTTAGGGCACCAGAGTGGACAGGCAGTTAGGCTATATAGGAGTGAGAAAAGGGGTCAGAATGGAAATATTAACTTGAGAGTCCACTGCATATATCAGTTGTCTGAGGCCTTGGGGGTTCAATAGAGAAGGGCTACTATGAACAGCAGTGTTCAGGGAACCCTGGGCAAAACATACTTCTCAGTCACTATATTCTTGTAATCTACTTTCTCCTTTTGGAACGAGTATCTGCATCTTTATTCTACTCCCATTTCAATAGAACTTTCTATTTTCTTTTACAGTTCTCTTGGTTCTATTTTTTTCTGATTGTTTTGCATATTGTATTTGACATTAGATATCCCTATAACCACTCCAACTTTTGTGAAATGAGGAAAGGATCAATCACTAGCCTTCAGAAGAACTGGATGAGACTCCAAGTGGTCAATTTACCCCATCAGCTAATACAAGTAACAGATTAAATTTACTAACAGCACATTCAAAGGAACTCTCTGAGACTCCAAGATGGTTCTTGAAGTCTTCCTATCATGGATGCTAAAATGTATGAAAGTCATGGTGGGTGGGGACTGAGCCCAGAATGTGATGCCTAAGGATTCCCCAATGTTCAGTTTTAGGGTGGATTAAATTAATTCACCAGGGCTAACTGGAAGATTCAAAGATGTTAGGAGACACCAGCTATCAGAGCCATTTTTCTCATCTTCAAGCTTACTGCCTGAGTGATTTAAGCTTGAACTGATACACTGTTATGGAAATAGAAATGTAAAGATGAAGCAATCTCCAATGGCAAAAACTCCAAGAGATGTGAAAATACATGTACTAAGTAATGAGTTTAATCACCTGATAATTAGATATTAAGCACTCAAATTTAACCAACACCTGTTTCTACAGTGAAGTAAATCGCTTCATTTCATTGTTCTCATTACCCTCTGTTACATGTTTTATATTATCTAAAAGCCCACTTTTTCATATTTTCCTAGGCTGGGCTATGAGCTTCTTGAGTGGACAGTAGTATCTTTTTAAATTCTCTATGTCTAGTTCAGTGTCTGGAATATAACAAATGAATTAATTAATTACCTTGAGCAGGCCTTAATTCACAGAATTATTCCACAAAATAATTAATTTACTTTTTTTTTTAAATGAGACCATGGGGATGTTCGATTAAAGGCTTTTGAACCAAAATGTTTAATCCAATAGCCCTGACCACATCCAAATAAAATGAATATATTATTCATATCTTCCTTTTGAAAGCCGACTGATATGGTGAAATCATTTATATGGAATATTAAAACGGGAAATAGAAAAAAATCAGCCTTCTGTTCTTGGCAAAATTGCCACCAACTAGAGCTGGAGCTTTTGGAAAATACTTAATGTTGCCTATTATTTTTTTTTCTGAAGAGCTACTTTGTTCAAAGTTTAATCAAAGCCGAAAGAAAGCATTGTAATTGTAAACTGGTACTCTTCAGGATCATTTCATTTATTTCAGCTAATTCTAAGCAGTCAAAAGTTCTGAAAACAAAACAGGACATTCATTTTGTTGGGTATGTGTGAGGTGTCTGTTAAGGAAAGATAAGTTATTATTGTCCTAAGCAAAAAGACAGCTGATGAGATCCTAAGTGACAGAGTTTAATCCACGCACTTGTTGACTACACGGTTAAAGAGCTTTTTTTCCCCCTTTCCATTGTTAGAGATATTTAAAGGTGAATATCTCTTCTAACTTTAGACAGAAGCTATAGAAAATAGTAACTATTTTCTCAGTTCAATTTCATTTTCCTTAAAAGTTTTATTTAAATATTAAATTCCAACTCAAAGCAATTGTTCACATATGTGTTTACTAGTTCAAGAGCACCAACACGAAATGTGGGAATGAGGATCACCATAAAGCAAATAATGATAGAACAACTAGATTCATCTATTTTCCCAATATACGTTAGGCATGTGTTTTGAATTTTACATAGAACTCAGCATTGCTAATATTTTATTTCTAATAGGCTGGGTGTAGTATGACAAGCAAAAAGGTTTGGTTATGTTAAAGGTTTTCTGGTTTTAGGTTGGTCAAAAATACTCAAAGCTCATGCAAGTCCATCAGAAGTATAAGTGTGAAGTCTATGGGTTAATTACTACTACAGTTAGTTCTTTAAATTGTTCACCACATTTTTTTTCTTTTTTGAGAGAGAGAAAGAGAGAATGTGATTGAGAGAAAGAAAGGAAAAACTTCTATTGATTACCTACCATTGTCTCAAGTGTCTAAGGACTATGTTTGGGATTTTCATAACTATATTCTTATCCATTCCTAAAAATTAAGAAGCTGAGGTGCAGAAAATTAAAGTGATTCTCCAAAGATTATTCAGTGAATAAGTGACAGAATCCCACTTTCAAAGAGCAATCTGTTGGACTCCAAGACGAATTCTCTTTCTATAAAGCTGTATTACAAACTGGTGAAAATGGTTCATCTTTAAGAAATAGATGAAGAAATAGATGAAGTTTTCACAGGAACACAGGCAAGCAAATTAAGAGAACATGATTTAAAATGTTGGATGTAAATTGGTAAACAGATGCATGTCACTAAATAGTCACATTTTTCATCATAATAGTTGGCTGTGGGTTGGCAAAGACCCCAGCAAAGCTGTTTTTATACAACAGAAGCACAGCTGGTTAACATGGGAATAAATCTGGTCAACCAACTAAGACTTTCAATTCATTTAATGCCAATTATCTGTATGGATTTTTTTTTAAAAAACATAAAGTAACCCATAAATAAGCTGACCCATATTATTTTTTTTTTTTTGTATTTAATAACTTTAACTTTTCAGTCAACCTGTTTTTAATACCTGGCATATTAATCATTGCAAAAGCTAAAATACATTATACTAAATTTTATTTTAGACACTTTACCTAGGAGTATGCAAAAGAACATTTGAAATTAGCTGGAAATTTGTGTATATTTCAGATATGACATGCCATTCACTTTCACAAGTTTTTCTACTCTCCATGAACACTGTGTGGGCCAATTATCACCAGCCATTAACCCATTCCTTTTGTATAACACAGGTCAGCTGACAAAGTATGTTCTCACCCATTACACCATTGATGGGATATTTAACTGACTTCCAGCGTGCAGCATTAAACTAAATAAAAGGGTTCTTATTTCACATACAAAACTAGTTTCTTAGGATTTTTTCTAGAGTTTGACCAACTAGAAGAAAATAAGTCTCTTTCATGATTTTTTGTGCAAATTATTTATAAAGTGCCCCAATAGAGTCCACAAAATAAATTACAATAGATAAATAGCAGCACTCAAATATTGTAAATAACAAGGGAGGACACACATTTTTACCTATTCCCAGTTAAAGGTGTCATCAGTCTAGGGTTCTGAATTTAGGTTATTTAGAAAATTAATCACATGTTGCTGAACATAAATCTTAATTCCAGTGTGCATAAGCAGAAAAAAGTACATTGTGTATGTATAATTATTCAGTGTTATTATTTTTAAAAACCCTATAGATCATACCACAACAAATCAATATAATGCCACCAATGTGAATATCATTAGGCTCAGCATCTTAAACTCAGCATGAAATCTACCAGACCATAAATTTGAAAGGAAGAAATTCAACATCAGTTCCATAAATCAAATTAACATCAGGATAAAATCTATTAGAGCCAAAAGTCTTATTCAGGGTAAAGTGGTATTTTCAGGGAGGAAAGAAAGTAGATTCGTGATACTCTGCTCTATTAACTCCAAATCTTAAGAAATATATAATGATAGGAGAGTTTTGAGTCTAGTAGATCACAGTTGGCAAAACAATGCTTATATTATGACAAAACTCAATAACATGTATTTTTACTAAAGCAATACTTCCTAAATTTGTAAGGTTTTAAATTGTCTAGCAGAACATAGCATGAAATACAATTTTTGGATGTGGATATCTTTGTATATAGGAAATAGAGATTCCATTAAGGAGATATATCTGACATATACACATACATATATATACGTGAGAATATATATAATTATATACTAAATCTCACAGAGCTACAGAAATATCACCCTGCTTGCTTTATACATTACTGTGAGAGTATTATTTAGGAGATGACAATATTTTTTTTATTTTTTTAACTTAAATTATTTTGTCTCTTGCAGAATTATGTCCTCTTGTAGCCAGAGAGTAAAATCTCTTGGTAGCATAGCATGTTTGGAAATTTTGCATTAACACATCCATGAGGGACCAGCTTTCTCTCACCCTCAACAAGAGAAAAGGGTAGACCTTGCAATTCTAACCTAGCCTTGGGGTTTGGTTTATTAGACAAAACCAGTTCCCCTAAGTGATTCTTAAAAGAGACTTTCAAAGAAAATTAGATCCAGCTTCCAATCCACACAATACCCATGACTATAACAAGTTTATATTGAAATTATATTCAAAACTATATTTAAATATTAAAAATCATTTTTATCTCCAAATACAACTAGCCCATCAGAGAAGACATTAAATTAGTTTAGAATTTCCTCCCTTCTGCTCTGTCAAGGGGGATGAAAAAGCTGGAAAAAGCAAAACAAACTCGTAGTTGAGAGAACTGATGGCCAACACAACCTGGGAAATAAGACTTCAATGGAACATGTCATCATTTTGAAAGCTATTGCAGACTGGATACATGGAAAGAACTTGCAGATACAACTGATGAACTGATGTGAGGTTTTCTGAGGAAATATCACTAAATTCAAAGGTGTCCAAAAAAAGATAACACTAGAAACTTGCAGATAAAAATACTGAACTGCTTTTAGAAGCCTGAAAGAATCACCATCAGAAGCCAAGGTATCCAAATAGGGACTCAACTTTCTGTTGGGAAAATACAAAGATGGTTTTCAAGGGAGAAAGCATCCCCAAGGCTTGCAGTGGAAGCCTGGACTGGATCTTATCTTCACTTCCACTCTGGCAGGAACATTCATGAAGGACATAACCTGTGCAATCCATTCTAGGATGCCTTGATCTAAATATTGTGCAGAAATAAATGTCCCTTTATCAAAAGAACTACCTGTAGCTTTACAAGCTTGACAAAATCTGGGTAAAATTCTAACACCCATTATTTTTAAATTGTTGGCAAAAACTTGGGGAAGATCTTCACTAAGAATCAGCATGTCTCCCTTGGATTCTTTGTCTCCCTCTCTCTGACCTACCCCTGTTTGTGCTTTGTCTCTCTCTGTCTCTCAAAAATGAATAAACGTTAAAAAATTTAAAAAAAAGAATCAGCATGGCTCCCAGATGCATCTCAGTTTCTAAGTTTGCAGGATAAGTTTCATAGATCCAAGGAATGCAACAAAATACAATGAAAGGTACTTAGACTTACCATAATTCTCTTTTAGGGAAGATCAAGGAGGAAAAGGCTAAACAAAAAATAAGGAAAAGAGAGGAGAAAAGAGGAAAAGGAGAATAAAGATGGGAGAGAGGCTAATAAAGAAAAATAAATGAAAAAAATGAGATACTTTACCAAAAAAGGAAGGAGAAATAAAGAACAAACATTAGCAGAATATCTGTGAGATATATTACACAGTCTCTCACAATAACCTTGTGAAGAATGTCACTTCCACCCAAAGGAACAGAATGCCAACAAAATACTATTTCAAAGGATTGGGGGTACGTGGGCAGTTTTTCCCTTTACAATTTTGGACGGACAAGAAAGTAAGGAAAAATACCATCTCTCCCCCTCGGGAGGCATTTTTAATGCACATGAAGGGCTGTAGAAGGCAAACTTGTTTTAGCTGCACCCACTGATAACCTGACTGTACAAAGATCAGGTGTCCAGGACCCTCCACTACAGGTGATGAGATCATACAGTTTCAATTTGATTTCACAATATAAACTGAGTTTTGTTTTTTTTTTTTTTTTGATGAAGCAAAGACCTGCTCAGAGAGAGAGCAGGGACCTATGTGAACCTCAAGCAGTTCAGGAAACCCAAACCTATTTAAGATGTATTTTAGGCTAAGGGTATTGGACTAGTTGTTTATTGGAAATAAACAACAAAGCAAAACAACAAAAAACCAGAGTTGTACCCTTGAGGTATCTCCTAGAGGAAGACTATTCCACTAAGAAGTAACCCCTCGACTCCTGATTCCAAAGATCAGACACCAGCACCTTCACAATGCTTGCAACAATAGTTCTGCGATTTTATTTCAAAGTTCTCTATCCTCCAAGAGACAGACAGAAATGGTGTCTCAGCTCTTTCCATTCATCATTCCCCATGAAGTGTATTAGCTGCTCAAACCTGGAAGACGCCATTGCTGGTCACCATTTGCCAAAGTGTGTTTCTACAAACATGCTGCTAGATACTAAAACACGTTCTGGGAACAAAAAAGACTGCTGTCCAATAAGGCTGAAGTTAAAGTTACAGTTGTTTGCTTATTGTTAGACTTCTCAGAGCCTTTAAGATGCCAATGTTGCCTACAAATGTCTAAGAAAGAAATCAATAATGCAACATTTCCCGATCGTATTTCATCAGGGTATCTTAACTTTTTAATTTTGCTATAACCATCCTGACAGACAAACGTTATGTCAAACACAGTTTGGGAAATATGTAGACAAAGAATAGGTCAGCGAGATGGTGTGAGAAATCCATGTTTCATGTATTGCAACTTGCACAACTGCATGATACCTCACATAGGACCATGTCTCTCACTTGTATAAACAACAATAAAAAGTCCTCTGCATCTAAACCCACATGGATGTGACCTGTTGTATGCATGTTCATTGTCTTGCTTGAGAATATTTAATGATGTTTTTTCTACTCCAATCTTCACACCATTATTCAAAATAAAACTTAATCACATTCCATGGGATTCTTCAGTGTCCTTCATTTGTAGATGGTAGCAGTCTTCAAGTGAAATTCCTTAAGAGTGTTCCTCAAATAAAGCTTTTATTCACACAAAACAGCCCCCAAACCTCTATATTTGGGGACTCTAATAAGAGGTAAGTGGAAAAGTAAACGCTAATGTTTCATTAATCCCAATGCTTGCATTTCACCCTGACCTCTGCTGTGCTCTACTTTCTCTGAAGTGCGATATTTGCTTTTCAGTTCACCAAAAGCTCTGGTTAAACAAATGTTAAACTAATGGGAATAGTAACTGTGTTTTGTATAATTTGAGTCCATTACCAGCCACTTTATGCTTTATTTGTATACTTGTGTGTATGAGATGCCTTAAGTTCATCCGAGGAGATTTCCTCAGCAGGGTTAAATCCACAGTGTCTTTAAGGTGACTTACATTAGTATAGCTGCATGATTCACACTAATATTTCCAGCAGACCCTTCAAAATCAAGATATTTTCTTGACAGTAAAATAACAGAATATACTGCAGGCCAGATACTACAGAGGCCACTGAGATTATATATAATAATAAGCCCAGAAAAGGATCGGTGAAATTAACCAGCCTTGAGAATTTCAGCTATACCACCTCCCTTTGGTAAAACGATTTCTAAAGGTTGTTATTTCAAAGGCACATCTCCCTCCAACAAACTTCACCTTTCCATTTCATCCCCACCCAGAACATGCCTGAATATCGTTTTGCTGGGCACCCAGCTCCCTTCTTCACCTACCTTGTGTCTCAGACATTTTCATTGATCCCCAGTCCTCAGCTAATACCATCATGCTCCAAAGTTTACCTCTGGGAGGACAAATAGCATGGTCTTCACAAACAGATGGTCTTTTCAAGGAAAAGCAGTTACATTTCAATACCAATAAATGTACTGTAAATAATGGCCTGAAAAGAATGTAGGTCTTTAGGGGGAAAAATATGAGAGCACAAGATACTATTCTTTAATTACATGAGATTTTTTTCCCTTCCCTTGAAGACAATACCAATTCCTAATGAAGCATAATGAATCGTAAAGAGGCACCAATGCTCATTCCAACAGATGTTTATTGATTAGTGTTGACTGAACACAAACACAACTGAGTGTTGCCTGCTATCGTCAGTAAGTGGTGGGAAGTGGCACTGGCTCCCCCTTGTTATTTTACCTTCAAAGACAAGTTGACAAATCTATTTTGTCTTGAACAGCTGTGTTCTTATTTTTAAAGGGTTGGCTTACAACTAAGAAAGCAAGCAGAGGGAACAGCCTTTTGGTGTCCAATGTGTTATCTGGCAAGGACAGATTGTTTTAGGGTGCCATGAAAAAGATTTTTAATGAAACTACATTTTAAACGAGCAGCATATGCTGAGTTTTCCCTTCTGCTCCTCATCCTGCCATTTGTTAATTTTTGTTATTGTTGTTCTCCGGGACTCCTAAATTTTCACACAAGCTGTCTCGTCCGACACTAACACAGCTTGGGGTGAATTATCACTTGGGATGCAAAAACCTCCACCTCCTACTCCAGCTTTTTTTTTTAATTCCCATATTTTCCACATTTAATCAGGGTTCACTGGTAAGCCAGTTGACTGAATGACCAGAGAAGAAAAATAAATTCTCCCTTTATGTTAGTTCTCAAACCCCTAGAGCCCAAGATGTAACTTCAGAATATGTGTGGGCTCCTCAGCCACCTGAGCTGCACACCACCTGGGGGTCACAGTCCAGAGCAGAGGTCTCGAGAAACTCTGAAATTGGAAATTATGACAAAAAAATTTCCCTTTAATACATAATGCCTCATATTAATTTCAATGATTCTCTGAGAATGATTCTGTGGCCCAGTTAAATATAAAGTTCAAGGAAATGAATTTCAGTCTTCAGCAATCTGAGTCCTATTTGAAAGCTGTCAGCTGACAAGATTAAAGGAATATAGAGAATAGGAAAATCTTTGGATAGCAGGTACTTTGATAGATTCAAGAATACATATATATATTTTTAAAAATGTGAACATACTTGGGAGAGGGGCCCCACTATTATCTTTGCTTAGAAGCCCTCCTGATGAGAATGACCTTGTGTTTGGAGACAAAAGCAATCAACAGCTGTGTCTGAAAGGTCTGGTTCAAGGGGTGATTTCAGTGTAGCACCATCGATGCAAGGGTGAGTAAGCTCTGTTTGGGGGCTAACCTTCTGTGATCTGTTGAGAACCTGGAGGGATTCACTCTTTTCTAGGTTTCCTTTTGGGAAGTAAGCTGAAGAAGAGTTTGCCAACAGAAAAAGAGAATACCCAACATGTGTCCATAACATGTGCATCAACCAATTTGGAGAGCAAAGGACCTTGAAAGCCTATGTAGGGTTTTGGGTCAGTTCTGGGCTCTGGCAAACCTCTCCTCTCCAGGCTTCTCTTTTCACTAGTTGTGTTATGCTGGATAAGCTCTGTAAATCTGCTAAAGTTGAGTCTCCTCACCTATAATGTGGGCATGACTATGTCCATTTCAAGTGTTTCTATGCAGATGAAATGAGCTACCATAGGGCCTATACATTAAGGGTACATTAAATGACAACAAAATATAATCATAAATATCATCGATGTCAATTCCTTATTCTGTCTCATTTCTCCCATTCATTTAGTCACTAAGTCCTTAAGATTTCAACCTTGTTGTGGTAGGCCCCAGAAAGACATGGCAAACTCTGTCACTCAACAATCTTGAATGGATGGTAATGTCTACCACTTGGTCAAAGATAAAGAGCTGCATACGTGAGGTGGCCTATCATTATTATCTAACCTGTGAACAGTGTAGCAAGATGTCACTAGTGTCCTAGTGAGGATGGGTACTCAAAACAAAGATGTTAGAATCAGGTGTGTGATTTGCTAAATTTAGCTGTGACACACATGTAAGGAAAACACTCAAGTGTTTCAGACTGACTTGGTAGCATATTTAAGAGGCTTGATAAGACCCAAGTGGGGCCTTGTGAGACAAAGGACCACTTAACCCTGGACAATAAGAATATTAATTTCACCAATTCAAGTGTGTTTCCCATGAAGAACTGAGGAGACTTGAGAAGCTTGTTTACCGATGACTATGTCTCATTTCTTGCCATATTTGGCTGGGAATGTACTCTTGGTATCCACGGCAGTAAACTATAAACTTCACTAAGTTTTATGGTGCAGGGAACTCATAAAAGCCTCCAATCTAAACCCTGCAGGGCACCTGTCCTTCATTCCTCTGGAGTCATGACTCCCACAGTTGGCCAGTTAGCTCTTCCCTGCAGGTTCCATCTTGCTCCAGATTTTGAACAATTAAAATTTCCAGCCAGGATCCATAGGTCTCAGCAGTAAGTAAGCCCTGGGGTCAGCCCACCTTTCTCATGCAGTTTTGTACCACAGTTTGGATAACTAAGTTCCTGTGTCTTTACTCAGTCTAGGTCTTTTGGGATTAAGGTTCTGCCTTGTTCTGAGGCTCTCTAGGGAACAGAAGGAAAATATTTACTGACCTTACCTGGCACTTTCATCACACTGGCACTTGATTGTTGCTCTTTGGTCACTACCTGGGCTTTCTTACTTCCATAGTTTTGCTCCTGGCTTCTTTCCCTCAACTCCATACCAATCTCCAACTCCTATGAAACCTCACCCATCAGTGGGGTTGACAGTGAATGTTAACAGTCTCCTAAAGCCCAGCTACATAGGGTGTATCTCTCCTCTTCAACTCTTCAGTACTTGATTCCTCACTTCTGGTGCTTCTTACTACTTCCTATAATGGTAATTAATGATATGTGTTATCTTGCTACCTAAATTCTTGTCTGTCTTCCAAATGTCTCTTGTCTTGTCCACTCATATCCCCTCTACTCTATTTTCCATTCAAGCACTCTATTGATCTCATTGAAACACAAACCTGATTCTCTCCACTTCTGGCCTCTCAGTGGTTTCCTACTATATGTACCCTAAAGACCAAGATCCTAAACATAACCCAAAAGACCTCAGTTGGCCCTGTTTATATTTAAAGTCTATCTGACATCTTCAGTCTTCTCTAATTCTTAGGCTCTCACCACATCACTGTCTCCCTTGCCACAGAGCCTTTGTACATGCTCCCAGAATTTCTTCCCCCATCTCTCCCTTTACTTAGTTAACACCTATCCACATCTATATCTTAATTTAATCATCAATTTCTAACCAAGATTTCTTATAGACTCCCAACTAGAGCAATTCTCTTTGACTTTAGATCTTACAGCACTAATATGTCTTCTTCATAGCAGACATCAGAGATGTGATTTTGGTTTTGTATGTTTATTAATTCCTGGATACCCTACAATAGTATACATTTCCTGAGTAAAGGGACCATGTTAGTTTTGTTCAACATTTTATCCATGGGGGTTTGCATAAGACATGTAAGAACTGCTCCATTAATATTTGCTGGTTGAAATTATTTGGGCCAAGGATTAGGTTTAATTTTTCTTATTACACAAATTTCTGGCACATAGGAGAGGCTCTCTATCTACATTCCACCACCAAAAAATATTGATATAATGTCTCAAAGCTTCCTGTTTCTCCTAATAGTACTTTTAAGCAGGACCATAGCAGCAATACTTCACAAGGCTCTATAAAGTCTTCAAGCACAAAATTTTGAAGACAAAAATTGTCTGTGCCATATATAAGGAAGAATATGGTCCTCTTGGGCCACAATGGCATTTCTCAACAACTGATATGGATTGTCTCATAATTGCTACAGCCACAGCAATCTATACGGGCCATAAAGGAAGGCCAAAGGGAACTATTATGACCTCTGAATGTTACTATTGACTGTTTGGCCAAGTTTACCCCAACTCCAAAATGATAGATGGGTTTTTACAAAATGCCCAAAAAAGAAAAAAAAATAATAAAGCTGTGTTTGATTTCTGCACATGGTTTGGCCTCCATTTGCTTAGGAAGTCTAAAGCCCTATTCAGCAAAGAGAAAAACAGTGAACTTGGTCTTCTAAATCTTGCTTCCAAATGTGATGAGTAGATGCTTAGCTTCTGCAATTAAACACCTACCTAATGGCTTTAGTGCCAGGCATTTAGGCCATTCTGGCCTAGTTCTTCCAACTATTCTACTGCATATGAAACACCTTCACCCAGCATGAGACACAAAGGCAGATTATCTTCTACCTCATCTACCTTGCATCTCCTCATGCTCAATACTGCCACATATTAAGTGTCACTAACACAATAAGCAAATCTAGTGAAGGATGGGTCTTTGTAAAACCAACTGTGTTTGCATGCAGAGAGTATCAACTTCACACCTATCTCAAAGACTGCACTGTGCACAGCAGGCAAGCACAATAAATACTAAATTATAAAACTTATGCTAAAAGCTGTATGTGATTTGAGGGGGGCTGAATTCCAGTTTCAGGTTCTGAAGCTGCCTGATATTCAAAGGTGGAGTTGACAACGGAGGCCAAAGTTGAAAGAAAAGTACTACACCAACTTCTGATATTACTAGCAGTCAAGTATACTAATGTAATGAACAATTTCCACCTTTATTATGACTACTCATAAATAATGATTCTAATGGCAACTCCTGACATTCACTAGTCCATGGCACTCATCATCCAAGACACACATATTGCAACTATTTTTTGTGTGTCCCACCCCTTAGGCGGAAACTCTATAACAGAAGGGATTTTTTTTATCATTTTTATTCACTGCCATATCCCCAGCAGCTGGGACAAACAAAACTATGATTATTTGTTGAAAGAATGAATGAGTTCTTACCATTTTCCATGTTATGTCCCTATTGCTTCTCATGAATTAAGTGAAGATAGCATAAACAAAGAGCCGAGAGCTTGGGCTCCAGAGTCACATAACCTGGGTTCCAAAACTTATTAAATTTTGATCTTGGGCAAGTCACTTAAGCTCTTTGTCCCCACAAATGGTTATCCCTAAAATGGAGATGATAATAAGGACACTACCTCAAAAGGTAGATATAAGATATAATGAGATAGTAAGTATAAGGGGCTCTGCACATATCCTAGGCATACAGTAAATGTCAGCAAGTATTCTTATATTCTTACTGTACTTTTTGTAATTATTAATCACATAATTTTCAAAACAACAGCAAAAGGTAGGGACTACTAGTTTTTATTTTTATAGTCAGCACTTTGAAGAAGAGAGTGCTACTGCATAAAGTAGGAAAATGGTAAAGAGCAGAGAAATGTTAGAAAAAGATGAGAAGGAGGGAAGATAAGCAAGACAAAGAGAAACAATGCAACAAGAAGGAATCAAGAGCCACTAGCCTAAGAAATAAGAGGCTTCATGTTAGAGAATTTGGTGATGTTTGATCCTGTGAACATGTGGGAGTCAGGTGGGTTAAAAATTGACCCATACCTTAGAAGCTCCAGAACTGGCAATATACTGCAGTAAGACAGAGTGTGAGTTGCGAACTAATAGGGTGGGGTAGAAATCCAGGCTATGAGACTTTGAACTCTGACTCCTTGGCAGAGGAGTCCTTTATTCTCAAAGAGAATAACAGCTCTAGCTTTTCCTTCAGCATTGGAGTGTTCCAGGACAATTAGGGGTTATCAGAGTGTATGCTCTATAGTCAGATGGATTTGAGTTTAGTCACAGCTCAATCACTTATAAGCTGGGTAGCCATGGGTAAGTTAGTCAATCCCTCTGGGCCTTTTTTTTTTTCTTTTAAAATGGGAATACTAACTGGATCTACTCCACAGGGTTGGCACAGAAATTAAATGAGATAGTCCCTGAAAAGTGTCCCATGAAGTAAGTGGGCAAGAGAAACTTCCAATAATCATATAAGCACAGGCAGTATTTACTTTGCTGAGTAAATGCTTCTCATAAAATTAATGTGTTTCCTCTTCCATGCCCTGACTTCCCCAAAGAAAATATATGATGTAAGCAAATCTAAAACCATCCCCAGAAGCATGTTACAATCAACAACTATCATTCTTAATGTCTTGGGCAAATTCGCTCAGTGTTGAAATACTAAAAACTCTCAAGGAAGTAGGTACTCTACAAAGACAAGTAGGAAAGTGTTTTAGGAACTTTGTCTAAAGAACAAGACAAATGCATCAATTATGTCACGGAGGTGGTCACAAGAAAGAGTTGAGAAAGAGGAAAGGAATAGAGGGTCCAATTTTAGCATTCAATATTCCCATGTGCATGTCCCCATGCCCCTGCACACCAGTCCTACCACAGTCAACCAACAAATCAGATGCTTGAAATCTGCCTCTACCATATCTACATTTGCCTTGGTACTTTCCAAATGTCTTCATTTCTGAGCTTTCCTTAGGAATACTGACAAGGAGAACAAATTTTAGTTTTGGTTCAAAGGCCAGTCATTTCAAAATGTCAAGTGAAATAACATCCCTGAGCCCTTCACTGTGTTGATAAACTTAGACACAACAAAGAAATCCTGACCCACAGAGGTCAACCATTCAAGCAGGGAAACAAGTATGCAAGATATTTCTGCCAGCACTGGGAAAAGTATTTGGGAGCCAGACATGGCTTGAAGGCACATCTTAAAAGGGGCTCTAAATTGAGGTTCTGTGTACCACCAGGAGTGTCTTTGAGTGGGCACTGAGGGTAGGGTGAGGTGGGGTGGAGGTGAGGTGACAACCTGGTGAAATTGTTTGAGATTGTGGCTTTTTACTGTGGAGCTGGGACATAGTTTTCATCAGCCAGTCAGAGGGGTCCAAGAACCAAAAGAGGTTAAAAACCTAGAATGCACTTTCAACTGTCTCATTTTGTAGACAGAATGGCTGAGTCCCTGATAAAACAGGAGTGTTTCTCTCAAGATCATTTACCTGCCAATGGTCTTGCCTTTGCCACTAGACAAGCATTTTGTTTCTTCCATGTGTAAAGTCCTATTTTCAAGTAACTTGGAGAGTTCTCCTTGCTAAGAGGACTACAATTTATGCTCCCCTTCAAACATTTTGATTTATGTTTAGTGAGAAAGTAGGCATCCCTGAAGCACTTATTTAAAAGAAAGCCAGCCTGCCAGATCAGCAGTGATGTGCAACCCTCATAGAAGAATCCACCATCCACCACATCAATAGCCAAGAAAAAAGGTCATAAAAAGAAACACATTGAAGTTTCCAAGCCTCAGAGAGGTTATTACACACAATAACAAGATCTCTTTGTGTGGAGTTTGAACACACTGGATCTAAAATGACACCTTGGTAACAGCAACCAAGATGCAGTCACTGTGTTATCTAATAATGAAAAGTTGAATATGAAATGTTCCCTTCCACAGCCCCCCTTCACAAATTTAAATCAAAGAGAATCTCTCATGCCAGATATGGATGTATTTATAAATAGTTATCTGTAGCCTGAGGACAAAAGATTTATACACACAGCCAAATAAGGACACTGATATTTTTAGGCCAAATTTCTATTAGCTCTAGTTATTCTGCCTATTAATTGATAAAGACACATGGCAAAAGAGAGAGAAAACTGGAATATTTAGAAGTTGGTGGTTAACTGGTAGCATTCTGTTTCTAGGTGTTATGCAGTTTGAGAACAACCATGAGATTATGAGATAAGAGTATCATCAGGCAAGTGTACGGTATTATGAAATACATTTAGTGTTTACTCTGTGCCAGACACTGTGCTATATAGGAGTTTTTCACCTACTATCTCAGTTAATCCTCACAATAACTCTAGGGGTGAGTACTAGTGTGAAGTCCAGTTCGCAGGTGAGGAAACAGAGAAACCAAAACAGGTTAAGCAACTTGCTGCAATCACATGGCTAATGAATCACAACCTAGATTTAACCCCCAAATCTGTGTGCTCTTCCTCACTATGGTCTATGGTCTTCGCTAGCAAATTTGGGGAGGTTTTGTCCTAAAGCTGAGTTTATAGGGCCACTTTACATGCCAGTTAGGACCTTAGCACTTTGTTTAAAATTTAAATTACTTTATTTCTTCCTGAAAAGGCAAATAGAACACGAAACACCTACAACATACTATACTGTAGTCAGAGACCTGAGATTACTCATGTATAATTAGCTATATCCATGATCTGAACATCTAAAATATCCTTAAAAGCCCTACTATAAATATGAGAGACTAGAATAGTTAAATAGCTAATTAACTAGCTATTGTTCTTCTTATCACTTCTTGGCATTTCTACTTAGTTCTCTGAAACAACCCCAACCACTATCGAAGCAGAAGGTCAGAACCAAGGGGTCCTTGCATCAACCATGGAGAATGGAGAGGGTGGGAAGGTGGTGAGTTTTACTCCCTAAAGTTACTAAAAAACTTTATATATGTGTGTATGTGTGTGTGTGTGTATGTATGTGTGTGTGTGTGTATATATATATATATATATATATATATTTTTTTTATTTTTTTTTTTATTTTTTTTTTTTTTAACTCCACCACCCAACCCCCTGCCTCAGGAGAAGATCCAAAGCTTCTCAAAAAGGCTCAGGACCTGAGGTGGGGAAAAGAAAAAGAAAAAAGGAAAGAAAACTTAAAGCTTAGAAAATGAACTGAACAGTCCCTTCTGCATTTGGGGGCTTAGGAATTCAGCAGACAAACACAACTACACCATTCTGTGAAGCTATCAAAACGCTGTTCTTTCTGACATTGTTTTGATTTCCCACTCAACATCTGAAAACTGTTTTGACATAAGTAGCTAAAATTGTCATACTGAGGCTGAGATACTCCAGAGCCAGGACCCACCAAGACTCTTCTAAATCACCTCCTCAAAGCACCAAGGAATATCCTGACCTTGGTCTTGTGGTTCTGAAGAGCTTCAGGAGTGAGTGGGCATTTTAGACTTTCAGGTTGTTTATGTAGTCAATGCATTAACACCTCACTCATCAAAGCCAGAAACACAGTTTGTAAGTTACTGTTTCCCTCAATGCATTTTTTATCGAATATTTTGCACATGCTTCTATTTCCCAGATTCAGGGAAAACAAGATGTTTAGTTGAAAATGTTTACCATGGAGGCCTTATAAATTACATGATAGTCTTGGGAGAGGAAAGTATTTTGCCAAATACCAGCTATGGGAATAAAATATTTTAGAGATTATGTTGGGATCACTTTGTTTTCTATTGATACAAAAACCTTCCTAAGTAGAAATAGCTCAAGCAGGGGTACAAAAGTGTTGATGAAGCCCACTTAGGACTTGCATGCCCTCACAGAACACTCCAGGTCAATGAGGCGCTCTGCAACTCTAAGAGGTGTTGGGGCTGCTCTTCAGTGACTGAAGAATGAGTGGGTTACTTAGATTCTCAACCTGCTCACAGGTAAGTAAGCCCATGTGACAAGGATACATATTTTCAACAAGAAAGAAACAGTAGGGCCCCCTGGGTGGCTCAGTCGGTTAAGCGTCCAACTTTGGCTCAGGTCATGATCTCGTTTGTGAGTTTGAGCCCCACTTCAGGCTCTGTGCTAACAGCTCAGAGTCTGGAACCTGTTTCAGATTCTGTGTCTCCCTCTCTCTCTGCCCCTCTCTGCTCATACTCTGTCTGAGTCTCTCTCTCTCTCTCTCTCTCTCTCTCTCAGAAATAAATAAACATTAAAAAATTAGGAAAGAAACTAAAAAAATGACTGTCATTGCCTGCCACATAAAGAAGAACTATGGAAGTGAATGAAAACTATGGAAGTGAATGAAAACTTTCTTAATGAAAGGTTCTAGTAACTCTGGGGGATGAAGCAACAGCTCTTCCCCAATGTATGAAGGTTGGCTGACAGGACTGTTCCACAACAAAGACATCATGTGTCTGACAGATGGTAATACACTGTACTGACTCCTTTTCCTAATTTAACAAATTTGCATTTTGTGAATTTTCTCTTCCCAGCGAAAAGATATCCTAAAAGACCACCCAAACGTACACTGCTCTTTCCCCCCACTCTCCCTCTTTCACATTATGTTTGACACGGTCTAAGGAAACCACTACCAGCTTACTAAATTGACTCATCATCCCAGCTACTGATGAGTAGCACACATTCCGTCACAGGCCTGAGTGTTAATCCTCCGTGTTTTCTGACTCCGATGAAGTTTCACTTCAGGCCAGAGGTAGTTAACTGACGACACAACAAGAAATCCTGTTGAAACAATACACGAAAGTATGCATTTGTGATCTTCACTTGAAGAAAAGAAAGGAGCCATCACTTTATCAGATGCCTGAAGGTTCAATGCCTCTGCTTTAGTTAGAGGTTGTTATAACTAGCCATAAGGCTACAACCTCTGTTGCACTGCAGAATTTCATGGGGTTTGGCTATGTCATTTGGATGACATAAAGGCAAAGAAGGGCTTCAAGCTCTGGTGAGGCTATCTGGAGAACCAGGCTGTCTAAGGAGCATCAAGTATCACTCAAGTTCGGTGTGGAGAACTCATAGCCAAGTATAGCTTGCTGCCACAGAAGGTGAGGGGTTTCTTCCGCCAATGCTGGACATATTTAAATTCCAGCTGAAGGCCATTGTGAGGGTGTTAGAGGAGAGCTCTACATAGGAATGAGAACATCAGTCATTACAGGATCACACTAAGAGTCTAGACTTGACAGATTCTTCATTTTGACTTTCTGAAACAGGGGGAATTCTATCCTACAGGGGTACCTCTAAATTAGGCCCCTTGTTTAAAGAGCAGTGCCCAATTCTGCCCACAATGTTGGAATTTCTCTTCATTTCCTTACTTTCATACTTATTATACTTATACCTACCCCATGCTCTTATACTGTGGGTAGAAACAAATTCTCTCTCATCAAACAGCTCGTATTCTAGGGTCTGAGTATGTGGAGTAGAGGTAGAGATGGGCAAAATAATAAATAAAAAAGAAATGCTCTAATAGCAAGAGGTGATCTGAAGAAAATGATAAAATAGGGGAGCAGACTGGATGGCTACTCAGTAGGGTAGAGGAAGCTACTTCCACTCAGGGACCAGGAGAAAGCTGTCAAGAAATGAAAAATGAGAAAGAGCCTGATGAGAAAGTGGTGGCCTCGTGTAAATATCTGGTGCAAGAGAATTCCAGGCAGACTGAAGCCCAAATGCTAAGGAGAAGACTGTGGACTTGTGTGTTCAAGGAAGAGAGAAAACACCAGCATGGGCACAGCCTTAAAAAACAAAATAATGGTATGAGAGAAGAGAGAAGCAGTGCTGGGGTCACAGTCCAGAGGTGTGTTTCATTCTATAAACATGGGAAGCCACCAGAGGGTTTTAAGCAGAGGAATGACATAAATTGATTCTGTTTCAAAAAAGGTAATGATGGCCATTTATCATAATTTCCAATGTGTGCTAAAGTTAAACATAATCTTAACTATGAACCTAAAATTATGATGTACAACACCTTTCTGATAACAACACTAATTTTTCCCTGAAAATCTTTGTAGTTATATTATCAAAAAATATCTACAGACACAACAGCTACAGAATTTTAATTGTTATTCCACATGACAACAAAAAACCAAACCACCACCACCACTGGAAAAAAAAATGGCATGCCCATGGTAAAATAAAATTGGTGAATGTTTAGTTAAGCCAAATAAATAGATTTCTTGGCTATAAGAAAGTAAAAATTCTCACAGCATCTCATAGAAATGGAGTTTATGCTTCTCATAGAAGCAGGACATTATGCTTCATGTTATTCTTGAATCCAAATAGATGTTTTCTTTTTTTTTTAATTTTTTTTAAAAGGATTAAAATGTTCATTCATGGAATGCCTCCATACTCAAAAGGACTTAATGTTGTCCTGTCCTGGTCTCTTCTAAATTTCAGGATAATTCCTAGGTTTCCAGCTGATTACCTGGTTAAGACAACATAAGGCAAATAGAAAATGGGCCATTGCTAATGTGACAAATAGCCAAATTCTATTGCTGTTCTTGAACTGTGGTCTCTGATTTCCTGCTACGAATAAGTAGGTCATCAGTGGGGACCTGCAAAACCCCTTCACTATGCTAAGACTCCCACAGTAGCAGTGCCTGGCTGGCATTATCTAACCTCATAGATAACCTTAGATAACACCATCACCTGACATTCTACCCACATTGTTACAGTTTCATGGCAAGGAAAATATTGAAGAGCCCCCACATCGAGCCTAAGTGATGCCCTTGATAATTAAGAATTCTTATGGAGTTTCTAGAATGATAAACGGTCAAACAGAGAAGTTAACAAACATAAAAAACTTTAATGTGAAATGGCCTAAATGTGCCAAATTAACCTTAAATGAACTCAAAAGACCTTCAGCTCCAGAATCGACATTAATCATTTTCTGGAACTCAAGGAAAGGCCTGATGTAGTTAATTTTAAATTTCACTTTATGATGGAAAGCAGTACAATCCCACAGGATTCAAGGTATCTATTAGTTTACATTCTTGCCAGGGTCAGCGAAAAAAAGTCCACTATTGATCTGCTATTAAAAATCAGTTGACTTCACTTCTTTCTGAACAGGTTCTCCCTGATTGCTGAGCACTGGCTGATCTTACCTCTACCTAGTGACAACATGAAGAGATAAATAGACTATTCAGAGAGAGCTCTTCACATTACATTAGCTGAATAAATAGTGATGTATGGGTTTCTTCTCTCAAGTGCTGCCTTAGCTTGTAAAGATGAGAGCAAGGGAGACAGGGTTTATAAATCCTATTAGAATATTCACACAAACACCAAGTAACTTTCCTGAAGATCATTAAGGGAAACAAAAATTATGAACATTTTGTCTTTTAATTGTAGCTTTTGAGACTCCAAGAAAGGCCCACAATAAACCTGGGAGATTTAGAAGTTAAATGGAATCACAGAAGAAAAAAACCTAATATACTGTTTTATGAGCAGTATTCAAAAAAAAACAAAATAGGATGAAGGCCCTTGTAGTACTTTGGTAGGCTAGAGAATTAGCACAAACCAATTCAGCTGAAGTGAAATATATTATCAAAATTATTTTGCTCTGGGAATATTTCAGAATGAGTTTTTGTCCTCCTTAATCTGTTTTTAAGGATTCTGTGCTCAATTTCCAGTGTGGACCATTTCTTACAGAATGGAAGGAAACTGAGCGAGGGTAACGGCCTAGGGCTGATTATCTATATACTAAAACAATGTAATCAGTGCTTCAGAGAGCAGCTTGTCCATTCGGCTCCACCATACACACAGAAAGAGAATGGGTTCTCAACAGCTATGACATCAACCACAGCCTCTGTTCTCTTAGAATCTTTAGAACATCCCAGTGACTTTTATACATAACTTGCATGATCACCAAATCCTGAGTTTCCTATTAGTAAATTAGAGATTGTAGCAGGGCAAAGACAGCAGGTGAAGTCCTATGCATTATGTATTAGGATTCTTTCTGACAAAAAGCAGAGGGCATTTTTGTTGACTCACATAAACATACCCCAGAACAGCAGGCAGAGTTGGCATAGGCCTTTGCCCCTCTGGCTTTTGGTTTCACTCTCTCAGAATGAAGGTAACTGCCTGGCCAGGGAATATGGCCCCAGGAATCCCCCAACCTAGTAATCAGAGAGGAATGGGGAATCAGAGAGAATTTCCCCAACAGAACCTGAAAAGCACAAAATAAGCACAGGGAGAAGCCTGCCTTGGGTCAAGTGTCCATTCATTTATCACCCCTGTGGCCAAAGGAGGTTAAGTACCATACCTCATCTGGTGATGAGTGAGGAAGGGATTCTGAGCAGACCAAAAATAACAGCCTCTATGGATTGGAAGGACAAGGCACAGAACACAACTTTATGAATTCTGATTAACCAAGTACACAAAATTATCAGGTGCTTATAGGATCAACATTCCGTGACTTCCAGACGAATAGTACTTTTGCCTCTTATTAAGTGGCATACTATCCTTGACATACCAGATGGCACTCCTTAGTCACTAACTGCTGTGCATGCTCTACCCAGTGGTTTTTCAGCAGTGGTACTCTGAACTTCTCATGCTGGCTTCTTATTGCTTTATTATTAGTGCCTCAGACCAGGTTCCCCAGAGCAGATCCTGAGAGAACTTAAGTGCCAGTAGATTTCTTGAGACATACCCTTATGGAATTGGAGGAGGTAAGACAGTAAATAGAAGAAAGCTACTGCAAGGTATATTAATTAGTGGGTTCCTGCTTTGAACAACTGGGGCTCAATCCACCGGCAGCCTCCTAGAGACAACAACAGACACATTCCCGAGTTTCCCATTGGTGGCCAATAGAAGACTGACCCTTCAACTTCCACTTGCCATTTGCTGAGGGCTATTTCTAGGGTGACATTAACTTCCCAGCACTTGAAGACTGATCCCTGCACTGGTGGGAAAAAGCCCTGAAGTAGTTAGGAGCAGTTACTTGTAATAGAATGGCCTGCCTCAGTATGTACAAGGAGGGTTAGTCCTAAGGGATATGGCCAAAACACATGGCTTTGATTTCCACCAGTAACAACAGTTATGGAAAAAAAAATGATTTATTTATTCATCAACTACTTACCCAGCTCCTATTATGTGCAGGTACTCTTCTAGGAGCTGTAAATACATTGAGGGACCAAACAAAGATTACTTTCTTATTTAATACTCAGCAAAACTGGGCTAGGCAGAGGTGGATTCCATGGGCTACATATCACAACCCTGTCCAAACATCAGCTTTAAGCGTGGTTTGTAATTGGGAAATAGCAGGATAATTAGCATTGGGCTTCCCCATCACTAATCAAGGTATGCTGAGGTCTTTAAGCTAGTAATCAATTTGAATCAAGAACTAGAGTAAGCAGATAGGTATTGGAAGGAAGTCGTTTCCATTAAAGGACACTGAGATAAAAGTTTTGTTTTCAAAACCCTTTTGGGACTCCTTCCCTGTGGTAACCTGTGCCCAGAGGCACTGCAGAGTGGCCTGCTCTAACTCTGACAGCTGAGTAGGGTGTCAGCTTCTGGACTGGAGAGGACTAATGTTAATTTGACCACCTGGGGATTAAACTGGCATTGGTGACTTCAAATATGTCCTGCAGAAACTAACTGATCTCCATTTCAAATACAAAGTATTCTGCCTTCCAAATGATACAGAATTCCATTTTATCTACATTGGCCAGGTAAAGCAGCATATTTGCCAAAATTCTAGACATGGGGAGTTATTTGTAAAGCCTCAGAATATCCTCAAGTGTTGCCTTAAATAAACCCGTCACACTTATACAGAAAGTAGTGAACTGTATGTATAGGTAAAAGACAAGTTAGACCTATTCTGAGGTGGAAAAAAGGTATAAACAAGTAAAGCAAATTTCTATTGTACCCTGAACATCTATGTACATAACTTAGAATATGCTAAATGGCAATTTTACTTATTCTGGTTATCTCTATCATTTGGCATTTCCCATCTCAGGGAAATGAGTCTGACTTCAAAGGGTTGCTTAGCTGTGAAGACTCTAGTTTATCTGATTAATGGCTACTGAAACAAATAGTCAGAAAATTAAGTGTTAATGGCAGTCTGGATGAGTTAGTGTGGACTATATAGCAGAATGAGCAATACATGTGGCACATGCCCTTGACAGACACCATTCATTGATTGCAGCTCACTCTCTCAATGTGCCCAGAATGAGCCTCAGAATCTTCCATGGTCCAGTTCTTCAGACAGTCACAACTGATCTTGTGGAGACAGTACTCAAGATGAAAGCTAATTGATACCCATGGTTTCTTCAGAGAGCCTGGGCCTCTTAACATGCCATTATTGAGAAGGAGTGGTGGGGGGAAGTAGGGAGGAAGGAAGGGACAGACAGGTAGGAGAGAGGGAACAGGGAAGGAAAGGAAGGAAAACAAAATAAACTTTTAAAATAAGTACCTCCTCCTTCGTTCTCTGCAAACACTGCTATTTCGGGATTTAAAGTGAAAGGGATAAGCAGTTGCTACATGAAAATATGCCACTCTGGCATATTAATAATTTTGAGCTGAAAGCAACTAAAAAATAGCAGATGTAAGAAGAGCTCTCTCACTTCTCCCTTTTACCTAAAAGCAGGACATAAATTTCCAGTGAGAAAGGTACCTTCCCTATACCAGGAAGACAAGAACAGTCTTACCCCAGAGATGAGAAGTTGATGCTAAATTGAATTTATATACACACACAAACCCACGGAAATAAGCCTTATCTTCCATTTGTTTCCTGTATGTATTCTTAGCCACTTTCCCACAGTTTACACTCCCAGCACAAACCCCATTTTCCTTTGTCTTGTTGCATTTCCACAGTTTATCATTCCGTTAAAACCATTCTTTGGGTTTTCATTTCCAATATATGTGAAAGTCTCTGTGTATGTGTAAAAATATTAACATAAAACGTGAGTATCTTCCTTTTGTATATCAGCCTTTGTCAGTTTAATTCTCAGGACCAGACACAGAACATAAAAGGGTAGGAGAAAATTCTCTCTTCCCTGCCCCTGCACACAACAATTTATAACTGTCTACCCTGAAACTGTATCAGGCTGACTTTCCTGAGAAAACTCAGGCAAAATCATTCTTTCCAGAAACAAAGAAAGAAGAACAAAAAAATGACCACAGCCTTAAGACAACTGAGCAGTTCTCAGAGGGAAGAAATTGTCCAAATAAAACTCAAGGGCACTCTACCTTTAGAAGGATGGTCAAGAAAGACAAAATATATAGAGAAAGATTAAAATTCCAAAGACATTTTCTTCTCAACACTCCTCATTTTTTCTTCTACTGTGGTTACTATACAACGAATCGTTCCTTTTGCCATATCACACAGATAGCTATGATTGGATCTCTCTCAAGAGTCCAAGGGACCCTGGGTAGGAGAGTATAATATAATTCATATATATATATATATATATATATATATATATATATATATATGTAAACTCTGTAAAAGTTTTCATCATACCAGCTACTTCTGTTGGTGACCCAGATCATCATTCACCAGGTATAAATGAGCTTGGTTGTGAACAAGGTTAGGAATTAGAGCCAAGGATGATCTATTAGTTCATCTTGCTTGTCTCACGGGGAAAAAAACAGAATCATTTCTCTGGAGAGTTTTCTTGAATGGTTTCCCAATTCTAACTTGAAACCACATTCAAAATCTTGTGACTTTCCTCTTTCTTGAAGCCCACCAGTAATTAGTTGTTTTGCCACTTCCAAGGCAATGATACCCAACACGAACACACAAACTATTAACACACAACATCACCCACTTTTATACTGCAAGCTCATTTTCAAGCATTATTTGTTTTCATAAACTTAAGCTAGGATGACTCTTTCCTCACTGCCTTTAATTAATAAAGAAAGCTTAATATGCACTTTTCCCCCCATCAATCTGGCACTAAAAAATGCTGAATTGCGGTTGCAGTAATTTGAAAGAAGAGTTTGGGGCTATTAGAAGAAATTCACATCAGGCATTTCTCTCCATGGCCTACTTAGATTTTTCAAAGTGAAGGAATGTTTCAAGGCAAATAAAAAACTTGGGGTACTGGAGAAGTCTGCCCCATCTAAAGTCCTATTTTTCAATTTTCTACACAAAGACGCCTTATGGTGCATTTTAATAATGTAGCTTGAAATATATTTTGAAAGAGGGAACAAGTTGTAATCTGATCCAGGACAGAACAATGCCTCACATAGATTCCTGAACAAGTATCTGACTGTGGGAGCCCTGCTCTTTTGTCTCCTGGGTAATTATTTTATACATTTGGGAGGTTTATAGGGAATGTGTATGAGCTTTTCAAGTAAAAAGGTGTGAGGCTCTGACTCTTCCTGGAAATCTGAAAGGAAAAGAGAATATGAAATTAACAGGTAGCCTCCCATACAGAACCAGAGAGATCCCACAGGTCACCCGCACTGCTGAATATTCCAAAGTTACATTTGTTAAAAATGCAGAAACAGCTTGAAAACATACCTGACTTTACCTTTTAAAAGGATTAAAAATTTAAGTAGCTTTATGAATTTCTCTCCCACCTCCCTATTCTTGATTCTATCCCTAATGCCCTGATAGGATCTGTGGTTGCTTCATTTAAATACAGCGGAACTGTGAACATGTCCTTTTCTAAATAAACCCACTCTAATATAAACGTTATAATCACAACATCTCTCACTCACTAAGGTGTTTCCTAAACTAATTCTATGTGCCACACACTCATCCAGGCAGTGGGGATACATGTGGCCCCATTCTCCTGAGCTACAGGCAACTGGAGAAGACAGATTTTAATCAAATAATCACACATACACAGTAGGGTTTCAAACTGAGATAAGGAGCAAACACCTGTGAGATGAGGGCAGACTTCCCTGAGGAGGTAAGTGAAGATCTGCAGCAGGAAAAAGGGTTCAGGAAGCTGGAGGAGAATGGACACTTCAAGACGGGGGATGGGAGGCATGGAAGCCCTAGAACAGGATGGAACAGGGCCAAAGCCCTAAAAGCAAAGGACAGGTGGTTTGGGCGGGGGTGGGGGGGGGGGCTGCTTTGTAACACATTCTCCTATGTATGCTGGCAGCATGCACAATTTCAGGTTGATGAATATGAACAAATGTGCTAAGTGTTGTCAAGATCGCCCCCATTGAGGGGCAGTTTGGGGTCACAGGTGGAGAGCATCTTGCCTCAGGGCTTTAGCCTCAGGCTCTAAGGAGATTCTGGGCAGGTGAGTGGATCTGAAGTATCTGGGAATGTGAGAAAACAGATAAATGGTGACTTTTTCTGTCTCCCAGTGGCTCCTATTTAGGCAAAGCCAAGTTTCTCACAGGTCAGGCCTTTCTGCCCCCAACCTAGCAGATGCTGTTATTATAGGAAGACAAGTGAACAGTGATTCCCCAGAAATCTTTGAGGATAGAGTAGACAGCCTTCTTGCCAGGCCAGTTTAGCTGCAGAGGGTTGAAATGGCCACTTTCCCACACAAATGAACTAGACTCTCAAACTCTGCCAGCATCTGGGAGAGGAGAAGAAGCAAGGCCTTAGCTTTGGTTCTACATAGAGCAAGACACTGTTCTTTCATACTGGGGTTAACTTCTACTTCATCAACAAGGGGGTTTACAGATGACCGTGGGAGACAAGAGTCATTCCCAATAACTACTTCACGATGGCATAGTAAGGTCTCTGAGGGCTGGGCTTTTTGGGGGTCTGAAATATCAGAATACAGTATAAAGAAGCTTCTATAGTGTAAAACATCTATAGCTAAACAGAAGAGAGTGAGGTCGCTAAGTTGTTCAACCAGAAGCACATCTGCAGTGAGTGTGGTGTCTTCACAGGGACTCCGTCTCGGGGAACACAAAACCTCCACCTTTTGTCCTCACCTTTCTCCCTCTCTCAATTTTCACATGGCTTTATTTTTAACAAATTGTGTTCAATTTCCCAGACATCATTATATCGAAGTGACATGTTCCTCTCCACAAACATCAGAGAGAGAAAAAACCAGAGAGATGGCAGAGGATTTCTTTTTGCGGGCACGGTTTTCTCTGGATAGAGAACTAACTTTTCTCAAATACAACAGAGGAGAAGGGTCGGAAAAATGGATGGAAAGACAACCTTAGAATATCTTTGTGTCCTTTTTCTTCCCTTTAAACATGAGTGGCAAATAATAACCCTCATATTTTATGAAAGCTTATTTTGTTGTTGTTTAAAAAAGCCAAAACAATTTAACTATGGATGGTGTCAGTGTTCTGCTTTGTATTTTTCCATATTTTCCAAAATATCTACAATGAACAAGTGTTATCTTTACATTAGAGAAGACAAAAATCCTCCAAAATGAGATCTCTGTCTGTTTGTGCTCAGGGAGCTATTTGGCATTACAGGAGAGAGGGACAACATAAATGCTTGTTTGCTTCAGTTAGAATGACTTCTAATTCTATTTCCTGTGGATTTTCCTAGGTCGCTAGTTCATTTCAATGAGCTATTAAGTGAATAAATGTGAAATCTTAAAATACACAGAGAAAGTATATTAAGCAAGCAGTCAGTGTTTCAAATCATATGTGAGCATATGAGGGGAGCCAGTTCTCACTTGCCAGTTATTATTCCACTTAAAAAAACTGCTTACCCCTCAACTTTGCTCCCTCATTACAACATTTGAACTTTGGGAACCTTTACCATTACCGTATAGTGATAACTCTTGGCTAATAGTCTGTGAAGGAACAATTACTAATAATCCATGCCAGCCAAAGGCAGATACAGCAACATGAGCAAAGGACAAGGCTGGTGTTATGTGGCTTGATGGCCACTTGGGAAAAACAAGGAAAGGATTTTTATTGACCTACGTGGTTTAACAAATGACACCTAAGTGATCTATTGGCATACTAGAACAGAGGCAAAACTGCTGCCTTATTAAGTCATTTTTAAAATAGTCATTATAGAACTTTGGCCATAAACCAAGAACAAAAGATCCCATGAAATAAGTTTTTATGAAAAATTTTAAACATACAGTAGTGTTGAGAAAAGGAGCTTAGAGCTGAATACGGTTACTGATTACATTTCTAGAGGTCTTTCCTAGAAATAATCCTTCTCTGGGTTCAAACCTGAAGAATCAAAATGAGCTATTTTAGGTAAACTTGGGGGATGATATAGACTTTGGCAGACTATCAGCTCCATGAGGTTAGGGACCACATCTGTTTTATTTAGCAGTACATGCAAAATAGTGGGCTGGGAGTTCCTCAGCAGGTGCTCAGCAAAAAGTAAATGAACGCATTAGTGAGATTTCATGCATTGTGTGATCTTGCAAACAGAAAATCACAACCTTTCTGAATTTAAACTTACGGGGCAAAACCCATTATTATACAGGTTCTTAGTGAAATTTTGGTGTTTAGGAAAAGGGCTGAGACTTTCTTCAGGTAGAAAGATTTTTCACCCAATATTTGCTGTGTGTTGTTTGGCCCAATCTGGCCCAGAACATAAATGATGCTGACAGAAACTGAGGTCCTGCGGGATTCTACCACAATCCTTCAGCTAATGGGATCTTGTACAGAACTCATATTTATCACTTCCTTATCAGTTCACTTGCTGGAGCCTTTTATTGGAATCTCAAGTGGATAGATAAATTGTTCTCCCAGCCTTCAGCCTCATCTAATCCACTGCTATCTTGTTCTCAAGAAAGTATCTTTCTTTTCATCTCTGTCTCTTTTTCCTTACTTTAGTGAGGCCTGAATGCTTCTGGAATCACATTCAGACAACAAATACTGGCTTCTGAGTATCTTTATGAATAGATACCAAACCTGCTCACCTCTGTGCTGTTCTCTACATGCAAAAATCAGTCCAGATGCTCAACTCACTACTGCCATTTCCACAGCAAGGCTAATACCTGTCCCTTGCCTTACAGGAAACATAGAGCAAAAGAAATACCACAGGGTGGGAGATGGGGGACAACGGGTCCTTAAGGCATTGAGTCTCTGGATCAAGCCATACCTGAAGCTAGACTTGGATGACTTCTTTAATTATATGACTCAATAAAACCTCCATTTACTTTATCCAGTTTGTGGTTGTTTTGCCACTTGCAACCGAAATAGCTTTAACATATGCAGGAAAAAGGAGATGACGGCAAGGGGAAAAAAAAAACCAAAAAGAAGAAAAAGGGATCAGAGGAAAAAGAACAATGAAAGATTTGACAAGGTTATGGGACTAGCCAGTATGCAATAAGAATACAGAACATGAATTCCAGAGTTCACTGCTCTTTTCCCTGCTACTCCCCTCCAGAAATCAGTACTGATTTTTATTTTTATAGTTACTTTGAAGCTAAACAGAATTAGCCTGCTATCAAGACCCCACAAATATAAGACATATATCTACTTACAGACTTACATTCTGTTTTGTTGTTGTTGTTGTTGTTACACGTTTAAGAATTGTTTTCATAATTAAGCTTCCCAAGGGGAATACAAATGCCACTCTTAATTTAAAGAAATACTAACTCTAAAATCAATTTGTAGAATATTTCAGTTGGATCAATGGATATAGCCTCCACTAAAACCAAATTATTCCCCACTCATGCTTCTTTATAAGTGTGTACCAACACCAATCAAGATTTTCAGGAAACATGTTACAAAGCCATTATTCCCAGAGACTGAATCAAGCAGTCAATGATCAAAACATAAGGTAAAGGGACCCCTGGGTGGCTCAGTTGGTTAAGCGTCCAACTTGAGCTCAGGTCATGATCTCACCATTTGTGAGTTTGAGCCCCATGTCCGGCTCTGTACTGATGGCTCAGAGCCTGGAGCCTGCTTCACATTCTCTCTCCCTCTCTCCCCCTCTCCCCCTCTCCCTCTCCTGCTTGTACTCTATCTCTTTCAAAAATAAATAAACATTAAAAATTTTAAAAAACATAAGGCAAAAAAGAATATTCCATCCCTGAACCCAAAGCACTTGAGTTTTATTAAACATTTATTAGAGATTTTACATAGAATATACTGCTCTGTGCCTATTTTCTTCGTCTTCCAAAGGGTTGCATAATGTTTTGTGTGCAGTGCAGAAGGAAGGCACCAGAAACCGATGTTATCTGTGTAACAGATACTGACATGCAGCTTTTTCACAGAACAGAAAGAAAGTTCTGAAGAAACCACAACTTTGCAATAGCATCAACAGTAAAGACCAAGGCCCCAACAGGACTGAAAATGTTTCTGAATGCAATGATACTCAATCTACCACACAATTACCAACTTTACTCAGCCAACAGTATGTTTCTTCAAACACTGGATATAATGATTCTACCCATAAGTCCAACTGTTGATGAAATAGTAACTAGCTAAAAACTAAAAACAAACAATTATGTGTAACCCTACTAATGGTTTCTGCCTCTAATGTTTCACACAGGTAATTCGTGGCCCACCCTTTTTCTTGCAGAACAGCTACTCTAAGACAGTTCTCTTACAGCCAAGGAACTTCCTTAGCCAGCTGAATCCAGGGTATTTCATTTTCACTTTGCACTCACTGCTTTGTCCTTACAACATGCTGCTGTGTTTTTGGTTATCTGCAAACATTTCTTGTCTTTCCTACAGAACTGCATATCCCTGGAACAGAGGTACCAAGTCTCACAGAGCTTCTAAATCTGGAACTTAGGACAACACTGTACAAAGTCTGTAACAAGTAATGTTTGTTAGAGTTCATTATATATTCTTTAAGGCTGGTAACTGATCTTTTTAAAAGATAAAACTGGTTATACATGGACTGTATTAAAACAGTGTTAAAAAATCTAAAATAATATCACTGTGAGCACGGAATGCATTTTTATTTTTATTTGTCTGAAGTTTATTTATTTATTTTGAGAAAGACAGAGAGAGCACAAGCAGGGAAGGGGCAGAGAGAGAATCCCAAGCAGGCTCTGCATGTGGTCAGCACAAAGTCTGATGCAGGGCTCAAATCCATGCAACTATGAGATCATGACCTGAGCCGAAATCAAGTCAGACACTTAACCGACAGAGTCACCCCGGAGCCCCTAGAATGCATTTTTAATTTAAGGGAGGTGTTTTATTCAGTCTGAGAATGGAGGAATTTATGATGCCTAATACCAGTCTTCAAAAGGCGTCTACCTGCCCAGTTGAGAACACTCTGTGTAAAGAAAAGTTCCAGATTCCATTCTCCTCTGCCACAGACAATTAAATGTTTTGGTTTAAAAGCTGTTTCTGGGAGTTGAGTTTATTAGCCATACTCTGATGAGGAAGGGACTGCAGAAATCACACAGCATGAGGGCATCAGTAGGGCTCTACTAACATTTTCTCGGTAGATGAGGTGTCCTGGGTCTGAGTTTCTGTTCACCTGTGTTTCTGACTGGAATCTAGTCCCTGAGCAAGTCACTTTTCCCCTCTGAGCCTCAGTCACCTCATCTTTTAAATTAAGATAAAATTCCTGGTGGCATACCTGCTTCACAGGCTGTTGGGAACATAGTAGCAACAGCACTGATGATGTTAATAATTCGATGATAATAGCTACCATTTACTAAGGCATCCCATATGCTAGCACTGTGATAAAAGTCCTATACTTCCCTTAACTCTTATGATCATCACAACAATTCTATGAAGCCAGGTACTATCATTATCTGCCTTCTACAGATGAGGTAACTAAGATCAGAGATGTTAAACAACTTGCCCAAAGTCACACACCTGGTAAAAAGTACAGCCAGGATTTGAAGCCCAGCATTCTGGTTCCAAAGCCTTAGCCCTGTGCTATTCCACCCCACACAAATCATTTAAAGCATGTGATGTGAAGCACTTTATAACTTTAATAAAAAATATATAAATTATTAATATTAATACAAATAGATGTTCATTGCAGTTATTGAAAGATGAGGTAACCATCAATTGTTTTAGTGAAAGCACATATACTTCTCTCAGTAATACCAACAATCCACTGCCAGCAAAACTAAACAAAACACAACTAGAATAGCCTTAGCACATCATCACAAAAGAAGTGCCACTGACACCATTGCAACCAGAGAATTCATTCTTCCCTGGAGTTCAAAAGGAAAAAAAAAATTCCATGCTTCATCTGACAAGAACAACAAATCCTTCTCACAGCTCTGGCAATGGAATGCCTCAGAAAGAACAGGTTCAGGAGGGCACTCCCACTGCAAACCAGTGACAAGCCAGCATGAGCCCCACAGAGGGATCCATACCATGATGTCTGTTGCCACTTGCAAGCCACACAACAGTCCCACGTGTGCCTCCAGAAAGCCACCCAGGACCAGACTAGAGCCCAAACTAGCTTTCCCAGCCTTACAAGGAGCCGGCCACTAGGGAGGCATGGAGGAGAGCTTACAACGTGGCAGGCTATTTCTGAGTTCCCCTTTCAACTTGTTTCTTCACTAAGTTACTTTGACATCACACCTGTTTCTGTTCTAGTCTGGAAGCCTCTGCAGCACGACAGATGGCAGAGTGTCTACATAACGAATGTTCTCTGAGGTCAGTCTATGGAGGTGGCAGCGGGGACCTTGGCGGGTGGGACCAGAGGGCAGCAGGGCCCCACCCCCCTGGGGGAAGGAGCACCACCATCCATCCCCCACTTTGCTGGGGAACGCTCCCCACCCCTGTGGAAGCTGGGGGTGCGTCTAAGCTCTGAATGTCCTCAGCTCTGCTCCTCCTTCTGACAGTCATATCCAGGATACCCCGCACCAGCAGCTGCAAGAGGAAGCTACAAAGGAAATCTAGAAGGGGACTGAGAAATCGTAAAAACAGAACAAACCCTCATCGCATTGAAAACTTCAAACTCCATTCTAGGTAAACTTCCAATTTCACTCTCTTAAACTTAACTTGAGATTTAACTCCCTGAAGTCTAAGCTTTCTAACTCTCAAATCTCAACTTCTATGCTTCTTAAATCTATCTTAAAGTCAAACTTAGTCTTTTGAAGAGGGAAGTAAAATTTAACAGCTGAATGGAATGAGTTCCTATGAATGTCCAGCCTGGTTTTAAGGTCATGCCTGGTCCTTAGAAGTTGAAGAAATCCTCACTTCCTGTTTATGCAAATTTAACATCAGAATAAGGATCTATCTTGGCTGAGCTATGGAGGAAATATTTTCTCAATCACTTTACTGTCCATTTATTAAAGAATCCGTGATGCACAGGATGAATAACATTCTGCTTCTTAAAGGAACAAACACCTGTTTCAGGGGCACACGCTTTGCAGACATCTTGTGTGTCTGGAGGTGATACACACTGCTCCCCTTCCCCCTCAAGGACAGCTGGTAGACCTCACTGCCTGCAGCATGAAAGAACTAGCTCTGCACATTCGGTTCCGTTTGAGAGACCAGAGTGCTTCCATTAATAAGAATTCTGGGCCCATTAACAGGATGACACAAGCGGCTGGAAGTAAACTGGAATCCACTTCAACTCCTCTCTATGGGTGTCTCTCTTGATATTCCCATCTGCACTGCTTGACGCAAGGGTGATGGAGATTAAGATGAGAGAAGATGCTCTCTTTGACGGTAGGCACTACACATCTGCCTCATTCTTTGCTGTCATCACAGAAGCTAGAACAGAGGCCGGCAAACAGTCAGGTCTCAAAAAATCACTAGCAAATAAAAAATACAGTGTGCCAAGCACTGTGTGGAGAGTTTCCCAATTTGTGACTTTATGTGATACTCATAAAAATCCTATGCAAGAGGGAGTGCTCTTATTCCAATTTCACAGACAAGGAAACAAAACCACTTGCCTAACACCATACAACTAAGAGTAGATAGAGCCAGTCTTTGAATCCTCAGACCAAATACTTCTTCTGAGTGAGAGACCTATTTTATAAGGTAAATCTCTCAAATAGGGAGAACATAGCTCATTGTGACCTGCCTCATGATTTACCCCATCCACCTACACTAGTAATACTAACTGCCACTGAATATAGGTGGAAGACAGCAATTCAGGTAAGGCCAGGGGAGCAATCCACACGGTGTCATGGGGCCAGCAGACCCCTGAAAGCAAACACAATATTTTGTGCATATACCTGAGTTTTTCCATAGAAAAAGTCTATAGCTTTCAGACTTCAAAGATTCCATGATCCTTCCAACTCCCAGAATTTAATGAGTTAGCTGCCTTTCACTAAATTATGCTTCTAATTGTCACCCCAAAGAGTCAAAGCATTCTGGGTGATTTTTATATGCCTGCTTGAGGGAAAATAATTAGCATGAAAGCTTGGTGAGGATTAGACATGAGAACAGTCAGTCTCTGGAAAACACCCTTGGTGTGGAAAGAGCCCCCACAGATCACTGCTTAATTAAGAATATTAGCTCAGATTTCATTCCAGTGCTAGCATTTGTCCACCGAGAGAACAAAGAGCATCTCTATCAATTTACCTCCCAGTTGGTCTTGAGGGTACTGACATCACAGGATCCCGTATCACTGACCAGATTCCATGGTCTTCAAAATATGAAAAGGCACCAGCAAAACCCACCATCCAGCTGTGTCCCTGTCAACAAGATTTTTCTAACCATTTAATTTTTGACAATCTTCATCTGCAGCATGGACACCCAGGCCGGAGGCTCTATACCATCCTCATGTCCAACAAACACTTAGTGAGAGCCTACTATGTGCCAAGAACTGCATAAAACTCTTGCTCCTGTGCCCTCTGGAGGCCTCTGTGTGATTCTCAGCAACATGTTTAAAATAGAACAATCAGCAGAGAACACCCAGATGTGGGGACAAGTGTGACAAAGGAGTAAAAACCAGGTCATGTACACAGTTAAAGGCAATGATGATTCTGTAGAAGGACAAGAGCACATCTTCCAACTCCTATACGGTTTTTGAGAAGGAGAGGAAATACAGAATTAAACCAGACTACCCAGACTCCAAAGAGAAAAGGAAAAGAACAAAGATTCCAGTCTTGTGACTGCTGGTTCACAGGAAAAGATAAGGTGGAAAAGGAAGAAGAAGAGAAAAAATGAAAAAGGAAAAATACATTTTTCTAACTGAAGTCATCTAAAAATGGAATAAGATAGCTGGTAAAAAGTAAGCTAGCCATCACTGGAAGGACTTTACGTGGATTTATACAATGGATGAAGGTAAAGCTGAAACTATAACACATGAAAGATGGGTTAGTACAAGATGATTGTACCAAAATATAAAGAAACAAAGTTAGTCAGTGTGCGACCCTTCAAAAATAGTACGTGGATTATGCTGTTTGCAGAGAAGAACGTGATGTTCACAACTCAACGCCAATTATATGCTTACCGTGTCTTATTAATGTAATGACCTTGGGAGTTGACTCCTCGTCTTCCTTAACCTGATGAGTGTGCTGAATATAATCAATTAGGTTTGTAATTAAAATTACAATTTATTCAACACATTTCCCCCACCTTCTCTTGCTAAGGCTCAAGAAACCATTGGGTGATCAGTACGGGCCCTCTGCTATAGGCATCATGCTTGCTCCCTCTCTCTCTCTCTGTTTGTCTCTCTCTCTCCCTCCCTCTCTCCCAGCATTTCTATTATGGGTAATTTATTAAACCTTAAATTTCTTTCCTATTTGTAAGTTTCAGCAAAATTTAGTCAGGTTTCAACACGGAGTGTCAAGGGATAATTAGGACAGTTAGCAGTAATTTATCATTTCTCAGCTGGGTTTTCGAGCTTTTGCTGACTGCCGGTAGAAATCCGTTAGCCAGCTCTACCCAGATCACTATGAAATCTCCTTTATCTTTGTGCAAATTGCTTTTCTATTTTCCTGAAGTGAGCTGCAAGATGAGCCAATCCATTCCTGAAAACCTAGCCACTGGTGTGCCTGTCATCAGCATGAGGCAGAGCCCAGGGCTTCAGATGGATGATTACAGTGGCTAATGGATGATAGGGTGCTACAGGCTGCTCCCTCCCAACCTGCTGTGGATTAGAAATTTAAACCGGGAAGTCCGACATCCCATTAGATCTTCAGAAAATATGCAAAGGAATCCATGAACATGCCAATATACATGTTACAGGGCAAATCCTGCCTAGCAGCCCACCAAAGATGAAAAGCCGGGAGAAGGCAGGGACAACAGTTCTGCACTACTTCTGTGTAAGAAGAGGATGTTATTAAGCCTGAACCAAAAAAGGGAGGACCTCCTGTTTTTGAGAGAGGCTCATTTACTAGATGGTGAAAAATGAATGCTCTGGGTAATTTCATTCTGAATTGATTTATTTCTAAATGGGGGGAAATTGACACTTGGTGAAGAGCATAAAAAGCACGTTTCTGGGAAGAGCCAGCTAGTCTCAGGTATAATGCAATTATCTGAACACAGGAAATAAGAACACAGAAGGCAGGGTAGAAGGTCACCCAGGAAAGTCATTCCCCACAATGAACACTTTCCTTTCCCCCTTGTGACAGACGCTCAGAAAAGTATAAACTGACCCATATTTCCAGTTTATTTCTGGTGCCTAGCCTAACCTAATCAAAGTTCGCTTTTTAGAAATCCAACAGTTATTCTCAATTAGATTGCACAGCAAATTAAATCATAAATTTCTCTATCCTGGCCCTGGTTTGTCACATTCCTAAAATACAACTTTGCTCCCTCTGGCATTTTATTTAAATCTCTGAGGCCAGGCCCCAAGGAAAGTTATAGATTTGATAATTTGCTAATGTGGCCACAGTAATTGTTTGAACTATATTTATGATTTTATTGGATCTTACAACAATCAATAATAATCCATTGATGTCCCTGACTCGGGTTTTCTCACAGTCGACAAATGGGGCAGTGGATTCATTTTTAATGTACCCAACTCCCTCCCTAAGAGAGTCTTGCATATATTAATAAAGGCCAAGAAATGAATGGCATCGGTGAACATATCTTACCCTGAAGAATTAGCTGCAGGATAAGATTTAATGTTAAAAAATAAGGGGAAGAATAGACTAACAGGACCCATTTTGTACAGCACGACCATCATTAAAGTTAATGGAATTACCTTGTGGTCATGCACCAAAGGGAGCCTATTGGAAGTTAAGCTTTTCTAGGGCCATTGATTCTCAAACTTTCACTCAAGGATTCCCATTGGCATGTGATGAGTATTGCAGATATGCAGAAGCACTTAATGCAAACTGCCAGTTAAGCATATTAAGGAGTAACAATAACTGAATATTTTAGAGCAGATGATCTAGTTGAGGATGTTTTCCACTGGAGGTAGCAGGAACTTCAACTTTAATGGATCAGCTAACCAAAAAGTCTGGAGGTGGTGCAGACTTCAGGACTGGTTAATTCAGCAACCTGGTAATGTCACCCAGGGTCCAACTTCTGTCTCTGCCACTACACACTCAGTATCTGCTTCACTCTATAGCAGAATGACCCATGAATCCTAAGATAGTTGTTGCAACTGTCAGGGTTACTGCTTCCTTATTCATATCCCTACCCACAGACAATGGATACAAGTTCTCCATGAGGCTGGGAACAACCATCCCTAAAGCGAATGGAATCCTTAGGTGGCTTAGGTCAGGGTTAACTAAACTCATAAGTTGGCAGAGAGAAATGGCTTAGGGCAGGGATGAGGAAACTACAGCCTTTGGAACAAATCTGGCCCATGGCCTGTTTTTTTAAATAAAGTTTTATTGGAATACAGCCACATTTATTTGTGCAAATTTATTTACATATTTTCTTTGGCGGCTTTCATGCTGCAAAGGCAAGGGTATTGTGACACCTGGCCCCAAAAGCCTAAAATGCTTACTCTCTGGACATGTATGATAAAGTTTGCTGGCTCCTGAATTACACCAAACAGGGTTCACACCTGTAGCTAGATGTGAATCCAATATTCAGATGGATTAAAACACACCCTGACTTCTTAACTGCTAAATAATGGAGGAATAAAGAAAACAAGCCAGGAAGACAACCATAGTGCTCAAGATAGATATGAGACAAAATTATTCAAGTTCTGGAAAACTGGACTTAGAAACTTAAAAGCCAAATTAATTAAGGTGACCCATCACATGTGGCACACATGAAATACCCTCTGCCCTTGGAATATAATCCAAACACTGAACACATTAAAAATTGAATTACAACCCCTTACCAGGGTGTACAAGGCCTGGCATAACTGGTTTCTTGTTCACATCTCTCTGCCCCCAAATTCCTGCCCCCAAGGACTTCAATCATCTCCTAGAACGTCCCAAGCTCATTACTTCTATCTCTTTCTGCCCAGAATGCTCTTTCTTCCACAGCTCTCCATCCGGATAGACGCTTATCATTTCTCAGGTCTCAGTTTACCTCTCCAGGAGAACTTTGCTGGCCACTCCACCGCCTTTCCTCTCTCCATGTTCTTCCTTTCACAGCACCATGGTACTGCCTTTTTAATACTGCTCAAAGCTTGCAATTATTTTATGCATTCATTGGGTGTAGAGAAGTCGGACAAGTAGGGTGAGGGCTGTTCCTTGGCTGCTTGTTCTTCCATGGCTCCCCAGTGCCTGGCAGCACCTAAGTATAGTAGGTGCTCAATAAACCCTTCTTGGGAGAGGGATTCATAGGCACTACAAAATTCCCACAACCTCTCAGTCTTCTTCTACTCTAGCACTTATTTCAGAGACTGCCTTTAAAGATAGGGACTATGCCTCACTCTTCCTTGTCTGCCAGGGCCTGTGACAATACCTGGAACATAGTAGACACTGGAAGAATAAATTAAAATAACAACAGAATGTTAGATAATAAAACATGAGCAGACAGAATGCTCACTCCTTGGGAGTTAGGAACAGGATACCTTTGGTAGTGAGGAGATGTTCATTGTCAACCACAGATTGGAGCTGTATAAAACTAGAAGTGTTTCCTTCAGTGTGCACTGGGTTTCCAGAGAGAGAGAGGAAGATGACAGACCAATTTAAAGGCTACTGACAGGGATCATTTGCACAACAGGTGATGACACCATGTGCCTTCCAAGGTCATTTGCCCTTCTGGGATTCTCTGAGTTATCCAGGCTCTGAGTTTCTTCCTCGAGGGTGACTCTCATCTCTGGTCATCTGATGGCAGAGCTGAGCTTGGAATCATATTTACTCCTTCCATGGATGAATCGTTTTGTCAAAATTATACTGCTAGAACCTGATTACATCTAGGAATTTATACCATTTACAACCAACAGATGAATTGAAACAAATAAAAGGCCCTGCTGGGTTGTTTATCACAGTCCCGGTATACAAAGCACGGTAAGAAAACATTTTTCAGGTAACAAGTACTGATATATAGACCCTATGGTGGGACATTTGGATGTGAACATTAGGATAAATGGATTTCACCACGAAGTAAAAGAGTATTTGGTGAGTTCACATTGTTCATTCAACAATGTTTATTCTTCTAAACCACTTTGGGCAAGATCAACAACCTAAACAACTTCATGTTGACTTTTCATGTAACATCAGGAACAAGAGAGGCTTATTTAAGAGAATAAGCTACCAGGGAAAGAAAGGAGAGTTTTCGTTACCAGCACCCCAAAGTATCATCTGTATGTAGAATGAGCCCAGAGGGATTCCAGACCATCAGTTTTGTCTCTTCCCCCTGAGGTTTGGGATTAATATGACTCAGGAGGCTTCCAGAGATGTACACCTCAATTTTCCTGATCTTGGGAGATGAACAGCCTCTCTAGAAAGGGAATCCTCTAGGAGACCGCAGGTGTAGTACTGATGCCTCGCGGCATGTGAAGATTTCAAAATTATCCTTTCCCAGCACTAACATAATTCATACTGAGGGAGGGGGCAGAAATTTTCACTGTGTTTAGCCCAAGGGCCATTACAGATTCTCACCAACCCAGAATTTTTCACTTAAATGTCATTAGGAAGGTCATTATTCTAATTCTTCCATTTCTGGAGCTCTGCAGGCTGCCATGTCCATTATTCATTAACCTGGTTTGCATTTGACCCAGACTTAGTCATCAAATCCTTACTATTCCAGCTGCTTTTGTATCTTAAGAATTAATTTACTGATGGTTTCAGCATAAAAGGCAAAGAGGAGCCCCTTCAAGGGACTGAATGATTTAGGATGGATATGGCAGCAAGAATCAAGCCTAGGCCACTTTGACCAAGAATCAAAATGTATTTATAGAAATATGTTAAGGGGTGCCTGGTGGCTCAGTTGGTTCAGTGTCCAACTCTTGATTTTGGCTCAGGTTATGATCTCACAATTTGTGAGTTTGAGCCCCATATTAGGCTCCATGCTGACAGCACAGAGCCTGCTTGGGATCCTCTCTCTACCTCTCTCATGCTTGTGCATGCACGCTCTCTCTCTCTCAAAATAATAAATTAAAAAAAAAAACTTAAAAAAAAGAAATATATGAAAACAGCTGTTCCTAAATCTGGGCAACATCAAAATCAACTGCGGGCTTTTCAGAAATCTATATTATGGGCCCCATTATCAGAGAATTGAACATAGGTGTGAGAATCAGTTATTTGCTAAAGATAATAAAGGAATAAGAATGAATTATAATAGTCATTTATTGATGGAAGACCTTCAGTGGGACCCCTGTGAAATAAAAAGTATAGACAAAGCTGTATATTTCTTTTGAAAATACATTTAAAATATCAGTGATATTACAAAATATAAATAATGTGTTGAACAAATGGGTACACATTACCCATCTTAAAAATAAAAGAGATCTATGGAGTTGAAGGCTACTGGATACCTGTGACACCCCACGGTGCGCTCCTTCTCCTTAATGTTTCCACGTGAGGGAATCCCAACCCTCTTTGTGTCCATATCTCTAAGCAATATTACCCATCTGCATTTTTACAGTTAAGATACATAGCCTATAAGTAATCTGCCTCTGTATTTTGTTATTTCTGCTGTTAATAATTCCTGAAATAGAAGTTTGTAATATCATCTGTATCTGATTCAGCTACAATGTCCAGTTTCAACCAAACCACACATTATTTAATGGACATTCACCCCTCAGTCTACATTTAAGGTGTGTGTGGTTTATGACAAATGGCTCATCTACTGAGACTGACATGAACACTTACATTTCATCAAAACTGAATCCTCATCACATGATTAGGCTGAGTTTATTTTGCCTTTTCTCTCATTCCCCCCTGCCGCCTTGATTTTTGTTTGTTTGTTTGTTCAAATGTTGGCCAAGCTAATTATTTACATGCCACAGGTTGAAAACTTTAAACCTACAATGATCTAATTAAATGGAATTAGAGAATTATACACGTTATTTCCCAGGCTAGAAACATACAGAGCAAAATACCAAGAGAGAAATTCCTTCAGTGATTACTTACTGAGCACCTACTATTCCACACTAAAATGACAACAGTGAGTGACAGCCCTTACTGCATCAACAGAGTTAAGAAAGTGACTCTGAATAATGACACCTTACATTTATGTAGCATTTTAGGGTCTACAGAGCACTTTGCTTTTCACAGGATATTTCACTTGACAGTGATTAAATAAAACCCCCAAACTGAACATCAGGTGTAAAAGACAGTCTACGGAGATCTATAAAACATTGACATTAAGAGTGTATCTGCCTCATTTCTGTGCTACGTATCCCAAAATAAATTTAACAGCCAAATATCCACTTTGCTTATGTCAGGGCCTCCAATTAGTAAAGAAATTTGTTTGGTAGCACTAATGAAAAATTAAACACCTAAAACATATAATTCTGCTATAAACTGGCATACAGTAATAAAACAGCATTTAGTTTAGTTGACCTTTACCTGTATAATAAAGTTAAACAGAGAGAATCCTGTGGGTATTTTTAGGGAGAAACCAATATTATTCTAATCAGAGAAAAATAATGCAAATTAATTTGTGTTATGGGTGGAAATATATTTACAAAACCTCTCCTTGTGCATCTTCCCCTGTGCTTATTGGGTGCAAGGTGCTTTTAGGAACAGGTGGCTGCATGATATAATGGAGAGGGGCTCTCAGACAGGCCTGGGTTTGAATCTTTGCTCTACTACCTGCCAGTCATGTATGGTGTGATTTGTTACTCTACCTCTATAAACCTCGGTTTCCTCACATGTCAAATATCAATGCCTACTTTTGAGGGTTATGAGGATTCAGTGAAAATTATAAAACTAGAACAAACATTTATTCAGATGTATTGCATGCCAAGTACTGTTTTGAAAACATTTACATGCAGTAAGCCATTTAGTCTTTGCAACACCCCTAGGAGGAAGGGTATCACTGAGGCCCTCGTGTTATCAATTTATAAATGGATGGTGGGGCTAGGAAAGGTTAACTTTTGCTGGGTCATACACCTGGTAGGTGACAGTTCTGGGACTGAAACCAGGTCATCTGTCTCTCCATCAGTATGTTGGAATGCTGATGCCATTTTCCCTCTATCCTCACTCCATTTCCAGAATCCCTCAACCCATCCACCGAAGTTGCCTGTGACAGTGAAAGGACAGAGAAAATAAAAAACACATAGTAACCAGAAAACACCTGGTTAATTAACGCCTGGTTAATTTTTCTTTCAGTGTTTTTTCATGACATCATGCAAATCAAAATCGATCATTTCGAAATAAATACACACACACACATGCACAATGATTTGATACCTACTTAGAAGAAGGCTTGAGGCTTAGTAGAAGAGAGGAACTTTCCCATAGGAGACAGGCAGGCTCATGGTCCCTTTTCCTGCCGACAGACCCAGGGACCAGAAGTTTTGTCCCCAAGTCCCCAGAAGGATAACAAACTCATCCCGACCTGAACACTGAAATTGTTTTTGGTTTGCCAAATTCAGGCAAATGGGATTCATTCTGAGAAAAGAGATATAAATTGTAAGCCAATTCCACAAGAGAAAAGCTACCACATCCTTAAAATACTAATTTTTCAGGCAGTAAATGCAGGCATTAGGCATAAACATAGGCAAGGCACTTTCTATCATGGCTTTAAGCAAAGGATAAAAGTTCTCCGGCAAATTACAACTCTTGTGAAATTTCTTTCATTATGAAAATAATAAATAACAGTCAAGAAAAATCATTTTTACTCTCAAAATGTCACTTTCTCCATTCGGTGCACACCAAATTTTAGGAATTCATTTGGGTTGAAAGCAAGGAGCTCTGTTGAAAGTCCTCCATATCTTCTCATCACTTCTTTGCTAAGTTGTGCACTGGAATAAGGTGTGCATGGGAATCACCTAGTGTCTGTTAAAATGCAGAGTCCTGGGTCCCACACCGGACCTACTGAATCAGCATAGGGGGCAGGCAGGTTTCTATTTTGTGAAAACCTATTTCAAGTAACTGTGAAGTATACTGTCGGTTTAGAACCATGACTTACCCATTACCATAGGAGTAGAGCAGCGGATAAAAAAATATATCAGGGTAGAGATTTTTCCCCCCAATTATTAAGGTGGATTTCTGAATGTTCAACTGGTCACTTTTGTAATAAATTCAAAGTCAGTATTCAAACAGCACAAGTCTTCTTACCAGAAGAAAGCTTTCTCAAGAGTTTAAGCAAAATGGCAAAAGTCAACAGTGACAATTCAGTGTATAACTGTGAACTCATCAGGGCCGCAATCTCAATGCCAAGTATATTCCCCTAAAGCCCAGTCTTTGCCTATGTTACAAAAGAAACATAAGAAAACTGAGGGTAAGATTAATATTAAGAGACATGAACAAGGTCCCAGGGATAGTGGGCTAGGCTCTCTATTCATGTTGGTTTCTCCTCATCATCACTCAATACAATAGACAGGGTTCCCTCCATTTTAAAACTGAAGATGAAATAAAAATAATTTTTAGAAAATTTTTAAAAAGTGGGGGGTACCTGGGTGGCTCAGCTGGTTGAGCGTCTGACTTTGGCTCTGGATGATCTCGCGGTTCACAAGTTTGAGCCCTATGTCAGGCTCAGTGCTGACAGCTCAGAGCCTGGAGCCTGCTTCAAATTCTGTGTCTCCCTCTCTCTCTGCCCCTCCCCTGCTCATGTTCTGTCTCTGTCTCTCTCTAAAAAATTTTTTTAAAAATTAAAATTTTTTAAAAAAAGAAAGAAAAGTGAAGACGAAGACGTTCAGAGATGCTAAGAGTCTTGCCCAAGTCAAACAGTAAAATAATAGACCTAATATTCCCATGGAACCTCTGATTGATGCCAAAGTGCATTAACTACTGAACTTCATGAAGAGCTACAATATCCTCTATGTTCATGAATTGAAATGATTACCAAATCTCTACGTGGAAAATCTCTTCTAGGACCATAGAGACCCTTCAGTGAATGGAACAGTTGTTTTTATCTTTATTTTAATTTTTAAATCACACTTTTTCAAAGAATTCCTTTTCTTGTTCTTTCTTAAGCAATCTGAAAAGTAATTGCTAATATATCAATAGTTATTAAGATACTTCCCACTGCCTTAATATTATAAAATGAACTATCTAAGTAGGGGATTCAATTCCATAACCACAAAAAAGGATAAACAAGCACATTCTATAAATAGTTCTTATGAGATTCCAGATTGTCTGCCTGCCATAAATTTCTCTCTTTAATATACCTAAAACACCCTCCCACCCAAAGATGCACATATTAATTTCTCTAAAAGGTAGCTCACATTAAACTTACTATGGAGCATCCCTTTTAAAAGACCGAGCACTGCCTTTAATGATTTGGCTAGTTGAAATTACATTTTGGAATATGGTTTGGCAACCTGATGAGTGGAAATTCTGGTCTTTGTCAGTGATGCCTGAGATATAGGAGATTCTTGACAAAAATCCCAGGAAACTCAGACAGAGCCCTGACCACACACTGAAATACAAGTACATATCATCTGCTGCTTCAAGTTCATTCACATTAGAAACTTACGAGTAGATTTGTTCTCTCAAGCAAAGACCCATTATCTTCCCCATTCTTTTCCCCGGGCCACCCAAAAGAGCCATCGTAGACAGTGGCAAAATGCAAGTCCTCAAAACAGCTTACATTCTTGAGGGACTAAGGAAACATAGGTACAGAAACAAAAATAACCACACAAATTAAAAAAACAGTGAAGAATGCCTTGAAGGAAATCAAATAAGGCAACAAGATAGGGAATAAAGGCTTTATTGAGCAGAGCCACTTCAGATGGGTGATGGGGGTCAGAAAAGACTAACAATACAGCAACATATGGCTGTACCTGTATATACATGTATATGTATATACAGTGATATGTATATACATGTATATGTATATTGCAATACATGCCTAAAACCAGAAAAAAAAGAGGTTGTTTCTCAAGACTGCAGGACATTCAAATCATTGCAATGATCACTGGGTAAATAGCAGCACTCTACTACTTTTAAATTCAAAAGGAGACTGAATAATCAACTGAAACGTAAGAGGTGACTTTTTACTTCCATATTTCCCCTTCCTGCTATGAATCACTTACTGAGTAAGCAAGCCCACCCTTGTTCTTTGCAAAGCAGAATTTAAAGCCCCTGAAACAAACAAACAAAAAACCCTAAAGTGGCACCACGTTCAAGTGTCTAGCTCAGTGGTACACCTTCACTAACAATAGCAACAGTTGCTTCAGGGGAAGAGATCATTACTGGGCTTATTGTTATTACCACCCGGCATGAGACACAAATGGTTTCGAACCCAGACATTGGGCAGAATACCAAGAGTCAGACACACAGGCAAAGACGAAGCCAAAAGTCACTGCGCTTTCTGCAGCAGGCTGTCAAATGCTACCCTGAAATGCACAACTGTGTGAATTTCAAAACATGAAATGTTCAGTCTTGAACTGCAGTTTTCTGAACCAGACAGCTGAATATTGAAGGTGCTGCCTTGCTCCCTGGAGGGGCTGGCTTTTATATGGCTGGTTTCCACACGGCAGGGGTATGTGGCCATTACCAGCTATTTTATCAGCATAAAATAACAAGACTGAGGAACAGCCACACTCTGAAAAGACTTATATTATGTGCTGGTTCACAATGAAGATTCCCAAGCCCAAACCACAAAGATTCTAAATCAATTGATTTAGCATAAGAACTAAGAGTCCACTTCTTTGTGGTTTAACTAACACCAAAATTAATTTTTATGCAGGTAGTATAAGGATTGCACTTGGAAAAACATAGATTGGACAACATCACATATGCAAAGTTGGCCTAAAAGGACAGTTTTCACAACTGTGTCATACACACACTCACATACACCTATGTGTCATACACATAGGTTTTCATATGCATGTGCATGGTTGTTCTCTTTTAGCCATTTTATCATCTACAAAGGATTTAAGATGCAGCCCCCCCCCCTGCCAAATTCATATTGGGGGAATTCTGTGATTAGGCTGGAAACAGCTGAAAGATGTCCAAAGCAATACAATCTACTGATTAAAAAATATAGAATTGTTAAAAAATATTAACTTATACTAAGTAACAATGGTGATGGTGATAATAATCACATTCAACAATTCATATATAAGTCCTATAGGCCAAGAATTACTCCATCATCCTCACCAATGAAGCTGACAAAACCGTGAACATTTTTTGGTTGGATAACTGGGGACATCAAAAAAGTAGTCACTGTTAAAATCAGAAAGTCCTTAGCCAGGGTGCGCAGTTCTGCTAGACTTGGTGTCTGGTGACTTTTTTTTTTCTTTTACTGTGTTTTATTACTATTCTTAATTGAGATACAATTCAAATACCATAACATTTTCCATGTTAAAATATACATTTCAGTAGGTTTTAGAATATTCATAATGCAGCATGAACATCACCACTATCTAATTCCACAACATTTTTATCACCCTAAAAAAGAAACCCTTACCCCTTAGCTGTCCCATGCCCTCCTTTCATCAGCTGCTGGAAGCCACTTATCTACTTATTGTCTCTATTCAACGCCTGCTTATATAGAACATAATTTTAATCCTTCATTTAGAACCAAAATGAAATTGTGAGATTATATTACCTATATATACATATAAGCTTTAAATGTGTTTAATATGTACCTATTATCAATCTGTGCATTTCATTTGATCTAGTTTGTACATGCTCCCCTGTTATTAGCTGTGTTCCTACAGACATACTTCCATATTTGAACGAATTCCATCAGATAGTGCGTTCAGTACCTAAATCTGGTGTTGTCAGGATTGACAATTACATACTGAGTTTAAAAAAAAAAAACAAAAAACTAGCAACCAGATTTAAACTTTGTGCTTTGTAGTTCATGAAACAATTTCAGGGGACGCCTGGGTGGCTCAGTCGGTTAAGCTTCTGACTCTTGATTTTGGCTCATGTCATTATCTCACAGTTTGTGAGACCAAGCCCTGTATCAGGCTCTGCACTGAGCATGGAAATTGTTTAAGATTCTCTCTCTCCCTCTCCCTCTGCCCCTCCCCTGCTCATGCTCTCTCTCTTAAAAACAAAGAAAAGAAAAGAAAAGAAAAGAAAAGAAAAGAAAAGGAAAGAAAAAAGAAAATAAGGAAGGAAGAATGAATTTCAAAAAGAAGCTACTCATTATACTCTTTTTGGTGTCTACATATTTAGAAGCCTGGCATGGGGGGTGGACAGTGGGGTGGAAGAAAGAGGCGAGTCCCCTCTGTCCCTATTACATCATGTGTCTGGAGCAATCAGGAGGACAGCTCCTTTTTATCGTAAGGAATTTGGTGGCAGTCCCTATAGAACATTTGCTCCTTAGGAGGACTTCCCAAAGTACTTTTAAAAGTCCCACAGTAGCTATGTTAAACAGTAAAGCCATATGCAAACTAATACCAAAAAGAGACTGTGTTTTTTTGGTGCTGTTTTGTGCCAAGCATTACCTTGTCTGTTCATAGCCAGTCTCGCAGTCATAAAACCTTATTTTGCAAAGTATAACATTAGCACCCCAGTTCAACTTCCCTCTGATTTCTAGCACTGAAAAAAATAGCCATTTCTGTGATTTGGGCATAGGACCTAACTGCAGAGGAATTTGCATTTGTATGAAGGGGGCTGAAACCCAGCCTCAGCATCAGCCAAAGTTTTATTCTTTTATTTTACTTTACTAGGAAAGTAGAGAGTATCCTAATAAATCCTCCTTTCCTCTTTTAGCACACTTAAAAACCCATCTTCGAGCTCCACTGACTCCATTAGGTTAGAAATTTAGCATTAAGTACAAAGGGAGGAAAAGTATAGGTGTGTGGGTGGAGAGAAGGAGAGAAGGAGAAAAGAGCTAGCACATGGAGAACAACTCGCTTAGCCTGTCGCTCAAGAATGAGGAGGCTGTGTGAAGAACCAGAAGGCCTGTCAAAGATATCTCAGCTTCAAATGGGACCTGCCAGTCCACACAGGGCTCACATGCTGTTTCTGAGATACTACCTCACTTGAATCCTTTTGACTTCAGTTTCTGTTTTAGGACTTCTTGATTTAGCTTCTGTTTTAGCATTTACACAAGAATAATTTTACAACAAAAGGTAAATGTCTTGTAAACTAATGGGAAACATATTGCTTGGCATAGTTTATAATGTCAGGATTTATGGCTCTAACACTGAGGGTCTCTCTGACCTCAAAGATAACATAATGAACCAGCAATGTGCTGCAAATGGCTCAGTGTGATTTTTATTAGTTCTCATAATTGCCCCTTATTAATTTGTATGCACGTAATAAGCACTCACCTTCACAGTCTGCCCGGCTTCAGGGCCATCCTAGAAGTAGGAGAAAAAAAATAGATAAATAACAGAGGTGATAACAGATAGATGGTATCTCCTGCTTATTCAGAAATACCTCCCGTTAATAATTTAGATCCAATTTCATTGTGTGTTAATTTATAGTATTCTCATGGGAACCATTCACTTCAAATGTGTGGGACCAGACAGTTCTCCATTTCCGCCTGAGAGTAAGTGAGAAGTTATGTATAAAAATGGTATAAATTATCCAGGGAGCCAACCCTCTTGCTACTTTTCATGCTCTTTGCTCTTGGCTATGGCTTTAATTGCATTAAAGGAAGGTTGGAAATGTTTGAGGAGGTAAATTATTGCACCTTTTGATTATCTTTAAATCAGAGGTAGTTTAATTAATGTCTGGTTCCTATAAGTCTCTACTCAAAAAAAAAAATTTCTGTAAACATAATCCATTAAGTAGGAATATGGGCTGTCTTATATGGGAAGACCACCCAAGAGTGGGCTCTCTCTGGCTGTCCTGACCTTAGAGGGAAAAAGTAGGAGCATTCACTGTAGTTGGGCCCTTTTCCCATTCCTGGTTCCTTCTCTCAGATTTTCAAAACCAACAAAACCATTTGTTTAGCTGAAAATGAGCTGATTTGCCCAGACATCAGTCACAAGACAAAGCAAAAGCAAGTGCTCAGTTGGTTTGAGATACTAGAACAGGCAATGTCTATGACGGAAAATTATAGAATTGAATTAGAACTTTGCAACTTTTAGCAAGTCTTTCTATCTCTGTGGCCCAGACCAATGGGTAAGAATGTTTGTCCCGCTGTGGCCAGAATTGTGTATAAATGGCTTTCAAACTTGAAGTCACAGTCCATTAGTGGGTCATGAAGTCAGCTTAATGGGTTGTGATCAGCACTAAAACCAAATCAGATAATACAACAAAAACTATTAGAGTACACAGGATGGGTAAATGTTGTTTTGTAAAACTTGGGTTTCCTTTATCTACGTATGTATCCATGAGGTGCGAGGTTCACTTGACTGTGGAATAAACACCATACTCTGGTTTAAAGTTTGAAAAGTTTTGTAGACACTGCATATACAAAAGTACTCCAAGTGCTATGCACAAGTCAGTTCCTTTGTTTATGGAATTCACTTTTGAGTAAATCACATTAGATAACTACTAGCACTGGCCATTTTCAGTGAAGGTGAATTTTTTTCTAGTATTTCCTTTAACACTGACAGTTGCCTTCAGCTACTCTCTGGAAACATGATTTGTAGCATAAGCTTGATAAACCCACCCTGAGCTTAATTGCTTGCACAAAAGTGACTCAAACACACATACAGACACACACATACACACACACACCATATTTCAGAGGGAAGTTTACTCTCAACACAGACATGACAGCAAAAACTTTGTAAAGAAGCATTTAGGAGCATTTTTAGTCAAAGCCTTTCATAACTTGAAAACAGTGGTCTTCTCTATCTGTTTCTTTGAAAGTCTATGGCTGGAAGGCAAAGAGGGTAGTTGAAGGATGGTAAATATTCTGTGTAACTAAAGCATTGAGGGCAAGGTCTCACATTACAGAACCAGCCAATTCTTTCCAAAGGGTTACTGCAGAGTCATCCAATGTCAAGGCCACTAAGGACTTTAATTATGTATTGATACCCCTAGCTCTTCCCATGGGGGATCTGAAAGGGCATAGGACATGTTCTATTGATTTGCTCAATTCCCATAGCTGATGACTCACCATAGACTTCCTTCTACACTTGGCTCAGCCTGTGCCTAAAGATCTCCAGTGACTGGGGTATGTCATCTCTTTCCTGGGAAGCAGGCCACACAGAATACTTGATACAGCATCATACCAATCCATAATCAATCACTGCAGATTGAGTTAAAGAGAAAAAGGAGCCCTCTGAGGGCAAGGTCCCAACCAACTTGCATCTCTCTACTACACTGACGTAGAGGAGGGCTAAGTCCATGCACTGCTCAAAATATAATTGCCCTGGAATGAACATGAGCTGTCCAGCCCCAGTTCCAGTAGAAGATCTGAAATGCCTGAATGCCCATTAAATCACTTGTCTGTTACTCTCATTTGTTTTGTAAACAATGCTGCAGACAGTGCCTCGGCTGATATTCTACAGTCCACCTTGGGACAATGGATACGAGGGTGGTCCTGGATTACATCTTTTTCTGCTATTATTTAAGACATGAACAATGACAGCTGCCTTACCAGTGAGACGGCAGCTTAAAAGAGAGAGAGCTCAATGCCAGGATTTGAAAAGGAAGAAAAACAATTTCTGAGCTACTTAGACACTCACCTGGATGGAAAATGTGAGAGAAGTCCCCTGGAAATGCTTCTCCACCACCATCCCGACTCTCTGGGTTGCCTGGAACAAATCTGCCACTTCATCTGGACGCAGGTCTCGGAAGCGCTCCACTGGCCGAAGGGGACACACGAGGACATCTGCAGTGAGTTCTGTTAAGGCACACTTTGCTTGCTTTGGGTAGGATTTTTACCAACAAGTTTATACCCACAGTATTGAATCCCCTTGGCCCAGGGCCTGAACTCTCAAAGACTAAGGAATAAAAGAACAAATATTTACCAACCACCAAACTCCAAGAAGTTCAAAAAGGAGCTTACAAACATGGTTAATTATACTTTGGAAGAGAAGCAGCGGTGTGCTAAAGAAATTCTTTTAAGATAAAAGGGCATTAATGTTCAGAGAGACTCAAGTGCTGGCTGAAATAATTATGCCAAGAGGCAAAATCTATTCTGGACCATTATCTCCTGACCCCAATTCGAAAGCTCCATCTTCTCAAACAGCCAAAGGCACTGGGTTGGAAAAACAAGCAGAATATCCAGTCAGTTTCTCTATGGAGAGTATCACAATTAAAATTTTAATTTCAATATCTCTTGAGAGAAATGTGTAATGAAAACACAATAGTAGTTGTTTTATTTATGTTTAAAAGGAGAGCAGACATTCTGAAAACGTACAGTGAACTTCATTTATAATAAGAGATGTGCCATGTGGTTAACCATTTTATGACAAGTGTTCCTCCAATTGATTATTAAGAATTCTAGAAGCCAGTTGAAGAACATTTAAGAAAAGGGATTTTTTACTTCTACAAACAAAACCATCTCAGTGCATTCTAGAAGTGAGACAAGTCAGCATATTTATGCTATTGGCCTGAACAAATAAGAGCTAGAGAAAAAGAATCTAAGTTTGATCATTTGCTGGTGACAAATTAACATTCAATGTTACATCATCGATAACATTTCAGTTGTCTTCGTATTTGAATTCCTCATACACATGCAGCTACACGTGCAATCATGCATGCATACATATATACGCACATGGGAATACATTAAATTTTATTTAGTTTTCAGGTACCAGCAGGAGAAAAAAGTGCTCAGATATTCTTTTTGGTTTCTTTCTTTCTTTTTTTCCTTTTTCTTGTTGTTTTAAAACAGTGTGCTTTGCCTGAAGCTAGGCACCCATGGGGCATAATAAAATCTCAATTCTACAATTGCTAGTCACACCAGAATTGCAAGCATTTTAGCCTATCACACTGGTAGGATTCAGAGCCCAAAGGGAAGGAAATGCACTGAACTCAGCTGGGTGGGCGTAATTTCCATAAGAGAAGGGTGGGGTTGGGGGAGGGGGGAGCTGGTAGGGAAAGGGAAAGCTGAAAGGGAAACTGATTAATTTTGCTCATAATCAGGAAATTCATGTCAATGGTAAACTAGGAAAAGGAGCAGTGGTTTAATCTGAGTTCATTTTTCAAGAGAGGGGAAGGGAAGGCTTCACCCACAGGGCATCAGATACTTAAAAAGATAATTATCCTTCTTTGGCAAGGCTGCTTTATTATCATGGGTCAATGAACCATTTAGAAATGAAGAATTTCCTTTCATTTCCGTTTAGCAGATTGCCAGCCTCCACTCCCACTGAGTTGCCTCTTCTTTGTTAAAAGACACCTTTCCCCATCTTCCTCCTCTCTCCACCTGCTCTTAGGCCCTGACTTCACCAAACCACAGCAAGATGACAACTTAGCAAGCTTCCAACAATACCCATAATTGCTGTGGTGAGCTATGTCTAAACACAGCAACCAGGTGGGGAAAGAAGGACATTTTCTTTAAATGACTGCTTACTATAAAACTTGGTGGAATGAATCTTAAATTCTTTGTATCTAATGTAACTTTAGTAATATCAACGACATCTGAAAGGTTTTGTTTTGTTTTGTTTCCAACACCCTAAAAATATTTTATTATCTGTTCATTTTCCTTGTCTGGTACTAAGGATTGGTTTGACCCAATGTTTAATGAATCAAAACATTTATGGAACTGAATCAAAATGACTGAATCTGTCAGCTGTTTTATCCTGTGTACACTTAACCACAGGGTCGTATATCACATACATTTATTACTTTAATTGAATGTTAATAATACTAATAAGAACATGTCACGAAACAGTTAGACAGGCTAAACATGTTCTCATTTAGATGGATATTTTTTCAACAGCCCAGTTAGGCCACATTGCCCTGACATATATATTCCTTTCAATCTAACCCTCTATTAAGAAAACATCTGCATATACCAAACGATCTTCCCGTGTGAATGTTAAGATGAAATAGGATTAACTTTTAAGGGTGCTTACTTGGTTTGGGCAGGTGTTCATGTGGATAAGCATTGTCTTTGCTCTGTTGGGACCCAGAGGATAGACAGACAGGTATCTCAACCTGTCAGTGGACACACAGGTAGGCTCCACAAGACTTGACAGAGAGACAGATGGGTCTGGAGTTACCCAGGGTATGGATCTGGGGGTCCTGGGTACTGTGTGAGTCACCGAGCTAACCAACAGCAGATTCATAGTCTCCCCTGGCCATTCTAGGTACTAAATGGCATCAGGAAGTCAGGACCAACCACCATCCCTCAGTTCCTTTGAAACGAGAGAAAAGATGCCCTCACCTCATATAGGTAGTAGGTACCGACTGCTACCTACCTACTTCCAGAAGCTCCTTTTCCAGTCCTCCCATACACACTATACATCTATCACATGTGCCTTCTTTCTGTTCATCTAACACACTGAACTCGTTCCCAGATTTTGAGGCTTTTGTCCTAGCTGTTTGTTCTCCCTAGAATTCAATTCCCATGTTCTTCGCATGGCTGCTTCTTTCTTACCTTCTGATTCTATTCCAATACTGCTCCCTCAAAGGAGCATTCCAGAACCATCAGTTTAAACTGCTACCCAGTTTCGTCCTCTTCTATCACCCTCTTTTCACCTTGCCGTAGCTCTTGCCACCAGCTGGTAGTTTTCTTGGCTGGCTACTACCTTCCTGAATGAGAAGGTAATCTCCACAAAAGCAGAGGCTGTCTTGTTTACTGTTGTCTCACCCCTGCCTAGAACACCAGACTTAATAAGTACTGCTGCAATGAGTGAATACATTATGATCCAGACCCTCTGATCAGCTACCTCTGAGTACTAACACCCTGACAAAATGGAGACAACATCCATTCATTTTCAACCATCTCTACAAGATTGGGATAGTCTGCAAGATTTTTTTTTTAATTCAAGGAGGTTTATTATTAATATTTAGCACAACTAGAGCTAATGTTGGGTGTGCATTGGAAAAATGTAAACTCATTTCTAATGTAAGTTAATTTTCACAAGTGCACAGGAAATATAATGATTTCCTTATATAATGACGAGGGGAAATTAAGAAAACCTTTTAATATAATTATAAAAAACTATAAAGAAGGGGTTTCTAGATTATTCAGACTCTATACTGATAAAAAGCTGCTTTCTATTTGGACTAGAAAGTGTAATTCATTTGTTCATTCAGTCAACAGTGAGCACCAGTTAAGTGGCTGGACACTGTACTAGGCTCTGGGATGAGCAAAAGACAACAGGAAGTTTCTCTAGTTCTTCCTGTCCAGGAGATGGGCACCAAAACAGATAACTGCAGTACTATGGGAGGTACAGATGTAGGATAAGAGGATGCAGAAGCAGAGCAAAGCACCCAAAGCAGCAGAACCTGGGACACCTTAATAAGGCAAAGGTTCCAGGACAACGTTGGGGATCTCCAAGTGTGGTCAAATATCCCGTGGCTAGCTGAGAATACAAGCAGGTTCATAAAGGATTTAAAGCAGGTCAGTAAACCTTTTATGCAAAGGGCCAGATGGAAAAATTGTAAGCTTGGTGGACTATATGTCTAAGCGGCTATAAACAATACAAACAATAGTAAGTGTGGCTATATTCCAGTAAACCTTTGTTTACAAAAAGAAGAGACAACCCAGACTTGGCCCATGGACTTAATAATGTCAACCCTTGGCTTAGAGGAATCACATGAGAAAAAGGTAACTAAAGGAAGTTAGAACTATTTGGGGGCCCATTCTTTTCCAAAGTTGAAGACTATAGTGTTATTTAAATAGTATATTAGACAAATATCATTATGGTATCCTAAAAATTTTCACTTTCTAAGCAAAATACCTGGGCATAATTGAGATATTTCCTCACCCTGTGTGTAGCACTTTTGATGCTTTTAAAGACCAACCACAACGAGAAACTGTGTTGCAGTGATACCATCATATAGATAAATCACAAGTATTACTCCCCAGTCCAACTAAAGGAGTTTCTGCCATCTTTCATTGGAAAAACGAAGTATATGATCTACAAACATATGAGAGTATAAAAACAGTATGTTATTCACAAATTCATCAGACAATAAAAGTACTTTCTCAAAATAAGTGCATACACTTTGGAAGAAAACACCACACTGCTTAAAGATGGTGTTATCATGCGCTACATGCTTGTTATAGACAAACAGCTCAGGGAAAGCAAATTAACTTTGAAGACCCGCTCTTATAACTCTACTGCATCTGTTTATATGCCAGTAGTTTTAAGGTAATACCACAAATGCAGTATAAGTTAATTTAGAGAGTCTTAGGCATTGTTATTGGGCAAACCCCATATTATATATAGGCTATAAGAACACACTTTCTTTTGAGTCCTCTTTGCTTGGGATTAGTGCCTCTGAAGAGACTTTTTAGCCAACATACATGATAACCCTCAAAGAAGATAATCTGCATAATTGAATTTAATATATGTTTATCCAGGATTCATCATGGGTGAAAACCTATGAAAGAGAGTTATCAAATGGAATCTGGTCTCTCTTTTATAATCCAAAATAGAGAAGTCCATTTAGTAGTAACATTTTCTTTTAAAGAAGAGAAGGTAATAATTAGAGTTTAGTTTCTGTGGTCCACAAAGAGATTGCTCATAACAGAGGGAAATCAAAGAAGACTTCCTAGTGCACACGAGATTTAAAGTCAGTTTTACAAATGGGGGAGTAATTCAACCAGTGGGCCAGAGTGCAGCCCATGTGTCCATCCATCCTTCCACTAGAGCCTCCTCTCAGTCCAGAGTCTGTGCTAGCATTTAGGGCACCAAGATGAGTACAATAAAGTAAATGACTTCGAAGCATTCACACTAATGTCCCAAACTGTCATGCAGTATAAACAGATCATCACAACACAGAGAGATGAGGACTATTGATAGAAATCAGTACAGAATGTTGTGGGAGCACAGAGGAGGCAGAATCTAACTCTGCCTAGGGGTGTGAGATAAACTTTTCAGTATGGTCTTGCATTTCAATTTTCTAAAATCAGCAACTGTTTCTCCAAATTTGGACCAAGATCTGTCCTTGAAAATGGCCTAGCAACTTATGGTTAGCTTTAAAGAAAATTGTCAGACATGCCTTCTTTGGCAATAATCACTGTTTCATTTATAAATGTACTCTCCTTTACTTAATCTTTCCAAAAAATCCATAAACTACTATTATAATTCCTATTTTTCATATGAGAAAATTACAGCTTATAGAAAATAAGAAACTTGCACAAGACAGCATACCGAATATGAAACTAAAACTAGAATTCTCCCAAAGCTTGATTCCAAATTCCATGTTATTAACCATAGCACTGTGATGCTAAAACATTTTGTACTTTTATGACTTAGTCTCTGCCTACCCTCCCATTAAAGTATGTTCTGCATCTCAGAGTCTCTCTGCTTGTGGAAGAGACATGGGTGCAATGAAACACAAAGATACTGTGCAAAACTGCTAACAGCCTGACAAACATTTAGCTTCAAATGAAGAAAGCAGAGGAGATCAGGAATCCCATCATGGTAGGAAACCTCAGGAAAAGGGAAGTAGTAAGTATGCCCTCATCCTAACAGAGAACTGTGAGTACTGACATCAAGAATGAGAGAACCACCTCACCTTGTACCAGGGGTTCAACTGGAAGAAGAATGGAAGGATGTGGAGCCTGCATTTGGCTCCTTCCACTCTATCATTTATTCATTCATTCATTCTAATTGAAGTACAGTTGATGCATATTATATTAGCTTCAGATGTACAACATAGTGATTCCACAAGTTTATACTTATGATATGTTCACCACAAACGTAGCTACTATCTGGTCCTTTTATATTTTTGAGGTAGGCTTGCTTCAAGGCACCTTTGGCTCCCCTCAGTTGGCAGATTCTGGAGGAAGCTTAGCTACAACAATCAATATCAATGGGTCAGGCTGACAGACACACTGAAAAATCCCATGGCCTGTTGGACAGTCTAGTAATCCAGAGTCAATGACTCACAATTATTTATATGACCAAGGACCACCAGCAAGTTGGTAGCTTAATGCCTTTTATTTCCCTCTTCAGCTCACCACCAGTCTGTAAATGACTGTCTCTATCCTTTGGATGTAAACATTCGGGGTGTTTTTGCCACACTGAAGTGGTAACACAACATGCCAGACCCTGTGCTGGACTCTTAGTGACACACAGCTAACCCAGAATACATACAATGAAAGAAAGAAATCAAATGGACTTTTTGCAGTAGTCAAGCACTTAAGTTGATGTGGTAGATTATATATAAATGTTACCACAAAAGTCCCTCCCATCCCACCTCCCCCTTGCAAAGTGACTTTGCTTCTCTTCTCATCAAAAATTGGTGTCTGTTTCCTCTCCCCTCAAATTGTGGCTGGACTTGTGACTTGCCTTGATTAGTTAAATGTGATAGAAGTTTCACTGTGTGACTTTCCAGGGTCAGGCCTTAACAGACATTACAACTTCTGTTTTTTGTTCTCTTGGAATGCTGAGACCAAGATGCTATGAAAAGCCCAGCTAGCCCACTGGGGAGCAAAAACCACATGGAGGAGAACTAAGGTACCTTATGATACTCCACACCAACTGTTAGAACCTTCCAGACACAGGAGACCTACTAACTGACTTCCAACTTCCAGCTATCTACTGCTGTATTATGACAACAAACACAAACACAGTGGCTTAAAATAACACAATTTTGTTTTCTTATCCTAATTCTGTGGGTGGTTGTTGCTGCTGGGCTCACTCAGGCAACTGCTTTCAGTTAGGAGGTAGGCTTGGGGATGGGCTCAGCTGGGTCCACTGGGCCCCTCACTCCATGTGTTCTTTCATCCCAGCCCCAACGCAGAAACTCTAAGGCTTCTGAAGGCTTAAGTTCTCCCACATTCTATTGGTCAAATGAAATCACAGGCCAGCCCCAGTTCAAGGTAGAGAAATAAATTCCATCTCCTTTTTAAAAAAATGTTTATTTATTTTGAGGGGAGGAGGGAAAGAGAGAGGAGAGAGACAATCCCAAGCAGGCTCCACCTGTCGGTGTAGAGCCCCACAGTCTCCAACTCATGAAACATGAGATCATGACTTGGGCCGAAATCAAAAGTTGGCTGCTTATCCAACGGAACCCTCCAGGCACCCTAATAAATTCCATTTCCTGACCTGAGGAGTAGAGAGGCCACACTTCCAAGGGCAGTGGAAGTCTTATAGCAGTGGTGGACATCACTATAATAATCCACCACAGTTGGTAACTGTGATAAGTTCTGGGAATTTTATAAAAATGAACAGGTCCCCAAGATATCTTAATGTCCTATGGAGTACATACAGCCATGGTATTTTGGGAGCTCGGATGGGTCTTAAACATTATCCTCCAATTGTTATTTCATCAATATTTTCCTTGTTGGATGGAAAAATAAATGGGGGAACAGAGTTCAGTTGATTTGCTCAGTATCACACAGGCACACATTTGGAACTGAAACTCAACAATTTGGCTTCCCAAACCAAAGCTCTTTCCATTACACATGAGATGGCAAAACACTGCACCTCTGCCATTATGTTCCAGTGCTAAATACATGGCAGACATCAATAATCAGCTACAAAATTCTCTCCTTGAAGCAGAGACTCAGGGACGCCTGGGGTGGCTCAGTCAGTTAAACAACTGACTTCAGCTCAGGTCATGATCTCACAGTTTGTGAGCTCAAGCCCCATATTGGGCTCTGTGCTGGCAGCTCAGAGCCTGGAGCCTCCTTCAGATTCTGTGTCTCCCTCTCTGTCTACCCTTCCTGCACTTCTGCTCATGCTGTCTGCCTCTTTCAAAAATAAATAAACCTTACAAAAAATTAAAAACAAGACAAAACAAACAAACAAAACAACAAAGAGACTCAGATTCCTTCTCAATCCTGATCTCTGAGTAGTCATCACCAGTCAGATTGGGCATGTAATAAGAGATGCAGGTGTCATTTCTGTGGCCCTCTATACTGCCTCAGGAAACAAAAAACAACTGCAAAGGCCATGTGGGACAAAAACAAAGGGAAATGCTGCAAAAGTGAGAATTTGCCCAAGCACATCAAATGTTCATTATGTTGCTACATTTTTATTCAAAATAAATTTGATAAGTTTAAAATTTGCTCATCATGGATAATAACTGATGATCTAAAAAATAATTTTATGTACATTTCCAGGACAAATATGAAATATTTAAATATAGAGTCATGACAGAGAAATGGAAATGTACTGATTCAGGTGATTAATTAAAGGAGACAGCAGAATATTATTCTCAGAGTTGTTCAGACTTGCTCCCATTTATTTTTCTATATCTGATCTATTCTAGGGATTCAGAATATAAAAATCACTAAAATAAATCAAACCATCAAAATATCATTGATTCTGATGAGGGTGATTAGCATGTGCAGATATGAATATGGAGGAAGTCAGCATCAAATAATATGACAAAGAATTAGTCATTCTTCTGAACTAATAAAAAAGTAGAGTGTATTCATCTCTCCTGCAGATTAGTTTGTAGTTCAATGACAAGCAAGGAACTTTCCAGTTTGCACTAAAGACTTCTGAAGACCCTGTGTAATGAGTTACCTGCTCCAACAAATAATACTAGCCCTTGCAAATGTTTAAAATAATTCATCATGTCACTTCAAAAAAACAACAGGATGGACCATGAGGTATTTTTTTAAGAGAAGATTCAATTTATTTGATTTAAATGACACAGTTGTGGAGCTTTGAATCAAAGTAGGTGGCAATTCAAAAAGTAATCTACTATTCACAATGTAAGTACTTCTGTAAATTTTCTTATCAGAAAGGTAGAAATTTTACCCCAAAATTAAGCAATACAATTCTGAAGAAGCAATTTGCCAGTATGGGCCACATCTTTGTTCACTGGATATTAAAACACCCACTGTAGGAACTCAATGAAAACACGGGATATTCATCAACCATAAGTATAAATGTTGTGAACATAATTTTAAGCAAATTTGATTTCCAGAATATGATAAATTCCAGCATGGTGTGATTAAGTTACTGATAGTACTCTGCTCATACCTGGATCTCAGGGCAAGCATCTTTTAAGTATCCATGAGAATTCTCATGTTTTGTCCTGGGGAATGCTTTGGGCCAAACATATAGTCACAGTAAGTCCTTGCTCATCTGGGGGAAGAGAAGCCAAGCATCCTTTACTAGGCAGATCTGCCCTGAGCCATCTCCCAAACTCCTATACCCATCTGGATGCTCAGAGGTGAGAATCACATTCAGAGGGAGAAGTAAACATGTGCCTTCAAAGAAAACAAAATGAAAAAGGGTGCCTGCAGCCTGGCAGCACTTTGGGGCAGATTCTTTGGTTTAAATGTCACACAGTATTCTGTGAATTTTTCAAGGCAAATGAATCTTATATTGATTATCCTAACAGAATCAGAATGGGAAACACTGATGCTTACAATAAGTCAAATATGTGGGGAACAGTAAGTAATATCAGAAGGGGAAGGAAAGAATGTATAACATTTGTTTGCTGCCTACTATGTTCTAGTGATCATCACTGACCCTTTGAGGTAGATAGTATCACCCCCATTTTTCCACATTTATCAGTTCAGGCCAACAAAGTGAAATTACATACCCAAGGTCACACAATTATTAAGTGAAAATGTTGGCTAAGGCCATGTGGTAAAAGCATCTCTGCTGCTTCAATGACTCCAAGGTCATGGAAGTTTCCATGTACCTACTGCAGTGTTTACTATAGTGGTTCACCAGAACACTGGTTCCATGAGATGTTATTACACATTATAAAGGGAAGAAAAATGGGTGATCTGCGACGATTAAGAAGCACTAGATGAAATGAAGTAAAAGGTTTCTTTACAGCAGTACTCATCAGGATATTTAATGTTCTAATGTGCACTGACTTCTCAAAAAGCAGAGATGCCACGCAGCATTTCTCATGTTTGCTTAGCAATCACATCATCATCATCATCATCATCATCATCATCATCACTTTGCAGAACATTGCATAGGACAAATGTCTTAGGGGATGTTCTCTGGGAATCTTTGGGAATATCACTTACCTCAACACAGAGGTGCCTGAAAAAGTTTTATGTTTTTTAAACAAAAAGTAAACATCCTGTTAATTCACATGGGCAGAGCGAGACGGCATTCTGCTAAATGAAATATGCTGAGAAGTTGAACATTGAAATATATCTAATGGTATATGAAGTCATTAGTGCTGTTTACCAACTATTTCAGGTTCTTGCCATATCTGGGCACAGGGTAGGATTACATTTCCTGGATCCATGTAGTTAGATGAAGCTGAAGGAATTCTGGCCAAGCAATTGTGAGCAGAAATGATATATATCACTTATGGACTTGAGCCCTTAACTGCAGTGTGAGACCCCAAAGCTCTCTTTCCTTATCCATGGCAACCAGATACATTAGTCGTGTAGTCATATGGGACTGGCATTATAGGTAAGCAGGGGGCTCTGTTCATCATCTGTTCTTAGTGATTAGAGCAAGTCTGTTAAACAGGTTTCATCTCTTTTGCCAACTTCCAACTAACCTGTAGTATCTGCCTGGAGCAGTATTTTGAAGAGATTCTGTGGCCATGATAGGAATCAGAAGGGAATAATGGAGGGATTTATTAATTTTGGCTGCCATGAGGGAAGGAAGAATATCAGTGTGCATAATCAAGTATCCGCCAGTCTTCAATTAGGAAGCAATACAAATATTTGTTCCCAGGCTCAATTTCCCCCTTTCTCGATGATATAGAAGTCATGTCTAGGTACTGCAAGGTCGCTAAGTAACAATTGTGAAAATGCGGTATTATCGTTATTGTCCTGGAGATACAAAGAAGAATATAGAACTTAAATAATTCTGGTTAGGAGAGCATTAAAAAAGAAAGTTACTGTCACTGAAAAATATCTGTCCATAATGTGCCAACATGGGAGTGGGAACCAAGATGAGAATGTTATAAAAATGCTCTTAGGTATTAAAAGCTGGAAGAGTATTACAAAGAAGAGTAATAAAGTACACTGGGCCTCTGAAGGAAATATTTAAAGATCATCCTCAATAAGGAAGTTTTTTAAACTACATGTATATTCTGCTATGAGAACCACTTCAAAAGCTTTATGAAATGTTTTTTTTAAATTCTAGTATAAATCAGAAAAGAATGTTAAAGATTTGTAATTCATTGGAGATCTGCTGGAAAACCACAGGCAAGATAAGTAATTTCATAGCACTTGACCATCTATGCTTTCAGGCCACCAGTAGGTGAATGAGAACAGAACACTTTGAGTGTCTGCTTCTATAGGGTGACCAGACTGGCCCCAAACTCCAATACAGTTTGACCTCTTGGGTGTCTTTCCAACACAAATTCCACTAGGTCCTGAAAAGCATGGATTCCAACTTCTGGTTTGTTAATGCCATTCAAGAGCCACTGAGAAGTCCAATTTCCATTAGATCTTCAGTACAGTTGGACAAACCAATGAAGCAACCCACACATCACAGTCTAGATACTACGGAAGGCAAAGAGCAACCAAGATATAAATGTGAAACAGCAGGGACTCTTTTACAGGAGAAAAGAAATAGGAAATGGGAGACAGAAAAGAAGGAAGAAGACATAAAAAGGGAATATTCAGCAGGTAAAGCATTCTTACAAGATGGGAAATACTTCCTGGTGAACAGGCTCAGATGACATTCCTGGTTTCACACATAGTGTAATGCAGAATAGTCCTTCCATAAGTATTTGGTGAAAGACCAAATGGCATGCATGCTCATTCACTGCTTAATCTGGGAAACAATTCTTTCATATAAGTAACTGTTCAAAATATTTCAGAAATTGTTTCTGAGACACTGAATGAGACCAGACCCCACTTACTTATATGAAAATAATTAAGGGAAATGCATTTAAAAAAAAAAAAAAAAGCTTAGTTCTGAATTCTTGATCAAAAAGAGACCCGGCTAAAGGCATAGAAAAACTAAACATAAGATGCCCTTCCCTTCACACATCAAAGGCAGCGCTTGCATTTTAAGTGGAAAAGTAGACCATTAACTCATTGGAGCTTGGAAAGATCTGAGCATAACACTGTCCTATGTTCTTTTCAAAACAGTCATGAGATCTTTCTCTGTGACAAATACAAATGTTGATAGAAAAATTCTTTATTTCCAAAACCGAGAGCCTTCATTACGTTCACTTGGCATTCTTAGAATGTGAATCAACCACCCCCACCAAAAAAATAAATAAATAAAAATTCAGCCCTCCCTAAGTTAGCAATCTAAAAGAGACATAAGAATATTTCATAGTGAAAGGTGTACAAGGGCTTAATGAATGAATTTCTCCATGAGTGACTGAAGGAAGGCCATAAAGGAAAATTTTAGAGGAAAGGGTAGAAACAAAACTTATTAGGACTTTGTATGTTTTGTTCTCATTCATTAAGTACATATATTCGTACTTAATGAAATAAATGAAATCCTTAATGAATAAGTGAAAAACAGGCAAAGTCCTAAAAAATGCTCTGGTTCACTATACAGGAATTAAAATAAAAAAATTTAATTTTAAAAAAAGAGCCTCTCACATGGTGGGTATTGTGTAAGACACTGAGAACATAACACACACCAGCCATCATGCATCGCATCCTCTCCCCGTCCAAAAGTATATATTCTAGAAGGTGAAAAGGCAAGAAACAGATGAAAACATGGTCTGCTGTGAAAGAGACAAGGGTTGAGATAAGAAAGCAACGTTGCAACAACACAAAGCAAAGTGTGGAAAGCCAACACTGCTACACTGGGAATAAGCTCGGCCTGTTTACCTGGAGCGTCACGCAACAGCACTGGCTCTCCACAGCTTCGGGTGGCTGTGTGGAGTGATTCTATCTGCAAGGGGAAGCCTCAGAAGCATCTCAGGTAGTGGGCAGCAGAAACTCGTGACAGAATCTGAGTTCTCTTTTACAAAGATCACTGTAAATGTTGTATAGAAAAAAGAAAAAAAAAAAGATTCAATCAAAGCAAGGAGAAAAGCTGAAGGCCATTGGGGATGGCTTTACCAGAGACTAGTTGAGAGATTCCAAATAGTCCGGGACTATGGTGGTGACAGTGTAGATACAAAGAATTTGAGATATATTTCTGACTCAGGAGCAACAGTACTTACTGATGTGGGGGGATGGGCATGAGAGGAGGGGGGTCAAAGAGGATCTCAGGGTTCTGGCCTAATGAGGTGGGTGGAGAGTGGTGTAATTTAGGAGCTATGGTGGTCAGAGGGGAAAGGCAGTGCCATGGGGCTCACTATCTAGAGATCTTTCCTTCTTGAATTTAGATTTCCCAAAACCAACTAACTTGTATGTGTAGATGCACCCCAGGGCTTCTTTGAATCTCCTGAAATTGGGAGTGGATCTGTTCATGGGGGTGGGGGAGAAGCGGGAGTATACATTGTTCTCCTGTGGTCTTGAGTTTGCAAAAAATTCTTAGTCTTCTGACTCCAACTAAGAATCACTGATTTGAATTAACAACATTATTTGGAGTTAGCTTCCAAAAGACGATTAAAAATGGGCTCATATTTCTATTCATTTTAGCTTAGACTCTAAGAGACCCACTCCTGAAGAGTGAAAAACAGTAGTTTATTTTGTGTCTGAGCAATATGTTCACAAGGATGAACTCTCCACAAAAGACAAACTAAAGATTTATTTTTTCTAAATGGCTTAACACTAAAATCATTTTAATCTGATTCAGCAGTGAACAATTTAAAATGTGTCCCTTCCAACAAAAGACAGCTGGACACATAAAGATGATTGTGTGATCCATTCAAAATTAAAGAATGGGCTAAATCATTTACAACAATAAAAATGCAAAAAATCCTACCAGAAAAAAAAAAAAAAGGCGTGAAAACACTAAGTAGCAAGTGATTTCTAAATGTTTCCAAAACAGGAAGCTAAAGACATTTTAATGTCACTCTGGTAGCTTCCAGAATAAAATAAGTTAATCAGTCAGCTGCTAAAAACAAAGAAGGAACTCATTAAAAACAAATACATTAAAAAAAAATCAGAAAGAAGTGTCAAGAAAGCAGGCTTTTTCAAGATAGTGATTTGTATGCAAATATAGCACAGCATTTATCCCCAAAACCTCCAAAGCCTGTAAAGGGAGAAAGTTTGTTCTTTCCATCTGCTTAAACTCTTCTCCTTATAAAGTCAACTGCTAATGACAAGGAAGGCTTTGACATCTTTAAAACAATAACAGAAAAAAAACACCTTCACAAACACAGGGTTTCAAAACCACAAACTCCTAAGCCACTCTCTTCCTCAAATCTCTTAGCCTAGTGTCTGTGTTAACACTGGGTTAATGTTTATACCTACTTCATTGTTACAAGGTTTGGTGGTGGTGTTGTTTTAATAAGGGATTTTTTAATTACATATTTCACACCATAAAGTGAAGGTTGCTAAACATATGGTTACTTAAAAAAAATCAATAGAAATGAATTCCTTGAAGACTTCCCTCTGTACAACATACCCTTCTTTGCAACTGTAATGTGGAATAGGATTTGAATATTGTTGACTAACACAAACGTTACCATTTAGAAGCTAGAACTTCCCTCAGGCCACAGATGAAACTTCACCCCTATGTTTTCACATTCCACTCACCTACTCACCTCCCTTACGTCATATTCTCTCTGCATTTTTCTTTATCATCCTAATCTAGCATCACTAGAGGAAGGGGCTAGAAATAGGTTATCTGACTATAATTTCTTCTTTCACTCCACTTTGAACTGTATGAATTTTTCAAAACATAACTGGTTTTTTTAATGTTTATTCATTCATTTTGAGAGAGAGACTGAGAGAGAGCACAAGCAGGGGAGGAGCACAGAGAAGGAAAGTATCCCAAGCAGGCTCTGCATTGTCAGTACAGAGCCTGAAGCGGGACTTTGATCCCACAAACCAGGAGATCATGATCTGAGTCAAAATCAAGAGTTGGAGGCTCAACTCACTGAACCATTCAGGCACCCAAAACATAAAGTTAACAATAAAAAAAAAAAAAACCTCAGAACACAAAAAACAAACAATGAAAACATTAAAAATATCTAAATGCACTTAGGATTTACAACTTTTTTCCAGGATATCACTTTTGATATTCAGTTTAGATAGGACAGCACAGGATATGGTTTGCCTAACTTTTAAATAAGAAGACCCAATAATCTCAAAGACTATGAAAATACCAACTTGAGCCCAAGATTCCTATGTATTTTACTTTTATTCTGTATATAATTGAAAAAATATATATATATAGGCATGCATAAGGAAAGCAAAAATTTGGAAAAAAAATGTCTGGCAATTCCATACCAATTTTATATTTATATGTCATCATTACCCTTGCAGGATCCTAAAACTCACTCCTATTTTCTTTATATGCTCAGATATTTAAAACATGTCTTTGCTACCTCACAATCTTCTGGCATGAGGAATTAAACATTGGCCCCAATATCTTTCATTACCAATATCAGCATCATCACCACCATCTTTGCCATCAAAAAAATTGGAAATTATTTGAATTAGTACAACCTTTACTAAAATAGTATTTCAAATTTCTTTATTTTTAATTTATTTTTGAGGGAGAGAGAGAGAGAGAGAGTGCACAAGTTCAGGAGGGACAGAGGATCCTAAGCGGGCTCTGTACTGACAGCAGAGAGCCTGGGCAGGGCTCAAACTCACAAACTGGGAGATCATGACCTGAGCCAAAATTAAGAGTCAGACACTTAATTGGCTGAGCCACCCAGGTGCTCCTCAAATTTATTATTGATGACAAAATGTTTTTCCAGGAGACTGCAGCCTCATATACTATTCCAGGGAGATTCTATCGTTAATATTTCCATGTGGAAAAAAAAAAAACAAAAACAAAAAACAAGCCTCTCCTTAAAAAAAATACTCTTATTTAGAATCTCATCTGGTCTAGCTTAATCTCTGAAGAAGAAAAAAAAAATTCAAACTGAGAGGGATTAGTATTATGCAATTTTAATGTTATTGTCCCATATCCATAGTAATTTACCTAATATAAATCAATGCCTGTAGAGCAGTGCTGTCTAATGGAACTGTCATAATGACGGAAAGGTTCTATATCCTACACTAATATAATAGCCACTAGCCCCATGTGGGTACTAAGCACTTGAAATGTGGCTGATGGGACTGAAGAACTAGATTTTAATTGCATTTACTTTTACCTAATTTTAATTTTAAAATTAACAATTAAATATCAACACTATATTTTTATTTAAATAGCTACCTGAAGCCAGTAGTCATCTGTAGCTAGTTGCTTCTGCACTGGACAGCCCTGAAGTAGAAGCCATGGGTGTGTAATAACAGGGAGCAGTGAGAATTGAGGCAAACAGGAAGACACATACCCCAAGATGGGTAGACACTACTTAATTGTTTCTTTTTATCAAGAGAAACTGGAAATTGGGTTCTATGTGTAATTCTCCTATATTTAATTTCCGGCAAATACAGGTAGCCTTCACTTACCATAGTTCCAACACTCAAAATTTTCAGCGACCACAGTTCAGTTAAATAATACCAGTTCCCCAACAATTTAGTTCAAATTTCAGTTACCATGCTTTATTAGCTCGGAGGCAATGCATAAAGTACAAGTCCATTACCCTGTCTTCAGTCAATAGCTCTCCATGTGGATAACAGATGTGCATCACGATCAGTGACCAACCGTAGCACTTCTTTCAATGTCTGTTAGTGATCGGTCATTGCACATCTGTCATTCAGTCACACAAAGTCAGGAAAGTCGGTAGTAGTTGGTGCTGCCTCCTGTCTTCCACTGATTAAACCCTGGTGACACTGTACAAAAATGGACACTCAGAAGAGGTAGCTAGCCAAGAGATATGAAAGTACAACAAAGACGGGCGCCTGACTGGCTCAGTCAGTTGAGCATCTGACTCTTGAATTCAGCTCAGGTTCTGATGCCAGGGTCGTGGGATCGAACCTTGCATCAAGCTCCATGCTGAGTGTGGAACCTGCTTAAGATTCTCATTCCCGCCCCCTCCCCCCGCCCCGTCTCTCCCTCTTCCCTTCTCCCCCCAGTTTGTGCTCTAAGATTAAGAAAAAAACAAACAAACCTAAAAAGAAGAAAGTACGACAAAGAAGCAAAAAGTGATAATGGAGAAGGTGAATTGTAAACAAACATAAATGGAGTTACAGAAGAAATTGCTGAGACTAGATGTGCAGCCAGAGGAATGGAGCTAAGGCCAACGGATCGACAAAAACGGAGGAAGTGGTCATGATGGAAAGGAGGACAATGTCCCAGAGGAAGTTTTGCCAACAAAATACTTGACGTTTTAAAAAACTTCATCTATCACCACACTGAAAGCACAAAGTGTAAAATGTTGGAAACTGATCCAAACTCAGAAAGGAGTGTGGCAATTTGCCAAGGCATAGAAAAGATGCTCCATCTGTATTATAAGCTATACAACCAGAAAGAGCCAGTGAGTACTGTTCAGACTACTCTTGATAAATGTTTTCCAAAGGAAAAAAAAAAGAAAACCACATTAATTCTCAGTGTTTCTAGTATTTTAAATTACCAGTGTACTAAATAAGTTTTAGTCTTATTTTTTTTTCAAATTCCCCTATCTACTTTTTTTTTCTTTTAATTTTTTTCTTTAACGTTTATTTATTTTTGAGACAGAGAGAGACAGAGCATGAACGGGGGAGGGTCAGAGAGAGGGAGACACAGAATCTGAAACAGGCTCCAGGCTCCGAGCTGTCAGCACAGAGCCCGACGCGGGGCTCGAACTCACAGACCGCGAGATCATAACCTGAGCCGAAGTCGGCTGCTTAACCGACTGAGCCACCCAGGTGCCCCTCCCCTATCTACTTTTAACAGATAATAAGAATTTCAAGAGTTTTGACCACATTTTTAAAGGTCATGGAACAATCATAATTTTCCCCATCGATTATTAAGATTGCTTTGCAAGGTTTCAGCTTTCCTGGTCATTTTCCAGTCCCAAACTGCTGCACACAATGAATATTTCAAATACATGAAAACTACTGTGCAGGGCAAATAAGAGGTATGGCTAATGGGCCATATTTAAAACCTGTTCCAGGAACTAGTGTCATATTTGATGTGCATCTCAGTAATAGCAGGATAGAGCAGGCTGAAGAAATTCGATGGCTGTAAATGACTTTTAAAAGATGTATTTATCCAATACTCTGACCAGGAAGGGTACACTTATTGTCATATGCTCTTGAATTCCAACAGACTGTCTGGCAAAAATTCAGTTGACAATTTCTTTTCTTCTCCAAATAGCCTGAGAACTGCATATAATCAAAACTCCTCACCCTTCGATGCATCATTACATCTAGTTGTTAACGTTTCTCCACCAAATGTTCTCCTATACCTAAGAATATGAAGGGAGGTGAATTACATAATAAGTAACACCAACACCATGCACGTCCCCTATTTCATATGGAGGACAAACAATAAGCAACATTTATGCCAAAATCCTTGTTTTGAGACAACAAAGGGGATGGAGATATTTCTGTCCTTCCCCTCACAGTGCTCTGCTATTGGACCTTCTTACAGCACATCCCCTGCTACTCATCCAAAAGCTTTTTAAAACAGAGGCCATATCTCATTCATTCCTCAATCTAAAGGCCAGGACTTGAAGCCCAGGCTAGGTCTCAATTCAAATGTCACCTTCTAGGGGACTTGTCCACTCTATCTGAAACAACCCTTTTTCCGTAAGTCCTCATACAGTGGTATCCCTCAGGACCTGATTTAAATTCTGGAACTACAGTATTCATTTAGGTTTACTTATTTCCTATCTAGAATGTCAACTGAAATGATAATCAGAGTCAGGAATATCTGGCTTTCACCTGTGTCCTAATACCCAGTAGAGTTCCTGGACATAAAGCAGTTGCTAAACACCAAATGAATTGGTGGGTGGATGTTTTGAAATAATGCATGTTTGAGTGAATGACTATTTGAATGTAAGACAGTTGAAATGGATGACTGATTAATAAATAAATTAGTCTGAAACTACTACCTTATTATGATCAGTAGAAAGTAGAAAAAAAGATAACTGTTGTTCTCCTAACTAATGTTTCACACCCACAAACAGAACACTGTCTGGGTTGCCTTCCTTTTCCTAGGTTTTGGCCTTAGACAAATCTGAAGATGAGAATTCTTGCAGTGGATGAGCTCCCCAGGTCCAGCCTACCATTTGCTCAGCTACAAGATGGAGACGTTTCACTTCACAGCAGCATGTGTGAAAACAGCTTGGGAACTTTTGTTAAGAATAAGCTCAAGATGAGTTGACAGAGAAATGTTGTTTCCACAAAACACATTTTATCTCAGAATGTGAATGCAAGTCTGGTATTGAGTTGAGGGAGGCGATTTCTCACTCTGATCTTTATTGGCAAGGCTTCTCATGGAGTTTTCTGTCAACATGGAAGCCACCAGGGACTGCCTATAGCACATTCACAGAAGAGATAAGTATAGATGAGGAAGATCAGAGAAAATGGAAATGAGGAAACAAGAGCCAACCTTCAAGCCACAGCACTGGAACGGCTGTTATGTGGGAGGAGGAAGATTCTGGCTAACCTACTAGTAAAGGGGAGAATACAAACCAACTAGTAAATGACAGAAAACAACTAGTAAATGATGGAGAATTTCAATCCAGCATGCAGGCTGTGGGTTGGCCCAGATCTAGATTCATATTCCATTTCTACCACTTGTTAGCTATTTGACTTTGGACAAATCAACTCCTTTTGAGTCTCAGTAACTTCATCTGAAAAATGGGTATTATTTATTCTGTTTAAACTGTGTTTCAAGGAAATCAAATAGTTCCAGTGATGGAAAGTTATTTAAAGCATTCCAATTCTAAAAATGAGAGGAATAGGGGCAGCTGGGTGGCTCAGTCGGTTAAGTGTCTGACTTCGTCTCAGGTCATGATCTCGCAGTTTGTGGGTTTGAGCCCTGTATCAGGCTCTGTGCTGACAGCTTAGAGCCTGGAGCCTCCTTCAGATTCTGTGTGTCCCTCTCTCTTTGCCCCTCCTCCACTTGCTCTCTCTCTCAAAAATAAATAAATGTTAAAAAATAATAAAAATAAAATAAAAATGAGAGGAATAACAACAGATTTGCACAAACCACCATTTTCAAACCCTAAAAAATAACTGATTCAGATAAAAGTATTAACAGATGATTTAGGGTTTAGATCAGGGGTTCTTCACATGGGGGGTAGTTCCCCATGGACACTTAAGGAAAGAAGTGTGAAGAAAAGAAATACATCCAGATGAATGGGGGGAAAGCTGCATATTTGTTTCACTAATTTCTAACTGACATTTTGCATCTCCTTAAATCACAAACATGAACAACAAACCATAGTAGTAACTTTAATGCCTATAACTTTGTCGTAGTATAATTCACAGACATTTTAAAAATATAAATATAAAGCGATAACTTTATAGTTGTTGCAGACACCTTGCAATATCCTTTATTCTATAGTTATTCGTTAGTTCTATGAGTATTAGCAAATTATAGTAGTCATTATACCTCCTACCAATTCTTGTTATTTAATATGTAATAATGTAGTGCATATCTCACCATATCACAGCTTTGCTCTTTAATATTACAATAACTGTTATTCAGTAACATTGACTTTCTTTGTATTTGTATACACTTAACTTTCCTCATTAAGAACATTACTGGGAGAAGAAATCTACAGGCTTCACCAACTGTCAAAAGGGGCTCACCTAACAAAAAAGATTAAGGGCTCCTGCTTTAGATGAAAGGTTGATGGGAAATTTATAATGAGGAGCTAGGGTGTCACTACTAAATCCGCTGAGCAAGGTCAGGACCCTAAGAGTGGGACATCCAAACATTATGCCTCCCTACAAGATGCCACAAATGCTTATATCTGAAAATAGCCAATCCTTATGCCACACTGTCTAACAGAACTTTCTGTGATGATAGAAATGTTTTATGTTTAGGCTACCTAATACGTCAGCCACGAACTGCATGTGAAATGTGGCCAGAGCAAGTGAACAGCTGAATGTTTCAATTCTTTTTAACTTTAATTAATCTCTATTTAAAAAGTCACATTGAGCTAGTATCTATAGTCCTAGACAACCCTCCTTAGAGCTAACTTATCTTTTACAAGACACAAAAGATAAAGAAACAAGTTAAAGAACAACAAGCGAAAGCAACAGACAAATCCAGATTATAGAACAGTCTTTAGGACGACTGACCCAGTTTAAAAAAAAATCAATGTCATAAAAATAATGTACTAAAAGAGTCCCAAAATAAATAACCACATATAATGTGAAGATTTTGTTTGGATCCTGATGAGAAAAAAACATTTTTAAATAACCATAGAAACTTGAATATTACATCATGTCAGGAAATTCCTATTAATTTTGTTAGATATGATCATGGTATTATATTTACATTAGGAGATTTCTATAGTTTCAAAAATGCATACTGATGTGTATAGGGTTGAGATAAAACTATTTCTAAGAACACCCTCAAAATATTGTAGCAAAAACGAAAGTGTATAGATGAAGTATGTGTGGCAAAATCTAGAAAACCATTCAATCTGGCAAAGGTTCAAGGGCATCCTTTAAATTATTTTTGTTACTTCTGAGTATTTTGAAATAACCCAAAATGATTTGTATAGGTGATGATATTCTGCCTATAGCTACTGACACATAGTAAGCATTCAACGAACATTAATTAGAAACTATTAGCTTCATCATTACGATTCATGATTCTTAATGGCAAAACTAAGATCAATTAGTAAAAAGTATGAAAGTTAACTTTAGGCCCAAAATACGAATAAGCTTTTTCACAGTGAGAGCTCTATGAAGATGGAAATACACTGTCTGCTGAGGTGGTGGTGGCCCAGAGATATTAAAAAGAAATAAACAACAGCAGTTTAAGTTTACTGAGCACTTACAACGTGGCAGACATAAGTCTAAGCCCTTTTCACATATTCTTTCATTTCAGCTCAATAGCAGTGCCATAAGGTAGGTACTCCTACTCTGCCCATTGGAGCTGTGCCAGCAGAGATGGATCTTTGGTGATGATGTTGCAGAGCAAGTTCAAGGTGAATGGCTGTTATAGTTGCCCTTTACCAAGTCTGACAACCCTGCACTCTTCTGATTCAATGAACGTGTGACTCAAATGAATTCTGCAGGCTGGCCAGCTGGCTGGCTTACACAGAGCCAGTGAACAGAGAGCAATTCTCCGCTTTACTTATTGAAAGGTCTTCAAACATCACCTTTCCCTTTCAAGTGGCAGACTAAAATCCCACAAGAATTTAATTATCTGTAGGCAAGGAGATGATGTGATCAAGAAAATGCTACATTTCAACTACTTCATTTATCCATTTTCAAATTTCCCATCAATTACAGGGAAACATCTTCCCCCAGGCTGCCATTTGACCAAGAAATGCCCATGGCGTATCTTTGTCAACATGTTTCAGAATATAAATCCAGATTACTAAAACTAAAGTTGGTATAAAGTCTGTCGTCATATATTATATCATTTGGAAAGAAATATTGGTGACCTTATCCAGTATGACTGTTATAATAGTAATAAAATTGAATCTTGGAAGATTACACTTCTGGTCAAAGTAGTAAAATGTGACCTTATTCTATTGAACATTGACATTTATTATATTAATTCACATGTAAAAAACTGCATTAAAATGATATTAAAGCCCTGGATAGAAATGGGAATGTTTAAGAACTTCAGAAAAAAGATTTAACTTTACCAATCATTCATAACATGGAGCCCGTTTGATGCAAATCAAACTAAATCTCCTTCACCAATCTCTGGTTCAATTCTAACGTTATTGTTACTACCCTCTCATTCATACAGAATGTATTTTTTTTCCTCATGCCTCTTCAAACATTTTATAAACTTTAAATCATTGTCATCATGCTCTAGAGAAAAAGATAACCCAGAGCAACAAATACACAAACTTGACGCAGAAGATCAAGCCACCTCCTCATGGCAGAGAGATTCTCTTCACACCAATAACATCATGCTTAACACTGAGCTCATGTCAGCCACTGCACGAGGCCCTTGAAAGGGCACCAAGGTCCAGAGGTGAGCAAGCAGTCAGACAGCTGCATGGACTTTACAGAATGGCCACCATGTGGAGAAAAGGTGTCACTTTGGATATCACACCAGCAAAGTGCTTGCTGTTTGTTTGTTTGTTTGTTTGTTTGTTTCTTTCTTTCTTTCTTTCTTTCTTTCTTTCTTTCTTTCTTTCTTTAATTTGGGTTTTTTTGTTTGCTTGTTTTGGTTGTTTTTTGCTTTTTGATTGGTCAAGGTTTTCCAGGGAGTTCCCTCTCAAATATGTTTTGCATATTTAAGTTTGGGGGTAGAACATGGAATAACACAATAAATTAAGGGAACAGTCCAGACACAAAACAAAGGTCTGTTTTCTCTTCTGCATTAGTCCAAAGTTCTAGGTTTGCCATTGCAGGTCTCACCTGTTTTCAACCTTGCTTTTCACCACTCTTAGTTAATGCTCCAGCCCCCAAGTAGAAGTAACTTACTTACGCCTCACTTAATACTGTTTTCTGCTCTAAACATCTTCCCCCATTATATTATCAGATTAGGCTGAGCGTGGTGATCCCAAGCAGCCCCAACACTTCAGTAGGTTGAACAATAAAGGTTTACTTCTTGCCTGATACTGACAGAGTTGAGAGCAAGCCAAGAGATTAGCTCTGTGCACATTTGTCACTCAGGCATCCAGGCTGATGAGTGGTTACCAGCACAAACACTGCTATAAGCCATGCCAGGAGAAAAAGAAAATTCTGTGGGTCTTGAACCATAAGCTAAGTGCTTAGACAAAATGTGACACAACTCATTGTCATAAACAGCCATGTGGTTCTACCAAACCACAAGCCCAATTCTACCATAAGCCTGGATGAGAGGGAACTGAAAATATTTGGCCAACACCATCAATGACTTCTTACCTCCATACGTCTAAAATCTTGTAATTCTTTCAGATCTAGGTTGGATCCTACCTCCTCAAATAGACAGCGCTGGTACCTCATGCTAAAAGGAAGACATTCACACTCTTAATACACACAGCACGTTATCTTACCTCTGAAGGCCATTATGACTATAAGAGAACAGTGTCTCCACTGGGATTCTCTGCTTCCCACAATGCCTTGCTAGATGAATATTGCATGAATGATTGAATGAGGCTGTATGCATAATGAGATTTCATCTCCAAAGACTTCAAATACTCTGGAGGCTAGTAATACTTGGTAAGTAATAAACCTTTTTAATTTTTTCTTCTTATTTATATCATAAAGATATTTAAAACAACATTAAAAGGATCATAAAGATGAAATAAAACTGAACTCATAATCCCACCACCCTAAACCAGCAACTCCTTTCAGTTCTTTTCCTTCTAGCGCTTGTTTAAAGAGTGTTCATGGAAAAACATCACTATATTCAGGGAGCACGAAGATACAGGGAGAATTTTAAATAGAAGACAAGTGACTGCCAAGTCAATGCTTTTTACCCTTTCTCAAGGTAAGAACATGTTGGGTGATATCTTAAGACTGATTTGTATTTTCCACAATATGGGTACCAATGACTTAAAGATTCCAAGCTATTCAGTACAGCAACCATCATTTAGCCACCACTTCCACTCCTTAACCCAGCTCTAAAAGAAATCACTGCTAGTAAAAGGAGCTTGATTTCCATTATTAGAAGAAAAGAAAAGAAAGCCCCTGTGCTAAATCTTGGACAACTTTGGATAATATTAGTGCAAAGACGAAAATTGCCAATGTTACATGTTTTGGTCTATCATTAAGATACCATTAACAAGATCAAAAACACAAGAGTTTTAGTTTTAGTCTTGAATTTCTTATTTTTTTGTTCTTTTGTTTCAATTAACTCATTCACTTTTTTTTTTAGTCAATGTTTCTAATGGAAAAGCAGACAACATAGAAGAATAGATGGTGCATGTAAGCAGGGAGAAGTTTTAAAACTTTAAATGATAAAGTTATTTTATATGATACACTAACGGCAAATACACATCATTGTGCTTTTTGTTTATTTTTAAATAAATTTATACTCCCTTTACCAATTTCTCCCATCCCCCACCTCTGCAACCACCAATCTGTTCTCTGTATCTATGAGCTCGACTTTTTGTTATTGTTGTTTTGTTTTGAGATTCCACATATAAGAGGAGTCATACGGAATTTGCCTTTCTCTGACTTATTTCACATAACATCATGACCTCAAGATCCATCCATGTCACAAATGGTAACATTTCACTCATGTTTATGGATGAATAATATCCCACTGTGATATTACATATATTGATATCTAATATATAGTAATAAATATAATATTTTATATCTTTATCTATCTATCTCACAATTTCTTTATTTATTGATCCAGTGATGGACACTTAGATTGTTTCCATATCTTGGCTACTGTAAATAATGCTGCAATGAACATGGGTGCCTGTATCTTTTCAAGTTAGTGTTTTCATTTTCTTCAGATAAATAGCCAAAAGTGGAATTGCTGGATCATATGGTCATTCTAGATTTCTGTTTTCCTGTAGTATCACTTGTAACATTTCCTCTTTCATTTCTGATTTTGAGTCCTCTTTTTTTCTTGATGAAGACTTTTTTTCTTGATAAAGACTTGTCACTTTTTTTTAAATCTTTTCAAAGAACTAGCTCTTAGTATTATTGATCTTCTCTATCATCTTTTTAGTCTCTAGTTCACTTACTTCTTTTCTAATCTTTGTTATTTCCTTCTACTAATTTTGGGCTTCATTTGTTTCTTCTTTTTCTAGTTCCTTAAGGTTCTAATTTTAGGTTGTTTATTTGAGACTGTTGACGTTTTTTGAAGTAGGCATTTATCGCTATGAACTTCCCTCTTAGAACTGCTTTTGTTGCATCTCACAAATATTTGGGTATATCATATTTCCATTATTGTTTGTCACATGGTGTTTTTTGATTTATCTTTTTATTTCTTTGACTAATTGGTTTTTCAGTAGCATGTTGTTTAATCTTCACATATTTGTGAATTTTCTTGTTTTCTTCCTGTAATTAATTTCTATGATTATTTTATTGTGTACTCTTCCTATTGGCATAAGCTGAGTTGAACCCCTTCTGGGATGAGGTGGAATATCCATACACAATGTATTTTTGTGTTACTCATACACCAAAAGACACTAGGAAGTCTCACCACAGTGGATAAACAACCCAGATGGTCATTTGACCCACTTAGCTTACTTAAGATCAAATAAGTCTTAAAATTACACTGAGCTATTCCCATACTAAGAAGGAAAAATTATCCAAACACCTTGAAATCTTATTAAATTTCACAGTAATTATTTTTTTCTATTTTCTATTTTAATAGCTGATAGATTATGTGTTAAGCTATAATATTTTCAAATTTTATGTTCAGTATTTGACTACTTTCACAAGCACACATAATTTATATTCTTAAATTTGTGAAAGGGTTTATTATTTTATGTGCCATACTTATTGATATGAATCAAATAGTTCTTACCTGATTCAACAGAAGATAGTACGAATAAAATGTGGCTATTTACAACTATTAATGACTGCTATAATTCATACAGAATCTGCCAAACCTACTGCATTATAAGTAATATTGTATACATTTCTAAGAGTCTGATAATATCTGCTTCAAATACAAACATTCTCTGGAAATTTGTCAAAATTTAAAAAGGTACCATTAAATAATATTTTCAGATATTACTCTAGAGAGTTTCTAGTACAAATCTCTTCCATTTAATACTGTCTCAATATTCATGAATGCTCAACAGTCCAATAGTTGCTTTCAGGAGTTGTGCCTTCATTAAGGTGCAAAACATTAAACACCTGCAATTCTGCTCAAACTATTCCTAAGGGAGAAATTTTGGTAACAAATGAAAGAGATACATGTTTTAGCTGAAAAATTCACTTGATGCTGATAAAGAATTTATAGCAGAATGTTCCAATAGAGAAGAAGAAAGCAATATGAAAAGAAAATTAATATTCATTGAGAAATATCTACCATGGTAGGAAAGAAAGATTACAAAGCCAAACTGAACAATAATCAAATTTCTATACGAAAATAGAATTCCAGTGCATACAATTCTAGTTATCTAATGCTATGTAACAAAATATTCCCCAACTAAGAGACTGAAATAACAGTTATCATTTATTACTTCTCATGGTTTCTGTGGGTGGATCAGGAGATTTGAAGCATCTCCACTAGGAGATCCTGTCTCTGGATCTCTCATGAGGTTACTATCAGACAGCGGTTAGCCTGGAGTCATAAAGGCCTCTTTGTATCCATGAGTGGAACCTGAGATGGAATGATTCAGTTCCAGTTAGGGTTATCCGTCCCTAGCTTTATGTGGCATCCTCGTGTGAAGTCTCCAGGATGGAGGCTTCAGGGTGGCCAGATTTCTCATATGTTGCCTTGTGATGGCCAAGGCATATGTCCTAAGACAGACATAGAACCAAGAAAAGCCAAAGTTCTTTAAGGAATCATCCTTAAAATTCACACAACCTCATTTCTGCCACATTCTATTGGTATTTACAAAGATCCACTCAGTTTCAAGTGGAGGGAACATAAACTTCACGTCTTGATGAAGAGTTTCGTCATCACACTGTAATAGACCCTGTAGCATTAAGAATACGTAGGATAGGACATGTTTTGATGTGCCCATTTCTCTGAAAATCCAAGCTACTACCTTAGCCACATGGGTCACCTACACTTGTAAAACTGATGAACAACATAATCTGCAAGAGAAAAATAAATGCCAAAGTCCAATGTCTGCTGTTTTTCAGGTTTATCAACTGAATTGGGAGTAATAAATATTTGTTAATTAAAAACGCCAGACTTTAACAGAAACTCAGTCTTTGAAAATATTAACTTGAGTAGAATATTAAAGGTAAAACTGCAATATATAAACACTGATTATAATTCAAACACTTTATCACTTTCTCTGGAGTACCAATGACTATAACAGAGGCACAACACTTCACTTTGAACAATTAGCCTTGGCAGCATCTCTGTAGAGAAGTGTTTTTTCTTTGCTGGGGGCATTAGCTTTCTTTTGGGATTTTGCTAGAACAAACCTTAAGTAGAAAATGACAAAGCTCTGAAGCTGAATTGATTCAGGACAGACTGACCATTCATTCATCAAATATTTACTAGGTATCTACTATGGAACAAATGCTATGCTAGGCACTAGAGACACGGCAATGAGTAAAGGAGACAAAAATCTCGGCCAGCAGAGGTCATGTATGCTGACATTTAGCTAGTTCTCCAGTGGCCACAGAACAGCAAACATTCTCTGGATCGGCTGGGAGACAAGAAGGAAACCGTGGATGGAGCTAGGAGGAAGACCAACATTTTGGCAAGTTGATTTGAGGAGGAACACCCTACAAAGGAAACTGAAATGGAGTTTCCAGGGGATGAGAAAATAGGAGGAATGGAAGGTATCTGGAAAGTTAGGACAAACAGATTTCCAGAAGAAGAGAAGGGTCAGCTATGCCAAATAAGCTGAAGGATAAAGATTATGACAAGTGTAAGTTAGAGAACTGTACTTTAGGATAATAGGGAATAATTCCTGCCGTCTCCAGTATGGGCATAGGTAGGCCTGCTCTCTTAGCCTATGGGGGAGGGCTGTTATGGGAATGTTGCAAAATGTTAAATCACATGCTTTGTGGATAAGATGCTTTAGGGCGGTGATTCTTAACCATGGTTCTGCACCACAAAGGGGAATGAAGTTTTGTGTAAGGCTTACCTCAGGATGTTTAGAGAGAGGAGGGGTAGAGATTCCCCTCGTGCATCAAGACTGACAGAACCACAGGCAATTCTGCCCAACCCTCACAGCATCCTACGTAAGGATCTACATCAGTGTGCGTTTCACCAAGCAAATAATTTTAGGAACCACTATCCCACATCATATGGCAAGTAGTAGGGGTGGGAAGAATTCATAAAAACAACTATTCAAGTTATTTAAGTCAATGAAAGAGAATTCATGGTTTTATGTGGGACAAGAGGTAGTCGGTGGGAATGTAGAAATAGTGATTAGGAGCAGGGCTTTGGCCACCCTCTGCTTTCCAGCTGTGTGACTTCAAGAAAGCATGATTAACCACTTTGTATCTCAGTTTCACTATCCATGGAGTGGGGATAACACCACCTCTCTCGTGAGCTGTCAAAAAAATTTTCTGAGGAAGTAGGTGTAAAGCTCTTTGCACTGTGCTTCATACATAACAAATGGCCAATAAGGATGTGCTGTTGCTATTCTGGTTGTTCAGTGGCTCTTCATGGCACAATATAAAATGCTCTGGCTTGCCTTCTCAAACCTTTCTGTGTCACTAATAATTCTGTAATTTTCCCAAGGACACTTAGCCTCCCTGTTCCCATTTCCTTTTCTACAAAATCAAGAACATGTGTCTAGGTCAGTGGTTGTTAAGTTCTGTTCTGAAGGCTTAGTCTGAAGAGAAGAGGCAAGGCAGAGAGAGAGGCTCTCTGAGAAACTTCACTTTTCTTAAGGTTACACATTTGGCTTTGGCATAAGATTACCTTTGACCAAAGACTGTATCAGTGAAAAACATAACAGAAAATGTTTCAAAGCGACTGGTTTAGATGGTGTCTAATGCCACAGACCTCTACAATTGGAAGCGATAAGACAAGAATCCCTGGAGAAGGCAGATAATCAAAACTGCAGCTAATTAGAATACAACTGAGAGCTGGTTCATCATTAATCCAGTATCTTTTGTATATAAAGCTGTACTAAAATACCTCACTTTCAATTAGTCTCGCATTCCATCCCTGTCATTATAATACGAATATTTTAGCAGCAGCAAAGCAAAAAAGTAACCCTACCAAGTGTTTGCTTGATGAATTCAATACTCTTCCAATGGGCAAATGATAATGGGAGAACTGTCTCAGATGGTGTGCTCTAGGAGGAAAATCTTTGAACCAAATATATGGAGTTGAAAACATCAGCACAGCCCCTTCTGAGCAGTCTTAACTTTGGCAAAGTATTTAAAATAGCATGTCAGAGTCTATGTTTCCTCATCTATGAGGTGGAAGAGATTATACAAGTCCACAAATCTGCCCTGAGAGTCCCTGACCCACTCGTTATATAATTCATTCAGTAAATGTTTAGGGAGAACCAAAAACATGCCAAGCATAGCTCAGGATGAAAACACAACAGTGAATCGCTAAGATAATGGAAGGTTCCCCAAACCATTGTACATCTTCAACTATCAGTGGTCTTTAGGAGGACACATGTCTGCCAAACGCAGTGTCAGTGCAACCAGAGTCACCCAACAAATGCTAATTGCCTTCCTTCTTAACCTTCCTTTCTTCATAGCATAATTAAATTATAGTAAGTAAGGGTGGAAGAGAGCCATGCCATTCACATGTGACCCTCTCTCCCCCTCCCTTTTCACACTTACCCTGTCCGTCTCATTCTCCCCAGCCTGGTCACTGGCTCTCTTGTGCTTCTGGATTTGTGAAAGCAGTTCAAAGGGCTGAGGCAGGGAAAAGAACTAGGGAGCTAAGTCTCTTTTATGAAGATTCAGGATTGTGGGAGAGGAAACATAGGTGAAGAAGAGCAGTGCTGGGCAAGAATGAAGGGGAGAGACTGGGGAGTGGTGTCTGAATGGCTCTGGAGCAGCTCCAGGGCACCAAATTTGGGGGGAGTGAAGAAACACCATGGAGGGAAGAGAAGTACATCCTGTTGCTCTGAGATCCTCAAATAAAGCCTGAATTTCCTTTTAATTAACCTTAAGCATCTGAGCTGTACTTCTTGAATGCAGCTGTGAGTGGGGAGTGAGGCAACCCAGGGCCTCAAGCTATATTCAAAACTCACAATATCAAACCTATGGTTCTCTGAAAATCTGGAAAGGAGAGTTTAAAAAGGAGACAAACTGGCAGTGACAAATATGTGTCCAAAATACATCCCTGATGGGCTTCTCTGAATAGAGAAACTTTTGATGAATTTAAAATAAAGCCACCAAACAAGAATTTCCTGAACATGGAATACTGTAATACCTCCAAACCATGAGCCATCTTATTAGCAACCTAGGCTCCCCCACCTGGTGTGACCCTAGGGAGAAGGCTGCAGATCCCACTGCTTCTGGAACCTCAGGGAGGTCAGGGAGCATTTGCTGCCTGGATGATTCACTCGGAGCGGAAAACCAGCTCAGAAGTACTTTGATCCTCCTTTTGTTTCTTATGTTTTCCTTTTGGGCCAATGACTTTTTTCAGACACTAATAATTTACACTTCAGGCAAACATCAAAGTATAGTAATGCCCTGAATAGTAATTACTGCACTGGTGATGGAATCAAGCATCTCAAAGAACCCTAAGTTAATTAGCTACAGACCTAGTTACCTTTAGGCCAATGAAGAAGGCAAGGAACACTGGATTAGAACCTACCTTCAATTTATGGCTTTATTAATTCCAGCATTCCAATCAGTCTGAGACCCCTATCTGTCAACCTTCAGCATCTGAGCTGACGGCTGTTGTGGGGACCAGACACCAACTGAGACCCAGTCACGATATCCAGGGAAGAAACTTGGACTTTCATTGTTTTCTGTCATTATTTTCTCAATTACTGAGCAGTTTTGTTTATCAGTATACAAAATAGTTTCAACCTTTCCATAACATACATGTTTAGGGACAAAGATCAAGAGAAGGACAGGTGTAAAAGTGAGATTTATTCATTCTTAACCAAATATCTACTCAAAGTCATTTTTCTACACACAGCTCATTTTTAGCCTTCCTAATTCTTACTTGTCTTTCTGAGAAATTTTTTATTATGCTTTTTGTAAAAATCCACACTTTAAAGAAGCATTGGATACAGATAACATTCCTTATTTATATGTCTCTGTGACTGTGGCAGATTTCCACATAATCCTCTTAGAGGAGGACCCACATTTGCCAGCCTACTTAGGATGTTACTAAAGGTGTGTATCAACATGCCTCTTGCGGATGGCTTGGGGATATTTCTTCCAGGTTTCCCCTGAACTCTTTGTGTTCGATCAATCCCCCAGGAGAAGGCATTTGAAATGCAGCAGAACCAGCATCCTGTCCTCAGGTGCTGACACTGAAATAGCGTGCCACACATATACCTACAATGACCTAAGTTGTCAAATGGAAAATGGAAACTCAAGTAACTTAATTCTTTTCATTCTTTAATAGTTTCACCCTTCATATACCTTTTGCTGTGTCTGGACTATATTAGTTTGCCAGGGCTGCCAGAAGAAAGCACCACAAACTGAGCAGCTTAAACAAGAGAACTCTATCTTGTCTCAGTTTTGGAGGTTGGGAGCCCCCAATGAAGGTGTTGGCAAGTGTTCCTGCAGGTAAGAGCTGGGAGGGAAGGATCTGCCCTTGGCTTACAGATGGCTGTCTTCACTCTGTATCTCTCCACATCATCTTCCTCGTGTGCCTGTGTCTGTGTTCAAATTCACCTTTTAACAAGAACACCAGTCATGTTGGATGACAGCCAATCCTAATGACCTCGTTTTAACTGGATTCCCTCTGTAAAGACCCTGTCTTCAAATACATTACTTTCTGAGACACTCAGAGTTAGAATTCCAACATACCTGGTTTTGGAGGGATCATAATTCAACTCATAGCAGGGATCAATAAAAAAGTTCTGGTTTTAAAAAGTCATTTATCAAAGAGGAAAGATGCTATTGCCACACATATCTCTGTTGATTGCTTCACTGAAGCATCTATTCAGTGCAGGCACTATGCTATGTAGGCAGGGAAACAGAGAGGAACAAAAAGCCATCTCCATGCTCTTGAATGGAGTTCCTCTTGGTGGCAGGCCCTCCATCTTGTAGAAATGTGGATGAGCTGGAACGATGAACTTCAAGTTGTGGAAAGCATTTGACTTCTATTCCCTTCTCCTTTGCCCTAAAGGCAGCCACAGCGACACTGTGATACTGGGTAGAGAAGTGTCCAGTTTGCATAGAAGTGACCAGTCTGCCCTCACCAATTTCCATCAGACATTAAGCCTGTGATAATTTTTTCCAAAATTTTTAAATGTTTATTCATTTTTGAGAGACAGAAAGAGACAGGGTGTGAGCAGAGGAGGGGCAGAGGGAGAGGGAGACACGGAATCCGAAGTAGGCTCCAGGCTCTGAGCTGTCAGCACAGAGCCCAACGCGGGGCTCGAACCCACAAACCATGAGATCATGACCTAAGCCAAAGTCATATGCTTAACTGACTGAGCCAGCCAGGCACCCCAAGCCCATGATAATTATTTTAATAGAATTGTGTGTAAATGAATAATAATGGCCAACCACCCACCTTTTTGTAATAATACCACCCATTTTTTCTAAGACTTATGCTTTGGGCACTTTACGAGGCACTTAGCATGCACAATTTAAGGCCATTTTCACAAGATGAGACTGTTACTATTAGCTCCATTTTACAGGTGATAAAAACTGAGACTTAGAGAAATTAAGTATCTTGCTAAAGCCACCAGCTAACACACAGTGAAGATAAAGTCTGAACTCAAGTTATCTGAACAAAAACCCCACACTCTTAGGCCCTATGCAATACTGACTCATTTAACCTCAGAACTTCTGTCAATTGCCCAATATTGTGTCTATCGTGTGCATACATACGCGTATACATATGCATGTACATACATGTGTATATCACGGGTGTGTTGTATAGGTATAAATGAAATATCTATTTTGATACAAAACATCTATGATTAAAGCTAATCCTTTAGCAATAAACCTTGCACTCATTAGAAACTTGCAGCTTTTTCTCATGCCTACATCTGTGACATAACATATTCAACCAAAGAAAGCCTGAGCCAACTGATTAGTATTTGATGTGTTGAAAAGGCTAATGGTTCTTTATGTGAAACATCTGACAACGTGCAGCCCACTTAATTACTCAGTTGATTTTATAGCTTCGAAATAGTAAAACAGAATAATCCAATGACTGGCCAATGTGCTGAGTGATATTTTAACATCTACTCAACCCTCAAACTGTGAAGCAAAAGTCCTTATCCAAATCCAATACTTTCAATTTTCCTTTTTACTGTTATAAGTCAAAACCAGCTACATTGATTTTTTTCCTTTGACTTCTGCAGAAAAGTTCATTCCTGAACAGATTACATGTGCTGTTTTGCAGCCCAGAGGAAATGTTACAGCCAAGTAGAACCCTAAGATCATGAAAATATGGGTTTACTTGAGAAGCTGGAAGGACTTGACAGATCTTTGATTATAATAGGACAAATACGTCTTGATAGATGTGCTGCCTTTTATGAATGAGACTTAGAAGTTTTAACTCTATTAACCTTTACCCACTAACATCACAGAAAGTTTTGAGGCTGTGTCTTCAAACTTCTAAGTGAAAGATGGCACTGGTGAAGTATGTAGAAACCCCCGGAACATCATTCAATGGCTTTGAACACGCGTGCCCATGTTTGGCCTCCCTACAACATTGCAACACAAATCTTATCCCCTCTGGCTTTTTCTACTTCCAGCACACCTTGGTTGGGGTCTCAATGGTGTAACTGCTGACAATGATGGAAGAGGAGGAGGAGGAGGAGGGAGAGGAAGAAAAGAGGAAGATGATGAACAAGATTATCTTGTATAGTCTCCCCAAAAAATAATCTACTACATAAAATTTAATACTTCACACAATGCAGGATTTTGGCGGCAAGTGGTCACACTTAAATAAATGATGAAAATGAGACTCACATCCAGATCCTGTGTCTCATTCCATTACCACAAGCTCTCTTCTAAATGTACATTTGCAAAAACAAGCAACAGTGCCTATCCTAGGTCACCTTCCCTTCTCTTCAGATTGTTGAAATTAAGACCATGCAGACACCTGGTGAAAATGCTGGGCAGAATCTCCACACCAAGTCATGGGAAGATGGTGAGCTTGCAAGGCCAGGGCCATTGATGAATGATCTCACTTGAAACTCACCATTTAAGAATCTTGAAATAGGCAGACACTGATAAACTGATATTACAATGACCCAAAGTTTTATCTATCTTCTTTTGCTTGCCCACATTGACCAATGAATATAGAAAATAGCAAAGAAAGAAAGGGAATTACTGTTTAATGGGTGTGGATTTTAGGTTTGCACAGTTTTAGAGATCTGTTGTACAATGCGAGTGTACTTAACATTACTGAATTCTACACTTAAAAATGGTTACAATGATAACTTTTGTGTTGTGTTTTTTTTTTACAATTAATTTTTTAAAGGAAAGCAAATAAAATACTTCTCTCCCCTCTTCTCCCTTCCTTCCCCTTTATCCACCAAGGAAGACTTGTGTCTTGGGGATGAAAAGAAGGGGACATAAATGAGGAATATTCACAAGGCAGAAATGAAAGGATGAGTTACATTACTGAATGGGGAGATGAAGGACAGAGAGAGGATATGGTGATTTCCAAGTTACTTGAAAAACTGCAACAGAGAATGGCCGAGAACGAGCACTTTCAGTGGACAGTAGTGTTGGAAAGGCATGTGAAGTTCATCCAAATAGGGATCACCAGCAAGCAGTTGGGTCTATGTACCTGGAGCTACGGAAGGAGGGTTAGTGTGGAGATTGGGTGTATTTCCCCCGGGACCTCTAATCTTTGCCTACAGTCAAACCCTAGGTCCTTTAATTTTTTTCTATCATTAATAATTATAAGCTTGTACTTCCAGAAGTATGTATGGGTTAATCTTCTGTTTTTCATCTAATATTTCATATGTGAATAATGACAGGCACTGTATCATTTGTGTAAATTAAGAATAAGTGTTTAACACAACAAGCATTTAATGAAGTTGCTTTTCATGCCTTTTATTTACTAGTTCCAATGCCTTTTTTTTTTTTTAAGCTATTGCCATCTCATACATGGCCAGTTTGATCATTCCGCAGAATCATATGCTGAATTTAGGCAAACAGGGTATTCAATGAGCAGGTGGATTTCTAACAGGACACCAATCAATTCAGCCAGCATGGTCAAGCCAGCTGTGTCTGTGGATGCAATAATCAGCACCTGGCAGCACCTGTGCAGACCAGCCTGCCATCAGTGTTTACAAGTTGCAATTGGAGAGGGCTCAGCAAACTGACCGCAAAGGTTTGTGCAGCACCTGTCCAAAGTATATATGACTGCCTCCAGACAAGCCCATTAGTTCTCCGCTTTCATGGGCACTAGAAATTGTTCACAAATTTAGTGGCGGGAATAAAAAAGACAAACAGAGCTAGCTTCTGGCAGAGAAAAGACACTTGAATGAGAGGCATCCTGGTACAAGGCAACAGAACAGGGGAGGAGGGAATGAGAAAGGCAGGACATCACCAAAACAGAGCCAGTAATGTTTATAGGTAGTAGATTGAGCTCTAAGAAAATAGGCTTAGTGGCATATTTTGAATCAGAGATGTTCTTGAGAAATATGCAAAGAATTCAGACTGGGCTTAGTGATGCAAGTTTGCACTGGAAGGCATATTGCCATGCAGGGCATAAGTACTTTAAATGGAACTTTGTGACTTGTTTATGTGACATAGTAACAGCTTTCTTAGATCCAACCATCCCTTTTATGTATTACAAGATAACAAAAGGTTATGTGATTTTAGGAAATTGAGCATATACACAGGGATATTCTCAACAGATCCAGTGAATATTAAGTGCCCACTTTTATCTCCTAGAGCCTGATGTGTAAACGTAACCAACTTAAACACAGCGGAGAGCTTGCATTCACAACAGTGACATTTTGCTAAGAATTTGTTGCATTCTAAAATGCAAGCACATTATAGTAATGTTCCATAAAACACAACAGTGGGTGAAGAGCAGGGATGCCCTCTGATTTGGGAAAGCTAATTCTATCCTCAATTTGTTGCAGAGGAAAAGCAGTATTACAGATAAAACAAAACAGAATCCATCTTGTTACACTGCTGGCTCTTTCTCAGGCTGGTGGTTCTCTGTTATAAAGAGCTACTGTTAATTCTCGAGCTTCCAACTGCTGAGGTTGGTTTCTTGCTGCCCCCAAACGCCCATTTTAACTGCATGAATTTACACTGACCACATGAATTCCTAAAAGAAAACTCAAAGTATATCATGTTCAATTTCAGAACTCCAGCAGTCAATTCAAAGTCATGCTTTTGGAGAGTGAACCACTGAAAATAATGGGCAAACCAGGCAACAGTTCACAAACGAATCTCTTTATGATTTTTAAAACGACACATGGAATGAACTGATAGTGAGTCACGCTAGCTGTTAGGGTGCATTTGCTATATGGGAACAGTGAAACTATGACAACCAGAGCGCGGCATCCAATCGTAATGATCAAAACAACAGTTAACATTTATACAGCAATTACTTCCATTCACTCACTTAATTCTCCGAATAATCCTACCAGGTACAATTACCATTCCCCTTTCACAAGGCCAGAGAGCAGCATGCTACCAGGCCCAGAGCTAGTAATTTGCAGACTGAAGTTAAGGCCAATCCCATCTGACTTCACAGTTCCTGCTCTTATTGCTGTACTGACTCTCCACCTTTTTTTTTTTTTTTTTTTAAGTGCAAGTGTATTAGGTTGCTAGGGTTGCCATAACAAAATAACACATGAGATGGCTTAAATAATGGAAATTTATTTTCTGGCAGTTCTGGGGACTATAATTCCAATATCAAGGTATGGACAGATTTGGTTTCTCTTGAGGCCCCTATCCTTAGGATGGTCCTCTCCCTGCATAAACACCTCCCTGGGGTCTTGTGCGTGTCCTAATCTCCTCTTTTTACAAGGACACCAGTAGGATTGGATTAGGGCTCACTCTAAAAGTCTCATTTTAACTTAATTACCTATTTAAATGCCTGTCTCCAAATACAGTCATATTCTGACATACTGAGGGTTAGGGATTCGATATGAATTTGGAGACACAATTTAACTCTTACAGCATATATAATAATTTTCCATAAAACACAACAGTGTATGAATGGCTGTAGTGTCTTCTGGCTTGTGAGGGATTAATTATATAAGGGCTCATTTTGGATTTTCTATAATCAACAGGTTCTGAGAGGATGATGTTTAAAAATTATGTTTATCACAGGAGTGAAGAGCCCGCAGTTAATGTTCTCGGAATTTTTTCATAATGATGTCTTCTGACGACATCAGCTATGTTTGGGAGTTGTCAGCATGAGGTATTTGAAAACGTGATCACAAAACGAGAATTCTGCATTAAGATTCCAATGCTGTCACTGTTTTGCACAGAGCTCATTTCCATTGGTCTTTTACAAGTATTTTTAGGCACACCTGGGTGGTTCAGTCGGTTAAGCACCTGACTTTTAATTTTGGCTCAGGTCATGATCTCACCGTTGAGATCGAGCCCCACGTCAGACTCTGCACTGACAAGCACAGAGCCTGCTTGGGATTCTCCCTCTTTCTCTGTCCCTCCCCTGCGTGCACACACACTCTCCCTCTCTCTCAAAATAAATAAGCTTTTTTTTAAAAAAAAGCATTTGTAAGTATTTCACATTTTAAGAGCAGTTTTAGGTTTATAACAAAGGTTGAAATACCCCACATGCCCTGTCCCCATACACGTGCAGCCTCCCCCATTACCAACATCACTCACCAGCATAGGACATTTAGCACCAAGGATTAACCTACACAGACACATCATAATCATCCAGAGTCCATTGCTTACCTAGGATTTACCGTTGGTGTTGTACATTTCTGTGGATTTGAACAAATGTGTAATGCTGTATATTCATCATTACAATATTGATACACAGTATTTTCACTGCCCTAAAAATCTGTGCTCATTCTGTTCATCTCCGCTACCCCTTCCTACCATGGGTCTTTTTATTGTTGCCATAGTTTTGCCTTTTCCAGAGCATTTGTGTAGCCTTTTCAGACTGGCCTCTTTCACTTGGTTGTAGGCATTTAAAGTTCCTCCATGTCTTTTCATGGCTTAGGATCTGAGTGATATTCCACTGTTTGGATGTACTCCCTCTTGCTTTTTGTTTTACCCTTAGAACTGAGTTGGGTAAGCTCCTTGACTCACAGCACTCTAACAGTCTAGAACTCTCCTAGATGGAACTTATATTTTCCGTTTAGATACCCCGTTCCTGATATGCTATCTCAAGCTATATCTATAGCTTCTTCCCAAATATTTCCATGTATCTCATTATATTTAAATGTTTTTGCAAAAATATAATGTATTGATTTTTTTGGTATATATTTTATTATAAATCTTATTCTTTTGTTTTCTTCCACCATTATATTATGAAAAACACCTAGAGAACTAGATGTAGCTCTCCATCATGTAGCTACTGAGCATTTGAAATGGGGGTGATGCAAATGAGGGACTGAATTCTTAATTTTAATTAAATTTTAATTAATTTAAATTTAAAAATTGCTAATTTATTCAGTTACTGCAACACTTTTAAATATTTTTGGAACACCTTGAGTATGCAGATCGATTTTTTAAACTGTACACTTTATGAACTCTAAACACAGAAATAAGGATAAAGTGTTTCCAATAAAAATTTAGCATCTGCATTAGATACACTGTGTCAAGTACACACCAAAGTTTGAAGACTTCATCCACAAAAGGAATGAAAAATATCTCAATAATTTGTTTATTGGTATGTTGAAATGATAATACTTTGGATATACTGGATTGAATAAAATACAGTATTAAAAGTAATTTCACCAACTTCTATTTATTTCTATTCACTTTTTTACTGTGGATACAAACAAATTTAAGATAACACATGTGGCTCACATTAAGTTTCTACTGGACAGTGCTGCTCTAGGTTTTAATTCCCCTGACTACTACAGGGTATTTTATCATAAGCATACACCCAACTTTTACTTCTCTATTCTCCTATCAACAGGCAGACTGGTTGTTTCTAATCCTCTGCCATACCAAACCACCTCAAAATTCCTGTCTTCATGTATCTTCACTGATACTTACTACTGACTTTCTAATTTTTTTAAACCAACTTGATAGGGATAATGTCTCTCATTGTAATAGTAATGTCTCTGAATACTAGTAAGACTGAACGTCTCTTTCAAACACATATTAGCCATTCAAATTTCCCCTTCCGTAAAATGCCCATTTATTCCTTTGCCCATTTAAACTTCTGTTCACAATAAGCAGAAATAAAAAGAATCTATCCATAGTGTAACTATTTGGTCACCTATTGTAAATATTTTCATTGTTTTCTCTTGGCTTGTCCTCTGTTAATTTTTCTAAGGGCTTTCTTCATTGGACACAAATCTTTAATTATGATTTCAATTTCTCATGTTTCACCTTGACTATTTTAATAAATTCTACCCCCGTGTGAAATTGTAAAGAAGTTTCATAAATTTTCTCCTCACGGTTTCAAAGTTTCACCATTCATATTTGGATCTTGTGTCCACCATGGATTTCTACAGCACACAGAGCAGATGACTTTTAACCATTCTGGCTGGTGTTAGGTGCCTGCCCTTCAAGAAGTGCTGGAAGCTCTGGACTTTTTCACTAGAAGAAAACACTTGCCTGTAACACTGTGCACCGAATTCCAGAGAGTTCTCAGACCTCCTACCCCAAGCCCTTTCACATAACCTCCTGCACTCAATAAAACCAGGTTAAGGATCTCTAAGTCGTACTGATTCTACCACCTATTTTAATATCTCACTGTACTTTCTATGGTTTTGCGCACTCTCTGTGTTCTGGATTATCTAATATTATCAACCAATCTACAGGCTCCTTACGGACAGAGACCTAGATTCAAATGTCTCCAAAATTTCTCATAGTCCCTGAAAATAAGGAGTGCTCAATAAATAAGCCCCTTAGCAAGTGATATCTCAGAAAACTGTACTTACTGACCCAACAGTTATCTAAAGAGGCCACATGCTTACTTCACCCACTCGACCAGCATTTACAGAGCTTGTCCATTGTTCCAGGCACTGGCTAGATGCCAGAAAACCAACAAGGAAAAATAATCACTTGTGCCCTCAGAGTGTTCCTAGACTATGGGGAAGACAGAGGACAAGCAGCTCTAAGGCAGGGCATAAATGCTGGACCAAAGGAAAGAGAGGGAGTTTTGGTGCTGCATAGGAAGGGAGCACCTCATGGGGCTTCTGAGTGTAAGTACAGGTGGGTTTCTCAGGGGGAGCTGCATTTGGGCCAAGACCCATAAGATGAGTGGAAGGTAGGCAGCTTACCTAAGAGTAGTAGGAAGGAAAAGATGGGCTTCTGGAAACCATCCTGTGATTAATACAGTGAACTGGCTAGATCATTCCTGATGTACCTCTGGGACTCAGAAAGTAAGTGAGACACTCAGCAAGACAGCCGGGAAGACTGATCTTACCCACACAGGTCAGATCACATCAGTGCCCAATTACAGGATAGCCAGATAAAATACACCACATCCAGTTAACTCTGACTCTCATAAATAATAAAGAGGTTTTTTTACTCTAAGTATGCCCTGTGCAATATTTGAGCCACACTTGTACAAACAAGGCATGTGCTGTTTATCAGAAAGTCAAATTTAAGTGGGCATCCTGTGTTTTTATTTGCTAAATCTGCCAGTCCAATGCATTTAAAATTGCACTCAAAATACAATCCTCATGTGATCTGCCTTTCGCAATGTTTCCCATCTGAACTCAGTCCACGCTCTGCCTTACGCACCATGCTTCAGGCACTTGTTATACTTCTGGAAACATGAGAGCTTGCCCAGCTGCTTCCCACCTTGGGCACCTTGGTTGTGGTGTCTTCTCCATTTGGTATGCTTTTCCCCTTTGCTCTCAGCACGGCTGGTTCCTTCCCAACTTCCACCTTTTAGTTCTATCACCTGTCTCTAAGCAATGGCATCTCCACAAAATCTAAAGTAGGCTATCCCAATAATTTCCTTTATACACATAGTGCACATACACACACACACACACACACACACACACACACACACACACACACACACACCAGTCCACAGTTATTTTATTTTTTTACTTGTTCAACTGTCTGTGTCACCATAATGCCAGGGGTTTCTTCTGCCTTTGTATCCCAAGCATCTAGCAATCTGCCTGTTACATACAAGGTACCCAACAAATACTCATCAAATAAAAAAAATACTTAGGTTAGCATTCTCCCTGGTGCTTCCAAATCATGTGTTTTGCCTGTACATGTTACCACTCATTAGCATGTGTGCTGGTCACAGAGAAAGCTCTACATGTGTTCAAGGAAAGGTGAACAAATGAAAGAATTGTCAAGACTCTATCACCATTAATGCCATAGGAAAAAAATCCCAAAAGAGTTCAAGAAATCAGGTCTAAGATTTGATGACACGTCCACTTTTTGTTTTCTTTCCTACCTATCACACCTGAGACATACCGATGCTACTTGGGCTGTGCCTCCTCTACCTTCTTCTTCATCTCTTACTACTTTATCTCCATCACTTCCCCTCCTTCAAACAGTCCTTTCCTGATATGACCTTATATGATGCTTACAGGGCAAAACACACACACACACACACACACACACACACACACACACAAAACACCCAAATATTAAATATAGAAGTAAGGATTTCTTTAAAAAAAGATACATACATGCACACATTATATAAAATTAAATATTCCCTTTCAACACAATTGTTATTATAAATATATCTACAGCTGTAATCCAATTAGGCATTGTATACATGTGAATCAGAAACCATGTACACTGTATTCTTCAAAGGGCTAATTCTGAGGAAAAAATGACCACCCACATACATTTACTAAGAGAAAAACAAATGTAATGATTTTGTTCAGTCACTGAAAATTTTTATAAATATGAGCTATTACACATAGTAAAATCAGTTTAACTTGATAATAACTCTGCATATGAGTTCTTTGCCTTTTTAATCATAAAATTTAGAAAACTTTTGGATCAGATTCAAATTTCTTTTTAGAACCAAATGACAAGTTTGCCAACAATTATTGGAAAGACTTAGGAACAGATAAAAGCAAAAGAAAGGAGAAAGTCTATGCAGTGTGAAATCACATTAAGTCACAGAGCTAGAGCAAATTCTAACACAGAACCTGGAAAATACTTTATATGTGTGGGAGAGAAACGGAAGCACCAAGGTCAGATCTGAAAAAAAAAAAAAAATACTAGGTTTCTTCTGACATATAGACGGCAGAACAAATGTAAATGCATCCTCTGATCCTGTCACCAACGGAGCGATGCTTCTCTGATATACGCACCCCCCACCCAGCGAATGCTTCTCAATAAGCATCATGGCTTTTAAATTATTGGGATATCTGTCATAATGATGGAATAAGGAAGCCCATTGGTACCTTGACAGCTGTACATTATTTTCACTAAAGACAATGGTGAGCCACAGACATCAAGGCTTCTGCCTGCTTTGTTTATTCACAATATCAAAAACAGCATATTATGTGCACCCTAGGTGTCTAGCGCTTGCTGAGAACAGAACAAGCGGTACCTCATTTTCTTTGTTGTTGTGATGGCAGTGGCTCTACTTATTTGTGCCTTCAGATCTCTCTACACACCATGTCTTTATGTGAACACTTTTAAATCCCATCCTTTGCCTACCCACGATCATGACATTTCATCACCTGCCACTGGCGAGAAGTGCATTTTGTAAAGAAATTAAGAAACCGGGGCACCTGAGTGGTTCAGTCAGTTAAGCGTCTGACTCGGTTTTGGCTCAGACTGTGATCTCACGGCTCCTGAGATCGAGCCCTGCGTTGGGCTCTGCGCTGACAGCACAGAGCCGCCTTGAGATTCTCTCTCTCTGACCTTCCCCCATTTGTACTATCTCTGTCTCTCTCAAGATAAATAAATAATCTTAAAAAATTTAAGAAACCAGGGCGCCTGGGTGGCTCAGTCGGTTGAGCGCCGACTTTGGCTCAGGTCACGATCTCGCGGTCCGTGAGTTCAAGCCCCGCATCGGGCCCCTGTGCTGACAGCTCAGAGCCCGGAGCCTGTTTCGGATTCTGTGTCTCCCTCTCTCTCTGACCCTCCCCCATTCATGCTCTGTCTCTCTCTGTCTCAAAAATAAATAAACGTTAAAAAAAATTAAAAAAAAAATTTAAGAAACCAATGAAATGAAAATGGATGCCATTGCCGCCTGTTCCAAATTCCCACTGAAAGTATCACATGCGTGTGTGTGCGCACATTTTTCCTTGACCAGAGAGGACAGTTGTCCAACACCAGGAGGAAATAAAAAATATCCTGTCACAATATGATATTCTATACAAGTAAAAGGAATTGACGACCCCCATTCCAGAGTACAGCCTTCTATCTTTGTGCCACACCTGAAACACTTTTCTCACATGAGGGAAGAGGTACCCTTGACTATTCAGTGACTTTCTCTCCTCTTGACATTAAGATGCTCCAATGTGCCGTCGGGGCTTTCCAGAAGAGACTGCATTGTCAGCTCCAGCTTGCAGCACAGGGAAGTGACATCTCGAGTGGGCCTCTCCTTGTCAATTTCCCCCATACTTTGGCACACACAAAAACGCCTGTCAAACAGTATCCGACATACACAGCTTCAAGAAGAAGAAAAAAATAACCACTTTACTATGAAAGACTCTAACTAGAAAAGGCAAAGAGTTGCCAGCTGACAAATTCACAGTGATAGGCTTTCTTCTTCTTTCTAATTTTCACATTTATTCCTGAGGTTCCTGGTCAATTTCTATGTCATAAAGTGGTCGTGTAGAGAGCTTAAGCACTTTAGCATTTTACCAAGAAAAATTATACCACAAACTAGAAGGAAGATGAGAAAAAACCAACATTGTCTGGGCAATGGCTATAAAGGAAACACTGCAAATATTTACTAAGAGTTATTTGATTTTGTTTAATGTTGGGGACAAGCAGGTTAAAGAAACGAGGTTATCGTTATCTTACAGGGAAGCAAAGGGAAGCAAACTTTAGCTCAGAGAGGTTAAACGACTTGCCCAAAGCCACACAGCTAGCAATTTGTGGAAGAGGAAGTAGAACTTGGATCTGATTCCAAAGTTTACCCTCATCCCCACACACCATCAACCCTCTCTAGGCAGCTCTGAAGATGCTAAACAGGGCTCCTGAGGACTCAGTAAGTGTTCAAGCCAGCTGGCCAACATGGATATGGTGGATAATGTTCAGATACTTAATAAGAAACACCAGCTGTCAGGTGTGGAAAGAGCTGCTCCAGGCACAACCAAATCACATGCGTGTCCTCAAAAAACAACTTGCGACCAACCGCCTTCTTTAGGAATCTGAGAACACATCTCTGGAAGTACCAAGGGCATTATGCAGTTTCCACATGCAGGGTTTCCCGAGGCAGTGTGGGGTGGAAGGCCAGCACCTAACATTTCTGCTTTGTGTCTTTGAAGTTCATCTTGGCTGTAAGGCTTCTGAGACACATAAAGAGAATAGATTCTCCAGGGGACTTCACCCAGAAATGTTGGAGTTGATTAGAAAGCCCAGGTTGCTTCTGGTTCTGTTACTTTTTATTTATTTGGAACTAAAAGATTTTCTGTCTGAAAGTACCATTTAATATACTGGGGATGGGGGAGGAGAGGAAGATACAGTGCTCATTTTTTTTTTTTTTTTTGCGATTCTTATCACCCCATCCCAATTCTATTATTTGCAAGAAGTTCTTTAACAGAAACTCTTCTGCACTCCTTACCCTCCTGCAAGTTTAGATGTGCCTAAACAACTAGTAGTTAGACTCCAAGAATATGCTTCTGATTCAAGTGCATTAACAGAGGAGGGCATGTGTTTCATGCTGTTCTTCCAGCCATCACCCTTGCCAGCTGCCAACATGATGCCATGGCAGTCTCGGTGTCATGCAGATTGTACACCCTGATACCAGGAAAGCAGAAGCGTTTCTCCAAGAGTCTCTGGTAGTTTGGCAGGAAAATAGAAATTGCTTTTTATCAAAATGCAAAACTTTTTTTTTTCCAGGGGAAACAGCAAAAGCAGTTTGAAAGAGAGGTAGACACTTTTTATTGTGGAAAATGTGTTTTCAGCATGGTAGACAGAGAGGCATGCTTTCCTTTTTCTCCTGAGATCAACCAGATCCATGACGCCAGCCACCCCAGTTCATGCAACAGACACACAAGTGCTGAGTCCTAAAGGCCACTCTTCCTGCTCTGAAGATCTTGCCATTCCTGCCTGACAATTCTCAAATCTATGTCTGGGACACACAAGCATCTTATTTTTTTTTCTTTCCTACACTATAAAAAACAAGCCAAACAACCTCCCCAAATGTATTTCTTCATTTTTTTACATATGGAGGCATTTCTGGGAGTGGAGGAATGGGGAACAATGTGGAATTAACTTTCTGAACACCTACTATGTGCCAGGCCAAGGATATCCTATACATTATTCTATATAAACCTCACAACAAACCTTTAACAGTTACCAGTATATGGTTTAGGGGAGTTAACTAAAAATACCGGAAGATGTACTTCTATTAAGTGGAATGCTACGGGATCTGGAATATGATCCCTGCCCCTTATTTTCCTTCTGAGCCTTTCTGTGTGACCAAGTGCTATTGTCATACCTCCCCTATCCAAGAAAGCCTAGTGTAAAATGTTATTACTTGAATAAACAAAATGTGATATAGATAGATAGATACATGCATAGATACATGGATATAGATACAGAAATAGATATGTAATGGAATATTATTCAGCTTTAAAAATGAATCAAATTCTGATACATGCTACAAGATGGAAACTTGAAAACATCATGCTAAGTCAAGTAAGCCAGACACAAAAAGACAAATATTGTGTCTATCCTAGAATGTCTGAATAAATGTCTATCCCATTTATAATGGGATACCTAGAATAAATTCATAGGCACAGGAAGTATCAAGAAGTTACTGGTGGCTAAGAGGAAGAGGGAACAGGGAATTACTGTTTAATGGGTACACAATTTCAGTTTGGGATGATGAAAAAGTTCTGGAAATGGAGAGCGGTGATAATTGTACAATAGTGTGAATATACTCAGTGCCATTGAATGGTACACTTAAAAATGATTAAGATGGCAAATTCTATGTTATGTGTATGTTGCTACCATATAAATAATATTTCCCACTACTCCCTTTTATAGAAACTACATCTGCCCTGATGCCAAAACTCTGTCTTAAAACTGCTTGTTGTAAATTGTGGTTTACATACACAATGGAGTACTACATGGCAATGAGAAAGAATGAAATATGGCCCTTTGTAGCAACATGGATGGAACTGGAGAGTGTGATGCTAAGTGAAATAAGCCATACAGAGAAAGACAGATACCATATGGTTTCACTCTTATGTGGATCCTGAGAAACTTAACAGAAACCCATGGGGGAGGGGAAGGAAAAAAAAAAGAGGTTAGAGTGGAAGAGAGCCAAAGCATAAGAGACTCTTAAAAACTGAGAACAATCTGAGGGTTGATGGGGGGTGGGAGGGACGGGAGGGTGGGTGATGGGTATTGAGGAGGGCGCCTTTTGGGATGAGCATTGGGTGTTGTATGGAAACCAATTTGACAACAAACTTCATATATTGAAAAAAAAAACTGCTTGTTGTTAGTGGTAAAGAGACATAAAACACTATCAACTCCAGGCATATCACCTCTAATCCACTGATAGTGGCTGCTAAAAATATTGTGTTAAGGATTCCGAAGATGTTTCCAGGTCCAAGTGAGATAAAAGGCATGATGGATTGGTAAGGCCCTCTCACAAAGTTCAGATAAAATACAACAAAATATTCTAATTGCTCTGGATTGGAAAAGTGAATCAGGAAACACAATCCAAGTGGCAAGAGCTTAGGTGGATAGAATATGGTACAGAGAGACCATGACAGCCAAGGGCAAGCTGACCTCCTGACTGCCTAGGAACTGAGTAAGCAAGCGTAGCTAGGTAGCTCGAAAGTAGGAAACAAGAGAAATATTCTATGATCATGAAGTTCATGGGTGTGGGCTGTTAAGAGCTTCCTTAGTTCTAGTTGCTTTCTCCTGCCAGTGCAAGACTCCATGCAGCCTTGCTATAAATCTCCCCTCCCTTCATAAAACTTTAGTATCTATTTCTTAGATCTAAAATAGTCTAACTTCAACAGGGCCTCAGAAGGTAGGGTGGCCATATAATGCGACCTCCACAGAGAGCAATTTCAATTCATAGGCATTTTACTATATGTTCCATGAGCTTTCTGTGGTTTGATAGACAAAATGCCCACATGCATAGAGAAAACTGGGTAGTCACCCAATTTCTTATTATTGGTAGAAATAGGACAATAGGAAAGTAGTATTTTTTAACCCTGGGAACCTCTACAACTTCCTTGAACCATAGACAAAAATAACAAACATACTAGAAATTATGATAATCATTAAAAATAAAATATTTGTGGAAATCCATCCTCCTGTTACATAAAGAATGTTTTTGTGTGTGTGGCAAAAATGGAATTCTTCAACTCAATCAACTTTCAGATTATCTAAAAATCAAACTGAATTGAATTTAGATCACAGAATCAATACATGGAGACTAAGGATCACTAAATTCTGTTGCTGAAGGGGTGGAAAAACTCTTTTTTAATATGCATCACATAACACAGTCTTTATTTCTAAGAACTTTGGCCTAAATCCTGCCTACACATGGTTTATATAATGATTAATCCTTTGCCTTCACTGCTTTATATGTCAGAAATATCAGAATGCAAATTAATCCTATATACTACCTACTTTGAATAAGTTACATGAAAAATGATGCATATTTGGGAAGAAAGTAGCTTATTGGGAGAAAAATGAGATTTTGAATTATAAAGAATCAATACACAGTTGTCTTGGTCAGTTTTAGATTTTAACAACATGGTACCACTTTTTGCCCCCAACAAAATCAGTTTTGTTTTCTTTCTTTTGTTAAGCTGGAGAACACTGTTGAGTTTAATCACAAAGAAGAATCTTGTTTTGATTTACTCTATCAATTAGTTCTTGGAAAAATGCATTGTAACCCTATTCCAATTTTCAGAAACAGAAGTGTTTTCATTTTTCAAACTGCAGATGAGGTTGGGGATGGATATGTGAAAGAGCTAAGATCTGGATATGTAGAAGCGCCTACCTCTGAATCTGGGGAAGGGCTTTTTCACTAGGGTAGAAATCAACAGGCAAGCTAATCGTTGGTTGCTTAAGTGTTGTCTGTCATGCTCCACTCAGATCCACAATCCCATTGAAACCTGTCGCTTTCAAGAGTGCCAATAATAGGAGGCAAAAAGAGCACCAGAGTTGGACATTCTATAACAAGAGCCCAGTGGATTCCTAACTTTCATCTAAGAAACTTCAATGGTTTAAGAGCAGATCCGTAAATGCTACAGGGTGAAAGAAATCTATGCAAAACCACAGGGAGAGTCTGGAGTAAGAGACACAATGTGATGATCTCAGGCCTTGCCCTCCAACCTTAAGTCCACATCACACGGCCTCTTCACAAAAGTCTCTCTGAAAGCCCAACAGTTTCCATTCTGGTTTGAGACTTACTGCTGAAGAGTTGGGTTATAGAGATGGGTATCTGACTAAGCTAGGTATCTTTTTTATACGCTTGCTCACGCTCTCTCTCAAGCATGCAGGGTTTTTCACGTTCCAAAATAAAATGCAAACCAAGAGCATTTTGTATTTTTGCATTTCGATTCCCTGTTTTGTCAGTGAGTAATTATAGCAAATAAAATATTGCAGCTGAATGTAAATTGTTAGACAACCAGATCACACCAGGATATTTTTCTTCCACAAGTTTTACATCATAGCATGTTAAATATTAAAATACTGCAAGTCAAGTAAACAGAGAGGGTTCTTTTGCTCAAAGCATTAATTTTAAACAAACATTTCACTGTTATTCAGATCAGATGCTGGGAAACAAATGATGTTTTCTTTCAAATAAGGGGAATATATCATCTGGAGGAAGGTAGACAGGAGAATCACATAGAAATAAGGGCATTGTGACACAAGAGATGAATTTCCACCAGAAGAACAGAAGAGAATTCATGTGTAGGAGAAAAAGAAAAAGAAAGATTTACAAAAGGGAATTTGGAAAAGAGCAAGAAATGAGAAAGATTGATTTATTCCTAGAATAAAAAATGAAGATATGTCTCATGCCAGAAAACAGAAACCTGACTCAAAGTAAGGCAGGCAGAGAAGAAATCAGTTTCTGATATAGTGAATTTTAGTATCTTTAAGTAGTTACCAAGAAGGTAGGAAGAAGAAAAAATTTTGCATCTCTGAAAGATGATCAATCAATAAAATACCAATCAATAAAAACTGACTAAGTACCTGATGTGTATTCAGCAACCAAATGGAAAATTCGACATGGTCCTCTCCTGACACTTTTCTATGGGGTTAAGAACAGAAAGTGCTCAAATAATGACAGTGGGAATGTGCGTGTATTCTACGGTGTGAAATTAACAAAATCTGTAACTCAAAATTCAAGGATACAGATGACAACAGTGAGTTAGAGTTCCAGTCCTAACACGACCACTTTATGAACATCTCCTGCTTTCCACACTCTGTGCCAGAAGCCTGATGTTTAGGACATCCAACATTTAAAACAATCCATTAAGAATTATTCCTTTTAGATTACTGAAGAAAATAAGGTTCAAAAGTTAAGTCGTTTATGTTACACAGTGAGTAAATGGTAGGGCCTGAATTTAATCAGAGTTCTCTCCTTCTCCCAAGGTCATGCATTTTTTTTTCCCCTCCTAAAGTGCTGGATTTATCCTAAAACAGCCCTTGCTCTATGCATCCTTACAGCTAAATAGCAACCAATTAAAACAGAAACAAAAACAAACAGAAAAGAAGCGTGGAAAAGGTTCTTTGTAAAGGAAATGTTCCCAACATGATTAAAGCAATGAGACTGTAATGATATGGAGGATTTTTTTTTTTTTTTGCTTTTAAAAATTTGTTTGGGAGGACATGTATCTGTTTGGAAGCAAGGCTTTCAAATCATCTCAGAGTTGATGCTTAGAGGGCACGGATAGTGGAGGACATAAAGTCTTCACAGAAGGAGGCAAGTCTTTTCCACAGAGGTGAGGGAACAAGGAAGGGGCTGGGAGAATAAAAGCCAATCTCTTATCTTTTCCAGTTTGCCACTAAAGTTAAAGAAAAAAACACAACACCTGAGAATAGGACTATTATGATAAATATGGACAACTAGCATATCATGTTGAGTGGTGCAAACCACTGTAAGATACATTGACAGAGGAACCAGAAAGATTCCCACAAAATGTGGAGAGAATTTTAAATTCTCAAGAAAAGTGGAATTAGGGGGTTGAGTCCATTACAGTCACACCTCCACACAGCAAGGAGGCTCCTGTGGACATCTGGTTTATAGGACTAATTTTCTGGCAATATAGTAATTTTTTGACAATTATTAGATGAGGCTGAATATAAGCAAAAAAAATGATAATAATCTTGCATCTGATCAAAGTGATATACCCCACATCACCACACTATATGAGATTTCTGTAATAAAAATAATAGTTCAGCCAAATATCCATTGGTTGAGAACAGCCAGGACACTGACTCCCTGTGTTCACGGCAGCTCATTAGCCTCCCTTGTAGGCAAGAGCCCAGAGTGGTCACTAGATAGAATATACCTAATAGACATTCCACTCAATTATTTTTAGAAAGCTATTGAGAGAAGCAAATGAATCTGGAGGGATGGATCAACAGATTTTTCTTCCACCTGTTTGTTAGGGAATATGTGGTTTAAGCTGACTTGGATATTAAATATTTGGCAATCTCCTAACAGAATGGGAAATTTGCATACCTTTAAAACCAGCTGATTCTTTACTAAAAATTTGCCCTACAGATCTACTTAGAATATTCCAAAGTAGGGACCTAAGGGAGGTGGCCTGCACTCATCTCCTTTCATGAACACCCCAAGGTTACAACTACCTATAATGCAACTCACTGTGAAAACCACCTGAAGACTAGCAGAACAGGTCTTCCATAGCTAAAGACATCAAGAGGAGGCCACATCAAAAAGGGTAGGAGGGGCAGAGACAAAGTCAGGAACCAAATCCCTGGTGCAGAGACCCGCAGGTGAGGAGGCCATACCTGAGGAGTAAAGGGTTCAAACTCCACACTGGACACCCCTTGCCCTGGGGATCTGTCCCAGGAAGACAAGCTCCCATACCCTCTGGCTTTGAAAATCAGTGGGACTTAACTCTGAGAGAACCAGAGGGCTATGGCAAAGTGAGATTCCACTCTTAAAGGGCCAGTGTGCTGTAACACATACTCTGAGACCCAGCACAGAGGCAGCAGATGGTAAAGTAGACATGATTTTTTAAGTCATAGACTAATTTTAACTTGTTCTCTGGAAAGGAAGGGATCTGTAGGAACTTTCTCCAGGAAAAGAAGTGCTGGTGGACCATTTTTCTTGCCCTCCTTCAGACTGGCTAGCAGGATGCTGGAAGGAGCCGGTTCTGACTCTCTCCATCTACCTTGCTAGCACTGCTAGCACTACTCACCCACCATGGATTTTCCATGCAGATCTGCCTCACCTAACCCTGTCCAAAGCAGCTGCTGCCCTGCCCGGCCCAATAGGCAACCTCAGCAGGGAAGTGTCCCCCCACCTAAAGCCACTCCCACCTTACTACACCTAGAGCAGCTGTGGCCGGCCTCTCAGCCAGCCACACCGGAAGCCAGCCCTGTCCACTACTGTACCCGTAGTGGTCATGGCCAGTCACTGCAGCAGCCAGTCAGGCTGGGGCCAGCCCCACCCACAAGCACATGCACAGCAGTAATGGCCCAGTCCCGACAAGACGGTGCTTGCAGCCCACACAGGTTACGGCCCTGGAGTTCTGCTTTCTAGTGACCCAGGGAGGATGATGCTGGTGGACCCCACAAGATGCCTCCCACACAAGGCCACCACTTTCAATACTGGGAGAATGAAGCTGATCTATCTAATGCATAGAAACAAACACAGAGAGCCAGACAAAATAAGAGCCAAAGAAATATGTTCCAAATGAAACAATAACAACACAAAACCTCAGAAAAAGAAGTAAATTAAATGCAAATGAGCAATCAATTCTGATCAAGAGTTGAAAGTAATGGTCATAAAGATGCTCATGGGCTCAACACCCAAAAAACAAATAATCCAGTGAAAAAATGGGCAAAAGACATGAATAGACACTTCTCCAAGGAAGACATCCAGATGGTCAACTGACACATGAAAAAATGCTCCATATCACTCATCATCAAGGAAATACAAATCAAAACCACAATAAGATACCACCTTACACATGTCAGAATGACTAACATTCACAACTCAGGCAACAATAGATGTTGGCAAGGGTGTGGAGAAAGAGGATCTCTTTTGCATTGTTGGTGGGAATGCAAGCCAGTGCAGCCACTCGGGAAAACAGTATGTTTGTTCCTCAAAAAACTAAAAATATAACTACCCTATGACCCAGCAATTGCACTACTAGGCATTTATCCACGGGATACAGGTGTGCTGTTTCGAAGGGACACATGCACCCCCATGTTTATGGCAGCACTATCAACAATAGCCAAAGTATGGAAAGAGCCCAAATGTCCATTGATGGATGAATGGATAAAGAAGATGTGGTATATATATACAATGGAGTATTACTCAGCAATCAAAAAGAATGAAATCTTGCCATTTGCAACTACGTGGATGGTACTGGAGGGTATTATGCTAAGTGAAATTAGTCAGAGAAAGACAGATATCATATGACTTCACTCATATGAGGACTTTAAGAGACAAAACAGATGAACATAAGGGAAGGGAAACAAAAATAATACAAAAACAGGGGCGCCTGGGTGGCTCAGTTGGTTAAGAGTCTGACTTCAGCTCAGGTCACAGTCTCACAGCCCGTGAGTTCGAGCCCCGTGTCAGGCTCTGGGCTGATGGCTCAGAGCCTGGAGCCTGCTTCCGATTCTGTGTCTCCCTCTCTCTCTGCCCCTCCCCCGTTCATGCTCTGTCTCTCTCTGTCTCAAAAATAAATAAACGTTAAAAAAAATAATAATATAAAAACAGGGAGGGGAACAAAACAGAAAAGACTCATAAATATGGAGAACAAACCGAGGGTTATGAGAGGGGTTGTGGGAGGAGGGATGGGCTAAATGGGTAAGGGGTACGAAGGAATCTACTCCTGAAATCATTGTTGCCCTATATGCTAATTAATTTGGATGGAAATTTTAAAAAATAAAAAATTAAATTAAATTAAACAAATAAAAAATAAAAAAAGATGCTCATGGGATTTGAAGAAAGAGTAGATGAACTCAGAACTTCAACAATGAAGTAGAATATGTAAAAAAGAATCAACTGGACATGAAGAAAACAATAACTGAAATTTAAAAAAAATGTCTTAGAGTGTATAAAGAGCACATTAGAGGATGCATAAGAATGGATTAGCAATCTGGAAGACAGGGTGGTAGAAATCACCCAAGCTAAAGAACAAAAAGGAAAAAAAAATAATTAAAATTTTAGGGTAAGTGAAGAGACCTTTGGGACAACATCAAGTGTACTAGCATTGGCATTATGGGGATCCCAGAAGGAAAAAAAAAAAAAGAGAAAGAGGTAGAAAATTTATTTCAAGAAATAATAGCTAAAACTTTCCCTAATCTGAGGTCCAGGAACCACACATAGCCTCAAACAAGAGAAACCCAAAGAAGTCTACAGCAAGACATAGCATTATTAAAATGTCAAAAATTAGGGGTGCCTCATGGCTCAGTTGGTTAAGTGCCCGACTTCAGTTCAGGTCATGATCTCACAGTTCGTGGGTTTGAGCCCTGCATCAGGCTCTGTGCTGACAGTTCAGAGCCTGGAGCCTACTTTGGATTCTGTGTCTCCCTCTTTCTCTGCCCCTCCCTTGCTCACGCCCTGTCTCTCAAAAATGAATAAATGTTAAATTTTTTTAAATGTCAAAAATTAAAGATAGAGAATGTTAAAATCAGCAAGAGGGAAGCCAATCATTACATACAAGGGTAACACCATAAGGCCATCAGCTGATCTCTCAGCAGAAACTTTGAAAGCCAGTGGAGAGGCCTATAAAATCCAAAGAGCTGAAAGGACAAAATTTAGAACCAAAATACCCAGTAATCGTTCAGAACTGAAGAGAAGATAGTTGCCCAGACAAAAGTTAAAGGCATTCACGACTAAATAGGTCTTACTAGAAATGTTAAAGAGACTTCTTAACAAGAAGTCTTCTTAAAGACTTTTCTTCTTAAAGAAGAAAAGGCCACAGAAGAAAATAATCAAAGGAAAAAATTTCACTGGTAAAAGCAAATACAGTCAAAATAGTAGATCAATTACTTATAAAGACAGTATGAAAATAAAGACAAACATAGTAAAATCAATTAGACCTATAAAAATTAGTTAAGAGATACACAAAATAAAACTCTGTAAAGTATGGCACTGCACATATAAAACATAGATGGGGCTAAAAATGTAATTTTTGCAGAATGTGTTTGAACTTAAGGGACCATGAACCTAACATAGACTGCTATACATACAGGATGTTTTGTGTTTTGTTTTGTTTCACAGGATGTTTTGTGTTTTGCTTTGTTTTTAAGTTTATTTATTCATTTTGAGAGAGAAAGAATCCCAATCAGGCTCTGCACTGCCAACACAGAGCCTGATATGGGGCTCAAACCCATGTGAGATCATGACCTGAACTGAAGTTGGATGCTTAACTGACTGAGCCACCCAGGTGTCCCAGATAATTAATTTAAATGTAAATGGACTAAATGCTCCAATCAAAAGATATAAGATGATTGAAAAAAAAAAAAAAAAAAAGCAAGACCAGTCTGTATGCTGCCTACAAGAAACTCACTTCACACGTATAAACACAGACAAACTGAAAATGAAGGGGTAAATATTTTCCATGCCAATGGAAGCAACAATCAAAAACTAAACCAAAAAATAAAACCCTCCAAAACACCTGGGGTAGCAATACTTGCATCAGACAAATAGACTTCATTTAAAAAAAATTTTTTTTTAATGTTTATTTATTTTTGAGACAGAGAGAAACAGAGCATGAACGGGGGAGGGTCAGAGAGAGAGGGAGACACAGAATCTGAAACAGGCTCCAGGCTCTGAGCCATCAGCACAGAGCCCAATGCGGGGCTGGAACTTATGGACCGTGAGATCATGACCTGAGCCGAAGTCGGATGCTCAACCGACTGAGCCACCCAGGCGCCCCTGGACAAATAGACTTTAAAACAAATTATGTAAGTAGAGACAAAAAAATGCCATAATGTAATGACAACAGGATCAATCCAACCAGAGGGTATAATAATTTTAGATATCTATGTACCCAACATAAGAGCACCTAAATATATAAAGGATAAAGCAGATAGGGATATAATTGGGGATTTTTAGCAGATAATCTAGACAGAAAATCAGTAAAGAAAACAGTAGTTTTAATAACACATTAGACCAGATGAAATTAATAGATATATATAGAACATTACATGTGAAAACAAGAGAATACACATTCTCTTCAAGAGCACATGGAGCATTCTGAAGGACAGACCACACGTTAGGCTCAAACCAAATTTCTATGAATTTAAGAAGACTGAAATTATATGAATCATATTTTCAACCACAATGGAATAAAACTAGAAACAAGAAAAAAAATGGGAAAAAAACACAAACATGTAGAGACTAAACAACATGCTATTAAACAATCAATGGGTCATCAAACCAATAAAAGAGAAACATTTTTTTTTAAATACCTGGAAACAAAGGAAAATGTAAACACAATGGTTCAAAATCTCTGGGACACTGCAAAAACAGTTCTAAGAGGGAAGGTTATAGCCATATGCAAAAACAAGAAAAATCTCAAATGAACAATCTAGACTTACACCTAAAGACACTTGAAAAAGAACATGCAAAGCCCAAAGTTAGAAGGAAGGAAAATAAAGATCCAAAGCAGAAATAAATAAAACAAAGATTTAATAAACAATAGAAAAAATCAATAAAACTAAAAGCTGGTTCTTTGAAAAAACAAACAAAATTGATAAATCTTTAGCCAGACTCAGTGAGGAAAAAAGTGAGAGGATTCAAACAAATAAAACCAGAAGTGAGAAGGAAGTTACAACTGATACTACAGAAATACAAAAGATTATGAGACTACTATCAAAAATAATATGCTGACAAATTGGACAATTAAGAAAAACGAATCAATTCCTAGAAACATACAATTTTCTTGATATAAGACTCTATCAGGAAGAAATAGAAAATCTTAACAGACCAATTACTAGTTACAAAAATGATTCATTAATCAACAAACTCCCAACAAACAAAAATCTGGGATCAGATGGCTTCAAAGGTGAATTCCACCAAACATTTAAAGAAGAGTTAATTCCAATCCCTCTGAAACTATTTCAAAAAAATAAATAATAAAAGAAGGAAGAATGCTTCCAAACTCATTCTACAAAACAACATTATTACCTAATACTAAAACCAGATAAAGACATCACAAGAAAGGAAAATTAGCAGCCAAAATCCTTGATAAACACAAATGAAAAAAATCATCAACAAAATCATTAGCAATTCAAATTCAACAATAAATTGAAAGAATCATTTACGTGATCAAGTGGAATATATTCCAGGGATGCAAGGATGGTTCAATGTCCATTAATCAAAGTGGTTCCTTAACAAAATAAAGGATATGATATCATATGATATCATATGATAATCTCAATAGAAGCAGAAAAAGCATTTCACAAAACTCAACATCCGTTCATTATGAAATTTCTTAACAAAGTGGTTTAGAAAGAAAATATCTCAACATAAGAAAGGCTATATATGGGAAACCCACAACTAACATCCTACTCAATGGTGAAAACTTGAAAGCTTTATCCTCTGTGGTCAGGAACAAGACAAGGATGTCCACTCACAGCACTTTTATGCAACATAGTACTAGATATCCTAGCAGCAGCAATTAGACCAGATATAAAAGCATCCAAATCCAGGGGCACCTGGGTGGCTCAGTCGGTTAAGCGTCTAACTTTAGTTCAGGTCATGATCTCACAGTTTGTGGGTTCGAGCCCCGCGTTGGTTTCTGCGCTGACAGCTGGGTACCTGCTTCAGATTCTGTGTCTCCCTCTCTCTCTGCCCCTCCTCCACTCACGCTCAGTCTCTCTATGCCTCTCAAAAATAAACATTAAAAAAAAAAAAGGATCCAAATAAGTAAGGAAAAAGTAAGACTGTTGCCATTTCCAGATGACATGTTACTAGATATAGGATACTTTAAAGATTCCACCATAAAAATACTAGAAACAATGAATTCAGTAAAGTTGCAGGATACAAAATTAATATACAGAAATCTGTTGTGTTTCTCTACAATAATAACAAATTAGGAGAAAGGGAAATTAAGAAAACAATCCTATTTACAATTACATTAAAAATAATAAAATGTCTAGGAATAGATTCAACCGAGGAGGTAAAAGACTGTATTCTGAAAGCCATAAGACACTGATGAAAGAAACTGAAGGTAGCACAAATAAACAAAAATCCATGCTCATGGACTGGAAAAATTAATTGTTAAAATGCCCCTACTACCCAAAGCAATCTTTAGATTCAATGCAATCACATCAAAATACGAACAGTATTTTTCACAGAACTAAGGCAAATACACTAAAATTTGTGTGGAACCACAAAAGACCCCAAAAAGCCAAAACAATCTTGAGAAAGAACAAATCTGGAGGTATCACAATCCCAAATATACAAGTGTACCACAAAGCTATCGTAATCAAAACAGTATGGTACTGGCACAAAAAAAAAGACACATGGATCAACAGAGCACAGGAGGGAGCCCAGAGATAAGCACACACTTCTGTGCTCATTTTATCTATGACAAGGAGGCAAGAATATACAATGGAGAAAACACATCTCAATAAAGGTCTGCAATAAACTATACTGGGAAAGCTGGAAATTTACACACCAAATAATGAAACTGGACTACTTTCTTACCCCATACACAAAAATAAAAAAAAATGGATTAAAAACCTAAATAACAAGGCTCAAAAACATAAAACTCCTAAAGGAAAACATAGGCAATAATCTCTTGAACAGTGGTCTTAACATTTTTTTGGATCTATCTTCTCAGACAAGGAAAATAAAAGCAAAAACAAACAACAAGGACTACATAAAATTAAAAAAGCTTTTGCACATTAAGGAAACCACCAATAAGATAAAAAGGTGACCTACCAAATGGGAGAATATATTTGCAAATAATATCTCATACAGAATTAATATTCAAAAATAGAAAGAACTCTTATAATTCAACACCAAAATGAATGATTCAATTAAAAATGGACAGAAGACCTGAATAGATATTTTTCTAAAGAAGATATAAGATGGTCAACAGACATCCAGTAATTCCACTTCTGACTATTTACCTGAAAAAAAAAATTAAAATACTAATTTGAAAAGGTACATGCACCCTTATGTTTATTACAGGGTTATTTATAACAACCAAGATATGGAAGCAGCTTAGGAGTGCACTGATATGTGAATGGATAAAGAAGATGTGATATGTGTTCATGTGTGTGTATGCACACATGTGTCTGTATCTGTGTGTATGAATACATATTGAAATATTATTCAGCCATAAAAAAGACTGAGCACTTGAGGTGCCTGGGTGGCTCAGTCAGTCGAGCATCCAACTTCGGCTCTGGTCATGACCCCATGGTTCATGGGTTTAAACACCACACTGGGCTCTGTGATGATACCTCAGAACCTGGAGCCTGCCTCCAGTTCTGAGTCTCCCTCTCTCTCTGCCCCTCTCACATTCACACACTCTCTCTCTCAAAAATAAATAAACACTAAAAAAAAAAAATGACTAAGCTCTTGCCATTCATGACAACATGAATGGACCTTGACCAACACCATATGATTTCATTTACATGTGTAACCTAAAAAGCAAAATAAACAAACAATAGAAACAGACTCATGGATACAGAGAACAAGTTGGTTGTTACTAGAAGGAAGTCACTGGGGGATGAGGAAAATAGGTAAAGGGGATTAAGACATACAAACTTCCAGTTATAAAATAAGTAAGTCACAGTGATGAAACATACAAAATAGAGAATACAGTCAATAGTATTATAATAACTTGGCATGGAAACAGATGGTAACTATACCTACTGTTGGAAGCATTTTATTTATTAATTAATTTATTTATGGAAGCATTTTATAATATGTGTATTGTTAATTTTGTTGTACACCTAAAACTAATATAGTATTTTATTTCAATTATACTTCAAAATAAAAACAGAATATCCAAATAATATGCAATAATGTTCATCACTGCATTTCATTTAAAAACAAACAGGAAAGAACCCATATACCATCAATTGGATTAAGTATATTTTGGTTTATCAGTTCAAAACAATAGGTACAGCTACTAAAAACAATGAGGTAGGTGTGCTGTTCAAGATATAATATGATGGGAGGGACACCTGGGTGGCTCAGTCAGTTAAACATCCAATTCTTGATCTCAGTTCTGGTTATGATCTCATAGCTCATGAATTCGAGCCCCATGTTGGGTTCTGTGCTAACAGTGCAGAGCCTGCTTGGGATTCTCTCTCTCCCTCGCTCTCTGCCTCCCACCACTTACTCTCTTTCTTTCTGAAAACAAATAAATAAACTTAAAAAAAAAAAGATATAATATGATGGGGAAGAACAAGGCATGAAGAGTGCATAAACCATCATGCAATTTAAATAAAGGTTAAAAAGGATATGTGTCATTTTGTTTAGATATTGACATCTGCATAATTTCTTTTCTGAGAAATTACAGAAGAAACTTTACAATGTGACATTTGGAGAGAAGAGGACAGCAGGTAAAAAAAGATAAAAAATGGAGACTCAGATACTTTTATTTTTTAACTTGAGTATAGTTGATACACAATGTTACATTAGTTTCAGGTGTACAACTTAGTGATTTGACAAGCTTTAACATTATTGCAATGTTCATCACAAATATAGCTACCTCACTTTTCTTGTTATACTTTTCTGTTTGGTGTTTTATCACCTGCATGTGCTATCTTGACTAAGACAAAAGTAAGTAATATTAATGGAATATGAAAGTATTGGGAAGAGGTTCAGATCCTGCCAGGCAAACCACCAATACAACAGATCCCTGGGGCTGCGTAACCACAGGTGACTTGAGTTTGAAAATTGCACATGTGTCCAAACATAGGAAAGTGTGCATGCATGAACACACATAAACACACACACACATACACACGCACAGCAAAAATGCAGGAGATCCAAGTGCATTTAGCTAGCATAGGATAATCCACTTTTATATTTTATTTGCACTTATTTCCCTTGAGCTTCAACCGTTTCCACAAATAGTTATCATTTACCTAATTCCTTAGCAGATACTATGTTAGGTACTTTACATGCGTCATCTCTTTTATTTCTCACTGACAAAGTCATTGGTTCATATTGTAATCTTCCCATTGCATATGAAGAAACTGACTCTTAAAGATAGTAGGTAACTTTTTCAAAGTCACCTACCTAGCAATTGAAAAAACTGGGATTCAAATGTAAACACAGAAGACTTCAAAGCCACTAATATACACTGCACTCATTTCTGGTTCCAGACACATCCTTTGACCTGAGACTGCAGTAGAACACAGGCCAAACAGAAAGCAGTCGATTCACAGATGAGAGGACTTGCCAAACCTAAACTAGGAAGTTCTGAAAAATGAGAATTATCACAACACATGTACTGTATATATGGCCAGGCTGTGGAGACAGAACATACTACAATGTGAAGCCTTCTTGCAAGCTATAAAGCTTAGGGGTTAGAAGAGAGGTCTCTGGAGTCAGTCACCCATGTCACCAAGGGACAGTTACCTAATCCACCCCCAATCTCATTTCTTTCATCTCTAAAATGGATAGAGTAGTGCCTGCCATCCAGAAGTATGGTGATAATTGAATGAGATCATGCATATTAAGTGTTTAAAAAACCTGGGACATAGTAACTCCTCAATGGTAATTAATCATTATAAAAGTATCTGAAATATCCTAGTATGTTGTAACAAATACAGATCACACCTAATCAAAGCCCTGTTTTACACAGCAAGAAAGTGAAATGTGATCAGTCAAAAGCAAGATGCCACTCAAGTTAGACTTTTTTTCAAGTTTATTTATTGAGAGAGAGAGAGAGAGAGAGAGAGAGAAGGAGGGAGAGAGAGAGAACCAGCAGGGAGGAGCAGAGAAAAGGGGCAGAAGATGGGAAGCAGGCTCTGCACTGACAGCAGGTGCCAGATGCAGGGCTCAACTCAACCATGAGATCATGACCCGGGTCAAAGTTTGTTGCTTAACCAACTGAGCTACTCAGGCACTCTCAACTTAGACTTCTGAGCTTTTATTGTGTACTGAATGCTATCTTCATGGAAATTTCTGGGGCAGGAACTGTTGGTTGGCTTAGCCACTGCCCATTTGCAATCCCTTTCTCTCCTGCCTGCCTCCACTCCATAGCAAAGTAACTACTCGCTCTCCCAGCTCCCCTTCGAACAAAGTGTGGCTACCACCATAAAGTATTTGGCAAAGACATGTGAACAAAGATCTGCCAGAGGATGCTCTGGGAAAGTGTGCATTTTTCCAGTAAAAGGAACAGACACTATTCCTGCCACCTCTTTCTCTTTGCCTTCCTTCCATGAATCTGATCAAGATGCCAGGAAATAGGGCAGCCATCCCAAAAAAGGACAGATCAAAGACTAACTTATAGGCCCACTTCTAGGAGGTCTTCTTGTTACATAAGAAAATATCCCATTTGTTTAAGCCACTGGTAGCAGGTTTTCTGTTACATGCAACTGAACTTAGTCCTAAATGAAAATGTGAATCAATTTCTAGCTTATGTTTGTAGGTCATTTCTCGCCTTGTCCTCCTTTTTGTCTTCATCCTCAGAAAGAATTTCCTATAGATATCCAAGATCTTTCCATTGCCAAGTTGGCTCAGTGATCTCAGAGAATGTAGGTGTTAATGATGTTATTTTACTTATTAATGTTCTACCAATTAGAGCACTTTGTCAATCTCCCTACGTAGGCACTGTCTTCTCACATCCAAAACGCATGTTTGAAACACGGGAATGATATGGAGATTTAGATCCATTTTGGCCCTATTAATGTCCCTCTCTCTCACAATGACTAAAGAACTATTGGCCCCAGAATTATATGCAACCTTGTACTGTCAGTTAACTATCTGTTATAGGTCCAATTTCACTCCTTGACTCTATTGTAAACCTGTGGGCATTGACAAAGTGCTTTATAATTTTTTCATTGTCCCTCTCAGCGTCTGTCACAGATGTAGGCACTGCAAACATTCTCATTAAGAGCTATAAAACAGACACCCTCATCTCCTGCCAATAATTACAGCTTAAGAAAGACCCAGAGCTAAAAGTATGTGACCCTGGTATAAACCTGTCCGTGACTCTGAGTCTCTAGTTGAGGTGGTAAAGATCAGATATACATTAGGAGAAATAGCTAAAGCAATGGTACATATGGGGACATTTTGCCATACATACACAAAAGTACATCCCAAGGCCTGGCACAATGGCAGCCAAAAAGTAGCCCCTTAGTATTTGTTGAATGAATTAATAAACATCTGCATGCACATAGCAAGACACCTCACTGTGAATGAGTGTACTTTCTTTTTTTCTAAACATAGTTAATCTTACTAAAATAGATGGGTGGGCAAAACTCCATATTCTGCTTGAACCAGGCAAAGAACCCTCTGGTTTCCTCTCTGCTTTCTTCCTTACATGATGTGCAACGTAAAGGACCTGTTAGTCCCATTTGTCAAGAGAGCCCACAGGAACTATCTGGCACATCACAGCTTAAGTTATCAATTGCCTTTGTTGTTTGGTGGATATTGATCGGGGAAGGCCTTGCTAAAGTCACTCGTACCGCAAGTCTTCACTTTTCCTTTTTAGTCAACATGAAGGCTCAAGTGTTGTGGGCTTGGGGAATTTCCACCTGACAGCCCCATTCCATCATTAAACACCCAGTTCAAGCTTGTTATCCAGATGAATGTCCCAATTAGAGTAGCACATTCTTGCCCACACCCAACAGTGGCAGCAGGTTCAGGTTAACACTTTGAGGGACAATAACTGACATAGAAAATGGTCTGAGGAGCCACAAGTTTAGTTTCATTTTTTTATCCTCATTCATCCATTTGTTCATTCAACCAGACACTTACTGAGAGCTTAAAGTGTTGTTTGCTTTCCTGAAGGGACATAAATCTTTCCTAATTTCTCACAATGGCGCAATGTAACCGACCCTGACTCTGCAACCAAATTACCCAGCATTAACTGGACATCCTGAGAACAAGAATAAAATTACTGACAGTAGGAAACACCAGACATCAGGGTGGCACTGTGTCGTTGTGTGAGTTGTACACTGTTTGAGTCCAGAGGTTACTTTTTCTAGGACTAGGATACAAATGGTGAGGCAGTGCAGCAGGATACCCTTGGCTGACAGTGTTCCCTAGTCTAAAGGGCACAAAACTATTCAATGTTTCAAAATATTATTAGTAAAATAACTGCTTTTTTTTGTTTAGATGAAATGCTTGATTCCACATAACATTTAAATTTTACAATTACATTTTCTAATAATAAACAGCCAACTTAAAAAAATCAAAATAAAGAAGCTGCCAACTAAAAATGTGTCATGAAAAATTTATCTGTATCTGGTGTTTAGTAAAAAGAGGCAAAAAATAAATAAATAAACACCACACATGCACACACACACACAGGAATGACTGAACAGAAATGCTATTCTTTTAAAAATTTCAAGTCCTAAGAATCTATGTTAAATATATTAATGCACATAAAATATAGGTAAAAGGATGTTTATTATGCTACTGTTACTAAATTGCTAAAACATAGGAGTGGCTAAATAAATGATGGTACTTCTGTACATGAAATTATGTGAAGCCATTAAAAAGAATGAGTAGCCTTGGGGTGCCTGGGCAGCTGAGTTGGGTAAGTGTCCAAGTCTTGATTTTGGCTCATGTCATGATCTCACAGTTCGTGAGTTTGAGTCCCGCATCGGGCTCTCTGATGACAGCACAGGGCCTGCTTGGGATTCTCTTTCCCTCTCTCTCTCTCTCACTCTCTTTCTCTCTCAAAAATAAACATCAAAAAAATGAATAGCCTTACAAATGCCCTCATGAGCAAGTAAGGCCAAAACATACCCTTAAAGGCAAAAATGCAACCAGAACAAGATGAATAACTGATTCTGTCAATGCACTTCTTCCGTGTGTGTACATCGTAAAATAAGGGGCAGAACAGGGTCTACAGGGATACACACAAGTCTTCTGAGAGCAGTAACCTCTGGAAAGGGACAGGTAAACAGAGGGATTTCGTGTTTTGTACTATGGAAGTTGAAATGAATAACGAGAAGTATTTATGCATTAATTTTGCTATAAAATTTTACAAAGAGCCCAAAACGGCAGCAAAATAATTCCAACATAGTTGATGCACAGTTTGACCCTAACTTGTTGCAAATCCTGCCATAACATGGGATCATTTCAAGATGACAATGTCAACGTCACCTTTCTGTTTCAATGGAAACATGTATTCATGGAGCACGCACATGCTGTAAACCACACTTCGGGCACTGAAGATCCAGAAAAAGACAGGGGAGGCCCCTGCTCTTACGGAGCTCAAGTCCAAGCCAGTAAAAGAGGCATATGCATTTTAGAGAAATTTTTCAGATTAACCATTATTTCCCTCTTAAATAATTCAATTCACTACAACATTCTGGGCCCTAGGGCTGAGGGGGAAGTCTGCTGTGATTCCACTAAAGTTGCTTCTCAGAGACATTCTGGTCAGCACAGCTCATTCCCTGCCTATCAAATATTCATCCTCCTCACACACCAGTCAACATAGGTTCCCTCCAATGAAATCCATAAAATAATAATACTTTACATTCATAGAGAGGTTTATACCTTTCCAAACACACTCACAGACACGGCATCCTAAGAGAGGGACGAATAGAAAGTGAGAGCAAGACTGTATCAATTTCTGATCTACAAGCTCCTTCTGTCTGACACACTTTTCTCTCTTCTTTTCATTTACCCAGCTTATTCTTGCCTTTCAGTTCACAGCTTAGATGACACCTATTCCAGGAAGCATTCTGTGCTGGTTTAGGGGTCCTTCTTGCATACTTCCATTGCTTCCTATTGTCTGCATCCCTCCCAACCCCAGGAGATGCTGTCATGCTCTTTTTTAACTGCCAACATGGTGTCCACTGGGTCCAGAATCAGGTGGGAGGGGCCCTGGATCTGATCCCATCTTGAAGGAGTGACCTACCAGGTTGGGAAGAATCTGACATTCATATTTTTAAAAGTTCTCTAGGTATTCTGAAACAGCTAATCCCAAGAAATTAAAATAGAGGCGTGGACTATCTCTATATTATGTGCCATTGTAGCTGCAGCTTCTAAAAGCACTTGGAATATTGTTGGTGCCCAAGAGAGATGTGCTCCTTCATCCACTGACTCTTCAAAAAATACATACTGAGCTCATTCAGGGTGTCAGATTTGTGCTGAATGAATGATTAAATGGAACAAATCCAAGTCATGATTCCTGCATAGCTTCCATTATTAACATTTTTTTTTCATAGTTACCTGATACCAGAAGCTGCTGCAAAAACCCAAATGGCACATGTCCCTATGTCCATGGCAGGTAGGCTAGAGAAGACCAATAGAGATTTGGGAGTTTGGTCACGTTCCTTAACTGCTAACATTGAGATCCTTTGGGGACAGCAGCAGTGGGCTCCAACTGCTCAGGTGTCTTTAGAGATGAGATGCAAACTAGAGTGAATGAACCCAACTGCAAGACAAGAGGCAGGGCGCCTCTGCTCAATATAAGGATACAGTTGGGGCGCCTGGGTGGCTCAGTCAGTTAAGCAGCCAACTCTTGATTTCAGCTCAGGTCATGATCTCACCGTTTGTGAGTTCGAGCCCAGCATAGGACTCAGCACTGACGGTGTGGAGCCTGCTTGGTATTCTCTCTCTCTCCCTCTCTCTCCAGCCCTCCCACACATGCCCCTGTACTCTCTCTCTCTCTCTCTCTCTCTCTAAATATAAATAAATAAAAACTTACAATAAAAAGGATACAGTCAGAGAGATAGAAGGAATCACAGCAAGGTAACATGGGTTTTCCTTCCTAACTTGTTCTTTCCTTCAAAGGAGTCAACTAAAATCTGTTACTATGTGCTGTCTTCCGGGCAGGGAAGGGGGATAATTCCTACAGGCCCACTCACATGACAATATGAGGACTACTTGTAGTTTACAAACTGCTTTTGCTCTGGGCCCTCTTTTTAAGAGAAAGCTCTTGTCCAATTTCATGTAGGGTTCACCATAGTCTATAAGGCCCTTTCTCATCTGCTCCTGCCTGTATTTCTAACTTTAACCATTCCACTCTCTTTTTTGCTTAGTTCTAGTTCTTCTCTGTCTACTAGAGTGGCCACTAGCCACATGGGGCTACTGAGCACATGAACTGTGGCTAGCCCAAATAGAGATGTGCTAAAGGCGTAACATACAAACAAGATTTCCAAGACTTAGTATAAGAAAAACAGAATGTAAAAGAATCCCATTAGTATTGTTTTTCATGGCTTGTGTGTTGAAATGATACCATTTTGGAGATATTAAGCTCGAGAAAATACATGAGTGAAATCAATTTCACTTACGTCCTTAAAACCTGTTTTTACTGCGGCTACTAGGAACATTGAAATTACAACGTGTAGCTGGCATGGGAAAGTGCAAGCTTTTAGTACTGGCCTTTCCATTCCTTTGTCATGCCAAGCTTTCCTCCCTCTTGAGTTTGTCTTGGCCCTTGCCTTCACCCGAATGACTGTCTCCACACTAGGCATGGCTGACCACTGTTCAGTGTTTTAGATGCCCATCTTTAACATCACTGGAGTAAACTCCTCCTGACCTATGTATAATGTGTTCCCTTCACTGTCTGTCAGAGCCTGTTCAGATTTTTTTTTTAGCACTACCCCAAACCTGTCATTATTTTACATAAGTGTTTGTTTACTGGTTTGTCTGTCTGCAACAACATAAACTGGGAAGGCAGGGACCATGTCTGTCTTGTTCTCTTTGTTATTCCCAAAGCCTACAAGAAGTCTGATTTGAACTATGTCATCAGTGGAAGTGAGTAATTGGCATGCAAAAAAGAAAATCAAAATTGAGTTATTCGGCTCAGGCAAAACCTGACTTGCTAACCCCTCCTTGTTCCTGCCCTGAAATGGTTCTGTAGGCAGCAGCCTGTCCTTTACTTGCAGAAACTCAGGACTTTGTCACTTTTTCAATGCCATTATCCTAGAGAACTTCTCAAATTCTACACTCTGCGTAGTGGCTGTTGCCAAGGTCTTCAGATAGGTTAGGGCTGGGAAACATCTCTTAGCACAATGTGTCTCAAGGTATGAAACTCCTTGGGGTACCAGCATCAGTATTTTTCATGAATGTGGTTACCCAATGCAGCACCCAGGTAGGACCTGATGAATCAGGATCATGAGGAACCTTCCCAAGACTCTACATTTTAATTAGGCTCCTGGGTGACTGTGAGGCACACCCAAGTTTGATAACCTCTGACTTTCACAGCTGTGGTTTCCCTGACTCTCCTCAGGGTTAAATCATTCTTGAGTGAAAGGAAAAGGGATAGGGATGGCATAGGGAGGTCAGACTTCAATGATATCTTACACCAGGGAGAAGTTAGAAATGGTTGGTCTTGTGCTACATTCCTGATCGAGAAGGTGACCATTTCCTACTAGGAGAGTAATGAGTTTGTAGATAAGGATTCTCCAAACTGGGTGGGAGTATATGCCAGTAAAAGGCATCAAGATGCCTGGAAGTCAGCTTCCATAGCCTGATGGGAGAACAAGACAGAGAATGGATTTGCTTTGCTTCGTGGACCTCCATCTATCAGACATTTGATGAACATGATATCTTCTGTTCTTTGGGGAGAGTTGTACATTTTCTATAAATACTTATGTTGCTGTTCTAGCAACTAAACCCAACCCACACTATGTCACACGAAGTTAAAAAACACAAAAGACTCAAATGCCAGGGTGTGCTTTGTTCTTGCCTGGCCCAGAGCTCAGGGTTACTGAGCATATTTCCATGAAATACACTCCTATCCACTTAGCCACGGGCAGTTGAGACTGGGACAGAAGGATGCATTAGCTTAAGATGCTCTGAAAACACGTGCTGAGAGGAAAGAAGGTAATTTCTTGCATACCAATGACCATGGCTCAACAATCAGGAAAAACAAGCAAAGTATTAACATCTTAATAAGCTGACCCCAATAGAAAACAAAGTAAACCTGGATTCCTCAGGTCCCTGCATTTCTCTAGCACTCAGCCTTGTTTGTGTGTTCTATGTGGCTCATCCTTTTCTGTCTCACAAGTAGAACTACTACCAGCTTCACCGCTGCTATAATTAATAATGACAGGAGCAGAAGCAGCTGTAACTATACAATGCGTCCTCTGACTCAGGTGCTATCCCAGACACTTATTTCATCTTCACAACAGCCATATAAGGTAAGTACTACCTTTATCCTGTTTTAAAGATGAAGAATTTGAGGTGTACTTAAGACAAGTTGAATGACTCACCAAAGCTGACCAAGACAGTAGGTGGAACTGTGACCATTCTTTCATTTGCCGGAGAGTATAGCTTTAGCGGCTCATTGTGTGTCAGGGGGCTTTGGCAAATACACTTCAGCCATTTCACCGTTACCCCGATCTTGTGAATCAAGTAGTACTCAGTGGAAACTGAGGCACACAAAGGGGAAGTAATGTGTCCACGGTCACTCAGATAGGAGGCTTTGGAGTCCCACCCTAAAGCCAGGTAGCCAGTGACCCATCACCCAGAATGTGTTCATTCTGTAACTCTGAATGAATGAACGAGTGTCCTCAGAGCCAGCACTCTTATCCACTGCCTCTGAAGTATAAGGCATAAGCAAAAGCTGAAAGCCCTGGGCATTCATCTCACTTAACCCATCCCTCCAAGGTTATCTTTTTCGGCCCTCCCAAACCTTACATTTCACTCCATTCTGACTCTCATGTCCAATTATCTAGTCAAACCAGGACTGCACTCTTGGAAGAAACATCAACTTAATACCCCAAAGCCCCTTCATGCAAGAAGTCAGAGGAGAGGAAACAATGAGGGGCCTATATCAGTTCCATAGCAAAACAAAAAAACAAGCAAGCCAACAACAAAAACAAGAATACCTAAGAATTTGTACGTGATTATTTAGATACTATTCAACACATTATGTATAGTATTAGAGGAAGCCCTCAAGAGGGAATGACTGCCTGTTGACCCATGAGCTGGACCCAGACAATCAAAGATTCCTCACCCCATTCCCTGTCCATGGAATGTGTGTTCTGCTTGCCTTCCCCACACTGAGTTCTGCCCCAAGACACAGACTTGGGACAGTGATGTGCTGAGACCATCTGGATAATATATGTGACTGACCCAGGTAAGGCCTCTATATCAACTTTTAAGACTCTGGAAGATGGGTGTGGAGATCTACTCATCTTGAAACTGCAGAGACAAGCCTCATAAAAATTTCCTTGCTTTAATAAAAGCTGCCACCTACCAATGTAGAGTGGTCTGCCTCTTTCTTCTGTCTCTCCTTACCTTTCATTTTACATTTTACCCAGGAAGCTCCAGAGGTTGTGAACCAATATATGTTAATTTACTTAATCTTTTGAATAACTTAATCTTTACTTAATATATAATTTACTTAATCTTTTTAATAACTCTTTGAGGTAGCCAATATTATTATCCCTATTAAACAGATGGAGACATAGAGAACCAAAAAGTCAAGTGGCTTACCCAATGGCACAGAGCTCATAAATGGGCAAACCAGGATTCCAACCCATCTTGAGCTTGTGCTCTTAACCCCTGTTAGTATATAGCATTTCACATCTTCTGTACTAGCTTTTGCAGAGAGCATCCAGGCTACCATTATATAGTAGTGGGATGTAATACTTTCTTAATTACTAATTATTTCATCTATCCATGCCTTCTCTTCCCAGCTAGATTGGTTTGCTGCTTGAAGGAGAGATTCAACCATCTTGCCCATTCCAATTTGTCCTATTTGGACCCCATGCCAATGTGCCTTATTCTAAGTTCGTGGTCAGTACACACTCCATGGATAACTGCATTATGTAACTGAATAAGAGGAATTACAATTATTTATACACCCAATGAAGAAAATCCCAACTCAAATCACCCAGGGTTGAAACTAGGTCTTCTTTCCTATTGGAGAAAATTTCTGCAGGTGTGAGCAATTAAAAAATTACACATTAATTAACAACTCAAGTGACTGTGTTAGTAAGTCGCTTGTTAACTCCACAGGTAAATATTGTGCCCCCACCTAATGTTTGAAAATAAGGTCCCTTGAGCATATTAAGTAGTAGGGGTGATCTTATTCCATGCACCCCTTCAGTATATGACATTTATGAGTTTATGTGCAACAAAGCTACTAAGATCAGAGATTGCCTTACTCATTAACCTTGCCTTATCATCTTACAAAGTATCTTCTACTGAATGAAAGACAAAGATGACAGCTCTGTTTCCATCATCTATGTTTCATTATGCCGGGACACCAAATAACTTCAGAATCATCCTTCTCTAAATATAAGCCCTCATGGCATTTGTATCTCTCTCACCTTTACTCTATTTCAAAACCTCTTTTCTTCCCTGCCCTTCATGTTTTCAGTAGTGATGTTGATACTAACTATCTCTACTCTCTTTTTAGTCATTTGTACTCTGGTCACTGCTTTTATTCTTCTATTAAACTTGTTTTCTCAAAAGATAGGAAAGCCATCCTACCAAGTAAATGTTTTTTCAACAGGCAATCTTGGCTCCCATCTCCCTTGACCATCCTGTGGACCATAACTCACTGAGAGAATTTATACCATCTCCCCTTTGTTGCTAAACTTCCACAGTTAACCTCTCCTATGACACTGCCTACCATTGTGCCCAGTCTTTTATCCCTCTTTACATTATAAACAAGTTATAGCTTATTCTTCTTTGACTTACCCTCCTGCTGAGCATCAAAAATTCTTACCCCTAGGCGGAACCAAATGAAAATTTATTCTTTCTTTCAGCCAGTTAGCAAATGGCTACATGTGAGAAATATACCACTATCTTAAGGGCATTTAACACATCACTTGGCCCAGCTTTATGGACAAGAGACACATTATAACTGATAGGATGTTATTACCGCTTCTGCTATTCCTACTAATTATCTATAAGAAAAAAAAAGCATTCCTTTAAGAACACATTATTCTTATTGGTAGAAAGTATAAAAGTATATTCTCTTGGGATTTATTCCTCCTGCCCACACACTTCCCTCAGCTTTTCATTTCTGGGATTTCATTACCTTCTTTTCACTTCCCCAAAAGACTTATCCATGGAAAACTTTACTGTCCTCACTAGCATTCATTTGGATTTATTTAATAAAGCCAGTGTGTCTATAGCCTCTTAGAATCCTGGACACAACACCTCCCTTCCTCTGGGTCCAAGACATAAAGACATTAAACAGAAAGAGGGAGCATTAAGGTAAATTCAACCAAAATTGATTTTGGTTGGGTTCAAGAACTAGGCTAATATGCTAGCCATTTTCAACTCTTTTGAAACATCACCATTTGGAATGAGAAAAATCTTAACAAGATTTGGAGCCAACATGTCTATGACTAGAAACAGCAGAAAATACATTTGTCATGCACAGGAAATAAAGGTACATTCTTAATCAGAATTGATGGATGGTTTGTGAAACAGCAGGATGCCTGTCAAGAGAACCAACCAAATAACAGTTAATCACTACATTTAAAATGAGAGTTTCTTTAAATGCTAGGCCTGTGGAGTATGGGTCTAAAGTAAACAGCTGTCAGTGGATAGTTCTTCAGCCAAGGTCCATAATTATAAGCCCCAGTGTGAAAAGCATTGGACACAGTAGTGTGACCTTAAACCAATTACTTAACAAATCCTCATCCATATTATTTAAAACACAATATAAAAGAACTCCATGGATCTGATAGATTTAATTCTTTTATGATTTAAGTGCTTTGTCTAAAATGAGATTTCTCAATGCAATGGTCAAACATGTTTGGAAATCATTGGGTTAAAGAAGGTTAAATAGATTTCTTTACCATGGAAACTGTAGAGCTTTTAATATTCTTTTATTTTTATTTTTTAAAGTTTATTTATTTATTTTGAGAAAGAGTAGAATTGGGGGAGAGGCAGAGTGAGGGGGAGACACAGAATCTAAAGCAGGCTCCACGCTCTGAGCTGTTAGCCCAGAGACCAAAGCAGGGCTCTCTCTCAAACCATGAGATCATGACCTGAGCAGAAACCAAGAGTCTGAGTGACCCAGGTGCCCAAAGAGCTTTTCATATTCTAATGGGTATCGTGAAACTCTAAAATCAGATTGATGTGGTGTAGATTATTCCCAAAATAATCTGATCACAGGTCCCTTCTAGGACTGTTTTTCTCTATAACCCCATGGTCATATATTATGAGACTCAGAGAAGTTAAGAGAATAGTTCCCTTGGCTCCTGGTCCTGAGGCCTGCCCTTCTCACAAAGCCCACTTTATCCTCTTCCCCTATGGTCTATGGCACAGCCTGAATCCTTATAATGGCAATTCCTTTTGCTCTTATGATAGCTTAAATCGAGGACTATCATGTGCAAACAGAAGTATCTCAACTAAGAAAAACGCATAGAGGGGTTGTGGGTGAATACTGCTGATTGTTCTTATCTGCAGTAATTGCCTGGGCTGAAACCAAAGTACCGGGTCAAAATGACAGTCAGTTTGTGGTGGGAACCCCAATTCTTGAGCTGAAATACTTTCATACATCAAGATGCAATCGTCTCATATAAGGAACACCATTAAAAAAATACAATTACTACAGGAAACTAAGACCTTTTGCAGGAGAATAGACATCATGGTTTCCATTAAAAGCTCGTTCCTTTTTCATGTTCACCTTCTCCAACTCTAAAATAAAAGTGACTTCATTTTCAAGTGACCTTTTAAAAAGTCCACATATCAAGCCCCATAAATATTCAAAATATTCAGAATGAAGCCTGGTACTGGAATATTAAGTTGGCTACGCCTAAAATTCAGAAAAGCCTATTGCTCTTTCTTTAAAGAACCAACTTAGAAAATGTCTCATATTTTCTTCATAAACTCACTTTATGTTGCTTGTGGAAGAAGGTTTTATAAACCACACCATGAGGTAATATGGCTGAACCAAAAGCTTCCAGAAGGACGTGACCCTTCTTTTTCCCTCTTTCTCCTCTTCCCCTTCCCCCGCTCTTCCTTCTTCTTCTCCTTCGCCACCATCTCCACCTTCTCCTCCTTGTCCTTTCTCTCTTTCCCTCTCTCTCTCTCTCCCCTTTTTTTGAAAGGAGATTAGAGGCAGATTGGGATTACCAATGCATGTTTTCATAGACAGACACAGAGAGACTGGGTAATTATTACCTCATGTCACCTGATAGTTTGAGATAGTGGCAGAGATGCTGAGGATTCCTACGAGTAACAATTATTTTTCATTAGTTTTAAGGAGAAAAGCGAAAGAAACCAAGATAATTAAAACCATTAAAGCAATCCTAATCAGGAGAGGAAAAAAAATCAAACTCTGTGTTTTACTCCTAAAACAAGCATAAAGAGTAAAATAGTCACCAAAGTGATATGTGATTGAAAAGTAGGAGGAAAACATATCTCCCCTTTCCTATGAGACACTGAAGACAATTTAAGACAAAAAATTAAGCTGTTATTTTTGTGGAGTTTGGGGCCTCTTTTATATGCTGGTGATCTGTTTGTAATAAATAGCTAGTTAAATACAATAGACAAAACTTAGTAGACACAGAAATATATTTTCCCTAAAGGAAAAAAAAAGCATTCAAAAGAGAAGTGTTGACAACAGTGACAACTAAAAATCATTCAAGGACTCCAAAGTATCTATTTCAGGAGCGGAGCCCACAGAAGGCTTATGATAGATTGAAAGTATGTATCACTGTGAACTCGCAGTTTTCAACACACAAACTGAAATCAAGGTATAGATGTAATGTGTGCATAAATAGGCATTTCCTAATGTATCCATGGAGAGGCTGGGAAGCAATGACAGCACAGTACCATTGAGGACACTTTATATCCAGCTCTTGGTTTCTAAATACAACTCTTCAGCAAAAAGAACCAGGGCTCCTTGGAGAAATGGCGATTCCAGGGAAGGGACATGGAAGAAACAAGATGAGTCTGGAGTATCTTGTGGTTCTAGAAAGCAAGAAAAGTCTGAAAAAAATTACAGGAGGCATGGCAAAAGGACACCTGAATCAGCCCAAAGGGGCTCCCCTCGCTAAACCTGATATATTCTGAGCAAAACAAAGTGATAACAGTAACTGACCATAACCTATAGAATAAAAATAAATATGTGAATTCATGCTGCTATAAATAGATAAATAAAAAGAGGAGAAAGAAAAGCCCTTCCTTATAAAACCCCAGCTAATACATACATCACCATTTGGCGATCTCCACAATAATCGTTCCAGGTAAGAAGCATTAGTGAATGCTAAAACAAATGGACAAAAGTATCATAAAAAGAAGATATTTCAATTGTTTAAAGGTATCTCTCTTTAAGATATACTTATTAATTAGAAAGGGAAAAATGAAGTGGAAAAAGCCTGGCACAATAACCAAGTGATCAAAGTTAACAAGTATCATCAGGAATGGGACAAATAGACACCATATGCTTCTCCATATAATGCACTCAGGATACAGTATTGCTTCTGTGGCATTCCTGTCAAAAATGTAAATGTGATTCCATTCCAATGGATCATGAAAGAATATCACATTATCAGATAAGCCCAAATTAAGGAAGATTCAGGAAAGGAGCAGGTCTCTATTTTCCAAAAATGTCACAATAATTAAAGACTAGGAGTCTGAGAAGTTGACATTAAGAAGATACCAAGAGGGGCGCCTGGGTGGCTCAGTTGGTTGACTGTCCAACTCTTGATTTCAGCTCACATCATGATGCCAGGGTCATGGGATCAGGCCCTGTGTCAGGCTCCTTGCTGAGTGTAGAGCCTGCTTAAGATATTCTCTCTCTCTCTCTCTCTCTCTCTCTCTCTCTCTCTTTCTCTCTGCCTCTCCCTCTGTCCCTCTCCCTACTTGCAAGATCTCTCTCAAAAAAAAAAAAAAAGACACTAAGAGACATGAAAACTAAATATAATGTATGATCATAGAATGGAACACAGACCAGGAAAAAAAAAAAAAGCACATTGTCAAAATTACAGTAAGTCCAACAGCACTGAATCAATGTTTATTTCCTGGCTTGATAGCCATACACTGATTTTTTTAATGTTTTTTTTTTATTTATTTCTGAGGCAGAGAGAGACAAAGCATGAGTGGGGGAGGGTCAGAGAGAGAGGGAGACAGAATCAGAAGCAGGCTCCAGGCTCTGAGCTGGCAGCACAGAGCCCGAGGCGGGGCTCGAACTCACAAACCATGAGATCATGACCTGAGCCGAAGTCGGTCGCTCAACCGACTAAGCCACCCAGGCACCCCATACACTGATTTTCTAAGACACTGTCTTTTTTTTTTTTTTTTAAATAGAAATTACATACTGAAGTATGTAGAAGGGAGCATCATTGTCTGCAACCTATTGCAAAAATTTCAGAAAAAATATATATAGAGAGAAAATATGATGAAGCAAGGTCAAGTATTAATATCTGGAGAATCTAAAGGAAGACTTACAAGAATTCTTTATACTATGATTGCAACATTTTTGCACATCTAAAATTATTTCAAAACTGAAAGTTAAAAAAGACACACACACACACACACACACATGACTTTGAATCTCAGGTCTATCACTTACAAGTACCCTTGAACAAATTGCTTGGCCTTGTTGGGATTCACTTCCCTTGTTCAGTGGAGATTGTATGACTTTGTGTGTTCTCTGGAAGGACTAACAAGATGCTGCAGAGCCTACAGCCCGAGATATGGCTCAGAAGGCTTTAATAAGTACAGCTACTGTTTTTTGGTGACTCGAAAATAGAGCAACAAAACCAGAGGGAGTTACTGTTTCAAAGGCAATGGGGGAACACATGAGGTCGTGTGCACACTACTGACTTGTTGCTGTTATGTCAGGAGCGGGGGCACGGACACCTCAGGCTTGCTTTAATAGGAAGCCTCTTACATTTTTTTAAAAATTTTTCTTTCAATGTTTATTTTTGAGAGATAGAGACAGAGAATGAGCAGGGGAGGGTCAGAGAGAGAAAGAGACAGAATCCGAAGCAACCTCCAGGCTCTGAGCCCTCAGCACAGAGCCTGATGCTGGGCTTGAACTCATGAACCATGAGATCATGACCTGAGCCGAAGTCAGACACTTAGCCGAATGAGCCACCCAGGTGCCACTGTTTTTTGTTTTTAAATCTATCTACACAGTTGAAGATGGTGTTACTCTTTTCATAGTTGGAGAATAAAAGCAACTATGGATGGGGGCTTTTTAAAAAGGGAAGCTGATTTTTAACTTTTAAATCCATCTCAGAACATGTAAAAATGGTGCTTTCTTTTGCCAAGCCTCCCTCTGCTCCCAGCACCTCAACTGTCCAGCCCCTTGGCCTTTTCTTCTCCTGGCCCTTTCAACTTCTTTCTCCTCCCTCCTTCTTTGCTTCTAGTCAGTCATGAGCCACCTGCACCTTCTCTCCTCTCATTTGTTTGCTTTTGTTTTGAAAAAAAATTAATTCCAAGGGCACAAAAAAGATGTGTGGGAAGGAAATAAATGGTGAGCTCCTAGTTACTAACCAACTGCCAAGTTTTAAGTTCGCCCTCCAAGTCACACGACCCTCCCGAGCAACCAGAAATCACAGCCCAGATGACTAACTGAAGAGAAGAAAAAGAATGAAGGGAAGAGGATGCATTCTTCTGATTCGTGAGCTCTGAAAAAAGTCCCCAAGAATGTCAGACAGTTTTACACTATTGAAAATTTACAGTAAAGATGTGATAATTACAGATTTTTTCCATTCTGGCATGTTTGAAACATCACAAACTATCATTTGTTGTCATTATTTTAATGATGAAGAATGTTTATAACTCATTGAGTTAATTCCCAAACCTATAATCTTGAAAAGGCAGGGGGAAATCTTTTTTTTTATTTTATTTCAATGTGATTTCCCACATTATTTGAGAGTTCAAAATGTGGATCCTGGAAAGAAAAAAAATTAATTACAAATGTCACAGAGGGTTGAAATGAGCCAAAAGAGGGTACATAAAATCTCGAAAATCACTATCCAGAGATACCTTCTGTGATTTTAGGAAAAGTGAAAACAAAAGGAAAATCCACCATTTGTTTTCCAGTGCTCATGATGAAAGGGTATGTTTGGGAAAGGGGGACATTTGCCAGAGAAGCCAGCGGCCAAACACAGGTTGGGCTTTGAAAGAAACACATCTTTCAAATCCAGTCTCCAAATATAAACCATTTCTGAGGCGGAGACGCTTGGTTTCAGGTAAATAAAACATCTTGAGAGCTGTACAGCTCTAATGAGCTGCTGGTAACAGTTCTGAGACATACTTTGTCTTCCATTTCATTCATGCACTGATTTCTCATTCATGTGTCATTCACCTAATATTTACTGAGCACTGACTCACCAAATGCTTTTGAGAGGGACTCTAACATGATGAGTGAGACAGGCCTGGCCCAAGGCCACATCAGGTGCCAGTGGGCTTTAGCTTGTCTGAATTCCTAGAATTCCCGAGAAGGGTGAGGATTGGCAACCATTAATGACAAAGTTGGCCCCAGAGTTGAATCCAGTGATTTTCTTAGATGCAAACATTTGCATGAGAGAAAGACACAGAGAGAGAGACAGAGAGAGAGAGAACCTGTGAACAAATCAGGGCAGAGTGGGGTGGACTGGAGAAGAGAGGAGTTCTAGTTTCCCCGCTGAGTACAGCCACATTTTGTGAGTGTGTACACATGGCATGGGGGTGGAGAGAAAGAAAGTTGAGAAGAGAAAGGGAAAGTGGGGGAGGAGAGGATGGAGGAAGGTGCCAGAGGAGGGCAGTGCTTCTCCAAGTTTGGTCCCTGAACATTCTCATCAGAATCACCAGAGGGGTTTATTTAAAAATGAAGATTTCTGGGCCCCAACCCAGGTCTACTGAACCTGAATCTGCCATATGGAATCCTGGAATTTGTGTTTTATACAAGGTTCTGGGTGGTTCCATGTATTAAAATTTAACATCCAGGCCTCTTAAAAAACTTAAGGGCTCCTTTTTACTATAGAGTTGGCCAAGGTCCATAGTGAACAGATGCCTCCAAAGCCTTGTCACCACCAGGCAGGGCTGGAAACTGCTGTGCACACCACTCTCCATCACACTCCCACCTGGGGCACTAACAGTGGCAAGATGACCTTGAAGTCAACTAGAAGTTGACTCAGGTAGAGCTACTTTCTGGAAAAAGGCCCTGTTCAAGGTACTATTAGGTAGTCATGTGTACTTTTATCTAGATGCCAGCATACCCTAACCAGATATTAACTGTGGATGGATTCCAATCAGGAAATCCAAGAATGTATACTTCACACACTGTGCTACTTACTGAGTGATGGTAATAAATGTGGGCTATTACTTAATTATGCCCTGGTTTATTAACTATCTAGCAATAAACTAGGAAGTTCCCAATTAAACAAACAGATGTGGGCAGTGTATGTATCTATTTATGTGTGTGTTTGTTTTTTTTTTGAGAAATGTAAAAAGGATCTTAATTAGTGAAATTGAAGTAATAACAAGCACACAAGCCAGGCATCTTCTCTGTCTGCTTTCCAGTAACCCAAATCACTTGTCAAAACTTGCCAAAAGAAAGAGGAAACTCGAATATCCACAAACACTAAGCGATTTTAGTGTTTCTGACAAACAGGCTGAGGGGAGCGCATTGTCCTTGATATGGGGTCCTGGCCTGATCATCAAGACAGTGATAGACAAACGTGGAGTAGACCATATTAGAGGTCAGCAAACATTTTTTTTAAGAGAAAGAGAGTAAATATTTCAGGCATTGCAGGGTACAAGACCTCTGCTGCAACATCTTGGCATTAGAGCATGAGAGCAATCAAAGACATTATGTAAACAGATGAGTATGTCTGTGTTCCAATAAATCTTTATTAAAAAAAAAAAAACTGGCAGTGAGCCAGCTTTGGCCTAAAGCACGCTCTGTTGTAATGGTTGTCGAATGTCCCTCAGCACCAAATTAGCCCTTTGATACTCTGTGATAAATGACATATTGATGTATTGACAAGAAAGATGTCCATAATATATTAGGTGGGGAAAAAATCACACTGTTTATAGCAACATGATTTTTTTAAACAAACTCAAGAAATAAGCATCAGAAAGGATAATACACCTCCCCATTGTCTACAGTTTGGCTTTCTGCAATTTCAGTTACCTGTGGTCAACCACAGTCCAGAAGCACGTGAGCCTCCTTCTGATGAATCATCTGAAGGTCAACAGTAGCCTACTGCTAGGACACAATGAATATGTCGCTCTCCTCACTTCATCTCATGATGTGGGTATTTATCATCTCACATCATCACAAAAAGAAGGGTGAGTACAGAATAAGATATATTGAAAGAGTGAGAGACCATATTCACATAATGTTTATTTCAGCATATTATTATAAGTGTTCTATTTTATTACCCATTATTGTCACTAATCTCTTACTGTGCTGAATTTATAAATTAAACCATGTCACAGGTACATATGTATAAGGAGGAAATTGTATCTATAGGGTTTGGTACTATCCACAATTTCAGGCATCCACTGGGGGTCTTGGAATGTTCCCCCATAGATAAGGGGGGACTACTATTCTACAATGGATTCAGAGGAGTAACTTCTGGAAAAAGAATCAGGACTGGAAAGAGAAGATGACCCTGGCTTTTTACTTTTTTCACTTTTTACCCTTCTGGTGCAGTCTTTGAATTTATTATGTGAATTTATATGTGAACATATATTACCTTTGTAAGTTGAAAAATATAATAAAGGAAAGAGAGGTTGGGGTTTCACAAATGCTGGAAGTTAAATCACTTCTACTTGTTCCCACCTGAGCTTAACAAGGGTGCTATGGTCAAGGAATCATTCATTCATTCATTCATTCCACACATATACTGAGCTCCCACCTTGTGGCGGACACTAGACTGGAGGCAAGAGATTTGTAGTGTTTAGAACCTAGGCAAACAGACATCAGTCAAATAATTACACAAGTTAAAATGACAACTGAGACAGGTGATATGAAGGAGGCATGGCATCATTCATTCCTTTTGTGGACTGGATGTCAATTACCATAACCCACTATTGTTGGGGTATAAAATCTGTGGCGCAGTGAATGCAGAAGGATGAGAGGAGGAGACAGGAGTAACATGCTGATGAGTGTAGACCCGGGTATTTGTATCTAGTGTCATCATCTACTTATAATTTCCCTGAAATCACTATGAATATGAAATCACAACAGCTGTTTTAGTGAGCTTGAAACTGAAATTCCATGATATAAGGCATTTAGAAGTTTTCCTGGACTAACTTTCTGCACCAATCCTGCCTGTTCTTTTCACATCCTCAGAATCAGGGATGTGCTAGATTCTCTGACCTTACTGTTGTTTCAGCTACCTCCTGTTGGCATTCTCCCTAATGAGATGCCAAGGACAGAGACTGTGTCTTCTCTTGTATGTGTTGGAGACACCATCATTTGAGTTGTGTGCCCAGTGTCTTCTCTGGAAATGGCTTGCCCTTTCCAAAGGGATAGGATGCCTCAGCATTTAAAATAGGGACAAAACAGAGTGATCTGGATTTTGGAGTACATCCACTCAGGAGATGTAGGCCTCCATGTGTCCTTTTATGTGGACTGAAAAGAAGTAGTCCATGACCCTCAGAGAGAAAGAATGGTACAGACCCACAGAGAGAACTTGACCAAGAACAGATCATTCCACCCAAGTTTCTATAATTTTTCATTTCTAAGTTCCTCCAAAGGCTGTAGGACAGCCTTCATTTAGGTTCCAGAAGACATAATTTTGTACTTATAGTAAATCCTTCCTTTTCATGTAAGCAGCTAGAAATCGATAGAACACTGACTCATGCACAAGTGCACATTCAAAACTGTTCACAATTTCTTCCTTTAAGTTTATTTATATTTTTAAAGTCATCTCTATGCCCAAACTGGGGCTAGGACATGTGACCAAGAGATCAAGAGTCACATGCTCTTCCAAATGAATCATCCAGGCACCCCTATTATTTCTTTCTTGACCATAAGGGTTTTGGCTTGCAGTGCCTTCAAAGCCAAAGCAAACCCTAAAGTTATTAGTTTTGTTTTTTTTTCCAGAAAGTTTCCATCATTCTGGTAGAAGATGGATGCCAAATGGTGTCATTTCAGAAACTCATATACTTGTTAAAAGCCAGAAACATAACAAAAGGGGAGCAGGACAGGAGATACTACACAAAAGTCCTTAAAATGACCTCTTCTGTACCTCTGGGCAAGTATGGTTCACATCTGGCAGTCACTGGCTGCATGCCCTTGGGTGAGTTTCTTGCCCTCTCTGACTTAAGTTGCCCCATTTGTAAACATCCTATACTACCTGATCAACAGAGCTGTTGGGAGGCTAACTGAAAAACAATTCGGAAAGTTCCTCACATATTGTAAGTTGTCAGTTTAAAATGGCTCTAAATATTAAGTTTACAGCTAGAGGTAAGATTCTAGAAAGATCACCTGGTAGAGTAGAAGAGCATTTGAATGCCAATCAGAGGACCTTCATTCAAGTCCCCTGCCCTCACTGATTAGCAACATGGCCAAATTGGCCATTTCTTTGCCCTCAGCCTGTAACTCTGTGCATAAAATGATGCTCTCTCCATGTGAAGTGCCTCCCTGCCCCCATATTATCAGGTCATGGAAACCCTAACTATAATTCACAAATAATCTCACTCCTGACTTCTTCAGGAACACTTCCTTGGTTTCTGCCTTCAGAGACCTTTCCTTCCTTCATATAAATGAACATTATGAATGAGCCTCACCTATAGGAATTATTAGGATGTGCCTGACTTTACAGATGCGATGCTGTTCCATTCCCTTCTGTTTACTGTGTTTAAAGATAATGCATCTTCCAGTTACATAAGATTTAAAGATTTAACATTCACTATAAATGTCAACAAACACATTTAATTGGATAATGAGCTTGGCTCATGTTAGTACCAGGCATACCATACACTGTTAATACGCTCACACACGGAAACTGCCTGGCACACGGTAGGTACTCAGTAAATATTTGCTGAATCAGTAAATAAATATTCAGACTTGATCAGCAAGGAGTACATAAGGCAACGTTTTCAAGAGAATGTGTTTTTGGACCAGTTTGCGCAAATGTGTGCTTTGAGGTTGAAACAAAGCTGGAGACTTAAAAGAACAGCCCCAAGTGTGATGGTGATGGCATGGCCACCATGGATGGTGAGCTATGACATGGGGTCCACTGTTTGCTGGGGGATGGATGACAGCTGGCTACATAATCCCAAATGGTTTCACAGGTTGATTTTGAACATTGGGGGATTAGTTCAAGCATGCATCTTATAAAGAGCTATAATCAGTGGTCTTAACAAACACAGGTAATTAATCTTTGTTGGCTTTATGACACATTTACTTTCTTTAGAGTACTTACCACAGTTTAGACTAATTTTATTGGTCTGCTTAGTACCTTTTTTGTTGTTGTTTTTGGTTGTATCCCCAACAGACCATGAGCTCCAAGTAGGAAGGAACTATGACTCTAGGGCACTGTTGTATGTGCACTTCCTGGCACAAAACAGATGAAGCTCAACAAATGTTGAATGAATAAATGAGCAGATGGCAGCCTGGATAGATGGATGAATGGATGGATGGAAGGAAGGAAGCCAGCAAGCTGGCCAGATGGCCTTTTGGGTCACAAATCCAAATAATAAAATCAAGTCTCAACAACAACAAAAAATGAATCTCAATATGTGAATTAAAATTGATGGGATAACAACAACAGCAATACCAACAGTAGCCAGCACTGGTACACAGCACCTACTGTGTGCCAGGCACACAGTATATGTGTATATAAACATGTACGTAAGTGCTTTACATATATGAAAGTATTCTCCCTTGATTCAGAAACAAAAGGAATCTGGGCATGATGACACACAACAACAACAACAACAACAACCTATATGACCTGGCATCATTTAATTCTAGAAACAAATTTAACCCTTCACTAAGTGCTCAACCAAGAATACCTGCAAATCTGAAAAATTAATCTGCAATTTGTTTCCTGAAAAACTGTTACTGCCTCCACTTCATACCCGCCACTGGAGAAATTATTTTTCAAACCCTCTACTGTTTGGGAATACTAAATAAGCCCTAATGAGTTCAAAAGTTGGTAATGACACTGCTAATTTGGCAGCTCCTCTGGCAGCAAGTCAGTCTCCTTCCGCAAAGGAAAAATAGGATTATCAAGCGAGCTAGGAGAATTTTCTTTACATGATTGATGGGAAGAACAAGTAATCACCTTTGAAGTGCCACAGCACATAATACCTCTTCAGTGTTCTCTTTCTTCTTCTGACACCCATGAGTAATTGAAGAGAAGGGAGCCTCTTAGAATGACCAATGAAGTGAAGATGGCAACCCTCCCTCTGCTTTCTACCAAGAGTGACACGTTGACATCTTGGATGGTTGAGAGCTGACATGATGTAAAGTGTCTTTGATGGGCTCCTCTGATGCTGGGCTCAGCATGTACCTGCTACCAATCAGACCACAGAGGCTTTGGGTAAAACAAAGATCAGAGGACACAAGCATTAGTGCTTCTTAGAAGCCAATGGCCTGTGGACCTGCTGTGAGAAAGATCTGCTGAGTTTGGGGTGAATGTAAAGTCCTCAGGGTAGACGTGAAGGAAATCAATGAGCAAAGCAAGATGAAGCAGGAGTGAAACAATGAATAATGTTTTGAAATCTATCTCATCATACCCATCCCTGACAGATTAGCCATAAAGCTTAGATAGACAACCAGAGAACCACTAACTTCTTGGCCCTAACTTATTGACACAGTGGTAGAGAGTCCTCTCCTTGAAAAAGGCGCTGCTCCTCAGCAGCTTATTTAGGAAAGAGATCTTTGCAAATGCAAATAACTTAGCTGAAGCAGAGCTGACTCTCACAAACCTTAAGGAGCACAATGACCAGGCTGTTGAGAATTTCATTCTCACAAACTGACTCTTCCAGAACTCTTCTGAAGCCTGCCTGGGAAGGCTGCTCTGCTGGAAGAAAAATGCTTTGAGGATAGATTAATAGGAAGGTTTCTTGAAAAGAAAGTAAACAACAACAAATGACACTTTCTGCTGTTATAGCCAAAATGTCACGTGTACACACACACATGAAAAAAAAGGTCTTTTAAAAAAACAGTACAGCAACAGTTTCATAATGGCCACTGTTTTCAGAAGCCATGCCTGGAATATAGCAAACACTCAATATATAACTGTAAATGAATCAGAAGAAAGGGAGGAAGGAAGTATTATACAGCACAGTTCTTTCAACTTCCGTAAATACAATTGCTTTACACTGATTTAATTATATCTGCTAGGTACCATGTGAGAATTCATTACGTCAAGGTTTTTCATCTTCGTATGACATGGCCCCAGAACACAGCCAACTTTATCTGATTCTTAGCTCCAAAAACAATGATCTGTGCCAAAGAGAGAGGAGAGACTGGCCATAGTAGATACAGAAAACAATGTTATCTCTTTGTCCTACTTTAGGGATGACAGATGAGATTTTCAAGGTCATTTCTTTTTTTTTTGTTTGTTTTTTTTAACTACATAATTTTTAGGTTAAGGCCCAACTTTAAACTAAAAACCATGCAAAACATGGTAGTATTTCTTGATTGATTCAAATCAGGGTTGCTTTTCTTATACCAAACATATATCTCAGACAAAGAATGCATAGAGGAAGAACAAAGTTTACAAGAAACCATCAGGAGAGTCTTAAGGAGCAGAAGGAAAAGACGGAAAGAAACTCAGGCAAATCCATCCTAAGTCTAACAAGATGGACTGAGATGTCTGAGCTACCTGGAGCAGCATAATAATAAAAATAAAAACAACATTTACTGTGAACCAAGAACCTGATAAGCAAATAAAAAATATTAGCACTAAGAGTCTTAATAGCTGCCTGTAAGTAATTTTTCATGTAATATCAGGGATCAGAGGGAAGAAAACAGATTGTGCACCTATTCAAACTGAACATATTTAGTGCTAGAACTAGCTTGGGGCCAAAGACATCTGTTATCAAAGAGGAGAAAAATTCCAAATGGAAGAAGAACTGTGCTTTTATGCCCAAACATGAATGGGGGGAAGAAAACGAGGTAACTGCTGCCTCACTTAGGAGGTTTCCTAACTGCTGTATCAAATTACCACAAATTTAGTGGCTTTAAACAACACAAATTTATCATCTTGTCCTTCTGTAGGTTGGAAATATGACCTGGGTCTCATTGGGTTAAAACGAAGGTGTGGGCAGAGCTGAGTTCCTATCTGGAGGCTTCTTTTCCAGCTTCTAAAGGCTGCCTACATCCCAAATGCATGCCTCCCTCTGTCCATCTTCAAAGTGGGCAATAGTAGGTCAAGTCCATTTCACAGGGCATCACCCTAATCTCCTCTTCCATCTCCCTCATCCACTTTAAGGACTGCTGTGATTACCCCAGGCCCACTGGGATAATCCAGGATAACCTCCCTATTTTAAGGTCAGCGATTTAACTACCTCAATTCCATCTGTAGCCTTAATTCCCCATTGTCATGTAATGACACTCATTCAGTTCCCAGGGATTAGGACATCTTTGGACAGAGGGAGAGAGTCTGTATTCTGCCTAATAAAAGCCTCAACATTTAAAATTTTCTTTGTTGTTGTTGTTGTTGTCATCTGTCTAGCTCCAAACTATCATGAGGACAAATGAGGTCCCCTCATTTGTATAAACTGTGTATATTATAAGGTGTGAGAACCATACCTTTCTTGCTAGGCAGAGCTAAATATATGTATGCTCAGGAAAAAAAAAAAACAACAACCAAATAACATGGGGGCAGTGGGAAGGGGGAAGGCTACACTCTCCACAAACATCTGCATTCACACAGTGCACAGTTTTGAAGGGAGTCTATCCACTGACAGCCTTTCCCTCATCTCAAGTTCTCAATCATTTATTTTGCTATATGTCATATATTTGGAGAATGATTTCTAATGAGTTTCATTGCTATTAGCAGTCTAGACACTTATGATAAATTAAAACCCCATTAAGTGTGAAGGTATGAAAACAATAGCAGATCTGCCTTCCATGGCATATATTTTAGGATGACAGCCCTACTTCATCTGACTTCTTCACCAAGAACAGCTCATCAAACTCACAGTTGTAGTGACAGAGCACAACCAGCACCTATTTTTGTAACACCTGAAAAAAAAATGCCCACACTGGCAGTACATCTGGTACAGAAATAAAATTAAATACAACAATATTGAGGCATCAAACACTCAGATCCATTTCATTGTTTCCTCTCCAGAAACACCCTAATTGAAGGTGGCATTCCAAGGTTAAATCCCAGCTCTGACAGCATCTCATGTCAGGCACCTGTCAAAATGTAGTAAGACACCTGTGAAAGTAAAAGGGATGCCAAACCCAGATCAGAGTTCCCAAATCATGATCCCTAACTTGGAGGATTCCTGTCACCTACAAAACGGGGTGGTAGCTGGGTCCACCAGGGCCTGTACCATCAGTTGCAGGAGAGGAAGAGTAAAACAAAGAAAGTACACCTTGGAAGGAGGTGCCACAGTGTTTTAAGATCAGCAAATGAATATAAGCATGAAAGCCCAGCTCTGAATGGGCTTAAATTTCAGAATTCATTCCTGGTGTCTTGATCCTGGTTAGAGGCAGGGAATTCTTTTTTAATATCTGTTTTACATAATTAAAGGACAGTGGCTTTCATACACTTGAGGCTTTGAATGTTCGCAACACCAAATGGGCTTCATTAGCTTAGCCGGGCAATTAATGAAGCAGGAAGTAGAAAGCCAAGATAAAGACTTATCTTCAAAAAGGTCCGAAGCAGGGAGTGAGAGGCGGTGTCGATGATGCACATTTATTCACTGGAAGGCAAAACTTCTATAGCTCTTGATAGCTTTGAAAGCAGTGTATACATCCCATTGAAGCCTCAAATGAGAGAAACAGGTGGTGTGTTTAAGGCTTTGTAGAAAGTCTTGAAGTATTTCCCAAACATTTGTAGGTTTCACCAAGCCTTTCTCCTGTTATTCTAAATGTCTTTTCTATTGTTTCCCAATTGCTTTCCTCATTTCCCTCCCCTGTGCATTTCAAAGGAAATTGGAGAGCTTAAAATGTGGCTAAATATAACAGCACTAAACTAACAGTGAATAAAACCTCAAGAAATTATTTGAGATGCATATTCTTCCTCTTCTGGTTAGGAAACCGCAACATCACAAATGAGCTCTGCTCAGGAGAAAGGCTATTTATTTGTTTACAAGAGGCCAAACACTGGCCAGGAAAGCCCCAGCTGAAGGAACTAAATCCAATTCTTGGCTATTTCAATACAGATTTTTTTTTTCTAGGTAACCAGCTATGTATGCATGTTGAAGAACCAGATAAATCAAATGTCTCACGGGTTGAAAAAGGTTAAACCATAGCCTGTTAAGTCTGCAAAGGACCATCCAAGTGGGCCTCATCTGGGCAACTACTTCATTTTGAAGATGAGGAATCAAGTCCTACAAGAGGTTACTGACTTTGTCCTTGAATATCACCAAATCGTCAACAGTGAGGATTAAATTCCAGGGCCCGTGTTTCTTATTCTGGGCTCTCAACATTCCTCCAAACCGTTGCCCAGGCTGCCCGCTTCAGGAAGAAGAGAAACACAGGTAGACTAGGGTTGACAAGTATATACCCCTGGAAGGGGTTATCTGTGTGACAGCTTGTTTCCTGCATACCTTCCTTTCTCACAGACATTCTGGTGTCAGGCTTCTGTGTTGTTGTTATGTGTTTTCCTCCCTTCTCCCTTGTCCAAACTGAAGCAGGTACATGGACTCAAAAGAAAGTGCAAAACTCAAAGAAATACAATGCTGGATAAATAAAGAGCACAATGTTTCACAGCAAGTTTGCAGCACAAATGCTATTATGCCCCCAGAGACAAGGGAAAGTTAAAGCTGAGGAAGGGACAAAAAGTCACAAGAGGACATAACTCGAGGGTACAGAGGGGAAAAAAAAAGAGACTTTCAAAAGGGTCCCTACCTAGAGGGCCAAGTGACCAGCTGAAAGCTGACCTTACTATCAAGTGAGAACCTTCCCTGGTGAGCACCCCCAAACCTCAGTCTCAATACCAGCTCAACCTGGACTGGCTCACCCTCTATAGATATTAGATAATCCATCTAATATCCTGTGGTCTGGGAGATCTACCAGCAACATGGTAGGATAAGGAAAACATGGAAGGATAAGGAGGATTAACTTTACTCCTTGACATTCAAAATGGGTCTGAACAGATTGAGTAGAGAATTACTCAATTACTCAATGGGCACAGAGAGCACATCTCCCCTGTGATGCATATTATGTCCATTTGATATCTATCCAGCCCGTTTTCTAGGATAGCCTCTAGTAAATATTCTGTTAGCTCAGTACTTATTTTTTCATCTCATCTTATACTTGTCCTGACGTCTAATGTGGAAAGGTTGGTAGTATGATATAGTAGATTGCTTAGATCATCTGGTGACCCTGGAACTCAAGGCTTCCCTAGTACCACTCAATTGCTCTTCATACCTCCCATCTATGCCCCAAAACTCAATACTCCAGCCAAATAAGAATTACATACTGTTGCCAGAACATATCCCACACTTGTTTCTACTACTAGTCTTTGTTAAACCTGAAAGGCTCTCCAGTCACCATCTTTACCTCTTGATAATTTATCCAGGTTTCTAGTCAAGGTTTCTAATAGTAACAGTCTGGAGGCTCCTTTGCTGAGAGCACCACTCTGACCTTGATGAGATAGCCAACGGGACAATCTGTTCTCACCAGGCTCATGGTGGGACTGGAAAACCTTCTTCTTCAGCCAGGAAGTGCTGTTATAAAATTTGTTGTCATTGTTTAAAACCATTAAAATTTTCACTGGTGCCAAGGTGCAACAAAATCATTTGCTTTTGGCATTTGGACATGCCCAGAATTATTTTATTGATAAAAACTGGTCTCTTAAAAATCCTAAGTTGGGGGTGCCTGGCATGGCTCAGATGGTTAAGCAACCGACTCTTGATTTTGAGTCAGGTTATGATCTCACAGTTCATGAGATGGAGCCCTGCGTTGAGTTCTGTAATGATAGCACGGAGCCTGCTTGGGATATTCTCTCTCTCTCTCTCTCTCTCTCTCTCTCTCTCCCCCCCATCTTCAAATAAATAAATAAGTAAACATTAAAAAAAATCCTAAGTTATTCCACCTGCAGACTTATTCAGGAGGCTTTCTGCCTTAACGCACCGACCATGAATGATTCAGGTCCCATCATTCCAGGGAGCTCCCTTTTTGCTCCTGCATCAAAAAACATCACAAATCACTGGGATTGTTCTACCTTGGAGTAGAGGGAGCTGAGAACACAAGGTTAGTTGGGTAGTGGAATGAATTCAATCTGTTGCTATTCATAGTAAAGTTATGACTTCTTTTCCTATCCCTAAAACTAAAAGGTCATCATGCTTGAAATATACCATCAGCTGTGACAATCAGACAAAATTAAAGCAAAGACAAGTATGTCCTTGTTTCACATTATATGTTTCTCCTGTTAGTGCATATGTGACATCAAAGAACTACTTCCCCTCTGGAAAAAAGGCAGTTACATAAAAAGTCATTTATGGCTATGGTCCTGATTCTACAGGCTAGAAATATAAACTGGTTCAAATTCCTGTGGGTTCAACTTCCAAAATATAGACTGCAACCATCTACTTCTTTCCATCTCAAACTTTACGAGTCCAGACAAGTATTGCCTCTTATCTTGGGAGTGTAAAAATATCCTCTCCTAACTTTCCTCCTTGGGTCTCTCCTCTTGTCTCACTCTTCCATCCTGTATATGGAAACTAGAGTGTCTTTATACAATTATCAATCATGTCACTTCCACTATCTGTGTCAATGGCTTTCCACTGGACTGAGAATAAGCAAGCTAGCACACAAGCCCTTGTGAGGTGATGTGGCACCTGTCCAGATGGCTATGTGCACCTCGGGCTACTCTCTCTCACCACCCCTAGGCTCCAGACTCTTCTCACAGGTGAGCACTCATTGGTTCACAGGCCCACGGCTCCCTTCTGTCACCTTTCCACAGCTGGCTTCTATCATCCTTCAGGTCTCTGCTAAGTGTCTTCTTTAGAACATCTTCTTTGACTACACTTTCTACAAGCACCTCTATCTGCCTTCATTCCATTCCTGGTATTTTCTACCACATTATGTATTTTTTCCTTCCTGGTATTTATTTTTACAATAATCAGTAATTATCTTCTTTATATATTCACTCGTTTATTTTCACTTTTCCCTACTGGAATTTAAGTTCTATGAGAACATGGAACTTATTAGTCTTGTTTGACATTGCATCTCCAATAGTCCTGGAATACATCACAGATAATCAAACAAGAACTGCAGAATGCATGAACAAATGAACTCAAGTTCCATCATATTATAAGGTATGCCACTATCTGGGTCCCTGCCGCTCCTTCCAAACTCATCTACTGGTACTCTCTCACACGGATTAATTACATATGGCCCACTGAGCCATTTGCTGTTGTCCAAGTTACTCCCTCTTGTCTCTAATTTTACATCAGTTGTTGCCCCTTGCTGGGACATTCATCACCTCTACTCAAGTCCTGCCCTGCTTGAGACTCAGTTTAACTGTTACTACCTCTAGGATTTCAAATGAATCTTTGTCCCAAGGCAAAGGTAAATGCAGCAATAATTTGTTAAAATATCTGCCTTGCTGTGAGTGATCCCAGAAGTGCATGAACCAAGACAAAACCATACTTTTATCTTGAACTCAGTACCTGGCACACAATAGAACTGTTAGATAAATGAGTGAGTTCAATTTAACTACGATTTACTGAGCACCCTCCATATCCCAACTCCCAATGTTGGGAGTAGCGTGTGTGAGTAACCACTGTGCACAGCAGATCATTTGGCGTACAAGATAAATGTATTCTAGATGAGATATGAGAGCAAAGGGAAAGCAACACTGAGTGAAGGAGCTAGACTTTCTATTTTTGCTTCTACCGCTATGCAAACATTTAGTCCAAAATGATCAGCGATTTCTTACTTGTGTTTCCAGGAGAGCCTCCAGGTCATAGGGGATAAGCAGTCGCCACCCAAAACTCCACACAAGGACACAAGTGAGAATCTTCAAAGACAAAATTCCTGACATGCTTCTTAGGCGATTTTTGAAAATGAATGCTAAATGATTAATAACTTAAAAAATTATGTGTAATGTCATAAACCATCTCTTAGCAATAAAGGTCACCCATGGCAATAACATTCCTTCTGTAGAGCTTTATTTCTTTTCCATGCTTAGGTTCATAAAGACCATGTCATGAAGGCCATTACTGGATTCAAGGGAGAATAAAATAAAAAGGATGTGCAGTATAATTAAAAAAAAAAAAAAACAAAAAACAAACAGATGTGACACACTTACATACCAAAATACATGAGTCCAGTTAGATAAAATCACAATTAGAGTCAAGGATACATTTCACTGCTTATCCTCATTGCACACGTGAGTAGATACTCTACAAGGGAGCTATCAAAAGTGAAACAATTCCCAAACTTCTTTCTGAGCACAGGTAGTAACATTATTTGCCCTTGTAGTATGAAAATTATGAAGCTTATGATCCCATGCTTAGAAAAAAAGGAGCAGGGGGAACCACAGTGCACTTCCCAGCTAGATCCAGTGCATTCTTTTTCTAAGCAGCTCTCTTCTCCAAGTCTTACCCAGCATCATGTGAAAAGGGATGACTATCCCTATACACTTATTTGTACTTGATTATTACATTGTCTATATTTGCCTCCTCCCACTAATATGTTTCCCTTTGTATTTCATTTGAATATTGTTACAACCAATTTTAATGATGTCTTGCATGGGTATAATACTAACATTTGTAAAAAGCAGGTAATTTTCTGAGTTAGAAGGCATATCTCAAGACCCTGCTTGCGTTTGAGGCAGAGAGAAGGCAATTTGTGTGCATAAATGGAACTTTTATCAGATATGTGCCCACATTACTATTTCAAATTTATGTCCCTTGATCCCTAAATGATTTTGTTAAGAGAAAGGTAGACTCTCTTCCAACTATACCACAACACAAAAATCAGAATTCATTTTGGGGGGAGGAGGAAATGTGTCACCAAACCAGTGGCAGACTAAATAATGTGACACCAAAGGTAAGTTTTCTTTTAGTTTTTTTACCACTGAGTGGCCATGTAGCCTTGAGAAAGCTACTTCTTGAACCCATAATCAGCCAAATAGTATTCATTAAATGCCAACTCTGTGCTGGAACCTACATGATATAGATAAATCTATCTGGTGTTTAACGTCCTTATTTGGTGCCTTGGTCATGATAATCTTTGAAATGGCCTTAACCATTCCAAATGACTATAAATGACTTTACAACAAGAGTAGGGAAAGACTGATTTGAACATGTAACATAAACATTTTGAATGGAGCATCAGTTAAACTATATTGCTTATGACAATCAATTGGCTTTTACAAGAGAGAGAGAGAGAGAGGAGGGGATGTATCTTAACCATTGAGAAATGCAATGTAACCTGTAGTGATACTAAAAGAACAACCATGGACCAGCTGAAGAGTAGAACTGCCAAGGAAAAGTAACAAAGAAAGCAAAATTCAATTAGTGATTTTTTTCAAATGTGAGATCAGAAAGGAAAGGGTATCTGGGTGGCTCAGCTGCTTAGTATGGGACCCTTGATTATGGCTTAGGTCATGACCTCATGGTTGGTGAGATTGAGCCCCTTGATGATCTTGAGATTCTCTCCCTCTCTCTCTGCCCCCCCCACTGGTGCTCCAAAATAAATAAACTTAATAAAAGGAAAAGGGAAGAGAAATGGAGACCTTTCTAGACATCCCTGTAAGCCAGATCGAATTTTATTTTGCTATCCAAAATGAAAACCAGAGACATTAGCTACCTCACTGAAGTTGAGTTCAAATTTAGCCTCTTCTGTCACCAAGAATCCATTAGACATAGTTGCCAGAGGAAAAGAACTTCATTTTCATACAGAAGAGAGATATTCTCTTTGGAAACAGCTCAAATGTCCATTGACTGATGAATGGATAAAGAAAATGTGGTCTGTGCGCACACACACACATATATAATGGGATATTATTCAGCCATAAAAAATGAAATCTTGCCATTTGCTATGACATGAATGGAGCTAGAGAGTATTGTGCTAAGTAAAGTAAGTCAGAGCAAGACAAGTACCATATGGTTTCACTCACACGTGGAATTTAAGAAACAAAACAAATGAACAAAGAGGTAAAGAGAGAGAGAGAGAGAGAGAGAGAGAGAGAGAGAGAGAGAGAGAGAGAGAGAGAGGCAAACTAAGAAAGAGACTCTTAACTGTAGAGAGCAAACTGATGGTTAGTTACCACAGGTGAGGTGATGGGGGATGGGTAAAATAGGTGATGGGGATTAAGGAGGGCACTTGATGTGATGAGCACTGGGTGTTGTGTGGAAGTATTGAATCACTATATTCTACATCTGAAAATAATATTACATGGTATGTTAACTAATTGGAATTTAAATTAAAACTTAAAATAAATAAACTCCACTAAATTTAAGCAGCTAAATCCAAAATCAAAGAGGGTTCTTTAATTTCCCCTCTTCAAGCTCTTACTGTCTTAGTGCATTTTGAAATAAAATAAAAACCCAACAATAAAACAGCTCAATTAAGCCTAATTTGTGTGCTTCAACATCTGGCTGGGTGTCTGCTCCCGTATTTCACACTTGTACAGCAAAGCACTTTTTAATTAAGACCACTCAGTCTGTTTCCTCTGTATCAAACAACAATGAGGTTGCTGTTTGGGTACAAAACTCTCCAGGAAAAGGCTTAATGTAACAAACGATTTTTTTTTTCTTTTAAGTGCCAGGCAAACATTAGTTCAGAGTATAGGTTGCCTGACCTACCTTAAAGCTCATCTCAACTTTAGAGATGTTAGGATTTTACTGCTACTGTATAGAAATTAGCAATAAATGCGCGCGCGCGCGCGCACACACACACACACACACACACACACACACACACACAATAATCTTGCATACAAGCAATATTACTTCTGTGTGCTATCTCAACATGGAACAGAATACATGGTGCATCACAAACAGATAAACACTCTTTTTTCTTGGGATTGAGATATTTGAGGTTTCTCCACTTTGCTGGGACTCACATTTAAAATGCAGAGGACCAGCCCTCCTCTGACCTTTCATGCCTGCTTTTTCGATCAGGGTAGAAACACAGAATATGAGACTCCAAGCACTTTCTATTCAGCTAATGGTACCTATAAAGAAACATCTTTTAATTAGCCTTACCCTGAGCTAACTTCCTCTGATCTGCCATGTATAATTAAATATGTGAGCAAGACAGAAATGTGAGATGCAGCAGCTTTCACACCCAAATTTTCAACTCCAAATTTATAAAAAGATAAATGTGGATTTTTTTTAGTTGAAAGCCCATCTTGAAGTATTTTATTTTCCCTCTGAAAACTTTTAACATTATGTTAAGAGAAGAAAAAGAAAATGAGTGTAAAATTAGTAGCAGGGCTGAATTTTTCAGAGCAAAGAATTCTAAACTAAACTAAGAGGATCTCAGGTACCCGGCCAAGGACTCTGGTGCCTTCTTAAATGATAAAGAACTCCCCATAAAGTCTACTAGCCCAAAGGTGCATGTGGTACACCCCCCACTGGTAACTCACTTCCAGGAGTGAATACAAAGGCCACAGGGTTGATACAGGCAGGAAACATCCAGCACTTGGGCACTAAAGAATGTTGAAGGCAGCTTCAAGCCCCAACCACAGGGTGCCTCTTCATGGCTAAATAAAATGAAATTGTATTTTATCCTTTTTAATTTGGCACCCTTTGGAAATGTGAAACTGCCTAGTGAAAAATTGCTCTTTATATAAGGAAATGAAACAATTTTGGAATATAGGCCTCTCCTATATTTATGCCTAAATATAACTAAGACATGAGTGATAATTCATGTTGGGTTTATAATATGTGAATAAATCCTTTAAAAAAACTGGCATCTTACATGCATTTGAAAATAAATCTGGATAGTATTTATAAATCTAGCAAAAGGCTTATTTGATTAAACACACTGTGACCTTTAAAAGTCTGAATACTTTTTTTTTTTTTTACATGAAGAATTCTGTTGTGGTGGTTGAATCAATTTACACATCCAGAACATATAACACAGATAGAACTTCACGGTAAACTATCTGGTTATAGATAGGTTTTCTTACAGATAAAAATACAGATATGTAATTCATACTCTTATCAGAATAACCTACCCAGAAAGAGATTAAAATAGACTCTATATAGGCAAATAGCTTTTCAATATCATCTTTTATAAATACCAGAAAGGTTTTCCTCTGTGTTGATATTGTAAGTTTGCTTTGAAAAGGCAGTATCTATTTGACTAGGCACATTAATTTCAATCTTTTAATTAAAACACACACACACACACACACACACACACACACACACACACACACACATATACACACTATTCTGGGGAAGTTCAGAAAGGCCATTTAAAGTACCCAAAACTTGGGGCACCTGGGTGGCTCAGTCGGTTAAGCGGCCGACTTCGGCTCAGGTCATGATCTCGTGGTCCGTGAGTTCGAGCCCCGCGTCGCGTCGGGCTCTGTGCTGACGGCTCAGAGCCTGGAGCCTATTTCGGATTCTGTGTCTCCCTCCCTCTGACCCTCCCCCGTTCATGCTCTGTCTCTCTCTGTCTCAAAAATAAACGTTAAAAAAAAATTAAAAAAAAAAATAAAGTACCCAAAACTTCTTTAAAAATTTCCCCAGTACTTCATCCTCACGTATACACTAATTTGATTACTTTAACAGATTGCTCAATTTAACCTGAATTCAGTTTTATAGATTTGGAGACTAGCTTTGTCTAACTTTGACCATATGTATCATGCCAATACAATTCAGTGAGTCCACTTTGGGGTTGTGTCTGTCATAAAGCACTATACTTTTTTAAAATTTATTTATTTTTGAGAGAGAGAGAGAGAGAGAGAGAGCGTGCAAGCACACACACATGAGCAAGAAGGGGAGGGGCAGAGGATCCAAAGTGGGCTCTGTGCTGACAACAGTGAGCCCAATTCAGGGCTCAAACTCATGAACCCTGAGACCAGACTTGAGCTGAAGTCAGACACTTAACTGACTGAGCCATCTAGGGGTTCCAAGCATTATGTTGTTATCTGAGTTGTTTGGGGAAGTTCTTCCGAATTGATAGACAGGCCAGAAGTTTAGATACAGGTTAAGATTTTGCACTTGCATAAACAACTGTGTAAGGGCTGCTGAAAACTAATTCAGAGTTACCTTCAAGGCTGGTTCTCGGCAACTTCAGCCAAAAGTCAGTTAAGTAATGAAGCTCCCATCAAGGGGGCTGTTGTTCAGTTTTCCTGAGTGTTTTGTTTTTATTTTCTGCCTATCCAGTGCTCACACCTGCCCTGCTGTCCGCTGCCTATTGCTAGAATTCATATTGTATGGACCCTTGGCCCGATGCAAAGTACCTATCTTCCTGAGATTCTACCTGATCCTTCCCTCTTCCATACCAGGGCACAGAGGCCTCCTGGCCCAAAGGATCTTGCTACAATTTGTTGTGCTTCTTGTTCTTCAAGTCTGCCTTCGTTGTTTCCGTTTTCTAAGCTTTGTCTTTCAGCTGGTCACTGATTTGTATGCTCTCACTGCCAACCTATAAATGTTCCCTCTCCTTTGAGGTAACCAACACTGTTCTACACAGGGCACTTGGAAGCTTCTGAGCTGAGAGAGCCTCACACAGTGTTGATTCTGCTCTAGATGCAGTAAAGGAGAGGGAGGCAAGGAAGAGACAGAGATTAAAATGACAGAACAGGGGCATCTGGGTGGCTCAGTTGGTTATGTGTCCAGCTCTCTATTTCAGCTAAGGTCACGATCTCATGGTTCTTTGGGTTTCAAGACCCTCACTCAGTGCAGAGCCTGCTTGGGATTCTCTCTCTCCTTCCTCTCCCTGCCCCTTCCCCCTGCACTCTCTCTCAAACTAAATAAACATTTAAAAAATGACAGACTAGAAATGCTGTTTCAGCCAGGATACTTCTTCCCCTCCTTCTATATCAAAATGGGCCCGATTTTCGAAATTCAGCAGAAGAGCCTGAAAAGAAATATTAGCTTTTCAGTTAATGTCATTCACACAAGGAATTTGTCAGAAGAGACTGCATTGAACTTTTCATGTCATCTCATGCATCTCAGAGGATATTAAGCTCCATAAAATATGATTTCAAAAGTGAAATAATTCTCCATTTTGACTCTATAAGGGAGTCTTAGGGAATGTAAAACAACAACAAACAACAAACCTGGCTTATTACTAAAGAGAGAATAAATAGAATAAGTAGAGAGATTTCTCAGCTAAATAACTAGAAGGATTCCAACCCTTAGGGTCCCTGTTACAAAGGTCTCCAAATCTCAGCAGGTCTGGCAAAGCAGAACAGAGAAGGGGCTGGATATACATTACAGGAAAAACAGAAGCAAGTGGTTAATGGTTTTCTTAAATGCTGCAGAAAATGGCTTGTGTGCAAATAAATACAGTTCAGGATAGAGACAGAACAAGAAAAAAGTGAAAATGGCACCCAAGGGACTCGCAGGCCCTGCTCTCAGCTAGCCTGCCTGCATTTGCAGAAATGTGACCTGAGAGTGAAACGTTTCTTCAAACTCCGGTTCCTCCCTTTCCTCTAAGTTGGCTACTAACCCACCACAGCAGCCAGAAATAAACTCAGGACATATTAATAAGCTCATGATGTATTTACTGTACTCCCCACCACCCCTTTCTTCTAATAAGGTAATAATTGCCCAAAGTCGCCTTTTAAGCTGACTGCTTTGACGGGTGCCTTCTGAAAAAACACTGGGAATGTTAAAGGACTTTTGGTTTAGAGTCTTTGATCATATACTTAATGATTCACACAACTCAAATAGTCCAAAATTGGCTGACTCTTATGGCTTTATAGGAAACAGAAAGCCTGTGGCCCAAAAGAACCTTCTTGACCTTTCTATTCTCATTATCCTCTCTTGTGATTTGAGGGGGTTGGGCTACCTCCATAGAATGATGATACAAGCTTGTGGTCAAATAGATTTGGAAAACACTGTGCTCAACATCAGGACTTTTCTGAGCATGTAACATATAAGCAAGCCCGCAGGGTATATCTCTAAGCGAAAAAGACAGGCAAAGGAAGTCCCAATCACTCAACTTATTGGAATTCCTTGCAAAGTTCTTCCCTAGAACACAAAGATGAACTAAATAATCGCCACAGTCTCTTCCAACTTTGTGTAACATTTATGTGACTTTCTCATCAGAACCAGAGGACTCAAAGAAATGACTGAGGAAAGTAAGAGGGTCTTCTCCCAAAGAGAATCTAAAGATGACTAGACAGACCCTATTTTTAGTGTTTTGGTGATATAAAGAAGCTGTGATTCAGAGGCAAGCTGACTTGAGTTCAAATCCTGTTTCTGCCTTTTACTAGAGCATGTCCTCAGAAAAGCAACTTAATCTTTCTGAGCCTCAGTGTCTTCTTCTGTAAAATAGAAATAGTACTAATATTACTAACAGTACTAATATTACTTCATAAGGATATTTGAAGTACAGGTAAGATAGCGAGAACCATGCCTTACATATAATATAGTTATTTTATTTCAGTAATTCATTTGTTTATGTCAATAATCACTGAGGTTGAGACTGGCCACAATCACCTGGTTAAGAAAGAAAGCTCAGCATTAAAAAAAAAAAAAAACCTTCAAAATTCTTTCCACTTCAGGATTTTATGATTGGTTCTCAGATTTGCTGAATTTTGCATGTCTAAATTTATTTAACCAAAATCTTGTATTCTATATACATCACACCATAGGTTATCTAATTCTCCCTAAGCTTTGCTCAGCCTGGCCCATAAGACAATCATCAAAGCCTAGGAAGGTCCCCTATAATGCAGATCTTGAAATGATGTCAGCTGGAAGGAATTAACACATCCATGTTGTCAGAGGTCAGCTGTGCTACACATCAATTATACTGATGAACAGTGGGCTATGCAAAAAAGAAATAAAAAAGCATAAATTGTTTCTCTACCAAAGAATGCCACTGAATATTGATTGTTTCCAGTCTCTTAAATAGTCTGTTTAGAATTTTGAGCAGTGTTAGAACAATTCACTTACAAATGCATGTAAATAAGGTTAAAGGCATAGCTCAAATCTAGAATAAGTAGAAATGTGGAGAGTAGTTCAAGTTAAGAAAGGCCCTCTGATAAGATGAACACATATGCTCTTTAACCAAAGATGCAGTCCCTGTGCGGGAATAAAAGTTGGTGGTGACATTTTTCTAAAAATGGGCATATATACGAGACCCCTATGAGCCCCTAGAGACAGAATGCAAACCCAAGCAGATGAGTGTACTTCTAGCAACAGGATCAACTATTTTACAGGCAGGGGGGCAGCTATCATTCCTTTAAGGGGCGTTTGGCAAGTATCTTTCACTTGTATAACATTTTGCATGAATAAAACATATTTGAAGTTCTATAAGAACTTGTCCTTTAATTAAATACTTTGAAATTCAGTGCTTTTGTCAAAAAAGAAAAGAAGACTGACTCATAAAGAGGACAAAAAGTCTGTCAAATTTACCAAAGAAATTAAAAAGTGGTCCCTATCTTGGCTTTGCCTCTAGGCTAGCTCTTGACCTACCTTAGTTTTGCATCTACAGACCCAACCTTTCTCTTCATGTTTAAACTTCTACAGCCAAAAGCCACCCTCCACCCTGGGCACCTGTGCTTCAACATCTAAGAGACATCTCAAATTAAACACCTCCCCACTCTGCCCCTGCTTCCCCAAGAGCTTTCAGGTTTGTTCTTTCTCATCTCCATTGCCGGCATCCCTTGAAGTTGCTTTCAGTTCTAAGAAACAGAAAACTCCAACTAAAACTGGCTTGAATAATAAGGGAAATCATCATCTCACATGATGATACTATATGGTAAGTGGCTCAATAAAGTCATCCAGTATGGAGTTAGTTCTTTCTCTTTGCTCTACAGAAGCATCAGTGTACCAGTTGGATTCAAGTCCAAGAACCAGAACCCACTCCAGACTTTTATATGGGGAAGTTGGGGCTTTAAAAATGACTGGAAGGGCTGAAGGGACAAGACAGCAAAAATTCCCACAACAGTATCCCACTGAGGAGCCATGTCAGAGCCCTAGCGCAACTGAGAAAGAAAAGAAAGAAAGAAAGCTGGAGAATGAAGAGGAACATGACTGCAGGGAAACCCATTTGCACAGCCATTCTGGCCAGCAGATGCAGGAAAAATAGTGCTGAAAGATGGCCTCTGCCTCCCTTTCACCTGCCAAACAGCACATGAGTACATGCAAAGGAAGGAACCCCTTCTGTAAGGATGACCCGGCTAAAAGGGAATCTGAGAATTATTGCTTTTACTTTCCCCTCCCTTCTAACTTGAATGGGGATAGAATGGCAACTGTGTAAACTCATCTAGAGTATACAGAAAAGTCAGCTTCCTGGGGTGAATCCCAAGAGCCTGATGGAAGTCAGCAGCAATCCAGGCTGCCTGAGCCTTTGCTACAGTCCAACAGCACAGACAAAACAGTTCTTTCCTGAATCAGGGTGCACAGGCCCTCCCTTCAGGCTTGCTCAGTCAATGTAGGCCACTTGCTCACTCAGGGTCCCCTACTAAGGACCAGGCAATGTCATGGACTTATAGGCTTAGGTGAGACATTGGTGGAAAGTCAACCAGTGGTCCCTATAAGCTTCTGCTTACATATCATGAAATGAAAGAGATCTTTCTTAACAATCCTGCCTCGGGTAGCTTCTCCTCATGAATGCAGCATCTACTAACCCACTAATAAACCTTGGTCACTTTCACCATACTCTGAAATGATCTTGCCCACTTAATTCTTTGCTTGCATAGTGTCTCCTTTCCCTACCAGGATGTAACCTCCATGAAGGCAAAGATCTTATCTCTCCCTTTCACTTCTGTAACCCCATTACCTATAACAATGTGAGATACATACCAGTTAATTGAATAAATTGCTGAACATATACACGTATGGGATATCACCCATGTAACTATAGAAATATATTATCACTACAGCCTTTATAGTTTTCTCAAGCCAGTTTAGCACTTAAGTTAAAAGAGGATAAAAAAGTGAAAGCTGTTCAATTTGTTTGTGACCTATACAACTCATCTATTAACTGGGTTAGTCTTTTGGGATTTAGAGTTTGCTCCTACTCTGTACCAGTCATTAAATCCTATTACTGGCCATTCATAAACCAGGTTCCTTGGCTTCATGAGCTCTAATGACATGTGAGGGTTAATGGTACAATATGACAGCTGCTATGGACAGCAGTATGACAGTTTCAACCAAAATTTAAAAAATAACATTACTATATGATCTGGAAATTCCACGTCTGGATGTATACCCCAAAGAATTAAAAGCAGGGTCATGAAGATATTGGCACAAACATCTGAATAACAGCATGATGCTCAATAGTCAAGAGGTAGAAGGAAGAGAGGTGCCTGGGTGGCTCAGTTGGTTAAGCATCTGACTCTTGATTTCGGCTCAGGTCACGATCTCATGGTTTGTGAGATTGAGCCCTGCATTGGGCTCTGTGCTGACTGTGTGGCGCCTACTTGGAATTCTTTCTCTCCCTGCCTTTTTCCCCTGCCCCACTCATTTACACTCTCTTTCAAAATAAACATTAAAAAAAAGATGGAAGGTATCCTAGTGTTTGATGACAAACGAATGGATAAAGGAAACATAACATATACATACAATGGAGTATTATCCAGCCTTGTAAAGGAAGGAAATTCTGCCAAATGCTACATGAGCCTTGAGGATCTTAGACTAAGCAAAACAAGCCAGTCACTAAAAGACTTTATGGTTCTACTCACATAAGGGAACTAGAATAGTCTGCTTCAGTAAGACAGAAAGTTGAAGGACAGTTGCCAGATGACAGGGAAGGAGGAAAGGAGAGGTGTTGTTCAATGAGTATAGACTTTCAGTTTTGCAAGAAAAAAAGAATATTGGAGATTGGCTACACAACAATGTGAATGTATTTACTAATGCTGAACTGTACACTTAAAAATCGTTAAGACAGTAAATTCTAGGTTATGTATATTTTACCACAATAAAAAAATTAAAGAGTAAAAAAGAAAAGAAGGAACGTATTCTGAGCCAAGCACAACATTTTATGTAAATTGGTTATTTAATCTTTATAATTACACAAGATAAGCACTATGAATATCCGTATTTTTAAAATTCTATCACAGAAAGGTAAAATGAGCTTGATTAAGGTTAAACAAACTTGTGAGGGGTAGGGCTGGGACCAGAATTTCATTCCAAAGATCCTTCTCTTAAGTAGCTCAAGGACACACAAGCAATACTATCCTGTTCTCCAATGGTCTATTATCCTCCTATTTAACTGACAGGCTTTTCCCCTTGTTCTTGTAGACAGGCAATTGAATGGACGCATTCATACATATCAAAGGTGCTTCTAAATTAAGTGAGAAGATAAAAAAAAAAATTTTGCACTCTTGGGCTAACCCTACTTAAAAAGAAAAAAATCTTCAAAATAAATAATGAAAGGAAGCTATAATAGCTGAGAGCACATCATCCAAAAATATTTAGGGTCGAGGTGCATGGGTGGCTCAGTCAGGTAAATGTCTGTCTTCAGCTCAGGTCATGATCTCATGGTTCATGAGTTCAAGCCCTGTGTCAGGCTCTATGCTGACAGCTCAGAGCCTGGAGCCTGCTTTGGATTCTGTCTCCTTCTCTCTGTCCCTCCCTGCACACACTCTGTCTCGCTCTCTCAAAAATAAATAAACATTAAATAAATAAATTAATTAATCAATTAAAAAATAAATTTAGATCAAGTGATAAAAGGGAAAGGCCAGAAAGAGATTAAAGCATAGAATTTACCATCTAACAAGGGTGGCAATGTAAACCCACAGGAAGAAAAATAAAGGGCAACACACACAATGGTGGAAATGTAGATTAACACATCATTTACAGGAAATAAGTTAATTCTCTTCCTCCTGTCACATATTAAAATAAATCATATATTCACTAATGAATTAAGAGCAGAAAATACAGAGCCAGGAGACAATTAGAAGGAAATAGGACTACGTATCTGGATGGGAAGAGACTTTTATGTATGAAGACATTAAAATAAAATGACAAAGAAAAACATGATACATATGGCTGCAGAAAATTAAAACATTCAGCTCCCCAAAACCATTATAAACAAGATGAAGTTAAAAAAACGATATAGGGAAATGTATTTGACAAATGTATAGCTAATATCTTTAGATAAAGAGCTACTGCAAATGAATAAGATGCAAACACTTCATTAGAGAACTCAGTTGAAACCATGAATAGTTCACATAATAAGAAATATACATGGATAAGTAATTTGAAAAATATTCAACTTAACTATATTCAATTAGCTACAATTTTAAACAAGGAAGTGGCATTTTTATTAGGAAAAAAGGCATTTTTAATAAAAATATTCAGAAGCTTTAAGGAAGAAGGCACACATGTATACTATTATAAGGGGAAATTGGTATATATATATATATATATATATATCAAAGTATCTATACATTCCTTTTTAGAAATTGACTCCAACAGTATTACCAGAGATTCAGACAGATATTAGTTATAAGAAATTTGTCACAGTTTTATGTTTGAAACAAGAGAAAGAATGGTTATTTAAGTTCTGATACGCAATGGCTAATATGTGAAAGCCATTAAGACATCAGGTTTTCAAAAGATACTTAACAATGTGAAAAAATGTTGAAAGATCTAAGTGTAAAAAGATAAGCAAAACACAATGCATGTAAATACATATGTATATGCACATTTTTAAATATACAAAAGACCCGGGGTGCCTGGGTGGCTCAGTCAATTAAGCGTCGGACTTTGGCTCAGGTAATGATCTAGCGGTCCGTGGGTTCGAGCCCCGCGCGTAGGGCTCTGTGCTGACAGCTCAGAGCCTGGAGCCTGTTTCAGATTCTGTGTCTCCCTCTTTCTCTGACCCTCCCCTGTTCATGCTCTCTCTCTGTCTCAAAAATAAATAAATGTTAAAAAAAATTAAAAAATAAATAAATATACAAAAGACCCACATGTACGCATATTTGCATTTAGCTAATAGAGAAAGGCACTAGAAGGAAATTCATCTAAATGTTAATAATGCTTATATCTCGGAAACAAAATTAATGTTGATGTGTTTTCTTTTTATTTTTCTGTAGTTTTAAAATATTCTTTAATAAATTGGAACTATTATTAGAAAACATTCAATGATATTGTAAATACTCCCTAGATGTACTGTTGACCAGTGTGTTGTGCTAAGGGACTGCGACAGAAAAAATAAAAGCAGCACTAGAGATAAATATAACTCCTGACAAATAGGATACTCTGGGGAAAGAGGCATATGTCGGTATGAGGTTTGTAATGTGAGTAGAAAGTGAGACATACAGTCGGGAGAACTGATGGGTGAAAGCCAGGAAGACTTCTCAAAGAAGGTAGCATGTAAATTTTATATGAAAAAAGACTGGAGGACCATCTGGTGGAACAGTGGGAGAAGGTTCTGTCATCAGTGGGCTTCACCACACACACTGAAGCCCAGGCCTGCAATGAAAATCATAAAGTCCACCTTCAGCGACTCCTTTTTGCTTCTTTACCAATTACACTGTTCCCTTCTTTCTCAGCCTCTTTCTTTAGACACTCCTAAAGCTTTTTGGAGCCCAATGTAGACTGCCATTACCCCAGAGGAGTCCTCTTCATTGGGCCCAGGATTCATTCTTCATTGGTATTTGTAATTATACATTTACTCTACCTATTTTCTAGGGATGAAATAAAGGACGTCCCCAATCTTAAATTAGTTGCAAGTATCAGACAAGCAGGTAGGAAAGATTAGCCAAGAAGATAGGTCAGAGCAATCAAAACCCTATTATATGGCAAATGACTACCTATTTGAAAATCTTTTGCTGTTATAGGTAATTTTGATATGCTAGCTATTTTTCAGAAATAAAAAAAAATAGTGAAGGAATATAACTATACTTACTTTCTATTTTTTAAAGACTGACTTACTGCTAATAATCTCTCTCCAGGAAAAACTGACAACTGGAAAGTGTTATGAAAATATTGCACAAAATGCACCATGGGTTAAAAAAAAGGAAGATTTAAATACAGGAAATAATCTTTGTTAAATATGTGTTCTAGAGAGATCCACTATGTCCCAATCCTTAAATTAGAAAGTCAGCAGAAAGATGAACTGAATCCCAGATGTTAATTGCACAGGCTTACTGGATTAGAACTACAGATAATTAACTGCTCAATTTTAATATGTATTGGGTTAAATGGATGATAAGATTTTCAGTAGTCGGTTTTGAGGTCCAGAAGGGAAAGATTATTTCTTTACAGGCTGGGAGCCCTAAGAGCCAAAGACATTTAAAATGTCTGTATTTAGTGAGTAAGAAGTTAGGTAAATAGAAGAGGTTAGAGAATGGTGTAAACTTCCTGAAAGAGAATACACAAGTTCAACTTCAAACTGCATTTTCCTATTTGAAATTTAGAATATAATTTTGTATGGGAAAGGCAGTTTGAATTTTTTTTATTGTAGCTTCAGTGATTAGCATTCCTGTCCCATAATGTCAACATTAAATCCAGACAGATCCAAAGTCCATTACTTCCTATCTGCAGAAAAAAGACACTCAGTGTTTATCGCCTAGATAATTAAATTTTTTATGTCCTTAAGAATTCAGGAGCATGCTACGGTTAATTGTGAAAACTGTGAATTATGTCTAAGTTGCTCCCCCCCTTTTTTTTATTAAACTTGTAACAAAGCAAATGATGAAGAACAATTTGCCAATGCTGAGTGTCCAGACAAAAATATGCTGAGAGAATTCATACCAGCAGATACGATTAAAAAGTTGGCTGCAGAGGTAGATGATGAAGATTGAGGAGATGCAGGACTGTACGGACCACTGTTGGGCAGGAAAAAAGCCCCCTGGTCCATCTACCTAACATTTGGGCTGCTCAAACAGTTGGGCTGCCATCAACTACAGGGGTATTACCCTGAGACCCTGGAATACAAGTAAGTTTGCCCAAGCACTGTGGGTATCAATTCTATTTGTACACCAGAATTATCTGTGGAGCTTGTCAAAAAAGATGGTATTCTGGGCTCCATTCCCCCCAAATCCTGCTTTAAGAGTTGAAGGGGAGACCCAGGATATTCTATTATTCTTTTTAACAGACTTCACAGTGGAAGTTCATCTATGTTTGATATTTTGATTTTTTAATTTACAAAATCAAATATAGTTAGCATTCTGGTGATCATTCATTTTATTTGAAAGATGGGGTATGCTCAGGGGTAAATGACATAATAGAGGTAAGATAGTATTAAGGATTCCCTATAATGTGGTTTTTTTTTAAATTTTTTTTAACGTTTATTTATTTTTGAGACAGGGAGAGACAGGGCATGAACAGGGGAGGGTCAGAGAGAGGGAGACACAGAATATGAAGCAGGCTCCAGGCTCTGAGCTGTCAGCACAGAGCCCGATGCGGGGCTAGAACTCACGGACCGCAAGATCATGACCTGAGCCGAAGTCGGCCGCCTAACCGACTGAGCCACCCAGGCACCCCTATAATGTGTTTTTTTAATGGACTTTAGAATCATTAGTCCACCCAGAGGTGAATGACTTTCCCAAGGTCACAGAGAACATACAAAAAGAGGTAAAAATTGGATTCTCATATTAGAAAGTATATACCTTTTGCAATTATAATTATCCAACAAACTATAAATTAGGAAATATTAATATCTGAAGGGTCATTGCCATATTTCCTAAATTTTAAGCTGCCTATTTGTACATTTTTAACATAGAGATACAGCTTATGATTGATTTAAGTATTTACTACGGTGGCATTTCATTTTTCCAAAATATAAAATCAGTGGTGTTACAACTAACAGCATGACGGAATCAAGGAAGTATGGTGCCTGCGTGTGTGCGTGCGTGTGTGTGTGTGTGTGTGTGTGTGTGTTGTGTAACACAAGTACCATTTCTCTGAAACAAGGCTTTCTATTAATTAGTTTTGTCTGTTGTGGCTTACTGTCAATGTCTCAAGAGAATCAAGACTCACCTGGGCTAGAACTGGAAATAAACTCTTGGATTCTATGTGCCTGCTAATGTCAGCATCTAATCATTCATTGAGTACTGATGATTCCATTTCCATTTTTACAGACATTTCTCTCCTTCCCAACATTACTGCTTCAATTGTTTCCACTATTACAACATTAACCCAATATACCACAGACTGGCCACACGTATCCTCATGAAACACATAATTTGATCCTGTTACTTTCTTTTCAGAATCCCAGGGCTCCCAAGGATTTAAGAATCAAGGCCCCTCACCCCCGTCCCCCACCAAATGGCATTTAGAATCCTCTGAAATCTGTTCCTACCCTTCCCTTCCAGCCTCATAGTTGTCTGCTGCCTCTTCCTGATGGGTTGATCAGTTTAATCATTATTGCTACTTTTAGAACTTACAGCCTACCACATTTCTAGCAGTTGAAACTTCTAAGGTCTAACTCACAAGTCATATCGTCCAAACTTTTCCAGTCCTCCCATCAAAATTAATTTCCCCTTCCTCTTTAGCATTCTTGTAGTGGGTTGAACCACGAGCATTTCAGATGCCAGAGTTCTGCTATATGAGTGCCTGTCTGTCTATCCAGATAGGAGATAAGCTTCTCGACAACAAAAATTGAGTCATAATCATTTTAGTTTCCTCCACAATGTCCAGCAAAATGTACTGCATGTAGTATGTATTTGGGAGGCACAAAATCTTTAACAAAGCCAGAACTGATCCTAAAGCCAGGTGGCCACAGGTTAAAGGTACTATAAATAAAGTTTGAACTGAAATTCTTAGTCCCATGCTGGGTACCTGCAGATCTTCATTAGATTCCATCATGGATGGTATAATTTTAGATAATAGTATGCTGATGATGCACAATCTTCCCCCTCAATCTTGGCTAAACCCAGGATGCAATTTCCTATTTGATTAAGAGTATGACAGCAGTGAGTACTGGATTATAAAAATTTACTGTAGGGTTGAGAATGTAAGTCTAACTGTGGATCAAATGGGAGACATTCTAAATGGCATTTTTCAAAGGAAGTGTTTGAAAAGCCTATTTCAGAATATCCCGCATCAGCTTTTGCATTATGCCAAGTTTTGGTAACAGTATAATTTCACTCTCCCTTCTGCAGGATCTGGGAAGAATGTGGTGATAACTATCTGTTGCTCAGATGCCTCAGACTATCAATTCTTGTCTTAATTATATATCAACTAGGTAATTTTTACCATTTGCTTACATAGAAGTATACAAGCTTTATAACATATCAGTCTTCACATAGCAGTTCCCAAATTCTGCCTTTAGATTTGTCCTTAATGATAAGATTTTTTTTTAAGTTTACTTATTTATTTAGGGAGAGAAAGTAAGAAAGTGTGAATGGGGGAGGGGCAGAGAGAGTGAGAGAGAGAGAGTGAGAGAGAGAGAGTGAGAGAGAGAGAGAGCGAGAGAGAGAGAGAGAGAGAGAGAGAATCCCAAGCAGACTCTGCACTGTCAGCTCAGAGACCAACACGGAGCTCGAACCCACAAACTATGAGATTATGACCCTAGCTGAAATCAAGAGTTAGCCTCTTGACCAACTGAGCCACCCAGGTGCCCCTAATGATAAGTAATGAAATTACTTTCCCTTTGACATAGCCATATTCAAAGGCTTTCTATGTAAAATCCTAGAAGATCCTTTAGAGTTTCCTCTTCTAGCTCACCTCCAGAAATTCTCAAAGGATATTAAAGAATCCTGAAATATTTTTGTAGTTTGCATTAAATTTTTTTAACCATTGATCGTATCTTCATCACAATGACCCTCTTAAAGAGTGGGCAATTCAAACTGCTCCTATAATGGTTCACTAGCTGCAGCAATCACATTTGTAAGAAGGCAAAGGCTTTATGTCCAACATTAGGAGTATGAATTATAGGTTATATACTAAAGCTAAGTAAAATATACTAATATGAAGTATACATACTAATATAACTCTTATTTATACACAAACACACATACGCACATACTTTTATGATTACAAAAATAACAGTCTGAGCCCTTGATCTCTACTGGCACATTTTTAAGCGTTTTAAATGCATTCGTATTATGTGCCCACAACGTTCCTGGGGATAAGAGCTTCATCTCCACTTCACAGATTGGGAAATTGAGACCAAGGTGACATAGGGAAGAAAACAAGAACATTAATAAAGTATTAACTTGACAGCCTTCCATTTCATCCTCCATGTTAATCCATCCCCTCTGTGCCAAGGGATTCATTAAATAGTGTGTGTAAAAGAGCTCATTTCATGACTTCATTTCACCTGGGTAATTTCCATCCTGATAAAAGAACACATTAGCTGTGCACCTTATCTTTCCCTTCTGAAACCACAGCACTGTTTCTGAGTCCGAGCTTGTAATACCGTAATAAAATGCAACATGTGGTCCTGTGAGTCATACCCCTTCTCCACACTTCTAATCTTGAAGCTCTATGGTTCCAATTCTATGAAGGGTCTTAGAAAAGAATGCCCCCTTAAGTTAAACTTTACCCCCAAAGCCCAAGCCTCTCTTCCTAGGACTTCTTAAAAGTCTGGTCATATTTTAGTACCTACAGTAAAAAAAAAAAAAAAAAAAAAAAAAAAAAAAAAAAAAAAAAAAGCAATCTTTTTTTTTTTTTAAAGATTTGGTTTTATTTTACTGTTTACTTGGACCAAGAATAATTTATCATGCTTGTTAAATATAAGCTGCTTTCCTGGATATTATGAGAAACACAGGACAGAGTGCCTGAAGGACCGTCCGTTCTGAGAGGAGAAATGACGGAAATGCACAAAAAAGTATAAATAAATAAATAAATAAATAAACAAACAAATAACTCTGTAGATAAAAACAAATAATAATTTAACCCATAAGTGTAATAAAAGAGATGTTGCATAGAGCACACGATTGTCAATTGAATTGTACTACTAACTATTTCACAAAGAAGCATTCATTCCCAGCAGGAACCATTTCCTCCTCTCAGGGTTCCTAAGAGGATTAGAGGTAATACACATAAAACACCCAAAATGTAAAAGCAGCACAGTAAATGATCACTTTTATCACTTTCATTATTATTAGTAGTATATATATATTAGTAGTATATATTATTAGTATCATAAATATAATATATTATATTAGTGTGATGCTGACCACTTACAAAGAAATTTTGCCCACAACCACCTCATTAGATAAGATTCTACTACTATGGCACATCTGATGCAAAGCAGGAATTTGGGGAAATGTGGAACAAGTTTGTGTTGGATCCCTGCTCTCAAGGAACATCTGAATCCATGAAATAAAGCTAGGAACCAGAGAAATTGAGGAAGATCTGTTTCACCAGGAATGCAAGATGAATTCAGAAAAAACACAAATGTCTCCAGACTCAATCAGATGGTTGAGGTAGAAATCTACCCTTTAGGTAACAAGAGTCTGGTAGCAAGATCATAGGACAGGTTTAAATACCTAAGAGTTTGTTTTACAGTACAAAGTGGTCTTGCCTGAAAACACTCAACTTAGGACACAGAGGAGAAGTAAAGACCAGTATTACAGCCTGAGAAGTGATGATATGATGAGATCTTTTCTACAAACAAGGTTTCAGAGAAGTTATTCATTTGGAAGCAGTTTAATTGAAAACCCACAGCGAAGTCTTACAAAAAGAGAGAGACAACTTCTTAAAATTTACACCAACAGAAAGCACTTAGGAAGGAAGAATAAATGTTAGTTAAACTTTAAAGATTAAATTACAAATTTACTCAATGGATTTAAACTTTCTCTGCACAAGTAGCAATTTTAAGTCATAAGGGATCTGAAATGTTTCCAGAGTTCTAAAATCGACTATTTTACTCCAGTGAAAAAAAGATCTTCACTTCTAGCGCTGAGCACATAGCAAATCCTCTGCCTTGTAATGAATGGGCTAGTATAAGTGCATAGTTTCATTGAAATAATTTTACTGCTACCTTCCTAGTTTTCTGTTAATTATCATTTCAGAATGAGAAAAACTATTACTTTTAAAACCTGCATTAAAGAGGGCTTAAGCAAGCATAGAAAAGGAAGGCAGCATGAGAAAATATAAAAAGATGCTATTAATATTAACAGTTATAGTTGGACACTTGTTCATTTAATAAATCTTTGCAATATTAGCAAGATGGATGAGCAGTAGTACAAATGAGAAGAACATGAGATAAGCGATCATTTGTTATCATTACTGAGATATAAAGTATGATTCAGTGTTTCATAATGGATGTTAAATTTGATTTAACATATGGTTGGCTCATTTGCTGAAAACTACCCTTAAAGATATAAACTCATTCTAAAGTCAAAGCCATTGTCTTAATAGCAGGCTTGGAATTATCTCTCCATAAAAGTCTGTATAAACTCAGTAAACACAGACTTGGGGAGAGGATGTGCAAAAGCCGTTTTTCAAAACAAAACAAAACAAATGTACCGTATACCCTGACTCACTGAACATATTACAGAAAGTGTTGCTGCCCATGATGAAAAAGTAAAGAATTAATGTGATAAAGTAAATTATAGATCTTCTAAAAAAATTAAAGAATTAATGTATCTTAATACCCATACAGATGCAGTGTGTTTAAACAGTCAAATGATCAGTAGAGAAACTGTTAGGATTCTAAGTGTTCCAGCAGCTACTTAAGAAATCTTCCTTTGTCAACTTCATCTCTATAATCTTGTAAATTCCCACCTTAAATTTGGTGGATTAAGCAGATCACTGCAAGTACTGTTAAAGTCATTTATAATCTATCCTTGTACTTTGGGAGTGATCCAACCTGGAATGAGAGACTTAGAAATATTTGTGACATGAGTATACTGCTACGAGCCACTCAAATTTGTCTGAGTTCTCAGTTCTATCAAGAGAAATACATTAAAAAATTTTTGAACAGTTTAGCTACCTCCTAGAGACACAAAATCAGCTTGAAGACTAGAGGTCTTTAGCAGTCTTTGTGTTGTGTTGAAGGCTGATTTCATGAGCAGCAAATATCTGGTCTAAAATGAGGTTCATTGGGGCACCTGGGTGGCTCAGTCAGTTGAGCAACTGACTCTTGATTTGGCTCAGATCATGATGCCAGGGTCATGGCTTTAGCCCTGTGTCGGGGTCTGTGCTGGGCGTGGAGCCTACTTGAGATTCTCTGGCTCTCCCTTTGTCCCTCTCCCCTGCTCACTCGCTCTCTCTCTCTCTCTAAAAAAGTAACAATAAATAATAAAATAAAATCAGGTTCATTAATAAAATGTCTATCTTACAAACAAAACTTGACTCTTCTGTTTTTACTGATGATTGTGCCTTTCCACATCTTTGGGTACCTATTCTTATAATCCATCCTACACTCATCCGAAATAAGAGACTACTAGGCAGCTCTATTATTGTGCCTTTGAAAATGATCTAGATGTGGGGAACAGCATTCCACCTTGTTACATGCATTAACTCAGCATCTGTTGTTAAGTTGCCTCTTATCCAATCAGAGTGTTGTCTAATTTACATTTAGCTATCATATGCACACCTACAAAAGAGATCTTCAGCCAAATAAGCTTTATGTACTCATTCTTAGGTTATACTCTCTAACGAGTATTACTCTTATTGGGTGTGGATTTTATTTATTGACAACACGGATCCCTATGTTTGACACCAACTAGTCATTGCCAGTGAATCAGTCACTCCTACTCCCTGGGCTTCATTTCCATCAGTTGAAAAATGAGGGGTTCAACTGACATCAGTGATTCAAGAAAAAAAGTATCCATTGCCACGCTGGCTACACAAGACCCTGAGGACTTTGCGGGGTTCAACCCAACAGATAAGACCTGAAAATTCAGAGGGCCCCTGAAAATTCTACATTTTAATAAGTTCTCAGATGACTCACAAGGGTATCCCCTTTGGAAATAATAGAATAGATACAGCTAAGACAATCTACAATATTATGTACTGAATTTACTCAACCATTAGGTGAAAAAAGAAAAAAAAAAGCATTCTGAGTCAGATCAGTAAACTATTGTATGGAGATTTCTAGTAGCCCAATCAGGAAACTGACTTTAAAAGGTCACAGAACCAGAGTGGCCTGATGGAGATGGGAAACCCAGCAGCCAGGTTTCAAGTTCCTACTCTGCTCTCTTCCTGGCTCTATAACTATGGTCATATCTGTTAACTTCTCAAAACTTAGGACCCCTTCTCTAAGAAATGGGGATGATGAATTCTACCTTAGAAGGAGACTGTCCAAGTTAACTTAAAAAATATGCATGCAAAGCACTTTCCAAATCAAAGTATGTTAGGTTAGTGGGAAGACTGCAGTTAGGGGCTTCACACACTGTCCCATTCTTTATAGCACTTAGCTATATCACATAGAGGCTAGTAAAGAAACAATGGTCTGAAGGAATAGAATTTAAGCCAACTACCTAGGAGATGGTATTGACTAGAGACCTTCTTTTTTTTAATTTTTAAATGTTTATTTATTTTTGAGAGAGAGAGAGAGAAAGCAGATGAGGGGGAAGGGCAGAGAGAGGGACACAAAGAATCTGAAGTAGGTTCCAGGCTCCGAGCTGTCAGCCCTGAGCCTGATGCAGGGTTCGAATCCACAAACCATGAGATCATGATCTGAGCCGAAGTTGGATACTTAACCGACTGAGCCACCCAGGTGCCCCTCACTGGATACATTCTTATTAGGAGCCTACCATGTGTGAGACACTGTGATAGTCCTGCTGCCCGTTAAATGCTTTCCCCCACTCCTTGCCCTATTCTATGACCCAAAAGGCTGGCCTTCATGGACTACAGTGATGGGTCTCTTGCCTTCTAGCATTCCAGGTAATCTAGTCAGTAAGGGTTCTAGCTGGAGATCAATGGAGAGAAAAAAGGGAAGTCAAGCCTCCACTCAGAGATTCATGGTTCTTTCAAGGAAGATTGCTCTTCAAAATTCCCTTTCATATTAGGGTGCAAGATCACTCCCTCTGCTTCCTTATCTTTGGGCTTGGGTCCTGACAGCCCCAGTGCTGCTCCCTCCATGCTCCTGCATTACCCTGGATTCCCCTACATACCAGTTGCACCTCTGTAAACAGAAATAGTCCCTTTCTAAAGAATCCCTCCCAAACTCATCCTCATATGACTGTGCTCCCTGTTCTGTTTGGGAGGCCAATAAAAGTATTATGTTAGGAGTTTGGGAATAAGGTAAAAAAACAAAAAATAGTTGTCATCCCTTGCCCTCGCGGAGTACTAAAGAGGAATGCTATGATAACAAAAAGCATAATAAAAACAGCTACTGTGTTTTGGAACATACCACATGCCAAACTACAAAAACTGCACTTCTGAAGCTGCTACTGTTATGATCCCTATTCTGCAAATGGAAACAAAACTAAACAAAAAAAAAAAATAATAAAACGCAAAGCTCAGAAATATGAAGCCCACAGAAATATTAAGGAACAGAACTTAGATTCATGCCAGAGTCACCCCAATCCAGAAGACATCCTCTTAAATATGAGGGTATTACCAGATTTACCTCAACAATATTCGGCCAGATGGACATTCAGTGTGAGTATAAGAAATTCCCTCTTATCCCATTTCTCATGCCAAATCTGGCCATGCACAGAAAGCCCTATATAGAAGTTAGGGAGAATTGAAATCTACCTTTCTTATCACTTCCACATATCCATTTGTTTATGAGTTCTCTCTTTTGTGAGCTAACACATGTCTCCAGAAAGATGCATTCTTCCAAAACCAGCAGACTTTGTTTAAACTGTCACATCTGTCATTTTCTTGCACAACTCAAGGCAAATGCAGGTAAGCAAGGAGAGGACCTTGGGGAGTATCCTGACACTTCTCAGACCTGCATGGTGAGATCAGGCACCTTCCTAACTGACCTCCACTTATACAATCACCCACTTGCCAGAGTCATCCTTTCTGTATTTATAGCTGGTCGCCCTCTCTGACTGGGGGCCAGAGAACTCAGCTCATCAAATGGCTGGAAAACAGACACCCCAACCCAGGCTGGGCTGACAGGCACACAGCTGCACCAACTTTATTAATTAGTACCCAGACCTTTTGAGAATTGATTTCCACTTTGATCCCGGCCCGCACATTTCTATCTCAGATATATAAACAGCAAATCATGTTATCTTATAATTAAGTGATAATCTTCATGACAGAGAAGATGACAGGACTATAAATGGCTTATGCCAGTGATTAAAATAACTTCCTCCCCCTTCCCACTTAGCCCTGGAAATGTTCTCCAACTTCACAAAGCTATTAGTTGTTAATAAACTCTCCGTGACATGAGCCTCATTTCTATTCAACAAGATCACATATCCATTGAGTTACTCTTCAGAAACCATATACACTTTATTCTTTATGCTTAAATAAGCACACCCTATTAGCCCTAGGAGGCCACACAAATACACAAAACAATTGACTTTAATATTCAGATTGGGAGATTTTGAAGATATGCACACACATAATATACATTCTAAGTCACGGGAGGGCCAATATTGATATAACGCTGAGCATCTAATACACAGGAAGAATAAATAGCTATAAGAAGGTAAATATAACTTCAAAGAGCACACTGCGTATTTGTTGAGCATTTATTCTATACTGACTACTGTGATAAGTACTCAGGGCATTACAGTAAAATGATACAATCTCTGCCTTTAAAACACAGCAGAGCCAAGTGCCAAGAGGGTGGAAAAGGATTATTCTACAAAGCAACTTGTTGCCACAGTTGTGGAGGATTGGTTGGAAGGAGCACTGGGATTGACTAGCAATGCCTACCATTAGGGCTGAACATGGGAAGGGCACAGTGCCTTCAATGAATGCTGCACACGTGAACAAACAGATGCAAGAATGTCAGCTTTCTGCCTGGACTGTGCGCTGCACGGGGGTAAGCTCCACGATTATTCTACCTCCATGTCTCCCAAAACCCTTAACACAGTTTTTTGTTTGTTTGTTTGTTTGTATAAAGCAAACATTCATTCTGCCGGATAGACATCTGGATGGATTACTTTAGTTAGTGTCTGACTAAATTCTGTTGTTATTTTGGAGAGTCTATTTTTTTTTTAAGTTTATTTATTTGAGAGAAAGAAGGAGAGCGTGTGTGTGCGCGCGCGCACACACACACACACACACACACACACACACACACACACACGAGCGGGGGAGGGGCAGGAGAGGGAGGGAGAGAATCCCAAGCAGGTTCCATGATATTGGTCCAGAGCCTGATGTGGGGCTCAATCTCATGAACTGTGAAATCATGACCTGAGCTGAAATCAAGGGTCAGACACTTAACCGACTGAGCCACCCAGGAGCCCCAGGAAAAGTCTCCTCTAAATGAATTCAATAAACATTTTATATACATGTATATATGTATGATCCTTTCCTATCCACACATCAAGGCATTTTAAAGACACACTGCAAACTCTCCCAGGCAACACATCCTCGGTCACATTATGAGTCTCTTAGCAAAACTGCAACTAATTCTTTAACGTCCAAGTAACACAGTATGTATATAAAGTACTGGGAGATGCCCTGATTCCACTGTAAGTAGTAAATTCACTAGTAAATTCAAACTGACGTGGGCAACTGCATTGTTTTCCTAACTATTCTAAATCCATGACATCTTTCTCATTTCCATTTTTTGATGTTTAGGGTACTGCAAATATAAAATCTAGTTGTTTTCTCCTATGTCTCATTAATCCTCGGTGCCTTTTTTGCTCATCCCAAACTTTTCAAGATTTCATTTGCTGTAAAATTTAAATTAAGGAGATAAGCCTCCCATTTTTATATCTAGACCATTCCTGAATTTTGGATCTTAGAAATATGTAATGTATTATTATGTCTTTTACCAAATGTACTGAACTTTTAATTTTTATATGGTTCATCTACTCTATGATGCTTAGATTTCCATTCAAAAAACATACCTCTTTTTACCCAATCCATACTTTCTGTCTCTCTGTTTTTCTGTGTCTTTCTGAGATTCTCTGGTCTTTGTGCTTTGCTTTCTCTTATCCCCACACATTTCAATACCCAAATTCATGGTCTATGTGTGCTTGTGATTTTCCATTCTTCTCCTACTTTTGTTAGAAGCTCTTTTTCCCCCACACAAGCAAATTCTAAGAGAAAAAGGGAAAAGGAATCGTGCAGAACCATCACTGACGGTTTGAGAGAAACAGCACCCAGGTCTGGGACTGTCCGTAACAGCTATATGATACCTCCCACGGAGTAGCCAGCTTTGGTTTCTTCCTGATCTTCCAGACTGGAGAGTGAAAGAAGACTGTCCAGAGTGCTTCCTAATTCTGAAATTATCGCAATTATGAGCCAACTGCACTGTACTCTGACATCAGGAGGCACCAAGCTAAGTGCTGGATGGGACGAACACTTGTCACGGTCACAACAACTGTGTAAAGCAGACACTGCTGTTAGTCTCACTCTATCACTGAGGAAACTGAGGCTCAGATATAGATACTGAGGCAAAGTAACTTCACAACTGATAGGAGACGGGCCCGAGGCTGGAACCTGGGGAGCAGGACTCTCAAGTTACACATCCGGCATCAAGCTCTCATATCAACTGATCTCCTAGATTTTAATAGGATTAAAATGAAAACTTTCACCTGGTGACTACTGTAAGCAATAAAATTATATATAGAAATCACCTAAAACTAATATTACTCTGTATGTTAACTGGATTTTAAACAAAAATTTAAATAGCACCCAAACTGTTGAAAAACTTTCCTTTCCTAAAATGAATTGAAAGGACCTCAGACAAACTCAAGCATGTTTTTCAAAATAAAGGCATTGAATCAACATATACACTTCATATCTACACTTTTAATTAAAATCTGTATTTGCACAGATAGATATAATCTCATGCTTACATGTAATATAAGCTTTATTTGACCATGTTCCATTATCAATTTGTCAACAGAACTGCCTACACTTTGTGTCCTTTACAAAGGAAGGCTTCTACCCAGGTAGGGCCACTACAGCCCTGTCACCAGCATCTCCTCAAGCTGGTACCCACAGTTGTATCTCCTCTGTTGCACTGAGAAGGCTTTTTCCTTTGGCCTTTCTGTCTCGTCCCTGAATCTAAACCCATGAGCACCTCCTACTGCTGTCATATTAGTCACTGAGACAATAGCTTTCAAGCTGGGGACATATGTCCTACTCTGTCCTACTCTGTTCTACTTCTCCATTCAGCAGCTGTGTTCTCTTCTCAAAGCAAATCATACAGTCTGCACCCTTCTTAAAACCCATTCATGATGCTCCATTGCACCTGAAATAAAATCCAAACACCCTTTCACTCTCTCCATGTTATTTGCTAAGATCTGCACATTCATTATGTACCAACTGGTCATTTTGCCATTCATCGAACAGAATGAGCTTTTTGTTTCCAAATCAGGACCTTTACATATGCTGGCCCTTTGATGTGGAATATCTCCCTTTCTGCCTACCTTCTACAGCCTGTCCTTCTCATTTTGGGGGGCTGAAATATCACCCATGTTCCAGAGAGCTTTTCATGTTCTCCTTATTTAAGTTAGCTCAGCCCTGTCACTCTCTCTCTTACAATGATAACTATTTTATTTGTGTGTGCGCGTGCACGTGTGTGTGTGTGTGAGTGTGTGAGAGAGAGAGAGAGAGAGAGAGAGAGAGAGAGAGAGAGATGGACATTACCTTTCCCAACTCTAATACAAAGCTTGAGAGGGTGGGAAGCAGGTTGGCCTTGCTCATAAATACATGTCCAGCATTTAACTCAGAGCCCAGGGTGGCTTAGATGGCCAGTAATTATTTGTTAAATGAATAAACATCTGACCTTAGATCTGTTTACTTAAAGAGAAAAAAAAAAAAGATAAGCCATTTGAAAAGGGAAAGAAATTAAGAGGTTAGCAAAACTTGATAGTTTTGGCAAACGTTATCACGAACATTTGACACACGTTAAAAGAATGAAGACAGATCTTTAACAAATTTAATATATCATCTCTACTTGGAGGGTAGGTTTAAATTTGTGTCTACACCATTAGTTATGAAATGAGGGAAAATGACCTGTGTGACTAACGGGGGCCAAGAAATTGATAAACATTGGTACAACTTGCTGGATGGATAGAAATCTGGTCATTTTCCTCTGGTCTTGCCTTCCTTTCTCCTGGCTTATTTTTACACTGATTTTTATGGATCTTCATTCAACAGTGAAGGTAAGTGAAATGAAACTCTGGAGAATGATAAGCAGTAACAAAGTAGACAGAGAGATTTTTTAAAATCAGAATTGCCATTGCTAAGCCCACCATCTAACACATTTTATTATATATTAGTGATATTTAGAAGAATATCACACTTAAATTTGTTCCTGGGTTAGATTACTGGAGATAAATGAGATTCTAAAACAGTAACTAAAGGAGTTAATATTCAAACATCTATCCAATAGAGAAATTTAAAATATAGAAGTGGTTTTATACCTACTGAAACATGAACGACTACTAGGAAACAGGGATTTCATGGGGATTGATATTACAGAATCTAATAGAAATCTGGTATCTTTTTATTGGGATGGAACATATTTTATGGCTCTCAAAATGTCTGAAGTTTTAAATGCCAGACTGGAGACTAAAGACATGAGGTTCAGCGCTGATTTGGAGGTGGGGGTGAGGGCACACTCCAAACCCATGAATGTTAAAATCACTTGTGTTCGGCCAAACTTCAAAGATCTCCATGTTTCTGCCCCACTCTATAAACTTCTACCCTTCCCTTGCTAATGAAATACTGGGAGAGAAGCAAAAAAAGGGAAAATTTCATTATAATACTTTGAACCAGACCCCTGTCAAGATGCCTCCAGTCCAGAGGGATGAACTAAGGCATAAGTCAATGCAAGAATAGAGATGTGTGTGTGTGTGTGTGTGTGTGTGTGTGTGTGTGTGTGTGTGTATGAACCTCTTTCTACATTACAACTTGAACTATGGAGTGTATGGCTTATGTCTTAAGCCTCAGATCTATGGGCTGATGGGACAAAAATAAATAAATAAATAAAGGAGGGAAGGTAGGTTATCTGAAATTGGAAACCTCCTTTGGCTTATTTCTTTACCTCTTCTTCAGATCTATAAGACTGTCTTGAGGTCTGGGCGGGGGGGAGGGGGCAGAGTCACTGACATGACCTACTGTGTAGCAGGTATGACAGCATCAAAATCTGGCCCATGCTTTGGGCAGAGCACACCCAGTATTAACCACCCCTATTGGTACTCCTGCCATGTTTTTTTTTTTTTTAATCTTAAAAGAGGAAGCTTTTCAAATGACCTAAATCCAAAAATAGGGTAATTCATGCTCATGACTATTTTAAATAGCATCAAAAGGAAAGAAAGGGAAAAAAACATGCACACACACATTTCCATTTTTGTGATTTCCCCCCTCCCGTGAAAAAATAGAAAGTACTGTAGCTTGTCACTCAATCTAAAATCAGATTTTGTGCCAGCTGGAATCCTATGTCTATTTATTACTGTGCACAGTTTTTACATTAGCTATTTGTTAAAGACTGATTTTGCCACCATTGAGATACAATACAACTGAAGGTCTTTTCATGTTATGCCAGAAAGATTCATTCAAGTGGGACCATTTTGGGAGAAATGCTATTAGAGGACAGGTATAGAGAGAGGTACCACTTGGTAACCGATCCAACTGTATTTTTGGAGAAATAAAGTTTAAATGTGAGTAAGTGCCTAATGGATTTGGGCCAAGATAGAGACGGAAAAATATCCATGACATTCACCACATGTGAGTAACAGTTTCATAAATAAATTCATGCCATTTTAATGTCTGTAACATAGTCAGTTAGTTTCAGAGATACCTGGGGAAGATTGTCTTATAAGAGCAGGATCTTATACTCTACTTCAGAGAACTGTTCATGTTTGTTCCCTGTGAGAGTTCCAAATTCAAATTCAGTACTTCTCAGCTTAGGCTAAGAATAAGCTTTTTTTTTTTTTACTTTCTTAAAGTTTGTATTTACTTATTTTGAGAGAGAGAGAGTAATCATGAGCAAGTGTGAGTGAGGGAAGAGCAGAGAGTGAGGGGAAGAGACAGTATTCCAAGCAGGCTCCACACTGTCAGCGCAGAGCCCAACGCAGACCTTGATCTCACAAACTGCAAGATAATGACCTGAGGTGAGATCAAGAGTCTGATGCTTAACTGACTGAGCCACCCAGGCACCCCAAGAATAAGATTTTAAAATTCACCTTCAAGCTTTTTAAAAAGTAGAGAGTCAAAGTTTTGGGGCATGGGGCCATACGTCTTTTTAAGTTTTATGGTCTTTCACCAACATAGCTCATAGAATGAGTACAACAGACAACTAATGACTGAATTCAGGTACACGCATGCACATGCAACCAAGCCTGACCTAGGTTTATGGGTCTTACAGGGTTTCATTTCTGCAGGAGCAGTTTCCAGATCAACCTCTATTGCCAGCAAATCAGGAGAGAGAGGGACAGATACACTCCTCCAACCATAGGATATTTAGGAAGTAGGCACTCCATTAAAAAAAAAGGGCAGGGAGATACTTTATAAACAGGGAGTGATGTGGAATCAATAGGAAGGAGAAGGAAGGGGAGGGGAGGTCGTAAGAGACAGGAAGGAAAGAGGGATGCAAGGAGACAGCAAGGGACAGAAGGAAAAGGGAAGCCAGTGAGAAAGTAAATACCTAGCTAAGAATAGAAGAATGGGAAACAAGAAGAAAGTTGTCAAAGTGTCAAAAAGAGGGAGGACAGTGCCACAAGAGTCAAAAGGTAAAATATTTTCAGAAGAGATGAGCGGATTCCAAAGATGGCACCCACCAATGAAGTCTTCCCTCCCAGGAACATGTACAAACGAATGAATTCAGCACCTGGGGCTCTGTTGGTAAAGGGTCACATTCTCAAAATGCCTTGAGTGATCAGAAAAATAATGTAAGCAGAAGATTATAGGTGAGGAGATGCTTGAGAATTAAGCATGGCAACTATTTAAGAGGAAAAACTGTGCAGATCAAACAGCTAAGCCCAGATTCTGTCCCTATAGCCTGGAGCTAGAAAATCTATTCAGGTATTTGTGAAACACCTATAATACAGTGTTAATCACAAAAGCTGCAGCCACTAGCCTCTCCATGCTTCTTCCCTCTTCACAGGGAGAGGAGCACAGACATTTCAACATTTGGTAAGAGGTGGAGAGGTTTTACATGAAGGAAACCAGCTCCTATTTCTTTGTCCTGGGAAAGGAAAACCAACTCTGAATGACCTGCCAGAGCTTCCCAACTTGGGCACTGGTGGTGGTCTGACGCCTCCAGGGCAGGAGCATAAACAGCCCCAGGATATGTGAGCAACTTCTTGGAAGGTAAGAGGGTGACTGTCACTAATGTTTTTGAATAGTTCAGGTGTTTGTTTGTTACAGTTCATTACTCATAGAATGGTTCAAAATCTAAATTCATCCACCACCCCCTGCCCCATAGTGTTCTCATTGTGTCCTGTACTTTTCCTCCACAATGCTTCTCATCATTTGTAATAACATATTAATTTGTCACGCTTGTTGTCCATTTCCTCTACTACACTGTCAACTCCCCGAGGTAAAGAACAGAGCCTAGATTCTTCAAAACTGAATCTCCTGCATCTGTCATACACTCAATGTGAGATACGTATTTTCCTTGTTGGTCCTTTGCCTGGCAAACAGCAGGAGCCCAATGCATGTTACCTCCTGCTGCTCTTCTGTTATCTGAACACACATCCATAGGTGCAAGGCAGGAGGAGGACAGAGAGGCTGGTAACTGGAGAGCCCAACATCAAGGGTATTTCCAGAGCTGTCATGTCTTACATTTCCTGACTGCTACAGGTATACTAGCATTTATCCTAGGAGAGTCAAAAACCCCATGTTCTTTATCATGCCCAAACCAAAACCAAAACCAAACCAAACAAACAAAAAAAAACAAAAACAAAAAACATAGAAAAAGGTCTGTGGTATTAACCAAAATGATTTTTAATTTTAGATTTCAGAACCCCACTTCACTACTACTGGAAGCCCATCTAACCCTGTGACTCACATATCATACAACTTAGGGCTGACCTTCCTCCCTTTTCTATCCCAAACCCGCCCAGAGGACTGTTTCATTAGTGCTGAGCCACTATCCAGTTTCTACCCTTAGAGAAGGTTTGGTTTCAGAGTATGCTCACATGTTCCAAATGACAAACAAGGGCAGGGATTATGTTTCTGATAACTCACACATAACTTTGAATATCGTTATTACCCACATGGCAACGTGGAGTTGTGCAGAACAATATACCGACCAATACACCTTAAGGTGGGGTTCTGTCTCCCCAGGAAGGGTGCCTTTTTCTATGGTGCACAAACATACTCCATGGGCTACTAACAATCTTGATACCAGAAAAGGGCAAAACTCTATAGGATATGGCAAATTAAACCTAATGACTTGGTAAGATGTATTATATCACCTCTGGTTTAATATTTCATTGTTCCAATTAGAAAAGAAATATTCAGTAGAAACTATTTTAAATATAGTATCCATTTGGCAGTAGATGAATACCTCCAGGAAGCTGAATTATTCAAATGATTTTCTATTTGAAAATATACAGGTAGTGAGAAGCAACAAATTATTACATTTCCATTAAATGCACAGAAACAACAAAGTTAATTAAAAAACACAGAAGCAGCTTTCCCAAATGGTAATCGGCCTCCCCAGGGCAGAATAGTTTCCTTTTAAGGAATTCCCACCTGATGCCAGGGCTACCTTGTATCGGTAATTAATGACATTTTAAAAACTGAACTCACTTCTTATTTCTTCTCATGATGCAAACTGAAGTTGACAAGGGGCAAGAGTCCCCTTGGAACTGAAAATGCATTTTCACAAAAGCTTACACCTGTAATTCTTACTCTGGAAGGGATACAATTAGCTAGCAAACTGTCAGTCACTTTTGTCTTAGCAATCACGTGACTAGGAGAGGAGGGCTGATGTCATGGTTCAAATGGAGCTCCATCGGGGTAATGATACTGATGGAGACAAAGCTAGGAGTAGGTTGCAGAGGTGACTCATGTGCCAAGTAGGAATATAAATTTTATCTTTGTCAGGCATGATCTCCTTGTAACCAGCAATATCTAAAACTCCTTCAGGAAATCTGACATCTCTGGATCTGTATGTAAAGGAAAGAAGCTAGAGACTAGAGTCACTTAGTTATATCATTTCAGACAAGTCAGTCATACTGAGTCAACATCTTTATCTGTTAAAGGGGACAGGAATATATACCTAATAAGTGTGTTGTACAGATGATAATGGACATATGTATAATGTACATAAAGGTATAGCCAATGTCTGCACATGTGAGACCCTGAATAAATTTCAATGGAAATAAAAGCAACGGCTATATGTTTATCATATCTTGTGACCCACTGACCTAGTCAAACATGATCTTGACCATTCCTGCCTCTACCTCATTATTAATTATGTGGGGCTTTCCAATTGTGTAGCTTTCCAATTGTGGCTTTTTTTTTTTTTTTTTCCAATTGTGGCTTTCCAATTGTGTAGCTCGAGGCTCCTAACTTTGTGAGGTAGCATGATTATATCCGTTTTAAAGATAAGAAGACAGAAACACAGTTCACATTCTTAGTGACTGAGATCAAAGGTCTTTCACTGTAAAAACCACTTTCTGGCTTAATTACTCCACAATGGTACAGAGGTTTTTTACTCTATGTATATTCTACTCTTACAATGTTGCAAAGGAAGTCAAAAGTTATAGTTACCTTATTTAGAGTTTTGCACCATGAAAAGTGATTGATGCATTTGTATACAATGTGAACCAATACTATTAAGGGACTAGAGCCCAGAGAAGGAGAGTTCCACATTATCTGGTCGTGGCTCAGAAAGGGTAGGCTATATGGATTCCAAGTAACAACAAAACATAGTAAAAAACCATCTTCTCTCAGGAGATGAGGGAAAACATTTTTCTTGAGTTCAACAATGTTTCTCATTGTTGAAAGAAATTTTCTTGTCTAATAGACAAAACTAGCAAGTTCGAACTAGTTGACAACACCTTGCCCAAGGGCGCCATTCACTGGGCAACTTTAACGTGCTTTCAATGATGTAAGCTCCCAGCATGCCTCTGCTCGCAGCATCTTCGTGACAACCTTAAAAGTGTTAGGGTCTGCTATATCCAAGTTTTAAGTAGATACTGAGGCTCAGAGGAAATGAATAGTTATATCAGCCAGAGTTGAGCTACGTAAAATCGAGATAAAACAAGTGGATGGGATACATCCAAGTTGGGGGGATGGGCTCCAGAATGACCCATGAGAAATGCTGCTACTTCTGCCATTAATAGGGAGGCAGAAACTCGGGAAGTCACTGACAGAACCATTCATATCAGAAATATATTGATGAAATGATAAACACGAATCAGAAAGCTACAGTCACAGACACCTCTGGCTTTTATGTGAGCCACACTAGCAAAAAATATAGATCTTTCATGCTTGCTTTTCAATAGCACTGAAGTTAGAGGCTGGCTGCTATAACACTGATGTTGAAAAACAAAATGTTTCCTCCAATATTCTAGCCAGAAGAAACTGTGGAGAATAGAAAAAAAATGGCCTCATTACACAACTCATAGCAAAAAAAACCAAACAACCCAATATAAAAATGGGCAAAGGACCTGACAGACATTTTTTTCAAAAAAGACATACGCATGGCCAACAAGTACACAAAAAGATATTCAGCATCACTAATCATCAAAGACGCACAAGTCAAAACCACAGTGAGTTATCACCTGACATATATTAGGATGGCTAGTATCAAAAGGCAAGAGATAAATGTTGGTGAGGATGTGAAGAAAAGGGAACCCTCATGCACTGTTGGTGGGAATGCTAACTGGTACAACCACTATGGAAAACAGTATGGAGGTCCCTCAAGAAATTAAAGATAAAACCACCTTATACCTCTAGCTATCCCACTTGTGGATATGTATCCAAAGGAAATAAAAACATTATCTTGAATGGTTCTGGTATCCCAACATTCCCTGAAGGATTATTCACAATAACCAGTATCTGAAAACAACCTAAGTGTCTGTGAACAGTTTAATGGATCAAGAAAAATATGGTGTGAAATAATGGGGCATATATATGTATAGCTGAACATTATTCAGCCCTTAAAATAACTCCCTCCCCGTGCAAAGGGCCCCTCCCAAAGCGGATCTCCGAAGGAAAAGGGAGCTGAGCCTGCCCCTCCCGCCCCTTTGCACCTTGCCGATCCACCCCAGCTAATACGCCAGATCCCCAGCACCACAAGCCTGGCAGTGTGCAAGTAGCCCAGATGGGCCACGCCACCCCACAGTGAATCCCGCCCCTAGGAGAGGGGAAGAGAAGGCACACACCAGTCTGACTGTGGCCCCAGTGGTGGGCTGGGGGCAGACACCAGGTCTGACTGCGACCCTGCCCACCAACGCAAGTTATTCAAGACAGCACAGTGGAAGTGTCCCGCAGTCCCGCACCACTCCAGGGACTATACAAAATGACGAAATGGAAGAATTCCCCTCAGAAAAACGTCCAGGAAGTAACAACAGCTAACGAACTGATCAAAAACGATTTAAACAATGTAACAGAAAGTGAATTTAGAATAATAGTCATAAAATTAATCGCTGGGCTTGAAAATAGTATAAAGGACAGCAGAGAATCTCTTGCTACAGAGATCAAGGGACTAAGGAACAGCCAGGAGGAGCTAAAAAGTGCTATCAACGAGTTGCAAAATAAAATGGAGACAACCACTGCTCGGATTGAAGAGGCAGAGGAGAGAATAGGTGAACTAGAAGATAAAATTATGGAAAAAGAAGAAGCTGAGAAAGAGAGAGATAAAAAAATCCAGGAGTATGAGGGGAAAATTAGAGAACTAAGTGATGCACTAAAGAGAAATAATATACGTATAATTGTATTCCAGAGGAGGAAGAGAGAGGGAAAGGTGCTGAAGGTGTACTTGAAGAAATAATAGCTGAGAACTTCCCGGATCTGGGGAAGGAAAAAGGCATTGAAATCCAAGAGGCACAGAGAACTCCCTTCAGACGTAACTTGAATCGATCTTCTGCATGACATATCATAGTGAAACTGGCAAAATACAAGGATAAAGAGAAAATTCTGAAAGCAGCTAGAGATAAGCGTGCTCTAACATATAAAGGGAGACCTATAAGACTCGTGACTGATCTCTCTACTGAAACTTGGCAGGCCAGAAAGGAATGGCAGGAGATCTTCAATGTGATGAAGAGAAAAAAATATGCAGCTGAGAATCCTTTATCCAGCAAGTCTGTCATTTAGAATAGAAGGAGAGATAAAGGTCTTCCCAAACAAACAAAAACTGAAGGAATTCATCACCACTAAACCAGCCCTACAAGAGATCCTAAGGGGGATCCTGTGAGACAAAGTACCAGAGACATCGCTACAAGCATGAAACCTATGGACATCACAATGACTCTAAACCCATATCTTTCTATAATAACACTGACTGTAAATGGTCTAAATGCACCAACCAAAAGACATAGGGTATAAGAATGGATAAAAAAACAAGACCCATCAATTTGCTGTCTACAAGAGACTCATTTTAGACCTGAAGACACCTTCAGATTGAGAGTGAGGGGATGGAGAACTATTTATCATGCACTGGAAGTCAAAAGAAAGCTGGAGAAGCTATACTTATATCAGACAAACTAGACGTTAAATTAAAGGCTGTAACAAGAGATGAAGAAGGGCATTATATAATAATCACAGGGTCTATCCATCAGGAAGAGCTAACAATTATAAATGTCTATGCACCGAATACAGGAGCCCCCAAATATATAAAACAATTACTCACAAATATAAGCAAACTCGGGGCGCCTGGGTGGCTCAGTCGGTTAAGCGTCCGACTTCGGCTCAGGTCATGATCTCGCGGTCCGTGAGTTCAAGCCCCGCGTCGGGCTCTGTGCTGACAGCTCGGAGCCTGGAGCCTGTTTCGGATTCTGTGTCTCCCTCTCTCTCTGACCCTCCCCCCATTCATGCTCTGTCTCTATCTCAAAAATAAATAAACGTTAAAAAAAATTTAAAAAAAAAAAAAAAAAAAAAAAAAAAATATAAGCAAACTTATTGATAAGAATGTGGTAATTGCAGGGGACTTTAACACTCCACTTACAGAAATGGATAGATCATCTAGACACACGGTCAATAAAGAAACAAGGGCCCTGAATGGTACATTGGATCAGATGGACTTGACAGATATATTTAGAACTCTGCATCCTAAAGCAACAGAATATACTTTCTTCTCGAGTGCACACGGGACATTCTCCAAGATAGAACACATAATGGGTCACAAAACAGCCCTTCATAAGTATACAAGAATTGAAATCATACCATGCATACTTTCAGACCACAATGCTATGAAGCTTGAAATCTACCACAGGAAAAAGTCTGGAAAACCTCCAAAAGCATGGAGGTTAAAGAACACCCTACTAAAGAATGAATGGGTCAACCAGGCAATTAGAGAAGAAATTAAAAAATATATGGAAACAAATGAAAATGAAAATACAACAATCCAAACCCTTTGGGACGCAGCGAAGGCAGTCCTGAGAGGAAAATACATTGCAATCCAGGCCTATCTCAAGAAACAAGAAAAATCCCAAATACAAAATCTAACAGCACACCTAAAGAAAATAGAAGCAGAACAGCAAAGACAGCCTAAATACAGCAGAAGAAGAGAAATAATAAAGATCAGAGCAGAAATAAACAATATAGAATCTAAAAAAACTGTAGAGCAGATCAACGAAACCAAGAGTTGGTTTTTTGAAAAAATAAACAAAATTGACAAACCTCTAGCCAGGCTTTTCAAAAAGAAAAGGGAGATGACCCAAATAGATAAAATCATGAATGAAAATGGAATTATTACAACCAATCACTCAGAAATACAAGCAATTATCAGGGAATACTATGAAAAATTATATGCCAACAAACTGGACAAATTGGAAGAAATGGACAAATTCCTAAACACCCACACGCTTCCAAAACTCAATCAGGAGGAAATAGAAAGCTTGAACAGACCCATAACCAGCAAAGAAATTGAATCAGTCAACAAAAATCTCCCAACAAATAAGAGTCCAGGACCAGATGGCTTCCCAGGGGAGTTCTACCAGACGTTTAAAGCAGAGATAATATCTATTCTTCTCAAGCTATTCCAAAAAATAGAAAGGGAAGGAAAACTTCCAGACTCGTTCTATGAAGCCAGTATTACTTTGATCCCTAAACCAGACGGAGACCCAGTAAAAAAAAGAACTACAGGCCAATATCCTTGATGAATATGGATGCAAAAATTCTCAACAAGATACTAGCAAATCAAATTCAACAGCATATAAAAAGAATTATTCACCATGATCAAGTGGGATTCATTCCTGGGATGCAGGGCTGGTTCAACATTCACAAATTAATCAACATGATACATCACATTAATACAAGAAAACATAAGAACCATATGATCCTGTCAATTGATGCAGAAAAGGCCTTTGACAAAATTCAGCCACCTTTCTTAATAAAAACCCTCGAGAAAGTCGCGATAGAAGGAACACACTGAAAGATCATAAAAGCCATTTATGAAAAGCCCACAGCTAACATCATCCTCAATGGGGAAAAACTGAGAGCTTTCCCCCTGAGATCAGGAACACGACAGGGATGTCCACTCTCACTGCTGTTGTTTAACATAGTGTTGGAAGTGCTAGCATCAGCAATCAGACAAAAGGAAATCAAAGGCATCAAAATTGGCAAAGATGAAGTCAAGCTTTCACTTTTTGCAGATGACATGATATTATACATGGAAAATCCGATAGACTCCACCAGAAGTCTGCTAGAACTGATACATGAATTTAGCAAAGTTGCTGGATACAAAATCAATGTACAGAAATCAGTTGCATTCTTATACACTAATAATGAAGCAACAGAAAGACAAATAAAGAAACTGCTCCCATTCACAATTGCTCCAAGTAGCATAAAATACCTAGGAATAAATCTAACCAAAGTTGTAAAAGATCTGTATGCTGAAAACTATAGAAAGCTTATGAAGGAAATTGAAGATATAAAGAAATGGAAAAACATTCCATGCTCATGGATTGGAAGAATAAATATTGTCAAAATGTCCATACTACCCAAAGCTATCTACACATTCAATGCAATCCCAATCAAAATTGCACCAGCATTCTTCTCGAAACTAGAACAAGCAATCCTAAAATTCATATGGAATCACAAAAGGCCCCGAATAGCCAAAGTAATTTTGAAGAAGAAGACCAAAGCAGGAGGCATCACAATCCCAGACTTTAGCCTCTACTACAAAGCTGTAATCCTCAAGACAGCATGGTATTGGCACAAAAACAGACACATAGACCAATGGAATAGAATAGAAACCCCAGAACTAGACCCACAAACGTATGGCCAACTAATCTTTGACAAAGCAGGAAAGAATATCCAATGGAAAAATGACAGTCTCTTTCACAAATGGTGCTGGGAGAACTGGACAGCAACATGCAGAAGATTGAAACTAGACCACTTTCTCACACCATTCACAAAAATAAACTCAAAATGGATAAAGGACCTGAATGTGAGACAGGAAACCATCAAAACCCTAGAGGAGAAAGCAGGAAAAGACCTCTCTGACCTCAGCCGTAGCAATTTCTTACTTGACACATCCCCAAAGGCAAGGGAATTAAAAGCAAAAATGAACTACTGGGACCTTATGAAGCTAAAAAGCTTCTGCACGGCAAAGGAAACAACCAACAAAACTAAAAGGCAACCAACGGAATGGGAAAAGGTATTTGCAAATGACATATCGGACAAAGGGCTAGTACCCAAAATCTATAAAGAGCTCACCAAACTCCACACCCGAAAAACAAATAACCCAGTGAAGAAATGGGCAGAAAACATGAATAGACACTTCTCTAAAGAAGACATCCGGATGGCCAACAGGCACATGAAAAGATGCTCAACGTCGCTCCTCATCAGGGAAATACAAATCAAAACCACACTCAGATATCACCTCATGCCAGTCAGAGTGGCCAAAATGAACAAATCAGGAGACTATAGATGCTGGAGAGGATGTGGAGAAACAGGAACCCTCTTACACTGTTGGTGGGAATGCAAATTGGTGCAGCCACTCTGGAAAACAGTGTGGAGGTTCCTCAGAAAATTAAAAATAGACCTACCCTATGACCCAGCAATAGCACTGCTAGGAATTTACCCAAGGGATACAGGAGTACTGATGCATAGGGGCACTTGTACCCCAATGTTTATAGCAGCACTCTCAACAATAGCCAAATTATGGAAAGAGCCTCAATGTCCATCAACTGATGAATGGATAAAGAAATTGTGGTTTATATACACAATGGAGTACTACGTGGCAATGAGAAAGAATGAAATATGGCCCTTTGTAGCAACATGGATGGAACTGGAGAGTGTGATGCTAAGTGAAATAAGCCATACAGAGAAAGACAGATACCATATGGTTTCACTCTTATGTGAATCCTGAGAAACTTAACAGAAACCCATGGGGGAGGGGAAGGAAAAAAAAAAGAGGTTAGAGTGGAAGAGAGCCAAAGCATAAGAGACTCTTAAAAACTGAGAACAAACTGAGGATTGATGGGGGGTGGGAGGGAGGGGAGGGTGGGTGATGGGTATTGAGGAGGGCACCTTTTGGGATGAGCACTGGGTGTTGTATGGAAACCAATTTGACAATAAACTTCATATATTGAAAAAAATAATAAATAAATAAATAACTTTTAATGAAAAAAATGAAGAAAACATTTAGAAAAATTTTTAAAAAGAGAAAATCTGTCATTTGCAATGCCAGAGATGAATATGGAGGGCATTATGATGCTAACAAACAAGTCAAACTCATAAAAACAGTGTAGAAAAATAGTTGCCAAAGGCGAGAGGTGGGGGAAATAGGGAGAGGTTGGCAAAGTGATATGAATTTTTGGTTATAAGATGAATAAGGTCTGAGGATCTAGGGTATAACATGATGACTATAGTTGATAACACTGTATTATATAATTAAAATTTTCTAAGAGAATGGAACTTAATATTCTCATCAAGAAAAGAAAGAAAAAAAAGCAGGGAAATTAAAAAAGATAAAGAAAAAATATGGCCTCAGAATATTGCTTTCCAAAACTCAAATACCTCTAACTGGCAAAAAATTAATAATAATAATTAAAATACACACACACACACACACACACACACACACACACACACACACAAACACACAGACATGAGATGCCTGGGTGGCTCAGTCGGTTGAGCATCTGACTTAGGTTCAGGTCATGATCTCACAGATCATAAGTTCGATCTCTGCATCAGGCTCTGTGATGACAGAGCTATCAGCACAGAGCCTGGAGCCTGCTTCAGATTCTGAGTTTCCCTCACTCTCTGTCCCTTCCCTGTTCATGCTCTCTCTCTCTCAACAATAAACATTAACAATTTTTTAATAATAATAATTAAAAACATAAATCACATCCGGACCCCTAGCTGTAAGAGAGTCTGGAAATGTAGATTTTGGCTTTCCCACTTTTTGGTAGAGGAAAGCACAGGAGAATGGGATTTAGAAAGTTACCTCAGAGTCCCATCACCATGTCTACACTGGCAGGTATGCCATCCAAGAGGCAGCTCTGAATTAAAGGGTATAGGAACCAAAGAACAGGCAAGACCAAATGCAGAGACATGACAGACAAGGGGTCAAATAGAGAACCAAGAATAATTTAGTACAATGAAAGTGAAGGGAATATTCAGGATCAAGAGAAGGGATGAAGTTGGGGAGGCATGAAAAGGGTCAAAGAAAGTGTCTATCACCTCAGCTTAGAAGCATTCTCAGCCTAAACTAGATATCCTTCTTGAGCTTCCAAGAAAGCCTTGAACAACTCTCAACTACTGTGTTTATTACACAGAACTGTAACCATTCGTTTTCTTGGATGCTATACTGCTCCCCTCAAGAATGAGAATGGGAGGTCAAGTTACATCCTAAAGAACTTCATTCAAGAATGAACATCCTAGTGATTAAAAAACAATCAATAACCTTCCTAACAAGGAAAAACACAAGGATTTTCCTACCTGAAGTACCTTTCATTATAAAAACTGGTTGATAACAGATTACAGATTGTTTAGACAATTAAGAATATATCCCTACACATTATTGCTATGCATTTATACATAGATGGGCAACTGTTTTTAACTGAGTGATCATCCTTGCATTTTGATTATAGCACCTAATTTTCCTGTAAAGCAGCACAGCACCACCCACCGCAAGAGGGGAGTCATGTGAAGTACTTGACCTCAGCTCTGGGGTTTTAGGTGGGCACATGATCTGGATAGGCCAGTGGGAGTTCTCTGTGGGACTCTTGCTATGAGATACTGGGAAAAAATTCTTCTGCTGGGCATGCTGCTACTGGTAAGATGTAGTAGCCTCATGTTGCCAATGACTACCACAAGGTACTAGGTAACCAAAATAGAAGCCAACATAGTAGTAGAGCCCAAAAATACAGAGCTAAGAGATTCTTAACAACATCATTTTGGGTACCTGGATCAAGGTACCCAAACCTACCACAGGCCAATACATATATGTGTATATATTACATATCATATATATATTCACACACACACACATACACACACACGCAGAATCCAACCTGCAGTGATTAGAATACCAAGCGTCACACAGTTTAACTGGTATTTTCAAACCATTAGCAAGTGACCTTTTAATTATGTATATTTTATTAACAGGTCACGTATGATTTCTGTCCTGTGCTACCAAAAGAAACTCTTGTTTTTCTATTTACCATAGCTATACTACTGATTGAAGAAATGGCAAGGACTAAAAGCAATGGAAGAATGGAACTCAGTTTGAGAGACATCAGTCTGTCAGTGATCCGCCATGCAGCCATTAGAAGGGCAGACAATGGGGGAGACACAGCAATCACCTGACCCTTACTTAAGAGAACTAAAGAAAAATACAAGCCCTTTACTTGTCTGTAGGCATAGAGAATTGATTAATAGTAAATTATCGTTACTAAAATGGCTTCAGAGTCCTTCAAGGTTGTGGGAATTACAAATGTTTTGAAGGAAAAGAGATTACTTCAATTTTTCCTCAAAGATATTAGTTGCATAGAAATCATTGACACTGAAACAGCCTAATTCCCCTTAAAAAATCATTGAAGATTTCCCAAATGATCAAGCCAAGTGAGGTACTGAACGATCACAGCAAGAAGGCCTCATCACTAAAAGTACATAAATACCAGAGGATCAGCCAGTAAAACACAGAAAGAGCTGCTCTCATCTAGAATGGCCTTTGCTTGTCATTCAAATTCATAAAAAATGCCTAAAATCTGTCAGTACAGTAGCTTCTAAGTGATATGTCAACAAATATATTCACTGAGAATACTTATTCTGCCTAGAGCCAATGTTTTTATAAAAACACCCTAAAGAGTCAACTGTTAAATCAATAAAATGAATGTTTTGAGCAGGTGTTTGGAATCGTGCTGATTTATCCATATTTTCCAGTTTAATTTCCACATTTACCATCAAACTTCTGCAAGAAAACATAAAATATACCTGGAAGTATTATGCTCCTCATAAATACGAAGACAGTTGTACTAAACATATCTGTACCGGTAAGGGGGATTCATAAATCACTTTCATTTGCTTAAATCCTTAAAGTTTTCTGTTAAACCCATAGTGGTTGGAATGCCAAGTGTCACCCAGTTTAAATGGTATTTTCAAGCCATTAGCAGGTGACATTTTAATTAGGTATATTTATGAGAAACCCAAGAAGTAGAAGATGAGTAAGGAATGAAAACTGAACCAGACTCATGAAAAAAGTAAAGAACTACTATCCATTCCTTTTAAACTTTTAGCATACACAACAGTGTAACTTAGCAGTCAAGAATATAAGACCGAGGGGCACCTGGGTGGTTGAGTTGGTTAAGCATCTGACTCTTGGTTTTGGCTCAGGTCATGATCTCACGGTTCATGAGTTCGAGCCCCATATTGGGCTCTGTGCTAACAGCATGGAGCCTGCTTCAGATCCTCCCTCTCCCTTTCTGTCTGCCCCTGCCCTGCTTACTCATTCTCTCATTCTCTCTCTCTCTCCCTCTCTCTATGCATAAATAAACTAAAAAAAAAAGGAATATAAGATCGAAAGCCAGTCTTTACCAGCTCAAATTATAGTGGTGGCATGTACCACCATCAAGACACTGAACAAGTTATATAGACTACATCTGCTTCCATAGGGATAATACCAGTACCTATTTCGTGAGGCTATTGTAGAAACAGAATTGGTATTGCTTAACCACCATTTTGCATAGGGCCCAAGAAGAAAGAAGTGTTTGATAAGTGCTAGCTATTACTACATTATTTGTAACCTTGCTACTGGGTAAAAGGCAAACAGTGGTAGGAAATTGTTTCAAATTTTATTTATATATTTATATTTCTGCTTGCATCAGACATGATGCAAGACATTCAAAAATATATGCACAAGAAATAAAATTGTCCAACTTAAGACCACAGATTAAACAAATAAAACAAAGATAGACAAAAACAGGAGCAGAAATGAAATGAAGAATAAGAATTATAGACATGGTTGCCATCATCAAAATCAACTACAAACTTTTCTTAGGCTTTTTGGCAACCAACACAAGGAATAAAACTAAGTTTGTAGCATAATTTTCAGTATGCATGAGATCAGAATCCACTAAAGGTCTAGGAAGAGTACCATGACTGTGTGAGAGACAGCAAACATACAGAACTAATGCCTACAAATGAAAAGTATGTCTGGAGAAGCACAGAATAACCACGTAGTAGCACAGTTGGCCTCAATTCTTTACCCCTCCCTGCATCCATACCTGTGCCAGGGTCCCTGGGTCCATACGTGTTCTCCTGACCCTTAACTTTGAACCTGGTCTTAGGGTTTTCTTTGGCCTTGATATATGGGAAGGAATGATAATGTGTTCTAAGTTCCAGTCCTCGGTCTTAAAAGGCCTTAAGGATTTCTGCTTGCCTTACTCCATCTCTGCCTCAGCATAAGGAAATCAGATGGCTAGTCTTGTTGCTAGTTTATAAAGTATGAAAGACAGGAAACAGAATTGGACCCTACAGTCCGAAGAAGAGCCACCCTCTTGAGCCCAGCCTAGATCAGCCAAGCCCCAGATGACTCACAAAGACATAAGCAGTAATAAATAATTGTTGGCTTAAGCCTCTTGAGTTTTGGGGGTGATTTGCTTTGCAGCAACGGCAAACTAATACAACAACCAAATGACAATTCTTGAAGCAGTTTATGCACTGGCAACTAAAAGTCAAAAATAGGTATTGTAAATGGATTACCATGACCCATATTTAAAAAAAAGCAGCATATAGAGTATTGGTACATACAACTGAGTCTGTAGTTGATTTTGATGATGAAAGCCATGTCTATGATTCTAATTGAAGCTCACAGCTTCAATTTATAACCTTAAGTAACCTTGCCATCACTATTATAACTTCTGAAGCCCATAATAATTAATATAAGTAAAATCAAATGGCTGTTGTTGCTCACCATACTAAATGAAAGTGCCCCAATAGTCACCAAAACTGAATAATAGGTTTGAGTTAATCGTTGTCCAAATTCATAAGAAAAATAACTGGAGGATGAGATGTGAAGGGGGAAGGTGGTTATAACTTAAAGAGACCAACAAGTTCCAGAGTAGCACAGGGCATAACAAGCGGCCCATATGTCTGGTGCCCAAGAGAGGTGTCATATGTATGAAGATGTAATGGTTACAGAAATCATTATCAAGTGTGCACATAACTTGAAAGTCACAAGGGCATATGCTCCAAATGGTTGTGATGATCCAAAATCAGGTTGCTTCTCACATAGGCAATTCTATCCAGTGTGCATAGAACAGAGAAATAGTAGGGATTTAAGTATTTAAACATGGTAATTCTTACTCATGAGCAAGGCTAATAACTATAATAACAATAGTAATAGCTAACACCTACTCATCAGTATGGATGTACAAGGCTCTATGCTAAGCACTAGCCATGAATTATTCCATTCATTTCATGTAATATTCATGATACGGACTTGGTAAGCCAAGAAGGTGGGTACTTTTATTTCCTTCTCCAATCCCCTGTGTCCTTTGATCTCACACTTTTTATGGACAAATACTCTGTAGCTTGAAGAGGTAAATGACTTGCCTGTGGTCATACAAATACTCCTCTTTTAAGAGGAGACAGTGGACAAAATTAGAATAGATATGCTCGATTACTATTTGTTTTACATAAGTCTTCAACATTTTCTGGGTTGATTGACATTTTAATTTTTTCCTTAAATATCACGCTTCCTTAATTTCAACTGGTCTGTTAAAATCGCTTGCCAAATAGAAAGTACTTTGTAAGTGGAAAGAAGTGTGATACACTCTGAATATCTCCCAACTGGTTTAGAGAGAAAACATAAATTCCAATAATATTGTTTTAGAATATCCTGCCGGTCCAGATTTATTCAAAGGACTTCGGCCTAATACCCCAACATTACCCTTTAGCTAGCTCTGACCCATGTGAAATCCTCTTTCTGTGTTCTCACTGTCAGATGGACAACCTACAATATATTTCTCCTTTGAATTACTTTATACTGAAAATAATACACAGATCTCAGTGTTGTTATAGGAAGTTGCAGTGTTGAACACACAAGGCTTCTTGCCTAATTTCTCTCGAATCGTGTTTCTGTCTTGTCACCTCAAACAGAGGACATATGTTGCACTCATATTATATGTAAATTATGTACAAGTTTTATCACTTGGACTTGCATATTATCCAATGATTTCAAACAATGGCATGTGAGGCATATGATAATAGCCATAAACCTTATTAGAAATTAAATGAAAACCTAGAGAACATTGGATAGAAACATTTCTAAAGTATTTTTCTTCAAATTTAACCCCTATGACTCAAATCAGACCTGCTGTTTAAACACAATGAACCCACTGAGGATTGATGGGGGGTGGAGGGGGAGGGGAAAGTGGGTGATGGGCATTGAGGAAGGCACCTGTTGGGATGAGCACCAGGTGTTATATGGAAACCAATTTGACACTAAATTTCATATAAAATAAAAATAAAATAAAATAAAATAAAATAAAATAAAATAAACACAATGAACCCTGCAAAATCATGCAGTTCTACGAGATAGGCATTCTGGTCCACAATGTTCATTAATTATCAGAAACTAAAGCAAACAGAATTCACACATGCAAAGTGATAGCGGAGATGGGTCTACTTGATATGACACCTTGACTGAAGTGATGATCACTGGCACAAAGAGTAGCTTCTTAGCTATTTCAGAAACAAAATAATCCCCACTAGTATCTCAAAACGCTAGGTTGTCCAGTTTTCAGAAACAAAATAATCCCCACTAGTATCTCAAAACGCTAGGTTGTCCAGTTTTCGCTCTCAAAAGTTATGAATCCTACATTGTAACCACTGATTCACAAAGTAAAATTTTGTTGTTCCTTCCCTTTACGACTTAAATGCTCCCCAAGAACAGTGAATAAACTGTGAGGTATGATGAACCATCAAAAAGTTCTAGAAATTAAAAAAAAAAGTTCTAGAAATTTCATATTACCTCCCTTCAGATATTTTGGAAAACCCAACAGGAGCATGCAACTTTTTAAACCAAAAGGTGTATTAGTTCCCACATTTTATCTACTATATGATATAAAATAACTATGTTATCATAATGTCAAAATAAATAACTTAGCCAAGCCATAACTTCGCTGGCTACAGGTTACATGTGTTGGCAAACCAACTCAAGCTAACTTAAGTAAAATAAAGGAAGGGGATGGGGGTAGGCAGTTAATTAACACACATGACAAGAGGTGAGGAAACAAAATTTAGAACGGGCCCAGGCAGTGGTGGTTTGGAAATGTCTAACAATATATTCAATTTTTTTAATGGAGGGGGGCTGATTTGTGGCAATTGCCAATTTAAAGCACCAACATGTCATGAACCAGCTCACAAAATTCCTGAAAATGTAACAAAAGGTTCATGTGATGCTATGAGTTACCTCCATACCAAAACATCCAGGTACTCAAATGATATCATAATTAGCCCTATCTTCACTCCATCTAATTTCATTCTCAGACAGCTTCATTCTACATGGTGGCAAAGACAACAGTGAGGGAACTGCTCAGAAGGGCTGGAAATAGTTTGGCTTCCTATCTTCCCTGTTAGAACCAAACACTATGTCAAAGGAATAAAATATTCTGATCATCCAGTCTGTGAGCTAAAGAGAATGGGGGCAGCTACCTTCAAATAATTTGGATTAAGCAGGAATCATCCTTATGGGGAAAGATTAGTTGTCCTAAGAAACTCTGTGCAGATGAATACCATGAAGAGCAACTAAGATTCAATAGGTCTAAGATTAAGTCTACAGTAAAAGTATACTCTATTTCTGGGGATGTAAAACAGCTATAACTCCCTGCCACGTGTCCACTTCCAATGAAAACCAAGGAAAAAGCTTAAAATACAAAATAATAAAAATGTGTCTTGAAGAAAAATATGCTCTTGCGACATAAAGAAGCTATCCTCAGTCATGGATAGATACAAAATGTGAAGATATATAATTGCTGCATAAATGTATTAATGGAAGTGCTAATGCCATAAATCGTACATCTCTATTTGACACACAATCTTTTATTTTCCTTTCAATGAGGAAGAAAAAAATAAAGGAGCGGAACTGGTAATATTGCTTGCAACTAAATTAGATTTTCCACCAGAGAAAGCTGTTTAGAAAAAGCTATTTGAAAAAGCAAAATAGTACTCACAAAAGGGTATTAATGAGCCCAACCAGGAAGAAAAAGCCTCCAACAATACAAACAAATGTTTGCAAAATATCTTTTGGGACTAAAAGCCAAAGAGATGCTTTGAACTTTCTATCTTTGAAGAAACTATTTCACCTTCCAGCTGACTATGAGAGCCAGTTGAATTTTTAGAATAAGAACCCTTAACTTACACTCCAAGTCTTACTGAGGATTCAAGAGACAAGACCTCACGAGCTCTGGGTTTAGAAGAAAACTGATATATCCTGCCCTCAAACTGTGAGGCATTATAAGAACAAAATGTGGACTATGCTTGGGTTTGGCTCTCACCCTGACTGCTGAGAATGTTGTAATATAGAGTTAAAAGCCAATTCTGAGACAAGGAAGGATCAGGTTAACTCTGAACCTTTACTCTGGATGCTCTTTCACTGCTTGTCCAAGAGTTCTTTTTTATTTTTTTTAAATCTTATTTATTACTATTTATTAACAAAAGAACAAGAAAATGGCAGGAAAACAGCAAAGAAAAATCGAGATTTTCTCCCCAAGAACAAGGAGGAGTCAGGCCACCTTTCCGCGGTTTCTCCGTACCACTAAATTAAGTCGGTTACAAGAATATGCCTGCTATGGCTTAGTGTGCCACATGAGGGACATAGCAGTTGGTAAATGACATTCAGAATTCTCTATCAATTAAAAAAATCCAAACCCATTTATGCATTTTATTTTAGGACTATTCCCATGCTGCCCAAGTGCTTAGCCAGCTCACCAGAGGACAGTGGAAAACCGGGGCGGGGGGTTGGGGGGGAGGAAGTTCTGATTGAGTCAACTGTCACCAAACTATTTTCACCGAAGAAGGGGTTTCCTTGTAGGGATTTAATACTAAAACTATCCCTTCTACATGGTGTACCAGAATAATGAAGGAAGCAAAAGGGACAGTCTTAAAATATAAACATTTCACTTCTAGTGATGAGATGGTCATGTTCAATGGCACACTGGAAGAAATGCTAAATGCCAGTTCTCTCAGCAACATGCCATTATATTATCATGTGTATTAATAAACCCAAGGTACCATACTATGCATGTCATATGGATAAATAAATGGCGTATGTGGTGAGTAGTATTTTATATAGGATAATCATTTCAACAGGTCAGGGAAGAGGCAATTGTTCAAAGGTGGGGAAAAAATAAACATTTTCCAGCATTTTCTAGTGAAAAATAAATACTGTATTTGGAACAGTTGCAAAGGATCTGCAGTGTATTTAATATATATCGTCTTCAATGACACTTGGCTTTTCTGTTAGAATTTCACCTTTGTACAGTTTGCTAATGTCACACATAGTCTCAGTAGCATCTTTTACTTAAAACCACAATTATTAGGTGAAAAAATGTGTTGAGGGAGGTTTACTGGACTATTTTCATGAGGACTATTTCATGAGGTAATCAGAGATGCCGTCTGAATTGTTTGACAAGCCATACCACACGGAAAGTAATGACCACATACTTGCCAGGGGCCCCAGTGAGATAAGTGAGATTAAGGGTTACCTTTTGAGAATTAAGACCCCATGATTTTTTAGAGGCCAAGTTTACATCCCTTGTACAACAGAGAAATATTTGTTGAATATGCCATATTTTTATTTATTCTTGGAGATGAACTGTTTTAATACAGTTGGAAACAGTTTCTTAAAAATAAATGTATCCTTAACAAAGTAAGTGTAAACATGACCCTTATTTTCCTTCTGCTATTCTCTTCTTCCTCACTGCATTCATTTGCTGCTGTTCTTTGACCTTGGACAAGTAATAGTAATCCTTAGAGCAAGCTCTCTTTTACCACCAAGAAGAGGTTCTTTCCACTCTGATAACATTTTTGTTGTAGTTGTTGTCATGCCAGGTAAAATAATTCTCTTTGGATGCTAAAACCCCTCTCAGAATCAATTCCTTCAAATAACTCACTTAAGATCTTAAATGTATTAAACCACTACTGTGAGAGGTTTTTTTTTAAAATTTTTTTAACGTTTATTTATTTTTGAGACAGAGAGAGACAGAGCATGAACAGGGGAGGGGCAGAGAGAGAGGGAGACACAGAATCTGAATCAGGCTCCAGGCTCTGAGCGGTCAGCACAGAGCCCGACGTGGGGCTCGAACTCACGGACTGCGAAATCATGACCTGAGCTGAAGTCGGCCGCTTAACCAACCAAGCCACCCAGGCGCCCGCTGTGAGAGTTTAAATATGCTTATTCTGCTGCTTCCTTGTCTTCTTCAGCATTTCTCTTATCCATCTTCTCTCAATCTATGCATTAGGTTTAGAATGGATAGCTATGAAAACAGGTGCCAATGACTCTAAATTCTAAGAGGGAATTCTGTATGTGGTTCATAATATACCACTGGAGATAGAGTAGCATTGGAGTTACTTTTCAACATGTCTTTTCAGTGTCAACATCGATGAGCTCTGCTGAAGACAAAAAAGCACTTCTTCTACTGAGCTGTCCTGAGAATTCCCATCTCAGAGGACCATGTCCTTTTGTTCCTTACAAGGACAAAGCATATTAAAATAATAATGCATGGTACTTTAATCATAGTATATCTGTCACTCCAGCCAGGAACTCCATGATATCTGCAGGAAGTTCATAAATGACAGGTATTCTGAGAGCGGCTGTGGTGCCATCAGAGGCCAGTGAACATCCGCTATTCTCGTAATCTTCTGCCACTTCCTCCCGCAATGACCCTGGCATCATCTGAGGACTCAGTCCTGCTCTACATCCATAAGCAAGGCTCCATATTCAGAGTTAATGAATGTGCTTGAGGCCCAGCCAATAGACACATCATATTCCCTTGGCCACTGGATTTGTTGAGTGGTAGACACATGACCTAACCCATTCCAATCAGAGTGATGTAAGAACATCTACAGGAGCTATCATAAAAGAGGTAGATTCTTCTCTGCTAGAGTTTCTACAGCCATAATGTCACCACTGGTTAGACCAGACAAAGTTTGGGGGTCTTCCATTACTTAATGGGACTTGGGGAATACATCCTGGAATCTCTCCTTGAGGATAACATATATAATTATGGATTATATAATATGGTCCAAATATCTTCAAAATGTATTAAGATTCCAATCATTTCTCACCATCTCCACCAGTACCACCACATCCAAGCCACCATCACCTTTTTTTCTGAATTATTCCCCAAACCATCCAAGGAAGTTTCTCCTTCCAAACTTATTCCCAGATAATCTATTATCCACAGAGCACCCGAAAATTCTTTTTTTTAAAAAAAAATTAACGTTTATTTATCTTTGAGAGGTAGAGACAGAGCACCAGTGGGGGAGGGGCAGAGAGAGAGAGGGAGACACAGAATCCAAAGCAGGCTCCAGGCTCTGAGCTGTCAGCACAGAGCCTGATGTGGGACTTGAACCCACGAACCATGAGACACTTAACCAACTGAGCCACCCAGGCACCCACAGAAAATCATTTTTAAAAAATAAATCAGATCACACTCCCCACTACGTTCCCATTGCAAACTCCTTATCATAGCCTATAAGGTCCTCTTGACTCAATTCAGCCATACCTACCCATCCAACCTCAATGCCTTATCACTCTCATGAAGCTCCCTCTCAACTGCTGCCTTGCTCTTCCCTCAACATTCCACTCTTGGTGACTCCTCCAGGCCTTTATTCTGTCTATAATACTGGTCTTCTTCATCTTTCCACATCCCACCACCCCACCCCCGCCCTTTGCTTCATTCCAGTCACAGCTCAAATGCCCTATCTTCAGAAAGTCTTCCCTGGATGCCCAATCAAATATATCATCCCTTCACAATACTCACTACCCTCTTGTTTTTATTTTCTTCAAAGCCCAAATCACTACCTGCAACTACATTATTTCTTTGTTGACTTGTTACTTATCAGTCTACTCCACTGAAATAAAACCTCCATGAGCATAAGATGTCTGTTTGTCTTACTTGCTGCTGAATCACAGCACAGGGAGCATAGCCTGGCATGTACAAGTTGCTTTAAAAGTATTTGGTGAATGAATGAAGGGATCAATGAATAAATTCTGCCACAACGTGTTCCACAGGTAAATCAATGTTCAGATACTACAAAATCTAATGACATGGTTTAACAGGCAACCATTCTTGGTTCTGCTTGGTGAACATCCAATCATCAGAGAAAGGCAAACATATTTGCATATTTAAAAGTTTGTAAGCAAGGTGATTTTATTTTGAGGCTGTTTAACAGGAAGAAAGCATCTCTTGATTGGACACACACATACACACATACACACAAAAACTACACTGGTTTCTGATGTCTTAAATAATCTGAGCACATTTTTACCTGAAAAGACTCTCTGGGGAATTAGCAATGCTATGCCTCACCCAGAGGGGAAAAAAACATGCTGAGCCTTGTCTAGGAGAGAAAGCAGGTCACAGTGTCTTCCAAAGGGTCAAAAGATCAGGGGATGTATATATAAGACATGTATGTGGATTTTTCTGCCCACAGGCATTTTTCACACAATACACAGAGAATAAACTAACATGTCCCCAATCAAGAGAAGAAGAACCAACAAGTTTTCAATAACACTTTGAACCTAAATATAACAGAGAAGATTGACAAAGCTACAAAAGGCTGTTCTCTTAAAAATCTGTCACAACTCTCTACCAAAATGGTCTTTTACAACTGTTTTGCCTACAATCTCTACTGCATGGGTTTTCCATGTGCCATCAGCAGGGTGTGACAATGCCCATTAATTTTCACTCTCTCCTATATGAGGCGTTAGGATTTTAAAAACTTGTATCCAAATGGGTAGTTGGAAACACTGTATTTCACTGCTTTAATATGGATGTCTCTGCGCTGATTAAAGCACAACCCCAATATTCACTCATGTTCACCTTTGAGTTCCAAAGTGGAGGGGGAACTTTTTAAAGCCCCACAGGGAGCCAGGTGAAACCTTGGATATCTAGCAAAATGAAGAAATAAGAGCTACTAATTCTATTTAACTAGGAGTCAACCCAGGTGGCCTCTGTGAAATTCTCTCTTACTGCCTCTGTTTATTTTCCTCCTCAGCCAACCAGCGAATAATAGCAATATTTTTCATTTGCCTTACAATTTGCCAAGTACATTTATTTGTCTTCCTCAACTATCTTTATAAAAATTTGGTAAGCTGTACAAGGCAAATGTCTCTATTTTCCAGATAAGATTCAGGAAATGGACTTTCCCTTGGTCTCTCAGTTATTGGGTGGTCAAGTCTGGACCAGGATCCGTGTTTCCTGATGGTTTGTTGAAAGCTCTTTCCACCACACTGTGCTCCCTTTAAAATACATCAAGTGAAAAGACACAGTTCATAAGTTGGAAGGAAGGAAGGAAGGGAGGAAGGAAGGGAGGAAGGAAGGGAGGGAGGGAGGAAGGAAGGAAGGAAGGAAAAGGAAGGGAAGGGAGGAAAAGAAGGAAAGGAAGGGAGGAAGGGAAGAAAGGAGGGAGGGAGGAAAGAAGGGAGGGAGGAAGGAAGAAAAGAAGATGCAGTTCTCCAAGTGCTAAATCTCTATCCTCATCCTTGTGGACTCTAAACTCCCAACAAAAATTACTTTCTTGTAACCTCAATGCTACACCCACCTGAGCCTGCACGTAGGTTTCTATGAGCTTTAACAAAAGTGTCAATTATTATATTGAAATTCTATTTTAAGGTTTATCACGAATGTTGCTTTCTACAAAATCCTTAATTAAGAAGTGTTAGAAAACACAGCTCTCAATCAATTGCCATGGGACATAATAACAAGGGAGTGTTACTATTCCTCATTTTTTTTCCAGTCTCAGGGACACCAATCCAGATTGAATTAAGTTCAGTGGTATTCTAAGGCCATGTTTCTGGAAGAGAAATACCAAGGGTATAGAATGAATTTAGGGAATATTTTAAATTTGGCATTTTATCATTTTGTCCCAGACCCAGGGTTTAAACTCTGCATAGCAAGATTACCAGAGCTTTCAATGGTGAGTCACTCACTTCCCCTACGTTCTTCTAGCTCAAGCCAGGATCCATTCATTCATTCAACAACTATATATTGCCCATCTACATCGTGCCAGGTGCTAGAGATATGATGAACAAAAGAGACATTGCTCCTGTCCTGTAGAGATGTATACTGGTGAGACAGATGGACAAAAGACAAACATAGTTACGACTGATCATAAGTGCTATAAAGGAAGTAAAAAGGAGCACTAAAAGGACTTAACAAAGTTACCTGCTTTGGTTAGGGTGGCCAGGCAAGGGCTCCCTGGGGAGGTGAGTCAGGGACAGAACTGCCAATGATGAGCATTTCTTCCCTGACTCACACTTGCCTCATTCCATATTCTTTCCTGAAGTAGTTGGCTGATGAACAGGTCAAACACCAAACATGTTGTGACAGGAATGGTACCAGACATACCAGAAAGATCTGCTTTTGAAATCAGTCATGAAAATGAAATCAACATATAAGAGCCAGAAATGCCAACTGGTGCAAAAATAGCCTCTTTATATCCCAAAAAGGAATCATTTCTCTATAATGACAAGAGGTATATTGCCAATAAATTCACAATTCTGTTTCCAATTAATGCAAACTTATACTATTCCAAACTGTTATTAGATTTCAATTAATAACCTGTGATGCCTCATTAATGCAAATATGCTCCTAGTGGTGCTAAACCTTCATTAGTGAAATGGGTCCAATAACATGACTGTTTCATACAATAATGGAATGATGATTAAAAGGTACAATTAATCATTTTCTGCTTCTAAATGATCTCTATGACAGTTTACTTATGCCTATATGAAACATGGGCTTCTTGCAAAAAGCCAATTTATATTTAAACTTTTCAATGGCAAAAGGAAAAGCAGAAATATCACACTGAAGTGTCTCTAATAGTGTCAGAGAATCCAGGAGCACATTGGGTTCTTCAAGAATAAGAAAGGCCATGGAGCTGGTACCATTCTCCATTTCATGCAGTACACTGTGTTCAAGTATGAAGTGTAAAGCTGCGTATCTTGGCTGTATGGCTGAGTGACAGAGCTTTTAGGTTCTCGCCCAGGGACTCTCCCATTACTTAAACCCTGAACTGCTCCACATGCAAGTTCACACCAACCACTGATCCTGAGCCAAACATGGCAAAAACAGGATACCATTCCCACCATGCCTTGCTCCCCCACCACTCCATGCAGTGAAGTTAGCCATGAAACCAAACTACCTAAAACACTCTCCATTACTGCTTCCTGCCCAGCATCCACTGCCAATTCTGCCCATTGCACTGTTTTCCCTATTCAGAACCATCCCTCCCTCGTACTTGTATGGTCTTGGTCAGGTGGTCCAATAGAAGCCTTCCCCTCAAGCAGGCAGAGAGGAGGGTCATGAGCCATGCTGGACCATCGACATACTCCAGTGCTCAGCAAGGTCATGGATCCAGTGACTCTTGAACTCAGCAGCATCTCTTGGGTCTTTCCCGTGATTCCTTCACATCTGTCAAAGAGTACCCTTTTAACTTCATGCTTTGGATTTAATTTGCTATTTGTGATTTTTTATAGAACACCAGAACTGAAAAGGAAGCCATTTAAAAGGACCACTTGTCCTTCCCAACCACCACCCAGGCCAAGTACAACCCACTCTTATTGTCCCTCATTGTCAGCCCCCAGTGACACTTGCCAGGAGATATAAGCTGTGCAAAAGCCACACATTTCTCTGTCTTAAGTAAATAGTAGCTTTCAAAATCTACTGAGATTTCTTCTTAATTGTTGCTTAGTAACCATCACAAGATTAGAAGTATTTTCTAGCTTAAAAAATAACACTCTCAAAAACATCACTTAGATATTTAAAATTAAGAAACTGTTCTTAAAATGGAGTTGTTTAAAAACTCAGTTATTATTGTAGCCTAACATCAGACACACAATCCTAAAAATTTAAAAGAAAACAAAAGCTTTAAAAGTTCTATTCTAAAAGTGCAAGTCAATCAGTTGCTCTTTAATATTTCATCGGACAATGCACACATTGTGCCTCTATTCGCCTTGACAATAGAAGTAATACTGGGTCTTAACACATATATACTAATATGTTAGCAAAATTACACTTCTTCCATATATAGTTATATATTAGATGCATAAGACATAAGCATTAGATGTGGCACCTTGGCTTAGAATGTACCTCTGTATTTAGACAGCTATCCCCTATTAAGAAATAAATATTAACTTATAACATGCACATGGCATAGTGACAGTTTCAGTGCATTTGCCCACAGTGATTGAGGGGTATGTATTGATGGTTACAAGACGGCCCTGGACACTTGGTAGAAAGGAGAGCAGTGACTGATTAGTGATGGCTGCCAAAGGTGTAGGACTCAGCAAGGCAGTAGGCACACCAAGAGTCTGTTCACTCCCTCGCAGAATGAAAAAATCCACTTTTTCTGCCAGTGGTTGCCTGACCTTTAAGAAGCTGCATTTCCCTGGGTCTCGGTCTACTCATCTTTAAAATGAAGGTTGTGATGAGATGACCTCTAAGGTCCCTTCCAGTTTGAACATTCTGTGATATTCTGAGGGAAGAATAATAATAGCCCTTGTGATTAGCAGTCATAGCAGTATGGTGTGTGGCCAGCAAAAGGCAGGAGGAAAAGTGAGCCTATATGTGAAAGCTCTGAAGGCAAGGGAGAGCAAAGGAGGGGACCCTCTCTGAGCTGTTCCACAGTAAACCTGGCTTGGAGGATAATGCCTCAGGAGCAAATTAACATCCCATGAATAAACAGTCCATCATCTTCCCACTGAAATATTTTCAAAAGTTCTTCATAGAATTATTTTGCAAAAAAAGTGACATGTTCATAATTTTAAAAAATACAGATGATTTTCTTTACATATAACCTTTCAGACATGTCTGCACCTCACAGATGGAAATGTGCAGGAGCGTTGGTCAAAATGTTTTCAGCTACAGAACCGTGAAGGTCACTATCTCACAGAGAAGTGCAGAGATCAGGCAGGCTCTGTGACTGGCAGTGTCATGGGGCAGGGGGTGGTGGGCAGGTAGATCTTCTGAGCTCTCTGCTCTAAGAACCTTGTGAAGGCTCTGTCCTAAGGCTAGTTCCCCACATGGTGATTAGATGGTTGCCAGGAGCAATTGGTGTTCTGTGCTTCTTGTTCAATTCCTGAAAAAGACTGCCTTTCTTTCTCAGAAGTGTGAGCAACCTTCCCCTTGCTGCTCTGTGGCCCAAATTGGTTCAGATCAACTCATCTTTGAATCAATATCTGGCAAAGTTGATGGAATTACTGTGAATAGGGAGAGAGAAAGGAAGGGAGAGAGCAGGGAGTGAGCAAAGTAGGGAAGATGGAGGGGTGTAGAAAGGGCCCCAGACAACTGAACACTGGTCTGACACTTACATCTAGGGATCAGTGTTAGAAGCTGGCCTGGCACTCACAGCTAGGCCACAGTGTTCTCCTGCTGGACATAAACAACCTTGCAGAACACCAACAACTCACGAAAGGTCACTCTGAGATTAAGATAAAGTGAGACAAGACAAGGCCACTTGACAAAACGTCTGAGCACCTGACAAAGACAAGGTTACAATATAACACACAAAATACCACACATCCTCCTCCTTTGGCTAATATGAGCGACTGCTGCTTCTTCATGAATTATAGCTTTAGCCTCACTCCATCCTGCCTTCCCCACAGAGATTTATTGAGATACCCAATTACAGAATTGGCCCCCACTTTATGACAGTACTCTGTCCAGAATGAACCTCACTTCCATGGGCCCTCTCCCAACCACCCAAACAGGGCCAAATCCTTTCTAACATATTCTTACTAAGAGGTCCCATGGTTCTCCATGAGTGTATTTTCCCTCCTGTAATAAATAGTAAGTCCAACTTAATCAACTCCAAGTGTGTTCCTAGTGGCCTATACTGGTTTTAGACCAATGTTTGCCGATATTTTTCCCCATTTTTGCCCCTCACCAAGAAGCCTCTTTAGATATATATTTTTTTCCTATTCATCCCTAACCCATGAAACGTTATAGCACAGATACACTGAACATCTACTTATTTACTGTACACAAATAAGCGCCTTACACATATAAAGAGTAAGGTCTCGGGGCGCCTGGGTGGCTCGGTCTGTTAAGCGTCCAACTTCGGCTCAGGTCATGATCTCACGGTCCGTGAGTTCGAGCCCCGCATCGGGCTCTGTGCTGACAGCTCAGAGCCTGGAGCCTGTTTCAGATTCTGTGTCTCCCTCTCTCTCTGCCCCTCCCCTGTTCATGCTCTGTTTCTCTGCCTCAAAAATAAATAAACATTAAAAAAAATTTTTAAAAGAACTAATAAAAAAAACTTTAAAAAAAAAGAGTAAGGTCTCCTCAACACACATATACATACACACTCGTGAATCAGTTTTCATATTGTTGAGAATAAATTATGCGAGAGTAGAATAAATGTTGGGGAGTCTACCACAATATGTTAAGAAGCACATAGCTTCTTAAAAATATATATTTTTAGGGGAGTATTAACAATAACAGCTAACATTTTAGTGCCTTGTATTACTTTTTAATTATAAACATTAATTATAAGAATTAATATTTTCACACATCTATTACTTTCTACATATGTTAACTCATTTTATCCAACCAAAAACCTTTGTGATTGGTACTAGAATTATCCCCATTTTGTTTTCTTATTTTTGAGAGAGAGAAACAGAGACAGAGAGACACAGCATGAGCAAGGGGAGGGGTAGAGAGGGAGACACAGAATCCGAAGCAGGCTCCAGGTTCTGAGCTGTCAGCACAGAGCCCGATGCGGGGCTTAAACTCCTAAACCATGTGGACATGACCTGAGCCGAGTCTAGTGTTCAACTAAATGAACCACCGAGGTGCCTCATTATCCCCATTTTAAAGCTGAAGAAACTGAAGCACAAAGCAGCTGAGTATCAGCCCCAAGTCACACATCAACAGTGCATCAACGGTGGAGACAGCACCATGTGACTGGCCTTGTAACCTTGGGGACATGCTCTTAATCTGGAGGATACACTGCCCTATACTCAACATCCATTCTATAAATACCTGCTAAATGCATACACAAACAAATGAGCAAATATGCATCATGATTTTTAAGACTGTACTTCCCAAGACTTATGAACAAGGCAGTAAAAATTTACAAACATAGGGATAAAGCCTAAAAATAAGATGTCCATTACATAGAAAACCATTTTGGCAGGTATCTTTCAGGGGAATTTAAACACTGTGTTGCCAAACTGTCAAATATTTCAGAGAACTAATCCTGTTCTGTGTGTGTGCATGTGTTTGTCTAACTAGAAAACGGCTTGGTTAAGAAAAGGAGGGAGACAGGGACAGTGGGTCGACAGGACTTTTTTTTCTTCTCCCTAAAAATTAGCAATTAAAAACTGATGATCACATCATGCAACTAACAGAGCCGGCCAAGTTCTGGGTCACCACTGGCCACTGTGGCTCATGTGTGCTCAGTTTTGCTGCTGTACAGCAAAGCCAAGACTCCCTGTCCTCAAGACCACATTTTCTACCTCTTCAGAGCATTCTTCTCACAGAAGAAACCGGATTTGGCACTTCTCATTTTTGTAAGTATCTTTTTGTTTCCAGCACTTCCAGGGAACTTAAGATCCTTAAAAAGCACACCCTCTTCAGAGGTCAAGCGATCTACTCTCAGGACCTCTGCTCAAGTCAGGGCCTTTGATGAAGCTGATTTTACACCATCAGATAGAGGAGGAAAATGGCGTTCGCGGGGAGCATCTGCTGTTTTGTTAAAAATGTGGTTAAAGACATTAACAAAAGTGACATTACCAGCTGTTGTAATGTCAAGCAGCTTAGCTAAACAGTTTTTTATCAAATGACAACATATGACACCCAAATCAATTCCAAACCAATAACACATTGTTACTTGTAACACAGAGCAGAGGGAGAGAGAGAGCAGGAGAGCGAGAGAAGTTAATTAAAATACAAATTCAAATTTCTCCTGAAGCAGGAACCACAGACAACACGATACTGATAATTTTCACAAAAATTTTTTACCTATGCTTCTAACAAAGCAAAAGAGGACCATTCTCCGTCCCCGATTTTGACACAGAAACAATGCGATGTCCCTTGTAATATCCTTGTCATGGCAAAAAGAAAGGATACTGAATTTCTGGCCCTTAAAATCTGCCTTGTCTTCTGCCCTTGAGCCAAATACCTCCTGAGGAATGTGACGATCGGGAGAAAAGAACGGTCTTGTTCAGCTCCTCTATTTTTATCTGCCCATCATTTTTAATTACCAGGCCATTAAAAGGTGGCAGATCAGTAGCATTGCCAACTGTGTTGTCCTTATGGCTGGAAAGTCTGTGGCAGTCGATACAACGAACACCCTTCTGTATTCATCACAGAGCTTATAAAGGCAAAACTGCCTGCCACAGTCACGGCCACTCCTGAATCAATGTTTGATTTCCCTGAATGTGACCAGGGTAGGGCCTCAACTACGTCTAGTGCTTAGGAATCTGTGGGCACTTCATATTTACAATCATTAATAATGCAATTCACAAATGCCAGGTCCAGTGCCGAGGCCTGAGCTGAGCCTTGCTTCCCTAAGAGTCGACGTGGCACAGTGAACAGGTAAGAAGACACTTCCAAGGGCATCCTTGCTCCTGAAAGAAAAACACAGGGGGATGCTTTGGGGAAAGGATGTTTGCCAGGAACAGAAGGTACACTGCACGTGGAGAGAGTTTCAAGATAAGTAACTCAGGAGGGACCTCCATTTGAGGGAAGAAGCACACTAGAACCAACAGAAGAGATGGAAATAAGCAAGCAGCTGTGTGGCCCTATTTCTATTAAATCAAAAGCAGGGCTGAAAGTCACAGTCAGCATATGCGGACACACACAGAGGGGGCACCTGGGAACATCAATGTGTATCAGGCTTGCTTGCACCTGCTTCCTCAGGGATCTCAGTGTGTTAGCGCAGGATGGATAAACTCACCCTTATCGGCACAAGTGGGTTGTGCGTCTCTGCTGAGAATGGAATAGAGGCCAAGCGGATGATAACAGCAAGAAGAACGTAAGCCTGATGTTGGAAAGAACTTCCGACAGCAAAGCCGCAGCCAGAACAGGTTGCCAAGAGAAGCATATTAGGGAGAATAGGAGGAAAGGAGAATGTGAAATGTCAGGAGTCCAGCTGTCTGAAGAGACAGGAAAGGGCAGAATGACCTCTTCAAGGTCATTCTAACCCTGTTACCATAGGAAAGAAAAGCTCCCTGGAAAGCATTGGATTTCAGATGTTTAACAGAAGAAAGACCATTTGTACTTTTAAAGATTGGTTTGTCATTTTCTAATAGCTTCCAAGGCAGACCTTTTACTTTCGAAACTAATTTTTACATTTTCTATAGTCACTTGTCTAATTAAATCCTCCATGAACGAAGGGCTAGAATTTGGACCAGACACCAGCAGTGTCAGTTACACATTCAGTACTTGCAGGTGAGACTCCGTTTCCGTAAGTATTTAGAACACAGAATGATGATGGGATTCATGGTAGGGAGGAATCCAGTGTTCTCCTCTATGATAGCATTACTTATTGAGTGATCTGTATTTGTCAGATGCCTTCCTACAACGTGATATACAGGATTTCATTTAATCCTAACACTAACTTTTTGAGCTGTGTTTCATTTTTACCCCTTGTGCAGATGGGAAACTATCTAGAATAGAAATACCAATTAAAAACAGAAGTCAGGATTGGAACCCAGAACTCATTCTGGAGTATATACTATTAGCACTATACTATATTCCTTCATATAGATTTCTAAAAACAGGGGCACTTGGGTGGCTCAGTAGGTTAAGCATCTGACTCTTGATTTCAGCTCAGGTCATGATGTCATGGTTCCTGAGATGGAGCCCCTCAATAGGTTCCTCGCTCACAGCAGGAAGCCTGCTTGGGATTCTCTCTCTCCCTCTCTCTCTACCCTTTCCCCACGTACTTGCACTTTCTCTTTCTCTCTCTCCCTCTCTCTCTCTCAAAATAAATAAATAAACTTAAAAAAAAACATTTTTCAAGTCATGTTCACAAGTAAATCTTTAATTCTTGTGTGGTTTCCCTGGATATCAGGAAACCTGAATTATAAATGGAATTATCCATTCAGGTAAGTATCTCAACCACAAGACCCACTAGGATCTTTCCTATGAAGAAAGGACTCAGGCTCATAGCTACCTGTCTTTATGGAAGGGTCTAGATATTTTAAAGAAAATTTTAATAAGGAGAATCTACAGAATTCCTGTAGCCTGGGTCACGACTGAAACCAAGAAGGGAAATTTCTGCAGAACTTTCTGCAGAAGACACAGCACGTGCATTATCTCTTTTACTTTCCACGTTGGCCCTATGAGGTGAGCATTATTGTCCCACATGGAAATGCGGGACTAGGAAGGTCAGGCAACATGACCAACTTAACCCAGGTCATAAGAAACAGAGCTAGGATTCCAGCCCAGCTATATTAGGCTCCAAAAGTTGTGTTCTTTTGTGACAACACACACCACAAAGTCACCTCCAAAGGTAGGTACCTGCCTTTCCCACACAAGAGTTCCTGAACCTAGATCTCACCCCATGTGAGATGTCTTCATGGCTGCCTGGGACTCACAAAGCTCTGGAGAGACCACGGCCTGATTCCCTCATGCACATGTCATTCCCACTCTCCATGTTCACTGTTCTCCTGCCGCAGTGGCCTCTTTCAGTTCCCTCCAAGACCCTGTGCCCCTTCCTTTGTACATGTGTCTTCCTGTCCAGGATTTGTCTCCACCTAACTCTACCACCTTGCTGACTCCTGTCCTCCTTCAGAACTCCCTCAAGGATTTCCCTATTGTCCCAAGCCAGGCCAGACCCCCATGCTCCAGAGCAGAGCTTCTCAACCTAGGCACTACTGCTATTTGGGGCCGGGTAATTCTTTGGTGTGAGGTCTATCCTATGTGTTGTGGAAAGCTAGCAACATTCACTAGATGCTCAAACCATCTACCTCTCAGTTGTGAAAGCCAAGGAAGTCTCCAGGCATTGCCAAATTACCTTGGAAGGTAAAGTCACTCCTGGCTGAAAATCACTGGTCTACAGCCTTTTGGAACCACTTTCTTTACCTTTAGAGAATCGCCCCAGTGTGTCAATATGTGCTTGTTTGTGTCAGTATTTGACCATTTCCTCTACTTGACAACGAGTCCCATGAAGGCAGGAATAGTGTTAGCTTCTTCTCATCCCTATATACCTGGTATTCAGAGGTGCATGGCTCAAAGCAGGATTCCAAGAAAAACACACACTTTCTGAACTTGTGCCCAATAAGCGTTTGGTCAGATATCACATACTGAAATCAATAATTGATGGAAGACTGCTGACGCTTTTTTGAACACAAAAATTATGCCACCATAGTTAAGATCTGGGAAGATAAATCCCTGGGCAGGATGACACTGACCAAACAACCAGAACATCAGGAGAACTTCCTGCCAAAGGAGGAGGTAAGGGGTTGTTAGCAGTGCCCCTGCCAGCACAAGGATTTCCAAATGACATCCCAACGTCAGTGAGGCCCTAATTAAAAGAATCTGTTCTTCGGCAAGCGTTGCTGCACAGGCCAGGAACTGCTGGGATGCAGCACATCACATGGACCCGAAAACACATCCCACGACCTGGTGTCTTTGCCCAGCTGTGCTATCCCATGTTTCCCTGATGGAAATGAGAAAACAACGTAACCTCAGCTGACAGGTTTATTAAGACACAGAAGACATGACAGAGGCCCTTTGACATTATAATCTCTAACACAGTCAGGGGGAGATGCTGACTTGCCATCATTATTGAAAGTAATTGGTCAAAAAAAAATATGAGGGAGAAAGAGAATATTCCTATAAAGCTGCCAAGTTAATTATTTGGCCTACAGGTGTGCGCAGACTCTTGACTCACTGCCTATGCGGGGCTTGCCAGCGCTGGGTGCCTCTTGCCCTGCTGCTCCACCCCCACCCTTGCCCTGGGCAGTTGCATCTACAGCAACTAGAGTACATTTAAGGCAGAACTCTACCTTTGCCAAGCTTTCCCTTTGCCCAATTATATTTTCATGCTGGTCCAACTCTTGATGCATCCCTACCACTGTGGTATTTCGGCAAGCCACACTCCAATTTTCCAGGACAGAGAGCCCAGATAAAGACCACTAGCCAGTGTGGCATGAGGCACAGTGTGACAAGGCAAAAGCAAGTTTTCTTCTTCAGACAGAATTTAAGTTCTTAGGAAGGTTAGACCAGCGATCAGAAACCCAAATATTCTATCAAGCCAGGCAGACCATCTAAATGAGTCAAGTAAGACAGATGGGAGTAGAAAGGCAGTGATGAGGACTCTGAAAATCAGGGATGGCATGCTGGGAGCCCAGTGTCACTAGAGGAATCCAAGGAGCTGGTGACACCTGCAACCAGGACCGCAGCCCGCCACACACGCACTGAACACTCAAGTTGGATTTATGGGATGGATGAATTCCTATCCAAGAGTCCCCCCCTGTTATTTCCAGGTCCTGGGCTCCAGCTCCAGAACACTTTTTAGGCGTTCAGTGACTCACTGAGAGCCTTGAATCTCTGGTGCTTTCAGCACAACTGCCATTTGGAAAGTGATAAACTTATTCAGGAATTTAAAAAGGGCAACAAACAGTGACTTGGAACCAATGATGCATGTAGGGAACAGCACAAATATCACTTCTGGAAATGCAGAATCCACAGAACTCATTGCCATAAATGATTTTATTTCTGACTTGTTAGAGGTGGGCAGTACTTAAAGTCACTTGAGAGACCATAACATTTTACAAGAGGCTTGGTAGCCCATCGGGTCTACAAAACGAAGACTAAGAATATCGAAGAAGATTATAATGATTTTCTTCCATTTTCCAAAATAAGAGAAGGCAAAAAGCACTGCCCACACCATTTCTCCTCCAAGAAATGCATTTTCTCCATAACTTAGTACTCACAGAATATATAAATACAATCATACACATATGTATACTCTCAGAAACCATAGAATGTATGTTGTTGGTAGAAAACACAAGCAGTTCAGAAGTGTATAATATGAAAAGTACTGATCTCAGTACTCAGAGATACCCTCAGTGAACAATTTCAGGGAGAGAGGGAGGCAGGTGTAGGAGTGTGTGTGTGTGTGTGTGTGTGTGTGTGTGTGTGTGTGTAACAGATGGGATTATACTACCACAGAGCACCTATTTTTTCTCTCAACATCTTGGGCATCTTTTTATGTCCACGAATGTATGTTTGCTTTGTTCTTCTTATCCACTGCTCAGTAAATATCCACCATAAAATACAGAAGGCTGACGTATCTCAATGCTCGTGATAGATAAGTTTCTATAATGTGGGCTCTTTTTTAGCTCTCCAATATTATTAGGCTTAAACGAATTATCAGAATCAACACACGTGACTGACACGGGCTTCTGTTTTACCAATTTAGTTTTATTTAACCTGGACTGGTCTATAAAGTTATTTAGAAATGCCTGAGTATGAAGGAATGAGGAGAAAAGCATCTCAGAGGAGTGTAAGGAATGGAAAGTGTGTTTTTGAGGAAGGATTGAGGAGACTAGTTATAAATCCTAAGGATTCAGACTTACAGGCCAATTATTCATAGGTACAGTTGAATACATTATACATACTACATAAGAATTGGAAAGTCGACTCATCTTGGGTTGCTATTTCCAGTCTTCAGAGATACTTGTCCTAAGTGTAAACATACATCAAATGCATGTTCTATGCATACAACATATGAGACAGCGTGTTGAGCAATGCCAAGGACCTAGCTCATTTAATCGTCATACTTTCCCGGAGAATAATGGACTATAATTACCCAAGCAATCAGCCTCCAGAACCTGGACTCTGTGACCATCACATTCTATCTTTAAAAATGTCAGAGATTTAAGAACAGAAAAAAATTGTGTTGCCTCCTTTTTGTCCTGGAGTTTTCCTCCAAAGGGAAAACAACAACAAATGTTTGCTTTCTCTTTGCCTAGTTAGCTTTCCATTATATTTAGGAAGGCTTGAGGCAGCACCCTGCCAACTTGAACTAACAAAGATTTCAGGGTGAGAAGCAGAGAAGAGCAGGAAGGAAGGACCTTTAGAAACCATTTGTACCCATCTCCCAGAGAGGAGAGGTTAACTTCCTTGGTGTGGCTGGGAGTCCACTTACTCGGCTGCCCCTTTGAGACCATTCATCACTCTTCAAATATGCCAAAAACGCCCCATGCTTTGGTACTTTGTTTGAGCTAGTTCTGCCTGGGAAGCTTCCTCCTTCCCCAGTTTCTCACTTGGGGGAGCCCTCACTTCCACCAGATACCTGTTCAAATTATGTCTCTGCCCCCAACACTCTCTTAGCCCAGGACATGCTTCTGTGTTATTTTCAGCACTTATGAATACAAAGTAACATATATAGTCAAGTGTTTTGTGACTGCCATTGTCACTATAAACCCTGTATGTATCCTCAGTCCCTGAGACAACATGATTACAGGTTTCACAAGCATTTGTCCAATGAGAGATGCATGAAAAGTAGGCAATCTTAAATCAGAATGTCTGTGTATCTGTGTGTGCACACAAATATATATGTGTGTATATGGATACATGTACATATACATTTGCATTTTGTCCTTTAAACTCTTAGATCTTGGATCATCAGGAATTGCGGAGATCCAGTAATAGCACATCAGTGATCCTACCAATATAAGCCAATTGAATTACTAGCACAGGACTCATAGGGTGCTTGGACATTGCAATAATTGCAAAGGAGGACAGTGAGTGAGTGATGAACGAGTAACACTGTTGTGTTATTTGTGGATGAACCTTGAAATCTTTATGAACTTCATGGAAAATCCATTTTTTCTCCTGTTGCGTGTTACAGGGGAAAAAAATGGAGAGGACCCTGCTCAGAGTCCTACTGTAGCTATTAACCTTTATAGAAATTTAAATGTATTAAGTCCCTACAGTTAGCTAGGAATTTATTTCTCATTTTGGTGATGGTGGTCACAGAGGCTCCAAAGATTATGGTTGGTACTCATTGGCGTTCAGGTGGGGGGGCTGGTGATAAACACTTGAAAGAATCCCCTGTTAGAAGACAAAAGACTGACAGGCTTCAACCTCCAGAGAGTTATCTTCCTCCCCTTCCCCATGACTGTTAGGCTGGTGGAATTAATCTAACACAGACAGCATATTTTATCCTTCATTTTCAATTATGTTGTCTATTAACAGTTTCCATGAGTACTCTGATTATGAAAGGTTCTCGTTAATGGATCCCTGCCAATACCAACCATCAAGCTAATGACCTGTGCTTGCCAGCTTCAAGGTGAAGGACCACTCTTGGGCATATTTCCCCAGGACTCAAAGAAGAATCCCTTCTGCAAATGATCTTGGAGTAGCAGGTGTGCTCCACATCCCCGCCAAAGGATTTCCCAGCTCAGAGTGAGGGCATTAAGACAGGACGAAAGGAAATCTACTAAGTCATATTGGTGCAGATTATTGACTTCACTCTTAAGGAAGATAAAATAAAAGGAAGAGACTTGCCTTTAAAGGTGAGATCGGGATGTTTATCCTGCATTTCATCAATGTCAGCTTTTATGTGTTGGGTGACAGTCTATATCCTGTGTCTTGTCAATGGCACCATACGGTGCAGATAAAAGGTTGAAGGTTATTTCTGTAACGATTGATACTCTTTCTGCCACAGCAGTTAAGCCTTGGCAGATTCTTCCTTTTTCCTCCGCTCTGGTGAATCCTGTTTAAAGCTTTTGAGTGAAAGAGCTGCAGACCCAGCAGACATCAAACCTTAAACACTGACTTGACATATTGGGATGCGTGATGCGATTCACCACCCAGCTTTGAGCCCCTTCAGGAGCACCTGAAACACAGTTGGAGGATTGTGTGAACACAGGGTAAAAGTTCATGGATGACCTACATTGTCACTGGCTTCTCTTCAGTCAAATCAGAAAAATGCTTTGGGTCAGCACACTTCTTCCGCTAATGGAAAGATTGGACTTGGGTCATGGAAAAATGTGCAGGTAAGTTAGTCCACAACTGACCCCATCCTTCCTACTATACAAACCTCAATCAAATAACGCACAGGAATTCTAATGAAACAAACTGGATATTTGAAGACTCTCAGTGAAATCTCTTTGGGGTAGTGAAATACCCTTGAAAACTGTGGAACACAGCAACACAAATAAACACAAACAAGGCAGAAATAAATACGCATCACTGCCAGGGTAGGAGATAAGGAAACAGCTGCAAAAAATGTTTGCTGTTTTGTAAGTTTTATATAGGAAACTTTTTTGTAAGTTTTATAGGTGTGTGGGGAGAATAAGCATAACAAAAACCTTAAAAACTCTTTTTTTGTAGAAACCACTATTTTAAATTGACACATTATAAACCAAAGTGAGACCATTTTGCAACTCCACGGACAAACAGAAAATATTAAGTCCCTTAAAAATGTCATTGTCTATGTCGTCACATCAAAGGTGAGGATGCACCTCAGCATATTCCAGGAAAGTTCACAGTGGGCCAGTGGCCGTGAGGGTTCTCACACATCTTCAGGAGACAAAAGCTCCCCAGGGAAGGGAAACCAGGCTGCCTGGTGACATTCAGCAGAAACCTCTAGACTATTAGGAGAACTTGGATCCACATGGCCACACAAACTTCAACAGAAGCATTCCACAAAGGGAAAAAAAAAAAAAAAAAACCAATTCTCAGAGGGAAGCTGTAGAATAAAAATGTGAACACAGAAAACCTATAGCACTAATCTGTAATGTGCTTCAACAGGCCAGAAAACAAACAAACAAACAAACAAACAAAGTATAGTAGTAGACATGCCAGAAATTATAACGCTATATGGAAGAGATGTCTGCTGTTTCTGATTACCCAACACCCACTACTCCTATCTAATTTTCCTTCGGAAGAATCATTTTCACCTACTTTTAGTCCACAGATTTGCAGAGCGGGCCCCTCGGGAACAAGCATGTGACCAAAATGAACATTCCATCCCCTGACTTCATCCTACTTATAAGAGTTGGTCTAAGGATTTTGTTGAAACTACTGGACAGTGGTTTAATAAGATTGTCTGAGGCAGGTGGGGTCATATGTAGGCTAGTGACCATCTTTGTCATGATATAAGAAAAACCTTTAAGAGAATAAAGGTATCATAAAAGAAAGTAGAGTGAAGAGACTAATAGATATGCCTAAAAATATAGGAATCTCTACAGGCAGTCATGAATGAAGCTAGGCATTCTTGTTATTCGAGTCAATAACTTCTCTGGTTTGCTTAAGTTACTTTGATACATCTCTATCACTTGCAATTGATAATCCATTCCAGGTATAATGTAAATGTGGCACGATCTTTACAAGTACAAACTGCCTTAGCAAAAAGACCATGTCTTGATCACCAGTGTAACATCAGCCCTTAGAACAACAATTGATGTGAGAAGACTTTGGATAGTTGTTCCATGAATAGACAAAATTTTTTAAAATGGATCTTTGTTGACCCCAGAATTATCTCCAAAATTCACAGCTTTTAAAAATGAAAGATAATCAAATCAGGTTTATCCTTTTCATCAAAATCCCAGCAAGAACAAACAGTGGGAAAAACTCATGTTCTCCTATATCTATCTGACCCCAAACAAATTAATATTTCCACACAATATTCAGTTTTTGGCAAATGTTTATGACTAGATAACCTACATACCATATTTTCAGTGAATAAGCCTATTTAATTATCCACTTACAAACAGTAGCACCAGTGCAAAAGTATTAAGCTATTTTCCCAAGAAGGTGGCATGTGACCCCAAATCCATGGTTTCTAGAGGTGGCCAGAGAAGCACAAACAAGGACCCAACTTCCTGGGGAGAGCTAAAAACTTACTTAGAAGGAAAATACCCAATTTCCTATCCCTAGCTGATACCAGGGTCCAGGTAAAATTAAACATTTTTCCAAGACCCTTCTTTTTCTATTTTTAAAAATATTTTTATATAGTTTTAATTTTTAAATATAATTTATTGTCAAATTGGCTAACATACAGTGTGTACAGTGTGCTCTTGGTTTTGGGGGTAGATTCTCATGATTCATCGCTTACATCCAGTGCTCATCCCAACAAGTGCCCTCCTCAATGCCCATCACCCATTTTCCCCTTTCCCCTACCCCCCACCAACTCTCAGTTTGTTCTCTGTATTTAAGAGTCTCTTATGGTTTGCCTCCCTCAATCTTTGTTTGTAACCATTTTTTTTCCTCTTCCCTTCCCCCATGGTCTTTCTATTTCTGTTAGAAATGTAAAACGTTTCTATCTTTTAATGTAACTTCACTACTACATTTTTCTTTCCTAATTGTTAATACGGTATTTTTAAGGGACACATTTTTTTAAGTACCTTTTCTCTTTGCGCTAATGCAAAACAAACTGTTGTGTATTTTTTTTCCCTAAAAATGACTTCAAACTGTTGTTTCCTATGCTATATTTTGCAGCAAATAAAATGTCTCTTCCTCTTTTACAAAAAAAACCCTCAGATCTCAGATCACTATCAATGAGAGGAAAATTTTAAGCACTTGGAACTCTCTGGGCTACGTCTTATTTGGCCATATGATATGGTATCCCAATTATACCTTGCCATCTAATGAGAATTTATTGTCACAAAGCAAACTTCTCACAGTGTAGAGAAATTCCAGAGAAGACAATCAATTGTAGATGCCAACTAGAGGTTGAATAGCTGAATGACTTCCATTCATGTTCCAACGCAAATGTACAATTCCAGAGTAAAAGTGCTACTTTCAGCTTTTGTTAGGATCTAGTACTTGTTGACTTTTTAAGTTACAACCTCTCATTCTTGAGGTCATATTTTTATTTCAAATTGATCCTTCCTTCTTTTCTTCATTCAATATTTATTAAACACCTTTGATGGGTTAGGTAGGAAGCCAGTGCTAGGAACATAATGATGTGCAAAGGTCTACATAGTCCAAGCTTTTCTGCAAAGTTCAGGCTCATAGGGGAGACAGATATGATTTAAATCATCATATAAGTAAACATGTATAGGAGAATCAAACTGAGATTGGAGAGTCCAAAGAGGCCTACTGAGGGAGTGGAGATGTAAGCTGAGGGCAGGTATTCAATAGACCTAGAAGTTGTGCGTGTTGCAGGGGACAGAGGAAGATGGGTAGGGCATAAAAATATGGGAAAACAAAACACAACAGGAACAGACACTCTGCAGTGGGAAAAAATGACCAGTGACTGGACACCAGCACAAAACTGGTATATTTAGGACAAGACGGCAGGGGAGAGGCCACACCAACAAGGACTTTCTAGGATGCTTCAGGCTGGAGGTCATTATCCTACCAGTAACAGGAATGACCCAACTTATTTCATTAATAAAACAAAACTCGTTTACATTCAACACATTTCAGTAGAACTGATAGAGAAAATCCCACTGCATATTCTCCTTGTTTTACCTAAATATTACCTAATGAAACATATTTCTCCTACCTTCATTTTTCATGTGTATACCATGTTTAAGGGTCCTGCAACATTGTTTTCTTTGCTCTTCTGATAATCACAATAACAATAATTTAAAATAGTCATGACTAGGGACATCTGGATGGCTCAGCCGGTTAAGTGTCAGACTTTGGCTCAGGTCATGACCTCATCATTTGTGGGCTGGAGCCCCACGCTGAGCTCTGTGCTGACACCTCAGAGCCTGGAACCTGCTTCGAATTCTGTGTCTCCTTCTCACTCTGCCCCTCACCTGCTCGTACTCTATCTCCCTCTGTCTCTCAAAAATAAATGAATGTTAAAATTTTTTAAATAGTAATGGTTATAAATCATAGTGAAAGCAGCCAAAATTTGCGGAAGACTCATTATGGGCAACACCTTAAACCAATAGCTTTCTATGCAAGTCCACACCGAAGTTGGCTTTAACCTTAAAAATTCTTTATTATCATCACATCATAAGTTGAGACTCAGAAAATACCATTTGACCAAAATTGCACACTAATGAGTAGCCAAATTGGTACATGACTACAAGTCTATTTGAATTTAAGGTCTACACTTTTTTTTTTTTAAGTTGATTCCTTTATTTTGAGAGGGAGCAAGACAGAGAGAGAACAAGTATACGTGAGGGAAAAGCAAAGACAGAGTGGAGACAGAAAATCCCAAGCAGGCTCCACGCTGCCAGTGTGGAGCCCAACTCGGGGCTCAGTTCCACAAACCGTGAGATCATGACCTAAGCCAAAATTAAGAGTCAGACACTCAACTGACTGAGCCACCCAGGTGCCCCAGTAAAGGTTATCTTTTAAAAATGAAAATGAAGGGTGCCAGGGTGGCTCAACCAGTTAAGTGCCCGACTTCACCTCAGGTCATGATCTCACAACTTGTGGGTTGGAGCCCCGGGTTGGGCTCTGCTGACAGCTCAGAACCGGGAGCCTGTTTCAGATTCTGTGTCTCCCTCTATCTCTCTATGCCCCTCTCCTGCCCTTCCCCTGCTCATGATCTGTCTCTCTCTCCTTCAAAAATAAGTAAACAATTGGGATGAGCACTGGGTGTTGTATGGAAACCAATCTGACAATAAATCTCATATTTAAGAAAAGAAAATCTCAAAAAAATAAGCAAACAATTTTTTTTTAATTTAAAAAGAAAATGAGAAAAATGAAACCATCCCATTAGAGAAGTAATCTACATTTGCAGACAAGTAGGAGGAACATTCTAGTTTCTCTTAGAAGGAAGTTCAGGACTTACATACCAGTGATGAGGTTACACGTAGCCAAAAGAACTGCTTCATTTGGCCAATCATATGTGTAAATGTTTTATGTCATTTGCTAATATAAAATGAAGAACTGTTACATAAAGATCCAGACTTCCCACTCTTTTTAGAAATATTGGATATTTTGGTCACAGTTTTCTAGAGCTCAGGAGACACAGGGTGTTGAACGCTTGAAGAAACAAAGTCTCTCCAGTTTGACCCAAATCTCAGCAGGCCCATCTAATTAATTTCCATTACCCGATAGGCTGTTGTCAACACCTGGGCTGTTGCCTATGAAGCAACTTCTGCCTATGAAGAAAGTCAGATGCCATAGCCTGATTAATCTTACACATCCCTATCTAAGAAAGGAAGTCCTATGAAGAAAAAGCAAAAAAGCAAAAACCGACTGTCTCTAAGGCGTGTGACACAGGTAAATTTCAAAGGTGAAGACAGAGGCTTGATGGCCTGGGGACACCTACCCCTGGGATTATTGCCCTGCCTGCCCACCTAAGGCTTCTAATGAGGTTTTCTCAGCCACGCGCCTTTGTTTGACCCATTATTCCTCCTTCACATCTTAATGTATATTTCAATTCCTCCAGGATGCCTTCCCAAATCCTCCACATCTAGATTAAATAACCCTCCCGTGTCTCAGTATAACATTGTTCCAGAAGCACCTACATAATTTGCAGTGCCCGATACAAAATGGCAATCAATGTAGGGTCCCCTGTTCAAAGTTATGAAGAATCTCAACACAGTGACAGCAGGGGATTAAGCTAAGTTGGTGGAGGGGCATGGGAGAGGGTGGCCTTCTGATGCTGGAGCCCTGAGCAGCTACACAGGACACAGGTCCACGGAGAAGATGCTGCGATTTTCTCCTCCATTGTACATGCTTCCCTTCACTGCCATTGCGTCTTCTTGCCTTTGAATCACCCCAGCAGAAAGTGCAATACCTGGCATGTAGTAAACTTTAAAAAATATGAGTTGACTGACTCAATGAAAGGATGGGGGTGGATAATGATTAAACTACCATAAAATCCTGAGCTATTGTTCTAATATCCATTGTTAGCTGCTCCACAAATGCTCCTTCAAATTTTATCTTCTGTAACGATGACACTATGTCAACCTATCCACAGAGCCTGGCGATGTTAATGCTGCATGTTAATAAAACCCCTGTCTTTCCCCCACAGAGCTAGATATTTATTAACACAAAACTTTAGAATCTAGATAATCAGGGCACAGTACGCTGAATGCCTACATACCAAAGCCGTGCAAAGCTTGAGTGAGACATGTTGCTACATTAAACATATAACTAATGTTACCTAAAGAGGAGAAGGTAGAATTGTGAGTAGGGTGAGGCCCCCCATTATTAGCTTGGAAATGATCACTTGCTTGTGAGTCTGTGTTATGGGGCATGTCTCAGGGTCTGAGATAATGGCATTACCACACATTAGCTCCTTCTAGTTAGTCATAATATCTTAGAAGTGAGAAGTTGGGGGAAGGAGAGGAGAAAAGGTAAAAGCCAAACAAAAAGACTAAACTATTTGTACTCAGTATAATGGCTCTTTGCAAGGTCTAAATGGCAACATTAGCAAAATTATAAAGTACACCTCAGAAGACAGAGGCCAGAGAGCAGACAAAAACTTTGTAGTGTATTTCATATATTCACAAGAGACAGTAAAGATGAGAAATGCAGAGTTTTTCAGAGCAGCAGTAGGGTAAAAACCTCTACCTCCTTTAAAAATTAGGGCACTACTAAATGCTGAAAGCAGCTCTTCAAGTTGGAATAAAAGGGCATTCATTAATTGCATGAAAATATATTACACACCGATAAAGGTAAGTATATAGTGAAAATCAAAACACTCTAATACTATAATATGGTGATGTGTTAACCACTTTAATGAGAAGATTAGATGACAGAACTATTAATAGTAACTACAACTATATCAATGTGTTAATGAAGGCACAATATAAAAATAGGTAAAGGGTGACATCAAAACATAAAAAGGGGAGATTAAAGAACAGAGTTTTTGTATGCAATCAAAGTTAAGCTGTTATCAGCATAAAATAGACCATTAGATCTAGAAGATGTTTTATGTAAGTCTCATGGTAACCACAAAGCAAAAACCTACAGTAGATATACAAAAGACAAGGAGAAGGGAATCAAGACATAGCACCATAGAAAATCATCAACTCACAAAGGAAGACAGAGAGGAAGAAAGGAATAAGAGAAAAGCATAAGATGGCATTAATAGAAAACAATTTTCAGGAAATTTAAGAAGGTTGAAATCATACCAAGGATTTGTTTTCCCCACCACATGGAATGAAATCAGAAATCAAGAGGAAAGCTGGAACATCTACAAGCTTCTGGAAACTAAACAACACCATGCTGAACAAACAACAGGCCAAAGAGGAAGTTGAAAAAACATCTGAAAACAAATAAAAATGGAAACACAACACAGTCACACCTATGGGATGCTGTAAAAACAATTCTTAGAGGGAAGTTTATAGTGATAAATACATATAGGAAGATCACAAATAAATATCCTGGCTTTACACCTGAAGGAACTAGCAAAAGAAGTCCAAAGATAGCAAAACGAAGGAAGTAACAAAGATGAGAGCAGAAATCAATGAGGTAGAAATCAGAAACACAATAGAAAAGATCAATACAACTAAGAGCTGATTTTTTTGAAAGATAAAACAGACAAACTGTTAGCTAGACTAAGGAAAAAAATACCAAAAATCATAAATTAAAAATATATTACAAATGATTCTACAGAAATACATAGGATCATAACAGACTACTATGAACAATTATATGCCAATAAACCAGATAACCTGGAAGAAATGAACAAATACTTCTGTAGAAACACATAACGTACCAAAGAATGAATCACAAAGGAATAGAAAATCTGAAGACACTAATAATGAGTAAGGAGATTTTATCACTAATCAAAATCTTCCCAACACAGAAAAGCCCAGGACCAAATGGCTTCACTGGTGAATTCTACAAAACTTTTGGAGAATAATTAACACCAATGCTTCGTAAACTATTTCAAAATACTGAACAGGGAACACTGCCAAAACCATTTTACAAAGCCAGCATAACCCTGATACCAAAACCAGCTAAGGATACTGCAAGGGAACAGACCAATATCCCTGATGAATATAGATGCAAAAATTCTTGACAAAGTAATAGAAAGACAAATTCAACAATACATTATCAATAACACATTAAAAGGATCATACACCATAACTATGTGGGATTTATTATTGGGATTCAAGAATGTTTCAACACAGACTAATCAAGAAATATGATACATCACATTAAATACAATGAAAGACAAAAATCATGTGATCATTTCAACAGGTGCAGGAAAAGTATTTGACAAAATACAACATCATTTCATATGAAAAACTGTCAACAAATTGGGTACAGAAGAAACATACCTCAACATAATAAAGGCAGTATATGGTAAACCCACAGATAACATGATACTCAACAATGAAAGACTGAAACTTTTCCTCTAAGCCCAGGAACAGGACAGTGGGGCCCACTCTTATCACTCCTGATCAACATAGTACTAGAAGTCCCAAGCAGAGCAAGTAGGCAGGTCAAGGAAATAAAAAGCATCCAATCTGAGCAGGAATTAACCTGTTGTTAATTACAGGTGATATGTTCTTATATATAAAAATTCCAAAAGACTCAACCAAAATATCCTTTAAACTAATCAGCAAGTTCAGTAAAGTTGTAGGACATAAAATCAACATACAAGCGGTTGTGTTTCTATACAGTAACAACTAAATATCTGAAAGAGAAAATTAAAAAAAAAACGATCCCATTTTCAATGGCATGAAAACCAATAAAATGCTTAGGAATAAACATAACTGAGAAGGTAAAAAAAAATTCACTCAAAAAATTAAAAATAGAACTACCATATGATTCAACACATTAATGGGTATATACCCAAAAGAAATGAAATGAGAATCTCAGAGGTATCTACATTCTAATTTTCAATATAGCATTACTCACAACAGCCATAATATGTAAACTGCCTAAGTGTCTATGGAAGAATGGATAAAGAAGATATGGTGTGTGTGTGTGTGTGTGTGTGTGTGTGTGTGTAAATATTCAGGCATAAGAAGAAAATCCTGCCATTTGGGACAACATAGACTTCAAGGGCACCATGCTAAGTGAAGTCAGAGAAAGACAAATACTGTAAGAGAGTACTTATATGTGGAATCTAAAAAGGCTGACGTCACAGAAACAGAGTTTAGAATAGTGGTCACCAGGAGCTTGGGGGTAGAGGAAGGAGGGAGATGATCAGCAAAGGGTAAAAACTTCCATTATAGTTAACAATACTGTACTGTACACAGGTAAGTTGCTAAGAGAGTGTATCTTAAATGTTCTCACCACACACACCTGCACACACACACACACACACACACACACAGGTAATTATGTGAGATGATGGAGGTATTCACTACTCTTTTAATTATTCTACAGTATATATATATATCAAATCAACACATTGTATACCTTAAGCTTACACAATGCTATATGTCAATTATATATTGCTAAAGCTGGAGAAATATAATTAGGGAAACACCAACAAATCTTTCACCAACTGGAAGTCAAAGGAATACAGGACTCAAAGCCATTAACAATGCCACACTTTAAACTAGCAGAAGCCAGTGGATTTAATAAATGTTAATTACTTGGTTCAACCCAGATAAATCAGGAGACAGTTTTTAGTTCCAACAGAAATTTCTGTGATAATAGACACATTCTGTATTTATTCTGTCCAAAATAGTATCCACTAGCCACATATATCTCTTGAGAATTGGAAATGGGGCTAGCATAACTAGAAAAAAAATTCTTAAATACTATTTAATAGCAATTAATTTAGGTTTCTATTTAAATAGCCACAGAGTCTAGGAGCAACTATATAGGACAGAGAAGTTCTAGAGTAACAGTGACCCAGCAAAACCCAAGAGAAGATGTTTGCAGATTAGTCAGATATTAATAAGAATATGGAAATACTCTCAAGTAGAATTTACCTGCATTTTATGAAGTAATCAAAATGGCCTTGTGCAAGGTGCTGAAATTAAAATTCCTCAGGTTTTGAGGCTGTATGGTATAGAAACAAACATCTGACAACTGTCATATGGAAATGGACAATCCCCTGGCTAGTCAAGGTAAGGAAAGAGTAGGGAGTAATGCACGTTGAATAAATCAGAGCTCATGGTGGGGCTGGAGTATCCCAAGGACTTGCAAACATTTGGAGAGTCAGGTTCCCCCACAGGCTGCCATCTTACAAACATGAGTACAGGGAAAGACTAATAGGAGGGAGAAGAGATTTCACTTGTACAGGAAGCTTGTTTACAGAAAAGCGCTGTATCAATCATGCGTCACTGGAAGTCCTGCTGTGGCTTTCAATGCCAAGCCATAAAATCTGTTCCCTGGAAATGGGAACCCCTCTTGGCTACTGAGTGCTTTCTCTCCTTTGGGTGAAAGAGGTCATGGAAAGAAACCGAGAAGGGCAAAGCAAGGAAAAATGCAGGGAATTGAAAGAAGACCAGAAACAGGGAAAAGAAACAGAGGTAAAGTAGTAGAAGGACATGAAGTGCTCTTAAGGAGATGCAATGCTCCCAGGGAGAAAATAACGAAGAATCAGAGGGGAGCAAGCGAGAGCATGCCCGAGCAGCTAGCAAGGACCTTTGGGAACATATGTACAAAATCACAAATTACACACATGCTCCCTAGGGATGAAAAATGCTAGACATAAAACTAAGTACCTATTATTAAATAGAAAGAAGGGAGAGAAAAAGGAGTCAGGAAAACGATACAGTAAGCCAAGGCCAACACGAAACAAAACAAAGCTAAAGCAACTTGACCTAGAATCTAACAGGAGTGAGTCACTCAGTTCAGAAAAAAATGAAAAGGCCAGACAAACGTACTAGCACAATCAGCTGAGACAAAACTGAATGCATTAGTACAGATATTGGTAGCTCAGAGGAATTTCTTATAATCAATTTGTCTCTAACACTGTAGTTTCAAATTAAAAAACAAAACAAAGCAAAACCTTAAGTACAAGCTATGCTTCTAAATGCATTCCCTTCACATAGCAATAGGTCAAAACAAACAGGCTTACCAGGGCTAGAAAACAGACAAATTCCATCTTGTAACACACCATGGAGTAAGGTGTTTATTGAAAGTACCAGCTTTAGCACCGTTGTTTTGCACTTTGAGGTTAGGGATTTCTGAATCAGTTCCTAAGGTATTACTACTACCCGTGCTTTCAACAATGTCAGCCCAGATATAACTAGGCCAAACCAAGTGACACCCTCATGTCTGTCTCAGGTACAGATAAAGAATTCTCTCCCTATCAAGATCTCTCTCTCCTGCTGTCTAAAAAGGATTCCCACAAAAATGCTGTCATTTCCTTTGCTTTATCACAATTACATTTTGGTCTAAGACTGGGTCAGAGCAGTGAATCTGAGGGGAGGCCAGAAATTAACCACCCCCCCCCCCCCGAGTATCTTTAGTTGCTGGTACATTACACAAGATTAATATCACAAAGGGAAGTTCCTAGTGTCCTTCGATGCCAACAGTTCTGACCATGGAAATGGATACTTACAACTGCTTTCATTTCCACTGCAGCCTTGGGTACCAGCCTTATACTCAACATGAAGGGCCCTCAATTACCTATTTCATAAACAATATAAGATGAAATTTCAGCTAAGGAAGAATTTAAGAGAAGTGAAGAAAGACACGGGACTAATTAGTGCCTGAGACACAAATGGAATTTCTAATTCCCACACCTGATTCTTCAGCGTATACCACCTGTAATAAAGCCCATCTTTTTTTTTCATTTAAGAATTGTTAAACTTACCCAATGGGTCCTCAAGGAAAACCATCACTAGTGTAAGGAAGCACAGATTTAACAAGTCAGATTTACTTCTTCAACCCTAAGTTTTAAATAACACTTTATTCACTATTTCAGGCTTCCCACCTCACTCCACCTCCCTCCCCCAAAATCTCTTCCTCAGGACTCTAGACCCACATGATGTACCCTGAAGAAAGTCTTTCACAGAGCAAACAAAGCAAGAAAATTTCAAGTACTAAATTATCTTCCTGGATATTTGCCATGGAAGGAACATATTAAAGGTTCTGAGAAGTTCTGCAGTAAAGAAAGAAGATTTTTCCCCTAGCCTTCTCCCAAATGGTTTGGGCTTGGAATTGCTTTTCCTTTGTTCTCTCTATAAAACCTTAGTTATCATCATCATATATCTAGACAGACTCCCATAAAATACACTTCAGGAAACACAGGCACACCTGTAAGCTAATCATACTATAAGACTCTTAATACACAGTAGGTATAACACAGAGTAGGCAAAAAGAAGAAAACAAAAGATTCTGCTCCTCAGAATTAGTTCTTCATGAGCAGGAAAACAAGAAAGAACTAGCATGTATTGTCATCTGCTGTGGGGTGACATTCCACGTGAAGTTTTACAAACTCAGTGAATCATCACAATCCTATGGTGGTTATCAACATTCTGTTTCATGCAGAAGAGGACACTGAAGAGCAGGAATGTCTTAGGTCCCTCCCAGGGTCACAAGACCAAGAAATGGCAGGGCAGGGACATTAAAGCCCTGTGCTGTATACCCTCAGCAACAAAGAAGTCATCTTTTCACACTACGCAGATCTCTGAGAAACTAACCCATTTTGAAATATTTGTCCTGTGTGACATCACAATATTGTTAATGGTTCCCCTCTCTTTCCAACTGTCTGCTTAGTATAATGAAATGAAACCATTAAAATGGAAATTCAACTTGTTCTGTGACTTTGTCTTTGTCAGAATATGCCAAAGTAAATCAATGTGAGATTTTTGGAGGGCATGCCATTTTTTTTTTAAGGAACAGAGTCTTTCTGCCAGGATAGAAGGCTCTACAGAAATTAAAATATATAGCTACAGGGGCACCTGGGTGGCTCAGTCTGTGAAGCGTCCGACTTCAGCTCAGGTCATGATCTCACCATTCGTGAGAGGCTTGTGTTGAGCTCTGTGCTGACAGCTCGGAGCCTGAAGCCTGCTTCGGATTCTGTGTCTCCCTCTCTCTCTGCCCCACCCCAACTCCTACTCTGCCTCTCTCAAAAATAAATAAACATTAAAAAATGTTTTTTAAATATACATATAGCTATAGAACCTCAGATATCAGGCTGTGATACAGGTTTCTTTGGGTTACAAGAAACATGCAACAGGTTGTTTTGTTTTGTTTTTTAAGTTTAAGAAACCCAGTGACAGGTAAACAGGCAAGCCTGTGTGCCAAACTACAACCAACGTCTCCAACACTAAAGAAACCCCAAGCTTCCTTTCATCTCTCCCTGACATCTTGGTCATTCTACCTTGGTTTCCTTGGTTTTCCTTGCTACGTGAGAGGAGAGAGCTATGAATAATTCTCCAGTAAATCTCTCTTTCTTGACGGCTGAGACCAAGTAGATTCAAGGTGAAATCTGAGCCACAATTCTAAATGTTCTGAGGAACAGGCCTTGACCTTTGGTGCAGCTGTCCATGATGGGTGCTCTAGCACATACACATGGCCAGTGGAAATCTCCTAACAGTTAACCACACAGATTGGGGAAGAGCCATGTCCAGACATCATGATAGGTGATGCCATCCAGGTGACAAAAAGAATCTACGAGGACTTGAACAAAAGCACACAAGCCCTTCAATTAAAAAAAAAAAAAATCACAATATCCAAGTGGTGTCTTCTGTTTAGTTTTTTGTTTTTTTTTTTAAGTGAGAGATAGAGGCCATGGAGGGGTCCGGGGAGGGGGTGAGGGAGAGAGAAAATCCTAAACAGTCTCCATGCTCAGCACAGAGCTGGAAATGGGGTTTGATCCCAGGACCCTGGGATCATGACCTGAGCAGAAACCAAGAGTTGGATGCTCAACCGACTGAGCCACTCAGGCGCCCCTCCAAGTGGTTTTTAACTAGAAAGATCAAAGTCGAGGGTGAACAGTGAGTCAAGTTTTAAATGAAAAGTAGAGGAATCTACCATGCTGTTATAATAAAAAGACCCCAACTCGTGCTTATACTGAAGACATCAAAAGGATAGAGGGGAAAAAACCTTTCATACCTGCCAGAAAATCATGAAAACATGACAGGGTGGTTTGGGTTTGCCAGAATTAAGGGGCCGCCTGCGGTTCCACATGTTGCCCCATCCCAATCCCAGTCCTTGAAAGAAACAAAAAGGAAGCTGAAGGAATTTTCACTGAGACAAAACGAATCAAAAATGGAATCTGCCAATGAATTTTTCTGTTTTGCAAGAAACATCCTGAAGTACTGTTGCTAACAGCTTCTTTATGATTTTTTAACTCCTTTTTTCTTTTTTGTCTTAGGCGTTCAGGATGATGTTTTATTTTTTTAATCCTAATTTTAATTAGAAAAACAGGGCATATGTTGTAAAAATGAAGAGAGGTCATTTCTGACTTGGTGTTGATTCTCCTCCAGAAAAAGTAATGAGCGTTCTTTTCAGAACCTAAATAAAAGACCAAATATAAATTCTAGAATTCAAATCTGTAGCCAGGTGGACCAAGCACAATTTTCATAATTTCTCTTTAAATGACTAGATTATAAAATTAAATAGAGAGAACTAAGTATCCTGATATGACCTCATATTGCATGTATAACATTAAAATAGTCTATATATTTTAATCAAACTAACCATGCTGTGTTTGGTAATCTTGAAATTTAATTTCCTATTTTAGTTTGTTTTTTAATTTTTTTTAAAGTTTATTTTGAGAGAGAGACAGACAGATAGATAGACAGACAGAAAGCAGGGGAGAGGCAGAAAGAGGGAAAGAGAGAGAATCCCAAGCAGGCTCCACATGACTGGCACAAAGCGTGATGTGGGGCTCAAACTCAGAAGCCAAGAGATCATGACCTGAGTTGAAACCAGGAGTCGGACACTTAATTGACTGAGCCACCCAGGTGCCCCTAATTTCCTATTTTAAAATATGATTCAGGAAGAAAAGTTACAGTTCTTTGATACTGCCATGAATTAAACTGTTACACTGATGGGGGCTTCTAACCAAACACCTATGTGAAATCACAAAGAAGTCTGAATGTTATAAAGAATTTCTACAATGATTCTACAGACTACAGATTGTCATATTCATTTGAAAGATGGGGCCACCTAGATTCAGAAAGGTAGGGTATCTTCTCAAGAACATACAGATAAAGGTTTAGGGATCCCAACCCCATTATAAAGTCAGGACCATCCCTGTTACCAGTAGCATTTAGAAAAAAGAGGAGCAGAGTTTAGGTTATCGGTAAAGACATCTTCATAAGTACAAAACCCCCTTGTAATAATGAAAAGTAAAACTTGGTACTGTTGTGATTTGGTCTCATATTGTCAAGTTGAAACAGTTCAAAGCTCTTCAGCATTTACTGACTTTAATTTCTATTCCCATAGCTCTTTATAGCCTACATGAATGATCACATTATCTTATTATGACACTATTATGCCCTTCGTTTTTAATAGGTATTTATTAATTTATTCTATATCTCACTTCAAATGAAACTTGAGGTGTTTTCTATCTTTGACACACAGCCCTCCAATGATCCCTAATTGCTGTTACTGCCCTCATACAACTAGGTCTTAGCAACCCTACAGGTTCATGCAGCAACCCTTTCATATCTGCTTCTCTATAAACAAAAAATCAGGAATATGGAAGGGCCCAGATGGATGGTAGCACAAAATTCCCATAAAAGAGACACGTGTCGTTGGGTTGGGTTCCTCCAGATTCTCTAGGCAACATCAACTGTTCATGCACCCAAAGACAATCCATGGTGCATCAGCTCTGTCAGAGCAGGGCCTAGCGCCTTTAAATAGCGTAAAGCATGTCAGCAGATTGTTTCTGTTCATATTTAGCTGCATCTAGTCACAGTAGGAAAAATCTTGGTTGGTTTTCTTTTTTAAAACTTGGTCCAAAGAGGGGTGCCTGGGTGGCTTAGTCAGTTAAGCATCTGACTTTGGCTCAGGTCATGATCTCATGGCTCATGAGTTCGAGCCCGACACATCTGCTGTCAGTGCAGAACCCACTTCAGACTCTCTGTCCCCCTCTCTCTGCCCCTCCCTGTGCATTCTCTCTCTTTCAAAAATAAATAAACATTAAAAAAAAAAAGAACTTGTTCAAAGAGTATTAGGTCCTTCCTTTTGTTCTCTATGAAAGTGGACATGGGATGGGGGATAACAAGCAGAAAATTAAAATCAAAGAAAATGTGAACAGGGTTTCTCTCCTTTTTTTTTTTATTTTTTTTATTTTTTATTTTTTATTTTTTTATTTTTTTTTATTTTTTAATATATGAAATTTACTGTCAAATTGGTTTCCATACAACACCCAGTGCTCATCCCAAAAGGTGCCCTCCTCAATACCCATCACCCACCCTGCCCTCCCTCCCACCCTGCCCTCCCTCCCACCCCCCATCAACCCTCAGTTTGTTCTCAGTTTTTAACAGTCTCTTATGCTTTGGCTCTCTCCCACTCTAACCTCTTTTTTTTTTTTTTTTTTTTTTCCTTCCCCTCCCCCATGGGTTTCTGTTATGTTTCTCAGGATCCACATAAGAGTGAAACCATATGGTATCTGTCTTTCTCTGTATGGCTTATTTCACTTAGCATGACACTCTCCAGTTCTATCCATGTTGCTACAAAAGGCCATATTTCATTTTTTCTCATTGCCACGTAGTATTCCATTGTGTATATAAACCACAATTTCTTTATCCATTCATCAGTTGATGGACATTTAGGCTCTTTCCATAATTTGGCTATTGTTGAGAGTGCCGCTATAAACATTGGGGTACAGGTGCCCCTATGCATCAGTACTCCTGTATCCCTTGGATAAATTCCTAGCAGTGCTATTGCTGGGTCATAAGGTAGGTCTATTTTTAATTTTCTGAGGAACCTCCACACTGCTTTCCAGAGCGGCTGCACCAATTTGCATTCCCACCAACAGTGCAAGAGGGTTCCTGTTTCTCCACATCCTCTCCAGCATCTATAGTCTCCTGATTTCTTCATTTTGGCCACTCTGACTGGCGTGAGGTGGTATCTGAGTGTGGTTTTGATTTGTATTTCCCTGATAAGGAGCGACGTTGAACATCTTTTCATGTGCCTGTTGGCCATCCGGATGTCTTCTTTAGAGAAGTGTCTATTCATGTTTTCTGCCCATTTCTTCACTGGGTTATTTGTTTTTCGGGTGTGGAGTTTGATGAGCTCTTTATAGATTTTGGATACTAGCCCTTTGTCTGATGTGTCATTTGCAAATATCTTTTCCCATTCCGTTGGTTGCCTTTTAGTTTTGTTGGTTGTTTCCTTTGCTGTGCAGAAGCTTTTTATCTTCATAAGGTCCCAGTAATTCACTTTTGCTTTTAATTCCCTTGCCTTTGGGGATGTGCCGAGTAAGAGATTGCTACGGCTGAGGTCAGAGAGGTCTTTTCCTGCTTTCTCCTCTAAGGTTTTGATGGTTTCCTGTCTCACATTCAGGTCCTTTATCCATTTTGAGTTTATTTTTGTGAATGGTGTGAGAAAGTGGTCTAGTTTCAACCTTCTGCATGTTGCTGTCCAGTTCTCCCAGCACCATTTGTTAAAGAGACTGTCTTTTTTCCATTGGATGTTCTTTCCTGCTTTGTCAAAGATGAGTTGGCCATACGTTTGTGGGTCTAGTTCTGGGGTTTCTATTCTATTCCATTGGTCTATGTGTCTGTTTTTATGCCAATACCATGCTGTCTTGATGATGACAGCTTTGTAGTAGAGGCTAAAGTCTGGGATTGTGATGCCTCCTGCTTTGGTCTTCTTCTTCAAAATTACTTTGGCTATTCGGGGCCTTTTGTGGTTCCATATGAATTTTAGGATTGCTTGTTCTAGTTTCGAGAAGAATGCTGGTGCAATTTTCATTGGGATTGCATTGAATGTGTAGATAGCTTTGGGTAGTATTGACATTTTGACAATATTTATTCTTCCAATCCATGAGCAGGGAATGTCTTTCCATTTCTTTATATCTTCTTCAATTACCTGCATAAGCTTTCTATAGTTTTCAGCATACAGATCTTTTACATCTTTGGTTAGATTTATTCCTAGGTATTTTATGCTTCTTGGTGCAATTGTGAATGGGATCAGTTTCTTCATTTGTCTTTCTGTTGCTTCATTGTTAGTGTATAAGAATGCAACTGATTTCTGCACATTGATTTTGTATCCTGCAACTTTGCTGACTTCATGTATCAGTTCTAGCAGACTTTTGGTGGAGTCTATCGGATTTTCCATGTATAATATCATGTCATCTGCAAAAAGCGAAAGCTTGACTTCATCTTTGCCAATTTTGATGCCTTTGATTTCCTTTTGTTGTCTGATTGCTGATGCTAGAACTTCCAGCACTATATTAAACAGCAGCGGTGACAGTGGGCATCCCTGTCGTGTTCCTGATCTCAGGGAAAAAGCTCTCAGTTTTTCCCCGTTGAGGATGATGTTAGCTGTGGGCTTTTCATAAATGGCCTTTATGATCTTTAAGTATGTTCCTTCTATCCCGACTTTCTCAAGGGTTTTTATTAAGAAAGGGTGCTGGATTTTGTCAAAGGCCTTTTCTGCATCGATTGACAGGATCATGTGGTTCTTCTCTTTTTTTTTGTTAATGTGATGTATCACGTTGATCGATTTGCGAATGTTGAACCAGCCCTGCATCCCAGGAATGAATCCCACTTGATCATGGTGAATAATTCTTTTTATATGCTGTTGAATTCGATTTGCTAGTATCTTATTAAGAATTTTTGCATCCATATTCATCAGGGATATTGGCCTGTAGTTCTCTTTTTTTACTGGGTCTCTGTCTGGTTTAGGAATCAAAGTAATACTGGCTTCATAGAATGAGTCTGGAAGTTTTCCTTCCCTTTCTATTTCTTGGAATAGCTTGAGAAGGATAGGTATTATCTCTGCTTGTCTGGTAGAACTCCCCTGGGAAGCCATCTGGTCCTGGACTCTTATTTGTTGGGAGATTTTTGATAACCGATTCAATTTCTTCGCTGGTTATGGGTCTGTTCAAGCTTTCTATTTCCTCCTGATTGAGTTTTGGAAGAGTGTGGGTGTTTAGAAATTTGTCCATTTCTTCCAGGTTGTCCAATTTGCTGGCATATAATTTTTCATAGTATTCCCTGATAATTGTTTGTATCTCTGAGGGATTGGTTGTAATCATTCCATATTCATTCATGATTTTATCTATTTGGGTCATCTCCCTTTTCTTTTTGAGAAGCCTGGCTAGAGGTTTGTCAATTTTGTTTATTTTTTCAAAAAACCAACTCTTGGTTTCGTTGATCTGCTCTACAGTTTTTTTAGATTCTATATTGTTTATTTCTGCTCTGATCTTTATTATTTCTCTTCTTCTGCTGGGTTTAGGCTGCCTTTGCTGTTCTGCTTCTATTTCCTTTAGGTGTGCTGTTAGATTTTGTATTTGGGATTTTTCTTGTTTCTTGAGATAGGCCTGGATTGCAATGTATTTTCCTCTCAGGACTGCCTTCGCTGCATCCCAAAGCGTTTGGATTGTTGTATTTTCATTTTCGTTTGTTTCCATATATGTTTTAATTTCTTCTCGAATTGCCTGGTTGACCCACTCATTCGTTAGTAGGGTGTTCTTTAACCTCCATGCTTTTGGAGGTTTTCCAGACTTTTTCCTGTGGTTGATTTCAAGCTTCATAGCATTGTGGTCTGAAAGTATGCATGGTATAATTTCAATTCTTGTAAACTTATGAAGGGCTGTTTTGTGACCCAGTATATGATCTATCTTGGAGAATGTTCCATGTGCACTCGAGAAGAAAGTATATTCTGTTGCTTTGGGATGCAGAGTTCTAAATATATCTGTCAAGTCCATCTGATCCAATGTATCATTCAGGGCCCTTGTTTCTTTATTGACCGTGTGTCTAGATGATCTATCCATTTCTGTAAGTGGGGTGTTAAAGTCCCCTGCAATGACCACATTCTTATCAATAAGGTTGCTTATGTTTATGAGTAATTGTTTTATATATCTGGGGGCTCGGGTATTTGGCGCATAGACATTTATAATAGTTAGCTCTTCCTGGTGGATAGACCCTGTGATTATTATATAGTGCCCTTCTTCATCTCTTGTTACAGCCTTTAATTTAAAGTCTAGTTTGTCTGATATAAGTATGGCTACTCCAGCTTTCTTTTGGCTTCCAGGAGCATGATAGATAGTTCTCCATCCCCTCACTCTCAATCTAAAGGTGTCCTCAGATCTAAAATGAGTCTCTTGTAGACAGCAAATAGATGGGTCTTGTTTTTTTATCCATTCTGATACCCTATGTCTTTTAGTTGGCGCATTTAATCCATTTACATTCAGTGTTATTATAGAAAGATATGGGTTTAGAGTCATTGTGATGTCTGTATGTTTTATGCTTGTAGTGATGTCTCTGGTACTTTGTCTCACAGGATCCCCCTTAGGATCTCTTGTAGGGCTGGTTTCGTGGTGACAAATTCCTTCAGTTTTTGTTTGTTTGGGAAGACCTTTATCTCTCCTTCTATTCTAAATGACAGACTTGCTGGATAAAGGATTCTCGGCTGCATATTTTTTCTGTTTAGCACACTGTAGATATCGTGCCAAGCCTTTCTGGCCTGCCAAGTTTCAAAGGAGAGATCAGTCACGAGTCTTATAGGTCTCCCTTTATATGTGAGGGCACGTTTATCCCTTGCTGCTTTCAGAATTTTCTCTTTATCCTTGTATTTTGCCAGTTTCACTATGATATGTCGTGCAGAAGATCGATTCAAGTTACGTCTGAAGGGAGTTCTCTGTGCCTCTTGGATTTCAATGCCTTTTTCCTTCCCCAGTTCAGGGAAGTTCTCAGCTATAATTTGTTCAAGTACCCCTTCAGCACCCTTCCCTCTCTCTTCCTCCTCTGGGATACCAATTATGCGTATATTATTTTTTTTTTAGTGTATCACTTAGTTCTCTAATTTTCCCCTCATACTCCTGGATTTTTTTATCTTTCAGTTTCCTCTTTCTCCATAACTTTATCTTCTAGTTCACCTATTCTCTCCTCTGCCTCTTCAAGCCGAGCCATCGTGGATTCCATTTTGTTTTGCAATTCGTTTAAAGCGTTTTTCAACTCCTCGTGACTGTTCCTTAGTCCCTCGATCTTTGTGGCAAGAGATTCTCTGCTGTCCTGTATACTGTTTTCAAGCCCAGCGATTAATTTTATGACTATTATTCTAAATTCACTTTCTGTTATATTATTTAAATCCTTTTTGATCAGTTCATTAGCTGTTGTTATTTCCTGGAGATTCTTCTGAGGGGAATTCTTCCGTTTGGTCATTTTGGAGAGTCCCTGGCGTGGTGAGGACCTGCAGTGCACTTCCCCTGTGCTGTGGTGTATAACTGGAGTTAGTGGGCGGGGCCGCAGTCCGACCCGATGTCTGCCCCCAGCCCACTGCTGGGGCCACAGTCAGACTGGTGTGTGCCTTCTCTTCCCCTCTCCTAGGGGCGGGATTCACTGTGGGGTGGCGTGTCCCGTCTGGGCTACTTGCACACTGCCAGGCTTGTGTTGCTGGGGATCTGGCGTATTAGCTGGGGTGGGTAGGCAAGGTGCACGGGGGCTGGAGGGGCAGGCTTAGCTCGCTTCTCCTTAGGTGATCCACTTCAGGAGGAGCCCTGTGGCAGCGGGAGGGAGTCAGATCCGCTGCCGGAGGTTTGGCTCCGCAGAAGCACAGAGTTGGGTGTTTGCGCAGAGCGAGCAAGTTCCCTGGCAGGAACTGGTTCCCTTTGGGATTTGGGCTGGGGGATGGGCGGGGGAGATGGCGCTGGTGAGCGCCTTTGTTCCCCGCCAAGCTGAGCTCTGCCGTCTGGGGGCTCAGCAGCTCTCCCTCCCTTTGTCCTCCAGCCTTCCCGCTTTCCAAGCAGAGCTGTTAACTTATGACCTCCCAGACGCTAAGTCGCGCTTGCTGTCGGAACACAGTCTGTCCGGCCCCTCCGCTTTTTGCCAGCCAGACTCGGGGGCTCTGCTTGGCCGGCGAGCCGCCCCTCCGCCCCGGCTCCCTCCCGCCAGTCCGTGGAGCGCGCACCGCCTCGCCGCCCTTCCTACCCTCTTCCGTGGGCCTCTAGTCTGCGCTTGACTCCGGAGACTCCCTTCTGCTAATCCTCTGGCGGTTTTCTGGGTTCTTTAGGCAGGTGTAGGTGGAATCTAAGTGATGGGCAGGACGCGCTGTGAGCCCCGCGTCCTCCTACGCCGCCATCTTCCGGAACCTCCTCCAGGGTTTCTCTCCTTTAAAAGAGATCCTAGCAACAATTTAAGGAAACTTTAAAGGAAAAACTGATGTAGTCCTCTATCTCTCTCAGCCTCTCATATGAAGTATCACTTTCAACAGAATGAGGTGAAATGGAAAATATCAAGAAAAACTGGAGTGGGAGTACTATTTTGTTTGGGGTCAACAACACCACTAACAAGTTAGACTGAAGCAGGCTCCCCAATCCTACCAGGCAGACCTAGGTGGTCCTCAGACTGGACCAGAGAGTCCACAGACCCCCAAGCGACTTACCAACGACTCTCTTACCAACAACTGGTCAAAGGTTCAAGTGCCTCATGTCACATTTATTCTTTTCAAAACCTTAAAGTGCCTGAGGTGCAAACATAACTGATAAAAGGATGTCAACACTCCTTTCCCTCCTAAGCGCCCCTTCGTATTCAAGCCCAACTTTGTTCAATCACTTTTACTCAGGAAAAAACTTTCCTTCTCAGCCCCAAAGATTTTGTTTTATTTTTGTTTGTTTTCAATAAACTTTTTTTTTGTAGAATAAACTTAAATCTACCAAAAACCCTACAAAAACAATAGAGTTTCCATATATCCCACATATAGTTTCTATTATTATTAACATCATCCATTTGTATGGTAGATTTATCACAATTATTAAACCACCACTGATACATTATTAACTGAAATCCATTCTTTATTCAGATTTCCTCAGTTGTTTTTTTTTTTTTTTTTTTTTAACTTGATGTTCCTTTTCTGTTCCAGGATCCAGTGTAAGATACCATAGTTAACAATGACTCATCATGTCTCCCAAGGCTCCTATTGGCTATGATGGTTTATCAGACTTCCTTCCCTTGTTCTAGAGGCCTTGATAATTTTGAAGACTACTGGTCAGGTAGACTGTACAAAGTCCACCAATTGAGACTTGTCTGATAACTTTCTCATAATTAGATTGGGATTACAGTATTTGGGGAGGAACACCACAGAGGTGAGGCACTGTTCTTCTCACATCCTATCAAGGGTGCATATCATCAAGATGACCTACCACTACTGGTGTTAATGTTGATCATCTCACAGAGGAAGTCTTTTAAAGGTTTCTGGACTCTGAAGTTACTGCTTTACCCCCTTTCCACACTGTTCTCTTTAACAAACGCACTATGTGCAGCACACTCTGAAGGGGTGTGGAGTTATGTTCCACTTCCTTGAGGGCAGAATATCTTCATTAATTATCTGGAATTCTCCTGCACATATTGTCCTTGTCTCCAATGTATTCATTTATTCAATCATTTATTTATATCCATACTACTGAAAGAATATTGTTTTATGCTTTGGGTTATAATCTGATACTATTTTATTTTTTTTCTCAGAGTGATCCCTCTGCTACTGGGAGCTCTTTCAGTCAGTTCCTGTGTCCCTTTGACAAATCCCCATTATCATGAATGTATTGTGTTTTGTTTGTTGAGTACTTTCCTACTTGTTGGCCCCACAAGCTGTTTCACATTAGGTTATGTATTTCTTGCCACCATCCTAGAATAAGCCATTTTTTTCAGGAGCTCTAGTTCCTTTCCTTGGAAAACGGTATTAGAAATCAGGCCATTGCTTCTACACCCCCTTAGCTGACAGAGTAAGGGAAAAATGGACCTGTTGTAACCGATGTATACATACATTTCGTAAAAAACTTCTGTATGTAATCATCAGTATCTATATTAAGCTAAATAGAGTTGGATATTTTCAATTCTAATTAATTATCACAGGGATCATTCCAGCCTTCTTCCTTGCTTATTTGTGACCTCCTACTCCAACAGTGAGAACCTGGCTCCCATCAACCACCACCCACTTACTTAATTGCTCAATTACAATATATATTGATAAAGTTTTCAGAATTGTTAACCTGTAACCCTGTGAAAAACAATTTTATCAACCGGAGTATAGTACTCATGTGCAGTTAATTTTGCCTTTACTCTTACAGACTCCATTCATTTCCAATATTAGTAAATATATTTCCTCTCATCTCCCTTTAGTAAGATTGTTTCATGCATTTATAATATATAAATTCTTTTGTGACATTCTGCATTCCATCCTAGTATCCCTCAGACCTCCTAGAGGATTTCTTTTTTTCAATTTAGATAGAGTAAGATTCACTCTTTGAGATGTAGAGTACTATGAGTTTTCATATAACCACCATTATTGCATCGTACAGAATAGCTGACATCCCTAAAAACAAACAAACAAACAAACAAAATCCCTTTGTTTCACCTACCGTATCTCACCCTCAAACCTCTGGTTACCATGGATCTCTTTACCATCTCCACAGTTTTGTCTGTACCAGAATTTCTTATAAATGGATACATATACTATGTAGCCTTTTCAGCCTGGCTTCATTCCTTAGCATTTAACGCATTTAACATAGATCCATGCTTTTTTTTTACATATATAGTTAGCTCATTTCTTTGATTGCTGATAAGTGTTCCATTGTACAGATGCACCACAATTTCTTTACTCATTCACCTGCTGAAGGGCATCTTGTTTGATTTCAGTTTGGGGCAATTATGAATACAACTGTTGTAAACACTACTGTACAGGTTTGTGGAGACAGAGAAATTTTCAGATCAGTTGGGTAAGTGCATAGAAGCACAATTGCTGAATTAGATGGTAAAAACTCTCTTTAGGTTTGTAATAAAGTGCAAAACTATCCTCCAAAGTGGCTGTAACATTCTATATTTTCATAAGCAATGAGTGAGAGATCTTGTGGCTTCACATCCTCTGTGGTAATGGTATTGTTAGTTTTTCAGGTTTTAGTTATTCTAATAGGTTTGTGGTGGTATCTCATCCTTGTTTTAATTTGTAATTCTATTGACATATGATATTGAGTATCTTTCCATGGGCACGTTTTCTATCTGTGTATCTTTAGTGAGGTATCTGCTCTGATCTTCTACTCACTTTTTAATTAACTTGTTTTTCTTACTGTTGAGTTGGAAGGATTTGTTCTGTATTCTTTTTTTTTTTTTAAAGTTTTTAAGTTTATTTATTATTTGAGAAAGAGTGCACAAGTGGGAGAAGGGAAGAGATATTGGGAGAAAGAGAATCCTAAGCAGGCTCCACACTGCCAGTGCAGAGCCCAACACAGGGCTTGAACCAATGAGATCATGACCTGAGCCAAAGTCAGATGTTTTACCAACTGATTCACCCAGCCACCCTGAAAAGAAGACTATTACATCATCCTGCTGCTGGCTCCCTCAGAAGACTTCACAGGTTTCCTATGAATCACTGCAAACTGAAACACTGAATGCAGAACATGACCCCACCTCCCTTCTAATCAGTCTTCCATCTAGAGAGTGTGTGTGAGTGGTTACAAAAATGGCAGGCATCCTGCTGAGTCACCAGCCCTGCCTATTACACTCACCCTGCTCCTGCACAAAGCCAGAAAGACCAACAAACAAGCAGGAAATAAATTTCAATCAACAGATTTATTGTCCTATTTCAATACAAATCACAGTCTATTAAGAATAATGCACTCTAGTCCAGGTTCTGACAGTCAAAAATGCTGATTTAAGAAGAGATTTGTGTTCCTAATTTAATTCATTCATTTGCATGTCTCTATTCTAAGTATGATATAATTCAGATTCACTGATCATAGCGGGTAATCACTCCTTTTCGTGGTTCAAACTGAGCTTTTTACATCACAATTCTACTTGTTTACTTAGGGATGTTTATATATTATGGCTCTTGGATGATTGATAATTAGATGATAATAAAAAGAGAGGTTATTCAAGGGACCTGTGAAATGTCCCATATACTTTCAAAACAATGTATCAGTATCACAGGGACCATGGCAGGATTCTCCGCAACTGACAGGACCACACCATTCGCACCTTTCGTCAGCACCATTTTCTGACTTCAACACAGTACAGCCCACCAAATGTGAGCTAGAACAGGCACCGATGAAGCTAAGGGGTCTTTTTAAAAAACCATTATTACCATAAAGGCAAACAAGACTCAGTTCCTTCAAATTTAGACATTTCCACCTTGTCTCCTACCTCTCTCTCCTTGTATCTCACTCTTTTACTTGCTAAAAAATGAACACATTTTACTGTAGATGCTGACAGGCTTCTATCACATATTACACTGGGAGGGGGTATTTTTTAATTGAATGATGGTACTTTGTAAAGTTAGATATGACAAGGAGTTTAAATTGGATTCAAAGTGTGTGAATTTTCTTCAGAATGATTCCTTTTATTATGCACCTCCCGTCAAACATAAAACTCTAATGAGCAGTGAAAATTTTGGACATACACACGGGTTTTGCAAAGTTTCACATGGTGAGTTTAGGGATGCCTTCATTATTCTTCAAGTTTTGACAGAAATCAATTTTTTATAAAGGAATCAATTCAGCAACTTCAAAATGTTTCTAAATTGCATCCCAATATATACCATACTAACATGAAAAACGCTGCGTATAATTCTGTTAAAGATAAACACACATTTTTCATCCTAAGTTAAATCTTGAAGAGAAATGCAAACTTCTCAGAAAAAGAAGTAATAATAAACCACTCTTAAGAATAAACCATTCTTAAGGATGCACAATTTCATGGGGCGCTTGGGTGGCTCAGTCGATTGGGGGGCCGACTTCAGCTCAGGTCATGATCTCACAGCTTGTGAGTTCAAGCCCTGCTTCCAGCTCTGTGCTGACAGCTCAGAGCCTAGAGCCTGCTTCGGATTCTGTGTGTGTCTCTCTCTGCCCCTTCCCTGCTCACACTCTGCTTCTCTCTGTCTCTCAAAAATAAATAAGCATTCAAAAAATTAAGAAAAAAGAATGCACAATTTCAAAACGAGACCTTTCCAGGCTACCTCTCACAAAGCAATTTCTTTTAGGCTTCAGGGCACCCCAGTAGATGTTAAAAATAGAATACATTCCTATTCGTTCAAAAGAAGGACACTAATGTGAGCTGTGTAGCTTTCTGTGTTTCGGTAAAAATCAGAAATGATCTGCGCGTGGTGAATGAAGGTGATTCACTTACAGAAGACCAGCATATCTCTCCCAGCCTAGCTTTTGAAAGCCACTCTGAAACAGCCCCTTCCCACAAAATTGCAGAGGAATTGCCTCTCAATTACAGCTTTCTGTCTGTTAAAAAGTAGAGTTGGTGATCACTTCTGACCTTTTCCCTCTGACAAGTCAAAGAAATAAAAGAGGGGAAAAAAAATCTGACAGGTGTGCTATTTGGAAGCTGAGGATGGGGGAAAGAAGAGGAAAAGAGAAAGAAAAGCTTGCGTTACCTAACTAAATCTCCAGGGGTTTTGGTTGGTTTGTGTTTTTTTTAAGGGGTTTCCTTTTTATTATTCAATCTTATTTTTATAATTCCTTTTCTGTGAATAAATTGCATGTTACAATATAATTTTGCTTAAAGTATCTCGCTCCCTATTTTAATTTAAGTATTATTTATTAAAGCCTTCCCACTATCAATCATTCAGGTTTCATACTTTGGGGCAATTTTGTGGAATATTACAATTCTGCTCTTGCCTCTTCCTTTCCTTCTTGTAAGGAGGTTACAAATAATGACCCAAGAATGACCTTCCTAGATCCCTGCCATGTAATGGGCTGGTGCAAGACAGGGCCTGTAAACCCCAGCCTTTCCAATTTTACCTGTTTGTGCGGTCACTACAGAATGGACTAGGTTTTAGTTGAGACTGGGTTTAATTGAATAGGACTGTTTTAAAAATGACATGAATAGTTTTCCAGTTTTCGGACATTTACCTACAATTTTCCATTTCAAAAGAATAACTACTGTGTTAAGGACTGAAAACACTGCTCCGATGAAAATTAAGCCTGGAACATTCCATATTCTTGGCAGTTGGTGGGTTAAATTCTTGATAATCCGACATTTGTTCAGTAAAACTGCTCATTGGAGGTAGAAGCCATGCGTGATCAAACTGCCACCTCTCCAAACTTCAAAGAGAAAAAAGGGCCAAAGGGTATATGCTCTTCTCTGAGGTCAGTTAATGGTGGCTCCCACTGGGCTTTCAAACATTTAAGTCAGCTGCTTTTCAGTGGGGAACACACCATTTTGAGAAGAATTAATGAATCTCAAACATTATGCAGAAGCCAGCCAGCCAAAATGCCACAATCCAAACAAAGCTGCAAACAGCACTTGGAAATTCAGATCCTGATTGACTGATGACATCACAGAACGAAAATAATGTCCCATATTCTCTTCTTGCTCTTCTATTTTTGTTGCCTTTACAACAGTCTGAGCTGCTTTTCTGAGACGGGAGCGATAGTTGCTCAGAAGTGACACATTAAAGTGGCTAATGGCCAGAAAGTGGGATTAAGTTAGAAAGAAAGGAAAAAAAAAAAACCCAAAAAACCAAAAACCAAAAAACAAAACAAAACAAAACAACCCTGAAAGAACACAAGTGGAAAGTGGTCAGAGATGATACACACATAACTCTAAAAGCAGGCATCAGTTACAGTAGTAGTTTCTCTACTAGAAATGGAAAGGGAAGTATTTCAAATCTACTGACCTGAAATGAATGTGCTATATGAACATAAGGACAATTTGTATGGCTCATGTCCAAAAACATAAAGCTATAAATGTTAAACTCACTTAGAAAAGGTGTATACGATAAAGATGGCATTTCAAATCTGTATGGGGAAACGGATTAATCAAGAAAGGGGTATTTGGGACCATGACGCCATTGGACAGAATAAATTTGATCAGTATCTCACAACTTATTCCAAATAAACAGAAGGTATATCCAAGACTTAAACATTACAAATGTTTTATTTGAAACCTAAAACATGAAAATGATAAAAGTACTAAAAAATAATTTTTTTCAAAATGTTTTTAATGTTTATTTGTGTGTGTGAGAGAGAGAGAGAGAGAGAGAGTGAGTGAGCAGGGGAGGGGCAGAGACAGAGGAAGTCACAGAATTCGAAGCAGGCTCTAGGCTCTGAGCTGTCAGCACAGAGGCCAATGTGGGACACGAACTCACGAACTGTGAGATCATGACCTGAGCTGAAGTCAGATGCTTAACTGACTGAGCCACCCAGGCGCCCCTAGAAAAATAATTTTTAAACATTCTACAGTGAAGAAGACCTAAAAGACCATCAAATCTAATTAACATAAAAAAACCAAAAGTTCAATATAACTTAAAACAAATAAATAGAAAATGAGCCAACCAGAAAACCTACTATGAGTAAATGTAAAGGACAAACAGGCAAAGGCCTGAAGGACATATGTTCAGTAAACAGAGTCCCACAGAAAATCCCAAAGCAAGCAGACAAATGGAGAGGTGAGGTTGGGACTCTGCAGAGAGGCCAGAGCTACAGGCGAGAGGATGGGGCAGACGCTCTTCAGGAAGGCAGGGACCATGGCCGCCTACCTCCCAGATGTGTGTGGAGTCTGTGTTCTGTGATTCCACCTCTGTTCTGTGGGTGGAGAAGTGACCAGGCTGGATACCTCCCATGCATAATCAACACAGGCTAGGTTGGACCATGTCCTCTACCGGACATCTAGAAGCAGAAAAGAGGGGGATATGGTGCTATGAGCACTGAGTAAGCCTCTCTCTGTGTTCTCTCCTCCAAGCAGGAAAAGGCTGAGACATCCTGTCTACACATGGAGATAAAGAGAAACAAGAAATCATGAGGGAGGGAAGGTGAGAGACAGAAAGACAGCCAGACAGACAAGACAACCAACACTTGAGAACAAGCCTGTTTGGCATTAGTGCCCTCACCAGATTCTCATCCTTGCTACTCAAAGTGTGGTGCCCAAACCAATAGTACTGATGTCACCTGGGAGCTGGTCAGAAATATAGTCTCTCAGGGCCTCTCAGGAACAGTGAATCACCATAGGCATCTCCACAGGTATCCCAGGAATTTTATGTAAGGTCAAGCTGGAGATGACCTTGTCTTTGAGCGTCTGAGATCCATTCATCCCTAATAAAGTGACCAGGCCTCTGACCGTATTGCTGATTTTGCCCACTAAGAGCTGTGCCCTCCTAATATTCATATACCTTCCTGCTTCTTGACCCTTTTAATTCGAGAGAAACCTGCCTTCCACTTGCGTGAGTGGTATTGCCCTGCCTCTATATTCTGTGTCTTCCTCTTATTCTTTCTTATACAAATGAACATATGAACAACAAAACAACAGCAGTTTTCAATTTAATGGCCAGCTCTGATCAATTTAGAGGATGTTTCTGTTGAGAGGATACGAGGGCCAAGTATGTCAGCTAAGTGAATGAGCTTTCCAAGTTCAATCAGCCACAGGTCGTGGTGCCCTGGGGCACACATTTGCCATCTTTATTCTGCATGCTACTTACCTACTCAGGACCTCAATTTGGGCATATTTATTTCTATCTCCATGCTCTTCCTCTAAGTCCTTTCGCCCTACCCTTGCACATGATTCCACCACCATTCATGAAAGTAAAACATATAGAAACTATAAGAGGTCTGCTCATGCCTTGTCTTGAGTTCTCCTAAACACCATCAATGAGGAACTTTTTCAAATAACTGAATGACTGGTCCATCATTTCCAAGGCCAGTGAAAGAATAGTACATATGTGTTTTAAAATTATTCATTCTAACGACACTGGAGTAGGATAACCTCAAACTAAGCAAATGACATTTTGCTTAAAAGAATTGTAGGGGCACCTCAGTGGCTCAGTTGGTTGAGCATCAGACTCTTGACTTCAGTTGAAGTCACGACCTCACAGTTCGTGGGATCAAGCCCTGTGTCAGGCTGTGCGCTGACAGCATGGAGCCAGCTTGGGATTCTCTCCCTCTCTCTCTGACCCTCCCCTGCTTGCGCTCTCTCTCTCTCTCTCTCTCTCTCTCTCTCTCAAAATAAAAATAAAAAACAAACATTAAAAAAAAGGTAGAATTGTAAATACCAAACCACATTTAACAACAACCAGAGAAAGATTTTTCAAAGTTCAAAATCCTTCACCATGGGGAGTGTAATTAATAAAATACACTTGAAAAGTATGAATGCTTAGAATACACTTAGAGACTTGGCAAGAATTACCATAATCCTGTTCAAATCTACATGCAGGCATGACTACAATCACTGATCAGGTAAGAAGAGATCACTGGTGTTGAGCACAGACCTGCCTTAGAGCACACAGTGTGGAACAAAGGTGATCTTGGTACCTTAATGTCTCAATGGATCGTGAGACCCTGTGTTCATCCTCCCAAGGCCTTGGGGCATATGTCTTTCCAGTTTGACAAAGGAGCAGACAATGAGACTCCAAATCACTTTCCTAATAATATTATGCAAAGTGACAACAAATTTCTAAAAGAAAACCAAATAAATTTAAAACATTCACATTATTTAGTTGACTAAAGAACCCTCTCAGATGTCAGTTCCCAAGAAGGCCTCAGGAAGTTTCAGAAAGTAAATGGACAACCTTCCACCACACCGATACAGCCAAGGTGGGAACACTGGAGCACACACACCCGTGACCGTGTGCTTGACAAGCCACTTTATGAAAGTGTAAGATCAAAGTCCTGAGGCACACACACAATACATCCAAGAGCTCCTGGGGGCTGAATAAGAGTAGGCTGTGGGGACATGCAATATCCTAGCCAAACAAAGTGTTTAGTGGCGAAACACGACTGCATCACAGTAAAGTCTACGAAATGTTGGAGGCCAACACCAAAACTAGCAGGGACAAAGAATGAAAGGATAGAGCCCTCCAAGGATCTTCACCAAGGTAGCTCAGGAAGGTCTCCCAGGGAAATATCTGCTTGACTTGGGTGCCAGACAACAGGCTCCTTTTCCTACCTAAAGTTGAAAGTGATGAATTTTTAATCAACTTACTGCTCAGAGTGTGTATTTTAGTTTTCTACCACTGCTGTAACAAATTGCCACAAATTTAATGTCTTAAAACAACAAATTCATCTTATAGGTCTAGAGGTTAGAAGTCTGAAATGGATCTTAGTGGGCTAAGATCAAGATATCATTGTGTTTTGGGACGCCTGGGTGGCTCAGTTGGTTAAGCGACCAACTTCGGCTCAGGTCACGATCTCACAGTCCCTGAGTTCGAGCCTCGGGTCAGGTTCCGTGCTGACAGCTTAGAGCCTGGAGCCTTCTTCAGATTCTGTGTCTTGTCTCTCTCTGCCCCTCCCCTGCTTATGCTCTGTCTCTCTCTCTCTCTCAAAATTAAATAAAAATGTTTAAAAATTTAAATATATTTTAATAAAAAGATATCAGGGGCGCCTGGGTAGCTTAGTCGGTTGGGTGTCTGAGTTCGGCTCAGGTCATGATGTCACAGTTCGTGAGTTCGAGCCCCGGGTCAGGCTCTGTGCTGACAGCTCAGAGCCTGAAGCCTGCTTTGGATTCTGTGTCTCCCTCTCTCTCTGTCCCTCCCCTGCTCACACTCTCTCTGTCTCTTAAAAATAAATAAACATTAAAAATAAAAAGATATCAATGTGCTCCTTCTGGAGGCTGTAAGGGAGAAGCATATTCTTGACTTGTCTAGCTTCTGCAGGACAACTGCATTCCTTGGCTTATGGCCTCATCTTTAAGCCAGCAATAGCATGCTGAGTCCCCCTATATCACATCACCCTAATCTCTGTTTCCATCACCACATCTCCCCCTTTTAGCTCTGACTCTTAGCTCTTGCCTCTCTCATTCATTATAAGGACTCTTGTGACTATATTGGGACTACCTGAGTAATCCAGGATAATCTTCCCATCTCAAAATCTGTAACTTCAATCACATCTGTAAAGTACCTTCTGGTACCTTTCATAAGTTCCGGGGTCTAGGACAGGTGTATCCTTAGGGTACCAGAATTGTGCCTATCACACTGGGTTAGACACCACACTACCCTAAGTACAAAGGAAAAGACACAAGATGGGACCTCCAGGGCAGTCTCATTGCTTAGGCCAAGTGTTACAACTGTGCTCTTCTCAGCCATAAGGGGAATTATAAGGATTGTGATACCATTAATAGCTGTAGCATGGTATACCTAGTGTGTATGTGCATGAACATACATATTATGCATGGTATGTGCATATAAGTACAGGATATACATACCATATACAGTGAGCATTTTGTTTGTAAGAAATACATAAAGCAGGATTACACCAGTCTCATTCCTTTGAAGTCTGCCATGCTTTTGTGTAAGGAAAAATAATGTGTTTATGGCTTGTGTGCTGGGGACCACAGATAAGTACAGTCATGTGGAGCCCAATGCACATGAGAGACAGCTATCATGTGCATTACCACCAAATAAACACACAAGCTACTTATTATGTCAGGAATTTCTCAGGGTATGGTGCATATTCCATTTACTAAATTTAACTTTTTTAACTTGAAAATCAGTGAATTTATTTAGTGTGCATTTAAGAAAATACAACCAGCATATCAAAGTCATGATTCCATGAACGTCCTACCTTAACACTACTCTGCCCAATACAGTAACCATTAGCCACATAAAGCTCTTGAGCACTTGAAATGTGCCTGGTCCGAAATGAGATGTGCTGCATATATAAAATATAGGATTTCAAAGAGTACTATGAACAAAAGAATGTAATAAATCTCATTTTAAAAGGTTCTATGTTGATTAGATCTTGAAATGATACCAGCTATGATATAGTGGGCTAAATATGATTAATTTCACCTGCTTATTTATCTTTACCTGCTTATTTATTAATTTTACCTGCTTTAATGTGGTTAGTAGAAAATTTTGTATTTGCCTCTTATTATATTTTCATTTAATAGTACTGGCTTAGAACAATGGCAAAGTCCTGCATTAGTTAAAACAAAGTAAGTTGAGATAAAGTAAATAACGGTAAAGTTAGCACAAAGACATCTCAAATATCTTAAAAGTTGAGTTAATAACTGATGTTTGGCAACACTACAACCAACCCTAGAAAATGGAACCCAGCTTTTGAGTACTTTCTGGGAAAGAGATCTTAGTACTTCTGAGGTTGTTTAGTCCAATGCCAGGTGGGACCAAACAATGAAAAAATTTTCTTTGTATTGACTGGAAATCTGTAAATTCTTTGAAAATTGCTTTCTGCTGACCTTAGTTCTGGCCGATGAAGCAAAATACACACCTATTCTCTACTACCCATAATTACTTGGTCCTAGTCTGTTAAGGCAAAAGACTTTTGTAAAACTAACAGAGCAGCTTTGTAACTTGGTAAACTTGAAAGGCCACCTTGTTAGAGGAAGACTCTTACTGCAGGCACAGGCATTCCCCATTGATGAGCTCAAGTCAGCTACTATAAGGTTCTGTACACACTTTCTGATGATGGATAAAACAAATGGGTACACCTCACAGGCACAGTACAAATTAAAAATACATTAGTTCACTGCAACCTCCGATCTGGGATTGAAAAATGCTTGGGTGATTTTTTTTTTTCAAATTAAGTTTAGATGAGGCAGGAATTCAGCACAGAGTTCTGAGACTCCCTGGGTCCAGTTGAGTACTTGGAGGGAAATCAAATACATTTTATCTAAGGTATGGCACTAAGTTTCATCAAAAAATTATCATATGCTCAGCCACAAATGGTTATTGTAAAATCTTTATTAACCTAAGTGCATATAAAAATTGTGAATTCCTAATACAAAGCAGTATTTGACTTTTAAATTTCATTTTAAGCTTGGCCCGTTCACTTGGAATGTGATTACAGAGTAAATTAAAAAGTAATCACATGTGAATTACATTTCCTCATGAATGTAATGACTTCAGGAGGCTGATTAATGTTAAGCAGTGCCTGTCCTACCACATGCATACCTTCCCAGGTGAGATATGCAAGATAGCTGTCGTGAGTTGATTTAATTTTCTTTCTCTGGTATTCCAGAGAGAATGCCCACACACATAACAGACACGGCATGTTCATTAGGACAGAGGATGTTCTCCCCTTTTGTCAATTCAAGAACCACCTGCAAAACACCATCCTTGTCAACTTATGGTTATGAGAAACACCCAGGGGAGGAAGTCCAACTCAGGTACCATTTCCTAATGAACCAAACCTAAATTTCAATCTCTCTTTCTATCTTCTTGGCAAATCTTCCTGTCTGGATGGAATAATTCAAGAGATTCAGGGGAAAATGCATTTGTATTGGTGTAAAGGTAACAAATGGTCTCACAAAGAATGAAAGCTTATTAATAATCTACAGCAGTATTACTGCAGAGAACAAAATTTAAACTATAAATTTAAACTATATGGAGCACAAGATCATTAAAATATTTCCCTCATGGGTAATGGAGAATGTAGAAGTCAAAAATATTTACTTTTTTTCAAGGGAAGGTATTGTTTTCTAAAGGCATCATCAGAGGAATCATGCTACTGTTAGCTGGGGAAGGCTTGGTGCTTCATTATTTGTAGCTCAAAGAAAATAAATCATTATAGTGGCATTGGTAGTGAGCCAAATAAATCCAGATCCTGAGAGTTAACTTTTAGTTAAGAGTTTATGTTCATTCCTGTGACTCACTACTCCATCGGTGGAATGATGGATTAGTGTGGTAGCATTAGAAGGACATTTTATGGGGCATTTGGGTGGCTCAGTCGGTTAAGCACACGACTCGTGATGTTGGCTCAGGTCATGATCTCATAGTTTGTGGGTTCGAGCCCCACATCATGCTCTATGCTGACAATGTGGAGCCTGCTTGGGATTCTCTCTCTCTTCCTCTCTTTCTGCCCCTCCCCTGCTCACAGTCTGCCAAATTAAATAAATAAACTTAAAAAAATAATTTAATAATCTTGGACACTTGTAGAGAAGTAACGTCACAAAACTGTTGTAAAACAATACCTATTCTTACTGTGTGTTATGTTCTGTGACATCACCTAATCTGTAGTCTGTTTTTTTTTTCTTTTAAATTAGGTCAGACCCATTACATTAAATTTATATTCTGTGAATGAGTCAACCAACAAATGTAGACATTATGGACAAGGGAACCTTGGGAGTCACTAAAGTTGGAAGACCACATCTCATTGCCATGTAACTGTGTGCCCTCACAAGAAAGTGTTCCACATGTCAAGAGCTTCTAGCTTTGAACAGGAGGAAAGGGGTGGTAGGGAGCGAATTAATGTCAAGAGAATAAGATATAAAAGGCACACGGTTCTGTAGTTTCTCCTAAGACTGGCCTTTGGGACTCCTTTCAATTTTTGTTTATTTCTATGTTTTTGTTTTTGTCATGTTTTTAGCCTGAGGTATTTAAGTTTCTAAAACATTCCATGTAGTTTCAAGAATAGTAGAAAGACATTTAAGTATAAATTAAAAAAAAAAAATCAGGGATTAAGAAGAAATCCAAAACTCTGAAGAGATAATGCATGTTTTCCCAAATTAGGAAGACAGGAGAGATAATTCTTGTATTTTATTTTGGGGATAACATTCATAAGTGACTAAAAATGTAAAACACTATACTGATATACAATAATTCCATGCTTTAATTTGTAGTAATACTCTCTTATTGTACTAAAGACTTTATTCCACATCCTACTGTTCCTAATCTAAACATTTTAAACTCTTTAGTAATACACTGTGTGATATCCAGAAGAGGGTAACCAAGATAGTGAGTGAAATAGAAAACACCTCACAGGATAATGAATGGAATAAAAAAAAAGACCCTACTTAACATAAACAAGCTAAGACTTGAATAAGATAGAAAGGTTTAGGAACATAGGGCCTCAATCCAGAGGAAAGTGCTGGGCCCAAGCTCTGAAGGCAGAGACAGTGGATTTAGCATGCTCCTGAGGTACCAGTGAGGGTTCTGTTGCCAACAGGACTGGATGAATCAACTCCCCTTGTGTGCATCCCCATCTGCAAAATGAGAAATGATAGCTAATTTCCTTCCCAATATTTCAGGGACTGATGTGTGAGAGTGGCCTAGTGACTTACATGAACTCTGCAAATTCTGTTCTACCATGTTTGATTTTCTGTTGTGGATAATACTCAGCAGAACACAATATTCCCCAACATGTCAAAATGTACTTATATCCTCACCCTTTTCCAGGATCTATCATCAGAATTATACTACATGTTACTAAAATTACTTTTACAGAATGAAATTTTGTATGAAATGGGCCCAAGACAAGTAAATTTAATCATTAAAATGTCAAAATGATCTTCTTCTAACATAACAAGATCTTAACCTCTACCAGGCAACCATAATTTGAACTTCAAGAACAGCATTATACTGAACCACCAGTGTTTTTCTTCTAGAATCAAAATCTTTTTGTTGCTTTTAAAGAGACAGAGAGAGAGAGAGAGAGAGAGACAGACAGACAGACTGTCACTGAACTTTTAATTAGGTTCCAAAAATGTGACCTGAGACAATAACAGAATGGCCTATTTTAATGCTACACTGTTCTTCATGGGCCAGGCTTTGAAACACTCTGACATCACACTCTGACATCTAAAATGTTGAGGCTACTGATTCAGTTTTATTTCAAAAGATGCCTTTCTTCACTCCTTTGTCCAACTACACATCCATCTATCCACCATCCTTTCAACAAACGTCAACATTCATAGCCAGGCATAAGACAGAGACGACCAGCAAGAAGAACATGGTCCCTGTCTTCAGAAGAGTTCATTAAAGTCCAACTAGGAAAAGAAGCACTTACCTAACTTAAAACAGGTTGCACTGATGGTACTCAGCCAAGTCTGAAGAGATTACACTTTCTGTTTTGGTCTTTACTCTTTGTCAACTATGGTGTAGCCATTGATCCACTGTTACTTCAAATACTCCCTTGCTGTTTCACCAACCCAGAAGTGGCCCGCCTGCAAGGTGGAAAATATGACTCCCTCTACTGTCACCTGCAGATTCATAATCATTATCCTAAACTCCATATTGTGGATTTACATTTCTATTTTTTTTAACATTTATTTATTTTTGAGAGACAGAGCATGAGTTGGGGAGGAGCAGGGAGAGAGGGAGACACAGGATCCGAAGCAGGCTCCAGGCCCTGAACTGTCAACACAGAGCCCAACATGGGGCTCAAACTCACCAACAGTGATATCATGACCTGAGCCAAAGTCGGATGCTTAACCAAGTGGGCCACCCAGATGCTTCTGTGGATTTACATTTCTAAGTGCTATCTCAACACTAATACCATTGTGCAGTACTATTGAGAGACACCAGAGAAAAGGAGATGCTACATCAGGCAGATGGCCAGATGGAAAGAACCATTTAACAATACTCCAGAACCTCTACCCCATGAAAGAATGGAATGGCCATGTGTAAGGAAACCGAATCATTTGTATGTACTCCTTCTTAAACCTACACTGATCACCTTTTGCAGTGCTGCATGCCATGGACTACATGGGAATTTATTATACTAGGCACGCTACTTTTGCATAGGTTTCAAATTTTTCATAATAATATGTTGTAATAGTCAATGTTAATGAATAACTGAGTTAGTGCATGGTACATATGTTCCGAAGACTACCCAAACCTCCATCAAAATCCCTAACTAGACCCCAATTAAACTTCTTTTGGATTCTTTGAGTGGGGGGAATGCTTCAGAATACTTTAAATTGTATTATGTTTGCCTAGCATGAGCATTAGAACCATCAAATTTACTCTTACCAGTCAGTTGTCCATTAAAAAAGATGGCTGCCTGCCATAGGATCTCCTATGTCCCCCTAGAATATTCCAGTAACAGAGGGAGAAAAATAATCTTGGAAGACTTTGTAGACTATTCATAGGATATTATAACATTGATTTAATTAATGTATAAAATGGGCTATAAAATGATTTAATGATCAGAGTACTACAGTGCTATAGTGGAAAGAACATCTTTCCAAAGAAAATTTCTGCATTTTAGTTAAGATTTTCTCACTAATTATCTTTGTGCCTCTAAGGGTATTACTTCACTTTTCTAGAATACGTTCACTTATTTTAAAAAAAGGAAATGGACCAATGAGCTATGATGGCAGATTTCTGTCTCTTACAGCCTGCAGTCCATGGATCCCATGCATATCACAGTATTTCAAGGCTACATTTCCAGGGGAGGATCAGCAAGACTCCCTTCACTTGGTCTGTTAAAGGACTAGAGATCCCCTAAGACAATTCATAAAGGAAAGGGAGGTGCTGCAGCCCAAGAACACATTCTTTGTCACAGTATGTGGTCAGATGCTAGTTGGCACTAATTTACTTATTCACAGTTGTACGTGCGACATTACTTGTGAAGAGTAGCTACAGTTGCCTGATTGCAGAGATGTGATTAATTTAGGAAAAGGCTGTCATGAAATTACAATCCAAACTATCTCAGCAGGTGTCCCTGTAAGTCAGGAGAACATACCTTCCCACAAATACTCATTACTTACTTACTTACTTACTTACTTACTTACTTACTTACTTATTTATTTATTCTTGAGCAAGAGACAGTGCCCACTGGCCCAGTACAAAAGTGAACTCCATTTCTCATCAAAAGATGAAGGGGTGGGGGTGGTAACTGGGATTTTCAGAGAGCACTTTATATATGTCCTGCCTTCATGCAGGTCTATGTGGAACCTTTCTTAATTCTGTTTAAAGTTACAGAAAGGCATTTCACAGGATCACTGAGAAAACAACTCCAATGACCCACTTTTCTCATGATCTCAATTCTATCTACTTTCTTTTATTGCTCTGGAACTTTACAATGTGAGGAATACATGAATTTGTTTCCTGTAGTAGAGTTAAAAAATAACCCAAACAGAACCCCCCCACACACATACACATGCTTATTAAACTGATCAACTCTGAATAAATTTGTATTACACTGATGACAATTCTATCACGTGGTACCATACTATAATTATGCAACATCACAAGATGTATAAAGTGCACATGGCGCTGCCCCGTACTTTTTTTATTACTCTGTAAATCGACAATTATTTCAAAAGACAAAGTTAAAAAAATGATAACCACCAAAAGCAAAAGAAACACATCCACTTAAAAATGGGATTCAAGAAGTAACTGGAATAGTTCAGACAGTGAAGATGAAGCATCTCATCCTCACTGAATCCCTTTCCATAAGAAAAAAATATTTCTGTCGTAATACTATTAATATCTCTCAACAAAGGCAGAAAAGTCACCAATATGTGCCACCAGGAAATAAAGACGACCTCTGTTAGAAATATGGAAAGGACCTGGAATGAACTTCCTACCCCCAGATCACACCAAGAATTTTTATTAGTGAAAGCTCTTTCTTGAAACTAATAGTTCTGACAAATAAGATTTCAGTGATGTGCCTGTCTCCAGATGCACAGTCCTAGGCAACTATAAAATAACTTATTTTTCAGCATATGTCTGCCCATTTGAACTGACATGCAAAGAATATAAGAACATGTGTGTGTGTGTGTGTGTGTGTGAGAGAGAGAGAGAGAGAGAGAGAGAGAGAGAGAGAAGAAATGAATAACAAATCACACAACATTTGACTTAGACAAAAAAAAAACATCAACAGAAAGGACACAGTAAGATCACGAAAGGTAAAGTGATCTCACAAAGAGACAAGAAGGGGAACAAAAGCTAAAAATGGGTAAATGAAGAAGCATTTTAAAGAAAAACAATATAGGGGCACCTGGGTGGCTCAGTCGGTTGAGCATCCGACTTTGGCTCAGGTCATGACTCACGGTTCGTGGGTCATGTGCTGACAGCTCAGAGCCTGGAGCCTACTTTGGATTCTGTGTCTCCCTCTCTCTCTGCCTCTCTCATGCTCATGCTCTGTCTCTCTCTGTCTCTCAATAATAAATAAACGTTGAAAAAATTTAAAGAAGGGTAATTATAAACTGCCAAAGAAATGAAATGATGCTCAAACTTTCTAGAATGTAGGAAATCTTAAATGGACACAACAATGAGATGTCATTATATTTACCAGGCTGATAAAAATGAAAATAAGTAAAAATATCTATTCCTGATAAGAATTTAGAGAAAGGGGTATTGTAATACATTGTGGGTTAAAATGTGAATTTTAAAGGGTTTTTTTTTGAGATACAGTCTACATTAATATCAAAAATAGCACGTTTCTTAAACCAAGCATTATAATGGGCGCCTGGGTGGCTCAGTCATTTAAGCATCTGACTCTTGATCTTGACTCAAGTCATGATCTCACAGTTCATAGAATCAAGCCCCATGTCAGGCTCTACACTAACAGCAAGAGCCTGCTTGGGATTCTCTTTCTCCCTCTGCCCTCTCCCTATTGTGTGTGCCTTTTCTCTCTAAATCAACAAACAAACAAACAAAAATCAAGTATTCTCATGCCTAAGTATCTAGCCCATAAAAATCATGTTACGTGCCAATTGTATTTTTTAAAGTTTGTTATTTTGAGAGAAATAGAGCATGAGCAAGGGAGGGGCAGAGAAAAAGAAAGAGAGAGAGAAACCCAAACACGCTCCCCACTGGCAGTGCAGAATCCGACATGGGGCTCGATCCCACAAACCGTGAGATCACGACCTGAGCCGAGACCAAGAGCCAGATGCTTCAACTTCACCAAATGAGCCACCCAGGTGTTCCATGTGTCAATTATAATCTTAACAAAAATATATGCAGTTTTCTTGTAGTGATGTTATAAAACAATACAGTGCCTGGACACAAATGAAATGCCACCAGCCAGAGAATAGCTGTACAATTATGCTACAGCCACTCAGAATAATGAATTAGAGTTTTTGCTGGCTTTAAAGACGAAAACAAACAATTATTGAAAGAAAAGAATAAAATTCCATTTCTGTAAAAAGAATGACAAAAATATCCTTCCAGATACGTATGTAGAAGGACACACACATGCACGTATGTGTGTTATTATATCGATACATCAGCATGCTGAAAAATACAGAAGCATAACCATAGGTCAGGATTTCCCAACTGTTTTCACATCTCTGCACAAATCTGCACAGACAACCTTTTTATGATACACCAGGGTAAACGGATTGAGACTGTGCCAGAAACGACCAGCCCAAGGATTCAGCCACCCAAGTAAGAATTAATACTTGAGCACAGGAGGTGGAAAGTTACAAAGGAGCTTGTTCCCTGGTGATAAACTGCATAGGGAGGAGGTGGGAGGAATAGTGGTGGATGTCAAGAGCTGGGGGAATAGGCAGAGACCAAAGATACAGACATACACACACATTTACATTTCTGTACATGTGTATTTACATATGTGCGTACCTGAATTGCATGATCATATTTATGCATTTTTGGAGAAAGTATGTTTTTAAATTTTAATTTAGGTCTTAAACATAATACTTAAAAAAGAGTACAAGTAGGGGTGCCTGGGAGGCTTAGTCCGTTGAGCGCTGACTCTTGATTTCAGGTCCGATCATGATCTCATGGTTTGTGAGTCTGAGCCCCGCATCAGGCTCTGCACTGACAGCATGGAGCCTGGTTGGGATTCTCTCTCCCTCTTCTCTCTGCCCTCCCCCTGCTCGTGTTCTCTCTCTCTCTCTCTCTCAAAATAAATAAACATTTAAAAAAAAAAGAGTCCAAGTAGACGACTGCAAGAATTTCAGTGCAAGAATTTCTCCCTTTGATGTCTTGTTCGTGCTGTTGTTAAAATCTAGAGGGCTCAGCAGTTCTCCTTTCCTGCTTCCAGGACCCAGTGTTTGTGATATAAAAACGATCCTCCAGCATGTCCTCACTACACGGCACAGTGTAAGTAAGATTAGGAGGGGAAAACGGCTCTTTCAGATTCAAGAGTTACTGGAGTTTAGAGATGGCCACCTGGCACATCTGGGTAGGGGTTGATTTTCCCAGCAGGCCATGATTTACTGCCAAAAGCACAGTCTTTTTTCCTTTTGTTTTGACTTAACATGCCAGAAAAACAACACAAGACTGTAAGAATTAAACCGAATCCATTAGAGCTGAGTTCTCTAAGGCAGAAGGGAGGCAAGGCTGAACCAAAAGGAATGTATCAATCATGCAATGCGGGGTCTCCTGTATGATTAGCAAAATTCTTTAAAGGAATGCAGAACAGGTAGGCAGTTCTGCCATCAAATTATCCTGTTTAAGGAAAATGCAGACTTGGTATGCATTTCTAAGTGGACAGTCTACGTTTCAATAAGGTGCTGTATTGAATGTGTGTGTGTGTGTGTGTGTGTGTATAAATAATAATGAAAAGAAGCTGCTCTTCAAAAACCCCACAGGCCAGATACTTTTGTTAATTTAATTTGGAGTCAACTGCACCGATAATAGTTCACTTCTGTTGTAATTACTGTTGCACTTTAATTTCACATATATTTTCATCATCTCAGTGAAACTCTTAGCTCAATAAAGCAGCATAGATTCCCCCCACTATGCCCACCTCGAAAGAATACTTTTGTGTGCTTACATGTGCGTCCACACACACACACGTGCACATATACATGTTCACATAGCCACACCGTAAATGGGCTCAAAGTGAGCTCGAAGGATCCATCAAAAACATTTTTTTTAAACCTCAGCACACACCTAGGGAAGCCAGATTTACTTCATTGTTCAGCAAATTGCAATCTAAAATATGTTACTTAAGTAGGAAGCGTGCGTGTGAGTTTCTGTGTTTTCAGGTCAGGGGAGAGAGAGAACACCAGGAAATACATAGGGAAAAAAAAAAGAGAGAGAGAGAAGTCAATCTAACTTTAGAAAACATCAAGAAGCTATGGAATGCATCCCTATGTATGTTCTACTCCTGGGCCTCTTAAAAAACAAAACTTTTTTGATATAATGTGGTTTGGCATTATGGTAAGAATGTGTGATAAAATGTTAGGCATGCAAAGTATGAAAACACAAGCACATGTTGACTGGTGTGAGTATGGTGGGGGTAATGTCTTAGAATAGAGGCTGCATTCCTTTTGCATATAAATTCAAATTTTTCCGTGCTCAATTCTGAACATACATTCCCAGAGTCAACTGCACACCTGGGGAAATCTAGAAGCTGGTAAGAACATTCTGCATGATACCAGAGTATAGATGCCCAATAAACACTCAGGCAAAGAACTCAGATCTGGCGAGTACTTGACAATAATGTTTTTATTAGAAACGCTTTACCTGTGGCATTTACCAGCAGCTCCTTTAGTACTAGGCTACATTTAAGTCTCTCATTTTAAATGTGTTTACACTTAATCTGTGTATAAGAATTGCTGACAAAGCCAACCGTGACATGTCACACTGATGATGTGTTAAGCTGAGGAAATTCAAACTGCCACAGGCAAAACCCTAACCTTATGAAACAATTTAATCACATTTTTATTGGGGAAGCTTATTAGGAGTTCCAGGTTTTGGGAACTCAACAAATTTTCTTTATCCTTTGCCAGGTCTGAGAAGAGCAAAGTGTACTCTAAAATCACCTACCTCAAACTGTAAACTCATCTTCAGAAATTAGATACTGACATTTAAGGATCATATAAAAGTCAAACTTTTCTATAATGATTGAGAAGTTGAAAATCCTAAATGCCTACATTATGGGAAGAGAAGTTGAGACAGAGGCCAATATGGCAAATAGCTCTAAAATTAAGTTTAGTTACTTTTCTGTATTAGTCATGTGTTAAGAATAAACACCTTCTTTTATACAATATAGTTTCTTTTTTCAATCTCTGTTAAGAAAGAGCCTTCTATCTTTTCAAACCATTGGTTATTATTTTCCACAAAAGCTTGGCTTCTCAATAGTATGATTCCATGTTTGTGGGCTATAAAATCATAGCTCTGAGAATACAAAAGAATATAATCACTAAGGAAGCCAATGGAATTCTGTGCGTGCAAAAGTTTTAGACCTTTCTTTTAGCTGAATGATATGGGAGAGCAACTCGGCTCTAAGTTTCCATGGCTGGCTGTGAAAAGGAGATAGCATTCAGTCATTCATTCATTTGATAAATATTAAGAGAATGTCAGCAATATTTCAGGTGCAGAGCTGGGTGGTGTTGAGGTGGCAGAGAACACATTGATTCTGTCTTTAAGAAAATTTGCAACCTACTGCTTCCCATTCTACTTGAACCCAGAGACAAAGAATGTTTATAAAATATACTGACATTCTCCGAAAGAAAAAAAAAAAGGTACTCTGTGGAGAGCATGCAAAATTCAAAAGAGGACTTAAAAAACAAATGCTAAATCATTTATCCAGCTGGGGCACCTGGGTGGCTCAGGCAGTTAAGCATCTGACTCTTGATCTCGGCTCAGGTTGTGATCTCACGGTTTTCTGAGTTCGAGCCCCACATTGGGTACTGTGCTGATGGTGTGGAGCCTGGCTGGGATTCTCGCTCTCTTCTCTCTCTGTCCCTCCCCCACTCACGCTGTGTCTCTCTCTCTCTCTCTCAAATAAACATTAAAAATATTTAAATCATTTATCCAGCTTATTCAGGCCTTATGAACCTAGTGATTAATATACTTTTTAATATCTTTATTTCAGCCATACTCTGGCTAGGTTATTTTTTAAAAGTTGCTTTATTATAAAACCACAGTTAGTAGAACTATCTCAACTCAGCACTCTTTAATAATCCTCTCCAAGCCTGTAATATATCTAGGCACTGCGCTAACGGCTAGGAACATGAAGACACATGAGAAATCTGTGACCTTGAGAAGCTTATAATACAGAAAGAAAACCTAATGTATTGCTATTTACCTGATCTCCATCCCCATCTCTCCCTCCTTCCATCTCTCTTACCTAACTACCTCTGATTTAGTCCAAGCATGCTCCCCCAGAAAGCCTTGGGCTTTGCTAAACCAAAAGGAGAAAGGCCACTCCTTTTGTAAGGGATTGCTTTAGGAAAGGCACATGATCTAGTTTTGGGCAATGAGGAAATTAAGGAGAAATCTGTGAAATGGGACTTTTGAGGAAGGTTTTTCACTTTTTAAAAAGAGGTAGATGATAAACCCAACTGAATATTTAGCACATGAGAAATATGGCATCCTCAAATTATTAGTGGGAAAATGGTGTTTCTAACAGGCACTGGTGGGATAAGCAGATAGTCCCATGAACGATAAAACCAGATCCGTTCCTTAGACTATACACAAGAATAAATTTCAAATGTATCAAATATTTAACTGTGAAAAAATGAAATTAAGTACTGGGAAAAACATTGGTGAAGTTCTCAATAACCTAGGAATGAGGAAAATGTGCTTAATTATGATTTAAAATCCAGAGGCAATAATGGAAAAGAAAGATCTGTAATGTGATTACATTAAACATTTGTATGGTAAAGATTTCAAAAGCAGACTGGGAAATGATATTTATAATTTACACTAGAGACAAGAGTCCCCAGTGTGTACAGGGCTTCAAAAAATAAGGGGGAAAAAGGGATCAACAATCATATAGAAAAATGAGATTGAAACATGAACTAATCAGTCACATGAAAAACACAAATGGATATTAACGATTTAGAAAAAAAACATTCAACTTTGGTTTTAATAAGAGATAAGCAATGAATAGTACGCTTAGATACAGTTTCTTACCTATCATATAGGCCTATCTTTCAGTTTGACTACAGGTATGTTGGCCAAACTTGGGGAAATAGAAACTTTCATATAAATTTTGGTAGGAATGCAAACTGGCACATGCAAACCATATGGAAAGGAAAGTAGCAGTGCCTAGGAAAATTTCCTAGGCATTTATCCTTTGACACTGAAAGCACACTTCTGGGAATTTATCCAAAAGATGTGCTAACAAAGAGAAAAATGATATATGCACAAAGCTGTTCACTGCAGTGTTATTTATAGTAACAAAACACTGGAAACAACCAAAAGATCAATAAATAAGGGATGGACTGAATGAAATATGATATAATCCCACAATGGAATACTATGAGACTGTAAAAAAAAAAGAAATATCTCTAGCAAGTACAGCAAAGTGCTCTCCAGGGTATTTTGCTAAGGACAAAAGGTCAGAGACCAGGAGGAACGCAGATGTGTGTGTGCATATGTACACACGTGTGTGTACGCACATGCATACACACAAATGTATACATATATGTGACCCTATGTAAATCCATGTATTTATGTTTTTAAAACAGAATAAGGGGAGCCTGTGTGGCTTGGTCGGTTAAGCGTCCGACTTCAGCTCAGGTCTTCATCTCATGGTCCGTGAGCTCGAGCCCCGCATCGGGTTCTGTGCTGACAGCTCGGAGCCTGGAGCCTGTTTCAGATTCTGTGTCTCCCTCTCTCTCTGCCCCTCCCCTATTCATGCTCTGTCTCTCTCTGTCTCAAAAATAAATAAACATTAAAAAAATTTAAAACAGAATAAAAGACTATTACAAATCTATGAGAGGAACAGATAGGATACAAGGAAGAGAGAAAAGTTAGACTTCTTCAAATTTACCTTGGTTTACAGATTTGACTTTCAAATCATGTAAGTACTCTACCTACATAATTATAAAACAAAGTTAAATCCAAAACAAGAAATCTCTGTATACAGAGAGTAAAATAAAGCAAAGGAACACAATTTCAAGTCATAAGTATTCACAGAGGAGCTATTACAAAAGACTTTATGTAAAATCACAGTAATTTGTAGAAAAAGTCTTAAACTGCTTATGGTAATTGTATTGTTCGTGGCAAAACTGGCATTCTTTTTCTGAGACTCTTACTCTGATTGGAGAAACCTACATTTCTAAAGACTCTTCTGTAGGTTGTCTTTGTTTCCACCATAGATATTTTGAACTCACATTATTGCCATGATATCCAACCTTTGCATATGATGAGGCCAACATATGTGTGTACTAATACAAAAGCATGTATAATATATACATACACACATACATACACAATTATGTTATTTAGATAACATGCTCTCATGAATTCATAACATTTTTGATTTGAGGAGAGATCACACTGATTCAGTTCTTCCAAACTCAGTGCTCAAGTCTGACCATGACCAACATCGGACCTCACATTCTTCTCCATCTATGTCCCCTAAGCTGCTATCTTCTTATAGTCACTAGGCAGAAAACCCTGCTCTTCAAGCATGCGCTGTCCTTCTGGCTTGCATTCATCAACTTGGATTTTGAGGCTACCAATGGAAACCAATTTAAAACAAGCCTTACATCTAGCCACACTTTTGTGTTCGGAAAAGGACACGCTGAGGCACTCCCAACATAAGGACTTGTGGCCAAGAAGTCACATGGTATCCAGTAGTAAGAAGGACCAAAGGGAATTTACTGTGGAAACAATGTTTAGACAACTGTCTTGGGTTTAAAAGATTTAATTTGCGCCCACTGTAGCATAACTCTATCAGAAGACAGACTTTTAAGACCTCAGAGATAATAAAGTTTCAGACAGAAGACACCTCTTGAGATAAGATTAATATCTATTCCTACAATAGTACAGAACATTTTCTCAAAAAAATGCATCCTTTTATCATAATAAGGTTGTGTAAGTGGTCTCTGAAGCCAACTAAGAGTCTTTTTTAAGTCTTTTACTTTATTTTGAGAGAGAGCATGAGCAGGGGAGGGCAGAGAGAGAGAGAGAGAGAGAAAGAGAGAGAGAGAGAATCCCAAGCAGCCTCCTCACTCTGATGCAGGGCTCTAATTTGGGCTCCACAGGGTGTTGGAGGAGGGGCTCGAACTCACAAACTGTGAGATCATGACCTGAGCCTAAACCAAGAGTCCGTTGCTTAAACAACTGAGCAACCCAGGCACCCTGCCAACTAAGAGTCTTTTAAGAAGTAAAAGAATAATGAACTAGGAAGAAGAGGAGGGGGGAAAAATCTATATGGAGGGGAATTGTGATTATTAATTTTGGAAAAATAAATACAGTCTACAACATATAGGAAAGGAAACAGTATTGGGGCAGGGGCTAATAATGATCACATAGGAGCAGCTAATTTGAAATAGAAGATGTGTAACTTTAAAAGGAAAAGGAAAGCAGTGGGACAATCCCAAGCACTAACAGTTTTCTAAGAGACCAGGAAATAGTGGTTTCCTGGCAACTCTTCAGAATGGGACAGCTGCCTATATAAGGTGCTCCTCTAACCGCATAAGCCCTTAGACTAGTGTTCAGGGAGTGCTTGAGATACTTCCACCAACCCAAAAGCAAAACAAAAGAGAGGGATCATGCTCTCTCTGAAAGTAAAGACTGCTCTAAGACACACCAGCTTTGTCAGGGGCGCCTGGGTGGCTCAGTTGGTTAAGCATCTGACTTCCACTCAGGTTATGGTCTCACAGCTCATGAGTGTGAGTCCTGCACAGGGCTCCGTGCTGATGGCACGGAGCCTGGAGCCTGCTTCAGATTCTGTGTCTCCCTCTCTCTTCTTCCCCTGCCCCACTCACAAAAAATTAAAAAGAGAAAGAGAGAGAGAGAGACACCAGCTTTCTGTTCTTCACTGGTTTCTTGTGTTTAGTATCCAAGACTCCTTGTTGCAGATGCCAAAAAAGCAAATCACACTAGTTTCAGCTAAAGAGAGGATTAATTTTATACAACTAGGCATTCTAAAGATAGAATATCAGGCAAATGTGAATCAAGGTACATACCCTTTCTTGTTGTCTCTCCTCTTTTTATCACCAAATTCTATTTATTTGCAATTACCTTTTATTTCCGGCCTCATGTTCTTTCACAAGCAGGCTCTGAAACCCAGATCAGGTTTCCATTTTAAGCCTTCTCTCTTATCAAATCTCATGGAACGGTTCTGATTGGCCCTGCTTTGGAAATGCATCAGCTCCATGGGTCAATCACTGGGGCGTCCACCTATGACATCAGCCATGTCCAAGGCAAGTGTCTACCCCAGTGTAGACAGAACACTAGGCCTGCCAATTCTACCAGGACTGCATGGGGTAGGGAAGGAACAGTTTTTTAATAGGTTCCAACGAAAACGTTTCTCACTATCTTTCCAAAAAGACTATTAGCCCTCTGAGGGCAGGGTTATCTCAAATACTTTTAGCTTAGTACAAAATACTTTTAGCTTTTGTACAAAGTACAAAATACTTGTACTCTGCCTTAGCAACTCCTTAAAACATGCCTTGTAAGGAAGTAAACTTGAACCAGAATTTTTACTTTATGCATCAAAGAATAATTCCTATTGACTGCAAACATATCCCTTCAAGATTCCATTAAATGACCATGATCACCTAACTAGCATAGGAAAACTGCTCAGAGTATTAAAAACATAAGAGAGACATGGGGCACCTGGGTGGTTCAGTCGGTTAAGATTCTGACTTTGACTCAGGTCATGACCTCATGGTTGGTGGGTTCAAGCCCCACATCGGGCTCTGTGCTGACAGCTCGGAGCTTGGAGCCTGCTTCGGATTCTGTATCTCCCTCTCTCTCTACCCCTCCCCTCCTTGCACTGTCTCTCCCCCTCTCCATAAAAAACAAAATAAAATAAAACAAAACATTAAAAAAATATATAAGAGAGACAAAGACATGTCAAATTGAAACATTTAAAATACCAAGATGTTCAGAGCTGGAAAATGGGATGATTCATGTAGTCCATGGATTTTACAACAGTAGTGTGAGGAACATAGGTGTTGTGCACCATTATCTCATGATGAAAGAGGTTTGGACAGCTGTCAGGGGTAGGGTAATGGGGGAGAGACTAAGTGGGTAAGATTGCAGGCCCTATCCTCACTACAAAGAGAGGGTCAAGGAGTGTATGTCTATCTCTCTCTTACTTGACAGGTCCACAGTAGGTTTGGTTTGAAAAAGATTGGACTAAAAATAATAATAATTGTAAGAAAATAACCAAAAATTATATTCGTCTAATCACCCAATTTTACTAAAGATAAAATAGCTTCTAAATTGCAGGTCTGTATTAAATTGGAAGTATCCAAATCTCTATCCAGCATTCCTTTGATTCTACCAAGCTACCTTTCCTAATTTGATTCTGCAAAGATTAAAAACAAACAAACAAACAAACAAAAAAAGGTATAGTATGCTATGCTTCATTTCTTAAACTACACAGAAATATTTAAGTTGTGCTTACCAGAATTTCAGGATTTTGAAGCAAGCCTGCCTGAACTCTCAAAGCTTCTAAAAGCAACGTCAAAGTCAAATATGGACAAAGGAAGCAAGAAATATCTACCTATGCATCTAGTAGGGTAAAAATGGATCCATCTAGTAAATACCTGCAATAAGCTAATTAAAATAACAAGTTCTAGCAATCATTTTGGTTGGCAACATTTAGAGTCAGGAACAAAGAATATTCAAAGATTATACCACAATGCTTCTTTTCCATTTGCATACACATACAATGCCTGCACTAGGTAATATAAAATTTCCAATAATCATGAAGAGAACATTTACAAATTTTACAGTTAAAAAGAATAATTTTTGGAGTAATTGTGAATCTGTTTTCTAAAACTAATGACTTTTTAAAACTCTAATCAATTACCATGATAAAGACATACACTGCAAGTACTTGGCACATGTAATTATAGCAAAATGAACACACACCGTATCAAGCACAATCTATAGGTCAAATGGCAATAAGAAAATACTTTCCACAGTGGCCCACAGTGACTGAAGGGAGTCTAAGACTAAAATTATATTTCAGAATGCCAACTGAAAGCTTTGACAAGGAAAGGAAAGAAACACTGACCAGTTGCTCACGAGATAACCTGCTATATTGAGCTTTAATACATTTCAAAACAAAAGAGATTTTATATATAAACTGTGGAAAATTTGAAGAGGTTTTACAGTAATCTGAGAAGGCCATTCTAAAGGACCAAGACAGCTACTTGCAATTCTTTCTAAGAGTCAAATCTGTTTGTTTGTTAGTCTTATAATTCAGAAATATTAAGAGTCAGACACTAACACAAGTAAGAGTTAACAGTAAAATACAAGTCCAATGAAAAGCTAAAACTCTGAAAACCTATTTAATCTTACCACATCTCAGGTTCTTTTTAATAGTGATAGGTCAGGTTCCATGCTCTCATTGAGGTAAGATACAATATTTCAGTGTCCCAGAAGGATCAGAGTCATAAGCAAAGACTTTCACAAACCATTTGTACAACTACTCAGTGTACTGCCTGTCTATCTAATACCAGGCTGAAATATGGTGACTGATCAGTGCATTGCATGTCTACAATCTACTAATCCTATGGCTTGTATTTAAACAAGGCTGTTTGGATAGATAATCCAGACAAATGCAGTATTCCATAACACAAAGCATTTTTGGATGTCTTAGGCTATCACCTAAGCCATGAGCAAAATTGATTTTTCCAGACATGTTCCAGTGTCTGCTCGCCCTTTCCTGCTACCAACTGTCATCTCGCTCCCCTGATAAAACTCTTGACATGTTTTGCAGGATTCTCTACTCCTTTCCCATTCCAAACAGCTGTCTTCCTTTCCTGGCAGAAACTCCCTGACATCTGGATACTCAGGATGGCTACAGCTATGATGGACAGGTTCCATTTTATCCAACTACCCAGCTCTGAGAATATAAAATGAACAAAAGAGGGAAGAATATAAAACCTTCGCCTGCTGAACAAATACCAAATCAAGTAATGGACGTATCAAAACCTTAAAATTCAGAGTATTTTAAAAGTAGTTTTGTGACATCTGAAAGATGGTACAGAATACACAAATGCCATGATTCTGAAAGAATAAATGATGACAAGCTTCTAAGGTTCTACCCAGGTGGTGATAACAGATCCAGACCCCCTAACTCAAACACAGAATTTCTGCTTCATGGCCTAATTTGATGTTTTTCCCCCACTATATTTAAGAACAAAAAACATGTGTGTTAGATGAAAATGGATGAGTTGAAGAAAAATAAGACATAAATCACTTTCCTTGAGCTCATTGCCCACGTCCAATCAATCACCAGTTCCACTTTGCACCACTTCCTAAATACACATCTCTTGCATATTTTGCTATAGTGTTTTTTTTAAACTGTTTTGTCCTATGTGTTCCTCTCAATATTTCAGTCTAGTCTCCAAAAGCCACTAGAGTGATATTTTTAGAAAATGCAAATTGGGTCATGTCATCTCCATTATTCCCTTCCTAGTAGAATAAAACCCACACTTGCCCACATGAACCCCAAAGCCTTGCATGACCCTGGCCCCAACCCTTCTCTCCAGCCTCAGCATGAGTTTCTTGCCCTCTCACTCAACATATTCAAGACACACTGGCCTGCCTTCCATTAGCAGAGTAAGGCAACCTCCCCCTGATGGCTCCACTCTATTCTCTTTGCCTCATTCCCTCCAGCTCCTGTTCAGATCTCAATTTATGTGTCACTTCCTAAGACATTTACTCCTCAATCTACTAGAATATGTTAGGTATCCTTTTCTACCTCTTATGGGATCAAGTAATTTTTCTGTGTGGCAGTCTTTACAACTTATTTAATTAACATATTAAGTCAAACATTAAGGAGATTTACAAAACTATAAAACAATGGCATTCTCCTATTTGTTTTCAAAAATACAGTTTTATTTCATGTTATGCTAATGTATAATGGCTTCTCACTATTGTTTTAAATGAATATTTTAAAGATTTCTGGGTTTTAACTTCTATTATGATAAATATCAATAGATATAACCATATAAACAAAAATCCTTTGGGTCTTCAATAATTTTTAAGAGAATAAAGAGTCCTAAAGCCAAACAGTTTGAGAACCACTGCATAAGAAAAAAAGAATACTGTATTATACTTGATATTAAATCTTCTAAAAATACCTTAAATTTTATGTAAGTACACTTCATGGGAGAAAGAATGCTTTCATATAATATTGCTAACTCGGAAAGATTATGCTCAAGTCTTCTATACTTCTCCATGAATTGTAACAGAATTGGTCACAGGTAATATGTTCATTATAGCAGAGTTGACAAGAGATTTCAACTTCCTGTGGCAAACATAGTTTATGGTTTTAAATGAACCATTTTCTCCTTTAAAAGCATTCTAACAAATGTCACCTTTAATAACAAACACACATAGCTTCAGACTTTCAAGGCAAATGTACTTGAAAATCACAATTAAAACAAATCTTTTGATGCTGCAGAAAAGTTCTTAATGGAAGAAACAATTTTGTCATGACACGACAGAAAGTGGGTGTTCAAAAGTAACTACTGTATAACTACAATGACAAAAATCCATATATAGCACTGTTCGAAGAACTTTATGATTTTAACTTTTTAAATCCTGACAATCACCTTAGATACTATTTTCATTGGCTTCGGTGTATATAACTTGCCCAGTTTCCACAGCAGAGTAGGACAACTACCTAATCTTCTCATTACACCTGGTTTTCTTTTTTCAGCTTTTTACTGCTCCTGAGGATTTTCCTGGCAATGCGAGGTAATGCCCATTTCTGACCCTGTTCAGTGGGCATTCAGTATCAAACACTGATGTTTCTTGGCCTTCAGACTATTGGAAGCCTAATACTGTGAAATCTTTGCTTCCTTAATGGTCCGATTCTTTGTTCAATACCTATTTCATCTGTTTGTGTAACAGATACTGTAAACAACCAGAGTTTGGAGTCTCTAGTAATTGAAAGAAAATTCTATCCAAGGTCAATGTATTTATGTTAAATGGAAGGCAGTTTGTATTCCTGAAATGAATTATTTGGCCTGACATCTTCCTGATTAAAACAGTAAACTCTGTATCAAGTAAGAAATCTTGAAAGTAGTCAAAATTTTAGGCAAAATACCACCTAAAAGTATATAAACGGAGGTCTTGAACATCATGTGACAGAAAAGTTTTGCTATCTCTGTTGAAATTTCAGTGTAAGTGATACCTCCCTTTACTGAACCTCCCTTACTGTCCCTTAATCAATCTCTGGAAAACAAACAATGTTTTTCTTCCTCGAGTGTTTTCCCTTCATTCAATTTCTTTTTGCCCTTACCCAGAGGCCAATGAAGCTGAGACTTCAGAGTCCCTCAGTTGAAGGCTCCTTGCTGGACTACGTACCTAATTAACCCTAAAGAAGCCTCAGAAAATTGCATAAGCTTCGGATCCTACCAAACCTGGATCTGCCTTATCTCAGTTCTAAATATTTCCGTGAATTTACAATTATTCAATTTATCTACTCCTATTTTTGTTTCACTATACTTGCACCCAGGGAAAATTCTTCAGAGTGGCTCATGGACATCAGCCCTTTGATGACAAAAGCATCTTTTCACCAAGAAAATGGCAAAGAATGACAAGTTATGATAAGTGAGGGACATGAATTTTAGACCTAATGTCTATCACTAGGTGATTAATTTCAAAATAAGGTAAATCTACATCAGAGATAAAGTGGATGCTTCTGGTCTCTGAATAATTTAAAAACATAATTTAAAAATTGGGGGATTTTGCATAAAAATCTAGATGTCAAATTTCTTTTGAAAAATCAGATGGTCTGGCAAAACTGGGTATAAATGCTCTGGCCTGAACATATTTCCTACCTGTCACCCTTCACTCATCTGCATTGCCTGGCTATTCTCTAGTAAGCATTTGGATTTTCCAACCTCAAACTATAGGAATCATGTCCAAGAGATACTTAGTTAAAAAAAAAAAAAAAGGATTGGCAGGACAGCATTTATAGGATATTCCAACTTATATGTTAAATTGTATATATGATAAATTATAAGATAAATTAAATAGTACATAATTGTTTATGTGGTATGTATTTTTTTAATATTCAGAGGAAAAAGTAAAAATGCTAATTTCTTGACCAGTGTTAGATTACTAAAGAAAACCTTTCCCACCACATATAAACACAACTTCAGTAACAAATGTTATATGGACAGTGTGGTCAAATGGAGGACAAGGCGATAGGACTTGCTCAAATTCAGGGATTGTGGCATCGAAAATGTTCTTTCCCAGGCCAGAGCACAGACGGGAGAAACACAGATTAAACATTTAAAGCCAGCACTTCCTTCACAGCAGTATTAGAAAGGCAAAGCCACAGTGAATGCCATTTCTATCTGCCGCATCCAAGCCTTTCTGGATTTCAAGTAACATCCAATTACCCAACACGACTAGAGCAACTTGTGTGAATTGTTTTAATATATATTCACAGCATGCACTGTGACGGCTCCTGGCTGCTATTAAAAGGGTGGGCTAGCAACATGAATTAACAATAACACATGTGGTATATTATGGCTCCATAATGCCTAAAGCATTTAGCCAGTCTCCTTATTATTCTTAATGCACACTTACAGCTCCTGAGAATCATGTAGCTGTGAATTCAACTGATCCCAAATGCCAAATGGAAAAAAATGCGTATCTCCTAAAAGTAGTTTAGAGGAACTGCTACATCTACCCTTCTTCCTTTTTCATCACTGGTGCCACGTTATGACCCACAGATTGTTCCGTTTGCAGAACATTTTTGTTTTGTTTTGGACAAGCAGAAAAATTCTTAAGGAAAGAGAAGACCGTGAGGATTCCCGGTGGGAAACAAACTTCAGGAGAACAGCATTTCAGCATTAAAGGGAAGCCAGAGGGTCTCCCCCAGCTATCACCTTCCAGGATGGCTGCTAGGGGAGCCTAACTGGCACACATGCTTCCACCTTGTATCCACTGTCTTCCCAGCAGCTACAAGCATCCATGTAAGTAGCACGTCTTATCACATCTCCTCGGCTTACAGTTTTCCAGTGGCTTCAACGTTTATTTAAAATAAAAGGCAAATGTCTGCTCTCTTCCAACAAGGCTTCTTCGTGATGTGGCTGCCTACTTATCCATCCCAGTACCTTCTTCTGCCATTTTCATGTCTCAACGTAAACATGCCCAAATCGTTGTTATTCCAAACTGTTGGTATTTGACGCTCCCTCAGACGGAATACCCTTCCCAAAGATCTTCTAAAGGCCAGTCCCTCTTCCTCTTCCAGATTTTAGCTCAAATGTCACCTCGTCAGCAACTATTCTGTCTAGCGCAGCACATCCACTTCCCCACTGTCACAAAGCCCCTGGTTAAGTTTCTTCTTTGCGCTCGGTGTGTGAAATTACTTTCTTTTTTGTGTGCTTATTAACCATCTCTACACAAATGCATGCACATGCAGACACGTGTACATACACAGGAATCTGCATTCCATCCGGAGAGAGGATGTGTCTATCTTGCCAATTATTCCCTTCCCAGCACCCAGGATAGAATCCAATGTGTGGTAAGTGCTCAAAACATAAGCCGGCAGGAAGAAAGGAACCCGCTAGATTTGCATTTCTGCCCAGAGGATCATCAAAGGACTTGATTCTGTGAATGTAGGAGATTCAGCTAGTTGAAATTTAACCTAACAACATGCAAAATGATAGTCTTCTTTTTCAGAAAATACTCAGTCCTGGCCCCTCTGACTAGGGTGGGAAAAACACAAGCTCTAGAAAAAAAAATATTCCTCCACACTTCGCTGCATGTTCCCCCAACTTTAATCATTCACATACTCTCCTGCATGGTTTGTGTCATTTCTGAGTACCACACGTACCAAATATTTACTCAGGCTATTTTTTCACACATTTTTACTCTACGTGTCCTCACACTAAGTAGCAGGATTGGTGAAATGAATTGAGTAGACTGTTACAAGTCTATTTTTTTTCCAGATCACATTACAATCAATCCTTGGCTATTAGCGCACACGCACACATACACACATACACACACACTCATTTATATCTTTCCCGTATAAAATGATCTCTTCCCACATGTGGGGAAATAGTGCGTTACAAATGAAGAGAGACATTTATCCAGGGTATAAGCTCCCCAAGGGCAAGCATAACACTGCAGGGCATGATGAGGAAAGCTGATATTCACTAAGTACTCACTCTCTGAAAGGCCCTGTGGAGGCATTTTATTTATTCTAAGACCCCATTTGAGGAGCTACTCATATGATCTGTTTTGCAAAGGGGACCTAGGTATGGAAAGCTTAAATATGTGCCCAAGGTCACTGCTAGGGACTGAATGTGTCCTTCCAAAATCTGTATGTTGAATGAACCCTTAGGCCCCTGGAAGATGATTTTTGGAGGCTGGGCCTTTAGGAGGTAACTGGGATTATATACAGTCACAAGGGCAGTGCCCTCATGACAGGATTAGTGTTCTTATAAAAAGAGAATAAAGGAGATCCCCCTCTCTGCCATGTGAGGACACAACAGGAAGGTGGCCACCTATGAACCAGGAAGAGGGCTCTCACCAGAACCCAACTGTGCCGGACCTGCTCTTGAACTTCCCAGACTCGAATTATGAGAAAAAAAATGTCTGCTGTTCCAGGCACCCAGGGCATAGAATTTTATCATAATGGCCCAAGCAAAGGCAACCACATAAGAGAAGTCCTAAGGAGCAGGGGTACTATTCAAATGCAGGTCTGTTTGCATTAGAGTCCTTTCTCTCTAACTCTGCTTTATACAGCACCTTTGCACTGCAGAATCAATCCGTGCTTTGTGTCCCAGTAAAAACCCACCTCTCCTAAGGTCCCAATAGCTTTTATTTGTCTCTTTTATTTACTAACAAGAAGTTTGCATGTGCACAGTTGACTTTCTTTGCTCTTCCCACGCAACAAGCTTGTGGAGAGAGTCACTGAGAACCGGCTCAGCCCGCTTTTCACTGTTCAGTGCTTTAAAGCGATGCTTATCTAATCACGGTCCTTGATACCATGAGACTTTTCTTTTCATAATTATATGCTGCCAGGGGCTTCTTCCAAAGTCCCCTGCTACGTCTTCACCCCAGATCCAATTGCAAATTGTTTTCTGAGCACCACTGGTATTCTTTGAAAGATGGCTGAACCTTTGGATCTCACTACCCAGGAGAGACCTGTGGGGTTTTTTTCCCCTTCGGCAGCCCTTAACAGACAGAGCACCCCATGGGTGATTCGGGGCTGCTCCTCAAGACTCATCTCTTCACTCTCAAAGTGGTGTGAAGTCAGAGTTCTGCATCTGTGTCGCCACCCTTCTTTCTTGATGCTGTGTGGTAGTCACAACAATACCTTTAAGCTCAAACTTGTAGGAGTGTGTCTTCCCAGTTTACATAGCATGAACTGCATATTTTTTAAAAAAATTAGCAGCACAAAAAATTAACAATAGCAGCTAGTCTTTACAGCGTTCCTATCAAGTATCAAGGCAAAACTTTTAAAATATTTTTCTAAAGAAGTTTACTGATTTATTTTGAAAGAGAAAGAATGCGAGTGGGGACAGAGAGAGAGAAAGAGGGACAGAGAGAATCCCAGTCAGGCTCCCTGCTGCCAGCACAGAGCTCGACTCGGGGCTTGAACCCACAAACCGTGCAATCATGACCTGAGCCAAAATCAAGAGCTGGAAGATTAAATGACTGAGCCACCCAGACACCCCTTAAAATATTTATTTCTAAGAAAGAAAAGAAAAGAAATAAATCCCTGTGGAGTAACTACTTATTTTCTCCCCATCTTATAGACTAGGAAACTGAGGTTTATAGAGGTTGTAGAATTTGCTTAAAGTCAAGCTGGGAGAAAAATCTAGGCCTCCTTGTTCCAAAGCCCCTATTCTCAAGAACTACTATACTCTCATATGTGTGTGTGTGTGTGTGTGTGTGTGTGTGTGTGTGTACACACACATACTGCTCTAAATGTCCTGTCCTGACCTGACCCTTATGCAAAATTGTAGCAAATAACAAGAGGTAAATAAATTTCTGAGAAAAAAAAACAGGTTATTAACAATATTGAAAAGAATTTGTTTTTTAAAGAAAATGGATGCTTCCTTTTCTTTCAAGACCAATAATCCACTTCTCTCTTCATGCACTCTTCCAGGATCCTCTGAATGTTCCTGTCACAAAGTTTCTCCTTATATTTATGTCCCTACTAGTTTATCGTCAGGGTAAGCACGAACTCCCAGTTTGCTCATGGTGTTCTGACACACTATCACTCTCTGAAGTGTCCTCTTTTTTTGTTGTTTAATTGAAGTGTAGTTGACATTCAATGTTACATTAGTTTCAGGTGTACAACATTATACATTCAACAATTCTATACATTATGCCAGGCTCATCACAAACGTAGCTACCATCTGTCATCACATAGCCCTATTAAAATACCACCCACAGTATTCCCTGTGCTGTGCCTTTCATCTTTTGGAAGATGAATTACATGACTTCCATAACCACAAACTCCATAAAGGCGGGTTATGCTTATTTCTCTTTGTATGTTTCACCAGGATTTTCCTATTTCAAATAAATTCATGCTTGCTAAATAGTCGTCTCCCCTGGCTAGGTGCAGTATCTCCATTACGAGATCTTCCATAGCACTCTGTTTATGTCCCCCTTCCAGGAATTATTACACAGTGATTGAACAGTCTACAGGCCATGCTCCATTCCCATGGCCAGCCCGGGTCCCTACTCATCTTTTACCCCATGGGCACACGGTAAGATGCTTTTTCCATCAATGGGGTAAACAATACAGTGACAAGCTAAGCTTAGTATTCTTTCAATATTCATTCCTTCATGCAAACACTTACTAAGGACTTACCCTGTACAACCAGACACTAGGGAAGCAAGATGGAAAAGCATGTCCCCGCTCATAAATTATGCACAATGTAACGGGGAAACTGCAAATGGAATGGAAAATTAGGATACTGTGAGGTAAGCGGTGCCCAGAGGATTGGAAGAAAAAGTCAGAATCCCCAGATGTTTGCCTGGGGAGCGGGAGGAAGTTCATGAGGGTCAAGGACTACAAGGCACTCTTCAGGGAGAAATGTCCTGAAAGCAGGAGGCTGGGATTGGACAGGCGCAGGACAGAGTTGGGGCAGTGCTCTTAGGCAGAGAGAAAAGAAGGGATACATAGAAGAAAGCACGTAGCTTGGGGCCAGTAGGCCACCTAGCTCCCGATGGCTGGAGTTTAACATCCTAAGGGAAATGAGTTGAAGCAGTTACACAGCCCACTTCCCAAAACACTGTTGCGTTAAAGACCAGAGAAATAATGAAAAAGCAATGCAAAATTTTTCCACCTTCAAGACAGTGATTTGGGGATCATCAAAATCGAATTGTAACTGGGGACAATTAGGAGACAGAAGGGGGCAGATGATGTCGTAATAGCTTATTCTGGACTAAAAGAGACCAAAATCTCTCTCTCCACTTTAGTACTTTCTTTAACAGGACTGGTTGAGGACAAAGCCCTACTTAGGAATTTGATCACGCTGAAGGAGAAATGGTCATTTCCAGCTCCTGCGGGGCCCCCGGGCTAAAGAGATCCAGACAGGTGCACTGTCTATAAGACCTAACACTATCTTGAGGTGGGACTGGCCAACACAGAGCAGATGTGATGACTCTGTAGGAAAACAGAGTCTGGGGGAGGCATTCACAGCTGGTCTCAGGGGAATACAACCCAGGATACCATCTGGGAAAAATGCCCCATGTTAGAGAATGACCTGTGGGCACCAGAGCTGACCTCTGTTCAATTAAAACTTACTGTCTGCATTGTACTAACATGTTCTGTGATCCCCATGTGAAGCCTGCCTGGGATTCTCTCTCTCCCCCCACCTCCCTCTGCCCTTCCCCACTCATGTTTTCTCTCCCTCTCAAAATAAATTAATAAACTGTAAAAAAATAAAAATGGAAAACTACGTCCAGGGTCCAGTTGGAAGGAAGCAAGGAGCAAAGCAAGTTATCACCAGAGTCCAGCCACAGGGGAAGAAAGAGAAATCACAAAGAAGTCTTGAGGGAATGTTTGGGAGCGTGCATACATGTGTAGAGATCAGAAATGGGAACCAAGAATCATGCAAAAGCCCTTTTCCCTTGAGAAGTTCTGGTTTCAGAGCAAGCTTCCCTCTGTGGACACTCAGGTCCCACCTCTTATCTATTGCCATGCTTGTCCGCCATGCGACTATGGGCCTTTATCTTCTTCTCTGGCAAGACCATCTATCTATGTAATGTGGTAATTGAATCAGGTTTAATTTAAAGAAAAATCAAAAGCCCTTTCCATGGAGCCGCATAAGAAAGCACTTAATCTCAATAAACTAGCAGTTAGGATGATAAGAAAATCTACAAGAGCTGAGAGATACATAGCAAATCAAAATTCTCTCCATTTGGGTTAAGGAATAAAGCCAAAAAAAAAAGCTTTCTTTTTGACCTGAACCGCACAACATAACACATATTAGAAATATGGGTTGGGGCAATGAGCTGTGACCATCAGTAATTCAGAGGAATCCCCAAACACTCCCCACCAGTTTCAAAGAACTGCATTGGCTCCGAAAAATGACATTTACTGAGATTCTTAATAAAATGAACATATTTGGCTGTTTCATATGTTATTGGATTTTTTGGCATACATTTCAGAACTCCAATACTTTAACTCTGCCTATGAGCGAGATGTGGATCCCCACAGGACCACCTTCCCACCCCTGGAAATATTTTTATTACCCAAGTCAGGGGAAGTGAGGAAATGAAAATTTCATGACTCTTGCCATGTAGATAGCTTAATTCAAGTGTGCTATGTTTTCATTATTTGCATTTCCCTTGGAATATGAGGACTGTCTTCAAATCTTGTGGCACCTGTTTTTCAACTGCCTCTGCTCAGAGACTTTCTGGAATAAGGAAAAACATGGCTTTCACTGAACAAATCTTTGGATTCTGCTCTACCATATACCATACTTATCCCCAGTTAGGTTAACTATGGGTCACTGGTCAAAAATATGCATATAGAGCCATTGAATAAAATAAGCATCTAGTTCTCTGAGTTGGGACGAGCCACTTAGGGTCTCTGTGTTTAAATCATGTCATCTTCAGACTAAAGGAAGTGGACTTTCTACATGGCATCCAATGCCAAGAGTCCGTGGCATGGTGAATTAACATTCATATAGGGCTGTCTTTGTTTATTTTAGTCAGTGTTCTCTATTTTTGCCCCTTCTTGACAATTTTTTTTTATCAAAACGGGAGCTGTTTTATAAATTAATTATCAGGGATTCCTGGGTGGCTCTGTCAGTTGAGCATTCAACTCCTGATTTCAGGTAAGGTCATGATCTCATGGTTCATGAGATCAAGCCCCTCGATGGGCTCCTTGCTGACAGCATGAAGTGTGCGTGGGATTTCCTCTCTCACCTGCTCAAAATAAATAACTGAACTTTTTAAAAAATCAATCAATTATTAAATGATTTTAAGAATTATAGAGAAGGTAGAGATGGATTGCAAGAGAGACCCATTTTTTTTTTCTATCATGTTTTCAATGGTGGAAATTCACCCTCCATACCTCTTGCCTTAGAATAAACAAGAAACAGATGGCCATGCCACTCCAGATTGTGCTTCACAGTGGCCGTAACAGTAATACAATGCAAGCTTTTCATTTTCAAACTCCCACAGACCTTTATCCACAATATTGGAAGCAGTATAAAATAAGGCTTGAAACCTCTGTCCCTGACATATTATAGGATCCCATTTATGGAGAAAGTTTAGAATAGACAAATCCACAGAGACAGAAAGTACAGATGAGTGGTTGCCAGGGGACAACGGTAGAGAGGGGATGGGGGCAGGGGTGATTTCTAGTGGATTGGGTTGGGGGGGGGCAGTGATGTACATGTTCCGGAATTACATAGTAGCAGTGATGGCTGCACAATCCTACAAATTTACTAAAAATCACAGAATGGTGTACTCTTACAGGCCGGGGTGGGGGGGGGAGGGTTGATACATGAATTACAGTTCTACTAAAAAAAACATGACAAATGAACCAATTTCCCTAGACATAGGCTTCCCAGGTTCAAATCCCAGCCCCAACACTTATCATCTTTTCCAAGCCCATCTGTAAAATGAGGAAACTACCCCATACGGTAACTGGAGGACTAAATAAGACTATGGATAATGATCCAATACCAATCTATATCATGGTGTGAACCCTCCATAAATTTTCCTTTTATTATTATTTAATCTTGACAATTACATAAGGTGAGCAGAACATTCTTGATTTTAGAGATGAAGGAACATCTGTAAAGGATGAGGACACCGACGTGGTTGCAAAGCCACTAAGTGACAGGATGGGATAGTAAGAATTGAAACTCATGCTCTTTAATGATACATCACCCTCTCAACGTACCTGTTAACAACCTAATGTGTACATGAACTGCTTACTGACTTCCTACTATGTGCAGATCTTGGGGATGTAACCCTCAAGACAGCCATTACCTACACTAGGAAAGAAAGGACAATGCCCAGAGATTAAGGAAATAAGGAACAGGTGAAATGGAAAAAGCATAAAAGTAAGTGTTCTTGCCATGAGATTCAGAACCTTGAGGCCTACTTCTACCTACAAGGGGACTTTCCCACCAAGAGTAGACTAGAGTAGGCTGAGAAAAACATGTACATACACTGTTAAGGGGTTGTATGAAAATACTTAAGTGCAATCAGCCACTAACCTCAGTCTGAATACCATTTTTTATTTAGATTTCCAAACTCATGGTCCAACACTACAGCCATTAGCCAGATGTGGCTATTTAAATTTAAATGAATTAAAATTAAATCCTATTAAAATTGTCATTCCTCAGTTTACTAGGCACACTTCAAGCGCAATATCCACATGTGTCTAATGGCTGCCCTACTGGAAAGCACAGAAAATGGAAAATGTCTACCACTGCAGAAAGTCTTCTTGGGCAGTGCCAATCTAAAACATAAAATCACATCATCAATAGTCATATGCTAAGGGGAAATATAACATTTTATTTAACATCTTAAAAATGGGCTTTGGTATCCAAGCAAATACCTAGAAATACAAATGTTTTCCTTGGTTGTAAAATGTTATTAAAATTCCTCATTTACATTTTTAAGATAATAGTTTCAGATCATATTACTCAGGTGCAGATGTAGGATTTTTTTTCAGGGAAAAAGAGTGCTTTCCTAGATTGTGTCTTATCATAAAAAAGAAAATGCAGGTAGCATAAGACAAACAGATAATGAGCATGCAAGCTCATTGCATCTCTGTTTTGAAAGAAATACAATTTACTGGACTTGCAAAGAAAAGTTTAGAATATACAAGGAAACTCAATTGCTCTGGTCCCTGAGTTAATAGCCTTGTGAGTAAAATTGCCTTTTTCTCCCAAAGAATTCTCCACATGCTTTCATAATCATTCCAGTGTTGATACAGATGGTCATGGCAACTGCCCAGAAATAAAGTAATATTATGAGAGAGGGTCAAATAAGCTAATGGAGACCCCTCCCATCTTCCCCCTAAGCCACTGTCCTATTTGTAGTATGGGATGAAAGATTTTCTATTCATTATCCTACTTTGGAGTAATATAACACACATACATACCACAAAACATACAAGATTATCCATCCATAATTTGATATCATCTGTATTTAAATTTTTAAGAATATAACCGACATATAACTTGAATTATTTTTGATAATCTGAACACTTCTGTGTAAACAGCACCGAGATTAAGAAACAGAATATTATCAGCATCTCACAGCCTGCCTCATACAGCCTTCCAGGGATCACTTCCTCAATGGTAATTACAATCCAGACTTTCAACACCACTGGTGAATTGGACTGTTTTCGCAGCTTATATGCATGATACTCTTTTGTGTCTAGCTTTGGTCCCTCATAACATACTATCTAGTTTTGACAGACTCTCTTTGCTGCCATATGGTAGCCATTAAAGGCTTTCCCACCACACCACATAGAACCAATGTTTAGGGAGCAGGTACTATGCATCAAGTACAGTTCTAAGTGCTTTATAAATTTAAACTCATTTAATTCCTTAAACAAGTTCATCAAGAACATATTAGTAAATAGATGAGGACCCTAATATATTAATCTGGCTAGACCGCAGTCCCCAATTATTCAATTAAACACTAATCTAGGTGCTAAACACTAATCATAGGTGCTGCTATGAAGGGTTTTTATAGATGTAATTCAAATCCCTCCTCAACTGAGATTAGGGAGATTATCCTGGATGGGCCTGATTAGTCCACTGAAAGGCCTTAAAAAGAGCTCTGAGGCTTCCAAGAGACAAAGAAATAGGAGGAGGGAGGGACTTTTTCTGAAACAGATAACAATGAGCAAAGAATTTATGCATGCTAATAACAGATGGTGAACCAATTCAAAGACAAGTGTGGGCAGATCATTCTTGAATTAGAACTAATGGTAGAAATGGTAGGCATCATGTTTATAAAGGTTTCTAGGTTTTTTCCCAAACCAGCCCTGATATCATGTATTCTTGCATACTGTCCCTGGAGGTACACTTTGAATTTTCAAGTCTGTGATCAGATTTTAGGTTCAGAAAGTAAGGTCATTGAGTTTATGATAGACTGGTGGAAGGAAGTGTTTTTGGACAGTTAGACATCTTAAACTTGTTATTAATTTTCAAAGGAATCTCAGTGAAAGGTTTTCCCTGCGTGGACCTGAACAGATCAAGGAAACTGTAAGTCTTTTAACAACAGAAACTACTTCTTCCATTATCATCTTCCCCTTGACACGCATCACTTAGGATTGAAGTTAAGTCACAATAAATATGGACGGACACCATTTCTCTTCTCTTTCTGAGTTTAAGGCTGATTTTAAAATTGTTTTCCATTTTCACAGGTGCAATTAAAGCCAAAATGGAATTCCTAATTCTCCCTCCCTACCTGTTTCTCCTCAAGTTTTTTTTCCATCTCAGTGGTTCATCTCCCACCTTCACTCAATTTCTCAGCCCAAAACCATGGTAATGACCAACAAGTGGATTCTGCCTCCTACGCATATTCCAAAGCTGACCATTTGTCTCCATTTCCATCATAAGCACCTCTGTTCAGGCCATGCTGTTGCCAAATCCAGACAAGGAGTCCCTCCATGATCCCACCTTCCACTAAGCCCTGCTGTTACATACACCAGGGGACCCTTTTTAAATTGTAAATTAGGTACCCTCACTCCCTTGCTTAAAATTCCAACAGAGACTGGGTATTCTATGACACTAAAGAATTACTGAGAAGTTATAAGTGTGATAGTGGTATGATGGCTATGTTTTTAAAAAAAGAGTTTTTGTATTCCCACCAACAATACAAACTGGTGCAGCCACTCTGGAGAACAGTGTGGAGGTTCCTCAAAAAAATAAAAATAGAACTACCCTACGACCCAGCAATAGCACTACTAGGAATTTATCCAAACGATACAGAAGTGCTGATGCATAGGAGCACATGTACCCCAATGTTTATAGCAGCGCTTTCAATAATAGCTAGATTATGGGAAGAACCTAAATGTCCATCAACTGATGACTGTTTAAAGAAGATGTGGTTTATATATACAATGGAATACTACTTGGCAATGAGAAAGAATGAAATCATGCCATTTGCAGCAATGTGGATGGAACTGGAAGGTATTATGCTAAGTGAAATAAGTCAGAGAAAGACAGATACATGTTTTCACTCTTATGTGTCTCTTGAGAAACTTAACAGAAGACCATGGGGGAAGGGAAGGGTGGGAAAAAGTAGTTATAAACAGAAAGGGAGGGAAGTAAACCATAAGACACTCTTTAGTACAGAGAACAAACTGAAGGTTGATGCGGGGTGGGGGAGAGGGGAAAATGGGTGATGGGCAGTGAGGAGGGCACCTGTTGGATGAGCACTAGGTGTTGTATGTAAGCAATGAACCATGGGAATCTACCCCAAAAACGAAGAGCACACTGTACACACTATATGTTGGCCAATTTGACAATAAATTATATTTAAAAAAAAAAGAGTTTCTGTGTTTTAGAGGTATAGAGTGAAATATTCACAAATTAAATAACTAGACATTTGCTTCAAATAATGTGGTGTGGTTGGGAGAGAGAATAGATAAAACAAGACTGCCCATGAGATGATAATTATTGAAGCTGGCTAATGGGTATAAGAGAAGTCATTACACTTTCCCATTTTTGTGTATGTTTGAAATTTTTGTAATAAGAAGTTTTAAAATCCCCAATGACTCCTGAATGCACTTACAGTGAAATTCCAAGAATGTTCTTTGGTCCAGAAGGTCCTGTACGACCTAACTCCTGCTTACCACTCTCAGATCTCCGATCTCATCCAGGAGCCAGCTCTGCCCATTAACTATGGAAGAGCTACCAACCAGGCAACCCATATGCCTGAAACATGCCAAGCTCGTTGACTCTTCAGGGCCTTACAAATGCCCTTCCCTCAGCCCGGAGGGCTTCACCCCAGACATTCTCATGGGTGACTCCTCCTCCTTCAGATGCCCTCACTCCTCAGGAAAGCCTTTTCTGACCATGTTCTCTGAGGGTATCTTCCCATCTCACCCTCAATCTCCCCATCCTCTGCACTCCTCCCCAACCCAACCTCTGATTTTCTTTTATTCTTTTGCTACATTTTCCTTATAATGCTTATCATTTTTGAAACCATCTTATGTCTCAAATGAGTCATTTTAGAAGTGAGTCATTTCTTGTCACTATCTCCACTATTACCAGAATATGTGCTTAGACATAACTGGGACCTAGTCTGTCTACTTCACTTGCATAGTCCTGGGCCTATCACAGAGTCTAGTACACAAGGAGGATTCCAATGAGGACACATTAAATGAATTGTCTATTCGACCGGATTATTAAAGTTGCATATATATCACATGAATGCCACTAAGAATAATTGCTGTCTTAGGGATGCCTGGGTGGCACAGTTGGTTAAGCATCTGACTTTTGATTTCAGCTCAGGTCATGATCTCACAGTGCATGAGATCTGGCCCCACGTTGGGCTCTGTGCTGACAGCATGGAGTCTGCTTCAGATTCTCTCTCTCCCTCGGCCTCTCTCCCCTGCTCATGCTTTCTCTCTCTCAACATAAACATTAAAAAAAAAAAAAGAAAGGAATAATCAGTGTCTTAAAAGGTTAAATTATCCTTACACGTATATATCTGTAGTGTTAATTAACAGTTACTATCTACAGAATTCCTTTGAATAAAAGATATATCAACATCTTGAATAATTAAATACTTACACAAATTAATACTATTCATGAATAATTAATGCCTGCAGGTTTCTTTAGAATTACATAAAATATATTCAGATACATGCATACAAACATATACATGGTCATCATTCTGATACCAAATATATAGTATGATTATTATTGGTTAATATGGAAAGAGTATGACAGTTTATGATTGCTATATCTTTGCCAAAAAAGGGGGCCAAATGTATTGTTGCCATACCTCATATTTTAAAATTCATTTCTAAGATTCTTAGCTGGTGTTAAACCATGTCAGCATAATAAGCAAGTTTTGATTTCCTTTCAGATGTTCCTAGCTGCTGAAAGAATTGATTTTTAAGATTCTTTCCTATTGACCTATACGGCTGTGAAGAAGAGATAGCTCTTCTTAATCTGAAAGATCCAAGCCGAGCTTACATTCCCTGGCCATTGTTCAGATGTCACCTTCAGAGCTTGCTTCTTTATGTATCGTTAGAGAAACACAAATGTATTAGTGATAGGACACTGCCTGATAGGTTTTAAACCCTCTTTGAAATGTTGTTTTAATATTGATAGCTCAGCATCATTCATTCAAGAATAACTATACCCAGTTATCATAGATATAGTAAAGTATATTTTTAATATACCTACCTTCTCAAGTATAAATTTATTCTGGGGTCATATGGACAACCCAATAACACCCAGAGTAGTGTTAAATAATGTGTGGCTTCCCAAAAAACAAATAATCCAGTGAAGAAATGGGCAGAAAACATGAATAGACACTTCTCTAAAGAAGACATTCAGATAGCCAACAGGCACATGAAAAGATGCTCAATGTCACTCCTTAGCAGGGAAACACAAATCAAAACCACACTGAGATATCACCTCACGCCAGTCAGAGTGGCTAAAATGAACAAATCAGGAAACTATAGATGCTGGCGAGGATGTGGAGAAACGGGAACCCTCTTGTACTGTTGGTGGGAATGCAAACTGGTGCAGCCACTCTGGAAAACAGTGTAGAGGTTCCTCAAAAAATTAAAAATAGATCTCCCCTATGACAGAGTAATAGCACTGCTAGGAATTTACCCAAGGGATACAGGAGTGTTGATGCATAGGGGCACTTGGACCCCAATGTTTATAGCAGCACTTTCAACAATAGCCAAATTATGGAAAGAGCCTAAATGTCCATCAACTGATGAATGGATAAAGAAATTGTGGTTTATATACCCAATGGAATATTACTTGGCAATGAGAAGGAATGAAATATGGCCTTTTGTAGCAACGTGGATGGAACTTGAGAGTGTTATGTCAAGTGAAATAAGTCATACAGAGAAAGATAGATACCATATGCTTTCACTCTTATGTGGATCCTGAGAAACTTAACAGAAGACCATGGGGGAGGGGAAGGAAAAAAAAAAGTTAGAGAGGGAAGGAGGCAAACCATAAGAGACTCTTAAAAACTGAGAATAAACTGAGGGTTGATGGGGGGTGGGAAGGAGGGGAAAGTGGGTGATGGGCATTGAGGAGGGCACCTGTTGGGATGAGCAATGGGTGTTGTATGGAAACCAATTTGACAATAAATTTCATATTACAAAAAAAAATAATGTGTGGCATCTTGGTAGACTGAAGGAATGGAAGAGCTATTCTAGCAATGTGGCTTTCTAACTGGTAAATACTAATGAGGCAGGAACAGTAACAAAAGGGAGATGCAGCATCTCAAATCCATCTATTTCCCTAAAACCAGACTAGCCAAATCCCCATCCATTAAACTTCAAAGGCCCTTTCCCCATCTTCCTTTCTCCCAAGACAAGGAGTTTTAAATTGCACATGCTATTACATATTGTTTTTTTTCCAAAACATCTAAGAAACTCAAGAAGAAAACTTGCATAAAGACTCGTACTCAACCTAGAAGTCAACACATGCAGCAACACCTTGACAGTCTGCAATCAAGTGATTTAAGTGGCAATGGTAGTCCAGTCTAATGCCACTTTTATAAAGGGAAGCCCAGAAAATATCACAACAGGAAGTGTCACTTTTACTTGGACTAAAGAGGTTGTAGTTTGTTTCATAAACAGGTTGGTTCCATGGAAAGGTGCAATAAATAGAAGGAAAAAGCAGAACTCACTAAAGAGATCCTCCCAGTACTAGACTTAAAAGAAAGATAAGAAAGAAACGAAAGTTCTCTTAAGTTTCCAAGATCACAGAGCAGTGCTAGACCGGATATCCTTTGCAGGAAAACCCAGAGACACTGTGCATTTTGTCTCCAGCCATCCCAGTCTTCATAAAATTCTGCAAATACACTCTTCTACTGCACACAGTCTCCTCACACCCAGGAGCTTTCTAACTTCCTGAATAATTCCTGAGTTTTTTTAAACCCAAATTGGAGGCTACCATCCTTTAGAAAGCCTTCTTGAGTAGCGTCTCACTTCAAGTCCACCCTAATATATGCTCCGATCTTACTGACTTCATGATTTAAATGCTAGTATTTTTACAATAAATTGTCATTCACTTTCCAAATGTTTGTCACACAAACTGAATGGGACTCTTAAAGACAAAGATGACCCTTTACTCAGGTCTTTGTCACCAGAGGCTTGCTTGGGGCCTGGCACGAATGCCTTCTCAGAAAAAAAAACTGAATGAAAGAACAAAAGAATGAACAGCCAAGTGAATGAATAAAAAGAGCCAGTATCTCTTTAAATTGCTAGTTCCCATCCAGTCCCCACCACTAGGCTTCCACTTCACACCCAACAGAGTTTATCATGTACTTAACTTTCCAGTCCTAAACATTATTAAGCTTTGAAGTTCATGATCACTGAAGTATTCTGGCACAATGGATTTATGATTCATTTGTCACTTTAGCTTCCTTAAAGAATGGTTCATATTTAGGTATTTTTAAATCAATAGCTTCTTTGTGAATGGAGATGTTCATGGATCCATCATTAGATGTTACTGATTCTGCGAAGTAATTGTGGGCTATATTCCTCCCCCCTTTTTTAGTCATATATACACATGAAAATATTCTTATTATAAAAAATTCAAACAATATAGGAAAAACTTGAAAACTCTCTCTTACTACTTCACCTAATCTACTTCCTGGCCCAAAGGCAAATTTATTATCCATGTCAGGCCATTTTCTTATCATTTAGCTATTTGCATATGCATATGTGTTTTGTGTTGCTTGGTTTGGAGTCTTGTACATGGGTCAGATCTAAAGGTTTTGTAAACTTCCCTGTTCAATTAAAAATATGTCTCAGAGAGGGTGTCTAAGTGGCTCAGTTCTTTAAGCTTCGGACTTTGTCTGAGGTCATGATCTCAAGGCTCCTGAGTTGGAGCCCCGCATCGGGCTCTGTGCTGACAACTCAGAGCGTGGAGCCTGCTTCAGATTCTGTCACCATCTCTCTGCCCCTCCCCTGTTCATGCTCTCTCTCTCTCTCTCTCTCTCTCTCTCTCTCAAATATAAAATAAAACGTTAATTTTTTTTTTAAATATGTCTTTGAGATATTGCCATGTGAGACACACCTCACACTTTTTAACTACGAGTATTCCATAATTTGGGTATACCATAGCTTAGTCATTCTCATATTGATTGAAATTATGCTTTTCAATTTTTCTGTCTTAAAAATCCTTGAACAGGAATTACTGGGCTTAAGAGTATGCAAAGATAAGCTCACCCGAGTAGGAGCCTGTTTCTCTACATCCTCACAAATAGAGTGGATATTTACAGCTTTTGTTTGTTTTTGTTTTTGGTCAATCTGATGATACCATCTATCTGCACATGATATAACCCAGTGTAGAAATGTCTATATTCATACCCATTATGGTACACTATGATTGCCACAGAGCTTGAACTGAAATATATCACAGAGACCCTGAATGGCTTCTGCTCAACTCTTTTCACTTCACATCCCAAGTATCATCAACATCGATTCAAAATCAATTCGTCTTTAGGGGTGTCTACGTGGCTCAGTCAGTTAAGCATCTGATGCTTGGTATTGGCTCAGATCATGATTTAGTGGTCATGGTTGTGGGATTAAGCCTGCTTAGGATTCTCTCTCCTTCTGTGCTTCCCTGTGTGTGCGCGCTCTCTCTCTCTCTCTTTCTGTCTCTCAAAAATAAATAAATAAAAACTTAAAAAATCAGCTCATGTTTAAACATCAGGAAGAGGGGATTGTGAATAATGTCTTCATATAAACTATCTTGACACCTGTTAATATCTGATGAGGTAGAAAATTCTGTCCCTGTTTCATAGATGACCACAATGGAAGCTGACTCCCCAAGGGTCCCAAGCTCTGCTTCATGCCAGGAAGTGCTAAATAGTCTGAGAATAAGAGAACTGCACCAGAGTCTTATCCACTTTAAACTGTTTTGGGTTGTTAGTCTTCCTCAGTGCCCAAGATACTGCTTTTTGAGTATCAGTGTTCACACCAAGAGTGAAAATGCCTCTACCCATTTCTTTTTAACAAAAATCATGGCCTTAGAAACACTGCTGGCATGACAGATGCTAGAAGACAACCAATGTGTATTCAGTAGCAACAAAAATGATCTTAATTGGGCACCTACCCTTTTTTTAAGGAGTTACGTTATTTCCCAGAACTAATGTCCAAGACATGAAACGACAGAGAATGCTCTCAATGATTAACATAAAGTATTACACTTGTTACACCTCAGCAATATTTAAGAATTAAATGTTTAAAAGTTCTATTCTGGACAAAAATCAATAAAGTCAAAGAAGCCACAGTTACATTGTTAATTCAAGAAAAGTTCCCTAATATTACCAACAAAAATCTGTACTGAGGAAACAAACGAACTTTTACATCACTCAAGTTCTACTGAGGAAAAAAAAAAAAGTACATCTTTTAGCACCAAATAAAATGAACAGAAATATGCTTTCTAAAATGTTGAAAGGCATGAAATGAAAGGTTAAAATATTTCACTATGCATATGTTATGCTGGAACCTTGAAGCTATCGTCTACATGAGAATGGTACTTTAAAGATTACTTGAATGTGTTTTCTGAAAGTATGGAATGATCAATTCATTTTTAAAACCCTTAATGTAACAGTACTCTTACTTTGCCTGACAGATGACAAGGCTCAGGAAAGGCAAAGATCAGAACTTGCGGGAACAAAAATAAAGTTGGCACCAGATTCACTTCCCCTTCATGCCAACCCTTTCTTCTCCCTTATCATACAACAAAGCAAAAAGAAAAGTACTGAATATGAAAACCAGAGAGATTTCCCATGACTGAGCCTTGGCAAGTACAAATGCATTAGTAATGGAGCTGATTCCTGTGACCTTTTCAATTATGATAATCCCTCAAAGAAAATTAAAACCATTTTCTAAAACATGGTCCAAGGAGTTCCACAGATAATTGAAGAAAACATTTAGGAACATCCCTGGCATTTTTTTTTTAAGTACGTACATACTTAACACACATCTGTTCTACTCTATAGCTTTTCCAGGCATGATTATTCATGAACAAAAGGTCAACGTAACTTGAAAGAGATTTTTTAAAAGCCTATGGTTTCCAGAAATGTTGCCCTTCATTTCTCTTTTATACATATTATATCTTGAAATGGGAAGATCTAAAAAGAGGGGGGCTATATACTGGTCATTGCCTCCCAAGGATTTGTTAGTCAAATGACCAATTAATACTTCACTAAAAGGTATCCTTCTGTTTTGGATATGACAAATATGTGAAGTGACATTAGAGTCCCCAGGATTTCCACTGGATTTCTAGTGAGCAAAAGTTTCCCCAAAGCATGGAAACAAGTATACATATAACTTTATTTACAGTTAAATTATTCACAAAGCTCACTTGTGCCAAATTCCCACTTAATGAATAAGCAGACTACATATATACATATTTTAAGTAGGTTTCACACCCAGCACAAAGCCCAAAGCAGGGCTGGAATTCACAATCCCAAGATCAAGACCTGAGCTGATATCAAGAGTTGGATTACTGAACCACCAAGCTAGTTGGATTACTAGTTTACGGAACCACCAAACATCTCAATAAGCAGATAATATTTAAGGAAATCAAAGATCACATCATTGTCGTACTTGAATCAAGTGATTTCAATTTAGAGTCGAGAAGGAAAGTCAAGTTTATAGACACAATATCCAAGAAGCTGAGGCTTTCATCTTCTACTCTGTCCATTCTCTTATTTGTCTTCTGACACTTAGCTGGGCAGTTAACCAATTGGAGTCCCAATTTCTCAAGGGTAAAATGAAGATATTGACATATGTCACAGCAGACTTCAAACACTGCTATCATAAGGATTGAATAAACTAACAGATATGAAAAGGTTTTACAAATTATACAATATGATGGAAACAAGATAATGGTGTTACAATTACTGGTTTTCATGTGCAGAGTTAGATTTTCAGTATGAGTAAGCATGTATCTACCACAGCAGATATGAGACAAGTTACACTGCACGGGAAACTATAACATGGATTTTGATCAATAGAAGCCATTCTATTGCTTTCTGATTTTTCTAAGAGAAAATTGGAGAGGATGAAAGAAAAAAAAAAAGAAAGGTCTCTGTTTCAAATTTATATTTCTGTTGCACATACCTAGTAAGAAGCAGTTATGTAGCTATTAAGTTACACTCGCAATAAACATACAAACAAACCCTTTAAATTCCATCAACAGAAGATCAGCCTAAAACACACACCACAAAGGATATGAAATGGCTAGTGAAGACTTCAAAATCAGGATCATGACCCTGGATTTCACTAGGAATGTGTTCTATCGTGAAAGCTCAAGCACACCGAGAAAACATCGTGGGAATACAAATAACTATCACATAAAAGAACACTTTGCCTTCATTTGAGCATAATTTCATTTTTATCCAATTCAAATATCACAGAACAAAGAACTAGAAGGAAGAGGGATGATAAAAGCCCGGCACTTGGGATAGAAGTGGTTCTGCACAGAGACTGGAAAGGACAGTGCAGCCCGGGTTCCTTTGTTTGTGGAAACAAAGTCCTCAACAGCTGGCAGGAAGCAGGAAGATGGTGTCTTTGCAATTCACTTCAAAACTTATTAGCAACCCTCAGATCCAAGAGTTATAACTCCCTTGAAACAAACAGTGGGAAATGGGGAATAAGTGGTCTCTTTTGGAGAAAAGAATCATTTAAAATGGTGAAAATATGTCAGGGTTTTCTCACAGAGGAGGAAATGAGGAACCTAATTATTTCAGGACTCACAGGGACCTCTTATTACAAAGCAGGCTTATTTGTAACAAATCTAGAAGCAAATATTCCTTCATGAAAACTCACCACAGTGCGTACTTTTTAAGCACTGAAACTACTTATGCACTTGCAATGTTTTAGGGAAATGCAGGAGGCAGAAGTCACTTCAGCATGGAAGTTCAAACACACATTGTCTGTGCATTCTGTTTCTTAAAGGAATCCCCTGCAACTTCTTCTTAAATTCGGTGTGACCATTCCCAAAGGTAGTGTCAATGGGATTCTCATTTTTTATTAGATGCCAAGGAAAATAACAGGGTTCACAGATATTAGAAAATTTATCAAATGGCAAGATGGGAGGTGTAGCCCCATTCTAAACATCATTCCTTCTCCCTGATATCTTCATTGCTTTTGTCCAACAATGATGCACAAATTGTAAGCATAATGAAGCTGCCTATTTATTTGTCAGTTTCCCCCAATGGTCAGCAAGCTCCAAGTGGCCCATATTTTCCACTTACATCCCCAATATCACCACTGTGCCTCATACACAGAAAAAACCTCCAATCAAATTGGCTATTTTAATTATCATTTCCTAGGCATTATTTAAAATTAGATTTATATTGAAAATCTTGAGTTTCCTAGGAGTTGTCAATTCTCTCTTCACAAGTTTCTGGTGATTAGAAATGAGTATGTTTATATAAATATGTTTACATAATGAATATGTAAGCAAAGATATTTACTTACGTATATTACAGATGGGACAAGAAAAAATGTCTACGTTAAGATAGAATCTTCCTTCTAATCGACAGCATTTTGCCTTTTCCATGAAGGTTAAAAGAAAAAGAGAAGCAATAGATTATAACAGTAGAGAAAAAAAAAAAAAGGTGGTAGAGAAGCAAGTTCCCATCAAGAAATCACCTGGAAAGAGTTAAAAATGCCAATTCTGGGGTGCCTGGAGTGGATCAGTCAGTTAAGTATCACAGTCTTGATTTTGGATTAGGTCATGATCTTATGGTTCATGAGATAGAGCCTGGAGTGAGGTTCCTGTTGACAAAATAGAACCTGCTTAAGATTCTCTCTTTCTTCCTTCCTTGCCCCCCAAAATAAATAAATAAACTTAAAAATAAAGCCAATTCCGCAGACCCATCCTCAGATAGGTACCCTATATTTCTGAGCACTGGGGAAAAGAGATGAGCTACAAATATTCATAGTTAAGTAGAAGTTAGCTTTTCTTGCTTTTTATTTTCACAACAAAAGGGATTATATAAAAGGAAGAAGTTGGGATTACTAGAATTATATTTCATTATTCTCTTGATCACTATCACCTTCAGTAATTTAGTAATTCATTATTGTTATTTACCTAAGTTTACAAAGAATTTAATATGCTTCTTAGCTTCTAGGTAGAGATGAATTTTGGTAACACAATCACTGGTTAGGAAAATTGAAATAACAACATAATCATTATACAAGGAGACTGTGTCGTTACACTGATGAATAATATTGGGGAACTAAAAAAATAAACATGTCTGCATGTCATATTTTCTTACCTCACATTTTCTTTCTTCTCACTATCCCTAATATCAGAATGTATATGAGGTTGTCACCCAAAACCAAAGAAAACCTTATAGCATCACGTGGTCAATTTTCCTATCTGTGGTAGAGCATGTCAAATAAAATAGAGATTTTACTTATTTTTCACAGCAAATTCATTTGAAATCCTGCAACGTCACCGGTTGGCTTAAAATTCTGTGTTCTATTCCTAAATCACTTCTCAGTACTTAAATGTTTTTGTTGTTGTTGTTCATTTAAAATATCTAAACCTTTCTGGATGTTTATTCTTCTGCAAAGTACCTATTACCAGCAGGAATGCCATCTATCTGTGTGTTTGCTTGCCTCTCCTAACCCATATAAGCTTGAAGAGAAGAAGGACATAACTTCCTTCACTGTTGTAACTTCGCTCCTAGAACCAGTGTTAGCAGACAGTAGGTGTATGGCAGTGGTGGGTGTTAGATAACCCCAACCAGGTCAGATAAACCTCAGTATCACTTTAGTGCTTCCTTAGTCATTGTGTTCTTGACTGTTGGCTGAGTGTGTGGCTGCCTGAAATAAAGACCACATCCTCTAATCTTAAACTGACTGACTTTGCCCCTTCTTTCCTCTTTCCTCCTTTCTGGTGGCTAAATTGTGGAGGTACAGGCTGAATAGTTCCATGGGACGGCATTAAATTAGATTGCTTCTCCTCTCAGTACAAACACATGTGTTCACATACACACATGTACATACAGACATGCACACACAACCAACCACTCTTTCTCACACTCCTTTTTTCTCAACACATTGACAGAGTAGGAGAGACTTGATTCTCTAAGCTGATAGGTCTTTCCTTGGATCAAGAAGCAATGTTTTCAAGTGAACCACAATGGCCTCAAATTGACTTTCTCGGGCCAACACTATGACATCAGTACTTAATCAAGAACTGACACATTTAGACTTGGGATGCTCATATTTAACCCTGCATGTGAAGCAAATGGGTTATTATTACTTTTCTCTTCTCTTTCTCTACTTTCAGTCACATGGTTGCTATTATTCACATAGAAACAAAGGGTTGTCCCCAGGCATTGGCATTTTGCCCATGTGGATGACTAACTGGTTAAGTGATACCCATAAAACAACTGAAAAAAGTAACAATTTTCTTTTTAAGTAGGCTTCACACCCAGCATGGAGCCCAACGTGGGGCTTCAACTCAACACCCTAAAATCATGACCTGAGCTGAGATCAGGAGTCGGACTCTTAACCAACTAAGCCACCCAGGCACTCCACAACTCAATGTTATTTAGTCATTCATTCAACAGCTGAACAAAACTGACTTGGACTTTGCATCCATCAGGTTTATTTTCTACCCGAGAAAACAAACGAAAATACAATACTTTTCTTCATAGAATCAGACACAACTGGAAAATAAAATAGTTTGACCAACAACTAGTTATGGGGAGGCGGGGAGTGGAGGTGAAGGATAGCACGTGCCTGTGCTTTACACATTGTATTACACCAAGGTTAAAATCATGTCCTTCTGTAAGCTCAATAAATGGCTATGTCTTTTGACTAAATTCCATCTGCTGCTCTAAGCTACTGAACTCCTTTAGAAATAGAGGTAACATCTCTTATTTAATCTACAAATACCAGTCCAATGGCAGAAACTGTTATCTTGAACAGGGTAACATCTCCAGCACTGAAGAATGATAACCGCCCTCCTTACACTCTGGAGATGTCACCTTACATTAGTGGCAAGTGATGCTCTGCGTCCTTTGACAGTATTATTCCACCACCAAGTTTTATAATCAACTTTTACTTTTTTTTTTTTTTAAGCCAGGAGAGGAGATAAAGAATCGATGAGATGTCAACACAGAACAGACACACAGGACCAGATGTAGTCTCTAAATAATGTTCTACATGAGTCACTAGGGAGGGCTGAAATAATTTATTCAAGGAATCCTGACAGGTACCGTCATCTACACTCTTTTAAGTGGTTTAACATTGTTTAAAAAAAAAAAAAAAACTTAAGATGGGTCTTACACCATTCACCTTCAATTCCACCACTTAAGGAAATTCAATCAAAGGCTGAATTTAAAGACACCGCTTCTTATCAAATCAAGATATCGAAGGTGACTTTTCTGATCATAGCAATTATCAGAAAATTCAGATGTAGTGATGGCACTAAAAATAAAATGTGATATATCTTCAACTCTTCATTCCAATATTCAATATTTCAATTATTATACTTATTTCACTCTATAAAACAGCAAAGAGGATACTTTCTGTAGGATATACACACATATGTATATCATATAAAAGTGTATATAAACACATATATACATGTATAGATCTATATACATACACACATATATACATACAGAGTGAAAGAAAAAGAGATTTCTATTTTTTGTTTAAATAAAGGGATGAAGAAGAAACGTCACACTATTGTTACTTTCTAAGTATAAATAATTTCCCAGTATCGCTAATCTTCAAAGTTATACTGAATTATTCATTTAAAATCTTATTAAAACTAGATATTTAAGTAATACCTCTGAAAATAACTCAGAATAATGTAACACAATAATCATATAACCATCACAGAAATTCATGGTGATTAAAAGTAAATAGCTTTTGGACTGAATGATTTCTCTTTATGAGTGTCAACATCACTTAATCTCTGTTGCCAAAAAAGCCACAAAATTCTAAAGCAACTTCTTTCTGAAATGAGACCTCAAGGAAAAGCTTAATCTTTAAGATCATCTCCAGTGTTCTGAATTGTGCACAACAGTATTTACTACATGTGCTGCTGGTTTTATGAGACAAACTACAAAAAACATCTTGAATGGGAGTTTTATTTAAAATTCTCTGTATTTCACATTTAGTTTTTAAAGCAAAAGATCTTGAGTTTGATCAGCTTGGCTTTTTAGTTATACTTATTTTAAAATATGCTAAGATATTCCTGACACCTCAAAAGAACAAATTATTACTGTCTGTCAACTCATTTTTAGGAAAGCTATATCATAAAAAATGTATAGCTTCATATAATTAAAAAAATTCAAGCAGTGTGCATTGACTAAAGTAATATGGACTATTAAATAATTCAAAATTGTGTTTAGCGGCAGCAGCTGTTTAATTAAAAGGTAAAAACTGAAACTAATCCACTATGGTTGACAGAAATACAGCCTTATCAGTAGTTAGATCCCCTAGGATAGAGAATATGGATATGAATTCAAGAAATCATGAGCTTCATTTAATGAATATAATGAAAATAACGACAATAAATCTGTACAGAAACATATTTTACATCAAAGATTTTCTGGATGTTGCTTCACGTTTAATTTCCTTGAGGCTAATAATTTTACATTTCAATGTAGCAAAAAAAAACCCACCCAAAACCCTTTAATGTACATATTGTTAACCATCAGTGCATATAGCTTTTATTAGAGGCACCACAGCTTAAGCTCAGCTCACAAGGTGATGAGAAAAATTCTCAGAACCAGTTAATCTCTTCAATGTTCTGAACTCCAGACTCAATACTCAACACACTTTCTCATAATCATCCTTTAACTAGGAGAAACACACCAGGCAAATAACTGCATAAAGTTAACCAACTTCACCCTCAAATGATTAACTGAACTCTACAACTCTGTGAACTTTTTTTTTTCACCTAATATATTAGGGGGAAAACACTTTGGTAAGTGAAAAAAGAAACTAGCGACAGGATGATGTAAGTATTTACGAAGAATAATTAAACAATATGCAGAATATTCCCATCCTTAGATCCAGAATTTCTAATCCCAATCAGTTTTCTTCAGAAACAATAATACATATGGGCATTACTTTATGTACAAATAAACTTACTGCAGAAATGTTTTGAGTATCAGGAAAAAATTAGAAATATAAATCTCATTACTGGAAACTTACCAAAAAATTAGGTGTTAATCACACAATAACTATAATAAGCCCATTAAAAAGAAGTAGACAAAACTATTCAAATGTATTACATTCTATGTCACAAGAAAAGAAAATTATTGAAAAGTAAATACATTTTTATGATACAAATTACAGGACCAAAGGACAAAAAGCTAAAGATTATTTTCTTTGCTTTTGCTTATGTTAAAAACTAAAATGTGTTAATTCGTTTCATCAATATATGCTAAAAAATGCTTATTTTTATATTGGAAATTTCTAGTTTACCTTGGCAGTAATTCAGACAAGAGATTGGAAAAGTATGGAGTCAAGTAGACCAATGAGAGAATCACTGTAGTAACACAGGCAAGTGAGGTAGAAATGAAAATGGAAAGTAGAAAGGTACAAAAGGTAGATAAATGAATTATTTTTGAGCAGTTACAGTTAAATGAAGTATATATATCCTTGAATAGGTAAAAAATGAAACCATTTCTATAGACTTTCTTTACTTCCACAAAGGGAAGGAAAAAAAGTCTTTATAAAATGGCAGGGGAGAAAGGAGGAAAAGGGGAAGTGTCCCTCTTCTACTTTACAAATGAGCAATAGTTCACAAGTTTTTTTAACATTCATATCAAATGTCCTGTGGATTTTATTTATTTGCAAACTATGGGGCCAGCAGAGCAGAAAGTGGGAGTCCTTAATTAGAACAGGTGGCAGAGAGTCACAAGATGAATATCGGGCACAATTCTATCCTGTGCCAAAAATTACAGACTTGAACTATGGAAGCATTTTAAGGGTGAGTTAACAGTCTCCAAGTAGGCATCTCTTGAGTGGAGTTCAAACTCCATGGTCATGTTTGTTAAATTATGTTAACTCTATTTAATGTGCATCAGTTGCAATTTACCAACATATAAATTACTGAAATTCCCTATACAACCTACAAATCTCTTTCTGCAGTTGAGACAAATTCTTTCCCTGCTAAGTGGTCCTGTTTCTCTTACTGGGGTTTGGAAACAACAGTTTAATAAGTGTTATGATATTAGGATGACTTAACATATGGCAGAAAAACACTTACATAGGCAGAATGCTAAGGAGTTTCAGGGCAGTGAAACTACTCTATATGATACTACAATGGTAGATGCATGTCATTATACATTTGTCAAAACCCATAGAAGATACAAGACCAAAACTGAACCCTAAGGTAAACTGCAGACTTTGGGTAATAATGATGTGTCAGTGCAGGTTCATCGATTCTAACAACCTATCACTCTAGTGGGAGATGTTGATAATGGAGGTGTTGCATGTGTAGAGGCAGGAGATATGTGGAAAATCTCTGGACCTTCTGCTCAATTTTGCCAGTAGTCTAAAACTGCTCTAAAAAATAGTCTGTTAAAAATACATATATAGCAATAGATATGTATTAAAATTTTTCTGCTGTGAAAAAACTTGAGTTTACAAAGTGAAACATTTGGGCATGCATATCTAAAAATAGCAGTCATCTTATCTTAAAGTTCATGATAATCATTTGCACTCAGCTTCTGATTATCAATTATACAGCTCTGCGCAAACGGGCAACTTTTGATGCAGTGAAGTCATAACTTACCACCTATTTGGCCTTGGGCAAGTTCCATAATATCCTCTGCCTCAGTTCCCTCACTTAGAAAATGGGATACATAAGGGTATCCACTTCAGTTGGGGTTCAGTGAAGTGCTTAGCACATAGGAAGGACTTCAGAAATATAAACTCCTTTTGTTATTATTGACCACAACTTAAGGCCGGTAAATCTCCTTTATTTTTATCAATATCACATCAAGTGGTCATAGAAGAAAATACGGCACCTTCAGAATAAATAGGCAATGTTTGAAATTCATTACTTCAGTGTAGAATTTTTACTGGTTTTCAAATTGTAGTCAGACTTATTCAGCATAATAAACCACTAGATGAATTACTTATAACTCTATCCAGAAATTGTAATTCTTCAGTGTGTGATTCTTCATCTACATTCGAGGCTACCTAGCTGCAAAAAAGGCCTCAAGATAAATAATTTCAGCTGCTCCCCCCTAAGAGTTTAAAATCCACTCTCTGGTTCATTCTTTGATATAGGAAACTTCCAAAAGCGATTTGCCGATGATAACAAATTTATTTTCAGGAATAATATTCCTGATCTAATATGACATAATAAATAATTCAGAAGTTTCACATTATCAGGGAATTACATTTAGGAGATCGACTGGGGATCTCTGTAATGAGAAGCATTCACCTTGCTAGAGGAATGCTACTCTGCATTTAATCTTATAATATTCCCTTCAGGGTGTACAAGATAGCTTGTGGGAAAATAGAATGATTCTTGACTCTTTCAGAAACAAAGAGAGAGAGAAACAGAGAGAGAAGGCAGGTAAAGGACATAGTACCGTGGAAGTGACATTTAGATTCCATTTGAATTCTAAAGTACTGACTGAACTTTAAAAATTTTCCATTTGAAGAAATTCTGAAAATGTGTCACAAGTGGGCATGAACTATGGTAGAGCTTGCTACTTAAGATAGGGTGAAGAATGGTCACAATTGTTCGTCCTAAATGGTTGGTGTTTAGGTGTTTGTTCTACGATTCTTGCAACTTTCCTTATGTTTGACAATTTTTACAACAAAAAGTTGTATGTAAAACCTGTTGTTAAAAAGTTGGGGAAATGGGTGCCTGGATGGCTCAGTTAGTTAAGCATCTGTCATCAGCTCAGGTCATTATCTTGCTGTTCGTGGATTCCAGCCCTACGTCAGTCTCTGTGCCAACAGCTCAGAGCCTGGATCCTGCTTCGGATTCTGTGTCTCCCTCTCTCTCTGCTCCTCTTCTGCTCTCGCTCTCTCTTGTGTCTCAAAAATAAACATTAAAAAAAATTTTTTTTAATGCTGGGAAAACAAAATTCTCTCATTTGACACACCACTATTTACTCATCTCTTGGAAATAGCATGTTCTCTTCCCCCACAAAACCCATGTACTCTGGAGGAGGCTGACGCCATCACTTGGGCCTTCTCAGCTTTCCCACAGGAAGATCAGCAAAATTCTGTGCCCCCGGCCATTTTGATTGGCTCAGGGACAGGAAGAGACTAACGTTGGCCCAATCTGATTGAAGCCCAGGATTTCTGTTCAACAGTGGTAGGAAGAAACTTCCCCTTTTCCAACTGAACATGAATGGAGAAAGAGGATGAAGGCCAGTAGCTGGGAGTAACCGTGTTAAAACCATGATCACACAGTCTGTTGGAGACTGGCTCACTATCAAGGAAATAGATTTGACAGAGACAAAGAGAGAGACCCCAATAAAGCTACACCTAAAGCCAAATCTAGCATAATACTTCTCAATCATGTGAGTCAATAAATTTCATTGTTTGCTTAAGGTAGAACGGTCCTTTTTTTTTTTTTTTTTTTTTTGGTGATTACAAGGGAAATTATTCTAACCTACTAGTAGGCAAGACAAAAATAGTCCGAGCCATGACTAAAGGAGTCCATTTTTTACTTCAAATACTGACACTCTGAGAGTATTATTGTATCATTTGCTGCCGAATGGAGAGGAAAGTTGGTTCCTAAGGATGCCCTAGGCCAAAAACCAAAAGGAGAAAACATCTGGTGAAGTCATGACTGACTTGTCAATGAAGTTCAGCAGCAGCAACATCTTCTTAAAAACGGATCTTTTCTCACCACTGGGTATTTATATAATTAGGGTCAATTACAACTTAGAATATCTGGGCATGGGGCTAAATTACAGTGACATTTAAGAACTCTGCTAAATTTCCCCATTCATCTTGAAGATTTCTGGAGTAACTATGTTGTAATTAAGTCATTTTATTCTTTTCACTTTTATTATAATTTTCTTCTTCAGGCTTGGTAATTACCCACTATTCCAGGGTACCTTCCTTTAGAGGGAAAAAAAAAAGACCACCCGATTTTCAACCAACATTTAGAGAAGATTTTGCTGCCTGCTGAGTGATGAATGCTGATGTGCACAGCAACCTCTAAATGGTAACTCCAATGAGATTTTTAAGTTCCCACCTCCCCCAAAACCCAGAGGCTCCCAGAAAATTATTAAATTGCCTGAGTGGGTAATCAAAAACAAAACAAAAAGTGAAACCTGACATTATGATTATTCAGCATCTTTTACACAAGAGGTAATATTTTAAGTAGCCCCTGGGAAATGTGCAAAGTCTATTACTTGCCTGTGGGTTTTACATATGCCTTACCAGTACAGATTTTATGAAGACATCCCTTCTGAGCTTTGTGCAACAGAGAGGAAAGATAGCTCTCATTGGATCGAGTTATTCCAATTGCATTTACTTCTCACAAAGAAGTACATAGCATCCATAAAAAACAGCCAAAGGCCTTTAAATTTTAGGTCAATAGCACTTGGCTATTATATGTTCCTAAGAGAAACTATAACAGGTTGTGTTGATGTTCCAGAATATTAGGCTCTCTGTGTAGAGGGAGTAGGAAGGGAACTATGATCATGATTCCACTAACTATCATCAACCACTGTTAAGTGAGGACTCACTCCATTCAGGCACTCAACCCCCTGGAAGAAGGGTATTATCAGCCACATCGGAAAAAAAAAAAAAATGAGAAAACAGTAAAAAGTTACCTGTCTGGCCTATAATAATCCAACTCATGAGTGTAAGAACCAAAATTGAAACCCCATCTCTCTGATACCCAAAATTGCATTCAAAACCATATTTTAAGTGTTGAAACCTGGACATTACAGTAGCTATTCAAATTTCTGACTCCGCAGACAATATAATTCATGTATGTTTCAGGTTTCTCTAAGACCATCTTTGATCAAGTCCAGACACTTCTAGTTAGAGATTCCTTGAGTAATCTTACTCTTCTCTAGTGTTTGGGTAACTGATCATGCCATTTCTTCTACAAGGTATACATTTCTTTTCCTTCCTATTTCTACCTACAGAAAACTTCTTTATATTTCAAAGCTCTGTTACTCCTTTATTTCACAAGTATTTGTTTGGTGCCAACATTGTGCAAGACATGATAAACATATGGCTCCTTCCCTGCATACCCCATAATAATACAGGGCACATGACAGTGTTCCCAAGTTTATGAATGTATTCCATTGCATTCCAAGAACAACCACAATACTCACTCTAGAAAATGCGTTCCAAAGATAACCAACTAGAATAAAGGGAGAAAACTTTCATTTTACATGTGCCAAACATGTGCCCTGCATTTGCATATGCCCCTAATTTAATCATCAGCTATCATGACAAAATTTGCATGGAAGCATATTAATGTATTCATTCAAAAATACTTTTGCAACAGCTACGCAGTCTAATATGCTGTGTTAGACACGTGAAGCAACACAAAGATAAATCAGGTCACAGGAAATAAAGTCTGCACAATGATCAAAGCAATGGCAGTTCTTCATCTTGGGGTTTAAAAAGCAATAGATGAGGGTATTTCGATGTCATTTGCTTCTCCATAGTGAAGAAAGATGATTCTTAAGGATTCCTCCAGCTCTAGAAGTTCACAGTTGGTGAAGTTTTGAGGCTCCCCCAGAACAGGATTTGGATGGCAATGGACATCTTTATCTCAGCAGCTAGCACTACTGAGCACTAGTGGTTTCTTCAATAAGTAACTGAATAAAAGGTATAGACTGTGGCTTCATGAACTTTCTAGTCTATCACACTGCTAAAGAAGCATAGAATGCTGAAGTATTCAAACTACTTATATTTCTAAGTTTTCACTTCCATTCCACAATTTAGCAAACTAAAATAACTACCCCCCAAAAAAAAGTTAATACATATTTTACTTACCCTTCATGAGTCATTTACATTTTGTCTTATCTACTTTCTCTCTTAACACCACATACACACACACACACACACACACACACACACACACACACACCACACTTTGTTGCTATTATCATTCATCTAAGATGCTCCTTATTGCAGGATGGCTTGGGTATTTCAGAAAACAAAGACAAAAGGTTTTATCACCCCCACAGAATAGAGTGAGACCTAAACTTTGTGTGAGATGTACTTAGTATATTAAGTAAAATAATCTCTCTCAAGGGATGCCTTGGTGGCTCAGTTGGTTAAGCATCCAACTATTGATTTCGGCTCAGGTCAAGATCTCACGGTTGGTGAATTTGAGCCCCATGTCGGGTTCTGCACTGACAGCACTGAGCCTGCTTGGGATTCTCTCCTTCTCTTTCTGCCCCCACCCCCACCCTGCTCACGCTCCCTGTCTCAAAATTAATAAATAAATATTAAAAAAAAAACACCTCTCTTAAGTGAAGAATTCAGTACAGTGGACAGGGAGAAATGTAACTGGAAAAACAGGTGATAACAATCCTAAGCATGTAATCTGACACATGTTACCTAATGGAAAATGAAGAATTGTTGAATAATTTTGAGTAAGCTTGGGATCATATAAGGATGGTACTTTTTCAAGATAATTTGGGGATGATACATCAAAGACAAAGCAGACACAAGTGAGTAACAGAAAATCAGGCAAGTTCAAAATGCAGAAAATATTAGCAAAGAGAGAATGACACTCGACCTATTCTGTCTCTGTAACAAAGGACAAATAAAGAGATTTAAAAAGTCATTGACCAATAATATTTAATATAAACATACTCAAACAGCATATATTTCAATTCATTAGGTTTGTAGAGGAGTAATGTGGTATTTAGACTTGGACATTAAATCAATATTGGCCTTATAGACACTCCCCATGTTCCTCAGCCCTTCACTCCAGTCCCTCCCTCCCCTGTCAAATCAATACAAATACCTTATATCAACCAAAAAGTACAGTATTATTTAAGTGGAAAAAGCAATCTAAATTACAATTGTAAATGTCTAAAGCTTGTATTCTGGGGATTTTCCTAATGGGAATATGTGATGTGACTTTTTGTTATTCTGATGGTTGTGTTCATGAGCACATCACAAGGGTGGTTTAAAGGCCTAAGTGACATAAATTAGATTTTCTTTAAGAAATCATGTCCTTGACATATTTTTTTCATTATCTGAGAAGAATGAAACAGATTTTTCGGTTAATTAGTGCTAAGGCATGTATTTTGCATTAGCATTAAGTTTACCAAAATGGCTTTAAAAACTTGAACAGATGGCAGAATTATAATAACTTTTACTTATGATTTAGGTTAAGAATAAAGTGTCATGAGAATTCTTCTCCTGCCTAACTTTTCCATAAAGTTAATGCATTTAATAGATATGATGTATTGTTTTTCTCAGTGAGGTGTAAATAACTGTATCTCACCTTAGATGCATATAATGAGCTGGGGGAGTACATATCAGTACTCTCTATCTAGAGTATAGGGATTTTCCAGGGTTTAAGCATTGAACCACACACAAACAATTCCAAAATCTGGATAATAGCTGTGTAAAGATGGAGCAGGAGTTGCAAAGACAGATGTCCACAGTGGCCTGGCAGGTGTAAGTAAATGAATCAAGCTGAGTTGCTCTAAAGAAACAGGGGAGAGTGGGGATTGCAATAAACTGGGCTGGACAAGAAGCTCCGAGAGACAGCAGACAATGGGGCTATCATCAAATGCCCTCGATCATAAAATGGAGACCCTGCACAGCCATAGTAGCCAGTTTTTCAAAAGAAATATAAAATCTAAATTTTGTATATAAACTCTCTCAATTAAAAATTTGGCAGCTATTTCATATTTGCTTAAAAAAAGAAAAAGCCAAGAGGACCAAGAAAAACAGCCTCCTGCTGGCCATGGGGCCATCAGTCTGCAATGCCAAATGGTGGAGGGGGTTAAAAATTAGGGTTCATGGTCAGTGCTAAGGCTTATTTCATGCCCTATTCTTGTGGGGAACTCATTCCCCAAATGAAACACTTTAAGTTAGTAAACTAGATCTGTTTTACAGCCTGATTTTCAAAAATGAATTGTGGTAGAACAGCATGAATCATAATGAATAGACTACCTTGATACCTACATGAGATGATCTTGAGCTCAGTGACCTCCATTGAATTCACCAGTGCTCAGCGAGCTCTTACTCCATTTCTTTCTACTTGACTCTGTTAAATTCCCTATAGTGCCAATTTGCCTATTCTAAACTCTCACCTCATGACTCTTAAAATTCATTAGTAACTGAAATTAGCAAATTTTGATAAGTGGTACCTTTATCCAGCCTTCATATGTTTTAATTTCATGGCAGCATTAGATATCTCACCTTCCCATGTTTCTCATCAATATCGAGTTCTCCAAATTTCCTTGACGCCACTAAATTCATCTTCATTCCTGAACTTTCTCCTCCCAACCTCAGTGATATTACTTCTTGGTTAACTTCCCATCTGACTCTTCCTAAATCAACTCTCTTCTTACACTATGACTTGTTAATAAGGATAATGAACATTACCCATCCACCTGTTTTGTTTTGTTTGTTTCACTCACTTTCTCTTGCCTACTACAAGGAATCTTCTTGTGCTAGGCCCTTCATCTCAGGTAATAATTTCACTCACTCCTTGGTTTTTGCCCTTGCTCTAGTCAGGATAAATCTCAAATCTCTCCATATATATTAAAAGTTAGATTTCCTAACTCTGGGCTTAAAATCTGAAAGAAGGCATAGTAGAGATAGAGGAAAAGGAAGTAGAGGAAAGAGGAAGTAGAGGTAGAATATTAGTAACAATAGCAGCTGACATTTGTTGACCTATTACTATGAATCAAGCTTACCTGATATACACTATCTTACTTGATTTGCAGAATTCTAGGAGATAAATGGTATTTTAATGCCATCCTACAAATGAGCAAACTCAGGCTGAGAGAAGTCACATATCTCTCTCCCTCACAGTTATGTGAGGTCATAGAACTAGGTAGGTCCAGAATCCAAATACAGATCTACTCTTAGCCATTAGGCTCTTCTTCTTATCTCTTACTTCTAATTAATTGGTCACTTTGGTAGATCCCACCCTGGCTTAGTAACTTGCCTCCCTCACTCTGCTCCACCCCAGCAAAATCCACCCAGCCAGCCACACTCCTCAGGACTCCCTGCTTTGGCCATTACAATGGTTTCTCAACTGTTCTTTGTGTTTCTAGTTTCTTTCTCTCTCAACTATTCTTTGTGTTTCTAGTTTCTTTCCCTTCAATCCCAGTTTTCACAATGTTATGATCTCACTCATGTCCTGCTTCTAACATACCCTATTGAAAAGATAAAAGTGTTTCAAGTAGAAAACTACACTTCTGGGGTACCCGAGTGGCTCTATCAGTTAAGCATCTGGTTCTTAGTTTTGGCTCAGGTCGTGGTCTCATGGTTCATGAGTTTGAGCCCTATGTTGGGCTCTGTGCTGACAGTGTGGAGCCTACTTGGGATTCTCTCTCTCTCTGCCTCAACCCCATTCTCTCTCACAAATAAATAAATAAACATTAAAAAGAAAACAAAACTGCATTGCCTATCTTTGTCATTGTTTGAAATACCCTACAACCCTGAAAGTTACAGGTAATTGATAATAATGCAAACTTTGAGACATGAACACTATTTTCTGTATGGTAGAGGTTTAATGGACCTCCTCTCTCCCTGCCACCCAACCCCGCCAATCTCATCACTTGCACAAAAAAACAATTTTGATTCCATTTGCCCATTCATCTCAATATTTCTATTCTATAAATTTGAAAAAAATTCACTCTCTTTTGAACTAGTTACCACACCTGCAGGTTTCGTCATGAATTAACTAAAATCTTTAATACACTGTTCATTTTTATATCTACATGAGAGTCATGGCTTGACCTATTATTAAAAATTATTTTTCAAAATGTCCAGCTCCCAACAAATCTATCCTTTGCTCAAATGCTTACAATGAACCGTACAGTTCAAAGCCAACATTATAACTTCCTCTACTCTGTCAATTGTACATTCATTCTACTTACTTTTCATCCATTCACATCCTACATAGAGGCCAAAAGAAATGCCCAGGTCCCAGATACACATTTTACACTTCCAATTTTCTTCCTTTCCTGATTCTAATTCTTTCCCCTGGACTGTGGCTATTCATACAGCATTCAATATAAAGGACTAGTGTGGATGCTTTAATCCCATGCTTCCCAAACATTTACATGGAAATAACACAGGTGAAGAGAATTTCTATTCACTTCCCTGGAGTGGAAAAAGGGGAGGAGAGGGAAATAGACTATTAGAAATATAATTTTTATAAGGTCTCCTGTTTAATCTTAATAATGCATGCAGATTTTATCTACTCCATAGTATAATATGGGTTTTCATGAAAAATAATATCTCCACCTGCAAATGCTATAGTAAAATTGCTATTCCAAGATGGTGACTTACCTATCCTGTTGCTTTGTGTATCCCTTGCCTAGTTCTGTACTGTCAGGAAAAACAAGAAATGGTTAAGAAATACCCCACCCCCATACACACACACACTCTTTTATGAAAAATCCCACCCTCCATGCTATATTATAAGGATTCCTTTGTTTACCTGCCTTTATAAAACCCCAGAACTCCTTCCTTTTCTTTAGGATATTCTTCATTAATGAATATTCTCCCAAGTACAGTAGTCTGGATAAAATTACTTGCTTAGTTGTCCAATACATTGTCTTTAACAAATGACATTCTAAAGAGTACACCCTATTCTGAAAACCCATGACTTTATGTGATATTTTCAAGATTAAAACCATGAAATCTTGGACTTCATGGCACATTAAATTATGATAGAAAAACATCCAGATTTTCTATGTCTCCAACAAAATTCATAAAAATGAAGTTGGATTATTATCTTATAACATACACAAAAATCAACTCAAAATGGATTAAAGACTTAAACGTGATACCTGAAACTATAAAAACTCCTAGAGTAAAACATAGGGGAAAAGCTCAATGACATCAGTCTTGGCAATAACTTTTTGAATATGACACCAAAAGCACAGCCAAAAAAAGCAAGAATAAATAAGTGGGACTTCAAACTAAAAAGTTTCTGAATAGCAAAGGAAATAATCAACAAAATGAGAAGGCAACTTACAGATTGGGAGAATATATTTGCAAACCGTATCTCTGATAAGGGGCTAGTATCCAAACTATAAAGGAACTCCTACAACTCAGTTGCAAGAAAACAAATAACCCAATTTAAAAAGGGGCAAAGGATCTGAATAGACATTATTCCAAAGAAGACAAACAGGTGGCCAACAGGTCTATGAAAGGTGCTCAACATCACTCATCATCAGGCAAGTGCAAATCAAAACCACAGTGAGATATCACTTCACACCTATCAGAATGGCTGTTATTGAAAAGTTAAAAGATAACAAGTATTGATGAAGATGAGAAAAAAAGGGAAACTTTGTACACTGTTGATGTAAATTGGTTTATCCACTATGAAAACTAACATGTAGGTTTTTCAAAAACTTTAATGTAGAACTATTATATGATCCAGCAATCTTACTTTTGGGTGTACATCCAAAGGAAATTAAATCACTATCCCAAAGAGATATCTGCATTCCCGCATTCACTGCAGCATTATCCACAATAGCCAAGATATGGAAACAGCCTATGAATAAAAATGTGGTATATACTCATAATGGAATATTCTTTAGCCTTAGAAGAGAAGAAAATCCTGCTGTTTGCAACAATATGGGTGAATTTGGAGGACATCATGCTAAGTGAAATAAGCCAGACACAGAAAGGCAAATACTACATGATGCCACTTATATGTGGAATCTAAAAAAAGTCAAACCCATAGAAACAGAGTATAAAAGGGTAGTAACTAGAGGAAAAGGAGGTGAAATGGAAGATATTGGTCAACGGGTACAAATTTTCAGTTACAAGGTGATTAAGTTCTGGATACCTAACATACATCAAGATGACCATAGTTAAAAATAATGTATGGTAGCCTTGAAATCTGCTAAGAGTGTCTTAGATATTCTCACTACATGCACAAAAAAAAGGTAATTTTGTAAGATAATGAATATATTGTTTAGTTTGATTGTGGTAACCATCTCACAATATATATATTAAAATATGTTGTATACCTAAAGTGTATCTATTTAGACAATTTTTATTTGTCACTTACACCTCAATAAATCTGGGAGGCAAAGTGACTACCAAGGGTACACCCCCAAGAATGACATAAGAATAATTGCAGCAGGCTGGGGAAATAGGAAGAAGTGGGTACAGATCCTTCCTAACACCCATGATTTCTGAAAATAAGAATGTTAGGAATGGACACAAGTTTTCATTACTTCTTCTTTCAACAAATATTGCTAGGACATAGATGATGAGGGGCTGGGGAATGGAGATAGAATCTGTTCAAGAGAAAGCTATGGAATCTTGATTAAAGCTTTGAAATTCAAACCAAAGATAAGGTTCAAAGGATGAAGATGAATGGGGAGTGGGAGCTGGAGAAGCTTCGGGGCTGCCACAAAACATCAAAACATTCTGAGCACAGGATGGAAAGAGCTTAAGTTATGAAAACAGCAAAAAAAATGGCCTGCATTAAAAAAAAAAGTAAAAGTTTAAAATATGCAGGAACTGAGCTAATTTACATTCATTACTTCACTAAATCCTTAAAGTAACTCCAGAAGCTAAGTACTATTATTATCCCCACTTAACATAACAAGTAACACAGCCTCAGAGAGGTTAATTAACTTGCCCAGGGTCTTGCAGACAGTAAGTAGCTGGGCTGTCCAACTCAAAACCTTATTGAAACAATCCCTCCCAAATGTTGCTCCCAGAGGGCTTCAGGTAAGGGTGCCCAATATAAATTAGAATCTGGAGTGGAGAAGATGAGAAAAAGGAAACACAAGGTCTGACCTCCTATGCCAAGCCAGGGAGTCTGAACGTCACCTGGAGGCAATGGGAAGAGAAAGACTTCAAGGGAAAGTAAAGTAGGAGGTGGGAACCTAGCAAAGGAAATCTCAGTATTAGGGGGACCAACTGCAGGGTGCCCTCCAGAGCACCAAAATGAATGACAATAAAAAAGAAAGCAACCACAGGCTAAAATTCTTCAATCAGCACAAAGTAAGAAAGGATTGACTTTGAGGGGTACCAGAATATGCCAGCCCGGAACATCCTTCTTTAGCATTTGGACTATTTAGGGCTAAACTCCAGGAAGAACCAAGGGACACAGGAAAAGCACTAAAACAGGAAACAGAGTTTCCTTTTGTAAAGGTGTCTCCCTCTCCTGTAACAACTTACAAACTTAACAACTCTTATCAACTCTTATCTTATCTTAACTCTTATCAATGGAGAAAGCACAGACTTAACTCATAACAAACCTTGTTTAACAACCCTGTTGACTATACTTTCCCTGGTCACCATCCCTAACTTGCCTTCCCTACCTAAATGTCCCAAATCCCCTTTCCTTTAACCTAAGATGGTATATAACCCCCACATTCTAAATATCCCTCTGGGTTACTCATCTCTGGGTACACTTACGTGTTATATAAGCAATGCACATGTTAATAAGCTTCCTTGTTTTTCTCCAGTTAACCTGTCTTTGGCCCTCGTGTACAGGGCCCCAGCTGGAGAAAGTAAGAAACCAAGACTAAAAGAGAAGAGTTCCCACCCACCCTTAGCTTCAAGATGGGACAATATCTTTAATATCTTTAATTAACTTTAAATATTTGAGAAACTCAAATCTCAATTTTGTGCATGTAATTACTATAGTTATTTGAGGAAAAAAGAAAAACAAACATTAGTGCTCTTAGGGGAGACCTAGCAAAAACATCCTACCACTATAAAGGCCACTGAGGTGTGGGAGGTTGGTTCACACTTCAGGGTGTGCCAATTAAATATGGCGACTACGGCAAACTGGTGAGTAACACAGTCAGATATTTAAATACCTCAGTTACTGGATTACTGCCACTGCAGTAGGCTTTTCTTTCCCTAAAAAAATTAACTGTGAAGTCAAGCGGGACAAACTATAAAATATAGAAGTTATTCTTCTCCCTCCAAGGTGAGAATATTTAAGAAATCTGGTGTACAAACTTTTATTTACAAGTTTGAAACTTTTGAGTAAATGAAGAGTACCAACATGAAAACAATTATTATGGCTTTAGATGTAACAATGTTTTTAAAAAATGCTTCTGGAACTTTAATGAACTATAATAAAATTATTTATTCTATCACTTTTTTTCTTTGTCTATGATACAGGAGACAAGGAACAAAAGACACACATACCAAATTCCATCAAATCTAATATGGTACCAACACAGAGATTTCAGAGGATAAATTTGGAAAAAATATGCTCTTTGAAACAACACAATATAGTGGTCATAGCCATGACATTTATTGACAAGGAAGTTTTTAATGTCATAAAGCACAGGAGTTTTCAGCAGCAGAGTATTCCTTTGTAAGAGAACCTTGTTGATTTTTCAGGAGTCAAACAAGAAACAAACTTCAGGACATACAGAAAAGAAACCAATCTGATAGCAGATACTAGTTAGCATAAATACTGCCCTCCTGATAAATTAACTTGAGCAGATATTTCAAAGGACAAATATGTGTTTAAAAAACGTGCCTATCTAATATATATGGTACATGCCAAGATATAATGCATGTCACAGTATCACTTTTTAAAAGTTCAGAACATTGGTTTCATACAAATATGAAATGACCATGTGTCAAAAATGAATTTTACTAATGAGGGATCCCAAAAATGTTGAGGGATACCAGAACATGTTTTCCCAAAATATGCCTTTTTGGCATATGGATTATTTTGAGCTAAGAGCCAGCAGATTCCAGAAAGTCTCCAAAACACAGGACACAAGGTTTCTTTTTATAAAGGAAATCTATATTTGCAAAGTCTCCTTCTCTCATACCAAGAAAGAGGACTCCTAAAAAGTCTTATCAATGGTAAAGGCACTATCTTTAATACATCAAGCAAATCTTACTAAACAATCCTTATTTACCATGCTTTGCTTAGTTACCCTCCCAGACCCTGCCACCCCCCAGAAATATCTGTTTGTTTTAGCCTAAGATGGTAGATAAACCCAAGCTCTAGCCATCCTTTTGGGTTACTTATCCCTGGGTCACTGTGTGCTGCCATGGGTACATGTAAAATAAATTTGTTTTCTTCTTCTCTGGCTAATCTGTCTTTTGCCAGTCTTCCTTAAAAGGCTTAAGCTGAAGAACCTGAGAATCATAGAGAAAAAGATTATTTTTCCTCTCTACAATGCTAATACTGCTTCAAAAAGAATTAAAGAGTCCACATATAAATAGGCACCGAAAGTGTAGCATTTTACCTAAGCCCTGTTCTTGGATAACACTGATGGCTAACATATCCCTTCAACTTTTTGTTTGCCAAAATCTCCAGGCATGTAGTGTCCTGGGAAATGGCTTACTGAAAGGAACTACTCTTCTTGCTTTTATGACTTAGATAAAACTGGTTGATCTTACTTTCCATAACACATTAAGATTGCAGATATTTACCTGTAACAAGGCCAGAAACAGACCCTTCTCCTTTTACCCCTAGCCAACCTCCCATTCTTTCCCTGATGAGTAATCTGCTAAGATTAAAACTGTGTTAAACCCTCAAATTACCTAGACATAGAGATACACATTTCTTGTTCAGCTGACTGTAACTCCCTCTGATTGCAACAACAACAAAAATTCCAACTGTAAATCCCCCCACCAAAGTTTTTAAGATTGTTATGTCTTCTTGATGAATTGCCTACTTTATTACCGTGAAATGATTCTCTTTATCTGTGCTAGTATTTCTTGTCTTGACTTATAAAAACTAACTAATGATAAAATTTATATATGAAACCACAAATGATTGAAAAGAGTGAAAACAATTTTGAAAAAGAGCAAAGTCTGGAGATATTTACTGCCTAGTTTGTTAACTTAATAAATGCTATAATAATCAAGACAACATGGCTATAGTTGTAGAGATATGCATACAGCTCAACAAAACATATTAAAGAATCCAGAAATAAACTCGTGCGTTTGTGGTCATTAATTTCAGAAAGATAATTCAACCAATAAAATACAGTGTTTTTCAACAAATTGTCCTTAAAAAAAAAAGAAATAAATTTCAACTATCATTTCATTCCATATACAAAATATATCTCAATATTAATTATAGATTCAAGCAAGAAAGCTACTACTATAAAGCTTTCAGAAAAAAATATGGGAGAAAATATTCACAACTTTAGATTAGACAAAAATTCCTGAGCACATACAAAACATAAACCAAAGTTTTTTTTTTTTTAAAGGTGTGAATTTGATAAAAGTTAAAAATGTTAGCTGTAAGCTTTTTCCCTAAGGTCAGGAAGAAGACATTGATGTCTATGCTCACCACTTTTATTCAGCATATTACTAGAAGTCCTAATCACAGCAATCAGACAAGAAAAAGGAATAAAAGGCATCTAAAATGGTAAGAAGTAAACCTCACTATCTGCAGATGATATGATACTATATAGAGAAAAACTTAAAGGCACCACCAAAAAACAACTAGAACTGATACATGAATTCAGAAAGCTGACAGGATACAAAATGAATATACAGAAATTCACTGCATTTCTGGACATTAATAATGAAGCAGAAGAAAGAGAAATGAAAAAAACAATCCCATATACATTTGCATCAAAAATAATAAAAAACCTAGGAATAAACTTGATCAAAGAGAAGAAAGATCTGTACTCTGAAAACTATAAAACACTGATGAAACAAGCTGAAGATGACAACAAATGGAAAGATATCCCATGCTCATGGATTGGAAGAACAAATATTATTAAAATGTCCACACTACACAAAGCACTATACTGATTTAATTAAATCTTCATCAAAATACTAACAGCATCTTTCACAGACGGAGAATAATCCTAAAATGTCTATGGAATCACAAAGGACCCCAAATAGCCACAGCAATCTTGAAAAGAAGAACAAAAGTGGAGGTATCACAATCCCAGATTTCAAGATGTACTACAATTCTGTAGTAATCAAAACAGTATGGTACTGGCACAAAAATAGACACCCAGATCAATAGGACAGAATAGAGAGCCCAGAAATAAACCCAAGTTATATGGTCAATTAATCTTCAACAAAGGAGGCAAGACTATGCAATGGGAAAAACAGTCTCTTTAACAAATGGTGCTGGGAAAACTAGACAGCTACATGCAATAGAATGAAACTGGAACACTTTCTCACACCTTCCCCCAAAATAAACTCAAAATGGACTAAAGCCTTAAATATGAGACCTGAAACCAAAATCATCATCATTATCATCATCATCATCATCCTAGAAGAGAGCACAGCCAATAATTTTTTTAACATTGGCTATAGCAACATTTTTCTAACTATGTCTCCTGAAGCAACAGAAACAAAAGCAAAAATAAACTATTGAGAATACCTCAAAATAAAAATCATCTGCATAATGAAGGAAACAATCAATAAAACTAAAAGACCTACAGAATGGGAGAAGATATTTATAAATTACAAAATCCAATAGAGTTAGTAACTAAAATATATAAAGAACTTACACAACTCAACACCCAGAAAACAAATAATCCAATTAAAGTAGGCAGAAGACATGAACAGACATTTCTCCAAATAAGACATTTAGATGGGCAACAGACACATGAAAAGACACTCAGCATCACTCATCATCAGGAAAATACAAATCAAAACTACAATGAGGTATCATACCGGTCAGAAAGGCTAAAATCAAAAACCAAGAAACAACAAATATTGGAAAGGATATAGAGAGAAAGGAACCCTTGTGCACTGCTGGTGGGAATGCAAATTGGTGCATCCACTGTGCAAATGAATAGGAATTTTCCTCAAAAAAATTAAAAATAGGGCTACCCTATAATCCAATAATTCCACTACTGAGTATTTATTCAAAAGGATACAAAAAACACTAATTTGAAAAGATATATACACCATATGTTTATTGCAACCTTATTTAAAATAGACAAATTATGGAAGAAGCCCAAGCATCCATGGACAAATGAATAGATAAAGAAGTGGTATATATATGTATACATATATATGAACATATATACACATATATGAACATGCATATGATCATATACCTATACATATATGTGAACATGTATACATGTGTATATACATATGCATATGTTCACATACATGGTCATATATATGTACACATATATATATATATGAATATTGCCATTTGCAACAACATAGATGGATCTAGAGAGTATAATGCTAAGTGAAATCAATGAGAAAAAGGCAAATACCATATTATTTCATTCATATGTGGAATTTAAGAAACAAAACAAAGAAAAAAGAAGCAAACCAAAAAATAGACTCTTCACTATGGACAATAAACTGATGGATACCAGAGGGGAGGTGGGTAGGGGATGGGTGAAACAGGTTAAGGGAAGGAAGAGTACACTTGTCTTGATGAGAATTGGCTAATGTATAGAATTGCTGAATCACTATATTGTGTACCCAAAATCAGTATAACACTCTATGTTAACTATACTGGAATTAAAAAAACAAAAATACTTTAGCTCTTTAAAAGCCACAGTTAAAATATAAAAAGACAAGTCACAGACTAGAAGAAAATACTTCTAATACATACATATAATAAAGGACTAACATTCAGAATAACTCTTACAACTCAGTGGCAACACAGCCCAATTAAAAATGGGTAAAAGAATTGAGATGACATTGCACAGAAGAAAAAAAAAATGTAAGCACAAGATGTTTATCATTAGTCATTAGGGGAATGCAAATTAAAATCCAAATGAGATACCACTACCACCAACAGAATGATGAAAATTAAAAAGTCTGACAATATCGAGCACTGATGAGGACAGGCAGCAATTGGAACTTTCATATGTTGCTGATGAAATATAAATGGATATAACAAGTGGAAAACAGCAATTTCTTATAAAGTTATTTATAAATGTATTATTTGACTCAATACTCTCTCTTCTGGAAGTATTTTCTTAATGAAATGCACACACATTCTCCAAAAAGACTTGTACATGAAAAATCATAACTTCCTTCACAAAAGCCATAAAGCAATAACAACCCAAATGCCCAATATTAGATGAGTATATAAACAAATTATGGTATAATCACACGATACTACTCATCAATAAAAAGTAATGAATCACTGATAAATGCAATAACAAAAATGAGGGAGAAAAAGCCACACACAGAAATGGGCACATTGCGTAATTTCATTTATATGAAATTCTGGAAGGGCCAAATCTAATCTGCAATGAGAGAAAGCAAATTAGTGGATGCCTGAGGTTAGGGATTGTAGGGAGGAGGTTGATTTTGGCAAAAATCAAGAGGAACTTTTTTTGTTTCAATAGAACTATTTTTTTGCTTGTGTGGTTACACCAATGCATACATTTATCAAAATGCAAAGCATGATGCGTTTAAAATGGGTGTGTTTTATTGTATATAAATTATATCAAAATATAAGTACAAAAGAAACAAGGTGTTTGGCTTTAACACATTTTTCAACATGTTCTTCCTTTACAATCTAGCTGGTCACCCTGGAATAATTCGAAGCCTCCCAGGTAAGGGGTCTGAGAAAAAGTGAAATTTGTATTTTTTAAAGACATTTTATTTTGGTACCTTTACTGATTATCTGAAATATTTTTCTCTTGGATCATTTTGATCTTCTGAAATCAAACTTATTTGTCCTGAGGTGGTTTGCTAAGAATACCACTGGCAAAATATGCATCATCATCATCTTCTATCATATTCAGCAAAGTATAGGGAAGAAAAATAACAGAGATGTATCCAAAGAGAGAGCCTTCTACCAAAACACCCATTCATCCTTACTTTTCCACACTTACATTCTGGGGGGAATGATTTCTAAAAACCACTCTGTAGGTAGCCACACTCAGGCAGGCAAATATAACACTCTTGTATATGGACATGATAAAGTAGCACCATCAAAAGCCTGGAAAGACAGACTCAAGTGGTAAAGAGATTTTCAACCCATTTAACTGTACATTCACTAATAAAGCCTTTCTACCAATATCTTAGACCACATTAGACATATCAAAACCAATGGGCAGAAAACTTATGGCTTGCAGAAAACTTATGGCTTCCAAAAAAAAAAAAAAAAAAAAAAGAAGAAGAAGAAGAAGAAGAAGAAAGTCTTACAGTAGAGGTTTATCATAAGAGATATTCAATTCAAGAGAAGATTTGAAAACCCTCAGTGCACATACCACATCTCCCCCGCCTACAAAATTCAGGCTCTACTGTCTCACTTAATCCTCATAAAACAAAAAACAAATCTATTGCAAGATACTAACTTAATAGATGGTTCATATAAAAGCACAAGAGCGCAAACACTGCAGGTGAACCATTTAGAATTCCGTAAAAAGCCTTTACTGGGAGTGACTCAATACCCATGCAGATGGATATCGATGCCCCTTTATTCCTGTTCTTTATGCAGGTGGCTCTCAAATGTCCAATTGCATAAAAATTACTGAATAGTATCATATGCCAAAATGATGGGTTTTACATATACATGGGTATATACATCATGGGTCACTTATGGAATTTCCAAGAAAATTTTGAAGTGTCATTTTCACCTAACCTAGTGTTCCTCAACTGTTTTTTTCATTATTGTCTCTCTAATAAGCCCATTTAGACATTTTGCTAATTGCTTCCAGGAAGTTTTAATATTCCAGATTTCTTATGTATCTGTTTATATACTATGTGTATGTCTGTGCTTTATACCTGAAAAGAGTAAGATTTTTACTTTCCCTAAGAACTTTTACCCATTTGGGGGCAATATCAACCCTCTTGAGAACATACGACCTAAACTGACCTCTAGCTTACTACAAGCCTTCCTTGCATATTCTCCATGGCATCTTGCAGTGAAAAACCTATTTCTAAGAGCCTTCTTATTTGGGGTTATATTCATTGTAGTTTGTTTTCTTTATACCAATTTTTCCAAACTTTTCAACCGAAGCACATACTGATAGTAAAGAAGGAATGCATGTACTGAGATGACAAACACATATGTACATAACTAACAAGGAGGAAATATATTGAGCTTTGATATTTTTAAACATTTTGTGGATTGAAAAAAATAGTCACATTAACAATTATCCTGGAAAAAGTGGATATCCACATGTTTAAAAAAAATGAACCTGGGTCCTTAGGTCAAACAGTATTCAAAAATGAACTCAAAATGGGGTGTGTAGGTAGCTCAGTTGGTTGAGTGTCCCACTCTTGATTTCAACTTAGATCATGATCTCAGGGTCATGGGATCCAGCCCCGCATAGGACTACATGCTAAGCATGGAGCCTGCTTGAGATTCTTTCTCTCTTCCTCTCTACCCCTTACTCCCCTGCTCTCTCTCTCTCTCTCTCTCTTAAAAAAAAAATTAACTCAAAATGGATCAAAGATCTAAATGCAAGAGTTCAAACCGTAAATTCAAAAGAAAACACAGGTGTAAATCTTTATGACCACACGTTAGGCATCGGTTTCTTAAAAATGACCCCAAAAGTGCAAGCAACAACAAAAATAGATATACTGGATTTCATCAAACTTAAAAAATTTGTGCTTCAAAGATACATCAAGAAAGTGAAAAGAAAATCAACAGAATGAAAGAAAATATTTGCACATATATCTAAAAATGGACTTGTATGTAGTATATATAAAACTCCTGCAACTCAATAAATGGCCCAATTTTTAAAAAATGGATAAAGGATCTAAACAGGCATTTCTCCAAATGAGACAAACAAACGGCCAATAAGCATATGCAAAGATTCTCAACATCATCAGTTATAAGAGAGATGCAGCTCAAAATCACAATGAATGACCACCTTCCACCCACCAGAATGGTTATCACAAAAACCAAAGTTAATTACAAATGATAACAATAGGAGAAATTAGAACCCTCATACACTGCTGTTGGTAATGGGAAAGTGTGTACCCACCTTGGGAGACATTTGCGAATTTCCTCAAAAGGTTAAAACATAGACTTACTATATGACCCAGTAATTGCAGTCCTATGTATATGCTCCAGAGAAAAAAAAGCATACACCCACACACAAACTTATACATGAATGTGTATAACAACATTATTTGTAGTTGCTTAAAAGGAGAAAGAAGTCAAAGATTCATCAATTGATAAAAAGATAAATAAAATAAATACTAGCAATAAAAAGAAAGGAAGTTTCTGATACATACTATAATTCGGATAAAGCTTAAAACATAAGCTACTGAAAGAAGCCAGTCACAGACCATATATTGTCTGATTCCATTTAATGACATACGCAGAATAGGATAACACATAGAGAAAAAAGTAGATTAGTGGTGGTCTAGAGCTGGAGGAAATGGAGAGTGAATGCTAATGAGTTTTGGGTTTCTTTCTGGGATGATGAAAATGTTCCAAATTGTGGTGAAGGTTGTACAACTCTGAATATATTTAAAAACCATGGAATTGTATAGTTTAAATAGACAAATGGTATGGTTCAAGACTTACATCTCAATAAAACTGTAAAGAGAGGGGAGGGAGGGAGGGAGGAAGGAGGATCTGCACATCTTTTCTTCCACTCCCTATAGCCAGGCAATTGCCTGATCTCTACCCTGGCCAGTGACATAAGCTTTGTTCCTTAGATAGTAAAACAGAACATGGACATGGAGTACACCAGACAGAGTAAAGAGTGAGGCTGCAAGACAGGATTTTCAGGAAGATGAAATTGATAGAAAACTAGAACCATGTAAACATCTTGAGGAGGTATTGAGACAACTAGTGGAGAGTCTGGGGCTGAGGTCGTTATAAATATTTAGAAAAGGATACTAATTTTAAAAAGAAGACAGTTATTACTTGCAGAGAAAACAACAGCCAGGTAAAGAATTGAACTCCGTGTTTCAACTTTAGATGGCATTTATATAGTACATTAATGTAAATATAGAAGATTGATGTCATCAAATTTAGAGTAACACTATTTTGAGATGGAAAGGGCAGAAGAGAAAACCATGACAATGCAAGCGGAACGTTTAAGGAAAACAAACTTTTCTACTTCCATAGTAACAAACCAATAGAAAAAGCTTAAAATTAAAAATAAAAGTAGCAGTATAAACATTATTTAAAGATATGGAGTTCAGTACCAAAATAATCAGTTAAATTTTTTGTAACATTTATTTATTTTTGAGAGAGAAGGAGTGAGAGAGGGGCAGAGAGAGAGGGAGACACAGAATCTGAAGCAGGCTCCAGGCTCTGAGATGTCAGCACAGAGCCCAACACAGGGTTCAAACTCATGAACCATAAGATCATAACCTGAGCCAAAGTCGGACACTTAACCAACTGAGCCACTCAGTGCCCTGCAAAAATAATCAGTTTAAAAAGAGGATAGGGAGTGAGTGAGAAGGAGGAAGGATACTGTAGGTTTGGGGTTTCTCTTTCTTTTTTTTTTTTGTGGTGTTTTTTAATTAATTAATTATTTGAGAGAAAGAGCATGAGGGGGCAGGGGAAAAGGGCAGAGGGAAAGAGAAAGAGAATATTAAGCAGGCTGCACACTCAGTGTGGAACCCGATGCAGGGCTCAATCACAAGACCCTGGGATCACGACCTGACCCAAAATCAAGAGTCTGTGGCTCAACTAAGTGAGTCACCCAGGAACCCCTTGATTTTGTTTTTGTTTTTGTTTTTGTTTTAAATAGGAAAACTTGTAGACCTATTTGATTACACACACACACACACACACACACACACACACACAATAAATGGGAAATATTTCCAAGCTATATAATGTTATAAAATTTTTCAAATATTTGATAAAAATTAGATATAAATAAATGCACTTACTAAAAACATGAATTTTGGGGCTCTTGGGTGGCTCAGTCAGTTAAGCATCCCACTCTTAGTTTTGGCTCAGGTTATGATCTCACAGTTCCATGAGTCTGAGCCCTGTGTGGGGGCTCTGCGCTGGCAGCACAGAGCCTGCTTGGGGTTCATTCTCTTTCTCTCTCTCCCTCTCCCTCTGTCTCTCTGTCTCTTTCTCTGTCCCTCCCCCACTCATATTGTCTCTGTTTCTCTCAAAATAAATGATTAAACTTCAGAAAACCTGAATTTTATTCCCAATATATGTTGCCACATCATAAAAATATTTTAAGTTACTCAGCAAGTAAAATATTTAACTTAGCTTTCATAGATATTTAAGTAATATTCACTTCTAGGAAGATGCATAATGTTTATCCTATGTATCCAGGGCCCTCCTAAGACAAAACCAATTACCTGAGGGGTGCCTGGGACTCTCTCTCCCTCTCTCTCTGCCCCTCCTTCAGATCACACTTGTGCGCACGCACTCTCCTTCTCTCTCTCAAAATAAATAAATACACTTAAAAAAAATTACCTCTAACAAATCCCAGTTTGAGAAGCACAAGGCCTTAACTATCCTGTGACTCTTCTATACTTAGCACTTTCACCATTATTCAACAAATGTTTAAAGACTGAGTAATACGTAATTCAGGTAAAACAAAAACATGTGATGTACAACTGCTCCCAACACATTCTTTTCCTGGCAATATATATATTTTTTAGATAGTCGACCACCCTAAACATATGGGCACAAACCCTTTTCTTTAATTAAGGCTGAGTTAGATATTTAGTCTAAGCCCTGCAAAACTTGGATTCAGTATTCTATGAAGCTATTATGTGTGCACATATTTGAAGGACATTTTAAAAAGTGCTAAACTATAAATATTCTGATTCACTGCTCTTTCACTTGTACTAAAAATGACTTCGCGCAATCACTAACCAGGAGGAAGGTTTTGTATCTCACTGAAAATGTCACTTAATAAATAACCTTCAAATTTAAATGCAAACTATGGATATCATTCATAGATCCTCAAATTTGTCCTTGAAGTCTAAATGGGCAAAGAAAAAAAAAAATTTTCTGCCATTGACATCCTATTGCTTTAACTCCTCGAAAATGAGTTCAAACTTTAGTTTTTAGCATAATATTCTTATGTCTAAGAATCTGTATCTCTTATAGCATGTGGCCTAAAGATTTTAAATATAACTGAACTTTGGGATAATTTGCAATCTTCAACTTCTCATTCTCAGGCTCGATCACTAACAGTTTTAGGGAAAATTACTTTATTTCATAATTTATTCATAATATATGAATTTGTCTAGTCAAAGAGTGCTATGTTGTTCATAGCAATATATCCCAGTGTAATGACTATATGTCTTGACATACACTAGATGCTCAAGAGAAGCAACCCTATAATTATGGCTAGGAAACATGATCTGAGACTGGCACACAGACCAAGAGGCTAGACATTTGAGTAAGTGACGAAGAAAATTTTGAGGCAGAGAATTTGCCACCAGAGAGATTTAGGATATCTGGCGTTGACTTATTACTTATTTATTTGTGTTGATTTTTTCATTAGCCAATAGACCTCCTTGACTGTAATACATAGTTTATCTTTATAGCCTCCATAGTACATGACTACCTCCACAACAGGTGTGATGGGCAGAATAATGGCCTCTTAAAAATGCCTCCCTCCTAATCTCTGGACACCTTGAATATGCTACCTGACGTAGCAAAGTGGCATTAAATTTGCAGATGAGGTTAAGGTTGCTAATCGGATGGTCTTAAAGTAAGGAGATTAATCTGGATATCTATGCAGGTCCAGAGTTATCATGAGGATCTTCAAAAATTACAAGAGGGAGCCTGAAGAGGTCAGAGGGATGAAAAAGGAGAAGGACCTGACCTACCCTTGCTGGCACTGAGGATGGAGGAAAAAGCCATGAGCCAAAAATGCCACTGGTGCCTAGCGGCTAGAAAAGGCAAAAAAAAAAAAAAAAAAACGAGTTCTCCCCTGGAGCTTCAGGAAAGGAAGACAGCTCTGCCAAAACCTTGACTTTAGCCCAAGAAGACCTGATTCAGACTTCCGACCTCCACAACAACAAAATAATAAATTTAGGTGCTTGAAGTCACTGCTTTGGAGAATGTGTTATGACAGCAACAGAAAATCAATAGTTTTAATCAGTAAATAGTTTCAAAATAAAAACTAAAAAGTAGTATCTGAGGATAAGTATGAGCATTCAAGATATTTTCAGATTTCCATACCTTCTACTTACTTGAAAACTTAATTTGACATATTCCATCATTGGGATTTTACTGTCCATTCATTTGAAATCTACAGTTTCTTAGAATTAGAAACAATTCTCTTTCACTGACCAGCAACTGCACTTATTTGGGAACAGCCACTGGCTGTTCCTGTGATGAATCATGTTGTTTTCACAATGCTCTGGTGGCAATGTTATGAGCAGTACGTCTCAATAACAAAACATTGTTCTTATTCATCACTTTAGGCAGATATTTTGGTCTAAGTTATCTTTCGGTTGTTTGTGACTCAAACACAAAATAGATGAGGTACAAAGAGGTATATTTTGATACAATCTTTTATCTATTTCTTTGCTTGGCCAGTATCTACTGAACAAATAGTATGCTATAGCATTGTGCAGGCACTGAGTATCTGAAGGGCAAAGAGCATGGTCACTATCCACTAGAAGCACACAGCCCCATGAAGGTGAAAGCCAAGAATACTTAAAGTCAGGGATTAAGACAAGAATCCACAAAGTGTTGTGGCAACTCAGAAGAAAAAAATCACTAAATTCATTTAAAAAATTTATGTCAAGTCATAAAAAATGAGTTCTACCTTTATGAATGAATGTCCTCTCAACCTGCAATTAGTTACAATGCATGAGTTGGTTAGAAGACTCCTTTCAGTGCCTCCTGGTCCACATAAGCCTTCTCTGAAAATGAGCCTTCCACTAGCCCCCATCCCACCCTGGACTGAAATGACTGAGGGTGTACGCCTGAACCACACTGGGCCAGCCAATAATACTCCCTCCACCTCAATACTTTGTAATTAGAATTCAAACTATGAGTCCATCTCTAGTAATCCAGTGAAGTCAGGCGATAGAGACTCGGTGACCTGGGAAGCCATGTCACACAGGCACGGAAGACCTCTGGCAAAGAAAAACAGAGAAGGCTGGCAAGTAGAGAAAAACAGTAATGAAGCAGACTCAAGGATAGTTCTGCCCTGACTTTCCTTGTGCAGTCCCACTGCACTCTCTTCTGATGCAGCAAGACAGACTGCATCTTTAACACAAAACTTGACTTAACATAAAACTGACTTTCCTTGTGAGGCTCCACATGCACTATTGCCCCAATGAAGCAAGACACAATGGGTACTTAACATAAAACTCTTATTTTGGTGATGGTTACTTGGAGTTAGTTTCTGTTGTTTGCCCAGTGAGGTAGTTGTGTCTTCATGAAACAGATGCCACTTCTTCAGTAGCCCAGACATTTGCCTCAGTGGCCTCACCTGCAAGCAGGTGAGAGGAAAATGCTTTCCCTTTTCAGAGAATGGGCAGCAGAATTCATAATGGATGTGCAAGCACGAAAGCACTAGGACCATAAATTATCATATAAATGCAAAACTTTGACAACTGTAACTGGTTATGAAATAGTGTTCACAGAATGACCCCTATTAAAGCCAAATGGAAGGATTTTTCAGCAAAAATGAGGTAGGAAAAAGTTCAAATTAAAATGGGCTATGATTCAAATCAGTGCTCTATATTCAACTTCAGAGATTAGTTCATTTTTGGCCATTTCAAAGTGTGGAAGACAGAAGGAGGTAATGGTAGAAAAAGAATCCTCACAGAAGCATGGAATGAATGTTGGGAGGTGGGGGGATTTATGTTCTCAGAGAAAGCCTATCTTGCTATTAAACCACATTGCACAGCAGACACTACAAATGAAGTTCTTCTTTTGATAGAACACAGAAAGGGCATCAAAAGACAACTTTCAAAGGTCTCCAACTAGACAAAGCAGGGTGCTCTACCACAATCAAAAGAACAAGACCCATGTGTGACCAATGGGGCATTTTCTTCCTGTTTTCTGTTACCAAGAATCTATCGAATGATATAGTAAATAGTTGCTCTTTGGGGGCTACCTTCTGCTGCCCATCTTTGAGGTTAGTCATAGCTTGTTAGCACTGAAAAGCTAACAGAGACAAAGAAGACAAAGAAGTACAGACTTTGTTCCATTTATTTATTTCCTATTAGCATCTCTGATAATGGGGCTGTTCATTGAGGAGTAAGAAATTAGCTAAAGTAGAAATGAGAAATGATCTAGAAGTGCCTGGGTGGCTCAGTCGGGTTAAATGCTCAGATTAGGCTCAGGTCGTGATCCCATGGTCCGTGAGTTTGAGCCCCACCTTGGGCTCTGTGCTGACAGCTCAGAGCCTGGAGCCTGCTTCAGATTCTGTGCCACCCTCTCTCTCTCTGCCCCTCCCCTATTCACACTCTGTCTCTCACACACACAAGTTAATAAACATTAAAAAAAAAGATCTAAAGATGATTTCACTTACTGATGTTAGAATCAAGGTCTATACATATTATGAGTGCTTAAGTAAATATGAGATTAAATGATACTCATTTTATGGTACATATGAACTCCTTTGTCATGGAATTTTTACTATGGAATTTGCATCACCACATCATTGCCACACCCGCACCCACGCACACATACACGTTCTAGGCTAACCCAAACTGAACTTTGTTGCTGGTATTGATTCTTCCTCTTCCATGTTACAAAGATATTTAGCACTCATTTTTGCAGTCTCAACACTTAGCACAATGCTTAGCAGACAATCAAGACTCAAAGATCATCTGTGAATGCATAAAAAAGTAGTAATGTGTAAGCTTCAGACACATTCTGAATTCCTGTCCATCATGCCTAGTAGAGTTCTGTGAATACTTACTCAACTCCGGGTATAGCACTAGATGTTTTATGTGCAGTGTTTCATTAAGTCCTCATGACAACCCAATGAGGAAACTGAGGCCTAGAAAGTAAATAGTCCAAGGTGATAAAGCTACTAGTTGGTGGAGTTGCCATCTAGATCCAGTGAGCTGACCTCCAGAACTCAAACTCTACATCACCCTGAAGGACTGCCAAGCATATTCTAGGCAACTCAAAAATGCTTTCCTGATGGGCTGGCAGACGGTCAGTACTCTGACAGATGTAAACATAAATAAGATGTAAAGCTAAAGTGGTGTTTATACAACTTACTTCTAGATGAGACAGCATCTGATAAGTACTTCTAGAAATGAGGCTCCAGGTGCAGAAGACATAAAGAACTCTTAGCTAGGGCAGGAGAATCAGGGAGGGCTGTGTAGATCAGAGACAAGTGGGCTCATCCTTAAACAACAGAGGATTTGCCTTGATTTGCAGAGATGTGGGATCCAGATGCTATTCAGGAAAACTATCACTACAGGAAAAGCAGTGTATTTGGGACAAGCTGCATTGTGAGGTACGTGTAGGAAGTGGTAATGACACGTTCTGTTTTATTCATACTCTACCAGTTTCCTTCAAAGTGCACTCACCAAATGCTGAGGTTGACTGACTGAAGACTCCCAAAAGTCATCAAAGGCTACTCTGAAGTTGTGAACTTTAACGAGAATGGGGATGTTATTAGAATGGTCACTTTTGTACAAATGGAGTCTGAGGCCAAAAATACAGATGTTAGAACTGCAGTCCCTGAGCTCAGTAGGGAGGCAGTTGGATGGACCTTCCAAGGAAGGCAGACAAAATCCCCAAATGCAGATGGCTCAACTGACATATGTGTGGGGCCTTCCTTCCAATACATCAGGCGCCAACAATGATTTTGAAACTCAAGTCTGGAGTTCATGCATTCGCCACTAATAAAAGCAGAGGACTGACAACGATGGTAAATCAAGGGGTATCCTTGGAATTGGGACTCAGAGACACTATCAAAATAACCAGTGGTGAATTCAGTTTAAATTTCTCTGACTCATCTCTGTGTAGTTAATCTGTCCACTATTTCTCTAACAAGGTAAACAACAGATCAATGTAAAAACCACACATTCCAGATCTGATAAGCCACTCTATTCAAAATGTAAGATTTACATAAAGAGAATGTCTATGGTAGCAGATGATTTGCTTACACAGGCATTTTATGACGGCCTTTCAGTTAGTTGGAAAATAAAGACTAAGAGATTTGGGGATTTCTATAATGTTCTGCATAAGCACAGGAAAGAATTTAAAATTTCATTTCTCTTTGAATTAATATCCGATTCTCTTTTAGAGGAAACTTTATTAAATTAGAAGTATAAGTAATTCTGTGTTTAAAAGAAAAGCCTCACTATTCTTTGGGATGATTATACTGCTGATGTGATTCTAGTCACTGTCAATAAACAAAATGACTAAACAACCATTGCAAGGCAGCAATTAACATAATGGTACCTCCTAAATTCTAGGTTTGTTTACTTGAGGTAAAACTATTTCTGTTGGCAAGTATGCAGATGAGAGCTCAGTCTTTAAGGTCATGTTAAAAGATTTTTCACAAATGTTTAAAATTACACAAAAAGGACTGAAATTTACAGAGAAATTAATAAAAAACATTGCATCTTTGCATAGATTAAATATTAAAAAGCACTTATAGAAGACATCCAGATGGCCAACAGGCACATGAAAAGATGCTCAACGTCACTCCTCATCAGGGAAATACAAATCAAAACCACACTCAGATATCACCTCACCAGAGTGGCTAAAATGAACAAATCAGGAGACTATAGATGCTGGAGAGGATGTGGAGAAACGGGAACCCTCTTGTACTGTTGGTGGGAATGCAAACTGGTGCAGCTGCTCTGGAAAACAGTGTGGAGGTTCCTCAAAAAAATAAAAATAGATCTACCCTATGACCGAGTAATAGCACTGCTAGGAATTTACCCAAGGGATACAGGAGTGCTGATGCATAGGGGCACTTGGACCCCAATGTTTATAGCAGCACTTTCAACAATAGCCAAATTATGGAAAGAGCCTAGATGTCCATCAACTGATGAATGGATAAAGAAGTTGTGGTTTATATACCCAATGGAATACTACGTGGCAATGAGAAGGAATGAAATATGGCCTTTTGTAGCAACGTGGGTGGAACTGGAGAGTGTTATGCTAAGTGAAATAAGTCATACAGAGAAAGACAGATACCATATGTTTTCACTCTTATGTGGATCCTGAGAAACTTAACAGAAGACCATGGGGGAGAGGAAGGGGAAAAAAGTTACAGAGAGGGAAGGAGACAAACCATAAGAGACTCTTAAAAACTGAGAATAAACCGAGGGTTGATGTGGGGTGGGAGGGAGGGGAAAGTGGGTGATGGGTATTGAGGAGGGCACCTGTTGGGATGAGCACTGGGTGTTGTATGGACACCAATTTGACAATAAATTTCATATTTAAAAAAAGCACTGATATAGCTTTCATTTAAATAATGAATTTTTTTAATGTTTATTTTTGAGGGGGGGAGAGAGAGAGAGCACGTGCACATGCACGCGCAGGGCAGTACAGAGAGAGAGGAGGACGGAGGACCTGGAGTGGGCTCTGCACTCACAGCAACAAGTCCCTGATGCAGAGCTCAAACTCACAAACCACAAAATCATGCCCTGAAGTCAGAGGCTTAACCCACTGAGACACCCAGCTGCCCCTAAATAATTGATATTAAAAAAATTAACATTAAAATAAGACAACACAACAATGACAAATTTCTTTCCGCAATCCTGATAGGTGCTTGAGTTCTAGTCCTTTCTTCCTGTGGGTTCCTGTATGTCTGTTCTCTCTAGGAGACCACTCTTTGTCTCACTGTCTTCTATTTCTTCCATTCTTCTTATGCTCCTTCCACTCTCAGGCCAGTTTTTATAGCATCAGATCACTCTTTCATACCCCTTATTGGGGCTCCAATACTACACTTAGGTATCTCACTCTTGATTCAGTATCTTTCTCCCCCACTCGATGGTAAGCTCACTGAGGGCCGGCAATGGTTCCATTGTATTCACCATCCAATCCCCAGCTCCAAATACCCAGCACCTGGGATATATTGTGCAAAGTATGTATCAGTCACCCAATAAATATATGAGGAAGGATGAACAAAAAACCTTTACCTGAATACTTGCCTAAGAATATATCTTACATACGGTACGAGCAAAATAAATTTAACAATTATCATGTGGGTACATCCATTTAAATGTCATATTTCCCTTTGTGCATTTGAGAATAGTCATCATCAGCTATGTTTAAAATGGTTGGATTTTATGGAAACAAACATATATAATAAAAATATATCCATAACAACAATAAGTATTTCCAAAATTAAGGCAATAGTCCAACTATTTACAATAATTTAAGAAAAGCACAAATCTTTTAGTACAACGAATAGGCAGTCTCTTGGAGTCTACTGGAATGAGTCTAGGAATTTTAGGTCTAGCAGAGACAAGCAAGAGAGAAATTACAAGTATGCATACAGCAGACCTGAGAGCCCAGCCAGCAGACATGGCCCAGCCCTGCCAAGTCTAAGTACTAAAGACCTAAGTGAAAATACTTATGTTTTCAAACTGAGCATGGATGATTGTAACTGCAATGGGCTTAAAAACTGCTTTCATTAGAAAAGGCCCATAACTTTACTTGAGGGAAAAAAAAAATCTGTTTTATTTTGCATTCCCAAATAGAATTATATTAGAGTAACAAAATAAATTTCCCATATACATGTAATTATAAAAGAGAGAGAGAGCATAGCAAGGAAGAGAAAGATCCTTTTCTTTCACTTAACAGGGTAAGAATTTCCCCTTTTACTTAAATCCTCCTGATGGCTCCATTTTAACGATTTCAGTTTATTAACGTGTGATAGCTGAAACTAACAATTTCATGTTCCTTTGTGAAAATTCTCAAACTAAGTATTGTCTTATTCCTCTGTTCATTATTACTGACAACAAATAAAAACAACTTAGCTATCTGTTCTGGGAAATACGTGCTCCTGGAACAATAATCCGTGAACTAACTAAAATAGTTTATTTAGCAAGGTGATCAGTTTATTCATCAAGGCTACTTTAAGACCCACCCTCCCCTTTCTATCACATCAACACAAAGCTGTTTTGTCCCAAACTCTAAACTCCAGTTTCCTGACTTGCAACACCTATGTTAAAATCACTGGGTTCAAACCCCAAGCTTAATAAATGTACTCCCTTAATTTTCCTATTTTGAGAATCTACTCAGATTCTGTCAAAGTGGTACATCCCTTACTGTGTTAGTTCTAAAAGTGTAGCTTTGCTTCATCAATAGGTTTTTCCGGCAGTCTTTTCCAAAACTGGCAGTCAACATTTATCTTATGCCCCACTAAAAAGAAAATTCTTTGAGTTCACACATGTCATGTTGTCTTGGTTGCTACCATATAACTGTGACTAGCATAGTTGCTGGCACATAGTATGTGACTGATAAATTCATACTTAGGAAGGAAGGTGAAGCCTGAGTAATCTTGTTCTATTGGGTTATAGAGAGTCCAAGTCCTTACCAAGGAAAGCCAGTAACCCAAACTAAACTAACAGACACACTCTGTTCTCATCCAGTATCTCAGTATCAATCCGAAAGTTGCTGTGTATAAAGGCTTGCAATCTGTGGTTTTGAAACTGGACGCCTACTTACGTGTGTACACATCTAGTTCCTACAAATTAAAAGGCAAGGCAGTAATTACTGTCCTCCTAGATGACCATCAAGGTAGGTTTAAGCAATAGTCTGGAGAGAATTATTATGTTTTAGACTCCAAAGCCCCCTGAGAAACATAGAAACAGCCCAAAAGATGCATGCTAAAACATCTTGCTTATTTTGTGAAAAGACCACGCATTCATACAAATGTTTTCTTCATGACTGAGAAAAAGGATAATAATAATGCAAAGCATACTTGGGTACTCAGAGCCCAAGAGAATCTTGTCTGAGAGTCTACAAGATGTAAAACTGGTGAGAGAGCCTTTTCAGCAAATGGAGATGCCCCAACAGTGTTTATGTAACAACTGAACAAGGTGAATCACAAAATAATTTTTAAACTCCTATTTCATGATGCACCTGGGTGGCTCAGTTGGTTAAGCATCTGACTCTTGATCTCGGCTCAGATCATGATCTCACAGTTCATGAAATTGAGTCCCACATCTGGCTCTGTGCTGACAGAACAGAGCCTAATTGGTATCCTCTTGTCTCCCCCCTCTCTCTGCCCCTCCCCCACTTGTGCTCTTTCCCTCCCTTCCTTCCTTCCTTTCTCTCTCTCTCTCTCTCTCTCCCTCGTAAGATAAATAAAGAAACATTTAAAAAAAACCGCAACTCCTATTTAAAATGTACAAAAGGTTCAGTACCTAAGACTTGTATTTACTTTAAAAAAAAAATCTTAGTGGCTTCTTAAACCCCTGCTGATTGGTAGTGGGAGAGAAATTAGTGAAAACATAAGAAAATATCAATTTATATATTAACGTGACTAAAAATTTCTGGGTTTGTCTATCAACCATTTGAATGAAAATTTCTTGGGATGGACATGTCAGGAATTGGAAGCCATCATTGCCATTCCCCCTCCCCCCAAAAAAGTGAACCAACCAAAAAATCAATCACTTTATTTTTAGAACCATCAGAGAATTGAGGTTACAGGGCAAGCCACCACCCCACAGTCTGCAGAGATAGAATACAAAGAATCAGAGACACGGCCAGCTTACCTGAAGCTAAAGCAGAAGGAGCTAGTAACTAAGAGGAACACAGAAATGGTAACTTCAACAAACTGCTGGAGGCTCAATAAGAGGTAGCTTGAGAGTTAAAAACTCCTAGGGGCCCAATCTTAGGACAGACTCCACACTTTTGGTGGCTTTACCTCTAGGAACACTACCATGTTTTAATGATGAAGAATGGAGGGAAAAATCCTGTCAGGGAGGGGAAAATAACTGTTTTTGAAAGTTTCCCAGGTTGTTTTCATAACAAAGGCATGCTCCTAGGAAATATATTTTACGAGAGTTTTATCTGAACTTAGGGAAAAAAAACATTTAACAATTCTGATCCTTTCTACTTTTTCTGACTCATCATAGGAGACAAGACAGGGAAGGAAAGAAAAGAAAGGAAAGGAAAGGAAAGGAAAGGAAAGGAAAGGAAAGGAAAGGAAGCAGGGTAGGAGGGAGGCAGGAAGGAAGAGAGGGAAGGAGGGAGGGAGGGAGGGAGGGAGGGAGGAAGGGAGGAAGGGAGGAAGGAAAAGATTATGAGATACTTCTAAAGATCACAGCCCAGGGAATCAGACTCCCTAACAAATCAGATATGATTATAACATTATAGAATAGTATCCATCCTCAATACCTCTTATCACTAGATGAACAGGGCTTTAGTAAAACAATGAAATTATAACTTTAGAATAACAATGGATTATAACTTATAGTATAACAATGGTTTATAGTTATTATAAATGGACTCTATTTACAAATGATTTCTTAAGGAAACCCAGAGAAAACACGGGAGAAAAAATACATCTACAACAAACATTAAACACAATCCAGTTCCTAGACATATTACTATAAAAGCTCCCAATAGGGGCACCTGGGTGGCTCAGTCCGATAGGCATCTGACTTCAGCTCAGGTCATGATCTCCTGGTTCCTGAGCTCAAGCCCTGCACTGGGCTCTGTGCTGACAAGCTCAGACCCTGGAGCCTGCTTTGGATTCTGTGTCTCCCTCTCTCTCTGCCCTTCCCCTGCTCACACTCTGTCTCTCTCTTAAAAATAAAATAAAACATTAAAAAATAGTTTTAGGGGCGCCTGGGTGGCTCGGTCGGTTGGGCGTCCGACTTCGGCTCGGGTCATCATCTCGCGGTCTGTGGATTTGAGCCCCACGTTGGGCTCTGTGCTGACAGCTTGGAGCCTGGAGCCTGCTTCGGATTCTGTGTCACCCTCTCTCTCTGACCCTCCCCCATTCATGCTCTGTCTCTCTCTGTCTCAACAATAAAAAAAAAATTAAAAAAAATAGTTTTAAAAAACTCACAAAAGCCTAATAATCTCAGCTCTTACGATCTGAGATATCATTTCCTGCTTTCACCAACAACATAATCACAAGACACACTAAAGGCAAGGAAAAAACACAGTCTAAAAAGACAAAGCAAGCATCAGAAGTAGACTCAGATATGAGAAAGGTTTTGGAATTTTCAGGTAAGGAATTAAACTTTGGCTAATATGTTAAGGGCTCTACTAGAAAAGCAGACATGCAGGAACAGACAGGTAATATAAGCAGAAAAAATGGAAATTCAAAGAAAGAATCAAAAGGAAATGCTAGAAATCAACAACACCGTTACAGAAGTGAAGAATGCCTTTGATAGGCTCATTAGTAAACAGAACAGGGCCAAGGAAAAAATCAGTGAGATTTAAGACATGTCAATAGAAACCTCTCCAAAGTGAAATGCAGAAAAAAAAAAAATAGAACAGAACATTAAAGAACTGTGAGACAATTTTTAAAAAGTGTAATGAGAATACCAAAAGAGGAGAGAGAGAGCACACAATATTTGATGTATTTGATGTAATGATTGCTGAAATTTTTTCAAAACGACAGATATCACATCACAGATCCAGGAAGCCTAGAGACCACCAAGCATAATAAATTCTAAAATACCTACATCTAGGCATATTATATTTAAATGGAAAAAAGACCACAGACAAATAGAAAACCATGAAAGCATCTAGAGGAAAAATATTACTTTTCTGTAGAGAGCTTGTCTGACTTCTTGCAATAAATGATGCAAGCAAAAGGGGAATGCAGTGAAACATTTAAAGTTCTGGAACAAAAAATCTCCAATCTATAATTCTGTACTCAGAAAAATTATCATTCAAAAGCAAAGGAGAAATAAAGGGTTTCTAAGACAAACAAGAAATAAAGGATTTCTCACCAGCAGATTCACGTCGCAAATGTTAAAAGATCTTCAGAGATGGAAAATGGCACAGAAATGTTAACTACATAAAGAAAGAAAAAGCATCAGAGTTCAAAATAAGATCTTTTGTTTCCCTTAATCAGAGTTAATTTAATATGGTACTGCTCAAAGTAATCAAAACATTTTACTGGATGATTACAGCATGAGCATAAAATAAACAAGTGAGAACAATTTCATAAAGGAAGAGAAATAGAGAATACTGTTATACAGTATCTGTACTACCATCAAGCACTATAATTTTATTTGAAAGTGGACTTAAATTAGTTGTAAATTGATACTGAAAACATAAGAGCAAACACTGAACCATTTTTAACCATAATTGATACGCTAATTACAGGAGAGAAAATGGAATCATACAAAATCCTCACTTAAGACAAGAGAAGATTTAAAAATAAATGAAGAAGGGGCACCTGGGTGGCTCAATTGGTTGAAAGCTCAACTTCAGCTCAGGTCACGCACTAATAGTCTGTGAGTTCGAGCCCTGCATCAGACTCACTGCCATCAGCCAGAGCCCACTTGATATTCTCCACACACCCCCGTCTCTCTGCCTTTCCCCACTCATTCTCCCTCAAAAATAAATAAACCTTTCAAAAAAAAGGAAGAAGAAAGAAATGAAGAACAAGGGCAAGAAATAGAGAACAGTTACAAACCTGGTAGGTATTAATCTAACTGTATCACTAATCATTTTAAATGTAAGTGGTTTAAAGACACAAATAAAAAATACACTGCCAGAGTAGATTAAAAAAAACAAGAACCAAGACTCAACCATAAGCTGTGTACAAGTAATCTACTTCAAATATGATGACACAGATATATTAAAAGTAAAGAAATGTAGAAAGATATACTATGCTAACACTGATCTCAAGAAAGGTGGAATAGCTATAATAATATCAGACAAAGCAGGCTTTAAAACCAAGACAATTATCGGGGATAAAGAGGAGCATTACTTAATGATAAAGAGGTCAGTACTCCAAAATAAACAATGAGGTGGTCCTGAATGTGTGCATCCGAAAACAGAGCGTCAAAATACATACGGCAAAAAGTAACAGAAATGTAGAGAAAAACAGAAAACCCCACTCTTATGAATAGAGACTTCAACAACCCGCTGTTAATAATTGATAGATTCAGCAGGTAGAAAGTAAGTCCATGGTTGAACTGAACAGTGGCATTGATCATCCGGATCTAACAGCCATATATGGAATTCTTCCTTCAACAACAGCTGAATTACACATTCTTCTCAAACTCACATAGAACATTCACCACGACAGATCACATCCTAAGCCATAAAACACATCTTAACAAAATTAAAAGAATGGCAATTGTACAATATCTGCTCTTAAATCACACTGGAAGTAAAGTGGAAATCAATAATAGAAACATCGGTGGAAAACTCCACAACAGTTGGAGATTAAACATCACGTTTCTACATTTTACATGAGTCAAACACTTAGTCTCAAGAGAAATGTCCAAATACTTTGAACTAAATATAAATGAAAATACAACGTACCAAATTTTGTGGAATACAAAAACAGTACTTAGTAAGAAATATATAGCATTGAATACATGTATTTGAAAAAAGAAAGGTCTAACAATTAATAATTTAAACTCTCACCTTAGAGAACCAAGATAGAACCGCAAATGAAACCTAGAGCAAAATCAGAAGAAAAGAATAAAAATTTGAGCAGAAATCAATTAAATTGAAAACAATAAAGCAATTAGAGAAGATCAACAAAGCCAAAGGCTGGTCCTTTAAAAAGCTCAATAAAATTAATAAGCCTCCAGCCAAATCAAGAAGAGAGAGAGAGAGAGAGAGAGAGAGAGAGAGAGAGAGAGAGAGAGAGAGAGAGAAGAGAGAGAGAGAGAAGAGAGAGAGAGAGAGAGAGAGAGAGAGAGAGAGAAGATTCACATTACTGATATTAGAAATAAAAAAAGGGCACCTGGTAGGCTCAGTCAGAGGAGTATGTGACTCTTGATCTCAGGGGCATGAGTTTGAGATCACAATGGGGTATAGAGATTACTTAAAGAAATACAAGAGAGATCATTGCTACTGATCTCATGGATACTCAAAAGATAACACAAGAACATTATGAACAACTCTATGATCTCAAACTTGGTAGCCTCGATAAACTGGACCAACTCCTTAAAAGAAACAAACTACCACAACTCATACAAAAAGAAATACAGTGTGTGAATAGGTCTGTATCCATTCAAGAAATTGGGTCAATAAATAATGACCTTCCAAAAGAGGAGGCATCAGGCCCAGAAAGTTTCACTAGTGAATTCATTTAAAAGGACAAATTATACCAATTTCCTAAGTCAATTTTAGAGAAAAAGAAATAGAGGGAACACTTCCTAAGTCATTCTGCAATGCTAGAATTACCCTAATACCTAAATCATATAAAGATATTACCAGAAAGGTAAACTAGAAATCAGTATCAGTCATGAACAGAGATGTAAAAAATTTCAACAGTTTTAGGAAATCAAATCCACAAGGTATAAAAATAATTATACAGCATGACTAAGTAAAATTTATTCCAGTCACACACAGCTGGTCAAACATTCCAAAATCAATTAATGTTATCCAGCCTATCCATCAGTTATAGAAGAAAAAAACCTGTGATAGCAATAAATATAGAAAAAACGTTGGGAAAATGTTTTATTTACAATAAAAAATCTCAGCAAACTAGGAGCAGCATTAATTTCCTCAACTAGATGAAAAAAATCTACAAAACATACAAGTAACATAATATCAAACCTAATGGTGAGAAACTACATACTTCTTAACATCACTGCAATTGGTTGAATAATGGGCAAAGATATCAAGTCTTAATTCTTAAAACTTGTAAGTGTTAGCTTAGTTGGGGGAAAAATAAATGAGAAACAGACACACCAACAGACAGACTTTTGGAGCCATAAGATTTAGAAATTAGGAGTTTACCCTGGATTATTTGAGTGGGCCCTAAATGCCATTCAAAATATCCTTACATCCCTTTGAATTAGTATTTTGTATTCTTGGGGTTAATACCTAGTAGTGCAATTGGTGGATTGTAGTTCTATTTTTAACTTTTTGAGAACCTTCATACTGTTTTGCAGAGTTGCTATAGCAGTTTACATTTCTACCAACACTGTAAACGGGTTCCCCTTTCTCCGCATCCTTGCCAACACCTGTTGTTTCTATTATTTCCTCAAAGAATACAAAAATACTAATTCTAAGAGATACATATATATATATATATATATATATATATATATATATATATATATATATCAACAATAGCCAAATTATGGAAAGAACCCAAAAGTCCTTTTACTGATGAATGGATAAAGAAGGTGTGGTATCTACCTATATAGAATGGAACATTAGTCATGAAAGCTACTGAAATCTTGTCATTTGCAATAACACGGATGGAGCTAGAAAATATTACGCTATGCAAAAGAAGTCAGAGAAAAATACCAAATTATTTCATTCATATATGAAATTTAAGAAACAAATCAAATGATCACAGGGGAATAAAAGAAAGAGGGAAACCAAGAAACAGACTCATAATTACAGAGGACATACTGATGGTTATCAGAGAGGAGGTGGGTGGGGAATGGATTAAATAGGTGATGGGGACTGAGAAGTGCACTTGTTGCAATGAGCACCAGGGGATGTATTTAAGTGTTGAGTCACTAAATTGTACACCTGCAACAAATATTACACCATATGTTAACTAACTGGAATTTAAACAAAAGTGCTCTCTCTCTCTCTCTCGCTCTCTCTCTCTCTCTCTCGCTCTCTCTCTCTCTATATATATATATATATTTATATCATTATGTGTGTGTGTGTGTGTATATATATATATATATATATATATATATATATATAATTATAAGGGAGAAGGAAAATAACACAGATACACATAGAGAAGCCAGTGTGATCAAGACACAGAGACTGAACTAATGCAGTCACAATCTTAAGACATGCCTGGAGGCATCAGGAGTTGGAAGAAACAAAAAATGGATTTTCCCCTAGAGTCCTGATGCGAGGGCAGACCTGCTAACACCTTGAATCTGGACTTCTGGCCTCCAAAACTCTGAGACAATAAACTGCTGTTGTCTTGACCACCATTCTGCAGTAACTTGTTACCACACTCACAAAAAACTAATGCTACTGGGAACAAAGCAAGTTTATGCCCTTCTCAACACTCCTATTCAACATTATACTGGAAGTCTTAGATAATAACGATAAACCAAGAAAATAGAAGAAAAAGTACACATAAAAACTGTCTGTGTTCTCAGATGCAATGATTGTCTGTGTAGAAAATACCAAATAACTAATGAAAAACACTTTTCTGGAATAAACGACTGTAGCAATGTGGCAGAGTAAAGGTTAACATAAAGTCATCAATTGCCTCCCCTAATACCAGCAAAGAACAATTGGAACTTGTATTTAAAACACAATGACATTTATGTTAGTACAAATCAAATACTTAGGTATAAATCTAATAAAATACACACAGGATCTTTATGAGAAAGAAGGCAAAACTCTGATGAAAGAAATTAAAGAAGATCTAACTAAACAAATATTCCATGTTCATGGACAGGAAGAGTTTACTAAATTTTAAGGAAAGAAAGAAAAACAAAGAGAACAAAACAAAAAAGAAAAGCGCATCTAAAAACTTACTTGGGATGCTCTCGGGGAACAGTCTCTAGAAACCAGAAACCCCTAATTCAAGCAGCTAGTAACAATCTCAGAGCTGTTAAGATTTCAGTCCACGGCTTTAAGTATACAGAGCCCCAAGGTGGATACAACAGGCAGTTTCAAACACGTTGAGTTCCAAGAATAGGGCTTGAATTTGAAACAAATAGAGGATAGCTCGATGTTCAGAAGTGATGGATGGCAGAGCCAAACTTGTTCAGGAGCAAGATATCCCCCACGAAGAAAGACTTTAGAAGGTGCACAGCGGTATAAATATGGCCTTGGTTTAGGTTCTTTAGTGACAAACAAATGTCTGATGGATTTCACAAGCACACCAAAATCCCCTTCACTGGAGATATGGAAAAAATTTATATATAAGAGTGAATAAAAGAGAAAATGTGTGTGTGTGTTTATAATATCAGAAGATGCTCAGCTTTGCTCCTTCAACTCTTTCAGGCCTAATATTTTTATTGAAATACACACACCCATACAGACAGATATATATATATAGATATACATATACATATACATGTATATGTATATGTATGTCTATATATATATATATATATATATATATATATATATATATATATATATTTCACACATCCTAAAATTTATCCTTTCAAAGTTTTAAATATAATGGCTTTATGTATCCCTCACCACTACCTAACTCTAAAACCCAAATTTTGTTTTTAACACATGACTCAAATTCAGAGTACACAAAAAGACCAATCAGCTAGAGAGATGTCCTATAAGAAGAATCCTTGATTTTTTTCCCCAAATATTTAGTCTGTGTATGAATAACTCTATATTCTTTCTGTATTTAGGAAGGTCTCTTTTCTCTCCAGCAATCATGTAGGCTGATACTTGTTAAAGTTTCCACACAGAAGACTGTCATCCTGACCTGGGAAAAAATTAAGTGTAAAAACATATACATTTGGACTAAATAATGAAAAAGAGGTTGAGAGAAAGTGCACTGGAAGAGGCAAAAAAGGAGACTATGGGCCAAAGGTATACAATAGGGAATATAAAAAAGTTTCTAGGGCACTGCAGAGACAATGGATTCTAACGATTACCTTTATTAGACTCTATTGGATCAGAAGCCAATTCATTAAACATTAATGGCAGGGGAATGCCATCCATATATTATAAAGAGTCATTAAGTTGAGACAGACAGATCTGCACAGGGTCAGTATGAATTAATAAAAACAGTGAAGCTGGCATTTTAGAATCATAAAAAGACAGATTTAGTAGAAAATATTCAATAAGAATAAGGAAGAACAATATATATTACACTCTTTGTCTGAAGAACAAACTAAAAATGAGAACAAATTTACCATAAACCTAAAAATACCCTTTATGACGAAACACTTATTTCTTAAAAATGGATGTCAATTACATTTAAGAATCTTAATTCAGCATGTGACATTGGCAAATGGTAAATGCAAAGACAAGTGGAAAGTAGACGCTCAGGTGAAAATTAGACAAAATGTTAATGAAACCAGAATAACCTCATCAAGTACAGTCCCCAGTATATTTGACAGCTGAATTGAGATGGTTAGCAGATAAGGAGGTCTGATTTCAAATTTCTCTATTGGGCTAATTCTGAAATCTCACTGGACTGTATTTACAAGGTAGGTCATCTAAAAAGTAACCATAATTTGTTAGTTTTACCATCATTTTCCCCAATTTAGAGAGTAGAACTGTATTATAAAAATCATGGTATTGGTGGCTAACTACATCTTCACAACTTATTTTTCTCACCTTCTTTGCTCATTTACACTCATTGTTTCAGAATAATTTCAAGAAAGAATTAAGAGATTCAAACACCTTTTGTGATAGCTTAATATTCCTAAAAGAGTAACACATGGACTTTCCTAAGAATTTCATTGTGTCCGCTACTAAGACACAAAAATGAATATGGCCCTTGTTACAAAATATCATAAAATTGGAAATAAGGCAAAGATAGTGGTGGTGATACATAGCATGTCCTTTCAATATCATACTGGCGTATTGTTTTAGAAGGCCACCTAAGGATTTAATTATCTAAGAGAATGCACATGTGTGTAAATTTGCTAGGTACTTTTTGATTATTGTACACCTACTATAAAGTTATTACAGGTTAACTTGCAAATTTGTGTCTAATACAAAAAATAACCACAAAATTACCATTTTATTGTTCTGTAGGCTATTAATCAGTCTTGGGTCTAATCTAGCAATCTTCTTCACATATTCTCCCCTCTTCTTTTTTAACAAAATACTCATAAATACCCACATACCCAGGTCCTGAGAACACTCAGGGGTCTCATTGGTTTCCTCATTAAAGACTTATTAAAATTTGGAACATAATTATTCTATATGTATAATAAAGTCCTATCTTTAACTCTTTAAAAATAATACTTTTCCTCCATCAGGCACCTGTGTAAGATTTTTTGCAAAATAAACCAACATCTTTCTCATGAATCCGTGCAAGCCAAGACTTACATGAATTGCCTTGTGACAGTCAAGCTAACAACATCAACAAAGTGGAAGCCTTTATCTTTATTTAAGGACTTCCATCGAAAGTCTGAAAGTGATGAGTCACAGGAATCTACTCCTGAAGCCATGGCTACACGGTATGTTAGCTAACTTGCCAAAAATTTAAAAAAAAAAAAAAAGAAAAACAAACAAAAGAAAATATAACTTTAGGCACATGAAATATCAAATGTAACAACTTGAACAAACTCTACTTTGTTTTTGTCAATGTTTTGAAGGATACATTAACAAAAGTAAGATATCATTAACAATGTCAAAAAGTTACAACCCATGAGTTATCATTACAGGGGTCTGCCACCCCACTCTTCCTTGAAATATACCTTTGAGTTAAATCACAGAATGAGAGAAGTATATCTCTAATGCAAGGAGTATGTGTGGATAGATATAAATATATATGATATTTACATAGGATATGTTTATGTGTATTTATAAATGAGGACATCTTCATGGTGACTGTGATGGTTCTTTAATATGTTAACTTGGCTAGACTGAACCACAGTCCCAAGTCATTCAATCAAACATTAATCAAGATGTTGTGAGCAGATTTTGCAGATGTAAAGTTTCTAATGAGTTGAGTTTCATTTTGGGAGATTGTCCTGGGTGGGCCTGATTTAACCAGCTTTTAAGACAGGATTTAGGATATCTCCTATTTGATGATGGATCTGAGCTGAGACTTTGGTTGGGGTTGTCATCTAGAATGCTTGTATCCCATGGTCATCTTCTATCACATGCCTAGAGTTTCCTCATCACACGGTGATTGGATTCCAGGGGACTGCATCCCAAGATGGGGAGGAGACAGAGCAGAGGGATGGAAAGAGAGCATGTGCCCACGTTGGGTGCATTCTACTCATAGAGGTAGTCACAAAATCCCACCTAGGTACAAGAGAAAAGTAAATAGACTCTACATCTTAAGAGCCTAGCAAGATTCTGGAAGAACATGTGAGACTGGAAATACAGTTGGGGCCATTTCTGGAAAACATAACATGCCACAGTGTTCTGTGGAGATTTTTCTGTAGGATCCCTGATCATTTCCCTAATCACTTCTAGAAGCTTTGAAAAATCTAGCTAAATTAACTATATTAGAGTAGGGAGGGATACAAGCTGCAAATATTTTTTTCTCTCAAACAAATGTGTTTTTGTTATGATTTTTATGTATCTATCTCTTTTCTAAGTCCCTTGATGGTATGCTTGTTTTATTGAATAGAAATAAATTTTCAAATGAGGTACTTATAAAGGATGTTTTCAATATTAGTACATATCAGCTAAGTAATTTACTATAATTCTCACAGCACCCAATCTTGCTCTCAAATAAAAAGATATTTCCAACTTTAAATGTATTTTGTTTTGAGTTTTCCTTCTAACTACGAGGCTAATCTACTATGGAAACAATAATGAAAATGTTATTTAAAAATCAGACAGAAAAGCAACAGGGAAAGTTGGTGTTTGGTATTTAAATTACATTTTTATATCAATAGGCTTAGAATGCTATGGAGATATATCATTTCATTTAGTTTTCTTTCATTTTAATGTCACCAAAAGGTCAAGGGATAATCCAGAGATCAATTCACCATCCAATGCACATTGCTTCCCCCACCCCCGCCACCACCAGTTTGGGAATATAAATTCAAATGTTAAGATGGTCTTTACCCAAGTTCTTCCAAAGAAACCTAAAGGCTTCAGATATTTCCATATCTACACAAGCAGAGAAGGCATTACTTCAAACAAATGCTGTACAAATTAGCCTGGTGACTCTTCTTTTATCTTTTAATACTTTCATATCAGCAGGATAGGAGATTAACTCCAATCAGGGGGAGCAGGTTTCTACTTTTGCTTCTAACACAGGAAAACCTTCTTGATTTAGCAAGTCCTTTCAACAGTGAACTCAGCCAAGTCATCTTTAAAATGGGGACATGTCACCTGCCTACCCAATGACAAGGTTATTGTGAAGATCCAGGGAAATTTCATTTAGTTCCTGCCACATTAGGGTGATAACAGCATAGCATACATGACTGTTATTGGGATCGATTTCGACACTTAGAAACCTATTTAGAATACATATTAATGGTTTAATAAATTTTATCAGGTGTTTGTCACACTGCTTAATTTCCTTTAAGAAGTTAAGGGGATCCAGTGAGGAAATAAATGACCCACTACCTCATCAACTGTCAAGTGCTACATATCTATGGTGTGTGAGAGAAGAGAGAAAAGGAGTACTGAAGGAAAAGGAAGAGAAGGGATAGTTTTGTCTCAGAACACTGCCATCTTGCTAAGTGGAGGAAAACAACACTCTTTATCAGCAATAGCTTGGTTCCCATCCTGCCTCTGTCATTTACTAGTACTCCAACCCTGGGAAAGTTACAAAAGCCCTGGGTATCAGTTATCTATTGCTATTTAACAAACTATACTCAAAATCCAGGGGCTTTTTAAAACAACCATAAACAATTACTTCACAGGTTCTGTGGGTCAAGAATTTTGGAAGTAGCATAGATCAATGGTTCTGGCTCAGGGTCTTTCTGGAGGTAGGACTCAGACATTGTTTCATGTCTGAAACAATCTGTAGGCTTGACTGGGGCTGGAAGATCCACTTTAAAGTTGACTCACAAGGCTGAGAAGGTGGTAGTGGCCATTGGAAGACCTCACAATTTGTCACATGGACCTCTCCATAGGATGGCTTAAATGTTCTCATAATATGGTGACGAGCTTCCTCCAAAATGAGTAAGCTTTTTATGACCTAGTTTCAGAAGTCACACAATGTTGCTTTCACTGTACTGTAGTGGTCAAAGAGGTCAACCTGATACATGGTGGGTAAGGGCTTCACATGGGGGTGAATACAAAAAGGTGAGGGTCATTGGAGGCCATCTTGGAGGCTGGTTACCACTAAGCTCCTGACCCAGCATCTGTAAAATGATGTGATAATGGCCTCACCTCACAAAGTTGGTAGAAAGTCTAAAGAACACCATCCAAAGTGCCTAATATCCAATACTTGATCAATGAATGCCAGGGCTCCTCATTCATTCTATGTGCTTTCTTGGTTCCAGCACTATGTGAGTATGTATATGTGGGTATGTGTGTATATACTTGAACCCCTTTGGATCCCTGATATTCTTCTAAGAATGTTTTTAATTAAAAAGTATTATACAGAATACTACTTAGGCTGAAATACAGCTATCAGAATATTTTAAAACAGATTTGTGATAGAACAACTTGTGTTTATTTATTAAGACACTAAATAATGAATCCTAATAGCAGGTCTAATAGTTCTTTTCAAAGGAGTAATAAGCCAAATGATATTTTGAATTATTTGCAGTAACTATAAAATGATTAAGCAATACCCACTAGTTCTTTTGGTGACAACATCACAAGCAGTGCCAATGTTACTCTGGTTTTATGCCTACATTCATATTTGAAAGAAATGATAAATTTCAGCTAGAAGTTAGTGTAAATGAAGATGTAATGTTTTTTCCTATCTAAATTCAAAGATCTCATGAACATTCTCCACGGACCCAGTGGCAGTCACTGGACCCTGGAACAAACTCCTAACTGCCCTTATACTTGAAAAGAAAGGAGGAGGGAGGGGATAAGAAAGGTATTTCTAACATTTAATATCCTCTACAAATAAAATAATTTTGTTCCTATTAAACTTCCTACGATATGTAGGAATATCTAATGTCTTCCGTGCATTCTCATTTCAACATGATCACCCCTTGAATTGAACACATACCTGTATAATGCTTTCATTTAAATGGATTTTAATGAATCTTTAGACCTAGATAAATGGATTTACAGAAGTGGTACATTAAAAGGCCATTTTAAGTTTTGGATCCAAAGGACCTTTAATTTATAGCTACAGAAAATATCCATTCTATGGCTCAAAGATCCTTGTGGATTATAAAAGAGGAAACGACTAACAGAAAAGGAATTATTCACCACATTATTAAACATGACAAAAAGCTTCTGAATTGGAGCTTAAAATGGGCTATTTAAGATTCCAGCAATCCCTGGGACTTTGGCAACAAAAATGTTCAAAAGCCTTTTATAGTTGCTGTCAGATTTCTGTAAAGCATTTGAGATTCCTGTGAACTTATTTATATAACAAGCTAAAACCTGAAGCCGACTTGAAAGTCTTTCTATTCTAATTATGTAGAATTGGAAATGCCTAGAAATGATGTTCAGTGTTCTCCCAAGAATATCCTCCTGAAATGGCGGTTTCAGAACTGGGTGTTTAGAACAAGGAATAAGAGTGTAGCTGCTCTGGCTTATTATAAGGAGCAGTTACAGCAGATACACAAACTATAGTTTGGTAAAGTGGTTTCAAAGAACTGCCATTTAGCAATTCTCTCTGCAGCGGCACATTCTCAATGGCTGCTCATATTGTTCCCTCCTGGCCTGCTATAGTGGTTTATTTCTGAAGCTTGATAGTTCATGTGTAATCATGGAGCAAAATAATTCAGGAGATAATGACCCACCAGGATATCAGCTGAATGAGGTTCTTATCACAATACTATTGCTGATGCTCTGTGTGGCTGTCTAAGCGTACTCTTTAACCTCTTACGCTTCAGTATAGCAGGGTGACATCTGCCCCACTGTGCTCACAAGGTATGACAGGAGGAAAGAGGCAGGGCATACCACAAGCTAGGAATACTCAGGACGTACTCCAAAGAAAAATAATACAGGTTTGGGGGGAGGGTCCCACCCTTGGTAGTTTCTAAAACAGTACCTACAGATTCCACCTTCTGAGATTCACACACTTGTATAATCGCCCCACCTTCTGTGTGTGGGCTTCCCTGGCACAGGAGACACAGGGGTGGGAAGAAGGGGTGGGGCATCGAAAAGGCCTGTTGCACTAAGAACTTCTGAGTCTTAGCAGTCTGCTCCAGGGGCTTCTGGGCATTGAAGGAGCGCAAACAGGTATAAATGCCTGAAGACACAGATAAATACCCCACTTCCTGATGTGAAGTTAGCTCTGACTTGATCCTGGGGTTCCTGCAGATGTAATTAAGAATACTGAGATGAAATAATCTTGGATTTAGGGTGAGGCTTAATCTAATGAATGGTATTTTCAGAAGAGAACGGGAGGGGGAATGTGGACACAGATACAAGGAGCAGAAGACAGAGACAGTGAGTGGAGTTAGGGTGCCACAAGCCAAGGTACACCAGAAGCCACCAGAACCCCAAAGGAGCAAAGACGGATTCTCCCCTAAAGTCTTCGGAGGGCATGAGACCCTGCTCACACCTTGATTTTAGCCTCCAGAACTATGAGAGAGTAAAGTCCAGCTGCTTTAAACCATGAGGTTTTTGATAGTTATGGAAGCCTTAGGGAACTAATACAAGCCCTGCACAACGTCAATGCCCACCAGAGAGGACAGCCACTACTTGAAGCTGTCATGCCTGTCTCCCCAGGTCAGCCACTATTTTGGTCAAGTTAGGACCTAGGTGGTAATGACTGGCCATAAGAACAAGGGCTATAACAGTAATCCAAACGCTAACTTCACATCCAAAACAAAATACCTCAAAGTCAATGTTACCCAAACAAAAACAACGTTTTGTCTATAAAGTTAGTGTGAAAAATGTACTTAGAAAGAGTGAGCGTAAACCCAGATGAATAGTATACTACAGTGGAGTATCATCTCCAGATTAGTATAGTGCTAGGCATGAAGCAGACCCTCAACCAGTCAAAGAGTCCTTTCTGCTTCAGACACAAAAGTCAGGGAGCCTGAGAAAATCAGGTGGCTCACCCTAACTTAGATGTCAGCTGCTGTTCACTACTCTGGAGCTTTCTTTTTTTTTCCCCCCTTAACTTTTAAAATCAAACCTTTATAATAAGTTCTGCCCTAAGAAAACCTGAGAAGACAATTTAAGGGCATATGTTACTCAGGACAAAATGGCGTGGCTCCAGCAAGGTCATTATATCTGTGACTTGATAATTAGATGTAATTAAGATGCTGGCCAGGACTCCTCACACCATAGCAATCATAAATACCGACTGGTGAAGGCAGGCTATCAAAGGATGAATACTGAACACTATCAGTAAATATATCAAAAGCTTCATGCAAAGCTTTACAATGCAGAAAAAAAAAAGTGTGCAACTCTGTTAAATTGCTTTCTCTTATGTAGGTGTCAAATAAAATTAAAAGTGCTTTTTTTGTTTTTTTTTCTTATTGGCTATTTTTCAAATGACTATTATTACATCTTGATAGTCAATTAAAACATTCACCAAACTAGAAGTCTGCTCAAGTATATATGTATAAACAAGCATAAATATATTATAAACTATTGAATTGAAACATTAAAATATTCTCCATAGCAACCCTAAATCAAAGTGATATTTCATTGTGGTTCCCCTGATGCCAATACATATAGTCCATTAAACCCACAGCTTTCAAGGCATAAAAATGCCTTTGAAAACATAAGTAATCCAGAGATGATGTTCAAATACACTATACTATACATCTTTTTTTAAGGTATTATTTCTTTCCCAAGATTACATTTCTGTGAGAAAACAGTCTCAATATGATATTAGATCATTAGTTGTAACAGTGGGAAGAGAAATTTTGACCTTGCAAATTCCAATTATTGGGTTTTCTATGCCCATAATAATAGATAACCTATGTCTAATTTGCACTTTTACCAAAAAGCTCAAGTCAAAGACCAGAGAATTTATAAATTATGAAAGTTAAGGAGGAAAGACACAACAGTAAAAAAGGACAAAGATCGTAGTCTTTTACTTCAAAGTCACTAGTCTCCATAGGAATAAAGCAAGCACTCACTGTACCCACCTTCTCTGACAGCAGACAATGCTTAATAAATGTCTGTTAATTCAGAAGGAGGTGAGGAATAGATCTCAAAGTCACCCAACTATATGGTTTCTTTCCAATATTATAGGGCATAAGGGAAGACAGTAAAATATGCCTGCTATTTGGCATTGGGAATGTGGTAGCCCCATGTTTAATGCCATGAAAACCATCCTGGGAGAATGTACTTCTCAGCTCCCTCAGGGAAAATCAACAGTGAGCACCAGACTGAGCCACGTTAGATGAAGAGTGATGAGGGGGTTAAGGGTTCACGAGATATACTTAAAAGTTCAGAAAATGGGCTTTCAGACCACAAAGTTTCACATGAATTAAGACCTATTGTGTGTTAAGTTCCATCAACATGTGATGCAAACAAACAAAATTAGTTCAGAATGTGAACTATGCCTCAGATGATCCCACAGAATTCACAAGAAGGTAAAACCATACCAAATTACACTTCAAAAAGCAATCTCAGCAATACATTCTACCCTGAAACTGCCAATTCCCTTCCAACCAACATTCATTGTGAGCCCTTTTCAACAGCTTTCCATGAGCAAAGCAAATCATACCTTCAGAGGCACAAGAGGTAATCAAAAGTAAGAAATACAAGGACAATTTGGGGTCTCTGCCTTTGTCACTGTCGAAAAGAAATGCTATTAAGTTCCATGCTTTAAAATAACCCATGCAAAACATGCTTGATGAAAACAGATAAATAACATAACAGATGCACTCTTGCATGTCTGAGTATACTTTTGAGATGCCGAAATGCATTTGATGCACTGAAACATGAAACCATCAAATTCTACAGCTGGAAGGACTCTCTGTGCTTCATCACTGCAAAGCCCTCCGGAGGAGCCTCAGTTCCAACAGACATGAAGAACACAATCAAGGTCACCAGTTAGTTGGCAACAGAAGGTGGATCAGAATACATGATGTAATTTCATTGTACCACACTTCAGATTCTAAGCACCAATGGGCATGAATACAGAAACAATGACTATAGTCATATGCTGTGCCTGAAATAACAATTACAAAAATAAACCTACTGCCCCAGTTAAATTGTTTACCTGAGTGTGTTTTTCTCCCTAAAGAACATTTTTGTTACTGCAGATTCCTCATGTTGCCCATTGGTGGCCACACCCATTCCTTCCTGTCCCACTTCCCTACCCACCCTCAATCACTGGCAATGACTAATCTGTTCTCCCTTCTACACTTTTGTCATTTTAAGAATGTCATATAAACAGAAGCACACAAAATGTAACCTTGTGAAATTGGCTTGTTTTCAGTCAGCATAACTCTCTGGAGATTGATGCAGGATTTTGTGGGTACCAACAGTTCTTTCGAATGCTAAATAATCTCCATCACGTAAAGCACCTCATTTCATATAACCACTCACCTGCTGAAGGACATCTAGGTTTTTAATTTTTTTGTGGCTATTATGAGTAAAGCTGCTATAAGTATTCAAGTATAGGTTTCTGTGTAGATCTAAGTTTACGTTTCTCTGGGTTAAATGTCCCAGAGTGAGAATGTATGGATGTATGGTAGTTGTAGGTTTCGTTTTTAAGAAACTACTAAACTGTTCGCCAGAGTGATTGTGCCATGTCACATTCTCACTAGCAATGTGAAGAAATTTAATTCAACAGAGAAAGAGTAGATTTTTCAGCAAGTTCTGCTGGAGCATTTGGACATTCATAGCCTCCCCCCAGCCAAAGAACCTTGACCTAAACTTCACAACTTGTAAAATATTAATTCAAAATGGATGATGTGACTCTTTTTCTCCATATCCTTGCCAGCATTTAGTGTTGACATTTTTAGTCATTCTGATATGTATGCAGAAATATTTCCTTGTGGATTTAATTTGCATTTTCATTTTGGCTAAAAATGTAGAACATCTTTTCATGTGACTATTTGAAGAAATGTCTTATCCCTATCTTGTGCCCATTCTCTGATTGGATTGTTCGCCATTTTTTTTTTTTTTTTCCTGTTGAGTTTTGAGAGCTCATTATAAATTTGAGGTGATAGTCCTGTGTTGGATGATCTATGTGGCTTGCAAATGTTTTCTCCAAGTTTGTGGCTCATCTTTTCAGCCTCTTAACAGAATGTTTCACATAGAAAGAGTTTTAAATTTTGATCGAGTAGAGCTTATTGATTTTTCCTTTCTGGCTTATACTTTTTGTGTCAAGTCTAACAACTCTGTCTAGACACAGATTCCAAAGATTTTCTCCTTTTTTTTTCCCTAAAAGTTTTATAGTTTTACATTTAAGTCCTTGACACATGGGAATTAATTTTTGTTCGATATGTGAGATTTAGGTCAAGATTTTTTTTTTTTTTTGCTTATAAATATCCAGATAAACTGATCCCCACCTCTTTGTTATTTTCCAAAATTGTTTTAGCTATCTTATTTCCTTTGCCTTTACGTTACATTTCATAATAATCTTGTCTATATCTACAAAAAAATCTTGCAGGGAGTTTTATAGGAATTACATTAAATCTGTGTATCCATTGGGAAGAATTGATAACTTTACTATACTGAGTGTTCTAATACGTGAAAACAGTAGGTTCTTCCATTTACCTAGATATTTGATTTCTTTCATCAGCATTCTGTAGTTTTACTATGATGAGTCTTCTAATACGTGAAAACAGTAGGTCTTTCCACTTATCTAGATACTTGATTTATTTCATCAGCATTTTATAGTTTTCAACATATAAATCCTGTACATATTCTGATATATTCACTTCCAAGTATTTCATTTTTTTGAGTGCTTGTTAATAGTACTGCATTTTTAATTTGGTGGCCACAGGCCCATTGCTAGTATAAAGAAATACAACTAATGTGTGTATGCTGATCTCATATTTCACAAAATTGTTGAACTCCTCTATTATTTCTGGGAATTTTTTTGGTTGGGGAGGAGGATTGGGGTAGATTCCTTAGGGCTTTCTATGTAGACAATCAATTCATCTACAAATAAAGACATTTTTTATTTCTTTTTCAATTTATCTCTTCCTTTTATTTCTTCTTCTTGCCTTACTGTCCTGTTTAGATCCTCCAATACCATACTGAATACTATGCTGCATAGTGGGAGATTGGCCACTTGTGTCTTATTCCAGTCTTAAGGAGAAGGCATTCTGTCTTTCACCATCAAGTATGATGTTACCTGTATATTTTTTATAGACATTCTTTATGAAATTAAGGTAGTTCCCTTCTTTTGCTAGTATTCTAAGGGTTATTATCATGAATAGGTATTGAATTTTGTCATATGCTTTTTCTGTAGGAATTGATAATATCATGTGATTTTTCATCTTTACCCTATTAACATGCTAGATTACATCATTTCATTTACAAATAAACTCCACTTGGTCACTGTTCAGAATCCTTTTTATTTTTCTTTATTTTTTCTTTATTTTTTAGCATTTATTCATTTGAGAGAGAGAGAGACAGAGAAATAAAGCATGAGCAGGGGAGGGGCAGAGAGAGAGGGAGACACTGAATACGAAGCAGTTTCCAGGCTCTGAGCTGTCAGCACAGAGCCCAACATGGGGCTTGGACTCAAGAACCATGAGATCATGACCTGAGCTGAAATCGGACATTTAACCAACTGAGCCACCCAGGCACCCTCTCTCTTTTTTTTTTTTTTAAATCTGTGCATTCTATTTGCTAATATTTCACTAAAAATCTTTACATCTGTATTTATGAAGGATGTTGGTCTGCAGTTTTCTTTCCTCTATTGTTTTGGTATTGAGCAATACCAGCTTCATAAAATGAATAAATAAAGGAACAGCCTTCCTTCATCTGAGAATGTTTTCCTTGCCCCCTTATTCCTGAAGAATATTTTCATGAGACATAGAATTCTGGGTTGGTAATTCTTTCTTTTCAGTGCCTGGTACCACTTCTCCATGGCTGGATTAATGTGGCCTTGTCACAGATGAGTAGTGGTGAGGATCCTAACTCTCCATTAGGCCTCCTCTGATGCCATTCCCTCGAGGAGGAAAGGAGCACTTCTTTACTGCTTGTGGGTAGAAATCCAGGCTCCCCACTTGGAGCCATTACCACAAGTGGCTATGAAAGTCCTAGCTCCATACTTGGCCTTCTCCAACACTAATCTGGTAAGAAAGTTGGAATGTTTCAGTAGAGCACAGTGAGGGTACAAGTTTAGGCTCCCTACTTGACCTCTGCTGCCGGAAGTGGAGTGGGACTACAGTGTGGGCTTGTTTTTTGTTTGTATGTGGAGTTTGGCTGGAGTAGAGCAGATACTGTCTAGAAGTTACCTGTATTGCTAGACTTCTCCTTTGTTAATCCTTTGGCTAGAGAGAACAGATTTTTGTTAGGACTTTTTTTGGTCTGTGCCTTTGGTGTTTTTTTTTTTTAATTTTTTTTAACGTTTATTTATTTTTGAGACAGAGAGAGACAGAGCATGAATGGGGGAGGGTCAGAGAGAGGGAGACACAGAATCTGAAACAGGCTCCAGGCTCTGAGCTGTCAGCACAGAGCCCGACGCGGGGCTCAAACTCACGGACCGCGAGATCATGACCTGAGCCGAAGTCGGCCGCTTAACCGAATGAGCCGCCCAGGCGTCAAATGTGCCTTTGGTGTTTAAGGGTTGCTGGCTTCTTTATTTCTAGGGCTGGGATATCTAAGGCAAAAATAAAAGCTAAGGAACTCACTACTGTATTGTTTCTTCTGTCTCCAGGTCCCTAACTGGTTGACTTCCTCTCTCCACCTTTCAGAATCCTTTTATGTTTGTGTTATATAATTCCCACAGTTCTTAGCAGTAGTTAATGACAGCAAAAGAGACAAGTACAACTATCCCATCTTCCCAGAAGTGGAAGTCCCTTTACCTTTGTATCCAAATAAATGTTTTTTCTCCTCATTGTTAATTCACCAGATCCTATCATGTCAGAAGATTTAAGACAAAGGAGAGGAAACAAGAGGCTATCACTACTTTACCCTGGAAAAGGCAAAGGGAGGGACAGAAAACAAGAGAAATAGAGTCAAAAGACTCAAGTGCTAATGGAAGGATTCTCACTTAACAGTCTTGTGACTGAGTCTGTCACTTAAACATTCAACCAATCTTGGTTTCTTTCTGTAAGATGGAGATGATACTTGCCTAGAAGTTCCTCCACAGTTACTGTCAGCACAAGATGACAGAGGATATAGGGAGATATTTTGTCAGTGTTCAGTCATGGTACAAAGAAAAGTCCCATGATTTCATTGTAATGATGAACTTTCTGCCCACTGCCCATTCTGCTTCAACAAAACCTGGTCCTTTCCAATGTTTCCCATTCTTCAGCATGGATCCAGTCACTATTGATAAACTAGTACACGTTAGACACATGCGAAGCATTGGTCTAATAAGAGTATCTTCCCCATTGGTCTAATAAGAGTATCTAAGTCCTGCTGTGGTACTTCTGATAGCTCTTAAATCTGTTCACCTCACTCCATCAGCCCTAAATTTAGCCCCATTCTCTCTCAACTTTATAATGGCTACCATACTGATTTCCCCAGTTTTAAGTTCTCTATACAGCAGCCAGAATCCCCTGTCTAGTACCCAATTCAGATCTCCCTTGCCCAAGCTAGATTCTGCAGGGTTCCTTAGATCCCTAGACACCATTCTGCTTTCCCTTCTATTAAGAATATAATTTGTTCATTCATTCAAAACATTGAAATAGTTTGCCCTTGAATGGTTTGTTCTAAAATAAAAATCTAATCTAAAACCATTATTCTAACTCTTTAATAGCTTTATGATCAATACAATAAAACTAACATCAGTGCTTTAAAATAGGAAAGTAACTCTGACATCTGGCATTACTACTGCTTCAAAAGGATAAGAAGAAAAATTGAAAATATATAGCAGATCTAGTATGTTTCACCAGCAGTCTTACATTTATATTACTCAGGAATGGAAGCATCAACCACAACTTGCAAACCCGCACCATGACTCACAAATCAGGTAAGCTGTACCTCAACAGGCTATGTTTACAGACAAAGCTTAAACTCTTACTAGTTCACTCTGAGCCGTGTTCTCTTCAAAGAGTAATAAAACTACCACTCTTGCAGAAACTGTTTAATTGACATGTTCTCACCAATACCTAAGAGTTTCCCATGACAAATTCCAGCCCTCAATGACCTACCCCTTCCCACATTCTTCCTTTTGAGACACCCACACTTCTCCCAGTATGTGCTCACCCTTGCTGTAGCAGGTTAATAAACCTACCCTGGAGATCTGTTGTGTTCCTCATGATCTAGAATCATTAGGCTTTAGCAAAATAAACACCTAGGAAAAGGTACCAAAGAATTCATACCTAACTTTGAACAGTTATTACCTCTTATTGGAGGAGATGGTCTGAGGGGAAAGTAGAGGTGGGATGGGGTGCAGAGTAGCCATAGTGCATGAATTTTACACAATGAAAATGCATTCGCATATTAACCCCTGTGGTTTGGAAACCATTACAAGCTTAATATAGGTCCTGTCAATGAACTATGAGTAATCTTATAAAAGAAAACAAAATGCTTGCTCTCAGGAGATCATTAAATACCTACATCGACTAAATGTATTTCAAGTGGCTATGATTCAATGTCAGATTGATATTTTTTGCATCTATTTTAATTCCTTTTTAAAAGAAGTATCAGGAGGTTGCAATTAGAAATTAACTGAAGGCCACTTTAAATCAATATGCTGTGGGCATTCAGTGGTATTTTATGTTTTACATTTTGAAGATGCTGGTCAATTTTTTTTTTTTTTTGTAATCACTAAGAGTTCAAGAAATGCTTGGTATTTATTGAAAGAGGCAAGAAAAACAGCTTGTGACTACATGTCTATGATGTCAGTGTGGGGTGCACTCCATCTTCTCTCCCCTCCTGCCATATTTAATCAATGGAGTAGTTACTGACCCTTTATCTCCTACGAACCTCTACTCTGACCTTAAGTGATTTCTTCTGCCTTAGCTCCTCTGACTTTTTTTTTATATTAATTTAATTTTGTAAGAGAGAGAACAGGAGTAGGGGAGGGGCCAAGAAAGAGGGAGAGAGAGATTCCTAAGTAGGCATTGCACTGTCAGTGCAGAGCCCAATGTAGGACTCGAACTCACAAACGATGCTATCATGACCTGAGCTGAGATCAAGAGTCAGACGCTTTACAGAGTGGCCCGGATGCCCCAACTCCTCTGACTTTAATCTTGAAAACATAACTATTTGATTCTATGCCATACTCATCTCTTTCTCTAATGTCTCAGGTTTTAGGTTTAGAAAATACCATAGTTTTAAGTCAATCTTTTTTTTTTTTTTTAATTTTTTTTAACGTTTATTTATTTTTGAGACAGAGAGAGACAGAGCATGAACGGGGGAGGGTCAGAGAGAGAGTGAGACACAGAATCTGAAACAAGCCCCAGGCTCTGAGTGGTCAGCCCAGAGCCTGACGCAGGGCTCGAACTCACAGACCGTGAGATCATGACCTGAGCCGAAGTCAGACACTTAACCGACCAAGGCACCCAGGCGCCCCTTAAGTCAATCTTCATTACAGTGTCTACCATGGTATCTTTAACTAAACAGATACTTAAAAGAAAACAAGTTTTGATGATTGGGATCAGTATGAACCACAAAACCACTATGGAAGAATTGTGAAATATAATTCCCCATTTCAAAAGGGTTTCTTCACTATTCTTCAGTCTTCCAAGAATCATATTTTACTGCTGTCTAACTCCCATCTCTGAATTGGGAACATTCTGAGGCTATGTCCCTCCATCAAAGTAAATTAGGAGACAGTGTCACCCACCAGAAAATTCCATCTAAATGAAAAGTGAACTGAAATGGACAGGCTCAAATGGGGGCTGATCTAAATTTCTCTAAAGGCAGCATTTTAAGGTATCACAGACAAGATTGCCTTGAGCTGGAAAAAGCTTTGATGCTAGCAGTTTTACTCCGAGATCAAAAAACAATTTTCAACTTTTATTGCAGTTAATAAGTTTCTCCCTTCTTTGTCACAGTTATGAAAAACTTCTAATATTTTTGTTGCATGGGAATAAAGCCAGAGAGGAGTTAAATTTCAGGTAAGTTGGAGAAACATTTTTAAAATACAATCATCAAGATTGATGGATTTGCATACCTGAAAACCACCTTTGCCCAAATCAAACAGAGCCTGGAGTGATGGTAAATTCAAATCAATATATATGAGCCTGTGATAGAAACTATCGTAAGAACCTATTTCCACTCATTTCTAAAATACTAATCTAATTGGTACACATGAATCCAAATTCCTACCACAAGAGTTGTTTTCACTGGCTTATGAGAGAAGTACAGTTGATGGCTAATGGGTTACAGTTCTCTTGCCAGCTTTGTTTGCCAACTACTACCTACCATATAGTAGAGGAAAATTCTGATATTGCTTCTGGGCTTTGTGGAAAGGAATAGTACAATCAATCAGCGACATTTGCCAGGGTGGCAAACTAGTACAAATTGTTCTGGGTCCTCTCCTAAAACAGGTGCTGCCGGACATGTGGAAGGCTATGTTTCTGAACCCTCTTTGCAGCTGGACAAGGACACATGACCAGCTGGGGCTGCAGGCTGTGATCAGCAGTAAACTGTCCACGACTCTCTTCTGCAATGGTAGAAAACATTGAAGTCTTCAGATAAAATCTTCAGATAAAGATAGGGGTAGACTAAATGATAGGCCACTCTTTGGAGGAGAGCAGCCCCGGAGAGTCACCTGGACCACTGTGGGCCTTGCAAGGATGAGAACTACATCACGGTTGGTTAAGCCTAAGATTTTTGTTATCATTTGTTACTGCATTATAAATCCAGCCTATTCTGTCTTCTATATTGACTTTCAGATCAGGGATAGGAGGCAGGAGTGTCCAGTCCTTGGCATTTCTTAGAGGATAACAAATTCATAATTAGCAACATTAGCTGATGTTCCATTTAAGACATCCACCAATACCATGGTAAATTTCCACTGGTGGAATGAGAATTCTTGTACCCTCACATCGCTTACCTTCATTTTGATTATTATCAACTGTGGCTGGCACATTGGCTCTTACCTGTCTCCTTTATCCGTTCTCTACTTCTACACTTAAACACCTATGCTTTCCAGAGTAGACTTGATGTATCATAATAAACACAAAAAATGTCACTATAAAAACTAAAAGCAAAAGTTGCCATTGTTGCTGCTCTTTTCAATACCTGTAAGCACTCGAGCACTTTCAAGTATTTCAGTCAAGGGTCCCTTGGGTCAAACCGTATTTTGGCAGATGAACTATAGTTTCTGTCAACTGTATCGGGAAGATTCTCTTAAACTTTAACAGATCTCTATCAGTAGGTTTCCAACAGAAAAGGTGTCTCATGCTGGAACAAATGACTACCACCTTAGGGACAAAAACTTAGACTTCCACAGCGCTACTATATGTCAGCAATGGTTCTAGAAGCTTTACACATATCAGTGTGTTTAATTCTTCCCACAACAGCTTTGGGAGATCCCTAGTTTCATAACCCCTTTCTTTACAGCTGAGACAACTAGTGCATGAGTTTACATGCTCCTAGAAAGTGCTGACCTTTTATCATATGTCAGAGTTCCCAGATAAAACATAGGATGAGCAGCTGATTTTCAGATTGAGAAATAAAAGCAAAACAAAAAACTTGTAGCACAGTAAGTGCCACATATCACATGGAGGCATAGTTATGCTAAAACATTTTTCACTTTTATCTGAGACTCAGATTTAACTGGGCCCCTACATTCTTATTTGCTAAATCTGGCAATTCTAAATTAGAAGCAATATTTGAAATGTCATCAGTACTCAATATTATTGACTTTATTAAGCAGCCAAGCTAAGCTGATTGTACATGTCTCTATCAAAGAAAGTTAAAGGAGATGTGGGGGGTGGGGAATCTTTTAGCCGAGCCTACAATAAAAATAAAATCCCAGGGACGTCTGCGTGGGTCAGTTCATTAAGTGTCTGACTCTGGCTCAGGGCATGATCTCATGGTTCATGGGTTCGAGCCCCAGATCAGGCTGTGCAATAGTGATGCAGAGAGTGTTTGGGATCCTCTCTCTCCCCATCTTTCTCTGTCCCTTCCCCACTTGCTCTCTTTCTCAAAATAAATAAGCTTAAAAAATTAAATCCCAAAATTCTAGCTATAAAGTAAGTCATGGAGGTGAAAAGTACAGTACTAGGAGGATAGTCAAAAATAACTAACTAAATTAATAAATGTCAAAAAGACATTTTATCATAAAAAAATTGCCTTTCCTTCCCTACTACACAGCCTGTGGCATTTCAGAGGGATCCATATGTTGATGTATCAAATTTGTCGGGTGTCATCTGTTATAGCTAAACTGGTGAAAATCCTACCTGTATGTCTCTACAGCATTCAGTTTGTTTGGATTTGGGGGTTGGAGGGGGTTGCTAGAAAACACAGAATATTCTTTTTTTTATTACCTTTACAACATGAAGCCTGTTATAACAGCAGCGTGAATATTTTAGCTCAGGCAGAGATGAAAGGACATAATAAATAGGAAATACTGCTATACCAGTGTATTCCTGAAAAAGCCCTTATCAATCATATTCAGTAAAGGGAATCTAAAATAATGCTTACCATGGCAGGATCAGGCACTGAGTTCAACATGCCTGGGACAAATAATGAAATAGGTGTAGAGGGAGACTAGTAAAATTTTCAAATCTGAGGTACCTTGGAATAAAGTGCTTCCAGAGACTCTTAATAACATTTAAACTCTTCTCTCTTCCAGGTTCTGTTGCCTGAGTAGGGCCATGAGTTACTGCCAACAGCCTAATATCTACACTCAGCTCAAGCACAGTATGTCCCCAATCGTCATTCATCAAGAGCTTCAAAACAATGTGTTTATCTTTCGACTTGTTGTGAATATTAATAAATTAAGATCTTTAAACTGTCTAGAAAGAAGAACAACTGCCACGAGCTTGGGTGCAGATGATGTATTTACATACATTAAAGAAGTACCATTAACAGTAATTAATGGTGCTTTTACATCTCAAAATGCATTGCAATTGACTGTCAATTTGTTTTGGAGGTATCTGCAATCATAAAATAAATATCATTCTAAATGGATACTTAGCAATATTTAATAATTTTAAACTCCGATGTGCCACTTAATGCTTTAGCAATAACACACTGTTTTATGAAGACAGTGTTTTAAATTTAGAATTTTTATCGAACTTTATTAAAGTTAATGAGATTGCATTGCTTACATTCTACCTTAACTTAGAATGTTTATAAAGGTCATGAAGGCTAATTTAAAAATTTGTATTTTGGAAAAAGCAAATTTAGTCAGTTAATGACTATGCAATTAAAACATAATTCCACTACTTTCTAAAGGAACCCACATTTACCACTGTGGTATGTCTTCATGAGAGATTTTAAAAGTGAAAGGTTTAGGACTTATCACGGTTATGAGACTGAATAGACACAAATGTAGAGGGGAATTTCATTAACTCCTGAGTCTCTTGTGGACTAATCTGACTTGGAATGAGAGCTAGAATACATAGCACCTGCAAACTATAGTAAAGAATACATCAACTGAACTTCCAAAGAAATTAAAAGTGGAAACACATTTCCCCTAAGTTAATACAGTCTACAATATCTCACTAGCAACTTAAGTACCATTTTTCTTGAGACACCTACAAGTAAAAGAGGAAATATATTTGCTTTAAAGTTGTCAAGGCTATGTGCAATAGAAATTTGGAGCAGGGGCTCATGGCTGGCTCAGTTGGTTAACCATCCGACTTTGGCTCAGGTCATGATCTCACTGCTCATGAGTCTGAGCCCCGTGTCAGGGTCTGTGCTGACAGCTCTGAGCCTGGAACATGCTTTGGATTCTGTCTCTTTCTCTCTCTCTTTCTCTGCCCTCCCCCACTTGTGCATTCTCTCTCTCTCTCTCTCTCTCTCTGAAAAATAAATAAACATTAAAAAAAAAAAAGAAATTTGGAGCTAAACTAGTTAACCCAGTCTACAGCCTTTATGTGAAGGACAGACCTTGTAAAAGCAGATCTGGGGAGAATTCTGATATGAGTTAACAAGGTGTCATTGGCATGGCTCTTAAATGTCCCTAGACTGAGGGGTTCCCCAGATCCTTTTTCTTTCAGTCCATTTTACTGCTACTAACAACAACTGCTCAAACCTTTGATAGATATTCATGACAATTCCACAAACCAATTCATGTGTAAAACTAAATTGAGTTTCTTTGCACTGTTCACAGTATGGTAAGAGAGTTTATAAGGCAATAATTCTAAATATAAAACAAAAAACAAATGTTACATTTTACAAATTTAAGGAAATATGTAGGAGGAGTACTAAACACATTTGGCATGTTTAAAAATATACTTAGTGCTTGTCAGCTCTCAGAGAGTACAGACATATTGTTTGTATTATCAATAATAACACACAAATAATGGAGAATTGATCACTAGAGTATCTGCCTTTCTCCTAACCACAACAGTAACACTTACATACTACATTTGTTTTGTGATTAGGCAAAAATCTGACACATGAATCCTAAGAAGGCAAAGCTAGTCATTTGTACATGTCTTAAAGAATTCCAAATAAAGGGGTGCCTGGGTGGCTCAGTCAGTTAAGCTTCCGACTTTGGCTTACGTCATGATCTTGCCAGTCCCAGGTTTGAGCCCAGCCTTGGGCTCTTTGCTGACAGCTCAGAGCCTGGAGTCTGTTTCAGATTCTGCTCTCCCTCTCTCTCTCTGCTCCTCCCTGACTCACGTTCTCGTTCTCTCTCTCTCTCTCTCTCAAATAAATAAACATTTAAAAATTAAAAAAAAAAAAAAAAAAGAATTCCAAATCAAGAAACCAGGCCCCCACTTTGGACATGAATACTTCCTTCTTTCCCACACAACAAAGATGAGAGCATAAAGAGAAATTATTGGTATACCTGAGTAATTAAATGCAGATGTGCTGACTTTAATAAGGCTCTCATCTCAGAGCTAAGGAGCCAGGATAGAATTTTGTCTCCAGTGAAGTATCTACTCAAAAAACCTCTTACTATAACTTAACTTCACAAAAGCTCAGTTTCCTCATGTGTAATTTGTGGTTTATAGCACTACCTACCTTATAGGCATCAGAAAAATCATCTTAAACTGGGAAATAGGCAAAGGAGATTCCTGAATTCTTTCAGTGTTAGTGCCCCCACTGCCAGGGTTGTCCTTCTGTGTATAGGATGTTTTAAAATTCTGATGCGGGACAGTGACTTGCGTGAGCTCTTATGGATACTACCCTGCTCTATATCTGACCCACCAACCTACCAAACTGCATGTTTACATAAAATCTCAAATGATCTTTGGACTGAGTTTAACATCTTACTAGGTCCCTCATCAATTAATGAGCTAAATAAGATATTGAGCCATGTGTGTTTTACATTTGTACAAGAGCCATTAATTTATCTTTCTGCAAAATGTTTTTTAACTTAACACTGGATTGTTTTGACAAGTAAGTGAGATGATGCATAGTGCATATTTGGTATAGAGTCTCTCACACATAATTCAATAAATGTTACCCATTGCATCACTGCTATGAACATGTCAATAATTGCCACCATTATCATACCACTTAAAATTTTTAATGTTAGCGATGGTTTGTTTACTCACATTAAAATATTAACAAGAAAGAATAATCACTAGTTCTGAAAACGGTTCCAAATTCCACACTGCTAACCACAGCTGACACCACTTTAACATCTGGCCTTGAGAATGGTTATCTTGCAAATCACACACTCAGTAGAGAAATGAGAGTTTTCAAAGGATCCACTTTCCACGCACAGAAGCTTGTGCATCAGCTGGGCTGCCATCAAGTCTGCTAAACAGGATTCATTAGAGTGATAATTGACAGTTGTTTCCTTTTCTAAGTGATTGCTCTGTAGTTCCATTATGTTCTGTCAAGGAAGTGCTAGTAATTAATTAACAATAAACTAAACACTAACTTTGCTTGCAGTGACGGTTTGAAACCATTTATCTTGGGGGTGCAGAGATGTGGCAGAGAGAGAGGATATCCACCTCTTAGGTCCATGAAACACTGTAAGATGTCATTACAGGGATGGATGGGGATGGACAGAGCCCTCTGGGAAGGTACGAGAGATCTCCATGTATAGCTTTGCCAGTGCCGATATATTGAAAAAAAACAAAAATGAAGAAATCTCAAACTAGGAGTCCAAAAATATGGTCTACTTTTCTTTAGAAATACACTTTAAACACTGAAAAACAAAATAAGAATAAATAAGATATTCATAAAGTAATGAACTTTTTTTTTTTTAATTTCAAAGTACATGGTAGGTGAGTGGTCAGGAAGGATGGCAGTGCTCTTTGCATTCCTACCAGAACATTTCTATAACTCTTCTTTTTAAAAAATAACATCTAAAGCCTAAAAAATAAAAAAAAATAATATCTAAATTTAAAAATTTTTCAAAATAACATCCAAAGTCTAAATTGAGGCTTTTTGTGAAAATGCAGCCTTAGGCTAAGGATTGAGCCCTCTTCCCTCAGTCCTCAGACTCTGAGATCTCATTTTTCATTAAATCATCTGGTATCATATGCCTCAGTTGCTGGTCTCCTTTTCTGCCTATTTTGTTCTTTCAGTATAGAGCTATTAGGGGTTCATCCTACAGGTCCTGGCAAACACATCCCCATTGCTCTCCACCTTCTTCCATCAGTTTAAACTGCCCCATTCAGGCACAATGATCTCTTGGTCCCACAGATTCTTGCTATGCATTACTTACTATAATTTTTTGAATGCACTTAATCACATAAGCTTTTAGTCAGTTTCACATTCAAGCGTCTCACCTCATCAATAAGACCTCAACTCTTTGAGGACAAGGACATGCCTTCAAAAGATAATTAACAATTACAGAGTACCACTGCTTTGGAATCTGGTCATGTTGGATACTTCGTGGAGCAGAAAACCAAGCAGCACCTTTGGGTACTCCCCAGCATTCTCCTGCCATGGGAAAAGACTACAGCTTTTTAATTTTTTAAAGGTGTTTTGTGGGTTTCTGGCTTCAGCAGAGCCCCAAACCTATCATTTAAAGGCTCCAGAATCCCTGGTCCAAATGTCTGCCAGTATCTGAGTCCCTATCCTACAGTGTTTTTCAAAAGAGGATCCTGAGATATTCTTCAAAATCAAAAGAGAGTGATGCTCTCTCAAAGAGACTGGTGATCAGAGAGGGGAGGATTTGGTTAACTGGGACACAAAACGGGACAAGAACTGGGTAGAGGTCAAAGTCAGCTCAAGGCCAAGTGAGAAAGACAAATGTAACCAAAGGAACCACCTAATCAATAATAAATTTGGGCACTGGATCAGGAGTTGGTTGATAGAAAAGGGACAGACAAAAATGTCCCAGGGATAAGGGTAGGGGCAGGAGTTACTTCAGGGCCCTCCTGTCAGCTCCTGACAGAGTTAACAGCTCTGAGAAAACTAGAGAATACTGGAGCCTCCAATTCCACTGAACTTGGCCTTAAATGGGCACAAACCCCAAGGCAAAATGAAACAAAACAAAGCACTCTAACACTTTTCAATTGAAAGAAAAAAATTTTAATTTGGAACTAATTTCAAACTTACCCACAAGTCCCAAGAACAAGAAGAGTATAGGGAACAACTGTGCACACCCCCAGATGTATACACTATTAGTATTCCCCCCACCTGCTTATCACTTGCACTCTCTCATACACTCTATTTCTTGCTCTTATCTTGAAAATAAGTTGCATTCAGTGTGTATTTTTTTAAGAAAAAGAGATTCTGGAGGTGGTCCAAGATGGTGTCACAGGAAGACCCTGAACTCACCTTTTCCCACAGACACACCAAATCCTTCCCCCAACCCTGCAACTGCATATACACCAATTCCTCTTGAAGAAGAACTGAGGGCTGAATGACCATCTTCCACAAGAGAGAAAGGCAGGACCAGAGGAGACACGGTAATGAAAGAACCCCACCTGGAACCTTATGGCCTGCAGTAGGGATATCTCTGAGGGGCGTCTGCGGCAAACTCACCCACCCGGGGGCATAAAGAAAACTCAGTGTGTTAACAGCCAACTAGACTAGAGGTGAGAGAAACCCATTTACTAATCCTGGAGTGTCCTCCAAACATGGGGGAGCTGCTGGAACTCTCTCCTGGGTCGAAGGGACCGACTGGTAAGCACCACTGTTTACACTCCTCTCCACCTTGGCAGTACAGAGGAGAGCAGGGTCTAGGCACTCCAGCTGGCATCCTAGGGCCACCCCAGCAAGCTCCAAGCCCCTAGCCCACTGCAGCTCCAGCTCTCCCTCCAGGGTGGCATAGAGGACCCTAACACCCCTAGCCCATGCCTTTTGCTGCTCTAGCTCTGGCCATCCCACCAGAATTAGGATTTCAATTATACATGGAATCTAAAAACCAACAAAACCAAACTGAAACAGACTGGTAGATACAGGATTGATGGATACTGGTTACCAGAGGGGAGGGATTTGGGAGGCAGACAAAATAGGTGAAGGGGATTAAGAGGTACAAACTTCCAGTTATCCAATAAAAAAGTTATGGGGATGTAATGTACAACATAGAGAATATAGTCAGTGATATTCTATTAACTTTGAATAGTGGAAGATGGTAACTACACTTATCATGGGGATCATTTTGTAACGTACAGAAGATATTCTGTGTCAATTATACTTCAATTAAAAAAAAGGATATTCTCTCTAATCACCACAGTACAGTAAGCATTTCAGTAAATGCAACATTTGTTCAGTATTTTACCTAATCCACCATCTTCTCTCTCCTAATTTTATCAATTAACCAAATGAAGCCCCTGAGGGCATTCCTTCCTCCAGTTTAAGATCCAGTATAAAAGGAAATAATCAACAAGACTAAAAGGCAACCTACTCAATGGGAGAAGATATTTGCAAATGATATATCCAATAAAGGGGTAGTATCCAAAATACATAAAAGATATAAAACATCCAAAAAACAAATAATATAATTAAAAAATGGGCAGAAGACATGAACAGACATTTCTCCAAAAAGGACATCCAGAAGGCCAACAGACACATGAAAAGATACTCCTCATCACTCATCATCAGAAAAATGCAAATTAAAATCACAATGAGATATCACCTCATACCTGTCAAAATGGCTAAAATCAACAACACAAGAAACAACAGGTGTTGGTGAAGATGGGGAGAAAAAGGCATTCTCATGCACCACTGGTAGGAATGTAAACTAGTGCATCCACTGGGGATAACAGTATGGAGGTACCTCAAAAAGTGAAAAATACAACCACTTTATGAACCACCAATTACACCACTTGGTATCTATTCAAAGAATACAAGAACACTAACTCAAAGGGATACACGCACCCCTGTATTTTTAACAGCATTATTTACAGTAGGCAAAATGTGGAAGTAGCCCATGTGTCCATCAATTGGTGAATGCATGAAGATGTGTTTTATATGTATATACAATGGAATATTTACCCATGAAAAAGAATGAAATTTTGCCATTTGCAGTGACATGAATGGAACTACAGAATACAATGCTAAACTAAATAAGTCAGACAGAGAAAGATAAATACCATTATGATTTCACCCGTATGTGGAATTCAAGAAAAAGACAAATAAACAAACGGAAACAAATCAGAGAGAGAGAGACAAATCAAGAAACAAACTCTTACCAATAGAGAACACACCGATGGTGGCCAGAGGGGAGCTGGGTGGGGGGATGAGTGAAATAAAAGATGGGGTTTAAGGAGTGTACTTGTTATGATAATCACAGGGGGATGTATGGAAGTGCTGAATCTCTGTATTAGACAGCTGAAACTAATATAACACTGTACATTAACTAACTGGAATTAAAATATAAACTTTAAAAAAAGATCCAGTATAAGAGCTTATTTAGCGTTCATGTCTTCTTAGTATGCTTTAATCTCCAACATTTGTCTTTCTTCATTTTTCTGTTTAATGATACATCCCTATCCCCACTCCCATGCCCCACCCATGTTTGTTTGTTTTTAAATAGAACTATACTTTATTTGGGGTTTTTCTAATGTGCATTGGTGATGAGGTTCATGTTATGTATTCCTGACCAAACACCGTATTGATCAAGCCCCAGCCTTCGTGGGACATCACTCCGAGCAGCACAAAGTATCTGCTGCTCCTCGTGGGTGAAGTCATGATCACTGGTCAAGATCTTGTCAGCTTTCTCCACTGTACAGTTAACATTTTCCTAAACTGAAGACTGCTTAATATTCTGATTGTGTATTAGACAAGAAAAAGAGATTGTTATGTTTTCGTTACATACTGATAAAGTATGCACATTTTTAAAAGCTTACTGTGTTTTGTTCGTTTTAAATAATAACACATGCACACCATTTTTTACTTCCTGTTGTCTACCATTCTGGGCTGTAAGCTTTTATTACGCAAAAGCTGTGGTGTGGGAGCCACTGTTTATATGTGTTCCTTCAGGCCCTCTCACCGAAACAACACAACCGTACAATAACCAACAAATGTGCCCTTTCTTAAAAGTGGTCCAGGGGTGGGTTTTCACACTTCAAAGAACATCTCAGGCTGTTCAAGTTGAGAGACATTTGAAATCAATTGGTCCAACCCACTCATTTTTACAGAAAAAAACAAGGCCTAGGGAAGAAAAAAGTGACTTGCCCAAGGTCACATAAACACAAAAGTTCTTTAGAAACAATTATAAAATCAATTCAGAGGGCCATGATTGCCATGTTTTAAAGTGAAATACAATTTAAAAAAAATATCTGAGCGCTTAGCATAAAGCAAGGATAAATATTGCTTGGTGAAACTTTTGTTTTAATTACAAGTGTTTATGAATGGGTATGCTCCCCTCTACTGGGTAATGACATAAAATATATTTCTTACTGAAGGTCATATTTAAAAACCAGCAGAATCTAGGTTTGACAACTTAAAAACCAGGAGCCATTCTACTACAAAGGTGCTGCCTAAACTTCAGTGTGAAAACAAAGGTTGAAAGGCAGGTTCTGATTCAAAAGGTCTGGGATGGGATCTGAGATTGCATGTGTTGAAGAAATTTGTTTGTGGGTGTTAGCTTGTGGGCACCTTTGAGAGCCTGATGAAAACACCATATCCCAGTTTACTAGCTTATGGGAAGGATATCTACATAAAGTATATATTTGTTTTCATTTTTAACAATTCGATATAAACTAATTCTTGAAATGTTTAAATTAAAGCAAACAAACAAAAGCCTTCCATATAGAATCAGCTCACTGCATAGCAGGAAAAAATATGTGCCAGTGGTGATTATTGAATATTGGGGAGCGCCTGGGTGGCTCAGCCAGTTAAGCATCCGATTCTTGGTTTCCACTCAGGTCATGATCTTGCCGTTTGTGAGTTTGACTCCCACATTGGGCCCCACACTGACAGTATGGAGCCTGCTTAGGATTCTCTCTCTGCCCCTCCCCTCTCTTCTTTCTCTCAAAATAAATAAATTAAAAAAAAATAACATTGAGATTTCCTGGTATTCATGAAATGCCACACACGGGACCCAATCAATAATCATGCAAGGTGGGGTTATTTCCCCCAAATTATAGAGGAGAAAACAGATTCAAACATCTTACTTTCCCTAAGGTCATACTGCTTGTGAGTAGAGGGCCAAAAATTAGAATCCTGCTGATTCCTAAGTTCATGCTTCTATCATACTCACTGACTCACACATGTATACTATTCACACACATATACAGATGCTCTAGCTATTGCTTTCATATAAATACATATGTGGATATGTACATTGACACCTTCCTGGACTTGCATTTTTACAAACAGTATTCATGTGAGAGGAAACTAATGTGTCAAAATCAAAGTCCCTAGAATTATGTGCCTTCCCAAGTGGCTCAAGCACCATTTATATTGTCTTAATTAATGGGATCTGTTAAAAACAGTCACATTAGATTAGAGAGACTGAGTTTGAAGGCTGGTGGGAAAGAGTATGAGAGGCAAACAGCCAGTACTCCAAACAAGATTCCATCATGTGTGTCTCAGACTTCATGGGGTATATTTAGTTCAAACCCTGGTACTTTATACAAATAGGTTGTCATGTAAAGTGCAAACAACTCTCTTTTGACAAAGTGATACTGCTATGGTACCGGGTTGACGGCTTTATATACCGCAAAGCTCTTTAAGTGACAAATGAAAGCAGTGACTTGAAATTATGGTGATATGGAATTACTGCATAAATCCTTTCTGGCTCTCAGGGGGAGCAAAAGGAGAGCGTTTCGCAATTAATTAAAAAGAAAATCTGAGAGGATGAGGTTAGATTTCTCTAGTCTTGACTCTGTAAAACAGACTTTGAAGTTGCTGGTACAAAATTGAGAAATGGCCCTGAAAACTTCTCCAAATGAGATGTACAATGTTGTTTAAAGATCTGGCTGAAGTGCAGCTCTTGACCCAAATTATGCCAGGCACGGGTGCAGTAATTATCTTTGCTGGAGATGTTCGGTGCCCTGACGTAGAGACCTTTTGGTATGTTTGATAATGCAGCTTTTTGTGTACACACACTGCTTGTCCCAGCTGTCTCCATCAGTGGCAAGTTCGAATGAAGCCCAATAATTTAAAAGGGTCTGCTTTCTTGCCAGCTTTATTTAGCCTGAATAAACATTTCCAGTCAATCACGTATAAAACCTTCCTGCATAAATTCAGCTGACCTGCTCTCATCTCCTAATAAGGATTTTTACAAAGAGGCCTGTTGGGCAACATATTTCTGATAGATGATTAATAAGAGATATAGGATTTCTTTTTTTTAAATCATACTTTGACTTTAAGAGGGCAAATTCATTATCCATAAATCAAAAGGAGCACAGGATTTCAGTTTTATCAAAAGCCTTATCTGACTTCACTCTGACAGTTAACTCAAGGCCGTAAATGATTAAATAAAAGTCTAAGTTCACCCAAGCCAGGGCAAAAAAAAAAAAAAAAAGACAAGAAAAGAAAAGAAAGATGAGGGGGGGAAAATCCCCTCAAAGCCCAGAAACTTCAAATAAAATAAGAAAAAGTCACAGAATTTTCAACCTCAAAAAGAAATGGTGAGGAGATGTATTATCTACTGGTAATGGATTTCAAGCAGAGGGTTTCTTCAGTTGGTTTTGCTTTTCAGAACTAGATTCAAATCTTATACTACCCTCCAAAAGAGAAAAAAGTTTTGAGAGTATTACTACTGATTTTTCTTTAAAAAAAGTTTTAAGTGATACATATATAAACAAAATACAAATGGCCACATATCTTTAACATGCCTTCCACTGAAAGGTGGGATCTGTGTCCCCCTCTCCTTGAGTCTGGTGGGTTAAGTATTTTCACCAACAGAATTCCACAGAACCTACTATGGTCAGGTCTTAAGAAATTGGTGTTTCTGGGGCGCCTGGGTGGCTCAGTCGGTTAAGCGTCCGACTTCAGCTCAGGTCACGATCTCGCGGTCCATGAGTTCAAGCCCTGCGTCGGGCTCTGGGCTGATGGCTCAGAGCCTGGAGCCTGCTTCCGATTCTGTGTCTCCCTCTCTCTCTGCCCCTTCCCCGTTCATGCTCTCTCTCTGTCTCAAAAATAAATAAACGTTAAAAAAAAAAATTAAAAAAAAAAGAAATTGGTGTTTCTACCCACTCTCTGAAAACACTTGCTCCTAAAGCCATGAATTTCTCTAAGGTAAAAAGGCTGACTACCTTGAGGCCAACATCTTGCAAGGAAACCCAACAGAGCCATGTAGAGAGGGAGAGAGATGTTCAACTCCCTTGTAGTCAAAGGAGTCATCCAAGCTGAGGCTCCAGACATGATTAAACTGGGATAAGCCAGCCATCCCTGCCATGTCCTGAGTGAGTCTCTGACCCACAGCACTGTGAGATCTAATAACAAAATCGTTTTCAGCTGTTATGTTTTTGAGTGCTTTATTACACAGTAGGTGCCCCAAGCATATAAAATGGGATATTAAGTGTATCACTCTACAGTTTTGCCTATATATTCCCATATGTAACCACCGCACAAAAAAATACACACACAACCACATACACACATACACAGAGGTAACCACTCTTCTAACTTCTATCATCACAGGTCAATTTTGCCAATCCTTGATTTTATAATACCGTACATCATACAACACGTACTCTTTCAGTCAACTGCCCCCGAGATTCATAATTGTTGCTGTGCGAGTCAATAGATGGTATATATTCATTGTTGTGAAGTACCCATTTTATGTCTATTACATTAAGTCAATCAGTGGCTGAGGGACATTTGAATTGCTTCTAGCATGGGGATTTTATAAATAAATAAAGCTGTTACGAACATTCTTGTGCAAAAATGCACCCACTGCTCTTGGATATAAAGCTCACAGTAGGGTTGCTAGATCATGGGCTAGGGCATATGTTGACTCAATTATTCGTTCAGATTCTGACCACTTATGGAACTGTCCATCAGGGTTATGATGCACGTAGGTTTTCTCTACATACATCAAACAAATACTGAGAACAATCATGCCAAGCATTAAATTAAGCTATTTATGATTTGTCCTTCCATATTTGACCTTTCCTGACTAACTGCACAATAGTATTGTTCTCAACAATGTCTACTGTCATGAAAATGACACTGTTCTTGGAAAAATCCTATCAGGCAAAGTCAACCTCTAAAATAGTACTGTAATAAATATGCAGAAATGTCACTTTTTGCATTAGCCCAAAGGTTTTGTATAGCTTAAGGATATGTGCAGTAAGCTAACTATAAAAATAGAAACTTGACAGTGGGGATGTATGTGTGTGTCAAAATAATATTACTCTTTCTGGAAGTATGGCAGAAAAAATGACACTACATCCACCAGCATGATTTTTATAGATCTGCCTCTTTGCCAGATGTCACCTTTTATAAACTGCTTTATAAAAACATGACAGTATAAGTGCAATAGTGTGTTTATTGCTTGATAAACTTTAGTAATAAACTGAGGATTGGTTGAAAATTAAAGCCTTAGAGCCTATTCATTAAGCATTTAGGACAAGTGAATAAGCAAAAAATGCAAACTATTAAAATGCTCAATGTATGCAGATCAAGCTACTGGCAGCCAGCACTATTTCTCTGTTGGTATGTCTTCTGGAAATATCTGCCAGTTTCCTTGTCATTGAGCTAAATGCACTACAGCCACATCTAAAGGAGGCCGTTTGCATCTCTACCAAGTTGAGTGAAATCCAAAACCTTACAATTGCCACAGGCTCACTGAGTGAGAATAAGCCTTTTTCAAGTGTTCTGTAATTTAGCACAACATATTTACATATGGAAAATGGTGGTTCCAACAACTATTTTTCTGAAAATACTTGAAAAGACTTTAAGGAATGTCCTAAAATAATTTCATAGCACACAATAACTATTTTCACTATTGATGGACCATATATAGCAAAGTTTCTTGAAGGATAGCCTGAAGATTTTTGGATTATTTGTAGTGCTTGCTAAAACTAGAGGTTCCAGGATTCACCCTTAATTGATTAAAACAAAATTTCATGGTAAGGGGCCCAAGAACTAATATTTTATTATATAACTCCAAATGATTCTTATTCACAATGAAATTTGTAAATCACAACTGTACAGGAATCTAATAATAATAAACTTCAGGGCAAAGTATATTGCCCCAGCAGTGTGGCAATTTTAAGCGGGTCTTTTATAATTTTATATTCTAGGATTAAATTTATTATTTAACTTTGTATTTAAGAAAGCCAAATAGTTTGTACCAATTTAATTTTTTTGTGTTGGGGACAAATGAAGACCCACAAAACAAAGTCTAGTTAAGGAATTTAAAAAAATCAATCCCCGTGACAAATGCATATACAACTAAAATTTCCTGAGGATTCTATTTAACCCGGGACTGACATTTGTAATCTTTGTAACTGATAAACATGAAAACCAGCGGTTATCAGAACGACACAATCCCTTTACCTGATTGTCTGTTAGAAATCCTCTATTGCTCATCAGATTTTTACTGCTTACTAGTCACAGTGAATCCCATCCACACCCAAATGTCATGGAATATTACAATAGTTAACTATCCCAAAGCTACCAACATGCAGTTTGTGTGGGGTGAAGACTCATAAAAATGCTAATAAAAATATCAAAATAATAATAAGTTCCCATTAACAAATTACTGCATCCATACGAACACTAATACCTAAAAGAAACCGTCAAAGCCTCATAGGTGCTATGGAACATTAGTACTGGGAATTAGCAGTCCAAGATTCCACTTCAGGCAACTAAAAAAGCTTAACATGTCATGATACAATGCAGTGATGAAGCAGTGTAGGATTTTTTGGACACGAAACACGTTGAAAATAAACACCCTCTCCCCGATCCCAGTAAGGAACAAACAGTGACTGTCGTTTTCCTTGTAAGTTAAAAGAAAGAACTTGCAAAAAGAAAGTCAAGTTCAATTTCAGATAGTTTTATTTTTCTTCTCTGCAAGAAATAGCACTGAATCAAGAGTGAAATAGAAATCAGAAAAAGTATGGGAAAAGTTGCAAAGAAAGGTGTGGAGATGGGTAAAGGAAATGTTTCTTCCCTGAAACAATCATGCTGTTTTTGTTTTGCTTTGTTTTGTTTTTAAACACCTTAAGGAAACAGAAATTGGTCAAGCAAATTTTATCCAAGTCCCTGGTCCTTTGGGCCTTGTAAGTGTATGTACACCTCATCAGAAAGGCCAAGACCACAATTACTGGCATCCTGACCACGTGATGCAGGGAAGACCACGAGACTCCCAGTCAGCATAACTGTCGCCTGGTTTCACTTGAGTGCCCATTAACTGACATTTTAAAAACTTAGGAATCTCTGTATTATTCCTATAATTGCTGTAACAAGTTACTATAAACTTTGTAGCTTAAAATAATGCAGATTTATCCTCTTGTAGTTCTGGAGGCTAGAAGTCCCAAGTCAGTTTCAAGGAGCCAAGGTGTGCACTGGGCTAGTTCCTTCTGGAGGTTCTACAAGGACAATCTGTCTCTGTCTCCATATCTTTTTCAGCTTTTAGCTGCTGTGTGTATTCCTTGGTTTATGTCTCCTTCCCCTATCTGCAATGGGCAGCACTCCAATCCCTGACACTGCCTCCTTTCTGATGCTGACTCCCTTTGCCTTCCTCTTACCGACACCATTGTGATTGAGTTGGACTCATCCAAATAATCCAGGATAATATCCCCATCTCAAGATTCTTAACTTAATCACATCTGTGAAGACCTTTGTGTCATAGAAGGTAATAGGAATTAGAACAGATTTCCAGGAATTAGGATGTAGACATCTCTGGGGGCCATCTTTCAGCCTACCACAATTTCTCTGAGTTTTCTTTTTAAGACTAATTCATTCATTTCCTTATTTATTCATTTACCTAACCACCCACCCACCCCCTTCACTCTACAGGAATTGGAAGGGGGTTCCCAACCAGTATGGCAGAACAGATTTGTACACTATGAACCTCCAAAGCATGTGTTGACAAATTCTGATCAATATGTAAAATTGATTTTTGCTGCAACTGTGTATACATTCTGACAGGGTGATATTTCTCAGGGGGGAAAAAAAAGACAGTGAGTAGAGGGGGTGATGGAGTACTGTATAGATTGGGATAACTAGCTGCCAGTAAAAGGGCTGAGTCAGTGCTCAACATTAAAGGGAAACTAGAGAAATGTATCAGATTTTCTGGAATGTGCAGAACTGGATTTACAGGAAGATACAGGAATTTGTCTTGTGAGCACATAAAAGACCATGGCAAGGATAACAAAAGGCCCAAATCAAAATGCAGCATGGCCACAGGAGGACCAAATGAATAAAGTGGTAAATGTAGAAGCTTCTAGAGATGCTGTGCAAAGCTGCTCCTCTCTGCAACTGATTGCATTGTAATTATCAGAAATTGTTTGGGGTTGCTGAACTTTTGGTCTTTTCAGGCCAGGATGCACCCCTGGTTCTGGGCATGGAGTCTTCTTCCTATAATCCTATCATGGAGGGGTGGATGCCTACACAAAATAAGATTCTCTTGGGAAGGGATTTGGGAAACTATGGTAGAGCCCCTTCTTAAGGAATGTGGTGGAGGCCATCTCAGAACAAAGCAAGGCAACTTGCAATGTGGCCCAATCAACTCCTATACACATATGCGTAATTCTGACACGACTCTGTAACTTGGACTATGTCCCATCAGACTATATGCGTCACCATATATGGAAGACAAAGAAGTAGAAATTGTATAAAAAGCTACACCCCACTGTGCCTGGGGCTCAGCCTTTTCGGGGTCTTAGCCTACTGAGCCCCTGCCGGGGTGAATAAAGCAGCTTGCTGGAAGGAAGAGCATTGGTGTCCCACTTCTTTGTGCGAGAACCCTGCTATAAAACTTTCAGGTAATTTACTAAGAAGGTAGACCATAGCATCTCTCCCACAAAAACACAGTCACGGGGAGCTCTTCTAGTACCTGGTATTCAAGTGCGCCACAGGTTGATATCTAACATCTCTACTTCTCCCACACAAGGTCTCCCTGAAATGACTTTCCCTATTCACCATGTAGTCCCTATTTTAAGTAAAACCACTTAAAATAAACTTTTCAAAATCAGTTAAAATCACCCAGGCATCTTTCCTAGTTTTATGTTGTCTAAATCTAGATGAAAACAATTAAACTTCAAGTTTGCCCTTAATTTTAATTTTGCTTATCCTTGTACAAGATTCCAGAAGCAAGCCTATTCACTCCAGGCAAAGAAAGACTGATATTGAAAGAGAGTATAGAAACAGTGGCAGTGTTAGTGTGACTGGGTGGTGGGTTAAGAAAACATTTTCAGAACAAAAGCTTGAAATAACTTTGAGTGCCACAAGTAAACTCAAAGGAAGCAACAACAAGTGACAAAAATGGCTAATTGGAGAGAAAACCCCCAATTTTCTTCCTAGTATTTTAATCGTGGCAGAGTCTCCAATAAGGAAAGATTTTAACAGGTACACACAAACTATGATGCTTTTTACTGGTGATTTAAATTCAAATGTTAAACCTTGCCCAATCACTGCAATGGGACTAATGACTATATATTCTGAATGTTACATTTGAATAAGGTGGCAATTATCTTCTGGGTATCAATTTCAGACATTCACATAAATCTTAAAAAAAAAATGACAAAGTTACTGACCTAAACATATCCAATCAAATAAAAAGAAATATGCATTTTTATAAATACTGTGCTATAAATTTAAAATTATGTGTAACATAAAAGGAAAGATGGATAATTCTAATCAGGGAGATATAAATGTGAAATGGAGGAACATATTAATATTTTAAACTTTATGATAATTCTTTAAAATTGCCTATATTTTTATATCAGCAAATATTGCCTCGAGGACTCAACTGAAACCCAAATCACCCATTTAACTCATTTATTAAATAAAACATGTTCAATTATACACTAGAACTAATGATATGGACAGAATCGAGACAGAGCTACAAAGTTCAGTGAGAACTGGGAAAATTAGTAAAAGTCATTTGACTTGTTATCTGTGTGACCAGGGAAACCTGAAACATGCTTGTTTTTCTCCTTTCTGCAGACTCAGGGCTTCCCCAACCAAAAATTACAGTTACCCTATCTTTTGCCATGTGGTACCCATCTTACAAAGAATGGATAGCCAAAATCTCATTTAATTCATATAGCATTTTTATTTATTTTTGATTTTTTTAAGTTTATTTATTTTTGAGAGAAGGAGAAACAGAGTGTGAGCAGGGGAGGGGCAGAGAGAGAGGGACACACAGAATCTGAAGCAGGCTCAGAGTTGTTAGCATACAACCTGACACGGGGCTTGAACTCACAAACCATGAACCACAAGATCATGGCCTAAGCCAAAGTCAGGCACTTAACCAACTGAGCCACCCAGGCTCCCCAAATCACTTTCAAAGAGAGGTTTCACTATTTCCATTTTAGAGATGAAGAATCCATTTAGAGATGAGGGATCCATTAACTTGTCCAAGACTATAGAACTACTAAGTGTCAGAAGAACTCCCAAGCCTACATGGAAATTGCTACAGTCCAAGGACTTCCTACATATAAAAGGAATCCATCTCAACACTGATGCCACATCCACAGAATTTTTTAGAAATATACTTGTCGAATCGTAGTCCATACAGAGGTTGTGTCCCCAATGCCTTTTTTTAATTACATATTTCCAAGTAAGTATGATGCCTTCTGAGTACACAACACTCCTAGTCTCTATATTACCAGAGATCCTAGACTATCACAGAACTGAAACTCCTGTGGTTCTGTTTGTTTTTCGTAATAGGACTTCATACTGGTATTATAAGCACTGAAATAAATAGCATGCCTACAAGGTTAAGGTACATTCACACATGTTACCACATGTGACATTACATTCACCTGGGCAAGAATGTTGGGAAAGACTGGTTATAATGTTCACTTAAGGCCTGAGCCAACAGGCACAAAGGAAGCCCCAGCTTCTTGGAACTTGGAGGCAATTCAAACATTATATTATTGAATCCTTGTGTGTGATTTACAAGCAGTTATGGTCCAGAGAGGTACACTGACTTTTCCGAGATCACTCAGCTAAGAAACAAGGGCACTAATCGTAATTCAGCTCCTTCAATTCTAGATGCAATGAATTACTTCTAGCAACACTCCACCCCAGGGGACTGCCTCCAGCTTCCTTTCCTTATGGCCAGCAATGTTGTACATTATTTTCACTTTACCAGTCACAAGGATAATAGAGAGAACAAGAATTTTAGAGCCTGAAGATTCCTACTGGGTAACTTTGAGTACCTCCTGAAGGCAAGATACGTATTATGTTGTTAGAGAGACCTCAGTAAGTCCCAAAAGCTACAGAAAATGAAGCTTAGAGAGGTGACAAGAATTGCCCCAGGTCACACTGCAGGCTGGAAACAAGGCGGGAACCTGAGGTCTCCAAACACCACCCTGAGAGGCTGAGCTCCCCTGGAGTGGTTCTCCACCTGCAGTCAAGTTCATGGTTTTGGTCTCCATTCTGTGCTTCCTGTACTTCCATTGGGCATCTATTTTCTTTATGTCTGCTCAGTTTGTCCTTAAGTGACTTTGATTTAAATGGAAATGTTCTATCTCTGCCATAACTAGAAAACCAGTATCATCTCCCAGAGATAGACAGTTAACCCCTGTTAACCTCGAAACAAAAGAGATACCAAACTCTGCTAGAAGGGATCCCTGCCTGAGGCTCAGAGCCTGGGGCCTGTGCATGGCTCTGTAAAAAGGAAGCTTAGCCTGCCTTAGAAAACTTCCCCTTGGCTAATGAGAAGGGCTTAAAGATGAGAAAGAGAGTAACTTCCCAAACTTGCCAGAACTGCCCCTTAGAATAGTGGTTTCCAAGCTTGCTTTGAGCCACAGAACCCTCTGTTCAGATAATAACACTAACAACAATGTGCTGCTGACAACAGCTGTTTGCATCAGAATACGTCAGGCATCTAAATACAAGCCAATGTGATATCGACAAGTATGACTCATTTACTCTTCATAACAAACCTGGGATGCACAGAGAGGCTAAGTGACTAGCCCAAAGTCTCACTGCTATTGAGGGATGACCTGGAATTTAATCCCTGGAGATCTAACTTGAGTCCCTGCTCCTAGAGAGGGCCCAGACTGCCTCTTAGAATCTCAGTTATCAGCAGTCAACAACACAGCAGTTCTAGTTGAAAAGGGATTAAAGAGCTGAAAAATCTGCCTCTTTCCCCCTCCCAAAGAGGTGCTGCTAAACAGTTATAAACGAATAGCAAGGGAAGGACAAATGAATCCACTCTATGGCTTGATTTGATTAAAGATAACTCATATTTTACTTCTTGACTTTTTGCTTCATGGTAATCACTTTCAACTCTCTTCTCATTTTTCTTGGCTGATGACATCTTGGTACACTCTCGTCTTTACTCATAAACATGGGTTACTGTGTCAATACCTTAACACATTAGAAATCCCTTGGTGAGTAAGGCTTTCCTTTTTTCTTTGAGTATGAGGCATCAGTGAAGTGCATTTGAGGATCATGAGCATTCTACGTATTTATGAATTCACACCAAATGAAGGTGACTAGACTGTTCCCATTGTGTGAAATATATCCCTTATTCTTATTCTTAATACTTATCAAAGAATATACCAGCAGTTTATATCCAGAGTAAAATAGCAAACTGTTTTTTTTTTTTTTTCATATTATTCATGCCTGTATTTTTATAGATGATTAAAGAAAGAAAAACACATGCTGGAAATGTAGATATATGAAGGCATGTTGCATATTTTATAATTATATTTTATTGCATTCTGTTAAGTGGCCAGAGGGTTTTCAGAAAGCAAAAGATGCTTCCAAATTAAGTTATTATTATTAAACCCCTTAAGCCTCATATTCAGCTTAGACTGTCACTAGAAATGTTTGATAAGTTAAATAATATACAGTATATAAGCATTAGACATACTTTAATATATTTAAAATAGTTTCCTTACACCATATGTAAGTGCAAACAGAGACCTAGAATGTTGGAAATACACTTTTCCTTTAGTGAAAGTGTTTTGTTTTAAATTTGTTTTTTAGAAATCTAATTAATGAAAGCTACAGAGCAATAATCTAGCATAAAGAAATGCCTTGAGAGTTGGGTTTAACACTTACCTCTCTAAATTTATTCTGTTGCTAAAAATGATTTTTTTTTACTTTGAGTCTAATAGGATTTGTTGAATAAAATAATGTAGATATGTAGCTAAATTTCCAATAGTAAAAGAAATTTCCAATGTAATAAACCAAACCAAAGGGGAATTAATAATACAGAGTCAAACTACAGTGGCTATTTCAGAACAAAATTGAATCACTGTCCCTTGTCCAGCGAGGGAGGGCATTTATGGGAGGAGTGGGGACCAGGAGGAAGATGAGTCTTACAGGATAATCATGTTATGTTACACTTTTATTGGATGTACTTACATTTGGACTATACAATTTTTCTTGAAATGTTTCCAAATGTATGTAATCATCAGCCTTGTAATGGTAGGTTTCTACCTAAATTTTGCAATCAAAGGGGAAAGGATGCAAATATATCTAGTGTAGGCATTTCCTATCACTTAAAGCAGATAAGAACTTGATGATTAGCTAGCAATACATTTACCTAACATCCTAAATCTTACATGTATGCCCCCCTCCATCTCAGTAATTGCCAATTACTATGTATTGAAAAAATGCAGGGCGCCTGGGTGGCTCAGTCTGTTGAGCGGACTTCGGCTCGGGTCATGATCTCATGGTTGATGAGTTCAAGCCCCGCTTCGGGCTCTGTGATGACAGCTCAGAGCCTGGAGCCTGCTTCTGATTCTGTGTCTCCCTCTCTCTCTCTGCTCCTCCCCCACTCATGCTCTGTCTTTCACGGTCTCAAAAATAAATATAAACATTAAAAAATATATATTTAAGAAAAAAACGCAGTGTCCCTCCACAGAATTCTCTGCCTTTGCCAGGAGCTACTAGTAACACTGAGCACCAACTGAGGGATGGAGCTAGAGTACATGTTCCTGCTCTGTGGCCCATATCCCCACTTTGCTAAAGAAGACACCAAAGGATCCAAGACCAAAGGATCACCTCCATGTTTTCCACCAGCTTTCTATTACTCATGGATGCCAATACTTGACAAGTAACCTTCTACTTTACAGATTAAAATTTGATAGACTCAAGCAATGTTAATTATGTGAGAGGAGACATGAAGTAGAAGATACAGGAAATGAGTACCAGGAAAATTAGGCTGAAGTTCTCCTCTTCACTGAGGACTCCTCAGCCATCACACGTACATCAGAGCACTGCCCATCCTCCTTCCTGCTTTTATTTTTCACCCTAAAATTTACCACTCTATAACATATTACCTACTTTATACCTCATCTTCTTTACTGTTTTCTGTATCTCCTACAAGATGTGCTTCACAAGGGAAGGGTTTGGGGTTGTTTTTGTCACTGCTCTGTCCCCAGCAAGGAATCACGGATGATGCCTATCTTATTTACAATGGATTCTGAGACCTAGCCCACGACTCTGTCACCTTTTTTTAGTTAAGTGTCAGATGGCAGATGTTTCAGGCTTTGTAACCATATATTTCTCTATTAATTCTGCCATTGTAGGACAAAGGTGGCCATATACAATATATGAATAAATGGACATGGCTGTTTTCCAATAAATCGTTATGTGTGAAAACAGCCAGAGGGTCGATCTGGCCCAGAGCAGTAGTCTGCCAACACCGATCCAGACCACGCCTTGCATATGGTAGGTGGTGAATAAATGTTCAAGTTAGTAAATAAATAAATGTGATATCACAAAGGCAGCCAGCTCTCCTGTTTATTACCCAGATCAAGGTAAACCCTTATAAAAGGTGACCACAAACAATCTTTAAGGTAACAGGTATTACATGACATTAAAAGCTGAGCAGGTAAATAAAACCTACAGTTTGTCTGGAATGATAGGGGATGGCCTCTGCAGAAGGAGAACCAGTCACCTGTCACCAGTTGGTCTAAGTTTTATTTTGGAGGAGAATATCCTGCTTGCATGTGACATGTGACCATAGAGAAAAAGAACAAAGAAGAAGAGCATTTTACTCCTGTTCTAATTAAGAGTACCTTTGCACAGATTGGTACGGATAAGTCTCAAGCACTGGGTATAAACTTCCTTCTTTAGAGGCCAGACTTCCTCAAAATATTAGAACTACCTGGGAGCTTCTGTCAAGTGCAGAATCTTGGGACTCACTTAATATTTACTCTGGGAATCTCCCAAGGGGTAAAGAGGCCAAGAATATGGATTTTTAAGCACACTCAAAGTGTAAGACTATTATATACTGTCTGAATGACCTGCCACCACTATATTAGGGTCCCAGAAGAAACAGAATCCAACTCAGATGGTTCAAATGAAGAGACAGCAACAAGAGGATTGTTAACAGAAGACCAGGCAGGGAAAGGAACCAATAAAGAAAGTAGATGCACTCAGAGAGTAGCAACAGCAGGAAGTCATGGCATCCCTACACCTCAAAGGGCAAAGGAGACCATGGTGATATGAGGGCCTGGTGAAGGCTGGAGCATGGAGCAGGGGCAACCAGAGAGGGTAGCCATTGCCAACTGCAGCACCCATAAGAGAAGAAGTAGGAGAACCCCAAAAGCTTTCTGCTCCAGTCTTCTGATTTCCTGCCTGACCATCCTATTCATCAACCTCAGATTCAATGTGTAAGTGAGCCTGGAATCCACAGGACAGAAATGGCAGAGACTAGACACAGAGTAAGGCTGAAGGGATAAAGACAGAGATGTGGGCAAGAATGGCAGAATAACCAACACACCGATCAATGGCAATCAAAACAAAATCATCCTTGCGGAATATAAATATCTCCAGTTCCATACCCTCCACAAAGGAGATTACCAAAAAGACCACCAGTAATCAGGACGTTCCCCACAGGTACACAATAACCTATCCCAACCCCAAATTTTGTCTTGATTTATGCTGTGGTCTTGGTTATGGGCAGCTTCCTCACCCAGGTCACAGTCTTCAAAAATTGGAACCAACATTACCCCGAGTCAGCAATAAATGAAAATGGTACCTTTAACTTCAAATTATAAGGTAACACATTGATGAATAACCATGGCATGATTAGTCGATTCAGGACCTCAATGCACAATGGAAGAATCCATCCATTATCTGTTCAACGTAATTCTTTCATCCCAGCAACTTTAAAAACAACGGAGGAAAGTTACTGTCCCTTAGTAAAGCCTTTTGAATTTCATATGCATTTAATTAGGTAACTGCCAGCTCAAGGACGAGAACCATGACAAATAGTTGTTCTTTTCAAATTAGAAGAATAGACTGTTGAAAGAGCAATATTGATGTTACACTTACTTATACAGGAGTTTTGTACTTTTTTTTTTCCAGTTTAGCTAACCATTTTAAATTTTAATAAACCTTTTGTGACCACCATTCTCTTAAGAATTCTAGCCATTAGCTTTTAAGAAACAGCCAAGAGCAGCCTCTGTGTGCAAAAAACACCTTGTTCCTCGCCAGAGGCTCCTTGACCACCTGCACTGCTACTGGAGTGTTTTAACAAGACCATCTTTAGAAGCAAACAGAATATGGATCACCAGACAATGCCTCTACTAATCGTAAAAGAAGTGCTCTAACTTAACCCACAGTAATGATCCTAGCCCAGGTGCTCAGAAACAGGTAGAGCTCATTTATTTAACTAAGGAACAATCTGAAGGGCACTAAATGGGTTAGGACTTGGGGAGGGGGCTTGATGGGTAGCTAGCAGCACAAGGTACAGAACCTTGAGACTACACGGCTCTCCTATCTGCATTCTTGCCTTTTCGCAAAGGGCATCCAAGCAAAGTGGAACACTGAGAACAAAGGTGTCCAGCCCTATCTGCCATGCTTCCTTCTAGCCACGCTCCCCTCCTCTGATGCCCACCCCCTGCCCCTCCACACAAGTGAACAAACTCAGAAGATCAGACATACATTTTGTAGCTACTGATAAACAATATATGTTTTTATATTTCTATACATCTTTAAAATTTTTTGTATTGCATTTGGTAAGTAAACATCTCTATGAGAGATAAGAAACACAAGGGAAAAACTTGGTATGATCAAAATTAAAAATTCATTGCCTCATAATTTCAAATAGTAATTTATAGCTGATGATGGTAAGCAAACATACTGGATACAGGCTCTGATGTTTTTATTAATATACTTAGCAAAGATGGCTATGGAACATGACAATAAAATATTTCCAATCTCCAGGTCTTTTTGATAATTCACTCTGTGTTTTACAAACAATCAGCCTCCCAGGTTTCGAAGGGATTCTAAGCACATCGCTCAGACTGACAGAGCAAGTATTCCAGACAATTGGTTCCCTGAGGGTCAAGACAGTGATGCTCGATCAGGATTCAAACGGGTCATAAACCCTTCATGGATCTCTCTCAAGTGGGTGGTGATGTCTCCCTAGGGCCGCTCATCATTTGCTGCTACAGTCAAGCACTTGTCATTATAGACAAACACCCCGTCAGTCTTAGGCACTCATCCAATCAAGTTTGACTGCAACCAGGGAAGAGGACCAGTGGTATAAAGAAGTCCAAAGAGAAAAATTAGGCATGCGTGCCTACCCAGGCATGACTGCTCGCTACACACTTCAATTCTGTATCTGTGCTTGTAGCATGGCCACAGAACTCTGCACCTGTTTATCTACTATGATTACAGGCATCCAAACCATCCAGGGACCATATATGTCAAAAGCGCTAAAACGCCAAACCCATTTCTAGAAATTTATCCTAAGGAAATAATTGGACAAGTGCCTAAAAGATGTATGTACAAGGTTGTTCATTGCTGTGTTCTTTACAGAAGCGCAAGATTGGAAACACATCAATCTCAGTTTCGCTGTCCACCGAGTTGGATTGCAAAATCTTATTTACACCTGTTACAATTATATCTTGCCACCTACGACCAGGAGCAGACTAAAGGTGGCTTTCAGCTAAAGGAACATCACAGTGCTCACTGTCTTGGAAAACAGAAATCCAGTGTTGTATGTATTTTGTTTTTAAATGTTTATTTCTAAAAGAGAGAGAGAAAGGGAGAGAGAGAGAGAGAAAGGGAGAGAGAGAGAGAGAGAGAGAGAGAGTAGGGGAAGGGCACAGAGAGATGGAGACAGATGATTTGAAGTGTGCTCTTTGCTGAACAGCAGACAGCCTGAGGCAGGGTTCAAACTCATGAACTCTGAGATCATGACCTGAGTGGAAGTCGGACACTTAACCGACTAAGCCACCCAAGCGCCCCAGTGTTGTAAGTATTTTAAAGTACAAGTTCCAGCCCCCAGTCCTGCTCACATCCCTTCCCTGAAAGGCAGCCAGAAAGAAGTTTTATTGTATAAACATGGACCAAAAGTCTCCTTATTCAAAACTCTTTTAAAACTCCTTATTACCACCAGGACCCTCTGAATACCTTAGCATGGATCTGAAGTCCTCTACATAAGTCTTGCTTACTTCTCCAACTCAGCTATGGCCACTCCTGACCTCACCTACACTGTGCTCTAGCCACACTGGATTTCAGGAACTACTCTTAACTTTAGGCCTTTGTATACACTGTCCATTGATTCGGCCCAGAGTGCCCTTCCTTACTCAAAGGCCCAGCTAGCTCCTACTTGTCCTGCATCCCACACAGGCCTGTCCAGATCTCTCTCTCTCATTCTTTCCATGTGTGGATTCCAGCACCTCTCCCCCATGTTTTTTGGTACCTCACACATTATATTGCACCTGACCATTTTCTGATTGGTTTTCCCCACCAGAATGTTAAGTACAGTGGAGGCATGGACTATAGCTTGTTATTTTTTTTTTTCTTTTCTTTCTTTTTTTTTTTTTTTTTTTTTTTTTTTAAGAAGACAAAGAAAACATATTTGGGCAATCTCCAACCTCTACTCCCATGGATGCTCTGAGGTGCTAGGCTTTGGCAGTTTCTTTCTCGCTCCGGGTTTCTTAATAAAGAAATCTCCTCCACTGAATTATGCCCTAAGAGCTGTGGCTCATGATTCTCCCAGAGTACAAAGGCACAGCTGTCCTGAATATACATGCCCCTCATCACCAGTTCTGTATGTTATGTACCCCCAAATGAGGGGTGGGTCCAACAAGTTAGGTGCAAAGTAGGGCAAGTACCATTAGGTTATTTTACAATTCCATAATGCTTATTAAATGTTATATGTACTTATGTGTGTGTACACATATCTATACTGTATTCCATTCTGAGAATTTTACATATATTAAGGCATGTAGGATTCACAGCTACCCTAGGAGACATGTCCTATTATTATCCCCATTTTAGCAGGAGAGGTTAAAAAAATCACCTACAATCTCAAAGCTACTAAATGGCAAAGCCAGACTTTGAACTGTGTGTGCCCTGAAACACCAAGCTATGCTGCCTTTCCAACATACCCCTGGTGACTCAGCCCCTGGGCATAGGTAAAGGAGATGGTTACATGAGTGTATCTGAGCAGTGGAAGGAAATTCAAGCACATCCTATCATCAGAGAGAATCCAGGCGGAGTATCAAATAGGCACAGTGGAACAAAAAGTCACGAAGATGCAAGGCACACACTAGCTGAACAGCTGCCCCATTCTCCTCCCTGGAGGGGCTGCCTGAGCTGAGAATGGGTGTTAGTTATCACACTACTTCTGAATCTCAGGTACGCAGCAGAGCCTGTGGGAGCCCACAAGAGGCTGGAGTGATGGCAAGGTCACTCGCTGGCTGATTTTCCTCTTATTGCTATCATTCCTGGGGCTCCCTGGTGTGAAAAGGCAATTGTGTTGGGGAGAACCGCTTTTAGCAATGTAAGACTTTATATTTCTAACTTCTATCCCTTGTCCATCCCTTGACTCCCTCCATCTCCAACACAACCAGGAATATGCTCTCCAGAAACAAAGATGACAGAAATAAAGTTAGAGACATAGAGATGCTATCACAGCCGACTCAAAAAAAACATTTTACCCTCCCTTATCTCAAAACCTGGCCTCGCCGACACTGTGTCTGCTCCTAGACGTCACTTAACAAAAGACTTTAAATAAATTGTTCCTAAAGTTTTTAAAGAAAACTTCATTTCCAGGATCCTATGACTGTGTTCCAAGGTAATAAAATATAAATGAGAATAAAGAACAAGCTAATAAACTGAATTGAAGGCTGCATTACAATAATAAGGTTTGAGAACCATTTACTAACCACGTGTATCTCACTCCCATGACTTATAACATTGGCTGAATTACTTAACAGGAATGAGAGCTCCTTTTTCTTCTGTTATCCGATGTAGATGCTTTTTGGAGCTGAACAATGTGACGTTTGCTTCAGAGCACTTGCATCTAATCAATACATAATGCTAAATGTGATTTAAAATCAATTTAATTGTATGCTTGCTCTCTCATAAGTCAAGGGGGAAACAAAGGTAACATTTGAGATATGAAACCATTCAGCTGTATTTCCCGAAGAAGGCATTGGTCGGTCCCTTGCCTCTAATGGAGTCTAAGAGGTAAACACAGTTGTTCATACTACGAACTTCACATTCGAAAAAGAATCATGCTGGGACAGCTAGGATATTGTGTCCTAAAAGGTGTATTTGAACTGTGGTTCTTTTATTTCAAACCATTTAACTACTAAATTTTTTTACTTGTTATAAGAATTTTCCAAATTATAGGAAATTTGAATAGAAAAAGCATACAACAAATAATAAACTACATATATTTAACTTCCTGAAGTATTATATACTTAACTATATACTTCTTACTTCATATATATTGTAGCAATTATACAGTTACACACACAGCTAACTCTGAGTGTTTACAATGGTCTGGACTCCATGTGTATTACCCCTAGCATCCATCCACCTGACCAGTAGTTACTGAATCCCAACTCTGTGCCAGGATATATTGTTTACACTCAAAAAAAAAAAAAAAAAAATAGGCTCAGAGATATTTTAAAAGCACAAAATTCAGGACTCAAATATCTGGCAATCCAATCTAGAAACTCTATAGAAAAATATTTAAACAATTCCAAGAGAGTCAGTAAGTTTCACCTCAATTTTCATGTCTCGTCTTCTTATAAAAACATGTACTAATTACATCAATTGACTATTTGTGGTTAACATAGATATGGCCTCTGAATATTTTTTCTGTCTATATTCAAGCAACTGTACAATTGCAGTATGTAAGAAAGAGAATTTTTTAATGCCTTTTCTAACATCGTCTGAAAATAGAGAGCCCTATACAACACAACCAGGCAGAATCTTGTATTTAAAAATGTGGATTTGATTTATACAATTGTGAAATAATAAAGTCGTGTGAAAAAACATCTAAAGTACTAGTTGAAGTTAACTGGAATAGAAATATTTTTGTTTTATTAGAATAAAACCAATGTGAGTTTTGCCCATAAAATAATCTCCAAGTTGTAAATTAAAAAAAAAAAAGTAATTCTCAAGAAAATCCCCAATTTCATGGCTCCTGTGTTAGAAAAGAGACAAAATGACAAAACTTCTACAAACTTAGAATTAAAAATGTCTTCAGATGTTGTCGCAATCTGAGCAGGAAAAATTAAATGCACCCAAAGTGTCAAGAGAAATTTTAAGCCATAAGTATATTCGTAAACATGGATCCCATATTATCGTATCTTTGTCTTCCCTCTTGATCAAAATTTCAGAGTAAATTCGTTGATGACAGGTCATGTAGTAGATGCCTTGATGATCTCTGCCAGTAACTGATAATGCCTCATTTACTTTCTGGCAAATTACCCTCAGAAGTTCAAATATGGTTCGCTATGCCTTCGGTAAGGATCGAGAACTGCACTATCCAATAGGGTATAGCCACTAACCATAGGTCACTATGGAGCACAGGATAGCCGGCCAGCCATATCATGTGCTTTAAGTATAGAATACACACTGGATTTTAAAGTGTCATCAAAGAAAAAGTAATACAAAGTATCTCATTAACTTTATACTGATCACATTTTTAAATATTTCAGATATACTGGGTTGAATAAACTACACGAAAATTAATTTTACCTATTTCTTTTTACTTTTTTTTTTAACATGGCTACTAGTAAATTTAAAAATCACATTTGTGGCTTGTACTTTATTTCTATTGGGCAGTGCTTGTATACAGGATAGGAAAAAAAAGATGATACACTCTCATTTCTGGCTAAGAACTTTTTTAATACGTTAAATTACCAGTTACATTTTTTTTCAGATGCAACATACATATTTTAACATAGAACATATTCTGACAGATCTGACAGAAGACATGAAAAACGTGTGCCTTCTATCATAATGATTATTTTTCTAATAACAACAGCTGTTTGCCTGTACAAGCAAGAGACTGTTTTTCCACATACCAGCAAGTACTAGCATTCAATCATGAAAGAAAAATAATTCTCTGAGGCCTTTCCCCACATGCTTTACATCAGCAGCAAGCTGTGCATTCTTATGTACTCTCAAAATCTCAACCAAGTCAGGGCTGCTTCCTGCCTGACTACTTTGCTACTTTTTTCTTAATATGGCAAATACAAAGTGCTCACAATGGGCTGATTCAGAAGGATGTGTATCAGTCAAACCTGTACAAATCCCAACCAAAAGGACACAGGCACAGGTGAGTGCCCTTTCTGTTCTTGCTTAATTACAAAGGAGATTAGAAGACAGTGATCTCTTAAAGGACTATAAAAAAAATTGGTTAAAAGTCAACCATTAAATAACATACTCTTGTCTTATGACACTTGAGAACAGCTTGAAGTTCTCTCACAAATTTTAAGGTCTCGTTTTTCACATGTTGTGGTCATGGAGCACCTCACCTGTCAAAAGCTAATTAGATCTGTGCTACCCAAAATGGAAGTCAACAGTCACACATGGCTACTTAAATTTAAGTCAACTAAAATTGGATATTCGATTCGTCCATTGCAATAACCATATTTCAAGGGTTCAATAACCACGTGAAGCTACTGGCTTCTATACAGGACAGGGTAGAACATTTGCATCATTGTAGAACATTCTGTTGGAAAGCATCATATTAGATAATAGAACACACTAAGGTAGCAATCTGGGAAAACTTTAAAAAACAGAGAAGTGAGTAGAAGGGTAATAGAAGTATGTATTTGGAAAGTAAACTAAAGACTGCTTTAAAACAAAACAAATCACACCCTTGCAATTACAGTCTGTCAAATCAAACGAAAGGAACTTTTCATTGTTAGGTACGCTTAGAGACGTAGACAGTAAGATAAGTGGAAAGTTGTTTTCTATATACTGGTTTGATCCTTTCCTTGGCCACACACATACTAAAACTCAAGTAAAAAGTCAGCCAGTCCTAAGTTATAGTTTTGCGTTTCTACAACAGGGCGCTAGGCTCAGTGACATCCTTTCTGGGCTAAGTTCACATTAGAGATACTGGCTCTTGCCTTATTGTGATAAATTATGGTGCTCTATGTTAGAGGATCCTTTATTTATTTTTAAATTGAAGTACAGTTGATGAGAGAATAAATACTTTTTATCTCAAGGTAGAAAAAAAATCACAATATATGCATTTTCTATTTCTTCTCACTCACTTGGAAGAGAGAAAGTTAACACTTGGGGAGTTCAAATAGTCCAACAATGGCTAAAAGCCTAACTCTGGAATCCTGAGAAACTGATTTTTTGAGGCTTCACTACTTTCTAGTTAGGTGTGCGTATACTCTGCCTCAGTATCCTCATCTGAAAAGCCTAAAGGAGATAATGCCTCAACAATTCTCGGGTGCACACAATTTTGGACTAAAGGTATTCTTGACCGATGCAACCATTCTTCTTCTGGTGCTAATCATGAATTGAAAAAAAATGCATAGCACATTTTGTCAGAGTGAATACAAGAAAGAATAACTTAAACGACAATACTACAAAACCATGGCAAAAACAAACAAACAAACAAAAAACTGCCCTCATCCCCACAGGCTGCTTTTATGGTGCAGAGGTTCCTAACATTGTACTGTACACAGCACAGCGAGTGCCCTAAAAAGCCCGGGTCACGGTACTGAGAAAGAGCACCGAAATGAGTCAGACACATTCTAAGCATCCTTGGGAAGCCACGTGAGAAAGAGGATCACTCGGGATTTCCAGAAAGTCCAGGGATAGCAGGGATGGAGTGAGGAGAGAGCATGAGAGACTAGAATGTCTGAAGATTCTGTAATGAAAACAATCTGCAGTCTCAGTCACTGACTATAATCAGACTCAGGGAACTCTTTGTAAGGACACTGGAATGCGCCCTGAAATATGTAATCACACATTACCGTCAAGCCTGAGCATTTCCCACAGTCTGAAACATCATATACGCAAGCTGCCATTTGTAAAAAAAAAAAAAAAAAAAAAAAAAAAAAAAAATTCCCAGAAGTTATTTTTTTCTTCCCATTTGCATAGAGACCTTGAGAAAAGTATCATATCTGAGATGCAGCAGGAGGCATGATGGAACAAGTTTTCTAGGGAAGCTTCCACAAACAGAAATAGAAATAGGTTCTGCCATCAACAGGATGAATTATAGGAAATTGCCCAAATTCTACCACATTCCACTTCCAGACTAGCTTTTCCATGAATTGCAACTACCCTGAAGAACACCTGACATTGTAACCATACATGCCAGACCGTATGTGCTTGATTTTCCACAAGTGTCTGTACCACAAAAATTTCTATGTCATTGTCTCTATAAATTACCAAAATATTCAAAATTTCCAATAATATAACATCGTAAGTATGCGTATCAAATTGTTTCTTGTACCTGGAATTAACAGAAAATTCCTTCATCACTCTCTGTCTTCTAAAAATGAGTTCTGGAAAGACAGGGAAGATTTCCAGTTGTTAGATTCCTTGGATGGTGCCAAAAAAAAAAAAAAAAAAAAAAAGAGAGAGAGATGACACCTTTTGTTTTGTTTTTTCATTATATGACCCACTTGAACAGCTAGAGCAAATACAGAAAACCAGGACACATGATGGTGGCACCGCCATGGTGACCACACAGTAGATTATGTATTAAAGTATATAAATTACCAACTGGTATATGAAGGACCAAATGCAAAGTCAGCCTTACCTCACTACTAGATAAAGCCTGGGAAGTGAAAAGAGCACAGGGCTTTGGTGGGGCGAGGGAGGCAGTCAGATGGGCCTGCCTCAAACCTCAGCACGCTTCTCAGCAGCTATATAACTTCCACTTACTTAACTCTCAAATAAAGGTAACAATGCCCCGCTTGAAGACTTCCTGTAGGAAGTGAGGGAAGTGACCAAGAACAGAAGATACCATCCAGAATACAGCTTAAAAAAAATTTAATGTTAGTTTATTTTTGAAAGATAGAGCAAGCAAGGGAGGGGCAGAGAGAGAAGGAGACACAGAATCTGAAGCAGGCTCCAGGCTCTGAGCTGTCAGCACAGAGCCCGAAACAGGGCCCTAACCCACGAACCACGAAATCATGACCTGAACCGAAATCAATGCTTAACCAACTGAGCCACCCAGGCGTCCCTAGAATATAGCTTGTAATGGAATTTGGGACCCTGTGTTCTACTATAGCCCACGTCCATGGCAGATACCATTTGTCAATTTCCACATTTGCTATTTTTGTTATGTATGAGTGAATACATACACTTCTATATTAGGAAGGATATATATTACTATAATATATGCATATACAAATATGTATGTGTTTATGCATCTGTGTGCTCATACATAAAATGAGTGATTTGGCTCTTTGATCTTCAAATTATTTTCCTTGGATGTCAACTTTTCTTTCTTTTTTTCTTCCTGGATTTAGATCTCCAAATCCAAAAATAACCTAGCTTCGCCAAATCTCCTCATTATTTGTTAAATGAACAGTGAGCCACTGTGAGCCCACATGCTGTATTTCTTATCCATATCTTAAAATGAAGAAGAAGGTCTGAAAGTCATACTCTTATTTCCAGTTCTCACCTAATACCTCCATGGAAGATAAGGAAATTAGCTTATCAGATACCAGTAATACCAGATACAGTGCAACACACACAGCCTTTCTAATGACAATCAACTCTCAACACATCATACACATGTCAGAGGGATTCTGGCCCATCAGTCTACCCAGCCTCCTTACTTATTCTCACTTACCCTCTTGGATTTTATTTCCTCCCTCAGAAAGAAGAATCCCATCTGCTACAAAGAAATATTTGTAGCCAAGACGACAAAAGTGGAATCCCTACTTCATAACAGCTGTGAATCAAAACACCAGTGACTGAAATTAACTGCATTGTGCTGCCGAGCAGATGTGCATGGAGAAACAAACTCTCGCTCTTTTGTTCCCAGGCACCATGTGTAAATCATCCACAGACAACACGGTGGGCCATGTTCTCACCTCATTGTTATTCAGTTCATTCTTAAAGTTCCCCCAACCACCACAGACTTTGAAATCAAAATTAAAAAGAAAGAAAGAGAAGAGAAGAGAAGAGAAGAGAAGAGAAGAAAAGAAAAGAAAAGCTTGGGATCCTTCTTTTTTTCCAAAAGAGTAGATTCTCAAAGTTGCCAATCACTCACTAGAAACCCTGACTAAACAGATGGGTTTTGATACCTCTGGTTTGATTTTAAATGCAAACATGTCAGTTTATGCTCTGGCACAGGTTCTTCTGTCTCAGAATCTTTTTTGGGTGTATAATTTTTTTTTTTTAAGTTTTGTTCTCTGAACTCGGTTTTTCTTACATTAGCAGTGAAGCCAATAGTGATCTTACTACAGAAATACTTATGTAATTGTGACATTTTAATCCAATAGTCTTAAATCGTTTTAAATCGAATAGTCTTAAGCAACTTTATTAAAAACCCTACAAAATACATTCCAAGTGAAAAGAGACACCTGCAATTGAAGTTGCCTATTTATACGAATATAAAAGAATAAAAAAATTGGGGTTTTTCCTTGGTGACTCTTTGCATAATGAATATACACGTATTGTGTTCCCATAGCCAGGACTAGCAACTCAGTGGCACATTACCTCCAATCTTTGCTCTTATGCCCAGGATAGGCACTGATAATCCACTTGAGGATTTCAGCTATCCTTGCATGTCAGAGCATTAGCTGCTCCCTGAAAGACATAAACCAAGGACAGACCTTAACACCAACTAGTTGATTATCCAGTTAGAAAGAAGAACTATACACAAATTAAAAGACTAGAAATTTTTTTAATGTTTAGTTTTGAGAGAGAGACAGAGACAGAGTACCAGCAGGGGAGGGGCAGAGAGAGAGATACAGAATCCAAAGCAGGCTCCAGGTTCTGACCTAACAGCACAGAGCCTGAAGCAGGGCTCACACTCATGAACCGTAAGATCATGACCGGAGTCGAAGTCAGATGCTTGACCAACTGAGCCACCCAGGTGCCCCAAAATGACTTGAAATTTTTTAAGCAAAATGGCAAAATATGCGAGATGAAAAACTATAAGATAATTACTCAATTATTGAGAGAGTATATTTATTTTATTCTACCGTCAAGTTGGGTTGTTTTGAACTGGTTATTTCCACACAGTGCTTTAGTTCACAAGGGTAATCCTACGTAAGGCTTTGCGGGGGCAATAATATGCTGAATTTATCATTTTATTTCAAAGGATTACATAAGCAGAATAACTTTAAATGGTGAAGTTAAAATCTGTTCAATGACAGCACTGTATTTTAAACTCACAGGTACGTGCACTCTGCAGAAGCCTGAAGAATCAGGTCCACATGAAGACCAAGGCAGCAGAGAATGGGAGAACATACTTTATCACAAGTCACGGGTGCTTGTAGAAAATCTTCTTTGCTGCATTCTAGACTCTATTAATAGCCATATATTGAAAATAACACACTATTTATTGCCTCCCCCACTCTTTCTCTCAACCATCTTTTTCACAGAATGAAGGCAGGAAATGCTATGTGCTTGTCTCTGAGAAGATGCCTCTAGCCAGCTTTCTGCTTTATAATTGGTATCATTCTTTCCCCAATTCTAGCATTAGACTGACTCCCATCTTTATTATGGGTGTGGTGGTTTCTATTGTCTTTCTGTGTCTTCATGGGTATTTGAGTGAGAGCTAGGCAAAGACTGCATGCTGGGCTGCCAGGGAAATGCTCACAGCACCTGGGTCAGTGCCCGGTGTATAACAGGAGCTTAGGAAGTAGTTACTGAATGAACAACTGCGTGAACAAAGTTTACAAGCACAATAGCTCTTTGCATAGCAGAGCAGGTAACTGATCACTTGGGCATGATTTGAAAGGCACTGAAAAGACTACTTCGGTCCCTTAATCTAGTAGATAAAATAGGTACCTAGGTAATATTCCACTGGATATATATACCCCATCTTCTTTATACATTCATCTACTGATGGACACTTGTGCTGCTTCCATATCTTGGCTACTGTAAACGATGCAATAAACATAGAGGTACATGCCTCTTTTCGAATAAGTGTTTTTGTTTTCTTTGGGTAAATGTCTAGGAGTGAAATGATTGGATCATATGGTTAGTTATATTTTTTTTAACTTTTTGAGGAAACTTCACATCTTTTTCCACAGTGGTTGTATCAATAAATAAATATGTTTTGAAACATAGAGTGCCTGAAATTCTGACATTATCAATATTGTGTGTTTGGACACTGAATGCCCTTGAAAAAAAAATTATTGTGCTAAACTATACATAACACCAAATTCCTATTCTTAACCATGTTTAATGGTGCAGTTTTGCGGCATTTTTATTCACATTAGTGTAAAGCCTTCAAAAAGAACAAAAAAAGATTGAATATCCTTTTCTTCTGATTAACATCAAAATAATTTATATAATCTAATACAACACTGAGTTTCCCTCTTCCCTCAAATAAAACATAAAGACTTAAAATTAACATGAAACACAGTAAGAGAAGAACTTGAAGACTGACAAGATGTTGGCTTTAAATGAGGAGCCAAAAATTTAACAGACTCAGAGGAGGTAAAAATATTTTCTGGAGGCAGTGAAAGCTGAGAATTACACAGAGCGGTTAGAAGTGAAGAAGTTAAACAGATTGAGGGAAAACTGGGAATAAGCTCACACTTGCTGGCTTTTTAAGCAAATGTTGGCTTTTTAAGAAGATTCTTCATTCAATCTTCTCAAGGAATTCATCATCAGCCTCATTTCTCAGCTAATTTTGAAGGAGAAAAGTTATATGCGCAGAGCAAATAACTAGGAGAGCCCAAGTTCAAGCCCATGTTGGTCGAATCCAACATTTATGCTTGTTAAACTCTGTTCTATCATCATTTCATATGAAGACAAGACTGACATCCTGTCAAGAAAAAGTGAGTGCTAACAGAAGTTTTGGTTCCACTATCACTTGATAATTACTCCTAGGACTCTTCTTTTCTCACCTATAGTACTCCTTATTTGGGGAGCTAAACCTTCCAGACTCATTTCCTCTGGGGAGGAATGTGACAGAAAGCTGAGGAAAAATGGAAGCTTGCTCTGGCTTTTGTGTCTTAAGACCTAGTACTTGAAGAAAGAAATCAAGTTACAAAGAAAAAAAAAAAGGAAAAAAGAAAAGACAAGAAAGCAAAAACATAAGAAAAGGTCAGGATTAAGAACATGTTCTCTCTCTGTCCCAGCCCTAAACCCCACTCCCTCCATCCAGACAACCTGGGCTGAAAGTAAGGAGGAGTACAGAGAAAAAGCAATGACAATAAAAAAAGAATTTGCTGCTCCCGGGGTAAGCCTGGGAGATGACTAAACTTCCAGATGGCTTTGGGGAATCCAAGAGTACAGCAAGACCTGTCCCTCCTTCCACAAGGAAGAACCCTACAAGAACAACAAAGCTCTCATTTCAGCCTTATCCTTTCAGGATTTTATACTCACATTCTACCCCAAGTTTGTGGCGCTCAAACATCATATGAAAAGTAAATGCTGTCCCAACAAATGCCATGGCCAAAATGGAAACCTCACCACCTACATGCTTTGCAGACAGCAGCAACATATGGGACCCAGTCATGCACACACAGACAGAAAGGACAATTAGGACAATGGGTGTCTCCTTGGGCACCAGAGTCAACAGATGACATTAGGGACCAGATGGGACCCTGCTGCATTTCCAGAACATGGATACAACCTGGGGAAAAGACAAAGAGTATCCCTAACATATTGATATCATTCTTCCTACCAAACTGATAGAATGGATATTTGAAATAGAAATCAAATTAAGTTACAAAATGATTATATTTTTGCCTATCTTAGTTTGTGTAATAAAGCAGATCTTCTGTATAATCTTTTAAAATTTAACTCAATATACTAAAATACTACAGGATAACTCAGCATAAATTGTTGGGTGCACAGGTGCCTAGTAGACCACACTAATATTTCAGGAAAAGGTATTTACTTTGCCCAATCTATTGAGATACTGAATGTTATCTGAAATTTTATTAGAGTGGGGAACAGAGGTTAAGATGGACAGAGGGTAGGGCAAGGGACTTATCTAATCATAATGCTGATCAAATGGACACATTCTCTAGCGGTCTAAGGTAGAACTACAGAAAAACAGCATTTAATACAAGGGAAAAGCTATAGGTCAAGCTATTGACTCTGTTTGTTTAGATTTCACCTGGAATAAGTCTACATACATAGTGAAGAAGAGGGGTGGTGATTAATTCTATTGTCACCCAGATATGTAACAAATACCACCCCAAATTTCCCAGCACCACTTGTCACAAAATCCTCTGTGGCCCCATTAATAATTTTTTTTTCTGCTGGTCTAGGCTGCAATTTAAAATTAGTGAGAGCAGAATCTCTTTCTTTCCCCCAACCACATTCTAATATACTGTAGACAGAACTGTCCACAACAATAGAAACGCTTTCCTTTTGCTTTAATGTCTCTTATAAAAGCCTTGGATTCTGTTAATTCTTGCCAGAAAATAACTTGTATCCTAATAATGGCAGACAACTCGAATTCCATTGAGCCTGCTTTTGGTGACTTGTGTTTATAAAAACCATGTATCACTTTCTCCTGTGATCGGTCATCAAATGTGGCATAATTTAACATGACAGCTCCAATTTTAAGGATGGTATTTTGCACTCTGCTTTCAAACTCTACAACTACAGTTATCCAACAGAAGCTGGCTGACCTCAGTGGAGCAGACGGGGAACTGTTAACAGGTTGCCAACTTTAAATTACTGCCGAGTAGCTTAGCATATCTCCAGAATAATTCCTTTAAAAAGCAATTAATCATCATTTCCAAAAGGTCCTCGGTGAAGTTTATTTTCTGTCTTTTACTTACAGGAGGCATTTTATTGAAAACTGCCTTTTCAAGCTCGGAGAGAAAGATAAATCATGAAGATTTCCAGGATGCAAGCAAGGTGAAAAACTGGAGCTTGTAGATGAGACCATGGTGAACGAGATCAAGGATCTAGAGAAGCTACAAAATCATGATTGAGACTAAAAAAGAGCACTGTTCCTTTTGTCAAATTCATGAAGGTACCTTTGTTTAAAGGCAGTAACACTACATTTACCTTGCAGTATCCACTATCTTTAAGAGGAATGAAGTAATAAAATCCCAGACTATAGGAGTTTACTGAATCTTAGATGACATCAATGTTAAGGCCTACCATTGTTTTAAGAAAACATTTTTAAAAAACTATGGCATGCCATCAGTCATTAAAAGAAAAAAGGGGGTGCCTGGGTGGCTCAGTTGGTTAAGCATCTGACTTTGGCTCAGGTCATGATCTCGTGGTTCGTTAGTTCAAGCCCCATATCAGGCTCTGTGCTGACAGCTCAGAGCCTGGAGCCTGCTTCAGATTCTGTGTCTCCCTTCTCTCTCTGCCCCATCTCTGCTAATGCTTTCTCTGTGTCTGTCAAAAACTAAATAATTGTTAAAAAATTTAAAAAAAAGATTCGATTTCACAAATGTCGCCACACATAAATGCATGCCATTATTTTATTTTTTTAAGGTAACACTTGCTATTTTGTGTCTCACCAGTAATTTCTTGATAGGAAAATCACAACCAAAACTGAGATGGGTTTTTCAAGTTCTGTTGTTGTGTGAAGCTCCATCTTATCTCTTTTAGATTTCATTTCTACCAAATCAATCCCTAGGGCAAAGGGTTTAAAGCAATAGCAAAAGTCCCGACCAGAGAAGAAATGCCTGTTCTCTGTCAACATTTGCCTTTGTCTGTACCCAAACCCATAGTGACTCCTTTGAGAGGCCCCCAGAAAATGCTCATTGATTTACACTTTTGTTCTTAGAGGCTGGTGTCCTTGACAACTGTAAAGATCGAGAAATTCTGCCAGTTCAGCCAGGATATGCTAACCGTAACAGTAGTAGAAAAATAACCAGTTGGCAATGCCATCTTGGTTTTACCAATCAAAACAGCCGTAAGCCTACAAAACTATTCCATTACAAATGTGAAAATTATAATAATAATAGCTCTTACCAATTAAATATTAAGGAGGAAATGTTGAAAACATTTTACCACAAACAATGAAGAAATCTGGGGGGCGGGGCGCAAGGTGGAATTGGCTGTTGCAGCTGGATTCCAGACAAGCAACATGTGCAGTATCATTTTTGGCACCTGTATATCTCCTTTTGATAAAGCAGAAAACCAACTCCATAAAGAGGGCCAATTGAAAAGGACCTGAATTTAGTTTTTGATGCAATCTATTGTACTGATGTTGTTTACTTAAAAAATTTTTTAAGTATTCTTTCTTTTCTATATATGGAAGCATTTTTTTCTTCTATGAATTATGTAATACTTAATTTCTTTTATAAAGCACGCCATCTTGAAATATAATGCCTGTCCTATGACTTGATAAAAAAATGTTGCAGTTGCAAATATGCTTTTATGATGTTTTTTGTTTTGTTTTGTTTTTTTTAAATGGGAAGATTCCCAATCCGCCTACCAACTGAACTGTTTTGGTCATGAAACATTACCTTCTCAGCATGTGGTATGCCCATCAGCAGAAAAGTAGTAAAGAAGAACAGACTAACTTTATTTATTACATTTGCATTGCCTACAAAGCCATTTACTTAATGGATGAGTCTCATTAGCAGTCCAACCACAATATAAAGAATACAATGATGTGTTTCATAGGTTCATTAAAATAATATTTCAAAGGAGTCATTAGAAAAAAAAGAAGCTAAACATTCAACAGACAGTAAGTTGTCTGCAAATAAATGGGATGGAACCAACATGTTTTCAAGTAAGTTAAGAAACATGTTTACAAATATATTACAGCCATTAAAAAAGGAAACATCAACTTAGCCAGAGCTGGGGGGACAATTACTCATGCAATTTACTAAAATAAAACTGTAACACTTTTACATCAACATTTATTGTGGATGCAAACGGCTATAGGTATACAAAAATGGGTCTTAAGAAGGAAAATTTGTTCTATAGCCTGGAGATGATTCTCTTGTTTGAAGCAAAATTTAAAACATTCAATCCTCTTTTCAGATCACTCCTATTTTTTTGATACACCCTTCTGTGCTATTACCCTAAATCTATTGATCCTTTCATTTAAAAGAGAAAATCACAATAAATCAGCAAAACGAATAGTCCTGAAAAGACAAAATTTACACAAAGAAAACCTGAGGCAATTTATACCCTTGCATTCAAAATACAAAGTTCTATAAAGTCCATATTCTTTAACCACATCTAAGGGTTGACAAATGTTTGTTCAACAAATGAATGGATGAATGAGTCAATGAACAAAACAATTACTTAACCAAAGGGAGTTTTTAGGTTAGGCTGTTAATTACTGTTGCTTTTTTCACCCAGTATTTCCACCTGGAAGCAAAATTAATAGTTTTTATTTATATATTTCTAATAGCTTTGGAGGTTTTTAACATTTAATAGTGTCAAATTTTCACTAAGGATATAGATTCTATATTGAAACCAAGGATTTCAGAGGGATTCATTTTTGGATTTTTTTTTTCCACAAAGAAAACTAACATATACACTAAAAGCCTCTAAAGAGAAAAAAAACACTGCAGTTATTTAACTTTAAGTCTTTGAAAGGGCTTAGTTTTATAGTTCTAAAAAAGGCAAAGAAGGTAAGACACACACACAAAAGTATACCCACAATTTTGAAATAAGTCATGGGCATGGAGAAAATAGCACATGTGGCATGGAGGGATAGCAAGGATGACCCCATGTAAGTCTGCAGGGACCTCTCATTGCACATTGGACCTCACCCTTAGATGCTTAACTTATCTGTGTGACTTGATTTGGTCAATGGAACACCAGCAAATGTGACTCAGAAATAGGCTTGGAAAGCACTTGTGTATTTCTGTTTATGTTTCACAAACCTTCTCCCTCCACTGCTGTCATCATGAGAACATGCCTAAACCATAGCCTGCTGGAGAATAAGAAATACTTGAAGCAAAGCTGAGTCACTCTAGTCAAAGACCACCTGGATGAGCCTAGATGAGCCCACAGCCAACTACCTCCCAGACATGTGAGCCAAGATCAGCCAAGTTGCCTGGGGAGCCCCAGCTGAGGCTAGGTTCATCAACAATGAACACGACTGTAGCGTGGAACCACTTCATATCCAATATATTCATGCCTAGGCTTTGTACTAAGATCCACCTGTCTAATGGAGAAACCAGGTTTAATAAAGTCTAACTAGTGTTGTAACTTATCAAAATAGTTAACAAACCATTATTCACTTACTTTTTAAAGAGAAAAGAAAAATTAAGATTTGTATGCAGTTTCCATTTTTAAGTGTTGAAGCTAATTCAACAAAACACATCACCTGCTGAATTCAACCCACATATCACTAAACATCAACCCCTGTTCTGGGTACTAAGAATGCCCCCTGACCTCAAGTCATTTACAAATTTTATGGGATGGATAAAGAAGGCATGATATAAAAGAAATTAAAATGATCATATCTTAATGCTTACCATGTAAACCAATGTAACAACTATGGATTTCTAAATGCCTGTTTGAATGCTTACCTAGATTACAAAACCACTCCCTACAATTAAGAGATTTCAAACTTATTTTTAAAATATATAAGCAATAAGCAACCATATCCCAAGGGATTAATCACAAATCTAACTTTTCCTGGGGACTATAAAAAAAACAAAAATATAAATGTCTCTGGATCAGCAGTTTGTTCATAAACTAAAGACTTCAGCAAATACAGCTTCTTGAGAAAAAAATAAATAAAAGACAATTATTCAAAAATCACTTTTTTCTTTTAAACTTCATTACAACTTGGATAATATTTTCCAAAGAAAGGCAGAAAAATTAGATCAAATATATAAATTTCTAAAAAAAAATAGAGATTAGAAAGTAAATCTAAGTGCTAAATTCCTAAGATACTATCTTGCAAACCATATATTACTATTTATGCCTAATGTCATATATCCCTTTATAGATTGTTAGCTCCCTGAGGATAAGACCTGGTTATGTAGACAGCTGTTCTCCCAAGTATTTACAGTTCCCTGGTTCATCCTGTCCATTCATGTGGCTGCAGAAGCTGAACTTTTTTGGTCATGAAACAATTCTAGTACTTTAGACTCCATCATTCAGATAAAAGAACATGAGAGGGTTGGTATTGGTGTGGTAGCCACTCACCTGAAAGTGCTGTAATGATCATGTTCTATAGAAGTAAAATTAATAGATTATTAGAGTACATACTACCATAACTACAGCAGGGGTGAAATGATTAAGGGCCACCATAAAAATAACAATGCCATTTGGGACTGAATAACCAACATTCCTGAGGAGGTCTATCTCAAATGCTTGAAGAAACCATGGCAGGTAAAATAAACGAGCAGAACAGGTCAGATCTCAGGGTAAGTGTGCACATGGTTTCTCAGCAAGAGAGATTTGAGTAAACTCAACTATAAAATTTGGGTTTCTTCTACTAAGCCCTAGTCAATTTTTTCCATGCAGGAAGGTAGAGTTCCAAGCTACTAGAGCTTTCTATTTTTTAGAATAGAACCGCAAATAGAATTTTTTACATATTATTCCGAAATGTTAAATGATGTCACATTTTTTTAAAAATCACTCTGGAGAACAAGTAAAATACATGCTTAATCATCTGTGTGCTGCAAAAGATGGTATCATCTTTGTTCCTGTCAAGGAAATGAGAAAGGTCTCTCCCACTTCTTCCTCCCTCATTGGATTCCACCAATAGTGCCACTTCAGGCATGGTTGAGAAATACTGTTGTTCTCCTCAACCTATTTATTCGTGGCCTCAGAAGACATAAGAAATGTGGTGGACAGGTAATAATCACACCCCTATTAGACCCCTTCACTTGTGTGAGAGAAGATTCTGTGACTTGCTTCTAGAAAACATGCAGAGGTGACAGGCTGTTACATCCATGATTACTGTACAGGATGTGAGACACTGCCTTGCTAGCAGACCCCCTGCCCTCTCTTCCCCTCACGGGCTGTGAAGAAGTGAGCTGCCCTGAATCCTAGAGCCACAAGGGCATGGATTCTGTCCACAACCTGATGGAATTTGGAAGCAGATCCTTCCCCAGTCCAGTCACTGGTGAGACCACAGCCCTGGCTGAAACCTGGATTGCAGCCTAGTGAGACTTGGAAGCAGAAAAGCCACCTAAGCCTCGCCTTGACTTATGACCCACATAAACTTAGATAATCAATGTGTGCTGCTTTCCCTCACCAAGTTTGGCATAGTGACATAGTAATAGGAAACCAATGCAAGGAGTTTGCCTGGAAATGTAAATCAATTACTTAACTAGGCACACTGCTTAGTTTGGATGGCATTTATTTTTCATAATAAAACTTTACTTTTCAAAATGAAAGAAGCAATGCATTCCATTCTATTACGGTGCAAGCTCCTTATCTCAGAGCAGACCAATACTCTGAGTAGCTCTGTTCTACAATTCCTTTGCACAGTGAAAAGACAGGTCTGGTCTAACCATGTATGCAGAAAAGGAGAAAGGTAGTATTATTATTTTGACTTAAAACTTTGTCCAATGATATGTGCAACAAAGGTGGAGAAGGGCAGAGTCTGGGAAGTAGGAACTATGGGGACCAGTTTTTACCATCTATCACCCTTCAAAGTTACATCATAAATATTTTTATACTACGGTTAAAAGAATGGGTGAGCTAAGTGATATTACCTATAATAACCTGATAATAACAACATGATATGGTGAGGATAGTAAGACAAGAAAAATCCTATAGAATTGTCATACTGCTACTCTCATTGGGGCATTTGAAAATCTAGAGAATTTAACAAGTGGCAAGGAAACTCATCAGTCATCTTTGTCATCCTCTACTCACATTTAACACAACAAAATCATTTTTAGACTATTGCTAAAACCATGCATTTACTTCTCAGTCCTAACTGTGACTAATCCCTATGACCTCTAAAGATTTAACTAGGTATCCCTTATTCCAGGAAGCCTTCCTGGATAACTCTCCCTCCTCATTGCTTCCCTAATATCCTGTGCAACCTCTATGATCCCATTTCCTACCTTGTAATATAATTACCTCTTGATGTGACAGTCGTACCCAAAGGAGTAATTGCTATTTGAGATCAGGGAGTATGGTTCTCATTTTTGGATTTTCAGCATGTAGGAGAGTGCCCCACCCAGAGTAGGCACTCAATAAATACCAAGTCAAGAGTAAATAAATGAATATTGTTACCCAAAGCTGTACAAGAGCTAAGCGAAGCACTTTAACCATGATAAGACAATAGTAAGCTTCGATGATGCAGGCAAAAACATGCTAAGAGCTTTGAAACACTGAATTTGTTGGTAGTGAGCTTAAGGCAGGGGTCTTCAAAGGTAAAAGATTTATACAGAGCAATAGGAAACTAAGAATCTTACAACCCATGTTAAAATCGGAAGAAATATTCTAGGTACCCACTCTACCCAGATGTTAACATTATCCCCATCTTGCATCAAGCAAGACAGGCATATTATTAACTCATATCAAACACAATGAGCTATGCTTTTCTAAAAGCATTTCTTCTTAGGTTCCTACTCAGCTGGGTTTTTTGGGTACCAGGAAATAAGGGTGTTCCCCTGGTTGGAAGGGCCTTGCCGCTCAGTGAGAAAGATACAGTCTGCTGCTCATACCTCCCTCAGAGACCAATTCCATAAATGCAACAGATGGTTTGCCAGACAGCCTTAATTTTCAGCAAAATAACTTTGATTTGTACAGAGGCCAGTTCTTCACATTCATTTCGATGTTTTAACAGGATAAACGTGAAATCATTCCTCCTGAAGAAACTTCAAGGTGTTCTTAATATTATTCTACCACTCCCATTGTGACCCCTTTGTCAGAGACTTGACTTCTAAAGAACGCTGAAAATTCCGATGCCCCAAGAAACTGAATCCTTTCCCCCTTTCTCCACCCACTCCTCCCCATCAGCAGCTCCTAAGCACCAAATGATCCAGGACTGGGTTTTTCTTTTCATGCCCATGCCCAGTCAGTAAAAGATTAACTGCAGGAGCAACTACTACTATGTACTATCTAAAGTGTATTGCAAGTTAAATACTTTGCCGAAAACAGAGTCAATTAAAAAGACTTAAGATCAAAAAGTGCCAAAGGGAATTCTTCACCTTTCCCCCCCAGATCTCACGGGACCCACACCATTAGTGACAAGAGATTTCCTCTATCTCTTTGTGCTGGTGAGTCCAAGTCTGAATTACTCTTCATCCAATCAATTTAGAAAATAAGTTATTAAGCATTAATTCTGCTTGGCATAATAGCTTTAATCAAATGAAAAATAAGTGAACTTTCTTTTCATCTTGCAAACACATGACATTCAGAAAAGTAAGAGCTTTAATATAAAATAGATTTTACAAATTAATAATAATAAATAAAGACACCTCGTAGAGATGAGATGGGTAAAGAAAAAAATGCACTTGTATTCAAGCAGTGAATAACAATGAAAGGACAATCTCAATAAACAAAAAGCTAGATTAAAATAAGACATCATGTTCACTGTTAAAACTGCTAAGGTTTTTTAATATTATACAGGAAGCATGCAAAGAAATAGACATTCATACAATGATGGTGGGCCGGATGGAGAAATTTGGTAGTATGCAGCAAAAGCATTAACAAACTTTATACATTTACCATAAATATTCAACTTCTTGCAACTCTAAACAATCAGATACCCAGGGATTTGTGTGCCAGAATTTCTTTTTTAATTTTTTTTAATGTTTATTATTTGGCTTTGAAAGAAAGAGAGACAGAGTATGAGCAGGGGAGGGTTAGAGAGGAAGGGAGACACAGAATCTGAAGCAGGCTCCAGGCTCTGAGGTGTCAGCACAGAGTCCGATGCGGGGCTCAAAGTCACGAACTGTGAGATCATGACTTGAACTGAAGTCAGAAGCTTAACCAACTGAGCCACCCAGATGCCAACCAGGTGCCCCCAGAATTTTTCTATCTTGATGTGGGCTAGGGTAATCTAAATGACCCACAATAAAGAACTGGTAATATCAAATAGAGTAAATGATTCAATGAACTACCAAGTTTTGAATGGTAAGTTTTTTTTTTTTTCTAATTGACATGTGACATGAATTTGACATGTTAGCAATGAATATGCTCACAACATATTAAGTGGAAAAGCAGCAGGTACCAAACATCATTTAAAACACAATTATCATTTTACTTTTAAAATGTATATAAATACAGAGGAAAGTTAAAGTATGCACATTGAAAAGGTATTAGTAAGTATCTGTGAAAGGTAGTGTTATCCATGACTTATTTTCTTTTCTGTATTTTTAAACTTTTTTCTACCCATGTAAGTGTGGCACATAAAATTCATAAAAATGATGAAAATCTAAAGCTTCATATTGGAAGGCATAAAGTTCCTATACTCTGCTAAGTACAGACTAAATTTTAATAATATCTCCTTAGGTTCTAACATAGGACAATTCTCCACAAAGCCCCAAGCCAACCTGTTCTCATAGCATTTTATGCTTGAAGTATAAATTAAGATGTTTCCATGTGGGATATGAAGAATCAGAGAAAGAATAGTTATCAGAACAAGAATCCAATACCAGTTAAGTCACTTTTACCAATTTAATTTTAATAGTAGGCCCATTTCAAAGAGCAAAGGTTTAAGTCATTTAGTATTATTGAGAGGATTAGCTCATTGTGAATATGAAAAACAATTATAAATTAAAACCAACTAATTCAATCTGGTTTTTAAAGGTCAATAGATGCAGGTTCCCTCAAATTAAGCAGGTTTTACCTGATTCTACTTAATTTATATATCACTTTTGTAAGAGAATCAGCAGTGAACTTTATTGATGTTATTCTTTGGTATTGTTAGTAGCCAGAAAATTGGATTCAACTTTGATAATGGCATTGGCAAGGAAAGAACAGAAGGCCCTATGGTCCCTTTCAGTCCTAGGGGTCTGTATTTATTCTTAAAGCATATCTACTAAATTTATGTTTTAATTATAAATCACTCATCTGTATGAGAGGACTTTAAAGAATCTTGAGGCATAAATCTTTTTAATCTGCAATGAATTAGACTCTACATTTGTTAATAATTCAGTCAAACAAAATAATGGTAAATTAGTCATTTTGTGTGTCAGATGAAACACACACACACATACACAGAGTGATTATTTGTTCTCCAAGGATTTTGTTATAATCTCAATTCACTTGTCATGTTACACTGGAACAAAATGGTTACACTAATTATCCAAAATCAAGTTTCACTTCTCGATTTATAAGCATTCCATTTTATTCTATAAATTCTTAGCTGTCACAGAGTCAGAAAATTATTACTGTCATCAATAGGAAGATTGTTTCAGTGGTGCAGATGGCTGTCCTTTTATAGGCGAACTTAATGACTTATTCTTATCTAATCTGTCATCTGTTATTTAGTTGTCATTATGAACTTTTTGGGTTTCATATCAATCAATTTTCCATGTTTGCTAAACAGATGGCTTTATTTAAAAAAAAAAAAAAGGAAAGCAAGAAAATGACATTAAGTGATTAAAAAAAAAAACAAAAAAAAAACTCCAAAGGCTACATACACTTTTTAGTGTATCTAAATGAAATTTTAAAAATGTTATTTAAAAAAGTAGATTTGAAGCCAAACAAATAGATTTTAAAACTCAATGAACATGCAAAGAAACAATCGATAGCAGCTGTCCACAAGTAGAATGAATTACTTGAAAATAGGAATAGCTTTTTCTTCCAAAATTTAATACGAAAGTTTTTAGAAATCTATCCTGACAAATCGAGATGACAAATGTCAACTGATATAAATCCTTGATTCAGAAGCTCTTTATGTTGTAATTCACAGGTATACTTCCTTTGTTGACGGTAATCTTTTTCAGAAAGTAGGTAATCACATACTTTCATTTAGTAAAAATCATACCTTGTGTTTGTCATCTTTTAAGATACTTTTGTTTAATCACTGCGTTATTATCAAATTGACACTTCAACTCAAGACACAAAATGGTAAATTTAAATGGCTTACATAATTGAGATTAGAGTTCATGAAATAAATACATTGCATCACAGAAGAGCACTGTGGTTCACACTGTACTAGAGAAAGAACTTGACAGGTAGAAGAAACTAAAATCTATTTTTGTAAAATAATTTGACATTTCATTCATGACAGTGTATTTAAGATTGTGTGTGTGATTATGCAGGAGGGATATTGACCAAACAAATGAAATGTGCTTCATCAGTCCCGAATAATGATGCAAAGATTACAGAGCAGACCTTTCTAATATATGTACAAAAAGATTCCAGAAAGTTTCCCAGTATCATGTCAACCACATCTCCCACTGTTGAATGAATTGAGTTCACCTGTGGTTTTTACTTGCCCAACTTCAATTTTCCTTAGCAGTACAAACTTGACAATGAGGAAGATTGTGAAGGCCTAATTCTTAAAGTCCTTCAGACGAAGTAGAAGAACTTAAGATGGCAAGCCAATTTTCCAAACAACACAAATCTGTCTCAGTTTATTTCCTTATATGATAGGTGCAGTAAAATACAAAGCCAGTGTAGATAGCCATCAGTCTATTCCAAGATATTCAGAGGCTTTGACAGGATTACACACACACACACACCAAAAGAAAATTTAATACCAGATACTTGACTTGAGACACACACAAATTTTCAATTTCCTCTTATGAAACAGAAAATCAAAAGGGTCTATTATATATCAGAAAGCCAGAAACTTTAACTCCAAAGAAAGATTTAAATCCTACAAACATCTTTACTGAAACTTGGAAAGAGAATTTGTACCTTAAAGACTTCTCTTAGGTCTTCAACTCAAATCCTTTAAGGCCTAGAACACATGTTTGATGTCCAGTGTGTGCCTGGAACTGAGCCAGGTGCTCTACATGTACTAGATCGATTCCAAACAGCTAGTGAATGCAGTCCAAATTCAGCAAATGAAGTTCTTAAAGCAGTAAGGTGAAAAACCACATTGTTGAGGAAAGTCACACAACAAAGTCAAGCTCTGGCTGTAGTTTTCTTATCTCTAAGTCTACTGGTCCATGTGAGGTTTTAATCAACCCCAACTACTTTACAGTCATCTCAACTTACCAAAAAACTTGAGACTGCTTCAGGTGATCATGTCTCCTGCAGGCAAACACCAACCAAGATGGTTTTCATGGGTCCCAACACATTAAATGATCATTGGTCAACAAAGCTCTACACACTATTGAAGGATTTGTTGGCACAAACCCTCACCCAAAGCCAGAAAGTTTATCACAACATAATATTCTGTGGATGTAATACTTGAACGTGCTATCCTTTGCAGTGTATATCTTCATATTATTCCATAGCTAATATATTTCAAAAGCTTTCAACCTTGGTCTATTGGTGCTTTTCACAGAAGCAAATCACACTGACATCATAGCCCTTGGGTAAGACCCCTCCTTGTTTTGAGAATGTTTTTGGTATTCTGTGCCTCTGATTCATAGTGGCTCAGACTTGAGAACTGGTCTTCTCCCACTGGATCAGTGGCTCTTTAAGTGTGGTCCAGGAATGACAACACTTAGGGACATGTTATAAATACAAAGTATAGGTCCCCAACCCAGACTTGAATCAAAAACTCTTGGGCAGCGGGGTACCTGAGTGACTCAGTCGGTTAAGTGTCCGACTTCGGCTCAGGTCATGATCTCACGGTTTGTGAGTTTGAGCCCTGCGTCAGGCTCTGTGCTGACAGCTCAGAGCCTTGGAGCCTGCTTTGGATTCTGTGTCTCCCTCTGCCCCTCCCCTGCTCATGCTCTGTCTCTGTCTCAAAAATATTTTAAAAAATTAAAAAAAAAAAACTCTGTGGGGTTTAGCAATCTATGTTTATCTACCTGTTTTGAATCACTAAAGTTTTGAAAGCCATTGGATTGTAACCTTCTTCAGGGCAAAGAGTGAATCATTCAACTCAGCATCCTTCAATGCACCTAACAGCAATTAATTTTTAATAAATGTTTGTGATTTCAATTAAATTGCAATGCACCCAGGACAAAACCCATTTTGGAGAATAATCTAAGCATAGGCCTCCTTGCCAGCTACTACTTTAAGATCTTAACACCAGAGATGTATTTTGCCAAGGAATTTCCATTCCTTAACTAGGCATTACTATGTTCTGTTAATTTGCCATTAATTGAAACCATAGATAGGCCATAATCAGAACAAAAACAGGTGGGAAAAATCACTTTATTCTGTTCACTTGGTACAAAGATCCCAGGTGTTACCTATATCCTTAAGAAGTCACATTAAGTTAGAATTGAGCAAATAGTAGTGTGATATTTGGGGGGGGGGAGTTAATATTATGGCACTTTAACATAAACAAATTCAGCTTTATGTTAGGGACAGTGCATAGTAAAAACAAAAGCCAGTTCACACTGGTAAGTAAACTGGGGAAGGATAATAACACAAGTACAACATGACAGGTATACACTGCCTAATGCTCATTTTCTACCCTAACAGTCCCATGCACTATGGCACAACAACCAAGAGCATAGGCTCTTGAGCCAGATTAACTGAGTTATATGTCTCAGATCTTTACTAGTAGGTCCTTGGGGAAATTCATCATCTACTTTGTGTCTCAGTGTCCTCATAAAGTGGAATAATAACAACTAACTCACTGGATTGATGAAAGATTTAAATTAAATAGTGTGATGTGTGTTGTAAATGTTGAAAAATCTCTTGTTGTTATTTTCCAGGGGTTGCAGAAATCAAAAACACATCTGCCACTACATTTAAGGGGTTGGTAATCCTACTTGTCCAAGTTATAGGACACAAAGCAAAAGGTCGTTACGTCATGGGGAGAATACTGTCAGTGTTTACTCAGCACTGGGGACACAGTATATGTTGAGTAAGGGCAGGCCAAATAAGACGGATTACACCACAGTACCAGGAACCCTCCCCCAAGAGTGATGGATGAATTCTAGAGCAGAGACTTTGCCACTTCACAGAACCAAGTAGACTTGTTAGACTTCATGGGATCTGGATGAAAAAACTAAGAAAGGTTTCCCAAATACATGATTGCTTTAAATATTAAATTATCTTTTCTAATGGCTCCCAACAATCCCAACCTTCTAATATTCAAGTCCTTGTGTAACCCCCATACTCTGAGTGTGGCCTGGACTTAATGACTCACTTCTAAAGAGTAAGGGCAGCAAGAATGATGATATGTTACTATCAAAATTAGGTCACAAAAAGCTTACCACTTCCTGTCTCTCTCAGAAGGAAGTTGTCATGTTGCATGTAGCCTTAAGTAGACGTTCGCATGACAAGGAACTTATGTGTCTAGCCAACAGCCAGCAAGGATCTAAGGTGAGGTCCTACAGGATGCAACTACCAGATGCAATGTGGTCTTTGATCAGATACTGATGAAAATATACCAACTGCAAAAGACATTTTTGGATCAAAGCGGGAGATATGAATGTGGACCAGGATTAGATTAAATACAAATTAATGAAATGGAAAGGTAGAGACTGTTAACTGTGGGGGGTGCATGGAACAGGTTCATAATAGCATGCTCATTATCTCATTTTGCTAAAAATAAAGCAAAACCCCAAAACAAAAAGCATTCACTTGTATGTGTGTGTACATGCACATAAAAAAAGATACAGCCCACCTTATCACCCAGCAATTCCATTGCTAAGTATGTGTGTGGGTATCCATATATATCTCCAAAGAAAAGTGGGTTCGTATGTGTACCAAAAGGCATTTTCAAGAGTGTCCATAGCAATTTTATTCATTGTAGACAAAACTGGAATCATCCTAAATGTTGAACAGGAGAATGGAGAAATAAGTTATAGTATATTCTTACAATGGAATACTGCAGCAATGCAGCAATAAAAAAAAAAGACCAAATTATTAGGACACCTGGGTGGCCTAGTCTGTGAAGCATCCAACTCTTGGTCTCAGCTCAGGTCTTGATCTCGGGGTTGTGAGTTCAAGACTCACATTATACTCCACAACCAGCATGTAGCGTGCTTTAAAAAAAAAAAAAAAAAAGACCGAATTTTTGTCAAATGCAACAAGGATGAATTTCAAAAATGTAATGTTATGGGAAAGAAGCCAGATACAAAAGGGTATACACTGTAAAATCCTTTTTTACAAAGTGCAAGAACAGGTAAGTCCAATCTATAAGTGGTAAGAATCTGAATAGTTGTTACCATGAGCAGCTGAATACTGAATACAAAGAGGTATGAGGAAAACCAGGGTGAGGATAACATAGAGCTTTATTTAGATGTGGTTACACAGCTATCCATATACAGATATGCACAAAGTTATCAAGTTGTACATTTAATAACTGTGTATTGTATACAACTGAATTACACCTCAATGTTTTCTTAAATTTTACAGAAACAAAAATCCAGAAGCATCACATCTAAAGTGTTAAAAGTCGCAATTTATGGATGGCAGGAATATTATGTTTTGATTTGTTTTGTTGCTCTTCTATATTTTCTGATTTTCTATAATACTTAAGTATTATCTCTATAATAAAAGATTATGTTTAAAGGAAAAGATATATTTTCCTAATTCTACCATAACTACCTACATATGTCACTTGTCTGTAACCAGTGAGACAGGAGCAAAAGGTTCTGGTTTTTATCAGCAGAGACTTAGCTTTTTCTTGAAAGATCATGAGATTCCAGAGTCCTCCAGACAAAATCAGCTTCACAGAGTTGATTGTTGTCATTCCCGAAAGTGTAGCAGCAACATACAGACACATCTCAGGGTAATAGAATTTTACACACTCAGAGGCTGGCTTTCTACTGCACACCGATACATGCCAAGAGTGATGGAAAGTACAGAATGTTGGAAGGAAAAAGGAAGGAAGGGAGAAAGGGAGGGAGGGAGGGAGATACAGAACTTAACAGAGATCTTTTAAGGCAATTAGCAGAGAGCAAGGATGAAAAGCAATTATACAAACACCAGGACATTTAAGGCTCTTTCACTCCAAGGAAATAGCAAGATCTCTGCTTTGGACAAAGAATACCAATGGGAAGCTCTCCAAGTTTTCCACTATTAGCATCCTCTACTTTAATTCTATTTGGATATTGGGCTTTTAGGGTTTATACTACACTTTGCAGCCTAAATACTAATGACTACTCTTTCACATATTAAGTAAGTCAAAATACTAAATCATGGAAGAGTACAAGGGCTGGGTAGGGGTGAGGCAAGAAACAGCCAGAGGAGGGAGGAATTGGTGGGCCCACATGAGATGAATGGAATTTCACGAGGTTGAAAGGAACAGGGGAAAAATGCTAAGAGGACAACCTGATAGAAGACATTGAGGACAATAATGAACAGTTTACATACTGAACCTGAGTGTGCAAGTGATCAATTTGGTCTAAAAGAACAATGTAGTAAAATACAAAGCCCAGGTCTTTTCAACATGGGAGCCCTGAGTTTCAATTCTGTTTCTTTGCAACATGTGGCAAGATACACAATCTCAATGAGATTTATTTTGAGCACCCACAAAATGAGGGCAAAGATACTTAACCATATGAAATAGGTAAAGAATAGCAGCAACGTGTTGTGAGTGTGCAAACTCATTCCTTTCTCTTCCCTTAGAACAATATGCCTGTTGTTTTCTTCAAAATCACCATGAGCAAAATCAAACTCACACCTTTTTTCTTACAAGCTTCCATTCTCAACCACCCTATCCTATCAGCAAGGCCACTTCATCTCCATTGACCCAAGCTCGGCATGTATGACTGATCGCTGCCCCAACGCTCTCCTTCAAAATTAATGCCTAGTCAAATTATATCCCCCAAAACTATTGATTTCCATTTCTTTATCTCTATTAGCTGCAATCAAAATCTAAGTCTCAATGACTGCAAAGACCTTCCATCTGATCCTCTTGATTATTAGTTTTCTTCTCGCCAATTCACCCACATGCCACTGCCTGGCGATTTTTTTTTTTTTTTTAAGAATACTGACATAAGGCACCCCTCCAGTGGTTCCTTGTTTCTTTTGACTCCATTCATTCATTCACTCAATTAACACTTACCAAACACCCATCAAACACTAAATACTGTGCTATGTACCAGAGATGCAAAAACGAATAAATTACACCCTTGAGAGCCCAGCGGGGAGAAGGAAACAGGTGACAATACAATGCTCTAAACAAGAAATAGGAATGTGGAAGCTCATCCTGTAGGATGAGGAGGATAAAATCTCATAGACGTGAAGCCATATCTGCAACACCTCCAGAGATAAAAAGTGTTTGTCAGGCAACAAAGAGAAGGGCACCCTTTTCCTCTCCTAGGGTACAAACCTAAAAGAAACAAACCTGTATGTTATACAAAGAAGATCCTCCTCTGGAGGGTTAAATGGAATCACTGCTGCAGTAAGTGTGTCACTGAGTAATTACCTAGTATGCAAAGACATTTGACAAAGGAACTGAAACAACAACAACAAAACAGATTCCTCACAGAAGGTGCAGTGGTGATGGCTAAGAGCTCCTCGGGGCAATTACTGATTCTGCTGTCAAAGTTGAAAAGGTAGAGAGGGGCGCCTGGGAGGCTCAGTCAGTTAGCATCTGACCATGATCTCATGGTTGGTGGGTGCCAGCCCAATATTCCAACACTGAGATCATTGTGGTCAGCACAGAGCCTGCTTCAGATGCTCTGTCCCCCTCTTGCTGCCCCTGTCCCGCTTGTGCATATGCTCTCTCTCTCAACAATAAATAAAACATTTTAATACTAAGGTATCGAAATTTAAGGATCAAATAAATAGGAGATATTGAAAGCAACACAGTATTACAAACACTGGCACTGCACTGGCAAAAGAAAAAGGGGAAGGATGGGGAGAGGAAAAGGAGGGGAAGGGGAAGGAAGGGAGAAGGAAAGGGGAGGGAGGGGAGGAGGAAGGGAAGGGGGAAGAGAGGGGGAAGGGAGGGGAAGGGAAGGGAGGGGAAGGGAAGGGAGGGGAAGGGAAGGGAAGGGAAGGGAAAAGAAAAAGGAGGGGAGAGGAGGGAAGGGGAGGAAGAAAGGAAAGAAGGAAACAGAGGAAAGAATATTAGGCCTCAATGGCAATGAACACAGAACTAAACTACCTTAAAATTTTTTTTTTTTATTGTTTGCTATTTTTGAGAGAGAGAGAGCGAGCAAGCAGGGAAGGGGCAGAGAGAGAGGGAGACACAGAATTGGAAGCAGGCTCCAGGCTCTGAGCGCTCAGGGCAGAGCCCGATACGGGGCTCGAACTCATAGACTGGGGATCATGACCTGAGCCGTAGCCGGCTGCCCAACCGACTGAGCCACCCAGGCACCCCAGAACTAAACTACTTTTTAAGGAACAATTCTTAATGCAACTTCTCCTAACCCTCACAAAGATCATCAGAAGGTAAGTCCTTTCAAGAGCAATGAGGTTTATTTAATGTCACCTCATACCTAATCTCATATGGATCCACTCATGGGAAAGTCAAATCCTGGAGCCTATTCCATTCCAGACCTCATTTTAAAACACATGTGCTTCCTCTATTCTAAAACCAGGGGACACGGGTCCACTCAAGACCTGCAGCATCGCACAATAGTACTCAGCCATCCTGCGCACAAGTCTTCTGCCACGGGTGGCCGGAGTCTGGGGTTGAGATGGAGATCTACTACCCCAAAGCTCAACACACGTCAAAGATGAAAGCTTTTCTATTTTTTTTTTTTTTTGGCAGGGGGCACAAAATTTTTTCTTTTAATTTCTTTTTCATATCAAATTAATCTCTCTTACCATAATGTGTGTTTTCTAATACTAATGATCCTTCCAGATGCGTGTTGTGTGCTCATCATGGGTGAAAACAGGACCTCCCTTACTTCTGTTACCCTATCACCTGCTGTGTCTAGCATTTAAGTGTTAAATTAATCATGGGAGAGTAAATGACATGTGTATCCTATGCAGACATATTGTCATTGCATAGGTAAATGAGGCTGAACACCCTACCTATTCAATAATACATCCAGTTTTGTTAACTCTTCGGAGACTCAGTTTTTTCATGAATGAAATGTGGATCATACTGCCTTCCCCATAAGGTAGTAATGAGGGATACACAGGGTAAGGTATACAAAAAAAAAAAAAAAAAAAAAAAAAAGGACCATAAAATTCTGAACCAGAGCAAAAACAAAAACAAAAAACAAAAAACAAAAAAACAAAAAACAAAAAAAACACCATTTTAGGAAAATCATAAGCTAGCCAACAGTGGACTGTAACTGTAACGGAACCTCGGGAGTCTCCCCTAGCCTTGCAGGGAGCTCCTTCAGTTTTCTCAGGGTGGGTAAATCTAGGAATTTTAAGGAAAAGATACTGTTCTGTCAAAATGTAGGTGATGGTTAGGGAAGCAAGGTGGGTGGCAGGCAGACATCTCAGGGAAGGTGGTGCAAAAGAAATGAGCGGGAATCGCAAATTCCATGTGCCCAAGAGAAAAGGCTATTTTCTTCTCTATAATAACAGTGTCCCCTTCCATGCCAACAACCCCACAATGATCCTTAGATCCTTACCATTGCTCTTCCCTGTTTAATTCCCTGCCCTTGAATTGTTCACTGAGTCCGAGTGATGTGTGTCTATGTGTGTAAAGTTTTAAGGAAAATTTATATACAATTTTGTGTCCTTGCTTATGAAATCTACATGGAAACATGGAAAATTACTTAATGTTTTAAAACAAATCAAATTATGCTACTATCCTATTTATATATATGGTAATGACCATAATTTATTGAACATTGCATGCCTGGCACTTTCTTATGTGCTTCATATGGATCTCACTTATTTCCCACAATTCAAAGACGTATATTTTCTTCTTAGGCCCATCTTACAGATGAGTGAACTTGAAGACAGAGAAGAGTTAAGTAGTCTTTACAAGGTTATACAGCTAGAAAAAAAGCGGCAACTGGGATTAGATCCCACTGGATTTTAACTAAGTCACTATAAAGCCACTAGACTGGATATGCTCCATCCCCCTCCCACCCTCTCCTGGCCGGACCGCACTCCCACGCCCTCTCCATCTTGCTCTGAGCCCCTGGAGGCTGACCTCTGTGGACACAACCAAACTTTCCCCTGGCCCTCTTGGCTTCAGGTTGAGTTTGGAAGCGCCTTCAATTTACTCAGGTTAGATACCTTCAGAAATTGAAAGGGAAAAACACTGTTTTGTCCAAATGTAGATGACGGTTAGAGATGCAAGGTGGGTGACAGATAAAAGCCTTCAGGGAAGGTGAGGCAGAAGAAACAGACAGAAATCCCATATTCCACTTGCCTTAAAATAAAAGGCTGGGGGGAGGGGTGTATTTTCCTGGAAAGAGTGCAGGCAGGAGATGGGAAGAAAGGAAGAGAGCAGGTGAAGATATTTATTGCTGTTCCTCCTTGCCAGGTCACCTGTATCTGAAGTCCTCAACCAAAGGTCATGGCCCTCTCAAGAACTCTCTCCCTTGTAGTTCCAATAGCACCTGCTTCTCCTACTCTCTTTAGGTCATGCACAGTAATAGCTCTATTCCTAACCTCAGTTCATATAATATTTTTCTTTGGCTCCACTCCATTTACCCCACAACTTGGTATATAGTCCCATTGTAAATAAACTCTTCAACTCAATATGATTTGAATATGCCATCTGTTTCCTATTGAGATCCGGACTGATATAGCCTTCCAAATAATGCTTTGGTCTCAGAGCACCATGATGCTTCTGTTCTCCAAACAGCCCATGCTTTTCTACAACTCTGTCCCTGTACAGTGCATGCTGCTACGAGGTGGTAAAGCTCTCCCACCTTTCCCACCAAGGAATTCCCACTTATCCTTTATAACTTCTCAAGGCAGCTCTTTTGATCCCACCATTGGCAGAATTAGGGGCTTCTTCTGTCATACTCAACAGGCATCTACAACTCTGAGAATGCATTATATTGTATACAGATGAGGAACAGGCAAGTCTCAACATCTACCAGCAGCTACCCAGTAGATACAAACAAATCAGCACTGAATACTTGAATGAGTCTATTGCTGTGTTATATACCTTCTTCCTTCAGTTCCTCCCAACAAATCCATCAAATTACTGGTGTTTAATTTAGAAACATGGAAGACCACGCATCTCTAACCAAAGGATGAAATACTGAGAGCTCTGAAACTGGCATCACTCTGGGAAACCAAAATCCAACATAAAGATTTATTTAAAAACCCATGAGGGGAGACAAATAAGAAGAGATGCTTTGAATCTAAGCTTGCAAGTAACATGTTTTCCTTAATAACTTGATTTACTGAAAAACACATGCTGAACTCTTGAAAAATAAAGGTATTTTTCAGTTCAGTATACAGTTACTGAGTTTTAAATTCTAACACAATTCACTTTTCAAAAATAGATCCTCAAACTATGCCTCTGTAATACATTAAAATACCAACTGATTTAAACTTACCTAAATAACCTAATGACTCATTAAAACAACTTTCTTTTTTGCTAATAACATAGTTCTTCACACATAATTCATTTTTCTTCTAGTTATTTCCAAAGAAGGTTGTATTACTGTCACAGACCCCCTTCTGTTTTGAGAACTTAGGAGGTCATCTCTTGCAGAGCAAGATGTCTAACATTTACACGCAGATTTTCAAAGATTTAACATCATTCTTTGCTCTTAAGATCCATTCTTATGATATGGTTGCTCAGAAAGTTAACTCCTCATCCAGGATCTTTAAATGATTTGATTCTTTGGATGTTACAAGTCTCAACTGTTGTAACCACAGAACTTTTATTTCCTCCCCTTAGGGAAATACCTAGCAATAAAATACACCTGATTAACAGCTGAGTCCATGCAGCATGCAACATTCGTAGATGCTAAATGCCTCTTTAAAGTGTACTTAGTATTTACAAATCATTTTGCCTCCCTTTAACGGCCAAAACAGTGGTGTTCTAAATAAAATACGTACAATAATATGGCAAATATTTACTTGCCAATGAATGGCTATGGCTTGCTATCATTTATTTCCATTTCTGAAAATCAATCAAGAAGCCCTACAAATCATATTTTGTGGGCACAGAACTGAATTTTTGTGAAAGAAAGGGGTTGCCTTCCATTAACATCCCATAAGCTGAGCACTTTGCATGTGATGTCTCATTTTATCCTACAGACCCTACAAAACCAGGTCAGAAAGTCTAAGACACTAGCTGAAGATGACTCAGTTAACAATCACATGAATTTCTGATGCCTAGTCTCAGGTTCTTGCCATTATACCATGCTGTCTACCCACACAGGCAAGAGACCACACATACATCAAATGAAAATACAGACACAATAGATTCAACTTGCCATTCTTTTTTGCCCCATTATGTTTTCCCTCTAAGGAGAATGAGGGAGGAAGAGAGATTTTTGTATTAGTTCATTATCACTGATCCTCATAGTCAAAGAGCTAGTCTCTAAAAATGAACTCACCCTTCCCTCAACAATGCTAAATACTAGTAGACCCTGGACTGGCCTCTTAGTTTTCATTTTCAGAGGATCAGGGTTCTTAATGTTGTATCATCAATTCCTCTCAATTAAGTCTGGTCCTATTCCTGCCTTGGACGTTCAGCTCCCAGACAGATGGTTTCAATTATCCAGAGTCTCTTTCTCAATCAGTAGCCAATTCCCTGGGATAAAATAGCTTACGTTCCTCAATGTCCCTCCAGAGTATTTTTAAAAAGATTTCAAACAATATTCCATTTCAGTGAATTGTCTAGGGAAAAAAATGTTTTCATTGGAGGGAAATGTTGCTAACTCTGCTCCTTTCTAAAGACATTGGACATTCTAAGCAAATCTTTATCCTAAAAATCCATGAGAGGTAGGAATAATCCAAACTGACCACAGAATATATAAATCCTCATAGATTATACTCTTGGCCAAAATGCATTTGATGAATTTTGAAATAATTGATACATTTATTAACAAATTCACCATGGTTTATTGTGCAAAATCATAATCAACAACTTGAATTGATTATTTCACTGCTTGTTATTATCGGAGTGTAAGAGTTTGTTGATTTTTAAGAGTTTGTTGATATATATATATATATATATATATATATATATATATATATATATATACACACACAACTTTCTTTGTTAGATTTATGTATAAGTATTTTCTTCCAGATAATAGCTAGCTTTTTCATTGTCTTAACTGAGTCTTCTGATAAGCAAAAACTTTTAATTTTAATGAAGTCCAAGTTATCAACTTTTTTTCTTTTATAATTACTGGCTGTGTTCACTAAGAAATCTAACCCCAAGTTTCTCTACATTTTGTTCTAACAGCTTTACACTTTTAGTTTTTACATTGAAGTCTATGACCCACCTCAAAATAATTTTTCTGTTATTTAGCTGGGATAATTTCTATTTATATGGTGTTAAGTGCATTAACCTCTTATCATGCAGCATCTAATTGGCTTTTAATCCCAGCTATTATATTTTTTTATTTTAGCCATTGTATTTTCCCCTCTAGCACCTCCGATTTTTTTTATAGTTACCATTTCTTAGCCAAAATTCCCCATCTGTTCATGCATTATGTCCAACTTTTCCTTTAACTTCTTGAACATTGTTCTAGTAGGTATGCTAACTCAAATATCTTTTCATTTTGGCATCTGTTTTCAGTGACTGCTTGCCTTTTTGATTGGATATCACATTTTCCTGCTTTTTATATATCATAATTGCACATGATACACAGCAAGGTTTCTGGATTATCTTTTCTTCCCATATAGTATTAAGAATTATTCTGGTCGTTATGAAATTGTTGGCAGATGCTTTTGATCCTGTCAGACTAGTTTTTACACTCTATTAGAGTAGGTCTATTTGGTTTCATTCTTAGTTCTAAGGACATGACCCTCATCCTGGATTCTTACTACTGAGGTGTCGCTTTTCTATATTCTCAGCTGAGTTTCTGGGCTATTCAACAAGACCTTTCCACTCTAGTAAGGACAGGACTCGAACATCTCACACGGTTTTATGACTTCCGATAACCCTATTAAGCATTCAGCCCTGGGGAAGCCTTCTTCCAGGTTCTATAGAGTTCTGTTGCATGTGCAGCACAGCCCTTGGCCAGTAACATACATGGAACCCCTATGAGTCCCACTTCTGCATTCTGTACCACTTCCTTCTCCTCAGTAGCCTGATCATCAAATTTCAGCAACTTCAGCAGCTCTGAACATCAAACTCAGGTGAACACCTTACTTAAGTGAAACCGATGCCCTTTGCTATGGCCTCTCCTCTTTACATGGATATTAGTAACTCTTGTGTGTTTCCCTCTTTCTAAGGATCATACCTATACTGTCTTCCAATGCCTAAAATCAGTTGCCTTATGTATTTTGTTCACGTTTATATGTTGTTTACTGTGGTATGGTAAATTGTGCCAGTTATTTTATCATGGTTGATAAAGAAGCAAATATTCAAGCTTAACATAAAATTGGTAGGCAGGAGACTATATACATGGCTATTTCAATTGATGACCTTAGAATACTGCTGAAGCAAAATCCTAATCAAGATAACCAGTACAAAGACAGGGTCAAGAATTTTTATAAAATATTTCTAAGCCACAGAGAAAAAAGTCAGGATTAGCCATGTTGGCAATAATTTATAAACTACATTTAAAATGTGTTTGCAACATATCTGAATTATCTTAATAAAGAAAAGTGTCTGCTATAGCAGTAAGTGATTCACCGTCTGTGTCAGAGAGCTTTGGAACTCTCATTCTTCACACATAGTGTCATTTTTTTCATAATATATAAGAGGAAGAGCTATTAGAAAAACTTATGTCATAAGCATTAAGCTTATGGATGTATGCTTGAATTAACAACACATTTGGCCAAGATTCAAAATGACTTCATGTTTTCTGAGGCCCAGTTCAGCTACAACTTGAGGTCAAGCAAAGAAATTAGGTCTAACAGCTGACATAAAAATAGATTTTCTCTCCACACTCTTTCAGATACACATTAATATTGTTTGGAGTGCTTTTCTTGTCAAATTCCAAACTCTCTTCCCCAATGAAACAATCTTGTCCCAGGGCTTTCATTAAGTCACTGAAAATGCCCAAATCAAAATTGCAAGGTCAAACCTCCCCCTGGGTTTAAATATTCACTTAGATATCCGTCTTGAACTCAACACATCCAAAACAATTCCTTCTTTTCCCACAAAAATTGCACCTTCTCATGTGCATCTTCCGGTTGTTCTATGCACTTACCTACCTGGAAGTGGATTCTTATCTCTCTTCCCATTAACCCTTTTATTTATCTAATTCATCACTAAGCCATAGTAGTCCCTGCCTTTAACTATATCTCAATGCTGTCCCCTTGTTTCTATCACTGCTCTAGTGCTAACTATTTTTCATTATTCATTTAATCTGTTTCCACAGCCTTTGAAGCGGTCTCCCCTCCAATCTATCTACAACACAGCTCCTGAGTCACCAACTTGAACACATATTTCCTACTTTAAAATCCACCAAATACTCCCAAATATCCCCAGACTAAAGCTCACACTTCTTTTGCTTCAATCTACCTCTCCTACTTCAAGTCCAGGGTCTCTTCCTTGATAATTTACACTATGGCCACACTAATCAGATCGAAGATGACTGCATGATATTGCTTAAGCACTTCAATCCTATGCACAAGTCAAACTATCTATCTGCCTGAGACTAAATCCCTACTCATCCTTGGGACTCATATCAAACACCTCCTCCTCTGAGCTCCTGAGGTACATAACCTAATTCTTTCAGCTTCTACTATGCCCTGACCCATTTCTTTTACTACACTACATGTGAAATGACCTGTTGCTCCCCTCCTAGATTGTAAATGCCATATAGAAAGGAAGTCTAACAGGGGCGCCTGGGTGGCTCAGTTGGTTGAGCAACCAACTTCAGCTCAGCTCATGATTTCACTGTTTGTGGGTTCGGGCCCCACAACGTGTCCGGCTCTGTGCTGACAGCTCAGAACCTGAAGCCTGCTTTGGATCCTGTGTCTCCCTCTCTCTCTTCCCCTCCCCAACTTGGGCTCTGTCTCTCTCTCTCTCTCTCTCAAAAATAAACATTAATTTTTTTTTTTTTAAATAAAAAGAAGAAACGAAGTCTAACAGATCTATCTTTACTCAACCATGATCTGGTACAACGCTTCACCCACAGTGTACTTCCAGTAATCCCTTGGTGACAGACAGATGAGTTAGAGAAAAAAAAATGTACACTTTAATTAAAGTTCTAAAACTACAATAAATGTCAATTTTGAAGTGTGAGGTGTTGCCCTGTGGCTGTGATGGAGGCTACTGAAAGCAACAGCAATACAACAACTGGCTTGTAAAATACAGAAAGAGTAGCTATTTTAATGACCAGCCACCACCTGCATTTTCCTTCTTTCTTTAAAATATGAATGCATCTGACTCTTGATTTCGGCTCAAGTCATGATCTCACGGTTCATGAGATCAAGCCTCGCAACGGGCTCTGCACTGACAGCATGGAGCCTGCTTGGGATTCTCTCTCTCCCTCACTCTCTGCCCTTTCCCCACTCATGATCTCTCTCTCAAAACAAATAAAATATGAATGGGTATGTTTTCAACTTTATGTGATCCTTAGCTCATCACATCTATAGTATAGTGGGTGCATGTATATATAGGGATATGTACATGCGCGTGTGTGCACATAGTATATATAATCAGTTGACTCTTGAACAACACAGGTTTCAACTGTGCAGATCCACTGATATGTAGACTTTTCCAATAAATATACCGGAAAAATTTTGGATATTTGCAATATTTTTAAAAGAAGCTCTTTAAAGATTTGCAACAATGTGAAAGGTAAACAACTCACAAACCATGTAGCTTAGAAATACTAAAAAAAATAAGAAAAGCAGGTATTATTATAAGAATACAGTATATAAAACATATATAAAATATATGTTAATCGACGGTCTATGTTATCAGTATGTCTTCTGGTCAACAGGAGGCTATTAGTAGTTAAGTTTTTGGGAAGTCAAAAGTTATGTGCAGATTTTCAACTGAATGGGAGGGGGTCAATGCCTCTAAGCCCCATGTTGTTCAGGGGTCATCTGTGTGTGTGTATATAACTATGTGAAATTGTATACATATATTTTTTTAAAAATCCAGAGACAAGAGGTGTTAGATTTTTTCCCTCTCATTCTGTGATGATCCTTTGGCAAGTTAGTTTTAAAATTTTCAGTTATTATTTTAAAATATTTGAAATGGCTGGGAATGCAAGCTAGTGCAGCCACTCTGGAAAACAGTATGGAGGTTCCTTAAAAAACTAAAAATAGAACTACCCTACGACCCAGCAATTGCACTACTAGGCATTTATCCAAGGGATATAGGTGTGCTGTCTCAAAGAGACACATGCACCCCCATGTTTATAGCAGTATTATCAACAATAGCCGAAGTCTGGAAAGAGCCCAAATGTCCATCGATGGATGAATGGATAAAGAAGATGCGGCATGTGTGATATATATATATACGCATACACACACACACACACACACACACACACACACACGATGGAGTATTACTCGGCAATCAAGAAGAATGAAATCTTGCCATTTGCAACTATGTGGATGGAAGTGCAGGGTATTAGGCTAAGTGAAATTAGTCAGAGAATGACAAAAATCATATGACTTCACATATATGAGGACTTTAAGAGACAAAATAGATGAACATAAGGGAAGAGAACAGATGAGCATATTATTGTATGAAATAATATAAAAACAGGGAGGGGGACAAAACAGAAGAGACTCATAAACATGGAGAACAAACTGAGGGTTATGGGAGGGGTTGTGGGAGGGGGGATGGGCTAAATGGGTAAGGGGCACAAAAGAATCTACTCCTGAAATCATTGTTGCACTATATGCTAATTTGGGTGTAAATTAAAAAAAAAAAAATAAAACAAGTTAAAAATAAAATAAAAATAAAATATTCGAAATGGCAACCAAAGAACATGGATCTGCCCAAATGAGTATCTTTAGCAAATATGAACTTTAAAATCATCGTCCATTTCTTACCTCAAGCTTCTCTCTCAGTCTTATACTCACTTGATAAAGGAATAAGCCAAGGAAGGTACAATTCTAGTGGATCACCCCACTGTCCCCTGTTAGCGGAGATCTAGTACAAGGGGCTACATGAAGAGCTTAGGGTGTCCACACCATTAGGTCAGAAGCCTTTTTAAGGCTTGTAGTAAATGCTCAGTAAATATTTGAATGGTGGATCATGCTAGTGATATCAATGTTAGTTACTGCTTAATGAGTATGTACTATATGTGAAGCCGAGTGTTGACTTTCACATGTATAGACTCCTTTAGTCTCAGAATAACCCTAAGAGGTGCGTGCTATTGCTTTTTTACAGAGAAGAGGCAACCTAGAGGGGGAGAGGAAGAAAAGGCACAGTGAAACTCCGTAAAAAAGGCCCAGGCTCTACTCCTGCCTGTGACACTCACTTTCTGTTCAGAGACCACACCATCTCCAATGCCCCTTCCAGCTTTAGCATTGCCGGATTTCAATCACAATGGTATTAGAATCGTTTGTGAGAGAAACAGAGGTCGGGCTTCATAATAAAATCTCTATTAAAAATGCATTTTTTAGCGTAGTAAAACTTCTCAGAGGAAATGAGGAGGATTAAATCAAAGCAGTCCAATGTAACTAGAAGTACAGAGACAGTGCCCTTGTCAGTGGCAGTTTTTAACTAAGAAGATGTCGCAATTGCTACAGGGCCTTTTATTTTTCAATATTATTGGAACGAGAGGCAATAATAATTTCTAATATTAAAGTTATCATTCTTTTTTACAATTTAATTTAGAAAATATAATAAAATTGCAACACTATTTCCGAAATACCTTTTAAGAAATACACCCAGATAAATGAACATTTCTAAGTTATTTGATGGCCATGTGCAAAGGTGGGATCATGGTGCAGGAGGAAAAGGACGGGAAGAGCAACAGGTATTTGAGAACTTAATCCAAATTTGGTGGATTTTTTTTAACTCAAAATGTTCATCCAATAGGCAAGTGAAAGCTAGGATTCTTTACTCCATTAAAATTCTATTCTCTTTTCACAATGGGATCCTGATGATCATGTAAAAACTGTCAAGGTCCTGCTAGTGACAATTCCTGTATTTTTATACCATCAGGACTTTGAGCTTATGAGTTGCCAATAAAGGGCTCTTTCATAACAAAACTGCTGCGTGGAGGAGGTTCGGGAAGGGCGTAAATGCTTCATGTAACTTTCCCCGAATGGTATCTGAACTGTTGGTAAAGATGTCAGTGCTTGGGACCTGGAAATGCTATTTCCAGCCTAGCAAGACTGTGAAATGCTAAATAATCTAGTTCTTGTTTTTGAAAAATCAGAAAATTGAAGAGGCCTCTTCAGCTTTATATAAACCAACCTTCCAAACTTAACTAAGCAGAGACCACCACTCCTTCACCACCACCTTTTCCTTTCTCTCAAAAATACCTAATAATAACCTGCAAAACATTAGTGGGAGATTAATCTATGACTGTGGGGCACCCATAACTTAGCTATTTGGAACATTATGTCAAAGGACAGATTTAATGACATGAGTCCCTTTGCTTATCTCCATCTCATTTTATTTTTTACTTCTCCTCTTTGTCTCTTTTCCCTCCTCCTTCTCCAGCACATGCCCACACTTGCATTATTTTTTTTAACGTTTATTTGTTATTGAGAGACAGAGACAGACAGAGTGTGAGTGGGGGAGGAGCAGAGAGCAAGGGAGACCCAGAGTCCGAAGCAGCTCCAGGCTCTGAGCTGTCAGCACAGAGCCTGACGCGGGGCTCAAACTCACAAACCGCGAGATCATGACCTGAGCCAAAGTCGGTCACTCAACCAACTGAGCCACTCAGGCGCCCCCACACTTGCATTCTAAAATGTTGGTCCAAGACCAAGAGAGTCATGAGGACAAATTCAAGTCCATCTACTTGAAGGAACAAACCTACTGACTTCCTGACAGCAAAATTATATGAAATTAGTGACTTCTACTTCAATATGCATTAACCTCTTTTTAATAAGCTACCTCTTTTATCTGCAGTACTGAGTATGCTTTTATTTCTTCCTTATCTGGGGTTCGTACTTCCCCCCAGACTTAAAAAAAAAAATTGGTGGCTGACATGATCAGTACACTTCTTCTAAAATCCAAGTTTCTTTTGATATTGAGTTCAATATATTTAGGATAGAAATCAGATGACTTAGGCTGATGACAAAGATTTAAGTCAATAGTGAAGAATTTAATTTGTTGTTGTTAGGTTTCATAAACAAATAGAGAAGATTAAATCAAAATTTCAAAATATCTCCAAAACTGTATTGAGTTTATTTATTCAACAAATAGTGCCTTTTATTCGTCAGACACAGCTTTGGATGCTGAGCATGCTACCATAACCTTTCTAAAGCCTGTCCTTACCTTCAAGAGATTTTGGTCTAGCAGAGAAGTCAGATATTAATTTTATAATTAAGTTTGTAGAGCTCTGATTACAATTGTGATCATTGTTGGGGCTCCTGGGTGGCTCAGTCGGTTAAGAGTCCAACTCTTGGTTTTGGCTCTCAGGTCATGATCTCACAATTCGTGAGTTCGAGCCCTGCATCGGGCTCTGTGCTGGCAACACAGGGCCTGCTCCAAAATCCCTCTCTCTTTCTCAAAATAAATAAATAAATAAATAAACACTAAGAAGAACAACAACAATTGTGATCATTTCCATGATGGAGATAACTGAGGGAGATGACAGTTTGTAGGGGGCGGGGGGCGGCGGGGGGGGGGGGGAGTATGTGAGGATGGAATCAGAGCAGGATGACCTGAGAAAGTGGCATTTAAGATATGACCTAAAAAACGAGGAGGACTGAGTGAACTTCTAGGTAGAACAGCATTAAATGGGAAGAAGCTTGTCATGTCTGAGGAGAGAGAGGGTCAGTGTGGTTGCAGTACAGAGAACAAGGCAAAATGGTGTTGGAATAGTGAAGACAATCAGCAGGCCACCATCACAGGTGCTCAGAGGCCATCTTCATTTAGAACTTGACGCTGATAGCAATGGGAAGGCATCCAAGTATTTTTGCAACTGAAAACACTAAGGCCCTATTTCTTCAACAATACTTCATCACTTGTGCTTTCCCCGATTCAAAATTAACTTCCTCCCCTGCTAATCCAAGTCTGTAAGGTTTAACTCAGTTTTACTCTGCACGGGACTAAAAGCACCAAATGTAGTGACAGCGTTTCTTTTATAAAAAAAAAAAAAAAAAAAACATGTCCATGTTAGTTATCACAACAGAGTTTGGAGACTGAGAGGTATGGTCAGTGGGTTCTTCCATCCCAGCTTTCTTACCCAGTGTGCTATGAAAATGAAGAATTAAACACACTCCCTCACTAGATACTCTACAACATGGTCTCGGGCAAAGTAATGAACCTTCTATAAAAGGAATTCCAGCATGGAAGTAAAGAATATGCATAATGAAGTAACAACTTGATTCTAAAACCTCCAGAGCCCCAAGTCAAGACCAAAGAGAGCAATCGCTTTTCCCATAAGCATTCCCATAAGGAAATACCGTAAGTATTTCCTTAATGTTGGGTTGTGAGAACAGCTGCATGGCAGGGTCTTTTTGAAAACGTCTGTGGGGCGCCTGGGTGGCTCAGTCGGTTAAGCGTCCGACTTCGGCTCAGGTCATGATCTCACGGTCCGTGAGTTCGAGCCCCGCGTAGGGCTCTGTGCTGACGGCTCAGAGCCTGGTGCCTGTTTCGGATTCTGTGTCTCCCTCTCTCTCTGACCCTCCCCCATTCATGCTCTGTCTCTCTCTGCCTGGAGCCTGTTTCGGATTCTGTGTCTCCCTCTCTCTCTGACCCTCCCCCATTCATGCTCTGTCTCTCTCTGCCTGGAGCCTGTTTCGGATTCTGTGTCTCCCTCTCTCTCTGACCCTCCCCCATTCATGCTCTGTCTCTCTCTGTCTCAAAAATAAATAAACATTAAAAAAAAAAAAAAAGAAAACATCTGTAGAGAGGAGACCTCTACTCGCTGAATCAGCTCTTACACTTTTCTTTGTTGTCCAATAGCCAAATAACAGGATTATCAGGGGGGAAAAACAAGACAAAAAAATCATGGACAAGTTAATGCATGTGATTAAGAGCTGAGAAGTGATTAGAGAAGGTTTGTAAGCCATTTGGGATACTGGAAGAAGAAAGAAGACTTTAAGAGTAGCACTGGTGTGTGGTAGTAAAACAAGGGAGAGAAAGACGGTAAATGATTTCACCTTACATTACGAAAGGATTCTTCCTTTGTTCTTTTTTTGGGGGGGGGGAGGCTTAAAGATTTTTAAAGAATTTTCAATTATTTTGGACGTTCAATTCATTTTTCTTTGAACATAACACAATCCTTAAGCAGAAGCCCAATAGGACTTGGTTGTGTACAGTTGCAGTAATATTGGGAGTAGAGACACTATTAGGCCACCTTAAAACAGGCATGCATGGAATAATAGTATTACCATTCTGTGAACACAATGGCTCAGTTTTAATTCAGGTTACTGCCATACGCTAGAGTTTTCCTCTTTCAAGATTCTTTCTCCTTTCTATCCCTAGTCTTCATTGGGTCACTGCCTGCTCCAATATCATATCTAAGCTTAAGTATCTGTTCTGCAGAGAGATCCTCTTGGAACCTATAGATGTAATACTGTCCAACAGAACTCTCCACAATGACGGAAGTGTTTTAGATCTGTATTGTCCCATATGGTTGCCACACGTGACCACTGAGTATTTGAAACATGGTAGTATGACTCAAGGGGTGAGCTTTAAATTTGGGAGGAAATAAAATTGAAATTAAATTGAAATAGCCACGTGTAGCTAGTGGTTACCATACAAAATCACAGCAAGACAAAGCCTCCAGTCTTGTATTTCATTAGTATTCTGTGTCCCCTTTGTAGCTCTTGGTGCATTTGCAGTTATACAGTGTTTATAATTATTTGTTTAATGACCATCTTCCCCACTAAACTATCAAAATTGTCTTGATCCCACTATGATAGTTCACGCCTGAAACATGGGGGCAATTCAAAGAGCTGTTGACTGACTGACTTACCACTTAAATAAAACCTTTCATTATTTTAATCATATAATATCAGATGTTAATCTGCTGGATATTCGAATACCAAAGGCTGATGTAAGAAAACTGGACTCCTAGCTGTTTACAAGGTGCAAACTTTCCGGTAAAGTCCAGAAAGTGCCACCAAAAATTATCAAAATCTGTGGGAAATGTGTTTGCCACAGATTTTTCCTAAACACACACATACACACAACACACACACAAACACAGCTGCCTTCAGAAAAGAGTCTTCTATTTTGCTCTAAAATCTGTTCTGGCTGTGAAAATGATGACACTCCTCTGCAAAAGAAAAAAATTCAATGCAAAACAAATTCACAATTTAGCTCAGGATGGAGGAGAAAGTTGACACAAAGAAGCTGTCCCTCCCTAGTTTAAATGAATGTTTTTATCTTTAGATCATGGTAGCTAATTTTCTTAAATCCTTGTAAATATGTTAACTCTCCAGACACAAGTGCGCAATAGTTACCCTTTGTCAATGCTGAAAATGACAGAAAATACATTAGCATAGTACAGGATGTAATATGGATGTTTCAAATATGGAGACCATTATTATTAAAATCCATAGTGTCAACCCAAATGAGCTTTATGAAGAGTGATGGAAAAGCATACAATTATAACTTGTGTCACAGTGTTCTTGTTCCGGGGTGTACCTGTATCTTCAGAAGGCCTATCAGGGAAAGCTTACAAACCAACACCAGCAGGGCATGTGGGGCCCCTTCCTGTCTTTTCTCAAGATAGGTATAGATATTGAAATTCATCACTCAGGAGTTGAAATACTAAGAAATTTCTGCCAAGTCCTATTAGCATTCAGCAATAATTTAAACAAGGGAAGTATTTATCAAAAGTACAGAACAACCTATACAAATTGAACATGTCAAACTAATAGATACAATTATTTTCCTATTAAGGTAATTTCAAAATGGGTATGACATTTTGCTCTTTTATCTTCTAAACAATGAAAAATATCTTTGAATATCCGTAGCAATGCCTGACCTTCAGACACACTGACTATGCAAGTAATGCAGAGATCACAGTGATTGTTGTAAAAATCTAGACCTCAAGGTCGAGGTTGGGAAGTTCATTTCATGGTCACAAAATGCCTTAAAGGTAGATCCAACGTGGACTCATAAAAATAAAGCAACAACAGGAAGGAGAATAGAACCTACTGAAAGCACTACAAATCAAGTAAGTGGTATACATCCCCAATCCTTGGAGAATTGCAAATGTGCCTTGGCTAAAATTGGTCTTGCAAAGTTTGACTTCTGTCTGGTTGTAATGATAAAGAATCCATTTAATCCCACAGCAGTGAAAATGAGAGCATGCTACTGCTTTGGGGTGAACTGTTAAAGGCTAATTGAGTTTTAGATACTCACCCCTAGTTGTTCAAGACTTTATCCTAATATCAATTTCTGCATTAATGCACAGGCTCCCTGAGTCCATAAGGAATAGATTTCATTTGAAAATTAAACATGTCCTGCCCAAAAAGAAAAGCATTTTTCCCAGATAATTCTTACAATCAGAATCCAACTTCCTGGATGAAATAGGTCAAATTAATCAAAACTCTCCTAAAACTTCACTTTCAGTAAGTGAGAAACTAAAAGAGTTATCTAGTTAATCGGACATTATAGATACTCAATATAAAAAATTGGGGGCACAAGGGCACCCAGGTGGCTCAGTCGGTTAGGTGTCTGATTTTGGCTCAGGGTATGATTTCACCGTTCGTGAGTTCGAGCCCTGTATTGGGCTCGGTGCTGTCAGTTTAGAGCCTGGAGCCTGCTTCACATTCTGTGTCTCCCTCTCTGTCAGCCCCTCACTTCTCACACCCTGTCTCTGTCTCTTTCTCTCTCGCAGTCTCAAAAATAAATAAATATTTAAAAACATTTTTTCTTAAGAAAATTTGGGGCACTAATTAAATATGAAAATGCAGGGGCACCTGCGTGGCTCAGCCAGTTAAGTGTCCAACTCTTGATTTTGACTCAGGTCATGATTTCATGGTTCATGGCTTCGAGCCCCATGTAGGGCTCTGCACTGGCAGTGTGGAGCCTGCTTGGGATTCACTCTCCACCCCCACCCTCCCCCTGCCCTTTGCCCCTCCTCTGCTCGTGCTCTTTCTCTTTCTCTCAAAATAAATAAACACTATATATATATATATATATATATATATATATATGTATATGTATATGTATATGTATATATATGAAAATACATAGCATGTAAGGTTTCTTAGGGAACTGTATTTTAACACTACTACTAACACTTTTAATTTAGAAGTACTATTCTCTTTCTGTAATTAGAAAACTGAGTACTGTTGGTTCAAAAAGAGTAAGGTTGACATACTATTTACTCCAGAGCAGGTTGTAAATAAAAAGAACTACCGTACATATTTTTAAGTTATTAAAGCATGATTATGTGTAGTTGGGCAGTATCTTCAAAGATATGCCTACTTATTCTCCCAATAAACCACCCGGTCAACTTTAGAGAGCCAGCTTTGAGAGGTATGGATGTGCCCAGCTTTCAGAACACCTGCTATAGGAAACCCTCAAATTACAAAAAAAAAATGAAATTAAGGGAGACTGATCTGCATTGCAAAAGAATCTCCAGGATGGGGGCGAAGGAGAAGGGAAAGGAAAGAGGAAAGGAAGGAATACCTACCTCAATATCCCTATACCAGTAGCATTTCTAGGCCTTTGTATATTTGGATTTGGTAGTGTATCTTATTTAATATGTAACTTTTAAGATATACAACAGCAGTAGCATTAATAGCAGTAGCTAAAATTTATGAAGTAATTTTTGTGGTCTATGCGCAATGCTGAATCTATGCATTTATTATCTCGTGTAAGTCTCATAGGACCCCTGAAGGTTAGGTGCTCCCATTATTTTCATTTTACAGTGAGAACACGGAGACTCAGGCAACTTCTCAAGAGTTTGCACCTTTGTTGGAAAAAGAGAATAAAGTAAAAATCTTTTTCTTTAATTTTAAAAAGGCTTAAGAGGAATGCTTCTGTGACTATCTTTAATGCTTTCATACATGTCAAAGCTTAATTGCCTTGCTATGTAAGTATTTTCCATCATTTCAGACATATGTTAGAAAAACGAACCAAATGTCTATGATCATCGCTACCAGTTTCTAAGCACTATGAATCTTTTGGCCTGATAAGGCAGAGACGGTTAGAGGTTTCTTAGACGATGTCACTCAACACATGTTATTCACCAGAGAACAGGGGATTGGCAATGTCTTAGTCCAAACAGGACTAGAAGCTTTATAAACTCAAAAATATTTGAGGCACCTGGGTGGCTCAGTCGGTTAGGCATCCGACTTCGGCTCAGGTCATGATCTCACTGCTCATGGGTTTGAGGCCCGCATTGGGCTCTGTGCTGAGAGCTCAGAGCCTGGAGCATGCTTCAGATTCTGTGTCTCCCCCTCTCTCTGCCCCTCCCATGCCCGTGCTCAGTCTCTCTCTCTCAACAATGAATAAATGTTAAAAAAATAAAAATAAAAAAAAATGTTTACAAACTCCATTTTTTCCCCCAGAGCCACCAATGCCAAGAGGATGACAACTACATATCAAAAGGGCCACACAGAGCAGTTTCTGGTACTTACTGTTATGACCAAAGACCTAACATCTTTTGAGACTCCATGATTTATCATATAACCAAATAGTTCAAAGATTACACCCTGCTGTTTAGTGTCATACATAAATGATTCTACACTACCCAAATACTTGGTTCCTGGGATTGGTCCCAAAGATTCTTCCCCCATTTAGCAGAGGTGTGCTAAATTCCTTAGCAGAGAACATGAGGGAAAAAATCATATACACAAAAAAACAAAAACCCACATAGAGCTGTTCCACTGCATAGATATAATTTCAAAGAATAGGGAAGAGAGCAGATATAAAAATATGTGTCTGCATGGATTCCTCTTCTCCCTTTCAGTATCAGAGATGCCTCTGTTTAAATATTAGGCTTCTAGAAATGACACTTCTGCAATCTTAACTCACTAGGATTGCTCACACATACAACCATTCTTCTTCTTCTGTCCAAGTGACTAGACTTGGGCTTGAGGCTGTGATAACTGTGATAATTGCTCTGTAACCATATGGTCTGTTCAAAAGGCCATGAATGGCCACAATCCCAGGTCCAAAACAGTGTGTAAGTAAATGTTTCTCAAAGGCAAGAGCTGTGCTGTCCAACATTATACCTGGTAGCTACAAGGCACTATTTGCATTTAATTAAATAAATTATCAAATTTAATTAACAAATTAAATGTAAATTTCCATTCTGCAGTCACACCATTTGTCAAGTTTTCAATGGCTTCATGTAGCCACATTTCATTGGCTACCATAATGGGCAGTGCAAATACAGTTCTATTGGACAGCTCTGGCCTAAAGTAACTTTTCCTAACTTGTAACCTTGACCAGGGTTTAAATCAAGACCAGCCAAAGGATTTGGGCTCACACGCCAAAACTGGTCAATTTGAATTATCTTCCTAGAATAGAGAAACAATGCAGCACCCAGAATAGCGAAGTCTCTCTGGGCCACAGAAATGAGGAGTGATAAGACCTTCTACTAACAGCAGTATCAAACTGCCAAATATCTAAAACTAAAGGGTACCCGCATCTTAGAAATAACCCGTCTTTCTACGCGCCATTTCAAAAAAAGGCATAAAACAAGTATTTCCCCCCAGGCACTCAGACTTAAATAAGTCTTTGACATCATCCCTAATCACAATCTAAGTCCTAGTCCAAAACAGACTAGTCTTATTAGTTTAATCAGAAAATACTCTAAAAACTGGTGATACAGATAACACCAATGCAATTTTTAAAATGCCTATTTACCTACATGAAAACTTATCCTCTGAATATCATTTCTTTTTGTTGTTGTTGTTGTTGTTAAGTAAACAGCTGAGCCACTGTTAAAGGCCTCAATCTAGAGTCTGTATTGTTCCCTGATGGAACTCAATCTAATCAGAGATTTTCCCCCTCACTTAGAAATCATTTTTGGATACTCTGACTCCAACAGGGCTTTCATAAGCCACACAGAACTGTGTACAACATCTCAAATATAGCATCTGGTTTAGTCTAAATTTCTAAATGACAAGCACATCAAGCACAACATGCATTTGGAATTAGGCAGAGAATGAGAAATCAGGCCTCTAGCTATCATTAGCAATAATCTTCCCCAGACACTGCCTCTCCTCCCTACCCCACCACCTTTACCTTCCACAGACCTCTCGCTGATGTCATGATTAGCTTGTCAAATCAAATTCAGCAGGGCACAAGCATCTATAGTGACATTTCTCATTTTGCATTTTCATTCACTATGAAGGAATGAACTCTACTTAGTAGGCAGATTATCCATTATCTACTGCAAGTCTAAACCATTTGAGTTGTATTACTAAAATGAGTTGGCACTGAAAACAGAGTAATAAGAATGTATATTGATAGAAAAGTAAGCAGGCACAAGGAGTCTCTTCTGTGCTTACTTTCCAGTGAATTCTTAGAGCTTCGGTGAGGCCACAGTGATGCAGGTGATTTCAGCTAGGACCACTGGGGGAGATCTCAGTCTTAATGGCCTTTATGGCCTAAAGGCATTAAGCGTTAATGGCCTTAATGACTTGCCAGTCATGGTTGTGACTGATAATAAAAGAGAAAGCACTTAAAATTTGATTTAGATATCCCTTTCCCCAATTTCTAGAGGAGTATTTCTCAACCTAGGGACAATCCTGCTCCTCGCTCACCCCTTGGGGTATTTGGCAATGTCTATTCATACTTTCGCTTTTCACAATTGGGGGTGAGGATGCCACAGGCATCTAGTGGGGACAGATTACATATGGTGCTACACATCGTACAACGCACAAAAAAGAATTATCTATCCCCAAATGTCAATAATTCCGAAGCTGAAAATCAACCCGAAAGCTATATATGATCACTATCACTTACTTGATTATTCAATGACTTAAACTTGCATGGACATGAACTGCTTAAAAAATAATAATAATAATGTCTTCTGTCCATTTCAAGCTTAAAAAAGCACAGGGAACATTTAGAGGGGGAAGAGGTACATCTACTAGTAAAAATAATATTTTTCCACATAAGCTATTTTGTTATTTGTTCAATCCTTATTCATTTAGTCTCCCTGATTAATTTTATCTTTAATCTACCTTCAGCATTTAAATACTGTTGTATCAAGTTCTGTCAAAAAGGTATTAATTATAAAAAAGTAGAATGTGACCATCTTTACATGGCTAAGTATTTTCTGGAAAACTCCTACATCAAACATGCCTCACAATTCTGGAGATAGTTTTTAATTCTATAGGTACTATTACTTATTTAATAATAATAACTTTCATAATCCTTTAGAGTTTATAACAGAAATGATAGCATATTGTGGAATTAAGTGGTGTTGAGGTAGTGGTGTTGTTCCCCATCTGTGAGAGAATCGAATTATAATTTAAAGGTTTGGTATCTTGGTGCACATGCAAGGGCATGGTAATGCATTCTTTTCTTTTTTTTTTTCTTTTTTCTTTTTATTCGAGAGAGGGAGGGAGGGAGAGGGAGAGAAAGGGGTTGGTTCACGTAGGGGTTGGGGGTTGGGCAGAGGGGGAGAGAGAGAGAATATTAAGCAGGATCCACACTCAGCACAAAGCCCAATACAGGGTTTAGTCCCACAGGCCTGGGATCATGAACAGAGCCAAAATCAAGAGTCAGACACTCAACCGAGCCCAGCCAGTAATGCATTTTTCTCTCACACGTACCACAGAAATGGAAAAGCAACACAGCAGTTAACCTCTAACACTTTATTAGCATACACATATGCACATAGGGTAGGAATCAATATTTCACAGCATTTTCAACATTAAAGGCAAATTTTAAAACCTGACAAAATACCGTGTCCACCTGTTACAACTTTCTTTTCCCTAAGTCTTTATTATTATTAATAAAAGAAACGTCAAGTATCACTGCTTCAATTGCAAAAGAAAATGCTTGTACTTTGAAGGTAGCTCCCACAATCTTAATAATAGTTGAATACAATAATCTAAAATACTATGGAGAAAATAAATGGCAACATGTAAGTATCATCATCTCTAACAACTCACTTTGCCTCTGAATTTTCAAGTCAATTATTTCATGAAATACTAGTCTTGACTGAATAAATAGAAATGTTCTAAAACAGTCACTATTTTGCTCAGAAGTTGTGATGTATATGACATGATATTTCTATCTTAAAAATACGACTTAAATGTTTCAGAAGGAATCTCAAGCTTTCCGTTTGAGAAAGAAAAAAGGGCCAACATTTGATGCTTGCATGGTGACATTATAGTGGAAAATGGCAAAACGTGCACGAATGAAGCAATCTTTTACTTACAGAGAAATTCCCAAGGACTACCTCCATTTTGAATCATTATAGAACATAAGTAAAAAATCTAAAAATACAAAAATAAAATCCCCAACGTAGAGCCAAGGTAGTCTCACTGTTCAAAAATGGAACAAACTTGTTCAAACATGGGGAAGAAGTACACACACGCTTTACGACAAACACTGTGTTAACGATGCACAAAAAGCTAGTAGGGATTTATACACTAGCCAAAAAAAAAATCATTTAAATGAAAACCTATTGTCAGAAGTCTAATTATGCTCAATGCCACCCCCTCCTTTTACTCTTACACAGCTTTTAAATATGTTCATCTTGCTCTAATTGCTCAGTAATGGACATAGCCTTCCAAGCAAAAACCTATTATTACAGCAAAGAAAAATGAATAGGTAAGATGCTAACATAATCGACTCTTGGTACAATTTAAAAAAATGCTATACATCCACCGCCTTGCCTAACCCTGGTGTCCTACATGGGGGTCTATTTCAGTGCACAATTTAAGATACAACAGAAGTAAGAGATAGCTACCCTGGCAGATTAAAAACTGTAAGGCAGCAGTAAGTTTTTGGCCAACCACCCATGGTGGGCGGAGACATATCCACTGTGCATGCAGGTCTCAAGTCCTCAATAACTTTGGACAACGCCTTAAATCATCACCCACAAAATACAGTATACATAGCTTTGTGTATTCAATTCTCAAGTGTAATAAAGCTATACCATCAGACATAGTAAGGGTAAAGTGTCCCATGTGAAAGCTTCACTTTATGGTAATTTATTACTACAAACTAAAGAGAAAGATGCAGAAGGATAAAAAGAGAAATAAAACAGAAACTCTGAACAGTCACAAGAATAATTATATATAGCATAGAAGTTGTTATCCTAAGAGTATGTATAGAATTCTTATGAGTGAAGTATTCATATAATATGATTTTACAGTATTACTTTTAGGAGGTCAACACTGCATTTATTCAGTGCCCTAGGGAATCTGTCAGAAGTTGGGAATATCCTTCCTTTGGAGAAATAACAGAAATAATAACTAACCCTTTCATGCTGACTACATAGCAGGCAATGCTCTGAATGCTACATATATATTAACTCTCCCATGTGTTACTTATGAGGAAACTGAGGTAAGAAGCAAGTAACATGGCGAGAGGCACATAGCAAGCAAGTAGCAGAGCCAAGATTCAAGCCCAGGCAGTACAGCTCTGAAAACCATGTTGGTTTGTCTCTTCTGCCTCCAGAAGACCCTCCTACCCCACCCTCTTCTCACCCCACCTACTTTCCTATCTTCTGACTACCATCAAATAGCCATGATCTGAAACCAAAGATCCTCAACCACCTGATACAAGTTACATATTTGTGAGGAATCACCTTTCTGGTAATCAAGGACTAAGGATACCATGAAACAATTCAGCAATAATGACAGAGCAAGGACTACGAAAGAGCAACCTCACCTTATGGTGTCTATGAAAGCATTCACATCGGGGCGCCTGGGTGGCTCAGTCGGTTGGGCATCCGACCTTGGCTCAGGTCATGATCTCACAGTTTGTGAGTTTGAGCCCGGCGTCAGGCTCTGTGCTGACAGCTCAGAGCCTGGAGCCTGCTTTGGATTCTGTGTCTCCTCCTTTCTCTGCCCCTCCCCTGCCCATGCTCTGTCTCTCAAAAAATGAATAAACGTTAAAAAAAATTTTTTAAAAAAAGCACTCACGGTTATTATAACCATCACTTGTTCCTCGTTCTGCACTCTCATTAATGTTTCAATAGAAACCAACAGAAACCTGGAGATTGCCTTGCCAGCTGTCTCACATACCCAGAGAACCAAGTTTGCACATGTTTTGGTAAAGAGCAATCTTTCTCCAAGCTGGCGTGATCACACACTCTACTTCTGGATTCTTCTCTACATAGTTTCTTCTGTTCCTGTGTAATCATACCCTACCTGCAAAAGAATAGCACCCAACAGACCAAGCAGCCCACACCTTCATTAATAGAGGGCCTACTATGTGAGCCACACAATAAATGGCACATGCTGAGTTCTTTACATGCACCAACAGCTTTTTAAAGCAGAACCACCTCCCTATGCATAACAACACTGAGGATTCATGTCAAACAAGCAATGTGTCCAATTATCTCATGGTTAGTCAGAGGTGAAGGCAAGATTTTAAGCAGGTCTGTTCTAGAAAGTCCATACTTGGTAATATTATTTTTCCCCATGTATGCATAAGGATCTCTTATTTTTCATTATCTCTTTCACTAGTCTTCACTCTCCCTGGGAGAAAGGACTATATGTTGTTCACTCCCATTCCCATCATACTCCTATGAAAGGGGCACTCAGAATTTCCTGAATAATCTAAAATGAGAGAACAGCACCTAACACTCACTAAGGAGGCACCTTAGTGCTTATAGTATTAAACAGATGCATACAGATTAGGATTAGAAGTTTTAAAAAGACTCAATTTAGCTTAAGTCAAATGCATTCTGATATGACAGTAGCCTCGAATTCTTAGTTCTCTCTCACCTTCCTCCCCTTTCTTCAATTTTTCTATCTTTCTGTTTCTCCCTTCCATTTATGTCTCTGTCCGTCTCTCTCACACGCCACCACTGTCACCACCAGCCACTGTAGCTACCTCATCAACATGCCATACACACGGTCAACAATCTCATGTGAAACATTCCTAACCACATCTGAGATAAAACACTGAATAAGTACACTAATCGTACGGACATGACAAAGAACTCACCTCAACTCTTCCTCAGGTAGCTTTCTGCACAAGGTAAGCCTCCTAGGCTAAAGAGCCCCAAACTTGGCATCTAGATCTCAGATAACAAGCAGTAACTCTCAATCTCTCCCCCACATGTACTGCTGTGGTCTGAAGGATTCCCCACAAAATTCCCATGCTGGAATCTGTACACCCAGATTTTGGTGGTGTTAGAAAGTGAAGCCCTTGACAGGTGATTAGGTCGCAAAGGTGGAGCCCTCATAAAAGGGATTAATGTTCTTATAAAAGAGATCCCACAGAGCTCCCTGGCCCCATCCACCATGTGAGGAGACCATGAGAACCTTGAAACCCAGAGGAGGGCCCTCACCCAACCATGCTGTCATCTTGATCTCAGACTGCAAGTGTCTGGAAACTGTGAGAAATAAATTACGGTTGTTTATAAGCTACCTTGTCCATAATATATTGTTATAGCAGCCCAGATAGACTAAGACATACATGAACTCACATATAATCACTTTCTTTTGGCATATTACTGACATCGTCATGTGACAGGACAGCCCTCCCTACATGCCAACTCTTGAGCTCAAAGTTCTTCACGCACCCTTTCCTGGAAGTCCCCAAGCAATTCCGTGTCATCTGCATTTGACAGATGAAGAAGCCAAGGTACAGAGGGGGCTCATGGGGCTTAAAGTCACAAAGTCGGGGGCCTCCTGGATGGTTCAGTTGGTTAACTGTCTGGCTGTTGAATGTGGCTCAGGTCATGATCTCATGGTTCATGAGTTCAAGCCCCACCATTAGGCTCTGAGCTGACAGGGCAGAGCCTGCTTGGGATTCTCTCTCTCTCTCCCTCTCTCTCTGCTCCTCCCCTGCTTGCTCTCTCTCTCTCTCTCTCAAAAATAAATAAATTTGAAACAAAAATAAAGTCACAAAGTTACCAAATGGAAAATATTCATTCCTAGAACCCACATTCTCTGAACAGAAAGCCTACTTTCCCTGCAGCATCGCTCTGGCCGCTTTCAGCGAGCTTGGTGTTTTCTGTGTGGCAGGAACTTCCTGAGTATCACCCTAATTTCTCTTGCACCAGAATGGTGTCTTCCTCACGAAGGCACTCAATTTAGTAATTCATTTGCATTCCCTAATTAGTGTGCTACATAAGTGGTTAGCAAAGTGTGGTCCCATGTTAGAAATGCTCACCCTCAGGCCCTATCCCAGACCTACTGCATCACAAACTCTGGGGCTGGGGCCCCAACTGCCTGGGATCTTATAAGCTTTCCAGGTAACTCTGATCTATGTTAAAGTTTGAGAATTACCACTCTGATATTTATTGCACGTTGTAGGTAATGGTCCCGTTGAAGATTCACTGCTAGAATGAAGATAGAAACTGTATCGTGAGGCATCTTGTTTCAGTAACACCCAGGGGCACATTCTGTCTATAATACCTCACACTGTCATCTGTCCTCACACAAAGGCTTTCTGTTCATAATTTCCAAATTATAACCACCTAACAGCTTCTAAAATGAGTGTCTGGCCTGGCAGATTTTAAAATGCTAGGAAAGTATCTTTGTTTCTGGATTGTGCTTGTCCAGTGCAGGGGACCAAATCACTCCACCTGAGAGCAAGTTAATTACCCCTTGACAGAGATATATTTACATGCCCAGTATGGTCTATAATGAGGTCCTTCCCATGCAACCATGTTTCAGGCAACGATTCACTTAAGTAACCGTATTTTAATTACTGTCATTTCTTTCATTATGTATTCTCTACATACAATGCACCTGTCAAAAGAACATTTCTTGTTTGACAGACTGTCATCTCCTTCTATTTTTCCCTTGGTCCTGCATACACCACCCCCACCCCCATCAACATCTATTTTTCCCTTAACTAAAGTCAAGCACTACACAAATTCTTGGGGACTTGGAGGCAAGTGGGACGGCTGACCAGCCCAAGTGATTGGCTGAGCCATTCATATGCTCCTCTGAGATCACTGTTCACAGGTTCTTACATTATATGCGTCTGCAGCAATTAAGGTGTTGCAAAGCTGTTGATGATGAAGTGACATTTGCTCTAAGCATTGTCACTTTTAAGAATACGCACAAAGGAAAATGAAAATCAATGTAATTAAAAGTCATCAACCTCAAATTTCATTCACTTACTTGCTTCAAAACTGCCGAATGAAAATAATTTCAGTTTACCTTAATAACAATATATGGATATTCAATTTTTTTGAAAAGCTTATTTTCAATCTGCATTTCTAATATTAAAAAAGAGGAAAAGCACTCAGTCCAATTTTCTCTAGTCAGAGAAGTTGAACTCTTCACAAAACACTTGCAATCGAGTGGTTGCCTGATAATTTACTACAATAAGTGTTGAAGTGTGTGTTTTAAGCCAAATGCGTTTTAAACGTTTTTTGTCTTATCTGAATACATTTTTTTTTAATTCGAATCACTGTTTGTGACAGAAGGTGGCACCCACACAAGGTATCATATATGATGTGTGCAGTACAATGAATACTTCGATTACATGATATTTATTATTACGCTACTATCCTCACATTTTCTGTACTAATTGTTATGGAGAAAAAAAGATGATTTTACAAAAGGGACAACTGAGAATTTCTTCCAAGCAATTTTGGAAACTTGAACAAATAGACTTTGAGTTGATAAATGTGGATAAAATACTCCCGAGCAGAAGTCAAAATCTGGTGGCAGCCCCCAAATTTTGTTTGTCTCCTGGTAATTTTTTTTTTCCATTTAATTGTCAGCTTTACAAATGTATGAGATTGTACTTAATTTATTCAGATTTACATTACCTTTCAAAAAGACTGGGCCACCTGGCAACAGTGGGCTCTCTATCCCATATGGCAATGATGAGCTAGCTTCACTCTAAGTTTCCTGAGGGGCTGCTGTGGGCCTCTGAGTGGCACCTCTGTTTTGTGTGCTGTGATACTTAGAGGAAAGTCCTCTCATTACCAGCATAGAGTCATCTATGAAGATGTCAAAAGGAGGTAAGGCAGAGGACCAACTATGGAGAATGGACAGGAAAGAAAATAGGGAAGGGAAAGTAGGGGTCTATTAGGGTATAGTAACGGTATAAGCAAAGCTTCAGGAATGAAGGTGGGGGAGGGATGTGAGGGGAAACAGTAAATGGACCAGTGTGAGGGGACAGAGGTGTAGGAATGGAGATGATGCGAGAAAGTCTAGAGAAAATTGACTGCAGAGTAATTGAAGAGAGCACAGAATGCCAATTCAAGGAGCCTTCTGGGACATTATGCAAGACGCAGATTTTAGCTTCCTTTTGAGAAACCAATCAACCCACTTCACATGCAATTTCAGGGTATTTACATGACCACTTAAGTGTGGGTAACCTTCCCTACCTCCCAACCCCCAATCCTTACAGTCAAGGAACTGTACTTAATATTACTATTGTAATCTGGCAGCAATGGTGCCCAACCTCAAGAGAACTGGTACTGGAAGCAGGGAGAGCAATTGGCAAGGAAGGGGGAAGGCTAAGGAAGCAGTGGAGGGTCATTAAGTACATAAGCACCTGAGTCACCCTGGCTAGGTTCCAAGTCTAAGTACCAGGGCCTTATGCAAGTTGTTTAATGTCTTTGAACCTGAGTTTTTTCAGCTCTGAGGGAGGAAACAGTAAATCAGAATTCTGTCTGATTCTGTTTGTCAGAATGTCAGAAAGCTATTGTGAGGATTTAGTAAAGTGATCCATGTGATATATTCTCAGAAGAGTTTCTGGCACAAAGTAAGAGCTCAATAAACATTAGCTATGCTGCTATCACCACCACCACGACCACTGAAACTGCACTGAGTCCTGAAAAGGGTGTCTCAGATTAGATCTGTAGCCCTGGACGTAGAAATGAAAGTAAACAGATGACAAAGAGGTCATGAGAACACATAGGACTTGGTTATTTTAGAAATGTGAGAACATAACCTATTCACAAGTACTCAAAAGATCATCGCATGAACCCGAAGGTGGGTGATACTTTAAGACAATAGAGATGGAGAAGGTCAAAAACAGAATCCAGGCTTCCCAGAAGTCACATTTAAGATGACAGCAGAACAGAGGAGTGCAACTATTCAGAAAAGACAGAAATAGAATTCAAAAGAAAGATCTGAGCCAAGATGCACATTTGAAAGCAGTAGTATTTTGTGAGATTAAGTTCTACATGGTAAAGGGTTGAGGAGCACAGATAAGCTATATCATCACGGTCATCATCATTAGGTAACACTTAGTTCATGGCAGAAACTTTCCTAAGCATTTTATTTACATGGTCTATCTCCTTAAGTCCTCAGCATAACAACCTCCCCATTTAATAGATGAAGGCAATGAGGCTTAGAGAGGTTAAAATCCTTGCTTAAAGTCACTGAGCTCTCAGTATGGATTAAGGGTAGAATCCAAAGTCCACACTCTTCATCATGTGCTGTATTCTTTCTGATAAAAGGAAAACAAGAGGTCTATGTGTTTTTATAAGCAAGGAGAAAGAGGAAAATAAAAGATACCAAGAGGTAGAAGTGAATGAGTCATGCCTTTAAAGAAGAGAAAGGTGATGGGTTTAGGCCGAGAGCGATCACAAGGCTAAATTGGGCTCTGAACACAGAGAAAAGCATTTAAAAAATACGAGGGATTAAAGAGGGGGATAAAGGCTAGAATGGATACACTTGTTAAGTTGAATACCTGGTAAGAAGCCAAATCATCCCAAGATCAAGTGCCCATTTCAGTTAGAACATAGGACAAGAGGTAGGATTTCATTGCTTAGTTTCAACAAAGAAATGAGCACCAAAATTTTGATTTCAAATTCATTTACAATAGAATTTTTAAATTATCTATTGTACTTTTTGTCCAGCTGGGGCAGTTATATTTTACTTGAGAGGTTGCCAGGACTTTGATTTCATCCTTAGAGAGACACTGACTTCAGAGACACATGTCCTCTGGTAGGAAATAACATCAGCTCCACAACTGTTGCAACCACACAATACCCCAACCTCACCTCACTACCCTCCCACCCCCCACCACACTGCACCACAGACCACAACAACAGCTAACATACAGAGCAGCTAACACAAAGAGCTTACTACCCACCTGGCACCACACTAACTGGGGCCAACATCCTATTTCATTTAATATTCAGAGCTACTCCCCCATGTCATTGGTCCCAACATCAGCCACATTCACAGGTGGTGACCTAAGGTTTGGTCTACTCATACAATATGTAGTCCATTTGTATGAAATAACCAGAAGAGAATTCATGGATATGGAACATAGATTAAAGTTTATGAAGGGCTGGGGCAGTGGGGAGAATGGGGAGAAACTGCTCAATGGGTAAGGGGTTTACCTTGGGATGACGGAAATGTCTTGAAACCAGGTGGAGGCAGACAAGCCACAATACTGTTCACTTCAGCATGGTTACTTTATTGTGAATTGCACCTCAAAACAAATTATTTTTAAAATTAAAACAAAATTAAATTTTAGGATGTAGACTAACAAATGGATCTTTCTCTTTTTCCCCCAGAATATTAACAAAAAAAAATCACTATGAACGATGACAACATTATCATTCTGATGTTTGGGTTTAATTTGGGAAGGGGGAGGCTTTGTTTTTCTTTTCCTTTTTTTCTCTTTATTACCCCACAAAAATCACATATGAAAATCTATCACAGCAACAGGGAAACTTCTACTCTACGGGCTACAGTCATTACGGTATAAGGCACAGAAAACGAACAAATGAACAAATTTCTTCACTATGAAGACAATTCTCTCCCCACTCAAAGTATTCAAAGATGAACTTCAGTTAAGGGAAAGAAGAGTAACCTTTAAATTAATTTAGACACAGAACTTAATGCTCTTTGTGTCGGTGCTGTTTCTCTCATCAGCAGACCATGAGTCAGGATTAGACATGTAAGAGATTTATCACAGGGGGCAGTGGGCAGAGGGAAGGAAGAAGAGCAGACAGAAAGAGCTAGCTGCCATACCACCATGTGAGTCTGATTCCTCTAGAGGAGACGGTGGAAGGTAGTTTTGGGTAGGAGCCATCTTGGGCTCCAGAGTAAGTCCATGAGAGGTTTGGCCAGACCCATAAGGAGCCCCAGAGCCAGTCTTCCAAAGAAAGAACCACACATATCACAGGTATGGGTGTGTACTACTAGCCCACTTGCCTTCATTCATTTGCTACAGGAAGTGTGCCCCTGGCAGGACACAGTGGCAGGTCCAAAATAGCAGCGACTACGTTCTTCAATTATGCTACGGTGACAAAAAATCTGAGAGGCACATTTTTGTAGAACCACCTGGACATATTTTCAAAGTCCTCACACTATGTAGGGAGTTGGCACTCTACCTCCCCTAATAGTGAGGGACAGGTAAGTGAAATCTGCAAACGATATCCAATTTTATTTTAAGTCCATATTTTTGTAACCTCTCCCCCTACTAAACCTATGAGGTCTATTGCCAGGGAGAGAGGAGAAAGAAACTCATAGCAATGACATTCCAAGTGTCCACCCCCCAAGCAAAAGTCCAGCCAGCAAAGAATCTAACTAAAGGAGCAAGTCAACACCAAGGCTGTAATCTACAAATGGCAAGTCAGATCCCGCATATCAAGTGTGACAGTTAATTAACGTTAATTGGAAATGTTAGCAAGAAATACAGATTTTTGTCTGTTTAACCATATGGGGAACAGGGTCACTCACTGAAGGATTCACATAAGTGTTAGCACTTCCCCCTACGAGTCATAAACATGTTCTTTTAGAGTAATATGAGCATTTTATAACACATATCCCGTAAGTTTTGTATGTATTACTTTTGTCTGAAATCTAGAGAGATACTTTGTAAGCTATGTACTTTATTCATTAAAAATATGAAGGAGAGGGGCGCCTGGGTGGCTCAGTCGGTTAAGCGCCAACTTCGGCTCAGGTCATGATCACCCAGTTCGTGGGTTCAAGTCTCACATCGGGCTCTTTGCTAACAACTCAGAGCCAGGAGCTTGTTTCAGATCCTGTGTCTACCTCTCTCTCTGCCCCTTCCCTGCTCATGCTCTGTCTCTCTCTCTCAAAAATAAAATAATATTAAAAAAATTTTTTTTAAATATGGAAGCTAGTGTAGGGCCCAATAAGTCGAATTACATAGGAGGAGTAAGGTACATGGAATCAATCTTTGTGATTTCATTGGAACCAAGTAAAAACATTATTTGTATACCACAGAGGTAGAAACAAAGTCTATGTTTTTAGAAAGAGCAATAAAGTCCAGTTGTGTTACAAGAAAAGGCTTTAAAAATAAAATAATAGTATAAATAATAAAAACACTTGTATGTACATCTGTGTTCTGTTGTCATGTCCATTAATCCACGGTTATTAAATTTGTGCACTTCTGCAAAATATATACATATAACTTTAAAATAAGAATTGAAGAGGGAAATTCCATGGGTAAGAATGAAACTATCATATTCTGAGAAGTAAATACCATGCTTAGCAGAGAAGTTTTGAAAGCTGATGCTAACATTATCTGTTTTGTGCTACATAATCAGCCCCTTTTAGACTACAATGGACTTCCTGTCAGCTTTTCAGTCCTTGAAGCAATAAGCTGCTAACTAGGAACCACATAAATCACCTAAAAGTTAAAGTACACCTTAGGTATTTAATTCAAATCCCAGAAATGTTTCCTCTCATTGTAGTATCTGGGTTATTGAAGAGATTTCGAGTAAAATTTCTTTTTTTTTTTTTTTTTTTTTACAATGGCATCTTTTCCCCTCTCGCTCTAAAGTGAATATACCATTTCCTCCCATACTTAACTCTCAAGATGGAGGAAGTGGTATCCTCCAACATTTTGTGAACACAGACTAATTTCCACACAAGTTAAACTCCATGAGATAGATGCTGGGAACATCGGCCGCCTATGGCCTTCACGATGCCACGATGACCGCCAGGGGCGGGCCAGGCTGTAAACTGCAATCTGATCACGGATCTCTGCCTCACACCCCACTTTGGTCTGGTTTCACGTGGGATGTGGGGGACAGAAACATGGATTTCGTGATCAGTAGGCAGTGTAGCAGTCACACACACAATGGAGCAATCAAAAAGGTGAGCAGGTGAATATTCTCTTTCAGAGGATAAATTACCTTTTCCCGGAAAACGATTATTGGCTGACAACAAGGTGGTAATTTACTTCCCTGCAGCCTATAATAAACAAAAATACAAAGTAGGACACCATTTGCAATAGCTATGTGGGTGATTATAATCACCTTTTAGCCTTGAAACCAGTCCCTATCTCATCAGCTATGATACATAAATATTGTTTTAGATTTTCATGCCTTCTAAAAGAAAAGCTTTTGTGTGCTATCTCATCAGTTATGACACACACACATATATATATATTTTTAGATTGCCATGCCTCCTAAAAGAAAAGCTTTTGTGTGTCTCAGCTTGGCAAGTTGTCCCCAATGGCCCCCTACTTCCAAACTTGACAGAGTTGGAGATTTCTTTTGAGGTAAATCCTGTTTCTTAACTCAGAGTACCTTCTTGCTTCCCACCTTCAGGAGGGGGTCTGAGGCAGGCAGTTCTATCATGGAAATAGGACAGAAGAGGTGGGTTATGCAAGTCAGTAATACTGAGCAGATTGCTTTGCCTGGACAGCAGCATCTAGGGGAGAGTAACAAACGCTCTTTAGTTAAGACTGCTTCTTTCAGTGGGTCTTTTGATAATCTAGGGGCCTAATCTGACACAGAAGTTGCAACAAACCACACAACAGCAATTGGGATTTGTGAGTCTAGGTGCTATATAAGGCAGGGGACGGGAGAGGACAGCCCAACTTGAGGACCTGGAGAAGATAGGAGTTGGAACATGCATGGGAGTAGGAAGAGAGGAATGAAGGACCCTGATGGCAGCCTGGGGCTTAGAAGCAAAGAGCTTGAGGAGAAGCTCCACCTCGGAGGGCGGCCAAGATGGTGGCAGGAGACTTCGTACGGGAAGGGATGCCTGCTTGGTCATAGAATCACCTTCTATTATGAGCACACCTCCAGATAAAAGCTGTTCTGAACAATCACCTTGGGTTTGGTGGTGCTCTGGGGACTGGAGGAGGAAGCAAGAGAGGTCTGCTGGTCACCAAAAGCAAGAGGCTGAGTGGGGACACCAGCATGCACACACAAGCAGGAACCCAGGGCAAGAGGTGGGAGAACATCATAGAACCTCCCAAATGTTTGGAAGGGCTGGGGATGGGGAGGTGGGCCTCCCATAGTATGTAGGATTATACCATTTATTTTGGAACAGTACAGAAAGGATGTCAAAAGGCCAAAGAACTTAAGGGCCATCAGCTCTTAATGAGAGGAATTTGTTAGTTTAAACTACAGGTCTCTAAAAAGGAAAATGAATTAGTCATGAACATTTAAAAATACTTTTTTTTTCCCCCTAGCTATAAGACTTCTTTGGTTAAAAAAAAAAAAAAAAAAAAAAAAAAAAAAGATGAGACAGCCTGAAAATGTCAGGCTTGAATTCCCAGGCATTTCACAGCAACTGATGTCTTCAGAGAGAGCAAGGACTACAGAGCTCTTAACAGACCCAAATCCAAATCCCTACAGCCCAGACCAGTTCACTCCATTTATATTCTCTGCGTATGGAAGTGCCAATTCTGCACACCCTGATAGTACAGGATCCAAGGGGTCTACTCATGACAAATAACATATCCTATGCATTTGTAGTGGTTATTTTTGCCTTGCCCATAGTAGCGGCTCAATATAATTGTGGTGAATTCTTTGGTTCTGTACTAGAAGGTGAAAGGCAAGTTAATCTGCCTATATACATGGGATCTTCCTATTGGTTTATGATAATGAAAGGCATATGTGCTGGTTATTCTCCATCTGCCCCCCAGATCTATGCTCTGCCCTTACTGTGCTATGTCCTAGCAAGTTATTTTCTATGTATCTGTCAGACTCACTTCTCCTCTGACTTCTGGTAGGTTTGGCCAATGAGAATCATGAGCAAAAGAGCAGTAGTATGAAGGGAGAGAAGATGGGGTACTTACTCCCTCTAATTCTTCTCATGCTTCTCTAATCTCCATCAAGTCCCCTTGGATAGGACTAGCTCTTGTGTGGCTCTCCTACCTGTTTGCCCATTCAGGCATAGAGGCAACACCGGCTTCCCTCCAGTGCCACTCCCTGGTGCTTCTTCAACTACTTTTACTTTCCCCCCAGTCTGCTTATACCTTAAAAATAGTCCCTTTACTAAAACCCCCTCCCATTCAATGTTCTGATCGGGCCATCTGTTTCCTGCTGGCACTTGATAGATCAGATGTGAACATTCCAAATTCGGGTACAAAAGTAGTTGGACAGAAAAAACAAAAGGAGGTAGAGAAAAAAGAGTAGATTTCAAATGAGTCTGAAAAAAAATGGACCAGTGCAGTCTTGCACTTTGGTCTTTACAAGGCTTACTTGCCTTAATCAGATACTTAAATGGTTGAGTGTTCTGGGTCATTTCGTCTCTGAAGCCTTTCATTTCATGTGTAATTAGAAACACGCCAGTCTGTAATGATGGCAGCCTTCAAAATGGTCAGTCTGTCACTTTCACATCTCTAACTCAAAACACAAATGCCTGCCTGATTACTAAGAGTCTGATTAAGGGGCCATTGTTTTCGCCTTTCTGCCAACTCCTCCCATCTCCTGATCTTTATCATCTTTCATTCTACTTAAAGAAGGGTCAAAAAGAAAAAAGATAATCCCATAGACATCCACATCAGACTGTATTCATAACCGAGGTAAAGTGCATCTGGTCTTGTCACTCAGTTTTTGTTTTCCTGTCTAAATCTAAGAATAACCTGCAGTCAGTTGCAAAACAGAGAGGAAGTTTTTCCAAGGAGCATGAGGGGGGCAGAAGTTAACCGTGATGGAAATACCAATGTAGAGAGTTCTGGTTGGATTTCACTGTGGCTGCCACTTAACTGTACTAACTTTTTTGGTCATGATATTTAGTGCTATTAATTTGAGGTATAGCTATTATCTTTTGTAAAACTAATCAGATCTGGCAGAAAGTATCCTTTAAAGAGGACACCAATTCTAAAAACTGCTTAATTTCTCTGTTGGCTGAGATAAAGAAAAATAACCTTTATTTTTACAAGTGATTAATTCTATTCATTTTTTAAAAACCTATTACTGCAACATTATGCACCCGATTTCTCAGAGACACCTGTTTTCAAATTATCTAAATTTCAGAGAAGCCTTGTCGGGGTTTATAAAATACAGTATTTTACCCATAATAATTTTTACTCATAATAAAGTAGTATTGGCACCGAGGGCTAGAAATAGTCCAAAAATGGAACAGATCAGATGTGTATCTCCTGGGGGGTAGAGAGTATCAGCCACTGTATCTTTACTGATGAACACAGTACCTGGCACATGGTAAATGCTCAATTAATTTTTACTGAATGAAAAGAATGTCTTTGTAGCCAACCATCTTGGCAGACTTCACCCACTCTTAATCCAACATTCAGAAGAAGTATCTACTCTCAAGGACCACCTTTTTGCAGCAGTGCTCATGCCCAGGACACAATTCTGATTCGGCAGAGAGATCTTCAGTACCTTAGAAAGGTTTTGACAGGTTCTCTGTGTTAGCATACAAAGCCTACACTGTACCCTGCGGAGAGGATAATGAGAGTCAACAGTCCTAGTCTTCCTCAAGTGGCACTTACTACGTCTGAAAATAAATGCCCAGGAACACAAAGAAAAAGCAGTACTGAAACCACCAGTGTAAGCAAGCAGAATTGCAATGACGGAGTCAGGCAAAGAAAGAAGCAATCAGTAGGTTTGTCTTCATGCAGCTTCAAGAGTGCTGGTTGGTGGCGCCCGGCTGGCTCAGTTGGTAGAGCTGGAGACTCTTGATCTGAGGGTCATGAGTTTAAGCCCCACAGTGGACATAGAGTTTAGTTTTTAAAAAGTGCTAGTTGGTGAAATTATCTCAGGAGCTGGTGGTGCTTGGATTTCCTTTCCGTGGACTTTGACCTAACAGTGTTTAACCATCTCTCTGGAGAACTGACTAGCCAGGAACACGCCATAGGAGTATAGGCATCCATCTTTGCCTAGATCACTGTGATCAACTGTTTGTTCATTCCCAAGCTGTCTTTACTAGCACAACAAATACAGTGCTGAAAAGGGGGAGCAAAGGAGGTATTCGCAGCACACCCTCTCTCCAATAGTGAGGTCAAAACGGTGTTGATAGATGTGTTTGGTCATATTGAATACTTTAAGAGAAAGTTATACTTGAAAATTTGTATGGAATATCTACCCCATGAGAGAAGAACATCTATCTACCATCAATCATAGTGAATTAAAATGATCTTCCAATAGCCTAATACGCCAATTAAGAAATAATGTGCCCTTCAGTAAAGATGTCTTCTAATTATATCAGAGAGGGAGAGGCTCATTTAGGGACTGAGTTTTCTTCAACACCTACATGTCTCTAAGTTGTTAGCCTCCCTTTGGAAAAGGAAGCATTACTCAGAGCTCCCTCAACAGCATCAAGAAACCCGATGGCAGGGAAGCTAAGACAGCCCCAGGACCAAACGCCTCTCTGCACATGGTAAACCATTATGACTACGAAAAGAATACAAAATCTCCCCTCTTCAACCTAACACTTTAGAGGCTATTCATCACCTAACAAAACAAGAAAGTGCATTATAAATAGAAGCCCACAAAATGAGAATCTATCATTGCAGGCCACAGAGTCTAGGCTAGTGGTTATATCTGGATATGGCAGTAACCAAGACCCTCTTCCTGACTTGGAGGAAAACCATTCATTCTTCAGGACAACACTGAAAGTCACCTTCTCTGGACATATTCCCTGAGCTCAGGCATACACTCCTTTCACCGGATTTACAGGTAGCTCTTGATCCCTCTCTCCATCACAGCACTAGTATCCCATCACCATTGTTTCTCCTTAATGAGACTTTAGCCTCTACAACAGCTGGTACCATGTCTGTCTTCTGAGTTCCCAGGACCCATAACTAAGCATGACAGCCCTTCCGTCTGTTGAACGTAATATGTTTTGTTTTTGTTTGTTTGTTTTTAAAGTTCCAGGACCATGCTTTACAAACCCCATCACCAAAGCCTAAACATGTGCAGAGCTTCAGAAGAAAGAACCCACTTTCTCAGACTCCTATTCAGTGAAGGCACAGTCCTATGACTCAGGCTACACTGTGAAAGACTTAGAAAGCAACAGGAAACACGGGGAGCCTGGGAGGCTCAGTTGGTTAAACACCTGACTCTTGATTTCAGCTCAGGTCATGATCTTACAGTTTCTGGGTTCGAGCCCCACATCAGGCTCTGTGCCATCAGCTTAAGATATTTTCTGTCTTCTACTCTCTCTGGCCTGTTCTGTCTCCCTTCCCCTACCTGCCTGCCTGCCTGCCTCTCTCTCTCTCTCCCTATCTCCCTTTCACAAAGAAAGAAAGGAAAGAAGGAAGGAAGGAAGCAAGCAAGCAAGCAAACAACAGGAAGCAGAAGGAGCCACCACAGAAACCCCATTCCTGAAGGGGCATGACAAGGCTACCCAGGCTTCAGTATAGCATTAGCAGAGAGCCTGTAGTGTAGTTCTCCCCTCAAACTAGCTACCTCAGTAGTTCTCAAGTGGGTGCGATTTTAGGATTTTGCTCCCATTTCCCCTCTCCCACCCTAGGGCTTTGAGCAATTTTGGGAGACACTTTAGGCCATTACAACTAGAAGGGTGCTACCGTCATTTCGTAAGATAAGGCCAGGGATGGTGCTAAACATCGCTCAGGGCACTGAACACACCCCCTCAAAAATGCCTATAGAACAGAGGTTCAAAAATGGAGTGAGAATGATTTTTGTTGTCTGTCACTAAAGGACTATCTTTGCCTCTCTAAGACTCAATTTTCTTATCAGTATCAAGGCAATAATAATCAACTTCATGGGGGGTTTTGTGGGCTCAGTTGGTTAAGCGTCCAACTTCAGCTCAGGTCATGATCTTGCCGTTACTGACTTCAAGCCCCACATCGGGTCCTGTGCTGACAAGCTCAGAGCCTGGAGCCTGCTTCTGACTCTGTGTCTCCCTCTCTCTCTGCTCCTCCCCTTCTTGCTCTCTGTCTCTCTCTCTCTCTCTTTGAAAATAAACGTTTAAAAAAAATTTTTTTTTAAATAATCAACTGCGTAAGTGTTACATAGTGGGACCTGGCACGTGACAAGTGTTTAATTATCATGAGGTATTTGTTATCTTAACAAGCCAACTTTAACTCTGCATTTATTGTGACTGTGTCAGGTACTGTGCTAAATATCTGAAAAATTGGTATTATAATGTCATACCCTCCAATCCTGAAAACACACTTGGTAAAATAATAAACGTTGATGTAGGAATGTTTATTAAATGGTCACATATATAAGGTACATATACAAGACATAAAATGTTTATCAGGACACAATGCTGAAAACAGTAAATTAAATTCCTCTTACTCCATTAAGAATGCTTTCCTCTAAAAAGTTCCTGATCTTAAGAACCAGGCAATCTCATACGTAAAGACAAAGCTGTTTTATCCTTGCCTTCAGACAAAACACAATCAAAGGAGGCGTGGCTAAAACCGATTACTGCTGGCCAGGCAGACCACTGGAGCCAAGACTGCCACTAATTGTGTCCTGCTATACACAGGAAAGTGAAAGAGACACACGGCACTTCAAATAAATCAATTTCCTTTATTAGCTTCCTTTCTTTATCGCTTGCTTTTACTGTATGTTTTGTGGATCAAGTTAATCATTTTCATGTAAAGATCAATCTCAATATGTGCTTTCACTTGAAAGTTATTATCAGATTTTGTGGTGAAGCCAAATTCTAGAGAAAAATGGGAACTTATACACTAGACTTGTTGTTTCCTGTGGCCCAACCCTTCCATGGGTTTTTGATAAAAGCACCCAAAAAATCATCTTATCCACTGTTAGCAACTGCTGGTAAAGATGTGCCCCTCCCAAGATTATCACATTTCCCAATTCAGGCCAAACTGGAAACTCTTTCTTTGAAATCTGAACCTTGATTATGGTAACCAAAAGACTCAAAAAAAAAAAAAAAAATAGAAATTGTTTCTTGCAATGTTTCTGGAGTCCTCAGAAGACTGCTGAGTAGCACTTGCTGTTTCTAACTCCAAATCTAGGCTACATCCTGTTTATTCCCAGGTGTCATTCTCCCATCTCCTATAATCTGTACAGTAAACTCAAGAGACTGACAATAAATTCCTTTTTTTGCTTGAACTAACTAGACTCTACTTCTCTTTGCTTATAACTAAGACAACACTAACTGTTACTGGTAAAGATACTGGACTACTGAGGATACTACAAAACTCTATTAATATGAACCTTCAGTAAGGAAATGATATTTCTGTTCTTCCTCTACTTAATCTCTTACACACCTTGTGCCTCAGTTCATAAGTGTATGGGGAAAAAAAAATGTTGAGGAAGCCTTACAATCAGGGACGCTTAGGAAGCCACAAGAGTTGTTACTATGAAGTTTTCTATATATCAGGTTACCTGTAAACATAAGCAAGTGATTCTATCTTTTTTCATCTCTTGAAATTTACCTAGATCACACACTTATTAAAGACAATTCAGGGAAATGTGAGTTAAGAAAATTATCCAAGATTACACAATATTGAAGGGTAACATACATATTTAAATATTTGTCTATATGTATAAATAAATACATACCCATATATTTATTTTAATAATACCTTTACATTTCTTTTCCCTTTGACAAATTAATTGATCCATAATGAGAAGAGTTTCATAGAACTATTACCAGGACCTGAAGAAGTCACTAACAGCAAAGGTCATAGCTCAATTTTCATGTATCAGTGACACGCTAAATAAAGGTGCTACTGATGACAGCAGATGCCTCATTTTAAGGTATCTAAGAGAACTTTCTTCAAGTTTCTTGCATCAGCACCTATTAGGTAACTTTTTGAAAATACAGGCAAGTTTATATGTGCACACGTATGGATATACACAGGCATATTTATTATGCAACAATCTAGCCTACATTTTGTTCTAAATAAAGCTCATCCTGGGCTCCTTCCCATAACTCTCAGCCCACGTTTGCCTACTGGGCATCTTCTAGAACAACTACCTACATCTGTAACATTGAAAAGAATATAGCTCTCCCAGTTTACAATGTGGCAAGAAATTGCAGTCAAAAGAAGTGAACAAAAATAATGAGATTTGTAGAACTTCACAGACACATAACAGAAAAAGGCGAAAGCAAGAAAAGCATGGAAAAGTCATGGGAAGACTGAAATGAGGGAGATGAAGAAAGAAAAGTTAGGGAGAAAGAAGGATGGCAAGGGTTGAGACTAGGAATAACTGATTGAAAATGAAGGTCACTAATTTGTACCAGTGTATCATTTATCTATCATTTTGGTACTTCCTAGTATCTACTGGAAATTGGAAAAATAGGACTTCAATATTGATTCAGTCCTATCCTGGCATCCGACTTCAAAGGAAAGATCAATTCCTATTATTGAAGATGGGCTTTTTTTTTTTTATGATCCCAAATGACTTTCCTGAGAGTATTTAGAAGAGTTACTTTCCATAGATTTAAGAGTGCACATCCGTTAGCTGATGATAACAAGGAGTTTCCTAGCACAAGGTGAAGGCCATGGCTCTCCAAGTCTGATGTCAGATTCTTGGGGCTCAAAAGTCAGCATTGCAACTTATTTCACAATTAGGTGGCTTCTGCCAAGTCCCTAGTAGCTTCAGTTTCCTTCTTTGCAAAACAGGGTAATACCTACTTCACTGGATTCTTATTAAGATTAAATATGATAGTTTATATTGTAAAATTAAATCATGAGCCCTAAGTTTTTTTGTTTGCCTTAACTAAAATTATAATTAAAACCACTGGCCATTAATTTCAGAGCCGTTAGTGAAAAACTTCTAGTAAAAAAAATTGTTGACCCAAAGGCTATCGTAAATTTAAGTCCTAGACTAATCATAACCCTTTGTTTAGAGAGAAATAAGTCTAAAGACAAGTCAAATTTAAGACAAATTTATAATTTTCAAGTTCTTATAAAGTTGAATATTTGCTTAATTCAGTTAACCAAAGATGGCAATGACCTATGTACAAATTGAAACACTTGCTTTAATAAACAACAGCAGTCAGTCTGTAACATTGGATGGTGGATATTTATGAGAAACCACATTTATTGGAATGTTTGTTTTATTTCTTTTTTGTCACAGAGTTTTGTTATTTAATCTGTAATAACCACTAAGATCTCAATGGTCTGGTTGTAATTTACTCAAGCTGCATAACGATCAGAACATTTTCTTGCTGTTAGTAAAACATCTAAAGTCATCCTTCCTTGGAATAATGAGTTATTTTGCAGTTAAAATAAATAAGAAATGAACAGATTATTATCAAACCAATGCACCCCCCCCCCCTTTTCACAATAATACAATTTATTTAACAATCCTAAATACTCCTATGGAACACTAAACTATTTTAGGTTTTCGGTTGAATGTATCTTTGAAGAAGTATAAGAAATATGCGCCAGGTTTGAAAAAACAAATGCATATACAACCCATATGGAGATGGACACTATAAATAAAGTTTAAAAAGCTTTCAATTTTAATAATAAAAGCATTCAATTTTAAACAATGGGAAAATTGAGGAAAAACAACACCTTAAGAAAAAAATGCCATTTTAATGTTTAAAAATTCTGACAATAAATGTCAATTGAAGGGAACAGAAGCAAACATAGGATAATCCAGAATACTAAGAATCCGTTACTATTTAGCTCAATGATAAGGTACAATTAAAAATGATCAGGGATGTGAAGTTTCGATACAGCTGCTCACCAGCTGCAGGTAGAGAGAAAGGCAAGTAGATCATGGGCATTTCTGCCCAATTTAGGTGAGGTTATTCACCACTGGTAAGGAAACAGGAATCCATGGTTAACCAGACAGTACAAAATGGCAGATAACTTTGGATAATTTGTAAGCCTCTCTGGAGTTCAATTAAACACTGAAGAAGAGAAAGTCTACATCAAAAGGAGACAAAAAGAAGACAAAACAACTGATCACACTGGGCACTTTTAGTTACTACTCTGACATAGGCTGATTTCATTCTCACCAAGCAATTATCCATGTATTCTCCCAAGGTCTTAGTGTGGACAAAAGTACTGAAAGAAATTCTTTAAAATACATTAACTGACAAAAGATAAATTCATAAAGAGTTCAAAACATTTTTCTTACTTTAAAAATAATTGACATAAGCAGACAATACCTTATGGATGACTATTTAAAATGCATACAAGTTACTTTACACAAAACTGTATTAAAAGGCAGAGTTGAATTCCTTATGTAGGATAAATAGTATACCCTTCATGTCATTTTATAAACTCAAGCAAGTTAATAAGTAATTTTCCTGGAAAACTATTGAATAGGACAGAAGATTCAAGATTTTAAGATTAATTTTTTAAACACTACTTACGAGGTTTATAAAACTGAGGTCAACAATACATTGAAAGCGTTATGCACTATGATCAAGTATGATTTATTCTATGGATGCAAGAATGATTCAGTATCCACAAATCCATTACATGATACCTCACATTAACAAAATTAAGAATAAAAATCAAATGATCAATAGATGCAGAGAAAGCATTTGACAAAATTTAACATCCATATATGATTAAAAAAAACAACAACAATTCGCAACCAAGCATGTATAGATGAAACAAGCCTAACATAATAAAGGCCATGGACAACAAGCCCATAGGTAACATCATACTTCACAATGAAAAGCTGGAAGATTTTCCTCTAAGATCAGGAACAAGATAAGGATGCCAATTCTTGCCACTTTCATTCAGCATAGTACTAGAAGTCCTAGCCAGAGCAATTAGGCAAGAAGAAATCAAAGACATCCAAATTGGAAAGGAAAAAATTAAACTGTCATTCTTTGCAGATGACATTAAATAAAGAAAACCCTAAAGGTGCCATCAAAAAAAAATGTTAAAATAAATTCCGTAAAGTTTTATGCAAGATAAAAAACTATACACAAAACTATGTTGCATCTCTATACACTAGTAACAAAATACCAGAAAGAGAAATTAAGAAAACAGTCCCATTTACAATTGCATCAAAAAGAATAAAATACCTAGAAATATATATAACCAACTAGGCGAAATAATTGTATACTGAAAACTATAAGGCATTAATGAAGGAAACTGAAGAAGACACAAATAAATGGAAAGATATTCCATGCTCATGGACTAGAAGAATGAATACTGTTAAAATGCCCATATTATCCCCCCAAAATTTACAGATTCAATGCAATTCCTTTCAAAATTCCAATGGCATTTTCACAGAACCAGAGCAAAGAATCCTAAAATTTATATGACCACAAAAGACCTTAAAATAGCAAAGCAATCTTGAGAGAGAAGAACCAAGATGGAGGCATCACACTCCTTGATTTTAAACTATATTACAAAGCTATAGTAATTAAAACAGGATGGTACTGGTATAAAAGACAGACACAGAGATCAATGGTATAGAACAGAGAATCTAGAAATAAACCCACACATAGATGGTCAATTAAGTTATGGCAAAGAAGCATAGAATATACAATGGGGGAAAGGACAGTCTCTTCAGTAAATGGTGTTGGGAGAATTTGGCAGCCACATGCAAAAGAATGAAACTGGACCACTATCTTATGCCATACACAAAAATTAACTGTAAATCAATATAAAAAGCTTGAACACAAGACCTGAAACCATAAAACTCTAAGAAGAAAATATAGGCTATAAGCTACTTGAATTAGATCTTGGTGATGATTTTTTGAATCTGACACCAAAAGCAAAAATAAACAAGTGGGATTATATCAAAGTAAAAAGCTTCTGCACAGCAAAGAAAACCATCATCAAGAGGTACCTGGCTGGCTCAATCAGTAGAGCACGAGACTCTCGATCCTGGCATCTTGAGTTTGAGAGTTTGAGCTCAACATTGGGCTTAAAATAAAAAGAAAAAAGAAATAAAAACCATCATCAAAATGAAAATGTAACCTAGTGAATGGGAGACAATATTTACAAATCATATGTCTGATAAGGGGCTAATATTTAAAATATATAAAGAATTCCTACAACTCCAAAAGCAAATACTCCAGTTAAAAAATGGGCAGAATATCTGAATAGACATTTTTCCAAAGAAGATATACAGATGGCTCACAGGTACATGAAAATATGCTTAACATCATTAATCATCAGAGAAATCTAAGTCAAAACACAAGGACATAGCACTTCACACTTGTTAGAACAGCTGTTATCAAAAATAAAAAAGAAGTATTTGCAAGAATGTGGAGAAAGGGAACCCTCAGGCACTGCAAATGAGAATGTTAGGTGGTGCAGCCACTTTGGAAAACATATGGGGATTCCTCAAAAAATTAAACTACAACTACCATATGACCCAGCTATTCCACGTCTATGTATTTACCCAAAGAAAACAAAACCACTTACTTGAAATGATATATGCACCTCCATGTTTATTGCAGCATTATTTACTGTAGCCAGGATATAAAAACCATTTACGTGTCCCTTGATGGATGAATGGATAAAGAAGATGTGGTATACATACATATATTCACACACACACACACACACACACACACACACAGTGGAATATTATTCAGCTATAAAAAATGAGGGAATCACAAATCAAAACCACACTCAGATATCACTTCACGCCAGTCAGAGTGGCCAAAATGAACAAATCAGGAGACTATAGATGCTAGAGAGGATGTGGAGAAACGGGAACCCTCTTGCACTGTTGGTGGGAATGCAAATTGGTGCAGCCGCTCTGGAAAGCAGTGTGGAGGTTCCTCAGAAAATTAAAAATAGACCTACCCTATGACCCAGCAATAGCACTGCTAGGAATTTATCCAAGGGATACAGGAGTACTGATGCATAGGGGCACTTGTACCCCAATGTTTATAGCAGCACTCTCAACAATAGCCAAATTATGGAAAGAGCCTAAATGTCCATCAACTGATGAATGGATAAAGAAATTGTGGTTTATATACACAATGGAATACTACGTGGCAATGAGAAAGAATGAAATATGGCCTTTTGTAGCAACGTGGATGGAACTGGAGAGTGTGATGCTAAGTGAAATAAGCCATACAGAGAAAGACAGATACCATATGGTTTCACTCTTATGTGGATCCTGAGAAACTTAACAGAAACCCATGGGGGAGGGGAAGGAAAAAAAAAAAAAAAAGAGGTTAGAGTGGGAGAGAGCCAAAGCATAAGAGACTGTTAAAAACTGAGAACAGACTGAGGGTTGATAGGGGGTGGGAGGGAGGGGAGGGTGGGTGATGGGTATTGAGGAGGGCACCTTTTGGGATGAGCACTGGGTGTTGTATGGAAACCAATTTGACAATAACTTTCATATATTAAAAAAAAAAAGATATTATAAATAATAAAAAAAAATGAGGGAATCCTACCATTTGTGACATAAATGAACCTTAAAGGCATTGTGCTAAATAAGTCAGACAAATAAAGACTAATACTCCATGATCTCTCTTATATATGGCATCTAGAAACAAAAACAAGCTCACAGATATAGAGAACAGACTGGTGGCTGCCAGTGGCTGGCAAGGGTAGGGTAGTGGTAAAGAGCTCAAAAAGTAAAAACATAAAAATTAAAAAAAAATTAAAACACCAAGAAACAAGAAAGAGGTTCATATATACAGGTGGGCTTCTCTTCTCATATGCATTCTGCTTGTTTAGTGACTCTGTCTAAATACACACACTGTGGTTCAAGATGTTTCTTTTTTCCTTTGTGGAGCAAAAAGAAAATTTAGTTTTAGCAAAATACAGTTATGTTCCTGTCAACTGCTGACTGTAGGATCCTGAGGCAGGCAGGAAAACTTAGGTAGTGTGCCAAAGGTCCCTGAGAGGAGCTGGGGAAGCTTTCACTGCTCATACGTAAACCTAAGATGTTCTGCTACTTATGTACACGTAATGGAATTTCTATAAGGACCTAAGTCCCAGAGTCCTCTGAATTACAAGACACCAATGCCGATATTCTTTACAAATCAGAAAAGTCTGAAACTAGTTCTTATATCTGATTAATTGGTTTTCCCTGATCTCTTCAATGAGACATTTTGCCTCCTACTTAGAAGGAAAGCTATTCTTATTTCTTATTTCAACTTGGAAATTATCAAAGAAACCAGCATCTGCTACGGGGGGTGGGGGAAGTGGGTGGGAAATGGCACATTATTTTTGATGACTTCCCCTTCTCTAACAAAATAATCTGCCCACTGTGTCCAGAAGGACAATAATCCTACTACAATAGTAGGGGAGTAGAGACTCCCAGGAACAGAGACATTCACAAAAACTCTGAACAAGTGCCAAATGCTGTAGGGTTCATACAGCCACTGCTAATTACAAGGTATATTGTATTCCTGGACCTAATGGAGATCCATTGGCTGAACTTTGTGCATTGTCCTTCCAGCTGAATGTTGTTTACTTGCCACATAATGCAAATGACAGGGAGGAGGCTGCTCTATTTTGCGATTGTTAAGGGAAGAACTTAAAAGTACGTTTTAGAGCAGATCAGGAAAAATGTGTCAGATAGTGGTTACGGAAAAAAAAAACGCTTTCAACAAACTTCATATGTTGTATAATTTAGGATAACACACAAAAGACCTAAACATCCCACCATTAATATATTTGAGTTGGATTCACCCAACGATGCTAAAATCTCTAGTAGAAGTAGTTTCCAAGGAGGTGTGAATCTGACTTTTCCCTCTGGAAAACTGCAGGGTGACTCCATAGGAGAGTCACATTGGGACATGTTCTAAACATTTCACAAAAGCATCTTATATTTATTATTGGGGGGTGGGAGCTTTTTCATCTGAATTATGTCCAATTACATGATTTTAGCCTGGAATGATTATCAAAATAAAATGAGCAAAGTTTCTTATCATTTATTTAAGAAGAATCCGTAGAGTGGGGAAAGGGTATGTTTTAGCTTGCACTCCTCCTACTCCATTAGCAGGTTCTTTTCTCAACACTGAACAAGGACCAAAAAGGAAAGACCAGTTTCACATTTAGTTCCCTAAAAGATCCAGTCTCCAACTCCCTTCTTTCTGCCAAGGTTTAAATTTGATTTTTAACGTGGCCTCTGGTACAAATCTCTCTCTGCCGTGCTCCTAGTCTCTCCCGAGATCATGGGAACTGTACCCGATATTTGTCACCTGTAAGTGCCATACATTGAGCACCAGAGAGGAACAAGGTCCTCTGCAAATCTCATTCCATCCTCACTGCCATGCCAGAAGGTAGCTGTTATCTCCACTTGACAGATGGGCAAACTCTGGCCCAGGAAGTGAAGAACCCAGGTCAAGTTCTCTCACCTTAGAAGGGGTTGGTTGCTCAGAGATTCAAATCCCTATCCAACCTCTCAAACCCATGTTGTTGCTGCTAATGATGAGAGGAAAACAAGTAGATTTTTAGGAGACAGGAAGCTCTTTTACCTACAGGCAGCAAATAAATTTCACCACCTCTTAAAGGAATATCTGAAGCACAAATCAGAGGGGAAATACCTACTGAACAGAAGGGACTGCCATCAAAGAGTTAATAAATTCAGAAACAATTCAAGTGAAGGAAGCATGGGAGGGAAAGACATAGGGCTGGGGGGCGGGGGAGTTGGGGGAGAAACAACAAGGAAAACAAAGGCAGACCTATGGAACAGCTCTGAGTTTAACTATAGGAAAGAGCATAGCTGAGAATACTGGAGTTACTAGGACAATAGAGCTAAAGATCTTGATCAAGAAGTACCATGCCAACTCCATGCCTAGCTGCCAGAACCTAATGTGATACATGTCAATTCCTTCCTGGGCACATGTTAAGTGAAATGAACACTGTCTCTGTCTCGAAATTGAAATATCTATAATGGTAAAGACAATGCCACTGGATTTGAAAGCTTGCAGAGCAAGTTGACCACGTGTGTGTGTGTGTGTGTGTGTGTGTGTGTGTGTGTGTGTTTTATTCTTATAAACTGTTTACAAATTAGTTACAAAACTGATAGTGTGTGGTTGTCTACATCAATAATAAAAAAGCAAACAAGCAGAAACATAAAGCAGATCAGAAGAAATATAACCTCAGTCACTTTCTATTAACTGATCATTCACTCATCCATTTGCTTAAATATTTATTTAACATCTACCACATGCCAGGCACTATGTGACATGCTGGGGGATATATTGGTGAATAAAATAGGTATGGCTTTAGCATTACAAAGTTTATGATCTACTTAAGAAAACAGAAATAAATATATAACTACAAATGGTAGTAGAGTATGAAGGGAACAAACTGGGTGCTGTGATAAACACTAGAAAGACAGGTGAGGGGACCAGGGAGGGAGATACTTAGATAAGGGGGTCAGAAAAGACCTAGGAGTTAGAACTCCAGAATCCAGCTGGTTCTCAAATAAGCATGCATCAGAATCACATGGAAGGCTTGTTAAACAGATTGCTGAGCCTCACCCCAACATTTCTGATTCAATAGCTCTGAAGTGATGCAAAGAATTTGTGCATTTCTAATGAATTCCCAGATGTTGCTGATTCAGATGCCACTATACTGGGAAACATACTTTGAAAACTCATCCAGAGCTAGGTTAGAAGGTGAGGCAAGGAAGATATGCGTGTCCTCACAAATGATTAGTGATAGTACCAGGGCCCAAATCAAAATCTGTCTAAGACTTAGAGTCAGTCTACATAGGACTGTTTTTCTTGCTAAGGGAAGAACCTCTACTATCCTCCTCTAGGCTAAGAACTTATAAGAAATTCCATCAAGGAATACAAAGAACCTACTTCAAAATCAAACAATGTATTTTACAAGGCATTCCTAAATTAACACAACATCCATCATCCAAAGAACTTGATGTTATCACAGAATATTTAACAGAGAAGATAAAAGAGCCCAAAGGGTGACAGCTACCTTTAAATATGTGACATTGTAACAATTATGGCAAAGAAGGCATTCCTGTTAACAGAGAGGATATGAGCTTATAATTAACCATAAAAGGAACTTAAATTATATGTAAAGAAAATATCCTTGACCTTACATGGTTTGAAATATTTTACTGGCTTCCAAAAAAAAAAAAGACATTCTTCGCTAGTATTTTTAAGAATAGAAAACCATCAGAATTTTGAGGGTTTGGTGGTTGGTTCTCAGATTTTGCCCCCAAATCATCTGGGAATTTGCTAATGGGGAGATTTCCAGAACAACCCTCAGAACTTCTGACTGATTCATAGGACATGAAGCTCAAGAATCTGCATTTTGGTAGACATCCCTAGGCATTCTGCTGTTGGTAGAGTAAGGATCACAGTGAGAAAAGTGTAGGTAAGGGCTGGTTCCCTATAAAGGGAAAAATTATCTCAAAATTTGCATTTGACAGAGGTGCAACTGTTATGGAAGGAATATTATACTCCAGGGACTATTCTGGGCATATCTTAAAAGCACCTCTTCTGGGGCGCCTGGGTGGCTCAGTCAGTAAAATGTCCAACTTCAGCTCAAGTCATGATATCGCAGTCTGTGAGTTCGAGCCCCGCATCGGGCTCTGTGCTGACAGCTCAGAGCCTGGAGCCCGCTTCAGATTCTGTGTCTCCCTCTCTCTCCGCCTCTCCCCAACTCACTCTCTATGTCTCTCTCTCTCTCTCAAAAATAAATAAACACTAATTTTTTTTTAAAAGCACCTCCTTTAACGTTGAACAGTATTGTCATTCATATTTAAGCAAGCAATGAAAAAAGTGGGACCTAGCAAAGCAAAAACAATTTGGCCAAAGTCATGTAGCAAATAAGTTCAAGAGCCAGAATGTGAACTGAAGGCTTTGCCTCCAATAATAGACCTGCTTTGACTACACTGAACTCATGATTGCCAGCCTCTGCAATACCACAACAATCATTAAGTGATTTCTGGCACTCACAGGTTCTCCTAAAGTATTAGGTGATACAGACTTCTAAATCAAAGAGAAGCAAGATTTAACTATGCCCTGAGACTTTAAAATACCCTTTGGCTAACTGAAAATTTTCACAGGTGCTGGACAAGCAAAGACATGGATCGAAAACAAAAATCCTAGCTTAATGTTTTCTTCCACTAATAGTATGCTTGACACTATTATCCTACACTGTTCAAAGAAACAGAGACTAAACACCTGCATTAAAAAAAAAAAAAAATCTGTGCCTATCATAGAGGAGCTGTGTGAAAGTGCGTAAGTGATTAACCTCTCTGAGCCTCATTTTTCTCATCTATAAAGACAATATTAATACTTACCTCAGGGGTTGCTGCAGTGCTCTTATCAAATAGCATGTATGAAAGACTCAGCATAGTACCTAGCACAGAGATGTTCTGTAAATGGTACTCTTACCTCTTATTTATTAAGTTAGGACTTCAAAGAGGCATGTGATGAGGTTAAAAAAAAATAGAGAAGACCCACAAAAGACCAAGAAACATGAAAAGATGAGACCCACTATATTAGAAGTAGGAAAAGGCAAAAATTAACTAGAGCAGCAAAATGCCATCTTCGCTCATAAGAGCATGTAAGAGGCAACTTTGATTTTATATATATGTGTATATATATATTATATATTATAAACATATATACATATATACATGTATATATATACATATATATATATATAAAATGGCAACGAGATAGAGAAATAAGTATTGTCTCCTACACACTGCAAATTTATACAACCACTTAAAGAAGCATTTGGCAGTTTATTAAATTTTTAATGCTATGATATAGAAATTCTCTTTCTTCTTACTGACCTTACAACAGACGTCAGTAAAAACATTTTCTGAAAAGGGACAAATAATAAATATGTTAGGCTTTGCAAGCCTACCAGTCTCGGTGGAAACAACTCAAATGAGTCCTTACAGGTAGAAAAGAAGCCACCAATGATACGTAAAAGAATGGGCATGGCTGTGTCCCAATAAAATTTTATCTAAAAACACTGATATTTGAATTTCATACAATTTTCTCATATCAAGAAATAATATTCATCTTTTGATTTTTTTCAACCATTTTGAAAATGTGAAAACAATTGTTAGCTTGTGGACCACATTAAAACAGCAGTGGGCTGGCTTTGGCTGAGTGGCTGGTGTAGCTGTGGAAACCTAGAAACAGCCATCATTTCATGAAGAGGGAATTGCCCAAACTAGAGTATACCAGTAGTCTGAAATGCAACACTAGTAAAAAAGAATAAAATAACTGTAAAGATACTAATGTAAAAGACCAACTATTCACAGAAAAAGTTGCAGTTCCAAAGTAGGATTCTATTAGCTAAAAACAAAGGCAAAAACAATCCAATTTAGCAATGTTCTATGTCTTCCACTGAAAATTCTCCTGGCATGCAAATACAGTAAAACCTTGGTTTGCGAGCCTAACTTGCTGTGGAAACATGCTCGCAATCCAAAGCACTTGTATATCAAAGTGAATGTCCCCATAAAAATAATGGAAACTCAGATGACTCATTCCACAACCCAAAAATATTCATATAGGAATGATTACAGGACTGTAATAGAATACAAAATAATAAAGAAAATACAAAATATAAAGAAAAATAAACAAATTAACCTGCACTTACCTTTGAAAACTTTCATGGCTGGTGTGAGGGAAATGAGAGAGGAAGGTTATTGTGTAAAATGACTTAAACTATCACTAAGGGAATCACTGCTGTCTATTGGCCCAATGGAATCTTTTTCTTTCCATGCAACTTTAACAAGTAACCTATCCAATGACCTAGAATGAAGCAAAGTATTCCTAAGCTTCCTCTTATATGGAAAAGCAAAGGACTATCCATAGGTGCTTTGAAGTGACAAAAAAAAATACACTAGTGCCAGTTGTGGGCACCTTCCAACATTCTGAAAAATCAATGATTTCTGCCAAACACCATGGCCTGAGACCTAGCATCCAAGCATGAGACATGATCATCCATAATCCCACAATGAGAGAGAGAGGGAGACAGAGAGAGAGACAGAGAGAAAACCACCATTGGCTCAGTTGAGATCACATGACATTCAGGGTCACATACTACTTGTATTGCAAGACATCACTAGCTTATCAATTTTATCAAGTTATAATTTATTAGAAATGTTTGCTCATCTGTGGAATACTTGCAGAACAAGTTACTCAAAGTCCAAGTCTTTACTGTCCATTTCTTCCAAAAGTAGGGAAGAATTAGCACAAACTATTTGCAAGGGGAGGGGGAGGGGAAGGGAAGAGGGACCAGGATGGGGGGGAGGGGTATAAAAGGATATGTTTTAATCTGTATTATTTCCATTTTGTTCCAGGAGACTGGACTTATGGGACAACAATGAAAAGAGCTGAAAGGAGACTCAGCACAAAGGTTTTCGATCTTACACTATTGCAGCCCTGAGGACATGTGTAAAAGCAGAAGGTGGTTTGCTTTTGGTCTGACACTTTTTGACCCCAGAGACAGAAGTAGCCTATTTGCTGAGATGGAGTTACCTTGCCATTCACAAAAGTTTAGATTTGTCTCTCAATAACCGACAGACCAATCAGATACAGGCTTGAATGAAAAAAAAGAGGCAAAGAAAACAGAATAAAGCCAAGGAACAAGCATTCATTAACAGCACTCCTGGGGACTTCCAGACAGATTCCTTGTGCGTTTTTTATTGTGAATGTCACCATTCTCAATGATCAAGAGACTGATGACAGCACTGAGAAAATACGACGCCAAGTCACATTTCAGAGTGTGTGCGTGGGCTCCAATGGCATTAGCTCACCTAACCAAAGCAGAGAAGAAAATGGTCACAGCAGATACCTTGTCTCAGTTCATTTCTCAACACCTGTTAAACATGATTAACAGCCCTGGCTAATTATGTGTTAAGAGCATCTCAGGCTGTAATGGATCCCAGAGGTCTGTGAAGTTGACTTCATTGTCATGTTAGTCTCCTTCCACAAGGTCTCAAACATCACCAAAATCTATGGAGTATTTTATGAACTCCCACGTGAGTCACTCAGAGCTTCAAATACACCAGCACCTTCCAACAAGGAATAGTGAATGCCTAAGATGTACGTTTGTTCAATAAATAAAGCAGGCAAGGTTTGTATTTTATGGGGCACAAATGGGCCTCTTGTTGCAATTAATAGTGTAAGTCTGCTAACCTGTGTGCATTAAATTAATCACTGCATTTTGTGATCTTAGCTGAAAGACGAAACTGCATTTAGGTGGCAGAAAGCACCCAAACCCTCCTCTATCTCACCTTAAATAAGGCAAAACTGCAAAAATCAGAAACCAAGGGGGTTTCAAGAGAAGATCTTTCATTTGTTTTAATATATATGAAGCTATTACTATATTAGGTTATAAAATTATATGAAAGGTACTATATGTAATACATTATGTAATATTAGATTAATATATATTCAGTATTAAATACACACATACACATATCTCACAGACATTAGCCCAGTCACCATGGTATATTTCTTACTTCTCTTAAATAGTATTGAACCTTAATAATTTTGAACCCTTCCTAGAGTTCATCAAAAGTCAGCTAATTAACCCTTCTCCTTTTCTGGCAGGGGGTAGAGGTGGAAGCAGAAATTAATTCCTTCTTTGTTTCTATTTGCTTAGTCCAGCAAAATAATAAACAAAAAGTAATTCCATCAACAATTGTGCATGATGGAATACTACATCGCAGTTAAAAACACTGGAGAAGATCTACAGCTACTGGCAGAGAAGGTGGGCTGTGATACACCTAGTTCAAAAGAGTAAGCTGCTGAACAAACAGCATACGGCCATCTAAATTTTGTAAAACAGCCGAAGTTAGATTTGTACGCACACAAGAAAGGGTCTGAAAACATCCACAAACACAAGGTCCTATGAACAAACTAATTCTGTCTCCCTTAGTCCCAACGTAAAGTAGGAGTCTCAAATGGCCTGCATGGTTTTCACTACCGGAAAGGGTTTGTTTGCTTGTTTGTCTTTCAGCAACCGCACAGCACAGCCCTTTAGGTCATGTGCCCCAGAGTCAGGCAGCCAAAGCGCTAATCTCACATCTACCACTCGCTAGCCAGGCCATCTTGGACAAGTAAGTACATTTTCCTCTGTGCCATTTCTTCATGTGCACAGTGGAGCAAATGGTGCCTCCCTCATCAATTTGTTGTGAGGGTAAATGATTTAATAACTGTAGAGCAGCACTTGGTGTAGCAAGTGCTTGAAAAGTCCCCTCTCTATCATCATTAGCTCAAATCCTCATCTTGTCTCAGCCATAATGTGAACTTCCCTTATTCACGGCCTTTTCTAATTTGCCAAACATGAAACAGGGGCAAGAACCAGCACAGCCCTGCCCCCTCCCCCTCCTCCACCCCTGGGACCAAATAAAATCTTTGGTTTTTACATTCCTGAAACTTTTTCACCCTGTTATAAATCAAGGATCAAGGTCATCCAACACCACCTTCTCTCTAACTTGAGTTAATTCTCAGCTGTGGCCTCAAGGTGACAGTGGTGAGGTGGGTTTTTTCCTGGTGGCTGACAGTTCCATTAGCACATTTGCGGTTTGTATTTTTCCCTTCAATATTCTTTAAAAAAAATTTTTTTAACCTTTATTTTTGAGAGAGAGAGAGAGAGAGAGAGAGAGAGAGGGAGGGAGGGAGGGAGGGAGGGAGGGAGGGAGGGAGACTGAGTGCGAGTGGGGTAGGGGCAGAGACAGAGAGAGACACAGAATCTGAAACAGGCTCCAGCCTCTGAGCTGTCAGCACAAAGCCTGATGTTGGGCTCAGACTCACCAACTGTGAGATCGTGACCTGAGCCGAAGTCAGACACTCAACCGACTGAGCCACCCAGGCGCCCCTCCCTTCAATATTCTTAATGTTGAAATTCTTCCTTCTCTAATGTTTTGGTTGTCTATAAATTTCCATATTGTCTATAAATTTCTGTCGTTTTGGTGAAACCTAACCACATCTCCACTGTGTACTAACTGGATCTCAAGAGAGGTACAGTTATCAGGGAGGGTTAGCTTTCTTAAGGATAAGACAGAGATAACAGCACTGACATTTATTTTTCCCTTAGTTTTGAAATAAATTTGATTTTTTCCAGTTATATAATTCAGGCCATTTTATTAAACAAAAAAATAAGTAACAGAGGATAATTAAAACTACCCATAATCCCACTATCAGTCTTAAAAGTCTGTTATATTTCCTTTGAATCCTTGGAAATGTATATATATATGAAGGTTTGGGATCAAGTAGTTTAGAGAACCCTGAATCTAATTTTTTTTTTTTTTTAATTTTTTATCCTCTCTTCTCAGGCCACTTTCAATGTGAACTTTCAGTCTGATATGTTTAATTGAAGACCTTTCATTGTGCCTAACTATATACCCATGATTACAAATATAAAGGCTTTATTTTGTTTTTAACCAAAAAAAGGTATCATGCTTTACACATTACCTATAACTTCATTTGCTCATTTTATAATATATCATGTGCAATCCTCCACATCAAATATATATTCTCATTTTTAATCTCATAATAATCCATGTTACAGACATACCAAAGTCAATTCAACTCATCTCTTACTGATCAAAATTTATTTTGCTTCAAATTTTTGCCACTATGGACAATGTTGCAAGGAATAATCTTGTGATTTTGTTTATACAGAATAAATTTTAAAAGATGAGACTGTTGTGTCAAAGGCAAAGTATATTTTTAACTTAAAATGACATGGCTGTGGCGCCTGGGTGGCTCAGTTAAGCATCTCTTGACTTCAGGTCAGGTCACGATCACACGTTTCATGGGTTCCAGCACCACGTCAGGGTCTAAGCTGACAGCATGGAGCCTGCTTGGGAATCTTTCTTTGCCCCTCCCCCACTCACATGCTCGGTCTCTTCCTCAAAATAAACTTAAAAAATAAAAATAAAATGGCCACAATACATACCGCCCCCAACATTTCTCTGCATTCTAACTAACATGAGATGTTATATATTTTTTAGTTTTGCCCAAATGGTGGGTAAATATCTTGTTCTTTTACTTAGCAATTCTAAGATTAATTCCTCCCATTTTTACTGGTCATCTGAATTTTTCTCTTCTGTAATTGCCCATCCATATTCATTGCCCATTTCATTTGAGTGACTTTTTAAAAATCATTTCTTATGGAAGATCTTGACATTTAAGTGGCTTAACTATTGGTCTGTAGCATTCTTTTTTTTTTTTTTTAACCTGGGTTACTGGTTGCATTTGCATATGGTCAACCACACACATTGGAAGGCTGTTGAGGGGAACATGTGCTTTGATACATCTCTGTTTCCAACTTGCCTTACACTGCCCTGCTTTGCACATCAGGGTTAATCCCTCTACCCCACATTTTATTACAATGATCTCTCTTTCTGGCGCCTCCTGTTCTGAAAGTTCTTTCTTTTCCCTATTTCCTGCTCTCCTGATATCACCATTACCTCCATAAAGAACTAAGCTTTCCCACCCCCCCCCCCATCCCCCACCACAGCTCCCCTCTTTTTTTTTTTTCCAAAGGGAGAATAAAGTTTTGACCAATGACAGTTTTGATGAGAGGCTAGAAAAACTGCTTTCCTTCATTGGCATTTACAAAATACTGCTCAGTGGTTTGGGACCCATTTGTTTCTACCACCACCATCCATCTTTGCTTTATGGCTTTTGACTTTTGCTGCTTTAACTCCACATTCTGTTTTGTTCTACTTCCACTGTTTAGCTGCCAGGTTTAGTCTGGTTTCACTGATTTACTGTATCTAGCCTCATTCTTGCTCTGAATTCTGAATCCCGTCCTAGAAAAGGCTGCTTCCAGCTCCTGGATTCACTCACTTATTGACTGAAGTTTAGTTCAATCAGTGAACATTTTATCCTAAGTGGGTTCAATTCCAGTAGCACAGATGTTTTCTGATAGCTTCAGAAGGTGAAACCCAGAAATTTTAATTATTTTTGCAAAACACTATTAAATAGTGACATAGTCAATTTCATCCTGTGAACTAGAAACATTTCAACTTAGGAGAAAAATCATGACACAAAATATATATAATTATGTAATAAAGCATTATTTTTATATTAGATATTCTATTTATTACTATAGAGAACTTGTACTACTTATGACTTTCTTTTCCAGCATAATTAATGTACAGTGTTATTACTATTAAGCACTATTTTTTAAAATTTTTTTAATGCTTATTTGAGAGAGAGAGACCAAGAGAGACAGAGTGCAAGTGGGGGACGGGCAGAGAGAAAGGGAGACACAGAATCCGAAGCAGGCTCCAGATGTGGGGCTCGAACCCACAAGCCATGAGATCATGACCTGAGCCGAAGTAAGGGGCCTAACTGAGTGACCCAGGCGCCCATCTATTTTGAATCATTATTAAAATAAAATACCACACAGTCCAGAAAATCAAGTTTTTGAATTTAACTTTCTCCAATTTTTTCCCATTAGTATCAACTCCCTACGTTTTGCTTACTTGGGAGATAGGACAAAATAGTTTTGTTTTTTTTAATAGTAAGGTTGAATAACTAGAATTGGAGGACATTCTGTTAAATCATACCACCCCCCCCAAGATCTGGGGAAGCACCACTTTTGTTCACTATGGGGGAAATCGAGGGGAAGCAGAGAAACTAGTTCAGAAGCTGTGGCAAAACTTCATTGGTAAGGTGCGTTCAGCTGGGGAACATAAAAGAAGAGGTCAGAGATCCATTTTAAAGGGTGCACTTACAGGCTTTGCTGGAGAGTTTTTAGGCAGAGCAAAGGCATATTTTGACATCTTAAAAGCTTCTGTGTTTTAACATTTCTGATCAATTATCAGTTTGCCCATTGAAATCTCAACCTCTTTATCCCTGCTAATATGTGGTATGTCATATTTCTTTGACTGGAGTGCCCAAATACAACTCCAATTTTCTACGTTCAAGTTCTTCTCATTGTTTACCATATGTCCCAAAGTCTAAACACTGGTAGTGTGAGAATATCCCAAAGATGTAAGTGCGGAAGCCTGACACATGAGGAGAGGACAGTCAATAGATTTGTTAACCCTGAGTGTTTTCCAAAGGAATCAGTTTTGTAAGCCAGCACTGCAATGCTCGGGATCAAGCAGTTTTCAGATAAGATGTCTGTGTGTCCCCCTACAGAACACCTCCTGTAGAGCTGTTCCCTTTCATAACTGTTCTAAGGTTTTTGAAACTCTTCTCATATCTTATCACATTTTAAATATCTAAGAGAATCAATATTTGTCCTTTACAACATTCTAATTTTTTGTTGTTGCTATTGTTGAAGGACAATCAATTGTGATTTGCATAAACTCAAGGGCAATTTAAAAGGCAATCACAATAACTAAGATTGAAACTGGCATGTCTTTCCCTGGTGAGGTGTTAGACATAGAAATGGCCTTTCATCTCCTAACAGAGAGAAGACTCACGTCTCCAGAACACGGTAGTCTTCTCTTATGTTTTCCCCAAATGGCAATGTATACATGTATACATGTATATATGTGTGTATATGTAAATATATACATGTGTATATATATATATATATATATATATATATATATATATTTTTTTTTTTTTTTACATTTATATAATGAAAATCCAATCCCATCATGTGATTCAACATATTGAACCTTATCCATGGTTTTCCATCATGCTAAGGATGCAATCCAAATTGTTCAACATCACGTACAGGAATCTATGTCAGGGCTCTCCCAGAGACAGCAGATCCACCCCATTTTTTTTTATACTGAGAGAGAGAGAGAGAGAGAGAGAGAGAGAGAGAGAAAGAGAGTGAGAGAGCAAGACAGAGAGCAAGAGAGAGAGTGAGAGAAAGAATGTGAGAGGGGGAGGGGCAGAACGAGAGGGAGACTGATCCCAAGCAGGCTTCACCCTGTCAGTGCAGAGCCCCACATGGGGCTCAATCCCACAAATGGTGAGATCATAACCTGAGCCAAAATCAAGAGTAGGAGGCTTACCCGACTGAGCCACCCAGGCACCCCCCGATTTTTAATACAAATATTGTGTGATGCCCTCTTTAATTCCCTGGAATAAGATCTACCAGTAAAATGATTTACCTATGCTCCTCAGGTAGTATCATAACTTTACAGTCATTGTAATGCCTCAACATTAATATAAAGGAGAAATCTTAGAATGGAATAAAGTGTGTTCACAGCTCCCATTTCCCTGAACATACATAATAAAACATGCAGCCACAATGGGCCCTAGCAGGCATCCCACACCTAGGAGACAAGCCAGCATGAAAAGAGGCAAACCCCGCAGGTGGCACAGCAGAGACACAGAGAACCCAGGTTCATGGTGACTTCACAGAGCCACCAAATCAACCTATCCTGAAGCCCGTACTCTTCAGATTTTTTAATGATCAAAACCAATACATTGCTTCACAAACTTTCTGCATTGGGTTTTCTGCCTATGATATAAAACATCATCACCAATACATCCAGCCAACCACAGAGCATGAGGAACAGCGTCAACCCTCTCTCGTCAGATGGTCTAAAGAGTGTTTATATGATCACCCCAAGAAAATATGAAAATTAGTGTTTTCCTCTGATTTATGGACTTCATAGAAATGATGTGTCAGTGGCACAACCTAATCTAGGTGTTTTAGAACACATATTCACCTGATTATCCCTAAAGTTTAAGATCCAACTTTCCTGATGTCTTTTTTTTTTATTAAAAATATTTTTTTAATGTTTATTTTTTGAGAGAGACAGAGTGTGAGCAGGGGAGGGACAGAGAGAGAGAGGGAGACACAGAATTCAAAGCAGGTTCCAGGCTCCAAGCTGCCAGCACAGAGCCCAATGTGGGGCCCGAACTCACAAACTGTGAGATCATGACCTGAGCCAAAGTCAGATGCTAAACTGACTGAGCCACCTAGGCGCCCCCAACTTTCCTGATTTCTTAAGTGCTTTAACTTAATATATAACATAAGCCTCAGGTCTTTAAGGCAATGCTATCAATATTAATCAAAAATTATTAGGGGGAGCCTGGGTGGCTCCATCAGTTAAGAGTCCGACTCTTGATTTTGGCTCACGTCATGATCTCACAGTTCATGACATCAAGCCCCACATCAGGCAACACACTGAGAGCAAGGAGCCTGCTTGAGATTCTCTCTCCCTCTCTCTGTGCCCTTCCTCTGCTCACTCACTTTCTCTCAAAAAATAAATAAACATTAAAAAAAAAAACTTAAAAAAAAGTTATGAGACCTCATAACCTCTACCTCCTCCTGCCAGTGCTACTGCAGCTAATGCAGCTGACCATCAGCCTATCTGAAGTCTCAAACCAACGTGGATTTTCATGGTCAAGGTGAGAATACTAAAAGCCTTTAATTAACTTCTTATAAGTGAATACCTTTATCCCTTTTTAAGTGTAATTTCCTTAATATCATAACAAAATAATTTCCCCCATGCTTTTCTCCTCATTCTTTCCAAAAGGGAAAATAATTGCTCAAGTAAACTGACAATGTTACCATTTACGTCACACTCCTCCCTGCTTTTCCTCTAGATTAGAATTGTATTCCATTAACTATAGCAATAAAAGCCAACACTTGTATGGAACCATCTGCATATCTGCCTTCTCTTCTAAAACACTTTGAAAACAATAACTCCTTTAATCCTGTAATAACCCTAGAAGCTTAATTACTATTTTATCTTACTATTTTACCAATGACAACATTGAAGCACAGAGAGGTTAAGTCACTTGGCCAAACTCACACAGCTATCTATAAGCCAAGATTTGTTTTTTTTTTTTTTTTTTTTGTTTTTTTTTTTTTAATATATGAAATTTACTGTCAAATTGGTTTCCATACAACACCCAGTGCTCATCCCAAAAGGTGCCCTCCTCAATACCCATCACCCACCCTGCCCTCCCTCCCACCCCCCATCAACCCTCAGTTTGTTCTCAGTTTTTAACAGTCTCTTATGCTTTGGCTCTCTCCCACTCTAACCTCTTTTTTTTTTTTTTTTTTTTCCTTCCCCTCCCCCATGGGTTTCTGTTATGTTTCTCAGGATCCACATAAGAGTGAAACCATATGGTATCTGTCTTTCTCTGTATGGCTTATTTCACTTAGCATCACACTCTCCAGTTCCATCCACGTTGCTACAAAAGGCCATATTTCATTTTTTCTCATTGCCACGTAGTATTCCATTGTGTATATAAACCACAATTTCTTTATCCATTCATCAGTTGATGGACATTTAGGCTCTTTCCATAATTTGGCTATTGTTGAGAGTGCCGCTATAAACATTGGGGTACAGGTGCCCCTATGCATCAGTACTCCTGTGTCCCTTGGATAAATTCCTAGCAGTGCTATTGCTGGGTCATAGGGTAGGTCTATTTTTAATTTTCTGAGGAACCTCCACACTGATAAGCCAAGATTTGAATAGAAGGTCAGTGCTCTTCATCATTAGTGTTTAAATACAGGACATGCCAGGAAACAGACTGGCTGAAACTGGAAAACAGGTGTTGAAAATTTTAGACAATGAATCTGCAGGCATCTCAAAGCTTTCAGATGCAGGGAGATACACACTATTTTACAAAGAGAACAAAGGTAAAGAAAGAGTATTTCCTGAAGATTGGCAAAGCTCAAGTTAGAAACTCATCACTCTACTGTTCCACCTGGCCACCTTAAGCTTCCACATCCTGAAGCTCTTGCTTTCAAATCAGTCACAATCTCTTGCTCTTGGATGCACTCACGCTTACACATGCACATATGTGCATGTGCATATACATAACACTCAGGTACAAACAAGACCAAATATATGAGAGGGAAATGAAATAAAACCAGTGAAGCCAGTCACTTCTCTTTGTTAATAAAATGTAGCTAGAGTCAACAGGGGATAAATATCTTGATGCTTACTTCATGTACAAGTGCTTTGATGAGCACCACAGAGAAGTAACCATTCTGAGGGCGTTGGGGTGACTGCTGTAAAATCCAACCCCCTGGTGAATGTCATTTCTAGCGGTGAGTTTTGTTTTGGGTTTTTTTTGTTTGTTTGTTTTTTTTTTTTTTTTTGGTAGTGCATCTAGCTCAGCAAACCAAAAATAACTGATCCACAGGTTCTGAAGTTTTCATTAGTAATCACCTTTTGCATTCATAAATAAATCAAAATGCAATTTGAATCCTATCTTCCCTCTAACTCCCAACATCATAGCAAATATTTTCTGTAATAGACAACAGGCAAGCTAGGGGACCTTCTCAGCTGAGAAGCAAGGACGGAGCCACCTCACTGAATTTACCCGCCTCTGTGGCAGAGGCACATGGCTATAGTCAGAATGACGATCGCACATCTCTATCAGGGCCAATGGCAGCTATGTGAAGCACCCACATACACCAGGGGATGGAAAATATTATCCTTCAGGAGAGGTGAGTGCAGGGCTGAGCATGGAGGTGAATGTGGACATTAAGCTCAATTATGAACAGTGACTGGCACTGATAGAAAAGCAACTTTTTAATTCCTTACCAGCAGAAAATACTAGAAAGGGGATAAAATAACATCAAGACCTCTGCCAAAGATAAATGATCTTCCTCTCCAGGGTTTAGTCACATCAACTCAACCCCATGGTGCTCTCCCACTCTGTGCCTCCATCACTTAGAGATTAAAACAAAATCCAAGAAGCCAACAGGCAATCATTTTTTTCTGTTACTGAAAGTAGTTCTCAGAATTGTAATATATTCATTCTCTCTTTTTTTTAATTAGGTGAAATCTATTTAATAAAGCAAGAAAGTCCTCAAAGAGGTCACAGATTTATCATGATGTTAAAAGTCATAAAATTATAGTTTTAGGCTAAGTAGTTAAATCCAAATTACACACCACCCCATTAATTTTATAATCAATAGAGATTAAAGGAAATGAGGAAGTAAATGATAGGATCTGAGCTTAAATCAAATCAATACATACTAATTCGTATCTATTACGTTTAGCATGCCATGAAGAAGGCAAGGGAGTGTAGAGTCATGTTCCGTGCCTTCAAGGAGCTTACTGTCTGGCTGAGGAATCCATACACAACATGCAGAAAGTTTCCCTGGACAGCAATAACAATGCAAGGATCTCACAAGACTCCATACAAGTAATGACCAACAGACTCATGCAGAAAGTGCTTGCAATGGTACAGTGGTTAAGAGCGTGGTCTCCAGAGCCAGACATCCTGGGTTTGTCAAGCTCACTGACCTTGAACAAGTAATTAGTCTTTCAGTGCCTCTGTTTCCTGAAATGCAGGGCAGATAGCACCTACCACCCACGTTGCTGGTAAAAATTGAGCCATACGTGCCAAGTACTTACAAAATAAGGCCTTGCATAGAGTAAGTGCTACGTAATGGTTAAGTAAGTGAAATACTACTGGGAGAAGCAAAAGATCTGTTGTTTGAAAAATTTTTTTTTACTGTTTATTTATTTTTGAGACAGAGAGAGACAGAGCATGAATGGGAGAGGGTCAGAGAGAGACAAAGACACAGAATCTGAAGCAGGCTCCAGGCTCCGAGCTGTCAGCACAGAGCCCGACGCGGGGCTCAAACTCACAAACCGGGAGATCATGACCTGACCCAAAGTTGGACACTCAGCCGACTGAGCCACCTAGGCGCCCCTAAAAGATCTGTTGTTCTAAAGTTTCCTAAACTTTAGAGGGGGAGTTCTGTTCGGGGAGGAAGCATATCATGTTAATTTTCTCCTTCCCACTGATTCTCTCTGTAGTGCTTCAAACATCCTAAAGTTTCAACCATTCCAAAACCTAAAACTGATGACTGGTCCTCTACTTCGTTAGCCCCCTGTCAAAATCTCCTCTCTCATTCCCCTCACTGATAAACATTTTAAGATGTGGCTACACATGCACCTATTACTTGTTCACGATCATTCGTTCCTCTGCCACTCAAAACCAGGTTCTAGCCCTTGCTATTCCCCCCCAGAGGATGATAAATAGCCTAATGCCTAAACCCAACATTCCTTTTGATCAGTCACCACCCTCTCATCTATCCAGAACATTAAAAATTATTCACCATTCCCTTAGTTCAATTTTTTCCTTTGTAGGCTCTGTCACCACCATTACAATGTTGACTTCCAGAAACAAGGCACTTTCTTCCTCACGTCCACATCTCCTGGTACCCAGTAGTATATCAAAACCTAAATTGTTCTGCTAGACTCCTCTCCACCAGTGTGGTAGAGACTTCTGAGATGGCCCCCAAAATTTCTGCATCTTGTGTAGATAGTTATCTAATTCCTTCCTCTTATTGCTGGACAGGACTTTCATATGAGAGACACACCCCCAAATCAGGTGACTTTGCATTAATCAAAGGGGAGGTTATTCTCAGTGGGCCTCACCTCATCAGGTGAGCTCTTAAAAGAAACTTGGCCTTTCCAGAGAGAAGCAACTCAAAATCCAAAAGAAATTCTTCTAGAGCCCAAGAAAAAGTAAGTTGCCAGGAGGAGGCCATGTAGCAAGGACCCAAGCACATATTCTAGGAACTAAAAGTGGTCACTGTCCAGTGGCTAACAAGGTAATGGGGAAGTCAATCTTACAACCACAAGGAAAGAAATTATGCCAACAGGAGGAAGTTTGAAAGCTGATCTTGAAAGCTGATCTTTCCCTTGTCATGCCTCCAGATAAGAACACAGACAGCTGACATTTTGATTTCAACCTTGAGCAATACTTAGCAGAGCACACAGGTAATATATGCCAGATTCCAGCCAAAGGAAATGGAGGTAATAAATCTGTTTTTTTTTTAATTTTTTAAATGTTTTATTTATTTTTGAGATAGAAAGAGACAGAGCATGAGTGAGAGAGGGGCAGACACACACACACACACACACACACACACACACACAGAATCCGAAGCAGGCTCCAGGCTCTGAGCTGTCAGCACAAAGCTTGATGCGGGGCTCAAATTCACAAACTGTGAGATCATGACCTGAGCCGAAGTTGGACACTCAACCAACTGAGCCACCCAGGCACCCTGTTATGTTTTTTTTTTAAGTTACAATAGTCTCCCCTCATCCACAAGTGATATGTTCCAAGACCCCCAGTGGATACCTGAAGCTGTACATAGTATTGTACCCTATGTATGCTATTTTCCTCTATATACCTATAATAAACTTTAATGTATAAATTAAGCACAGTAAGAAAGAAAATAGAATAATCATATCATTATGCTTTATTATATATTATTATGCTTATTATATAGTATATCATATATATGTTATAATAATATGTAATAAAAGTTATGTGAACGTGCACTCTTTCTCTCTCTCAAATTGCACTGTAATATACCAACCCTTCTTCTTGTGATAATGTGAGATGACAAAATGCCTCTGTGATGAGATGAAGCGAGGTGACCATCACAGGTACTGTGACAGTGTTAGGCTATTAGCAACCTTCAGATGATACAGAAGAAGGGGAATAACTTGCTTCCAGACCAGGGTGGACCGTGAGAACTAACATCATGGAAAGGAAAGGTGCGGGTAAGGGCACTACCTTGCTAAGTGGATGGTGATTTGTTACACAGCAGTAGAAATGTAATATACCACTTCCTTCTTCCCCAATGCCTTCTGTAGCCTTCTCTGGCTCTGTTGTCCTCACCTTACACTTCAATGTGTGCTGTTTTCCCTTCGTGTCAGTCTACCCCAAACCGATTAAGTCTATTTGAGTCGCTTTAATAAACATCTGCGTGTGGCTTTCTCTAGACCTCTGAACTCTTCTTCCCACTTAAATCCATGTCTTAGTTTTTCTATTGCTTAATGGTGCACTTCATCTGAGTACCAAACTCCTCATTTGATGGGTCCAAAATATATCCTTGTCTTTGCCCCCTTTACCTTGTGCTCTAAGCAGCTGCTCATTCTAATTGGGCCAGTCCTATTCATGGCATCTCCATTTTCCCAGCATTTAATCTGCAGGCATCGCTAGGATGCCTTCCCTTTTCTGTGATTACAACCAACAACTGGCCAAATCCTGCTGGCTTTTACCAATACAATTCACATTCAACCCTCCTTTCTATTGCCAATGGAATTGAGATCCTTATTACCACTGCTCTGGGCTTTTCCTTAATTTATCAAAAACCTATTTCACAGGGTACCTGGATAGCTTAGTCGGTTGAGCATCCAACTTCAGCTCAGGTAATGATCTCATGGTTCATGAGTTCAAGCCCCACATCGGGCTCGCTGCTGTCAGTGCACAGCCCACTTCAGATCTTCTGTCCCTCTCTCTCTGCTCCTTCCCCATGTGAGCTCTCTCAGAAATAAATAAAACATTTTTTAAAAATGCTATTTCAAAATCTATGTATTTACAAGTAGGTCTTACAAGAGGCAGTAAAACTAACATCACTTCAGAGGGGTCCCCTAAGTCTAACGCATGTAATTTCAAATCTTAGCTGTGTCACTTAATTGCAATGGCCTCGTACTATGTACTTTTAACATCTCTGGGCCTCCGTTTCCTATATGATTATTGTGGAAGGTGACTTTCACCTCACAGAGTTAACATGAGGATTACATGAAAAGGAATCCAACACAGTTGCTGCCCTCATCCCTCCCTGGGATACTGGCAACAGAACCAGTTTCCTTGCTAATCAGTGGGAAAGCTTACCAAGGTCTCCTATTCTTCGTTCTCTATCCAATTACTGAGCCACCAGGGTGACCTTGACCAATGTCTTGCATGGTAAGATGGTTAGAGCATGTTCTGAGACTCCGTTCAGCAGGTATACTTCTTGGAGAACATTAACAACATTGCTCATCTTTGCTGGCCTGAACACTGACTACCAAATCTGTGATACACAACGAAGAAGAAATTGACAAGTGGCTCAATGGAAACTTGGTAGAAGGAGAAAAGGCAGGAAAGAAGTGAATGCGGTAAATGTGACAGGCAAGCTTCATCTCACCTAAATTCAAATGAAACAAAGTTGCCCCTGCGTGCTGAGGTTACCCTTAATGAGCAGTCCCTCTTGGGACACATGTTCCCCAGGGGAGGAGGGAGACAGACTCAACTCATGCCATGCAACCCAGAGACAACATCCAGTATCAACAGAACTTTTTTTTGTAATGAAAGGAAACAATTAAGTAATTGGATATGCTTGACAAAATTCGGTTAGCTCATTTGCCCCAAAGGTATAAAGAGTTGAAAACCTTTTTCCTTCTGCAGCTCAACTCTCTATATATAATGGGGAAACTTCAAACCATGTTGCCAAAGAGAGGACAGCACTTACTCTGAGTACGTAACAGTGACACAACTTTATTTTCTGTCAAACACTGGGGACACAACATTCATAAATATTCTGGTTCTAATTTATGACAAATAAACCAGAAGGCATCAGTTTAAAATTTTATAAACACCTTCTTTTAAGAAGGTTAGAAAGCTTTCACTGAATTCTTCCAACCATCATTTTCAGAGAATCAGAAAAAGAAAAAAAAAAGCTTTAAAAGTAGATACGTTGTAGTCAACATTTGAAGAGGTAAGAACTTACAAAATTGTGCAGGAGGGGAGTCTCGGGAACTGAATATGGGGATAGAGTTCAAAGAAACACCAACCAGGAAGGAGGTAGGGAGTCAGAACTTTGACAAACAGGTGTAACAACCTCAGGACCTACAGGGCATGCAGAAATAAGAGAAGTGAAGGTTCTAGGGGGGCTCTGCCAAATACACCAAGCAGAGAGGAGAACAAGCGAGGCCAGAGCATCTCCATTCAGCAGTGCTGTTGATATGATGGATAATGCTGCAGAAAGTCTGGCAAGGGTGGCGGGGAGGGCAGGAGAGAACCCACAGACAGATGTGCCGGGTATGGGCACAAGATGGTCAAGAAGAGGATAAAAGCGTTGCTATTTATTGAGAACACTTACGTGTGATTTTATACACAGGATCTCCACAACTAAGGTAACCATCATTATACCCATTGTACAGGTATGGAACTATATATACAGGCACCAAGAGGCTAAGTGAGAAAGTAGGTTAGTGTGGAGCAAACATTCCCTTCCTTTATCCAACATTCATCAGAGAACAATCAACCAATCCCTGCCTTCCCCTTTGAGGTTAGACTTGGCCATGTGACTTACATGGCATGAATGGAAGATAGTGTCCTGTCTAAACCTACGCCTTGCCTTAACAAGTGTCAGCTTTGTCCTTTTAGGAGCTTCTGACTACCTTGAGAAGACCATGCTCCAGGTAACCACAAAGCCTCCATGCTGGGCACCAACGTAAGTGGAGGGGATCCACCTGTTTCCCCACCCTAACCTGCAGGCTGGAGCCACTGCCCCTCCCCCCCCTGCAGGCTGGAGCCACTGCCCCCCCCCCCTTGCAGGCTGAAGCCTCAACACCCCCCTGACTGCCACCTGCAGGCTAGAACCACTGCCCACTCCCCCACCTGCAGGCTGGAGCTACTGCCCCTCCCCATACCTGCAGGTTGGAGCCTCAACCCCCTCCCGCCCCCCCCACCTGCAGGCTGCAGGATAAAGAAGCAGAGCTGTGTGAATAGAATGATAGTGTTGCATCCCACTAATACAGTACATAACCAGTTTACTGAGGTGTTTAAACACTATTTTCTTTTAATAATTGCTGCTTATTAGCACTAGGCCCCATGGCTGAAACACAGAAGCCATTTTCTAAACAAATGTTAGTTTTCTTGCTCAGAAATGAAGAGTGGGTGTAGTTTAATATAGAAATGTATTTTCTGATTTCCACTTCACAAATTCTAAATATAGCACATTTCTTACTGGGTATGTCTTACTTCTGAGCAAACTTGATTCTTACAGAGTGTACATCCTTTTGCTCTGTTTTCTTGTGCCTCTATGACAGGCTGAGTTTTGGTCCTCAACCTCCCCCCAACCCTAGGCTGCCTTCTTGCATGTTATTTTTACAAACCACATTAACTAAAAAAATTGCATTTTATTCTTTTACATCATTATCTCCCCAAACAGAGTACTTTACTCGTCACTATATTTTTGTAAATCTCATCTGGTATTTTTTTATGTTTCTGCCTCCTGCACTTATCTCCATCAAGTTTAGATAATAGTCATGGGCTCTTCAGTGACTTGAAGCTTTTACTGAACATTGTGGGATTACACCCATAAAAGGTTTGCTGTCTGCTAATCAAAGACCTCTTTCTACCACTTCCAGAAGTTTTCATCATTTGGGATTAAGCCAACAGTTTCAAGGGCAGTGAGTTTCAGGGCAGCGATAATCCTTGACTACTCTAAAGTAAGACTGCTCCTTTGTCTCAGTTTTCCTGGATATATTTACAAAAAAAAAAAAAAAAAAAAAAATATCATTCACTTTATTCTGCCCCTGCATCCAATTCTTCCTTCATGATTTCCTTTTATGAAATGGGCCTGAAAATTTAGTATTTTAAGTTTTAATAATTAACAAGTTATTAACAATTAACACATGGTAAAAGGGTGGCAGCTTTCTCAACATGGAGACTCACCTTAACTGGTGAATGGGTCGGGAAGGCCCAGGGCACACTAGTACCCACTGCTGGGGGACTGGGCCCGTCTTTTGTCACCAGCTCTTTCTGATTCACTCCCACAATGTCCACACACACTTTTTTCTTTAAAGAAGTTTTTTTTTTTTTTTTTAATTTATTTATTTACCTTGAGAGAGAGTGTGAGCAGAGGAGGGGCAGTGAGAGAGACAGAGACAGAGAATCCCACACAGGCTCCGCACCATCAACACAGAGCCCCACGTAAGGCTGGAACTCATGAACCAGGAGATCATGACCTGAGCCAAAATCAAGAGTCAGACGCTCAGCCGACTGAGCCACCCAGGTGCCCCTCCACACACACTTTCTTAAAAATGAACACCTAACGCTTTCAGTATACATTTTAATTATCTCAAACTATTTATTATTTTGCCAGTGAAAGAAGAATCCTCAGCAAAGTAAAATTTCCTAAGGCGACACACCTGACCAGGGGCAGAGCTGTCAGACGAAGTCCCTGGTCCCTGTTTCCTAAGCACTCTACTCCCACCTGGTGCCTTTGCTGACATCCTTCCCTCTGCCCAAAACACTGTGCAAGCTCACTCTTGGCATGAGCACTTACTCTTGAATACCAACTCAGTTTTCTCTTGCTACCTTTTCTTAAGTGGCCTGAGATAAAATTAACCATTGTTCCAGTTAACAATAACAATAGTTGTTAACTGTTAACAACAACTATTGGTGTTTGTGTATCTCTGGCCCCTTGCCTAACTTTATTAGGGAAGAAATGAAACATTATATTTGTATGGCTGTTTACTCCATTGCCATCTAGATCCTTGAAGTCAAGGCCTCATTTTTAATTCTCAGAGCTGAGCTGAGCTCCAGCATATTGCAGGTACCCAAAAAATGAGTGTTGAACCTAATCTAGATAACAGAGGAAAATCAAGATAGCTATTGTAATTACCCAAGAAAAGGAGAGAGTGGGTGGAAACGTGTGTGACTACGTATCCATCCTGGCATGTAATATAGATGGGCTATCTATAATAATTCAGGTTAATAGGGTACTACAGATAACCTGTAAGGATTATCTACAATATGCTGATGGAATAATGATAAAAACAGAGTGCAAGGTAGCGGCTAGACATCTCTCTGGAATTTTTTTTTTAACGTTTATTTATTTTTGAGACAGAGAGAGACAGAGCATGAATGGGGAAGGGTCAGAGAGAGAGAGGGAGACACAGAATCTGAAGCAGGCTCCAGGCTCTGAGCTGTCAGCACAGAGCCCGACGTGAGGCTTGAACTCACGAACCGCGAGATCATGACCTGAGCTGAAGTCGGACGCTTAACTGACTGAGCCACCCAGGGGCCCCTGGAATTTTTATCTACACAGACACGCTTTTAAAAGCGTCTGAGGATGTCTTATCAATACTTCATAATCAGGAGACAACCAGAGTACAGGTCACTTTTTAAATAACGATAACTTCTAATTTTCACAGCAAAACAACCGAGAAGGTCGTGGGATCCTTAAGAAAAGTCTTTGGAAGAAGAAAAGTTCTTAATACATTAAACTCACATAATTCTACTAGGAGTGGACCTTGTAACAACAATAAGGTTAATGTAACGTGCCTTCTTGGATTTCGCCACCCACTACCATCACCTTACATAAAATCGTTCATATTCAAGGATTAAAAAAACATGTTTCACATTTGTTTTTTACTTATACGATAAGGTCACAAACGATCCAAACACTCGCTGGAAGAACTGTCAACCATGATGGCTGGTGGTTACCGTCCACCTCATCTGTACCCACTATTTCTCTCAACGTTTGCTCTTCTGAGAATCTTTCAAAGTTGCATCCCACTGTCTAACTTTCAGCATGTGGATATTTATTCTTCCAAATCTCTAGTGACAGCAACATCTCAAAGAAAATCTCTATGCTATAGTCACTTTGGAAGAAGGGGCAAATTAAATACTCAGCAGGAATCAAAGGTCCCCAAGATTAAGTCTTTGTCTTTCAGGCATATTTTCTTCCCTTCCTCCTCCTCCATCCTGTGGGGTGAGGGCTGGTGGTGGTGCATATGGGATAATTCAAGGTACATCAGTCTGACCCACCAGGGTCAGAATAATCATGCCATCCTAGTCTTTCTTCCACAAAGATTTTGGAGCAATACTGCCACATTTCTCTGCCACTGAAAATGCTGCCTGGTGTACATTACCTTGTCTCCATTTCAGGTTTTAATACTAAATTCAAACTGTCTTTTCAAACCATTTTCTTTAATGCCTTGACAGACTTATACTAGCACTACTCTAGATAAATGCTTGCTTCATCCTGAAGAGATATCAGAAAGAATAATTTCTCTTCAATTTACTCCTGCAATTTGCCTGTTAATTATTTTGAAACATTTTTTTTTTTTTTGCAGGAGACTGCTCAGTCCCATTAAATAAAAAATCTCTCTTAAATTTTCTTAACCACTCTCACCCAGCCCCCAATCACAGTTCTTAACGTTTGACTAACTACAACATCCATAGTTAAACCAGAGGAAAGAGGTATCATTTGTTACAATGTTTTTCTCATCTGTAACATAGATCAGAGTTTCTTTCTTTTTCCATTTATTTTCCATTGCCTCCAAACAAATAAATCTGGGGTAAAAATAGGATCCCTTGTTTTCTAGACTATGCCATGTAAAACGTAATATACACAGCGCATGACTAAACTGTACTGACTGGACAGAATCAATGGCACAGAAGGAGAGCAGTGATACATCACAGGACCACCCCTTATCCATCAGTCTGCAGCAAGGCTGACTGTGCATGCCAGCGGCAAACCATCAGCATGCACATGTTTTCCTCTGTGATTTGTGCTGAAGCATAGGCTGTCCACTGCATGCCAGTCTTTGGCTAAAGCCTGTGGGAAGTAACTGCAAACCATAAACTTGCAGTCTTTTAAAAACATTCTTAATGCATAAACTATGCAAATACAACCACCAACACTTCCAGAGACTCTAACTGATAAATGACTGAGTGTTATTGGAGTTGATTTTTAAATGAAAAATTCAGATGTGATGGCAAGGCAGTTTTTCACAGTTCCCCCCCACCCCCCGCCCATGTGATCTGGGAGTTGATGTCGTATCGAGGAATTATATACTTCATGATGTAATAAAAAATAAAAAAATAAAAACATGATTTTTTTTTTTTTACCACCAACTTGGTTTATGAAGAATGGTGGGCATGCCTGCTGAAATATCAAGTAAACATCTCATTTGCACAGGTAAGGTAGCAAGGCTAATGCCTTGTGAGCAGATTCATAAAAACCTAGGCCTTCTTTTGGTTCCTTTACAGAGTAAAATGCCAGGCTGGGTCACTTGTATTCAAAAATCTAATTAACAAGTCTATGTTGTAGTGCAAGGCACTGTCCTAGGTCCTGAGAACCCAGAAGTGAATAAAAAAGACCAAATAACTCTACCCTCATGGAGTTCATTCTAATCCATGCATTTCTGCTTATCTTCACAGACCTGAGCCAAAAGATGTGTATTTTCATTTCTGAAGTATTTTATGTTGAAATTAACCCAGTTGGAATTTTACTCATTTCCCTAGAGGGTATGGATTTTAAAAAGCCAATCATCTGTAGAGGATATTGCCCTGATACCTAGGAAAAGGATTTTTAATCTGAGATTCTTTTAACCACTCATCTATTTCCCAGAATGCGATGCTGTGAACAAAACTTCATGGACTATAGGAAAAGTAAAAATTGTTTTCTGAGTACAAATGAAGAACATCTAAAGCGTACCTCCTATTTTGTACTTTTCTACTTGATTTTAAATATATGTATTTATTTTATGATATACATCTCTGGCTCAGGTTCACAGATGAGATCTATTAAAACCTTCAGTTCAGTACAGCTTTCTCGAAAATTTTCAAAGTGGCAAACAAATTGAGGAGAACATCTACCTTAAAAACCCATCGCTGATGCTCTTGATCAATAGGTGGCATCAATAAATCTTAGATAGACATGTGGGCAAGACTGTTGGAGCCAGGCAAGGATTTTTCTTAATATGGATACTGATGTCATTTAGGCAGAGAGAAGCTGGGCAGGTTTGCGATAAAAGGGAAGTGATTATATAATACATCCAAACCATAAATAAACACTCCATTAAGTTATAAAATTCTATATGTCCTTAGGAGGGCTTCCTGTGAGCCACTTAACTTAAAAATAAAAAGGAAAGCTCTATGAATCATTCATTTGGCCAAAACCTACTGAATCCTTGCTCTATAGCCAGCACAGCACAGCCTCATCATCATCATCATCACCAGCACCACCACCACCACCATGTTGAGTTTATTGTGGACCAGATACTGAGCTGGTTGATTACATATGCCTCATCTCATTTAATGAGTAAGCAACCCTGTAAGTTGGGTGTAATTTTTATCCTGATTTTAGGTGAACAGATGAAGTAAATGATACCAAAGATGTTATGTTATCTGCTTGTGGTCACACAGCAAACTAATCAGGTGCCAACTGTGGGTCTGTCAATGTCCTGGGGCTGTGGTCTTTCACTGCCTCCTGCCAGCTTTGAGATATAGTTGACATATAACAATGGGTAAATGTAAGGTATAATAAAATGTGTTGATTTGATACACTGGCATACTGCAAAACTATTACCACAATAGCTTTAACTAACATCGTTGCCACTTCACATAAAAACCATTTCTTTTTTGTGATGAGAACATTTAGAATCTACCCTTAGCAACTTTCAAATATATAATGAAGTGTTATCCACACTTGTGGTTCTCAAGCACCACACCGTGCATCAGATAACAACATATTCATCTTATTACTGGAAGTGTGTAAAGTGTGTACTTTTGGACCAACATCTCCCATTTCCCCCACCCGAGCCCCTGGCAATCACCATTCTCGTCTCAGTTTCTATGAGTCTAACTTTGTTAGATTCCAAATATGATTAATACACAGCATTTGATTTTCTCTGAGTTATTTCACTTAGCATAATGCCCTCAATGTCCATTGATGTCTCGGTAAGATTTCCTTCTCTCTCATCGCTGAATAAGATTTCATTGGGTATGAATACACACACACACACACACACACACACACACACACCCCACATCTTTATTCTTTCATCCATTGAGTAATAATTAACTTGGTTCCATAAATTGGGTACTGTGAATAATGTGGCAATGAACATGGGCATGTAGATATTCTTTGATATTCTGTTTTAATTTCCTTTGGTATATTTCCAAAAGTGAGACTGCTGAATTCTATACCTCTTTTCTAAAAAATTTTGAGGAATTTGCATAGTCTTTCCCACAGTAGCTGCACCAATTTACATTCCCATTAACAGGTGCACAAGGTTTTCCTTTATTCCATATCCTCGCTTGTCTTTTTTTTTTTTTTTTTTTTTTTTTTTAGCCATTCTGACAGGTATGAAATAATATCTCACTGCAGTTTTGATTTGCATCCCCTGATGATCAGTGATGTCAAGTACATTTTCATTATTGGCCATGTGTATGTCTTCTTTGGAAAAATGTCTATTCAGCTCATTTGCTCTTTTTTAATTGGATTTTTTTCCTATTGAGTTATAGGAATTCTTTATATATTTTCAATATTAATTTCTTTTCAGATATATAATTACAAATATTTTCTCTCATTTAGTAGGTTGCCTTTTCATTTTGTTTATGATTTCCTTTGTTGTACAGAAGGATTTTAGTCTGACATAGTCCCTCTTCTTGATTTTTTCTTTTGTTTGTACTTTCGGTGTCAAATCCAGAAAAATATTGCCAAAACTGATCAAGGGGCTTAATCTCTATGTTTTATTCTAAGAGTATTATGGTTTCAGGTCTGATGTTCAAGTCTTTGATCCATTTGAGATGGTATTTGTGTATAAAAGATGGGGGTAAGCCCATGGTCTTAAGTACTCCATTTTATTGTTCCCAAATCAGTTGCTCTGTTTGGATTCATTTGTATCATCAGCCTAGTATCTGGGTGGAAAAGGACGTTAGACATTAACCAACGAATGATAAACTTCAGAAGATAGTCCATTTCCCATGATCACATAACTTGTTCAAGGCAGAGATGAAGCTAGAAGTTCTAATACAAGCTTGATTCTACTCTTCCATATATAATTGTGACTAAACCATGATAATGATAATAGCAGCTAACATTTGTAGTAGATGTAGTAGATGTAGATTTCAAAACTTGAGACACTATAAATATAAAAACTCATTTACTCTTCACTTTTAAAATGGATCCCACCACCCCCACATAACAGGTGAATAACTGCGACATGGAAAAGTATCTTTCCCAAGGGCACATACCTACTAGGTAGTGGAGCCAAGATCTAAATCCAGATTCATACAGTGCTCAAGGCAAGCTTTTAACTACTATACTCTTCTGCATCTTGAGAGAAAAAAAAAAGACCCAAAAACAAAAAAACAAAACAAAACAAAAAACAAACTTTCCATGTATCAAACTTTAAAAAGAAAAACCCTCAGTTCCTCTATGACACTTCTTTGGCCACCCCAGTCCAAATTTATATCCCATGCTTTGAAATTCTGACTCCTATCAGCCTGATTCTGTGAATACATATACCTCCTGCCAGCAGATCATTGCTTCTGAGATCAAGGATAGTGTCTTCAATTCTGTCGTTCCCCCAGTACCTAAGTCTCACAGTTCACTGACAGTAGTAGGCAGTCATAAAAATCTTCCAGAACAGGACATAAAAAATGTAGCAAGTAGGTGACAAAGAGAGTTTAAATCCATGTTACTAAATTTGGCACAGGGTCACTCATGCAAAACAATTCATGTCCAAATTCAGGGAAAATCAATATCTAAATATAGTTTACAAACAAGTATTTAACTATTTAATTTAAGCCATTTCCTACCCTGTGCACCAACATCATGACTAATCACTTGAATGGGTAAATATCCACATACTTCAAGTTCAACAATAGCTGCCTCCAATAAGTATATCGTGGTATTTTAGAAATTAGAAAAAATTAAGAAAGATCCAACATAATTATATAAGCCAACTATATATTAATCTAAGGAAACCTGTAATTCAAATATAAAAGAAATTATTCTTGTTTATTCATCAATTCCCTTTTAATAAGACAGTAGGACAATAGAGACGTTCTTGCTGATAACCAACTAATCACATTTTGCTGGATTAACCCAAGTTCTCCATCTCCTTTTCAACTGTAATGAGTGATGTCCTTGTGCCCAGAATATTGAAGTCGCCTAAGCTACTTCCTAGCACACTATACAATCTATCTCTATCACCTCAGTTGTATGTTGAACCAGGAATCTCTATACTCATTCTCAAGCCTATAATACCTGGGATTGTGTTTACATGATTATAAGCATAGCATAAACTGATGAAATATGAGTGCAGAAAAGAGATTGGTTGCTTTCATTGCTTCCTTGGGAAGATAAGTCCAACCCATGAGAATTATTGGCTTTATATTAGATACAGACAACTTTATGTGGGAAAAAACATGGTAAAATTCCAAAAGAACTGTACTTTAGATTGCTTTGCAAGTGTCCATGTTTTTATTCCACTTTGAAGAAACTGTAGCATTGCATTATGACTATCATTTACATAAAAAGGTAAAGGTCAGACTCCAGATAGCAAATTCATATTTAAATAGCGTCTGGATACAACAAAGATTTGGAAAAGAGATGCACATTTCAGTGTCCTAAATTAAAATAAAATCTATATGTAGCATTTTAATTTTTTTTTATTTTTAAAGTAACTTTGTTGCTTTAACCAAATGTTTCAATCAGTTGACCAAGTAGAAGTCATAACTGATCCGAGAAAAAGGGCTTCTATTGTACTGCATGCAAGCCATGGGTGGCTAGAGGGAAGACGGGCTCTGGTCCTGGGCTTGGCTTCCAGAATCATTCTCATTCTGTATATTCTTAGCCTATTTTCACCTGTGCTAGCTCTGACAGCCTCACAGCACATCCTCATGTCCTCTGTTATAGCCTCTTATGCATAAGTTCCTTCTCCCTCAAGTTCTTCTTGTGAGGCCCCCGGCACTGTGAATGGCCATTCCTTCCTGCCTGTGCACCTGCTCTTCCTCCCATGCTTCACTGCATCTCTTCTCCACTTGTTTACAGGCATCAACTCCTCCCCTTTCCCTGATCCTTTATTTTTATTCACATCACCACCTCTGTTCCCTCTTAACACCTGATGTGTGCTGGCCCCATTTTATGTTTTACCTGTGTTCATCCTTGCTTGTAAGCCACATGAAGAGCAAGATCCATGTATATTGCTTCATTAACTGTAGGATCCCTAGCACCCAGCACTTTGCCTGGCAGAAAATAAGCGCTCAAATACTTAATGTATGGATGTACTAATTAATGAACTAATTTAAATCATTGTTTCTCCAAGATTTCCAAAGACAGAAATTCTTCACTTGTATTTTCTGTATGGCACCCTGCATAAAGCCACGTAGGGATATTTCCCTGTGCTGAAGTGGGACCTTTATATACTTCTGAACTCTGTTCTTTATGTTTTGGATATGAGCCTATAAGGACCAATGTCAGGTGACATGTGCCCAGAGGGGTACCGCCTTGAGTCACACAGCCTGAATGATGTCCCTGGGAGCACCTTATGTTATTCCTAACCACCAGAACCACAACAAGAATCTTGATAAGATGCCAAATGACATTCTCTTTTCTCAAGGCATCATGTGGCTCCTGACCCATGTATGTCAAAAACTCCCTTCTTTAAAATTCTTAGACTCCTGGAAGGGTTGAAGGGCATATATTGTCTTTTAGAATGGAAAGAGTGTTACAGAGAGAATATCTCTGAAAAAAACTGGATGTTCCTGAGACAACGGGTTTATTCACAAATATTCCCCTTCTCCCATTGCTTTGTGAGCAAGAGATTCACATGCTGGTCCTAAAGCACCAAAGCCATGTTCATATTCACACTGCCGGCCATCACATTTTAGATCCTTTATTCTTCCCCATCACTCACTAACTTACTCACACCCGTGCCTTACACTTGCAGCCTCTTCACCATTCATACTCAGTCACAGTTCCAAAAGTTCCAACTTGACCTTGACCCTTGAGTCTCATTTTATAGAAGCAACAGAGTTAAGAGCATTATCCATTAACAAGTCAAAAATTTCTTAAATGACCAAATGGTTCCTAAGCTTCTCTGAGTGGTCCAGGAACAACTCACTGCCCTGGGTCAATTTCTCCTCCCCTTTCAAATTCCAGGCTAGGAATTTCCAACTACCCAGTCATCGGCTTCCAAGACTAGGTATTCTACCAATCAGGGGGAAATTGGGCTTGCTTCATTTCTAAGTCATTTCATTCCAAATGTCCTGCTGCCTGTCTCTACTTGGAAGGCGACATATAAATGTAATCATCGATATAACTGCCATTCTAATTTTTATCAGAAATTTTAGACCTATCTAATTCAGCATATACCAAATAACAGAATATCATAAATAATAATAGAGAAATATTGTGCATTTACTATGTACCAAGTCCTGTACCCAGAACTTTACCTGCAGTATCACTTGAGTCTCTCAGCAATCCTATGACAAATGTACTATTGCTATCCCATCACCAGAAAGCTAAGCGGAAAAAACTTGCCCATAGTCAAGGGGAACATAAATTCGTTTTTGTCAAATTCCTAGTTCAAACTTTACAGCTCAAAGGATCTCCAAATACAACTGAACAAATAAAATTTATACAGGTCTTTAGTTCTTCTCTGGATGTTCTTACTTTTCTTTTTAACAATATTCAATGAAGCAACAAATCTCTAGGATTTCTCACTTCAGGGTATCTTCACTAAAGCTGGCTCTCTCACGTGAACACTGTCTGGCATTGCTCTCCAGTTGCTCAACTTGGAACCGAGCTTAAGTACAAATAACGTAGGGCAATACTGTATGTTATATTTAGCATTTAAAGTGCTTTGGTGTTTTCACTGGAATACTATTCAGTTACTTTAATAAATTGCAACCTAGACAGAGCAACATTTTGTGAGCCTCTTAGAAAGTCATCCTTTCTTGAAAATGTGCAAGTTCATTTCCTCTGTTTCTGTTGTTTTCTTCTCAGAATTGCCTCAAAACCCAATAAGATAGAACCACAGGGAATCGCTGCTGTCTTTACCTGATGGAGCAGTAGAAGAGTGGGGGTGGGGGGGTGGGGGTTGTGGGGGAGGAGGTGATTTTACCCACAAAGAACCTAACTGGATGTTTCACGAATGTATGATGTATGAGCCCTAGCTTTTCTCTCCTTGGATTCCTTCTTGATTGTGCTATCAGTAAGTTTGACCAAGTCACTTGCCTGCTAATAAAATGTCAATAGAGGGTATGTATTTACAAAACTGTACCAAAGTTACCAAAAATGACCAGCAATCATAGAATAGTAAACGCAGATACTCTTCTTAAATGTATTTTCTTGGGAGCAAGAGGAGTCTCTACTCCAACAAATCATTTAAGAATGAGCTGAAGAAAACAAGATCTTTAAAACCATTTATCATCTGAGACTTCTTGAACAACTGTTTCATGTTTTTTAACTTTACAAAATAGACATGGGGGAAAAATCTTTTAGCCCATGGAGATCACAACACAGAATGCATTTTTTAATATAGCCACATACAAACTGGTTGATGTAATCAAATCATTGTTAAATGCTTGCTGGAAGTCTTAGACCAAGAATTTCTGTAAAAGTTAATATTTGAGGGATGCCTCAGTGGCTAGGTCGATTAAGCGTCTGGCTCTTGATTTTGGCTCAGGTCATGATCTCATGGTTTGTGAGATGTTGGGCTGTGTGCTGAGAGTATGGAGACTACTTGGTTTTTGTCTCTCCCTCTCCCTCTGACTCTCCCCTGCATATGTATGCACAGGCATGCACTCTCTCACAAAATAACTTTAAAAACTTTTAAAAAAGAGTTTATATTTGAAAAAATATATATATTCATATACATATTTATATTTATATATTTATACATATACTCAATCATATATATATATATATATATATATATATATATATATGATTGTACTAAATTTAAAGAAATAATAATTTTAGGATGCAGAGATGCCTTTAAAAGTTCAACTTCCTATTCCATGTATCTATCCATTGTCCTTCTGAAAGTTGATTCTTTTCTCCAGGTACCATTATTCTTGTCTGTCATTTTAGGTCATTTTTCCTTCCAGTCACTCTTACAGGGATAGGATTTGCTCTTTGTTCAAGGAGAAGGGATTTCTTCTCAATGCCTGATTGCTTTATCATCTAGCTGAGGCTCCTGATTCATCTTCTAATTAAAAAAGACCTTTTACACAGGATCAAAAGAACTTCTGGTGATAGATGGAGGAAAGGTCTATAGAAAAGGCAAGATCTTACCAACTGTCTTAAGAAAAAAAACCCTGTAACAGACAAGGTAGATGATGATTTTCTGGCCAAGGAAAGACTGCCCAAAGATCCTAACCACATTAGATTCAAAGATGGATAAATGAACAGTGCAATGTTTTCTTGATAGGGTCCCAAGAGCCTCACCACAGGCATGGCTTACATAGCTTGGCCCTGCCTGGTGGCTTTATATGAATTACCATCAATAAACTAGAGCAGTGGTTCACAAATACTAATGTACTTAGGTATCACTTAGCTTGTTAAAATGTGGTTTCCTGGGCCCCACCTCCAGAGATTCTGATTCACTGGGTCCAGGTGGGGGCCCATGTATTTGCAGTCCTAACAAGCTCACAGGTGATGCCAAATGCTGGTCTGAGAACAACACTCTGAATATCACTCCAGAGCACTGTGATTCCAAATCACTCAGGGTATTGTATCACTCTCTCTGCATCTAAAATTCTGTTCTTGGATTATCTTAGTTTGCAGCCTTAAGCATTTGGTCTTGAAAGAAACCAAACCACTATAATGGGAGGCTGTCCTCTTTTGTTTAAAAAAAAAGAAAAAAAAAAAAAAAGGAAGGAAGAAAGAAAGTTAAAGTAATGGCTCTTCACTTGGAACAAAGAGCAAGCTGACTCTGGTTTACAAAGTCCTATCTCATTCCTGATCCTTTTTCATTTGAGAGAGATGTGAGTAGTCTATGTCAAAAAATGCACACTGCGCATTCCCAGGAAGCCACTCACATGGCCAACTGTAATTTTATTTAAGCCTGTCTAAACTTGCTTTTCTCATTTTTGCCCTGTAGGCACTCATGAGCATTTTTTTTCCTTTGCAAGAAAGAATTCAAAGACAAAGACACAGATATGACTTTACCAAAAACTAGCAAACTTTAAAGCAAAAAAATAAATAAATAAGAATCAAGCATTTCTGTTTATAACAAGATTCACCCCACAACCCCTCTACTCATCCTCCTATACAAAGAGAAAACTTAAGACCATAATAGCCATTCTTCAAAAATGATTAAATAAAAATCATCCAAAAGTCAGATTACTGAGAACATGACAAAGTCTTTTGTGTGCAAATCCATATGGTGGTGGGTGAAACACCGAACATCTAAGGAAAAAACAGACACACTCTCTACTATAAAGCCAAGTTGCAAATCCAAATGCCTACACCACAAGTAATGTAATTTAATGTTTGAAGCCAGGAGTAAGGGAAGAGAGGAGAAGGGATGAAGGAGAACCTGAGAGTCCTGCCCTTATGAGCTGCTCCTAATCAGCTGAAGTCCAATTCTGATAATATCAGAAATACATTTCCTGCTTTTCCTTCCAGTCCTACTTCTTGGTGTGCCCAAGGATTTCAGGTTGAATTATAAATTCAGTGTATGAAAAACCACAGGAAAACTGGATGAACCTAACTTCCTCCAAAAAAGGTTCATCTAAGGCTGTGGTAAAGCATCCTGGGATGGGACAGGTCGCCTTTATCCCACTGGAGATTGAGTTTACTCAAAGTGGGCTGACATTTTGAAATATTCAGTCTGCCTCTTCTGCTCACATTCTTGGATGTAGTTTGAAAGTCTATGGTGTTTATCAGTCTCCCTCATCCTTCATGGGTGTCAAACTCCCAACTGTTGTACTCTTAGCACTGGGAGACTGTCACGATGAGTGCTTTGCCTTTTCAGTGATTTGCTTCTTAGTTTTCTAGCTTCACACTCTACAAGGAACAAAAATTAGGCAAATGTCTCCAGGCTATTATCTAGTACCTGTCTTCTTCCTGAGGTCTCATCCCCTCAAGTCCCAGCTGCTTTAGCTGAGCGTTTGTCTCTTCTGCCTTGTGAGACTGCCAAGAAAATCATCTGCCTTCTCTGCTCCCAGCCATCATCTTTTGCCTGGTTTCTCAGCTTTCATCCCAACACAAAAATTAGAGGGATCCCTTAAGTGAAAACCAGCTTGTGGAATTCTGGCTCACCACTTTATAGTTTCCTATGCTCTAGGAATCTTGGTTTTCTTGGCAGCTCTTTTAATGTCTTCAGATTAGGCACATTTCAAATTTTGTTTAATTTGCCTTTACTCTTGTTTCTGGAGTAGTGCTGGTTTTCCATAGGCCACCCTAATTTAGCCAGAGGCCAAAGTGCCCAGGTTGGTTGATTGATTCTTTGGAGATGACAACCAACACATACTTTATTCACTTGATTGAAAGCCTTATGGTACATATAAGGGTTAGAAGAGTTGACCTTGGTTTTGTTCACACTGACTCTAGTGAGTTGTGTTTGGGTTTTCTAGGCTTGAGACTGCTCAACAGCTTCTGCTGCCACTGGCTTGTTTTCTTCCAGAATCATGGTGCGTACTTTCATATGAAATCTGATTTTTAATTCCTTCTCTGGCAATTCTTCTCCAGATTCTTAGCTTTGTATAATTACACCTACAATGGAACTTGGATCCTCAAGGCACCAAGATAAATCCTCCTACTCCAACATCACATGATCTTCTTATTCTACTATTTAACAAAAAACGTTCAAGGCCAGCCACAACAGATCCCAATGAGCCATACGCCACTGAATCCCATACACAGGCAACATTTTTGACCTCTAAATTGCTAGGAGTTTAGGGGAGCCTGGGTGGCTCAGTCGGTGAAGCATCCGACTTCGGCTCAGGTCATGATCTTGTGGTCCGTGAGTTCGAGCCCCGTGTCGGGCTCTATGCTGACAGCTCAGAGCCTGGAGCCTGTTTCAGATTCTGTGTCTCCCTCTCTCTCTGACCCTCCCCCATTCATGCTGTCTCTCCCTGTCTCAAAAATAAATAAAGAAATAAACATTAAAAATTTTTTTTTTAATTCCTAGGAGTTTAAAGACTTCCCCTTGGCAGGCTCAGTGGGCTCTGGGGCAGCAGCCATGGGCTCTACTCCCAGGTTAACTTAATATAGTTAAGTTATATAATAACTACTTCACCAGGAAATAATGTATTTATCTTGAAAACTGGGGGTTAATTTCAAATTTAAACATTAATCCACAAGAGCTATGCAGGAATTATTTTGGTAAAAATAGACTATAAATGCAGTTATACACACACACACACACACACACACACACACACTCCATTTCAAACAAGGCATCAAACTAATACATTTGGTTCTGTGATCTCTTTTAAGACAGATATGTCAAGCAATTTTTTGTATTTTGTCGGCAGCCTTAAAAGAAATTTCAAATAACCACAAATCATTGTTACAGTTTAGAGTACTTGAGACACTCCAGATAAATATTTGATGATAGATGGACAGTAGGTAGAGGAATGGATTCATCTCATACATAAGAGAGTGAGAAGACACCCTTATGCTTATCAGGGAATAAGACGAGAAGGCTCCGGCAGAATGTCACTCTCTTAGTCGCCAGTAATTGGCCCTACTTGAATCAAAGAGGAATTTAAATGGGCTACCACCTGACTTAAGCCTTTCTGTATAATGCAATGGGCTGGGTGGAAATGGACATAGGGTGCATGGTAAAATAGCCAAATTTTTCCCATTCCCATATGCCACATCTCCAACTGTGGTTTCCTGGGAATTCATCCACAGAACTGCAACAACAAAATCTCTTTATCAAAAATGTTGAAGGTTCTGGCTCTGGGCTGATGGTTCAGAGCCTGGAGCCTGTTTCCGATTCTGTGTCTCCCTCTCTCTCTGCCCCTCCCCCATTCATGCTCTGTCTCTCTCTGTCCCAAAAATAAATAAAAAACGTTGAAAAAAAATTAAAAAAAAAATGTTGAAGGTTCTTTGAGATCCCTGCCCTATGAGCACATCTAGCCTAATGGATAAGAAGCTCTCCACCATGTAGGTAGCTTGAGAATGTGGCAGTGGCCTCGGTATAGGATTGTCCACAGTGAATGCTGACTTCAGTTCTTCTAGGACTGAACCGACCCATGGCAGGTCCCTGCTGAGAGAGTTCTAGTCTCTTCTGTAACATGTAACATGCCTATATACTAAGAGCAAATACCCTGGTGTCCAGTTGATGGGGATGTGGAAACGCATCAGGACATGCCACATACCCTAAACCACCTGCTTGATTTTCACAATTATTTAGTTTTTAAGACCGAGTGTTAAATACGTACATACATGCATAAACACCTTAGGCCTATAAACAAATAAAAACTAAATAAAAATGACTAACATGGTGCACAGTATCAGAAGCTATCAACTACTGGCAAAAAACAACAACAAAAAACTAGGATCTGTATATGGCAGGCAATGTGCCAAGGATATTACATGAAATCTGTTCATCTTCATGGCCACTCTTCAAGCTAAATACTGTCCTAATCCTCCTCTTGATGGATGAGAAAAATGAAGCACAGAGCAGTTTAGGAATTTACTCAAGCTGGTAAGTGGTAGGTAGAGAGTCAACCTGAAACCAGGTCTCAGGATGCCATATCATAAGCCCTTAACCACAGCGTTTTACAGGTCTCCTGGACTGCATTGATCATCTTAATGTCTACTTGCATATTCCCTATACTTTAATAATGTGACTATGGATTACGGACATGTGCTTTTCCTAGCTGTCCTTAAATTCTGAACTAAATATAAAATTAATGACATCTTGGGAACTGTGATTCTTCCCTAACACATTTTGCTAAGAACATGGCTTATGAAATCTTTATATCTAGTTGAAATGTGTTTACTAAGTCTTGCCAGGAAGTTCATTCTAGGGAGATATTACACATGGGTAATGTAAATTGCTGTAAGGGCTAAGAAGCCTTCATTCCAACTAGCTTTTTGCCGCCAAGTAATAAGTAATTTAGTAGATTTGGAAAATAAGCACCTGGTCTATCCCCTTTCACAAGTGACTAGGCCTGCATAAAGATCAGTTACTTTATACAGACAGAGTTGGAAACTTCCCTATCTGATCCGTGGGGTTTGCCTCCCTGGATGCTGTTCTAAGCAACACATTAGTGTTTAGACCAAGTATCTCTGAGGAGGCACAAACCTGTGCTGAGGGCCTAGAAACTCCACACTGCACGTCTGCATTTCAATGAGCGGTTTCTAGCACTGGAGGAAGGAGAGCTGGCGCCCCAATCTGCAGCCAATATCCTGTTCCTGGCTTTTCTGCCTCATAGTTGTGCAACCGCCATTAAGTCACATTATGAGTTTTAGTGTCCTCCTCAACAAAAGATGCCAACCCGTCTCACAATGTTCTTGTAATGGTGGTTACCTGTGAAAGCACTTCAAAAAAGCATTCACACATAAGATCATATATGTGACATATATACACATAAATACATACGCATGGCACCAAGGGCTAAGGTACACACGTTATCCAGATGCCAATGGCTAGATAGTCAACAAGGTAGAAGACAGAAGTCCACTAAGCTATCCTCCAGAGGAAGTGAGCCTGTAAGGAAATGCCCGGTTTCCACAGTGATGGGACAGAGCAGTACAGGCAAAGGTATAGGGAGGGAGAGGAGGACACATTCTGGCTATAAAAATACATCCTATAGAGCTCCCCTAATGAGCACTGGGTAAGTATGGACTTCTGGAAAGAAATAGAAGCAGGCAAGGATTCACTCATCAATAGAAAATAACCTTATATAGAAAGGCTGTATGCCAGGCACCATAAACTAAAAATACCAACATGCAGGATCCTGCTTGATCCTAACAACAAGCCTGTGAAAGTATGCTCTCATTTACTGACTAGGTATCAGAGGCTTTGAGCAATTTATTAATTGTCAGGTCCATATAGAGAATAAGTGCTAGAGGTTCAAATAGGGGTCTGTTTGACAGGAGCTACGTCCCTTGACCACCTTGCTATACTGCCTCTCTAAAACCATTGTCAGGATACAAACCCGCACATCTATCAAGCTACATTTCTGTAAAAGAACTTTGTGTTTAAATATATGGGGTGGGGGGGGGTGGTGCCTCAGTGGTTCAGTTGGTTAAGCATCTGACTTCCCCTCGTTCATGGGTTTGGGCCCTGCGTTGGGCTCTACACTGACAGCATGGAGACTGCTTGGGATTCTGTCTCTCTCCTTTTCTTTCTGCACCCCCCCCCATGCTTTCTCTCTCTCAAAAAATAAACTTTTTAAAAAAAATAAAAAATAAATACATACCAAGGAAAAAAGTCAGGTATGGTATACACCCAAATGTTCACCGCACGCTGAGCAGTGGGGTTACAGGTGATTGTCTCAATATCCTTAAACATTATCTGACTTTTGTAATCAAAAAGAGAAAGCAATTAAAGAATTAAGATGCATCTTTATTTTTCCTTAAGGCAACTTATTTCTAAATGCTTCACACCACCTGTGTGGAAAAAAAAAAAAAAAAAAAAAGAAAGGAGGGGGCCAAAAGGACAGCTTGTTAAGGCTTAAATATTACAAATTTGATTTTCAATAGTTTAAGTATCTGTGGGATAGCAGGAAGCCACTGAAAACATTGGAGTGATCCTAATTTAGTGAGAGAATTTGTGTTCCTGATGGCAGGGGTGGGGCACCCTTACAATGATGGGGGTCAGTGTAGAGTGCTCTACACACTGGTTAGTCCCCACTCCCAAGACTTTCAGAGAGAAGTCTGGAAAGAATCACCAGTATAGGATCCTCTGTGCTGGTGGAAATCAGCAATTGCACTTCTAATACATTGGCTGGGAGAAATAAGAATCACTGATCCACCAAGAGATCATGAGTGGAGAGCTATGCAATTAAATAAGAGGGTATAGGTAGAAGATCAAAGAAAAGCAGAAAGGAAAGACACAGGTAAGTTCTATAGTTGGAGCCTAGAGATAAGATAAAGGGAAATGAAGGGTGGGAGGGGGAGGAGTAAGCAGAGGTGTGGGTTGGAGGTTGTAAATAAGAATATTCTAAAATAAATGTTTATTTCTTATAACCGAAGAAAGCTTTAAAATGTAAAATTGTTTGCTTCAAAGAAAATTTTCATACAATATGTAAATCTTTACCGAGATTAACACAGAAAATGAAGAAGCTGGTTTCCATTTAGTATTTAATGTGTGGAACATTGTAATCTTTTATATTATTGGGATGAGACCACATAGGCTATTGCAATGAGATTTATAAGCAGATAAAACTTCTTTCAAATTAACTGTTTCCAATAGAGTTAAAGTGGATACTTGTGACTTATAAAACAAAAATTTATTTCTAGGAGTTTTTAAGCCAACTGAAAAAGCAATCACAACATTGAAATATTTTGAATTAAACACGAGCAAAAGAACAATTAATGAGAAGCCCAATAACCTTTTATACTGTTCAAAAAGTTATTTTCACAGTTTTATCTATCTGGCAATGTTGAACTTAATCTGAGCCCTGTACTCCCAGAAAACAGCCAAAGTCAAGGAATTCTTATTCTTTGTGTTTGGGGAAACACCCAAAACAACAATGACTGATCTGTCCTCGGATATTATGAAATCCACATCCACCCTTCCTCTTCTCGTTACATAAAATGTCAAATTTTTACCTCATCTTTGACAACACTTACATAGGAAATGAAACATTTTAAGTGCCATAAATGATACAAACTGACCTCTACTGTTGGACATACAGCATGTTTCCAATTTTTCAAAACTACAAAGCTACATTAGACATCTTTGTACAAACAACTCCAACTTTTCTCATCCTTCCTTGAGACTTTCCTCATTAACAAACGTTCCCCCTATTGTAACAGCCTGGATAAAATCATCTGCTTAATTGTCTGGTACATCTGGTCTTTGACATACTCCACTATTAAGAGTTTTCCAGAAAAATATAGCAGAAAATAAATCAGACCATATCACACATACTTTCTCCATGCTGTTATTCAGAAAACATACAAATGCAAAACAAAAAATTTCACAAAGCATATTTAATATCAATTGATAATGTTGGTACAAGGATTCCAAGAAAGTGTAAGAGATTCAATGAAAAATCTCACCGTGCCTGAAGATAAATTACTACAACTGAAAAATATTTCAAATTTTTTATTTGAATGGCAAAGAAAATAAATTAAGCAAGGAAGCCTGACTTGCTATAATTGGAAAAGACTCTCAACTTAGCAAACCACATAGGTAGCACAGAGGATTTCACAAAGGCCAAAATGACCAATTCTAGCATGGAAATTGCAACTTTGGCAAAGGAACAAGGTCCTAACCATGACAATGACTTAAAAACACAGATTTCAGGGGTGCCTGGGTGGCTCAGTCAGGAGTCCGAACCCTGCCTCAGGCTCTGGGCTCTGTGCTGACAGCTCAGAGCCCGGAGCTGCTTTGGATTCTGTGTCTCCCTCTCCCTCTGTCCGTCCAACCACACCCCACCCCCCACCCCCCAACCCCGTCTCTGTCTGTCTCTCTCTCCCAAAAGCACAAACATTTTTTTTTTTAATTTAAAAATAAATAAATGAAGACACAGACTTCAGGCCCATGTGGGATTCAGGAAGCACCTAGTTCCAAATTTCAGCAGGTTGTTGAATCACAAATCCCAGGCACAATTTGGGGCAGCGACTCCAATTAATGTTTCAAAACATGTGATTTCCTAGAGTTTATCTTGCTTGGAGGAAAATCATTAAATATATCACATTTAATTTCTATCCTTCTGTGAGACTCCTCGTGTAAATAAAAGCCCCAAATGGAGGAAGGGGGTGTGGAATATTCTAACCACAAGTAGTTTTGGGTTCTGCAGAAGTGAAATGACGCTGAACTCTAAGGCAGGACGTAGGCAGCAGAAGCAGCTCCAGCTGGTACCAAAGCTGCCTTAATTTGAACGAAGAATCAGCAACCTATTTCCTGAGGCCACAACAAAGGATGCCTGTAGGCTACCCCATTTAGGTCTCGGGAAACTCTCCAAGTTTCCATTTGACAGATGCAAAGGTGAGACATGGTGAGGCTTTATTGTGTGCCTAGGATAACAAAGTTGGTGGAAAGTGGTAAATAGTGATTACTCAGCAAGGACTCAACATGCAGCATTGTGAGAGTCAAGGACATTCAAATTTATAGGAGACAATTAGAATGTGGCCAAATAAAAATATTTAAAAGTATTTAATGAATTCAAAACAATGATTAGTAATTAACACATCAATCTTCTGGATGTCAATAGATAGTTCTAAACTGCTGGGGAAAAATTTTTTTTTTTCCTTTTTAAATAGTGCTGGAGCTTGCTTGTAAAGTTTCTTCTCTTGAGTTGATTAAATATTCTCTCCAAAATCTTGTTTACATTATTAATTTGCTCAGCAACCCCTGTCTTCAGAACAGTGTAAATTTCTACCTGGTCCCTGAAGAGTTAGCACATATTTTTAATTAAAATGGTCTTGAATAAATTGAGCTGTTATTCTTACAGGCTATATTATTAACAGTATTAACTCTGAATAAGACAGAATGTTAAAAAACAAGGTACATTAAAAGTATGCAAATATAGGCCCCTTGAACAGTGAAAGATTTACCTAAATTTCATAAAAAGATCTGACTCCAAATTATGAAAAAGGGACAGTGAGTTACCTACAGCTTTCATGAACGATTCACAATAATAAAGAATGTAAAGATGTGTCAAAAGTTTATAGGTTCAAAGTACAAACTAAATGCTTCCTTTAGGACAATCTAAAAATTAAACATCATGAGAAAGACTGTCACACTTTCCTTACTTATGATCTAAATGATAATAACAGTTATGTGCATAATGATACAATTATATGCTGCCACGAACAGTTTAAATCAAGTACCCTGTAGAACTTCCACATCTGAATGCTTCTGATGTAGCTTTGCCACTCTTTCACTATATTCAATTTTCTTTTAAAAAAAATTTTTTTTAATGTTTTATTTATTTTTGAGACAGGGAGAGACAGAGCATGAACAGGGGAGGGTCAGAGAGAGGGAGACATAGAATCTGAAACAGGCTCCGGGCTCTGAGCTGTCAGCACAGAGCCTGACGCGGGGCTCGAACTCACGGACCGCGAGATCATGACCTGAGCCGAAGTCGGCCGCCCAACCGACTGAGCCACCCAGGCGCCCCTATATTCAATTTTCTATTGACCCAGAGGAGTGGTCTGTACCTTAAAGGGATGCTATTAAAATTCTTTCATTTTACTTTGGCAAAGGAACTGCCAAAGTTCCTTTGGCTAGGTACTGATGAAGTTTTGGGGTGATGGGGGGCTCATGGGGTCCAGAGCCAATGGCCAAGAAAGAATTCTGGAGGATGTCTTTGGTGCAAAAAGGTGATTTTACTAAAGCATGGGGACAGGACCCATGGGTAGGAAGAGCTGCGCTGGGGTTCTGATGGGTAACTCATATACCCTCAGATTGGGAGGGGGTCAGGGATAGAGTATGTCACTAAGGAATTTAGGAAGCAAGGTTTCCAGGACTTTGAGGGGCTAGCAGTTCCTAGGGAAACACCATTTATTACTCTTTAATTAAACCTCACTCATGAGACACTTCTGATGCATATCAGGGGCCATAAGGTTGGAGTATGATTGCCAGAATATAGCTTGGGGCAGTTGAGATAAAGGAAGCAGTCTTACAGGATCCTCGAGGTTGGGACAATGTTAAGCTAAGATTCTCTTTTCCCCCTAGCAAAGTGTCATCATTGAGGCAGCTGAGCTCCTAAAGGGAGGTCACTCTGCCAGTGTCAAGGACCTGTCAATGGTCTGTAGGCAGTAAGGGAATTTAATTTTTCATTTGCCATAGTTTCCGACATGACCATGGCAAGCACTTAAACCCTTCTCCTTTATTGTGGGGGTAGCCAGGAGTGTCCGAGGAATATCACACATATTCTACCTGGGGTGGGGTTGGGGGGGTGCGGGCTTGTGTTTTGCCCTCAGCCTGCCTCCTGCTCCCTCATCAGGTACCATTTTGTCATCATCTACCATGCAGAGGGGCTGAACTCATGCATTCTTCCCACTGCTTGAATGCCTCTAAGCCAGGTACCAGGTTGGGATATGAGACAAATGCAGGAGGCCATGGGATCTTACTAACAAACAAGGAGACTGGAAATAAGCAAGGAACTGTACAACAGAGAGGCAGCTTTGGGTCAGTGGTGTCTATGCACTCAGGTTGCACAGTCAGACCTGGTTTAAATCCTCGATGTGACTTTAGGTACATCACTCAAGGTCTCTCACTCAACCTCTTCCTCATCTGAAAAATCAAAGCAATGGAAGTCCCTACCTCACAGACTTGTGAGGATTAAATGAGATGATGCAAAGCTCTCAATATAATTCCATGGTACACAGTATATACTCAATGAAAATTAGCTGCCATAAGGATATTATAATATTATCTTTTTGCATTATAATGAGTGCCATGATAAGCTATATTAAGGATGCTAATAAGAACACCAGGAAGAGCAATAAATCTCCCTGGAGAAGTTCAGTATGAACAGAAGGGCTACAGAAGAGAGAATGCCAAGTAACCAGTCTCCGCTATCTATGAGGGGGAAAAAAAAACAAAAAAAAAACCAGAGTGTTGCTCAAGAAAAACTTTCAAGAGAAGATGTCGTGTTCATTTAAATGACTATTTCATCTTAAGAAAGCAGTCTTCAGCCTCTGATCAAACCAGAACCCTAGCCATCCTGATGATCATTATTATTACCATCCATAAATTCATTTGCTGCATCCCAGCTTGGCATGTGAATGCTCATTTGTTACAATTATCCCTTCAGTTTGACATGGAGAGAAAGCAACCAGAAAGCAACTTCTATTACCCTGGGAGGCTCCTCCAAATAATTAAAATTCTGAAGCACTCCTCAAGCTGAAAGCAGTCAGCCCTCATTGAGGGCACGTTGTATTAAATAAGCAGGCTCATGGTTGTTGTTCTTGCAACCCAAGTGCTTGAGATCACAAGTCCCACAGCACCAAAAGTCATTATTTTTTAACCTAATTTTTTAAGTCCCCAAATCTATCTTCGAAAAAAAGGCCACCGTTTCTTACACAGGCCTTGGGCCCTTTCCAGGTACTCATCACTGGGCTAAGGTTGTAACATACACGATCTCATCTTCCATAGTCTTTCTAGGTAGATGATACTATTCCTGCTTTAAAAGGAACTGAGGCATAAATGGGTTCAAATACTCGCCCAAGTTTCATTAGCTCACACATATTAGAGCTTTGACTTGAACCCAACTTTTAAGTCAATGTCCATAGCCACTATATTACCACATACACCCCTTGAGGACATATTTTTTCTTTTTCTTTCTTAAAGCAATACTTACATTCAAAATGCAAATGAAGGTAGGGTAGAAGATAGGTGAGGAAGGTGGGGAGAGTAGGTGGGGAAAGAAGGTAAACTACCCAGCCACTGCAGGCAGAGGTTCTCTCACAATCCACATACCATCCTAATGAGTTCGCGTTTTCCTGGAGATCAGACAGGACTCGCTTTTTCACTAAAGACTGAACTCAATTTTCAGTCAGTCTGAGACAACAAAGGCCACTCATTGCCTATTGGGCTTCAAGGACTCATTTCTGCCCCGTTATTGGGCTTCAGACGTGCCATCTGCTCATGGGCCTTTACATGGTGACTGGTGAGTCTCCCTCATGAAGTGGGATGAAAGTGTCTTACCTATATGCAAAACTGGAGAACCAACAATTGAACCAATTGCAGATGAATACAGGGTTGTTGTAACCATTAATTAAAATGAGCTCACAGTTTGTTTAGCATAGTGCCAGGCACACAGTAGGCATTTAATATGTTTGCTCCATTACTAATAACTTCTATGGATATTATCAGGATTCCTAGGAGTCCTTTAAGTAGGATGGGAGCATTTTCCTATAATACATGCCCTTCTCTTAAGAGAATGCAACCTGATAGAAATAACTAAAGCAAATGATTAACTTGTGCAAATGAGGAAACCAGCAAATGACTGCTTTCTTTGACTTGTAACAGCCACATGCTTGACTGGAGGAAAATTTATTTTGATAAATGTCTGTCAAGAGGGAAAAATGGGCTAGGATTAGGCTGGCCTCAGAAAAAGGAAATTCATAGAGAGGAAAAAAAATAATCATTTTTTTAAAGGATCAAAATCAACTATTAGACAAACCTGCTTACCAAATGCAGTTTAAGTTAAATACCATTAACAATTGGGTAAACTGAGTCTAGCAGTGGTTGGACTCATATAATGAAGTGATTAATTTAACTGTTCAATTAATCCAAAAGATGTCCAATCCATGTGCATGAAGACCCTGCCAGTGAGTTAGACTAATGGGAAGAGTTGGCATATAAATGGCCACCAGACTCAATTAATTCACATTTGATAGGATGCCTGGATAATGTTGGCTTACAGCTGGGTTTATACAACATAAAATACAGAGTTGAATTTTAATATTAGTAAGTATAAATATTTGAAAAGGTGTACCTTTTTTACTTATAGCCCAGGAGAAAAAGGAAGGTGGCACAATTCCTGGGTACCTCAAATGAGGGAGGTTCCCAGTCTTTGCTCAAATTCAAGAACACTTACTTTATACCTATTCTGTCACAATCACCCTGCCCACCTCCCAAGACCAGACCTGACTTGCTACTTTCCTTCCACGACGACTGTAGACATAACTGTCAGTTTTGCAAAGTCGCACTGTGGGGAACAGTATGTCCCTTCTTAAAGACAACACTAATTAAAGAACCTATTTAATCTCTTGCCCCAAAGATTTCAGTGTTTAACTCAACTTCCCCATAATTCACTGCATGCAGCAATTAAATTAATGGAGGCAGCAGCAGCAGCATGGAATCCTTTAAAACCCCTATGGGCTTGTTCCTTTGATTAGACCAGATCAAGGAAGCAGCAGCTATTTGCAGGCAGATTAGAGGGGCTCCCTTTTTTTATTGCCATTAGTGCTGAAGATTGAAAGGTCAGGTGTGTTGACATCTTACTCATAGCCATCTGTGACAGTTTACATTGAGGTTATCCTTAAAGAAGTTTTAAATGCAGGAAGAGGACCATATGGATCGGAAGCATGAGGCGCCCTAGTACATTTCAAGCAAAGGTACCAAGTGGATTTATGCATATCTGTTTTCTCAACACACCCTGACTGCCACCTCCAGGTGCCAATAATGGATGCAGGAAATCAGTATCCTGATGATCTGGGAGATACAATGGGGGCCCTCAGGGTCATACAATATTTAATTATGCTCTTCATGGTTTGGGGATTATGTTGCATTTGATTACATTTTAACCTTTGGTGGAAAAAAAAAGTACTTATTATGTGTTTTATCAAGTGATTCCCAAATCCAGCTCAATCAAAAAATCACTTCAACTTTTTTATATTAAAAAAACAAAGTTTAAAAACAACTTCCCCAGTCTCATCAGAGAGCCAGTGAATACGTATCTCTTGGGGACTGGGCCCAGGAATCTTTAGTTTCTAAGAGCCCCTGACATGGTTTCTAGTCATGACCCAGTTCAAGGACTCACAGGCACATGTCACAGTGCCAAAGTATAAGAATGTTTACTTGAAACGAATAAATAACAATGCTCAATTAATCAAAGCGTAGGCTGGGAGAGCCAGGCTGCCTGGGATTAAAAATCTCATTCTCCCACTGTTAGTAGGGTAGGTGAACCTACCCATTTATAGGACTGAACCTCTATGGGTCTCACTTTTCCTCACTTTTAAAATGGGACTAATACCACCTACCACAGGTACCTGTATGGAAAGCACTTAGCATTGGGCCATAACTATATTAAGCTATCCCAAAGTATGAGTGATTTTTTTTTTAAACCAGATTCCAGAAATTCTAGAAAACAAAGTATCATAGTAAACAAGTTGTCCACAAAACAGAGTAGTCTTTTTCCTCTCATTCAATTCTTAACACTTAATACTATACTTCCTATAGATTAGGCTGAACATAATGACTCAGTGAGAATTAAAAGCTATGTTACTTAATAATTTACTTAATTCAAAGGCACCATCAATTCACTAATAGATTTCTTGGAATTAAAGAAGGAAAACGAGGATGTGAAGATTGTCAACTGCATCCCCGTTTCAGAAGTGTTAAAAGGTACTGGGCTAAGACAGGAGAATCTCATGCCATCAAGAACCCAGGAAAGTCTGTGTTAACAAGGCAGCATGTGCTCAAGTGCACATAAAGTCCTCTTGAGCCACCATCAGCAACATGAAATCCTACAAAACATTCTAGAGTCAAATAGTCTGGAAATCACTGCCTACCAATGCCCTCCTTCCCACACCCTCTTTTTCATAGATTCACAATGCATATTCACATATTAAAACATCTGAAAGTTGAGAAGTCTTTCAACAGCTACACCAGTTGAACTTGGCCTGAACTTTTCCACTTACCCTTTGGGGGATAAACGTGATCAGTACACATTCTGAGAAATATTAAAATCAAGCAAAGTGTCATGGCTACAGTAATTATGAAGATCTCTGTCCAAACAGCTTGTCTTATCAGAATACAAGGTCTATGGGGAAAGAAGCCTCATGTCTTTAGACAGGATTCAAAGCTTCCTTCCAAGGATAATAAGACTCTTTCTTGTTATTTATTAGACTATAAGAAATGAACCATGAGAAAACCAGAAGAGCCATAACTTTTTGCGAGCAAACTTACAAGTCGAGAACATTACTGAGCATTCATATTGCATGATAATTTGACAAAAAGACATTTTTACAGTTTTTAATTATCCCACTGATAAGATTAAAAATCTAGAAACTGTTTATTCCAGTCCATCTTGGTAAAATAACTACATTCAATAAATACAGAATAGAGACAGCTTTAATTTTACATGTGGGCCAGGAGGATCCGTTTCTCCCAAAACATGTATCGTCCCATATGTGCTGTGATTTACAATCCCCAAAGCATTAAAGTTTGAATTGTCAATTTTCTGTTTTGGATTCATTGGAATTCTGATCCTATCGTCACACTAAAATAGATGCAGGCTAAAAGAAAAGTCTCCACATTTTAAAGCCAGATGGCCTATATAATCTAAATATTTCTTCATTGCTTGTTCAGAAGAAAATTCATGTTGGAAGTAGTGAATTCATTTAAGTAGACATGAATTTAACGTTTCCTTAGTCATCAGTCCCAAACTTAGGACTCTATTTAAAGAAACTGTATTTTTTAATTAAGTTTAAAAAATAACAAAAAAGATATATATAACAACCTGGCACAGAAAACTTTTCTTTAAGAGAAATCCTCTAATGTTAAGAAAAAGAACAAAACAATTCTCCATTCCATGGTATAATCAAATAATTTTTTTCTTTCAACTGAAAAAGGAGATCTTTATTGGAATTATGTCTGGCATGATCAAAAAAGGTCTGATTATTCCAAATTGTCTGATAGTAAGTATGTTATTAAAGACAGAGCCTTATTTGTGATTTTCCTTTAAAAATTTTTTTTGCCAAAGAATACAATTCTACCGTTCTAATCTTAGACAGATAGAAACTCAGGACTTGGACTGTATTAGGCAACATTCTTAAACTTGCCTCTTGGGATCTCTCTTCTATTGATACAAATATATATAAATATACATCGAAAGACTCTCTAGCAGCCCTGGGAGACATTACCATACTGAGCGATTCAGCTAAATGAAATCAAGAAACTAATAAAAAGCGCCACAACTTTCTTCTCTTCATCATTTTTAACATCTCCGTTCTTCAAGATGAAAGGAGGAAGCTATACCATAGCCTTAAAAATGTCACAGTGGGATCTTCTCTCCAGCACTGTAAGAACTGTTCAGCTGTACAGCACAGGACCTCTTCAAATTATAGTTGACTCTTGAACAACATGAGGATTAGGGGCACTGACCCCCCTGGGGCAGTAAAAAATGCGTTGTAACTTTTGACTCCCCAGAAACTTATTGACTGGAAGACTTATGCTAAACATAAAGTCAATTAACACTTATTTTATATATGTATAATACACCATTTTCTTAAAACAAACATAGAGAAAAAAATGTTAAGAAAATCATAAAAGAAAATACATTTACAGTCCTGTACTGAATTTACTGAAAAAAAAAATTCCATGTATAGGGGTGCCTGGCTGGTTCAATCTGTAGAGCATGTGACTCCTGATCTTGAGGTTGTGAGTTCGAGCCCCACGGTGGGTGTACAGATTACTTAAAAACAAAGTGTTTTTCTTTAATTTTTTTTTAACATTTATTTCTAATTGAGAGACAGAGAAAGACAGAGCATGAGCATGGGAGGGGCATAGAGAGGAGGAGATACAGAATCTGAAGCAGGCTCCAGGCTCTGAACTGTCAGCACAGAGCCCGATGCTAGACTCAAATTCACAAACCATGAGATCATGACCTGAGCCAAAGTCAGAAGCTTGATCGACTGAGCCACTCAGGCACCCCAACAAAGTCTTTAAAAAAAAAAATACATGTATAAGTGCACACACACAGTTCAAACCCATGTTGGTCAAGGGTCAGCTGTATTCCCCACTTGGGGTAAAAGGTTGGAGGCTTTTTCCTTCTGCACATTACCCTCATGTTTGACTATTAAGCATTCAAAGTCAGTCTCTCACCAGTCTTAGAAAACAGACCATTATTTTATTTAAGGCAAAGGTCTTGAAAGGCGGTTAGAGGTAGGCTAAGAATGGGAGGCCCCAAACAAGCCATGGTCTGCCCCAACTAGAGCACCTCCAGTGGAATCTGTTTGATAAAGTGAGTTTCCACATAAGATTATAAGTAATTTAACAAAGGGAATATGCATTTTAAAAAGAAAAATCTGAAAACTCCTAGTTGAACGGGAGTGGAACACACATGTACGGCAAGTCTTACCCCAGCATCAGGGTGAGGATCCGGGCTAGGATGCTCTGCTTGCTGAGACAGTCCTTGGACCCAAAGGCCTAGAGCAATGGGCCACATTACAGAAAGTGCCCTTCCTGCCAGGGACAAACTAGCAACATCTGTGCCAAGAGCACATCTCTACATCCTCTTACTGACTCAAGTTGTGGTTCAAACAGAGGTTGAAGCTTTCACAGTCAGCCTAAAGTAGGGCCAGCCCACAGTAAGTGCACGCACACACACACACACACACACACACACACACACACACATGCACGCACACACACACACACACACACACACACACACACAGTGAAGGGGTGCCTATCTTGGGCCAGGCATCCTGCCGGGAGCAGGAGGATGTTGTACACAGACAGATAGCACAGCCCCTGCTACCTAGCAGTCAAGTCTAATGGATGAATGGTCATTAACCAAATCTTAAAAAGGAATGACATGCGATGAGCTCCTCCGTGTATCAGGCATCGTTCTAACATCAGCCCATTCAATCCTCACATGTCTCAGAATGAGGTGCTATGATGTCTCCATTTCACAGAAGAGGCACTGAGGCCCAGAGAGGTTACAGGGCTACTAAGAGGCCAAGATTAGTCTCAGGCTCAGCTGAAAGGCTTGAGATGCCAGGATCCCTGTCCCCAGCCCCTCTCTTCTCTCTCAAGCATTATCATCAAATATCAAATGCACACAACTGAGGCAAGTCCTCAAGGGAAAGACATGGGATGCTAAAAGTCTATAATCTCCCAGGGATCTGACCAAGGTAGAGAGTACAGACCAGCACTGCAGGAATGACATTTGAGAGCTGAAAGAAAGGCAGAGAAGAGGGAAGAGGTCCAAGCACTTGCAAAGGACCCTGTGGACAAAGGCTTGGTAAGCATAAGAATTAACATCCAGGCCATCAGACAAAGAGCATGGGGCTGGGGGGAGGGGTGTGGTGGCAAGCACTGGGGACAGTAGATGGCAAGTGACAAGGGGCAAAAGGTATGTCAGAGCCATGCTGGGTAGGGCCATGTCTTCATCCCTCAACTAATCAAAAGCCTCTGAAGGGAGGTCACTCAGCTGTACAGGTGTTTCAAAAGCCTTCCCTGGATGCATCCACACACAAATGATGAGAACCTTCTGACCACATCAGGACTGACAGGGCACAGCCTTCCCCTACACACTAACGAAGACAAAACCAAGCCTGTTCTGGATCATTCTGTTTGCTCCTGATACATGCCCACAGCCTGCCATGAACTGATCACCTGAGCACTGTGCCTGGGTAGTAACTACTCTAATTTCTGTCCAAGCTTCATCATTTAAGACAATACATCACATTTTCAGACTTCAGCATGGAAGAGGAACTTTGTGGATACAAACATTTAAAAATGATGCTATTCTCTTCAAAAATCTTCTCTTCATTTACAGGTGGTAGAAGGAGACAGATACCATATCACATTATTGAATACCATGGGACATTTGTTCACACTTCCAAGTATTTAGGTGTTATTTCATGTAAATGTTGAGAAGAAAAAAAAAATTCTGTTTTTCTTATCTCTTGGGAATCAGGTTCAGTTCCAAAAAAAAAAAAAAATTCTGCAAATTGACAGACAATGATGTATCTCTACTTATTTCTCTGAAGAGAGAATAATTTTTCTTATTTTGGTATATATGGTTTTAATCACATTGATAAGGATTTAATCACATAAGGCAAACCATGGAAGCCTGACCAAGGATAATACTTTGTGAAATTCAGTTGTTCAATCACAACTACTCGCCCCTGTAAGTATAATCCCAGTGATAGTGTTTAAATACCACTTTGTTCTCCCCCCATCCTTTCCTCTATTCTTCCCTTCCTTACTGAAGAGAGCAGGAAATTTCTACTAAATCCAACATTTATTGGGGGAAAAATGCATAAAATTCTGAATCTTAATAGTCATGATCTTGCCAAGCCATCCATGCAGGAGAAGTTAAAGCATGCCCAGAGGGATGGCCATGGTTTTGGACATGGCTTTAGTCCGAAGAATGTGGACTCTGCCAAGGCTCTGGCTTTGAGTCCTCTCTTGGCTTCAGCATCCACATCTGTAAACCACATAAGGTGACAACACCTACCTTACACTCTTTTGGTAAGATTAAATATTTAGCACAGGACCTAGCATAATAAAGGGGAGTGACAGTCCCCCCCCCACCCCCGCCCAAGAATCAGCATAACTTTACCTAAGAAAGTAACATCCACGTTGCATTTGACCCATCCTTTCCAGCAAGACTGTTGCAAAGAGAACTGTCAGAAGTTTCTTTTGTGGGAGAACATATCATTAGCCCTTTATCTACACAGTGTAGGGTGTGTCACCAGACATATTCATTTCCCCTTAAATCCTTTGAAAGTGTTGAAGAAAACAGACATAAAACTACCTCCTTACTATGCAACACTATGGCAGAACTGAGGCCACTAAAAGATCCTCTCGTCTCTTGCTCAAAATGGCATCACCCAAGGAGCAGAAAGAGATCTTTATAGGTCCCCCTGTCCTTTAGATCATGAGTCCTATGCTCCACCCACTGAGCCAGCCAGGCGCTCCTCCCCAACATTCTTGACCTGACTTTAAAACCTCAGGTTAAGTCCATGCCATCAAATCTTCCCCTGTCATGAATCATGTTTTAAATAAAGGGGATAATTTGGGACTAACCCTATTTTTAGTAACTTACTAACCTAATTTTATACCAAGACTTCATCATAAGACTTCACCTTTTAAACAGTTACTTCTTAGGTCATTTATTTCTTCAAACTGAATTCCCACTCTTTCCATGCTGCAAAGTTTTGTAAATGCTCTGCTTTAAGAGCAGTCTAGTCTTTGCTGCCTTTCAACAGTATGTTCTTTGTTTTCTCACAGGGAACAGAAAAACACTGATCATCCCTCAAAAAACTTCTGACAGGATAGAAAAATCCATGATGAGTCCAAAAGCCCCCAATCCCCAAGACATAGAAAAGAAGTTGGGGGAAAAAATTTAAATGCCGGTAATTATCATATCTCAAATTTCAAGAAAAACAAATGCCTCAAATACCATTATTCATTTAAGTTTTCTGACAACTCGACATTTATCTCCTTTGGTCTTATATTATAGAAATGTCTTTTATTATATTCATTTTACAGAGAATGAGTACTTTTAATACTAATGAGATGCATGTTCCAAAGTTGATCCTTTTCTTTAAAAATATAAAAAAAAAAGTTGAAAAAGCTAGAGCTGCTATGTTGATTGCACACCAAAGTATGTTGCAGTAAATGATGCAAAGGAAATTTAGCAAACAGGTAAATGCACTTGAAAGGGGCACTGCTTGACACTCAAGGTGCTGGTCATAAGATAGGCACCGATGCTAAAACATCCATCCCCACACAAACAGCCAGTTTCTTCGGTCAAGTTCAATTGATAACAAACAGTAATTAAAGCCCTTAATTTGTATGAGCACTGTTCCAAGATTAACTAAAGGGCTGAGGGGAGCTGGAGGCTGGGAGATCAATTAGCAACCCATTAAAATATTCTGGGAAGAGACAGAAAGAAAGGGAGAAAGACCGTGACAGTTCTGAGCTTGGGATAGGCAAGTGGAAATAGAAAAGAGGGATGTGAGAGACATTCATGTGACAGAACCAACAGAATATGAAGAAGAGTATTTCAAGAATTACAAAATGTGACAGTGGGAAGACCATGACCTGATGGAACAAGTGGAAGTTGAAGAGATTTGGTGGGAAAGAACCATCTCTGGAAATACTGAATCGGAGGCATGTGTACATGAAACGTAACCTCACAGAGAATTGTAGGTAACAAACAACACTGGAGCCATATCAGAGGCAGACACGTTATTTTGGGAGATGGTTATGGAACCTTATACTCAGAACAGGACAAAGTCATCTCCATAAATTCCGATGCATTTTTCTCTCTAATACCGGCAATGACACAATCTGGACAGACACCCTGTCTACTTACTGAGCAATCAAGAGAGAGGAAGTAGATAAGGCTGACAGAGGGCAGAGAGGGTCAATCCTGACCATACCAACACCAAAGGCAAGACTTTTTTCTGGTATAGGGAGCCTAAATAATTTTCATTAAGCTTTTTCTTTCATCCAGGGGAAAATGAACATGTGTTCACATTATAATAATTTTGAAAAACTCAGAATTAATGAAAAAATAAGCCACAGAATCTAATCAATGGAACATAGCAACCAAGGATGGATCCAGCCCCAAAGAGCTTCTGTCATGCTCATAAGTAATAAAAAAACAGCAGTCATGTTTATAGACCAATTTTATGAATGGTTTTAGAGTGTTCTGGACATTCCACAATATTCATTTTTATATTACAAGTTTTTCATTTATTAATGATTAGATAAGAAAGTCATGAACTACATCTCCAAAACAGTACAAGTAAGGCACAGGAGGCTTCATTTCACATGGGCAACACTTCCAACAAAATGCAGCTCTACTTTTTAATTAGCATTATTTAAATAGCAAACACAGAGCAGACTGTTACAATGAGCCTAACTATCTGCCACTTCCCACCTCTAGAACTTGGCTCACTTCAAAGACACTATACTCCCTTGATATAAACCAATCACTTAGGGGGAAAGGAAAATAATAGTAGTAATACCAGCAGCAAGTGAGGAAGAATCTACCCTGTGCCAGGCACTGCGCCAGGGACTCTGTGTTATCTTTTCAAACTTAACAGCATCTCTGTCAGTTAGGTATTTTGTGACAGGCATTTGAAGATGAAGAAACCAAAGGTCAGGGAAGGTTAAGTAACACGGTTACTTAAGTATATCCCCCTGGGCTAAAATGACAATGCCACAGGGTCTGAAAAGCATTGGTTTTCTAATCAACCATGTATTTACATGAAAAACAACAAATAAACATTAAACTCAATGTCACCAGAGAACAGATTTAACCAGGTGGTTATTGCTTTGAAATCAAAGCTACAGTCTCACCAGAAAACCACACCAGCAAAGCACCAAAGGGCTGAGGAGTTGGAGAAGCAAGTATGTGCTCAGAACTCCAGCATGCAATGGAGGAACTGGTTGGCCTGTATCTAGCAACCCATGTGGTCAGTACATAAGGGCAAGGTGAAGGGTACCAGTTTTGTGGTCATTTACACATACACTTAGATCCCAACTTCATGGGCTTGTCCCAAGAGTGAATCTGCCCACACCTCGTGTTCCTCTAGTGTAAACAAAATGGGGGTATTAAAGCATCAACCTCCCTGCTCTGTGGTCAGCATTCCATAGGAACCTACACCCCTAGCACTTAGCACAAGAGCTAGCATGGAATTCACTCAACAGCACAGTTGTCACTGTCATCACTGTTTGATGGCTTGGTAGTAACCATGACCTCAAGGAGTTCAGAGCAGCAGGAGTAGTAAAAAAAACCAAAACAAAACAAAGCCATGAAGTCAATCACAGTAGTCTTCAAATTCTAAGTCTCACCGTTAGGGGGGATGGCACCATTTGAAAAGTTACGTGTGGTACCTGAACGCTATTGTTCCTGGGGTTAAAATATAAATGAAAATCCTCCCCTTGTAGGGGACAGAGAAATCGAGCTGTTATGTCAAAAATACCACACATACATAGACCCTGGAACACAAGAAGTTCTATTACTGACAGTATGAAGATGCTTTAAACACTAAAATCAGGCAACAGTTGTGGGAGATGTAAAATACACCGAAGATGGCCAATGGGGCTAAAACAGACTCTGGTCTCTAGCTTAGAGACCCTTCCTCTGGGTTCTTCCTTTGTTTGCTGTGCACGCGAAAACCCCCACAGATATGGAAGCTGACGACTATAAATTACCCTCCCCACTTGCATTTGGCGCTCAGACCTTTGGAGAAACAGTCTCCTATGAGCCTGCCGGTGTTGAATAAATCTCCAATCCACCAAGATCTCCAAGTGTTGCTTGGTTTTTCCACCACGTTCCAGCCTGGTTCCGTAACATACCTGGTTCCCTGATAGGGAAACCCAACTGCACTGACCCATTGTTGCCACCGGTTTGGGAGAATGGCGAGGCAGTGACGGGGAGCAAGGGATCATAAGGGATAAGGCGTGCCCTGCCTGATTTTTGGCAGTCTCCTTCTTGGTTGCTTCAGGCCGGCCCCACTCCGTTGTTCCCGCTGGACTCAAAGAGACCTGGTAGGTGAGGACCTGGGCCCTACATCGGAACCAGTAAGGTTGGGGCCCCAAAGAAGTCAGGCCCACCCAAAAGGGTGGAAGGGGGACCTGATCAATCCCCGGAGGCCTTAATAGGACTCACAGGTAGAAAATTTTGCAGGAGGGAATGTAATAGACTGGTGCGTGTGTGCGTGCGTGCGTGTGTCTGCCTGTCTGTGAATGTGAGGCTCGGCCAGGCTTGCCAGTCGAGTTCAAGTTTGTGGCTCTACAGATGGGCACCCTTAAGGTCCCCAAAAGTCTATGGAGTCTGAATGGGCTCTTCTGTGTTGTGGTGAGAGTATAAGGTCTAGGGCGGTATCAGATCAGATTCTGTGACTGGTACCCTTGCCATAGGTACCCAAGAGGGGCTAAGCCATATGAGCAACAGTGGTTCTTTGCAAGCCGTTTTCCTGAACAAAAGGAGAGCAGATTCCTTTATCTATTGCTGTTTTCCAGGAACACAGGGTTCAGGTAAAAATTAACATTACCCAAAACAAAACTATACCTATAGAGTTCAGTGCTTTTAAGGAAAGAATCTACTGTAATATCAAATTCAAACAATCACCTTCCTTTTTCCTATAAAAATAAGAAATATGAAGAAGAGTAAAGAAAGTCTGTCATTAACCTATAAAGAGGGGAAAAACAATTTTAACTACTTGAGGATTTTACTTTTTTTTTGGTTTTTTTAATGCAATTTCATTGATTAGAATGTTTCAGACACAATCTCAAAGATAACAAATATCAGAAAAAATGGCTGGTGCACAAAATGAAGACTAAGAAAATTAGCTAATATTCCACTCTTTCCTATTATTATCCACTCCTTTGCTTTGAAGGGAGATGCAGAGAGGGAAATTGAGTGTTTATGTTCATCTTTGAGTTTCTAAGGGAATTGCGTCTTCTATTAAATCTTTGATATCGTTAGCTTATGCATACTGATGTATGCTACACTTGCCAGGTATCACACTCACTACATCATGTAGTACTTACTAGAGGTCTCTGCACAGCCCAATGAAGGCAGTACCGTTAAAATATTTCATAAAAATTTTGCAAGCTAGAACTACTGCAAAGAATCCTGCATTATTATTCTGATATGTAGATTCCATGCCAACGATTACCTGAAGTTTTTATCTATAATAATCAATATAGTCATGCAAATACAAACACATATAGAATATATACTTGTATGTTTTAGGAATCAATTAGAGGACATATTAATCATTTTTATCTCGATGGGCAGGAGGCTCACAGTTGGATTTAATGAGTAGTTTGGAACCTACAATTATTTCACCCAAACTTCTCTAACAAGAGTTAGAGAAGTTCTAACTTCTATCCTCTATCCTCTGTCCTTCTATCCTCTTGCTGATATGAATGAAGGTGAATTATGTTGGCTGGGTGTGAGTTCTGCATACTCACTTCAGAAAGCAGCAAGTGTACACAACACACAGAAGGACAGATGTTCTTGGTCAGGACAGGTAGCAATTTGGTCCTCATTGTAGAAACAACAGCAGCAACAAAAGTAGTAACAAATAATAGTAAGAACAACAATTAGGGCAATAATAAAAATTATGGCCCTGATGTGCTGGCTGCTCATGACCTGCCAGGCACTGGGTGAGCCACTTATTTTGCTATCAGATTTCATCCTTAAGATCCCCATTTAGAGATGAAGAAATGAGATGGAGAGTGAAGTTAACATAGCTACCAAAAATGGGAAAGAGGAATTGACCCTAGGCAGTATGAAGGCAGAGCCAGTGCCATTCACAATAATTGGATTTAATGGCCAGGGTCCTGTACTGAACAATGTGTCAGAGAATAATCTTAGTCGACAAATTCAAGAGTAAGGGAGTCAAACAGATTAGAATGAACTTCATTTTTGAAAACATTTCATGCTTTTATACGACGCCCTCACCTCCAAACCATGATACCTAACAATGATTATCTCAGTGCTCGGTTCCTCTTTTAGCAAAGAAATCATACTCTATAAACAATAGAATGAGATCTAGTAGTGCCATTAAAACCACCACCATTTATATACCAGGCCCTATGCTATTATACGTAAAGCAAACAAAAGCTATTACATATAGACTTTTCTCCCTACTATGTTGCATGTCCCTTCATTTATCCTGCAAATTATTTTACACATAACAGGAATTCAGATTTTTTTGCATTAGTAAATAAATAAAAGAAACAACAGAGTATATTGAAGCTATAGAGAAATTATTCATTAGACATGCTCAAAATTCCCAATGACACAGAATATAATCACGCCATATATCAAATCCAAGCCACATGCCATGGAGTGTGCCACTGAAATAAAATGTAATGTAACTATTGTTTTGGGAATAACAGACAGGATCCAGTAAAAGATACTATATTAATTATATTGTTTTCCATGGAACTTTTCTAAGGTTGCCCAGGACAACAAGACTGTAGAACATTCATGATGAAACTGTCAAAGAGGACTACACTTGAGGGACCTCTGGGAGAAAAGAGATTTGAAAATAATGTACTGCCTGCCCATGGTGCAGACGTGCCTGTCTCTGCAAGTATGACCACATTATTGATTCTCCAAGGAAGAAAGGAAATATGACTTTGTCCCTTAACTGACATCAAAGTTATAGTGCTATGCAACAGTGCCCAAAAGCATTTGCAAATATTTTTATTCAGATACAAAGCCTGAGTGTCCTAGAAGACATAAAGCTAATTGATTCAAACTGCAGTGGTCTGGAGACAATGAAAATCTATGGCAGAATGGGGTAGTGGGACATGGAGGCAGAGAAGTAAATATTTGAAATAAACAAGTCCCTAGAATTAAAGGCCTTGAAATTCTCTAGGAAAAAATGAGGGACTCACAGATATTTTACCTTTCCATATACAGACCCCAAACTATGATCAGTAATGGCAGTGAGATCACAGAAAAAAATAAATAAGAAGTCTGTCTCCACGCTGAAAATATAACTATTTCAAGGACAGTTTCCCTATCATTAGTCATTTGTCTAAGACTTTATTGACCGGCATGAAGTCGCACAGTAAAGGACATATTTTTGCACAGCCATTCGAGAGTATTCTCATTATGATGGCTATCTCTAAAATATATGCTATCAACTCTAATAGGAACTGAGAAAGGTACAATTTCCCAAATATGATAGAAGGTACAATAAATATTTACAGAATACTTAAAATCAGTGTGTGTAAAATCAAAAATGAAAAGTAGATGACTCAAAGCTGGAATTTCCAATAGGAAACTTTATTTTGTTTTGTTTTGTAATTAGAGGAAGAAAGATCAAGCCGTATGTCAGATGCAATTTAGTTTTTTCAAAGCATAATCTAATCACAAAATAGAGGGTCACAAAGAGAGAGCTGAACAGATCATAAAATGCATATAGTTTTGCGCACTACAAACAACCACAATCCCTTGAACAATTCCCCCAAAGCTGCCTAACATCAAACATCAGTTAGTTTAGAATCCATCAGCAAATTTAGGATGCCTCCAAAGGACCTGACAGGTTAGGCAAAAAAAGCACTGTATACCATCAGTTCTTTCAGCGATGACTAAAGATCTATAGGTCAGAGAGGGGCAGGCTCTGATGTTTCCTCCATTAATTATTTAAGGTAATATTCTGGATGCTAGTGAATCCTAACAACTTCAAATGTAAACCCTTTTATGCTTCAAAGATGGGCTTTCAATAAACAATCCAAAACACTTCTCCAAAAAAAAAAAAAAAAAAAAAAGAAAATCTGATGGCACATATTTTTCTTCCAACGAACATCCTTTCACCAATAAATCTGGATTGAATGATATATTTTGGGTCAACATACAACAACAAGTGGGAGCCTTTCTCTCGTTTATTGCACACTCTCTATCCCTATGACCCATCGGCCAAGATATCCATCCTGGTTACCGGAGTACAGTTGATACAGAGCTTTTGATAAGTATGTTCATCATGACTAGTAATGATGACTGGGTTTAAAGGTTCTTTAACCTAGTTTTGTTTATTTTATTTTTATTATGGTAACCTTCAAACATATAAAGTAATAGACCAGTAAAATCAATCTTGGCAGACCTACCACCTTACAAAAATGACCAAATCATGGCCAGTCTCATGCTGTGGACAGTCTTCCCCTAATTCACTCCCCAATCTCGTTTGGATGCAACTCACAGTCACCATAGAATTTCAACTTAAATATTTCTGTATGTATCACACTAAAACACAAGGACTTAAAAAAAAAAAAACAACAACATTTAAAAAAAAGAACTTAAAGGGGCATCGGGGTGGCCTCTGGGTGGCTAAGCATCTGACTTTGATTCAAGTCATGATCTCACAGTTCATGAGTTTGAGCCCCACGCTGGGCTCTGTGCTGACAGCTCAGAGCCTGCTTTGGATTCTGTGCCTCCCTCTCTCTCTGCCCCACCCCTGCTTGCGCTCTGTCTCTCTAAACTGAACAAAAGTTAAATTTTTTTTTTAAACTAAAAATTAACATATGAACAATATTAATACGCTTTAAGTGTCTTTTAAAATACCTAAAAAGTTAACAGTGACAAAAATTAACAATGTTAACTACCTAGTAAGTGTTCAACTTTCCAATGATCTAATATCTTAAGTAAAAACTTAGTTGTTGTTGTTTTTTTAAATCAGTATCGCCAGTTATTTTTTAAGGTATTACAACTTCTCAAGAAAGTTGATTTAAATGTGTGTTAAGTCACTGTTCTATTGCTTTTTCAGTCAGCTTACAAAGTTCAAGTATGGACTGTCAGCTTCCAGAAACACTAGGAGGGACCTGCTAGAGACAAACCATTTCTAACCAAATAACTGCATCATAGGCAAATCGGGTCACCAGAAACCCCACTATGTGATACATGAGTTAGTATTTGCTAAGGACTTTGTGTGCCAGGTCCTTAACCAATCTCTTTCAATTCTACTTCATTGAATCCTCATGACAACCCCTGGGAAGGTTTGATGACTTGAACAAGGACACACAGCTAGTAAGGGGCTGAGAAAGGGACTTACCCAGACAAGTCAAACCCCCAAATTCCTGTCACTGACACCCTACCCATCCCTTGGGGACACAAATGTGAGAGCTCCATGAAGGAAGGCAAAAGCAGAAAGAACATTCTGAGCCAGTTGCAAAAGCTACTTAAAGCAGAAGGAGAAGCTGACTCTCACTGACTGCTACAATTTTATAATTACATTTTTTCTAAGCTTAATTGCTGCTCAGAGTCAGAAACATAAAAGGTAAAATACTATGCAAGTAGGGGATCCACATACAAAACAACAGTGAAGAATCTAAGTGCCGCTCACCTCCCACGTCACATTCCTTTGAGAGGGTTTTGAAGACAAAGCAGATCTGAAGTGTACCAATTAATAACTATAGTTACATCCTTCTATAGGTACAGGTAATCTATTGTGAATTCATTTCTCAATTACTTCATGCCTGGGGTTTTCTGTGATGCCTGGCTATCTCAAACCTGCTCATGGAGAGAAGGAAGCCCATCGTAAAGTCTAAACACTTCATCATCACATTTTATAGTACAAAATACTGAGTCCCAAGTTTAACTCATTCTCAGACAACTCAGAGACAATAAAGTCTTAATGCCATGCCACTTATACAGCAGTTTTGACTCTTATTCCCATCTTCCTTTTCCTGTTATCCCAAAGATATAGTCAGGTAACAAAGTTCATTATCCAGAAAATCTGTTTCTCCAGTCAAAGCAAAGGATATCTGAATGGACATTCTAAGTGCCTGTTCAAAATACCAAGTGATTAGAGGTTCTTTATTCAGATATTTACAAGACCCTGTGTGGAGCCAACATTCTACAATCCAGATGCAAATGCTCGGTGAAGAAAGGGAAGCCTAGAAAGAAAACCCACACGAGGCCCCTGGAGTTATTCAAAGCGTAAAGATGAGTGCAAGGTTCATTTAATAAAAAGCTTTGCTAAGTGATCACGAAACCAAAACAATGGTAGGGGTTCGGGGTGCGCTTGCTGAACAATCACTTAGTTCCAATGATTGCACTAAAACGTTGTATTTGAGATGCTCAGTCTGTCAACATATTACGTCCCCCTTATAGGCACGGCATCTGTGTCCTAGCACTAGGACATGTTTGGTTGTTACATGTTTTCTTTCACTTGCGCAGTTTAGGGAACCTCACAGCAAGGTTTGAAGATACTTTGCGCTTGTATCTGATTCCAAGTAACCATACATATTTATTCAACTTTCATTGTAGGACCAGTCAGAGGTAACATTTATTAAAAGGTAGGGCGCATCTAGAAGCTTCTCATGTTGGGAGAACAGGGTCGTGGAGGCCCTCTGTGGAACAGGGGATTAATTCTGTGATTGCTGGATCACAGGAAGGTCTAGGGGATGAACCAGGACAGCTAGAACAACAGAGTTGAGAGCATTCCAGAGAACTCAGGGCAACAGCTATATACAACAGCAACATTTTCATATTTTAATAACCAGTATGGCTACATCAGCATTTATGACTTAACAGAATCTAAGAAACCCTGTGTTGTCTAGTACTATATAGATAATAAGCAAGTCTAAGTCCCACGGTCAGGCAACTCTCTAAACCATATGGTGTATAACACATAACTATCATGTAAGTTTTACATAAATAGAAAATAACAGTTTACCTTGGACTTCTCAAAAGTTTTTGTTGAAAATGTAGCAAAGAGCTAACGTGTACAGATTCTAGAAAAAAGCGTTTCCAATTTACTTTCTCCAGTTCCATAAGCATTACTGTTTCATACATGATGGTTGTTTTATTGGTCACAAACACCTAGTAATATTTAACTCTCTCTTTCAAGTTGAAAAAATCAAAAGATCTAAAGAAAAACCAGGAAGAAGAGCTAGAGGTAAAATCAAGACAAAAAGTTTGTCAACTTTTTTAGGTAAAACATGGAACTATAAAGATTTCCTGAATAATTTGAGCGACTGCAAAGAAAGTATAATCCACCTTCAATAGTTTCTCCATTTTAACACACGTATCCCACACTTCCTGCTATACAGAGGATTTCCATGGTGGATCAAGGGTTGGACTAAGTGATGTTAAATGGCTTGGGATTTCTGAGAGAAGGCAAGAACAGTGCTGAGAGGTATTAGGGGGAAAAAAATAAACATGCTGTCACGATGCATAATATACAACAAATAACACTGGTTAGAAAAAAAAGAATCTTATTATCTTCCTTAAGTAAATATCATTTCCCTCCAGAACAGGTACAGAGTTCTAACATAATACTTCCTATTCATTTCCACCTCTTTTTCTCAGAGGTATGGGTCCTCCTGGAAAATCTGAAAAATCAAACTCAAGTTACCACTGACTTAGGTAGTAAATTACCCTTAGAAGGCATAGAAAAACACATATGATCTCATTACAAAGTGTGTGCTAGTGCTTTCTATTTCTTAGAAAGCAATCAAAACCCCGGCTTGCAATGCTGTCCAATTTAATGGGGCATTAGTTAAACTCTCTTTATCAGTGTTTGAGTTTAAAAAACACACTGAATTAAACAAGGACACCAAGACTATGATCAAATTTGAGTTTTCTTGAATCTAGCTTATAACCCTTTTGGCCCCGACAAGATGTAGCAATGACCTCACATACATTAACTAAGGCCACCTGTGCCCACTCACTAATCATTCACACCTGCTTCTACCATTCTACTGCTAAGATACTGACCAGAACATCTGCTCATTTCAGATAAAGATTCTGCACACATCTAAATTACATAACGGGCTTTTAAACTATTATTGCAAAAGGAGAAGCAGTCAATATGGTAATCTGTGAGGCTTTCTGCCTAATTTTCATTAGCTTATCTTAATTTCTTTTCCATCTTTGTAAAAAGAGCCTGTGCTTATTTTCATCACCAAAAGACGGCCATGCTCACAGCCAGCCAGAAAGTATGACAATTCCTTCTACTTCAAATTTCCTAGGCACAAAACAGGGAATAACTGAAATCATTTGCTTGGAGTTTTTATTACTCTGAGCAGTCCCTCCCTCCCCTCCCCTCCCTCCCTGCAGCCTTCTTCACCTTCACCTTCTTCATTGCCTCCTTCACGGCCTCCTTCTTCACCTTCTTCTTCACCTTCTTCTCCTCCTCCTCCTTCTTCTTCTTTCTCTCTCTCTCTCTCTCTCTCTCTCTCTCTATATATATATATATATATATATATATATATATATATATGTATGTGTATACACATACACAAATATATATATACATATGGGGCCTCGGTGTTCAAATTTAAATAAGGGGTGGAAAGTAACCCCTTTCACGTAAATTTACTTTTGACCAAAAGGGGCAGTGATTTTCAAAAGATAAAGACATGGCCAAGTTCTCAAACTCTGAAACAAATCAATGCAAAGGACAATATTCTACGAGCAATTAGGTAATCACAGGCTAAGACGATCAATGTTCATAATGCTTTTGTGAATACAGATATGGTTTTAGTCAATCTTACTTGGTTGTATGTATAAAGCTCCCCAAAAATGGTAAGTTACTATTTTCATAATGTCTAGTAAAGGAGCAAATTGTTATAAGAGACACCACTACTGCACCCACTCCCAAAATACTTCACTTTAAAAAGGTAACAAAAATATGATGTAGGTACCATAACATGAGACAGTAACTACCAAACTCAAATTGTGTGCCACATGTGTATTTCATTTTCAAATAAAAAGTAACATTTATTCCTAACAACCCATCACTGATTTACCATAATTATCGCCATTTTAGAAAAATAGAAACTGAGACTTAAGAGAGCTGAATTATTTTTCCAAGGTCAAAACCATGAATACTCAAGCCCAGAATACTCAAAACCTCTCATTCTCAACAGACTTGAACAGGGGGAGGAGTTCAGGCAGTGATTTCAATCACGTCTCACTTGTTTTGCATAAAGAAAAATGTAATTCAAGTTTCACCTGTTCTCTTACTAATGTGCTAATATGGGTATTAACAACAGCTAGCTTTTTTTGCTCTAAGCCCTTCACATGATCTAACTATTTCTGGAAACAACCCAATAAAATAGGTATTATCATTACACTATTTTACAGGTGAGACTACAGTTACCAAGGTATTAAGTAACTTGCATAGGTAGCAATTTCAGGTCTCTATCCAAGGCATTCTGGTCCCAGGGTCCATGCTTTGACTACTGTACTACATTAGTCTCAACCTCTGAAAATAAAAGATAATTACAAAGCAAAGGAAAAGAAGTAAGAGATGCTGAGAAGCAATAAGCCTGATTCACTAATCTGAAAAGTACACCTTACACTCAAACCCTCCTTGCATTTCCAAACTCAGGATTCCCTAGTGATTTCTAAGTAGAAAGTAATCTGGTGGGTCAACGGTAAGTGGACAGAATCAAATCGTGTTAAGTTGTTCACTAGAAACACGTTAAAAGACCTATTAAATCAATTCAGAGGGGTGCCTGGGTGGCTCAGTGGGTTAAGCGTCCAACTTCAGCTTCAGGTCATGATCTCACGGTTCCTAGGTTCGAGCCCCGCGTCAGGCTCTGCACTAACAGCTTACAGCCTAGAGCCTGCTTTGGATTCTGTTCTCTTTCTCTGTCCCTCCTCTGTTCAAGCTCTCTGTCTCTCTCTCAAAATAAATACACAAACATTTAAGAAAACTCAGCTCAGATCTGAAAGGTAAACAATAGCCTACTGAAGTATGATCTTAAAATTAAGCAACAACATAGTGAATTTACCTTCCAGGAAAGAAATGGATATAATTCATTAATGAGACGAAATGGTCAGCCAAATTGACACCCAGTTTCTTGCCACTCCCTATACACTCCCCTCTCTCTTCCTTCAACTAGAAGCCCTACAGAAAGCAAAATTATAATAGAAGTGCTGACACAAAGAACCTTATAATGTTTCAAACCCAAAGCTATAATTATATTTTCTAATTGTATACTGGCCGAAAGAAATGCCAACCAGAACAAAAACATAACTAGCTAGGAACAGTCTATCAGAATTCTCAGATTACAGAAAATGCATAGGAAACACTATTATCTTCAGCCACAGCCAGGAGATGTCAATCAATTCATAAAACATGCCAGCTTAATAAAATCTGCATACAAAATTTATGAATGCAATAATATTCCTTTTTTATCACAAGTTATTAATGGTCAATTTAATGAACATCTACAGCTGGAATGCTTTGGTTCTGTATGATATTTTAATCATCTTTAGCCATGGATTTAAATGCATTTCATTTTATAACCATCAGCTTTTTGAGATAAGAAAGCCTTTACATAAGTACTGACCTATTTGGGGTAGGTTACAAATTTCGTCTTTATCATTCTTGATTTCCTTAAAATTTTTAAAAACAGAAACAAAACTAAATGTTGCAATACAATAATATTTGCTTTAATGTCTATGTTAGAACACAAAAGTTTTCCTGAAGTAGTACTACACATTCAGGTACTTTAAAACCTCCTTCGATTCTGTTTCCAATAAAGAAATTTCCAATCTCGTTTACACAAAACAACTTTCCTCAAAGCCATTTGGAATTTAGAGGAGTGGAGGAAATAGAAGTCTTTTTTAGATAAATGGAAAACATGAAATTTTGACATAAGGACAAAAAGTACCTAGGGTGTGAATTTTAGATTTAAAATACTGACTTTCCACAATACATACATCTGTAGATGGTAGGCATTTTCTAAACTTCTCTAATAAGTAGGATATGCATATATCCAGGAAGATCATGACTCATTACATTTTATTTTAAGCTTCTTGAATCTGCCTAAATTTTCTCATCTTATCAGACAAGCCAATGTATGCTTATACTGTGAGGTTAAAGCAATGAACTTATGAAGTGAACCTGTCAAATCAAATTATCAACAAGCAATAGTCCCACTATTGGGGAGTATCTAAGCTTCAATGTCAATTTTAAAGAAGTGTGCTTACATTTGCATATTAATTAGATCACACCTTCAACATCATACTAATTTTGGTGTAATGCTCTATTTTATTACCATTTCCAAAATGATGTTTTTAAATGTGGGAAGCAAGAAAAAGCCCCTACTTTTATTTTGACAAAACTCATAAATATTGAACTTCAAACAGTAGGAACAGGAATATGATTGTGTCTAAAATTCTAAATATTTAGAACTGGATTTAAAAAAACCTTCCAAAAGCAAATTATTCAAGTCTTAGGAACAAAATGGAAAGTTGGATGGAACATGAAATTTAGGTTCTTCTGAGTGACCAAAAGCTAAACATCCATGCCTTTAAGAAAAAAAGAAAGAGTAAAGGTCATTTTGGTTAAGACTCTCATTATAATTCAGACATAATCTGCATTGTTTATTTGGAAGAGGTGGGAGGAACTAGACAGAATTTTAAGTTTATTTATTTTGAGAGAGAGAGAGAGAGATTGTACACAAGTGAGAGAGAGGCAGAGAGAGAGAGAGAGAAGGAGAGGGAATCCCAAGCAGGATCCTCACTGTCAGTGTGGAGCCTGATGTAGGGCTTGAACCATGAGATCATGACGTGAGCCAATGTCAAGAGTCAGATGATTAACCAACTGAGCTACCCAGGCACCCTAGAACGAGACAAATGTTTAACTATGATAAAACTCATCAATTTAACCTTTCTCGAGTATAAAATCCAATGTTATTTAGTGCATTCATAATGTTGTGTCACCTGCACTATGTTTCAAGAATGTTTGCATCATCTGAAAAGGAAACCCAGTACCCATTCAGCACCCATTCAGTACCCATTCCACCTCTACCACCAGCCCCAAGAAAACGATTAATCTCCTTTCTATCTCCATAAATTCACCTGCCCTGGATATTTTATATAAATAGAATCATAAAATATGTGGTCTTTATATCTGGCTTCTTTCACTTAGCATATGGGTTCAAATATATTTAAGTAATAATACTGGGAAAGAAGAAAGAGCCAAGTTCTTCATTTCTCAATTTTTTTCCACTCTTCTTATTCCAAAATTATTCCAAAAAGTGTTTGAGGCTTTGTGTTTATTTTTCATGAGATAAAGAAATATAAATTTCCGTACCCTAATTTTTCTAAACTAAAAAGCCATTGATAAATATCAATTTAAATTAAAAAGTCAACTCATTATTGACATCAGAATTAGATTCCATAAAAGCACAAAAGAAAACCTAAAAACATGGAGATCTACATTGTCTTCATGGCTGGGGAAACCCAAGATCACCAATATGTCAAATTTCCCTAAATTAATCTACTTATTTAATGCCATTCCTTTAAAAAATCTCAATAGGTTTTTCCATACAACTTGAAAATATGGAGGAAAAAATTACTTGAAAGAGTCAAAAGAGCAAAAATTAGCCATAAAAAGGGATGAAAAGTACAGAATAACTCACCCTTCTAGACATAAAGATGCCCTTTTTAACCATAGTACTTGAAGCACTATCTAACTGAAACTCAAAGAAAACAACTGGAATTGGGCAGGCAAGAAGGGGACACACATATATGTCAAGAAAAAATAGACTGGAACACTGGATATTTATATAAGGAAAAGTGGGCTCATAATTCATACCACAGACAAAAAATATCTAGATGATATCAAAGCATTTATGAAAAAGATAAAAAAAAAAACAATTTTAGATAAAAATTATAGGAAAATACCACTATGACCTCAGGATTGGGAAAGATTCCTTGAACTAGATCCAAATGCATAGATCATAAATGAAAATATAATAAAATTTAACTACAGTTAAAATTTTTTGATTATCAAAAGATGTACACACACACCCACCAAAGATCCAAGCCAAAATTCAGAATATATTTTGAAATACATATAATCACAAAGAAATTTAACCTAGAAAATATTTTTAAAAATTACTAAAAAATAGGGGCGCCTGGGTGGATAAGTCGGTTAAGTGTCCGACTTCGGCTTAGGTCATGATCTCACAGTCCATGAGTTCGAGCTCCGCGTCGGGCTCTGTGCTGACAGCTCAGAGCCTGGAGCCTGTTTCAGATTCTGTGTCTCCCTCTCTCTGACCCTCCCTCCATTCATGCTCTGTCTCTCTCTGTCTCAAAAATAAAAATAAACATTAAAAAAAAAATTTTAATTACTAAAAAATAATGACCCAATGAAAGAAATAGGAAAGCATGCACATAGGTGAATGATAAAAGGCACCTCCAGAAAACAAACGAAAAAGTGAGGGAAATGACAATTAAAACAATAATTAAGAGCACCTCGGTGGTTCAGTCAGTTAAGCATCTGACTCTTGATTTTGGCTCCATGATCTCATGGTCATGAGATGGAGACCCACTCCATCACTGTCAGCACAGAGCCTGCCTGAGATCCTCTCTCTGCCCCTGCCCCGCTCACACATTTTCTCAAAATAAATAAACATTAAAAAAGACAATAATTAGATAATATTTTGTATCTACCAAAGCAGCAAACACTTAAAAAATATACTAACATAATGAAAATGGGAATTCTCACACCTTTGTACGGGGTGTTCACTGATAAAATCACTTAATTGGGATTGCAAGACTATTCTCCAAAAGTTGAAGAACTGCATTCTTTCCAACATGGAAATTGCACTGCTAGGTAAATATTCTACAGAGATCCACTCACCAGTGTACCAGGAGATACATAAAAGGGATATTCCTTTTACATTGTCTTAATGGGAAAAAAATAGCAACACTCCAAATAGGAAATTAACTTGTCATGTATTTAGAGAATGGAATACAACACAGTAAGGAAAAGAATTAGATCTTCATTCACTAATGTGACTATATCTCGAAAACAATGCTGAATGAAAGAAATTAAAGATGTACAGAAGGGCATGGTCTATAAAAAAACTTTAAACAAGCTACACTCTTTGCTTTGCAGAGACACAGACACACATAAGAAACACATAGAGCTCAGCAGGTAGGAAACATACCAGTGTCAGGTTAGTAGATCTAAAGCAGAAGGTCTCAAAAGGGGATGATTTTGCGTCCCAAGCCTATGAGGCGACAATATGTGGAGACATTTTGACTGTCACAAGCAGGAAAAGGTGTGCTATCGCATCTAGCAGGCAGAAGCCAGAACTGCAGCTAAATATCCTATGGTGCCCAGGACAGTCCTCCACAAGAAAGAATGATCTGGCATCAGGATTGAAACACCGAGCTCTAGAGAGAGGAGGAGGAGAATAAGATCAGAGTCAGGGACGTGGGGTATATCTATAACTTTTTACTTGAAAAAAAAAAAAAGATCCGAAGCACATATGCAAATACATTAATTAAAAAAAATCTGTGTAGCACATTATTCCCTGTACATTTTTCTATTTGAAAGACCACTCAAATTAAAAAAAAATAATTCAACAAATAGGCAACTTCTACATTTGATGGGGTTTACATAGCTCTTTCATCGGCATATTTCTGGATATGTATTTTTGGAAAAATATTCTCACACTCATGATCAAACTTTATTCGCACATTTTTTTTTTTTTCCTGGTGTTTGTTCTATACAGAGCTATGTAAGTAGCTTGGTGGAGGAACTCGAGATTTATCTATTCTATCACAGTTTCAGGCAAGAACATTCTAAAACCATACCAGAGAGAGCTAATTTAGTCCTTTCCTTTTTACAGCATATTATAACAATTCGAGTCATTTTTCTGATGAAGCTGATGGTCTAACAGGTGGATCTGCATCACACCTGCCACCACACTTCCTTAACTAGATAGGTCCTGGTGCGAATTTCTCCCTGCCTGGGAGAATTCCCTGGGAGCTCCTTGAAACTGCTTTGAGATCAGTTGGTGCACAATTTTATTTTTTCATGTAGTTTCTTAGTGCAAGGGTTGGCAAACATTTTCTGTAAAGGGACAGAGAGTAAATGTTTCAGGCTCTGCGGGCCATATGGTCTCTGTCACAACTACTCAACTCGGCTACCGCAGCAAGGAAGCAGCCACAGATACTCATAAAGGAACGATTGTGGCTATGTTCCAAGAAAACGTTAGTTACAGAGACAGATAGGGGATGGGATTTGGCTCCAGGCCATGGTTTGTGCACACCTGGAGGGTCAGCAAAAATGATAGGACTTTAAAATGCTACTTTAAATTTAAGGCATCTCTCGAATCTTCTCTGGAAGTACAATGTTGCATACATTTTAATGGTTATAGAATTTTTACTCAATTAAAAATGAATTAATAAATATCAAACAACCCCATTAATGACCAAAAAAATGTTAAGTTTTTGGATTCACAGTATATAACTTCTTTCTGGAATTATGCTTTATGATCTGATTTACTCAATTACTAATTATAACTGGCTCCATTTGTTTAAATTATGCTATTAATTATTCTTTGTGGTAAAATAAATACATATATCTTATCTTCAATTTGACTACCAGGTTGGAATGACAAGGACAGTAAAACTATACTCACTGCACAAATAATAGCTTTCTATTAGGTTTGCCATTTCACCTGAATAATTCCTTATAATCATGAATAATGATGTTATTCAACAACCTAATGATATCATGGTATGTAGCTTCAATCCATCTGTCTTTGTCAAGAAGGTCAAATATTTGTATTCCACTGCGCTAGACAAAGATGAACCAACAGTTACACAGTATCATGCCCCCTAATTTTTTTTCCAAATGAAACCAGCAAGTACAGTCTAGAATCTATGCACTATGCATCTACTTCAAAGAAATTTAACACCTACTCATTTTTTCACAAAGTTTAGGCTCAACTTTAAAAAAATAAATAAATAAAATGGTTTCAATTCAAGGAAAAATCCCCAACATTGTCTAAGGATCTTCTTAATGGGTTGTTGCTGAGAACTTACTCTGCAAATAGAGGTTTGTAACAATCACAATATTCCAGGAACTTTTATATTACAAAGGAATCTGAAATAATGCAGTGTGATACCTTGAAATTGATACTGAAGGTAAAAACAAGGCAAAAAACAAAACAAAACAAAAACAAAGCAACACATGAGGGATCTGAACTATAGCATCAATCAAGAAATGCTTGCTCGTGTTTGCCTTGAAGAATCTATAACTTCTGGAAAACAATGTGAGATGACTAATACAGATGAACACGCCTCATTCATGGGCTCAGACCTGAGCCCTTGAAGATGGAGGTTGGTGAACACAGCAAGGTATGATGTGGGGACACTAAGCAACACCTCAGCAAAAGAGTCCAGGTATAGGTCTTTTTCCTTCTTTACATCTCACCAAAGATTGTGCACTGCCCTAAGATCAAGTCCCTAAAAGGCTCCATTAATCTGATGCCAAGCTCCTGGGTTTTCCCTCTTCCTCGCCAGGCTTCACTCTCATAGGCTCTCTTTCTGTTTTTTAAACATTCTTGAGCATGCCAACTCGTTTCTGCCCCGGGGTTTTTGTTCTTATTTCCCTCCATCTGGAATTCTCTGCCACTGTTCTTCATGGACCTGCTGTCCCCTTGTTAGTTCCTAGATCACATGTCACTTCCAAAGAAAAGCCTTCCCTGACCACCCTGTCTGGGTAGTCTGTTCTATTTTATTTATAATATAAACTAATGTTGTTTATGATTGCTGGGTTTATGGCTATGGGTTTCATCTTCTACTGTCAGCCTCTGCACACAAGAATAAAAGACCCTTAATCTATTCATGTTCATATATCCAGGGGCAGGCACATACTAAACACCAAATAATTATTACACAATAAATGAACATACTCACTCATTCACAATAGACAACAATATGTCTAACGTGAGGTCTACAGAACTATGGCCCAAGGGCCAAACCAGCCTAACACCTGTGTTTGTAAATAAAGTTTTATTGGAATACAGCCATACTCATTCATTTACCTATTGTTTATGGCAGCTTTCACACTAAAGCATAGTTGACTAATTGCAACAAAGACCGAGTAGCCCAGAAAATATTTACTATCTGTTCCTTTATGAAAAATGTCTGCTGACTCCTTGTTTAGCGTGCAGTATACTGCCTTTCAAGGTATTACAGTCCACTGCATGTTTTTATCCCAACACTCTTGAATTAAAATCCTATAGCCATAACGAAAGCTCCTTCAAAGCTGAAACTGTTACCTATCAAGAGCTTTACTTGGTGATCCACTCATTAGTTCAGCTGGTTGAAGGCTTGGCAAGAAGGACCCCAAGGCAGGTCTAGAACAGGTCAGTGAGAGCAATGGTGTAAAGAGTGATCTGGAGCTTTACTGTTTAACACAGTTGCCACTAGGATCTGTTGAATCAAATGAAGTTAAACATTTTGTTCCTTGGTCACACTAGCCACATCTCAAGTACTCAGGAGCCACATGTGGCTACTGTATTGACTGAAGCAGATCTATAGGACTTTTTCATCACGCAAAGTTCTAGTATACAGAGCTGGTCCAAAGGTTCAAAAAATGTCCATCCAACATGTCAGGAGTAGCTTGAGTTCCCTGGATGCTGTAAGGGAAGCCATGGATCATATGGACACATCTCCTAGGGAAATGACCCCTGAACAGCACAAATGAAAGCTAAACTATGTTTAAAAAGAAAAAAAAAAATAGTATTCTGTAAACAGAATACATTCTGCTCTCAGTCTAGTCCCTTATTTGTAAGATGGGAACAACAACAAAAATGGGTTTCTTTGGGTTTTTCTGAAGAGTTAACATAAATAAAGCACTAACAGTAACAGTGCCTGGCCCCTAGGAAGTACTGTACAATCACTGGTTTGTTTTTTTGTTTGTTTGTTTGTTTTTTTGTTTTGTTTTTTAACATTGTCTCTAGCAGCTAGCACAGGATTTGGCACATAGCAGGTGACATTCAATATCTACTGAACTGAACAAGAATTGAACTGAACTAGACTCTGAGTCAGAGGTACTAACAAGCTAATTTGTGGAGTTAGCAGGCAGAAAACTGACTCATTCATCTAAGAACAAGCCATTCTGAGAAACAGGCTGGTCCCTGAGAAACCATTTCTCATCACCCTTTACAAGGGATGACAACCTAATATGATCCAAGGAGCCAGATTTCAATATACATTTAGTGTTTTTTGATAACTTGTTATAGACAGCCACGGTGTATCTTATTTGAGTTATAAAGATTTAGAAACACAAAATTTAAACAATTCAAGCTAAAGCCTTCCAGATGCCATACTTCCAGATGCTATAGTACTCAGTTCTATAGTTATTTCTAAGAAATTCCACCTAACCTACATTGTTACCACCTCTCTTGAGCATGATTAATTTCTGCATTTTGTTTCACTAAACATCAAGTGTCCAGCTCATTGCCCAACCTTTGGCTCATGGATGTACATCACAAGTGTCAGGGATGACTGGCTTGTTTTAAGTTCCAATTCCTGGATCTTACATTCAACTTTATAGATAAGGGTAGAGGATTCAGGGCACAATCTGCAAATCTGCTTTTTAACTGACACTTCAAGTGAAATTTTGTCCTGGAATCTAAGTTATTTTAGATCAAGGTTGCATTTACCCGTAATAAGAAGAAACACAAAGCAGCTAAATACTTTTAGAATCACTGTTGTTTTTTTATTTTTTGCAAAGATAAGAAAGCAATCATACATGTTTTACTCACACTTATCCATATAGCTGTATATTACACCTGGATACACACACCATACTTGTAGGTACAAAGAATTCAAAGAAATCTAAGATGGGAGTTTCTTTGCCATCAAGAAGCTTCTTCGATAAAGTGTGTACCCATAAATGATATAAACAAATGGACGATGATGTATGATTGAGAGCTCAGTCAGTAGAGGGTAATAACATTTCAGAGGAAAAAGCAATCAAGCCAGTCTAGGTGCCAGTAATGTAAAAAATGGCTGCCTTTGGATGAGGCAGGAAAAAAGTGATAGATGTTAAACTCAGTGGGTTTCCCAAGACCTTGTTCTTCTCTCAAAAGCTTCAATTTTAGAACATAAAAAGGCAAAAGCAACAACTACAGCCTTTCTAGTTATTAACCCAAGCAGCCTCACAAGATAGCCACAAGTCCAGCTGACTCTTGAGCAACACAAGTCCATTTATACCCAGGTTTTTTATATTATAGTACTGCAAATGTATTTTCTCTTCCTTATAATTTTCTTAATAACACTTTATTTTCTCTGGCTTACTTTATTGTGAGAATACAGTATATAATACTTATTCAAAATCTGGGTTCATTGATTGTTCATGTTATTGGTAAAGCTTCCAGTCAACAGCAGGCTATTAGAAGTTAACTTTGGGAGGCATCCAAAATTCTGCACAGATTTTCAACTGTGTAGGGAGGGTTGGTACCCCTAACCCTCACGTTGTTCAAAGGTCACCTATAGGAGTATCTGAGTGGTCACTGAGGAATGACACTTTGGGGCACCATGAATTGAGCCAGCATGCGGCCCCCACATCTAAGAAGCTGTCCTGGAAAACCTTGCACAGAGCTGTATGCACTTATCTTCCCCTGGCATCAGTAGTGAAAAACAACTGGCTGATCGCCTCACTTGACATCTAATCAGATACTTCATCCTGAAGTTACTTTTCTCATGGTTTAGGTCTTACTCCTCTGATGATCCTGTAAAGTTCTGGAAAGAAGGGTATGTGTCTTATTTATTGGCAAGGCCCTGGATGCCTAGCACAATAATGTCATTTAAAAAAAAAAAAAAAAAGGTCTCGAACTGACCATTTAGAAAACTCTTATGTACCACCTACTACATACCAAACACTGTGTTAGGCACCCAACAGAAGAGACAGCTAGGTCACCGCCAGTGGCAGTGGCAAAAGTCTATACTCATGATAGCTGAAGGCAGCCCTGGCATGCAGGAAAAGCCATAATTGTATACTTCGAATTAGTGCACTGTATAGTGTGTAATTATTTATCAAGTTATGATAAAAATAAATAAATAATAGCAAAAGCATGGCCACTCCCTAGAAGCCCACTGAGTCAAAGTTGAGAAAAAATACATCCAGAATTTAACTCTTCCTATTTAGATGGACTGTGACATACTCCTAATACTTGGTGGCACTGTACCCAATATTAAGAAAAACGGAGTGCTTCTAGGAAGCTACAAGACAACAAAATTAAATTTATACAATATTGTACACAGTCATTAGAATCAGAAAAGCATGGGGTCAATTCTCGGTTCTCTTCCTTAGTTGTAGGACTTGAATCAAATTATTTAGCCTATGGGAGACTCAAGTTCCTCACCAGTAAAACTGGAATGAACTGACAAAAAATGTTGTCATAATACATTGCTAATAATCAAATAAATGCAAGTTAACATGATACCATTTTTACTTCCAAAACTAGCATTTATGAGGAGTACCATCACCATCACTATACACAATGGCAAATTGTTTTCCTACTCCTCTTATGGGTACACAATTTTAGGTTTGCAGCATGATTCACAATTGTGAAAATTCAGAAACATCCAAAAACAGATGAAGTAAATCGGTTACAGAAAATCAAATCAATGGAATTATGGCACAACTGAAAATGCAGTTACAGACTGTTTAAATAATAACGAAAACACCTGTATGTGAAATGAAGGAATAGGGTATTATACGCAGAGCAATTATCCTAGTTTTACTTTAAACTGTTTAGGACAATATGAGAAGGAAACATCTTAAAAGATTAACAAGATTATCCTTGAGCGTGGGATTATCAGTCTTTTTTACCTTCTTCACATTTTTGTGAATTAAAAAAAATGAATAGCATTAAACTTTTGCTCATTTTATTCATAACAACACATACAATACTCATTTGAAAGAAGTGGAAAATAACCTCTATTTTATATATGCCACCAGATTATATCATAAAATGAAATTAATTTTACTATACAGATAAATAGCTACATGGCACAAATGATCAAAATAAGAACTATGAGGTATATTTTCAAAATATAAGCATATCTGCTATCCAACCATATTCACAGTCACCAATGTCAGGGGTTATACTTCAAAAAAAATGTTCAGTAAAGTTGCTGAGTAAGTAATTTGAAGTTCTTTATTATCCTAACCCAAACACTTCACATCACAGCCATTTGTTAATTATAAAATAATTACATAATGCAGTTAATAAAAGAACTGCCAAATACAATATTGATCCAAGGAGTCCCCTGCAGCTTTCAGAGCTTCAAGGATAGTACATAATCTCTGTACTCAACCACGACTCCAAATGTGAAAGTAATCAGCAAAATAATGAAGAAAATTAATTCAAAAGAGAAAATACGCTTTAGAAAGATTCTTCTTAAAACGGTGAAAAAAATATAAATTGTTCCCTAAAATCATACAACCGTTAGCTACACGGTCGGGTAGCCTTTTTGCCCTGTGGTAAACCCAATCGTGGAAATCAAATCTAGCAGTGATTTAATTTATAATTATTTTTCAAAGTTTGAAGAAAACGGATAACTGAATTATATTCAACGGACTGAACAAATATTTAGATCTTTGAGTTCAGGGTAGGTATCAAAGTACCGTATGCCAGGATGACTTCATGGGTATAAGCCAACAGATACCATGGGGTCTGTCTGGGAGAAGAGCCTGCTTCCCTATTTCCCAAAACCCCAAGACATTTGCAGTTCTAGTAACCCTTGGATATTCACCAAAGCTATTTTCTCCTTTCCTATTTAGATCATGGACTATATAAACTAGGGAGAGAAAAAAAAGGGAAAGAGAGAAAAACAGAGACAGACAGACAGACAGACAGACGTAAAAGAGAAAGACTTTATTTGTAAGTAAACAAAGGGGTAAACCAGGTCAGCTACCTAGAACCAGGCTTGTTCCAGACCTGTGATATGGTCAAGTGGTTAAGGAAATTATTTAGCAATCCAAGTGGCCTCATTCTTATCAAAACTCCACTACTTACTAGTTGGGTGAATCTGGACCAGTTACTTTCCTAATGGTAGTTGTTTTTCTTCTCCCCCTGAATGTATGTAAATCTAGTTAACTAAATAAGCCAGCTTTCAATAAGTGGTAGCTGTTACAATAATTGAATATAAAGTTTCATAGAAAAGATATGTGTCATTAATTGTTAGTTATTAGGAATAAAAATTTCCCTAAAACCCAGTTTAAAATGTTTTACATCGGGGTGCCTGGGTGGCTCAGTCAGTTAAGCGTCCGACTTCGGCTCAGGTCACGATCTCGCGGTCCTCGAGTTCGAGCCCCGCGTCGGGCTCTGGGCTGATGGCTCAGAGCCTGGAGCTTGCTTCCAATTCTGTGTCTCCCTCTCTCTCTGCCCCTCCCCCGTTCATGCTGTGTCTCTCTCTGTCTCAAAAATAAATAAGCGTTAAAAAAAAATAAAAAAAAATAATAAAAAAAAAAAAATAAAATGTTTTACATCAAAGTCGCAAAACATGTTTTTGGCTGCTGCTACGTTTATACTTTTCATCTTCTATTCTCTTACAAATGAGATCATCTCTCCAGATTTCTTCTAGCTCTATCATTCTACGACAATCATACCGGATAGGGAAAACATATCATCCAGGCTCTGGTTTTGATTGCTATTTTTCCTGTGGTAAATCTCAGAAAGCTACCCAAATCCCCTGCTGATTGTCCTGGCCAAGATGGTGATAAACTTAGATTTCTGCCATCCAGTGGCATTCACCTGCATGGACAAAGGGCTCTTTTCAAATTATGAAAACTTCTATATCATCTTCTTTTTTCTAATGTTAATAAACTTTAATTTGGCGATATTAACCCCAAGGTTACCAAGTGTGGCTTCTTCTTGCCAACCCATGTCAGTTTTTATAGAAGAGGCCATTAGGCCACTTGCTAAAGTCAGGTTTGATTACTTCTCATTTGCGGCCAATTTCCTATCAACTTCATCTTTAGTCTTATTTTCTCAATGTTAATCAACAAAGCCATGAGACAAATGTGAAAGCTTGATGGTATTTTCTAATAATATTTACATAGTTAATAGAACTGAGCATTACATGCCATTTTATAACTTCTTTTTATATAGCGAGTACTAAAGTAGTAGTCCTTAAATACTTGTTACATGACACAATGACTGACGTCTTTTTTTCGCTATGATACTTTGTTAGGCATGGTAGGTAAGTGGGAAGGAATGGATGTATTCCATGGGGTCTGTAGCAACAAGTCTAAAGCTCATTTTACTTTGTAAATATCAACTCTTCAACATTGCTCATCTAGGAGAATTGATATATTTCCTATATCAGAGGTGTTCCTTGTGTTGGGCAAATCCATGGCTTTAGAGTCAGTATTGGAGGCAGAGAGATATTCCTTTGTCTTAAAGTCTTAGACTATTTATTTACTATCTATGGTAGATGATAGTATTTACAAGTATTCATTCTTTCTTCTTTCCACACTGTGGACGGAGTACACTTCTCTGCTCCATTTATAATTTTATGGCCAGGTGAACTGTTTTGGTCAATGGAACATGGGTGGGTATAACATATGGCTGTTCTCAGCAAAAATTTTAAACACGTACACATAGTCTGGGCTGATCTCTTAAGCTCCCACCTTCTACCACAAGAGCAACATGCTCTAGACAGGGCTCCTTTTTCAGCTGGACAGAGAATAATATGACAGGTGGAACAGACCAGACCTAGCCAAGCCCAACTGAGCCAGAGCTAATCTACAGAACTGTGAGCAAAACATTAATGACAATATTGTTGTCAGCCACCAAGATTCCAGGGTTGCTTGCTACTCTATAAAAGCTGACTGATACACTATCCCTAAATCTTAATTATTTCATTTAGTAACTAGTTACTGAGGGCTTATACTGAATGCAAAACACTAAGCTAAGATTACCATTATGAGAAAAGAATGTACGCTTGTAGACTCTCATAGCCTAGAAGCAACAGATGAAAATTACCTGATCACCCTAGCATATGTGTAATTACAAACAGGTAAATACTACAAAAGAAAGGAACATGGTGCCATTAGAGTTATAATAAAGGAAGATGGCCTAGACTGGTGTGCCAGAAAAGCCTTTCTCAAAGAAGGGATCCATGAGTTGATCCTAGCTGGACAAACAAGTGTTATCAAGGGGAATAGTCAGTGGAAGAACATTCCAGTCAAGGAAGATAAAAAGTGTAAAGGCCTTATGGTTGAAGGAAACATGGTTTGGTAGAGGGGCAGGAGACGCTGGTATGGCTGGGGGGACAAAGGTGCAGGGAGGACTGCTGTGAAGTGAGATTAGAGATAAAGATGGAAGCAGAACCAGAGACCTTTGGAGACCGTGTTTAAAAAGTAAATGAGTCTTTATCCTGAGTGCAAATAAGAAGCCATACACAGCTGTTCAATGGGGTGTGAAGTGGGGGGTTGTGTGACCAGATTCAGGTCTTGCCAAGCTCTCTCTGATATATCAAGAACAGACTAAGGAGAAGGTAGAGTGAATACAACAGCATAGTCCAGGTGGGAAATGCTGATAGCTTGGTTATGGTGCTGGCACTGGAAATTAGAGAAACAGACAGATTTTTGAAATTTAGGAGGTAAGCCAGCAAGATCGGCCCTGGGAAAGATAGTGTTGGATATGAGTGGAGGGATATTCTCTAACATCACTATCCACGAAGAGACACACCCTACCATGAAGAGGAAATATAAGAAATAATGTCTGCGGATTGTGAGTCTGATCTAGTTTACCAATTAGTTTTGATTACTTTACAATAACCCATAATGGTAGGTAAATTAAACTCCTTGCCACCCACAGTTACAGATGGAAAATTTTATTACCAGCATACATATAACTCACATTTGTGATACTTGTCAATCTCAGGAAGGAACTTGGGATAAGAAGATGAAGTTCAATATAGATTAGTTCAGGAATTCAAATTGAGTTTTTTCCTTTCATATAACTTGCATCATGTGTTTTAAAAAACAAGCTATATAATTGTAACAATCTCTCAATAGTACTATAAAGTACCTCAAAGACTAACAGGAGTAGAATTGAGTTAGCTCAAAGTCTACTCCTGTTTCGTGAGATTTGGAAAATAATTATGAGGCTGTTTTCTTGGGTGTCCTCAAGTTCAAAGAGGGCTTCCAGTAGTCTTTGCTTTAATGGCTGGTTCATGGAAACACAATTTAGCTTCTGAAATAGACAACTATAAAACACACCTGTCACCTGTCACCCAGCCTGCATTCTATACATTTGCTTTTTTATTTTTCTTAATTCTAATTCCACAGATGGATCCAAAACTTGTGAAGGACATCACGATACAGCAAGCATGCACGCACACGTGCGCATACCCATGCACACAAATACCAGCAATTCAAGTTTCCCTCCCCAGACCCATAGCACAGACATCTGTAGTGTTCACAACTAAGCTTGTATTCCCACCTGAGTTCTTTTAGGACACCCGTCCTCACCCAGAGCAAGCCATCCTGGTAGGCTGTCAAACAAAATACTTCACCTACCTTCGGCAAGAGACCTAGGCGAGGCCAAACAGATGGTCCGCTCTGGGAATTTAACTCTTGGCAGTTCCGTGTGACACAGGGACACACATGGCAGGGGCTTCATCATTTCAGTGGCACTATCCCGAGGAGACTGTCATCTCTGCAACCAGGATGCCCAGAGCCGCCCTAATTTCATTTATTTCTGAGGGCTGCTACTTTTCAGCTTATTCTTTTCATTCTGTGACTTGCTTCCCATAGCTTTTCCAACACACTGCTTTTACAGAAGTGGAAGGTGATTCTGATAGAGGACAACTAAATTGCCCAAAGTCACACAGGTAAGAAATGGCTGCATTTGGACTCACAATTCTGTTGGTCAGATGCCACATCTGTGATCTCATACCGTCACTATACTGCTTCCTACTACCGCATTTCAAATGGAATTGGAAAATGTAATATTTGTTTATTTGTTAGGACTTACAATGAAATGTAAACTCCACCTGCTATTTTACTATTTGCAAACAAGATGACTTAAAAAGCACATCCACTTTAACTAGTCCGTGAAACACATTAACATTTTCATAGTACCTTCACATGACTTTTCTGTGGCTATGCTACTAATCCGGAATGAACTTTCATTGTCCGTTGACAATGATCAGTTTCACCTTCAGAGAAAACTGCCCAATGTGCCCCTTTACCATTTGGACGAGCTTTCCTTTGGAGACAGAGGTGGAGATGTTTTTTTGTTTTTGTTTTTCATTTTCTTACAGATTCTTCTTTCATTGAATATTCCATGTGCCTGGTTAGGAGGCCTTGCTATCATCAACCCTTACCCACATTGCCATTTAGAGAGGGACAGATGCCAGTGAGTAAGACCAACCGCAACAGCTTCAGGCTAAAGCTTGGTGAAATTGGCAACAAAGAGCCCTCATCCCCAGAGTCACCAGTACTCTTATTCTATCCGTTTTACATCTTTGTCTTCTGACAATGAATGCAGTGACAGGTCTGGTAGCAAACATATTGTAGAACTCATAAAACCAAGACCAGGAATAAAGAACACAAAAGACTGAGGGTAGCAAAGGGAAACCAGATGCCCAAGCAGGCATCCTCTTGGAGAGAAGTGAAAACTGAGTCGGCATTAAAAACCAAACACAGTTAGGCCGGGATTTATAGGCAATGCCTGAAATACATAATTCATCTGGAATCTAAATCCAATTTCACGTATTTTTCAAGAACAAAGTACTTCAATTGTCATGAAGTTTCTGTAAGAATTTAATTAAAACAGCCATACTTCATTTTCATTCCCTTTACAGGGATTTCAGGACCCCAAGAAAACAGATCTCTTCTACATCTTATTTTTATTCCCTGAATTTGGATAGAGTATCTGCTCAGTATAATGGCAGTGTTTTGGCCTTTTACCTCTCTCACTTTTTGTAAAGCCAGTCAAATACCCATCCTTCCAGTAGGGTCAATACCAATGATCTGGACTAGGAAGAATTTCACACACACACAAAAAGAAAATAAAATCTCATGGGAGACGATAAAGAACAGGCTTCTGAAATAAGGACACCTTCATTCAAATATCAGCTCTAGTATTTACTAGCTGAAAGGCTTTGGGCAGTCATATTACGTTTCAGAATGTGTTTGTCTCACAATATGGATAGTAATACTTATTGAGAATCATTGCTTTAAGAATTCAAAATAATACATTTAAGGTTTTAGCACAATGGCCCATGGGAATCATGACTACACTGCCATTACTAATAACTCATTGAGTACATTTATGTAGCATGTACTGCATGTTTGCTGCAGATTCAATAGTGAAACAAATCATGACCTCTAACCTCTCAGATCTTACATCTAATGTGAAAGACACAATGAGAAGTGAATCTAATAAGGGATAAAAAATGTTCTGATAGGAAAATTAAAGATTGCTGTGAGTAACTACTTTTTATTATTAATTTTTAAAAATTTATGTAGAACATAGAGATTAAGAATCTGAACTCTATCATCAGAATGCCTGGGCTGGAGACCCAGGTCTTCCTATTAATATTAGAAAGACTTTTCATGAGATTTTTTCATCAGTGAAATCAAAAAGATAATAATAACCATCTCAAAGCATTTTCATGATAATTAACACAAAAAAACATGCAAAGTATTTAGAATAGTGCTGGACACATAGTAATTCTTCAATAAATGTTAGCTCTAATTATTAGCACTACTACAATTCCAGCAGTGCTGAGCTTTATAGAAATGGTTATGACCCTTCAGAATGTCTTCTTCTGCGCATACAAATATTGTTTTGTGTGTTTTGAGCCAATCATGCTGTAACTAAAACAAAACCTACGATATCTCTAAAAATGCTTTCAGCTCATACCACTCAACTTTGTATCAGAAATATATAAATATTGGTATTGCAATTCTGAAGTTATTTTGAGTGTATTATAAATGAGAGAGAATGGAAACACAAATATGAAACGAAGGAATGTGAGAAGAACCCCCATACTGCTGGATTTCCACGGAGGTATAGTATGAACATATGATTTAAACTATATGCATACATACATACACATTTTCTAGTCCTTTCCACAAAAGGGTCTAATAACAATGTTATCCCAGCAGCGATGAACACACCTAATGCCTAGACCTTATATTCTCTCCTAAAATAAGCCAGGGCTCTTTGGAAATAGCTAATTCTAGGACTGAAGGAAGGAAAACATAAAATGAACTTGGAACACCTTGTGGCAGAAAATAAGGAAGTGCTTAAAGACCAATAGAGTCATGAAGAAAGGACATGGGAAACTGTGGGGCATTTGCTGCCCAACTATGCACCCTTGTGCACAATTCTATAATAGTAACAGATTATAGCACCCTGAAATAAAAATAACCTATGAGTCAACTAGATGTGAGACCAAGACAGACAAAAGGAGTGAACAAAAAAGTCAAGGGCTTCTTTATAGAAGAATGCCCATTAGTGAATGTAGAAAAAAACTGACAGAATGAGATAGCCAACATTTTGTAAGCCCCATGTTGTAAGTGACTCAGGCAAAAGCCAGAAATAGATGCTAAAACTGAACCAGTAGACTGGGAGACATTTTATTGGGGAATAAGATATTCAGATGAGAATTAAAGTTGCCATAAGCCTAAGAAAGATTGTTCTATAGCCATGATGACAAGTGGCCTCCAGAAACAGACAGAAGCCTATTCAATCAACAGTCTTTTGCTAGTCAACTGGTGACAGCCCATTGTTGCTTAATGTCAGCCAGTTAGTAACAAACTCAACACATCTCCAAGTACCAACGAATCAAACTGACCAGTACAATTCTCCCTTAAATAAATTCATCTTTGCCTTTTTATTTCAGATAATGAGTGATGGTCTGCAGTATTACCCCACTACATACTAATTAAGAAGAAAAAAAAAATTACAAGACCATCTGACAGTCACCATCTAACCAAGTGGTCAAGACTGGCAATGCCAATAGCACATCAGACATGGCCGGACATGATGTGCCCTGGCATGAGGTGGTGAGAAGTGGACAGCATCATCTCTTTGGTGTCCAGGCCAAAAATGTCTGACCTCATCTGAACCATGAGAAAACAGCCAGATGGATCAAGGAAATGCAATGTTACCTGGGACAACTGACCTGGAATCTTCAGATGACTTACTGCCATGAAGAACTAAGGGAGGTGGGAAAGTATAACAGATTAGAGACAGCAAGGGAATTAAAGGGAACAGATTAGAGACAGCAAGGGAATTAATCTGTCTCTAACAGATTAGAGACAGCAAGGGAATTAAAATGTATGGGCTGTGACAGGAGGAAAGTGTGAGCTTTGTATCATGGAGAAAAGAAGCCACGTGAGAAAATCTAAGCATGGAAAGTACAAACAGATCACTAAACTGATATGGATTTTCTTGGGGGCACCAACAGTGGCGCCATTGTGTAGGAGAATGCCCTTATTCTTGGGAGATGCATGCTGAATTATTTAGTAAAGGAATGTCTTGATGTCTATAATAGCACACCGTTGGATAGTTTGGCAAAAGAGAAATGTCTATGGAGAAACGTGGCGGGGGTAGATCAAGAAGTTAAAGCTGATGAATCTCGGTGAGGGAAAAACAGGTGATTGCTGAACTTTTCAACTTTTCTGTGAGTTTGAAATCATTTTATTTTCATTTTGAAAACCACATTAATATAGTACATTTGGAATATCCCAGATATTTTCTCTCTGCTCCAGTTTCTCAGTTACAATCAAAATAAATCTGTTGCCCTGTAAGTATTTTTGTAAGTCAGCTCCTATCTTTTTGGCAAAACGAATGGCCCAAATAAGTGGATGAAGTTCAAAATATTTAATTTGCAAAATGATTTTCCTCCCATGTAAGAAAAAAAGATAAATGTTTTTCAGTGAAGAATAGCCAAGATAAGATTCCCTTTGGAGTTTAAAAATCCTCCAGTCTTTATCGCAATGCATTTTATCTCTATTGTCAATAAGACACCCAGAAGCCTGTAAGAGGAGAAGAATGTTCCCAGACCCATCAGGAGAAATGGCGGCTGTGTCAATGCATTCATAAAGACACACCACTGCGCCAAGGGCATCATGGACTCTGAGCATTCTCCCTGTCTCCCACACTGACACTAGTCTTTGGTATGTCATCTGAGGAGTCTCTCGTGGGAAGACAGGCCTTAATCTGTCAGAAGAGCATGTGAACAGAGGCCGCCCGGCTGGATAAAATGCAGCTGGTTACCATGTCCCTAGGGGGACAGCGCATTGCCACAGACAAGGTGAAACAAGGCAGACAAGAGCGTGGGCTAGAGATGAACAGGCCGACCAGTGGAGCCTGCAGAAAAAACTCTGACCTAGAGCATAGGATTGCAGCTTGAAAAACACCATTAGGCAAGGCAATACAATCCTAGTGTACACAGCTCAAACAGTGAAGGGAACCAACGTGGTCCCTGGAGCAGGAGACACGTTGACTGTGGCTAGCAGTAAGGCTGCAGAGCCTCCGGCACGTACAGGAGGCCCCATCTGGTCTCGAGAACAGAATACAAACAGCGACCCTTGATACGGTGGGGAGGGCAAGAAGGAAAATCTATACGTTTACGGGACATGAACTGCAAGCAATTGAGGGAATTCAATGAGGGAGGAGGGAGGATAGCTTTAGTATTTATGGATTTACAGGAAGAGAAATGCATTATGATAGCTAGCAACCCCAGCCCAAAGGGAACTAACCACACAATTAAAAAAAAAAAAAAAAGTCCACATTCAAGGACCTGGCCCTGCAAAGGAAAACAAGCTAAAAAAGGAAATTTGGGCTTTAATAATACAAATATTCACAAAGAGCAGGAGAGAAAATGCAATAAACCTTGTGGAACACAGAATCACATTTGACTCCTCTAGATGCTCGTAACTGCACAGAAACTTAACAATATAGCTAATATTTGACCCCTTCATCTGGGCCAGGGACAGCCTATGCATTTTACATCCATTAACTCCCATGATGCACATAATGATCCCATGATGTAGATACTATTACCCCATTTTAAGCATGAGGCAACTAAGGGAAAGACAGATTAAATAAATCCTAGGGTCTGCTCCTAGTAAGGAGGGAGCTAGGATTCACACCTAGGGATGGGCGGCTACTGCTTCCCAGGGTTCCAAATCACCCTCACCTTTAAGAAATAAAGCCCACATCTTTGGTCTCTTTTTGAGTGATGATTAAAGCATAAATATCTGAGAAGAAGGGAGAAGCTATAGCTGAGACACAGGAGTGGGGAAGCACAATTAGAGGGTTCAGAGGAGCAGTTCACAAAATGTGTGGTCTCCATACCCCTTTAACTATTGAAAAGTTTTGATGTTATAAAATAATTAGGTTGTGGAGATGAAAAGTATAGCATAGGGAATATAGTCAATAATAACCCTGCATGGTGACAGATGGTAACCACTTATTGTGGTGAGCATAATGTACAGAATTTTCAGTTCCCTATATTGTACACCTGAAACTAACACAACATTGTATTACCTGTCAACCATACTTTCATGTACCAAAAAAAGTATTGATGATACCAAGTATCTCATGCTTATGATGATTATATCTCCTGATACCTCGTTAGGAATTAGAACTGAGAAAATTTAAAGTATTTAATGGTTTACTTAAAATAACGAACTTACAACATGTTAACATAAATCATATTTTATGATAATCATATTTTTTGAAACAAAAAAATACTAGCATAAAGAGTAGCAGTGTTTTACAGTTTTGCAAAGCTCTCATGAATGGCTTGATAAAAGACAAATACATTCTCATTTGTAGTTCTGCTTTCTATCTGCCATGATAGGTCTTCTGGTCTAAGTGTAGGAAGAAAAGTTGGTCTCATACAGATAATGTAGTTGAAGAAGGAAAGACCTCACAGGTTCCCTGAAAGGCCTCAGGGACACTGGTGGCCCCAAGACCACTGGTTTAGAGCATGGACACTGCAGTTAGAACATTTGGGTTTGAAACCTGACTTTGCCACTTAATGCATCCTTGATCTGAATTAATTAAGCTTTGAATATCTTATTCCTTTATGTATAAAACAGAGGTACTCAGTACCTGCCTCATAGAATTGCTTATGAGCATTAACATTTTTCAAATACTTAGACAAATTTTCAAGGCATATATCAATGTTATATGAGTAATGTTAAATAAGTACTAAAATAATCACTTGGTTTTACAAGCAGAATCTCTGTCATGGATTGGCATCTTCATACTGAATTTTATATTCCCACAGCTGGGACAACAACAAGGATTTCTTTAGCAAGAGTGAACATTCATGGAATAATATCCATGTTATAATAGGAATCCCAGTAAACTGAGAATGGAGTTCAGATACGTACTTTGACAGACTGAGAGAAGGAAAAAAAAAAATCATTGGAATCTCCACTTTCAGAGGATGATAGCGTCCTACCTTCAAAACTCTTCCATGTTCAAAGTCACACCAGACAGTGGTAATTCTTTCAGGTAATGTGTGTTCAGTTTTGTCTATAAAAACATGTAAGGGGGGCACCTGGGTGGCTCAGTCAACTGAGCTCGACTTCGGCTCAGGTCATGATCTCACAATTCTTGAGTGGGAGCCCTACATAGGATCGCTGCTGTCAGCCTGTCAGTGCAGAGCCTGCTTCAGATCCTCTGTCTCCCTCTCTCTCTGCCCCTCCCCCACTAGAGCGCGCGTGCTCGCTCTCTCGCTCTCTCTCTCTCTCTCTCAAAAATAAATAAACATAAAAAAATAAAAATTAAAAAACATGCCAGGAAGTCATTAAGCTGACCCATTCAGACAGGTTTTAATGACCAAAAAGTGGTAAATGGTTAAGAACAATCAAGAGTTAATATTACAGAGAGATCTTAAAATTTCTCATCACAGAAAAAAAAGTAACTATGTGTGGTAAAGAATGATCACTAAACTTACATGGTAATCATTTTGTAATATATCCCTATATCAAATCATTATGTTCTATACCTAAAACTAATATAATGTTATATGTCAATTATATTTCAATTTAAAGGCCAATAATTATATGTCCAGTTTAGGTTAAATATACTTCTATATGGACAAATTTCTATTAATTTTATTCCTAAAAACTGATAAAGGTCATTCAAGAGATGGTCTAAGACTGAAAACAGAATGAAGAATTTATTATGGGTACCTTTTCCTACTTGTATCACTTCTCTACACGATGTAATTTTGATTAAATGTATAAATCTTCCATTCAATTCCATCAAAGCTCCTACATCTTCTTAGATCTTGCCCTCCACTTCATTCAATATCCTCAGTTTTCGTTTTTTTTGTTTTTTTCCGAAGACTATCAGAATCCTAGAAAATGGGTTATTTCCCTTGCTTCTCTACATTTACCTTGCTAGGGCCACAGGCCGATGACCTACTTGTATGGCTACAGTTTTTCTTGTTGTTGTTGTTCATCAATAGTCAAAGGATGATCTTCAGCTTAATACAATAATCTGGCTGATTAGGAATTGCCATATAGGATTTAATTATTTTCAAGGAATTACAGTATTATAGAATGCATTCCAAATAGTTACATTAAGCATAATCTAGAACACAAAACAACACTGTAATATATTGAATGTAAGATCTCTGGTGACTCAGGAGACACGTGACAAAAGTACCACATTCCCCAAGATCCACCTTTTTGATATTACCTTCAGGCAGGAAATACGTAAAAGCGGCAATTAATAATAGAAAGACCAATGTAAGAGTTTAACAAAGAAACATACACATATTATTATTGTAAGAAGGCGAAAGCACATCTCTGCTTCCAGAACAACCACCTGCTTCATTGCTACCCACCCTCTAGTCTCTTCACTTATAATTCGAGAAAAGCATTCATCTGCCTCCTTCAAAGTGATGCCAAGAACATAGAGTAAATTTTTTAAAGCCTGTCTATGAAGTGCTATGAGCTTGGTGATAGGTGACGAAAGAAAGAGAAAAACCTTAAAAAAGAAAAGAAAAGATTTAACTGATCTCAGGATAGAAAGACTTTGTAAGCCTAAAAGAACTGGAGAAACTCACCAGTGATAAAGCTGATAAGCTTAACTATGAAAAAAGACTAAAATGTATGTTACTAACATCATAAGCAAACTAAAGAGATCAAAATAAGAATAATATTTGCAATGAATATGACAGGCAAAGAGTTAATTCCTAGAAGACCTAAAACTCCAATAAAAAAGGAGCAAAGGATATTAACAAATAATTAACTGATGAAAATAATTCATAGATACATTTAAAAGTTCACCCTGCTATCGATTAGGTGGAAATAATGACATAGATAAATCTTTAACTTGGCAAAGGTTAGGACACATTAAAAAATCTTAAATGCTTAAAGTTGATGAGGGTATACAGTCAGATGTATGTTGCTTGTGTATTGCTGATGTATAGCACATTTGGAAATATTTGTCAATTTAAACAATGCATAACATTTTATCAAATGATTCCAGTTTAAGAAGTTTATCAGGAATGGAACCAAAGATCCTTTATCAAAACATTCATGATACAGTTTGAATACTGAATACTAAATTATAATAGATCCATATAGTGTAATATTCCACCATTAGAACTCTCGGGGTAACATATATATTTAAAAATCAGAAAATGTCAACAATAGGTAAAAGAAATGAGGTTATAAAGTTTTTTTCTTTTCTAGAGAAATGGATAAAAACAGAAAAAAAAAGAAATAAACTGAAATTTTAGCAGGAATTATGTCTAGCTAATGAGATTATAGATGGTGTACATTTTATATAATGGGAAAATATTCTTATAGTTAGAAAAAAATAAATGCAAGAATAAAAAACTTGTTACACTTGATCTAAACTAGATTGCTTTTACATAGACATAATTTAGACAAAACGTTTCTTCAGTCAAGCAATTCATTAGCTGGTTACTAAAAGATTACATTAAGAATACCAGATGCTTCTTTGACCATAAGCAACTCCTCCCCTTTCTAACATTTCAGTAGTACTAGAACTACATCAGTGCTGAGTATCTACTGTGTACTGATTATATCAGGAGATGAAGATGTGGGAGGAAAAAGAGATGATGAAAGGAGGGGGAAAAAAAGGGACAGCTTCACTTGAAATTGAATAAAAGAGAAGCATGTGGTCCAGAAAGCCAGTCAGCCCAGACCCAAAGCTTTCCAGCATGTGTAGGTCGAGCACTGCAAAATGAAGGCCTATTGCTTATCAGCAAATTGTTAGCAATCTCATTACCCTGAGGGTTGCACAGAGATGCTACACTTTAAAAAAAAATCCATTAAAATTAGTTCAAAGATCAAGACACAAAGGTGGTGTGAGAGGGTCATTTTTCAGTGCTATGTGTGGAGAAAAGAGACTTGTACAGTAACTCCCGTTACAGTTAATGAGGGTTGAGCATCTAGAATGATTTAAACCCCCTGAGAATTTAATTTAAAACCACCATGGCAAAGCCACTCTCAGCCATGAATGAACCCCAGCTTCCCAGGCACTAAACACAGTAGAAAATAATATGTATTTTTCATCACACCACACAGAAAAAAGTAAAAAGGCTCACAGAACATCAAATTCCCATCAATTTAAAGGTTTATTTTTAATCCTGGGTACTATTTTAATGCCATTTTTAATTAAGTAGTTTAAAATTAGGTCTGGGTTATTTCAGTTGCTATGTGATATTCTTATACCCAGGAATCCAGAAAGTTTCTTTCAGTTTAAACTTCAGTTGACAAATTCAGGGCCACAATTAAATGATGTCCTTTACCCAAACCCAAGCCCTGGACCATCCTTCAAGTATCATGAAAATGGAAAGTAGAAAAACTATAATTATTATTATGCCATGCTCCCATAAGCCAAATCCATTCATTCATTCTTGTCTTCCACATCATCTGAATTTAGTATTCAACATAGTCCAGGAGATGGGTGAGAGTTACATCTTTACTTTCACATGAAGAAACAAAACAAGGGGTGCCTGGGTAGCTGTCAGTTAAGTGTCCGACTTCAGTTCTGGTCATGATCTCACAGCTCTTGAGTTTGAGCTCAGAGCCTAGAGCCTGGAGCCTGCTTCGGATTCTGTGTCTCCCTCTCTCTCTCTGTTCCTCCCTGCTTATGCTCTGTCCCTGTCTCTCAAAAATAAATATATGTTAAAAAAGAATTTAAAAAAAAAGATGAAATGACTTGACTAGGTTTCCCCAAATTGAACTAAAATCCAGTTCTCCAAATCCTCATCCAAAGCTGGCTGGTAGTTTTCACAAATATAAACAGCTCTGCACCCAAAGAGGGTAAAGGAAGCAACAGACGCAGGGGTAGAACTCCTTCTCCCTGCATGTTCAACTCCAGAGACAGGACAAGAGCCTCGCTAATCATCACTAGTTACTGTCCACACCTTGAGTTCTGTGGCAGGTCAGGAAAGGTCTCTGCGTGGAGGTGAGGACACAGGAACTGGAACCTAAAAGAGAACTGAGGAGGCACATGAAGGTCACAGGGAGGTACACTCCTGGTGGAGACAACAGCAGGTACAAAGACCTAGCAGGAGCAGCAAGTTGAATGAGGCAGGGGCCAGAAATCCAGGAGGCCAAGGTGAAGCCTGGAGGCTTTGTTCTAATTGAATGAAATAACCAGTGAAAGTTCTTAAAAGAAGAACCTGGTCTAATGCCTATATTAAAAAGACCATGCCTTGGGGCGCCTGGGTGGCTCACTCGGTTGGGCGTCCGACTTCGGTTCAGGTCATCATCTCGCGGTCCGAGAGTTCGAGCCCTGCGTCGGGCTCTGTGCTGACAGCTCAGGGCCTGGAGCCTGCTTCGGATTCTGTGTCTCCCTTTCTCTGACCCTCCCCCGTTCATGCTCTGTCTCTCTCTGTCTCAAAAATAAATAAATGTTAAAAAAAAAAATTAAAAAAAAAAAAAGACGATGACTGCCACTATATGATGTTAAAGAGCAAGGGAGGGAGTGGTTGGAAGGCTTTGTGAACAAGGTACCTAGAGAGGATTGCCGTCCAGGCAAGATTCGGTGGGGGGCGGGGGGTGGGTAGATAGTGAGTGGTAGACTCAGGATCTATTTCCAAGGGAGAACCTCCATGTGCACTGTAAGGATATTGCGAGAACACTGTCAATCACATATTCTAGCATCATCTCCTTGTGGAAGGATCTGAAGAAAATAGGACTCTCCTCTCTGGTGTTGCTCATGTTTTTGCATTTCCTGAGCAATCAGCCTATTTTTACCTCAAGGACAGATGCTCTTTCCTTCCTTTGGGATGGTGCCAGGAAACTCAGGGCCAACTTTGTGACCCATCTCTAGCAAGTATATGGAGAACTGTTACCCATTTCATCCACTAATTTCACTTTTGGCTTCATCTTACTTTCCTTATTTTCTTCCTGACTTTGGTTTGGTCTTATTTTTAAAACACTTAATCTTGCTATAGTTGATTAGTCAACTGAAGTCATTTTTCAGACATTCCAAGAAATAAACAAATAGACAATATAGCTTGACAATGTGTTGGTTGCTACACAAATAATCATAAACATAAAGGTTCTCAGAGGGATTCATCAGAGACTTATAAATAAGTACATGTTTAAGAAACCTGTGTGTGTGTGAAGCCAAGAAGACAGGCTCATAAAAACTTGACTTAAGCAATCAGGAAATTGCACACAGACCTGCTCTACACCCAGAGAAAGCAACATGGTAACAAAATGTTGGAAATCAAAGCTTACCAGATGATGAGATATCAAATCCTATGTTAATTCCTGACATTTAGGAGGATATAAAATACCACTTCAGACAGAGGGCTCAGCCAAGAAAGAACGCATTTTATCAGCCTGGCTAGAATCCACATGGAAATCTAGAAAAACTGTGCTGGGGGCAGGGGTGGGCAGGGGAGGTGGGTGGGGTATTTTTTCACGCTCAAACCACCTGTTACTTTTCTCTCTTCCAGAGCAGGCCACTTTGGAATGATAAATGTTAACGATGCATCCAAGTGTGAGTATGTACACATGTGCAGGTGAGTATAAAATCTAGGTCAACACTCTCTTAACCACTATACAGCATTGCCTGGTGTGAGAATTTATCAAATTGGTCCACTTGTTAAATGAGAACTCTGGTCCCTCCCACCCCCCCTCTTTTTTTTTTTTTCTTATTAGCTTTAAAGCTAAAAATTCCAAATAATCAATAACCAGAGTTACTCATTTAACAAATATTTACTGAATGCCTGCCATGCCCCAGGGACAGTCTTAGGCTGTGAGGACACAGTCTTGAACAAACTAGACAGCAATGCCTGCCTGCCCTTGTGGATGTCCCATTTCCAGTGAGCCTGTGACACCAGTAAGTTATACAGTAAGTTACAATATTAATGCTACAGAAAAAAAAAAAAAAAAAAAAAAAAGAAAGCCAGAGAGGTGTTGCAATTTTAAATAACAGCAAAGGGAAGGCAGTCCTGAGAAGGTGACGTTTGCATGCAACTTGAATAAAGGTCTGAAGGAGATAAAACAGCATGGCGTACATTCATCAGGGGGAAGAGCATTCCAAGAACAGTTGGTTCAAGCGCTGTGAGGCAGGACTGTGCTTAGAATATTCAATGAACAACAAGGAAGTGGGTATGGAAGGAGCGGAGTGAGTGTGGAAAGCAGATCAGTCTCCTGTGGCTGCTGTAACAAATTACCACAAACTGGTAGCTGAAAACAAAAGAAACGGACTCTCTCACTATTTTGGAAGTCAGAAGTCTGAAATCAAGGTGTCGGCAGTTCCGGGGGAGAACCTGTTCTTCGCCTCACCCAGCTTCCAGTGGCCACCAACATCCCTTGATTTCTACCACACCACTCTTCCCTCTGCCTCCCTGGTCACGTTAATGCTTCCTCTGCTCTGTGCAGTCCCCACCCTTGTGTCACTAAGGACGTGTGCCACTGGATTTAGGACATGTGCCACCCTAAAGATGATCTTATTTCAAAATTCTTAACTGCATTTCCTCTGCAAAGACCCTTTTCCAAGTAAGGTAATATTCACTGGTTTAGGAGATTAAGACAGACATACCATTTGGAGGTCACCATTCAAATCACTAAAGGATGATGACAGTAGATGAAATCAAAGAATAATGGTTGGTGGTGGGGGACAGATGGAAGACTTATGTAGGAATCTTGTAGATCACTGTATAACTGACTTTAGTTGGAAGCAAACAGGAAGCCATAAGCAGAGACGTGACATGGATTCAAGATGTTTAATAGGCTCCTTCTGGCTGTTATCATGTAGAACAGTCCAGTAGCATTCAACCCTTAGACTGATACTTCAAATCAAGAGTGTACCATATTAAGACTAGAATTGAAAAACAGAAGGAATAAAACTTGGCATATAGCAAGCCTTCACTGGCTAATTAAGGACACTCTGAAAATCCCCTACCGATCCCATCAGACATACCTGTTAAGTAATTGAATGTTCTTTTACCTAATCAACCTGTTTTGAAACAAAAGTAATATTTTCCCATAAATATTTCTTAACCATCTACTATACTCAAGATTCTGTTCCTAGGAATTAAGGCCATCAACAGATCACATACTACTATCTAACATGGGATTAACTGATAAATCACCTTTTTTAAAGATTTATGTTACCACTTTACTTGTGTAAACAGTGACTGAAGAATCTCAACTCTGGTTGGGGTGGGGTGGGCAAAGACATGTTGTGCTCATATTCCTTGTTATTGCTCTTCTAATCATGCTACATAGAATCCCTTCCCAGACCCTTAGCAAGGTTTTGGCAGAATCTGTCACTCTGCACTCACTTTTCAGAATTAAAAGTATCTGTGCAGTCTCAGATTAAGGACAGGCTTGAGCGGCAACCTTGACTACTTTGAGCTGTCTTCCAACTTTTTCCCCATTCTGGGGCTGAGCTACTCTGATTTTAGAGGCAGCGTGGTCTTAGGTAACTGGTTGTCAGCAGGTAAAAGGCTGGTATCCTGAGTCTAGCTCCAGTTCCATCTGGTGGGAGCTTTTGCAAATATATGGATCTCAACATAGTTCAAAGTTGATTTTTTTTTTTCTGGAAAGGTATTCAAGCTCTACTGTCACTTTATCTGCTTCTGAGGGTCCATTCAAAAAAGGACAGCACGGGGTGCCTGGGTGGCTCAGTCGGTTAAGCGTCCAACTTCGGCTCAGGTCATGATCTCGCGGTCCGTGGGTTTGAGCCCCGCGTCGGGCTCTGTGCTGACAGCTCAGAGCCTGGAGCCTGTTTCAGATTCTGTGTCTCCCTCTTTCTCTGACCCTCCCCTGTTCATGCTCTCTCTCTGTCTCAAAAATAAATAAATAAATGTTAAAAAAAAAAAAAAAATTAAAAAAAAAAAAAAAAAAAAGGACAGCAAGTCTCTAAAACACTGTCAGTGGTATATGACCCAGTCACATTTCTCGACAGGTCAGTGCCTCAGTTATGCCAATATCTACCCGAGCACCCTTGTGGCACATGCCCACTACTTTGGCATTCATGGTTCTGTGCAGGACCAAGGGACCTGCTGAATTGCTTATATGTTTCTTCCAAGGGCTCCAGACAACAGGGGTGTGGTAGAAAAGCTGTTCCCATCTTCTTCTCAGGAATATTACTCCTCAATCCCTTTTTTCTCTTCTACTATAGGCCATTCCGAAAAGGCTCTTCCCATCCTTGCCCCATTCAGAAGCAAATGAGAGGCAGGCACTGGTCTGTGCTCATGTGTAATCCCAAACTCTATAGAGTAGATGGGAAGTTCTCCTAAGGAGCCTATCCTGTACCTGTACCACACTCCTATCTCATAGCAGTTGTCTCTATAGCCTGCAGGTTCCATAGCTCAGCATCCAGCCAGGGAACAAGACAGCAGCACCCTTTTGTTGAAATCATCCAGCTCAGGTCTTTGAGCTACATTCTGCTCATGACTTTCATGGGCAGTAAGAGTCATCTAGAGGGAGAAGAGTCCTCTGGAATTCTTCATTCCATCTGGCCGTATCTTTCCCCTCACTGATTCTCCTCTTACATAGTCTGGCAGCATGGAAGTGTGGCTCAACATGATAGGTCTGGTTCTGCTGCTACCCCTTAGTAAAGTGAGTGTGGCTCTCTCTCATATATGAGTAGCTCTCCAGGAAGATTGTCAGCCTTCCTGTTTGGGCTCTAGTTGCTCATATTCTAGGACAATGTGAAAAGTCTCAGTGAATGTCTGTTCTATTCCTGAATTTCAATGACTTTACTGAAGATACAGCTCCACAAGAAAAAAGCTTCTAGGGGTCATTTGGTCTCCAAACAGAATAGAAAATACTAACTAGTATTCTACCCGTCTGCATGAGAAACACTCTAAAGATTTTAATGTAATTTCTGTTGATTTATTTTATCCTGACATATCTTATTTAACAAATTTTAAAGCAATCATCTTTGGTGAATGGAAAGGGATCGTGGTTTACTGTTAAAGTATTAGCACTCAACAGATAAGTCTTAGTTCCTACCAATCTGTTGAACTGGAAATAAATCTTAAAGATGAAAAGATCTCTTGATAAGTACAGCCATTTCAAAAGCTATTAGAAAACAGAATAATTAGAGAGCCAGATGAGTTTTGCTCCTCCTGGACTCATTTTACCTAGGAGCAAAATACAGCTAGACAAGCTAGACCACCTGTCCTCCCACACCAGCACTGCAGAATTCACCAAGGTTAGTCCTATTCTTAAATGATAATGATGATTACACCTAAACAACAAAGCCACCAAAATGTCAGTGAGAAATACAAGTGGCAGAGAATACATTTACAACAGCATAGCCATAGAAAGGAGGAGTAATAGGGAAGGTTTTAGACTCTGGGGAAAATAACTCCTTACAGCACCTAACCAATGATACAAAAAGGTTTGCTGCTCATGGGATGGCAGCTAAAGGGGGTGGAGAGAAGGACACAGTGAGGCTCAAGAGTCTCGGGTGAAGTCCTGACTTCCATCTAGTAGAACCACCATTGGCCTGAGACTCAACCTTCCCATTTCAACTGCTCATTGGTCAACAAGGACAAAACAAAGTAGCAACTCCAAAAATGCATTACTCATCATAATTTATTATTTAAGTTTAATTAATTTCCCAAATATTTTTAACAAAAGATATTATGAAGTTGTATATGTGTATATACGCTTTTCACCCCTACTACAAATGCACACAGGAGAAATAGGACACTATCTCAGTCTCCTCCTGCTATAGGTTAAGCTTTACCCTAAATTGTTCTTAGAGAACTGCCAGGTCATGTAAGGAAGGTGGTATTTATTTGAAATAAAGAACTCTGTTTTCTCATTTTGTTTTTAGAATAGTTTTTTTTAATGTTTACTTATTTTTAATGTTTTATTCATTTTTTTGAGAGAGAGACAGAGACAGAGCATGAGCAGGGAAGGGGCAGAGAGAGTGGGAGACACAGAATCCAAAGCAGGCTCCAGGCTCTGAGCTGTCAGCACAGAGCTCGACATGGGACTCCAACTCACAATCTGTCAGATCGTGACATGAGCCGAAGTCAGATGCTTAACTGACTGAGCCACCCAGGTCCCCCTTATGTATTTATTTTTGAGGGATAGAGAGCACATAGGCAAATGAGGTAGGAGCAGAGAGAGAGGGAAAGAGAGAATCGGAAGCAGGCGTGGCTCTGTCAATGCAGAGCCCAATGGGGCTCAGCCTCACAAACTGTGAGATCATAACCTGAGCCAAAATTGAGTTGGATGCTCAACGGACTGAGCTACCCAGATGCCCCTGAATTCTGTTGTTTTTAACTTATTGGTAAACCTGTGATTCTGCTGGACTCAATGGTATTGAAGAACAAATATCAGGTTTGAGTCAAAGGTCTAACAGCAGCTTCCTCCTATCAGTCTTCATCTCTCTACAACCAGGGCTGTCACTGAGACATGGCCACTGGCATGTCCATTCCCGTTATTAAACTCTCAAAACCCTTCTGTATGTACTATCCCCTGCATGCTGCTCCTTCCTCTTTGCCTCCTCCCCTGGGGCTCCCCAGACCTCTCCACAATACAAAAATTGATAGGTTGATGTTTGACACAGCAGAGAGTTTCCAAGAACTACCCTGACATTGGTCAGTGCCATGTGTCATACTAATTGTTTTCATATGAAAATAATGCCTCTGCCTAAGACATATCCACCCACATCCTGAGCCCCAACCGTGGCTACATCTAAGCCAAACCAAGACTCCTGAGGCACATTTAAAGCCTATAGGAGAAATCCCAGGAAATAATTTAGAACACAAAACTAGTTCCAAGATCTACTATTGTAGAGAGTTCCTAGGATAAGGCCCATTTAGAATTTGTGCCCAAGAGCTATTTGCAAATTTATAGTTATTTTTTCAGTCAATTAGTCTGAGAGAAGAAATGGAAGCTAAGTAAATAAATTAGATCATTAATTCGCAATAAATATAAATTATGCTAATTCTAAAAATTGAACATATATACAAACTACATATATAATAAATGAGGAATATACATAAGACTCTATTAGCAAAAGAAAGCCATCTTGACTTATTGTGTTGTGGAAAATCCATGTTTATTCCTTCAATAGATTTTAACAGTTTTGATATGTGTATGAAAATATAGGATAAACATTAACTGCCTACTGATGTTCCAACAAATCTATTTTCATTCCAAATGGAAATTAGAATATATTTTGCATTATTTAAGTTAATTACGTGACATTTCTTATGAATAATGATGTATTATATCATTCATTACTTCTAATTATGTTCTGTTACAAGTGTGAGGCTGGCAACACCGTGGCCAGCCTTTCCCTATTCCTCACAATCTGATGGCTTGCATGGGAAGCAGGTCAAAAACATGCCTGGAATATAATGAACAGAGTTCAGTAATTGTTAACCGTGATGATTTAAAATTACCTGGGGAAAGTTTCACATAGAAACAAATAGAAATGGGAAATGGCTTGTCCTGTTATAGGATATTCATTTTTGCAACTAATATGAGAAATATTCAAAGTGTTATTTTAATACCTATAATTACCATCCTACCATTTGCTACAGCTGGAGACAGAGCACCCCTCATACTGTCCTCCCCCGCCCCTCCCTGTGCTCACATACCAACAGAGTTCTATTTTATATTGACAGGCAGATTGTAAAGATATCTTTTTCTGGTGGTGAAAGTGACTCTATAGGCTTTGTGCAATTCTGAGACAATGCAGCAACCTCCTAAAAGCTCTACTCAAAAAGCCAGTTGCATTTCCCTCCATTAATGCATAACCATGGTCAGACCTGCCCATTTCACCCCATTCACAGCAGGGCCTGAAGCTAGAAGGTAAATCCTATTATGAAGAAGAGGTCAAGGTGAAGGAAAATCACTCAGAAGAGGAGCCAAGTGAACCACAAGGCCACCATATGCATATCCTCATCAGCCAGCACTCAGCAAGGAGCCAGGGAGAGACCACTGGACAGTAGGAAGAGGCCAGGATGAGGTCTAGAGACCAATCTGCACATGCTTTACATCCACCGCCTCATGGGTGAGTCACCTTTGTTTGAATGGGCCAGGACAAAGGATATAAAATCCACACATTGTTTTCCATCCGATTTCAAATGTTCCCTGCACACATACAAAGCATCTATTAATTCCTTCAGTATCAGGTGCCAACAATCCATCATTGTGTCTACAATAAAAACAAAGACACCAGTCTCAGCTCCAGGAACGAAAAATAAACCTGGGGGAGGCAGAGCTTGGCAAGGAGCATTCCTCTTTCTCCTCTGGTACCCAAGACAATTACTACCCACTGACCCTGCATGTAGCCTCAGAATCATCCTTAACACTGTGAGCTAATTACCAACCAAAGAAGTGGCATCTGAGATAAAATGCATTTGCTCTTTGTGCAGTAATTCTTCAGATGACCAGTCAAGATGGATGAGGGTCACACAAGGTTTGTCTTGCAATGAGGGTTGCCAAGATCATCTGTGGTGGGTTCTAGATGCTTGAAAAAAGAGATTAGTCAACTTAGTGAATGATAAAAGCATCCAAGAGCTTCCTTTGTCCCTGCTGACCGATGCCATCAAAGACTCTTTCTAGCTACCAACCCAAAGGTAGGTAAACATTTCTACGGGAACCTTTCCCACAGAAACAGAATTGTTCTAACTGAACAACCACTGCCACATGCAGAATTCTTGAACACAATAACCTGCCAAATAAAGAAAAATATGACTGTAAGAAAACCAACTTGTCCCACTGCAGCTCAGGACAAAGGACAGCAAGATTGCCCTTGAATGTCTCTCCAAGGGTACTTTAAGCTAGCTAATACACGACAGGCATGCACAGGGTTGGGGGGGGGGGGGGGGGGAAAGACACACTGAGGGAAATTTTAAGAAAGAAAAACTATCTTTAGTAATAAGGATATTAAAATAGTGCCTGTGCTCATTTTATTTGCACAGGAAGGTTTAAAAAGAAACTCTTTTGAGAAATGAAAGATCATCAGATCGCTAATAACTGCAGTTTCCTGAACAATTAAAGAAATTCACAAGATTACAACCTACTCAGGAAATGACAAATATTTCTGATTTTTATGGAAGAACTAAAAGGGCACTTTTATCTATAGCATCCATTCCGTAAGAAGCACTGTTAAGTAATGAAGCTATTTTTGTTATTTGTTCATTTGCTTCAGGAGAACTCAACACGGCAATAGTCTAAAAACAGACAACTTCCCATTGCTCGCTTGGAAAGGTAAAATCGTATATTAAAAGACATTTGCCAGAGTTTTCTTTTTTACCTATTAAACTTGGACCTTAGAGAACAATTTCCATTGTGCCAAACTTTTGTTTCTAACATTCAGCAGAAATATCTTTCAAGGGACATAGTCTAATTCTTCACAAATGCACTTTATAAGGCTATCCTCAATGCATCATCCAAACAGTGTCTGCACTTGATAACATTCAGTGTGCAATGCTCCTGTTTGGAAAAACCTGCTCTTTTTAAAAACTGATCCAATAAACTGTTGACAAATGATTTGTATAATAGAGTATGGCCAGCAAGCCAGGTTTATCTCTGTCATTACACACTGCATTCAACCCGTTCACAAACGTCACCGTGTTCCCTTACGTTAGGGCCCCTTCTGCCATTCTGAATAGCAATCCAAAGATCAATACACAGTCTGCTGAAAACACCAGGACATAACAAATGAATAATTTTACTTACCATAAAAGCCCCAGTCTCTAAATGGATTCCACTAATACTCAAATTCATTTTTCATGCTCAAGATGGGAGGGAGATGTAGCACAATGCAAGGGAGCAGGGTACGGAGAAGTATTAACCATACTGGCTCAAATTTACTTAAGCCATGAACAATAGCCGGACTGCACTGAGGTCCATGAATAAAATGTTCACTACAGAATTCTTAAGATGCAATTTCCAAAATGGTTCTGTTCTCTCACCAAGACACTCTGAAAAGCATTTTCCAGGAACAAGAAATTAATGGATTAAAGACATTCTGACATATCCTTCTAGAGTGTTGCACCACAGAGGCCAAAGCCTGTTCAATCAGCTTTAAACACTGTTTGCGACAAGCAGAAGTATTTGCTTTCAGTGGGGACAAGGAGGGATTCGAGTGGGTCTTTTGAGAATGAAGCCAATAGTCTTGCTTCAAAAGTTTACCTTTGGCCCCTGATCTAACAGTTCTTTTCCTCCTCTGAAAGGTATGAAAAAGTCAGTGAGCAAAGTCCTAAGAAAAAAAGGTTTGGGGAGAGGGAGCAAAATGTTAGAGAGGACACAAGTTCAAAGATGACATTTACAAGTCTCATGAATGGCACATTCCCCAAAGGCCACCTGAATACTCTTTAAAACGAAAATCATCATAAATACAAAATAATAATTTCCTATTTACGTAAAGATGCCAATATACTGCCCTTAAAATACAGACTTGTCCATTGAAAACTAACAGGCAAAAAAAATCTTTTTCCATCGGCCATCAATTCATTCACCACTTTTAGACTTAACTGTACCCTTGTAACACAGACATGTAAACAAGATTCCAACTGACAAAGCAGGAGGGGAAAGTTGGAAAAAATATAGCTTTAATAGAATACTAAAAGATCTGGAATAAAATGGGAACAAGATTTGGCTGGTGCTTGGGCATACTGAAAAGGCAGGATTTCCATGGACCCTTGTTGTCCCGCTCCATCAATCGAAATGATCCATATGCTCCTGATGATTACAGCTTCACTTAAAATTCAGGCAGGATAGTACTTTGGATGCTGAGGAAAAAGACGTGTAAGAGCTCCTGCCCCACCCCTTTCCAGGAACGAAGGACTCGGCACAGAGACAAACAAGAATGCACATAGTTCTGACATGAGGCAGACTGGGTAAGTGTTTGGCCCAATGCCTGGAACAGAGCAGGAGCTCCGTAATAAACTGCTGCATGAATTGACATGCAAATAAGGAGTCAAGGGTCACAGAGAGGACCACACATTTACTTCCTGAGAGGGCAAGGCGGGTATCAAAACATTTTAGTTGAAACAAAAAAGGATGGGTAGGATCTCATCTCTAAGAGAAAGGCAGGGTAAAGGTGGCCGGGGTGGGGAACATGGTGAAAGGAAATACAACACCTGTTTAGGAAATAGTTGTAAAGGGGGAAGGTTGAGTCAAGATAGTGAAAATCTTTTAGGGGCGCCTGGGTGACTCAGTCGGTTAAGTGTCCGACTTCAGCTCAGGTCATGATCTCGCAGTTTGTGAGTTCGAGTCCCGTGCCGGGTTCCATGCTGACAGATCAGAGCCTGGAGCCTGCTTCGGGTTCTATGTTTCCCTCTCTCTCTCTCTCTCTCTCTGCCCCTTGACCAACTCATGCTCTCTCTCTCTCAGAAATAAATAAACATTAAAAATGAAAAAAAAAGAATAGTGAAAATCTTTGAAGATTATGCTAAAAAGTTTGGACTTTCTCCTTAAAAAAAAAAAACATTCATTATATTCACTAGTAGTTTGGAAGGGACTAGGAAGGAGAAAGATAGGATTGGGAGCCATGGTCTGAATGATGTGTGGGCTGGAGAGAAGTCCAGGAGCAGGGAGGGTTCAAGATGCTGTACGACTTAGGACACCCACACCAAGGGGCTCATCTAGGGCAGACAGAACAGAGCACTGGGGGAAGATTAAAGCCCGCTGCAGACATCTCACCATTTATTTCATGAAATGTGAGTGGGCAGAGCTATCCACAGCTTCAATTCCCAAATCACAAGACAAAAGAATATCGCTTTCTGCAGGCGAATGAGTAACGTATTAAGATTCTTCTCACCGTTGTCACCTAGCCGAGTTTACAAAGGTAAAGTAAAAAAATAAAAAAATAAATCACAAAATCATCATATAAAAAGGATTGTCTGAATACATTATCTACTGGTCCTGAGACCCCTTTCAACCCTGCAGATATGAAATGCCTCACTCAATATACAGATTATAGAAATGTCCTGGTTCTCTTATCCTCAGAAAGGGTCTGCTCCTTCTTGCTACCTTCCAAGCAAACTGAGGTTTGCTCATTTTAATGCGACGTGCCTCATGTCCCTGGCATTTACTCAAAGATAGGAGATCTGACCAGGACCCATTTCCAAAACAGCAGCTCCAGTGCCATCTGGAAAAAGACTAGTCATCATTTACTAACGGCTCACTATTCAGCTTGTGCATTTTCCCAGAGGCAGACACCTCAACTGAAGTACATGCATGTCAATGACCTATATCTTGCATCACACCTGACAAAATTTGTTAAAAAGACCATGAAAATCAAGTTTTCTACTATCAAGATATGAGTTAAAAAAATTACAAAACTAAATTCATTCTATTATTAACCATTAAAAAAGCAGTACAACTCTGCAAACTTCCAGGGCAAGGTATTAAAATTTGTTCATCTAAAATCACATTTTCATCCCAGGTCCCCTCTTTGATAGAAGATAAAAGTCAATTAAAGCTGGCACTCAAAGAGATATGGCATTTCAACCATATTCTTTTGACACCAGAATGCTCAACCATTAAAAAAAAATCCACAGAGGAAAAAGACAACCACAAACTTGCAGCAGAATCAAACGAAAAAATAAAATGCTTCTGTCATTTTAAGAACTTCAAAGTCTCTTAGAAGAACTCCATATAAAATTGACATACAGCTTGAAAATTTTTCTTTTTTTATAGGACTTTCCTGAACCATTCCAGCTTTTATTTTTACTTCAGTAGACAAGAAATAATATTTTTAAATATTTACCATTTATAATTTAGACTATTTTTATAAATTTAAAGGTAAATATCAAGAAGTAATTTGTACTAGTAGTTTACTCCTGTTATCATTAGTTTTATAAATGTACATAATTTATTTAGTCAAAATTAAATTCAAGGAATCCGGGTGTCTACCATAAAATCACAATTCTCTTTTGGTGCTTTTTTTCTTATTTGTGTTTTTTTTTTCAATGTTACATCAGGTATATGGCCAAGAAAGGAGATTATTCCTGAAGTTCTCACACACTTTGAAAATTCCCATAGGGGAAAAAAATTATACATATACACACACACACACACACACACACACAATTTTAATTTACTCTGGAAAAAAAAATCTTGAGATACTTATAGATTCAAAATTACAGAGACATTTATTTCAAAGTAAAATCATGTCTTAGTGTGGAAAATGTTTATTATCTTAAAATATGAAATTTTATACTTTATTGCCCTCTGCATAGTAAATTAAATTAGAGGGAAAGAGAAAAAAATAACTCTAAAGCATCAGTACAAAAGTCATTTGCACACAGTCACGAGTGACACTCTAAGTAAACACAAAAATAACTCCAGAACATTTCACCAATTCCTGCTGCTCCCACTGCAAAGAATAAAGCTTCCACTGAAGTCAGCAGCAGGAAAGACAACAAGTCAATGGTCAGAGAGAAATAAAACTCTACCACCAATGATACTGGATGACCATCCAGAAGCTGGGATGCTCTCCAAGAAAAAAAAATGCTATTTCAGATCCTAAAATGAAAATGACTATTTTGTTAGGTATATTGAGGTGTATGAATTTGCTAGAATGATCCCTAAAAGGTAAAGACACCAAGTTAATCACAAATCCTTAGGTAATACCTTATTTCCACATCACAAAAGTGCCAGCCAATCTCTATCTTACTATTAAGATTTGCTACTGATAACTGAAAACAAAGTACCCATGATATTCACTAGGCCCACTTTAGAAGCACCTATTTATTTACACAGCTACTATAGTGAAAAGGTCAAGTAAAAATTCACCTCCAAAGCCACGGTTGCTAAGCAACTCTTTTCAGAAAGTTCTGCAACATTGATCAAGCATATTACTGGTGCCACCAACTGGATTCGGAATAAATGCAACATCTTACCTGGTTTCTCCAAAGGGGGAGGAAGGCGGAGCCCCTGGTTTCTTTTTCAGACCAACATTGGAAGCCAATGCTGCAATCCTCTGGTCTGTTAAGTTCAGAGGCATTTTATTTTGCCTCTCTTAAAACAAAACAAAACAAAACAAAAAGGATACGTCCTGGTACCACAGGTTTCCTGTTCACAAGAGCAAAGGACAGTTCTGTTTTGAGAAAAACCACAGAGGGCTTGATGAGGTGTTGGCCAAATCTGAATGACATTTCCTCACGGTTGAAACCTGAAAGAGAAGATGATTTAGGAAATGAGAATTTGTAAAATTCAGATGAGAAACTCAGATTATATACAACTCTAAAAAAAGCAAATTCCAATACTACAGATTGTTAGTTGCAAAGTAGAAATCACTGAAGCTGTTCCCCATTTAAGTCCACTAAGATGGATTCTTGGCAAATCCTCCTAAAATACTCTCCTCTCCTTACCCAGTGTTGCCTTGATTGTTTTTAAGCAGAAGCTTGCACAAGGACAACAAAACAGTCTTCTTAAATCCCTCTGTAATTCAAGTTGTCACCTTAACCCAAAGTTACTAGGTTCCACCTGTCAGGTTATTTTTATCCATTCATTTCATCATTTTTGCTAAGCTGAAATTTTTAATTGTTAAGCATGGACTATAAACCATTTAATTCTTAAATGCTTTTCTCAAATGGTTTCATCTTTATTTATGTAAAAGCAATTTAGAAAAGCTACAAACACCATTTGACCTTGCCTATAACTACCAAAACATGAGCACTTCCAAAGAACTATTCTAGTAAAAATTCCAAAATTGAAGGGAAAAATTTTGAGAAAAAAAACAGACTTCAAGAGGAGAACAATTCCTGGTTAATGCAGGTTGTGAAATATTTCATATTCTCTTTTTGGGGGGGGGGGAGTCAAGGGAGTGGAATATGACTGAATCAGTAGGCGGTGCTTAGCATTTGGGTACCAAGTAAGGGTTTTCCATCATTCCTATGCTTATGCATGGCAACGTTACTTCCTGAGTAACTAAGACCCTCCTTGGAAAACCACTCATTTTCCAATTCAGAAACTATCCTCCTATAAATCTGTGAGAATAGATCAATCCATGGGAAACCAGAAGATTACAAAACAGACAATGTCAGTAAATGGTTGACTATTTTACAAAGCATACCAACAAATGTACAACTGTTTAATGATCCTCATGTTCTCAAAGACTCAAAAGATACAGAGGGCCATGCAAATGTCACCCACTATCATCTAGAAGTGCCCACATGGCAAGAACCTAACACATGTCAGGGACTAAGACATAAAATAGAAGGTTTGCCTCAAAGATACAATACTGGTTTTCAGAACATTTACAACTAGCTAATAAAAATGACAGGCCAATGAGGATATTGAAAACCAATGTACCCAGTGGTTCTTAAGGTGTGTTTCCTGGACCAGTAACACCAGCATCACCTGGGAACTACTTAGAAATGTAAATTCTGAATTCCTACTCTGGACCTACCAAAGCAGAAACTCTGGGAAAGGGCCAAGCAATCTATGCTTGAGTAAGCTGCCCAAAGGATGGAGAACCATGATCAAACCCAACTATTCTCCCAATCCTTGGGTCCTTCCCTACAGAATCTTGGCCAACTAACTGGCTAGACTATGCATGAATATACCCAGTGATGCGAAGTTCACTATTCATTGCTTCTAAGACAATCAATTCCAGCCATTACATAGTTGCCCTTCCTCCAAGTCTATTTGTTTGTCATGAATTCATGCCTTGGAGAGGATGAAATACGTATCGTGCAAGTGGCAGTGCTTCAGATATTTAGAGTTAACCTTTTTTCATTTCCCCCACAATTTTTTAAATAAACATGGCATTTCAATTCAGTCATTCTGCAAACAGCATTGATTCAATTCCACTGCAGCTCTTGGTGTGTCTTATGATTATTATTAACCTTACTTGGTTTTTGCTGGGGGTGGGGGGAAGGTTGCCAGCCCAGCATCTACTTTCTGTATTTCTGTCCATACCATCCTGATTTTTCTTTGGGTAATACCCCCCCACACACCATATTCTGTTTGTGGGGCTATTCCCACTGCCTGACTCTAAGGACAGGAAAGTGATTCAGGCATCCTTAGGCTTCTGTCACATGGCTGGTTCAAAAGCAGACACAGGACAAAACACGAGCCTCTGAAAAAAAAAAGGAGATCCACAAGAAGATTACTGCTGATGCTAAAGGGAAGAACTTTCTTTCTGCTGAGTTGCCAATCTGCTCACATGAACCAAAACAACTAAAAGTTACACTAAAAAGAGTCCACCTGACATCCAGAGAGGTGGGCAGAGCCAAGATAGAGAGACCCATACCTGGTGACATTGTTTGAGAAGCTGGATCTAACATTGCTGTTAGGACTAATGTGCCCAGAATTTGTTTCCTCTAAAGGATGATTGTACAGAATTGACTTCAGCACAGGCTCTAGTTGATAAGCCCCTACTCAGAGTCCATGAAAAACTCTTCATTTGGTTTTCATTTTTCTCATCATTTCTCCTTCATCCTCTATGCCCAGTTCCATTCTTTCAACCACAGAGCTTCACTTTTTCATGATTAATGTATTGTTTATAATCTTAATTGCATTTTTATAAATATTGCCATGTCAAAAATACATAGGGCTCCCGCATATTTTTTTTTAATTTGTATATAAATCATATCATGCTTTAAATGTCACTCTTTTTTTTTTTCCCCTCAACACTGTTTTAGCGACTCATTCATGTTGCTCTAGGTACACGTAATTCATTCCTTCCCAATGCCTATTCCCTCTCACTGGATTACATTGTAGTTTTCCCTCTAGTGCCAAAGGACTAGCTTATCTCCAATCTTGAACCACAAATATCACAGATGACCACCCTTACATAGATTTCCCTGGGTATCTAGGCTAGAGTCCCATTATTTGGTTTTACTATTTAGATTTTCTAAAATAGAAGCACCAGTCTGCATTCCCAGCATCAGTATGTTTAGTCTTCTATTTACTCACATTCTTGCCGGCACTTGAGAGTATCTGATTAGGTAGCTTTTACTGGTATGATAGACAAAATGGAATCCTTTACTTTTGTCTCTAGTGTGGTATGTATAAGTACATATTTCTCCTTCTTGAATTGCCAATTCATACTTTGCCCTTTTGTAGTGGTTTCCTCCCTTCTATTTTCTGATTTTTCAGAGCCCCCTGTATATTTAAATATGCATCTTGGCCTATTAAACATGACAATTATATTCTCACCATCTGTTAGTTTTCCTATCATATGATACATTAAATAGGAAGCATTCATTTTGATGTATTGATCAATTTTCTTTTTATGGTTGTGCCCTGTGAATCTTATGTAACAAACCTGTCTCCACTATAAGGTTACCAAAATAATATCTTAAATTTTTGTCTATCAGCTTTATAGTTTTAACAGGTATTTAATCTACTTGAAACTTTGCTTCTGGTATAAAATATGAAAATGGTTTAATTTTTTCCTTTTGTGAAACAGTTTCCTAACACCAATTGCTGGGAATGATTACACCAAATTCCCTTATGTGTAAAGGGAGGAGTCTGTACTTAAGATATTCTGATTCTATGCCAGATGCTGAAGAACAGGGATGCCAAATTTTTTCTCTAACGGGCCAGATTCAGCCGGCCACACAGTCTGTTCTAACCACTCATCCCTGTTATGGCAGAATAAAAGCAGCCAAAGATAATACATAGTAAATGGATGTGGCTGTGTCCAAATAAAACTTTATTCATAAGAACAGGTGGCAGCCTGGACTAGGCTTGTGGGCTGTAATTTGCCAACTTCTGTTGTATAATGTTAATGCCTTGTAAGAAAAAAAAATCCTTCTTTATCTTTATTCTCCCATATAAATTGTAGATTCAGGTCTGCCCCATGAAAAAAAAATTATTCCTGAGATGTTGATTGGAATTACACTGAATTTAAATTTTAATGGAGGAAATGCGACACCTTCATAATATTCAATCAATCCATTTATGAATGCTGCTTTTACGTTCTATAATACCATAATAAAACTCTTGTAATAGGGTTTTAAATTTCCCTTATATGTTTTATGAATACTTTCTTAGATTTATTCCTAGATAGCTTTTAGTTTATGTCACTATTATAAATGATATCTTATCATCATCAGAGTTTATAATTGGTTATTCCCAATACAGAGGAAAGCTATTGATTTTTATATGTTGCCCTTCCAAGCTGGCAACCTAGCTGAACCCTTGGATTGCTACTAATAATAGTTCCTGCTGATTCTTTTTGGTTTCCTATATAAATGATTTTCCTTAGAAATAATGACAATTACTTCTCTCACTTCAATCTTTATGCTTTTGTGCTTTTTGGGTTTTTGTTTTTGTTTTTGTTTTTGTTTTAATCTTGCTGCACTGGTTTGGTATCTGGTAATGTGTTGAAAGGTAAAGCAATGAGTTTAAACCTTTGAGTATAAATCCACTAGGAATGATGTCTGCCATACTTTTTTAGTATAAAGACTTTATCAAGCTAAAAAAACAATCTCTATTTTAAGTTGGCTAAGGGCTGATTCCTTAAAAAAGAAAAAAACTTAGTTTTAACAATTTTTATCCCTTTGTCATTGATCAAACAACTTCTTATTCTTTGTCATTAATGTGATAAATTACAGTAACACTTTTAAATGCTAAAACATCCTTTCACCTTTTAAAAAATTACACTTAGTCAAATTATTTTTTAATACACTGCTGGATTTGAATCTTAGTGTTTTATCATGTCCTAAGTTAGCCAATACTTTTTAACCTGGTTTTTGTCTAAAAAAGAAATCCAACTTATAGGTTGGCTTTTCTCTGTTCAATAAGAAGTTTTATAAACAAGGATTTTCTGTTCCTTGAGACTTAAATAGAACTACTTGTCAAACTGTCTAGGCCTGTTTTTATATTACAGGGAAGATTGTCTTGATAAGCATTACAATTTATTTAATGCTTACTGATTATGGGGTTTATTTCTTGCATCATTTTTTTTAGGATAAATTTAGCCTAAATCATTTTTTTTCACCTAAATTAATCTTTATTGGTAAAAACTCACATTCTCTTTAACATATTGAAACTGCAATCCGTATTTACCTTACTTATTTTGTACCTATTCATAACATATATATTATCAGTCATCCTGGAATTTATATCTTACCTATTAAGCTTCAAAGAACCTTTTCTTTCCGTTCTTTGCTTCTATTAATCTTCTCTATTACTGCTTATTTTCTGCTCTTATGTTTGTTTCACCTGTTTTTTTTTTTCCCTTTCCTTATTTCTTCAGATTTACCATGTCACAGTCACTCTAATTACTTGAGCCAAACATTGAGCTTGCAGGGATCCCCTTATCATTAGACTGTGTCCTTTTAAATGTACTTTATAAATAATATAGCGTTTAGTTTCCATCCATGGAACAACCTACTTGATTAGTTTAACCTCATGCATTTATGCCAATTATTCTTTGAGCTTATTTGGAGCATCCTATTTCACTTTTGTTTTCATCTTCTTTTTGCTTCACTTTATTTTCCTTCCTACCTTCCACTGACTAGGTCAATTTTTTTCCCATGGATATGAAAATTATACATCCTATTTCATTCAGTAGAGGCTATTCTTTAATTTTTTAATTTAGGTTTTTAGTAAAATTTATTGTCAAGTTGGCTAACATACAGTGTGTGCAGTGTGCTCTTGGTTTCGGGGATAGATTCCCAGGATTCATCGCTTACATACAACACCCAGTGTTCATCCCAACGAGCGCTCTCCTCAATGCCCATCACTCATTTCCCCCCTACCCTGCCCCTCCCCATCAACCCTCAGTTTGTTCTCTGTATTTAAGAGTCTCTTATGGTTTGCCTCCCTGTTTCAAATTATTTTTCCCCTTCTCTTCCCCCCATCTCCTAGTAAGTTTCTCAAGTTCCACATATGAGTGAAAACATAGGATATCTGTCTTTCTCTTATTTATTTCACCTAGCATAATGCCCTCCAGTTCCACCCACATTGCTGCAAATGGCATGATTCTATTCTTTCTCATTGCCAAGTAGTATTCCATTATGTATATAGACCACATCTTTATCCATTCATCAGTTGATGGACATTTGGGCCCTTCCCATGCTTTGGCTATTGTTGAAAGTGCTGCTGTAAACATTGGGGTACAAGTGTCAATAGAGGCTATTCTTATTATAGTCTAAACTAATGCTCAATTTCCCATTATAAATGCAGATCAATCTCTAAGTCCCATGGCATATTCTTACCCCCTTATGTCTCTTTCAGATAGCTTCCCCATCCTTCCCAAGTCCACCTTCTGAGGCATTGAAATAATATAGCATTGGAATTTCATATAGTTACTGATATGCTGGAGCTTTATTTGTACCCTCAGAGATCTCATCTGAAAACAGTGGCTGATGGTGTAAGTAAAGCACATCTACGTCACAAGAAATATTACCAAAAATGGTACTATTTATCTCTTTACCCAAACCCAATTCAGCTTCTTCTTTAATTGTGGTAAAATTCTGCCTATTTGTGCTGTTAAAAGACATGCTTCCTCAAGTTTTAATTTCAGTAGAAAAGGAACACTCCAGCAACTATAAGAGGAACACAAGTAGAGAAATGGCTAAGAGCCAATACTGTGTGATGGGAAGATTCCTGCATCTCTAGGATCTCAAACTGTCTGCAAGGCTGAGATAAATATTAAATACTCTCCTCTCACATGAAGATGACCAAAAGCAATTGCATTTTAAGCGAAAGTAAAATTGCTGATTATTTTTTTAATCAAACAAGAAGACTGGATGTATCAATCTTCTGTTGAATTCCTGGAGAAAATCATCTCCCAGGATATCGGTTTCTTAATAAATATGGAGATGACAGCTACTGGCATCCAGAAAACCAAGCACTGGGTTAAGGACCTCAGCCCAATGTTTAGGCCCTTAGACTTATTAGCAGCCTCAGCTAAGACAGAAATAGAAGGCTGACTCCAGCAACAGTGACTGAGACCTGCATTTGCCTGTTTATAAATAATAGCATGTTAATGAAAACCCCAGGTCTTATATTTTTAGCCAATTCTTTAACTTATATTCCTTAATAATGACATCTGTTATCCTGAACTAAAAATATGTGCCTTCAATGTGTTAAGTCAGTCTCTATTTTCCATTATTTCTGCTGTGGAAGTTATTTGTACCCTCTCTTAACCTCTCTACTTCCTGCAACCTGTCTCTGCCTATCTCCTAGAATTCACAGCAGCCAGTAGCATCACGTTATTTTTAGAACTCTGTCTTCAAAACATAGTACAGAGAAAGGAAGTAACGAAAAGGTCTCTATTGACTATTCACATTTAATTTTGTGACTCAGTGGATTTGATCAGTCATTTTCTGATAGGGCTAGATAGGCAGCCTAATTTGCAGTGAAATAAGGTTCAATGGGCACAAAAGCAAAAGCTCTAAAACGTTAAATTTCCCAACCATTAACAACGGGAGATGACAACAGCTCACTTCAGGGTAGATCAGGTTTCTTCCTGGTTTGCTTTCCAATGTGATGTTAACGTCCAACTGAAATAACTACCGTATGCTTTTAACCTTGTCCCCCAAAAGAAAAATCAATTCTAGAATTTGAGGCAGAAAAGGCCCACAGAGATCACTTAGATCCAGTTCCCTCATTTTAGAGATATTGAATAAGGGGGGAAGTCAAGTGGCTTACTCAAATTCACTGTGAACCTCACAAGATCTCCTTTAAAGGATATTATTCAGAGAAGACACGCTTAAGGACTTCCCAAACTTGGGAATCTAGGACTCCAGAGACTGCGCTTTCAGAATCCCTAAACCAAAGGTACTGTCACAATAAGGGAATCCTTTGGTGCCAAAACCACACGGCAGTATCCTTGTAAGTCAGTCATCTGGTGATTCGGAATACATGCCTATGTCCATTATTTTCCCATTATTTTATCAAATGGAGAACACAAAATATAAACTCCCTTTGAGAATGTGAGGACTCTTCAAAACCCAACAACCCAAGTTTGAGAAACTCAGGACTTTAGCAAAGGCACCTACCAGACCATGTTAGTGAGGATGCAAAATCTTAACCAACAGACTACCAGGACCTCGTTTCATGATTACTTTCTCTTTTCCCAAAGCAAATGATTTCTTTGGAACAAATGTTAAGTCTTCACATTTTGCCAAGCACTGCAAGAACTGTTTACTCAAAATGTGGTCTGAGGACCAACAAGGTCAGTATCACCTGAGAGATGTTAGAAATGAAGATAGCCAAGCTCTCCCCCCACCCAAACCCACTGCATCATTCTGTAGTTACACAAGATTCCAAGCGGTGTTGTCCATGCATCAAAGGTTGAGAAGGACTTTCCTAGAGCACTTGTTCCAATTAAAATAATTTCGGGAGCTTTTCTAAAACAGTAGATTCTTAAGCTCCTCCCCAGCCCAACCCCAGCAGAACCCCTGGGATAATGAAGTTAAGAACACAGCTCTAGGACAAGTCCATGAAGTGGGGATAACAACAGTCCCTTGTTCTCAAGGACACATGGAAAGCATTTAGCAAGTATTTTATAAAGCTAGTCATCATACCATTGTTGGTATTGTATGCTGTCAAACAGTCATGCCACATTTCATTCAACAAGTAATTGTTAACTGCCAGCTAACACATAATATTGCCAAGTTGCTTAGAAAACCGCTTTCCTATATCCAGTACAGAATTGTCAAACTAAAATGCAAGTAAAACCATGTATTTGGCACTGCACTACCATTAGGTGACTGCTATTTTCTCCATATTAGAGGCAGAGCAGAGTTGGTGAAAAAGTAGCACCTGAGGGGCGCCTGGGTGGCTCAGTCGGTTAAGCGTCCGACTTCGGCTCAGGTCATGATCTCACGGTCCGTGAGTTCAAGCCCCGCGTCGGGCTCTGCGCTGACAGCTCAGAGCCTGGAGCCTGCTTCGGATTCTGTGTCTCCCTCTCTATCTGACCCTCCCCTGTTCATGCTCTGTCTCTCTGTCTCAAAAATAAATAAACATTAAAAAAAAATTTTAAAAAAAAAAAAAAGTAGCACCTGATTAAATAGAAATAACAGCTAATACCATATTCAGTATTTTCATTCCAGCCAATTTCTACATAAACACTTATTTAATTCTCCTGACAATGCTATGTGAAATGTGTTCCGTACTGCAATGTTTGTGTATCTCTTTGAGCTCAGTTCCTAGATGTGAGAATCACTGTGTTCAAAGGATAATGAATCTTCAAAGCTATTGACATGTACTGCTAACTATCTCTCACAAAAGGCTTATAAAAATTTACATTCAAAGTAATATAGGCAAAAGGCCTATTTCCCCATAACTTTGTCAGCATTGGGTGTTCTTCAATTCTCCAGATCTTTAATAAAAATTTGTTATTCCTCAGGAATATAATGTAGGAGGAAATGACTAACTATCCCAGCTAAAACAATCTGTGATGAATAGTCTGCCATGACAAGAGAAGTCTCCCAGGGACCCAAGAAGCCAGACACGATGAAAAAGAAACACTGTCTTTTTGGTTAAAAGAATGAAAAAGTTAGATTTTACCTTGAAAAATAAATGTGTCATTCCATTATGGATGGGAGTGATAAGATTTACTTTTTCTTTTTTAATTTTCATGTTTATTTTTGAGAGAGTGAGAGAGAGAGCACAAGCAGGGGGGCAGAGAGAGAGAGAGAGGGAGACAAAGAATCCAAAGCAGGCTCCAGGCTCCAATCCGTCAGCACAGAGCCCAATGTGGGGCTCAAACACACGAACCTTGTGATCATGACCTGAGCCAAAGTTGGACACCCAACCGACTGAGTCACCCAGGCGCCCCACTAAGATTTACTTTTAAAATGATTTGCTCTTCACTGGGTGTTGTATGGAAACCAATTTGATGATAAATTTCAAAAATAAAAATAAAAAATAAAATAAATAAAATAATTTTGTCTTTTTATATCCTGATAAGACTTTGCAAATGGCAGGAATCTAGACCAACCCTAGAACGCATGACCAAGTCTCTGAGAGTCATCAGAAGAAACCACATTGCAAATAAGTCCAGATACTTCTACCAAGTGGTAAATATGTTTTGATTCCAATTCACTTTATTTAAAAACTGGGGACTCAAAGGTTAGCCAACCAAAAATGTAAATGAGCTCGAAAAGCTGCTGGCTAACGAATTCTAAGAGCAACCTTACCAGGAAAAATGACCTGTGATCACACTGAGAAACAGCATATTTTCAGCTGGCCAGGCTCTCAAACACATTTTACTGGGGACTTGGAAAACAATCAAGGCACATAAATGGATAGCTGAGACATAATTTAGGTTTAGGAAACTTATAAAACCTTCTTACTTACAGGCAGATGTCAAAATTCCACAGGAGACAGAAGAATATACCATAAGAAAATGACAAGAACAAAAAGAAAGAGAAGACAGCCTGAAGTGTCTGAGAATGCAAGGAAGTAAAGGCGTACCTTAACATTTTTATACAAAGAAAAACAATTTTTAGTAAAGTAGATTAACTCATCAACCTATGGTGTCACTAAAGAAAAATTTTCAATTGTTAAAAAAAAAAAACCTCAAGCTCCGCTATTTATAAACAGAAAACACATAAGCATTTCAAAATGCCAACGCTTTTTCAAGCTCTCACTTCATCAGCAACCTCTGCCCCTCCGCTCTCCCCTGTCACTTACATGTGTTGCCACCAACTCTGATCTCACTCCCCTGGTTCCTTCCCCTTCTACTACAAAGGTGTCAGGGATTGCCTACACTCAAGGAGTCTTTCCTTGGATTAGTTCCTCATTAAACTAACCACGTACTCAGCCAACAAGTATTTATTATGTGTCTACTATTTTCTAAATACTATTCTACCAGTGACCATGCCAGACCAGACCCCTATTCTCATGGAGCATTGTAAGGGCATGGTGAGAAGCATCAGTGAGCGGTGGGCACCAAAATCATCAGCAAGCCGAGATATTCCTGATTGTGATTTGAAGGAAATAATCAGGGTACAGAAGTAGGTAGTGACTCAGAGGGGGATGAAGTAACAGGTTTAGTGGAAAGGGAAGTAAATATCTGAATGAGGCAGAGCTCATTATATGCGAACATCTGGGGACAGAGTGTTCCGTGCAAAGGAAACCAGTGCCCAGGCAAGAATGAGCATCAGGTCTTCAAGAAATGGAAGGAACAGAGGGCTGGTAGGGAGAGCAGAGTCTAAAAGCAGGAAGCAAAACAGAAAGGTGAGGAGACAGATTTAAAAGGTAGGGTAGGACCAGCTATGCAAGGCCTTGTTTGGTAATTCATTCAATGAGTGAAGACAAAGATTTAAATTACAGGGCACTCAGTTTTCAAATTCCATTTTTTAAAGCGGGTCTTCACTATTATATGTGAAAATCATCTTAGGACCTTTTTTTTTAATGTCCCTATGCCCTCAACTTTTTTAAAAATTGAGCTACAACTCACATATAACATTCACCTGTTTAAATGTACAAGCCAGTGGTGGATAATCACAAAGTTGTGCAATGATCACAGATTTTCTTCACTCCAAAAAGAAACACCACATCCATGAGCAAATAGGTCACATGTCCCCCTCTCCACAGCCCTTGGCAAACACTAATCTACTTTCTGTCTCTACGTATTTGCCAGTCTGGACATTTCATGTAAAATGGAATTCTATAATATGTAGCTTTTTGTGTCTGGCTTCTTTCACTTGGCATAATGTTTCAATGTTCATCCACGTTGTAGCAGGTATCAGGTGTCATTACTTTTAAAGGCGGACTCACATCCCATTGTATATATGTACTACATTTTTTTAAAACCACTCACCAGTTGGTGGACATTTGAGTTCTTTCTCCTTTTGGGCTGGTATTAACAGTGTTGCTATGAACACTCAGGTACAAGCTTCTGTGTTAGCCTATGTTCTCAATTCTCTTGGGTGTATACCTAGGTGTGGAATTTCTGGGTCATATGGAAACTCTGTATTGAACTTTTTGAGAAACTGCCAAACTGTTTTCCTTAGAGATTCTACCATTTTACATTATCACCAACAAAGAATGAAGGTTCCAGTTTCTCAACATCCTCACCAACAGCCCACTCCCACATATTTTAATTTAACTGGCCTGGCTTCTACCTGGAGATCCTTTGGGTTGTTTTGAGGAGTTCTCATGGCAATCCTAATGTGTAGGGTCAACATCCTGACAAGTATTTACACTTACTCCCTCTACTGTCTACCCCAGAACTCTGGATCTGTTAACATTCTGGCCACCACTCCCCACTCAGTAATGACATCTGCCTTATAGCTGATTCTTCCAGTGAAAGAATAAAATACAAATCAGATATAAGATTATATTTATGATATATATAACCTTGTATTTATGGGATTATAACATATAACCCTGTAATTATATAACTATATAAAACCTTATATTTATATAATTACATAACCTTATACTTATATAAATTATATGTAACCTTTTAGAATATAAATAGTCATTTATTTTCAGAGTACAAAGAGTAAACAAAAAAATGTTTAAATCATTTGTGTGTATACATACCATAGGGAAAATCTGGAAATTAAGGATGATTTGCCTGTTACAAAATGGGTTTGAAATAATTTTATTGTCTTCTCTGTATACTTTTATTTTCTACCATGACCATACACGGGACAAGCTTTCCAAGGAAATATTTTCAAATATCCTCACATAATGTGAATTATCAACCCCCTTCTCTCACTGACCCACTAGAGACCCATTCTTAAAAAAGAACCCACCTGTAAAAAGTATTTGCTCCTAAAGTACTTTTCATATAGTAAAGCAAGATGAACAGAATGAATAAATGACTTCTATGTGTTTTCCACTTCAACCTGACCTTGAGTATTAAACACAGGATCTTACATGCAAAAATGTATAAAATTTAAAATTGTTTATGTCACTTAAAAAACATTTCCTGCCAAGTCAAACACAGGTGGTAGAGGTCTAGAACACCAATATTGAGGCCTGGAGTCATTTAGAAAATCAACAACCTGTGTTTGTAGATAACCAGCTCAAGAGGAAAAGACAGAAGCCTGAATAAAAAGGAAGCAGATTTCTAAACTGAAGGACAAAGTATGGCATGACTTCTTGGTCTGATGGAGACTGAGGGTCATCTTAGCAGTAAAAATAACCCAAACTCTATCTTCATATAGACTTCAATAGCAGAGGGGAACTTACAGGTTAGGATGTTAAAGTAATACTTTATGATGACAAATGGTAGTTTCACTTGTGGCGAGTATGGCCTAACACATAGACGGGTGGAATCATGTTGCGTACCTGAAACTAATGGAACACTGTGTGTCAACATACTCAAAACAATGTTTTTAAACATTTTTTATTTATTTTTGAGAGAGACAGAGAGTGAGCAGAGGGAAGGGCAGAGAGAGAGGGAGACACAGAATCCGAAGCAGGCTCCAGGCTCTGAGCTGTCAGCACAGAGCCTGACACGGGGCTCAAACTCACAAACCACGAGATCATGACCTAAGCCAAAGTTGGATGCTTAACCGACTGAGCCACCCTGGCAGACCCCACCTGCAAACCCCGCCCCGAATTTTTTTTCAAATACTCAAGAAAGAGAATTTGCAGTTGAAAAAAAAAATTCACCTAATGTCATGTATTCCTTCTGGAGTAATCAAATTTTCTACTGCATTTCCATCCATACTATATTCTTCATATTAATCACAAAAGATTCATAAAAGTTCATTTCCACAGACTGGATAGTTATGGGAGGACGCCAACTCTGAACTAGTGCCAAAAGTTTGTATAGTATATTTAAGCCAACTGTGATCTTCCAGAAGCAGAAACGACACGTTAACATCCTTTTCAGTCCATAGGCCTCCAAGAGGTTAAGAGACATCCAAGGATCTTTAACTTCTTTTTTTTTTTTTTTTTTAAGGTTTCTGGCATGTGAAAAAAAAAATTGAAATACCAACACAAAAATTGCCCAAATAGTTTTCTATTTTAAACATTAACATTGAACAGATTGACACTCCCAACGCAAATGAATACATGACGATGATTACCACTGCGCACAAGAAACATGATTCCACTACTTTTTAAACATAAAATATCTGGATTTTTGTGGTGGAGCAATGCCACTAACAGGCTTTTGCTAAAACGGAATAGTAAGGCTAATTACAGTGTCAATTATAGTTATGTGTCACTCACAATTTATCGATGGATGTACTTCTATTGTGAGTATTCTACCACATCCAGCAATTTCTCATTGTGCTATTCAGAATATAATTACATGACTGATAAAACCTATTACTTAACAGTCCACTTCAGGTGGTATGATCCAGTAAGGGAATACATTCAGAAATGTGTGAAGATCTTCCTTCAGTCCTCTTCAATAGCATATGGAAAAATCGCCTGACACTAAGATTTAAATTCAAGGTCTTGAACCAAAGACCATCCCAGGCTACCCTTCCATGGACTTCTCCCAGAGGTCCTTGGATGTGGGGAAAATGAAATCACCATAAGCCAAATTCTAACTTTTAGGTTATGTCCTCAGTAGAAACAACATGGTCAGATCTTATTGCAGCAACCATGAAAGGGTCCCGTGGGTCTTGAACTCAGCTCCCTCCCAACCCCCACTGCTGTTCTGCCATCATAAAATATGAAGTAAACCATGGATTTTAAGCCAGTCCAAGTCTGACCCTTCCTCCCCTATCATGGTTTTTGCAGCACAGCATTAAACCAGGTTCCATCCAGGAGCAGTTTCAATTTCAATGCTTGATAAACGCCTTCTCATTTCCCTGTGCCATAAACAAATAGGTATTTCTCAGTATCTCTTGGATGGACAGTGGTGTTTTCTTTTTTCTCATCGTCTCACCTTCATGGGCACTCGTCAGGGGATCTCCGTTCCTACCCATCTCATTACCTCTTCATTCTATTTGTCACCATTTGGAAATTCAGAACTCTTAATATTAGCTTACTCTTATGAACAGTAATGAGGCTCGGGCTGCCTACTGGGGAGCATCATCGAACACTAACGAGCGTGCACACCGAGGCCCACACCTGAATCCCATCACGTGGTTCCATTGTTCAGGCCAGGTGGGAGGCTTCTGTCCACAGGCAGGCTTCCGCAGTAGAGCTGGAGTTTGCAGGTGGCTATTATGCATTCACTTTGGTCTTATGATTCACACAGCTTTCCTGCGTGGTCGTCATTTACATACTGGCTATTACCTCCCTTATAACAACACTATATTGTTTCATTCTTCCTTGTTCTCCTCTTCACTTGTTTAAGGACTTACCGGAACTGAGAATTCTCAGAGAGAAGACTAATTGGTCGTTTTCCTACTGCTCCTTTTGATCTCTTCCTGACCTCGAAAGAAGAATGAGGCTCTTATAATCATCTAGGTGATTGGTCTGTATACAAACCTTCCTTGATGTCTCCCACAGTGTCCAGCATGTTGCCTCAAATGCAAGAGGTGCTTGATAAATATTAAGTGACATCTGTACAGTGTTCCGAGTACCTAAGAAAGACAGGCCCAGATCTATAGGACACAGAAAGACAAAGGATGAAGAAGGAGCCGGTCCCCCCTGCAATTATGACAAGGATGTCTTTGTGGCTCAGGAGGGAAGAGTGGATTGACCTGAAATGCATCTCTTCCTGGACTTAATGTCCTTTCATAGCATCAAGAACCCTGCACTGATGACAACAAATGAGAATTGAATACCCCCAGTGTGCCAGGGCCTACATAGGTGCTTGACCTACATTAGCTCACTCGAAGCCCAACAGCCTATAAAGTAGATACTGAGAAAACAAAACCCAAAGAAGTCCAATGACTTGATCAAGGTTGCCTGCCAGTGAAATGCTCAAAGCACCTCTCAGTAAAGTTTACCAAGTGCTGCTCAGAAAGAGACAGGGCTAGAAGAGAGCATGGGGTGCATTTGGGTGAATGGTGATACCCCAAAGGTGATGGAGGCCAGCATGAGCAGTTAGGAGCAGTGGCCTCACCCAGGTATGAAACTCTAGCTCTGTCCTGAATACCGTTTCCTCCTTTCCCTAATGAATACCATGTTGAACACTGTCTAGGAAGCACTGTGCACAGAGATAGGAATGTTTTCACAGCTTTTTGAAGCTAAGAAAAGACATTTCTGAAAGTACTTGGGGGTCAGCATTTATATACAGGATACCAGCAAGGACACCTCTGATGGATATCCATCATGTAGATACAAACAACTTGTGCAGTAACTTACTTAATATTGGCATTTGTTAGTCATATTAACAACACGGAGAGTCCCACAGCCCTTGCTGTAAGCCAGGCATCATGCTCAATGCTTTCTGTAAATACCTCACTTAATCCTCTCAGTACCCTTGTGAGGTATTTTCATCATTCTGATTTTACAGAGAAAGCACTGAGAGTTTTAAATCACTTGCCTGAGTCCACATGGCCAATTAAAGGTGGCGCTAAGATCTGTACCCAGGGCATCAGACACTGGGCTCCTCTCTACCTCCTGCAATGCTAAGAAAGATCTTCTGCCCACATTGTGTCACTCGCTATGCTTTTAATGTAAACAGTCACTGCAGACGTCTACATCCAGGTGGGTGAGAAGAACGGGACAGGAAGAACACAGAAAGAGATGTCAGGAAAGGAGTTTTCGTGTGCACAATTGTTGTCTACAGAGTCAGTCTGGTTTTCCACAGGTGGACAGAGATTACTCGAGCCCACAAGGTGGTCATGCCAGATCTCTAGAGGCCAAACAGGCCAAGGGCATAATCAAGCCCTTTGACTCTGCACATGGCTCTGCCTCATGGGCTCTCTCAGTTCACCCATGACACGACAGAGCATGTAGAGTTAGGGGCAACTCTGTCTGGAGCGTGTGCTGTTGCTAAGGGTAATTTATGGCAACTTTCATTGCCCAGTGAGCTGTGAAACACAACACAATAATTAAAAGGCTGACAAGCAATCACTAATTAAGTGCATCTGCATTGTTGAATGGATTTTGAGTCCTAGGAAAATCACGATGAGTGTTCTCCCAGAGCAGCATCTTTAGAGTTTTAAAATCTTAAAGCCTCTTGCTTTCAAACCAACATTTCGAATACCAGCTATTACAAATCTATACATTTGGACCTTGGTTTAATGACCAAAGTGAGAAAGGGTCATTGCTTTTCAAAACAAAGCAACCAATAGGGTTTTTCTTTGGCTCTCAAAATTTTATCTCAGCTTCAAATGATTTTGTTTAGATGATCCTTACTCCAACAGTCCTGCCAGAAAAGAGGCTTTGTTGGCATAACCTAACTCCTCTAACTCCTTGGGAGGCCACCGCACAAGCTGTTGGAAATCACACGTAGAGTTGCTGCTGACTAGGCAGAGATGAGCTTTCTGGACCCCACCCCTCCAAACCACTCAACCTCCTGTGATCCTGACCTGATTCTCTGACTGATACAGATGGCCACATGAAGACATTTCACGGTTCTGAATTTCATTCAGCATGCTCCTTGGAGTTCTAGGGTGCCATTGTTTATCCCTCCTGTCACTGTGTCCGGGAAGAACACTTTCCCCACTAAAGGCAGATTCCCAAAAACTCTTATCTCTAATGAGAAGAATGAAAGCTGCCTGGTTTTGTTGATACCGGGAAGGGCCCCTGCCTCGCCCCATGCCTTCCTCCTCCGGTACCAAAGACAACCATTACTAATCAACTATGGCATGTCCTTCTAAACAATTTTCTTAACAGAACCTTCCAGATAGTCATTACCAATCAATTAGACTTGCTGTGTGACGTACATCACCTATTTTTCACTCTAGTTCTTTAGATGAGTGACCCAGGGAGAGTTTTCATGGCAGTACTGAGATGATTCTATTCATTTCAGGCTAAGGAGAGGGTAACATGTGTAACTCCCAGAATCTCAACTCTTTGAATTAGGAACATGAATAATAAACTTCTAGCACTGAAATAACATGTCCTATGGTAATCCTCTGACTAATCACCTTGTTAATAAATATCTAAAGACCACATTTTTCTCTGGGCTTCCCGCTTCCACGGGAACATTCTGACGGTGACATAATTTTTAAATTAGTAGGTTTATTCATAGTTTTACATTAGTAAATGTCAAGCTTCTTACTAATTAGCAAATTCTGTAAATCCACAGTAGTATTAATTTTCAACTGTACAGCAAATTAATGAGAAAAAAAAAGAAAGACAATTAAAATTTCCCTAAGGGGCACTTACTTCTATGAAATTCAGCACAAAGCAAGAAAACATTAACCCATTTTGAGGGTGCATTTAGAAAGGATTACAAAAGATGTGTCACTGTCAGTGAGAAGGAGTGAAGTGCACAGTTACCGTGGAGCACTCTTGGTTACAGATAAATTCTCAGATGACATTTTCTCAGGTTGCTGTGGCTGGGATTTCTCCTCTTGCCTTTGATTTTGTCAAATGCATTTTTTGGTTGCTTCTTGTTTAGTAAAATTCTATTATTTCTTTGTTGATGTTTCCACTCCAATTGCTGGTGCAGTTTTTCTGGCCTTAGAGGACAATGCATGGCATAATATTCGGATCTTCAAAAACTGCCCCACAAAAGATCTCTTACTCACCAAGTGGTTAATATCAATCTCACTTTCTCCACTGACTTGTTGAGAGGGTGGAAAACTACCTACCTCTGGGTGGTTGTTTAACCTCCCAGCTCAAGATGAGAGAAAGCACATCCCTTCTATGGGCACTTATGCCATTTCTTTACAAAGCTGTCCTACAAACACTATTAAACAAATCTGTTTTTGTTTTTTTTTTTTTTTTTTCAAATTCTCCTTCAATTGCTTAAGCCTATTGCTAAGATGTTGGAGTCTTCCTGTGTTGGTGGCCATGGAAACCACCTGTGTGCATCATGGCATAAAGCCTTCTCTTTGCTTTTCGGGACACACTAGGCTGCTGAAGACAAGCCAGAGTCCTACACTTGGAGAAGTCAAGTACAGAGGTTTCAAGATGATGGCCCCCCAAAGGTTTCAGATCACAGTTCATACTAAAATTGAAATGCACCATGGTATGCTCAGATGGGCAATGTGCACAATTTTTAAGTATACAAAGTAGACTGTGCACAGACAACTGTAGCTTACATTTGGGGGGTCATTTCATTATCATGGCTATTGATGATGCAATTTGTTGCAGAAGAATGAGGTCTTCACGAATTAGTGCAGCACATGTGGAAGGGCCTGGCCTACCACCCTGTCCTATTTATAATACCTGTGACACCCTCCAAATATAACACCCATCACACACTGAGACTACACATTCACGTCTCCATCTCGCCTACTACGGCATGATCTCCTTGAGGGCAGAGCATGCTATCTGAAATCAGAGTAATTATCAGCTCCCTTCCCCAACCAACTGAAAAGCCATGTGGGGAGGGAAGAACAGCTTTATGAATGGCTGAGCATTTCCCATCAGTCTCTGAATTCTGTAAGCAAACCTTAACAGGTTCAGTCCAGAAGCCAAATGGGCCTCACCCCAGGGCCCCAGGTCCACAGTGCTAGTGTGACTGGACTTCCCCCCTCAGTCCAAGGTTGAAAATGGTAACTGGGAACAATTAGGCAGGTCTTTTACAGAGACTGATGAATGCACATTCACAGCTATGGGCAAGTCCCACCAAAAGAGGGCAGAGTGTAACACCTTTAAGTGGCAAACTTTCCCCCACTAGCATATATGCCACAGCTCAGTACATGCCATCTGTCACAAGGGAGGGCAGTTGCTACTTTTCCTAATTAAAAGTGTGTGCGTGTGAGAGAGGAATGGCAGGAAGGAAAGAGCCAGAGACTATAAAGAGAATTTTTTAAGAAAGAAATAAGATTTTCACTGAACATTCCCATACATATAGCAGCCAGCACAGTGCCTGACAAATGGCCAATACCAAACAAACATCATTTGAATAACGGATTCATTCAGTACAATTTTCAATAGCTCTGTCTCTTGTTTAATGTATCCTAAAAGAACAGTTTTAAACCAAACCAATACAGTAGAATGCCCTAAAACACTGACATATGTGTAAGAATTAGTCCTTAAATTACCAATCAGATAGATGCTAAGGCGGGACCTATGTAAAAGCCAGTCCCATTTCGAAGCAAAAGAACAAAGCCAAGCTTTGAATATAGCTATGCTTCCAATGCACCCGGGCCACAAGACACAACAAATTTTAGTTCATTCCTTCTCGGTCTCTCCTTCTCTGTTTAAACCAGTTACAGCCAAGTTACAAACGTAGAAACCTCAGAGACTGACAGAATAAGAGCTAGTTGAAGAATGTTTGAGCAATTTTTCCTGGCTTCAGATGATGATGAAATGGGGGGGGGGGGGGCAAAAAACACCTCTATCAAGGACGTTGAAAAGAGTAAATGTGCAGTAGCGATCTGGGCAGAGGACAGGTGAATAGCTCAATTCTCACCCAGATGGGGAAAAAAAGTTCAGGCCATTATCCACTGTGACTTGAAAAAGCAACCCAGTGACTGAACTTTTTGATTCTGATACCATTCAAATAAAAATGAGAGTTGGAGACAGAAGGACGAATGGCCCATTCTCTCTCTCATGAAAGTTGGTACCTATGCTCAGAGGGGCTGGTGGACTTCCTATCAAATTGTACCGTCTTTGCAACCTCTTGTTAATAGAATAGACTCTACCACCTTCAAGAAAAGGCCTCTTGTCAACTACTCAGGACCATTACTGATACCAAACACTCCCCACTTTCTTACTGCCCTGACTACAGGGGACTCACAATTAGTTTCTTATTAAAAAAAAAAGAAGAAGAAGAAAAGAAAAAGGCTAGCAAAGTACAGAGATGAACCTGACTGTCCATACATCAAGTAATACCTGCCAATTAACCTGAGCCACTAATTATTACTCTATGACATGCTTTTCTGTGCTTAACCTGAGTTCTCCTTCACTTTTTCAATGTCTACCATATGTCACATCCTGTGCTGTGCCTTAACAAGAAAGAAATGGTCCCATCATCATGGAAGTTGTGATCATAGAGTAACTAGTTCTGATTATTTTAGTCAGTAACTATATGCAGCAAGCAATGCCCTTTGTGGTTATGTAGATACAGTAGTCAACAGAACAAACAAGCTCCTTTCTCTGATCAGGAGCAAACAATGGACAAAATAAGATTTTTAGAGAGTTAGGAGAGCTGGAAAAAAATCATGGGATAATGAAGCTCAGAGGGATGGGCGGTGGGATCACGGAGATCAGATGGCTAGTCCCTCTGGGAAGGAATGTCTCAGCTGACACTGGGGTGAGTGAAGAAGCCAGCCAGCCAGGCAGGGTGTCACAGAGGTCTGATTTCCTCCAACCTCAGCTTCCAAAAGGAGCCTGGCACTAAACGTTTTACACGAGTAGGTTAGTTGGCTTAATTGGGTGGTTCAATACCAACCAGCCCTTCCTGGAGAAGAGCTCTACCACATCACGTGGGAGCTTGTTAGGAATTCACATTCTTGGGTGCCCGGGTAGCTCAGTCAGTTAAGTATCTGACTCTTGATTTTGGCTCAGGTCATTTACCTGAGCAAGGAAAGAAAACTCTTAGGGGCCTTCAAGATTTTCTCATTAAAGAATAAGCCCAAAGGCTGCTATGTGGGCCAAGCTCAATTATGACTGAAATCAACAAAAATATGGCCAACGTGGTTGGAGCCTGGTGATGTAAGGATCATGACCCAGAATTAAGACAAAGATAAGGACGGCACACAACATGAACTGCCAGGCTAAGCCATCTAAATTTTATTCTTATTGAAATGAGTAGCCTATGGAGGTTTTTAAGCAAGGGAGTAGTATGATCTAATTAAATTTTAAGGAGCTTACTCTGGATGCTGTGTGGCAAATAGCAAGAGAAGTAGCCCATATAGTTAAGAGGCTATCCAAGCCACAGGATAAAAGGTTGGGGCTTGAATTAGTGAGGCAGCCATGGTACAAGAAGTGCTCATATTCTGGACATCATTTTGGAAAAGGTCTAATAGTGCTTACTGATGGATGGAAAGGTGAAAGACCAGTTAAGAAATGGGGTGGGGCTGGGGGGTCACAGCGGCTCTGAACACCATGTGAGGCATGCAGGTGGACCCACTATCCCGCCTGCCTAGGGCCCCCCTCCTATAGGCCACATGGAGACTCAGCCTGATGGTAAATAACAATCAGCAGCCAGGCTGATCCCCGGCACAAAGTGAGAGAATCCATACACAATAGGAGATTCTCAGTTGACCGAGAAGGCCCCAACACCCAGTTCCTACCCTAATCCTCATCATTGGACTCTAACTGCACTCCTCCTTTCTGAAAAATCTCCGATCAGATTTCATGGACTTTAAAAAAAAAGGGGGAAATTAATAGTAATTTTAAACATAAACACTAGTTCAAGAAATTTCTTCACGCAAGCACAAAGCCAAGTTAAAAACAAATGAGTATTTAAATTAACTTACTGTCTTACAGTTGATGTTTGGCAATAAGAAACAGATTGCACATTGCTTAACTTCTCAACACTTTAGCAGAGAGTTGGCACCCAACTACTACAGCAACGAACGAAGCTCACTCCTGGAACTCAACCTTTTATCCTCTAGAAAGGCCATTTTTAATGAGTTCCCTTTCAGCTCTATGCTGCACTCATCTTTTTAACTCCATCTTTATTCAAAAAGCACGCACATAGGTAAAGCAGCAGCAGCCATTAAGGGGTCAGCCGTGAGCATCTTTACATATAACAGACAAAGCATTCCTCTCTAAAAAGTCACTGTGCTGCTCTGGGGACTTACACTTTCAGTATTCTTTCCAGAGTAACACATTTATGACAATTACGATGCAGATTCATTCTTTCATTTCAAAAATATTCGCCCTTATAGGTTTTCCTGGTACTGGTAGAAAACAGGCTTTGTAATCAGGCTTGCCTTCTTATTCCCTATCTGCAGCTAAAACCCAAACATTTCTCATATTATAGTTGCACTATTTTTATGTACATATGTACATTTAATACCGAAATTCAGTAGAGGGTTGACAAAGAGCAAGGTAACATTCCAGGCAGGATCTTTTAAATAGAATTCTATTTTCAGGTTCCAGGATGTGGAGCAGCTGGTTTTGAATTTGTAACTTTGATACCAGTCTGTTCCTCTTTAAATGTGCTTCTAAGGATTCCTCCTGGCCACCAAAGAAGGCTGGCTCAGCTCATCTCAGTACTGTGATAAAGGGATTTAGAGTTTTACTCCCAAGGGGGCCAATTCTTTTATCACGTCCTAAAGCCGATTATTTTGCAAGTTAGATCCACTGGTTACCTAATACAACAATATGTAGAAAGCATGTGGGTGGGTAGGTCATATCCACCAGTACTTCTGCAACCATGCCTGTTGAATCATTGGTTAGTAGAGTCAACATCAAGTTTGAATAGGATGGTGTAGTTATGAATATGAACTCTAGTCTCAGACTGTGTCCTTATTTCATCCTGGCTAACTAGAAAAGTTTGGGCAAGTTCCTTGGTTTCTTCAGGTCTCAGTTTCCCCATTTATGATGCTTCCCAAATTCACCTAGGATTTTTTTTTTAAGGTAGGAGTTCAATTGGGATATGATGTACCTACCATACAATTCACCCATTTAAAACATACAGTCCAATGGTTTTTAATCTATTGAGTTGTACATCCATCACCACAATCAATTCTAGACCATTTTCATCACCACCCTGGGTTTTGGTTTTTCTTTCTTTCTTTTGGTTTTTTAATCCCAATCCCCAGGCTACAGCCCAGATCAATTAAATCTAAGTCTCAAAGGCTGGGAACACAGGCTGCAACTGTTTGTGAAGCTCCCCCATTGATTTAAAAGTGCAGACAAGCTTGGGAAGATATGGTTCATTGAGTCCATGAAAATAGTCCATTGAGTGCATGGAAAATAAAGACACAGATGGAGAAATGGCAACTTCTCAGCACATAGGCTGACCTATAATAAGCCCTACAAAGGTAGTGGGACTAATCATACTGGGGAAGAAGAGAATGGGGAGGACTATTCAAATAGTTATACTGAGGCTTGTATCATCTGGACTGCACTGATGAATTTGTCCTTGGAATACATTCGACAGAAATGCACTGCCACGCACAGCCTATTCTCAGAGAGAACCTAACCTGGGAATGAGAATTTTGGAGGTGGGACAGAGACCGTGAAGGGATGGGAGTCTACAACTTCTCCACCACAATTTAAGCCATCACCTTAGCCTTCAGGACAAGGTGAAAGTGCTACCCCTCTGTGAAACATTTTCCCACTGACTTTACTCCTTTTTTGGGCCTTATCTTCCTGCACACCACATAATACTTACCACCCTGTTCTGGGTCCATTTAGAAGTTAGTCTCCCTCACTGAGGGGTGAACAACTTCTAGGCAGTAACAATACCTAATACATTTTTAAAAATCATCTCTAGAACATAGCACGTGTTTTGACATGGCACACACAAATGTTTGTTGGATGGAAGCACAGTGAATTCTTATCAAACACTGCCAGTCCAGGAATGAAGCAAACGGTGCACTCATTCTAAAGTTCTCAAGATACTTAGTGGCCATTGTAGCTCACAGAAGATTGGCAAACAAGACCCGTAATTTCGCTCTATAAGGCACGTCCTGAGAAGCACTGCTTTGGGTACTTAAGAACTCCAGTGAATAAATGGCACAACCATAAGCTGTTATTAAGAACACTGAATTATGTATTACCAACACAGAGATCAGGGGGAAAAATACCTGTCATCGAGGGGAAAGAGATTAATTAACATCAATTAATTTTCCTTTACAATAGATTATGCAGAAGTCTTTAGGCTTCTGAGGAGAATTTCAGAAAATTTTATAGCACACAGGGAATTTGCATATATTCCAGGAGCAAAAAGCAGGTCCCCAGATGGGCTAACAGGGTAATATTCAAAATGAAGAACAAAAGACAGAGGCATTTTTGCAAGTGTAGAGTCATGGGGGGGGGGGTTGTGGAAATCAAAGGCAGGCAGGCTGTAGAGGGCACAGGAAAAGCTTATGGATTCAAAAGAAATAAAATTGTAATTACAATAGGGTTTACATGGTTACACAATAAGCAATACCATTAAGCACCCTCTCTGGAAAGAGTGTTCTTTGAAAACCCAAAAGCAGACAGTTAACAAAAGCCATGAGGTAGAGTCCATCAGAGGAAAGATTCCTTTTCATTAGCATCTTCCTTCAAGTGCAAAATAATAACGCTTGATTTGTAGCATGGAAACAGAAATGGAAGAAATTCATCAGATAGTAAACTTGGGTGTATCATCTCTTTGGCCTTTGCTTTTCATTTCGAAAATGAAGCCTTGGATCAAGATAGTGCTTCCCCAAATTTGTTCTGGAAGATTTAATAGGCATTACTTGAAGAAAATGTTTCATGTTCAAATAGATTTGGGGAAAGTTTGGATAATCCAACTACACAGGTTGCTTCCTTTCAGGGCTTGGCAGAAGATTATCAGTGCTGGTTCTGAGATGGGATGCTAATCTGCAGTATTTCCCCAACCACAGAATTCTTTTGGGACAAATTATTATTAATAAGTGACTAGTGTTTCACTGAGCTCACATTAGAAAATTCTGGATTATAGGGGCGCCGGGGTGGCTCAGTCGGTTAAATGTCCAACTTCAGGTCAGATCCTGATCTCAAGGTACGTGAGTTCCAGACCCGTGTCGGGCTCTGTGCTGACAGCTTGGAGCCTGGAGCCTGCTTCGGATTCTGTGTCACCTTCTCTCTGCCCCTCCCCCAACTTGTGCTCTGTCTCTATCTCTCAAAAATAAATGTAAAAAAAAAAAAAAAAAAGATTAAAAAAAAGAAAATTCTGGATTATAAAGACCTTAATCCTTTTCTGGATTAAAAAATCCATGAATTCCAAATTATCATCGCTTGAAACCACCACCCCAAGATAATCCATCAACAGCCAACTAAGGTAACAGTTATTTGTGCAGAAATTAGATACAAAATCTCCACCTGCAAAACACTACAAAGCAGCAGTAACTGGGGGGCACCTGGGTGGCTCAGTCAGTTAAGCATCTGACTTCAGCTCAAGTTATGACCTCAGGATTCATGGGTTAGAGCCCCAGGTAGGGCTCTGCTGACAGCTCAGAGCCTGGAGCCTGCTTCAGATTCTGTGTCTCCCTCTCTGTCTGCCCCTCCTCCTACTCACTTTGTCTCTGTCTCAAAAATAAATAGACATTAAAAAAAAAAGTTAACTGGTATTCTTCTCAGCACGTATATAGAGAATTCCTTTGTTTTACCTTAATTACCCTAAGCTGAGCATCGTGGGGCTAGATTCACACTATATTTTTTTAATATTTATTCTATTTATTAAACATATCCATCATATTCTAGTTTCTAGACATGTTTACAAATAACACAGGGGGAAAAAAAACAGATTGTTGATAACAATAATGGCTTAAAACTCCACAGCCAACATTTTCCAGAAGATCCCTCTCCCTCCACCTCCTTCTATATCCAATTATGAGGTTCAGCGGTATTCTCTGTGTTAGTCATGTCCTGTGGTCTCTCTTCCCATACCCTGCACAACTCCTACCATGCAGAGTCCTAGTATATACAAGACAAAATGTGTGGTCTATTGAAAGAAAGGAGAGAAAGCTTTAAATGGGAGAAAAGGCCAAATTCACCACACCATTTCTTCTGACCCAAGTCAAAAATCCCTTCAATAACCTCTTGGGAAAAAAACAGGGGACGGGGGTGGGGGGGTGGCTGAGTGGCTCAGTCAGTTAAGTGTCTGACCTTGGCTTAGGTCATGATCTCGCTGCACGTGAGTTTAAGCTTAGAGCCTGGAGCCTGCTTCAGATTCTGTGTCTCCTTCTCTCTTTCTCTTTCTCTTTCTCTCTGCCCCTTCCCCACTCACACTCTGTCTCTGTCTCTCTTAAAAATAAACAAACATTAAAAACCTTTTTTTTTTCTTAAAGAAAAAGAGCCTAATGCTGGCCGGGGTCGGGCGGCGGGGGGGAGGGAACAAAAACAAAAAAGAAAAATGGAAAATAGAAAAAGGTAGTGGAGGAGAGGTCTGGGACCAATTGGTTCACAACCAGGGGGGTTACGCCATCACCGCTACCGATTTGTTTCACGTGTAGCATTCCATTTCCTCCCCCTGGCATCCTCACAAGGTTGCCCTATTGTTCCTATTATTTGGTTGATAAAACGGGGGCTCAATGAAATGAAATCAATTGCTCAAGTCCTCAAGCGACTAAGCCACAGGCCCAGGACCTGCACTCTGGTCTGTCCAATGCAAACTCTTCCCTAGAACTGTCTGCTTTTATGCCAGAAAATGTGGGCTTAGAAACCTTTCTCCCTCCACTGCATAGAGCTTCCAGGTGGCAGGGCCTAGACAGACTCCAATCCTGAGGTTCCCACAGTGTGCTGGCCATAATTACAACCACTTCCCTCGGACACTGTTCTTCCCCTACAGAAGTGACCATCTCCTTCTGCATTTCAATTTCTATAGAAAAGCAGGTATTTGCCAACAAATGCCCCTGCCTCAGCCTGGTCCATTTGCACTTCTGTCCACCTCAAATCCCAAACTAAATATCCACGGTGAGAAGAGGAAGGAAAAGCTAGAAGATTTGGGCCCCTCCCAACACCCTCCTGTGTGTACTTTCGTTCCCTAAAAATCTGTACCCGTTCTTCCGGAGCCAAAGTCTGACGAGCAGGAACTACAGCATCTCCAGGAAGCAGGGGAAGACACAATACACACTCCACTCTTGCCTGGCTTTCCGGAGAAAAAAAGGAAAAGGGCAGCTGCCCTCGGTTAAAGGCTGGAGTGGGGGAAGGGTCAAAGATTCTCATCACCTGGATTCTGACCTTTCTCCCACTGGAGACAGAACTGAAGATTCTCCCCTTGGTGATAATTCATTGTGTCTTCATTTACGTTTTGCACGCTTCTCACTACTGTGTTCAACTTCCCAATTAAAAATGGTCCCAGTAGCTGGGAGGGTGAGAAATGTCAAGGCGTCTGGGAGCTCTTCAAGACTTCCAAGGCTCTCCTTTTCTCTTGTCTTCTGCTTTCTCACTTTCCGCCTTTCCTTAAAGAGCAACAAGGGGAGCTACTCCAGCAAAGCCACATAAGCCTGAGATTTGGCTCACAAATTGTCAGCTGCATCCTTGTATCTCGTTCTCCATCTGTGCTTTCCACCTTAGTGCTTTTTTTTTTTTTTTTAAATAAAAAACTGTAACTCTTCCTATTGACTTTGAGCATTGTTAGCTCAGAATAACACAAACCAATGCTGCATTAGCCTAAAACAGTACTTCCTGGGCATCACCTGGGAATGGGGCACAGCTGAAGAAGGCACGGAGCTCTCAGAAAAGCCAACAACCACTGCTGAAAACAATGTACTGCGGAGCTTCTGTAAATGCTACGCCCTTCTTCTAAGCCCTCCAGAATCACAGCCTGGGAATGGAAGCAGCTGCCAGATGGTGAAGAGTCCATTCCTTGGACAACAATCCCAACCTTGACTACACCATGGTCCAACTGATCACTTTCGAACAAAGGCATTACTAAAATGTGTAGCCCTGGACACCCCTTGTTCCTGAGTTAAAAACAAAGCTCCATCAGTTGTTGACTTATAGAGCATCCCTTGCTCCTTTCCACTCACTCCTTCCACCTGCCAGGGTAAGAAAACTCAGGGAAGACACGCCAGCCGTCCCAGAACTCCCGCCTTCCTCCTGAGAGAATGAGTCACTGCACCTCTATGTTTTATCATGGCCCTGTTCACACCAGGTCCCCCTTCTTTTTTTCTTTTTTAAATTTTTGTTTAAATGCTAGCTAGTTGATATACACCACAACATTGGTTTCAGGAGGAGAATTCAGTGATTTATCACTCACATACAACTAGGACCTCTTCCTTATGTGCCTGTCTCCCCAGTTGGCTGCAAATGTCTTCAGGTTAAGGACACTGCTGTCTTGGGGCGCCTGGGTGGCTCAGTCGGTTAAGCGTCCAGCTTCAGCTCAGGTTAAGATCTCACGGTTTGTGAGTTTGAGCCCCGCGTGGGGCTCTGTGCTGACAGCTCAGAGTGTCTGACTCTGAGTCAGACCAAAGTCAGAGCCTGGAGCCTGCTGCCAATTCTGTGTCTCCCTCTCTCTGCCCCTCCCCCACTCGTGCTTGCTCGCTCTCTCTCTCTCTCTCTCAAAAATAAATAAACATTTTTTTTTTAAAAAAGGAATTCTGCTGTCTCATCTTGATAGCGCCAAGAACGGAGATGATAGACAAAAGTGTTTGAAGAAGTAAAGAGTCAATAAACAAAAAAATTAGGAACAATTTTTTTAATGTAGTCTCCAAAACATTTGTCTCCTAGTAGGTAAGTTGAAACATACAGTAAAATACATGAAACAAAACAGTAAGTGATAAAGATCAGAATAAGAAGTACAGTAGGAAGGGCCCTTTGGACTTGGCTAAAAAGGTAGTGGCAAGCTTGTTAGGAACATGAGTACGAATCAAATGTGTATAGGTGCATAAACAGAGAAGAGAAGGTTCTGTTTAGGGGGAGCATGGTCTACATTCAGGGTCTGCTGAGATCCAGGTGCCCAAAGACCTTTAACACCAAACAAAAGATTCTATTTTTTTTGTTTTCGATCTGGACATAAGAGAGGAATATACAAGAAATATTAATCTGGTGGACAAGGTGGACTGGAACTAGTATCAGGGGGACCCATGAGATGGACAAACTAGTTTACATAGCAGTAGAGGAAACCCTTACCAGTTACCCATTTTAACCAAACAAGATTTGTATTTGAAAGAATAAGACAGTTAAGAGGACCACTGAGCAAACAAGAAGAATTAACATGAACAGAGAACAAATGGCCTCAGAGGCAGGGGTCAGACAGGAACTTGCAAATATAAATTCAAATTCAAATTCTCAGAGAGATTCAGGAACATTCTGCACCTACAAGTTAAGAACAGGTTGTTTACTCATCAGGAAACAGAATTCATTCCTGATGGTCATATGAAAAGTCATAACTAAAGGTGTGGTCAATGTTAAACAATCAAATGATGGTTGGTGGGGTACCAAAGATTATCAACAAGGAGGAGCCATCACCCCCACTGCAGAAGGGACAAAGGGAGGAATCTGGTTACTTAAGGCCAGCCAGTGCTTCCTGTGCAGGCCAAGCTGTCCAGAGGGAGCTGTAGGAACAGAAGTACACAGATGACGCTGCAAGGCAAAAGAGGGAGGTAAGAAATATCCTGACTCCATTCTCTGCTCACACCGCCCATATATACCAATGCCTCCCACTGGGCAAACCAACATAGAAGTGGAGGGATGCAGGATAGGGAATAGTGGAGAATAGGCTTTGGTAAAACCAAGCTTAACCAACACAAGAAGCCACAAAAAAGGAAAAATCAGACTATGAGGGGCAAGAGGGTCATTGGAATCAAAGAATATAATTGATAAACTAAAATTTTAAAAATGTGGAAGGCAAGGTACGGAACATTTCATAGGGCAAAAAGATAAGGAGATGGAAAATATGAGAGAAGAGTGAGGAAGCATGGAAGAGGGGTCCCAGAGAGAGCTCTTGATTACTAAACACCAAGGGTACAGTGTCAGGGGAGGCTCTGGCAGAAAACACAAGCAAAAGGGAATAAATGAACCCTGATCATTCTTTAGGAGTCCATAACATGTAATGATAAAACAGTTGCTTTACCCCCTGAGTCCTTGGAGCATAAAGAAATCTGGGACAATCTGTTCCCTTACCACATCAGAAAAGCAGCTTTTTGTTTCAAAGGTCTGCGGTGAGACACCATTCCATGACGTTAATCAATTTATTTCAATTGAGAGTGAAACCCAAATGAAAGGTCCCCATTTCCGAAAAGGCCATGAAAATGTGAAGATGTTATTATTTCCAAGCTGAGAGGAGAGGCGAGATTCTCTGCCTGGCACATTTCAGAAAGGTTCAATCAACCAGGGCAAGGGAATAGATTTAAAATAGAAAAGTAATGGGAAAAGGGCTTTCTACATAACGGAGACGGTGACTGATGGAAAACCATCCCTCCAGAGCCAGCTCTATTAATACCCATTTCTTCCAGGCAGTTTGGAAAGTTTGAAAACCTATGTAGCTCTCATTTCCTAAAGCTTCTGAGCCTAATTACATATTTGTATCCGTACATATATATATAAATCATTCAGTGATACAGATAGCTATATTCAACTTGTAGATCTCCATCTTTAAATAGAGATCTAAATATGGAAAAACATCTGTATGCTGTTTTTTAAAGAAATAAGAAGGAGAATATTGGCCCCAAACCATAACCCCCAACTCACGGATTCATTCTTTTATGCAACAGGTATTTACTGGGCATTTACCCTATCACAAGCTTAAGACCCAGCACTTCATGGTTGCAGCCTTCTCAAATGAACACTGAGTCAGTTCAGGGAGCAAGCTCTCCTCAAGCAAATTGTGTAGCTACGTTTCAGCAGCAATTTGAAAAATCCAATGTATATGCTCCCCAAGTATCTAGAAACTACCCTGGTTCCCCTCCCTTTAATTTATCCCCTTACAATTAGGTGCCCTATGCTCTCTTGTAGGTCAAAAATAACAGGGCAATTTAATGCCTTATGACTGTCCATTAAATATCTAAATTATGCGTATTCAGATGAAAGCTGCAATAGTATTTTAATAAAAGCGCACTAACTAAGGCAACTGGTAATAAATCTCTTAATAAAAATGTAGTCAATGGTGCATTTAATTTGATGGCAGAGTCCATTTTCAAATAATCCAAAAATTGATTTTTTAAAAAAATAAGATGCAAAGTCTATGTCTCTCATGCTGTTCTTAAAAAATGTATTTGCCCACTTAGAAGACATCAATGTTAAGAGACTTTCTTGCACATTTGAATTGGAAATGGTTGGAAAACTTTGTTATTTACTTCAGTTAAATGAATATACATAATTGTCCAGCTACCCCAGGACATTTATGAAAACAAGATGTTCTGTCTTAACAAGGTTAGTTTTAGAGTGACATTTGAATCACCAGATGCCTCATTAGTTGCTATGAAAACAAACTTCAATCTTCTGCTTTCTCTCTTCTGCTATTATCCAAAAAGAACACAATTACTTCAGTAACTCCAGGTGAATGTGGTTTCATAGCAAGCCCCTCCCAAGGCCAAACAGATCAGTGTTAAGTTCCTAAAGACTTGAGACTAAGTGTGTTTATGTCACTCTGTATGGCCCCATCCCAGCATCACACACTAAGGAGAGGAAGACAATGAAAAAACAAAACAAAACAAAAAAGATATCCTCCAAAAAAAATCTGTCTCTGAACATAAAGAAAAGACATTTAAGTACAAAAAAAAGGGACAGAGAACTACAATCTGTTTTAGTATCTAGCTGATAAATACTTACATCACCTGCCCTTTTGTCATTTACCCAACAGTTTAAAATGGAAAAAAAAATCTTATAAATCGCCTGCATGATTTCATTTGCTAGAAATCAGTCAATTTAATTTCTATCCTATGTAGAACACACTTTTTCCATGAGGACATTTTAAGACTGATGTAAAAGAAAATAAGGTGAAAAGTGAATATAAAACAAAATAATTGACTCCAAAGGGAAAATGTGTCTTAATTGATCCTTATGTTAATACTCTAAAATAAATAAAAAATTTAATAAGAGGAGACATACTCCATCACTGCTAAAGATAGTAAAAACATGTCTAGGGATATGATTATATTTATTGGTACAGACACAGTTTCAAATTTCCTTTATGACTACTGGGGAGAGCTCATTCCTAGAATGCATTTCCTAGATGTCCTCTTTCATATGCCATGTCTTTGGACATGAAACTATTCCAGGCAAAGAAATAAAATACTCAAAAAAGGGAAGTAGTTTTATAACCTGACCTTTAAGGTTATTTCAAGAGACACTGTTATGGGTCCTTGGTCCTGGTATCCAGGCATCTGCAATTATCCTTTTACCCATCTCTTGAGGGTCAAACAGATTTGGATATGGAAAACTTCGAAACCATAAAAATGATGTGTACATTGACTAAGTTAATGCACTGGGGAAAGGATTGTTGTTTCCTGGAAATTTTGAAGCTAATGGCTATAGGTTGGTTTAAGTAAAATGACATACATATATACATATACATACAGATATGCGTAGATATACATACATATGAACCTATGATACATACGTATAGATATATAAATATATAGATTTCTTAAATTTTAGGGTCTTATATTACTTAAGCTAAAGATAAACTTGAGATAAACCAGAAATGTGAAAACTGGGACTCCCTTATTTTATTTTGAGGAGGGGAAATTTTGGCATGTTCTCCAGAGTGAAGAAAGAAGCCCCTCCATGTCAGCCAGACTCTTCAGAGGAACATTAACATCTTGAGATTTCTAGCAAATTAACGGCCCAGGTAACAAAATGCAAGGAACTCTGGCCAGTCGCTTATTCACTCAGTTGGATCTGGCCACTTCTCCATGTATTCCCACCACACTAAATGGAGCATGAGTCATTTGAGTAATGAGTCAGAAAATGTTTAGCAGCCTCGATGCAACAGCCAACGTGATGCTTAAGATAAATTTCAGAGGTACCAGGATAGTGTTTTCATTTCTGCTCTAGGCAGAAGATATCTCTTGTTGGTGATGAACCAAATTCTTCCCTCTTTCCCAGAAGACAGAAGCAGGATCATATGCTATTTCAAGGTTCATTCCAGCCCTAAGATGTAAAATTTCAAGCAAAAACAATTGTAACAGGCAAAGGCAGTGTACCAATGCGTGCCCACCACAAAATGTGTGGTGAGAAATGCCATCTAATGAATTTGTGGTCACTTTAATGACAACTTCACCTGGTAAGTATTACACATCCTTGTTAAAAAGGAAGTGCTTGAAGTGAAAAAGCAAAAGTTACAAAAACTGATTTTTAAAAAATTTTTTAAACATTTACTTATTATTGAAAGACAGACACAGAGCGTGAGCAGGGGAGGGGTAGACAGAAGGGGAGACAGAATCCAAAGCAGGCTCCAGGGTCTGAACTGTCAGCACAGAGCCAGACGTGGGGCTTGAAATCACCAACCGTGAGATCATGACCTGAGCTCAAGTCAGTCGCTTAACCAACTGAGCTACCCAGGCGCCCCCCAAAAATGAATTTTGGAATCCAGTGGCATTAGTTTATTATCCCCAAATTTTAAAATCACAATGCCTAGATTATACAATATAAATTACCATTAGGCTTTGAGCTTTCATCACAGTAACACTTGGCTGATTTTAACTTCTTTCTTTCCAACTCCTGTTTTACTAGTGCTATTTTATCCTTCTGATTAATATTAATTTCCTTTTTCACCATCCAGTTGTAGCACAAAGCCAGTTCTACAATAGTTGTATGTTGCTGAATGGCATCAGGGAGGCAGTGCAAAATAATGTACTGGTTTGAGGATAAAAGCCCTGGATTTGAGCACTGCCTGGGCGATTCACTGCTTTCCTAGCTCAAACAAGTCACTACTTGAGTGCAGTAAGTTTCTGCTGCTCTCAGTTTCATCTCGCATGACAATTCCTATCAGCCAGTTGAGGGCACCTGGTGTGTGGACAGGATGCTGAGGGATGGAGTGACATGCTTGATGGGTGATGCCTGCCAAGGGCGTACTATGGGGGAGTAGTGGCGATTTTGCCTTGGATTTGTCATTCATTGACTAGGCTAGTGCTGCTCAAATGTGCATGCAAATCACTGGGGATTTTTTTTTTTTTAATGCAGATTCTGATTCAGTAAGCGGTGGAGGGGGAGGGGGTGGTGGGTGGCTGAAATTATACATTTCTAAGAAGATCTCAGGTAATGTGGGTGCTGCTGGTTCAGGGACGATACAAGAAGCAGGGTAAGGTCCCTTGCAACTCTGACTGAATATATAATCTACCTCTCCTCAACACATGCGCAGACTCCGTTCCTATTTTATGTATGTGAAAAGGTGCTTACCGTATGCCAGAAATAGTGATAAGCACATTAAATGCATGATTTCACTTATTTTTCAACCACCTCCCCTTGCTCTGCTAAAAAAGTCAGCTCAAGGTTTCCAGGTTAAGGAAATGAAGATTTAAAGAGGGTAACTGATATGCCTAACATCACAAAGCTGATAGGTAGTCTCGATGAGATCTGAACCCAGAGAAACTAACATAAGGAGCACCCTTGTTCTTGACCTCTAGTATATGTGGTCTCAATGTCATTGCAACATTGGAGTGCTTGCTTAGTGCCAACCACTAGGCTGTTTTACACATATTATCTCTCCCTCTGTTCTTAACAATCCTAGGAGATGGGTCATATCATCATTTTTATTTTAGAGATAACAAAATTAATTAACCTTCCTTCAACTGCGTCAAACTCAGTGAAACTATAGCAATTCCTATTTAAGTAAAAGATTAGATCAATAAAATATCTATAATGAGCTAAACACAAGGAACAGTAGGCTAATGAGAAGAAAATTTAGCAGCATGTATACTCACCAGGCTAAAAAATGCATAAGGCTTTCAGTGACTATATAGGAAATAGGCTCTTACAAATTCATACCATGTAAAAGCATTTTTGATAGGTGCTTCTGTAGAGGTTAGCTTCTGTAGAGGTTAGCTATGAGGTCATCAAAGTCCAAATGATCAATGGTCCCAAACAAAACCCATCAGTGGGATTTACAGTTGGAGAAGTAGCAAAGATTCATTTCTTATCACCCTCTATTGCTAGCTAAAAGACCCTTCTTTATTAACAAGCTAATGAAATAAGATTGTATCAGTAAATTTCCCTGGAGATGAGACTCCAATACAAGCAGTAGACAGTGGATGCTGTTCTTAGGCTTGCTTTAGAAGAGCAAATACCATAGGAACATGAGAACAGGATTTTTGCTTTATTTTAAGAACAAATTGGAAACCTAAAGATTTAAAGTGTGATTCTCAACCTTGGCTGTAGGCTGCATTTTGTAATCGAGTGTGTGGAGGGGACATTAAAAAAAAATGCTGATGTCTAGATCCCATCCTCAGAAACTCTGATCTAATTGGACTGAGATGCAAACTAGGGATCAGGATATTTTATAGCCTCTTAGTTTTCTACTGTATAACCTAGATTGAAAATGACTTGATCAAGGCAATGCCTGTACTGTGGCAGGGGCAGGAGAGAGGTGGTGAGTGCAAATAGCTGTCAAAGAAATGAATGTCTAATTGGTGAATGTCATCATCAGAGCAGACTGTGCAGGTATTGAGATAGTAGAGGAGTCTTTCTTTCCTGAAGGTATGTTTAGATTTCCTAAGCAGATATATTGTAACAGTAGAGAATTTTCTAAAACATCTGCTAGTCTTTGAGACCAAAATTATTTTCTCCCCTTACCAGAACAGTTTCCATTAGAGGGCAGTCTCTTCTTGGGAAGGAATGAATGGGGACATTTAACCTTCTCGCCAGACCAAAATGTAAAATGTTGGCTGAGACTTAATAACTTGCATGAGTTTCTTTCAAGACAATTTCCAGGAGATGAAGTATGTGGGGTGAAAAAAGTTTATATTATATGCCAAGCTACTGCCAAATTAAATATTTATTTCTGTCTGCAAAAGCTAAAAGGAAAAAAAAAAATCTTACCCCAAAAGATAAATATGTGCAGGCATGGAGTGCCCTGAGGTGTACAAACATAATAATAACAATAAACAAATAAAAGTAACATTTATTATATGCTCCCTATGTGTCAAACTCCTGTGCTGTGGAATTTAAATATTTTACTTGATTCTCAGAACAATTCTATATTTTATACATGAGAAAACTGAAGATATGAGCTGCTAAATTTGTCCAAGACCATACATCAAATAAGTGGCTGAGTCAAGGTTTGAACCCCATTTGTCTGACTCCAAAGCCAGTCTTGTGACCACCATTGATACTCCTTTACTAACTGAGTCAGAAGCAACAGGGTCCTTGTGCATCAGGAGACCATGCAACTTAGAACACATCAGCATGAGAAAGCATGAACCTCTTCGTGTCAAGTTATAAAAGAAACTGCAAAAAAAGGTAATTAGGGCAAAGTGAGAAATTCTTCATTTTCCTTACTGGTTTTCATATTTTAAGGATTTTCACAAGCTGTTTATGGTTCCCTTCAGTTTCTTATGCAACTCCTTTCAATCCCATTAAGAATGATGTTGGCATTCCTAGTGGTATCTCTTCCGTCACTGTACAGAACCTGGAAGTAACTGGTCACATTTCCTCAGAGATTTCCTTCCTAGATCAGGGGCTGGCAAATGTTTTCTGTAAAGGGCTAGACAGTAAATATTTCAGGCTCTGCAGGGCCCCTCATCTCTACTACGACCACTCCGCTCTGCTGGTGTGGCATGAAAGCAGCCAGAGATGATATGATGATGTCAATGATAGATGATATGAACGAAAGGGCAAGGCTGTGTTCCAGCAGAACTTTATTTATGGTCACCGAAACTGTCATTTTCATGTGTCACAGAGTCTTCTTAGTTTGATATTTTTCAACCATTCAAAAATGTAAGAACCATCCTTAGCCTACAAGTCACACAAAAACAGGCAGTGGGCTGGATTCGGCTGATGAGGGGTCGTTGTCAACCCCTCTCCTGGATGACAAGGTGTCCTGTGTTAAAGGCGCTTGCCGTAATGTGACGTTTGAAATGCAGTGTTTGTCATGTTCGAAAATGGCAATGGCCCCATGCTCAGAGAGCAAAAGCATCCCCAGGTATTCACGTGTCATAATCACTTGCCTTCCCTAAAACCACTCTGAATACTCTCTGCATGTTCTCTCTGTACCAAACGTACCCCAGCTGAATCACCAGCTCTCTAGGAACCAACCACAACAAATAACATCAATATCAACTTTTTTTTTTAATATTTTTTTTAACGTTTATTTATTTTTGAGACAGAGAGAGACAGAGCATGAACGGGGGAGGGTCAGAGAGAGGGAGACACAGAATCTGAAACAGGCTCCAGGCTCTGAGCTGTCAGCACAGAGCCCAACGCGGGGCTCGAACCCACGGACTGTGAGATCATGACCTGAGCCGAAGTCGGCCACTTAACCGGCTGAGCCACCCAGGCGCCCCCAATATCAACTTTTTTAAAGTTCATCACACACTATTACAATGTATTCTTGAGACAGAGTCATAGACTCTGGGCTCTAAAAGGGATTTGAAACATCAGAGACCAGTTGTTTTCAAAAGGCATTCTCCAGAGCTTCCGGTACCTTGACGACTATCAATGTCAAGGAAACAACCCCACAAAATGACCCTGGGTAAGGAGTCTAGCATTTGCCACAACATGGGTGGACATAGAGGGTATGATACTAAGTGAAATAAGTCAAACAGGGGAAGACAAATACCATAGGATTCCACTTATATGTAGAATCTAAAGAATAACATAATATAAGAAGCAAACAAATGAAAAACAGAAAGACCCACGCAAACAGAACAAACTGGCGGCTGCTAGAAGGGAGGGGGTGGGTGGATGGACAAAATGGGTGAAGGGGAGAGGGATATACAAGCTTCCAGTTATGGAATGAACAAGCCACGGGAATAAAAGGTATAATAGAAGGGAATATAGTCAGTGGTAGTATAACAGCACTGCGTTGTGACAGATGGTGGCTGCACTTGTGGCAAGCAGAGCTTAATGTATAGAGTCGTCCAATCACTAGGTCGTACTCCTGAAATTCATGCAACTATTCTTTGACAGGAAGGAAGGAAGGAAGAAAGGAAGGAAGGAAAGGAGTGAGGAAGGAAGGAGGAAATTCTAGCAGAAGTATGCTAGATTCAGCTCCCACCAACTCATAAGGACTCCTTGTTAAATTTTCAGGATTTTGTGAGCCAGCTGACGTCAGATTGATAACCTGAAACTGGCCAGGGTGGGAGATTTTACATCACAGAAATCTCCAAATATGCCAATGCTGCATATCAAGATTGTGTTTTTTTTCTTTTCCTCTGAAACCCAGTTGTTAAACATTTAGTAACACACCACTGCCCATTTACCCCCTTCCAACAAAGAGGCTCTTCTTAGATCTGTTTTATACATCCTCTCTCTGTCTCTCTCTCTGTCTCTCTCTGTCTCTCTGTCTCTCTCTCTCTCTCTCTCTCTCTCTCTCTCATTAATGAACAGTGAGTCCAGAGGAAAGTAGGGATTACCCCAAACCATAAACAGTGGATGTAGAATCTATCACTGTTTTGTTACCATCCTTAAATCATGGTTCCCTTTGTAATCCCTAATGCACTCTCATTTTATAGTAAGTATTGTCAACTGGAAACTAAAGAATTCAAACATTCTGCCTAGGACCAAAACTGTATTAGAACGTATCACCCCTCTAATTATATGTGTTCTTCTAATACGGAGAAGAGAGAAAGAAACGACACGGGACCACTCTCCTTTGTACAACTGCAATTCCAAAAGCACCATTTCCACTCCCGCATAAATGCTAGCTAATTACCCACAGAGCTCCAGCCCATCCCCTTGTTTCCTTGCTTTTGGTATTGCACAATGAAGATCCTTACAGTGTGGTATCTAGCAATGCCCTAATGTTCCTGTATATGTTCGTTTTTAGGCAGGAGGTTCTCTGATTATTCCTGGTTCCTAGTCTCACTCCACTAAACTACATGAGCCTATAAACCTAATGTAAACAAATCATTGTGAATTTACTTTTTCTACATTTGCTGCCTTCATCTTAGTTTTGCATCACTTCAGGCATCAACAAAGCCATTTTAGTACAGCCCTTTCCCTTTAACTGTGCAAGATTAGAAAATAAAAAAGAACATTTACAACTGCTAGTTGAGCTGGAATATCTAAAAGGGGATTATATCCCTATTTGTCAGTAAATATGAAAACAGTTCATATAAGAGTAAACTGAAGCTGAGTGGTCTCTACCTAATACTGAAACACATTTCTCTCTAAGGTTTAGAAAAGAATACCCAGGACTCAAATGTTCCTGAGACTTTGCAACAACATATTCATGCATAATCAGAAATGTGCAGACTTTAATAAATCTACCTCTCCAATCTTCAGAAAGCAATTTTTGGAGCCAGACACAGATGTATTTTGTTAGACTTCAATTGGAACTCTTTACATTATATGGCTATGGTGGAATAACCTGGGGTTATTCATATACAATTTTAATTATTTATTTATGAACTCACATGGTGTTATTTTTCATTCAGATCCACAGCTAGTCACACGTTCTGCAGCAAAATATTTAAATGAAATTCTGAGACTCACAAAGTCTTGTAGTGAAGGCAAGAAAGATCTATCAATAGTCTGTGAGTCAACAGCACGCACCCACAAATTAAACCAGGCTTGATACTCAAATGCACATCTCAACATAAAGTTAATACTTCAATACATAAATTCTAACTCCAGTTGCTTTTCAAGACAAACCTTCCAGAAACCTATTTTTTCTTCTTCTTCAATCAGTTCACAAGTAATAGAGCAGAATCAATTACCTAGAGCCCTTTCATAGTCTATAAAAACATTTCCCATTCTGAGTTCTGTGGAACACTATTATGAGAGATATTACAGGTGTTTTACTATCTTTTAAAAAGTTCCAACTTTGAGTAAGTCTGGGAAGTGCCGGATTTAACCAGTTTTCTTTCCTTGGGAGGTCTAGGAGCCTTCATATGCTAATATTCTTTGGGATTCTCCAAGGAGAGCATTATAATGTACAGAGTTTTCCATGCATTTTAAACCAAATTTTAACCCTTCTTGCCATGGAGCACCTCAAGAAACAAGTGTCCCTTGAAACTCACTTTGAAAAATGTTGGTTCAAAGAACACAGCTGGGATTTAAACATGGATAACAAAATGAGAGCAAGAGACAGAGGAGAGAGTCATCTGAGGTCCCTTTCCCAGCAGCGCACCAGCAGCAGTAAAATGACCCATCAGACACAGAAGCATTCTTCCTCAGTCATTTCCAGATCCTATCAAGAAGTAAACACCCTAAGGGGGTCAGGATGGGAGACCAGCAATCCTGTGGGAAAAATTCTCCCCAACCTACTTGCTAGTTCCCATGACTTACCATTTACTCATGGAAAGAGTCAGATGTGTTCTAATTCATCAAACTTCAAACTTAAGAATTTAAAAAACAGATTGAACTTCACGTGCAGCTAAGGAGAGTCAACCAGAGGCAAAGGAATGCAAACATCCTGCCTAGGATGACAAATCAAGAGAAAAGACTTCCTTCCATTTAAGCTCAATATGAGAAAAGTAATAACTTGATATTCATTGGGATAAAGAAAGGGATTTTAAGAAATGTTTTATTTTGTCCCTTGACTTTGGAGGTAAAACGACAGGTCCTTAGAAGCCACATAGTTCAACTTTTTCATTTCACAAATGGGAAAACTGAGGCTCAAGGCATTTCATGGTTTGATCGAGGTCAAGCAAAACATTAGCTAGTGGCAGATTTGGGAGTGCCACTCACATCTCTCAACTAATGGGTCCATTGAGCTAAGGGAAGTACCTGACATGCGATTATCTCTTTGTTTCTTGCTCCTTTATTTAAGTCTTTTGCCACCATTTACTGAGCTTCTGATAAATGCAAGCACTGCATTAAAGTGTATATAAATATTCTCTCATGTTATCATCTGACCATGGTAATGTGGTCAGTTTTATCATTATTTCTCAGCCATGACACAGAGAAATTCCATGCCTTGTCCAACATCACACAGCTTATCAGGAGTAGAAAGCCTAGGAGGAGGCAAGCCAGCTTGACTTCAAAACTCATGCACAACTCAGACAACTACACTTGACTTTCTCTTTTTTCCATTCCACCCTCCTTCTGCCACTCTTTCTCCTACCTATTTCCATTTAAAAGCAGTTGTGATTAAAATCAAAGGTCAGCTGCCCATAACTTAACTCAAATGTTCCTTCTTCCTTGATTTTGGAGACATATTACTATCTTCCATCATCCACATAGACCAAGAAGGATTTAGGCTGAGATGAGTATGCATAAAACAACCTGGGAGTCTTTACAAGTCGGGCACTTTGCAGGTGGGGGGAGGGCAAGGGGGTCATTCTCTTTGCCGTTATGGAAGCTAAACTTGGTCATAATTTGTTTTTGTCCACTGAAAAAAGATCAACGGATACAGAATGGATGAAGTTGCTAATAACTTACTACTGATTACTTTAAAACAGGTATCATCAATAAAGGAGGCACACAGTAAAATGACTTTGGAATTCAGAGACAGGACCTGAAAAACACATCTCCAAATTTTTCAGAGAGAAGGGGCATACAGATCATTTGCATCTGAATCCCCTGACGCTGGAGCTTCCTGACCCCATCCCAGCCTAAGTAAATCAGAGTCTCTGGGATGGGATCCAGGACTCTGCATTTGAACAAGCTCTCCTGGTGATTATAACTTACACCAAAGTCAACCTAACAACCTAAGAAGTGACATCTAAGTGCGTGGCTTATGGGACTCATATGTTTCCCAAATTTTCTTCAAGAAACCAGAGTCCAGCTGCAGGAAGAATTGCTCATAAATATAATGATGACATCACATGCTGGAGACAATGTGTGTGTGAGTCCAATAAAGAGTGATGAAAACATGGGGCGCCTGGGTGGCTCAGTGGGTTAAGTGTTGAACTTTGGCTCAGGTCATGATCTAACAGCTGGTGAGTTCGAGCCCCGCGTGGGCTCTGTGCTGACAGCTCAGAGCCTGGAGCGTGTTTCGAATTCTGTGTGTCCCTCTCTCTGCTCCTCCTCCACTCATGCTCTCTCTCTCTCTCTCTCCTTCCCTCTCTCTCTCTCTCCAAAATAAATAAACATTAAAAAAAAATTTTTTTAAAGAGTGATGAAAACATTCATTAGGAGGGAGTGCTATCTGGGGTGGGTGGGATCTGCCTAGCAGGTGACTGTGCCAAATCATTGGGAACAATGCTATGCAACAAGAGTATCTTCCTTGGTGCTAATTTTAAACTCAACAAAAGTCAACAAGAAACTATTCGAATGTTGTCTTAACTCTTTTCTTTTTGATAGAAAACCTAATACATGCAAGCATAAGGTAACACGTTCAAATAGATGCTAAGCATTTCTAGTGAAAAATGAGTCTTCCTGCCACCTAGTCCTTCCAGGGATGATCACTGTTTTCCTGCATTTCAGAAACACACTTTGCAGAGTACCACATATAAGTGGGTATTCCATTCTGTTAATACCACAGGAGGAAGCCCATTGTACACATAGTTCTATATCTTTCATTTCCCCCTCAATAAGGTATCTTGAAGACCATTCTCCACATTACATATACCTTACATAATTCCTTTTAACAGCACAACAGTTTTCCATTATACAGATAAACCACAGATCTTGACCAGTTCACTTTTGATAGATATTATGTTTCTCCCATTCCTTGAGTGATACTACAAGGAGTACTATTACTCATATGTCTTTGCCCACCTGTGAAGATTTATCTTTAGGATAAATTTTTAGAAGGAAAATAGCAAGGGCAAAGGATACACACATTTTTATTGGAGATGTTGCCAAATTTTTCCTCCAAAGAGGTTGTAGCAATTTACACTTCTATTAATAGTATATGCTACTGCTTTGTCCCCTACACTCTCACCAATACAGTGTATTTCTGATTGTAATTTAATTTGCCACTGAGACTTCTTACTGGAGAAAGTGCTGACCAGATAACATGAATAGAAGTTGGCAGCTATATTTCTCCTGGAGAATGAACACATTGGCATTCTAATTTATCATCTTCTCATGAGTTAGGTAAGTAAGAGTCCCTGGCCTTGACCCTCCTCAACTCTGGACGAATGTAGAAACTTGAGTTTCTGGACTTGCAGACCCAGGTAAACAGTGATGCCGGAAGAAACTATATATCTATAAGGCTATTGAAAGGAGTCTTCTGTTCACTTTCTCTTTGCACATTTGGACGTAAATCACAAAAATAGAATATCTCTTCTAATCAGTCAATTATCTAAGATTTAAGTACATTCAGAACATTTTTTAAATGACTAGGAATGAAGTTTCGTTGCAGAAATATGCAAGAGGGTACCTTGTTGGATGCTTTGGACCAAACCTCCTTATCAGACAACAAGAATCTAGTTCAAACACAATCTACCTACAGACTCAACGCTTTGCTCCATGGGTTCAACGTTAATAAGAATTCATATGATCGATGTTGTCACTATTGTCACCACAGAAAATCAGAAGCTCTCTTCACCCATCATCTCTATACTCCACCTTCAGGGAATAACAGACAATATGCTGTTTCTTCCAGTAATTCTCAGGATGGTATCGATTTATCATTCTTCACAGAGTCCATGCACTTAGGAGGAAACAGGGTGTAATATATATGCACTTTCAGAAAACTGTTTTAATGTTGTAAATAATATCCCGAACCATTAATGAGCCTCTCAGAGGCGTCTGCTTTGCAATACAGAATTACTTAAGCACTGGAAATCCAATCTACAAATATTTATTTTGCACCTTCTATGCACATGCCTGAAATTTTTATCCCATATGTAAAATAAGTCCCTCTGGAAAAACACATTAATTCAACACATATTTGCTGAGCATTTACTCTATGCTAGCCACTGAGCCAGCACCATAGCTCCCAAAGGGAGGAAGACAAAGACCCTGCCCTCCAGTTAGAAACAGCCAGATAGAAGATATAGCCAAGTTGACAGATTGTTGAGAGTATAGGATCAGAGAAAGAGGGCTGCTAATCAAACCTTGAGGGAACCAGGGAAGGCTTCCCAGAGGAGGCAATCTAATATGACTTCCAATTAGGATTTGGCCAAGGGAAAGAATGGACAGAATCAGGGAAATACTATCCCTTACTCACATAAACTCCATGAAAGTCAACAATGGAACAGTACCCATTTGAAACATCATGAACCAGGGCTCAAATACGTGCAGCCCTCATGATATACAACAAATGTCTAAAAAGCTTTCTGAAAGTCTACGGCCTCTAAGAAGAATAAAAGAAAAGCTTACACCACACACTCACTCAAACAAAAGCGTATTTTTCCATTACAAACACTATATGTTTTCACCAACTCTGAAAAAATCGAATGGACATTTTATGAACTCTAGAAGAATTTGTTCCCTAATTCCCTCCTTAAACTGCAGCATGAACCTCTGGTTTTGAGGCCCACCTTCTCTGCACCTAAAACTTTCAAAACCTAGAGGCAACTAGGTCATGATCTCATGGTTTGTGAGTTAGCCCCACGTTGGGCTCCATGCTGGCAGTGTGGAGCCTGTTTGGGATTTTTTTCTCTCTCTCTTCCTCTCTCTCTGTCCCTTCCCCACTCATGCGTGCACTCTCTCTCTCCCTCTCTGTCTCGAAACTATTTTTTTAAGTTAAAATAAAACTTTCAAAGCCTAATTAGAGATAGTCATAGAGAAAGAAGATGGGCTTGATGGACTTAGACGTATTTTCCTTCACTTCTGTACATATATTTTGACAGCAAGGGAACCTAAAGTTGGAAATGGTTCCAAGCAAACTCCCCAAAGAATATCAATGAGGAAGAACAGCCACTGATCTGGGCAAATCCACTTGCAACAAACTTTCATACGCACATAAGAAGTAGTGTATGAAGTTTAATCCTTACAGGAAAACAATTCAGAACCCAGGTACACATAACTGGGCCTCCCCACATCCTGGGGTACTAACAGTAGTAGCTATTCAATGGGCTATGCTAGGAAGCAAGATGAAAATGGCAAACAGGAAAATAAAATGAGCCTGCTGAGGTTCATTCTTTAGCTTGCTCATTCAAGTACACTGCAGAAGGGACATTCCATAAAGAAACACTCCCACTTGTGCTGTTGGCAGAAGAACTGCCTGACTCTCTCTAACAGTGGACACTTCCAAGGGCCCCAAATCATGCAGCTTTGGGAGAAGACAGAGTTTGGGGTGGACAGAGGTTGGACAGGAACATTCACTGCTACCATATTGAAGTGATTTAAGAGGAATCCATCTGAGTTGCGACAGTCACCCTGGTTACATGGTCGATGTGCCAATCAGAATAGCTTCTAATATGCTCGTTTCAAAATTTAAGGGGAAAAAGAGGAAAGGAAAATTAGATTTCAAATCTGCCCTTTAATGAAAGGTTGTTAAAATGATTTATCTTAACTAAGTGACCTTCAAATTAGAAGCTGTATGCATTCTTACAACATTCTGAACTCTACATATCTTATCAAAATTAGATAGAAAAATATTTTTACACATACAAGAATATATTTAATGTTACATATCTTACAGATATACCATGTATTTGTGACACAATAATCTACTGAAAGGCTGAAAGTAATGCAAAGAAAGAAAAAGAATATATATATATATATATATATATATATATATATATATATGCATGCAGCCTATTAGCTACAAATCAGGTATAACTATATATAATATATATATATACCCATAAACACACAGAGAGACACGTCAAAATAACAGTGACTTAAACAGACATGGTTTCATACTCCCACATGAGCCTGGGGACCAGAAGACCAGAACTGGTCTGGCCACTAGCTCTGCAGTCATCTAAAACCCAGGCTACTTTCAGACTTCTGTTATGGCATCCCTAGAGTATGCTATTTATTCTCATGGTCCATGATGGCACTCCTGTCATCCTACCCACTGTCTAGACAGCAGGATAGGGGCAAGGCAGGCCTTCAACCTTTAAGGACATGCTCTAATTTTTGCACATACTTCTCTTCATTTCCATTGGCCAGAATTTAGTTACACATCTAAGAAGAAAGGTGGGTTGAAAATGTAGTCTTCATTCTAGGCAGGTAGGTAGGCTTACAGAAGCAGTAGAGCTGGATTATTTAAGAAAGGAAAGTATCACATGTAGAAGAAGAATAGCCTGAATCTGATAAGAGTGAAGAAAGGTTCCCAAAGGGGACTCCCCACAATGGCAGTCCTCAGCGTGGGCCCTATATACGTGCCTGAGGTTCAGTATCACCCTGGAGGCTGCAGCACATGTCCCAGGGGCTGTGTGTGGCATGAAAGAAGTAAACTACAGCAATAGCAAATCCTGACTCTGAATTGATGGTTCTGTTCAGACTAGGACAATAAGCAGCTTGTCTGTCACGTGGGTGTTCTGATGACCAGAGCATTTCTCCAAGTTCTGGGGGACATGTAAGCATCCAACAAGTGGGCAGTGCCTGCATGTTTTCATTTTAACTAGGACACACACTTGAATTGTTCCTTTAGCAATAATCTACAGTTGGTTGAATGTAGTCATACTCACTCGGCACCCTTGAGACCGTAAGCAAGACTGTTCTTGATCAGAAATAGGGACAGGAAACCATATTTTGTCCTCATGATACCAACTTGCACATGGAAAGTATTGCTTTGGATTGATATTAACATTACAATATTATAAACAGCAGCATTAACCCAGGTGATGTGACACTACTCTATAATAATTTTCCCTGGCACAGTATTTTACGCATGCACGCATATTACTGAAGAAAAGCGTTGGGAGTTTCCACCAGAATAACAGACCTGAAATTAGTGCTGAAAAACATTCACAGCCAGGATTTCACTTCCCACCCCCTGGTTATCTATTTTAGCTTTCTACATTGGCAACTTTTAATTTTTGCTGCTCAATGAAAATGATAAATAGCTTAGTGATTTTAAAAAATACTCTTGAAATCCATTACCAGCTCAGCGTTAACCGAAAACGAATGCCATCTCCAATCATCTGACACAACGTGTGACTTTCTGTTACTCCATCCTACTGACATCTCCTATGAACAAAGCAGAGGGATATTGAAGTACATCTCTTTTAAAGGGAGACTGCCCTTTCTGTGAGCTGACATCTCTCTAGAATGAACAACTCACAGCCAGCCAACGTGCAAAACCCTTCTCCCTGGTGCCACATTCTTAGGTAGGTCAGAAAGTCAATCAAATTCTACTTCACAAATAAAACTAATTCCTATAATATGAGATGGGAGGCCACATTAATATTTCTAAGACCAAATATTCTCCCTCAAGTAATATAAATTTATAGCTATGACTTTTCCCAATGCTCTATTGACTGTTCATGGTATATGAAAGTAATTAGGCTTCTCTGAAAGCCACAGCTGCATTGAGAACTATTATTTGAGTAAACACAAAAGAAAAGCATTCTGAGTGTTACTTTTGACGTTTCCATAAAAGTTAACATCTATAAAAATATTGCTTCCAGTTTTCGGTATAGAAGCCATCCCCCTTAGTGTCTGAAAAGGGACTGTGGAAACACAGTGTGCTGGCACGCTGCCATGTGGAATAGTGCAGAATTCTGTTACAACTCAGCTCTGGCCGGGCCACACGTCAAAGCGTGTCCTGCAAAATATGGTACATACATACAGGGGAAACGGCCTCCGTCACTTTAGTTCATGAGAGACTTAATATGCAAGGGATGGTGGTCAGATCATATACAAAACATAGAACTCTGACCCACAATCTCCAGCAACCAGTCCAAGAAGCCAAACCACAATCTCTGAAGCAATTGGTCCTAAGTGGTCGGTACTTTATCAATAACTGCCAACTTCCCCCATTTTTTCCCCTGGCTCTTTGGAGCAACCAGAGAAAGCTAAATTTGCTCTCCTCACCAACCCCATAGGATGTCCGGCTTCCAGATGGCCTGGCTCCAGCTTTCCCATTGCCAACAAGCTCTAGTAATGGCATACCGGAAGCCTTCCCGCTTTGCCTCTATAAAGCTGCCGCTCCCATTTGCCACTCCACTACCTTTGAGTCTCTGCCAAATGCAAATAATGGTGGCTGACTCTCTTTGCTTTAGAAACTCTGAATAGATACCTGTTGCATTTTCTTATTATGGTGGCTTTTTTTTTTTATTTGCACAGCCGATTCCCCCTGATGGCTCTGCCTGCCTAGACCTGCTCAGTTTTCTCTTCCCATTGTCCATTGTGCAGATTCTTTACTCTTCCCTGCTGCATTGGGCAGTCTTCCCGCAGGTGAAGTGCTCTTCCTCTATTCTTCCAACTGTATTCTTTTTTCAGTGTCTCTCCTCCTCCTTCCTAGACCTTTCGTTGAACTCTATCATGCCCTTGGTCCCACACACACCACTAGGACAGCAGGGGAAAAGTCATAGGGCATCCACTGGGCTAAGCAGAGTCAGGCTACTCTGAGGACAGGATATGAAAAATCAAGACCTTGGCCTAGCCAAGAAAAGGGATCATTACAGATTGATTTACCTGCCTTAAAATTTGAGCCAAAACTGGGCAGCTAGTATCTGGAAGCTAAGACAACAAAGAAAAAAGCCAGGAGCCAAGAGCAACCACCATTTGAGGGGTCAGAAGTGGCCAGCATCAAGAAAGTGGACAAAGGTAAGCAAAGAGGAGAGGAATCAGAGGAACCCTCAGTAAGGAGATTAAGCCAAGGACACCATGTTAACCATTGTTTTCTTTATACTGAGCTCTGGCAAAACTCACCGAGCCATGTCTTCAAGGAAAAGAATGTGGAAGGTCACCAAGTATTTCTGTCCAAAATGTATGTCCCTTTGCAACAGTCTATAGTTAAGCATTTGAATCCCACATAAAGTATAATAAAACACTTCTCACCAGCTTCCTCCTCTATGGCTCAGAAAAACTCTCTTCTTTCCATTTGTCTTTAACCTCCCCTTTGCTATTGATTCCGCTATTAATTCTTATGTTTCTTTCTCACAAATAAAAGTCTGCTCAACCATGTTACACTCTCAAATTACCAACTTTGTTTTCTCCTGTCATTAACCACAAAAGCTCCTGAAAGAATCTTCTGAATACCCGGTCTTTGCTGTCTCCTCAGCCAAATACAAAGTTGGTTTCTTCCCTTTGCCATTCTAATAGAATGGCTGGCCATGGTCACTAGTGATGGCCTCAGGCAAAACCTGATGGCTTCCTTCAGTCCTCATGGGCCACCTGCTCTCCTGGTGGTTGACTTTCTGCAACCTTGGCTTTTCCAGCCTCCACTCTCCTTCAGGACCACCTTTTTGCAGCTCAGCTATTAATTTTGCAGTCTTGCCCATTTCCTTTTTCCCCATCCTTCAGTCTCCTCTGCTGTGGAAATTTGGCCTGGTCTCCAAAATCCACACCAGTTTCCTCACAGATCTGAGGAAACAGACAAGATTAAGTCTTCTTTTGCTGTTCTTGGTATTTGAATTACTCCTGCAGCAGCTTCCTGTGCAGTTTCATAGTAAAATAATCTAAGTGTTCTAGTTCTCCCTTAGTCTGTAAGCTCCTTGAAGGCAAAGATTCCATCTTATCTATCTTTGAATCTCCAGATCTAAGAATAAAACTGGACAAAAAACAGGTATGGGCTCTGGAGTCTGGCCACCTACAGAGTGAGCATGAGGATGGTTTCTACCTCACAGCACAATGCCCAGCATGCTGGCTGTTATCATCATCATCAAGAGATGATAGTTAAATCTGACTGAATCTAATAATATGAAGGCAGGTGTGAGTATTGTTCCCTGTGAATCTTCTGTTGTATTTGATTTCAAGTATTTCAGTAAAAATAAAAATGTGCTTTTAATGATCTGGAAGATATCAGAAATCAAATTTATCAGAGATTTCTGATGTTCTCAGTTTTGTACAAACAGAACTATATCTTAAATTATTTTATACAGCCCCATTTCTGCCTCATTTCCTGTAGAACCATAGTATGTCTATGTATTCTGGAAGGAAAGGGGAAGAAATATTTAAAAAATCAGAGAAAAATAGGAACAAGTGCACAGAAATTAGGCAAAGTCAACTGCAGACAACACTGATGTGGGGGAAAAGATGGGGCAAGATTTTTCTCACAACCCTGTATCCCAGAGCCCTGCACACTTTCACTGACTTCCAAAACAATGGCAATAGCTTCTGTTATAAAATTATTTTTATGGCAGCTAAGAGGCATTCAATATTTAATTTATATTAAATTATAAAATATTATAACATATATATATATATATATATATATATATATATATATATAACATTATAACATACATAGGAGAGTGGCACTATTATTTTATAGGCAAGAAACTTGAGCTCATAGAGGTCCAATAACTTCACGAAAGTTTTGCATTCACAAAGCAGCAAAAGCAGCATCTGAACTCTGGTCTTTCAAACGCAAGGGCCCTTACCCACTTTTAGTCATATCTACACCACCTTTCCAAAAGAGTCACATGAGGAAATAATCACTGCCCAAAGAAATTATCCAGCTTTTCCTCCATGATAAATGTGCTGTCAGGTACTAGGAGGATCCAAGCAAAGTGTAAGCCTATAAGTCCTCAGTTTCCAACACCAAGAAAAGGGCAGGGAATTAAGACTGTTAAGAATTCGCATTTAAGGGTAACTCTTAGGTCCCTCTTCTAGTGAAGTCTGAATGGAAGCTAACAAAAACTGAGGTTATCAACTAATATGGCCCCTATCTTGAAGTCCCGAAGGAGCAGGCAGGCTATGCAATTTGTGTGTGAAGAAACTAAAACAGCCAAGAGACATTGAGCAGAGAACCCTAGTCTTGTAGCTGAGAGAGAGACAATAAGCAACAACACTGGATTGCCAGATACCCAGAAAGAAGGAATACAGAAGAGGTTCAGTACAAAGGAGTGTTGAGAGCTGTTGCTATCGGGAGGGCTTCATAGAGAAACTGGCATCAGAGCTCAGGATGTTTAGATCATATCCTTTCATCTCAAAATTGTAAAAACAAGTCTGAAAAAACGTACCGTGGTAAGTACCTCCCACCCGATGTACACTGCGGAAATATAATTCCAGCATTCATACTGCAGAACACACAGGAACGTAATATTCAGAAACAAGTAGATGATTTTTAAACAAATTAAAGAACGGACATTTTCTAGGTTAATGGAGAGCAATTGAGGAGATGTGTTCTTTGCTTAGAAATCCCAGAAATAATTGTCAGCATGAAAGGTAACCATCAAGCAAAATGTCGACAATTTTTCAGGTTGTTTTTTCTCTCCCCTCTCAGACTTATTAATAAACTTACCACATTTTGGTTAAAATATTCGTTCACAGGGAATATTAATTTACCCAAAATGAATAGGATTATAATATTTAAACGTGTATTTTGCCAACAGAAATTAATTTGGGTTGAGTTTTTAGCATACATAATTCCACTGGGCAACGAAAGTCACTTAATCTTCCATATTGTCACAAGAGCAAAGAAAAGCAACTGCATTTTAAATATTTAATTAGAAGCAAAATCAAGTTTATGTAATGATATACCACATTGCTAGCAAGTAATAAAGATAAACATCTTTGCACATTATCAACATTGAGAAACACCGTCAAATATCACTTTGCTTACAGATGGCAGAAAGAAACTTCTACAGTATTAAATGGCTTTTCAGATTCGACTTCTGAGTTTGCTGTTGTTCTTTCCCCAAGAATTTGTGGTTGGGATAATGTGAGGCATTAGAGTTCTGACAGTGACATTTCCCTGTAATTGAGAGAAGTTTGTGAAGTTCAGCCATGATTGTGTTTGCCTTTAGCAAACACACCGTTCACATTTTGAGAAAAACTGCTGATGTAGCTCTAATGAAACTGTTCCAGCCTTGCCAAATCACCGACAGATGTGCTTGTCTGCCAAGGGATTTCCCTCGGAATGTTCTAATTTTCTTCTATCTGTTTAGAGAAAGTTCATTTAAAATCTGTTAAAATGTATTAATGTGCAGTGTTGCATTATAGCTTGCTGTGGGCATCCTGGCAAAAGAGAAGTTATATGCAGACTGGCACTGGGGCATCTACCAGAAACTTAAGAGATCCATGTAAAGCAGAAGGCTTCCCTGCCCCCAGCCTTCCAGGAGGGAAGCCTCATCCAGTCCACAGAGCTTATGCTGCAGAATCTCATAGAGTGTTAGAACAGAAAAGGGCTCATCTGTTCCTCCACACCCATTTAAAAATATGTCTGTTGTTGCCACTGTATTCTAGGGAGATTAGCTGACTTGTCCACAGTCACAAGGTCTGTTGTCCAGTGACCATGCAGTCACCTGCAGACACCAGTTTTATTAAGAAAACAAAAGGTAGTTTTTACCTGTTAGTTTTGTACAAAGTATGAGGCTCAAAGATAAGCTCCTTTGAGTATGGAGCTAAAACTTTTATTTATTACCGAATCAATGCTTCTACAGTTCCTATGGTGATGATACAGGAATCTAATTTTGGAAACTTCATTAGAGTTACAAACTTAACCATTACAGGGAGGATTAATGCAGCTTTCTTTAGTGAATTAAAATGGACTTATGGGTGTTGGTACAAGCATAGACAATAACACAATGACTGTACCTCCAAGGAAATAAAATGTTTAATTCTTCAGTTAAAAAAGCCCAGTATTTTTCTCTTTTTTTCAAATGAATGCAATGCTCAAGTCTGAATGCAACTGGTACACACACCCATTCCTGCATCAGTGTGAATGCCTATCTACCGACTGCAAAGTATAATGAACAACTATTATTCTTGCCTATCTGAACTCCTGTCCTTTAGGGCAGGATTTCTCCCCCTCAGTGCTATTGCCATTTGGATCAGATACTTCTCTGTTGTGGAGTGTTGTCTGTGCATCGTAGATATTTATGTCTTCTATCCACTAGATGCCAGTAGTATCGCCTCCCCCGTTATAACAACCACAATGTGTCCAGACATTGCTAATGGTCTCTGGGTGGCGGTGGGGAGGACGAACCACCCTCTGGTGAGAACCACTGCTCTAAGAGCCCTTTCCTGCTGCACTGTGGGGGCTGCCATTCACATCATGGGCCCAGTGGATACTCAGAGTGCAGTAACTTCACAGCCAGCACCCTCCCAATGTCCACCAGTCTGTCCTGCTGAGGGCACCGGATGCCAGCTCTTCTTCCCCAGCATTTATTCTTTCATTCCATATACTACCCAGCATCCTCTCAAATCTCACTTTTTCCCCCTGCCTAAGTTGTTCAAAATACACAACTGCTTACAACTAAGGAAATCTATCTGATAAAAAGCCAAGCAGAAAATAGTCAATACAAGAATCCCCCCTCCTTTTTTTTCCTCTTCTCTCTTTTTTTTTTATTGTACTATATGAGAAAATGGATATTAGGTGAAACTATTACAGTAATCATTTTACAATATATGTAAATCAAACCATCATGCTGTATGCATTAAACGTATGTATGTCAATTATTTCAATAAAAATGGAAACGAATGCAAAATAATATTATTTTCATTCGTGTTGGTAAAATATAACTTTAATACATTTGTTATATATTAATAGTACAATGAGGCAGAGGTTTAGAATAACACACCCCCAATCACTCACAAAAAAATAGCAAGGAAATGATAAGCATTTTTTAATTAATTTATTTATTTTGAGAGAGAGACAGCACTAGTGGAGAAGGGGCAGAGAGAGAATCCCAAGCAGGCTATTCACTGTCAGTGCAGAGCCTGATGCGGGGCTTGACCTCACAAACCATGAGATCATGACTTGAGCTGAAATCAAAAGTTAGATATGTAACCACCTGAGCCACTTGGGCACCCCATGATAAGCATTTTTATTTATTTTTATTTTTTTTTTTTACTATTTTTTAATGTTTATTTGTTTTCAAGAGAAGAGAGAGAGGGAGAGAGAGAGAGAGAGAGAGAGAGAGCATGTGCCAGCATGGGAAGGGCAGAGAGAGAGGGAGACACAGAATCAAAGCAGGCTCCAGGCTCTGAGCTGTCTGCACAGAGCCCGATGCAGGGCTCAAACTCACAAATGGTGAGATCATGACCTGAGCCAAAGTTGGATGCTTAATTGACTGAGCCACCCAGACACCCCGCCCTGATAAGCATTTTTAAAGACTAAAATGTTGTCACCCTCTATAAAACCAGCAAAGTAGTCAGTGCTTTTGCTAAAAAATTTTAAACTATAAGGAAATGAACATTCTGGTAAAGTCAACCTCATCAACTCTCCCTACCCCACCCCTACACACACCCAGAAGTAGCACTAAAGAAAGAAAGGAAGTAGAAAGAATGTTTAAAATTGTCAAAAATACTCTAAAACTTGTAAAGGTGAGGAGTGAGGAAAGGGGAGCAATTAGAGAAACTTGGACAAACTCAAGGACTACAGCTTTATTACAGAAGCCCTTTCATATTATTTAAAGACCCTGCCAGTTATATACTACAGATGTTCCTTGTGCAAAGATCAGAATTAGAAAAGGCATCCCCTCCTTTGGGCTGAAGCAGCCCTGCACCAGGCACATTTTCTGTGGGCAGAATGCTGACTGAATTTGAGTCCCCACTTAAGCTCAGCTAGGTGTCTCTGTGCAGGTACAAGATGCACAACAGTTCATGGCGGCCCTGCCATCAGAAGGGGCCATCAGAGCTTGTTGATTTCCACAGCAACATGCCAAGCGAAGAAAGTGGTCTAGCCCAAAGGCATAGAACAGCCCTTGCTGAGGAACAGGCCCAGGATATTTAACAGGATCTCAGAAGATAGAGCTGGGTCAGGATATTTAATAGAGTCTCAGAAGACAGAGCAGGGCTCAGGTCCCCAAGCATGGGCCGGGCTCTGCTTCACTAAACCTTTCCATTCCCACATCTGCACAATGTTTATTGCAGTGGCTTTCAAATTTTAAGATGCACCAGAATAACCTGGAAAGCTTATAAAAACATAGATTGCTGGTCCCCATCTCCAGAGTTTTGGACTTAATAAGGTTGGGTGGGGCCCAAGAATTTCCTTCATGAATTGATGCTGTTGGTCCCAGGACCACACTCTAAGAAACAGCCATCTTTAGAAATATAGGTAGAAAGCAACAACCAATTCTCAAACTTATGGCTCAAAATTTGTAAGACAAAGTACTCCCAAATATTTTGAGAAACGATCAAGGAAGATCCATTTACATCAGTTCAGAAATAAACATAAACACCTGTCTTACCAGTAAGCAGGATACAAAGAGAAAGCATGCTTTTCTAGCAGGCAGACAAGTCGTGGATGGAAAAATGAAAGGAGGAGAGGATCATTATGCAAAGGACAGATGAAGAGCTCAGCTGGAAGCAAATACAACCCAATGAAGAGATACAAATGCCCCATGAGTGCTTTGTAATATTAAAGAACTTAATAAGAACATTCAATAAGAGCTCAGAGTTGAGAAAAGGAAATTTCAGAGCTAAGCAAACACTCTGAAAAATATTATGTACCACTGAAAATCTAATGAATAAATTAATTAGAAATATAAATGGAAAAAACCAAAGCTAAACACCAAATTAACAGAATGATGAAAAAACTCAATATAATGAATACATAAGGAAAAGGCAAGGGACTTGTTAAAGCAAACAGAAAGCAAAGCTTTAATTTGTAAGACAGGTAAAGTAACCCAACAGAAGCACAACGGATGTTCCCGGAAACAGTGGACCACGAAAAGGAACGCTGGAAAAGGAACACTGAGTTATCACACAGAGACATTTCCCTAAAGGTGAAAGGACTGAGTCCATAGGTAGAAATGATGCATCATATTGAGAAAAAAAAAGTAACAATCACCATTAAGACATCCTAATTAATAACTAGAGTTACTCAGGCATCAGGGAGAAGGAAGCACACCAACTTCAACAGAAAAAAAAAAAAAAAAGAATCAGCCTGGCTTCACACTTTCTATAACAACATTCAATCTCTGAAGATCATGTAGCAAAATCTGTAAGCTTCAGTGGCAAAGAAAAGGCAACCCAAGAATATCATACCATCCAAGTTGTTATCCAAGAATAAAGGCAGTACATAAATATTTTCAGAAGTGAAAAATCCCAGCACCTGGGTGGCTCGGTTGAGTGTCTGACTCTTGATTTCAGCTCAGGTCATGATCCCAGGGTTGTGGGATTAAGCCTTGCATTGGGCTCCACACTGAGCTTGGTGCTTGCTTAAGATATTCTCTCTCTCTCTCTCTCTCTCTCTCTCTCTCTCTCTCTCTCCCCCCACCCCTCTCCCCCACGCTCTCTCTCTAAGACAAAAAAAAGTGAAAAATCTCAGAAAATGTAACCTTTATGAGGCTTTCTTTATAAAAAAACAAACAAAAAAACCCCCAAAAAACAAAACCTTGATGAAGAAAGTTATACAACCTAAAATAAGTCAAAATAAATACCCCTGGGATGTACAAGCTGTCTTCAGATGTGTAAGGACCAGTAATGAATGGTGGGTCCAAATGAAAACAGAACCAGAGCTAAACAAACAGGAGGATTACACTTGCAAGACAGAATGAGGATGTTGTAAACCTACCAGAGCATATGTAATGTAAGCAACAAATTTGGAAGGTAATGAGAGAAAAGTTGAAAGAAATGAGAGAAACCCATCATGTCATCTTTTCTAGTAAATGATATTGTCTAAAGTTGATGTAGTGAGAAATTCTCAAGGGCTCCAACTTTTTTTTTTTTAATTTTTTTTTAACATTTATTTATTTTTGAGACAGAGACAGAGGATGAACGGGGGAGGGGCAGAGAGAGAGGGAGACACAGAATCGGAAGCAGGCTCCAGGCTCTGAGCCATCAGCCCAGAGCCTGACGCGGGGCTTGAACTCGCGGACTGCGAGATCGTGACCTGAGCTGAAGTCGGACGCTTAACCGACTGAGCCACCCAGGCGCCCCCCAACTTTTTAATTACTTCAGATTTTCTTCTTAACCTTAGGGATGGTCTTTCAGAAACAAACAGAAGTGATAGTAAAAAAAAAAAAAATGTCTGAACTTTAGCAATTCCTTTATTTTCAGTTTATTTTTCTTTTCCTCAATTCAAGTACAATGAAATGTAATGCCTCCATTTATAAAGCATGTGTATTATGGTCTTGGAGTTAGTCCCATTTTTGTAAGCTTAATACTTGCAATTTTTCTATCTTTGTATTTGTACATATGCAGTAAGAGACACTCTTCAAATTGTTCACAGTGGACACTTTTGACTGATGGGATTTAGGATGATGTGTTACTTACTTCCTTCTTTATAATTTTCTTCACTGCTTACATTTTTTTTTAATTCAAGTATAACTAACATAAAGTGTTATATAGGTTTCAGGTATACAATATAACAATTCAACAATGCTATACATTACTCAATGCTCAAGATAAGCATGCTCTTAGAGAGGTTCTGGGTGGCTCAGTTAAGCATCTGACTTCACCTCAGGTCATGATCTCATGGTTCATGAGTTCCAGCCCTGGGTCGGGCTCTGTGCTGACAGCTCAGAGCCTGGAGCCTGCTTTAGATTCTGTGTCTCTCACTCTGCCCCTCTGCTTCCACCCTGTGTCTTTCTCTCTCTCAAAAATAAACATTAAAAAATGTTCTAAAAAAAGATAAGTGTACTTCTAATCCCCTTCACCCATTTCACCCATCCCCCCAACCACCTCCCCTCTGGTAACCACCAGTTTGTCCTGTATATTTGAATCTGGGATTTGTTTGTTTGTCTCTTTTTTTGTTGTTTGGTTTGTTTCTTAAATTCCACATATGCGTGAAATCACATGGTACTTATCTTTCTCTAACTGACTTATTTCACTTGGTATCCTACCCTCTAGATTCATCCATATTGCTACAAATGGCAAGATTTCATTGTTTTTTTATGGATAATATTCCATCATATATATATATGGAATGGAGAATGTCCATTCATCTATCGATGGACACTCAGGCTGCTGGACACTCGGGCTGCTTCCATAATTTGGCTATTGTAAATAATGCTACCATATATATATACATATATATATATATATATATATATATATATATATATATATATATTTTCAAATTAGTGTTTTCGTTTTCTTGGGTAAATACTCAGTAGTGGAATTACTGGATCAAATGGTAATTCTATTTTTACCTTTTTGAGGAAACTTCATACTGTTTTCCACAGTGGCTGCACCAGGGTTCATTCTCAACAGCGCACTTACATTTTTAATTGATGAGCATAAGTCACTTGTAAACAACACATAATCATCACTCTAAAATGAATATATAAAATATGAGACAACTTTTCCAATTTAGTAACTGAGTATAAGTGAACTTTTTTGGTGACCGAACACCTTGAATTACCTCTATATGATGCATCATTATAAAAACACATCCTCCTTATACAGTACGCTAAAAGGGAATGGTATATAAAAATGAGCAGAAAGGAGCCAAGGCAATTACCCTGAAAGGTGCTGTGTTTCCTAAATAAGTCTCTGGCTTCTGTTCCTTTAATTAACAGTACTTAATATTTATTGAGTGCCTACAATGTGCCAGGCAATCTGTTCACGTACTTTATAGGTATTTTATGGTTTAACCTCAGAATAACTATAATGTGATACTAGTAATTATAATAATGATGATAGTAATAGCAGCTCAGATTTACTGAGTGCCTACTATGTGCTAAGTGCTGGTACTAGGGATCAATCAGTATGGGCAATAACACTTTTCAGTGGGAAATCCTTATCACAATGGAAGTCCATTGTGTAGTACAAAGGAAAGCCATCAAGATTAGCTTTCAGAAATACAGGATTTATATTAGTATATTTGGAGCAAGTGCACAAGTAAGCCTGACCTTGTGTGGAGAGAGAACACAAGGAAAAAAGCTGGCAGATTCATAGAACTAATAATAATTTGGGCCACAGAAGTGAGAGGAATTGAAACTATAGTAGGACTCTGACCACGTAGATACAAAGACCTTGGTCAACTTCTGGTTGTCCTGGAAACAGGATTTCAGTCATTATACAGAGATAAAATCACAAGGTAAAAAGGAAAACTAATTAGATTTGCAGCCACACACAGAGCCTAACTCCATCTTGGGAGATGTTCTAGGAGGAGCTTCAGATGTATTTTTGCCACAAAGAATTAAATCCTGAAGGGGAAGGATTTGGTTTACTTATGAAAGGATCAATGTGAAATGGCATGCTCAAGAGTAATGCTATTCTGACTGTTGCTTCTCCTGGCAACTCTGAACAAGACAGTGTAGGGATTGAATTATGTAGGTGTATATAGCCCGATTCCCCTCACCAGTTTCTCCTCTATGTAGGAAATAGCGTGAAGAAGGAACAAAACAGTACATCCTCTTGGTGTCCTATGTGATTAACCATGGGATTGAAGAGATCTCTGCTCACTCTCTCAACCTCCCCTCCAATTGCCCAGGAGGTCTGGATTTATGCAGAGTGGAGTGACCAAGAACCAACGAGTTCATGTAATATCACAACTTTATGGATAATATTCTGCTTTTACCAGATTCATTTCCTAGATTCCACATCTGCCAAGAGGAATTATATTCAGAGGGTAAGTAACCCATCCACAGTCTATTTGACACAAGAGCTTTGTGACTTCATTCAGACTCCCTTCTGTTTGCTTGTGATTTCACTCTTCTCCAAAACATTTTGGTTGGGTATTTTTAAAATGATTTCTAAGCTTGTGTATATGCCTTTGTTCATATCTAAACGACTTTGCTCAAGCACACACACACACACACACACACACACACACACAGAGTATAAATAAGAAAGGAAGATAATTTCTGCTAAAAATACTGTCCACGAATTGACAACCTGGGTTATAGCTTAATATGGTTTGGTTTGGTGCAGTTCTACAGAGCTAGCTTTGTAAATGAAAGGTGTGATCCTGAAATCACTGTGATAAAAGTGATTTGAAATCATACTACTGACAGTCATAATAGAAACAAATGCCTACTTACCACTCATAGCTCAGCTCTGGTGAGAACAAATCAATAGAGTAAAATGCTTTCGACTTCTTAGAGAAAGGTTCCACCTGACAGATACCAGGAGATCAAATATTCACACTGCTTAGGACCAAGAAGAGTATGGATTAGGGCATATTTGAGAAGACAGCAAGAGGATAGAAACCCACCCTATGGGGCCTTTGGTTGCCTGTCCTTTATCTTTTCATTTGTTCATCTTCTTGTCTCTGTCCTGCGAGTTAAAACCACAGCAATAAAAGATGCATTTCCTGCATCAAGGAGTTCTCAGTCCAGTGGTGCAACTAATATATGATTTTGAACTATGTTCTCCTAGAGGTGTGCACAGGGTATGCTATGGGAACACAATGAAGGGGTATCTATTTTTTCCTAAGGGGGTTTTGAGGAAGTTGCCTGAAGTAGCACTCAGAAACAGATTACAGGGGATGGGAGAGGAGAAGAGAAAAAGCAACAAGGACCTCCAAGACTTTGGGCATGTCAATTTTTATATGATATAGCATTTTGTCACTCCATCATAGATAAAAACTTTCCAGGGGATGTCCATCCTATATAGCCTTCTAGAAACCAGAGGATATTATTACCCAAATTTACCTGGCTACTTTTAAGAAGGCCCAAGCTCTAATTTCTCAAGGATGATATTCTTCTTGCCCGCGATTGTTACTGGAGCCAGAGATACCAAGTCTTTCTACCTAATTTCCTGACCAATGAAGAATTCTCCTTTATGATGTTCCTAATAGAGTTTCCGTCCATTTCCATAGTAAACATTGCTTGTTAAATTTTGGTTCCTCAGCCCCTTTTCCCTTTTTGTTACTTCATTCTGCTTCCTTTTTGGAAAATTCCCCCCTATTGTAGGCAGTCTTTGCAGTATAGTAAATTGAGTGCCCTACCTTTTCACTATAGGATTTGAAGACATCCCTGGAGACCTCTGGTAGATGTTCTGTCCTCCCTACTCTACATGGACAAAGGATGAACATGTAACTTAAGCTTGGCCAACCAGCCCTTCTCCCCTTTTCCAGAACTTTAAATAGTAAGGATGGTGACACAACACACAATCATTCATCTGTTATTACAATGACACCTCAATGGCCAAGTAGATTCTATCTTGATTCCTGTTTCAAGCCTGGTCCTACGGCATGCATCTTTTTCTGTTAATTCTCTGATAACCTTCTAATAAACTCCATTTTAGCTTATGTTAGCCCAAGTTGGTCTCTGTTACTTGTTGTCAAAGTACTTTAATTCTGCTTGAATCCTCCCACTCATGGGAGTATCACTACTTTGTGAGGCTGATTATCCCACTGGTATACCTCTGAATTTGCTACAGTTATTAATTTAAGCTACAATCAGCTTCCCTATTACTAGGGTCTGTCATTGGGAACCAGAAAAACTAAATTTTTGTCTTTCTATATAATAACCACTTTAGTATCTGAGGACAGCAAATAATCACAATAACCACACCACAAATGTCAACTCATTCCTTTCTCAAGTTAGAAACCACCATTTTCTTTTCTAACATGATGTAAGTTCCCACACAACAGAAAGAGAAGAGTTGGATTGTTGATGGGTATCTTAATCTTATTTTCGTGGGGCCCCAGGGAAGTAAGAAGACACTTCCTCAACATGTCTCTTTGAAAGAGAGCACTTCTATGTTTATTGTCCGCTGGGTTAGTGCATGGTAGAATTCATTGATAGGATGCAGAAAGCCTTCTTATCAAATAACTATGAGGTTTCTCTGTTTACTCTCCAGTCTGCCCCCAATTAACAGTATATTATCTTCTCTACTGAAGTTGGGATAATTGGTGGTTATTTTCAGAGCAACTCATCACAATGATAGAGATTGATTATTTTTAATTGAGGTAGTAGAGGTGTTGAACATTCATTGGGCTCTGAGTAAATGTTGCTAGGATTGCAATTTCCCAAACCACCTGTCTGATAAACATCATGTCATCAACATTTGCAAACAATCCGAAGTCATCCCTCGTCCGTTCAAGTATTCCCCCTTCTCTTCTCACATCCAGTCTAACTACAAGTTTATGATTCTCTATTCATTTCACTACTTCAGAAAAAACATTTGCCTACAAAAAATGTATCTATTCTTGAGCAGTAGCAGGTCAGACACTGGAGTTTTCATGACAATCAGAGGAGAAACAGAAGGAATGGACAGTCCAGAGAGAAAAGGAGCTCCACTTAGTACCACGCTTCCTTGTGGCAGAACTTTCAGAAGAGCATAGGGTAATGTCCATCTTCTCTCTTGCTGGTTCATGCAGCGGATGACTTTCTCTCCCCTCCCCAACCCTCCCCTACCATGCCCTCCCTTGCCCTCCCTCCCCCTCCTCTCCTTTCATCTTTAGTTCAGCGGACACCAGCACCACCTGAGGATAATGTGCTAGCCTGAGGAGGCCTGAGGCAAGTAGCCTGACCAGCACCAACCAGCACTCAAGATACTGTCTCCTACTCTGGCTCCGTTTCTTCCAGTGCCATGGGTGTTCCCAGTTGGCTATGCCTCCCACTGCTCAGGAGAGATTTGATACTCAACGAGGGCTGAGGAGAAATTGTTTTGGATCCAGGCACTGCAGCTGTTTTAATACAGGCAAAACTATTCACCAGATGTTCACTCCAAGTCACCATGGTTCTACTTGGGGATGTAGGGACCCAGGGCAGGCTGCCCCAAGATGGGATGTTTTGGCGTAAAGCTTATTTTGAGTTAAAATTAATCAAAACCCACCAGATGCAGGAAAAGCTCTCTGCCTCCCCCTCAACTGCTTAAATTTACATTGGAAAGGAGAGCCTAAAACAGGAAGAGAGCTTTAACAGACAGTCCCCTTTACCTAAAGAACCTGTCTGCATAATAGGGCCACGTAGGTTTTCCAAACATTTCCTCTCCCTTCTTGTTAATGGCCTTCCTCTCCTTTGTATCCTGAAACCCTATACTTCTCCTTAGCTCATATACACTTCATGTTGCCTTGTCTTTGGAATCTCCTGTCTATGTGGATTCTCCATACATACACCTATTAAATTTGATTTTCTCCTGTTAATCTGTCTCATGTTGATTTGATTTGAAGTCCAGCTAGAAGGACCATAGGGTAGAGGAAGGTCTTCCTCCCTAAAACAATCCAACTAATAGCAAAGGATGACTTAGCTTTCCTTTGGCCTCCTGCATGTGTGTGCTCGCGAGTGCGCATGCGTGCGTGTGTGTGTGTGTGTGTGTGTGTGTGTGTGTGTGTTTTCAAGAAAGAAAAGAAGTTGGACCAAATAAACACTGGCCCATATCAACATAACAGTATCACAAGCTCATACTCCATCCTGATAATACATATAGATTTATTTTTTGACTAATGAAAAAATATATCATACAAAAAAATAATAAATCCTAACTGGTATACATCCCTATTTGGCTTTGCAATTCAGACAGAATCACATAAACAGAGAACCATATGAATAGGAGACACTCTTAAAAAATGGGATGGTGCTAAAGTAGTAAAAACCAAGACATAAAAGTTTGGTTTTTTTTTAAACTCTAAAATAACCAGTTCTGTTCACATTTTACTATTTCTTTAAATGAGAGTTCTTTTCAAGTGATGCATATTTAATGCAAGGGTTTTTTTTTAATTCTCCAATAACTCTTATTACATTGTTGTTGTGTTTTATAATTCATATTATCCTGGAACTTATAAAATTTAGTAAATTCAATCCTTTGATCTTTGGACCAAACACTGGTATGGCATAAATCCATCCGGGGAAGTCCCCATAGGTTCCAAACATTTTTCCTGATCCTGATGAAATTTTCTCCCATGTGGGTTTTAGAAGGTGTTCCTTATGCCCTGTGAGGGACAGAATGTCCCGACAGACTATACAGTAGATAAAGTACTTTGGAGTCTTTCACCTTATCCCCTTCCTTAAAAATTTTGGGCCCACAGTGCCTGGGTGGCTTAGTTGGTTGAGCTTCTGATTCTTGATCTCAGCTCAGGTCAGGATCTCGTCATTCGTGAGTTTGAGCCCCACCACATCGGGCTCTGCACTGATGGTGCAGAGCCTGCTTGGGATTCTGTCTCTCCCACTCTCTCTGCCCCTTCCCTGCTTGTGCGCTCTCTCTCTCTCTCTGTCTCAAAGTAAGTCAATAAACATTAAAAAAAAATGTGGGTCCACTCCTGCTGAGTTTGAGCTTCTGTCTACAAGCAATGTTTGAGCTTCTATCTACTTCCTCTGCAGAGGAAGGAAGGGGCAAGGGGACTGACACCTTAATGTTCACCATGAGAATTAAACAGACTCAACCACCTAGCCTCTCTCCTGGAGCAGTATTTTCTTGTAACATCTTTAAAATATTCCAGTGAGAGGGTGAAAGGCTAAGAGAAGGTAAAAGCTAGACACAACTAGTGAAAGGTTTCAAACAGGAGCTTTGGGACACCTGGGTGGCTCAGTCAGTTAAGTGTCTGATTCTGGATTTCCACTCAGGTCATGATCTCATGGTTCTCCTGAGTTTGAGCCCCACATCGGGCCCTGCAGAGTCTGCTTGGGATTCTCTCTCTCCTTCTCTCTCTCTGCCCCCACCCTCGCACTCTCTCTCTCTCACAAATAAATAAATAAATAAATAAATAAATAAAAAACAGAAGCGTTGCTCTCCTACCACCAGCTCAGAGAGGCTTATGGTGGACAGTTGGTACCTACAGGCAGGGCACACACCATGGGGACACACAGAAGAGAAAGGCACAGAAGTGGTGAAAAACAGTACTAAATCACATGGCAAGAAATGTACTTATTTAAATTCCTGTTCAGTCCTTATTTATTATGTCAAGGAGAAAGCCTCAGTGCGGTGCCACATGTCTTAATCAGCTGTTGAGCACTTGGGAATCTCCCCTTTTAATAAGGGGAGAATAGGCCTCAGGTTCAGAGCCATGATTCTCAGGAAACAGCATCCACCTTGAATTAATTTGTGATAATTTACTTTCACTGAGTATTTTTGTGTTCCCTTTCTCATCGTAGGAGGTGGCATGGTTTCCCATTTAAAATAGTGGCAGGGTTTCCTTTCAAAGGCTGTTTCAAAAGTGAGTTAATTTAGGGCTCCTGGGTGGCTCATTTGGTTAAGAGTCCGACTTCGGCTCAGGTCATGACCTCACGGTTTGTGAGTTCGAGCCCTGCATGGGGCTCTGTACTGATGGTGCAGAGCCTACATGGGATTCTACCTCCCTCTCTCTGCCCCTCCCCCGCCTGCCCTATCTCTCTCTCTCTCTCTCTCTCAAAATAAATAGAAATAAACTTTCAAAAAAGTGCCTTAACTCAAAGAAAGATTAAATATATATATTAATATATTAAACAAAGCAATGCCATATACAGGCTGTTTACAGATGTGGCAAAAACTGTATCTGGGGGCACATGGATGACTCTCATGCCTCTTTGGGGACTGATGAACCATCAGCTCCTATTGCTCCCCAACCTCCTCAAAAGGAAGTAGTAGCATCCCACCTGACAGGTGTGTGGACTCCAGCCTTTCCCATGTATGGGAGCATAGGTAATCCAAAAAGTCCACCCACACTGCTTTTATCCTGGCAGGCAGGGCCTGTGGCTCCCTATTCCCTTCTCCATGAAGTGTTGCTTTTGATGAGAAAACATTTCTCACAATTCCATCCACTCAGCTCAGGCAGATATCTCCCTGTCCCACGTAGAGCATACCCATTCACTTCTACTTGTCCACCCTCCTTTATGTTGTACACCGCCCCCCCCCCCCCCCCGCCTGCCAAAACTCCAGCTGGAACGTGCTTCAAAGGTCTCATTTCTTAGGTGCCATGCAGGAAGAAGCTTCCACCCTTCCCTTTATCAAGCCCAGAGCTCTCGCTATCACACCAACACGCTGCATACTCAAAGCCTGTGTATGTAATAAAGAACTTTATTCCAAGACTTTGCAGAAGGAGAGTGATTGAATACATTGTTCGACGCTGATTTTAATTGTCGCTCTAATCTGATCAGTCTCTAACCAGCTAATCGCTATTTAATCAGTTGCTTTAATTTTATTACAAAGCAGCTAGAATGCAGCTGTGGGTAGACACCACACAAATAAATAAAATGCATTATTATTTTTATTATATTTATGCATATGAGTTGTATTTTACTTTTGTAAAACTATAGTCATTTCCACTCCACTAGTAATTTGTTTGTATTAAACAGTATTATGTATTTGCATGGTGAAAACTGTAGAAATGTCTATCCATTGCCAAGTTTAAGTTACATAATAAGTTGCTAGACATACCCACCTTCATTTGCCAAATAATTGTGATTCATTTAAATATCTGTACAGTGCTTCAATTACTGATGTTATTTCTATTAATTAATGATACTAGGATTAGTTCTAAAGAATAAATAAATATAAAAGTTGAAACAACAGAACAAGTTCATGCATACAAAAGGAATCTGAGCTGATTACCCAGAAATATAATTCCATGTGTTTCCACACAATTCTCCCAGAAGAGAAAGCCTGGCAGCATTAATAAAATTCTGACTGGTTTAGAATTGAACATGGGTACAATAGGTTCCAAAGTCCTATGTAAGTATTTGAACAACTTGACCTTATTTCAGCTTCTTGAGGGAATTATCAGGGAAAACACAGAATCAACATGAAAAATTAGTAAGGACCCAAGTAGGGCCTGCCTGAAAGGGCTTAGGTAACTGCCACAAAGCTAAAAAAGATATTAATAATAAAGTCACAACATCTCAAGGCTGCTCTTTCGACCTCTGACATACTTATTGCACGACTTCCAGGCTACTTACTCTGAAGTCTCAATTTTTTGATCTGTAAAATAGGAGTCATAGCAGGTGCTCGTACATTAACATGAGGATTAAAAGAGATAATGCCATGAGGCTCTAGCCAAGGGGTCCAGCTGCTCCTTTGGTACTGGGATCTCTGCGGCTTACCCAGCACACCCAGTGCTGCTTACGTCATGGTCTTCTCTTCATCCTGCTGAGGCTCACTGATCCAACAAATGTTCACTGAGTACCTCTGATGGGCCAGCCACTAGGCAAGGCACCTGGTACACAACACTGAAGGTCAGATTTGAAACAAAAGTCATTTCTCCAACGAGAAAGAGGATGACTAGATTTGCCTTTAAACAAAACAGGCTCAGGTAGATATTTATGTTAAAACCAAGATCAGGCCACCTATGGAAATATTCAATGGAACCACTAAAGAAGAAATGGCCCCTTAGTCCAAGCTTCTCCTTTTATGTGTGATGAAGGAAGACTTTTATGTGTGATTAGCATCAGAAGAGTGCCTATTATTTACATAGTATTTTGGCAGCCTGAAGCACTGTTTTGTGTGGTAATGTTCAAGGCCATTCTGGACAAGGTCTAAAGATCTACCTGCCTGAACATCACTACCCCACCACTGAACCACTGAGTCCATCTCCCAGAAAGAAGATGGCTAACAAAAGATATCTGCATAGAACAAACCAGCCAGTAGGTTGGTGTCATTCTTGTCCTGAACTTTTAACTGGTTCTACCCATACACCACAGAGATGACAGCCAGTGAAATCTCCCTGGGTGCAGTATGGGAGGCACTGCAGTTCTGTTCTAGGCAGTCATCTAAGGCTCCCTTACTTTGCTCCTGCACAGGGTTCTGATCTGCTCCCTGGTCCTGTTCTGCCTACCTTAAGAGCTCTCGGCAACATGCCCCATTATTCACCTAACCCTCACCTGCTCTATTTAATGACTTTCACTCACTGAATGAGGTTCAGAAACAATACCTGACAATCATGGCTCCATATCCAAACCTAGGCCTTCCTCTCCAACTGGCAGCCTAGGTGGGCTCACCAGGCCTTCAGAGAGGAATGGTCAAAGAGAAGAGAGGTCAAACAGAAAGGTCAATTCTCATGCATAAGAAAGATGAGTTATGAACTAACTGTGAAACTCTAAGTAACATATTCTCTGACCTTCATCCTCCAGATCATTTGAATTGAAAGTCATTGAAATTGCCTTACATAGATATAATAATACATGCATGCATTCATCATCGCAGCCAAAATATGTCTTTTATCACAGCCAAAGAAATCTTCTCACCTTCTCCAATTATACCAACAGGATTACTCCATCATAAGGTACTTGACCTTGCTAAAACAAACAAAACCAAACCCAAACAAAAATACACCTGTGCTTTGCATTAACAGTAGAAGATAAATATTGGGTTACAGAATCATTTTTTAACATGAGAGTAAAGATACATATCCATTGCTTATTAACATCTGTACCCCTTCTACAGCCAAGTTACCTATGCCAATACTGAAGAAAAGAAGCTAGGGTGGTGGTAAAGGATCATTGTAGTCCATATACTTCCTCAAGAAGGAGCACCATTTCTCTCCGACTAGCTAAATTCAAAAAAAAAAAAAATCTGTGAAAAAAACCCAAATGCTCTTATAAAAACTTTAAGACTCGATGACAAAGCATGGCACACAGACCAGCATCTACTCACACGATAGTAGACATTATTAAGCAATCACAGAACTCTTTCCACTGTGTCTATACATAGCCTGCAAATGCCTCCCACTATAGCATCTCAAGTAAATGTTGGCAACAGATCATAATTGGCATGAATGATAAAAGCTATTTGAAATCCCTGCATTATGAGACTGACTCTATTACCCTCACTGCCATTTTGAGTGCTAAGAATTAAAAATATCTGGGTGCCTGTGTGGTTCAGTCAGTTAAGTGTCCGACTTCAGCTCAGATCACGTTCTCACAGTTCATGGGTTCAAGCCCTGCACCTGGTTCTGCACTGACAGTGCAGAACCTGCTTGGGATTCTCTCTCTCTCTCTCTCTCTCTCTCTCTCTCTCTCTCTCTCTCTCCCTCTTTCTCTCCCTCTCTCTCTACCCTTCCCCTACTCACAAGGGCATGCACGTGCTCTCTTTCTCTATCAAATATAAAGAAAATACCCTTAAAAAAAGAATTAAGAATATCAAAATGTCATTACTTACATAAAATAAAATAGGAAGGTGATCCTCCCTGTAGGAACAGCAGTCTGAATATTAATAAAATATTTCAACCCTGAAACTTGCAGAACTTTCTTTTTTACCACTCTAGTGACTGACTTTTGCTCCCCCTGCCCCCTCTTCCCTTTCTAAAGCATAAAGGCCACTCCTAGGTCAGAAGAGTTTCAGGTTGAGTTCTGGCCAAACATTGTGGCATCTAAGAGTCTTGTTTCACAGGATGAACATCATCTTGAGACAGGGGTGTCAGTGCAGAGTGAGAGAGAAGCCAAGTCAGCCTGCACTGCTGAGCTGGGAGAGTGGGTCTGAAGGTAAGCAGGAAGGCTGGGGAGGGCTGTAGTGGGAGGCAGGCTGGGAGCAAGGCGACCAACAAAGGTGCCAAGAGAATGGAGTTAAAGGAACAATGGCGCACATGAGTAATTCTTGGACTTTAGCAAATAAATGTGAAAACCGTGGCTCTCGAATGAAGAGCTCCTTTTCATGGATTTGGGCATGTCTTTTCTGACTACAAATACCTTTCCTGGGGTACCTGGGTGGCTCATTTGTTTGAGCTCCCAACTTTTGATTTCAGCTCTGGTCATGATCCCATGCTCATGGGATCGAGCCCCACGTTGAACTCTGTGCGGAGTGTGGAGCCTGCTTGGGATTCTCTCTCCCTGTGCACCTTCCCCCGCTCATACACACATTCTCTCTCTCTGAAAGAAAAAATAATTTAAATCTTTCCTTTCTCTACCCTCCAGTCCTTCTTTTCTTCCTGTACACTCCATCCTCTTCTCCCTCATTGTCCTTCCCACCCCCTCCTTTTTAACTTCCATTTCTTCCTTTCTTTTGCTCTCTTTTATCATTCCTTCTTCCCTTTCCCTGTTATTGTGCCTTGTCCAAGTTTAGACAGCTGTGCCCACCAGCCCCTTGTGGCTAAGGTACTTGTAGCTTATTCCCCATGCAGCACAGCATAGAGAGGACTCAAGGGTCAGAGGCTGGTGGGGTTCCCAGATGCTACAAAGCAGAGGAGAGGGGAGGCCACCTGAGGGAAGGAAGCAGTGAGGTAGTAAGCAGAGATGGAGAGGGTGTGTGCATGTCCATAAACAGGATCAACAAAGTCCCAAACGGTGTCACAGTAAAGTTAGCAAATAACCAAGAGAGTAGAAAACAGTATCAGGCAGGGGGTAATGCAGCTGGAAAAAAAGAGAGAGAGAAATAGGAGGCAAGCAGGCAAAGCAGCAGCATTAATAAGCAGCCATGACTGGAAATCGACCTGGGGGATAAATGTCAACAAGGAGGTGCACACCGAGGGTAGAAAGCAAAAACCAAAATGACAAACTATGGCTCTGTAAGACTGGATACACAAAAACAGAGGTGTGCCGATTACGTGGCATGTGAGGAACTCGGTACACATGTCTCGTTTTATTTGAATTTTTGTATGTTAATCTCAGTTTGGAAATAGAATTGTTAGTCTGAGATTTAAAAATAACTCGTATCAATTTGGGAGCCAAGATAAAACCAAACGCCCATTCTAGTCTGACTATAATGTGGACTGACAGCACAGAAATTCTGTGTGAAACCCACCCGATTGGACCTGAAGGTCAACCCCATCATAACGGGGTGCCTCAGAGAGCCATTCTTCCTAACTAGTTATCGATTTGTAAAAAATCATGAGTGTCTTATATCAAATGACTGCTCCTGAATTGTTACCTTGTATCAACAGAGAGTAAATATTGGCATTTTCATATGGCAATCTTCTATTTGGGAATAATCTAGCCTTCCTGGAGGGACAGAAATAAAGCACATAACAGTCATTTACCAATCATATAATATTAGACACCAGTAATTTGTCATCCACTGCAGTGTTCTAGAATCATTAGAGGAGACATTCAACTGCTCTCAGAAATGCAAGGTATGATCATATAGGAAATGCGATTCTGCAGGCTGAATGTACCAAGTCTGGACTAAGGTTTCATGACTCTAGACTGAAAGTTAATGACCAGTGCAAACCACCAGGCTACTACAGTAAAAGAGCAGCAGTAAAAAGAGCCTAATAAATCAAAATTTTAAATGGCATATTCATTTTAGTTACAGTCATTACAGCAAAGTGATGGTCCAATTTACTTACACAGCGGGTTACATTGATCATAACAGCAATATTTTAAGTGATATTATCCATTAATTAATTAAGCAAATATTTGATTAGTACCTACTATGTGCACAATGCTCTTCCAGATGATATGAGGCATATGCAGACTTTATAAAAGAGATCATCTCTGCCTCCAAGAGCCTTGTAATCCAATAGGGAAAGAAGACCTTTTGCAGACTTGTGTACAAAGATAAATATGACTGCATAATATAAGAGGTAGACAAAGAGCATGATTCAAGACTATAAAAAGTGATATAACTTATCTAGTCACTTTATAGGGAATGTCAGGTAAAGTTGTATGTAAAAAATCATTTGTACATATATGAAAGAAAAAAACAGACTTTGGAGAAGCCAAAATTGCAAGGAAAGGATGTCCATAGAAACAAGTAACATAGATGTGCTGAATGATCTGTTGTCAACCAAGAATCACCAACTCCTTTGCAATCTACAATGCAAAGTTGATAGTGGGGATTACGTTTCCCAGAATAATACCCTTCCCTGACTCACAGGAGTCAGCCAATGAGAAAAGAGTGAGATGTGGAAAGTGAAGAGATGGTGAAGTTAGCCCTAGAAGTCACATAAGTGTGTGCAAATGAGATCTTTTTCACTGTTGTACACTAAGAGTGGGTTAGAGTGGAGTGGTTAATTCAATATGGCCCTGCTTTCTGTATTGAAACGGTAATCTATCTCTGAGTTACTAACACCCTTGCCACTGAGTCACAATTATGGAAACTGCCATTGCCAAGATTCTTCTTTTTCATGCGCTTTATTTGCATGTTAGTTGACTTAAATATGTATATACTATATTGTCACCTGTTTGAATGTCTATAGGACCTATTAACATCGCATCTCTTATAAACTCACCCCAGTTGTGTTGGTGTTTGCTCTATTTAATTCACTATATGAGTAAGCGTATTTTCAAATATAAAAAGTAATTCTAAACCACAATGCAAATTCACAAAAGCCACACCAGGTGTCAAAATATTTCATCACATTTAATGATTATGATGTGTGTAAGTATGCTGAATCACTTTCCCCTCCATCCCTTTTGATTTTTGTTTGAATTATACAAGCAATAGTCTCTTGAAAGTAGTAAGTGACTATAGCAGAGGTACAGGATTTGAAATTAAAAACACAATACCGTTTACATTAATATCAAAAAATGCAATACTTAGATATAAATTAAACAAAATATGTCCAAGATACATATGAGAAAAACTAGGAAACTCTGATTCTGAAAGAAATCAAAGCAAATCGAGAGAGAGAGAGAGAGAGAGAGAGAGAGAGAGATTTCATGTAAATTGATAGGAACACTCAATATTGTCAAGATGTCAGTTCTTCCCAACTTAATCTGCAGATTCAGGGCAAACCCAATACAAATCCCAGCAAGCTATTTTGTGGATACCAACAAACTGATTCGAAAGTTTATATGGAAAGGCAAAAGATCAAGAATATCCAACGCAGTATCAAAGAACAGCAGAGCCAAAAGACTGACACTACTGAACTTCAAGACTTATTACAAATCTACAATAACCAAGACAGTGTGGTATTGGCAAAAGGACAGACAAATAGATCAGTGGGGGATAATTGAGAGCCCAGAAACAGAACCACAGAAATATAGTCACGTGATCTTTGACAAAGGAGCAAAGGCAATAAAACTATGAAACTCCTATAAATAACATAGGGGAAAAGCTAGATGTTCTTGGGTATGGTGATGACTTTTTAGATAGAATATCAAAGGCATGATCCATGAAGAAGATAATTGATAAGCTGGACTTCATTAAAATTAAAAACTTCTGTTCTATGAAAGTCCCTGACAAGAGAATGAGAAGACAAGCCACAGATTAGAGCAAAACCTTTGCAAAAGACACATCTGATAAAGAACGGTTATCCAAAATAAACAAAGAACTCTTAAAATTGAACAATAAGAAAATTAACTATCCAACTAAAAAATGGGCAAAACACTTGAACAGACACTCACCAAAGAACAGATGGCAAATATACATATGAAAAGATGACATCAGAAGTCATTAGTGAATGGCAAGTTAAAATAACAATGAGATACCATTATACATTTATTAAAATGATGAAAATCCAAAACACTGACACCACCAAAACCTGGAAAGGGTATGGAGCAATAGGAACTCTCATTTATTGCTAGATGGAATGCTAAATGCTATAGCCACTTTGCAAGAGAGTCTGGCAGTTTCTTTCAAACTAAACATATTCTTACTAAATGATCCAACAACCATATTCCTTGATATTTATCCAAATGAGTTGAAAACTTATGTATATACACAACCTTCAAACAAATGTTTAAAGCAGCTTTAAATTGTTAAAATCATAATTGCTAAAACTCATAATTCATAATTGCCAAAACGTGGATGCAACTAAGATATCCGTCAGTAGCTAAGTGGATAAACAAACTGGTACCTCCAGACAAGAGAATATTATTCAGTGCTAAGAGAAATGAGCCTTAAAGCCATGAAAAGACATGGGGGAACCTTAAATGCATATTACTGAGTGAAAGAAACCAATCCAAAAAGCCTACACAATGTATGATTCCAACTACATGACATTTTGGAAAAGACAAAACTACGGAGATAGTGGTTGCCAGGGTTCAGGGGAAAGAAGGGAAGGATAAATAGATGGGGAAAAGGGGATTTTTAGGGAAATGAAACTACTCTGTGTGACACTATAGTGTTGGATACATGGCATTAAACATTTGTCAAAATCCATAGAATACACAATACTAAGAGTGAATCCTAATGAAAATGACAAACTTTAGTGAATAATAATAAATCAAAACTGGCTTATCATCTGTAATAAATGTGCCTCTCATACTAACACAATGACAGGGGAAGTGAGGACCATGATGAAAACTATGCACTGTTTGCTCAATTTTTCTATAAATCTAAAACTTCTCTAAAAAGATCTTTTAATTTGGGGGCACCTGGGTGGCTCAGGTGGTTAAACATCTGACTTCAGCTCAGGTCATGATCTCATGGCTTATGAGTCTGAGCCCTGTGTCAGACTCTGTGCTATCACCAGACTATCTGTACAGGCTATCTGTAGCCTGCTTCAGATTCTGTGTCTCCCTCTCTTCTGTCCCTCCCCTGCTCAAGCTCTGTCTCTCCCAAAAATACATACACACATTAAAAAAAGACAGCTACATGGTCTGACAGTTAAACTGTAGAGAAAATTGACCATTTGACTACACAGGCAGTATACCAGTGGAGTGTCCATTGTATATGGTGAATAACGCTTTTCATATTTACTAATGATTTTAGCCCCTGGGGTGATACACAGTGTAGGGATTGTTAACTCCATTTTAGAGGCAAGAAAACTGAGGTTCATGGAGGTTAAATAACTTGCTCAAAATAATCTGAATCACTGGTAATGGAGCTGAAAATCAAAACCCAGTCAAGCCTCCAAATCTCATGGTACCATCCCAAAGTACCTTCAACAGTTAACAAGCACCCACTGGCCCTTTTATCACAGTCCCAATTGGCTGAAAATGACATTTTCATCCAACAAGGACAGGACCATATCCATATCTTAGTCAATATTAGGGCTGCATCTTTCCCTTTCCTTAAAGTGAACATCGTTGAATCACATGGATTGCTTAAAGGTAAAATTGTAGACAGGGTTTTTACACAATGTGGTGCTCAGTTGCTTAGGAAACTGTTTTTGTCATTAGGTGGACAGGACTAACACTGTTAAGTGAGGGAAAGGCAGAGGGGAATATATAGTAAATCCAGTGTTTATATGAATTTCATCCACAGGGAGTATAGCAAAATAATCACAATTCAATGGAAAAAGGAGCTTTTGAGTGGGTTGTGAAATAAGCTATTAAGTCATGCAAATAAATCCAATGTCAACACCTCAGCCTGGGCTGATTGGATTCATGCATTGGAACTCATACTTCATGAGAATTTAAGACCCCTGATGTTCTCAGGGGTTTATTCTATTGTTGTTCATTTGGATTTCTGGGTTTTCTTTTAGGGGGAGGGGATTAGAGAGAAGGCATGCCTGCTTTAAGGTGGGAAGCTCATGAGAAAGGGGAAGCTGTGTGCTGCAAGGGCTGAAAAAGTATATTATCCTAAGACTTTATCAGTAGTTACTGCCTTTACCATTTCTGAGCCCTGTGCTCTAGAAAAGTATCCTCTCTTCTTCCATGTAACCTACCCATCTAACTGTCCCATGAGACACATCTGCCCAACCAGGCAGAGACCCAACAGATAATTCAGAAGGGATCCTCACCCATGAGTTGGAGATGTTGCTGTTGTCAGCAGAGATGTTAACCTGCAAGTGGCTGCAAGTAGCCTTTCCCCTAGGCAGCCCATCCAGGAGCATTGCGAGACTTTGCCTATCTTAGGCAAGGCCCCATCTACAGTGCCTAACCCAGCACCTGGTGCACATAGTAGACGCCCAACAAATACTCATTAATCTGTTGCATGAGTGAGAAATAACCCTGTATTCTGTTATATAGTTGCATAGCTGCATCTATTTGATACCAAAGTTTAGCCTCCTCTGACTAAAGGACCATGCTGTATTCCCAGTACCAAGCAAAAGTCCTCCTGACTTGAAAAACAATTGTGTTAAGTAGCATGCTCATTTAATTCTATGTAATACCTACGTAAATATATATTCTCATTTTACAGATGAGAAATCCGGACTTCAGAGAAATCAAGTTACCTAGCTACAGTCCCAAAGCTAATAGAAGATAGAACCAGGATTTAGATCCCACTCCATTTTGGCTGCAAACTGTATGTCCTTTTCATCTGTGTTCTGCCCTAAAATGTATCACTCAATGGCAGATACCAATGTTTAAATCCAGAACCTTTCTGACTTATGAAGGACTACTGTGTGAAAGACACTGGAAGCTTCAGAGATTCAGTTTACTCAGAACAGAAGAACAAGCACAATATAATAATACTGGTGAAATATGAATGGAATGGTAGTTAGAAATGGATCCTCATGGTGGTAAAATTCTGAAAAGACCAACAAAGTCCTCCTTATGGAGTGTCTTCAGGAGAGCACTGCCTACCTACAGATTTGTCCCACTTGATTGGTCTTAACTTGCCCGATGCCAGGTGGAGGGAATGCAAGTCTTCTCTCAGGATCAATGTCTCCCTCTCTGCCTCACTCCCCTCCCCTCTTCCTTCAGTATCTCCTATACACCAGGCAGTGTGCTGCAAAATAATGAATGAGACAGTTTTTGTTGCTGTTATTTTTTTAAATCCTATAACACATAGAGAATAGTTGGACCAAAACATGGTTAAGGCAGTTCAAGTAATGGAGAGAGAAACTCAGCCACAGCATGGTCTGAAGAGCTGTCTCGGCTAAGCCTTAGTGTAGTCAGGAGTCTGGGTATGCAGAGAACTTCATGCAATTTAGTACTGCCAGAACATAAAGCAAGAAGCAAGGAGCGGTGAGAGATGAGCAGCTTGACAAGCTTTGGTGTCATCTTGACAGTGATAGATGGAAATCTGGAGAGCTTAGGCAGAGGACTGACAAAGTTTAGAAAGTTCTTACAGCAGCTATATGCTTGAGTGGAATTGGACAAAAGGCCAGGGGGCCAAGTTAGGAAGCTGGTACAGAGTCTCAGGAAAATATAGGAACCTGAATGGAGAACCAGGATTGATTTGACTATGATTCAGAAAGTTAAATATTTTAGGAGGATGGGAGAGGAGTTTATCATGGAGACAAATAATAAACTAGCAAAATGGCAGAATAATAACTGGGCATATAGATTATTAAGGAAGTTACTAAGCAATGTTGACAATTTTAAGTATGCTCATGATATACATGACTAGGGCTTTCTATTGTCCAACGTGTGGTCAGTTTTTTGTTTTTTTTTTTAATTTTTTTTTTCAACGTTTTTTATTTATTTTTGGGACAGAGAGAGACAGAGCATGAACAGGGGAGGGGCAGAGAGAGAGGGAGACACAGAATCGGAAACAGGCTCCAGGCTCCGAGCCATCAGCCCAGAGCCTGACGCGGGGCTCGAACTCACGGACCGCGAGATCGTGACCTGGCTGAAGTGGGACGCTTAACCGACTGCGCCACCCAGGCGCCCCAATGTGTGGTCAGTTTTGATGAGCTTCTCTGTCTTAACATAATGTTTTCAAGGTTCATCCATGTTGTAGTAAGCATCAGTGTTTAATTTCTTTTTATTGCCAAATAATATTCCATTGAAAGGATATACCACAGTTTATTTACATACTCATCAGTTGACGAACGCTTGAGTTGTTTCTACTTTTTGACAAGTATGTCAAAAAAACAAAAAAAAAAGTTGTTTCTACTTTTTGACAAGAATGTTATGAACATTCATGTACAAGTTTTTGTATGCATGCATATTTTCATATCTCTTGAATGTATATTTAGGAGTGGAACTATTAAATTATATGATATCACTATATTTAACCTCTTTAGTAACTGTTTTCCCAAGTTTCTGCACCAATTTACTTCCCCATCAGCAGCGTATAAGGGTTCCAATTTCTCTACATCCTCCTTTTGTTTATAACCATTCCAGTGAGTGTGATGTGCTGTCTCACTGTGGTTTTGATTTGCATTTCCTTGATAGCTAATAATTTTAAGCATCTTCCCATGATCTTATTGAGTATTTATATATCCTTTTTGGATAAATATCTATTCAGGTCCTTTGACCATTTTTAATTGGGTTGTCTCTAAATTATTATATATATTTGATATTTTATAGATTTCACATAAATATACACTACACACATATATATTATATGTAATATATATAATGCATATATATTACATTATATATTTAGATACAACTCCCTTATCAGATATATCATGTGTAAGTATTCTCTCTTATTCTGTGGACCATCTTTTCACTCTTTTGATGGAATCTTGTAAAGCACAAAAGTTTTAATTTCAATGATATTCATCTATTTTTCCTTTTGTTGCTAATGCTTTTAATATATCAACAAAAAATCAGTGCCTAATCCAAAGTCAAGAAGACTCATGGTTATGTTTTCTCCTAAGAGTTTTACATCTTTAGCCTTTACATTTGGGTCTTTGATCAATTTTGAGGTAATTTTTGAATACAGTGTGAGGTAGGGTTCCAACTTCAGTCTTTGGCATGTGGATATACACTTGTACATATAATTTGTGGAGAATATTATTCTTTCTCTATTGAACTGTTTGGCAGACTAGTTGATAATCATTCACAGTAAACATGAGGGTTTATTTCTGGACTCTCACTTCCACTCCATTGAACTATATGTCTATCCCAGTAGCATACTATCCTGATTACTATAGATTTGTGAGTTTTGAAATCAAGAAGTCCTTCATCATTATTTTAGTTAATTCTGCCAAGAAGCCAGCTGGGACTCTGATAGGCACTGCATTCATTTTGTAGGTCATTTCAGGGACTACTGCCATTTCAACACTATTATTTCCAATACATGATTCTTCAACAACGTTATATAGATTCAGACTAAAATTTTACACTTATTTTGTTAAATTTATCCCTAAGTATTTTATTCTTTTTGATATCACAGTACATAATTTTTTTTCTTAATTCTTTTCCTTATTGTTCATTTGCCAGAGTATAGAAATACAATTGTTTTTGTATATTGATATTGTATCCTGCAAATTTTCTGAACTTGTTTACTATTTTTAATAGTTTTTTAGTGGATACTTAGGATTGGTACATACAAGATCATGTCATCTGCAAATAAGAAATAGCTTTTCTTCATTCTGAATCTGGATTCTTTTTATTTCTTTTTCTTGCCTAACTGCCCTGACTATAACCTCCAGTACAATATTGAATGGAAGTGATGAGAGCAAATATCTTTGTCTCCTTCCTGATCTTAGAGGAAATGCATTCAGTCTTTCACCATTAATTATGATGTTAACTGTGAGGTTTTAGCATATGCTCTTTATCAGGCTAAGGAAGTTCCCTACTATCATAGTTTATTGACTATTGTTATTATAAAGAAGTATTTTTTAAAAATATTTTTCTCTGCATCTATTCATATAATAATGTGCTTTCTTTTATTCTGCTGATAAGGTATATTATACTAATTGATTTTCAGATATTTATCCACACTTGCTTTCCTGCATTAAATCCCATTTGGTCATGATGTATAATTCATTTTAGATGTTACTGGATTTGATTTGCTAGTATTTTGTTGAGGATTTTTGTGTCTATATTCCATAGAGATATTGGTATGTAGATTTCTTTCCTTGTCATATCTTCATAGTGGCCTCACAGAATGCAGACAAAGTGCACTTTCCTTCTCATTTTTTGAAAAGTGTATGAAGAATTGGTGTTAACTCTTTTTAAATGTTTGGTAGAATCACTAGTAAAGCTATCTGTGCCTGGGTTTTTCTTGGTGGGTCATTTTTAAATTGCTAATTCAATCTCTACTTGTTATGAGTTTACTCCTATTTGATATTTCTTCTCGAGTCAGTTTTAGCAGTTTTTATCTTTTGAGCATTTTGTGCATTTCATCTAATTTGTTGGCATACATGTGTTCATGATATTACCTTATAATACTTGTTTCTTTCTATAAGGTCAGTAGTAATGTCCCCTTTTTCATGTCCGATTTTGGTAATTTGAGTCTTCTCTCTTTTCTCTTTGGTCAGTTGAGAAAAAGGTTTGTCATTTTTGCCGATCTTTTCAAAGAAAGAAATTTTGCTTATTTGATTTTCTATTTTATTTACTTCTGCTCTAATCCTTATTTCTATCCTTCTGTTTACTTTGGGTTAATTTTGCTTTTGTTTCTGCAATTTCTTAAGGTGAAAGAATAGATTACTGATTTGAGATATATATATGATTTGAGATATATATATATATATATATATATATATATATATATATATAGATATATTGAGTAAATGTTAAGAGCTATCTACATTCCCTCAAAGCATTTAGTAGTATTCCATATGCTTTGGTAGGCTGTGTCTTCACTTATCAAAAAGGTTTTGTTTTGTTTTGTTTTGTTTGTAATTTCCCTTATGATTTCTTCTTTGGCCCATTGGCTTTTTAAAAGTATACTGTTTAATCTCCATGTACTTATGAATTTCATAAATTTCTCTTATTGTTTTGTAATTCTACACTATTGTGCCCAAAGAACATACTTTATATAATTTACAACCTTTTAGATTTTTTGAGGCTTGTTTTATGGAGTACCTGGAGAACATTCCATGTACACTGGAGAAGACTGTGCATTCAAGGTTCTTTTTGACTTTTTTCCCTCATCTGTTTCTCTTCTCCCGTGATCTCCTAAACTGTCTGCATCATTTACTATCACATCCCACCATTAGGTTTCACTAATTTCCAGCTGCTTGTCCTATTGGGTTTGATAACACCCCAGGAGGGGCATAAATTGCTCCAGAGTGTGATCCAATTAAATTCAGACTCTTTTGCTGGGGGTGGGGGATACTTTTGAGGCCAGTTTTGTTGGGTTTTGGTGTTTTTGTTTTTTTTTATTTTTTTCTGGCTTCAGGAGGACAGATCTTCCCTGATAATATCTGGTAAACTAAGTGAGGTATGGTTAGGCTACTGCTAACATTGAGTTATGAACCTTCTCTTAACTGTTTATCACCACAGTCTCTGTTGGTTTGGAGAGAACCCTTAGACTTGAAATTCCCCACACTGTTTCATATCAATTGAGCTCCTTTGGTTTGAGTTTTAGAGCTCTCTTTTCTTTTAGCCTGCCTCTCTCCCTAGCAAATCTCTGAGCCACTGCTCTGGACCTGGGGAATGGAATGACACCCTTGCTTTGTGAGCAGGGTACTGGTTAGAGGTGGTCATTTTTTGGTATTCTTGATTTGCCTCTCCCAGAATGGAACCTCTCCCCTTCCAGGAAGCTAAGCAAGGGTAATCTGTATCTCAGTACTCTCAGCTGCCATACCTGCGGTAGAGTGTCCATCCCATGTGTATGGGCTGGGTGAACGAAAGTGGTCTCTAACCTGTTAGCTACATTCACCAGGAATTTAGCTTCTGTAACTCAGACCTGGATGGGATGAGAAATGCTGGTGGCCTGCCCCTTTTAATGAGACACCACATCCCTTGACTGAGAGCTAACGGGAAAGTAAGCTCTATCTTGGCTCCATCTGCCCAACATGGAGCTTCCATCTGGCTGCATTGGATAGAATGTGGTGGGGAGGAGGAGGAGCAGGTCATGGTTCAAATGCCATAGACCCTTGCTGCTCTTATCAAGATTTAGTATATTTTCTTAAATATTCGTTTGCTGCATATGGTTAGGAGAATTCCAGAGACTTTAAATGGTTGGGTTTCTTTTTATCATTTTTACCAGTTATGGTCGTTTTGCTGGGGAATAGGTCTGTGAACTGCCTCACACTGTCATTTTAGAAATGGAACTCCAATAAACTTCTCTTTAAGCTTGGAGACTTAGAAGTTGCTTATTATCAAAGCAGAGGCTAGCTTAGCATGACCAAACTCATGCCTAATATTAAAGCAGATTTTTTTTCCCTCAAAGGGGGAAAAATACTAATGATTAGCCAAATGTACCCTTCTCTGATAAGTTCTTGTCCCTTAAAGCCAAGTAACTGTCACTGGTCACATTCCAAAATAATGCCTTTCCTGTTTTTCCTTTGTCCTTTCTGTTGCCTTAGCTGGCTGCTATAATGTGCCTATACATTCTTCATCCCTCTGACGAGAAGCCCAAATCCTTTCAATCTTTAAAACACAAAACCCAGGGGCGCCTGGGTGGCCCAGTAGGTTGAGCGACCGACTTCGGCTCAGGTCATGATCTCACAGTTTGTGAGTTCAAGCCCCACGTTGGGATCTGTGCTGACAGCTCAGAGCCTGGAGCCTGCTTTGGATTCTGTGTCTCCCTCTCTCTCTGCCCCTCCCCAACTCATGTTCTGTCTCTCTCTGTCTCAGAAATAAACATTTAAAAAATTAAAATAAATAAAATAAAATAAAACACAAAACCCATTTAAAGATGACAATATGACCATCAATGAGGGCAGGAACGCGATCTATTTTATTCACCAGGCTCCTTGCAATCTTTAAAACACAACACCCATTTAAAGTGGACAATAGGACCATCAATGAGAGCATGAACGCCATCTATTTTATTCACCAAGTATTCTCAGATCCTAAAACAGTACCTGGCTTGCCAGATACTTCATAGCTGGTCTTGAAACATTTTTTCAAATTTTTCAAATGAAAATATTTTTCAAATGAATGATAGTATCAGTAATCTGCTCCTTTTCCTTTGCCATACTGGCTGCCTGAGGGATGGAAGTGATGAGAGAATAGTTTGTCTTATGGTACATTTCTGAAAGTATCCTCCCAAAGAGTGGTTCAAACTGGGACCCTGACACCTATGTTAAAGGATTCTGTGTATTGATAAAATAACCCAAGAGTCTTCTCGCCAGGAGGTCTGTGCTCATTTTCTCAGGAAACCCAAGGGGTATATTCTGGCATGTGTAGCTGACACCATAGAACAGAGTGTGGTATATCAGTTATGTGAATGAAAAGCAGTGTGAGGAAGTTGACTCCAAAAGACGATGCTGTTGAAAAGAAAGCAAACGGTTCTGAAAAATCAGCCCACACCTGGTACACAGGAAGACCCAAACGCCTAGCAATACCCTGGCTGATCAGAGGATGCAGGCTTGTTCTCTTACTTTGATCTGAGAGAATCAGATCTCTTCCCAAAGCCATCAGAGCCCTGTCTTCAGATGACTGGGTCTAGAAGTCCTAGAAAATTCCTGAAATAATGGTAAAATGGTAGCATTGAACCACCACAAGAAGCCTCTTTGGAAACTCTGTTCTAAATTTCTAAGGTTTTGGCTCTGTGTCTCTCTTATGTATTAAAGTCCACCTACGTAGCAAGCCCCACACCAGCCCTGCCTACAGACCTGGCCAAGTCCCCTACTTACATACCTAACACCATCAGTTGAGCTTTGCCAGGAACTTCACCTCCTCTAGATCTCTGGCTTTCTGATCTTTCTAGCCACCTATAATTTGCCCAACATCCCCTCCCACCCCATCCTATCTTGATCTCACTCTGCTTTGCACAGAGTAATTAATCCATTGGTTAATTGGTAGGTTCAATTAATTCATCAATCTCCTGCTTTAGTCTCTGTTGGGATTCTATGACTCTGTGTCTTTAACCTTATTGGAAAGCAGCCACATCTCAGATTTTACCCTCACTTCCTCCCAGGTCATAAAAAAAGGCAGCCCAGAAAGAAGTGGGTAAAAAACAGCTCTCAATCTTTGCCCTCTTGGTATCAGCTTTGAGACACCTGGCCAAGTACAGCCTGTGCTAAGTTTCAAAGAAAAGGCAGATAACTTTGAAGATTTTATTTCACAGGGACAAAAGATAAAAGTCTCTGTCAAGTTGTCATTAGATGCTTAATGCTGTTCGTAGTGGGGTGCTGGGGCTCCCCTCCTCCTCCGTAGACCTCTAGCAGAATAGGTTTGAGAGCCTTAATTTGGGGAAGGATTTACAGCTGTGAAAAGGCATAATATCATTTTGATTTGGGTTGTACTAGGCTGGGGAGGCCAGATTACATTTGTATGAAACTGTATTAGAAGATATGACTGAAGCCACCAAAATCAAATAAAGGGAAAATTTTCCAGGGAGCCTAAAAATAGGGGCCTGCCTTTCCAACACCCCTACACTGTTTCATTATTATCTTGATTTACACCAGGAGGATCCAAGCAGAAAAACAGAAGGTAGATGGCAAAAATGCTTACGCTTGCCCGACCTGTCCATCCATCAGCCTGTCATAAACCTAACCCAGAGATGGGTTCCCTGGATAAAGAAAAAAAAAATTAATTAACCCTTGGAGAATGTGGAAGTTAGCAGGGGAGAACAACTTATGAATAATGCCCTGCTTTCATCTCCTGAGGTACTGTCTAATTCAGAGTCTCAGAGAAATCCATCAAATAGTCTCTGAAGTTTTACCGGGCCCCGGTCCACCCACCACCGCCATATGCCACCACGTGCATGTGTCACACAGCATCCCCCAGACAACGACTTATGCAGAGAGTGTGCCTTTCCTTCAGAACAATCTTAAAACTATGACTCTCCTCATTTGCACGGCAAACAATGAATTACATTCTGTACCGCAAAAACCCAGCTTCCTCTGTGAGGAAGCATGGAAAACTAGTAGCTGTTGCTTGGAATTGTTTGTATTACACAGTCACACAGACCTGGGCAAATCAGCAGCATCTTCTAGTAGGATTTAGAGACACATAAACTGAACACCATGGGTAGAACTTCTAAAATTGAAAGTATTGTGCCAAAGCCTCTAGATTCAACCAGAATGTGTTGATCACGGTTGGGGAGAACTGGGGGAAGCAGGGCTGTTTTTTATCATCAGAAAAGAACTGTGAACTTCCAGCAGTGGGGGGAAATCATGCTGACAGCTACAAGCATCTGCAAGGGGCTACCTAATTCTCAAACTGTTGGGTCCTCTAAGACTGGCTAGTAGCCACGGAAAATGATGCGTGACGATGACTTCTCTGATTTCTGGCAGGACTTCTGATCTCTCAAGTACCACGGAAGATTGAAAGACCATTTTTCCCCACAGGAACCACTTTCAGCGCACGTTTTATATACCTGCACATCTCCTCAGACAGGTAAAATATCACAACTGTCTTAACTCCAAAGTGAAAGTTGCACTGGGCCCATGACCAGAGGGCTCAAAGTCTTTGGTTTGGGCACACACAGATGTCTTGATTCACCTGAATAAACAGGTGTTGGTGTAGGAAGGCACCGCTTCTCCAAACGTGGGGCAAAAACACAGTTTCCTCAGGGTCAAAACGTAGTGACAATGGCACAAAATTCATGTCCTGACTTTCAGATGTGATTTACAGACAAGATTAATCAGATGAAAAATACATCCGAAGTCTCTCAGCTTGATCAAAAGAACTCCCTGGGGATAATTTCTATTTATTAATATATTAATTTATATAATTTATGTATAATATATCTACAACAAGCTAATACATATACATGTAAAGATACCTGTTGGTATCTTTATCTTTTTCTCAACCCATGTACACACCTCAGTGTGAATAAGCCTTGTTTCTAACATTCTATGTCATCTAGGAAAAAGTTAAAAAGAAAGTTCTCTTTCTTTTAGGAGCCTGTTCATTTCCCTCACCATCTTCTCAGACAGTATAACAGAGTTTCCTTCGAGACCCCGAGAAAGCAAAGAACCACAGCTTCTATAGCCTTGGAACACTAAGCAAGTTATCAATAGCACAGAACCTTGAAATTTGACCTTGAACTCTCTCTCTTTCTGAGTAGTGGACGTCCTGTGAAATAGAAGAGAAGAAAGATGGAGTGGGTACAAAGACCTGGCCATTGTGCTGACATTCTAGTGCTCTGAGGTTTCGTTGCCTCCTCTGGAAAATGCCAAATGTAGATTAACACAAACCTAAAATGAAAATCAATCTCCAGGAATAAAATAAATAAATAAAATGGACTTTAACTCATAGGAAGAAAATGTGCTCAAAATATCCTCACAGATAACTTACTAACCTGCACTAAGATGGCAGGGTAGTAGGCATGGTGGTTAGGAACATGAGGTAGGAGTCATACCACCTGATTCCACATCCAGATCACATCATTAACTAGCTGTATACTCTGGGCAAATTACTTAACCTCCTTGAGTCTCAGTTTCTCTATCTGTATAAGAAAAATAATAAAAGATGCCATATCACAGAACTATTACATCTCATGATGTATGTAAAGCTGTTAGCATAATACCTAGCCCCACAGTTAGCACACAATCAACATTAGTTACCATTAGAAATACAATGAATAGGGGCGCCTGGGTGGCTCAGGTCATGATCTCGCAGTTCACAAGTTCGAGCCCCATGTCAGGTTGTGTGCTGACAGCTCAGAGCCTGGAGCCTGGTTCGGATCCTGTGTCTCCCTCTCTCTCTGCCCCTCCCCTGCTTGTACTCTGTCTCTCTCTCTCTCAAAAATAAATAAGACATTAAAAAAATACAATTAATAATAATTGTACTTAAGTATAAAGAAGTAATATTTACATACTTGCAACCCTCTTGACCTGAGAAACTATATAATCAAGGATCGAAACAGAATTATAAGAAAGACGGAATTGGGTCATGTCCTTCAGATTAATAAAAGTTGTCAGATAAAGCAATCCAAATTTAGAAAAATCTTTTGAGCTATTTTGCAGTAACTATGTCTGCCATCACTTGGGAAAGGGAGATGTACGCTCCTCGCGTTCTGGAGAGCTACTCAGAAATGCTAGCTGACCCCTGACAAACCTTCAGCTTCCCCAGGAACACAGTCATGCAGCTTTTGGGAATAAGCAAGGGGAAACCATGAGCCCACACCCGAACACGGTCCCGTCTCCATCTGCGCGATTTCACCACGAGCCACAGCACGCCTCTGAGGACACCAAGCCCAGCTGCCAGGGAAAGGTTTTTGGGCCCAGAGTGGTGCCCCAACAATTTCCGGTTCAGTGGGAAGCTGGGGAATGCTTGGTCTCCCAGCACATGATTTCCTCATATTTCATCACTTTCCAGGCTTTAAACAATTTTAACCTTCCCTCCGGGTGGACACAGAGACAGCTGTGCTCTAAGTGGAAATACCAGACTCCAAGTAGTATAAGCCGATTTCATCCCGTCCACTGGGCATCCAATTAGTATTGTGACATTGGCCGAGTCCTGACTTCTCTGAGCTTCACTTTCCTTACCTGTAAAATGGGCAAAAGCTGACGTTGGGGGTTGTGAGGAGATGTGCACGTTCCACACAAATGGGTTGGTACAGTTACTAATTTTCAAGGCTTCACTCATTTTCTGAACTGAAAAAGGTTGTCAATCTACTCTCACAGCTCTCTCTACAAACAAAACCCAAAACAGAGAAACATTTCCAAAAGCTAACAAATTTGAGAAGGAGGAGGAGGAGGAGGAGGAGGAGGAGGAGGAGGAGGAGGAGAAAATTTGCTGCCACATAAATCGACCAGGGCCAAAGCGACAAGTGGCTTGGGCAAAGCAGTCTGTGTCCACAATTTATTCTTTAATAACTTCTACTGTAATATTTCTGGGGCACATCAAAGGACAATAACAGCCCGAAGTTGGTAATCCCTCTCACATATAAAAACTTTCATTACACAGTGTTAAAGGCATCACTCTGTCTGAGAAATGGGAATCAATAGGAGTTGGCTGCTTTTTTCCCCATCCTATCCCAGGGAAACGACACTGGCTTTTCCTTCCCAGTGAGGCCGCGCTGTGTGGCCAGAGTTTCCTCTGATGGCTGCAGATGAGCAACAAGATGAAAACATCTCTGTGATGAATGGAAAAGGGGAAAAGAATTTCAGTAGCACACGTTTCTGTGCCAGAAACCCAGAGTGGGCCATCCTAATTAGCCCTAAATGCTGCTTGTAAACATTGGCTTTGATGTATGTTTAAAAGTCATCAGGATTTGTTCTGACTTGGTTATTTTTGTGCTCTCAGTCATAACAAGATTTTAATTTAAAAAAATGGTTTTAATGGCACCCCAAGAGAAAGACAATTTGGGTAAGCTGCGGCAGAGTTTAGTAATACAACCTAAAAAAGTAGTTAGTAGGCAGCCATTAGTTTCCCCCTATTATCTGTAATGCGATTTATTGTCGGAAATTCAAAATTCTTTACAAATGTTCTTACATTCAGCCTGACTATAGGATCCATTTCCTTTAAAGCATCACTTTAGATTCTTTAAAAAGCCAGAATCACCATGTATGTTCCCTTTATTATGAATATATAAAGACTCAAGGCTACTCATAGCATGTCCCTAGTACAAGTCATCAACAAACCACCGCTTGCCAAAGCCAGGGGCCAATTTCAGGTCTCCCTTCATTTAACCACTTAGCAGCATTTGACAGTTGGCCACCCCCTCCTTCTTGAACTTTTTTTTTTTTTACACGCAACCACCTCCACAGCTAATCACTCCCTCCACAGCTACCTTGCTCTATCTATCTATCTTTATGATTTTAACAAGATTTGAAACCATCTCATTTATTTTTGTGTATGTTCGTTACCTGACTTCATCCCTCGTACCTAAGGAGGAAGTTCCTGGAACATCACAGACACTTCATAAATGTATGGTATCTGACTGACACTTAGCATTTTCTTGCGACAGATAAAAGATTAAAGTTCAGAGGAGTAAAGCAACTTGTCTAGGATTGCAGAGTAATCTGCAAAGGCAGAATTTGAGCTCAAGACCTCCTAACACAAAACCTATACTTAGGACCATAATACCATGGAAGGGCATGCCTTAGGGTAAAATACCCAAGGGGAGCCGGTTTGTAAACTTTAAGGGGACAGATTGCAAATACTTCGGGGTTTTTGTTTTGGTCCTGGAATCCTGTGCAGAATCAGTTAAGATTTGTGGAATAAACAAATTTTACCTCTGCTCTGAACAACAAGATCTTTGAGGGTAAAGACCAGATGTAGGGCACCTCTTACAGCTAAAACAGTCTGCTGGCCACAATAGGTAGTTGGATTAATTCCTATGTATTGGTCTGCTTACCAAGAGGAGGCAGAAGTCTGGGCAATTGTAATTCAGTCAGAAAAGAAGCAAAGGACCAGGAATGGCGAGAAGCTGAAAAATCTATGTTATTCCTTTTCCACTGAAGAGACTCTCTCCAGGTGGAGAAAGTAAGCATCTCCCTAAGTATGAGAGGAGAATAAGGGATCTCACCTTGCTGGCTTCCCGCACTCCTATCCCGCTGAGACAGTCTTTTGGCCACTGCACAAAGAGCCAAAAAGTGACTCCTTCACAGTATGAGAACACTTTTAGCTGTAGGCCACGAGGAGGTTTTCCCTTGGTCTTTTATTCAGTTGTTCACGGAAGGGGACATCCTGTGACCTCATTTTCACTCTGAAGTGAAAGAGAGAGCCAAGAGGCTTCCCACTTCGGGGTTCTGTACAAACTCCCCCTTTGATGGCACCTTTCCACTCCTCTGAGGCAAGGCCCAGGGGAAGAGCACTTTTCCATTTCTAGGAGGGGAGGAGTTGCTTGGGAATGAATCAGTTGCTCCCTGGGAATCCGGGCAGCACCAGGGAAAGGAAAGCAGAAGGAAGGCCCAGTTTCGATCCTCTGAACCATGGCCAGCGACTCCCTTCATTAAAAGTCATTCTCATCAGGGGAAAGGCACTTAGGTAAAAAATGCAGTGGCTCAGCAATATGAATGGGACACTTGGACAGAAGACATTTCAATATGGCTGTTTTGATAGCACCACTGTGAGGCAGTCATTGTGATGGTGGCATGAAACTATTTGGAAGTTTAGTCCTAACCTGGAGAAATGTCTAAGGGAATAATTTGGATCAATAATAATAATTTTTATTTGCCAGTTTACTTGTTTTTTGTCCTTCTCCTGGAAGACAATGACTATACCTGTCTTAACTCTCATTGCATCCCTAGTGCCCAGCGTGGTACCTTGCACATAATTACTTATTGAAACAAATAAAAGACTACTACTGGTATGAGGCCTCCTCCTCCTCCTCCCATTATTCCTACTGCCTATGCCCAATGCTTATACATGGTAGGCACATAATAATTGGTCGATAAAAAGGAACTGCCACCATCACTACTACCATTATGGCTATATCACTACTACTACTACTTCAACCCCCACTGAGTGATCCTATTGGCCCTCCATTAAAAAACCAATTGCAAGAATTATGCCGGGGTTATTTCAATTATCATCCCCACTCTACAGATGAGATCATGGGCACAGGGAAGTAAAGTACCCTAAGACACACATGCAATATGTGATAGAACGGGAATAATAAGAATGTTGTTATTATGAATCTTGGCCAAATAAACTGGGAGACATGAGGAAAAGGCTGAGGGTTAAGGAGAAGGTTGTACTTAGTTCCTCTATTTTGGTCTCTTCAGTACTTCCTTTCACTGAAAGAAACCAGGGATTCTTGAAGAAATGGCAGATTGCAGATCTGACACAGGAAATGGACACGATGAATGAGGAAAGTTTGTCATAGGAAGCTATCAAAGCCTACTAGAGTCATGTCAAAAGGACTTGGAGCCAACTTGAAAGGGGTTCCTACTGACCAAAGATCAATCAATTTCAACATTAAAAGAACTTTGAAGGTGGTAGAATGAAACAGATCTAATGCATAAAAATCCATGAGTTCATAATGGTATGAAAAATAATCATTGGTCACCTTTAGAAGTTGTTAGGGTACCAACTCACAATTCAGAAAATATATAAATAAAGGAAAATGGTTAAGCATCTACCCTAACTTTCCTGTATGGACCACATTTAGGAATCAAAAGTTCCATATAAAGGAACCACACTAATATGAGCATGAGGAATGACAATTAGAAAATCACCATCTGCAACTCTTAATGAAATAATGGTTCTAGGCAACCACCATAGATGGCTCCTAAAACATTAGCTTAAAGCTTGATAGGGAACTTGATATTGAAGGGATCAGACTAACAACACCTGAATCTATAAATCAATCATAAACTAACTAAAAGTGGAATGACCAGACATTACATCAGTGTTTCCCAAACTTTGAAGCACATTAACATCACTTGGCCAGGGAAGGAGGCAGGGGCAGCTCTTAAAAATCCCAATGTTCAGGTCACATTCCATATCAATTAAACCATAATGTCTGGGATAGTAATCAAGCATCAGGTTTTTTTTCTCCCCTTTATTTAAACATTTGTTGGATGATTCCAATGTGAAGCCAAGTTTGGGAACCACTGTATTTTATGGCTCATGGTGTGATGCAGTAGGAGATACACAGTGTCCCCTATGATATGTTACTACCTAACAACCTCTAAATCTAACTAAATATCTATTACAAATATGAGGGATAAAGAAACATTCAAACAATGGCATCAGAAGGAAATAATTAGCAATCCAAAGTGTAGGAGAAAAAATGGAGAAAAAAAGGCCTATTTTTTTTTTTTCAACAAATGGCATCTTTAAAAATGGTGGTGGAAGGTGCCTTTCTTAAATCATAGCTGGAAGGAAGAGTTATGTTTCTGGCTCTGAAGGAGCAACTTATATCAGACTAATCCTCCAGCAGAAAACAATCATAATGATGCATGGAATAAAAAATAAGACTGTTTGAAAGCATTGGAGAACCACCAAGGCAACCAGGATTTAAGCAGGAAATGAAAGCTCATTAAAGTCAGCCCTATATTTACAGCAGCTTTTTTATCCTAAGGGCATCTGTTAATTTGCATTGTGGAGATATTCACCAAGTAGAAAGCAGCAACCTATAGCTTGCAGCAGCTTCTCTGTGTTGAAGAGATAAAACTTGAAGTTAAGGGCTATAGAAGCAGCAGCTAGGACTTGAGGGGCTAAGATTTCTGAGAAAGGGGGACCACAGAGAAGTGACCTCAAAATTCCCAATTCAAATATCCCCTCCAGATATGTGCACATCCCTAAGCTACAAATGTGTGGAGTGGGAGTGGGGGGGGGGGCGGGGGAAAGCTGAGCAAAAATCAGTTGCTAAGAGACTAAATAGCTTAGGAATAATTTTGTCAATCCAGAAATGATTGGAAGACAAACACTGGAATTTAGAACCTGCTAAGGACAAAGGACCACGGTAAACATCCCAGACACTCAGCTAAGAAACTCTGAGGACTTGAGTTGTTAGAACAAATGGGAAATAAACCAGACACAACTTCGAAAAAAAAAAAAAAAAATCTCATTTCTTGATTAGATCAACATGACCCGTTCATACCGCATCCACCTGACAGAAAATTAACATCTCTCTGAAAGAAGATAATAAAATCTACATGAAAGGAAATACTAACAGGAACTAGAGGGAATTATTCAGGCAGAAGAAAACATTCCCAGATGAAAGCACAGAATGTGGAATGCAGTGAAGAGTACCAGATTGGGGTAAATATGTGGGGAAGTGCTAAATAAATAAGATCGTTTAAAGTAAAAATGTCTTGGGGTGGGATTGCATTACACAGCAACAATAACACAGAAGAGGAGACAGTATAGGTGGCAAATGAATGTATTATAGGTTTCCTAAAACCAAAATAAGAACTTAAGAGACAGACTGTCAGACTGGATTAATAACATAAAACACAAAAGACAAACTTTAAGTAAACATCAGAAAGAATGTTAAACTGTCTTTCTTTATGGATGACATGATCATGTGTGTAGAAAAGCTTAAACAACTGCAAAAAGACTAAGAGAACTAATAAATGAATTTAACAAGTCAAAGGTAATGAAGGCAACATACAAAAACCAATACTATTTCTAACATAAGCAATGAATAATTAGAAAATAAAACTAAAAGTATAATTCCATTACTATGCCACTCCAAAACATGAAATCCATGTAAGACCTTTGCACTAAAATCTACAAAACATTGTAAAAAGAAATTATAGAACTAAATAAATAGATTTAGTATATTCGAGATTGAAAGATTCAATATTGTCAAAATGGCATTTCTCTCACAATTCAATCTAAAGATTCAATGCAATTCCAATCAAAACCACATGACTTTTTGTAGAAACTGACAAATTGATTATAATTTATATGAAATGCAAATGAACTAAAACAGACAAAGGCAATTTTAATACATAAGTACAGAATTGGAGAACTCAAACTACTTGATTTTAAGACTGACTACAAAGCCACACTAACCAAAACTGTGTGTTATTAATGAAAGAAGAGATAAATTAATCAAGTAAACAGATGGATAGTCTAGAAATAGACCCACACATAAATGGTTAATCGATTTTTGACAAAGATGTCAGGGCAATTCAATGATGGAATAGAATATTTTTGATAAATACTGCTAGAACTCGATATTCAGACTGGGGGGAAGGCCAGAGGAAAGAATACTGACTCTTACCTTATACCATATACAAATATTACCTCAAAATAGATCATAGACCACACATTTAGAAGAAATCATGGGAAAAAATATTTGTATACTTGGAGTAGACTCAGATTCCTTAGAAAGGATCAAAAAACATAATAGACCAACATTTAAAACTTCTGCATTTTACAAGTCACTGCCCTGCAACAGAAGAAAATATCTGCAATATACATATGTGAGAAAGGACTTGTATCCAGAATACATAAAGAACTCCTACAACTCAACAAAAAAGGAGAAAACAAAGCCAGATATTTGAAAACACCGGACAAAAGAAATTATATCAATGGCAAATAACTACATGAAGAGGTGTTCAATATTATCAAGAATCACAAACCAAAACCACAAAGAGATAACTATACACACCCATTAGAACAATTAAAATTTAAAAGAGTGACCTTGCCAAAGGTTTGCAAGAATGTAGAGCAATTGGAATGTTCATAAAGGGATAGTGTGAATTTAAAAAAAAAAAGGTACAACCACTTTAGAAAACTGTTAGTTTCTTTAAAATTTTACAAATATCCATAATATATGACTCAAGCATTTCACTGTAAAGTTTTTATTTATCCAGAGAAATGAAAGAATGTCCACACAAATATTTGTGCACAAATATTCATTCAATAAATGAATATTGAATGAAAGCAGTTTCATGCAAATGAAAGCAGTTTCATGCAAAATAATCCAAATCTGTAAACAACATTTAAGTAAACAGTAACAAATGAATACACAGAATGAATGAATGAATAACACAAAATATAAAATGCCCATATAATGGAATACCATTGAGTGATAAAAGGAAACAAACTACTAATACTTGCAACCACCTACATGACTTTCCAAATCATTATGGTCAATGAAACCAGACATAAAAGAGTACATATTGTATGATTCAATTATTAAACATTCTAGAAAATGAAAAATAATCTCTGATGATAGTAAACAAATCAATTGTTGCCTGAAAGCTGGGTCCAGTGGGAGGGAATAACTGCAATCTGACATGAGTAAACTTTTCATGGCAAAAGAAATGTTCCATATCTTGATGGCATGGGTAGTTTCATGGGTGCATACTTCTTTTAAAATCCATTGAACTATACACACTATAAATGGGTACAGTTAATTATATACAAATTATATCTCAGTAAATTGATTTTTTAAGAAGTGGTTGAATTTCCCCAAAAGTAGCCAGACCAAAAATATGACATGTTGTATGATTGCATTTATATAATGTGAAAAAATGGGCAAGATCAATCTATGATAATAGAACAATGGCTATGTTGGAACTCAGGTGTACATGTAATGACTGGAAAATGTCTAGGTGTTAGTAACGTTCTGTATCTTTATCTAAGTAGTAGTCACATGGGCTGTTCATTTTTAAACATTCATTGATCACTTAATGTGTGCACTTCTGGTGTTTTTTTGGTGTAATTCAAAAAAATTAAAAGTATGTGACTTCTAGGAATTAAAAAAACTTAAGAGACATAGCTACCATATTCAATGTGAAGATGTTTTATGGCTTGTGATTTGAAAATTTCAACTGAAAAAAATTTTGAGGGAATGGAGGAAAACTGAACATGGATTATTAGATATTAAAGAATCATTGTTCACTGCATGTGTGCTATAGTTTCTTTTGAATTCTTTATCTGTTAAAGAAACACAAAAATGTATTTATAGGTGAAATGATATGGTGAACAGGATTCACTATAAAATATTACAGAAAAAAATATGCATGCGTACTCGATGATGGGATATTGATCATCATGGAAGCTGGACGACAGGCTCATGGGAGTCCATTATACTATTCTCTTGACTCTTATTTATATATATATGTAAATATATACATATGTATAATATGTGTATAATATAATACATATATGTATATTTATATATTATATTATAATATTCACATAATATATATTATATTATTCACATATATTTTATGGAATATTCATGTATATTTTGAAAAGTAAGAATCAATTATGAAAATGTTCATGTATATTTTAAAAAGTAAAGATAAATTAAAAGCAAGGGCGAGGTTCAGGGATGTCATACAGGATCAAAGAGCGTGTGAAGATGTCTACTGTGCCTGTGACCAAAATCTTCTTCTTTGTGCTCTAAAGATCAAAATATCTACAGCATCAAAATACTCTGTTCCTGAACACACATGGCAAGAAATTTCTCAGGGGTCCAGAAACATGATAAGTAGGAATAGAATGAAATTTAAGAGAGCCCAATTAGGTCCTGAATGACAGCCAGGCAGATATATGATGACAAACAGTGCCCTTCCTCCAGGGACTGATCTATTTTGAGTCCAAAGTGAGGAAAGTGAGTGCATATTATCCAGGGGATTTTTATCCAATGTTCTTCTGGTCCTTAGTTACCTAAACCTAAAGCCTACCCTGGTATTGGAAAGGGAAGAATATGATAGGTACCCAAAAGACAGATTATGATGGTATGAGTTGGAATCCTGACAGGAAGAGGTCACAATCATCTTTGAAGAGAATTAAATGAAAGAACTACTCTCAGAGGTGCAGGTAGTTAAGGATAAGTTAAGGATACCCAGACCCCCGGAACTAGCTGCAGCAGGATGCTTCTGCCATCCTGGGCCGAAAAAGGAAAAGGGAAAGACTATGTTACCAGAGCCTTATGAGGTAAGAGGGATGGGGACTACCACCATGAGGTAGATCCATGCTGGGATGTAGACCTCAGCACCTTCTCACCTCTCTCTCCTCCCATTCCCTCATGTCTCTCCAGGATCTCCATTGACCAAAGCAAACTAAAACAAGCAACAGTCATGGGAGTCCAGGTAATGCAGTCCATAGAGGCCAGACTTCTGGTGAGTCCTCTCACCCAGACAGAGCAGAGATAGTTGCCCAATAGACTATGGAGATGGGGTGGAGAATAACCAGCACAACCCCCCCCACCCCAAAGGAGGATTTATATCACATTGGAATACTTTGGGTCTTCAAATCTGTAAATAGAACTGATGGCATTTTGGCAAAATCTCAAATTCAGTCAGACCTATGGTTTCAGAACAATGAGTGACCAAAGACTGTTTCACAATATACACACAGGGCATTGGGTTAAGGAGCTACTCCTGCTCTAAGACTTGAACTTCTAAAATTAAACAAATTCCCTTCATATTAAACATTTCTGAATTAAATGCACAGAGAAGTATAGAAAATGGATTGCATCTTCCATAGAGATTTAACCATCACTTTATGAAAGAGCAGAATTCAAAACAAAGTTACCACAAGTAGAAATGCAACTCCAAGCCCAGACAAGGAGGGGCATCATCTTGTCCTGGTCCATTAGGCCCTTGTGGACTGGCATTTCCTTTCCTTCCCATGGGCACCTCCCAGTACTCTCCAGGAGTGTGGGAGCTTGTCTTTGTTGGTGATGCCAACACTGCTCCCTCCCACCATGGGCTTTGCATCTGCTGCTTCCTCTGCCCTCAGTATGCTCTCTCCCCTTCCCCTCTTGTTAACTCCTACTTCAGCTCAACTGTCACTTCCCAAGGGAAGCTGTCCCAACTTTCCTACACATACTTCCATAGCATCTGGAACTTTCCTCCATGGAATCACTTCCACATATTTTGGTATGACTGCTTGATAGCCTGTCTACCCCACTGAAGTGTTAGTTGCACATGGCAAACACCATGTTTGCCTTATGTGCCATGACATTTCCAGGGCCTCACGTACTATTTGGAGGCACTCAGTTCTTGTTGAATAAATAAGTCCTCAGTATAAGAGAACATTTTTTCCATTCAAGGGACAGTTTGAGCTTTTCAATTGTTTTCTTTTAACATAGAACACAATTTTGTGGGGGGTTTTTCCCAGAATTAAATTACTAAGAACTCTCAATTATCTGATTGTCCCCCTCTCCTTTTTTTCTTATACCCCTTATAAGAAAATTATCTTTAATGAGGGTTTTTTAAAGCAATGTACAAATTATGCTTAGGATTCATTTATATCCAACTTGATCTCATAGTCCTAGTTTTGTACTGCCACTCTAAGACATTCCTTACAGGCACTCCAGGCAAGAAAGACTTAACCACATCCTCTGGATTCCATTTAAAGTGCAAGAAGAGACACATGCACCCCAATGTTTATAGAAGCACTATCAACAATAGCCAAAGTATGGAAAGAGTCCAAATGTCCATCGATGGATGAATGGATAAAGAAGATGTGGTATATATATACAATGGAGTATTACTCAGCAATCAAAAAGAATGAAATCTTGCCATTTGCAACTATGTGGATGGAACAGGAGGGTATCGTGCTAAGTGAAATTAGTCAGTCAAGGAAAAACAAATATCATATGACTTCACTCATATGAGGACTTTAAGAGACAAAACATAATAAGGGAAGGGAAACAAAAATAATGTAAAAATGGGAGGGGAACAAACACATAAGACACTCTTAAATATAGAAAACAAACACACAGTTGCTGGAGGGGATGTGGGAGGGGGATGGGCTAAATGGGTAAGGGGCATTAAGGAATCTACTCCTGAAATCATTATTGTACTATATGCTAATTTGGATGTAAATTAAAAAATAATAAAATTAAAAAAATAAAATGCAAGAAGGTAGCCACATAATTCTTTAGGGATTTTAGTAAGGGTTAAAACCCAAAGGACTTCAAAAATCTCAAATGTCTAGAATGATTGGCTATATTCTTCACTGAGCTTTTATTGGAACTCAATTCCACTTTAAAAAAAAATAAAAAGTTCTTAATTTTATTGATTCTCAGGGTAAGCAACACATCCTTCTATATTCTTTTGTCTAGGTGCTTAAATACCTTTTTATGGCTAATAAAACTAGTCAAGTTTCTTTTCCTTTTTAATGTTTAATTATTTTTGAGAGAGGGAGGAGGGGCAAAGAGAGAGGTGGGGACAGAGGACACAAACTGTAAGATCACGACCTGAACTGAAATCAAGAGTTGGATGCTTAACTGACTGAGCCACACAGGTGTCCCCAGTTAGTCAAATTTCAACTTCATTTTTTATCCAATTCAAAATCTATTTGCCATTTATGTCAGGTGCTCCTTCTATGTGTGTTCTTTCTGCGCTTTCTTTATCCTTGAAGCCTGTAAAGCTTAGCACGGTGAACCATGCTTGCAGGCACTCAAAAGGGTAGGGTGAATGGGTGCAGACATCTGTCGAACAGTTAGTATGTTGTAGCTACTGGACAAGGAGTTTTAATAGTAACAAGAGCAATGACCAACCTCTAGTGAGGATTTTATGTGGCAGGTGCTGTGCTAATGTACCAACTATATATACATCATCTCATGATCCTCCCAATAATCTAGTGAGATGAGTTATTCTGCCCAGACACAGACAGATTAAGTAATTTTTTGAGGGTTACACAGCCAGAGCTGGGATTCATTTCCAAGCTTTTAACAGTTGCCTTCACCCTTGCCCCTCTTGATCTACCTCATTTAATCCTGACCATCCAAGAAGCAGGAAGATGGTGTTCAAAACTTTTACACATAAACCATACTATAAGTGAAATGCTATATAGAACCTCATATCAGGTAGAAAGAAGAGAGGCTTTTCTGAGCTTATCAAGGGGTGAAGAATGAGGAATCCATCCAAGTGCCCCAAGTTCTAGTTCTAGCAATCTCTGCAGCAAAATGTGAGAAATGCTGTTATAAATTAAGAAATTGGAGTTGAAGTACCAAGAAATCTGCCCAAGTTTAATCACCAAATAAATAACAGAGCAGTAATTTAAACCTTGATTAGCTTGACTCCAGTGTAGACTTCTACACACGGACAGATGGATTTTGCCAGAACAGTTATTTCGAAAACATATTAAAACTAACCCCAAATTCTGCACTTCCAATGCAAGGAAAGATTTAGAGGTTCACACAGTAAGTATTCCAAATTACCCAAGATAAAATACACCAGAAGACACTATTTATTTATTAAAGAAACACTAAAGTACATCCTAACTGTACTAAGCTAAATCCTAGATCCAGGATCACAAATGCAAAAAGGAATTTTAATAAAACTAAGTCACTTGTGTTCTTAATGTCCATGCATATGCTGTGAATATATATCCTTGTGTACAGATTTTTAAATATATCCATATTTTCTTCTGCCACAAAATCAACAATGACCACCTTACTTCTTTGGCATCATCACTCCATTATACTCATTTCATACATCAATGGTAACGGCATCCGCAATAAGTCACCCACACCAGAAAGAACAAATTCACTGGTGTGATATATTTCCCTTCTCTGTAAAAAGTCCTTACGAATTCTCATTTGAATCCTCTGATACCTTTAAGATTTAGAATCTATATTCTTTTTTTTTTTTTAATGTTTATTTTTGAGTGTGGGGAGGGTCAGAGAGAGGGGAGACACAGAATCCGAGGCAGGCTCCAGGCTCTGAGCTGTCAGCACAGAGCCCAATGCAGGGCTCGAACTTAGGAACCACGAGATCATGACCTGAACCAAAGACGGATGCTTAAGCAACTGAGTCAGGCACCCCTAGAATCTATATTCTGTTTGTACTTGTGAGAATATCTACCAAATTTGGAACAATCCACCAGGACTCTTAAAGGTATGCTTCTAAAGCATGGCCCTCACCAAAACAATACTCTGTGATCAAACATATTTGGACAATGCCATACACTATATGCCCATTTTAGTGTATACATACACTAAAGGGTTTGAGAAGATCCCAGGGCAAGTAAGATTTGGTAAATGGACATGAATTTCCAAAACATATTTCACTAGGAACCAGTTTTATTTCAAATAATTCCTCCTGCTATCCTGGGGACCATATTTTAGGAAATGCTATACTGGAGGAAAGGTGTTCTAGAATAGATCGGTTTGGGGAGATTGAAAAAGATAAAATTGAACATTCTCTCTCTGACAACCCCATTGTATCCAACACTTTTCCTCATAGGTGTCTGTCCCACCCTAATGCTTTTGTTTTCTGATTACTTTAAACCTTGGAAGAAATGGAAGAAAATAGAAAATGGGAGAAATGGAAAAGGAAGAAAATAGAAAAAATGAGAAAAATAATTTTTAATAACTTACTTTATAGTCTGAAATACTGACATTTTGAAATAAATTTATTAATGTTAGTTCCAAAGGCAAATTATTTTACTGAAAAAATGATTCAGTTAGTCCAAATAGATGCCTCTATTTATTGATATATGTTAAACACTTGGGCATGTACTTAGGAGCTCTCTATATATCATTGCTATTTGGAAATGAACATACAGATACACCTTTATGCAACAAGTATGCTGAACAAGCATAATTCATAACATAAAACTTTTATTTTCTTTCCCACTGTCCCTCTAAACTTGTCTATCATTCGGTGTTAATGATCTTCCTCTGCCCTTGGATAAAAAAACTCTAGCAGGCCCATGGGTTTGGTTTTCACAGGTAATAGACAGTTCTAGAACCACTTCAAGTTATAAACAGAAATGCCACAACAATGTATTATGCAAACGTCTGTCCTCCCCTTCCCAGTCTGGCCCTGCTTCCATCTAGAAGCCTACAATAGGATGATGGCCATGGTGATTTTCTCCTTTTCCCCCCTACTGTCCCTGCCATTCCCTCACCCTACTAGCTAATGTTCCGACTCTTCCAAGGTTGAAGAAATCAAGGGACAGGTGAGCTCTTCCTTGTGCTGGTTCTGTTATAAGCTGGCTTTGCTCTCTCTGGGCCTGTAGTGGAATGGATATGTATAAGGAGTTGTCTGTGTATCTGTATGTCTGTAAGAGCTGATGGTGAGCTTTCTTGGGGAGTTTTCATAGACAATGAGAGGGTCCCTGCAGGGTCCTTCTCTCAGACAGTTCATTGGACCTCTAGACTCTTCTCTAGGTTGTTCTTTGTGAACCCCTTCCTGAGTCCCAAGGATCTAGCAATCTGCCTTGAACCTCATATGTTGTGGTTGATCCCCTGACCCTTTCAGCTACCAGATTTGACTAGATTCAAAACAACTCATTGGCTCTGTCCTCTGCAGTCTGGATCTGGTCCCTAAGAAGCACTTAACTGTCTCGTGCTCTGACAAAGAATGGAAAAGCAGGCTGATTCTCAAGCATCAGCACACCTGTCCTACCACTCACATAGCTGACCAGCCTGTCTTTGCTTTCCCTTCTAGATTTCCTAGGATGAGTCAGATACTGATGTACGGGCCACTCTAAATACCTCAGACCCGACGCAGGCATCAGGCCTCTCGGTCCTCCAACTGCAAGAAACATAATTCAGAACTCTCTGTTTAGTCCTCTTGATGATGCCTTTCTGGGCTTGGGGTTACAAGACAGTACTTACCACTATTTCTCCCAGCAGCATGATGACAACTCACTGCATGACCATAGCTCTTTCCAAAGAAATTTCTTCTCTAACCCCCTGTTGACTTTTAAATATGCAAAAAACATGGAACAGACTCATGCTGAAATTCTGCAAATGTGATACTGTAGACCCAAAATAATTCTCTAATAGTCTAATCATCATGCTTACGTTGGGCTGTCAAAAAATAAAACTTCTGAGACCTATTCACAATAGAATATAAGACACTTTCAGATTCAATTCCTTACAAGAGTTTTTCATCTCTTTATGTTCAAGGATCTACAAATGCTCATTCAGCAAATGGGATAGTTGGGTCTTTTGACAGCTATCCTATAGATGCCTCAGTGAAAACTAAGACAAGAGGAGACCCATTCTAACATCCTGTGCATCCTACACATATATGTGTGTTTGTAGTTTAAATGCAGTTTCTCTAACAACTTCCACTATTTAAGAATGATATAAGAGCCTCAGGACTCCCTAAATTCAACAATAATTTCCAGCTCTCACTGATCACTGCTGATTCGGATGGATGGTCATCATTATAAAAGACTTCACAACCAACGGCTTACCTTGAGAATTTTCCAATTCATATGTTCCCAGATTAGAATAAATAAAACCTACTTGAAATATGTGGACTTAAAATAGCCTTTCAACATATTCCTCACACATTAAATTACTCTCAAATTACTAGCTATTAGTGACATTCCTGATACTGCCCTAGATTTTTCAACTTTTCCAACAGCCCAGATGGTCAGAAAGAACTTTACCAAATTTGTATCATCATTTTTAATGGAATGGTTTTAAATATTCTTTTAATAATCAGCTCAGAGTTATATTGGAAGAAAACTACTTACCAGTATTTGCAACTAAGAGAATAATTACCTGGATAAACTAGAAAATTCCTAGTGTTTGTAGTCGAAATGAAAAATAATATAGGGCCAAGGATGTAAAAATCATACATGTCTATTTTTACATATTTTTTTAAATCACAAATTAGGAAACATGGTATAAATCTAGTTACTTCTGTCCACATCCATTTGAAAGAATTCCATAAATTCCCTAAGACTAAAAAAATAATTCTCTAATAGTTAAGTCAGATGTCTAATCATCATCCTTATCTTGGGCTGTCAAAAAATAAAGCATTTGAGATCTATTCACAATAAAATATAAGACACTTTCAGATTCAATTCCTTACATGATTTTTTCATCTCTTTATGTTCAAGGATCTACAATGACTAAATTAATCAGCCAAAAAGTACATCTGAAGATTCTCTAACTAAGGGAACTTTACAAAAACACGAACATAATTATATTTGGAGGGAAACTTTCCTTAACATAGAGGGAGTTGGGAAAAATGAAATCAGGAAAAAAAATATTTAGGGTTTGTTTTGATTTTGCTTTTATTTTTTAGGAAAATAATGTCACCAATGATCTTAGAAGATAGGGTATGAAGTTACTTACTCAGAGTAATTAAAGCTATAAGGGTAAAGACGGAGAGGGAAAAAAAGTAAAATAACTGATCATTTCCCTCTCTTCACCTGGCCTTAATTCAAATCAGAAAACTTTCCCCCCTGCATGACTCCATTAACGGAAAAGAAACAATAGAGGTAAATGTGTATTCTTGAAGTAACCCAGAACACGCACTATATGGCAAAAACTGCAATGTTGTCATTCAGCAATTATGATGCTCTAGTTTATTTTTTAAATAGCTTCCAATTGCATGTGATCACAAAGTGGTCCTGGATACAGCAAGAGCTCTTCATTTAATGCTATGCACATTTTCCCCCAGAGCTTCCCTGCCACCTCATGTCATTCTTCCATAACCCTATATGGTGCTCCCCAGAAATTGCCTTCAGTTATGAACACCCAGAAAAACATCCCTGTGTGGAAAGGCATAGAAAAGAGTCTACTGTCTTTACTTTCTGCAGAAAAAGGCAAGAAATATTCCTTTCAGGGTAGTCATCCAATACCTGAGTTTTGTTTTTGTTTTTTGAAAGAGAGTGCATGCAGGGGAGGGGCAGACAGAGAGGGGGTGCATGCAGGGGAGGGGCAGAGGATCTAAAGTGGCTCTGTGCTGACAGCATTGAGCCTGATGTGGGGCTCGAACTCACAAAAGATGAGACCATGACCTGAGCCCAAGTAGGCAGCTCAACCAACTGAGCCACCCAGGTGCCCCCTGAGTATTTTTTTTTAATGTTTGTTTTTGAGAGAGAGACAGACAGACTGACAGACAGAGAGGGAGCACAGAACCTGAAGCAGGCTCCAGGCTCTGCGCTGTCAACACAGAGACTGATGCAGGGCTCAAACTCATGGACCACGAGACCATGACCTGTGCTGAAGTCAGAACTCAACTGACTCAGCCACCCAGGCACCCCTACCCCCCTGAGTATTTTTAATATTCCCAGCAGGTAGTTTCATTTGTTTGTAGAGAGGATGAAAGTTCAAAGGAACACAGGGTAATAAGGGGTCTGAGGCTACAATTTTCTCCAAAGATAGCATCTCCCAAAATTAGGAAGGGCCTCAGCAATGAGAAGTCATGTTGCAAGGGGGGAGGTGAGAGTCCCAGCCAAGAAGGGGTCTGCCCAAGGCCTCCTAGAAGGAAGAGACTGGACTCCAGTTCCCGGGATCCTCAGTGGAGGACTCTTTCTACTACCCCATTTTCTCCTTTGTCCTCTCCTTCTGGGCAAATGCACAAAACCTCTGACAAATGCACAAAGCCTCACTTACAATAGCCCATTACTGAAAATAACAAGGGCTTGCCAAAAGAAGAAAAAGTTTGAGAAGCAGATTCCAATTAACTGTCTCTGATTGCTAGATAACTCGTCATTCTGATTCCAGCAATATGCGTTATTTATTTATATCCAACACTTGTTCCCAAAATAACTTGATTGTAGTAGAAATACATAAAATACAACTAGCTAAAAATAAATACAATGGAGAAATTATCTCAAAGGGGGAAAAAAAAGGATAGGAAAATCTAGTCTATTAAAATCGCCTATCCTAGGATCTCATGGAAAGGTCAAGGAAGTATCGATATTCCAAAAGGACCTCCTAGAGAAACTGTCATATACCATGAAAGCAACCTATATAACTGGTGGCTTAACAGCCAATATTGTAGGCAATGCAATAATAGTTTCCCATCAGAATAAGTTGGGGATTGAAATGAAATGTTAATAGGAGTTTACAGGGAGGGATGAGGCACAAAATTTCTTTTAAGGTCTTAATATGCGGGATTTGAGTTTTGAAGCAACTCATTCCTAAACCTTGCCGGATTGGGAAGGAAAAGAGAAAAAAAAATGGGTAGGACAAGGAAAGAAGAGGTTGCAGAGTAGGGTGAGCCAGAGGGAACCACGACAGGTTGGTGTCAACCTAGGCATCATTTATTAAAGAACTGAAAATAATTCATTGCATAATTGGAGGCTCAAAGTCACACATCGCCTGGACTCAATTGCACTTTTGTTATGTTATAATGCAATATAGTGCAAATCAATTGGCTCAGAATTTAAAATTAGAGCCCAATTACCTGTGGAAGGGAATCATAAATCCAACTTGCATTTTTCTAACAGGGTTAACAACTCATGATGCCAGCTTAAACTCAGGAAAATAAATTTTCTGGGCTTAGGAACAATTGTGCACGGTATTTTATCACCCTGGTCCAGGGCATCAGGTTGAAAGACTGGGGATGTCAGGGTGTGGTGTTTGGGGGAGAATAGAAGCCTAAAGCAAAACAAACACATCGAGTGCTGAACTGTTGCTGAAAACAGCAACTGCATTGCCAGGAAATCAGAACTGGAGTACTTCTGGGTAACAGGCAGTCAAAATCTGGACACCTGTTATGTGGTGAAGTAGTAAAGGCAAAAAAAAAACCACTCCTAGGCTTTCTTGTTCAGAAAAAAAAAAGGTCCCTGGCACTAGAAGTGAGATGAAATGCTAAGGAAGAGGAGAAACCCAACCCCTCACTAACAGCTCGCCAAAACCAGACCTTGCTGAGTGAGGTCACACCTGCACTGAACCAGAGACTCCTTCCCTAGGCAGTTGGTTGACTTTTTTTTTCAACTGGAAACATCTGGCGGAACACTGAGGGAAGAGGGTGAGGGTATAAAACTGTGGCAAGGACAGTGTTAGTATAAACTGGTACAGACTTCGTGGAGAATACTATAATACTGCATGTACATATATATACCCATATATCATACATTTTTGACACTGAAATTCCATTTTCATAAAATTTGCTTAAGACACAATTGAACAAGGGTGCAAAGACATACATACAAGGTTCTTTGTCACAGCATTGCTTCCTACAGCCACAGTTGGAAGCAAACAAAATCCATCAAGGGGGATGATTTTAGCAAACTATATTTCACATATACAGAGTAATATTATGCTGGAATTATAGATGATGATGGAAAATTCTATGGACATGTCACATTGTAAGATAAAATAACAACAGTATTGGAGGTGTCAAATTTGTGTGTGCGTGCATTTGTGTGTATGGATGTGTACACGTGCACAGATGAAGAAGACAGTGTGAGGCAAAATGCCCCCACATATTAATCAAGGTTATCCCTGTGTGGTAAGATGATAGGTGATACTTAATTCTGAAAAGTAAAAATAGGGGCACCTCGGTGTCCCAGTCAGTTAAGCATCGGACTCTTGATCTCAGCTCAGGTCATGATCTCATGGATGTTGAGATTGAGCCCCACATTGGGCTCTATGCAGACAGTGTGGAGCTTGCTTGGGATTCTCTCTCTCTCTCTCTCTCTCTCTCTCTCTCTCTCTGCCCCTCCCCTGCTTGTGCTGTCTCTGTCTGCCTCAAAGTAAATAAATAAACTTAATAAAATAAAATTAAATAAATAATATTGTTTCTGTGGTGTTGGGTTTTGATTTTTAATCTTATAAAATAGACAGGTATTCCTTTTATAGTCTGAAAAAATACAGCAGTTTCTGCTTTGGGTCTTTTTTAAAGTCAGGAGGATAGGAGGAAGAGCAGCAAATTAGAGAAGCAGAGATCATGCAGGGTCCTGGGGACCCTCACTGCACAAAGCACCAGCACCTATCCTGAAATGGTTTGTGTTTTCACACAGAATTCCACTGACTGGTACATTTCCTCGAGGAGGGGAAACAAATTACACCAAGACAGATCATTTGTCCCTCTTACCTTGTGTTCTGTGGGTCAAAATCACTCAGTCCATATGAGGCTTCTGAGAGCAAATAACATACCTTACAGACCTAAAATATAGCAAGAAACCTCAGAAATGGCACCTTCTACACAGCACTTCCTGTTGTCTCTGTTTTCTCATCTTCCAAATGAACATGTGAAACTGTTACTTCACAAAGTCAATTTCTCTTTTTCAAGCAAAAAAATTGCCAAAGAAATACTCTCTGAGAACACACGCTTCTCACTGACTCACTTCTGTACCTTGGTTTCATCTGGTCTGTGCCAGGGGCAGATAACTGCAAAGTGAGAACAGAGGACCTGGAAGGACGGTAGAGATCACCCCATTCAGTGTCCTCAGTTTGTTCCTTCCCCAGGTGAGCCAGCCAGGACTAAAGCGGGGAGTCTCATGCTCAGTCCACCGTTTACAACTTCCATTCATAATGCAACTGTAGCTTCCCCGTTCTAGAAAATCTTAATATTTCTTTAGCTGATGTTCACAGAAATCAGACTTTGGAGTCAGGTGCAAGATACAGAGAAAAACAGAGAGCAAAAAGCAGCAAATCTAACATAATACACCAGTTAGCTTTTCCAGATGCATCTGAGAGATACTTTCAATAAAGGAAAACACCTCAAACGCTATTTGACACAGGACACTCTTGATTCTGTCATATAAAAGGTTAAAAGTTCACGCAGGGCAAAGCCAGATGGGTCATTCGGGGACAGTTTTTAAAGTTTTACTTTCAGCAGCACATAATTTAAAGAGGCTTCTTTTTTGTATTTCCATTAAAACCTGACATATTCACTATAAGACATCTGGAAAATAAAATGTTAATAAGCAAAAAAGGATAACATACAATTCAACCAACAGACAACCACACTTAAAATTTCAGTACAGTTCCTTCTGGTTTCTTTTCCTTTTTGAATGCTTGAGATCTTAATACATACACCATTTCTAGGTTATCTTTTCCCCTACATTATACCTAAGCATTTTACCAAGACGTTACCAACTATTTATAAATCTCAAATACTGATTGTATTCCATGGTATGGGTGTGCCAAATTTTTATTTAAAAATGTATATTTTTATACAATGTATATTGTATGTTTTAGATAATGTATATTTTTATATAATGTATATTGTATATTTTAGATAATGTATATTATCTAGGATTTTTCTACTATACGCTAATGCTATAATGAACATTTTGACAAATGAGCCTTGACCTTAAATTCTAATTATTTTCTTCAATTTCCTAAAATGGGGAATCACTAGGTAAAATAAACATTTTAAATTACCTGAAGTTTGTACCAAATTTTGTTGTTCCTAACAAAAGCATATAAAGGTATAAAGGTATTGGTGGGGTTTTTTTCAGTAATTAAGCCATATTTTAAAAACTTTGTTAATTCTGTAGATTACATAGATACAGTTTTAATGTGAAACTTATCACTGAATAGTTTCATCTATTCATTGTTCCTCCTTAGGCATATCTACTCCTAAGCTCTTTGTCCATTTATCCACTGAGGAAGAACACATTCTAATTGATGGTACATTTTGATCAATGACATCCAATCGTGCTTTCTTCACTAAATAAAATAAAAATAGGGCTTCTTTCAAATTGAAGTACAGTTGACACATGTTACACTAGTTTCAGGTGCACAACACACTGATAAAAAATAGAACCTTTTTTTAGACATTTTTTAAAAATTATTTATTTTTGAGAGAGAGAGAGACAATGTTTGTGAGCCAGAGAAGGGCAGAGAGAGGGAGGGAGAGAAAGAATCTCAAACAGGCTCTGTGCTATCAGCATAGAACCTGACACAGGGCTCAAACCCACAAACTATGAGATAATGACCTGAGCCAAAATCAAGACTTGGACGCTTAGAGCTTACTCAACCAGGTGTGCCCCAAATTAGAACTTTTAAAGTAGGTCTACAAACTCGCTGAATTGACAAATGTGGAAGAAAACATAATTCCTGGCATGATCAGTTACAGGGTGTAGAGAAAATAGCAGAACATACTGTTTTCACGAGTATATTTTGTATGGGCTCCATTTAGTTAATGAAATGTTTCTGCAACTTCCTGGGACTGCTGATTCCAAGCATCAGATTAACAAACTGTTGAAAATAAAATGAAGAGCTACAAGGCATTTCTCTAGCATGTGGCATACGAAAATCACAAACTGTCTTTTTAAAAAAGAGTGTGTCTGGTTCACATTGGTAAACTGAACAAACCCATTTACCTCCTTTCCCACTCAAAGCACTTTCTAAATGACACGAAAGGAGTACAAAGGTGTAAACCCATAACCACAGAAAGGATGAGAAGAAGCAATGAGACAATGAGTGATTTCAAGAAAATCTGTTGACACGTATCATAGCAAAGGAAACCCCAGCCTAAAGGGGGGTTTCAGCAAAGGAGAGAACAGACCTGCCCATAAAGACCCAAGTCTCAGAAACAGGAGGTACAACAGAGGGTTGGGAGTGGGGTTGGTATTGGAAAGAGGGCATTGTCTATAGGTCAATATATGTAACACGGAGTGCCCTCCCTCCTGGCTCTCCATGTGGACTGGACTGAAGCCAAGCACTAGCTTCAAGGCAATTAAAAAAAAAAGTGTCAGGAGGGCCTGGGTTGCTCAGTTGGTTAAACATCCAACTCTCAATTTTGGCTCAGACCATGATATTACAGTTTGTCAGATCAAGCCCCACCTGGGGCTCCATGCTAATAGCACAGAGCCTGCTTGGATTCTCCCTCTCCCTCTCTCCCTGGCCCTCCCCCACCAAAAGAAATAAAAGTAAACTTAAAAAAAAAGAAAGGAAAATACAAAGATCTAAAAAAAAGTTTCTGGGGAGGACTAGGACACTTATTATGGGTGTTTAAAACCTCATTCTGGCAAGTTGGGATCCCCATCCACAGGCTCTAAACTTCAACCTTTTAAACAGGCCATTTAAAAGACCCATCAGTTAAAAATTGCTCTCAAAAGGGGCACCTGGGTGGCTCAGTTGGTTAAGCGCCAGACTTTGGTTCAGGTCATGATCTCATGGTTCATGGGTTTGAGCCCCGCTTCAGGCTCTGTGCTGACAGCTCAGAGCCTGGAGCCTGCTTCGGATTCTGGTTCTCCCTCTCTCTCTCTCAGCCCCTTCTTGGCTCACACTCTGTCTCTCTCTCTCTCTCAAAAATAAATTAAGAAATTAAAAAAAAATAGCTCTCAAAGAGTCTTTCTATGGCCTCATTCTTTTATACACAACCCCAGATCACCAGGAATCTAATACTACAAAAAAGGGCACCACAAAAAAGATCAGGAGCAAACAAAACAAAAGAAAATATGACACTGAGGAAACAGTATAGAGAAAAGATACAACCTTTAAAGAAAACCTATTTAATATCCACAAGAACAATTTGAAGAGATTTGGTAGTTACACAAGGAAAACATTTTAATTATATTTTAAAGGAGCAATCCAATAACAAGAAAGATCTCCTGGGAATGATATGATTTCCTAAATAAAAGTTCCATACAAAGTTTGATGGCAAAGTTGGGGAAATCTCCGAGACAACTGACTACACCCACAAATAAGTGAGAAAAAAAATGAGATGTATAGATGACCAGACCAGGAGTTCTAAGAACAGGCTAATAATATGAGTTTCAGAATGAGCAAAAAGAAACTGAAGTGGAAAAATTATCAAAGAAATTATATTAGAAAATTTCCCAGAGCCAAACAGAGACATGAACCTTCAAAGGATAGGAATCTACTCAGTACAAAGGAGATGAAGTGCCAGAAAACTGAGGTTAAAAAGAAATTCCTAATAGCCTTCTAAAGAGAAAAGAAAAACAAACCAACAAAAAGGTAGCCTATGAAAGAAGTAAGGATCAGAGTGACATCAGATTTATCAGCAGCAACGCTGGATGCTAAAGGGCAGTGGTAAAAATGATTTTGAAGTCTATGCCCAAAGTATCAATTCTGTTTGGAAAAAAAACTTAAAAATTACAAAGTTGCAAGGACTCAGATAATTCACCTCCTATTCACTCTTCCTTGGAAAATTGCAAGCAAAATTTGAAAGTAAGTAAAAACAAAAACAAAAACAAACAAACACAGAAAACCCGTTAGATCCAGCAAACAGTGAATCCCACCCTGGAGGGCACTGGGCGAACCTCAAGCTAATTCTATACAGCACATCTACGGAGGAACACCCTGTGGAAATAAGAGCAAATGCAGCCCTACAAGGAAGGAGAACAATAGAACCTCATAGTAGAGGCACTTTATGAGCTTTGAAACCTTGAAGATGATGCAGGCGCATGCTTAGGAAAGGCAAGAGGATACCAGAAACCCCAGGGGAAACAAACACAAACAACTTTATAAGAACCACGTGAAATACACATTCCACACACTAAAAGATGGAATGATTTTGACAAAATGAGAAGGGAAGAGAATCCATTTGAACCTGACTCTGGGCACAGTCTCTTTTGAGTATCACAGGACATTTGACACTGTAACCATAGAGCACACTCAGGTCTGCAGTAAATAATTTCACAAAGTCCTAATTATGCAAATCCTTTTCATTAATTTCAACTTTGGAAAAATCACAAAGACCATGCTGGTGACAGCAAATGTAAATTAAACTTGGCAATGCAAAAATAATGGTAGAGCTGCCTGAGGATGGAGAGTGCAAGAGGAAGAATATTAAAGAAAAGGGTATGAGTGCTTGTAACTCATCTGCCCACGAGGAGGTAAGAGATCCTGCCCAGATTGATGAACCAATAAGGGGAAGTTTAAATTCGATTTAGAAGTGGCAAGAACAATGGGAGTTGAAAATAATGTCACATTATAGTGGGAGAATGTGGAAAGGTAAGTGTAAGTAAGCGAAATCCTTCTGTTTCTTAGAAGAAAATCAGTAATAATGGATAAAACAGATAAAATATCAACTCAAGATAATGAGCTAAAACCAGGAATGAGTCATAGCTTTGCATTTAGTGGGTGCAACCAGAGGGGGAAAGGGTGGAGTTGGGAGCCATTACTTTTTATTATAAGTATTTCTAAATTATTTGATTTGTACTATGTGCTGGTTAATGTTTTCCATTAAAAAAAAAGAAAATTATAAAAAGAGCAAGTGCATTGTGAGCCCTCTTTTACTAAAAGCAAAAAATAAACACTTTAGCCTGGATAAAATGTTGTCTTCTGAGTCTCTGGACAACTCTGGAGGAATAGTAAATTTCGTATAACTGGGTTTAGTTATAATAAGAGAGGAGCAAATGCAGTGCACGGAAATGAGACACATCATTATTCCCAACAGAACAATTAAGCTTTCATTAGGACTTAATGACAGGATGACATTCTAGGGTTTGGAAGGTAAGCACATCCCCTTCATTATCAAATCAAAGAATATCCAGTATTCAGAGGCACTTTTTTCTTTATCTGGATTTGCGTGGATTCTGCCTCCCTGCAAGCCCCTTCATGACCCGAGATAAAGATGGAAATCAAAAGTTCCCTATTGCTAACTGCATGGGCTCTCATTTCCTCAAGACTGCTGCCTCCTAGCCATTTCATATTAATATCACCCAATATGGACAGCAGGTGCACATTCAAATACCCAGCTAGGTACGTTTCCCAGGATGTAATTTTGAATGGGCCAGTTGTTGGATGTTAGTGAGACGCGAGTGATCCATGTTTGGACTCCCATGCCCATCTGTCCTGAAGGCCTGGTGTTCATGTTATTTAGAAGAGCCTGGGTAAACTTAACTATCACACCCTGTGTTTACAGAGAAGGTTGGTTCTGAGTTCAATTACAATCCCTAGCAGTTTAAATGATAGCTGCTGTGCTATAATCTAAAATAAATTGCTTTTCTCGAGAAGCCATGTAAGCTTTTGCACTGCAACTTAGCAGACCTGCTAGTTTTATCTCATCTGAAATTCAAGCAAAGTACAAAAGCTGGGCCTCTGAACTCCTGTGTTTCCCTGAAATGGCATTCTTCAACACTGTGGGGGCTTTCTGTATACCCATAATCTCTATCCTGGAACTAGATTCCTGGGAAAGCAACACTGTATTTCCATTTTTTTTTATGCAAGTGATCCCTCTGCATTTGTTTTTGTTTCCTCCATGCAAGCCTCACACTTCGCTTGGGCTCTGTTGAAAGAACTATATTACATGGGGGCAGGATCTATTGTCCCTGTTCTCATGGCTAGGAAGCTGATCCACCACCACAGGCCAAGACAACAAGTGTACAGACATAGGCACCCAAATAACCCTGGCTACCACTGCAATTCTGTTTAAATTCACCTCCTTCCCGCCTCTTTACTGAGAAAGGATTAAAAGGAAAGAAAGTTGGCCAGTGCTCAAAACCTGAAGTGGAAATTCTACCTTCCCGTACCCCTTACCTTCCTCTGTATTTTCCCCAGAGGTCCCATAGGTTGGAGCTCACAACTTCCTCTCAGCACAACCAGACCCAGGGCCTTAGGAGGGGCACAGCTGCCTCAGCGCTTCGCTGATGGAGATGGTTTCTGATCCATTAGATGCCTTTCCACAAAGGCAATTGAAAGGTTTCCAACGTTCACTGCGTTCTTTCAGATTTAACAAGGCAACGTAATTAACGCTGTCGTTTTTCCACCACTCAGCAAGAGAAAATTGCCCTTCCAAAAGATTTTTCACATGTACAAAAATAATCCATTAATATTTTTCCCTTTCAGATTTTTTTTTTTGAGATTGAGAGCAATTGGTTTGGGGTGTGCTTTGGGGTGGTATATACTCAGCATTTCTCTGAAAGGGGAAACTTCTTTATGCCTACCAAAAAGAACAGCCAGAACAACAACAACAAAAAGCAAAATGAACACTTTAGACAAATTCAAATTCAAACTTAGAGCCACTGTGAGAGCAAGGAAGTTTGATTCCTTTGTATCATAAGCGTACAGCCAAGCCAAGGGAGAAAATGAAACGCTCCTCTTAAATCATGTGAATCCTGCAGTCCTGTTGCATGAGTTCTGTTATAACCAGAGAGAGACAAACTGCACTGGTTCTTGACCAGGGTTCTTAGCGGGGACTAGGAAATGTCCAAGTGATAGGCATGGGGGTGGGGGGTGGCCACAGGGCAACATGTAGGGAACATGCTAAATGCTGCTCAAGGTTCTACAATGGGTTATCTCTGCACAACGAAGAATTATCTGTCCCAGGATGCCAGCAAATTCCCCCTTGGGAAACACTGACCTCAGTTGAGAGAAAGTCAATGATGCAATAAAATAAAATAAGCTCATTGCCCTGGGTCCCTCATTTTCTCTTTTTGCAGAGGCTGGGCTGTTGGCAGTGACTAAAGGAATCATCTAGTAGTTTAAAGAAGGTAAGTCACTTATTTTTTTTAAGTTTATTTGTTTATATTGAGAGACAGCACGAGTCAGGGAGAGGCAGAGAGAGAGAATCCCAAGCAGGCTCTGCATTACTAATACACAGCCAGGTGTGGGCCCGAACCCATGAGCCTCGAGATCATGACCCAGGCAGCAATCAAGAGCCAGAAGTGTAACAAACTGACCCTCCCAGGTGCCCCAACGGTAAGCCACTTATTAATTCGGCAAATATGTATTAAGTTCTCCCTACATACAGTGTAATTAATGTTCTACATATATCACATCATAATCTTCCCATTTAGGAAGCTTAAAATGCCATTTTATCCATACAGTTCTTCCTAATGCTCTCAGTTATAAGTAATCTGTAGATAAAGAGAGAGAATAGCCTATTAGTTAGGGCTGTGGATACTGGAGCCAAAGATTCTTGGGATCTAATCCAAATTCTGCCACTTACTAGGCTCTGACCTTAGACTTGTTGCTTATTCTCACTGTCTTGCTTTCCTCCCTGGAAAGTGGGGATAATATTGCTGCTCACCTCATAAGATTATTTTGAGAATTAAATGGACATATTAATATAGTCATTAGAGGGGTGCCTGGGTGGTTCAGTCAGTTAAGCGTCAGACTTTAGCTCAGGTCATGATCTCACGGCTGGTGAATTCAAGCCGCGCATCAGGCTCTGTGCTGACAGCTCAGAGCCTGGAGCCTGCTTCTCTGGAGCCCCCTCTGTCTCTGCCCCTCCCCCACTCATGCTCTGCCTCTTTCTCTCTCGAAAATAAATAAACATGAAAATATATATAAAGTCATTAGAACAGTGCATAGCACATGGTAAGGGCTCAAAACATATATATCTTTAGAAAGTGTTTAAAATATATAATTTCTATTGAAATCATTATTGAGATAATTACAGATTCACAGGCATTTGTAAGATATAATACAGAGAGATCCCATGTACATTTTATCCAGTTTCATCTGGGGGGTAATACTTGGGAAACCATAGTATAACAGCACATGAGGATACTGACATTGACACAATATACCAATCTTACCCAGAAATCCCTAAATCCACTTTACTTGTATTCATTTCAGTGTGTGTGTGTGTGTGTGTACTAAGTTTTATACAATTTTATAACTTGTGTAGGGCTGTCTCTTTTACCACTACAAGGAGCCCTCATGTTGTGCTTTTATTTACCATACCCACCGTTCTCTTGTTCCCCTCACTTCCATCCTTAAATTCTGGCATTCACTCTTAATCTATCCTCCATTTCTAACATTTTGTAATTTCAAACATGTTACATAAATGGAATCAAAACGTATGTAATTTATTGGGATTGGCTTTTTTCACTCAACCTAATTCTCTGGAGTATCACCTAAATTGTTGATCATACCAATTGTTTGTTCCTTTTGATTCCTGAGTAGAATTCCATGGGTACCACAGTTTACCTAACTATGTATCTGTTAAAAACATTTGGGCTATTTCTAGATTTTGGCTGCTATGAGTAATGTTGCTATGAGTATTTATGTACAAGTTTTTATGGGAACATGAATTTTCATTTCTCTGAGATAAATGCTCAAGAGTGTAATTGCTCACTCATATGGTACTTGAATGTTTAGTTTTATAAAATAAAAGAAAAACTGCTAGACTGTTTTCCAGAGTGGCTGGGCCACTCTCTATTCTCACTAACACTATGAACCATCAGTTTCTCTGCATACTAATAATTGGTGTTGTCATTATTTTTTATTTTAGCCACGCTGATAGATGTGTGTTGATATTATGGTTTTTAGTTGCAATTCTCTGGTGGCTAATGATGTGGAGCATCTTTTTACTGTGCTTATTTACCATCTGTATGTCTTCATTGATAAACTATCTGTCCATGTTTTGTGGTGTCCATTTTCTAATTGGGTTGTTTGGGTTTTTTACTGTTATGTTTTAGGAGTTCTTGATATATTCTAGATAATAGTCCTTTGCAAAATAGGCAGTTTTCAAATATCTTCTTCAAGCCTGTAGACTGTCTTTTCATTTCCTTCACATGGGTTTTCAAAGAGAAAGTTTTAATTTTAACGAGGTCCAACCTATCAATTATTCCTTTCATGGATTTGTGCTTTTCTGGTCAAGTCTAAGAACTCCTTATCTAGCCTTAGATCCCAACCATTTTTTTCTGTGTTTATTTTTCTAAAGTTTTAAATAATTTTATATTTAAGTTTATAACCATTTTGAGTTAATTTTGGAATAAAGTATATGGTTCATTTTTTTGGCCAGTGCTAATTGGATGTCTAATTTTCCACTACCATTTGTTGAAAAGCTGGGCTTCCTTCGTTGAATGGCTTTTGTACCCTTGCCAAAAGTCATTTGATTATGTGTATGAGGGTCTACTTCTGGGTCCCTTATTCTGTTCCATTTTGTCCTCTGCCACTACCACATTGGCTTGACTAATACAGCTATACAGTTATCTTTAATATTAGGTAGAGTGAGTCTTCTCATCTTATTACTCTATGTTATGATTGTTTTGGGTACTACAGGGCCTGGGCCTTTACATATAAATTTCAGAATAAGCTTACTGGAATTTGGTTAGAAATTGCATTCGACCTATGGATCATTTTGTGGACAACTGACATCTTTACTATGTTGACACTTTCAAGTCTCTTCATTTATTTAGGTCTTCTCCGATTTCTTCCACCAGCATGTTGTAACTTTAATAATACAAATCTTGTACATGTTTTGCTAAGTGTATATATATCTAAGTATTTCATTTTCTTTAGAAGCTTTGTAAATGGTACTGCATTTTAAATTTGGGTTTCTACATATAGAAATATTAGTATATGTATATGCAATTGATTTTTGTCAGTATCTTGTGCCCTTGCTGAACTCATTTATTGAGCTTGTGGATGTGGTGGATTATTCACTTTTAAAGTATTAAACCATCCTTGCATACTTGGAATAAATTCCATTTGGGATTCTTTTTACACATTGTTGGATTTGATTTGCTAATATTTTGTTGAATATTTCTGTGTCAAAGTTCACAAGAGATATTGGACTATAATAAACCTTCCTTCCTCCCTTCCTTTCTTCCTCTCTCCTTCCCTTCCTTCCTTCCTTCTTTTTTTCTTTTTTGTGGTCCTTATCTTGTTTTGGTATCAGGATAATACTAACCTCATAAAATAAGTTAGGAAGTGTTTCTGCCTTTTCTATTTTCTGTTAAAGATTGTGTAAAACTGATGTTGATTCTTTAGTATTTAGATATTTAGTAGACTTCTCCAGTGAAACCATGTAATCCTGGAGTTTGTTTTGGGGAGAATTTTAAGTACTAATTTAATTTATTTAATGGCTTACAGGGCTATTCAAGTTGTCCATTGCACCCTACCTGAGTTTAGGTAGTTTATGTTTTGTTTTGTTTTTTAATTTTATGTATTTATTTTGAGAGAGAGAGAGAGAGACCATGCAAGCAGGGGAGGGCAGAGAGAGAGGGAAAGAGAGAAAGAGGGAAAGAGAGAAAAGGCTCCACACCATCAACACAGAGTTCATCATGGGGCTCAAATTCACAAACCATGAGATCATGACCTGAGCCGAAACCAAGTCGAGCACTTAACCAACTGAACCACCCAGGCACCCTAGTAGTATATGGTTTTTGAATACTTGATTTATTTCTTCTAAGTAGTTGAATATATGAATATGAAATTTTCATGGCATAAGCGTATTATCTTTTATTCACTGTAGGATCTGTATTCCCTATTTCTTTCCTGATACTGGTAATTTTGCTACTGTCAGCCATGCCAGTCATTTATCAATTTTATTAATTGTTTAGAATAACCTTCTTATTGGGGCACCTGGGTGGCTCAGTCAGTTGGGCGTCCGACTTCGGCCCAGGTCATGATCTCACGGTTCGTGGGTTCAAGCCCCGCATCAGGCTCTGTGCTGACAGCTTGGAGCCTGGGGCCTGCTTTGAATTCTGTGTCTCCCTCTCTCTCTGCCCCTTCCCTACTCACGCTCTGTCTCTCTCTGTCTCTCAAAAATGAATAAACATTGAAAAAAATTTTTTAAAAAAGAATAACCTTCTCATTGTTTCCTTGACTTTATCTTTTTTCTCTATCACTGATTTCCCCTTTTACCTTCATCATTTCTTCTATTTGCTTGCTTTGCTTTACAGTAAAACCTTGGATTGCAAGCACCTTGTTCTGCAAGTGTTCCACAAGAGGAGCAAACATTTCTAATACATTTTAACTTGATAAGTAAGCAATGTTTTGCAATATGAGCAGTACGTAACACCAAATGTCACATGATCACAACTGAGCCAATGGTTCTCCTCTCTCTCGCTGCAGGGTCATGGGTGATCATCTCCAATGCTCAGATGCTCGGTCTCACTGCTCAGTGTTTGGCAGAAATCAGTGATTTTTCAGAACACTGAAATGGCAGGTTCCTCCAACTGGCACTAGTGTATTTTTTGTCGCTTTAAAGAACCTATGGACAGTCCTTTGTTCCTCCATACAAGAGAAAGCTAAGGAATGTTTTACTTCGTTCTAGGTCAGGCTGCCTGCAGATATAGATCCTTTCTTGGCTACCTTATTGCCAGTTACATTAAATATAGTACATGCCAAGAGTTTATTAATACTTTACTATAGTCAACATCTGTGCGAGTGTATACAATAGCCCCCATGCAGAAAAAGATTCCATTGAGCCAATCGATAGCAGTGATTCCGTTAGTGATAGTGAAAGTCATCCTATACAATAACCTTCCTCTCTCTTGTCTCCCTCACACCAGTCACGAAGGTTTTCAAAGGTAAGTGCAAGTTAATTTGTTTATCTTTCTTTATATTTTATATTCTATTACAGTATTATAATCATTTTATATGAATATTTTTGGGTTGTCGAACGAATCATCTGAGTTTCCATTATTTCCTATGGGGAAATTCGCTTTGATATACAAGTGCTTTGGATTACGAGCATGTTTCCGGAATGAATTACGCTTGCAAAGTTTTACTATATTTTTACAAGGTTTTACTGTATTTTTCTTTCCTTTTTTACTTGCTTCAGGTAGGAACTTAGGTTATTAATCTGAAGCCTTTTGTCATTTCTAGTATAAGTATTTAATGGTACAAATTTCCTTCTCAGCACTGCTTTAGGTGCAGCCTACATGTTTTGATATTTAATGTTTTTGTTTTCATTTTCATTGACTTCTTTGCATTTTTAAATTTCCTTTAAGACTTCCTCTTTAATTTGTGGATACTATAGGAGTATGCTGTTTAACTTTCACATGTTTGGAGTTTTTCTGTTGTCTTTATAATTGATTGCTAGTTCGATTTTATTACAGAGAACACATTCTACATGCTTTCAATTTTTAAACTTCGTGTGTGTGTGTGTGTGTGGCCCAAGAAATGTCTATTTTAGTGAATGTTGAATGAGTTCTTGAAAAAAATATGCATTCTGCTATTGTTGGATGGACTGCTCTATATGTCAGTTAGGCACTACTGGCTGATCATATAGTTCAGATCATCTATATTCCTGGTGATTTTCTATATGGTAGCTGTATTTATTGTTGAGAGGTGACATTGAAGTTTCCAACTGTAATTGTCAACGTCTCTATTTCTCCTTCAACTCTATTAGTTTTTGCTTTATGTATTGTTTGGTGTGCATACATTTAAGATCATTAAGTTGTCAGGGTGGATTGATGCTTTTATCATTATATAATGTCTCCCTTTGTTTCTAAATATTTTCTTTGCTCTGAAGACTACTTTTATCAAATATTAATGTAGCCACTCTTGCTGCCTAAAAAATGAATATTTGTATAGTATATCTTTTTCTATCCTTTAATTTTTCAACTTCTCTAATCTCTGACTTTGAAGTGAGTTGCTCATAAGCAGCATATAGTTGGATTGTGTTTGTTTACCCACTTTGTCAATCTCTCTCTTTTGATAGGTGATGTTAGATGACTTAAAGTTAATATCATTATTGATATGTTAGCATTTCAGTCCACAATCTTATTACTTGTCTTCTATTTGTTTCCTCTAGTTCTCATTCTTTTCTTGCCTTCCTGTGAATTCTTTGAACTTTGTTTTAAGGAATCCATCATTATTTTAGTGGTTTTGGATGCATTTCTTTGTATAGTTTTCATAGTGGTTGCTCTAAATATTATAATCTAATAGGTAACTTATTATAGTCTACTATTATCGATATTTTATGACTTTGAGTAAAATGTTAAAACCTCACTTCCATTTAAGTCCCTTTACCTTTCCCACTTAAAAAAATGTTTATTTATTTATTTTGAGAGAGAGAAAGAGAGAGAGAGGAAGGGGCAGAGAGAGAGAATCCCGTGTAGGCTCCATGCTCAGCATGGAGCCTGATGAGGGGCTCAAATCCACAACTGCAAGGTCACAACCTGAGTTGGTATCAAGAGTCAGATGCTCAACACACAGAGCCACCTGTGCCCCATCTTTCCCACTTTTAAAGACCATCGACTTGAGGGGCGCTTGGGTGGCTCAGTCGGTTAAGCGTCCAACTTCGGCTCAGGTTGTGATCTCGAGGTCCGTGAGTTCGAGCCCCGCGTCAGGCTCTGTGCTGACTGCTCAGAGCCTGGAGCCTGTTTCAGATTCTGTGTCTCCCTCTCTCTGACCCTCCCCCATTCATGCTCTGTCTCTCTCTGTCTCAAAAATAAATAAACGTTAAAAAAAAAATTAAAAAAAAAAAAGACCATCGACTTGAGTATCAGAGGGTGTTATAATTTTTGTTTTGATTAATCAAATACAATTTATAAAACTCATAAAGAAGGAATAGTTTAGTATATGTACCCATAAATCCCTTTCCATTATTCCCACTTCCTTCATCATTCTCCAATATTTCATTTATTATCTTTTCCTTTCTGCTTGAAGAACTTTTAGCCAGACTTTAAGAGTGAGTCTGCTAACAACAACTTCTTCTAGTTTTCCTTCATCCAAGAATGTTTTTATTTCCCCTTCATTCCTAGAGGACAGTTTTGTCAGATATAGAATTCACAGTTAACAGTTCTTTCAGTACTTAAACATGTTGGGGCACTTCCTTCTGGTCTTCATTGTATAAAATGGGGAATCAGCTGTCATTTGAATTGGTATTCCTCTATAGGTAATATGTTCTTTTCCTATAACTGCTTTCAAGGTTTTTGCCTCTTTGGATTCCAGTTTTGAACATTTAAAAGAAATCCATGCTTTGGATTTCTTCTAGTCTATCATGTTTGGGTTCCAGTGAGCTTCTTAGATCTATACATTTGTGTATTTCACCAAATTTGGGGAAGTTTTCAGCCATTATTTCTTCAAACACTCTTTCAGGACCCTCTTCTTCTGGACTCCAATCATATGGATGTTGGATATTTTGTTATTGCCCACAGGTCCCTGAGGTGTTGTTCACTTTTTCGATCTATTTCCTCTCTATAGTTCACATTGAGTAAATTCTATTGTTCTCTCCTTGTATTCAATAATACTATCATCTCTCATTTCCACCCTGTTAAGAATATCCAGTATTTAAAAAAAATTTTCTCCTATTGTAATTTTCAGTTCTATAATTTCCATATGCTTCTGTCTTATAATCTCTATTTATTTTCTGAGATTTCCTATTTTTTAAATTTGTATCAGAAGAATTTGTAATTGAGGTAAATTATTTACATAGCAGCTGCTTTTAAATCTTTGTCAAATGATTCTAACATCTGATTCATCTTGGTATTGGTGTCAGTTGATACTCTTTTCTCATTCAATTTGTGATTTTCTTGGTTCTTGGTATGATAGATGATTTTTAAATTATATCCTGGATATTTTGTTTATTATGCTAGATGACTCTGGATTCTAACTGAATTCTTTATTTTAGCTGGCATCACCCATAAAATTAATCATGTGGCTACTTTTATGAGCTGTAGTTCCAATGGCATTCTAATGTTCACACTGTTTGAGATGTTATTTTGGTCTGCTTTATTTATCTAATGTCACTAGGACTCCTAATGTCCCTTCATCCATCTCACTGCCTCATGGGGTGGAGGAGGTTTCACCAGACTGGGCCTTAGGTGTCTCTCAATGGGAGAGGGATATGGTGAGATCTTGTAATGGTACCACCAGCTGCCTTGGGGTCTCTGAGCAAGATAAGATAAGAGCATTTTAGGCATATGGAGACCAAGAAGCTTCCTGGTTGGCCATTTATTGTGGCCGATCCCCCTTGCTGGTTATGCCTACTTGCTATAATGTCTCTGGGCAGGTGAGAGGCATCTGAAGCCTGCAGAAAAATTGATTTTTTGGATTCGTCCATTTACTGTAGCTGGGTCTCTCCTACTGTTCTGCCTGCCAGTCTCAGTATCTTTTATTGGAAAGGAGAGTCTCAGGTTTAATGGGGAAGGAGAGCATTTCCTCTGGCCAATTATTTTTGGTGAAGCTTTGATTAATCCCCTTGCTGGTGGTGTCAAACTTGTTTGATGTTGCCAGAGAGACCCTCATTCAACCAGGGAAAGAATCAACTTCTCTGGGCTTCCTCCTGTCACTAGGTTGGGCACTGGGAAACACCTGGTCTGTGTGGCTTCTTCTTTGGGGAGGGAGGACTCTAGACACCCTACTACAGTGCTGTTCTTCTAGTCCTGGGGTCTCAAACCAGCTCACCTTCTTCTCATCACCTTTCAGAGCCCTTATTTGGTTGTCTCGTGCTTCATTTCTGGAATTCATAATTGTACCTTATCATAGGGAAAAGTGGGTCTACATCATTTTTGCCAGGCCAGAAGTCTCTGTTTATTATATTTCTAATTGTATATTTCCATTCAAACTTTTTATGGCACTTAACCCTTTCTGGCCTTATATTTATATATACATTGACAGATATGAAGATTTAAAACTTCTTGAGAATTTCTCTTTGCATACTTTACAGTGCCTTGAACATGGTAAGTTCTCCCTGAATAACTCTTATGAATGAATGTATGAGTAAATTAATGAATGCTCATGTATATTTTCTTGTGGCTGTACAATGAAGCAAGCCCTACCTGTTCAGAGAGAAGTTCTTGGCAGAATGTAAGCATGATTTATAAGCATGGCACAGGAGTAACAGTGAGAATCTTGCTCAGTGTATTTACTAAAACATGGCTCTAACATATGCCCACTTGGTCATAAACTCCCTGAGGTCACCACACTCATTTTTCTGTTACCAGCAGATCAGAAAATATGGTAATCCTGGGGCAGACCTCCCCACAATCACTTCCTATATTATTTCCCTCTAGCTAGCTTATATCCTTGCATACGCTCACACACACACACACACACACACACACTTCAATCATTCAATCTTCCACAGAAGGTAGGAAGTCAAAAAGGGAAATGTGTCACATTTTCTTTCTAAAAATGAAACCACCACATCTCCAATAAAAGATGAGAATGAAACACTGATGCCTAATAACACATGGTACAAAACAATATTGCCAGGAAACTCCAAGTTTTTAGAACTCGTAGAAACATCAGTAAAGATAGCATGTAAGAGATAGAGGGCCCCAGGCAAAGAATGCAATAAAATGTAAGGCCAGCCCCCTGCTGGAGCTCAGAAGTAGGAGTGATGGAACAGCAAGCAACAAGAGACCCTGGGCAACTGAACTCTCCCACAGAGCAGGAAAGGACTGGAAATGAGGGCTTTCAAATGGAAAAGTCCTGATGCCTGACCTCCAATTTAACTACTGGTATCATGCACTGTTATCAATTGGTATAAACCTTTGGTCTTTTAAGATCCCCTGGCATTCATCCCTCCTATTTGCAACACATACTTATCTCCATTTTGGTTTTTGGTTTTCCACAAGCAAGTTTTAATTTTTAATGAAGTCAAATCCACTACTCTTTTATGATCTTTTCTTTTTGCCTTTAAGTTTGTAAGATCCTCTCTCACTATAGTTGGGATACTCATTTCTATGTTGGTTTTCTAATGATTGATTTTGTATATTTATTGCTTTTAATTAAGCTGAAATTAATTTTAGGGTATGGTGCGAGAAAGACTAAAATTCTTCCAACATGAATGCATTCTTTTTTTTAATTTTTTTAATATTTATTTATTTTTGAGAGAAAGAGAGACAGAGTGTGAGTGGGAGAGGTGCAGAGAGACAGGGAGACACAGGCTTCAGGCTCTGAGCTGTGAGTGCCGAGCCAATGTGGAGCTCAAACTCATGGACTCACAGACTGTGAGATCATGACCTGAGCAGAAGTCGGCTGCCCAACCGACTGAGCCACCCAGGCACCCCTTAAATGCATTCTTGATAAGTAAAAAGTAAGTCTTCCTAGAGTAGAAAAGTCAGCCTAGACACATGCTGCTCAGCTTTCTAAACAGGAATGGAAAGAATAGAATGGCATGGAATACTTTTCTTAAATAGCGAAAACTTCATTGTGTTTCAGTGGGGACTTAAGAAAACTTTCCTTCTGTATTTCTTAGTGTCTCTTGTCCTTTCTGTAGAGTGGGGACACAGATATCATCCATGGTATCCTCAAGGATAAGGTAATTTCTTAAGCTCATCAAGTCTTCTGAGCACATTCCATGTAGAAGATTTCCCAGTACCGATCACACTGCATAGAGAGAGCCCTCCTGGAGAATGTGACCAGTAGAAATAACACTTCACAAAACATGAAATGGTCTATCAAAGGCTTCCCTCTTTCAGGAATGGTCTCAGAAGAAAAATAAGTCTTGGTACTTAGAAGGTATTAGATGTTATCTCTCAAAATTCTCTTCAAGTTTTATCTGTTTAATTTAAAAGCAAGCAATGCTTCAGTGTTGACATTTCTGAGTTAGGGGATGTCAGGACAATAAAAGTTGGATTAAGCAGGGGGAATTTACACGCTTGTTCTATTTAATAAATGGTCTTGGGGAATTCTGAAAATAAAATAGTCTCATTATTAGTTGGCAGTTAACATAGCTGACAGCCAGGGAAGAACTATCCAACTTGTGTCATATTCCCACAGGTGGGTCCATAAAATACAATATTCTTCAGAATACACAGCTTGTCCACCTGCATTCATCCTACAAGGTGTACTGACTTCTTGCTATGAATCTGGACCTGAAGGGAATTCACAATAAAAGATGTCTGTTGTCCTCACAAAAAAACAGCCAAAGTAGGTATACCCACTCAGAGTTATCAAAAACCACATGTCTAATTTCTGGATTATGCTAAACTAGATTGGGAGGGTAGAGTCCTCTCATAATGCCCTTGACTGAAGGCTGTCAAAATCTTTCTTTTAGCCATAAAATTATATCATCAGGTAAAATCTAAACAGAAGTCCAACATATAAAATAGAACAAAAGACAAAAGCATAAATTCCCTGGTCCAATGGGGAGCAGTGTTCCTAGAGCATTGCCCTCCTCTAAAACACACTCGTGCACGCACCCACTCTCACATTCCCTGGAGCTTCACGGAGCAGTCCCAAAACCGCTGTACTTGATGAATTGATGGAGGAACAAATAGAAATGTGATAAAGCAAGCATAGTAGGATGTTAATGGCAGACTCCAGGTGTGGGTATCTAGGGAGATCATTGTAAATTTTTTTCAGTTTTTCTGTATGTTTAAGTTTTTTAGAATATAATGTTGGGGGAAATAAAACCTGTCCTTGCTTCCTATATTTTGAAGTTCTGTTATTAGTTACATAAACATTTATTTATTATTATATGTCCTTGATGAATTAAGCCCTTTATCAGTATGAAATGTCCCTCTTGTTTTTGGTAAACCTTCTTGTCATGGAAGGCTTACTTTGAAGTTTACTTTGATTAATAAAGTCACATTGACTTTCTAAAAATTAATGTTTGCATGGTATATATTTTTCATTCTTTTCATTGTCAACTCTTTGTATCTTCATATTTAAAGTACAGGTGGTGGAGTCAGCATATAGTTAGTTCTTATGTTTTTATGCATACTGACAATCTCTGACTTTTAATTGAGGTGTTAAGTCCATTAACATTTAATGTAATGATATGATTGTGTTTTGATTTTATTATATGGCTCTTCATTTAATATGTGTGCTGTCCATTTTCTTCTATCTTGCCCTCCTTCTTCTTTCTGTTAAAATGGATATTTTTTTCACATTTCCATCTTATTGCCACTGTAGCCTTTTTAATTATACCTCTTTGTAGTGTGTATGTGTGTTTGACTTAGGTCTGACAACATGCCAGACTCTACCCAAAATTAATATAATACCATTTCACATAAAATGTAAGAATCTTTGAATAGTGTAGGTGCATTTACTACTCCTATGAGCATTGCGCTATTGCTTGTCACATGTTTTACTTCTACATATATTATAAACCCCACAGTACAACATTATTCCCATTGCTTTAAACATGAAGTTATCATTTAAGAAATTATAAAAAGATAAAAAACAGCATTTTTAAAAATATGTATTAATTCATATATTTGCCATTTCTAATATTCATCATTTCCTATAGATCCAAGTTTCCATTTGGTATCACTTCCCTTTAGCCTAAAGCACTTCCTTTAGCATTCCTTGTAGTGCAGGTTGGCTAGTAATACATTTTCTTAGATTTTATTCATCTGAAAGCGTCTTCATTTCAGGTTCATTTTTGAAGTACAGTTAACCCTTGAACAACATGGGTTTGACCTGTATGGGATCACTTATATGAGGACTTTTTTTCAATAAATACAGTACAGGACTGTCAACGTATTTTCTTTTCCTTATAATTTTCTTAATAACATTTTCTTTTCTCTAGCTTACTTTATTGTAAGAACATAGCGTATAATACATGAAACATACAAAACATGTTAATCTACTATTTATGTTATTGGTAAGGCTTCTGATCAATAGTAGGCTCTCAATAGTAATTTTGGGGGAGACAAAAGTTCTTTGTGGATTTTCAACTACACTAGGGTCAACACCCCTATCCCTTGCATTGTTCAAAAGTCAACTGTAATTCTATATTCACTGTACATAGAAATCTACGTTGACATATCTTTCCATCCTGCATTTCTTTTTGCATATCATTCCATTGTCTTCTGGATTAATAGTTTTTCTTTAGAAGAGTAAAATAATTCTTACTATTGTCTCTTGTATAGAATGTGATTCCCACCCCCCCACCCCCCCCCACCCCCGCCCTCTACAACTTTTCTCTTTACCTTTAAATTTTAGCAGTTCGGCTATGGCATGCTTGGGTGTGGCTTTCTTTGTATTTATCCTGATTTCGTTCTCTAAACATCTTAAACTTATAAGTTGATGTTTTTCACCAAAGTTAGGAGACTTATGGCCATTATTTCTTAAAATATTTCTTTCTGCCACACTTTCTCCTCTTTTCTGAGATCCCAATTATACAAATATTAGACTGCTTGCTTTGGTCCCATATGTCTCTGAAGAGTTTTTTTTTTTTCTTTTTTTTCCTCTGTTCTTCAGATTGGATCATTTCTATTGATCTGTCTTAAGCTTAGTGACTCTTCCTTTAGTCTCTAATCTGCTGTAAGGCCATTATTAATTTTTCATTTCAGAAATTATCCTTTGCAGTTATAAAATATCCACTTGGTTCTTTTTTTATATTTTACACGTATTTATTTGAAAGTTCCCATCTTTTCATTCATTTTATGTCTTTCACTTTATGTCCTTTAAATCTTTAAATATATTAATCACAACTCTTTTAAAACCATATCTTCTAATTCTAATATCTAGGTTAATTCAGGATATTTTTCTATTGATTGCTATTTTTCTATTGATTGCTATTTTCCTAGGGCAACTGCATTGTACTGTCTTCCTTAAGAGTTTTGTTCTGGCAGGCAATTATACTACTAAGAGATCATCTTTATCCTTTCATTGTGAGAGTTGGTCTATTGTGATTCTCTCCTTGGTCCTAAAACATGGCCTTCCTCTAGAGCATGGCCCTCACTCGTAAGGCTGTCCTTTCTGGGGTCTCAGTTGAATGCCCAAATACTCAATGAAGTCTCTCCTCTCTCACTATAATAGAATTCCAACATCTCCCAGCTCTAGTATCTTTGTTTGACTCTTGGTCTCATAGCATCCAACCTCTGCTAGGCCTCAAAGAGTTTTGTCCTGCTTATGCACACCAAGTCCTCACATAATGACCAAAAAGGATCCTCCATGCACACTTCTAGGTACCTTCTCCCATTCATCTCATTTTTCTTCAGTACACTACTCTGCTAATTCTAGCCACCCAAAAGCCTCAAACTACAAGCCCCACCTCCTCAGTTCACTAAGACCATCACCTAATGCTTGGTTCCACCTCCTTACTCTCTGGGCCAATGAATGCACCTCTAGGCAGAACACCAAGGTGAATGCAAGACCTGTCTCAAGTGCTTAGCTTCCCTCAAAGATCAAAGTCCTGCACTGTTTCTTAGCCAATTTATCTAAATAGCTGCCTATACATTTTATCTAATTGTATAGTTCCTTGTGAAAAGATGTCAAGACTTATACTTGATGTCTCATTGCAGCTGGTGGCAGAAATCCTAAATTTTCTAAAATCACTGCCCTTGGAAACTAAAGCGCTGTAACATCTTTGTTCACTCATCACCAACACCTGAACTTTACAAATGATTCTATTTCTCTGACCACCTACTACTGTATACTGCACATGAATGAAGGGTGATATTGATCAAATGAATTACCCATGCTCCTTGTTTTTACTCCTGTCCTCATGTTCTTTGTTAGCCTATTGACAGCTAATGTCTGTGCCTCAGGAACAGAGGAAGCTACATGAAGAGAAAGGGGAAGCTCAATTTACTGCATAATTTTCTTTTCAAACGCTGTGAAGATCACTTAGGAAGGAAAACAGTTTTGCAGTGAGGTTTGGGGATTACAAGAAAATTTCAATTGGCCTAACTCACCAGTTTCCAGCAGCACCACCATGACTAGACCTTCAAAGAGGTAATTATGTATTTGTTGTACCTTATCCCTAAGCAGTGGTTTACACTCTTTTACAATGAACTACATCTGTCTCTGTGATAGAATATAACTTCAGATCATCAAAGAGCTTATCTAGACCAAGAGCATTTAATAACAACACTGACTTCCAAATACATCCAGTTTGTAATAAACTTCCTTTGTAACATTTTTATCTTCTACATGTTTGAATAAAGGTGAACCCCAGTTAATTGAACTCTCAAAAAGAAGTCTCTAATAAGTTAAGATTAAGCAGTGTTCCTTTTTGGAAATGGGAGACGGTGTTTGTTTAGGAATGTTCAAGGATTAGTTGTTCCTTTTTCAATTTTTTATTCATTGATTTTTATCTTAAAGGCAAAACACAATCCCTGGCTAGGGCTTTAAATACAGATCAACAATCTAAACAGGCTGCAGTTAAGTACATCATTCTTCAAAGATCAGTTCAGAAAAGAAAAGGTGGCTCTGAACTTATCACGAGCCAAATACATTTAAGAGAAGGAAATGTAAATAGCAGCTAAAAATGGGGAGCAGGAGAGGAAGATTAGATCCAGTAGATGCTCCCTTTCAACTTTGCTGAGACATTTCTAAATGGTTTATGTACCTACATGACCAAAGTGGTATAACTTTTAAGGTTCATCAGTCCTTCTCCACACTAGTACATTATCATTTCACCTCAAGTTAATTTTTTACCACGTGTATTTGTCCATCACTTGGTGATACAGAACTTAAATGGTCACTTTTCAAAGCAAGGAAACAAAGGCAAACATTTCTGATAAAGAAAGCAGCAACTTTAAGAGATAAGTGGGTGGGTGGATGGCTGAATGAATGGATTTGTGGGACAACCTCTAGGTTCACTCATTCATTATTTATTTAATTATTTGTACGACAGATTTTTACTGAGTGCTAACCAGACTAGGGTATAAGAGTGAACAAGTTAGAAGTAGTCTCATGATAGAGCTCACAGCCTATCTGGTACAAGTGGAGGACTCAAGATAGGCAAAAATGTCTACTGTGTCACCTGGAGAATGTAACCAAAATGAGTTATCCAACAACTTAACTGGTGGCTATCTGTAATCATATACATGTCAGGTAAGATAATACAAGGCCTACATACAACCTCTCCTGGACATGTTTTGGAGACCAAATAGGTTTTGATCATGACCATTCCCTATTAATCCTTATGTGTACCCTCCAAATGGAAGAAGAAACCAGGAAGTATCACTATTACAAATCTCCCACCAAGAACCCATTAATCCCATCCAAACAGATAAAACTATGCTTGTTTTGGCCTTTTTTTTTTTTTTTTCTAGTTGTCTAGAGAAGATTGAAGTCTGATACAATTTCACCATATTTCCCTTCAGGGGCACTTATCATAAAAGCTACTAATGTATACTTTTTTTTGGCATATAAAATCATATTTGCTAAATCTTTTGTCTCTTTTGCAACATACTTCTGTTTTCATCTATCAATGGCATGTTATCATAGATACCAATCTACTGGGCAAAAAAGTAAGAGAAAACAAACACTTCCTGCAGAATATATTATATTACATATAATATAAGGTATATTATATATCACCTTTCAGTGGAACGCAAAATTTCCAAGTATTAGCTCTGCTACTTTGGCCATTCAACTGACAGATTTTCTTATAAGAAGTTCTCCAAAATACCATCAAAATCTAGAGTTTAACAATCTCCATCCTTTATCTTGCCCTTTCCACTCCAAGTTATACACATGGAATCAGTTATTCATAACAAAAAACAGGGTTGGGACTAAGGGGTGCTGTAAGTAGGTTATAACCCAAAATTGCAAAAGATTTATCATTTCCAAGTGTCCCTAATTCTGCCTAAAGAGTCATTCTGGCCTGTGCATAATGGCTATCTGTAATGGAGTCAGATGGCCCCTTGTGTTTAAGAACAAGATTTACCATTTGTTTCCTTCTGTTCATCCCCCAAACTCTTTCTGTCTCAAACATACCAGTGACATAATAATTATCATCTTGTTTCTTATCTTTAGGACTTTTGTATTTATAGGTAAGATGGAAACCGATATTTGGTCCTAAACAAGAAATGACTTGCAAACTTTCATCAGTAACATAATGATACAGCAGTAACCAGCCAATGATAATAATAATGGTTAGACATTAACTTATGCCAAGAACTGCGTTAGGCTTTCCTCATTTATTATCTCATTTAATTCCTACAATCCCCATCTATACTTCCTATAGCCCCTTTAAGCACTTGCATATGCAGAAATTGGCAATATAGGAACAGGCAAAATGATAAGATTCTGTTCAGTTGGGAAATACAGCCACAAACCTCATTAAGACCTACTCATTTTAGGAGGCCATTGAAGCTGTTAATTATTGCTATGAAAGTTATATCTACTCACTGCACCCAATTTGAGAATCACAGCAAATAATTTTTAAAATCACAATTGTTCTATCACTCAGAGACAAACATTGATAATGTTTTGATATTTCCCAGTCTTATTTATGTGTGTGTACTCACTTTCTTCTGTTTATTGATTTTTAAATGTCAAATACAGATCATACAGCAATATAATTTTGCATCTTTTTTCACTGAAAATTATATTGTAAGTATTTTCCCATTTTTTAATTTTTTTAATGTTTATTTAATTTGAAGGAGAGAGAGACAGACTGTGAGCGGGGTAGTGACAGAGAGAGGGAGACACAGAATCTGAAGTAGGCTCCAGGCTCTGAGCTGTCAGCACAGAGCCCAACACGGGACTCAAATCCATGAGCGGTGGGATCATGACCTGAATTAAAGTCTGATGCTTAACCAACTGAGCCACCCAGGTGCCCCATATTTTACCATTAAATATACTTTTTAAAAATATTTTCAAGTGCTACGTTATATACCATAATTTAACAATTCCCCACTTTACTGATAGATTATTTAATAGACTATTTAACTATTAAATATTGTCATACACAATTATAATAAATAATTTCTGTCTGCATGTCTATTTCCTTCTGAAAGATTTCTAGAAATGAAATGGATCAAAAAAATATAAAAGCTCCCTTTTTCTAGGGAGGCTGTCCCAGTGCACAATTTCACCACAGAAGAATTTACCATTTCCAGATCTAAGTAGTAGTATCATTATGTTTAATAACTTGACAACGAGTTGAAATGATTTTGTTTTGTATATTTTATATTTTTATATAATGATATCATATTGAATTCTTTTGCAACTTGCCTTTCAAAATTTTAACAACATAATATTGAGATTTATCTCTATTAACATATGCTATCATTTATTCTTTTTGCTTTTCAAAAATCATCTCTGGTACTAATATTTCATATTTATTCATTAGCTATTATTGGAATTTATATTTTCTTGAATTACAAAAAAAAATCCTGTTGTAATCATCTGGTACACATCTCTTTGGGCATAAGAATTATGGGAGCTACGCATCTTAAACTTTTTTAGCTGATGCCACACTATATTCCACAAGGGCTATTTGCCCCAAGAATGAGAATCCCTATTGTTCTACCACCTTAGCAACACATGGTATTATTAGATTTTAAAAATTTATTTTGTCAATCAAATGGATATAAAAAACTATGATGTAATCATTTTAATTTACATTTTCTGATCACTTTTGAGGTTGCTTTCATTCATTAATTAATTGGCCATTTCTGTTACTTCTTGAAATTATGTTTGTTCAAAATCCTATTCATTTCCTATCCATTTCTTTTCTTCCTGATTATTTATATTAACTCCTTATGTATTTCATGTTACTTTTCTGCTGTTAAATATTCAGTAAGTATATACATACCTCGCAGAATGTTGCCTGGATTAACATTTTTCTGGTAAAATGCCTGTTGGTTTTTAAAAATCCAAATTTCATAAAATATAAATTTTGCCAATGTTCACGTAGCAAACATTTAGATTTATGACACCAAAACTCAATAGAGAAATTTCTACAAAATGACATACAGGAAAATTGTCAAGAAACTTTCCAAATGCATTCAGTAGAATGTCAGAATCATGTGTAGATATTTTGAAAAGGATGCTGAGTGTCAACACAAGGGATACGCATTTCAGATATTGCCCATGCTAAAAGGCCATGATGGCATCAGTGTGAGCCACACTCTGCCATTGGGTGCCTGAACTGCAAACACTTCCACACTGCCTTTCACATTTAGCTCTTCTTTTTGCGTCCTGTCAGAGTCCTCAAAGAGTTGGGTACATACTGCAGACAATTATGGAGAAGGAAGCAAAGTAAGTGAAGAAAGTTACTACATACAAAGCAAGTATTTCTTAACAACCACATTAATTTTTGGGTGATCAAGAATACAATTGCGTAGTATTTTAAATCCTAATATGATAGTCTATTGCTCAACTATGGACATTTTACTGTTTTACTTACATTGCAGGAAATTGGTTAGAAGGTTGGGTTAATATATAACATACTATCATTTTTGTCATTTAAAATAATGGCGTCTCCTGGAAGCCATGATTGGGTGAAACATCTGATCATCAGGAATGAATTAGTAATGACAAACAAGAGTGTCATTCTTTTTTTTCTAGCATGTTCCCTATGTGTGACTCTTAGCTTTCTTCTTTCTTTTTCTACTTTTACACATTTTCTCACTTAATTGTGGCAGCAAGCCAAAATAGGTATGACCCTATTTTACAGATGAGGGCATGAGATTCAGGGAGGTCTATGGCTGGCTGTATTAGTTTCCTGCCTGTGGCTGCTATCAAAATTAACACAAATTTGGTGCTTAAAACAATAGAAATTTATATTCTCACAGCTCAGAAGTCAAAGTACTAGTAGAGCCACACTCCCTCCAGATATTCCAGGAGACATTCCATTCCCTGTCTTTCTGAGCTTCTGGTGGTTGCTGGTATTCCTTGGCTTGAGGCCACATCACTCTAGTGCCTCCTAGGTCACATAACCTTCTTTTCTGTGTGTCTCAAAATTTCCTCTGCCCTCTCTTATAAGATAGTTATGATAGAATTTAGGGCTCCCTGGGGTAATCCAGGATGATTTCCTCATCTTGAGATTCTTAACTAAATCACATCTGCAAGGACTTTTTTTTCCAAATAAGGTCACATTCACATGTTCCAGGAATTTGACTTGGAAACATTTGCAGGAACCACTTTTCAGCCTGACACACTGGCTCAAAGTCACACGGCAGGACATGGTGTAGACAAGTTCAGATGTAAGACTTGTAAACTCCAGAGTTCATGTTCATTCTGCTCCATGTGCTGCCTTCCATCAGACTGTGTGACCTGTCATCTCTGTCCCTCCTCACACCTCAGACTGAAGGAAAGTCTGCCCCACCATAGAGTAGGGTAAGGTCAATATTCAGCTCCCCCATCCCAGCTCCATGGACCTTTCGAAGGAAAGGCTGGAAAGGCTGAGCTGCTCATTAACACATTCCATGATGCACTCTTGGCTCCCTTCCCAACACTTGGTCAGATTCTTGAGCCTACTTCAAAACCACACTAAATCACCAAACAACCTTGCTGTCAAAATTATTACATCCTTCCCACTCATATTGGTTTCTCAAAAGTCCCCATGTTGGGAATGAAATAGACGTATATAAGAAACCATGCTATGTCTCCCAAACTGTCCTTGAACAATCAATTTGAAGGTTAGTCAAGGCCAATTTGCTATTTCTCAAGAAACTGCCTGATGTGGAGTCCATAGAGAAAATGGTGATATCTCCCCCTGCCTAACATGTGGGTCAGTAAAAATCTACAAGATTCCACTGTGCACACATACTCCCCCTGCCTTCTAGGAACCATGATTCCCATCTGCATAGATTATCTGGAATTCAATCCATCCTTTCCTTTCAGTCTACCTAGAGTTACTATTATACCATTTCACATAAGATATATGACCCTTATAATTGTATAGGCCAATTTACAAACCCCTCTCCATTCAGGTTGTCATCTGAATAACATCTACATGCATTATAAACCCCACAAGACAATGCTCTTATTTAGACATATGTTGCTATTAAATGCTATTAGATGCTATTAAATAGACATACTTTTTTAAAAAATTAAAAGAAAAAAAGTGGGCTTTTATATTTGCCTCACTACTTAGGTCTATTGCTCTTCGTTCTCACCTGAGGATACAAGTTTTCTATTATTTCCTTTCATCCTGAAGAACTTCTTATATATATAGCATTTCTTGTGGTATAGGTTTGTCTGCTGACAATAAATACTTGCAGTTTTCCTTATCTGAAAACAACTTTATTTTGTTTCCACTCTTGAAGTACAGTTTCATTGGATATGGAATTCTGGATTGATAGTTTATTTTCCTCTCAGCACATGAAAGATATTGTCCCACTGTCTTCCCATTTTTATCGTTTTTGAAGGCAGGTTGGCATGTTTTCAAAATGTGTTTCCCTTGTTGTACATTGTCTGTTTTTCTCTGACTGCTTTCAAGATGGTGTCTTGGATTTTCACCTGGCTCATTATGATGTGCCTCAGCATTTCGAACAGGAAAATACATCTTTTTCACTAGCTTTGGGAAGTTTGGGGCCATTATTTCTTCAAAACCTTTTTACGCCCCTTCTCTATCTCCTTTCCTTCTGCGACACTAATTACCAGTATGTTAAAATTTTTGCTAATATCCCACAGGATCCTGAGACTCTGGTGGGGGTGGGGGGCAGTTAATCTTTTTCTTTTTTTTTCTTCGCTCTTCATAGAGAAAATTTACATTTTATCTATCTTCAAATTCACTTGCTGCTTGTCATCTGTGTGTTCCAAGGGTCAGTCAATGATATGGGTAGAGTTGATATTAAGAATCTGTAGTTGTCACTTTCTGGCTCCCTCCTTTCTGAGATCACCCTGCCACTTTCTAACAGCTACAGTCACACCAAATTCTGTACTTAGGTTCTTTTGGCCAGAAAGACTGTGGGTCTCCCACTGGAGTTTCACCTACCTATGCAGTACTGCCTATAGCTTGACCTCAGGATGGGAAACTTAACCCATGCCAATCCCCTCTTTCAGGTGTCACAGAGTCTACCTGCCTTTGTTCACTCTACACATACTTTAGAGAATTGTTTTATTTGTTTTGCATTTTGATCAGAGTTTATAGTTGTTTCCTGTGGGAGTTTACTTGGTTGTATGGGAAGCAGAAATCACTGTTCCTTATGTGTTTAACTGTTAAGTTGTCTACATCAGTCCTATGAGTTCAGTAATGTTTCATGAACAAAGAACTACTAGAACCATAGTGGCTTAAAAACACACACACAAAGGTTTATTTCCTGACTTATAACACACTTCCATTTCCCAGATTAACAAAGGCTCATGTCATCTGCACTTAAGGACACAAGCAGGTGACCTTCACTATCTACTTATCATCCTATAAAGGGGAGGGGCGCCTGGGTGGCTCAGTCGGTTAAGCGTCCAACTTCGGCTCAGGTCATGATCTCACGGTATGTGAGTTCGAGCCCCGCGTCGGGCTCTGTGCTGACTGCTCAGAGCCTGGAGCCTGTTTCAGATTCTGTGTCTCCCTCTCTCTCTGACCCTCCCCCATTCATGCTCTGTCTCTCTCTGTCTCAAAAATAAATAAATGTTAAAAAAAAATTTTATTTAAAAAAAAAAGGGGGGGGGGGAAGGGAACACGGTAAATAATGCACTAGCTCTTAATGTTTGTACCCAGAGCCAACCTCTATCACTTCAGTTCACATTTCATTTGTTGACAGCAAAACAGGTGGCCTCACTTAAATTCAAGTGGGTAAGGAAGTATATCCATTCTATTTGCCCAGAAGAACTAAAATACATATAAATGAACCTGAAAGTCTACAAAGATGTCATGTCATATGGATTTTTTTCACTTTCACAAGGTCAAATCAGTCCATTTCTTTTCTCTATGTACTGTGTCTTATATAAAAATTTCTTCCTCAAGGTTAGATTCCAAGGTTATGAGATATCTCTTATATTTTTCCTCTAATGTGTTTAAATCATTGCTAAAAGCCATTTAAGTCTCTAGCATAACTGGAGGGGTGTGTGTGTGTGTGGTAATATGTATACCATGTTTAGGTGGATAGTTAATTGTCCCATTCACTGAAAGCCCATCCCCTCCTCCACCAATTTAATATTCCAACCTTAACAATAAAACAATTTTATGTATACCTGGATCTGTTTTTATACTCCTCATTTCAACCAATGATGTATTTGTCTGGTATAAAACCCCACAGTATAAATGTTTTAATTTTTTAGTAGGTAAATACCCCATCATGGTTCTTCCTTTAAAATAAATCTTTTCCATCCATTTTTTCAAAAACTATTCTAAAGTATTGTCTGTCCCTTTCAAAATCTACAAGATGCTCACAAGGCCTCTTAAGAAATTCTATTGGGATTTTGATTGTGATCATATAGACTTTAAACAGATTGTGTCTTCCCAGGAGGGAAAGTGGTACTTCTCATCTACTTAGGTTTTCTTTTAAGTTTGTTTGGTAGAGTTCAACATTTTTTATATAGTTACTGTGCAGCCCATTTTAGTTTCCTTGTGAATCCTACAGGTTTGCTGTCCTTATAAATGTATAAGAACTCTATTGATACTTCACTGGAATCTTACATATAGCTACCTTACTGAATTCTATCATTTTTAATGCATTTTAGTTGAGTTTTGAACAGCCAATTATATATTTTTAAATAGTACTGGTTTATCTGTTCTTCCCAATATTTTATATATCATATTTAATCTTATTACCTTATACCCTTAGCTGGATTCATGTTGTAAAATGGCTAGCACAATGTTGAAATAGTTACAGCAAGGGCGAACACACTCTTTTGTGGCAATAAAAGGAATATTTACAATGTTAACATTAAATAATGTACCTTCCTATCTTCCTATATAAGTCTCTAATATCTTGGAATATGCTGTGTAAGTTCATCCTATTCCTAACTTACTGAATGAGTAATGCTTGTTTGTTGTGCTATGTGATAGAAAAGGGGTCTCTATTTATTAATTCACTACTTTTTTTTTTCCTGTGGGTTGACTTTGCTTTTATCATTGAATAATGAGAGCTCTTGAGGCTATTAATTTTCTGTTAAATACGGCTTTGTCTATTTCAAAAGTGTATACGTAGAGTTGTCTTTTTTTAACACTGCTTATGTTAGGTTTGATTTCTTGTTTGACCCTATAGCTCTTTAAAAGAAATTCTTGTTTTTAATTGTTAACATTACAGTTTTTCAAGTTGTTGAGCTATGCATTTAAACTGTTATTAATTTCTAGCTTTATTTCACTGTAGGCAGAGCATATACCCTATAAACAGTTTATGTTTCATACTATGGTTTTCTTTAAGGTATAAGATATGATCAACTTTTTCCTAAATGCTTGATGGCTCCTTAATGTATGCTTTTTTGTTTCAGGAGGACAAAGTTTAATAAATATTTATTAAATCAGTTTTATTAGATTATTATGCTAAGTGAAATAAGTCAGGCAGAGAAAGACAGAGACCATATGTTTTCACTCATATGTGGATCCTGAGAAATTTAATAGAAGACCATGGGGGAGGGTAAGGGGGAAAAAATAGTTACATAGAGGGAAGGAGGCAAACCATAAGAGACTCTTAAATACTGAGAACAAACTGAGGGTTGATGGGGGTAGGGGAGAGGGGATAGTGGGTGATGGGCATTGAGGAGGGTACCTGTTGGGATGAGCACTGGATGTTGTATGGAAACCAATCTGACAATAAATTATGTTTAATACAAAAAAATACTCCATTTATTCTGTGTTTATCTGACCCATAAAAGATCAATAAAAGTGTATTAAAATCTCATACAACAATTCTATTTCTGTCAAGTTTTCCTTATGTTTGTAACAGGCTTTGTTTCATGCATTTTGAGGCTGTTACCATGTCAATGACAATTCAAGGCTGTCTTATGTTCATTGTGAAGTCTATTTGAGAGGGAATATAATCTTCTAGATCACATTTAATATTTTCACAATCTTTGACTCTATTGTGTGTAAATATTGCCAAGATTGCTTTTTTGCTTTATTTTGCTTTTGCCTAATATATCTTGTGCATCTTTTGTTGTTGTTGTTTTAAACATTTTTTTTTTTTTAATGTTTGTATTTGAGAGAGAGAGACAGAGTGAAAATGGGGGAGGGACAAAGAGAGAGGGAGATACAGAATCTGAAGCACGCTCCAGGCTCCAAGCTGTCAGCACAGAACCCAACATGGGGCTTGAATCCACAAACTGTGAGATCATGACCTGAGCCAAAGTCAGAGGTTCAACCAACTGAGCTACCCAGACACCCCTGTTGTTGTTTTTGTTCATTTGAGTTAGTCATAGTGAGTTTCTCTGTTTTAGGTATATCTCTTCTCAGTAACCCATGGTTACATTTTGCTTTTTAGCTGAAAAAGAGAGTCTGTATTTTAACAGGTTTATATGATTCTTTTATAATGATTCAGCTTCAGAGAATGCTTTCACATTCACATTTGTTCTTCACATCATGTAAGGTACATGGGAAATGTCATTCCTATTTTACACACAAGAAAATTTAAAGCCAAATAGGTTAAATGTATTTCCCATGGTTATTCAGGTAATATGTGGCAGTTGTAAGACTTAACCAAAGAATACTAAAACTAAAGCATGGCTTTTTACAAACATAGTATACTTTCGTTGAACTTCAATGTTCAGATGGACTAATTGGTCAAATTATCTGCCTTGTTTTTCAAGTAGGTGAGTTTACACTATGGTTGGTATAAATGATATGTTTGACTGTACCTCTGTACAGATCTTCCTTTGTCTTTACATAGTTTCTGCTTCACTGTAAATTTCCTTGCTTTGTATGCTTGGTGATTTAGACCAGGCAGCACGTTCTTTTCTCTCTCTGTTGATTTGGAAGTCATACCTACTTTGATTTCTAACAGTGATAACAAGTATACCAAAAAGAATAATTTATTGAATGTGTACTTAAACTTTAAAATTTTCCAATACTTGAAATCGTTGAGTCCACCCCTACTGAAATGAATATTTATTACCATTTTATTTCCAGATTCTGTAAATATAACCTTAGGTTTTGTTGCAACTTAGTATTAATTTTTTGAATATTAAATACTTAATACTAAAGCATCATCTTATATTATGTATTTTGTCTTTCAAAAGTATAGTTTTACAATTGCATTCAGTGTTATAACTAAGTTACAATTGTTTAAGTCTCCCTTTGTGTTCAAGTAGCTACATTATTAATAATCAGTTTCTTAATAACATTTACTTCTCTGTTACAGAATTTGTAAATTCCATTTCTCTGTTTCCTGGACTAGTGCCTCCTAAATCTTAGTACATGTAAAAATCTCCTATGAACACTGTTAATATAGATTGCTGCCTTCTATCTCCAGAGATTTTGCTTCAGGAGGTTTGGAGTGGACCAGAGAATCTGTCCTTCTAACTAGTTTCCAGATAACACTGTTACTGGACTCAGTACTTCACTTTGAATAGCACTGACCTGGGCTACATCCCTAAGCCATTTCCCTGGTAAAGAAGCGTATGCTTTCTTTTCTCTTGCATATTTGAGAATCTCTTTCTGTTACTTTTCCAAATGAAAGACAACCTGAGTATATTTACCTTTTTTCTGTACACTCTCCCAAACTGTTCCAAGCAAATTTTTGTATTTTTATAAGGTAAACTGGTTTTCTTTGCCCGTGTGCTTGAAGAATTTTTTCTTTATTCTTATAATTTAAAAAAATTGCCAGCTTGTAATAGAATGGAACCCTTTTCATTAATGTTGCCTAGAGTATGAAAAACCCTTGCAATTTGCATACTGAGGCTTTTCTGCTTTTGTTTTTGTTTTAGCTCAGAAGAGCTTTTATTAATTTTTGATTACCTCTTGTTTTCCAAATTGTTTCTGTCTCAAGAATATCTATAATTCTTAGATTTGGTCCAATGTTTAAGTTGATGATCTCTCTCTGCTATGTTTTTAATCTTCTCTATTTCATTAATTTTATTGTCCTTTTCTTAATTTTGAGAATTATCAATTTTTCTTCTATAGTCTATATTTTCTTCTGTATTTTTTAATGCTGATTTCTTTCCAGCTTCTAACACAGATTTTAATTCTGTATGGCATTCTGGTTTCTTTATCATGTTTGCTTCACTAACCTATCTCTTTTTCCAAACTACACTACTTTCTTTTAGCCATCATTTATTCTCTCATTTCTCGTTTTGTTTCCTGAAGTTTCCGAGGATGCCAAACTTCTAAACATCTTTTCAAGTTCCTGTGGCAAATCATCCTGAGAGGTCTGTTACTCTGAGTCTCTGAGATACTGTTCTTTTTTCTTGTCCATTATGATTTTTTAAATTTTCAATTTTATCATGAAAGAGCCAGCATTTGCCAAGAAAGAGACGATGATTGTCTTTACTTATGTGTCACTTAAGTCCCCTACAACTGGGTCCTCAGTTGGTTTCCAGAATTTCTATCCCAATTCCCAGTCTCTAGCAGCCATCTTGTAGAGTTCCTTGGGATGATATAGAATCTTTTAGCACCACTGCCTAGATCTATGTCCAATCTAAATATAAAAAACATAGGGAGCCCGGGTGCCTCAGTCAGTTAAGCATCCAACTCTTGAGTTCAGCTCAGGTCATGAGTTCACAGTTGGTGACATCGAGCCCTGTACCGGGCTCCATGCTGACAGCACAGAGCCTGCTTGGGATTCTCCCTCTCCCTCTCTCTCTGCCCCTCATCCACTCACACTGTCTGTCTCTATCTCTCTCTCTCCCTCTCTCTCTCTCTCAAAAATAAAAACAACAATCCACAGTACCCTCTCTACCTTCAGCATAGTTATACTGTTTTAATTAGGACTGATACTAACAAATATATTTCCAAAAATATTACTGTCCCCTCTAGTAGGCAGAACAATACCTTTCTCCAAAGAGGTCTACATCCTAATCCCTAGACTCTGCAAATACGTTAGGTTACATGGCAAAGGAGAATTAAGGTTGTTAATCACCTAACTTTAAAATAGAGATATTATCCACTATGACTTAGGTGACTCCAATGTAATCACAAAAGTTCTTATATAGAGAGAGAAAGGTAAAAGACTCAGCCAGAGTGATGTAATAAAAGAAAGACTCAACTAGCCATTTCTGGCTTTGAACAGGGATGAGGGCCACAGGCCAAGGAATGTGGGCAACTTATAAAAACTGAAAAAGGCAAAGAAACAAATGACCCCATAGAGACTTGAGAAAGAAATTCAGGCCAACCGACACCTTGATTTTATCTCAGTGAAATCCATTTCAGATTTTAATACTAAATTTGTCTTGTTTTGAGCCACTATGTTTGTGGTGACTTATTACAACAGTTATAGGAAGCTAATAAAATGACATGCCAACTACTATTTGTTATCTACATCAATGCAGAGATAAAAATCTGCATTAATAATAGTAAGTGCTTCAAAAAAGTACTTACAGGGGTGCCTGGCTGGCTCAGTCAGTTAAGCGGCTGACTTTGGCTCAGGTCATGATCTCACTCTTCATGAGTTCTAGCCCCACATCAGCACAGAGCCTGCTATCAGCACAGAGCTTGCTTCAGATTCTCTGTTCCTCTCTCTCTGCCCATCCTCCGCTTGCATGCTCTCTCTCTCTCTCTCTCTCTCAAAAATAAATAAAAATTTAAAAAAAGGAATTATTTTTTTAATTTTTTTTATGTTAATTTATTTTTGAGAGAGACAGGGCAGAGCATGAACGGGGAGGGTCAGAGAGAGAAAGAGACACAGAATCCGAAGCAGACTCCAGGCTCCTAGCTGTCAGCACAGAGCCTGATGTAGGGCTCAAACTCATGACCTGTGAGATCATGACCTGAGCCGAAGTCAGATGCTCATCCAACTGAGCCACCCAGATGCTCCCAAAAAAGGAATTATTTTTCATTTAAATAGGTTGAACCATGACCTATCTATTTTACTTTTGTGCAGCACTACTTTTCCTTGGGGAAAGAATAAAGATCACATTTTTAAATGTTTCTCTTTATCTGGATAGGAGGTAAGTAGGAGTGAGATTTCCATAGGTTTTGATTTGCCCAAGTAGGTATTTCTCTACTTATTGGTCTCTGGAAATCACCATGTTTACTCAAGATTTAACTCAAGAGGCTAAAGTCATAGGTAAATATTAGAGGGAATTGACAAAGGCATATTAAGTTTTAAGGAATCAACTATACTTTCCAAAAAGAAACACATTAGTACAGAGTTGACACAGAACTGCTTTCTGCCTTGCTAGTACTGAAGGCCACAGAGCAGCCAATTCCCTTCTCTTGAACTTGTGCTGCAAAATTTTTCTGCACAGCAGATAAAGGGCCAAAGCAACACAATTTAATGAGTAGCACACACCCATTCATTCATATGTACTAGACCTTAGGCCATCAGGCTTCTTACTGCTCCTCCTCTAAGAATCATCTTATGCTTGCATGCTGGACACAGCTGCTCTGGATACATAGGTCTTTATCTGGACCAACACTGAATAGAGAGAAGGTCCTCTATAAGTAGTCTGAAATAGAGTCTAACATTTCCCACCATTACAACCATCAAACAAGATAAAGACTTTTTATATCTGAGAGGATTAAATCAAAACACAGATAACTGACCTTGGAGATGAGCCATTAGTCTTTGTGAGATAAATAGGAATGCTTGATGGTATTGTTTAATAGAGCTGCAGAGAATACTGAGGAAATTAAGCAGGCTCGTAAGGGAAGGACCAGAAAGCAAATGTGAGAACCATAAGGGCATGGGTAGGACATAGGACACTAAGATGCTGAATTTTCTCTGAGCACGATCTTTCCCTGGTAGAGCTGACTGATGGGCTACTCAGAATATAGATATTCTCTATAGCATTAGCCAATGTGAACCCAACATGAAAGAAAATGAAAAGCATCATAATTCTTTAAAAACAAATATTTTCATTTTCATAGATACCTATGAAACAAGGGGTTAAGAGCATGAGCTCTGAAGTCAAACTGTGAAGGTTCAAATCCTGGCCTTGACCCTCACAGAAATGTGATGTGACTTCTTTATGCCTCGTTTCCTGCATCTGTAAACTGGGGACAATACTGTTACCTCACTGGCTACTCTGAAAACATCAGCTATAATGAATGTAAAGTTCAGTCCTAATCCTTTCCTAATCCTAGCACAGTCCTAATCCTTTCTAAGAGGTGAATATAATGGCTGCTCCTGCTAAAGTGAGGCTGCGAAGCATTCTGGGTAAGAACAGGCCTCCTGAACAGGACTGTCCAGGGTCTGCCATTTAATAGCTGTATGATCTTGGGTAACTTATTGAAATTCTCTGTGTCTCAGTGTCCTCATCTATAACATTAGAATAATAATTATTATTATCTCAGTGTTACCTTGAGCATTAAGTGAGTTAATGTTTGTAAAATATTTAGAAGACTGTCTGGCACATCGGCGTTTGATAATACATTATTCAGTTCTCTCGGTTTTAAAACAGTGATCATGGGAGGCCAAGGGCTCTATGGTGATACTCTGGGGGTCTGTGTGGTGGAGTGGAGATAAGAAAGGTATGGCCCAGCCTCATTCTCTATTCAAACAGAGTAACTCTATTTTAAATATTGAGCTTCGGGGCAAGATTTTTGTTGAATAAAGGGTCCTGCTGCTTTAAAAGAAAAAACGAAGAAGAAAAGGAAGGAATGAAGGGAAGGATACAGGGAGAGGGAGAGAAAGGGAGCAGAGGAGAAAATGAAAGAAAGACACAAACCAGGGTTCTCTACCAAAGTGCCCTCATATAACATAACTAGATCAGTCCTGTTTTTACAAAACATTTCATATTTTTATATGTGCTATCTAGAGAATTTAACCAGATCATTTTTAAGGTTCCTTTGAGACAGAAAATTCTGTTTCTTAAAAAGTAAATTTTAGTAAATTCAAATTTTAAACACACAACTTCCCAACCTTCTTTAGGGTAAACAAAAATCTCAATAATTCTAATTTAACATGCAAATCATGAATATTCACTACAGTCAAATGAATAATAAATCATCCCTGACTTCAAGTGCTTGCCATGGAAAATTGCCGATTTTCTTAAACACGCAGAAATCTGTTTTTAAATTATTTTTTATTATTTTTCCTCCTGTGATGGTTACTCTTCAAAGTTGCTTGGAAAATGTGCCATCTTCAGCATGAAGGAGGTAAAGAAGAAACGATTAAAGCAAAAGATGGTGTCATTAACAAAAGGAAAGAGAGAGTCCATGGATCAGCAGGCTGGGTTCTGGGACACGTTTTTTTAAATGTCACCAGATAAAATTTATGATATAAAAGGGAATGTTCCTTAGTCATTCTGAGTATTGTTATCCATATGAATAATAAATCAAAAGGCTCTGTATCCATTTATGGCTGAAATTATGACCTTGGACAGGTTACTGATGTGATTTACTCCACTGATACCAATGAAACAGAAACCCAGTGAAAATACCACTGGATTGACCTCATGTTCTAAGAAATTAGTGAGGCTTGGTAGAACAAACATTTTGAAGGGAAAGTATAGAATATCAAATATTTATGGCACCATTATATCAGTGAGCTCATTAAGATTTCTTTTAAACAACTACCCTTCAGTGATTGTTACACAGAAAACCCAAGTACATTCAAGCTTCAGAAGATTGTCTGTTTCATAATTTGATGGAAGGACATCACTCGTATTTGCCCCTAAGTTGAATAGAATTATTAATATTTTACCTTTAAAAACTCATGCAGTCATTCCCCTTACATAAAATTTAAAATATGAAAAACCGTAGTGATTAGAAGTATGTACATTGATGATAAAAATTAAGAAGAAATACGAGGAATTGATTATTGCAAAGGATAGGATAACAACTACCTTTAATGTGGTCAAAGAAAGGATTGAGATAAGAGGAGGTTTGCAGGGGACTCTTGGAGCACTGGACCTGTCTTGACACGTTTTCATTTATAATTATTCATTAAACTGGACATACATGTCTTATCACTTTTATTATATTTATTATATTTCACAATTTTATTTAAAATTCTCTATTCTGAGGTGACTCTCCAGCTTATTATATAGGTCATACCTTTTTTTATTATGAAATTTATTGTCAAATTGGTTTCCATACAACACCCAGTGCTCATCCCAACAGGTGCCCTCAATACCCATCACCCATCACACATAGGTCATACTTTATACTAAAGAAGTATTATTTATCTGAAATTCTAATTTAATTGGGCATCCCATCCTTCATCCTTACCCCAATCAGAATAGCAAAATGAGATTACAAATACTTAAAAAGAAGGCAAAATAAGCCACAGATACAATGCATTCTTAGAAGTCTTGGTTATTCCTGTTTTATATCCTATTAATATGATAAATTTGTGTTTCATGGTTTATGACACCCCTGGGGTTCTTGTATACAGGCACTGTAAACAAAAGTAGGCTACATAGATGCAAATTATAATTTGCTTATAGGAAGGCAAAGAAGCTGACCTTTATAAATACAACCATGCCTAAGAAAAAAGAGCTTGAAGTCAAAATCAAATCTGAAAAAAAAATTAATTTGTTCTTTTTTTAAAGCAATGATTTTTCTTTTGTTATATGCACTTGTTTGCACAGGAAAGGAAAAGACAATCAACTAGGTAAAACGGGTGCTACATTGCTCCCTTATACACAAAGAATTACACATCTGTCTAACAATACTAACCACTCTGAAAGATAATTATGGATCAATGCTTTAAAAAATATCCTGAACTGCCTCCAGAAATGGCAAGGAGAATTCAATTAAATTATTTGTAAAAGCCAGAGTCTTTTTTTCCTATCCATCTGCTACTTGAAATGGGATGACCTTTCAAATAGTGCTTGCGGTTCTCAAAGCAAACTCTAAATAAAGAAGTGGAGTGTGGGTTTTTTTTTTCCCCTCTCCACCAGGTTCAGCATAGATAGAGCATTTGTACTGACATTCTACACCACTGAAAAGAATGCAGATTTGGCTTCTAGGAACATAAATGAGGCATTTTAGGAATATTAATCAGGTTCTGTCCCATGCCTTCAGTCATGACATTTGCCTTCTACCAGAAAGGTGTGCTGTTTCCAAGATAAGTGTTTGGGAACAAGCAACGGAACGTAATGTACTCCCTGGAGAAAAACTGGAAACCCTAAATCCAAACAAATAAGATAAAGTACACATGTTAGTGAAGAATCCCTTGTTAAGCTGCCTATGGCAGGAGAGCTAATTCAAAAAGGTCAGATATTTAAGTAACAATAGACTCAAAGCAGTCCTTCCAAAGGCCTCCCCATAGGCCTTATATTACCAACTAACAGCTGGTAGTATGACACTATTAACAGTAATGCTTTCTTCACCAAGTCTACATACACACTTTTTTCCCTGTTCTGTTGTGCCCCCCTGTCACTCTTAATTTTTAAAACATTTCCAATTTGGTCTTTTGGGTCATTTTTTTTTTAATCCAAAATTTAAAAAAACAACCAATGTATTTCTCTTGATAAAAGTACAGCAAGCACTTTTCAAAAAGTTCAAAAAGTACGGAAAAATATAAAAGATAACCTGTTACCATATCATCCACAGAAAACCACTGCAAACAGTCTGGTGTGTCTACTTCCATTCATTTTAATGCATGAATATATCACAAAATTAGGTCATGGTACGTAACAACTGGAATCTAACACACTGATCAAGTGTTTTATACATAACTTTCTATGCCATCAGTGGAAATTCACACCATCATACATAAATGTTCATTATAATGTTATAATTGTGTAGGTGTGAATGTGTGTGTAAATAGCTGTAATATAACTTATAAGTGAATTTAGCTTTTTTCATTATTATATACAAAGCTGTAATGAAATAAACATCTTATTTCCTTAGCATTACTTTCTAGAAGTAGTATGGCTGGACAGGAAAGCATTCTGATGATGGATATTATCAAAGTTATTAAGTTAATATGGCCAAGCTGCCCTCCAGCAAGTTTAACAAGTTATGCACATACTCTGGACAATACCCTACAGTCTGTACAATATTGAGACGTATCAATTTTGGGGACAATTGTCAGTCTGAGCAAAAAACCATTATTGCTCTTATTATCTTTGCTTTAATAACTAATAAGCTGAAAGTTTTACTGGTGTTTTGTTTCACCTCCTTAGTAAATTGCCATTGAAACATTTTGCCCACTTTTTAATGTGGTAAAAGCACTGTCTTAAAACACAATACTGTAATGATTTTTTATATACTTTTTTAGTTTATTATTTTGAGAGAGAGAGAGGGAGGGAGAGAGAGAGAGAGAGAGAGAGAGAGAGAGCACACACACAAGTCGGAGAGAGGCAGAGAGAGATGGGGGGGTGGGGAGAGAATCCTAAGCAGGCTCTGCACTGTTAGTCTGGAACCCGATGCAGGGCTTGAACTTACAAAATGTGAGATCATGACCTGAGCTGAAGTCAGATGCTTAACCGACTGAGCCACTCAGTCACCCCTACAATACTGTAAAGATTTAGCACACATACATATGTATATGAGATCAGAAAAACATTCTACAGATAATAAATAATTATTTTAATTGTAAAAAATAGCATAATACACAAAAACACAAACATATGTATCAACACATATGTTTCTGTTTAATAAATTAAATAAACATATACACACATATAAAATAAATCAGTACTTTCCCCTTGCCCTATGGCCAATCCCATTTTCCCATTGTAATAAAAAGAAGTACTTGTTTATGCTTCCACAGTTTCTCTAGCTTTATCCAAATATATACAAACACATAATTGTATATAGAGCTATTCTTTTCTTTTTCATTTAAATGAGCTCAATACTTTCCCAATCGCTCTAGTCAAAAGATTATTCACCAGCTGCATCATGGACACAACTGGACATCACATATAGATCTACCTAATTATTTTTATTTGTTGCATATTATTCCACTCTACAATTATAAATATGGTCAACAATGTCCCTATTAATGAGCTTCTTGATTGGTTTCTCTTGCTTTGTTTTGTTTTTTCCACTAAAACAATGCAGCACATATCTTTGAATATACATTTTTATACAATAGATTAAAGATTCCCAATAGGTATGGTGTCAAAGAACAGGCATACCATTAATTTTGATAGATAATGCCAGATTTATCAGAATATGACAATGTCCTACTGTCTCATTATGATTTGATTTGTATTTCTATGATGACTGCTAATGAGGCTGAGCAGATCTCCATTGTGAATTACCAATTAATATCTTCAGCCATTGTTTGAAATATAATGTAAAACTTTATCTCATAGGCGTATAGGATTTCTTAGTTTTCTAATATTTCTATTGTTTATATCTTTAATTCATCTAAAATTTATCTTTTAAATTTTTATGGTGAGAAATAGGGGTCTATCATTCACAACTTACATATGAAAAGTCAACTTTAATCTCATTTTTTATGGAAACATACATTTCCCACTGGGGGGAAAAAACACTTTTGCTAACTATTTAGCTCATTATTATATATACTTGGATCTGCTTCTGACTTTTTTCTATTCCATTGTCAAGTTTTCTCATGGCCAATAACATGATGTTTTAAAGCAGCAACTGTATATTAAGTTTTAATGTCTAGAAAAAAGAGCAAAAATAAAAATCTTTTGCAATTGTGACTGGAATCATTGACATATGCATTATTTTAGAAAGGAATGACATTTTAGAATAGGAAATATTAGGGAGTATAGTTTGATGATTTTCTTTAATAATGAATGTGTTACTAAAGATTTTATATTTTTGGTTTACATAAATGAAATTTTTCTATTTCTTTGCAACTGGTTATTAAAGGTATAAATAAGCTTTGATTTTAATATATTTACCTTGTGGCCTTCCAGCTTACATGTTTTCTGTAACAGTCTTAACTTTTTTAGGAATATAATCATATCATCTGAAAATGAAGACAACTCTGTTTAACATTTTCCAATATTTATTTTCCCTAATTTTATTGTTTAATTCATCATGTACAACCTGCAACACAGTGTTAAGTAACAATGTTCACAGTATTCCTCTGCATTTTTCCTGGTTTTAATAGGAATGGCTTTTATATTTCACTGATTAATGTAATGTTACGATAGGTTTTTGTGAATACATTTTATTCTGTTTAATTAACTTGCTTCAATGCCCATTTTATTTTGAAAGTTATTCAAAATTTCTTTAGCAATAAATTTTAGCAAATTCCTTTTTGGTATGTGTACTGGGTTGAAATTTATGGCCACCTGGAATCTCAGGTGACTTTATTTTGCAATGGAGTCTTGGCAGATGTACTTACTTAAGAAAAGGCCATACTGGATTAAGGTGGGCCCTGATCCAGTGGATGCTATCCCCCAAAGAAGAGAAAATAGAGGCACAAACAGACACACAGGGAGAACTCCATGTAATGACAAAGGCAGAGATTGAAGTGGTACATCTATATGTCAAGGAACACCAAGGAGTGACAGCAGCCACTTGAAATTAGGAAGGGGCAAGAAAAGATAATCCCTTACAAACTTTGAAGAGAGCATTATCCTGTTGGCACCTTGGTTTGGGACACGTAGCATCCAGAACTGCAACTGAAAAAATTTCTGTTGTCGTAAGCTACCTAGTTTGGTGATTTGTTTATAGCAGCCCTAAGAAACTAACATAGCATGTATTGATATAATCATATCATTTTTATCTTTTAATTTGCTGATGCATTGCATGGTGTGTGTGGATAAATATCCAATTTTGAACCAGTTTGTAATTTTTGAAAAAAACCCTATTTCAAACATTTCATATTTTCATAAGCAGATGGATTTAAGTTGCTATTTTAAAAATTATATACTTATACATACAAAAATGAAATTGGTATAAAATATGTTTTTAGAGCTTTCAATATCAGGTTTTGATACCAAGTTAGGTTTAGATTTGTACAATTACTTGAGGCACCTTCCCTCTTTCTCTATAGTCTTGAACTGTTTAATAACCATAAGGAGTAACTGTTTTAAAGCTTAAATTTAAGTTAGCTGTAAAACCATCTGGGCCTGGGACCTTTTTTTTTGTGGGACATCTTTAATAATCTTCCACTTTTTTCTCTGATTATTGTTATTAAAATATTTTAACTTTTCTTACGTTAATATTGATCATATATATATTCCTAAAGAATCACTATTTCTTCTAGATTTTCAAATAAATGACTACAGAATTTTTTTTTTTCAAACATGTGGTAGTACCAGTATTGACTGGTAGAGTTGACCAGGAAGTTAGGAGGATACATACCCTTTTCTTCCATACTACTACATGAGGATTCAGTCAAAAGGGAACAATCCTCAAAGAAAGAAAAGAATTATTCAGTCAAGCATATAGAAGTAGCTCTTATCACTCATAAGAACTTCTAAACAAACCCATAGAAAATGTTTTCATCTGAATCATCAGATGCATATCACAATACAATTTGGATAGTTCGTCCTCAAGTTATTTGATACTCTCCTGGAGTCTTAGCAAAGCTATGCAGAAATTTTCTTGACATTTACATTAAGCTACAATAAAGTTCCCATTTTTTGAAACACTTGACAAAATAAAAAAAAAAGAATTATTCTTCCTTCACACCTGCACACATTTAAAAATATCTCCAACTTTTCTAAGAAACAATTTTCTCCACAACTCTCCCAGACTTCATACTCATATCCTTTTATTCATAGCAGATGGAGGAAATTAGAGTAACATATTTGCTCTAAAATCATTAGTGTTGCCTCAGCACTTCCAATCTAAAATAGCATTTCAAGGGGTTATTGTTACGTGGATCAAGAGTTTGCTCGAGGCACAAAGAGACATAAAAACCAATTTGAAACTTTTTTTTTTGCAATGAGCTTTTGCATCTTAATTTCTGCAACAATGTTCTAGTTCGATTTTAAACACAAATCAAATAGGAGGATAGAGTGCCCTGATTCACTCATGGGTCATACTTTGTTCACTGGCCAGTCCTCTGAGAAATCATGATAGCTGCTTCTGGAAAGCAATATTTTCAAAACTGACCACCAACTGCTAGGTAGTCTGGAAGACTGGCAATATATTCATTTTTACGTCTCAGATATCGGCTTGCCCCTTCGCCTCCTGAAATGCCTAAAAGGAAATGTGGTAATGAACCAGCAGATGACAGCCATTCTGTCCAAGACCTAAACAATCCCTGGCTTAAGAATGAACCAATCTTGGGGCACCTGAATGGCTCAGTTGGTTAAGTGTCCAACTCTTAATTTCGACTCTGGTCATGCATGATCTCATGGTTCGTGAGATTGAACCCTGCGCTGGGCTCAGGGCTGACCGTGCAGAGTCTGCTTTGCATTCTCTCTCTTTGCCCCTCCCCTGCTCATGCTCTCTCTTAAAATAAATAAACAAGCTTTTTATTAAAAAAAAAAATGAACCAATCAGAAAGTGTTTGTTTAGCATATACTGTATTAAGTCCACCATAAAAAACTGTTTTTAAGTTTAAGATACTACACATCTGGAAAATGTAATCTTGTGTAGGCATAAAAGCAGTCACAGAGAATGATACCAGATATCTCTACACTGCACAATTTTCAAAACACTTTCATGACATGCTTGTAGGTTATCCTCATAAATCTATAATGAATGCAGGATTAAAGAAGAATACATGAACATACTAGTCAACAGATTAAAGTGGCTTTAAAGATCATCAATAAACCTCTTTTACAGATAAGAAAATGGAGACCAAAGGGAAATGAGGACCTTCACCTTCTTGCACAGCCATCCTGTAGGGCTAATAAAGTGAATGCTGGTCACCGCAAGAGTCATGAAAAAGAGCCATAAAAATAAGACAAGAAAGAGAAACATGATCTCCCTTACAGAGAAAAGCAATTTTAAAACTCATAGTTTCCAGTAAATATGTGCAAGCCTTGAAGAACATATTCACGTAGTTGTAAAGACTATACACACTTACACACAAAAAATTCACTACATAACTATTGAAAAGAGCCTAAATATTCTACAGTTCAATTCAGAAGGTATTCATGCATTTCCTATATACACACCCTTGACTCACCTCTACTTTCGAACCCTAGCAAGACCTAGCTGATTATCTTAATATCGTGACCCCTCTATTATACAATAAAGTATTAAAATAATCTTTCCTTTAAATGAAAATATATTAGAAGTATGTATTTTTTGTGACAGCATTCTCAAAAGTATATCTCAACAATGCATAGGCCAGTGTCCTAATATCTTTTATTCAACAGACAATAGCCATTTTCCACGACTCAATCCAGGATATTTCTAAAAATCTAAATCTAGGATATTATAATTCAAGTAAGGGACTGTATTATAGAAAAGTGCAAAAGGAAAAACATTAAACGTGGAATCATTATTTTAAAAGGAAGAAGTTTACAGCAGTGGTGAAAGATCATATCAGGGTTAGAGGACAGATCTCTGTGTTAGAATCAACACTTTATTGTCAGAATGCACAATAATAGCCTCGACATTTTCAAACTGCTTTTAGTCACCTTTTAAATGTCTCAGAATAGAGAATATAAAACACAATGTCTGACGCACAATGGAAAGTTCTATGATTCTCCTGAAAAAAAGGAAGAACAAACATCTCTATTTCCATCCCGGATCTGCACAATATATGCTTGCATCCCATTTGCTCTGATTCATTTACATTTTGCTGAATTCTGTTTTTGTGCGTTTTCATCTTTCAAAAGATTTTTTAAAAATTAACAACAAAAAGCCCTCAAAAGACGCTTTCAGATAAAATCGTAAAGAAAATAAGTACATGAATTAGGGAAACAACATCCAAGTTTTTACAAATGTGGCAGTTACATCTTTTCTCATGTTGTCCGAGAATTAATTGCACGGCTGAAATTAGACCTCAGCACGCTCCATGCAGATAGGAGCCCAAGCTGGAAGCTAACTCTTTGAATAGTAATACTGCCTCCTGATTCTTCTCACATGGCTACATTTTTGACATTTCCTTCAATATTCTATCCAGTTGCAGTATGACTATGACAACAGATTCGGTAGGTATGACTGGCACATCCATGGTGAGTGGCAGGGAATGGCAGTAGCCAACAAGTCCCCTTAGTGGCTCCAAAAAAACTCACAGGCTTTCTGCAAACCTTATGCATACATGCATTAAGTAAGGGATATAAAAGATGGAAACTGTATGACAATTTTAATTACCTGACAGACAATTCCATGACCTACTAGAACTTTAAAATGGCAAAGCCTCTGACACACAGGAGACAAACAAGCTTATTTTCTCTCCCTGCCTCTCAGTCTCCTTAAATGTTTATATGAGGGTTTTATACATGGATGGAGATAACCTTAATATAGTATTTATATTAATCTATCCAAGGACAAATTACAAATGGCTAAATTTGACTACAATGGAATTTTCTTGGTTATTTTTAATTGGACTCAAATCACCTCTCTGGGCTCTAGAAGTTTCTCCCAGACCCCTGGAGATGTCAGGTGTCACTAATCAGAGTTAGCCCATCTTGTAGTCAGTGCCGCCCAATGTTCTGCCCGCAAAGTAGCAATTAGAGTGAAGTCTCGTCTGGAAATGTCAATTACTGCTCTTTGTCTTCCTGTTGAAAGTCTCCTTAATTTAAGAATGCTATATCATTTTTACCCCATCAAATTAGAAAATATTTAAAATAACACTCATAGCTGGCAAGAGTGTAGGGAAAGAAGCATGCCCAAAGATGCTGGTGAAAATGTAAAATGGAACAACTTTTATGGAAAATGATCTAACAACATATATTGTGACATTTTTGTCCTACTATATTTACTGATATTATTTGGGGAACATTGTTCCATATCTCTAAACAGTCTTAAAACCAGAGTTTTTAAGACCTGTATAGCATTTTGCTATGTAAATATACTATAATATACTATAGTATTTCATTGTTTCCACACGTGTCAACATTTTAGTTTTCAATTTTGGTTATTATAAACAATGCTAGAGAGAACATCTTTATAAATATATTTTTCAATTGCATTCTGTTTTGCCTTAGGATAGATTCTTGGAAATAGAAATACAGCTGTTAGCAAGTTTACCTTCAAGTATAATTTTGTCCTAGCAACTACAGAACTGCAATTAGCAAACCTATTCCTAAACTAGAATTCCAGTTGATCATTATTTACAGGGAGGAAAATACATGGTGATAAAAGTGACCCTGCTTATTTAGACAGCCTTGAAAATGGGTAATTCCTCCAAGGAAACCAAATCAGACAACATGTATGAATGAGTAACCATTAACTCAAAAAGGACAAATCAGGTCCTACAAAAGGACATTCATTTCAATCAAAGGCACAGACTGCCAAGTTAACTGCTGTCTGTCCTAGAGCAAAGATCCCTTTCCCAATTCCTTAGTATGTAAGATCTCTCTCTCTCTGAACACATTCTTACTATCATTGGTTTGCATTAATTTCCCTCTTTTGAAGACTAATAAACAACCCAAGTTCATAAAACTGAAAAGTCAGAATGTGGTGAAACATTTTTTTGGTGGCCAAACCTGCCCTCCCTGATGGCGTAAGGGTGGGGGTGGAGGACATTGTCAGCTAGAAGCTGTTCTAAAGGAAGATATGACTGACCCTTAAATTAAAAATCCAGCTTTCAGAAGCCAGTAAATAATAACATACCACTTTTCAACCTATCGTACTGGAAAATATTTAAAATGATAACATTCATGGTTGGCAAGGAAACAGTATCCCAAAGCATATCCCTTGGAAAAATATTTTCATGATCAAATGAGTTTAGGAAAGACTGAGAACTGAAGAAAGTTCAAATTGAACATTTAATGTGCTGTTACAAACTGTGCATCTCCAAAGGGACTAGAGCAAGCAACATTTCTAAACTTATTTAACTACCAAATTCTTCTTGCTTTATGTTGCCTTTTGTTTTTGGCTGCTGGGTTTCTGTCGAGTCTCCCAGGGGACAGCATTCTTTGGAACATCTTTAGTAAAGGTTTCCCCAAGCCGTCAGTTCTCAAACATTTTAGTCTCAAGATTCATTCACACTCTTAAAAATTATTAAAGGCCCCAAAGAGCTTTTGTGTATGTAGGTCCTATCTATAGATATTTACCATATTAGAAATTAAAACAAAACTCTTTAAAAAACCCTACTAATTTATTTTAAAATAACAATAATAAACCTATTACATATACACATATATGATATATTTTCTAAAACAAACAAACGAAAGGAACTAGAGGGAAGAGTGGCATTGTTTCAGAGTATTGAAAGTCTTTTTAATGTTTGGCTTAATAGAAGACCAGTAGATTCTTATATCTGCTGCTGTATTGTGTTGTGATACACTATTTGGTTGAAGTAGGTCAAAATCCAGGGGTATTTTAATAGCCTTTTCAAAGAACTATGTATATTTTTCTTGCATGCTGCATCAAGATGTGACAAATGGGAGTGACTTCACCAAGATGGCAAAAGAGGTTATTCCTGACTTCCCTTCCCCTCATTAGAAAAACAACTAACATCTATTCAAGAATAAGATACCCCTCAAAGAATCTTAGGACCCAAGAATAAGATACCCCTCAAAGAATCTTAGGGCAGAAGCCCACCCTGCGCCACAAAGACAAAGACAGAGTATTCGAAGAATAAAAAGAGAAGCTACCTGTTACTTGCATTGCCCTTCCCCCTAGCCAGCACAGCACCATGGCTAGAGAGGTCTCCCCTGAGCCTCCAGTTCCTCCAGAGTGAAAAGACAACACAGGGAAGACAGCCAGCTCCACGACCTCCTCAGCACTGTGGGTACTTTGTGGGAAACTCCTACTCTGATTTCACCCTGTGGAAAGTGCAGAGGCATCTGCAGGGTTCAACCACTGGGAATCTGACTGTGACAGATAAGGGAGAGGGGTTTGCAACAGCCAGCACATGAATCTTGGCAGATAGAGTTCACGCCTGCAGTGTCCAAGCGGTAATCCCACGGGAAGCTTTCCTCATCTGCATAACCAAATTGGGTGTGCCTTCTGACCTGGGGAAACTCAGTGGGGAACAGATCTGCCTGATTTGGATCCTCAAAAAAAGTTTTGCCAGCCCTGGAGCCCAGTTCACCTTGCAAGGTGCTGAGTCATGGCTCCACCCTCTGCTGAGAGTGCCTTTTGGCCCCATCTGACCAGAAGCGCTGGTGACAACTCCTGGAAGCTGGGTGGTTTAGCAGTGCTGGGGCCAAGAGGTGGGAAAACAGAGATCATCCCCAGAGCAAAGTCTCTACTAGGCAGAAAGGTTTCCCATACTATGCACAGACAGGGGGATTAAATTATAACTAAGATTGAGGGTAGCTCCCAGCTCCTCCAAAGTGGGGAACCTGTTTGGGAAACTGAAAGCAGTTTACTATGTCAGCCCCTCCCTCTCCCTCGCTGGCTGAAACATAGCGCCACCCACTGTGGAGACTGTGAAGAGTGTCTTCCAGTTTCATCTGACCAGAAGTTCTGGTGAAAGGACCTGAAAGCTGTGGAGCTCAGTAGTACTGGCTCTGAGAGAAGAGGAGACAGAGCCCATAGTTTGCAGTACAAGCCAGCAGTTCCGTTTGGCCAGAAACTAGGGGTGCTGGTTGGTTTGAGTTAAGACAACAAAGAACTTGACTAGTTTTAGAGTTGCTTCTCCCACTGTTCCTGGGCAGGGAATATAATTCACAACCTTACAATAGAGTCTTCTGCCTGTGCAACCAGGGAACCTAACCAGACCAAACAGGAAGCTGTGTAGCCCACTCAACAGCACTATCTAAGCACTTGAACAGAGAGCACAACCCATGGCTTCCCCCATCTACAGAGCAAAGCTGGTGGCCTCCTTGACCAGGGAATTCAGTATACACTCAGGCCTGACAAAAGCACTAAAATACTTAGACATAACTTTAACTAAAGAGGGGAAAGATCTTTATTCTGAAAACTTAAGACATTAACAAAACATTCAAAGAAGGCACAAATATATGGAAAAGTATTCCATGTTCATGCACTGAAAAAATTAATATTGTTAAAATGTCAGTAGGAACAAAAGTCATCTATGGATACAATGCGATCTCTATCAAGATTTCAATGGCCTTTTTTTTAGAAGTTAAAAAAAAACTCTTAAAATTTATATGGAACCACAAAAGACCCCTAAAAGCCAAAATCCTGAGAAAGAAGAACAAAATAGGAGGCATCACACTTCCTGATTTCAAGCTATACTATAAAGCCATAGTCATCAAAATAATATGATACTGTCACAAAAACAAATAGACCAATGAAACAGAATCAAGAGCCCAGAAATAAACCTGAGTATACATAATCAACTAATATTTAACAAGAGAGCCAAGCATACTCAATGAAGAAAAGATAGTCTCTTCAATAAATGGTACTGGGATAATTGGGTATGTACATGTAGAATAGAACTGGACCCTTTTAGTTTACATTAAACCAAAAAGCTTCCATCCAAAAGAAGAAACAATCAACACAATGAAAAGACAACCTATAGAAAGGGAAAAATATACGTAAACCATATCCGATAAGGGACTAATACCCAAAACATATAAAAAACACATACAACTCAATAGCAAGAAGAAGGAGAAGGAGGAGAAGAACAACAACAAATTAAAAATGGACAAAGAACCTGAATAAACACTTTTTTTCTAGAGAAGATATACAAATAGCCAACAGGTACATGAAAAGATGGAAAAGATGTTTAACATCACTAGTCATTAGGAAAATGCAAGTTTAAACCACAATGAGATATTACCTACACCTGTTAGAATGGCCATCATCAAAAAGACAAGAGATAACAAATGCTGGTGGGGATGTGGAGGAAAGAGAGCCCTAGTGCAGTGTTGGTGGGATTATAAGTTGGTACAGTTACTATAGAAAACAGTATGGACAATCTTCAAAAAATTTAAAATAGAACTATCATGTGATCTAGCAATTACACTTCTGGGAATATATCCAAAGACATCGAAAACACTCATTCAAAAAGATATCTGCACCTGCATGTTCATAGCAGCATTATTTACAATAGCCAAGACATGGAAACAACCTAGATGTCTATCAGTGGATGAACAGATAAAGAAGTTATAAGATAGATAGATAGATACACACACACACGCAAATACATACACACACCACACACACATATGCAATGGAATATTATTCAGCCATTAAAAATGAAGAAATTTTATTATTTGTGACAATATAGATGGATCCTGAAGGTATTATGCTAAGAGAAATAAGTCAGACAGAAGACAAATACTGTATGATCTCACTTATTGTGGAATCTAAAAAACAAAAAGAAAAGGAAAGAGAGAGAGATCAAACTTGTAGTTAACAGAGGCAGGGGATAGGGAGAGGGGGTATTGGAGGAAAGTAGTCAAAAGGTACAAACCACCAGTAATAAGGTAAATAAATACTAGGGATATAATGCACAATATGATGATTATAACACTACTGTATGATGCACAGGAAGGGTGTTAAGAAGGTAAATCCTAAGACTTCTCATCATAAGGAGAAAATGGATGCTAGCTGAACCTGTTGTGGTAATCATTTCATAATATATGTAAATCAAATTATCATGTTGTACATCATAAACTTATACAGTCATGTATGTCAGTTATTTCTCAATAAATCTGAAAAAAATGTTGAGTGTGTTGGTGGGGGGGACCTTCCTGTGTCTGCCAATATCTTTTAAGGAAAAGTTATTTTATTCAACATCATGAATAGATGTTATCCATGCCTTTGCTAATATTTTTCTGTATAGCTAGACTAGAAAAGCCAGTAACTCAGATCCAAGTATACTAAAGAAGTAGCAAAAATTCATAGGACAGCCCAGTAAATGAATAAGAGAACAAAACCATGGAGCATTAGAGCTAAAAAACAATATATATAAGTAGAGATCCTATAATGTGGAATTGGAGGACAAACAGAGATTTTTAAAAGGAGAAGGAAATATAAGCAACACATTGAAAAAAAAACTCTTGAAACACCAAGTGTGATCTAAAGACAGCATATTTTTTTTTTATTTTTTTTTAATGTTTATTTATTTTTGAGACACAGAGAGACAGAGCATGAATGGGGGAGGGTCAGAGAGAGGGAGACACAGAATCTGAAACAGGCTCCAGGCTCTGAGCTGTCAGCACAGAGCCCGACGCGGGGCTCGAAACTCACGGACCGTGAGATCATGACCTGAGCTGAAGTCGGCCGCTTAACCGACTGAGCCACCCAGGCGCCCCTAAAGACATCATATTAACTGGAATTATAACTAACTGAACATTGAAGAAACAGTGTCTTTGTCTTTTCTTTATTTTCTGTGAATTTGAAAGATTCACTGAGATGGATAGTTGGATGATTCCAGGGATTTTAACTGATATGGCTCCTGCAGTTTTAAAAGCACACATATTGATCCCTCTGTAAGAGTGCCCATGCCAGGACCTGCCAGGGTGCCACATAATCTTGAATCTAAGAAGAAAACATCTCACAGGGTGCCTGGGTGGCTCAGTTGGTTAAACATCCAACTCGGTTTCGGCTCAGGTCATGATCTCACAGCTCGTGAGTTTGAGCCTCACACTGGGCTCTGTGCTGACAGCATGGAGCCTGCTTGGGATTCTCTCTCTCTCCCTCTCTCTGTCCCTCCCCTGCTGGAGCACTCTTTCTGTCTGTCTGTCTGTCTGTCTCTCAAAATAAATAAGTAAACAAAACAAAAAAAAGGGGAAAACATCTGTAATAAAATATCTCAACATTGTGGAGAAAACTAGAGATGTTTTTAGTTCATGATCCTTTGAAAATTCAAAATCCAACAAAAAAAAAGAATTATTCTCCTCTTCCATCCTTGTCTCATCTCTCATCAAACAGTTTGATTTTTGTTTGCTGAGAGGAAAGTAGCTACCTTAAACTAAATGTCAATGAAAATGAAAGCAGTATTTACCCCAGCATAGTGCAGTTATACTGATTGTATAATGGGTTGGGACTCTGGGGACGTGGGAATCTTGAAGACCAGAGGGTAAATTGTGGTAGGCAGAATAATGCTCCACTCCAAGATGTCTATGTCCTAATCCCTAGAAACCGTGAATAGGTTGCATGGCCTGATGATCTCTTACTAGAGGTTGGGCAAAAGAGTTTTACAACAAGAGAAATCTCATTCACTTTCTTAAGACTCTGAATTTCATTTCAAATTCCCAGGTACTTCCTTCCTCAATTCGTTCCTATTTATGATTACAATCTCCTTTTTTTTTTAAGTTTATTTATTTTGAGAGAAAGAGAGAGAGCATATGCACATATGTGTGAGCAGGAGAGGGGCAGAAGGAGAGGGAGAGGGAGAGAATCCTAAGTAGGCTTTAAGCTGTCAGGGCAGAGCCTGACAGAGGTCTCAATCTCACGAACCATGAGATCATGACCTGAACCGAGATCAAGAGTCAGATGCTTAACCGACTGAGCCACCCAAGCACCCCTCATGATTACAGTCTCTTGAAGGTTTTGGTCAGCTTTAGCATGGTGTCCCCTGAAAGGAAGAGCTCTGAGGCTCAGGACTATATTCTAGATCCTTCCTGCCTGAAATGTGCCTCCTGGATCGGCAACATTAACTTACCATTATTGGTTGGAAATGAAGAATCTCAGGCCTTAACACAAACTAACGTACCAGATTCATTTGCATGCTGAAGTTTGAAAACACTGCTTTAGGCAGTATTTCCTGGGCCACAGAAATCTCATAAGATTGTCCACAGTTCCTTGACTAATGGTGTCAATGCTAACTGTAATTGTGGTAGTGGTGGACGTTGTCATTGTGATTATGATAATGATGGTTATAATGGTGGTGTATGTGATAGGGGTGGTTGTGATAGTGTGGACAGTTTTGGTGGTAATTATGTAGGGCAAATGTCTACAGTCAGAAAGTGTTTTCTCCAATATGGCAGACATCCACTGACCTTGCCTACCTTTTTAAACTTAGCACCTAGCACAATCCTTGGCCTATAGAATGAAGTTAATAAATATTTGTTAAGTGAAAAGAAGGTTAAGAAAAGGACCTATATGTACAATCGGCCACAAAATTCTGGAAACCACATCCTTCCCCTACTCCTCTAAGACAAAATTTTTTAAAAATATTCTACATAAATCCATCCAACCATCTGTCCATGCATTCACTCATCCACTCAGTCATCTATCTAGGGACTTCATTCATTCATGTACTCAATAAGCATTTATTTGAGAATTTACTGTTGTGTTAGATTCTGGGGACTTAATGTCACTCCTCATACAAATCAAAACCACACCGACATACCATCTCACGCTGGTCAGAGCAGCTAAAATGAACAAACCAGGAGACTATAGGTGCTGGTGAGGATGTGGAAAAATGGGAACCCTCTTGCACTGTTGGTGGGAATGCAAACTGGTGCAGCTGCTCTGGAAAACAGTGTGGATGTTCCTCAAAAAATTAAAAATAGATCTACCCTATGACCCATCAATAGCACTGCTAGGAATTTACCCAAGGGATACAGGAGTGCTGATTCATAGGGGCACATGTACCCCAATGTTTCCAGCAGGACTTTCAACAATCGCCAAATTACGGAAAGAGCCTAAATGTCCATCAACGGACGAATGGATAAAGAAAATGCGGTTTATATATACAATGTAATACTACTTGGCAATGAGAAAGAATGAAATCTGGCCATTTGCAACAACATGGATGGAACTGGAGGGTATTTTACTAAGTGAAACAAGTCAGGCAGAGAAAGTCAGGCAGATACCATATGTTTTCACTCACATGTGGATCCTGAGAAGCTTAACAGAAGACCATGGGGAAGGGAAAGGGGGAGAAAAAAGTTACAGAGAGGGAGGAAGGCAAACTGTAAAAGACTCTTAAATACTGAGAACAAACTGAGGGTTGATGGGGAGTAAGGGGTGAGGGAGAAGGGAATGTGGGTGATGGGCATTGAGGAGGGCATTTGCTGGGATGAGCACTGGGTGTTGTATGGAAACCAATTTGAAAATAAATTATATTTAATATAAAATAAATGATGAAAAGGACACAATTCTGCCTCAAGGAACCCAAAGTCTTGGAAAGAAATACTGACAATGATAATGAAGTGTAAGATTCAGAGATATATAGGGAAGGGCAGTATAGAGTTACTGAGGAGAAGATAATCAAAACCTGGATTTAGGGGCTGGGAGTAAAAGATTTGAAGGGTAAATAGACTTTACTAAAAATAGGAGAGACAATGGCATTCTAGGGAGATGGGAAATCCTGAGTTATTTTTATGTGTTTGGATAGCTTTTGACATTCTGAGCCTTATAATGTCTATCAAGTTTGGGGTAAGAAATAAGGAATATGACAAATGGAGTTGGCCCAAGAGGAAACAATTACAATTGTTCTCTGTCTCTAGGTTTCTAAGAACTAAGAGAAATTTTCCATCCCTCTGTTCCTTCCAAAAATCTCCAGGAATGTGCTCATTGTATTTATGACAACTGAGGTCTCCCATGCCAACATGACTTCAACATGCGTTCCAAGAAATTCTTGCCCAGGAAGACAAGGATGTAACCAATAAATAAGTTCACTGTGTGTTGCAGGAATTCCTGAAAAGCAATTTATACGAGCAAATACTTTCCTCCTCTGGGTAAACAGCCCATGCATAGGGCACTAGATAGCCCACTTGCTCAAATACCTTACTGAACAAAAAACTATGTAGGTATCAAGACTCATTTCAAGACCCTCACTTCACTGTGTTCACCAACCCCAAAATATTGCATCATGAATTTAGCCCAATCCCAGTCAGAGCATCACACTGAAAGATCTGTCTTAAACCATGTAAACCCAGATCCAAAAATCCTAGAAACGTCTCCTCCATACCCAAGCTTTCTGAGACATTACTGAATAAAGGTGTTCTCCCTTACTGCAGCAGGTTTAACAAATTTAGCTTTGCTTGATAAACAGGTGATTTGGTAGGACTTGGGGAGAAGTCTTGGGACAGCTAACATTTAAAGCATCTGAGAATAAAATAATAGAAAGAAAGGAAATTCTAAGCTTATCCTGTGCGTCTTTTGTACTTAGTTGGAATAGAGTTGGGAGTGGCCAAATCATTTCTTGATTTTGTAGATTAAACCTCCTTAAAGGAGGATAATATAAATAGAGATACTAATGGTTGTCACAGGAAATAAAGATGCTTGAAATATTTATAACAGAATGCCTAACAGCAAATAATTGAAAGTACGTCTTGGAAAATATGTTCACAGTGCTTCTCCAAACATCATGTAGCTTCCGCCACTATTTACTTTCCAACTTTATTTGCAAAAGAGACAAGTTAATTATTTTTCTTTTCCATTCCCTGTTTTAAGCTGTAGCTTACACAATGTAATGAATGTCTATTGTGAATATTGATGAAAAAAATCTGAGAGGTTAAAAAGGATTAATCAAACCGTGTCAAAATTTTCATTCAAAAAATTTATATTGTTAAACTTTGGGAAAAACAACCATTTCTATTTCTGGTCTGACTGAGAAACAAAGTACAATTTCCTTGGGTGCTGCTAAACATTTTTTTAAAAACTCAATAAATGTACTATCTTCAATAGTTGCAGGGTGGAATCTAAAACTGTATCAATAAACTTTTAGTGTTCTATTACATGAACAACTATGGTCTGTGTTGTACTTTGCATGGACCCTTTCCCCAAGCAAAATTTCATAGAAGTGTGCATCGCTCTGGTCGAAAATATTGGCTCACTGCATTCTGCGGATCCAAATGTTGACGCATTTGGGTGAAATGTTGACACATTTCATTATATGACATAAAAAAGAATCATATTTGTTAATACCACCATCAATTTCATCATTAAAGTCTTTTAAGTATTGGAAAGCTGTCAAGCTCATGGTGGCAGATACAAGTTTTCCAAAATTCTAATTTTTGCTGGAAAGCTTGAGTTTTATCATTGGCAACAAATACTGTCCAATGGTGTACTTAAAGTCACAGGCTCAGTTTTTGCATTTTTGAGAAAATGTCGGTCAAATATTGAAGTCTTAATACCTGTATTTCATCTATCAGTTGTTCTTCCAAGTAAAAACTGGTGTTTCATATAAAAACGGTTAGTTCAGCTTACAAATGAAAGAGTCCTTCAAGTGCTTTTTGTCAAACAACAAGGATACTTTAGCACACTGTGGTACTTCTTTTATACATACTTCCTATTTCTTTAAAAAAATGATGTATACTTGACAGTCGAAGCTTAAGTGAATTAATAATTTTTACTGTTTCATCAAGGGTATTCTTAAGTGAAATTTGCTTTTTTTTTTTAAACCATAAGTTATGATGGAAAGAATAAGAGACCAATAGTAGAGTTTGGTGCCATTGCCTTCATTCACGCTACAGTGCTAGATTCATGCTACAGTTTTATCTACCATTGCTTTCGTACTATCAGTACAAATGTCAACACAGTTAGGAAGACAAATAACAACTTAGTTATATGATAATATAGGTATCACCTTGCAGACACCCTGAAGAAGTCTCAGGGCCCCCCAGGTGTCCATGAACCATACTTCGAGAATTGCTATTCTAGAGTCTATTCTAGACTCAAAATCTGGGTCTGACAAAAAACAAAAAAGTTCTCAGCACCACTTTATAGCACATCCCCTGGGCATGTTAATTCATGAGTGTCAATTGGTAGATGTGCATTTGCCTGAGATGTTCACTATTCTGCCCTTAGTATTGAAAACCACTAGGTCTCCTCTAGGGACCACATTCATGTATGCAGCGGCAATGCCACTTCCATGGAGTCAAAGCTGAGGAGAACCTATTCAAGTTGCTCATATGCAAAGACTCTGTGCTTCTCTTGGCTCCAGATCAAGCAGCAGCATGAGAGGAATGCTGTGACATAGCTACAGCAGACATGTACAAGAAGATATTTGGAAACTGTAGTCTGTCTGTAGGTTGGGAGTGCCCAAGTCTGCATGGCCACATGAAGTCTCTCTGGTAAGGAAGGTATGGCTAACCTAAATTTATAAGCCTGGACTTTATCTTAATGGGTAGCCTATGGCTTCACTTAATAGATTGTCCATAGAACCTATCTATTTTGAATCATGTTTCTAGAGCAGTGATTCTCAAAATCTGATTCTTGAATCCCTTGCATCAGAATCATGCAGAGTGATTCCTGAGGGGTGCCTGGGTGGCTCAGTCAGTTAAGTGTCTGACTTTGACTCAGGTCATGATCTCATGGTTCATGAGTTCAAGCCCCACATCAGGCTCTGTGCCGACAGCTCAGAGCCTGGAGCCTGCTTTGGATTCTGTGTCTCCCTCTCTCTCTGTTCCTCCCCTGCTTGTGCTCTGTCTCTCTCTCTCTCTCTCTCTCTCAAAAATAAACAAACATTAAAAAAAACTTTAAAAAAATACACATTCTTGAAATCTACCAGGGACTCACTAAAGTAGCACATCTGAGGGTTGAGGCAGGGTGACTCAAAAGCAGTGCAGGTTGTATACTGCACATCTTACACAAAGGTGTACAATTGTTGGAGGTTGTGGCTTGGAATTGAATTTTTAAAAGTCTATGAGAATCTTGGGTCTAACAGAACTTGAAAGAATATTCTAGAGCAGTTCTCAAACTTTACCGTGCCTCAGAATTAAAAGTCTTAGGGCTAAAAATACAGATTTCTATATGCCATGCTAGACCTACCTAATCAGAATCTTTTAGGTAGAAGCCTGGGCATATGTATTTTCAAAGAGCTTCATGGCCAGTTCTGATGCCTATCAAAATATGAAGACAGTTTCTAGACTAAGGATGCTATAGCTGTCTTCAAGAAACCAATTCTGAGAAGGTTGTAGACAATAGACCAGTGGCTGAAGAAACTCTGATATCACTTAGATAGTCTATTCAGTACCTATAAATTCATCTTTTAAAATATCCAATACATTTTTTTAAATACAACTTTCTCTCCTCCTCTGTTATTACATTTCTTTTCATTCTTAGCAGGGTATTGAATCTCACCTAGCATGTTATTCCAAAAACGTCTTGAAATTTATTTAGCCAGAATTTTCTGGTTTCATATGAATGCTAATTATACATAGTCTATTTTTTAAAGCGTTTTTTTTCATCTTATGCAACACTCTTAGATCCTTCAGGCAAAGGACAAACTTAATTTACTTTCAAATTACCAAATTAACTCAGATTTTTAAAACCCATTCAAGTTTCATGTTATGTACTTAACATTAAAAAAATGACTCAATGTAAATGTCGTATTTGGCAATGATCCTATTCCTGGGATCTTTCACATGAAACAGAGTGGGAAGGAAAATCCTGTGGCTGCCAAAATAGAACTAAAAACACAGAAACAAAGAAAAGAAACAAAAGCACAACTCGCCTCTTCCAGACAACACGGAAGCATGCAGATAAGTCAGTGATATTTCTTCCAACTAAATCCTGAAGTAGTTTTAGCAGTTGTAATGGCACCTGGCTTATGCAAAAGTAAAGTAAAAAGTAGGCTGTTCTGTTGTTCTAGATGCCAAAACACCAAATCTTCCAGCCAAGAAAAGAACACAGGACCAAGCAAGGGATATTGATGCTTCAAAGATGGTAGTTATCTGTGAATAAGGACTAGTGTTTCATAAACTCCACCAGACAGAACGACTGTTTAATGGAATGTCAAGAGTTGGGAAGGAGAAAAGAATTGAGGGTAATTCTAAGGTCAAATTAGTTTGGAAAACCACTGAGTTATATGAGTTAAACAGTTCTTTTATTCTGGGACTTCTCAGAGCCCTTCTGTGCGGATATGCATCATCCCTTTCTAAGAAGGAGACAATGCATGTGGCATTTTCCAAAGGTTTGACATTTCTTTTCTTTCCTTTTCTTTTCTTTTTTCTTTTCCTTTTTTCATTTAGTTTCTAACTAAGCTCACAGTCTCTGGGACACATTCAGGAAATACTTAGATGGACAGATCAGGCAGTGAAGGCAAATGAATGTACAGGTATGTGCCTAAAATGTGGCAGGAAACTCTAGATGTCATGGAAATAGTTAACATGCCCATAGGTCAGCCCCACAACACCAAGTCCCTCAGCCTCTCTCCATTGGCTTCAGCTCTGGAAGAAAGATAGTGCTTATTAGTAAAGTGCCCTGGGATGATTGGGCAGGAAACACTAAATAAGAGCCAATTATTACCCTCATTACAGAGCAGATGATCTAATAAACCAACCCTATTACTTACAAAGTTCAGACCCTGAGTTGTTGTTTTTAACTGCACTTCAATTTAATCTAAGAGATCTATTCTATACTAAAAAGAACAAACAAATACTCAAGGGAATATATCCATGAACTGTAATGTGGGCTTTCTGATTGGACCCTTCTCTGCTTACACATTTTCAATGACTGCCAATTGCCTACAGATACAAATCCCAATTTCTTAGCCTGGTAGACAACCTTCCCAGGTTGTGTCTAACTGACCTTTTACACTAACAGATCCATATTTCAGATGCCATAGAGTTTCTGAGTAAGATCATTGCTTTGGAGGCAGGCAGACATGGCTAAATACACAGGCTCCACTCACCACACCTTGAGTTAAGTTATGCCACTTCTCTAAGCCCTCGATTCTCCAAGTGTGGTTTGTGAACTGGCCACGGGAGCAGCAGCAGCAGCATCTGGAGTTCATTAGGCACAATTTGCAAACCTACTGAATTAGAATCTGCATTTTAACAAGAGCCTCAGGTGATCCCCACACACATTAAAGCTTGAGATGTACTACCCTAATTCTCATCACCTCACGTGAAAGTTTGAGGTAATGATAGTAAATAATAGTAAAATTTAAGATGGAAGTCATTTTCCTCTCCTGCCCTTTGAATCCATCTTCAAACCCTAAGGATTTCACCATCTAAATATCATTCAATTATGCTCACCTCTCTCCCTTCACTCCCTTCATTCTCGTTCTGTGCAGATCTAGGGCAATGGCCACCCAACTCATTACAATGCACCCACTCTTGCCTCCCTCTTACCTGTTTTCCCTACTGCAACCAGAGATATTCTAGGAAAAGCAAATGATGAGAACTCCCATCTCATTTCAGAATAAAAGCTAAAAGCCTTTACCAAACCTACAAACTCTGCCGAGGAGGCTCTGTCCACCTCTATGTCTTATCTTGCATCATGCTCCTGTAGGCTTTCTCTGCTGCAGGAGTACCGGTTTTCTCTCAGTGCCTGGAACTGGCTATCCTCCATCTCAATACAGTACATTTGCAAAATCCATCCTCTCTGCCTGCGGTGCCTTTCCTCCCTCTTTGCCCAGCAACTCCTCCTCAGTCTTTAAATGTCAATTCAAATGTCATCAACCCTGAAAGTATTCTCTGACTCTCCTCCCCAACAACCAAGACACTTCCTGGATCATTGCCTATGCCCCAGAAGTGTTGAATAAGTGATTGTATTAATTCACAAATCTTCAATGATATGGTTACTGTGACAATCAAACAGACTGATACCTATAAAGCATTTAACACAATGCCTGGTAGAGAGCAAGAACATAGTGCTGCACTGGTTGTTACGTATTGAATAGTAGCTCTGCTAAAAACTAGACACCAAGCAGGGCACAATGTGGCTAACAATTAGAACCACCTAGGAAACTTTTAAACCTTTTAATGGCCAGGATCTTCCCCGGACCAATTAAATCAGAATCTGTGAGGGTGGAATCCAGGCACCTGAGGGTTTTAAAGCTCCAGTGGGGATTCCAATGGGCAGCCATGGGACAGAACAACTGCTTTACCCTTCTTCTCACTGTGGCCTCCTAGCCTTTGGAGGAAGGCACGTTACAAGAAGAGTCCTCATTATTCATGGCATGAGTCCATGGCCTCACTTCTCCCATGGAAAGGGACAACAATAAGCAATAATAAGAATCCATGTAGTGACAGTCCAGCAATTCACTTGCCTTGGGCCCCTTGACAGCAGCCAGATGGTGGGAACTCTCCATGTATCACCAAAGCCAAGCTGAAACCCTTCTGGGGAAATCCAAGTTGCCTGAACTATTGCTGGGAGGAGGTGCAATACCACAGGAAGATGATTCCAGTCCTTAGGGTTAAGTGTTGATTTAATAAAACTCATCAGGATTCCATTAGAAACCTGTCATGATTGTTATGTTGAAGCAATTGCTTTATGGGAGCAATTAATTTCAACTGCTAAAAAAAAGGTTAGACCTCCTGAGTGTTCATCTAGACTACAAGAGGTAGGCTGGGAACCACTTGAACTTACCCCTGTCTCCTTCACTGTTTAAATACTTGACTCATCAACAGACTAGACTATCTTAGTAGTCCTCCTCTTCCCAAACACCAACTTCCTGTGTATGTAAATATATATTTAAGCACAGACATATTGCGCTGTGTTTCTCACTTGTTTTGAACTTTTCAAAATGTGATGCAAGCAATGAGGAATATCCAAGGAACCTTTATCTTTTTTAAGGCCTTAAAATGCACATGTGCGCGCACACACACACACACACACACACACACACAGTGCCAAAGCACTGTGCAACCCTCAAACAATATGAGAACCATTTAAAATTAAAACCTACCAAGTCAGAGCTGAGTCTAAGTGAACATAAAGGCCACAGAGTTGTTATAAGAGGCACAGGATTGCTCTCTGGAAATAATATCCCAGGGAGCAAAATTCTCCTATTTCTTTATGCTGGTAAATTGAAAAAAAGAAAAGAAAAGAAAAGAAAAGAAAAGAAAAGAAAAGAAAAGAAAAGAAAAGAAAAGAAAGAAAAGAAAAGAAGAGAAAGAAAAGAAGAGAAAGGAAAAGAAAATAAAAGAAGAGAAAAGAAAAAGCTTGATTCATGAATATAAATTTTTCTTGGCTTTTTAAATCATACACTGGCATATTCATCCTCAAACTTTGCCAAATGAGAATACACAGATAATGACAACTTTACAATAAGTGGTTCCAGGATACAGGCTTTTCAAGATCCCCAAATGAAAGGCACTATAATAAAGAGTATTATTATTATTATTATTATTATTGTTATTATTATTATTATTATTTCAGAACCCAGAAAAACGACAATCAATGATTAGCCATAACAATTAAACTAACAATAATGCATCTGGAATAAGCTCCATGGTAATATGTACTTCATGCTTAATAGTTCAAATTAATTCAATCTCCTGGTGTTAGACATACCAGTTAGGAGTTGGAAAGCACCAAAATTCACATTAGCTTCCACTTCGAAAGCTATTATGAAAAGAGAAGGAAGGAAACTAGGCGATAAACAGCAGAGGTAAATAGGAAGGGCTCATAGATGACATGGTTAGGGATAACTCTCAGCTACTGGGAATTCAGCGTGAAAACATGAAGGCTGGTATTTCTATCCTCACACATTCCTACACAGTCAGTGACTGGGCAAACCATCTGAGGCAACAGATCTGGAACCCTAAAATCAAAGGCATCAGACTGAGAGGAGGGAGTGCTTTCTTTCCCCATCCACAGAGTCCTTTACAAGTAGACCCAGAATAGAAAAAGAATTTATGATTTTCAGAGCACTGATCTCAAGAAATAAGAAAGGGGAAAGTGGGTTGCAATGAGCCTAAAAGGTGGAGAGCCTGATTATCCTCCTTGTCTCACTCCATCCTATCAATGTAAAGATAACTGCTTTAGGCCCTACTGTCCACCATAAATATACCAAAGGCAGAGTTTTCAACTTTGGCATCGTTCACATTTTGGCCCAAGTAATTCTTCGTTGTGAAGGGCTGTTCTGTGCATTGTAAGATGTTTAGCAGCATCCCTAGCTTCTACTCCACAGATGCTAGTAGCAGCCCCTCCCAGTTGTAACAGCTGTAAATGTCTCTAGACATGACCAAACATCTTCTGAGGGACAAAATAATCCTGGTTAAGAATCGTTACTCTAAGGCTTGAATTCACCTGTTTTGGGCATCTAGGAAGAAAAACGAATTGAAAGTACACACCAACCTTTAGACTGTTTTCTCATTAGAGATGACCATTCACTGCGTTGTGAGCTGTGTACAAGGCAACACCCTTCCCAGGGCACACTGATTCCTCCCGCCAGTACTTTGTGCCATATGGGTTTGTTACAGATCATATGGAAATTTAGAACCTGGCTTCCTTCTATTCATTGTGCCAGGTAGAGTTAACATAACAGACTATTCTTAGAAAGCTCTGCTGGTAAAGTTGGCCTTTGGCTGGCATCTGGGAGTTTGGGCTGGTGAACCGTTTCCTACACTGATATAAAACTCTCCTAAATGATAGGAGTACCCACTGTGCCTTCTTTGTACTAATGTAGTTTATGCTGAATGCCTGTTTATCTCCTGGGAGTCTGGAATTTGGGAATGTGCTAGGCAGATCAGCCCCCAGTAGAAACCTAATGCAGAGCCTCTAATGAGCTTCCTTGGCACATGATATCATGCAGTTCCTTGCTGGAGGAATGAAGCACATCCTGTGTGACTCCACTGGAAGAAGACTCTCAGAAGTTTGTGCCTGGTTTTCTCCATACTTCAGACCATGCACCTTCTCTTCACGCTGATTTACTTTGTACCCTGTCACTGTGGTGAACCATAATCATGAGTGTAACAACTTCTGAGTCCTACTAGTTCTTCCAGAGAATTAGGGAACCCAGAGTAGTGCTAGGGACCACGAGCACAGTCACAATATTCAACAAATATTTTTTTTTTAATTTTTTTTAACATTTATTCATTTTTGAGACAGAGAGAGACAGAGCATGAACAGGGGAGGGGCAGAGAGAGAGGGAGACACAGAATCTGAAACAGGCTCCAGGCTCTGAGCTGTCAGCACAGAGCCCGACGCGGGGCTCGAACTCACGGACTGTGAGATCATGACCTGAGCCGAAGTCGGACGCTTAACCGACCAAGCCACCCAGGCGCCCCTCAACAAATATTTTATTGTGTGCCTCCATTTCTAGATGCAGGATTTCCAGCTGGGACTGTAACTAAGTCTCAGTCCTCACAGAACTTATGTTCTGTGACTAGGGAAGCACTTATACTGGGATATTTCAATCTTCTTCCACCATAAACAAGCTCTGTGGCTGTCTTTGTTGTTGTTGTTGCTGTTGTTGTTGTTGTTGTTGTTGTTAATATTTATTTATTTGTCTTGAGGGGGCAGAGCATAAGCAGGGAAGGGGCAGAGAGAGAGGAAGAGAGAATCCCAAGCAGGCTCCATGCTCAGCACAGAGCCCGATCTCACGACCATGAAATCATGACCCAGGCCCCCCTTTTTTGTCTTTATAATAGATCCTTTTTCTTAGATATAATTCACACACCATTCAATTAACCCACCTAAAGTGGACAATTCAGTGGTTTTAAGTATATTCACAAAGTTGCGCAACCATGACCACTATCAATTTCAGAACATTTTGCCACCCCATAAAGAAACCTCCCACCATTAGCACTTAGTATTCATTTCCTCCCAGCCCCCCACCCTTCAGCAACCACTAAGCTATTTTCTGTCTCAATGCATTTGTTTACTCTAGAGATTTCATATCAATGGAATCAGACAATATGTGGTCTTTTGTGCCTGGGTTCTTCATTTAGCATAATGTTTTCAAGATTCGTCTACCATGTAACACATTTGTAGTACTTCATTTCCTTTTATTGTTGAATAATATCCCATTATGTGACTATACCACATTTTATTTATCTGTTCATCAGTAGATGGACACTTACATTATTTACACTTTGGAAATAACTGCTGCAAATATTTGTATACAAGTTTTTCTGTGCATATAGGCTTTCATTTCCCATGGGTAGATACCTAAGAGTAGAATGGCGAGTCATATTTATGCTAAACATTTTAAGAAATTTTCAACTGTTCTTCCAAAGCAGCTGCACCATTTTACTTCCTACTAACAGTGTATGAGAGTTCCAGTTTCTGCACATCCTCACTAACCCCTGTTAACTGTCTTTTTGATTACCTAGTCATCTGAGGTGGTTTCCCATTGTGGTTTTGACTTGCGTTTCCCCGATGGCTAATGGTGCTGAGAATCTTTTCATGGGCTCTTTCCTTTTGTGTACCTTCTTTAAGTAAATGCTATCCAGATCCTTTGCCCCTTTTTAATTGGGTTGTTTGTTCTTTTGTTATTGAGCTGTAAGAGTTCTTGACATATTTTGGAAATAAGTCTATTATCAGATATATGACTTGCAAAACCATGTTTCCATTCTGTGAGTTGCCTTTTTATTTTCTTGATGATGTCATTTGAAGCATAAGAGTTTTAAATTTTTGTGATGTCCAATTTACCTATCTTCTCTTATGTTGCTGGACTTTTGGTATCATATCCAAGAAACCATTCTCTAACCCAATGTCATGAAGATTTATGCCCATGTTTTTGTCTACGAGTTTTATAGTTTTAGTTCTTCCATTTAGGTCTTTAAGCCATTTTGAATTAATTTCTTTACATGGTGTGATGTAGGGGACCAACTTCATTCTTCTATATGTGAATGTCCAGTTATCCTGTGGTATCTTTTGAATCACCACCACAGGTAGTTTCCTGTAATTTGGGAGTCTACAAGTTATTAAACCAGTACATAGAATCTAGGTATATGACCAACAGTCTTAGAACCTTTTCTTCAGCTTTTGTATTTGGTCTTTTCTTTTTTCTTCTACTTTAGGAATATACTTAATATCATGCTATTTTAGGAAGTAGCACTACTATTATTAGCTGATTAGTAATACTATTATTAACTCATATACTACTAATAATAGTACCGATGGCTATTTAGTATTTAGTATGTGTCAGGCACTACGTTTACATTTAATATGCAGTAACTTATAAGTACTTCACATGCTTTACCTTATATGATCTTCCCACCAACACCATGAGATAAGTAGAACTCCACCTTACAGATAATGATACTGAGGGTGAGGCTCATCACCATAAAATAATTTTCCTTAGGTCACAGAGCTAGCAGGAAAAAGGATGACAAAAAGAGCAAAGAAGCAGCACTGGAAAGTGAGGGCCAAAGAATGTCTGATAATAGTGTCTAACAAATATGAGGTAAGCCTATATGCAAATACCCGAAAAGAAGCCAAAATCTAGCACCAGTCAATGGCATTCCCATACTGGCCAAGAAGCTGACTACAAAGGAATGGTGTCTCCTGCCAATGCAACAAAGAGAAGTCTCATCACTCAAGATTGATATGATGGCTGAAAAGGTGCTGTCAACACTCTAAAAATTGCATCAGTGACTACGTGATTGATGAAATGAGTCAATTGGCACTGGATTAGAATTCCAGATATGAAATATATTACTTCCAATGAGAGAATTAGAAATTCATTAAGCAGTAGTTTCATTTTTAAAACTACTCTTTCCCCATTTGTCTATAGGAAAGAGATGCAAGTAAAAATATCTTTGAAAAGACTGAATCTGTAGAGCAACTTGGTCTTGGGGACAGTTATACAGATGCCTGAAACTTTTGCTTTCACTATCTCACTGTGTTCCCAGACCTAGAAGGCTGGTAGGGAAATTCTAGTCAGTTTTCAGTGGAGAAATGTGGACAAAGAAGTGAGTTGACTTTTCCAAGTCCAAGCTGTATAGCAGAAAATCCAGATTTCCTCACTACAAGTTGAATTCTCTTGCCCTATACCAACTGAGATCGTAATAATAAATACAATGGTAATAGCTGCCATTTATTGAGTCTTACATTATATAGCACTCTAAGCACCTGAAAGAGAGCAACTCATTTATTTAATCCAAATCTTATGAGGTAGGTACTACTATTGTCCCCATTTTGTATAGAAGGGCAGGAGATGCTAGAGGTTAATTGACCTGCATAAGAAGTGGAGTGAGGCCTTGAACCCTGTGCGGTCTGTCTTCTTCTTCTTAAGAGTGTCAACAAAATTGTTTCAGAATAGAAGCAACTAGACATATAAGGGTTAAGCATGGCCAGACCAACTCCAAGTTGAGTCTTTTTTACACTAGGCAAACTGTCTTCAATACACTTATAATAACTTTATATACCAAATAACATTTTGAAGTTTATTTCCTCCCAACATGGAAGCATCACTGCATCTCCCCTGGGATCTTCAGCACTGTCTGTTGTGGAACTGGTCTGGGCTTAGCAAGTATTGCTTTATCATTCTTAAATAAAAAAACACTATAGAGAATGCAGAAAACAATTTCCCTTTCAGTTTCCCCACTTCTACCCATATTGAGAAAGATGGATTCTTAAAGTGCTAAAGGAAACTCACAATATAATAAAAACTCAGCACCAGAAATGTTCCAAGTCCCTCCACTCTCTCCCTATATTTAGGAAACTACAATTTAATATAGGGCTCAGGCCTCCAGAGAATCCAGGGTATCGAACTGTTAATACATTTTTATATATTTTAACTGAGATAAACAAGAAAGAGATAGAAAAGCCAGAGCAGCTATGTCAAAGACATAATTACGATAAGACTAATCCAGCTAACAGCAATAGAGGCAGATAGTGACTCTACTGTGATGCTGTTGTAGAGTTTGTATGGTCAGAAAAATGTATCATATAAAATGTCAATGAGGCAGGAGTCCTGTCATAGGAAAGCAAAGATAACTTACTACGTGACTTCAGAAAATAAAGCTCATCCAGGATATCAAAGAACATTTATTCTATTACTAGAATATCATCCAGATGCATTTTATAATTTGAAACCTGGATCAAATCATTCAATTAATAAAATAGTAATAAAAAGGAGTATACTATGTCTGTAACCAAATAGACAGGAAAATCTCAATTTTGTTTTCCATGATAGAGCTTAAACCTTGTGGCAAACTTAGAATTCTGTCTATTCTAGATTATTTTAAAATTCTCCCACCAGCTCTAAATTCATGGTGTGTCTCCAACTATGTCATATTTCTAAGTCTTGACCACAAAAGCACCCTGAGATACATATACATTGCTGCAATGCACTATTTCTCAAACATGACTGTATCTTTTACTCCAGTAACCCTGTCAAAACAAAAATAAATTTTAAAAAAGGTAAAATCACTCTGGCTACTTCACTGTTGGCAAATTCATTAACTTCTTTCTTCAAATGCTCATTAACATTTCCATTAATAATACTCTGACCCTCAACATTCAACACCCAACCTCTAAGACAGGGCACAACTAAATTCTTCAGTTTCTCATTTAGGCCTTTTCATCAAGTTTTTGCAGAAAATATATTATTAAAACAATGGTTTCTATCCCAGATAGATAGGAATTCTCCACCTTCTCTATACACTTCTCACTCAACCCTTTCTGCTCCTTTTGGTGAATCCCAGGAGAAACACAAACTCACATGCTTATTGCACTGGGATGCAAGGCAAATATATGAGGAAAACCACTTATCAGAAAAACAGACACCAGCACACTTGAATGCATTTTAAACACGCTGTCCTCCCTACCTCCCCAGCCTTTTTTTGTAATAGAGATGTCTTGAAATTTATTTTTCATTTTTCAAACTCTGCTTGGAGACATAGGTATAAAAAAATAGTCTCAATAGGGCACGCAGGATGCTAAGTGGAGACTGACATTTGACATTAGTGTCAGTACTCAGGTAGTAGACAGGCAACTTCTGTCTACCGTGATGATTGGGACTCACATCTGGCTGTTTGCTGCCAACTAGGAGTTTAGGACCAATGTTGTCAAATCATCCAGTTCTATTAAGAGAAGCAAGAAAACCTGCATCTTCTGTGAAATCTCCAGATTTTCTGCTCTTTTCGAATTTATGCATGAATTCTTCTACTTTTCCAATATAATCTATTTCTCTATTCTAGCATAGCAGACATCTAGTGGGCTGGTAGATTGAGGTCTCTGAGTTATATTATCCTTCAGTCAGCAGGTTTTAGCCTTTTTCACTACTGTTCCCTCCACTCCAACCATCCATCCTTTCCACCAATCCCATTCATCACATCCTTTAAGACTTTGCTCAAGAAGGTATTTCCTCCACACAATCTTCCCCGGATCACTCTCCCCTACATTCCTCATTATCAAAGTGTTTTATTCCTTCAGGCTTTCTATTCACACTTTGAGCTCCCTTTGTGAGTATTCCAGCTCTTTCTCCAATACCTAGACTCTAAATCTCTAAAGCTCAGGACCCTGTCTCCTATCACCTTCACACATTCTAAGGACTTAGTGGAGTGTTACACACTCTGCAGACATTAGATGCACACTTTGGTTGAATAAACATTCCATTTGCCTAATCTTGTAGAGCTAGCAGTTTTTATTCTTATACTTGGTGCACTTCTAGATCAAAATAGTAAGTCGAAGTCAAATCTCCATACTTAGGGCAATCTTGAGGATTCAAACACTTAGCTGTAAAGGCAAGGCAAAACAATTTATCTGGGCAGTGAAAGAAGAAGCCATCTGTTGATCTGAATCATCAAGGCAACTTGTCCCAATCCTGCAAACATTCAGTGTCGGAACTTACTTTCAAAATGTAAGTAGAGAGGAAAATTATAGGATACAAGTGCCATCTCTTTCATGTCCCGGGCCTGTGGCAGACATCATTAATTGATCACAGCATACTTTTCTGCTGAGTCTGAATGAAACTTCAGAAATCTCTTTAATAGCACTCTAGATGGAGTTTGTCTTAGAAATAAAATTGGTATGTGAATGGAAAATGCTATTATATGGATAAGATACACATCTTTTACAGGTCAAAAAAGAGAAAACAATACGTAACCTCTGCTGCTTCTCAACTTCTCTGTATTTTAGAAGCTGGATGACTTAGAATGGGGAAAGCTAGGTATCTAAATTTAAAGAGTTAAGTAAGAACTAAAGAGGAAAAAAATATATCAACTTTAACGACTATGCCATATTTACCTTACCCATTAAATTTTAATCCTGATTTACTATGTGATGAGGCTGCTTTTGTTGCACCTTGTAAAACATACTGAAATATAAAAAAGGTAAATGGCTTCACAGGGATTGCTAATTTAAATAAATAAATAAATAGCTGTATTTATATTCATATTCAAGGGGCTGCTTCATTTCTCAAACATTGAATCAAAGCCATCTGGAACAATTCAGACACAAAATTACAGCAAAAAGCCAATCACCTTCAACTACATGCAACCTTATTAGCAGTTATTAAAACAAATGAACCCTCAATACTGGAGAAAATAAATGCGGGTTGGTTGATTAATCCTTCAGTTGTAAGCCACCAAACATGACTTTTCAGAGTTATTTATTTTGAGAGAGGAAGAGAGAGAATCCCAAGCAAACTCTACGCCATCAGTGCGGAGCCTGACGCAGGGCTCAAACTCACAGAACCATGAGATCATGACCTGAGCCAAAACCAAAAGTAGGACACTCAACTGACTGAGTCACCCAGGTACCCAAGAGACTCTGTGTCTTTTAAGGTAAATTCAAAGACTACATGAAGCCAGTAAATGATGAATCAAGCAAGGCCCAGGAAAAAGACTGAGTAGCACAGTAGACACCTATGAGTTTGGCTTGCTACAGCATACGTTCCTCATTACGGTGGTGTCAGTATTCTGACCTCCTCTGGGAGACCTCCTCTTTCCAACTCTCAAGCCAGATAGTAGGGATGGAGCAACTTCACTCCCTACACTGAGAGTGGGCAAGTGACAAATCAGTGTATTTCATTTGATGAATGATTCAGGGAGCCAATCATTGATTCATCAGTCCAATGTTACTAAATCTTGAAATTTGGGATTAGAACTCTTGAGGAAGAGGAGTTAAAAAAAAATCCTGCTGGAATGCCAAGCTGGTAAGATATAACTCTGAGCATCTGGTGGCCCCACCACAAAAAGAGACCCTGCCTATGCATGTCATCAACCTGGTGGAGGCAGAACTAAGAGATTAGAGAAACAGATTTCTGATGCCATCTTTGAGCAGCTAGATCCATTTATTCCTGAAGGCAAACAGTTCCTAAGTTTTCAGCTAGGTAAGCCCAAATCCCCTGAATTTCAGCTAGAGCTGAGTTTCTGTCACTTGAAAATAAAGGAGTCATAACTAAATGCAAATAGCTTCTAGTTTATTTCATTCTTAGGTGCTGAACCTTTCAGCTTTTTCGTCACAGAGGTAAAAAACTTAAATTCCAGTAATGATAGGCTTTTACCTCATGCAGTAAAACTTGTATGATCTCATTTCTTGTCAGAGCTTTTGTTTTCTCATTTATAAAATAGGGGTTAAGAAATGGTAGCCTCACAGAGAAGATATACAAATTGCCAGTAAGCACAAGAAAAGATATTCAATAACATCAGTCAATACAGAAATGCAAATCAATTCTACAATGAGATAACCACTCCATACCCATGTGGACAAATTTGAAACCTCATTTACTGTTGATAGGAATGTTAAATGGTGCTTTGGAAAACAATATGGCTGGGTGCCTGGGTGGCTCAGTTGGTTAAGTGTCCAATTCCCACTCAGGTAATTATCTCATGGTTCCTGAGTTCAAGCCCCACACTGGGATCCATGCTAACAGCTCAGAGCCTGCTTCTGATTCTCTTCCCCCCCCGCCCCGTTCCTCCCAAACTCATTCTTGTTTTCTGTCTCTCAAAAATAATCATTTATAAATAAATAAAATATTAATTAATTAAAATTTTTCACATTTTCAAGTTTATTTATTTATTTTGTGAGAGATAGAGAGCAAGTGAGGGACGGGCAGAGAGAGAGAAGGTGACAGAGGATCTGAAGCAGGCTCTGTCCCCACGCAGAGCTGGAACTCATGAACCATGAGATCATGACCTGAGCTGAAGTCAGATGCTCAACAAACTGAGCCACCCAAGTGCCCCTAAATTTTTTTTTTTAAAAAGAAAGTAACATGGCAATTTCTCAGAAAGTTACACAGAGTTACCATATGACCCAGTAATTCTACTTCTTAGTATATATCCCCAAGGGGAAAAAAAAGTATATATATGGACACACAAAAACTTGTATACAAATGTTCATTAGTGGCATTACTCATAATAGCTGAAAAGTGGAAACAATCTAAATGTCCATCTACTGATGAACAGATAGACAAAATGAAGTATATCCATATAATGAGATATTATTCAGCAATAAAAAGTAATGGGATATTGGGGCACCTGGGTGGCTCAGTCAGTTGGGCGACTGACTTCGGTTCAGGTCATGATCTCATGGTTCATGGGTTCGAGCCCCATGTCGGGCTCTGTGCTGACAGCTCGGAGCCTGGAGCCTGCTTCGGAATCTGTGACTCCCCCTCTCTCTCTGTCCCCTTCCCAGTTCATGCTCTGTCTCTGTCTCTCAAAAAATAAATAAAACGTTAAAAAAAATTTTAAGTAATGGGATATTGATACATGCTACAGCATGGATGAACTTTGAAAATATTGTGCTCAGCGAAAGAAGCCAGTCACAAAGACCACATATTGTCTGATTCCATTTATATGAAATGCCCAGAATAGGCAAAGCCATAGCAACAGACAGTAGATTGGTGGTTGCCACAGGCTAGAAAGAGGGGAAATGGGTAATGACAGCTAATGGGTACAGGGTTTCATTGTGGGGTGATGACAGTGTTCTGGAATTCACAACTTGGTGAATATACTAAAGCCACTGAACTATATACTTTAAGAGGGTTAATATAGTACAGGAATTGCAGCTCAAAAAAAAAAATTTGGCAGAAAAAAAAAATGTTAGCCTGTTGTGATTCTCACAATGGCCATTATAAGAAATCCATGATGATGATTATAAAAATGACCATTCTTGGGGAAAACTAAGAAAAAAGAATCCATGCAAATATAAAAGTCTATTGTTTTAAAAGCGTCAGTAAATGTTAAGGGAATGGGAAAACAAAATTACCAAATAGATTTTCTCAGGTCACTTGCCTTCCTTTGTATCAAGAAATGGTCAACAAATATATAGCAGGCACACATAAAAGCTATTTGGAGACCTCTTGAGGTTAACAGCGTGCAACATATTGCCAAGGCCCCAGCCTGGCCAGGAATATTATTTATGTCACCCTTTCATGGCTGTATCAGTCTCCCATTAAACATTCAGAGCCTCCTTGTTAATAAACTACATTATGAGCTGGATGCATTGTGTGGATAAACTGCATTGTCCAAAATGCTGCCCCATTATTACAGAAAATGCAGAATGTAATTAGTATTCCTCTTTGCATAAGCCACAGCTTCCAAAACTGGTGGCATATTATAAAGCCTTAATTAATAAACAAGAGTTGGGCCATGACCGGTTACACTTATCTGAATTTTACATTGTGAAGAAAGGCCACTGTTCAAATTCCGTTTACAAATATCTAAATTCTGGCTAGCCTACATGAAGACAATCTAAACAGAAAGCCTGAGAATTCTGTGTTGCTAATAGCATTGTGTTGGTACACCAACAATAGCAAGCGATTAAGTGCTGGGACATAAACCATCCTGAGAAATGTTCGGAGTGGGATGATGATAACATTGTATTTCAGCTGTATTATATGGTGCAATTCTTCTATTTGTTCATATGCATTTCCCATTTAATGGATGGAGGAGCCAGGGTGGCTTTTCATATAACCGCAAAGCCCTAAATGTGACAAAAGAACAAAAAAAAGTGAGCTGGGAAAAAAAGAGAGAGAGAGAAGTGTGGGGTGCTGCTGGGTGGGAGCAGGGATACATCATGACGGAATATAAGTACACAGTCCCTTTCTGCATTTCCATCTGCTCATTATTGATTTTCCCCTAACCTAACCCCAAAGGAGAGACATTTATGTAAGCCATGAGCATTGAACTAATATTTGGGACCATAATATTGAGTAGCCCAGTTTATGAGCCTCGGCTAAAGGAGCATTTGCATTAAACTGCAGTCACCTGATTAAAATCCGTCCACTCTACCATCTTGAGAATTACACAGCACCTGTTATGCTCAGCTGCAGGTTCTCTGCACACTGAGAGGGAGCACAATCACAGGTCAGCAAGGAGGCAGACCAGGAGAGGGAAGGGAGGGGGAGAGCATGCGATGTGTGTTGAGAAGCAGATCCTATTAAAGACCGCCAGTGCTCAAATCTGAAAAGAGTCCTAAGCCTACTGCAAATACAGAGCTGTGTGAACATGATAATTCTCTCAACAAAGTCCATAATAATGGCTTCTAGGGGCACTGTGAAAACAGGGTGGCTGAGAGAGTGTTACAGCTCAGTGAAGAGGGACGGGCCCAGCAATGGAGTGTGGCATACCCAGGAAGCCCGGGGAAACGGTCCCTGCCTCCGCAGCATCAGCAAGTGCCTGTGGAGCCCAAGCCCAGGGGCTTTCAGCAGCATGAACGAGCTGTCTTAGATCACTGCCCTTTCCATCAGTTCCAGGCACCAGGCACAGGCTCAAAGTCCTATCGGTCTTGGCGGGACCTGCTCACTGTGACCACAAAGATGGCATTTGAATCAGTAATAGGCTGTAAGAGGCCACCTTCATGCATGCGGAGTCCTCTCCCTGAGACACCGGTTTGGGTGCTAGATCCATGCCATCTAGCCGTATGATCTTGGACAAACAGGCTTGCTCAACTTTCCATCAGAGGGTAGAGTCAGATAATGACCACATGTGAAATGAATGTATGAGTGAATGAATGAGTGAATACAATCCCTACAGCCGAGTTTTTCAATCTCAGCACGATTAACTTTGCGGACCAGAGAATTCCTTGTGGGGGACTGTCCTATGCATTGCAGGATGTGAAGAAGAGGAAGAACTTCCCTTCCACCCATCTAGGTGCTGTGGCTTGTCTAAAAATTTAATTGATATGAGACAGATTAACAGAGAAAGAAAAAAAAATTAATGACATATATACTGATGGGAGCCCCACAGACAGGAATCTCGAAAGGCCAGATGAATGAGGATTATATTCCCTCCAGAGCTAAGAAAAGGTATCGAGGTCTGGGGTTTCAAAGTGGGGAACACAATCATGAGAAGGTGCGAAGAGGAGAGGTTTGGTGAACAAAGGTTGCCTGCCATGCGGATTAAGTCTCAGGATAATAGCTCTCTGCCATGCAGATAAGTCTCTGGCCAGAGCTCTCTTCCTGGTATGGACACCCTATCTGATGTAAATCGCCTTTACAAACATAACTTCTATTCCGTTTCCAGAGCTTCTCCTGTGTCTGCAGTTTCTCAAAATAATTACATCAAAATAACCCATATGCCCAAGCAGCGTGTTTTGGCGTGGCACATTCTGTTCCCCTAAAGATGTCTGTGGCATTCCCGGCCTCCCCTGACTAGATAGGAATAGTACACAGCCCCTCTCAGTTATGACAACCAAATCAGTCTCCAGACATTGCCACAATCGCTTCCCGTCAAAAATCACCTCTAATTTTAGAGTCCGGGATTTTAGAGTGCATAACTTAATGCACCATACAACTTATATAGTGCCCTGTAATTATTAGGAAAACATACGCTGACACCTTCAACATCACTGGAAGCCCACTTCAACAAAAATTTTATTGAGCACCTATGGTATTCCAAGTAGAAGGATAAATGGGAAGAGGCTTTTCTGACCTCTGAGGAGCTCAGAATGTAAGTGAAAGGGGGCGTTTCACAGTCAAAGAAACAAGGGGAATATTCTTCTCTAGGTCAAAGAGAAGGGGAATGTTCAGCTCACCATCTTTCTAATCAATAAGAAAATATCCTTTTATGTGAGTAGACATAGGCAAGAAGTCAGAGCATAATACTTTGCTGTTAAAAGATTTGTGCATATATCAGAGTTGCTTTCATTTGATGAGGTGAATTTTTGGTTATTCTGACTCCCTTTAGTTGTTGTTTTACTGCTGTTGTTTCTTGGTAGGTGGGGGCCTCAGACTGAGAAAAGACCATCTTATGAGGTGGTTTAGCCTGAGCAGAAGCCCAGATAAAACAGCTCTAGCATGAGACTGCCACCAACTTGCTGTGTGACCCCTGGAAATTCATGAACCCTGCCAGTCCTCAAGTCCTTTTCTTGAAAAGGAGATAATCATTGCAAAGTGGTTAGCATGGTTCCCATCACAAAGTAAAACCGTGAAACCAAGAGCCATTATCATTGTTGTGGATGCTGTTGCCTCTCTATTTTATTAAGGATTGATTGTTCTTTTTCTTGTGGTAAAATACACAGAACATAGAATTTACCCCTTAAGCATTTCTAAGTGTACAGATCAGTGGCATTAAGTACAGTCACATTGCCATGCAACTATCACCACCTCCAGAACTATCCACCTCCAGAACTTCCTTCATCTTCTCAAACTAAAGCTCTCCTTACCTCCCCTTCCCCCATGATTGTTTTTCTAAACGAGGTCTTATCCCCCAACACACCTTCTGAGGAAATGAGGACCATCTTCGATCTGACAAAGACTCTCTTCCTGACTAAACTTTGGTCGGGCTCCTCTAATCCCTCAACCTTGGCTTGTTTGTGGGATCTGCATAGCCCAGTTGTACCCCAAATCTTGCTAAGTTCGTTTAGAAAAAAAATCCACTCTTAATATCTAATCACTGTTGATATCTGACCAAATTCCTCATCCTCTACCCTTGGTATCTGGTCACCCTGGCCTGCCTTCAGCAAGAACCCCATTAGGTCAGGTTGGTTAAGATTTACCCTACCCTCTTAGAAATTTCCTATCCACTGACTCCCACCCTGATCCTTGACTATAAATCCCCACTTATTCACACTTCTTTAGGTATTGAACCCAGCTCTACGCTGAGCTTTCTTGTCCTCTATTACAACAGTTCCAGAATAAAATCTTTTGTTTATTTATTTGTTTGTTTGCCTCTCTCACTATGGTCAGGCTTGGGTTTTCTCTAACAACCTATCAGTGTAACTTAAGGAAATTCAGGAAACCGAACAAACCCTAGAAACTGAATAGAAACAGTCCTTAAAATAACCATTCAGGGTGATGTTCATGAGTTTGGTATCCATCAGCCACCTCCGAGGAGTTACATGTAAGTGATTCAAGGCATCTTGAAGCAATGAGGAGAGGATTCCAGACTTTAGCACAATGGCTCCTGACTGTGGGGCCGTCTCATTTACCATTGTACGAGGACTCAGCACACTTCAGCTAACACTGGAACATCTAATCAACATTGTTCCAGAAGGAGCTCCTTGGACATACTTATTTGGTAGCCTGGAATCAGTGAGCAAAGACTAGCTGTTGGATCTAAATTATCAAAGGCACTTGCTTTTTCACAGAAAGTGAACAAACCTCCTTGGTCAAGAATCCACCTGTTTTTGCAGAAGCACTGTCAGGGAAGAAAACTTCTCGTTTATAGCCGACTCCTCAAAATAGCTAAAGAGTTGCTAATTTCACTTCAAACATCGGCTTCAGCACCTACTGTGTTATGCCAAGTTATTTTCTATCCACTGTCATTTCTGGTCCTATTGCAATTGAGTTTAAGGTGTTGGTAGACAGGAACCCTGTCTGAGCTGTCAGCACCCTGCCTGATCATCTTCCAGCCAGTGGTCAGGCAGCAGCACACAGCTAAGGATGCCCTGAAGCAGACTGTCGAGGAAACTGGCCAATAAGACCAGCACTCTGTGCTCCACGGCAGAAGCCAATTCTGCTGTATTGCCAGTGGGACCTCTCAAGACAGTCTCCACTTGGACTCAGCTGATAACATGTATGGTACATCTGTCACCATATGTTCAGGCATATTGACCTTGTAACAGTCCCCAGGCATTTCAATCCACTGGCAGCCCTGTGACTTCTATCTGTAGATCACTTTGCCTCAATGCCCTCTCCTCTCCCCCTCTTATCCATAAATTAGAACCTAGCAAAATGTCATCTCCTTTGAGAAGTCTTTCCTGTAGCCCCCAAGCAGAAGTGGAGATGGCTGTGTTGAAAGGGAAGAAAACAACGACTGAAATCTCCACACTGAATCTGTACTTTGATTTATTTCAAAAGATGTGGTGTGATACACGGCATAATATATGGCAATATTTTCCAAGTCTTAAAATCATCCATCACCGTGAACTGGGAACTTTTGAAAAATACAGAGCCCAGGCTCTTCCCTGGCTGAGATACTGGGCACCAGCTCATGGCCCAAGAAGCTGCGTTGTTTAAAAGCTTCCCAAGATATTCTGATGCACAAATGTACTGGAAAGAAGAGCCAGGCATTACTACTGTGTGCTTGCAAGCAAGTCACTTTGCTTCTCTGAGCCTGTTTTCTCACCTCAACCCCTGAAAGTGAGAATGCCCATCTCAGAATGTTTGGGGGAAGACAGAGAGGATGAGCACAAAACCCTTAACCCATAGCCTCAGTAAGTAGAGCTATGACCGTGATTACTATGGATTTCCTTAAAAAACTGCTTTCCACTTCTCAGAATTAACAGTCCAGTTTACAGAACCCTCGTCTTTCAGAGAACAAGTTACCAAAGAGTAAGAGGGAATCACACCCAGACGATACAAAAAAAAAAAAAAAAAAAAAAAAAAAAAAAAAAAAAAAACAACAACAACGAAAGAAACAGTGAAAAGTAGTTCATGTAGAAAACAGGTCATGAGCATGTAATCTGGTTTTTCTGAGGGCCTATATTCTTCTTTCCTATTGCCCATTTCTGCTGATTGAAACTATTCCCCAGTAGCCGAAATCATTAACATATGTAAGTCCATCCAATGGTAGCTATTGTAGAGAACTACCCCACCTTATAAAATGAGTCAGGCTTTTGTGTCTCTCATAGACCAATACTTTAACACTTCGATACCTGAAATAAAGTATTTGCACCACAAGAATAATGTGTTTTGTGACTAGCAGGTTATAGCACAGTGTTCTGCTTTTAGAAGCCCTGGGTTAATTGTTCCCTCAACTGAAGATGAGTCACCACCATCTTGCTTTTAGTTAGGGAAGCCAAACAATGGCTCTATGTCCCTGAACTCAGAGTGCTGAGTCCTAGAAAAATGCCCAAATATAGACTGTTTCATATCACTTACGGATATCAAACGATAGGATACCATGACAGCCACAACTAATCAAAGTCCCCTGCAGGTAATTCCCCATAAAGACAATGACACAGCTCAGGAGAGAGGAGAGAAAAAATACTGTGCAGTAGAAGGATGTCTTCCTATCATATCCCCTTTCCAGATGGCTGCCCTACAGGTTAAAGATATAGACAGTACCCAGGTCTTCTCCGGAAGAACAAACCTTTGGAGGGCTCATCCCGGCTCCACGCTCTCCTCCCCCCCTCCCCACCCCCCTAGCATCCCCCCCGCCCCACCCCCACCCCTGGCCAACACCAGCAGAACAGAGTTTGATGCAGCGCTGAGCAGCAGCATTATAAATACCAGCTTCTGGAGGCAGTGCAGCCAGAAGCAGAATCCACTCATTAGCTGAGCAACTGGCTTGGTCACCTCTTTTAGGCTCTGGACTTCTGTCTCTGTTTGGAACAATAAAATAAGCAGCTTCTAAGGTCATAGTGCAGATCACATTGTACGGAAACCCTTCATACATGTTCAACTAAAATGTTGATACTATTATTATTGTTGGATTTTACTATTGTTATTAATATCAAGCGAATACCAGCAAGTATCGGTGTCCCCTGGATGTCACTTAAGAGATAATGAACTTGTATTGTGCCAGGCCCTGGGGATACAGGTGCAAGTGGCATAGACACAATCTGCACCTCTATGAAGTGCACTGTCTAGCTCAAAGGTACAAAAGTGTGTATGTCTCTGTATGTGTTTGTGTGTGTGTTTGGCCTGCACATTGTTTACAAGCAAAACAAAACATTTAGCAAAATACTAAATTGGGCGACTTCACCCAAAAGTCCAGAGTTCTGGCTTCTTTTTGAAAACATCAGAAAAACTAGGAGGACAGGAGATGTCTCTCCACAGGCCTACCTGTTCTGCTAGAGCCCTCACACATTCCCAAAGAGTGGCCCACTGGCTTCTCTATTAAGAGAAAACTCCCTCTGGCTACAATGATGAGGGCCCTGGGGCAGTTAGTAGCAACAAGTAAGCTGAGGACTCCGATGTGGAGGACCAAAACAGAAGCAAGGAAGGAGAAAAGACACCTGGCCCTCACTCTCTGTCACAGGGTTTATTTGTCTCTCAGCTCAGCTCACTTTGTTTGGCTGGACACAGAAAACCCTAGAGGGGAATTCTGATTTCAACTTGCTCTTTGCACAGCTAATTATTTGGGGCTCCCAGAAGGTTGGAGAGAACAATAATTTCCCCAGCAGTTGTAGTTGGACTAGCATACTTCCTTTTGTTCACCCCAGAGGTCAGAACCCATGGAAGGAGAGCTATTTGTTCTGGTCTTAAACCAAATCTGCCCAGAGACACAGACAGATGTTCTGACCTGAGACCAGGAAAGCTACTATTTCAATGCCTGGCAAAATTCTCCTTTCCTGCCTTCCCTGGCAGCCTACAGACTCAAAACATGCATTTTCCTTGTTGAACCATTTACTTCTCTCCCTTGCAAAAACTAAGTAACATTCAGAAAAGAAACACACACACACACACACACACACACACACACACACCCCGTATGTCCTGGAGTTGCATCCTTTCTTGCAAGTGAGATATAGCCTGTTTCCTAGGCACATAGGACAAAGACAAATGGGGGTGTTAATTGGAATGGGTCAGTGTAACAAACAAAACTCATTTGTACACAACTAACCAGTAAGTATCCACAACATCATTTTAATAGGGAATGCATGACAAGTCCCTTAAAAACAAGGAAACAGGAGAGAAAATATACGTTCCATTGCTGTAAACCCAATAACAATAGAAACACCTCCCAGAGAGAATGTTCCTACGTCCTCCTAAAATCATTATCATCAATGGAGTCTCTCATTTTAAAGAGAAAGAAATGGAAGCACTTGGTTACTATAGGCTGCTTCTAGCCTTCCTTAGTCTGAGTACATGTTTACTCCTGCCTGTTTCAGTAGAGATTCATTTGGATTTTTTGTCAACTAGATAAATTCCTCAAAGACAACGTAAGGCCCATTATCTGGTTAAACGTATACTCAAGTTTATTTATTCATCCAATCACGCAATACATATTATTGAGCACTTCCTAAAAACCAGGCATCGTGCTAGGTGCTGGAGATACTAAGACAAGTCAAAACAAAGACAGGTCCTGCTCTGAAAGAATCCCAGGGAAGGCAGATATTAATCAAAAGACCTGCATAAATATAACTGACCCTCCGTAAGGTGTATAAGGAGAGGTATTGAGGGCCAGAGGATCTGTAAGAAAGAGATCCTCCAGTTAGGGGGTAGAGGGGTAGAGAAAGTATATCAGAAATAAAAACTCTTGAGCTGAGATTTATAAACTGTAGGAACCAGCCCTGTAGCAAGACTGCGCAGAATGAATAGAAGGACTACCTAAATGCCAGTGTGATTGGAATGGATAGTCTAAGGGACAGAGTGATAAGAATAGAGTGTTAGTGGGGACCATGCAAGGCCTTTTAGGCCACTGCAAGGAGTAGAAACAATGGGAAGCCAGTTAGAGATGTTCAAGCAGAGAGCAGCATTGGTAGTTGATACGCTTTGAAAAAAATAGATTGGGTAGGGAGGATGCCACGTGGGTCAAGGGTAAGCCAGTTAGTTCAGCTCTCCCAGACTATAGAAGTTTTGGTGAGATGGTGATTTTGTGTTGGATGGTATAGTACCAGATGTGACGGAGTGAAGTTGACCCATTCTAACAATGTTTGCTGTGGGATCAACCCAAGGTGCCAAAGGCATCTCGATGGCACAAGACTGCTACTAACTGTAATCCCTGCTTCTGTGAAGCTGAGTAAAGACTTTTAGAAAGTCCAAACCAAACAGAACCTGAGCATGTCTATGTATTCTTGGCCCCAGCATCAGGGTACCACTATGCACTCAGAATCATCATAGCTCTCTAGTTGAATTTACAAATTCTGAGAAAGACTCCACAGGAAAACCAATTAAATAGGCAGGGAAGAAAATGCTCACCATTGAGTACTGAAAGGAAAGATGACAGATAACAAGTAGGTTTCAGTGGAAGTGGGTAAAATGTTGAATTTCCCTTCTGGTGTCATTTCCACGGCTCCCAATTTTTTAAAAAATATATATAATTTGATTAATCAGACTATGGGTCAATCAACTGTTCCAGAAGGACAGCTCCTGTGGTCATAAATCTTTGCTATTGCCTGCAGCTGACATGGTCTCAATCCATGGGACAGTAAACAGCAAAAGACAAATGTTTCTCTTCATTTCCCCCAAAGGGAGTTAAGCAATGAGTAATAAAAGGATATAAATTATTCACAGTGCTTTCAAGAAGTTTATGATTCAAGGTTTGGGAGAAATAATGAAAGAAGGGGGTGGGGGAGAGTCATAAAATAGGATCCTGAATGAACAAATTTCTTTTTAAAATGTAAGAGTGGGGGGCACCTGGGTGGCTCTGTCAGTTAAGTGTCAGACACTTGATCTGGTCATGATCCCACGGTTCGTAAGTTCAAGCCTCACATCAGGCTCTGTGCTGAGAGGGCAGAGCCTGCTTGAGATTTTCTCTCTCCCTCTCTACCTGACCCTCCCCTTTGCACGCTCTCTCTGTCTCTCAAAAAAATAAATACTTTTTTAATATTAAAAGAAATAAAAAATAAAATGAGAATGAACTTCTGAGGTAGGCTCAACTCACCACACACAGGGCTCCAGGACTGGCAACAGAGGCCTTAATTCTTCTATAGAATGGTTCATTCATTCCTCACATGTGTTTGCACAATCATTATTAACCTATGGTCACCTGAGGAGAGCTCAGTTTCTGTCAATCAGTTTCTCTCAACTTCTGTGGAAATGGAGAGGCGGCCAGGCTTTCTGCACTGAATGCTCTCCCTCGCTAATCCTGCAGCACTGCGCTCCTCAGCCGCTCCTGGCTCATTCCCACCCCTCCTCCACAGTCCAGATGTTACTTCCTTAGAACACCATCCTGGATTCTGCGCTCAGTCAAGTGCCCCTGCTCTGGGCTCTCCCTGGGCTTACCTCAATTACGTTTAGGTAGCATTTAATGATAATTAGATGGTGTGCAAGCTTTTTGATGGCAGGGACTGTCTTTGTCATTCTCGTCTCCCCAGCCCCTCGTTCAGCACAATCCATGTGAATTGGGCACTGAATCCAGTGCCCAATAAAGCTCTGGCGAATGAATAAAAAAACACAATACTTGATGCCCAACTTCAAGGAACTTTCAGTATAGTTAGTGAAGACACAACCTTATGAAGTATAACCCAGCACAAAGCAATATAAAACAAGCGCCTTGTGAGTACTAAAACAGGTATTCAGAGAAAGCAGATTACTTTTGTCTGGGATGACAAGAGCCACAGCAGCAATGGCAACTCCCTGAGTGTCTATGACACCAACACCATGTTACTCGTTTTCATAAACGGTCTTGCAGCACAATAGTTTTATACCCATTGACAAATAAGGAACCCAAGGTTCAGAGAGGTTAACTGATTTTTCGAGGTCACATAGCTGGCAGCCAACAAAAACAGGATTTGAATTCTGAAGACAAGATTCCGTAATTCTGAGAATGGGAAGATGGGCATCCACCTGTGAGAACACAGACAAATATACAAAGGCGCTCTGGGGCAATGCCTGTCCTGGGGACTAACAGTTTTTTTTTAAAAGATAAAGTTGATGCCATGTAGAGATGCTGGGCATGCCAAGGCTAGGAAGCAAGCTGTGTCTAGAGTGCAGGGGCCCTGAGCACCAGGCTGAGGAACCTGCATCAGTCTGTGGGCACCTCAGAGCCACTGGTAGCTTAACAGCAGAGGAAACATGATCAGAGGGCACCCTCTGAAAGACTAAGTCGTGGGCATAAGCCAGACTGGGAGACAAGAGGGGGATTCACAGAGAAGGAAACCAACTCAAGCCTAGTGCAACTTTCTAATTCTAAAGGCACTGATTTCTTGGAGGCGAAAGGATTGATACAAGCCAGACTGACAGAAGAAACCATCAGCCCTCGATGGATGAATTTCTGTGGGTCTGAAAGAGAAAGAAACGAAAAGTGATTTACGTGTGTTAAGCCAAGATACAGGGACACTAATGACAAAGCCAGCCAGGAGAAGGTACTGGTTTGAGAAGAAAAGTTTTAAACATGCTAACTATGGCACTACAGGGAAAATCTCTAAAAACCAGCTAGAAATGTGGGCCCAGAAAGTGAGCATGATGAGTGCAAGATATGGAACTTGGGAGCCATATGCCTCAAAGTACAAACAGAAGCCCCAGGAAAGATGGCTAGACCTTCAAGGGCTGAGGAGTGGAAGAAGAGGGTTGGAAGGTATGCAGCAAGTCTCAGTAAACACTCACATTTTGATGGCAGGAGTCTGCAGATGAACAAGTGACAGGACTAAAGAATTAAGATCTAAATGCCCAATATGAACCAGCCACAATGCCAGGAACTTTTTACACCTTATTCCATGAGACATTACTACCTTATTTGATAAAAACAGAGGTGGGGAAGTAATATGTCTTGCCGAAGGCCATACGACTAGCCAGGGACAGAGGTGGGATCGCAGCCATGTTTGTCAGACTCGGGGAGCATTTAGCTCATGCCATCCTGCCTCCCCGAACAGGGTTGTGGTAAGGAGGCCAGGGGGGAGAAATAATTTTCAGGAATGAAGATGATGAACCCAGTCAAGGGCAATGAGGACTGAGAAGAAGCCACTAAACCTGAGGACTCATCTCTCAGAGGGAGTTGTGGCATAAGGCCTAAAATTAAGGGGACCATTCTGTGCTGCCTTGACATGTGGGGGAAACTGGGGTAACCTTGAATGGCCTAACTGCAAGTCCCTCTTCCACTCTGCTCCTGGGGATAAAGTCCCTCAGCCAAACAACTGTCCCTACAATGGGGACCAGGCATGGTTCCTGCTATCCCTAAGCAAAGGGTTTCAGTTTCCTGTCAGCACGTGGAATCATTCAAACAAGCCAAGTACATCTTCCTGCAGAAACCGGGGGTCACTCTACCTCTTGATGCTACGAAGCCTGCCTCTCACAGCCCTTGGCTGTTCACTCTGTGCCCACATACAAGCCTCCTTGTGGCCTTGGGGCGTGTAACACCCTCCTCCCCTTGGCTTCGAGTAGATGTAACTAATAAAATACTGTTGATCTCATCTGTCAAGTGTTGGGTATCATGTGTTAGGCCGTGCCCATAACCATATGGCGGAATCTTTCCCTTTACCAATTGGGTGAATAGAGTGATTAAGACAATAGAGGACGCCTAAGTGTTCACTGTGGAAGTTACATGGGTGAAACACTTCACTTTAATAATTACTGGCTTGACTACAAGCGAAGAAATCTGAGAAATGAATGACTACTCTTTTCTAATTTTATACAGGAGGAAACTGAGGAATAAAGATGAGACAGCTTCCCTGGGGCTTCATAGCAGGAAACTCTTCCCTCAGCCTAATGCTGTATTCTTCTCCAATATTTTCTTGACAGGCTCCTGGTGTCCAGATGCTGCATAAGAATCATGTATATCCAGAATTTATAGAAAGCTAGTGCAAGCAATAAGAAAAATGCAAAAGTCTAACAGAAAAACAGGCAAAAATATGAATAGGTAATTCTCAAAAAAGAGAGAGAGTGAGAGAAATAGAAATGGCCAATAATGGGAAAACATTCAACCTCATTATTAATGAAAGAAATTAAAACAAAAATCACAGTGAACCATTTTTCTGTATCTTTCAGGTTGATGGAGTTTTAAACTTACACTAACCCGTGTTGTTATAAAGAATTAAGTGCTCTCAGAGGTAGATGATATGAGTAGAAATTAATACCTTTCCAAAAGGCCGGGAAGCAAGTTTCATAACTCTTTAATGTTATATTTTGTATAACAATTTCATTTCTAGGATTACAGCTCAAGAAAACAACTTGTCAAGTCCAATAAAGATGTATGTATAAGGACATTTATTCTTTTTCTTAAAGTTTATTTATTTATTTATTTATTTATTTATTTATTTATTTATTTAAAGAGCACATGGGAGGGGCAGAGAGAGAGGGAGACAGGGAGAATCTGAAGTAGGCTTCATTGCTGTAGTGCAGAGCCCGACATGGGGCTCTAACTCGTGAAACTGTGAGATCATGACCAGAGCCACACTCAATCTACTGAGCCACCCAGCCCCTCCCCCCAGGACTTTTATTCTATTGTTCTTTGTAACACTGAAAAATCAGAAACAATCTTTTTTTCTTTACTTTTTGTAACGTTTATTTATTATTGAGAGACAGAGCATGAGCATGGGAGGGGCAGAGAGAGGGGGAGACACAGAATCCAAAGTAGGCTCCAGGCTCTGAGCTGTCAGCACAGAGCCCAACGCAAGGCTCAAACTCCCAAACCACAAAACCATAACCTAAGCAGAAGTCAGACGCTTAACCGACTGAGCCACCCAGGCGCCCCTGAAAAATCAGAAACAATCTTAATGTCCATCAACAGGGGACTGGCTAAATAAACGTGGGATGCCCATCAAATGGAATACAATGCAACTTTCAAAATGATGATGTAGATGCATATTTAGATATCAGGTTAAAAAAACTATGTTACAAAATTACATGTGGAACAGCATACATATTACATATAAATGTGTATGTTTCTGTATTCAAGCATAGGGAGACATTCGGAAAGAAATTTACAAAATTTAAATACCTGTGAGTATTCAAATTTCAGGTGAGTCTTACTCTCTTCTTTTAGTTTATCTTAAAGACACATCAATAATCCGGGGGTTGGGGAGCTTTTTTCACTTTGGGGAAAAATGCGTTGAGTAATGACTAATTCCCTTCAAAAAAGAAAATGTATCCTTCAGGAAGAAATCACAGAAATTAGGCACCACATTTTGATTTTGTATGTATCAGACAAACGTGAAATCCTTGAAGGGAATCAGATACACACTGGATCACTCAGACTTCACGATGGGAAGTACATTAAACCGAAGCTTTTGTGCCCTTCAAGGAGGCTGTGTATAAAGAGGGAAAACAGTAGGAACCTGGGTTCAGTAGGTGTTTCCCAGCCTTCCCTGATCCAAAAGGACACCTAGGTGGTAACCAGCGAGAGTCCACTCCCATTCTCAACAATGGCTACATTTTTGCCTTTGCCTTTGCCTTTGCACACTCTTCATACCCACAAGTCTGGATAAATTCCAGTCTTGGAGCTTCCACCACCTGACAGCAAATGCCACTGTTTCAAAATCCCATTTGTGCCTATTTGCTGTTAGAAAGCTTTGGGGAGGGCATGCATGACCTATAAAATATGGGTCTCAAAACTTAACTCGGAGAAATCGGTTCCTGATTTATCTCCCAATTCTGTCCCCCAGAGGAGGGCAAAAGATGTTATGACAGAGCCCACAGAGAGTTTAATTCAGAAAGACAGACACTTAATTTAGTTATTCAGAAAAATTACAAACCCTACTATGTCACTTTAGAAATGTCAGAATGGAGATTTCAGTGTATCCTGTTAGGCGTCTGTCATGCTCTCAGTAATATCACTTGTGACAGCTGTAAGAGAAGCAATACACATTGGCCTTCTAGCTCTTTAAGAACACACAACTTAATCCATCTGAAAGTAGCTGTGTTGTTGACCCCGGGGTTCTTTTTATTAGAACACATTCAGACACAAACTCTGGGATAGTTCTGGAATATTATATGAGGGTGAATTACAGGCAGTCATACAACCTAGCATTGTCCTTTAAAGCGTTTTTATGAGGCAGAGCCAAAGGCTGACAAAACTCTCCTTCACCACAGAGGAAATCTAGGCTAAAAAGGAAAATAAGAAGTTTATGAACTATTAAAAAAAATAAAGCCTCAGAGTGAGGGAGTTATGGATTAAGTTCCGATCCATTAATTCTTTTATTCCCTGACTGAGCTGGCTGAAGACTTGCGGCCCTCTGGTGGGGGACAGAACCACTCCCATGCAGAAGGCACAGGAAAAGGGACAGAAATGGCTGGCAAGTGTGGGGGGGGGGGCAGACCCATTCGTTTGGATGTTAATTTATACGGGAATCTGGAATTCAATAACTTCACATCCCCCAGGTTAGGGAAAGATCCATTCCCCAATTTCCTTTGGGAGTTCTATTACATTAAGCAATATTCTGTTTGGCTAGACATGCCATTCTTTTCTTGAAGGAAATTAATTTCTTGATTCTTCCAGCTAATATAATCCCAATTCAGTGCTTGAAGTTTTCTCAGGGCACTACTAGATGAAATGAAGTTCTAAGGTACCTCTTGTGGGAACTCACAAGCTATGCATGGAAATGATGGAGGAGAGGCCAGTTAAAAGAGGGCAAGGCAGGGGAAATCAGGTGTTGACCTGCCCCTCACAAGCCACAGTGGTGATTTGTTAAGAGTGCTCCATACTTTGGGGTGCCTGGATGACTTAGTCGGTTAAGCCTCCAACTCTTGACTTGGCTCAGGCCATGATCTCAAATTTCGTGAGATTGAGCCCCATGTTAGGGTCCATGCTGACAGCACAGAGCCCTGCTTGGGATTCTCTCTCTGCCCCTCTGAGCTCTCTCTGCCTCTCAAAATAAATAAGTAAACTTTTAAAAAAGGGTGTGTGTGTGCTATATTCTTAACTCTTCCCTGAATAGGGCTCTTTTATGATTTCCCTAGGAAATTTATTTGTAAGAATGGAGGGCCTTTGGGGCATCTGGGTGGTTCAATTGGTTAAGTGTTCGACTTCAGCTCGGATCATGAGCTCACAGCTCATGGGTTCAAACCCCATGTTGGGCTCTGTGCTGACAGCTCAGAGCCTGGAGCCTGCTTCCGATTTCTGTGTCTCCCTCTCTCTCTGCCCCAACCCCGCTTGCACTCTGTCTCTCTCTGTCTCTCAGAAATGAATAAACCTAAAAAAAATTGTTTTAAAAGAATGGAGGGCCTTTGAACAGGATAAATAAAAGATGATAAGAAAAAGAAACAGTGATTTCCAGTTGTTTAAAAGGCAACCCAATGAGTCTCTACCAGCAAAAGAAAAAGGTCAGGATCAATAAAGGGGGCTTTCCTTTGGAAGGAGATCTATTTTCAATTTAACACAAATAAATCCTTATGGTGGGCCTTCTGAAGACCAAGGAAACATTCAACTATACAAGGCATCTGGCCTTGCCAGAAAAATTAAACATCTCCATTTGAAATTACCCAACAATATCAAAACAAAGCAAAACAAAACAACCCTGCACACTCTGCCCCTCTCCTCAGCCCTCTGCCTGCAGGGCAAAGGTTACTTACACTGAAGAGTAGAAACAAGTCTTCAAATGTAAAGATACTACTACTCATAGATGCAATTTTATTTTAAAAGTAGCTTTTTGGGAATGCCTACCTGGCTCAGTTGGAGGAGCTTGTGAGTGTTGATCTCAGGGTTGTGAGTTCGAGCCCCACGTTGTGTGTAGAGATTCCCAAGAAAAATAAATAAACTTTGAAAAAAAATAAGTAAAAGTAGGTTTTTGGAGACATCATCTTAAAGATGACGTTAACCGGGAAATCTCTCATATAAGGAGACCTGGGTTTGGGAATAGTGCAGGATACTGAGTATCACTGATGACAGAACTCCTACCCTCAAAGGCATCTTAGTCAAACTCACTATCTCTTGTTCTTTTTTTTTTTTTAATGTTTATTTATTTATTCTGAGAGAGAGACAGAGAGGGAGAGAGAGAGAGAGAGGGAGAGAGGGAGACAGGATCTTTCTAGCTGAGCATGGACCCCAACATGGGGCTCGATCTCACGACCACGAGATCATGACCTGAGCTGGAATCCAGAGTCAGATGCTTAACTGGCACCCCTCTCTTGTTCTTTTTATAGGTCCCGTTGCTTGTGTAAAGTAAGTACTGGCCCAACTACTATCATTGGCAAGATATACAATGAATGGCATTTTTCTCAGCCTTATTTTCTTTGACAAATCTAATGCTTGCTGTCATGGTAGAGCTGTTCTGAACACAGATGTTCTACACATACACACACACACACTCTGTATACACATACACCACATATAACACACACACGCACACACACACAGTTTTATTGATTCCATAAGCCTGACAGTCACCTATTACTACACCCTTAGTTAGGCCTAATTCCTATCTCTTACTAGCTATACCGTCTCCCCTTTTTCCTTCCTCTCAAGAAAGCATATCAGATTGCAAGGCTGCAAGGAATTAAGTATTTTAACCTTATATCTGCTTTCATTAAAAAAAAAAAAAAAGAAAGTCATCTTCATCCCTAAGCAATTTAAGTATTATTAGGGAAAAACTATGGGGGATACATCTCACAAACCATCACACCCACTGTTGGCATTCAGCATCAAAGTTAGCTTCTTGCCTGTAATGATCCCCCCACCCACATGCACGCATGCACATATGCAGACACATACACACACACACACACACACACACACACACACACACACACACTCCTTCACCTATATAAATCCTACCAGTATCTCAAAATCCATCTACTCTATAGATGCAAATCCTTCAACCTGCCCTCTCTGGACTCTAGCAGAGTTCACAAGTTTGAGTTTTCCAGAAGACAGGGGCATTATTTGCACGATGGAAGCCAATTTTCAGACATAAACCTTCACTCCTCAGCAGTGGAGACTGGGAAACCAGAGAATGATACCCCAGGTGGAGAAGACGCGGCCGGTCAGCCTCAGCCCACTGCTGCCGCGTGGGAATGTGGCCCACTGCCACTTGATCTTCCCCGTTTTAGGAGAAGCCAAATACCTGCATTTTATTTTTTTAAGTTTATTCATTTATTTTGAGACAGAGACAGTGCGAGTAGGGGAGGTGAAGAGAGAGAGAGAATCCCAAGCAGGATCCATGCTACCAGCATAGAGCCTGATGCAGAGCTCGAACCCACAAAGCTGTGAGATCATGACCTGAGCCTGAAGCAAGAATCCACACTTAACCGACTGAGCCACCCAGGTGCCCCAAGATATCTGCATTTTATGTGATCTATCCCAATTTTAAATGTTGGCTCAATTAAGAAGGGTAAGAAAACAGCAACTATGTGACCTGTGTTAAACCCACCAAACCACTAATTTGCATCCTCTGGTCCCTACCAAACAGGTGAAGCTTAATGATAAAGGACCCACGTATAAATGGGTGTGGTGTATGTGTGTGCCTCACATCACCAGGTAGATCAGTATGCCTCAGAAAGACACACATAGGGGCGCCTGGGTGGCTCAGTTGGTTAAGCATCCGACTTCGGCTCAGGTCACGATCTCACGGTATGTGGGTTCGAGCCCCGCATCGGGCTCTGTGGTGACTGCTCAGAGCCTGAAGCCTGTTTCAGATTCTGTGTCTCCCTCTCTCTGACCCTCCCCCGTTCATGCTCTGTCTCTCTCTGTCTCAAAAATAATAAATAAATGTTAAAAAAAATTAAAAAAAAAAAAGAAAGACACACATAAACTTGTGTCATATATAACTCGAAAATGAGGCAGGGCTTTACCTCCCAGTCTTCAAGTTTAGCTTATTTAAAGTTTCAAATGATGGACAAGGAGGACCTTAGGTATTTATATTTAGAAAAGAAGGACATTGGTCAAAGAAGTTAAGGAACACTGAGCCTGACGGTAAAGCCCAGGAGGGCAGACGGTATATCCTTATCTATTTTATTCAGCATGTATCAAGAGTATAATCTAAATATATAGGTTTGAATAGAACTGGTTTGAATCTTTTAAGGAACCAGACTCCATACAACCATTGCATGCCTTAGAAAGTTGATTTTGCCAGATTACACATTGAGTACCAATCAATTTCCAGCCTGCCAATAAGGCATCCCATTCTTTGGTCAGATCTTAGTAAAAGATGCCCGCACCTAAATATTTTTACTTTATAATGTTAATAGTTCTAAACCCATCTAAAACAGTAAAGAAAAGTGCCTGGCACAGAAAATGCATTCAAACCATATTAGTTAAACTTGACTAAAAAGAAATAAGCAAAAGACAAAACTTCCAGGCATCTGGTCTCTCTGTGGAGAAGCAAGAGCGCCCTGTGGTTTGGGCTTCTTTTATCAAAGGCATACCCATGCCTTTTTGTCAGATAAACTTATTTGGTTTTCCTTGTGTAATGGGGTGAGTATTGTACAAGGTTTCAATGCCTTTTTTTCCAACTCAAATTGTCCCTCAGAGGCTCAAAGTACTAACAAAGTGCTTCGCTGCATGAAAGTGCTGTCCACATTTGTCTGGCAAATATGATGCCGACTGAAAAGCCTGATAGGTGTGTAATTTGTCACGGGCACAATCGAGCTCCAGGCTGCTTCCACCAGAGAGCGAATTCAACTTTATAAAGAGAAGCGTGGACAGGAAAGCCTTCCAGCAGAATTCCCAATAACCACAATATGGGCATGAGATCCAAAGACTAATAAAATGGACTGGGGCGAAGGTGCTGATAAAGCAGCAGCCTGAGGAGAGAAGAGGGGGGAACTGAGCCACGATTTTGGATTGAAGCACACGGGATGGCACAGAAAAGAGGAAGATCTCTGGTGTCACCTACAACTGTGTAACAGCTCTAGGGTTTAGGCTACATTGTCCTAGTTTCTACAAATGTGGAAACAGGCTCAGAAAGGTCTATAGTCTCGCCCAGCCACTTAGTGGCTTAACTGGAGTTTGGCCAGGTCTTTCTAGCTCTAAAGCTCAAGGCTAGTCAATACCTAACGCCACCTTCCAATAAATCACCTAGACAGTCAACTGCAGGTAATTAGCTATGCTGTGAAACTACAGATTAGGGAGAGGGAGGTGTTCATTTTTTAGCTTAATTTTGTTAAAGACATAATATACCAACCATAGAAAACAATCTGCTGAGCTATAGCAAATCAGTCCTGTTGTTAGTAAGTGCATTTCATTCAAACATATATTAAGCACTTACTAATACCTTTGAGATCCCCCAGATAGGAGAGAGATAGAAATTCAAATGCATTCAAGATAAGCTCAGAGCTAATCTTTTTTTTTGTTTGTTTTTTGTTTGTTTGTTTGTTTTTTTGCATTATTGCATACATGGAAAGATATTTTCATTGAAAAGGATGCTTGTTTATTCAATCACCAAATATTTATGGAGAAACCACCCAGGCCAGAAGTGGCTCTGAACTCTGAGGATGACAGAGTGAGTAAGACAGAGAAGCCCTGTGCCTAAAGGAAACTTGCTTTCCTTTGTTCAGAGACAGACTCAACAAAGCAAAGGAGGGAGAGAGGGAGGAGACATGTATGGTTTGTGGTAAATGCTGTAAAGCAAAAACTGGGGTGCCTGATAAAGAATTAACAAAAGGCACCCTTTATAAGGGGAGGACCTAGTGGGAGAGCCTCCCTGAGGTGAGGCTGTTTAATGAATAAAGTATAAATCATGACAAAGAGTCCACATTGGAAGGAGATGAGGGAAAGGTGTTCCAGGCAGAGCGTCCATGGAGGACAATAAGCTTCATTTATTCCAAGAAGGGTTGGACCTGCCCTGTGAGTGGCCGCAGCAAGCGAGGTACAGGTGTACCATAGATGTTGAGGGGCAGGGGGTAAGAGACACTCCCTCTTGTACACTACTAGAGTGGTCTGGATTTTATGCTAAGCTCAACAGAAAGCTGTCAAGTGATTGGGTCTCAAACAGAGGTCCAACACACACAGACTGAGGGTTTTATGTCAGCTGTTGTATGAAGAATGGGTAAGAAGAGGACCAGCAAAGAAGTGGGAGAACCGGCTGCAGTTGGGAGAAAGCACTTGGAAGCTCCGCTGGATGCCTGCCATTTGCCCTCAAAATCTACCCTCCACCCTTTCCTATCCTGTTGTCTGCCTCAGAGGCTGGCTTCTGTAGGTCACAGCCAAGGCTTCCTGTGGCTTTTGACTTCCACTTGGGTTTGGCCAACAGGAAGCTCCAGCTCAAGATTAGAGGAAGGGAGAAGAGAAACTTTGGAACGTTTATTCCCTCAGCTCCCCACTATCTGCACTTCTCCCCTTCCCCAAGGGATCACAGTCTGGTTGTATCCCTCAAATACAGACTGGTAGTTGGTCAAATGCCTTCTGCCAGGTGGTCCATCCTACAGCTCCCCACCCCCCACCCCCGCCCCAGCGTTCTAGTACCCTTCCCTCTCCAAGCACCTCTCCTCTCCTCTCCTCTCCTCTCCTCTCCTCTCCAGGCCTTGCATGGTACCAGAAAAGACTGCTACTGGGCCTCAGGGCACTGCACTCCAGGCCTTGTGCTTTGAAAATGGTACCTATATTAAACTCTAGTCAAATTACCCAATTTGTAAATGCCATCTGTTTCCTGCTGGGTTCCTTACTGACACAGGAAGAGAGAGGCAAGATTTGATTTGGAAAGTTCAGTTACTGTGGTCCTTGACTAATATTCTGCTCTGTTGATGCTCTGTATTTCTGATGTAAGGGTCACAAACCTAAAAAGTTTACCAAGAAATCATGCACTTCTTTCCTTCTTTAAGAGAAGGAACAACCATAAACTGACCAAAGAAATAAAGTGTTAAAATCATGGGTGTTAGGGTTCAGAAAACAAAATAAGAATTCATCATCACCAGTATTTCATTTCGGGCCAGTTACCAAGAGCTCTTGCTTAAATATGTAGATTTATAGTTCTCATTCAAGTTTTCATTTATTTAATCAATGTTTATTAAGGGCTACTACTTGCAAGGCATTATTTGAGGCACTTGGGGATAGGGCAAAGACCAAATCAAAATACCTACCTTTTTGGAGCTTATACTCTGGAGGAGAGTCATAGCATAAATCAACAAGATCTGACATGCTCATAAAAATTAGTTAAGGAGGACAGAGGGTGGGAGATTTCTATAAGAGAATATTACCTTTCTTAAAAGGTAATACCTGAGCACAGACCAAAAGGATGGGATGAAGTGAGCACTGACAACACTCAGGGGAAGCATAACCAGGAGAAGAAACTACGAGAGGCTGAGGCAAGAAGTGCTGGACATTTCCAAGTAACAGTGAAAGGCCAGTGTGGCTGCAGCAGACAAGGTGGGGACAGCTGGCAGCCTAGCAGTTAGAGAAACAGGTGAGACAAAGCTACCAGCCCCTTGGAGAATTTGACTGCTATTTTGAAGACAAGAAACCATTAGGATTTTTGAGCAGAGTGGTGACAGGAAGAGACTTAGTTTGGGGAGGACCCTTCTAGCTGCTGCACCTCAGATAAGGTGGCAAAGATAGAACGGCAAAAAAAACACTCAGACAGAAGTCTGGGGCAGAGATGCTAGTGGCTTGGACCAGGGTGATAGCATTTATGTTTGATGAGCGAAGATAAGTAGGCATTGGATACACACTCCAAGTGTGGAGCTGAACTGGAGATAGAGATCTGGAAAACATCAGGAAATGGCAGGAGCCTGAAAGAGACCATCTAGGGAGTGAAGAGAGGGAGAAGAGACAAATTCAAAGGATGGAACCCTGAAGCACTGTAGGCTGACAGGTCAGAAAAATAAAGGGAACCAGAAAAGGACATTGAAAAGGAGGGGCCAGTAGGGTAGCAGGAAAAACCAGGACAGTGCGGTGTCCCAAAGCCAATGGAAGAAAGCATGTCACGAAGGAGGAAGTGATGACAGGGTGCCTGGGTGGCTCTGTCAGTTAAGCATCTGACTGTTGACTTTGGCTCAGGTCATGACCTCATGGTTTGAGGGATGGAGCCCTGTATCAGGCTCTGTGCTGACAGTGTGGAACCTGCTTGGGATTTTTTCTCTCTCTGCCCCGCCTCCTCCTCCTCTCTCTCTCTCTCTCTCCCAAAATAAAGAAATAAATTTTAAGAAGGAGAAGAAGAAGAGGAAGAGTAAGAAGAAGAAGAAGAAGGAAACGATGTTGCCAATGGATCAAGTGAGAAAAGAACTGGGGGCAAAAGGGTCTGGCCAGGAAGGGGCCTCCAGGGACCCCACAGTGCTTGGAGAAGTAGTGGAGATGATGTTCTTTGTTGTCAATGGGGAGCAGACAAACGCTTGGTAGCCAGGAGTTAAGCAGGTTTTCTTCTTTCTTTTTTATTCAATGTGGAGAGAGTAGAGCATCTGTGAATGCTGCTGGGAATTGTCTAGCAGGGAGAGGAATCCAAGGAATGCAGGAGTGAGAGGGGGTGACGTCTAGGACCCCCCTGGCGGCCGCGGGTGGGAGCGCAGCATTCGTCCTGTGGAACAAAGCACAGGGTCTAATTGCACACAGGCTCCGGAGAGCAAGTGGGCGGTTTCCTCCTGACTGAGCTTTTCCGTAAAACAGGAAGTGTGGTCACCCATTCAGTAGAGAACCAGGGAGGAGCCACTGGAGGCCTGAGAGGAGATGAGAGTGTGAAATAGTCATCCAGGACAAGGGGGTGGAGTAGGGGCAGGTAGCAACTTGTCTTTGATGTGAATCCACAAATCCCATCAGTATTAATTTAGGGTAGAGAAAAAACTAAGACACTCGTGTGAGGAAAATACAGACGATATGGTAATCGGAAACTATAGGGAGGAGAATCCCAATCACCCAAGGTTGCATTTGGTGGTGTTCTCCCGGTTCCCATCCAGGCGAGAGGGATGTGGGGGGCGGTCCCTGTGCCTGAAAGTGCACTAAAGAGAATGTGGGGATTCCCACTTTCTGCAACACTTGTGAGCAATTCAACCAACGCAGCATTCAAATATATGGAAATGATCTTTATTTTAGGTTCTTTCTCATTTAGCCTTTTAGATTCTGAGAATGTGCAAAATAAATCTCAAACTCTGCTTTTAAAAGTTTTCTTGTAAATCATCCCTGGTTTGTAAAAGCTAAGCTCCTAAATATAACCAAAGAGGAGAAAGAAAAGAAAAAAAAAAAAAAAAAAAAAAAAGACTAATGACCCCTGACATTAGAATTTAAAATGCCCTGCATGCAAATTCACTTTCCCTTCACTCTTTTGTAATGCAATAAGCAGTGAGAATTAGAATTGCAAAAATACCAAAAGCACTACGTGGAAATGATACAACAAAGTAGTTTCACAGTGATACTGAGAAAGGAATATGAAATGAATACAAGATAACACGGAGAGACAGAATCTGGTGTTATGTATGTATAAGCGAGTGTGTGTATGTGCACATGCATGTCTGAGAGAGAGCAAGGGAAAGAAAATTATTTATTTCTTTGCTTTATTCGCCCTGAACAAATTAAAAAAAAAAAAATAGACACTGCTTTGGTCACCTTTCAACAATGTGACACATGGTCCCTATTTTAGTTACAAATGATTTTTCATTAAATAGTTTTTGAATATTTACTTGTAAAAATAAAAGATCTTTTGAATGCCTGGTTTAAAAAAAATAACAAAATCAAGCGATTATCAAGATAGACTTTCCAATGCTCCCTGACGCTATTTGCTTCCAATTATTATTTCTTACATTCCTAAGCACCACAGAACTCTGATGCTGCAGGTGTTTCTCCCCGGGCTTCAGTTAAACACTTGAAATGTGACAATGAAAGTGAGGTAGACTGTTTGATGCCCTGTAGTGGGAACATATTAAGGAGTGCAATCAAGTCATGTGACCCATATGGCTATATCAGCTGCACATAGACTAGTGCCTGCTCCTGCCCCACATCCTTCTTTTCCTTTTTGTGCCACTCCCATCCACGGAATGAAAGAGAAGCTTCTCTACTTGGGCTACGAAGAAACAGAAAAGAAAATGTCTAAAAATTTCTCCTTACTTTTTTACTTGCATCAAATCTAAGGTAATTTCATATGGTTCCTGGGCTCACACATCCAAAGAAAACTCCATGATTAACGCAAAGGACAGTTCAACCAAGGTAGACACCTCCACGTGAGCATGCCGGGCAATCTGGTGTGATACGCCAAGTAAGTCATGTGGTACTGGAACTCCTGGTGTGGATGACATCATCTGTCCTGCCTCAGTATCTCTTCTCCCCTTCTTTGTTACTAACAGAACCCTGATTTTTTTTTATGACCTAAATAAAATACTCAGCTTCAGAATTCCATGCATCTAGGAGCAATCAAAAGGAACAATGAGATCAATAAAAAGTTGCTTGGTGGGACTTCCAGGAAGGTTCCTTGAAAAGATTAGACTCAGATGTCATAAACAGTCTGTGAGCTTTAGCTTTTGGGCATCTCCCTTTCCTCTTTGTTCTGCCTGTAATAGCCAGAGAGGGAGCAAGTAGCCAGGTTTTAGTCATGAGGACACAAGTCTCAAGGCAAGGCAGGGCAAAGCAGAAAGATGGAGTGAGCTGGGTCTTGATGGTACTCTCAATTTGTTGATGCATCCTGGGAAAAATAAACCTTTTTTTGGTCAAACCATTTGTGATGTTTAAATTTACGTGTCAATATGAACTGGCCACAGTACCTAGATATTTGGTCAAACGTGTCTTGATGTTGCTGTGAAGGTATATTTTTTAGGTGAGATTCACCTTTAAATCAGTAGACATTGAATAAAGCACATTACCCTCCATAGGATGAGTGGGCCTCATCCAATCAGCCTTAAGAAAAAAAGTGACTTCCCCTGAGGAAGAGAGATTCTGCCAGCAGGCTACCTTTAGACACTAGCAGCAAAATCAACTTTTCTCTGGGTCTCCAGCCTGCCAGCCTACCTTACAGACTTTGGACTTGCTAGTCTCCACAGTCACATTAGTCACTTTTTTTTTTTTTAACATTTATTTATTATTATTGAGAGACAGAGCATGAGTATGGGAGGGGCAGAGAGAGGAGGAGACACAGAATCTGATACAGGATCCAGGCTCTGAGCTGTCAGCACAGAGCCCAATGTGGGGCTCAAACTCACAAACCATGAGATCATGACCTGAGCTGATGTTGGACGCTTAACTGACTGAGCCACCCAGGCGCCCCTCACATTAGTCACTTTTAAATCAATTGATCAATCTCTCCCTCTCCTATATATATATATATATATATATATATATATATATATATATATATATGAGATACATATAGGTGACCCTGAATGACAGGGCACTGAACTGCCACAAATAAAAAAAAAATGTGTATAACTTCTGATCCCCACAAAACTTAACTATGAATAGCCTACTGTTGACCAGAAGCCTTACCGATAACATAAACAGTTGATTAACAGCTATTTTGTATGTTATGTTTATTATATAATGTATTCTTACAATAAACCAAATGAGAGAAAAGAAAATGTTATTAAGAAAATCATAAGGAAGAGGGGAGCCCGAGTGGCTCAGTCGGTTGAGCGTCTGACTTTGGCTCAGGTCATGATCCCAGGGTCCATGAGTTGAAGCCCCACAGTGGGCTCTCTGCTGTCAGGGCAGAGTCTGCTTCAGATCCTCTGTCCTGCTCTCTCTCTCTGCCCCTCCCACTCTCTTTCAAAAGTAAATAAACTTTCAAAAAAAAATCATAAGGAAGAGAAAACACAGTCCTATAGAGTATTCATCGATACTGCAAGTTTACATCATCATTGTACAAGATGAATCTCATGTCTGCCAGCCTACATCAATCCAGTCTTACATGACACAAAGCATTCTAGATGTTATACAATTACACACACTAGGCATCAAAAATGGAAACCTAATGTAAGGTCTTTGTGTGTATAAGTTCTGATAAATTTTAACTTTTCATAATAGATTTATGTATATTTTATGGTAGTAAATGACCAAATAGACTAGTATCTACTTATATTTTATGCTGTCATAACATACCCACCTTTTTTCTTATCTTTTGGCTATCTCCAGGCTACGTGGTTTGTGACTTTTTTCAAACTGCCATAAATCTCAAAAAGATTTCCAAAATGTTCATTGAAAAAAAATTGCATACAGACATGAGAGACAGAGAGAAAGAGGTCTCCCTTTATTGGTTCTGTTTCTCTGGAGGAAACAGAACCACAAGACTGTAACCAGGTGTCCATTTACTGCAGCTAAAAGGAATCTTCTCTGACATCTGAGACCTCCCACTTCCCAAGCCAGGTAACTGTGCATGTGCCCCTGTGACTTCCAGCCTCCAGATCTGCAGAGTGAGAAAAGGGGTGATACTGACTCCTTGGGCTGGTTGCAAGAACTGCATGAGACAGTGTGTGTAGAAGTGCTGTATACGTTATGTGGCCCAATGGAAATGTCAGGAAGCACTGTCATGACAGGCTCGCTGTGACAATTCACAACCATAATTCTCCATTCATGGCTGCATTCATTTAAAATAGCAATTACCTTTAAATCTGACCATCATAAAGCCATTATGTTATAAGTCACTTATATCTCAATAAAGCTAGGGTGGAGGCAGAGTCGTTATAGAACATTTGGAAGTTCATTACAGCACAAGGAAGACAATGTTTAACTATCTTCACCCCATAGCTAATGCTACCTACTAGTACCTAGCATTTATTGAGTTCTAACTGTGTACCAGGCAGCATGTGAAGCACCATAATGCAAGATCTCTACCTTATGAAGGTAGGTACTATTTTGGTGTTTATTTTGTAGATGACAAAACTAAGGATTAGAGCAGGTAAAAAAACACACACACACAAAAAAAACCTTATCCCAGCAGATGCTGTTAGTAAGTGGCAAAGCCAGGATTCAAACCCTGAATTCCAAGTCTGAATGATGCCAAAGCCCATGCACTTAACTGCTAAGTTCCAAGGCAAGTGATGAGTTGTGCACTTTAATAACGTCTTTGCTAATGTAACAGCACTGCAGCCCGTCTTCGGGGTGAACTTGCTTCAAGCTTCTGTGCTCCTTACTTGCTGACCTAAGTCCCTCAATCTATAGCAGAAATAACTGACTTTCCTTGAGACCTGCAGACCACTGGCCTTGAGAAACGAAAGACCAAACTTCTCTAGAAGATGAGTACTGACTACATTGGGAAACAGCCACAAATGATGCCAGCGTGTCTGTTCAGGGTCACGTCAACGTAAGACTAACCACCTGAGCACCTGCCTCTTGTGCACATAGCCCCACTCCCTTTCCCCATGACTTTTCCTTTAAAACCTTATGTTTACCCCCAGACAGAGAAGACAGTCTTGGAGACGTTAGTCTGCCATCTTCCCAGATTGCTGGCTTCCTAAATAAAGCAACCTAGTGGTCAGCAGATGAACCAGAGTTAGAATGGGTTCTCTCTCCAGTAACACTAATACGGAAATGGACTGTGACTGGGTAACCCTTAGGTGAATAAAAACAGTACATGCATATTCCACAGCATATAAACAAACTGAGATCATTGTATTACAGGGCTGCTAGCTCTCTTGCCCAGGGTAGCATTTTAATTCGAAATGAACCAGAAGACTCTTCCATGTTAACGCCTGCTAACACTCACCTTCACTTCAGATAAAGATACCCTGTCTGTCAGGCACCCTGAAGTTCATCTGGAAGGCTGGGTTTATCCATTTCAAAGTGCCCATACATCCACAGTCTCACTTCATTTTCCCGAGAGCCCCCTGGGTCAAGAAGGGCATGTACTATTAACTCCATTTTCCAGGTGAAAGAACTGACCCCTGAAGAGGTTAAGTAAGCCGCCCAAGGTCACACAGCAAACTAGTGGTACAAGCAGGATTGGAAAGCCCATCTCTCGACATCCAGCCCGGGACACTTTCCTGTCGCTTCCTCCACTCCTGAGGGGCTTAGGGTTGATACAGCATGCTATCAATTCCTCAGGGTAAAACCATCCTATCTGGGTGGGAAAGCGTATGCACATGCACGTGCACACATGTGTGTGCGTGCGCGCGCGCACACACACACACACACACACAGGATACGCTGTAATTTCATCTGCCAAAATGGTTTTATAACGGTCCAGTTGAGGATGCAGAAAATCCAGGCTGCCTTTCAGAAACAGAGCCCAGAGGGTCAATTTGGTCATGAAACAGGATTTCTTCACTCATGAGTGGATGGGTGGGTGGGTGGAGGGTCAGAATGCATTAACAGCGGCTCAGGGGACTGTGAGATACAAGCTCATTTAATTTTCATTGCTCTTAGGCAGTGACAATGCAAACTGCAACTGGGAAACAGTTCTGCCCAAGAAAGAACATGGAGAAAAGCTGCATCTTAACTCTTCTGTGACTTTCTCCCCATTTCTAAATTGTAGGGTATTAAACAGTTCTTTGTGAAAAACAAGTTAATATTTTGACTCATTGTAGATGATATTTACAAAAAATAAAGAGCAAGGATGTGATGATTTAGGGAAAAAAAATCCCAGGATGAGATTATGGTCATATTAGGTCTTAACCTGAAACCAAAGAAAGTACACGTGGAGGTAACATCCCACATTGTCAATGCAGCACCAAAGCCACGACTATCACACGGAAATATTTGCTTTTCATAAACTAGTCAACCAGTCAGACACCTCCCTCAGTGGCACTGGCCTCAACAAAGCAGAAGTTAACTTTTCTCCTCAAGGCCAGTTGGATGAGTAGACATAATAAGGCAAAGACAGGAACTGCAGAATTTGAAGCTCAAAGACAAAAGACTGGTATTGGGGAGAGAAGTTCCTAGGAAACTGAAAGAAGGTTAATAAACATGCTATCAAAACCAGCTCCAGTGACCTCTCATCAAGTGAGAAGCAGCACTAAAAGCTCGACCGCCTGCAATGTTACCTTTAAAATCATCAGAAAAACCTCAAGTGTCTTTTTCTCTGTTACATTAGCAAGAGGAAGTTTAGGAAGTTGAGACACTGGGAGACGGGTCACCTTCTTGAAAACACATGTGCCCCAGACTCACAGATGTTCAAAATGTGGGCCATGTTTCCTTTCAAACAAGAACTAAGATTAGGGCTTAAAACACAAAGAAGGTGATTTGAGGCCCACCAAAGTGGGCTGGGAGTGATCATAGTGGGAAAAGGTGAGAGAAAAACCAAGAAAAAAAAGCCAGTCAAAGGTGCGCTCACTAAAAATCTTGGCATCCAGGTCATCCAGCCACAGTATGATGTCCCAGGGAGAAACACGATCCGGGATCCAGAGATTTTTCACATTTCTACTTAGACACACAACAAAATGTAAAAGGGAAGAGCCCATTCTTGATGTGTAGAAAACACCAAAACTTATTCTCTTCTCATTGCTGCCTTTCTCAAAATGCCTCACAAGGTTGGCAACTGGCTCATGAACACAGTCCCTTCTGGCCCTTACCCCAAACACTCTAGCACCCTAGCTGGGCAGCCTGAGTGGCTCACTCGCGCTCTCTCTTGACTCTATAATGTAGTTCAACACAACCTCTCAATTTCCTTAGTTTTCTTCCACTTCTGTTACTTTTGAGAGGACCTGGGAGTTTACCAAGGGAGCCCAAATTCTTTGTGTATGGAGGCTAGGGATGTGGTGAGGATCGTCAATACCCATGCATTAATAATTTTACTGTTAACACCTTATTACATCTTGTCCCTTTGAATTCCACTGTCTTAAACAAACTCAAAAGTTCGCACTTTAACAGAAGAGCCTTTTCAAATGGTAGACCAGGAATTCAAGACTCTAAGAGGTCCAAGATACTCAAATCTGACTCCAGAAATCATGGTCTTTGTGGAACATCAAAGATAACAACAGGAACTGGGGTTGAAAAGAGATCTTTTTCCCCACCTCATTTTGATCAAGCCAGTAAATGTTACTTCATGCCAGGCGGTAGGTGGTAGGAGTCCTTGTCCTTAAAGAAGTCACAATCTAATGCAGTGTTTCTCAAACTGTATTCCTCAGAGCACAAGTGTCCTTGTGAAAAGGGTTCCATGGCCCAACTACTTTAGAAAATGTGGCTTAGTCAAGCTCCTTTAGGATATTTTTCAAATCTACCCTAATTCTAAATTAAAGAAACTTTGTTTCTTTACTCCAGCATTTCTCAAACTTAATTCTGTACTGACCCATTTGCCTTGCAAAACACACACCTAGGGATGAGCTTACAAATGTTAATGTAAATGTAGAGGGATTCTACCTTTAGCTTAAACAAACAGATGAATAATTGGCGCCTTGAAGAGGAAATAAGGACAGGAAAAGCATTTTCATACAAAGCACATTGTACTTCAACCAAAAAGGCCAGTGAATTTAAATGTTGTCCAAACTGAGAGTGTCTCTGTCTGCTTGCTGCAATGAGAAAGTGAGCCATGAATAAAAATGGATTGTGTGGGGTATCCGTTTTCCTTGTGTAGGCAGTGGGAGGGGTATCCACCCTGCCAAAGAAATTGCAGTAAGATCAAATCCTTGGTATCCTTAGGGGTTACAGTGAGGAACACTTTCTGGCACCCAGCAAAGGGATGGTGAGAATCCCTTCATCAGCTCGTGCCATAGCACACGTCTGCAGTCAGCTGCAGCATCAATGGCTATTTTCTCACCAGGCCAGTTCGCTAGTATGATGTGAGAATTATTCCCAGAAGCTTAGCCTCAAGTCTGTTCTCTGGGACTCCAAATGATTCTTTGAAATGCCTCATATCCCTTAATAAATTCCTTTTCTATTACTAGCCAGAGCAGATTCTGGTGTTTGCAACTAATACTCCTGGGCATATTTTCTTCCCTCACTCTCAGTATCTGGGCAATTAACAGTTGTAGCCATTCACAACCTACCATTTCCCCTCAGGAAACTCTAATCTAGCAATACTTTTCTGTGGAATCTCCACTGCCCTCCTTTACCTTCAAGCTATACATAGTCAGTGAGACTGACCCCTAGTTCTAGAATCCCCCCTGTATTCCTTGCCAACTCAGTCTTCTTTCTTAGCCTAAGGCTAGTCTACTTATTGGATGAAATATACTTTTCTGTCGGTCAACATGGCAACATCGTTGGCTAAGTCAAAAGCGCAGCTCTTCATTTATCTTTTGAGTGGTAAATACGTCCCTGGATAGACCAGTGCTTTGAACCCAATATTTATCTCTCAACCTATCCCATTCTTCAATGATCATTTTGCTTTTTTTTTTTTTTTTTTTTTTTTGGTTATGCTTTGCACAGCTCTTCCAAAGTGTTAAGAAATCTGTCAGAGTAATCTGAAATCGGGAGCTGAGTGGTCTGCGTATTAAAGCAGGTAAGAATGCCAGGAACTGTCCCATTTTCCAGCTTGGTGAGTGACTAGGAACTCAGGCAAATTAAAGGGGTATCCACAGCACCCCCTCAAAAGGAGGCACTCAGTGCCTTCACAGGCTTCCTGTTCAAGATCACAGAGTCAAGGCCATTGGGAAAGGTTACTTAAAAAGTACTCTAGGAAAATGTTTAAATAGTCCTCTTAGGGAAGCAAAAAGGCACATTTCTTGATGTAGTGGTTTTAAAAAAGATTTAGATCCAGCATGTGAATTCCCATAGAATCCTACTTAGCCCCCTTATCTATGTCAAAGCAAACTTAGTTTCACATCAACGGTGCTTCTCATTTATCTTAATGCTAAGGATTTATTTCTTATGCAAAATTGTTCATTTTTACCAGCTTGGAACTTAAAAAAAAAAAATCACATTCTTTTCTTGTAGAATTTTCATTAAGCCAAGGTGTCATCAAGCTGAAAATCTGCAGACACAAACTTGGCTTCCTTTCACAAGAAACTCAGAGGAGTGCCTGAGCCAGGCAACAGTGGATTATCACAGGCATTGCTGACAGATTCTTAACAGCGTTGGGAAAAGAAAAAACATAGGTTGTATATTATGATTTACAAAGATTTCTACTCTAACCTAAAGTGGAACCAGTAAGTTAGTCTAGACTGACCCATAACTGTCTGGCCAGGAAGCTGCATTCTTCAGGGGGAAAAAATGTTGTAGCTGAAACTCAGAATGGTTTTGTTCCCATGATGCGTACACCAGACCTGGATTAATAATCTGATACCTGGAAGCAGGCAGGTGATGACTGAGATAAAAATTAAACATACAGATGATGGGCTACATGGAAAGCTTGCATCTCATGTATTTATTCATTTAGGCACCATAGAGTCATAATCATAATGTCAGTGGGTAAAATCATTAAGCTGAACAAAATTATCAAATTACCTATGGAGTGTCATAGAAAAATAATGAGAGGATTTCAAGGAAAAAGAATCAGACTTCAATCAGGCATTTCAGGCAGAAAGACAGACACTAACAGTTATGATCTGCACAGCAATAGTCAAGGAAACATCGAAACAGTTGAAAACCAACAATTAACCCAAGGTTAAAATGCAGAATATCAATATTTATTAGTGTACTTTATAACTCTGTGTCCAATTAAGCTCAAAAATCTCCTTAGACTTAATCCCCCTGATCATATGGGTATCTAATACCTGTCAATGCAATTTTCTTGATTGCTAAGGAAACACTCTTTATTCATTTCATTAGTCTTTATCATCACTATATTAAATTATCCCACCTAGTGTTTTCCCCTGGCTACCATTCATGTGCCATGACAACGTTTCTGTTTTCCAAAAGTCTCAGACCTTGGATGTCAATGGCGATTTGAATCTTCTTTTTTCTCATAAATTAAACCATCCCAGCACCTTGCAAATGACCAGGCAACCACTTTACGATTCTAACTTGTAACTTGAGCTTCCTACCAAGCTCTTTAATTAAGCCACAATATCATTGCTTCTCTGGTTTACAAGATAATCATCTAATTCCCTTTTGTTAAACTATTGGGCCTTTGGCCTTACGGTTTATTCACTTGGGAACTAGATTACAGCTTCCCAGACTAAAGCTACAGTGGCATTATTGTGACTTGTTACAAGTTTAATTAACGCCAAACAATGGCAGTCCAATTTCTGGCTTAATACCACCTCCTTTCATATAGCTGCACCCTCGTTTTGCCTTGCATAACCCTCTTGATTAGTATTTTCTCCAAGTATTCTCAACTCACTCCTCCTGTAGAATCACAACATTCCTACTGGAATGTGGAAGCTCAATTTTAAGACTTTAAAATATTGGGTCTGAGTTTGCAGTCACATGTTTGGTGGACCAGCTGAAGGAAGATAAGAAAATGTTAAAATTATCTTCATTGATGACACCATAATTGTTAGGACAAAGCCCATTTTATGAAACGTTTTCACATACCTTATTCAGATAGCTGGGCAGAGTGGATATTACTATGCCCTTTTTCTTGATTGCTGGTTTCCAAACTGTGTCAACGCCTACCATGCCCAAGACTTTGTTCCAACCAACATCACCTTATTTGTTTTTAACAGCATAAATAAGACCATTAGTTGAACACAGGGGATGTTGACTTTTAAATAAGGAAAGTTTGAAAACCTCTGTTACAGAAAAAGGAATCAAAAGTTCAGCATAGAAGTGAGTTTGCCAAAGTCAAACAGTGAATAATTGAAAAAACAGGGATGACAACTGGGGTTTCCTGCCTCCAAGGTCCAATATTTATTTCTGATACACTTACAGTCTCTGGTAAGGAGAATGCCCAAAAATGCATGTGTGAGTCCCTTCTCATGAGTTCTTTTTTTTTTTTTTTTTTTTTTTTTTTTTTTTAATAGCCTTCTTGTTGATTGCAAGACTTAGGCTCTAGACAAGCTGGATACCTCTTACTGATTCATTAAGTCATTCCTTTACAAGTAAGCCTGCCCTGTGCCAACCACTGTACTACCTTGGAAAACCAAAAAGCACACAGAAGAACTGAATACTCTTCCTGCACCAGTCAAGCATACCAGTGGGACATCCATGAAGGAATTAAAGACCCAGAGGAAATCACTGAAAACGTAGAACAAATGACATTATCAAGTCCTAAGGAAGGAAAAACTGGTGAGGAGGTTACTGCTAAGAGAGGAGGAAGAGAAAGAGAAACAAACAGAAGGAAACGATGAATTGCAGGAAATGGGGACAATCATTCTGAAGTTCTTTACCACTTTTCAACTTACAAACAAGGCAAATTGATAGCCACTTGACCTCTGCAGGGCTCAATCTTCTCATGTGCAAAGTTCATATGACATTACTTGTTCCCTCTACTCTGCAAAGTCCACTGTGAAAATACCACAAGATAAAATATTTTGATGGATTTTAAAAAAGCATAAGGTCATCTACAAATAAAGTAACAGGAAAGGGTACTGCTTGGTTGAGTGATGAAAGATGTAAGGTAGTACAGTATTATTCTATTACTTTATCCAAAAATTGTTTTATAATATTTTAAAGTCATTATCATTTTTAAAAACTGAGAATACTCAGTATAAATCTAATTGCAAAAAAGAGCCCCAAAGTTGAAGAAACTGGTCAAAGGAAAACCTTAGTATTCTACGCAGAAGGGCTCCATCATTGGTTCCAACTCTCACACCCTGAGAAATTTAAGTTTAATCACTCAAAATGTACTGACCGAGAAATTTTTTATGGCATGTTCTATTCTAAGTTGTGGGGGAGGGGATGGTGAGCAAAACGTGCTTGGTCCCTGCCCTCATGGGACGTAATTCAACCAGTGGGGAGTAGAGGAGGGGTAGGATGATACCAATAAGCAAGGAAATAAATATGGGAACAAGAACACTTCAGTATGTATCCGTAAGACCGTAAAACAGATGACGTCAGACATAGTGATTTACAAAGGAAGCAAGAGAGAGGCGGCCTTTTAGCTCAGGTGATTAGGGAAGGCCTTTCAGGGGAAGTAGCTTGTAAGTAGAGACGAGAATAATACAATATTGAAATAATACAAAATCCTAGGCCAGAGCTGCTGGATAACCCAAGGATAAGACTGTGAGGCAGGGATCAGATGCAAACCTGACTTGCTAGAGAGATAAGGGCATTAAGAGAGTATCATTGGGGTGCCTGGGTGGCTCATTCAATTAAGTGTCTAACTTTGGCGCAGGTCATGATGTCACAGTCGTGGGTTCGAGCCCCATCTTGGGCTCTGTGCTGACAGCTTGGAGCTTGGAGCCTGCTTCAGATTCTTTGTCTCCCTCTCTCTCTCTGCCCCTCCCTAGCTCGCACTCTGTTTCTCTCTCTCTCAAAAAATAAATAAACATTAAAAAAATTTTTTTGTAAACAAATAAAAAAAGAGATTATCATTGTGGTGAGAAAATTAACCCTATCTTGATGCAGAGAAGCCAATTACAAGCTTGATGCTAACCCAGACAATCTCCCCTTATTTACCAAGTTCACTTGGTTTCTGCTTTGGACACTTGAAAAAGGCTAGAAGAGGAAATTTGGACCCATCATACAAAGGGAGGCCATGGAGGCAACAGCCACATTTGTTCCTTGTGAGCCCTTCAATAGGTCATTGGAGGGTCAAGGAGTACTGACATGGCTTCCCCTATTGAACAATCCCAAGTTAGTGGGGGCTTAATATAGTCTGTAGTCCAAAGAAGTCAGAGGAGTATGGCTTTAGAAACTAAAGATGTGTTCTGTCAGTGGGAAGCCCTGAGAAGAATCAGATGGCTTCAAGATAAGGACCACTGTGCAAGGGGATACTGCTATTCCCATTCTCTGAAAGTTACCGCATGCTGCCATGTAGCTTGTTCTACAGATCTCTCCATCTACATTCCTGTAAGTCCTTCCTCCTCTCATCCCTTCAGGCCTTGGGGAGAAGACATGGGTGAGAGCCCCTACTAGTTCCAGGTTACTGCACTCTCCCCTGTGCGTGTACCAGGAAGATGGGGATCTGAACAAAGGCCAGAAATGTAGTTGGAATAGTCAGACTCTTGGGTGTTCTCCACAAAGAGATAATCATGGGAGCTGAATTCTAGATGCAGTTTCTAGGAAACACATCATCAAGAGACAAAAGCAATGGATTGATGAGTAACCTGTAGTTTACTAAGTGAGGAAGCAGGAAGAAACCTGGAAGATGGGAAGGAGAAATAATAGTTGGGAAAAAAAGAAGCAGGGACAGTGTTTTGCCCAGAAGCAAAAAGGAGAATCTTAAGAAGAAAGAGGAGGTCAGAGAGTGATGAAGGAGAACGCTTCAAAGTGATGAATGAGATCTTTGGTGCCAAATTGAAGGTAAAGATAAGAGTGGCCTGTTGCAGTGATGGAATCTGTAGGCCAGCACAAGTCCACAAGCCCATTTCCTCTACTGCAGGCAGAGAGCATACCATTAAACCCCCATGGAGGGAAGGGCCTCCTTGACTCATTCTGCCAACATTCACTATATTCCTGATATGAGCAAAGGGCTGGAGGAGAATTTATTCACTACTGCAGCTTTGCTTGCTGCTGAATCTGAAAGCTGACCTTGGTGTGCTCTGAGTTTCATCTCAGAAAAAGCATAGCAATTGAGCAATTCCCCAGGCACAGGGGAACAGAATTTGAGAATGAGAGAAAAACAGGATTCCCTTCCTTCTTTGGGCCTCTGGGGCTTTGTTGCTGTGTCCTGTAGTTGCAAAAAGGGTAGAATGGGCACTAGGTGATTTCAATTCAATTTAAAGCAATAAGTATTTGCTGAAAATTTACATATACTTAATAAGGAGACAGGTGCTATGGGAGACAGAACCAAATGAAATTTTCCCTACCCTCCAGGAGCAAAGAGCTTCATGCTAGAAACAATACCAAGGCACAGGCAAGAAATAGAGGGAAAAAAAATCACAATGCATTTTTCATGATTAGTGAAATGTATGGGATTATCTATGGGGATAAAGACAGAAAAATTCTATGTCTTATTTTTGTTGTTGCTGTTTATGTGTATGTGTTTTCTAACATTTCTCTATTTGGCATGAATTAGTATTAAAATCGGGAAGAAAATGCAATAATTTTTCGATAGCTCCCTTCTAAAAAGAAGATGTTGATCATCAAAACTAAGACAGCTGTGGGCGAATCCCAGGTGTGTTTCTTCCTAACTTGACCTTGCCAAATTCCTTAACCACTAGGTGCCTAAATTTTCTCATCTATAAAATCTGTACATAGGTGTTATCTAGTAAGTAGCCAGAAAACAAGACCTTATCCCACAAGAAACTTATGGGAATAAAAAAATCTTCAAATGTTACAAGCTTTCTTTAGTTGGCAACTTAAAACTAAAATTTGTAAAGTACTAAGTTACTCATAAGGATCTCAAGAAGAAATATGCTTTGGGGAGCCTGGGTGGCTCAGTCGGTTGAGCGTCCAACTTCAGTGCATGTCATGATCTCACGGTTTGTGGGTTCAAGCCCGGCATCAGGCTCTGTGCTGACAGCTCAGAGCCTGGAGCCTGTTTTGGATTCTGTATCTCTCTCTCTCTCCCCCTCTCCTGCTCATGCTCTGCCTCTCTCTGTCTCTCAAAAATAAATAAATGTTAAAAAATTTAAAAAAAAAAGAAGAAATGATGCTTAAGAATGAAGATGGCTCAGACTCTAACTCCATCCATTACCTACCAATAACTGACCTCAAATGAGTTGTCTATTTTACCTCTCTGAATCTCAGTTACTTCATCTACAAAATGGGGCTAATAATAGAAACTATCTCCTAAAGACACTGAAGAAAATGCATGTGAAATGCTCTCATGGTACCTGGCTGAGAGTAAGTGCATAATTAATGGTTGTATGCAATTGTAATTATCATCTGTAAAGGCTAGTGTTGTTTCAGACAATTCTGAGAGAAGACAGACGTGAAGAGGGGCATGTCTTTTTCATGTTTACATCACCAGTGCCTGGCACAGACCCTATCACAAAGTAAGTAGAGTGTTGATAAATGTTCATGAATAATGAACAAATATATGTGCTGATCTTGCCATTTTATCAAGGGTCACATCTGTATATTACACAACTGGCATAGACAAATGAAAAAGATACACTGTGAAGTGCTTAAATTCAATTCAATGAGCTTAAAAAGTAATTCATTTCATCGAGTTCCCTGAGTTTGCTCAGTAAGGGGTAGGAGAAGCCAGAGGCATTTTTACAGCTTGAATATACTACCTGGTTATTCAACTTCCAGTGAGAAGCGTAACCCACTGGGAAGAATCAGAGGGATTCTTTCATCTCTCAGAATCCTAGTAAATCATCTTCAAAGGAAAAGTCAGTGTAAAAAAAGAAAGCAGAGAGGAAATGAGGGAGGCGGGACAGAAACAAGACAAAAAAGAGAAGAAAAAAAAAACCCCAGAAGATGGAGAGGAGAAAGGGTCTCTCCATCCTAGAGACATATTTTACTACCCCACACTGAGTGATATGCTATTTTGTCACATCTTCTTGCTACAGTTCCCAACGAAGGGATAAAGAGCAGGCAGCTTCCAAGTAATGACCCATATGGGTGAGATTTTGTTGCAGGTGTTAAGGGAATGCTTTCCTATATTGGAAAATATATATTGGCATAAGTGTCGCCAACTCTACCTAAAAGAGAAGAGCAAAGTATCAGAAAATGTGAATTCGAGAAAATCCCTAGGACAGCTTATGCATACTGTTTTCCTGAATGTTTATCCATCCTTCTGAGCACTGCTCAAATGTTACTTCATCAGAGAAGCCCTTCTTCACCACTCAGCCTGGGTTGGGCATTTTGTTACGTGCTCTAGCATCATCTGGTACCCTTCCACTAAGGGCAGGTACCACTGTTAATGAGGTAATTATTTAGGTAATTAAATGTTTAATATCTGTGTTTTCTACAGGATGCATGCCAGTTCCATGAGGGCAGTGTTCCTGTCTGCCTTTTCACTCTGAAATCACCTGAACTTGCATATGCCCCGCAATGAAACAGAGAAGCAAATACATACAGATACAGCTTATTGTCATTATTTATGGATTCTCTATTTGTAAATTTGCCCACTCACTGAATTTATCTGTAATTCTAAAATCAATGCTCATGGCACTTTTGCAGCCATTTGTGGACATGCATAGGGTGGGGAAAAATTTGTCCCCAACTGAGGTTGAACAAAATGACACTCTGCCTTCTTCTTCTGTTTGAGAGAGAGAGAGAGAGAGAGAGAGAGTAAAGGAGAAGGGCAGAGGGAAAAGGGAAAGACAAAACTTTAGACAGACTTCACACTCAGCACAGAGCCCAATGTAGGGCTCAATCTTACAACCCTGGGATCACGTCCTGAGCTGAAATCAAGAGTCAGACATTCAACCCACTGAGCCACCCAGGTGTCCTGACCCTCTGCCTTCTTATTCCAACTCTCATGTAGTGCTTCAGGGCTACATAATGTTCCTAAGTGCAAGAAGGCGGTGATGTGCCTAATGGAGAAAATATAAGTGTTAGATAAGCTTCATTTAGACATGAGTTATAGTGCAGTTGGCCGTGTGTTCAGTGTTAATGAATCAACAATAAAAATTAAATAAGGTGTCTTTAAACAAAAACAAACATAAAACAAAATTATGTATTGGTCAGTTAACAAAAATGTGGCCAGAGACTTGCAGGAACCCTGAATTTCCTCTAAGAGCAATGGTTCAGCATTCATTAATTCAATGTTTGTAGTAACTTTATGGAACATAAATACTGTAAAAACTGACCTTCAACTGCATGTATTTTGAACATATACATGTATAATTAGTAAGTGTGTGTGTGTGTGTGTGTGTGTGCGCGCATGTGTGTACGTTCAGTAGCTTTCATTCATTTTGGAGTCATACAACCTGTCTTAGAAACTGAGAAAGGTATGGATACTGGAGGATGAGGGGCAGTATATGGGGAAGCATATACATATATTGGGCCTTATGCTGCACAGCTACAGGGGAGGGGTAGGGGGTATTGACATTCACATTATAGTCTAAGGGAATGTTCTCACTCCATAGAGTTGTTCACTGTGGTGACACTTCACATCAAATACACACACACACACACACACACACACACACACACACACACACATTTGCAATTATTCTGGGCATTGATGGCTTCCTGCTAGGTACCACAGGTTAAAACCCTAATAGACAGAGACATCAATAGTAAGAGAGAGAGAGGTCAGAATAGACAAATACATATATATCCTATATGGCATATTCAATTTTACTTCAAATGGTTTACATTGGTTAAGATTTAAATTACCTGCATTTTACCCACTAATAACAATCACCAGACAATTCCAAATTTTATGTATCCCTAGAAGAAAGAAAATGTGTTATGAAGCACTTGTTTAAGCACTGGTTATGAAACACAGGTAGAAAACCAAGAGTTAAATATATATATATTGCAGAAAGAATATCGATGCTAGGGGCACCTGGGTGGCTCAGTCAGTTAATATTGATGTTAGGGGCACCTGGGTTTTGGCTCAGGTCATGATCTCACAGTTTGTGAGTTGGAGCCCCATATTGGGTTCTGCACTGCGGGCGCAGAGCCTGCTTGGGATTCTCTCACCTCTCCCCGACTGCCCCCACTCCACCTGTGTTCTCTCTTTTTCAAAATAAATAAATAAACTAAAAAAAAAGAAAGAAAATAGTATTTTTTTAAAAAAATGAAAATTGATATTAACCTTTTCATTTGCTTTCCTAAGATTCTCTGGATTCTCAGGTCTGAATGGCAGGCAGCAATATGAATTTAAGTTTTTGGACACCCAGATTCTTTGTATGTAACCATGAAGCACCTGATTCTGTGTCCCTTGAACAACAGACTATATTTCTTAGTGAAGCTTCTAATCAGATGGTTGGTTGAAGATGAAAATAGAACGAAAGAAAGAAATCCCTGTAAATGTTTCTGTGGAAATTCTGAATAATCATACTGTTAATAATTCAGTGTTGGTTGGAAACTATACAATCGTGAGTGATTTCTACGGACCAGAGTTGGCATATGTTGTACCACAGGTGGATGCGAGGTCACCAAGAAACCACTTCACAGTTTTCCCAGAAGTGTAGAGTCAAAAAGGTCACTTGTGGTAAAAGATCTTTCGGATTAGTCTTTTAAATCAATGCATGAATTAAAGACAATTTACATATAAATAGGCTAATACTCTGGCTTTGAAATTAAATGAATTTTTAAAAGATTTAAGTAACTGCAGAAAAGGTCAGTTAGGCATTAAGTATACATAATGTGATTTTTGAAAACTGCTTGTCTTGTTGGCTTATTAATATTTTGTATTCATTGTCAGTGTCGTTCTAAAAATTGTGTGCATAATTAGCGACACACCAAAGTCAAAGACAGGCCCCCCAAACTAAGGAAACACATCCCACAAGTCAGTAGTTGGTAGAAGAGGTTGAGAATCTGGACATAAAAATAGTCAACATTAACCTTTGCCCACATGTTACTGCACATGAGATTCAAACATATCACAACATATTCTAAACAAGCATGACATCGTTCCAGTGAAATTCACCTTGACATTCGGATTCACCGATAAATCACAGCTCTCCCAAAACACAAAAGCTATAGGTGGCCGACTGAGTTATCAGAGAGGAATCATGATCACTATCTGTAGTCCCAATTTGCCTCTTTGGGAGTATAAGCCTATAAACCTCTCTTCCAAGTATGATGAAGAGACAGAGCAGAATTTTTACAGTATCAAACATAACCCCTGCCATCACATCTCTCATGAACATCAGAGGACTTTAAAAAAACGTTGGACCCCAGGATGAATATGTGGAGCACAGGGCACTTTTAGGGCAGTAACTCTAGTCTGCCCAATACTCTAATGATAGATACATGACGGGATGCGTTTGTTCAAACACATAGAATGTACCACACAAAGAGTGAGTCCTAACATAAACTAGGGGCTTTAGCTAATAGTAATGTATCAATATGGATTCATCAATTATAAAATGTATGACACCAATGAAGGTGTGAATAACAGGGGAAGCTAGGTAGAGTAAAAGAGGGTACACAGGAACTTTGTCTTTTTGTTCAATTTCTCTGAAAACCTAAACCTGCCCTAGAGAAACAAAGTCTATTGTTTTTTAAATGGTGGACCAAATTAATAATATACTCAAGACACTTTCTTTAGGTAAGTGGTTTTCAAGCTGTCCTCTGAGGAGCCCTCTCCATCCTAGGAGATGATTCACTGAGCAGCTGGCCTGGGGATATCTGAGGAAATGGAGCAGGAGAGAAGAGTGGGCAAGGAGAAGGAAGCCGCTCAAGCTGAGTCCAAACCCCCACCCCCATTTCAGAGAGAGCAACTCCCCTTTCATCTGTTGTACATATTGTTTTCCACAATGGAGTCCATTAAAGTGTAGGTTCGTCAGCTAAAAAAAAAAAAAAAAAAAAAAAAAAAAAAAGCATGAAAACCGCTGATACAAACCCAACAAAATACCTGGCTAATAATGCCATCCACTAATGCTCTGAGCTACTGAATAAATACACATTACACACAAACTTCCCACCTGACCATTATTACAGCCTATGACTGAGCTAAGCAGAAACTCAGTGAATAATACCTTGGAGGGAGTCCAAATGATCAGTACTTACTGACCATCAACCGTGTGTACCCAGTACTCCTCTAGGCTATGCAACATACTTTGAAGATACAAGTGAAATACAATGTTCTATGCCAGGCCTCAAGAAGCTTACCATATTAAGGAGAGATAAAGCTACTACACATAATAAAATATGGAAATAGAAGGTGTCTGAGGCCCCCAGCACCCAACGTAATGAGCTAAAACCAGATTTCAGGTCTTCTTTCGAGTATCAACAAATTGCCAGCCCTAAATGATGTTAAGAGCATGTACGAAAGAGAACATTCCAATCCCCAGATTTCCTAAATCTTTGTTTCCCTTTAAAAAGGCAAACTGCACGCTAACAAAGTGAGACAATCAGCAGTGGATAGTGTCTTTATTACAGACATACATAAAAAGGAACATGTAAGCAATGCTCAACTATTTTGTTATCTTCAGTTGCCTACATGCCTCTTTTTCACACTAGTGACTCCCCATCCAGTACTCACTAATGAGTCAGTTCCAAGGATCTTGCAGATGGTGGGCTGGCTCCAAACAAAGGCACAGTGAGCTGGAAGATTTGGTGACCTCTCTCAGGGGCTGTTGAGAGGTGCCCTGCCCTGACAGCAGCAGAGCAACCTCTAATCAAGATGGCTTGCTGCCTAAGACCTCCTCACCCTACCCCTGCAGAAATAAACACTTTAGACACCGTTCATCCCTCCAGTACCCAGCAGTACACTACAGAGAAAACATTCTGCTGTTTATGACAGGCACAGTGTTTTTTTTTAAAGACTGTATGTGTGTTATGCTATAAATTACCCTGTTTGTGGGTGTGAGAATAAATATCCGTGTATATAGATGTGTACACACACACACACACACACACACACACACACAGAGTATGTTACAGTTAAAACCATGCTGTCGACAGCCACTCAAATCCAGAGAAATTTATGGCTGTAAATACAGGCACACATTCAGGATAAAGACAGGAGAATTATAAATACTTTGATGATTACCAGAATAAGTAAACTGCCTGAGGAGCACAACCATTTGCAACATAGCCTTGCCAGTTCATGCTGATGACCATCGGACCTGCTGCAAATGAGTGATTGGGAGATCAAACATGATTAAAAATGCAAAGCTGCTGCGCCCAAATGACATGCTTTCTTTGACAATGAACTCTGGGCTCGAAGGCAACCTATAAGCAAAGTGCTTTTTGGTAATCCACTTGCACACTGAGGTCAACTACTGAGGAATCACACTACAGGACTTTTTAAAAGTAGGCAAGAGTTATTTACAACCATTAGTAATTGCATCTTGAGACTATCCTTCGATTACACAATTTCTTTTTTTGTTTTTTCACTGAAAATCGATAGTTTGAGTTTTACCAACTTGAGACCCAGAAAGTTGTTAGGAATTTGCATAATACATTAGCTATGAGTACCTGAAGAGTGGGCTTTAAATATGTACAGGAAAATTAAGAGCTTTGCTAATGTTGGTGGGTAGGGGCGCCTGGATGGCCCAGTCGGTTAAACGTCCAACTCTTGGTTTCTGCTCACAGTTCATGAGTTTGAGGCCCACATCAGGCTCTGTTCTGTTAGTGTGGAGCCTGCTTGGGATTTTCTCTCTCTCCCTCTCTCTCTGGCCCTCCCCTCCTTGTACTCTCTCTCTTTCTCCCTCAAAATAAATAAATACACTTAAAAACAATTTTTAAGTACGTCGGTAGATACCCTTTTACTGAAATAGAACAGCAAAACTGAACCGATTAAAACCTGAAAAAAGTAAAAGATTCTAATGTCTAATGTCTGTAAGACATTCCTTTTCAAAGGAAGAAAGTAAGTCCTCATTTCCTCAGTCTCAATATCATTTGATTCTACTGTATGTTATTTCTTCTATATACATACATACACATACATGGGACATTTAAAGATTTCTTTTTAATAACCTATAAAATAAAAGGAAAGCACACAAGTCTTCTCAGAATCAGATGATGAGGACTTATGTACAAATGATTTATTAAGGAACAGCTCACAAGAAAAAATGCTGAGTAAGTGGCAAGAAGCCACACAGGAGGAGGCAAGAAGCCACACGAGGGTAGGATTTGGGGTACAGTCACTTCAAGGGAGTTTTCTCACTTGCAAGTGACCTGGGCTTTTATATTCCCTCACCACTGAATCACTGGCTAAGGCCTGCTTTTCCAGGTCTGGGCAGGCTCAGTAAAGCCTGTAGCTTCAGCCAATCCTGCAAAGATGGGTGCAGGTGCAGCCACTGGAAGGAAAGTACCCAGAAGCTGGGGTGGAGCTCACAAAGATGGTGAAAGGTATCTGGGGAGCTCTGGGCGGTTCTCTGGCACCATCTATTACACAAAGTAACAAATGGCCCATATTTCCCTGCCATGAAAACTCCTGTTGATTTTTTTTTTAATAAGAGCAAGAATAGAATAAAATTAGAGAATTCAAAGAATACAGAAAGTTGAAAAATAAAAGTCTCTCTTCTCTCACCCTTGTCCCCACCTTCTTTCCAAAGCTGATCCTTATTTTCAGTTTTCTGTAAATCCTGCTAAGGGAAGGACACACCCACAAACTATGTATCTTTATAAATATTATTTTTAAAAATACACAGGTTGGACTATGGTATACAAACTGTTCTTACTTTATTTCACATAAGTATATATCTTGAATACATGATTGTTGATTGATAGATAGATAGATAGATAGATAGCAAAGAAAAAGGAAGGGTGGAAAAATGGATGGGTAGATGTACGGATGGATGGATGGATGGACGGACAAATGGAGGGATAGATGGAGGGATGGATGGAGAGATGGATAGACACTGTACTTCACTGATTCTAAGATAAATAGTTTTTCACATTTTAACATTTCTATAATCAGATATCTTACAATTGATAACATTTGAGATTTGATAAAATGCAGTAGACATATAAATATAGTTATGGATAGACAACAGCTGAGCACACACAGCTCTACTACATGAGAGGAAATGCAGGATAGAAGTTAAGAGTATATTAGTACACTGCCTATTATGGAAACACCATTGCATGGGAATAAGCACCCTATTTGAGAGGGCTAATCTTCTCTTAATAATATGAATTACACTTATAAACTTTTACTCTAAGTTTTTCAATGTGAGTCCATGAAACAGATCGATTTATAGTTTTCTATTTTGTGCTGTCTTTGCCAGATTTACCAAAGTCTGTGTTTTTATGCTGGCTTCCTAAAAACACATTGGCAGTTTTCCTTCTTGGTGTTATGGATAATTTTATTTTTATAATTCTATGACTATAGTATCAAATTCAGAGAGTACAAAAGCACATAAATTATAAAGTATCTGCCTCTTACCTGTCTCCCAGTTGCCTACTTCCTTTCCCCAAAAGGCAACCATTATTCTCAGTGGCTTCTGTCTTCCTTTACAGATATTATACACGCACACGCACACACCCCCACATAAATACTCAAAAGGTGATGTGATGATACAGGGCTCTGTATCTTTCTTTTTCTCCCCTTCATACATTTTGGAGACTCTCCCATAGCCAGCCACACAGAGGACCTGTGCATCCTAACAACTGTATAGTATTCCATCATGCAGATATAAGTTAATCTTGCCAGTTCCCATTTTGAATAGTATTATCATTATCTGTTCCTTAAAAGTTCCAAATAATTTGCCTCTGAAAGCATAAAGACCTGGAGCTTTCTTTTAGATCTTTGATAACTTTCTCAGATTTTTCCAATGTTACTGAAGTTCTTCTTCTTCAGTAAGTTTTGATAACATTTTACCTCTTACAAAAAGCCATTCCATCAAGATTTTTAAAGTTACATAGGGGCACCCGGGTGGCTCAGTCGACTGAGCATCCAACTTCGGCTCAGGTCATGATCTCACACTTCCTGAGTTCAAGCCCCGCATTGGGCTCTGTGCTGACAGCTCAGAGCCTGGAGCTGCTGTGGATTCTGTGTCTCCCTCTCTCTCTGCCCCTCCCCTGTGCTCTCTCTCTCTCTCTCAAAAATAAATAAACATTAAAAAAAGATTTTCAAAGTTACATGCAAAACATTTTGCAAAGGTTCTCCTTTGGTTTTTTTAATTTCTTCTTTAATCATGGTTCTTTTCCCCATTTTCACTTCTAATTTTGTGTTTTTGTGCTCCTCATCTTTTTCTTGACTAGGCTAGTAGGCGAATTATTTCATTGCTTAGCATAGTTTTCAAAGAAACAGCACTTGGGTTATTCATGATGCTAGGTTGTAGATTAGAAAATTTCATTTTTAACTTTGTATTATTTGGTTCTTTATGCATTCCTTCTATTTATTTTGCTATTCTTTCCTTAAGTCTGATGTTTAATTCCTTTATGTTATGGATTGACTATGTCCTCCCAAAATTTGTATGTTGAAACCTAATCCCCAATGTGATGATGTTTGGAGGTGAGAACTTTGCAAAGGAATTAGGTCATGAGGGCTCTGCCAAATAACAACAACAAAAAAAGGACATTCTTGGATTAGAGTCCTTATAAAAGAGACCTTGGAGAGCTCTCTCACCCTTTCTCCATGTGAGAACACAGCAAGAAGACAACCTCTATGAGCCAAGAAGCAAGACCTCCCCAGATGCTGAACCTACTGGAGCCTTGATCTTAGACTTCCCAGCCTTGAGAACCAAAGTATATAACAAACAAAAACAAGAACAAAAAACCCTCAAAAACCCAACCTTATTTATACCACCATACTTTTACTGAAATGAAATAAGAAAAATGACTTGTTTGGAATAAATATGAAATGATTTATGAACATTTCTGCCTTTTTCAAAACCCATCTAAATATCATCTCTAATAATAGAACATGTGCAATAATAATCAAATTCAGTTATCTTTGATATTTGGCTAATTTTCAGTCATTTAAAAATCATAGCTATACTTTTGGATTTTGTTTTTAAAAAGTTATATTCTCATGGTAGAAGGATACAAACACTTCTTTAACAGTTTATTAACTAGATTTATAATTTTTAAACATTTAGACAGATGGGATGTGGCCTCCTTTTATACTCTTGCCTTGGGTCCCACAAACCTCAGGTGTAGGCCTGGATACATAGTAATCATGAGAGTTAATCCCAGCTGTCTTGAATTACATCCTAGTAAATTCTAGTTTATGTCCATTGACTCTACTCTAGACCAGTTGATCATTTCTTTTTTTTTTTTTTAAGTTTATTTATTTTGAGAGAGAGCCAGTGCACAAGTGGTGTAGGGGCAGAGAAAGAGGGTGAGAGAGAATCCCAAGAAGGTTCCATGCTGGCAGTGCAGAGCCAGACACGGGGCTCTATCCCATGAACCATGTGATCATGACCAGAGCCAAAGTCAAGGGTAGGATGCTTAACCAACTGAGCCACCCAGGCGCCCAGGCCAGTTGATCATTTCTGATAGACTATTGCAATAATAGCCTTTTTATTGTTCTCCCACATCTATTCTCGTCCCCCAACCCAACCTATTTTCCAAATAACAGAGTCATATTTTAAAACTATAAATTGGAAACTATCACTTCTGCCCTTAAGACCCTTCAATTGCTTTCCATTGCATTCAGGATGAAAGAGCATATGATGCCATCTAAAGTCCTGCACATCCCTACAACCCAGCTTCATCTCGTGCATTCCCTTCCTTATCCAGGGCAATATAGTCATGCTGGCCTGTTTTATACCTCTCATATTTTGAGGTATTTCTTGCCTCAGGACCTTTGCATATGTCATCCCTCTGGCTGCAATGTTTCTCCTTGCCCCACTTCCTTTGGAGAGCTGACTTTTTTCCATCATCTTCTCCACCTGATCTAACGTTATGTGACCCTTGTGATTTTCTGTCACTGTATCCTGTTCTTTTCCTTTAGAGCCTTAGGGGGAAATCCCCACCCCCACCCCCTGTAATTATACATGTTTATCTGTTCACTTGTACCTTTGCTATCCTGCAAGTTCTCTGAGAGCAGGGATAGTCTCTATTATGTATATCATGTCCAGTTGCTACCATAATGCCCGGAAGTAATTAACTCTCTTAGGCGTCGAGGCTGCCAGTCCTACACCAAAGTGTCTGAGAAGCTCTAGAATGGAAGATGGAGATACCCGATGTAGCTTAGGCAAGGGGCTCGTGTCACAGCTACCTTAGGCTGGTTTCTACAATAATGGCCCAAAGAAACAGGGAGATAAGAGGATATGAAGTGGGCCACAGAAGTGTTCACACTCATTAGTTTCCTAACCTTTAGAGAATTTGTCCTGTGCCTGTATAGATGCCCCACCAGGAATTTTCACAGTCCTCCAGGTGTCATTTCCCCCATTCCCCTTATGTACCTTGGACTAACTGCCTAGTAGGCATTTCCAGTTAGGCAGGCCATGTGGCCTTACATGAGGCCTTACACAGATCAAGATTGAGTAAGAGAAAAATGATACTTAACTTATCAATCTCATGGCAGTATCAAGTTATCTGTAGTTTTCTTAGTCGCTGGCATTGATGGTATCATTTCATTCTTTGGTAATGATTTTATGTGGAATACTGCATTGAAAAATTCAAGTACTGTCTTTAATGACAGCAAAAGTGAACTCCATCAGGCTCTATATGCTGATGATGATCATGTGTGCATATATCAAAGCAGTTCCTGAACACCATTTTTAATGGCAAACAGTGATTGCTTCTCTCAAAGAACTGGACAAAAATGGTAAGTTCCCACTTTGAAACAAATCTGTAAGATAACACATTTCCTTCAATTCACACAATGTTGTTCATTAGGGTTAGAAGTATAGAGTATTCAACCTTCCTGTCTAACAGAACCCAGGAAGGACTCAAATACACAGTTCATTATTGTCATTATGAAAGAAGTTCTGCCAACAAATTATAGTCAGGTTACTATCATTCAATCATGTCGCTAATAGGAATAATTTCATGGTAATTGGCATATTCTAGACAAGAGAAGAACACGAATGGCTGCCAGAATCATTAATGATTTGTGCTGACTTTCATGGTAAAAATGACAATATATTCGTTTACCAGATGCTGGATCAAGCCATGGGCCATTAACAGGAGGGTGTTCTCGGAATGTTTTCAGAACAAATACCAGCTGGTTTATTTTCAGCTTGCAGACATAATCGCATGCCTCCCATATCAGATCTACCACAATGCTGTCAGATACATCATAAATTAAAGACTCCATGGGCTCATTATGGACTCTTATTTTTTAAAGCCACACATTGTCCCGCAGAGACCCAAAATATTCAATGAGCATTTAAAGGAAACTCCAAAATGCACTGCCTTCAAAAAATAAAATCACCCCCCTTAAAACTATTTGCAGTGCTCAAGTATTCAAAATGCCCTTCATTGTCAATTTCACCTTAACGTTTGTAAAAACAACAACAAAACAAATTCCTGTCTTGTCAGGAGGGTTCTCAGGCCAAGTCTCTTAGAAACAGGGTGTCAGTTTATTAGCAAACGTAATATGCTGCATTCAGAAGAATAGAGATACCAGCAGCAAATAAACAGGTTAAAAAAAATAAAAAATAAAAAACCTCCCTCCAGGAGACTTAATGTACACCACATTAGTAACCAGGACGACCCATATTTCTCAGCAATCTGCTGCTCAAATACATTCATATGAGAAAAAGCTTCCATTTTTCCTGAATCTTCAGGACAAATGTAAGGCTTCTTTAATTCCTTTTCTGCCTTGCCTCCTACAAAGCTCCTCTCCCAACACCCAGCTTTCCGATTTGAAGACAGAGGGGTGTTTGCAAATCAAAACCAAAATAAATAATTAAATAACGGGACAGTTCCTGTTTTCAACTGTTGACCACATCACAGTTGCCGCTTCTCATGCTCACATTATCCCACCTGGAAAGTCTAAGAAAACAAATCTCGTACTGAACCCTCATTGGGCAGAGCGGTGAGTTTCAAGAATCAAAACTTTGGTGGGTGGGATCACTCTTAACCTGAACGGGGCGGGGGGCGCCCATGTTCAAGCAAGCAGGCCCGGTTTGTGCACCTCACACTGTTGCCACCGGTTCTGTGCGCAACACGACTCCTTGTAATTATCGCCTATATGTACAGTAATTGTTAATTCGCGCATTTGTAGCCAGCCGCCCACCAAAAACAGGGTGGCATTCTTACATCGTGATTAGGGGTTTTGTGAGCACTTTGAGGTGGGGGACACTTTCTCACTGAAGACTCTTCCGCCCCATTCACGCTCATTCAGCTCTTTCTAGGGGAAGTTAAAAGCTGCAGTGATAATCCCTTAAGTATGACTTGGAAGAGTATAAAAGGTGCAGTGTATAAGCAATTGGAAGAGGAAGCCTTTTATGTAGAGAGTCACTGAATGGGTGGCTGAGGACAGTGTGAGTGGGGAAAGAGAGGGGCAGACTTTCCTTTCTAAGGTAGCGGGAGAAGCGGGAATGTCATGGCAGCTCAGTTCCCTTTAATCATTCGATTACTGCCTTGTCCCTGCCCCTGTTTCACCTTGTCTCTCTGTGCCAAAGAGCTCCTCACTGCCATTTTGCTTTCAAAGGGGGAGGCGGGAGCAATGCGATTTTTGGTAGGGACCCAGTTTCTCGCTGAATGCCAACTCGGCCAGCTGGCACCGAACAGGCCAAGCCTTCTTCAGATGAGGTTAGCAAAACCCAAATTAGCATGCTCCATTTTAAAAACTTGCTTTTATTTAAAGACTAATTCATGACAAACAGTGGCTCCCCCACTGAGGTCTGGCGCCCCAGGGGCTGGCACCCAACCAAACACATGCAACTAATTGCCACCCTCGGATGACACCCAACAAGCTCCATTTTGAGGCAGTAGATTCACTAAGAATGTAACCCCGGAAGGCAGCGGACGCAGAAAAGCTCCTTTCATAACCCTGTCCTAGGCTAACCATGGCAGCGAAGCGCCTGAAAAACACTTTTGTTTCCCTGTACCGACGATTTATCTCCACCAATGGCTGCAAACATGGCTAACTTGGAGGAAGGTGGCCAAGGGCACTGTGTTTCTCCTCAAGGCTACTGGAGGCAGGCAGAGCCCTTCTCTGCTCAAGGAAACAGGACAAGTTGCCCATTTTCTCAAAGCTCTGCATCTCACCCCCCACCTCTCCATACCCAGGACTTCCTCTCATATTTGGGTTTAGAGGCTCAGGCCTCCTTTCTACAAGCAACGGCTCTGGAGCCAAGACTCCCAGCCTCAAATCCCAGCCCCACAATTTACTAGCAATTGGCAAGTAATTTAACCCATCCCTGCTTCAGTTTCCCCATCCTTATACTGGGATAGTATTAACACCTACCTTGTAGGGGTATTATGAGTATGAATGAGTTAATGGGATGATGTACATAGGGCGATGCCTGGCATATCCTCTCTCCTTCCTGAAAGAAGCCCTTTGAGTCTGAGATAATGCAACCTTATGAAGGGGAATTTCCCTTTGCATGCTCTGCATTTCCAAGTGCACATCTCCCCATAAACTTCCCTAGGTGTCTATCTCTGAGCCTTTGCTCACAATGCCTTCCTCTTAACTGTCCTTCCCCTGCTGCCCGGTTCTTCATGACCAAACCCCATCTATCCTCCAAAGCCCCTTTCAATGCCACCTTCCTCCACCAAGAATCTTCCCTGCCACTCCAGATGCAGCGAATCCCTTCACTCGTGGCTTGCCCGTGTCATCCCTGCAAATCACAGTACTTCATGTGCCTGTGAGATTGCCTCTTCTAGACTGACAGCTCCTTCTGAGCATCGTCTGTGAGTGGCCGGCACATAATAGACACTCAATGAATATGTGTTGAATAAGTAGATGGAGGAGTGAAAAAAAATCACGCCACATAGCTGAGTAGCTTTGTACCATGGTCACACTGGACACTGCTTAATGAGAAGGACAGGAGAATAATTTCTGCAGGAGTTTCATAGATGCTTTGGCCCAAATTAAGAGTTCTAAATAACTAACTAACTTGACCTACGCATACAAATCAAGCCCACCAAGGAGATTTGTCAATACTTGTATTAGTCTCCTAGGGCAGCCATAACAAAATACCACAGACTAAATGGCTTAAACAACAGAAATGTATTTCTCAACAGTTCTGGAAGCTGAAAGTTCAAGATCAGATGTCAGCAGATCTGGTTTCTCTTGAGGCCTCTCTCCTGGCATTGCAGAAGGCTGCCTTCCTGCTGTGCACAAGGTCTTTTCTCTGTGATCATGGCTCCCTGGTGTCTTTACTTCTTTTTATAATGATACCAATCTCATTGGATTAGGGCCCCACCCTTAGTACCTCATTTAACCTTAATTAGCTCTTGAAAGGCCCTATCTCCAAATGTAACACAATCCTATGTTGAAACATAGGAATTCTGGAGGGACAAAATCCAGCCCATCACAATAACATATACAAATACTCAAAACATGAATATTCTGAAAGTTACTTAAATCCACAGAAGAAAGGTGGAGGCAGGGGTATGGGGGGGAGAGGGGAGAGGCATACATAATCTTTTGCTCCTAGAGGAAAGCCCTTGCATTCAGTCCCTGACTATATCAGCAAAAATTCAGTCAGTGAAAGCAAATCTGGCACTCAAATATAAAACTATTTTATTTCAATGAAAATTCTCTGCAGAATTTGTGGGATTCATTTGGGGGCCTCAGCTACTCCTCCCTTAGAGATAGAAGAATGTCAGCACCCCGTCAGGAGCCACAGTAACATTGGCTCCTGTTAAAGCTACACCCTCTCCCAAGAAAACGTGGAGATTTCCCAGTAACTCTCTGTGCACTTTTTAGGATGGGGCTCTCTTCAGTCCTTCTAGGACACAGTTGATCTGAATCCTATCGATTTGCATACACACCTGGACCTGCATGTAGCCCTAGAAAGTCTCACCCAGGTTCATATGCAAGCATTCCCTTCTTAGCCATTTTCTAATTTATTGCCGCCACTCACACTGCCTGTACCAGACAGTTTGACTCTCTCACACTGTTTCAATTTGCTAATTCCCAAATGGGCAGGTCCCTCACAACAATCCATCAGCTAATGGCGCCCATGGTATTTGTAACCCTCTCTTAAGACACTTCAACACTTTTAACCTGGGAGGTATATGAGCCACTCCTGCCATATTTTTGAACTAGTTAAGGTTAGGATGGTGTTAGATCCAGTATTTTCATCATAATGTAGCACACAGCAGAGTCATGGTAATGGTAAGATTTTCCTAGAGTTCACATAGACTTTGCTAGGAGCATAAGAGCAGCACTAAGCATCAGAAGCAACACATCACAAAGTCACCTGGCTCCATTAGGGGAGAGGCCAACACCTTAGTGAGATCACATATCTCCCTCAATTTTTAATCCAGAGCTTCTAGCCAGTTGACCCAGAAACACCCCACACCTCCACCATGACTTACCAATTTGTCTGAAATAATAAAGAGGAAAATGAGAAGCTATTAGCTCCACTTCCATTCTCCAGTCAATCATCATTCTAAATTATTAATCAGTTGACATACTGCCAAGAAATTTTCAGGCCTCTCTCCAAAAGTATAAAGTAGTCATTTTCAAGTGAACGATTAACCATTTTATTCCTCTAGAAGTCACAGACTATATAGAAAAGTTGATTCTGATGGCAGTTTTTTTGCCTTTTGGATGTTGGAGGAGGTAAGAGAGGTCTACGCGAAACCTACATATATCTTCCTTTCCATCACTCATTCATTAAAGACTGGGAGTTATAGAATCCAAAGTTTTAAAAAGATGTTCTAAAACATTTCCTGACCACTTAAGTATTTGTAACTTTGTTCCTAATAGCATGACATTCCTGACTAATCATGGCTGGCAAGGACAAAGTGATCAATTGTCATCATCCTTCCTTTCCCATGATTGATTTAGTAAAGTATGGCTATAACTCATACTCTCATGGAACATACATTCTAGGAGAGGAAACAGTCAAAAAGGAAGGTAACCCAACAAATACATAAAACAGCTGTGATAAGTTTTACAAAAGAACCCCAAGAGGAGAGAGAGTCAAGAAAAGGGGAACTTGTGTCTTAAGTAAGATGCTAGTAGCAGGAATCACCATGAATCAGAAAAATCCTGAAACTGGGGGCTTCATAGGCAAAATCAAACCCAAAGTATGCAAATAGACCATTCAAACAAGACGTCCTTAGTGCTAGTTATCAACTGACCCCAGAAACTTCAAACTTCCGTGGTATCTTCTTTTCTTTGCTTTTCAGTCATGTGTTGGTTCACTACCAATACCACAATTCCCCAGGGGGTAATTTTCTGACCAAGAGGTATAGTGTGGAACGTGCCTGGTCAATCTCATCTGAGGCTCATTAACAGCTTCCATCTTATGTAAGTGAGGTACTTTTAAAGGTAGGGTGACAGGTTGCTACGAATATTTTTTTTTTCTTTATTATTTTTGGCTTTCTTTTTTTAGAGGGAAGGTGAGCAATAAAACTGAGTTTCAACCATATCTTTAGCAGTTTGCTAAGGCATAGTTGGACAGCTTTATCAACAAGAATGGAGCCCAGAACAATCAAATATCCTTTAATTTTGAAGTAGATACTGTGGGGTATGTTACATGGCCTTCCCAGGCCCTAGGCATGTTTTCTTTGGGAGACGCAACCCCATCTTGTATCAGTTGTTACCCTAAACAGTTGTTAGATGCGAAATCTTTGAAAATATTGTTGTACTTTCGCATTTGAAATTATTTGGTTACATACAATTTAGTGTATTTGATTTTAAAATTAGCTATAATTTCTCAGCAATCATGCATTTTCAGAAATTCTTAAGAAGCAAGCAAAGCTTACTCACAAAATGTCTCTAAATGTAAACTTTTTATAATTACTAAATTAATTAATAACAAAAGCATAAGGTTTCATTTTGTTGCCATTTCATTAAATATGTAATGGTTCTGATGTTACAATTCCTCCATACATTGAAACAAAAATAATTTTTCTTTCTCTTTTAGTTCTCAATATTTTCCTAAGCCCTTGACAAAAGTCATTGGCCCTAGTCATTAGGGCCAAGTATCTAAAGAAGCAATAAAATGTGTGTATATTCCTGGGTCTGATATAGCACTAGATAGTGTGTGGGTCCCCCAAAATAAAACCAATGGTATTAAAACCATGCATAATCCCAGTTAGCCCAAACGAATATATAAAAACCTTTAAGGTTAAAAAAAAAAAAAAACACTTTTTTTAAAGGCCCTGCCCTGATTTTACTGTGATTTGTGCACTTTCACTTGACATCCACTCAATATCATTTATAAAGATCATCTTGCTTCTCTAGCAAATTCCCAAATAAGAATCACTTAGAACTCCCATTAAAAATGGAGATCCCTACACCCTGTCTCCAAAGAATCTCTTTAATAGATCTAAGTGGAGTCCAGAAATCAGTTTTTAACTTTCTAAAACCCTAAGGGTATTTAAAGCCTGTAGGAAACATTGGTTGATGGCAGCGAGGTTGATATCTAGGGGCTGAGTTAGTCTTGGCTTTAAATACTGGACAACTTGAGCAAATTTAGGCCAATCCCTGTCAACCTTGGCTCATGTTAGAATCACCTGGAGAGCTTTTAGAACCATTACCCCCCAAAGACTCTGATTGATTTGATCTGGGGTAGAGCTAGGGCACTGGTTTTGGTTTTTGTTTTTTTTAAGCTACCATATAAACAAATCAAGTAACACTGAGAGCCTAAGGTGTTTATTTGCTCTCAGAAAGGATTAACCCACCCACTGAGGTGATGATAAAGCCCAAACCTCCTACAATGAAAACACCACAGCAGAGAATCAGCAAACCTAAAACCCAAACCCAGTCTCAACCCCAGCTTGTTTTAGCCCCAACATACCCAAGTCAGCCTTACAGTTACCGCACAAAGAAACTGAGCCCTTCCCTTTGGTTTTCATCTGCTGGCAGAATGATTTAGTAGCTCTGCCTTAAAAGCAACTCCATTATAATTACAGTGTTGGAATTATAAACAAAAGCAAGAAAGATGCAGAAGGAATAGTCCTTTAATCAAAACCGTAAAACGGAACAATCTCTGGATGCAGTTAAAAGCAAACTCTGAAATATTAAGAGTAAGCTCTCCAGTCCTTTGATTCTTGCCTCTTTCCCATAAGAGCAACACTACACATTTTTTCAATTAAGCAGTTTGACAACATGAAGGAACCCACAGCACATGATTTAATGAGCACATACTGTATGCATGGTAATCGGCAGGCTGACAGTTTGCTCATTTCCAACTGATGGGAGAGCACTACACATTAGTAGGAAGATTTTTGGGTCTCTTTTCATTAAACAAGCTTTACAGTTGAGGAACATTCCAACTGTATTGGCAAAGCTGTCACCGGTGGCCCCCTGGTGACTTTACTCTTTGTCACTCTCCAAGTCCTCAAGTCTTGACAAAGGAATTACTTTTTAAAACCAAAGCATACACATAAAATATAGATAATAAAAGGTTCTGTGATGTCAGAGCATTCTGTATGTGTATGTGGAGCATTCTGAGTCGTGACTCCATTTGTGATTTCACATTACACAAATTCTAGCTGGTTCTTCACAATGATCACTTTATAAACTGGAATGCTTCTTGGAAAGAATCTCTCAACTCTTAATCAATATTTCAGAAGCAGCATAGTGTACTGGAAAAAAAAAAAAGCATGGGCTTTGGTGAGAGAGAAATAGGGGTTCAAATTCTAACTAAAATCCTTATGTGTGACCTTGGTCAAGTGACATCACTTCTCCAGGCCTCAGTTTCCTATTTATGAAGTCATGACAACAGCATGCAGTCTGTATGGAGAAAATTGTAAAATGCCTCTCACGGTTGCTGACAACATAAGGTACTAAAAGAAATAAGAACTAGATGACCCACAGAAGTTCAGAGAATGGAGTTTTAACAAAGTCAACTACAGTCTGACGCTCCTGAGATTTCTACCAGGAGCACTTATTGGGGTTCTATAAGGACAACGGTAAACTAACGTTTATGCGCCAATATGGGCTCAATTCATCCTACAAGATTCTGAAAGGTAGGCATTATTACCCTATTTTTATAAAATCTCAAAAACAAGAAGGGAATTTGGAGATCATATGAGAAATTTCTGGTGGCACCCAAGTGGCTCTGTCAGTTAAACATCAGCTCTTGATTGCAGCTCAGGTCATGATCTCATGGTCCTGATATTGAACCCCGCATCAGGCTACATGCTGGGTGTGGGCTCTGCTTAGGATTCTCGCTCTCCCTATTACTCTGTCTCTCTCCTCGGCTTGCACACGCTCTCACTCTCTCTCTCTCAAGAAAAAAAGAAAAAGGCGCTATGTTTAACTTTTCTGACAATAATTATAAGAAACTTCCTGTGTTTCCCATTTTACTCTGCCTGTCAGAAAACTCAGAGTGAATTTTTGTGCTCAGTGTAAATTTGCAATTCTATTAGCAATATTGGCTAGTGGATTTATTTCCTGATTTTACATGTATATTTTATTAATCTTATTTTAACTGGCTATAAGCCACCATAAATGAAGTACAGATTCCTTAGCTAGTTAGTAAGACAGGAATGACCAGGATTCATGTTGCCTGATTCCAGGTTAGGGACTCTCACACATATTACAGAAATTACATAAATATTCTCACAAGCAAATACAGTGGAGCCACAACTTGCTCAGGTCCTATATCATAAAGAGGAGCAAGTGTATTAGCCTTCTATTTAAAGGGACAGAATATGGAAGTTTTAGTGTCCCTATTTCTAAAATGGGGACAATATCTATTTCTTATCATTGTTGTGAAGATTGAGAGAGAGCATTTGCAAAAATGTACAGTGTAGTATTTGACACATAGTAACATTTTGAAGTCTGAAATATTGACCCTTTGAGATATAAATGCAGTCTTATTAATCAGAAGTAGTAAAATGCACATGTATAACTTTTATTATTATTATTTTTTAATGTTTATTCTTGAGAGAGAGAGAGAGAGAGAGACAGAGTGCGAGCAGGGGAGGGGCAGAGAGAGAAGGAGACACAGAATCCAGAATCGGAAGCAGGCTCCAGGCACTGTGCTGTTAACACAGATCCCAACGTGGGGCTTGAACTCACGAGATTATGAGCTGAGCCAAAGTTGGACACTTAACTGACTGAGCAACCCAGGCGCCCCTCAAATGTATAACTCTTAAACATCATTTAGAAATCACTTATTGCTCTGAACTCCATGCAATGATGTAAAATTTGGCCTTCCACTAGGCCAAGATCCAAAAATTGCCACCCTTCTTTCACGTCATAGGGCACATAGAAATCTAGAAAAGTTGTCAACATTCTCTTAAATTAGTACTGTAAACAGTGTCTACTGGAAATACAGAACTCTACCAAGAATATACACATATGAAGTTTTCAGATTTGATCATTCATACACTAGCGTGCCCAGAGAACTGAGCCAAAGTCATAGGTCAGTCATTATGTAAAATAGCAACTGTTCCCATGAGTCACAGCCATTGATTGTATCCAGAATGTAGCCAGATATACCATGACAATATTCCTTTGTCCCAAAGGGAGTCCAGGGGAAAAAAAGGGAACTGTAGATCCTCATATGCATACCCTAATAACAATGGATCAATATTTCCTCAGAAGAAATGGTGTAGTGCATTGGGTGAAGATTTGGAAACACACAGACTTGGATTTAAAGGCTGGCTCAGCCATCCACCAGTAACACGACATTGGGCAACATACTGAAACTCAGGACCATGGATTCTTCCACTGGCAAATGGAGGAAATGCTTCTAATTTATGTAATATTGTAAGCAGGGGTAATATTTAAAATATTTAACAAGTAGTAATGGTGAGGGCACTAAACAGAATGGACTTAATAGATGTTATGGTGCCTATCAATCAAATATGAACTCTGTTCGAGGGATTATTTCCTCACTTGATCCTGGATCATGGGAGGTGTTCAAACCTAAAATTCATTAAATAAAGCAAACACACATTACATAACAATGTATAATGAAAAGTTTACAAGCAGTTAGGCATACAAATGGCTATATCCTCCAAATATGCTTTTTTTTTTTCACTTGTCTTAAGCTTTGATCCACAATTTTATTAAATGGTTGTTAGCTTAAAATGATGATACACCTGTGTCTCTTGACTCACAATAGTCCTCAAAAAATTCTGGACTCAAAAATACTTAAATTGATCTCATGAGGAATTTTATTATGTATATATTCATTTATATTTCTTATGTCAGCTTAATGTAATGACACTTTTATCATTATGAAATATTCTTCTTTATCTCTGGTAATACTCTTTATCTTAAAGTTTAATTTGTCTGATATTAATGTACCCACTCTAGACTTCTTATGCTGACTGTTTCCATGGTTATCTTTTTCTATCAATTTGCTTTAAACTTATCTGTATCTTCATATTTAAAGGTTATCTTATAGCAGAATACAGTTATTCTTGTTCTTTTTAACCCATTCTGATAATAGCTGCTTTTTAATTATTTAGTCCATTAACATTTAATGTAATTACTGACATAGTGGCATTTAGAGCTACAATTTTATTATTTGTTTTCTGTTTGCCCCCATCTGTTTCCTGTCCTCTCTTTCTACTTTCCTGAATTCATTTGGAATCATTTAAAAATCTTTTCAGGATTCTAAAATAAATAAACAAACAAATACATACAAAAAATTTTTAGGATTCTATTTTATCTTTTGGGTTTTCATGTTTGTTCTAAGCATTAAAATATACATTCTTGACCTTTCACGGTCTATGAGATTTTTATACCACCTCAGATAAACTTTGAAAACTATGCAACTGTGTGAGTCCATTGATCGTGCCTGCCAATTCTCTATGCTATAATTGTCATATATACTACTCTATACACAGTACCTTATAAACACCACAAGGTAGTGTTATAATTTTGGCTGTAAAGCGTTCTATGCATTTTAAAGATACTAAGATGAGAAAAATGCTCATATTTATAATTTCTGATATTCTTCATTCCTTCTTGAAGATTTAAGATTCCATCTGTGTTATCTCACTTCAGCCTGAATAACTTCCTTTAGCATTTTTTGTGGTGTAGGTCTACTGGCAGTGAATGAGTTCTTTTAGTTTACTTTTATCTGAAAACGTCTTTAATTTGCCTCTATTCTCAAAGGATATTTTGGGTACATATCAACTATACATGGATTTCTGTGTTCACAGAGTTTTGTTTTTGTTTTGTTTTACTTTAAAAATACTCTTTTGCTTTTGCTAGCCTCTGTAGTTTCTGATGAGAGGTCAGTGCATATTTATAATGCTTCATAATGACAAAGCATTGCTCTCTGGAAGGTAATGTGCCATTTTTCTCTGACTACTATCAAGATTTTCTCTTTATTGTTGGTGTCCAGCAGTTTGAATAGTATACCTAAGCATGGTTTTCTTCAAATTTATCCTGTTTCGGGTTTGCTGTGTTTCTTGATCTATGAATTTACTTTTTCACCAAATTTGAAAATTTTGGCCTTTACTTCTCAAATATTTTTCTGTCCCATTCTTTCTCCTCTCCTGAGACTACAATGATACACATTAGACATTTTTATTTTTGTCACATAGGTCCCTGAGTTTCTGGGGTTTTTTGTTTGTTTGTTTGTTTGTTTGTTTCCTGTGTTCAAGTTTTGTTTTTGTTTTAATCTTTTCTCCTCCTGTTCTTCAGAAAAAAAACCTCGATTGCTTTATCATAAGGTTCAGGGACATCTTCTGTTATTTCCAATGAATGTAAGCACACCCAGTGAATTTTTGTTCCCAATATTGTATTTTTCACTTCTAGAATTTCCACTTAATTCTTTTTTGTAGTTTGTATTTACTGTGTCCTTATTCATTGTGAGTATATTTTTCTGTCCTTCAGTGAGTACAGTTTTAATGGCTGCTTTAAAATCTTTGCTAATTCCCATATCTGGGTCATCTTGGCGTTATCTCAGATGACTGCCTTTTCTCTTCAGAAAGGAGTCACATTTTCTTGATTTTGTCATGTGTCATATAATTTGGGGTTGTATCATGTGAACGTACGAATGTGAATGTGATGGTGTGAAGACTGAAATCTGTTAAGAGTTCTTTGAAGAGCCTCAATTTATTTGTTATAGCAGGCAATTAATTTGGTTATACTCAAATTGAAAACTATCCCTTGGGTGGCAACTCAAATCTCAGTTCAGTTCTTTGACTGTTAGCTGTGTCTGTTCCACATATGCATGGTTCAGATATCAGTTAAAAATTCGCGTGGTGATGGGACGCCTGGGTGGCTCAGTGGGTTAAGTGTCTGACTTCAGCTCAGGCCATGATCTCACAGTTTGTGAGTTCAAGCCCCACATTGGGCTCTGCTGACAGCTCAGAGCCTGGAGCCTGCTTCAGATTCTGTGTCTCCCTCTCTCTCTGTCCCTCCCCTGCTCGCGCACCCTGTCTCTCTCTCAAAAATAAACATTAAAAATAAAATTAAAAAAAGATTCACGTGGTGTTTACACAAAGAACTGAGAGTTCCCCTGTTTGTCTCTCTCCTTTCCAAGACTCTCTTTTCCAGTAGCTATGGTTGCCCTGAACTCTGTTTGTTGGGTCTTCATACTGAAAAGAGTGTTTTTTCTATTGGAATTAGCTATCCCAAATGGCATTAACTTCATCATGTCCTCCCTCTAAAAGTTGTAAAATGGGGAACTTACTCTGTACTGTCCATGCTTCCAAGTTTTGAATCCCAATTCCCCTCCAGAATCTGTCTGTTTGTTTTCACTCTCTAGAGCCTTCAGGTAATTTTTTCTCCCATATATTATAGTTGCTATCTGTGAGAATGTCAGATTCAATAAAACTTACTTAGCCATACTGGAAGTGGAAACAAGTAAAACCAATTAGAAGATATTCCTTCGCATTTCTGAATTTCTCTCCTCAAAACACTTAACCTCTACTCATTATCTCATCTAGGGATGTTTGGTTTTGGTTTTAAGTAGAAACATAAGTCAGACTCAGAGCTTCCTTGATCATCTTGCCAAGTACCTAAGAAGATTTGGAATAAAAGCACAGCATTAAGTGAAATGATAAAATGATAAAACATCAGTCAGGTCTGCTGGCTCGTAGGCTGGCAGCATTTAATCTCAAAGCAGTGAGGCTTGTACAGGCGCATGACTACCAAAGATTATCTGCATGGTACTTTGCCACACTATTTATTCTACCGTATGTTTTGGGTCTCAGATATTTCTATATCCTTCATTGAAAACTGCAATAGGTAACACCCTAAGAGAAATAGAATATTGAAAATATTATCCTTAAACACCAATGCAGAGTTGGTAAGTACACATTTTCTTCTGGTAATAATCCTTATAATTTCTTGAGAGCCTCTGTATGCAAGGCACCTTGCCAATCATTTTACATAATTTGCCATCTCATCCTTCATAACCATTCTCTGAGGTAGTTCCTATAATTAACCTCATCCTACGGAGGAAGAAACCAGAGAGGTTAAGTGAGTTAATGGAGATCACACAGCAAATAGAAATCTGAATCCTCATAAAGAAGAGAAAAAACAAAGAGGATATTTGGAGTCATGAAACACAGGCCCTTTACTCTTGGGAAGGAAACAGAACTCCTTCCAAGCAAAGAGGAGTAAGTGAAGATTCTAAAACTTGAAGTTCTAGAAGTTATAAACAAAAAGAAGTTATAATTCTTCTTTCTAGCAATTACTGAAATTAAAATGACCCACATTCAGATACATATAATTCATACTGGCAACTTTCCTGTCAAAAAGAGTCTTGTTCTAGGGCTTAAAAACACAAACTGGAACAATAACACAAGGATCAAATAATCCCATACAAAGGGGCACCTGGGTGGCTCAGTCGGTTAAGCGTCCGACTTCAAATCAGGTCATGATCTCGCAGTTTGTTAGTTTGAGCCCCGCGACGGGCTCTGTGCTGACAGCTCAGGGCCTGGAGCCTGCTTCGGATTCTGTATCTCCCTCTCTCGCTGCCCCTCCCCCACTCACACTCTGTCTCTCTCTCCTTCAAAAATAAATAAACATTAAAAAATTTTTTTTCAAATAATTCCATACAAAGATTCATAGTAAGAGGCATGTAACACCAGCACCTCACTTCATTTCATTTATTTTCCTTAAACCTCCTTTGTTTTCCAGGTAAACTTTCTAGACAGGAGGGTGACTCACTGGAGAGAAGCAGGCACATTAAGAAGTGAAGATGCCTGCCTCGTCCTACCACAATCTGCATCTAGTGAGCACTTCTAGAAGACTGTGGCAACGTCTCACAGTCCTACAAATGATAGAGGCAATCTCTAAAGTGTAAAATTTGCATAAACCTATGAATTTCAAGTGACTGTGGAATCAGAGAGAAAGGAGGGGGAGGGCCAGAGGGAAGTGGACAGATAATATAAAGGGAAAATAGGAGACCGGGTCTTGACTAGAAGCAAGAAAAGGAGTACAGTCTCTTTGTGTTCTGGAACATGAGGGCGATTCAGTATTACATTTATTACACATGCTAAATTGTTTGCTGAGACCTCAGAATGGGGTAACTGCAGGGAATAAAAATGAGAGGTGGTGCTAGAAAAAGAGAGGAGTGTGAACAGGAGTTGTAGGCAGGGGTTCAATGAACACAGTCCACTGACAACAGGCTGGGAAAATTTTACCACATTAGCACGTTTCTCTTCCTTTACTGCTGTTATATTTACCTTTTCCAGTGAAACTATTCAAAGACATAGAAAGACAAGCGACTCTTCTGCCCCATCTTGAAGGCTTTTTCTAAGATTTATCCCACACTGCTCCCTCTGACCAAGAATGATCCCATGCCATTTTAGAGGACATGTTCCGCCTCAGAAGCATCCGCCTGCTGCATGAATTTCGTTTCCATTCCACGAGCATTCTCAAAGCTGTGCAAAGCATAACAACTTGATTTTGTAGCTGTTTAACCTTACTTTTCATACATAAAAAATTATTAAATGTGTGTAACTTGTGGGGGGAGAATCATATAATGGCATGTCAATCAGGTAACAGTTAAGCTGCATTTCATGGAAAGGAAAAGTAGTGCTTTCTTCAAAAAGTGAAGTCATCACTCCTTTATTTAACTGACATAATATTTATACCCCAATTTTAAAATGGCAGCTACAAATAGAATTTGAGAAAGGGTAAATTCTCCAAGGGAAATGAAGCCAGAAATGTCACCATTTTAAAAGTTCTGTTTTATATGTACTTAAGAATGTGACTACTATTTTAAGGATGTGCCCATAGCAGGTCAATTATATCAAACTCCATGAAAACACTTAAAATTAAGTAAGTACTACCTCTCCAACTACTGTTATCTCTTTAGAATGCTGTGTGGCAGAATGCACAGAGCTTTTATAGGGGGTCTAGGCAGGCAGGTGGTCCTGAGATACCTTCACCGGGAACAAAAAAATCAGATGATCTTTTCAGCAGTGATCTGGATGGCTGGCCTCTAGGTACAAGTTCACTGTGGACATTCGCCAAGAATACCAGCTAGCATGACTGCATTGTTATTGTTAAAAGGCCAGAATAAAGGCACCCATGTGATTTCTGCAGGTGTTATCATTACTCTGCACAAGAGAGACTGTGGCTGAGGGGCAGCTCAAGTGACTCACACAAGACCACATAAAGGAAGTGGCAAAATGGTGTCCTGATACTCCAACTTCTTGTTTCTAGTCCTGGGCTGTTCTGGATGCATAGTATGAACCTCCTCAAGAGCTGGCCAATCCCAGCACTGGGGTTTTCCATTTTGCAAAAGGATGAGGCTGACCCACAAGTCTGGTAGGAAGAGTACCTCTCTGGTTTTACGGTGGTCTGTGCCATATCATCCGTCTGAAGAGTATTTTGTGGGTCAGTTTACTCTAGTTCCTTGAAGCTTTAGTGTCCACAAGACTCTGAGGGAATCTCACAATGGGAGGAACACGGTTTTTTGGTCCTGAGTTTGAATCCTAGTAATGCATTTACTATCTCTGTGTCCTGGATATAGCTGCTCAACTTCATTGAGCCTCACTTTCCACCTCTGTCAAATGGGCATAATGATATCTGAGGGGTATATTTACCAAAAGGATGATTTTTTTTTAAATGAAGATAAAGCACCAAGCACAGTTTCTGGCACATGTTGAGTATTCAGGCAAAGTGAGAGGCCTGTGCCCCACCTTGCTTCAGGGAATAACTCTGAAGCAGAGAAGTGACAATGAAGCCAGAGAGACCCCATTGCCCATAAATCACTCAATGACAATATACTGATCCTCCAGCTGGCTGGCCCCTCTCTGCTATGACCTCTACCCGTGGTATTCCTTCACATGACCTTCTTTGAAATAAAAGTATCACAATTACAAACACTTATACATTTCCTAAGATTTTATTTAATTATTTTCCTTTCTTTATCTAACGGTTATGGTCCATATCATGCCACATGCTTTGCTTGATGCAATAATTAAACACAAATAACCATTCATTCAATAAACATTTGTTGAGTCCTACTAAGATGTCAGGCACTGTTCTCCATAGCAGTGAACATAATAACCCCAAATCCTGCCTTCATGATGCCTACATTCTGGTGGGAGACAGATGACACACAAAACAAAAATGTAAACTACACGGTTGGTTAAATAGTGCTTTGTGTTCCTGAGAAACACAAAGTGGAAAGCAGATGATGAGTCTTATGGTTATATTATGGCCTACGTCCCCCAAAAAGATATGTTGAAGTTCTAACCCCTAATACCTAAGAGTGTGATCTGATTTGGAAATAGGGTCATAGCAGATATAATTAGTTAAGATGAGGTCATACTGGAGGAGGACACACCCTCCTCCAGTAAGACTAGTGTCCCCAGAAGAGGATGACCATGTGAAGATAGATACCACACAGGGAGGACACCGTGTGATGACAAGAGCAGGGTGGGGAGTGATGCAGCTACAAGCCAGGCAATGCTAAGCATAGCTAGCCATGTTCCAGAAGCCAAGAAGGAGCAAAGAAGGATTCCCTTGCTGGTTTCAGAGGAAGGATGGCCCTCATGATACTTCAGTTTCAGACTTGTAGCCTCCAAAATGGTGAGACAATAGATTTCTGTTATCTTAAGTGGCTCAGTTTGTGGTATTTTGTCATGGCAACCCCAGGAAATTAATACAGTGAGTACGGGGACATTTTTGCATTTTTAGGCAAAGAAATCAGGAAAGAGCTCACAGAGATGGTAACATTCTGGCAAAGACCTGATTGAGGTCAGCGGGAAGATGCTTCTGGGTAAGGAAAGTTCTAGGCACTGGGAGCAGAAAACGCAGAGGTCCAAGGCAGGAGAATGCTTAGTATTCTAGAAGAACAGCACGAAAGCCAATATGGCTGGAGCAGTGAGGGGAGAGTGGTAGGAGACAAGGTCAGAGCCTTGGCAGGGAGCTGGATGGTACCAGACTTTCTGGGCCATCACAAGGACTTGGACTTTTACTCACAGCAAGGTGGAAAGCCAATGGGCAATTCTGAGCACAGATGGAATAAGATGTCACTTCAGTTCAGTAAGATCTCTCAGGCTCTTTGAGAATAAACTAAAGAGATACCACTCGTGGATGGGGGGTGGGGTCCCACAGCAATCCTGGTGGATAAAGATGCTGGTCAGGGAGAAAGGGAGATAGGGAGAAGTGATCATCCTCTATTGCATATTTTGAAAGTAGATCCAAAAGGATCTGCAATGGACTAGAAGTAGAGAGAGATGCCTGACTTTTTGATAATTCTTAGAATTAAATTAGAAGCCATAACAATTTAACTGTACCAACCACCTGGAGAGATGGTCTTCTCAAGTGCCAGACCAGATGAAGATATTGGCAATATATATAACAGACAGAATAAATCATCAGAATATATAAGGAGCTCCTAAAATCAAGAAAAAATGAATAAGCAAATAGAAAAAAACTAGTAGTTGAAAGAAGAAATCTCAATGGACAATGAATATTTAAAAAAGCAGCTCAGGCTCACTAGAAGAAAATACAAAATAAAATAATAGGTAGGATTCTATTTGTATTCTATCAAAGCAGCAAACATGAAAAAGATTGACAAAATTCAGTGTTGTCCAAAATACAGGAAAAAATACTTCATTGTTCTAGCTTACTTCTGGCAGAACCATGAGTTGGTATATCATTCTAGTGAGCAATTTTATCACATTTATCAAAAGCGATACTACACATATCCGATGGCATAGTGAATCTTCTTGCCAGGTATACTGGGCTCAAGAAACATATGCACAACGAGATATATACTAAAAAGATTACTGCAGTGGTTTTCCTTTTTTTTTTTTTTTTTTTTTTTTAAGTATAGCGAAACTTGGAAATGACCGAAAATCTGCCCTGAAATGGACATAGGTAAATAAAATTTATAAGATGGAGTATTATGCAGCTGTTAAAAGAAATCAACTGGTTATAAGCATCAATGCAGATAAGTTTTATAAATGATGTCATGTGAACAAAAACCAACGAGAAGGAAAATTTTAAACATGCAAACACAATAGTACGTTTTGGTGATGGATACATGTATATGTGTATAAAAACAACAAACTGGTTAAACACATCCCAAATCTGTAGTAGGGAATTTTGCACCAGAGAAAGTGGGAGGAAAAACAGAATATGCTAGTTAAGAGGGAATTTAATTTCTTCAATGATTTCCTTAAACAAACAAACAGTATCAATAATGACTAAACAGAAATGGATGCTCCTTTTCTGATAGCGGGATTATAGAGGTTTATTACACTACATTTTGTGGTTGGCTGTATTTTTAAATTTTTCTCAAAATAAAGAAAGGGAGAGGAGGGAGGGAGAGAGAGAGAAGGAGACACAAAGAAAGAGACAGAAGAGGGAAGGAAGGAGAGAAAAAGGAAGAAAGGAAGGAACCCTGTCACCAGTTCTAAAGTGCACTTAAACCGGTCACAGATGGCTGATTGTTTACGGATAAAACTCAAAACTATGTTTTAATAATCAGTGAGACTGATGGTGATTCCTCCCAGGTTGGCTCAGCTTGGAGGGCTGACTTTAAGTTCAGCCAGCAGAGGGAACCATCTGTCATTTGCAAAGACACAGAGCTCTGCCAGGGGAACAGCAACAGACCATCAGTAGCCATTATCTTCAGCACAGACCAGCACCTCTGGAACCACAGGGAAGAAGGAAACATGCATTTACAAAGTAAACTGAGAGCACGCCATGGACATCTTTTCACCCTTTCTCAAAGGCTCGTTGTAATTTTCTAGAATCAAGGGAACAATATACTTGATTAGTTCTCAGCAGACTTAGCAGTTTTGCTTTTCATATTTCTCTGTGAAGCAAGTCTGCCATTAACCTTCTATGTTCTATGTTCAGATTTTTCCCCCTCCAGAATGGAATTCGAGCTTGAAAAAAAGAGTTAGAGTTAGCTTTAAGACAGTTTTTGCTGCTATTAACCAAAAGATCCTCCTTAAGACAAGGAGGTCATTCTTTAAAGAAGCTAGAATGTTGCTTCTCTTCCTAGTGGGAGAATCCGTGGAGAGAGAAAGCTTGCAGAACAGTTCAGTAATCGTGAAAGCCCCAAAGGAAATGGTACTTCCTCGTGGGTCAATACTGTGTATTTTAAAATGCCTTATATGTACACTTACTTGAGAGACCTTAAGGCCTTAAAGAAGCAGTTAGCCAAACACTTAAAGGAAAAGCTGGCAATCCCCACATCTGTACCGAACGGACCGAGGAGGCAGACAGCACTAATACAGTGCCGCACTTACCTCAATAGCTTCACCCCATCGAGGTCCTAATATTTAAATAGTATCCTTTTTTGTGTGTCATCCTACAGGCGGGGTTGGAATTTAAAACAAACAAACAAGGTAGAAAGGGAAAGTTATGAATAAGTTACCAATGTAAATGTGCTATTTTTCTGCCTTTGAATTTGGGTGATGATAAACATGATTCCGCACATGGAAATTAGACTTTTCAGAGCTACTACACTGAATCATTTAATTTGTCTAACGACTTATAATAACGTGGCCACGCTGCACTGCAATAAACATTGGGTTTTCAAACCAACAAATGAAATATGTGATAACCCCTTCCAAATGGAACCGCAGCAAAGGGCATTCAGCAAGGGGGCTGCACACCACAGAGGGTGGGTAAAACAAACATCCTACACCAATCCTGTGAGAACAAAAGAAAGAATCATACAGCCTCTGGTTCTACAGTGTCTGTTCCCTTCTAGAAACACAGCTGAAACCTCACAATGAAATGGGGTGGGGGGGGGTGCGGATTGCTACTTTGGGTTGTCACAAAGTAACTTACCACACATTATTCAAGACACATGAGGACACCATCGCTTTGTGCTTCCAGGTCATTAACCTGAGGGAGCTTTAGCAAAATAGTACAGGGAGACGATTTTGCATAGTGGGTAAGAGTGTTTGAATCCTGGGCTTTACCAATCAAATAAGTGCATGACTCTATCCAAGTTCTCAGCCTTCACGCTCATTCTCCACAATGGTAAGAATGGGGATAATAATTTTGCCTTCCTCATAGAGTTATGAGGGGGACAATTTACGTAAAGGACCTGGGCATGGTTAGAATTCAGTAGAGTAGTTATCATTACTTGTATTTTACTCATCATCATTGTCATCATTATTCTTACATTAAACTGATCTACATTTTCATACATTATCCTCATTTTCATTCAAAGTTCATTAGAAGCACAAGGAATTTTTAACTTATATTCACTTAAAGAATTTACTGAGTATCTAATAAGTGTTAAGCACTATGCTAGGGTCTGGGGTACCAACGTGATCAAAATCAAGCCGTACCTATGACTCCTGGAGGCTGTGAGGGGAGCTGCACACAAGCCAAAGACCACCAGGAAGCCTATCTTTTCCAGTTGAGCCAACAGCTCTAAAGGAGAGGAGTAGATCATTCTAAGAGTTGCTAAAGCAAAAGGGGTTGACTTAACTGTGAGACTTGCAGAATGAGAAGGAGGTAAGTAAGGTCTGGAATGATGGCATTCTAGGGAGAGAGAACACAACATTCAAAGACAGAGTACATAGTGCATCTTCATTGTTAAAAGTTGCTGGGGCGCCTGGGTGGCTCAGTCGGTTAAGCAGCCAACTTCGGCTCAGGTCATGATCTCGTGGTCCGTGAGTTCGAGCCCTGCATCGGGCTCTGTGCTGACAGCTCAGAGCCTGGAGCCTGTTTCAGATTCTGTGTCTCCCTCTCTCTGACCCTCCCCCGTTCATGCTCTGTCTCTCTCTGTCTCAAAAATAAATAAACGTTAAAAAAAAAAAAATTTTTAAAAAAAAATAAATAAATAAATGTTAAAAAAAAAAGTTGGTGCAGGGGCACCTGGTGCAGGGGCACCTGGGTGGTTCAGTTGCTTGAGTGTCTGACTCTTGATTTCAGGTCAGGTCATGTGATTGAGCCCAGAGTTGGGCTCTGCCCCGCCCCTGAGTTAGGCTGAGTGTAGAGCCTGCTTAAGATTCTCTCTCTCTCTCTCTCTCTCTCTCTCTCTCTCTATCTCTCTGCTCCTTTCCCCCACTAGCATTCTCTCTCTCTCTCTCTCTCTCTTAAAAAAAATAAAAATAAAAAAGTTAATGCAAAACTCTGCATTGAATAGTTCAATTTAATAGACAACTATGTATCAAATACCCCTCATGAGCCAGGCCCTGTGCTGAGCCCTGGGATACAAGAGTAAGCAAAGCAGATATGGTCCATGTTCTCTGCCTCACCTCCCAGTACGTATTCCTTTGTTTAACAAATGCACTCAAATCAGCATTTGCAACCAAGAATTCTACCTTTAGCTTTAATCCCAAAGAGATTCCATGTGGAAAAACTGTAATGCTTTGTCTGGTCAGACAAGGTATGTTACATATAGCAAATAGTTCCCTTTTTTCTGCCTTAGGGGCCAGGAAACTTACAACAAATTTAGTTTGTTCCAAGGACCTACCAACTTCACTTAGTAGTAAAGATGGTGACATTTATGTTTTACAGTTAACTGTTCAATTGCTTGCACACTACCTTCAGTTTAGTAGACAGTTTCAAATTTTAGGGGGAGTTGGTCAAAGGGGAAAAGGAAAGGAAAGTAAACGAGGAACATAAGGGCAAGTTTCCTGAGGTCTGGGAACTGTCCAAAGCACCTTTTGAAATTTTCATGGTACCTAAAATAGATCCTGCATAAAATACCATCTCATTGCTGAATGGATAAATGAAGAATACAAACCTTTCCTAGATCAACTTGGATTCAGTTTGGAGGGTGGGAGGAGTGATATTCACTTATTTCTCCCTTATCTCCAGTTTGAGAGGAGAGCTCAATAAGTAGCTAAAACGTTTAGCATGATTATCGCTAAGAACAACTGTTGAGACCACAAGAAGAAACTGGTAAGAGAACTTGAAGATATCCTTAGTGATATATTTAAGAGAATGAGGTCCTCATAACAGAATGTTTCTCTTTCTTACTTGCATGCTAGCCAAAACAAGAGAAATGTCACGGTTCTCACTTATGTCTAAATAATGGGGAAAAATGTTTAGTTTCTTTATGACAAAATTATAATATATTTGCAATTCTATTTCCTGATGTTTTCTCAGTTATTTTGGAAAAGATCTGGTGGTCTTTTTATATCAAAACTCCAAATTGGGGAAATGAAACTGTAGTAATAATCTATGTGGTTAACCACCAGGAAGAAGGGTACAAATTTAAAAGAAGTTTAGAAGACACCTATTAGCGATTAGAGTACTGTAGACTTCTGCCTTGATCATGGCCAAATCGTTCCGATTCTCTCTCTCTCTCTCTCACACACACACACACACACACACACACGCAAAATTACATTTAAGGAGATATTACAACATTCCATCCTTGTCATTAGCTCAACATATTAATGAGGCTTTCTGAATTCATCTCCAACCACGAACTGGCTGTTGACATGATGTAACAGCAGTAAATCATATACAGTTTGCTTCAAGTACCTGGCAAATACCAGTTTCATAATGCTTCTATTCGTTGACAGGTGGAAAATTAAATCATTTCTGCATCCTCCTAAGATTAAATCATTTCTGTATTCCAAAGAAACACTTCAGTGCTCACCAGTACATCCCTGCCCCAACTAGTTGATAAACTGAAAAGAAGAGAATATTAAGGGATGGTGCTTGAGGAAATAGTTCAAAGGGGAAACTCAGAAAACGAGATTGTGAAGATGTATAATGAGATTTTTCAAAACGGCGCGGTGAGGGAAGGAAGGAGTTGCAGCTGAGTAACATATGTTTTTAAGAGGTAAGTTATTCCTTAAAGCAATTACCAAAATGTGAGAGTTCCTCTGGTGGTTCTCAACCTTACACTGGAAGAACTTCTTAGAATGCAAGACTAAGAGAGCCAATTACTTCAGCACCAAGCTACATCGTAAATCTCTGGATCTGGCAGTTCAAAAAAACTCTTGGAAAGTGTTCTTATAAAATCCTCACTAACAACTCTGACTTTATAAATGTAGACTCTAAAAGGATGAATGAAAACTAACCAATTAGATAGCAAAGTAGAGAAGAGAGAGCACTGAAGAAAAAGGCCTTCCAGACTTTCAGTTGTAGTTCTACCACTTAACTAGCTCTGAGAGTTAGATCCTATTTGTAATAAAAACCGCATCATTAAAAATTAACAATTACACTGCACTTAGTATGCCAAGGGCTTTCCACGCATTATCCAATGTAATCCTGGTAACAACCCATGAGGGAGAAACTCACCCGAGGCCTGGCTGGAGAAGGGGGTTGAGTGGCTTGTCCAGCGCCACCTGACTGCTCTGAGTGGTGGAGTCAGGATTCAAACACAAGATTCCCCAACCCCAGAGTCCAGCCCTCAACCATCCACTGGGCTGGACAGGTTCAATAACCTCTTAGAATTATCTAAAAGGCTTCTGAGGTGCTATTATTCTGAGTCAAGTTAGGATGGAGAATAGAAAAAGCTCAGGCTTTGAAGTGACTTCATGGCCTTGATTCTCAGATAACACTACTCCCTTACAGACCAGCTTAAGGATTAGAGATGATACGAGAGCCACTAGTCCACAGCAATAATAAAGATAGCCTTTACACAATGCCTGCTATGTGTCAGGCACTAAGCATTTTTCACACATTAAATCATGCAATCTTTACAATGACTTTAAAAATACTATTATTTATTTTTAGTCCCATTCCACAGATGAGGAAACAGAGGCAAAGAAAGTCTCTTGGCTTAAATCACAGACTTATTAAATTGCATATCTAGGGTTCCAATCCAAATAGACTGACTCACTCAACGAACCACGTACATTGGACACACTCCATGGATCTGTAACATGAAGGACCTTGGTTATTTCCTAAAGTCTATCAGTCTCATCCAGACTTTCAGATAAACTCAGGAGCACAAAACAATCCATATGTGTGTCCAGAAGGCCTGCCTACTTCTGGCTTCAGCAACTTCAGCAGGAACTAGCTAGAGAGAAATAAATTGCATAGATCATATATGTATGACTAGGACTTTCTTTTTTCTTAGTCTCCTAGCTGATTGCTTCCTTCGTTTTAATACCATGTTGCTTTAGGTTTCCTAATAAAAACACTGCGGTTCCATACAAGTTTTTCCTGCTTTCGATCTGAGAAAAATTCAGTCCCTTATTCATTTTTAAATTATTTTAATAATAGATTTTATTTAACCCAATATGTAAAAATATTATTTCAACATGTAATAAAAATTAACAAGATACTTTACATTTTTTAATATGAAGTATTCAAAATTCTGAGTGTGGTTTACATTTACAGCCCATCTCAAATCAGACTAACCACATTTCAATGCCCAGGAGTCACATGTTGCTAGTGGCGACCATATTGAATGACACAGGCCTGGCGTGATTGACTTGAAGCATGCCCTGGTCATTGGTATTTCTAGGTCTGCTTCCTTGGGCAGGTCAAATTCCCCAGAAAAGTGTCTTCCAATCCCCTGCCTCAGTTTTATAAACCTGGCTGCCTATGAATCCAGGATCTAAGTTGGAAAGAGTGAGAGCCCCATTATGGGGACTTTCGTGGCATACCCCTGTTTTCACCATCAAACCCCTGTCCTCAGCTCTACCCAATAAAGGATGTCTGGGATGTTTCCAGTTTTGGGCTATTACAAATAAAGCTGTCATGAACATTTGTGTACAGGTTTTTGTGTGAACATAAATTTTCATCTCCTTGGGATAAGTGCCCAAGAGTATGGGAAGTGTATGTTTGGTTTTGTAAAAAACTGCCAAACCATTTTCCGTTCTATTTCCCACCAGCAATACATGAGTAATCCAGTTTCTCTGCATCCTCACCAGCACTTGGTGTTATCATTAGCACGATACACTTATCAGAATGGCTAAAATAAAAAAATAATGGTAACACCAAGTGCTGGTGAGGATGCTGAATAAGTATATGGCGATATATCATTATGGTTCTAATGGGCATTTCCCAGATGGCTAATAACGTTGAACATCTTTTAATGTGCTTAGTTGCTGTCTGTATAACCTCTTCAGTGAAATGCCTAGGGCTTTTGCTCATTTTTTCATTGGATAGTTTGTTTTTATACTGTTAAGTTTGAAAGGTCTCTGAGTATTCTGGACACTAGTGCTTTGTCAGAAATGTGGTTTTCAAATATTTTTTCCCAGTCTGTAACTTGTCTTTTCATTCTCTTAACAGTGTCTTTAACAGAGAAAAAGTATTAATTCTAATGAAGTCCAATATGTCATTTGTTTCCCTTTCGTGTATTGTGTTTTGTGTCAAGTCTAACAGCTCTTTGCCTAGCCCTAGATCCCAAAGATTTTCTCTTACATTTTCTTCTGTGTTACAGTTTTATGGGATTTTTTTTCTATATTTAGTCCATGATACATTTTGAGTTAATTTTTATATAAGGTATGAGATTTCATTTTAGGCCCATTTTTTGCCAACTGCTCTAGGGTCATTTATTGAAAAGGTTCTCTCTTCTCCATTGAGGGAAATTGCACATTTGTCAAAAATCAGTTGGGCACATTCATTTAGATATATTTTTGGGGTTCCCTACCCTGATCTATTGATGTATGTGCATAGCACTCCATGAATAGCCACATAACAGCTGTCCTATAGGCTTTGAAATTGGGTAGACTATTCCTCCCATGCTATTCTTCTTCTCCAATATTGTTCCTTTGTCTCCATATAAATTTTAGAATAATCTTGTCTACATTTAAAAAAAATCATGATGTGATTTTGGTAGGAACTGCATCAAACCTGTCTATCAATATGGGGAGAACTGGTATCCTTACTATGCTGGGACTTCCAAATCATGAACACTGTATGTTTCTCCACGTATTTCAATTTTCTTTGATTTCTTTCTTTTGTATTAGGTCATTTTCAGTATGTAAGTTCTGTAAATGTTTTATTATATTTATACCTAAGAATTTAATAATTGTTACTTACTATAAATTGTATTCTTTTTTAAAAAAATTTTTATTTTAAGTAATGCCTGCACCTAATGTGGGGCTTGAACTCATGACTTCAAGTCAAGAGTCGCATGCTCCTGTGACTGAGCCAGCCAGGCAGCCCCCTCAGTTGTATTCTTAATTATAGTGTCTACATGTTCATTGCTAGTATACATAAATACAACTGATACTTAAAATGTATCTTATATTCTACAACCTGTTGAACTCACATATTAGTTTTAAGAGGTTTTATTTTTATTTTTTTAGATCATTTAGAATTTTCCAAGTAGAAAATCATGTCATCAGCAGTAGCAGGTTTTCTTTCTTCTTTTCTGTCTGTGTGCCTTTTATTTCCTTTATTGCCTTCCTGCATTGACTAGAAATCCCTGCACTTTGTTGAAAAGGACTGGCAAAAATAGACATCCTTGCCTTACCTCCTGACTTGGGGAAAAGCATTCAGTCTTTCATCATTAAGTATAATGTTAGCTGTGGGCAATTTAAAAAGATGTTCTTTATCAAGTTGAGGAAGTCTCCCTCTGTTCCTATTTTTCTGAGAGTTTTTATTATATGTCAGTATTGAATTTTGTCAAATCCTTTTTCTGCATCAAGATAAAATCATGTGATTTTTTTTTCCTCTTTTGTGTGGTTAATTAAATTGATTAGCTTTTTAATGTCAAACCAGCCTTGTATCCCTGAAATAGAGCCCATGGTTATCATGTATACTTTTTTAATGAATTCTATTTGCTAATATGTTGTTAAGAATTTGGGGGTTTATAAATGTAAGGGTTATTGATCTATAGTTTTCTTTTTTATATTGTTTCTGCCTGACTTTGGTATCTAGATAATGGTAGCTTCATAAAATAAACTATACCCTCTTCTATTTCCTAGAAGAGTCTTTGTAGAATTGATGCTAATTCGTCTTTAAATGTTTGGTAGAATTCTCCAGCAAAATCATCTGGACCTGAGATATATTTGGGGGGGGGGGGGGCAGTTAAAATTACTTCAATTTCCTTAATAGTTAAAAGACTATTCAAACTATTTCATACTAGGTAAACTGTGAGATTGAGAAAGGGATTTATTTTTTTCTAAGTTGTCAAATTTATGTGTGTAGAATTGTTCATAACATTCCTTTACTATCCTTTTGATAGGTGCAGGGTCTATTGTGTTTCATTTCTGAGACTGGTATTATAAGTCTTCTGTCCCTTTTTTCTATGTCAGTCTTCCTAGTTGTTTGCCAATTTTATTAATTTCTTTGAAGAAACAGCTGCTCCCGCTTTCTTTTAATTAATACATGTATTACAGGTATATCTCTTCCTTCCTTTTACTTCTAATCTGCCTCTATGGTTATATTTGAAGGGAGTTTCTTATAGACAGTATATAGTTGGGTCGTGTTTTTTTAAACAACTCTGCCAGTCTGCTACAAGTGGAGTATTCAGACCACTTAACTTTAATATAATTATTGATATTTTATGTCCTAGCCTAGCATTTTATTTTTGTTTGTTTGCTGTTTCCTCTCTGGTTTTTGTGTTTCTGTTTTTGTTTTCCTGCCTTCTGGTAGGTTATTCGAATTGTTTTTTTTTTTTTTTTTGAATTCTATTTTGATATACCTAAAGTGTTTTTGAATACATCTCCTTGTAGAACTTTTTTGCTCTATGTATTATATATTCATAACTTATAAATATAAAATAACTGGTGGAATTTTATCAATCTAAATAAAATATAGAAACCTGGCCTCCTTTTATGTCCCTTTACGCTCCCCATTTATAATTCTCTTATTAAATATTTCAATCATTTGCATCCACATCAGAAACTACTATAATTTTTGCTTCAATCTTTAAATATAATTTAGAAATTTCAAGAATAAAAGGTAAGCCTAATGTATTTATCAATATTTTTGCTTACTGTGTTTTTTCTTCCTTCCTGTGTTCCAAGGATACATTTTTTAAAAAATCATTTTCCTTCTGTTAGCCATTCTTTTAGAGTAGCTCTGTTGGTCACAAATTCTCTTGGTTTTCCTTCATCTGAAAAAAAAATCTTGGCTTCCCTTTCATTCCTAAAGGATGTTTTCACTGGTTATAGCATTCTGAGTTAACTCTGGGTTGACTATCATTTTCATTCAGTACTTGAAAGCCTTAAGTTCCTAAGTCTTAGCAGAAATTCAGAAATAAGACAGGTAGAGGGGTGCCTAGGTGGCTCAGTCAGTTGAGCGTCTGACTTTTGCTCAAGTCATGATCTCACAGTTCATGAGTTCAAGCTCCACATAGGGCTGGCTGCTGTCAGCACAGAGCCTGCTTTGGATCCTCTGTCTCCCTCTCTCTCTCTGCCCTTCCCCTGCTTGCGCTCTCTCTCTCAAAAATAAATAAACATTAAAACAAAATAAGACATGTAGAAAAAGCTAAAAATATATATACATAATAAACTGGATCCTGTTGAGTTGAACCATCACGAGGCTATAAGGAACTCTGATTCTGGCAGGAGGAATAGCCATGTAATAATAATTACGTGTTTAAGTACAAAAATCCAAGTATGTAATCGTCACGGTGCTGACGCACAGAGAGTGAGCTGTACTGCTTGGGAGAATCGGCAGAAGCTTCTCAGAGATCTGTGAGCTGAATTCTAAAGGTTCAATAGTTAAAGGAGTTTCCAAGGAGAGGGGGAAGCATGTGCAAAAGCCCTAAGAGAAGAGAACATGGCATGTTTGGGACATGATATGAAGTAATACCAGACTGAAGTACAGAACATTTCTAGGCATAAGGGGAGAAGATGGAAACACAGGTAAGGGGGTGCAGGAGGCCTTCATCCTCTCCTAAGGAGTTTAAACTTCATCCCAGGTACCCCCAAAGAACTGCAAAATAGATGAAACTGGTGAATATAATATTCAAACAATGACAGCTAGTAGGACACACTTTTAAATGTAGCTTTTCAATGACTCATTATCTTTATTCTCCTATATATCAAAACTTAGTTTCTGTACTGGTAGGAAGGAAGTGTTAACAGCCAATAAAATTAGAAGACTCAGCTGAGTCCCTGCCTCTCGCAGTCTATTGTAAACACACTCCATCCTTCCTGTGGAATGATTTCAGGGTCTCTGCAATGGGTGAGGGAAGGAGCATGGCAGGAGTCAATGGCTAGATGGCAGCATGTTAAGTGAGGTGTTTCAGCTTTCCTGTAGCTTTGAATTCTCCAGATTTTGTCAGTTTTTGTCAAATGTATTTTGCATTATTTACTAAATAAAAATTTCTAACGGCTGAAAAAGAAATATCAGGTTTGGGTACACCATGTCAAAATTATGCTCTGAGCTCCAGAAATGTCCACAGGACCTTCAGAGAGAAATATCCCTATCCCTCACAACCATTTATCATGTTGACCCCTTTCCCCGCAACATACCCCTCTCCCACCCACTATGAGCATCTACATTATGTTCTAGAATCTAGATGGAAGTCTGTTTGGGTTTCATATAGATGGGTATCACTGATTATAACTAGTATCACATTTTCAGTAAAAATTAATTTCAGCAAGCGTATAGAAATAAAAAGCAGAATAAAATTTAAAAACCTCTATGCATGGGGTGCCTATGTGGCTCAGTCGGTTGAGCACCTGACTTCGGCTCAGGTTACGATCTCTCAGTTCCTGGGGTTAGGGCTCCATGTCGGGCTCTGTGCTGACAGCTCAGAGCCTGGAGTCTGCTTTGGATTCTGTGTCTCCCTCTCTCTCTTTCTCTGCCCCTCCCTTACTTGCATTCTCTCTCTCTCTTCTCTCAAAAAATAAAAATTAAAAAAATTTTGTTAATAAAAAATAAAAAGAAATAAAAACCTCCATGTGCAACATGAGTGCCTATTTGGGCACAGTGTTATTTCCTATTCAGTCCAAATCATTTTTAAAAGTCATATTTATTGCTACCGAATTGTATATTAAAAACGCTTACAATGGAAAATTTTGTGTTATTTATATTTTTGCACAATAAAAAAAAATTGTCAAAGTTAAACAAAAAAGAAGAAGAGAAAAGAAATGAGTGCCACATCCATGCCGCTTCTCAAAGGCAGACATTGGCCATGCCTTGGAAACAAGGAAGGTAAGACACACTGGGTAGTTGATCTAATTCAGAGCTGGTGGTGAGGGGTCTTCAGTTGCATTAGGAGCTCCATAGCATTCAATCTCCTTTTAAAGGAAAGAAATCTGCAAGCCTGATGGACTTGAAAGAAATGTCACCTTTTTAGAACAGAAAAAGAGCATATGAAAGTTTCCCATTGAAAATGAAGAAGTGAACTGGAACAGTAACAGACAGGGAGCAAGGAACCAAACATCGTCAACCTGTTTAGCTCATGCACATCAGAATGTGAAGACATTTGCTTGCATTCCTTTGCCACCGAAGATAATTTTCTTTTAATTCCCATTTCTTTTATGGTGTGTGTGTTGTTTTGTTTTCTCTCTGTGGCTACTGTTCTAAAGTAAGTTAACTGTATGAGTATAAACTGGGATCTGTATATGTTCCAGTCCCATACCCTTTGGTGAACTTGACAATTTGAATGGATCAGGCTTCCAAAAGTGGAAAATTATTCCCACAAAATTACTACCTTGTGAGAAAATGTCCCTTCTGAAAACACTTTCTAGTCTTGATAAGAACTAAAATACCTTCCTATCTGAAGGCATGTTAATTAAATTTAAAAGATTATTATGTCAAGGGAGAATAACACTAATCAACCTGGGAATCTGCTTTTCTCAAATATTTTGAGAGCCGGTATTTATTTAGAACTTATCTGTATGCTTCCCTCCATTCTCTACACAGTGTTTTATTTCTCCCCAGGTCCTTCTTGACATCTTTTTCCACACTGCCTTGAAGCCTTTCTCATCCAGTTACACAACAAACTATATCTGAATTATGTTCAAATAAGCAGGGAGACTGGCATCTTCTGTAGAAAATATATGGGCTATCAGAAGTGATGTCCTGAATTGTTGCCTCGTCATGACATTACTTTAATGAAGGCACTATTTCATATATGTAATAAACAATATGGTGTCTAATAGATTTGTATAAAGTGCCTAAAATTAAGCAAGCACAATTATATGAGTTAGTATCATATTATCATGCAGCACTACATTTGATAATTAAAAAAACAAATGAAAAGCCAGCCCACTGTCTTCATTGAAACTGTCAGTTGCAGATTTTTACTTTAAACTCTACTGGTCATTACTCTACCCTCTTCTGTGTTGGGTCATTATTTTATCTAGGAAACTCCAAACCCATTTTTTCATCCATACATACTACATGGAACCTTAGATTCTCCTAATGACCCAACAGATTTTTGGACAGTTAACTATCCTACTGTAACTGGTCTTGTTTAGAAGAAATGAAAGTTAAGATTGTGGCGGTAAAGGACAAGCTGTCAACCCATTAAATAAATTCCTGTTGAAAAGTTACTAAATGCACTGAGTATTAACATAATTTATTAGAACAATTAGAACACATCCTTGTTGTCTTTTAATTAGATTATTCCTTGTTCTGATAATTACACTAGACAAGGAAGAATAATAGTTTCAGGATTCTAAGATCATCTGTAGACTATGTGGAAAGAGAATGATCAATAATGCTAATCTACTAGAACACTTAAATTTCCAGAAAGAGATCTTTTATCATGAGCAATCCTTTGTATAATCAGCATTATTTCTCAACGTCTATGATAATCCTTCCCAAAGTTTAAAAGTAAAGATGCTAGACAAATAACATTTATTGCACTGTTGAAAACCCAGTCAGGCTGGGCCACCTCTGGCCTCTACTGGCTCAGACATTGCTTCACTCTCTTGCAAAATGCCAACAAATAACCACAAATGAAGGATTTAAGATTCCATGCAGAGCAGCACGGCCAGGAGTCTGAATATCTAACAGAGAAAAGACATGATTTTTAAGTTCTGATCCTAAGAGAGGAGTCATAAACTTCCCAATTTAAAAATATATTCAAATAGATGAAAATTTCTCATAAATGAGAGTTAATCTGAATATAAAACTGGTGACATTTCCATACATGAAGATATTATTTGCAGAAATTAATGTGGAGGCATCTGTATGACAGGGAATATAGCTGGGCTTGCAGAAGTGGACCAAGGCCTTTACATATGAGTGGTATTACTATCTCTGGTTTTAAAAGTTTTAGAAACCACAGAGAATTCAAAAGCTCCAAGGTTCCTCTCATGCCCTATGCAACTGTCACCAAGCATGCTAGGAAATCCTAGAGAGCAGCTCCCAAGACTTCAAGGATTCAGAGTCTTTCTAAAAAGTCAGGAGTTGGCATATGCTATCCTCTAGGATAACCCTACAGTTGAGCGGGATGATGCTGGGATACACAGAGTTGACACCAGTGAATCTGAAGGTCTCTGTAATAAGGGGCAACACAAATTTCCCACCAGCAGCTTGGATTATAGGAATCTCAGCCCCACTGTTGACCGAGTCTGCCCTAGTCAATGCAAAGTCATAATGAGACCATGTCTAGACAGTATTGATCTCCCACCAGAGAAAAAAATAATTCAGAATGTGACTTCTCTTCTAGCTTGGCCCATATAACACCCAAATCAGGAGTTTTCATTCATACACTGTGAGTATTCTCCATAACCAAAGTCATTTTATCAACTAGGCAGTCAATGACACACATAAGCTTCTTTTCAAGGTATATATGAAATTTTTGATATTTGAAGTCTTTCATATTCAAATGGCAAATAAGAAAGTTGCTTAAACCTATTAAAAAATCTAGAGACATCAAATGAGTTTTTATGTGTCTTTTTTACCTTGCCAGGCAAAGGAGACAGGCGTTTAAAAAAATGAGCGTCCACACAACCTGAAAGAATGAAAACTCAAATTAACATGTATTAAATATCTAGAGAAGTCATTAGCTTAAGTCATCTGAATGATTTTCCATGCAGTCTGGTAGTGTAAGAGCAGAAGAACATCGCTATAACCCAGTTGTCCATTCCAGCTGGGAAGACCTGTTTCCCCATTGACGCACCTCTTTAAATTGTCAGGGGTGCTACTAAGAACTTAAGTTCCCCACTACTCTGCTCTCCAGACTAGAGAAGTCTATGGGGCAGAATACTATCTTAGAGGCACCAGAGATTTTCATTTGAGTGCCCAGTGGTCAAGCATTCCAAAGCCAGGCTGAGTATTGGCTCTGCTCCCAGAGAGTCAGGGAGGAAGGAAATATGATATAAAACACAAACGGAGGGTTGATGGGGGGGTGGGAGGGAGGAGAGGGTGGGTGATGGGTATTGAGGAGGGCACCTGTTGGAATGAGCACTGGGTGTTGTATGGAAACCAATTTGACAATAAATTTCATATTTTAAACAAACAAACAAACAAACACTAGTAGGAATGGAGTTAAAAAGCTCCCCAGGCAGTGTGATAGTAAGCTAGGACTGGGAAACTCCAGCTAAAAAGGGGAGCCAGAGAGAATTCTCTCTGACTTGGGGGCTGAACTAAAACCATGGCTTTGAGGTATTCAGGTGATGCCACAGCCACAGGGAAGAAAGCCTTATAAGGTGGATTTTTTTTGCCTCATTGAAGGAAAATGAAGCAACCATTTCATTATTTTAAAATAGTATCAAGGTACAAATCTATCCAATAGAAGAATATTAAATAAAAACAATCCACAGGGAGATTTCTACCATTATAAATAGTTCCTTATAAATGCCACCCAGAGATAAAATTATCATTTCTGTGTTCCCAACCAAAATAAGTCTGCAAGTCTGGGAAATACTTTGCCCTCTAAAGCAACCAGAAGAAAGTCCCTTCAGTCTACGAGTTCTTGTCCTACTGGGTATTGAACCCTTTGAACATTCACTCCCCAAACTGAAATTCAAAAGGCCAACTAATAGCTAGATAACTGGGTAACTATGGATAACTAGAAACCTTAACTATTTATAGCACTACTTCCCCAAATGGTCTGTATATAATTTCTTGCAAGCTTAGTAAAAATCCTACACTTGTCTGAAATGAAATGAAGGGAAACCAATAATGAACTTCCTTTTCTCTGTGTTAACGAAAAACATAACCATGCCATGAAAAGCAAGAGAGACACAGTATTCATCCTTTTCTTCTCATCCAAGGAAGGTAACATTATGAGGGTTCTAATTTAGAGTACACCACTATAGCAGATTTCTAGGACATAAAGTTAAGTTTATAGTCTACCTCAATCCTAACACACTGGGGTTAAGGTAAGTATCTATACATTTCTCTAGTTATCAAGAGAGAGAGATAGTGGTAAAATAAATAAATAAAACTTGGATACACATTTAAAAGATGTGCTGCTTATTTCAAAATAAGGCAAGAACAATTGCAATTTAGGATGCTGTGTTGAAGAAACTTAACTCTCTTTAACAAAAAATGTACACTAGCAAATACTTAAAAAACACATACACACACAAAGCTAGGCTATAACATTTGGTAGAATCTTATTTACCATTCTGATTTGGCTAAATGTTAAAGTAGCCAAACATAATAGGAAAAAATTTCCCTATTGATTAGGTAATTGATTTGAAATATTTATGAACTTAGTTGAAGTATAAGTAGTAAGTTCCAGAAACAAGAAATAAATCACATGTATCCACAAAGAGGAATGAATGTGTTCTGTGCAATCTTGGGGAATAGATTTTTTAAGGCACTTCATAAAATCATTGACTCTGGAGCAGGAAAAAAACTTACATATATCAACCCAGAGAATTCTTATTCCTGCCTTCACAGCAAGAGCCCAAAAATAAAAGTTATTTCCTAAGACTTCCTCAGAATGTGATTCAATGTATTGTCTATTTAAATAAATGTTTTCTGCCATTTAAAGTCATGTGGCAATTTTTTTTCCCAATGACTAACCAAATATGCCTATTCTATCAATCAGTTACTTCTTTTCATTCTTAATATTTTTAGTATTTGTTTATTTTTGAGAGACACAGAGAGAGAGAGCATGAGCAGGGGTGGGTCGGGCAGAGAGAGAGGGGACACAGAATCTAAAGCAGGCTCCAGGCTCTGAGCTGTCAGCACAGAGCCTAACATGGGACTCGAACCCACAAACCATGAGATCATGACCTGAGCCGAAGTCAGGCATTTAACTGACTATGCCACCCAGGTGCCCCTCAATCAGTTCTTTCTTAAAGCTGCAAATGAAGACAGAGGGATAGCTCTTAGGTGCCATCCTCTCTCGTAAAAATCACACCTCAGCTATTTCTTTTCAAAAGTGATCAATCATACCTGTGACTATCTTCCAAAGATAGCTGAAGTTTTCCTGAATCTTACAAACTGAGTGCAAGAGCTAGAAAATGTCTTTCCAGGATGCATATGGAGGAAAGGAAGTCGTGCCATTTCTCTTAATTTATTTCTGAATTCCGCTTGGTCTTCATTAGTGCTACAGAATTGCCTTATTATTCAATGTCCTCAGTGACCCCCTGATCATTTTTCCCTGAGGGTGCATATTTGTTCACTAACTATATTACAATTTTGTGATCTGCTGGATTTTCTCTGATATTCTACTCTACATCTGTCCGAAATTAATGAATTCCATTCTTCTTGGCTTCTACTCCTCCTGTTTATTAAATTCACTCTGAACATGGAGTTTATTTTCAAAGGAATTAATAATTCTTTATTCTCAGCTTGGTATTAACAATGAATTTAATATGCATTGTATTTAATCAATTTTTTTAAGCACACTGAAGACAAATTTAGTTACAATGTTAGTGTTCCAAACCTTCCATTCCCCCAGAAAAGAAATTTATTTTGCTTGGCCTTTCCCTTCACTCCTTTTCTAGGAGAACTATTAATTTTTGTGATGCAGAATTATGTGATTGATAACAAAAACAGAACTGGAAGATTGGGATGAAAATGAGAGGGAAAAAAAAGCCTAAGTCTGCAGCCTTAATAGATATAGTATAGCTATGAAAGTGAAGGGACAAAAAAAAGAAAGTACTGGCCCCTGAGTAGTATAAAGTGAAAGATCACTAGAAAGAGAAGAATGGAAGGGGATTTTAAGAATCATTGCCATGTGCAGGGAACTCAGTGACTCCAACAAAAATAACAACATTGGTGGTAGAGGAATCCCAGAAGAAGAAGAGAGAGAAAATTCATTTGAAGAAATAATAACTGAAAAATTCCATTATCAGGACATCCAAATCCAGGAGGCATGGAGAACTCCCATCAAAATCAACAAAAGTAGGCCAACACCAAGGCATATTGTAATTAAGCTTGCAAAATATAGTGATAAAGTAAAAATGCTAAAAGTAAGGAGACAAAAGAAGTCTTTGACTTGCAAGAGAAAACCCAAAAGTGTAGCTACATATCTCTCAGAAGAAAGTTGGCAAGTGAGGAAGGAGTGGCATGATATATTCAACATGCTGAACGGGAAAAATCTGCAGCCAAGAATGCTCTATCCAGCAAGGCTGTCATTCAGAATCGAAAGAGAGATAGTTTCCCAGACAAACAAAAACTAAAGGAGTTTGTGACCACTAAACCAGTCTTGCCAGAAATATTAAAAGAGACCCTTTGAATGGAAAGGAAAGACCAAAAGTGACAAAGATAAGATAGTAACAGAGAAAATCCCTAGAAACAATGACCAAACAAGAAATAAAATGGCACTAAATACATATCTATCAATAATTACTCTGAATATAAATGGACTAAATGCTCCAATCAAGAGATATAATGTGTCAGAATGGATAAAAAAACAAAACAAAACAAAACAAAAACAAGACCCACTTATATGTTGCCTACAAGAAACTCATTTCAGACCTTAAGACACCTGTAAATTGAAACTCAGGGAATGGTAACATTTATCATGCAAATGGTTGTCAAAAGAAAGCCAGAGTAGCCATATTTACATCAGACAAACTAGATTTTTTTTTAATTTTTTAAATGTTTATTTATCTTTGAGAGAGACAGAGACAGAGCATGAGTCAGGGAGGGGCAGAGAGAGAGAGAGAAAGACTGGGGGAGAGAGAGAGAGAGAGAGAGAAAGAGAGACAGAGTCTGAAGCAGGCTCCAGGCTCTGAGCTGCCATCACAGAACCCGATGTGGGGATTGAACTCACAGACCATGAGATCATGACCTGAGCCAAAGTCAGATGCTTAACCAACTGAGCCGCCCAAGCACCCCCAGACAAAGTAGGTTTTAAAACAAAGACTGTTACAAGAGATGAAGAAGGGCACTGTATCATAATAAAGAGGACAACCCACCAAGAAGCTCTAACAATTGTAAATATTTATGCCCTCAACACAGAAGTGCCCAAATATATAAAACCATTAATAACAAACATAAAGGAACGAAGTGATAATAATACAATAATAGTAGGAGACTTTAACACCTCACTTACATCAGTGGACAGATAATCTAAGCAGAAAATCAACAAGGAAACAATGGCTTTGAGTGACACACCGGACCAGGTAGACTGAACAGGTATATTCAGAACATTCCATCCTAAATCAGCAGAATACACATTCTTTCCAAGTGCATATGGTACATTCTCCAGAACAGATCACACACTAGGTCACAAATCAGGCCTCAACAAGTACAATAAGACTGAGATCATACCATACTTATTTTCTGACCACAATGCTATGAAACTTGAAGTCAACCACAAGAAAAAACTTGGAAAGACCACAAATACACGGAGGTTAAACAACATGCTACCAAACAATGAATGGGTCAACCAGGAAATCAAAGAAGAAGTTAAAAACACACATGGAAACAAGTGAAAATGATAACACAATGGTCCAAAACCTTTGGGATGCAGCAAAAACAGTCCTAAGATGGAAGTATATTGCAATAAAGGTCTACCTCAAGAAGCAAGAAAAATCTCAAATGACCCAACCTTACACTTAAAGAAACTAGAAAAAGAACACATGAAATCGAAAGCCAGCAGAAGAAAGGAAATAATAAAGAACAGAGCAGAAACAAATGATATAGAAACTAAAAACAAAACAAAAACAAAACAAAACAATAAGACAGATTAATGAAACCAGGAGCTGGTTTAAAAAAAAATAGCTGTGCAATGAATAAAATAATTTTCAAAGTTCTTAAAGAGACATAAGTAAAATTTAGAAATATTTTTCGATAATTTGCTATCTTAAGACTGAACCACATGTGGCCCCAGCACTTATGTACGTGACACAAATATCATCCAATGCTGATGTTTATTCATTTACATCTGAACTTTGGTTTCCTTTAAATGCCATAAACACAGACCAGAAACAAACTGAATCATCCCAGAAATTTTCAAGAGCCCTCACATTGCTTTAAATGAAATTCCATTAGTTAATTCACAGGTCAAAGTTTGGGACAACCTCAGAAACTACTTGAGTAATTAATAAATTTATATGGCAACATACTGAAAATAAAAGTATCGATCTGTTAGTGTCAAATACCAAAAAAGACACAGCGCTAGGCAACAGTTGCTACTTTGTAATGCAGTTTTAAACTATTGGCAATGTATCTGAAACAAGCATATAAGAAGAAAATTAAGGAACAGCCTTGTAACTTATATGATAAGCATCTCGCAGAAGATTTTGAGGCAGGTGATAAGCACTTAATGGCTTTAGTGCTTTGCTCTAAAGATCACCCAGCAAAATATGGGCATAACCTCCACTGGAATGTGGGGGCTTTTTATGTCTTTTTTTAGTTGAGTTATATTATTAAAAATCAATACAGCATAACATGGTAATTACATTCTTAAAGAAGTACATAAAATAAAAAGAAGAACTTTAACTAAATTAAAAGTTTATCACCCTCAGACCAATATGTTATATATTTGTAAATTAAACCTGTCACCAATAAAGATGTACCATATAGCGAGGGTATGCATAAAAGAATGAGATAGAATGGAGGATTCAGGAACATATATTACATATATAGTAAATAAAAACTCCAAGGCATTCTCAAGGATCTAAGCAGCCTATACACCAATACAGTAAAATCGTATCTTCAGGGACACTTGAGTTCTATAGCTAGGGCCTAACGCAAATGTTGCATATAGTCAAACTTAACACCGAAGATCATTTTAAAACCTGTAGGGTATGAATTCTGTTGCTTTGTTTATTCAAGACCGATGGTACATATCTGAGAACAAACAACTGAGCTAGAAGGAAGCAAAGGAAAAGCTGACCTACAGATATCTGGGTACTCAAACCACCCAGTCTTTAAGAAACTACCAAATCTCCCCCAATGAGTCCTTACCAGATAAGTGGTGAAGTATAAACTTGTAAACCCTCCAGCAGGATTTATTCCACTGTTGTAACATGAAATTTTTATAACTTTAATATGTTAATAGATATATTTGCATTGTTAAGATTAAATATCATAATATATATACTGGGGCACCTGGGTGGCTCAGTCGGTTAAGCACCCGACTTCAGCTCATGTCATGATCTTGCTGTGAGTTCCAGCCCTGCATCAGGCTGTGTGCTGACAGCTCAGAGCCTGGAGTCTGCTTCAGATTCTGTGTTTCCCTCTCTCTCTGCCCTCCCCCACTCACGCTCTGTCTTTCTCTCTCTCTCTGTCTCTCAAAAATGAATAAATGTTAAAAAAATTTAAATAATGTAATATATATGAAGGCACCAGATACAGATACTGGCACAGGGCAGATATTCGGTAGATATGCTGGATTTTAATCTAAGTCTCGTTTCATTGGACCCATCAACACACTGCTCTTTGAAATCTTGTAGAGAAGATCATGATAACTGTTTCTGTTCTTTTCAAGCTGGCATGTCCATCTAGCTGGGGCACCATGAGGAACAGCCATCACCTGCATACTTTAGGCATTGAATAGAAGCGAGTTTACCCTGGTGCTGAGTTTTGAGTGGATATAAGGTGAATCCAGTGCCCACAGAAAGCACATCTTTATGCTTGGGTCACATCTAAACAGACTGGCTCCTGAATGGGCCTGCTCTTTCCAAAGCCAAAACATGGCACATTGGCCCAAACTATAAGGCTATCAAACCAGGAGGGTCCATTTCTTTTCCAAAAAAGAAATTCCAAAAAGGCATTCCTTGAAAGCCCCATAAAATTCATTTATTCATACCTTACATAATGTATGTATACATGGGTCCCCTTTACTGGAACTTAATAGCAATGGGATGCCACAAAAATCTAGAAATTGTAATTCTTTTTTCCTTCCTTATCCTCCCCCCCCCCCGCCCCCGTTCCTTCTTTTCCTCCTTCAAGTTTCTGCCTATAGTAAAACCCCAGCAAGAAGGAAAGTCAAATGGATTTTCCTACTAGTGGACATTTTTGTGATATACTCATTTTTGTCCTCGTATGAACTTCCTCCAGGGTGCTCCTTTATGGGAATAAGGTATGCCAAATGAAATAGAGGACTCGAGGCACAATTTTATCCTTGACATATGAAGAGAGAATATTTTTCTCCTGGATTTATGATGTAATGCAACTCAGCCACTTTCTTTTCATCTTTTCCCTCGTTTGCACTTCCTGAATATTGCTGTACACCATCATCACCATCATCATGAATTTATAAAGTGCCTATGGCTGTGGCCTCTAGGCAGCTCCTAAATGATCTAATCCAGATATCATTGTCTTCGGCTCCCCTTGGCATTAGTCTATTTACCATTCCGCTTTCTTATGGAACTCTGCTTCCGATTATTCTTCATAAGATGTTTTCACTTTCCTTTCTCTCCCTTAAGTTGGATCTCTTTTATTTCTTCCTCTCATTGTCATATTCTCCTGGGCCCTAAGCACAGTTACTCTACATTTACAGGGATTTACATCATCAAATTTAGACACTCTTGAGAACTTTCCTATCCAACTGCCTTTTCTAAGGTAATTTTTAGCAACATTAACTAAGAGAAAAGCTTTAGACTCTAGAATTCCAGGGCTCCAGGCTCACTCAGACCCCTGCTCTGATATCACATGTCAGAATGATGACCAGCATTATAGCACCCCGGGCCAAACTCTCCAAAGACAGCCACTCCTCAACCCCCTAGGATTCTAACTGGGAGTCTTTCAGAGATCAGATGTCCAGGCTTTGGATTTAGACAGACAGGGGTTCAAATCCAGCCTCTGGCACTTAATTTGGATACAACCTTGACATCCACATCACCTTTCTCAGCTTCAATTTCTTTGACTGCAAAATGAAAATGAAAATATCCACCTAAGCAGATTGTTGTGAGGCAGAAATGAGGTAATCTGTGTAAAACACACACAAAGTCTGGCACACGGTAAGCATTCAAACTTGGTAGCTATCATTTTTATTCTTATCAGTTAAAATATTGGATAGAATGCATTTGTCTTCAAAGAAATTCACAAAGCTGACCTCAGAGCACACATTAATACATTATTTAGTAGACCCCAGTCCTAAACACCACTCAGTTCAGTGTGTTCATACTTGGAAGTCAATAAATATTTTTAAATTAAAATTGAGGACACACAGAGAGTCAGGATTTGGAACCAAAGGAATAGATAACCAGTCATAAATTGGGATATATCATTAAGAGCCTCTATTCTCAGAAAGTACATCTCTTTTAAAAATATATTTACTACAGTTACCCATGGAGACTGAGTATTTTTGTCATCAGTTGCAAAACTGTCTCCGGAAGGGGAATAACTGTGTAATTATAACTCTGGCCGACTTCACACATTAACCTTTTATGTAAGGAAAGAACAAAAATGTAGACTCTGGGCAAGACGCTGGGAAGCAGAGGGAGAGAGGAAGAGAAGGAAAGAAGGAGAAAGAAAAAAGAGAAGGAGAGCAGACAGGTTTGATGAGGAACAGTAATTTGGCTTTTGGCCCTTGTCTCTACCGGCACAGATGGGAGGACCAGACCATTTATGATAGCTGTCAGGTCTCTCCATAGAAAGTGAGCAATGGGATACCTCCCACCTCTCAATTCAGAGTAGAGCTGTCAATTGATACAGGACTTCTGTGTGTGTGTGTGTGTGTGTGTGTGTGTGTGTGTGTGTATACATACACACATGTATATATGTGTGTGTGTGTGTGTGTGTGTATGTGTAAATTATTATGATGATTTAAAAAAAAATAAGCTAAAAATCTAAACTCAGTGATGAAACTAATTGGGCCCAATCCACCAGAGTCTGTGAGGTTTTTACTCTTGGATACGAATACGTTCTTTTAAGGCAGAAAAATAAAAAACTCATTCACTGATTCTGATCTGTAAAAAGAACAACATGATCTGCTTTTGTACCCAACACACTGTCTTTTAAATGCTATTTCTGCCTCTTGCTTGTTGGGCAGGTTAACCGATCCTTTATGTGCTTGACTTCCTCACACCTAAAATAGACAGGAAAATACCTGTGTGGAGGAGGGTAGCAGGCCGGCCATGCTTTCCCTTTCCCTGGGCCCCCACATCCATCCAAGGAGCAATTCCTAATCGGATAGGCCATATTCCAGCACAGTGGTTGTCACTAAAAGGTGGGGTCAATATACAACAAAGCCTCCTTCCCCCATCTCCACTTCTTCTCCTCTAAGTTGCAAGAAGTGACTCCTCAGGGAAGGGTAAGCATTTTCTTCTCTCTCTCTCCTGCCTTCTTTGCAACATTAGGCAATAGCAAATGTGAGCCAAAGTGATATCCAGAGCTCCAGCTCTTGCCCCCACACTTTTATTCTATCCTGCTTTCTCACAATGTCCCCACTCAGAATTCCTTAGCATGCTGTTCATTTGAGGGAGCGATTTAAGAAGTGAGAGGAGGTCCCATTTATGACCTCTTTGAGGTCAGCCTATGTTTATTAGTGTTCAGTACTAGGAGGTCTTGAGTACTGATCCAACTTTGTTACCATTGCCATGTTAGGGCCTTTGCATTTGTTATCCCCTCTCTCTGGAAAGTTCTGCATCATGAAATCATGGATCTTTAAATCATTTGGGTCTCAGTTCAAATGCTAACTCTTCAGAGAGGCTTTCCCTGACCATCCAATCTTAAGTAGCATCCTCGCCACCACCAAGCAACTATTACATTAATCTATTATTTTGTTAAAGGCTCTCATCCCATTTCCTTACTTTCTTCATTGATTTGCTTGATTCCCACCCCTACCTCTGTTCTAAACATTTCCATTAGAAGGGAGGTCCAAGAGAGCATGGTTCTTGTCTGTCTTGTTCACTACTTATTTACTAAGAGTTGGGTGACTATCACAAAGCAAGTTCTTACTAAATCACAGCTATCATTACCTGTTTCTCTCACACCTGGTCCAGCTACCTCCTATGCTCATCCTGGTGCAGTAAAGTCTTTTGAAAACTCTTCTCCTCCACTGGTATACTATAGGCTTTCTAAATCTTAGATAAGGCATCTCTGTTATAAATTTGTTTTCACTACATAAAAATTTACATAACCTATTCTTTATTTGTACAGTATCTTATTCCATTTACTTTATGTGTATTTTTTAAAGTTTATTTATTTATTTGGAGAAAGAGAGAGAGTGTGTATGCACATGTGTGAGCAAGAAAGGGGCAGAGAAAGAGAGAGAGAGAGAGAGAGAGACAATATCTCAAGCAGGCTCCACACTGCCAGCACAGAGCCCGATACAGGGCTCAATCCCAGGACCCATGAGATCATGACCTGAGCCAAAATGAAGAATTGAACACCCAACCAACTGAGTTACTCAGGCATCCATTTAATAAACTCCGATTTAAGGGACTCAGCTTAGTGAATGTTCCCACATACCAAGAATAAAGAAGCTGATGCCTTTCTTACCCACAAGGATAGTCCTAAAGAAGCACTTTACATCTGCCCTCCAGCCCCCTACACATATGTACACAGTGGAAATCTCAGATTCCCATTCCAGATAATCTCCAGCAGGGAGGGAGGGAGGAGAAACACATGTTGAAAAGAGCTAACCTAAAACCATAATGCTCTTGAAAACATTTCCAGTTAACATTTCTTCTTAAGAAAGTCTCAATCCCAGCCCACCAAAAATAGCTCAGTGGCATGTTAAATTGGGGATAGTTGTTAAGTTGGAGCTTAAAAGGTCTCTTGGAAATCTCTTCAAGATGAGAACAAACTGAGGGCTGATGGGGGGTGGGAGGGTGGGTGATGGGTATTGAAGAGGGCATCTTTTGGGATGAGTACTGGGTGTCATATGGAAACCAATTTGACAATAAATTTCATATATTTAAAAAATAAATTTAAAAAAAGGAAATTTCTTCAATTCTCCACAGAATGAAATAAGGGATAGCCTCTCCAGAAGTCCAACAAAGGCTTTCTCCTAGCACAAGAAAAGATAGTTATTTCTTCGGCTGAATATAAGATGAATTAATTAGTGTGAATTTCTTGGATATACACGTATACACACACACACACACACACACACACACACACATCGCAACACATTTAAAAATGTGTATATATCCACATATTATACATATACTACACATGTGTGTGTATATGTATACACACACACTGTTTTTTTTAATGTGCAACAGAATATGTCAACAAGTACTGGAGTCACACTTGGCACTAAGATGCTTATACTAGGAGATTCAGGACAATAAGACTGACTCCCAGCTCCCGTCTCACATTTGGCGTGAAGCACATATTCATTGAGGGGAATCTCTGGCAGAATGGCTTATATTCTTTGAATTGGTACTTCTTACTCTTGTCATTTGTTGCTAATTCTGTATGGCTAAAATGGCAGAAGTTCAATGTACATAAGATGCAACTCCATTCTATTCAAGACCGCTCATTTTTACATTAAAATGTCTTTGTATTAAAAATCAAAAGATGGTGTCCATACAGAACTTAACATGTTAACCTGAACTCCATTTTCCTACTTCATGGACAAAGAATGTAGACAGATCTCATACTCAGGGAAGGTACTAAAACAAATCTCCACACGTGTTTAATTTAAAAACCAAACAAGCAGACCGGTACCTTTTTATGATAAAGTTAATCTTATAATATCTTATACATATCTTTCTTGGAAGTAGCCTTGATGTAAATCTTTTTTAAAAAGGAATAAAACCAACGTTTCTGTAAAAGTTGTGAGGGTTGATTTTATATATCAACTTGACTGGGCCAATGCGTACCCAGATATTTGGTCAAACATTATTCTGGGTATGTCTGCTCCCTCTAATATACCCTTGGCCAGAGCCCATCCAAAGCAATGTCAAAAACCTGGCATTGTGCAAGTAGCCCTGACAGTGGCCAGCATCACTCCAAAGTGACTCCTGCCCCAGGGAGAGGGGAAGAGAGCCACACACACCAATCTGATGGTGGTCCTAGCAGTTGGTCAGAGGCTGACATCTGGTCTGACTGCGGGCTCTGCCCACCAATATAAGCTTCTCAGGGAACAACACAAGGAAAGTGCCCTACAGCTTGGTGCTACCACATCTCCAGCAAACACCTGGTTTGATTCAACTCACGCCTAAAGAGCCCCCGACTTACCTACTAACAACACAGGGTCTAAGCCCTACCCACAATAAAGAGCCATTGAAGACAAATAGACTGAAGGAAAAAGTGGCCCATTCACTCACTCAGCAAGGTGCATGCAACACACATTGGAAATACCCCTGAAGCACCAGATTCTGGTGAACATAAGACACTGCAGTTCAGGGCACTACAGAACCTCTTTTCATAAGGACACTACTTTCAAGAGCAAGAGACATGGCTGACTTTCCTAACACACAGAAACAGACAAAAAGAGTTAGACAACATGAGAAGACAAAGGAATATGTCCTAAATGAAATAATAAGACAAAATCACAGGGAGAGAGGTAAATGAAATGGATATGAGTAACATGCCTGATAGAGAATTTAAAGTAATAGTCATAAAGATATGCACTAGAGTTGAGAAAAGAATAGAGGACCTCAGTGACACCTTTCACAAAGAGAACATAAAAAACAACCAATTAGAGATGAAGAACTCAATAATTTCAATGAAAAATACCCTAGAAGGAACAAATAGTAGACTAGAGGAAGCAGAAAAACAGATCAGCAACCGAGAGGACAGAGTAATGGAAAGCAATTAAGCTGAACAGGAGAAAAAACATCATCATCATCATCATCATCATCATCATCATCATAAATGAAAATAGCCTAAGGGAAAGCGTCAACACCGTCAAGTGTAATAACATTTGCATTATAGGGATCCCAGAAGGAAAAGAGAGGGAAAGAAAAGGACACAAAAATGTATTTGAAAAAAATAATAGGTGAAAAATGACTGAATCGAAGGAAACAAAAATCCAGATCCAGGAAGATCAACCCAAGGAAGCCCACACCAAGACAAAATAATTGCAATGGCAAAAAGTAGTGATAAAAAGGGAATTTTAAAAGCATCAAGAGAAGAGAAAATAATTATATACAAGCAAAATTACATAAGGTACCAGCTGATTTTTCAGCAGAAACTTTATAGGCCAGAAGAGAGTGGTACAATATACTCAAAGTGCTGAAAGGAAAAAACCTGAAACCAAGAATACTGTATCCAACAAGGCTATCATTAAGAACAGAAGGAGATATAAAGAGCTTCCCAGACAAACAAAAGTTAAAGGAATTCATCACCAGTAAATCAGGCCTATAAGAAATGTTAAAGGAGACTCACTGAGTGGGAAAAAAAGATCATAAGTAGGAATAATAAAAGTAAGAAGCATAAAAGCAGTAAAATTAGGTTTATCTATAAAAATCAGCCAAGGAATTCACAAAATAAAAGGATATAAAGTATGACACCATATATTTAAATGTGAGGAATGGAGAGGGATAAAACCTTAGTGCTTTTACAATGGGTTCAAACTTAATATAGACTGCTATATGCATATGATGTTTTATATAAACTTAATGGTAATTATAAGTCAAAGAACAATAATAGATAAATAATAAAGAAAGAAATTCAATAATATCACTAAAGAAAGTCAGAAAACTGTGAGAGGAGAAAGGAAGAGAAGAAAAAAAAGTACAAAAACAACCACAAAACAAGTAACAAAATGGCAACTAGTACATACCTATCAATAATTACTTTGAATGTAAATGGACTAAACACTCAGATCAAAAGACATAGGGTGATGATATGGATTTAAAAAAGCAAGACCTATCTCTATGTTACCTATAAGAAACTCACTTTACACCTAAAAACACATGTAGATTGAAATTAAAATAGATGAAATGCAAATGGCAGTGAAAAGAAAGCTGGGGTAGCAACAATTATATTGGATGAAATAGACTTTAAACAAAGACTATAGCAAGAAACAAAGACTATAACAAGAAACAAAGAAATAATAAAAAGAACAAGCCATGAAAAAGATTAACAATTTAAATGTTTATACACTCAACATGGAAGCACCCAAATACACACTGCAGACAATAACAAACACAAAGGAAGTAATCAGTAGTAATCCAAAAATAGTAGGGGACTTTAAAACCTCACTTACAACAAAGGTAAGTGATCCAAAGAGAAAATCAACAAGGAAACAGTGGCTTTGAATGACACATTGGACCAGATGGATCTAACAGATATATTCAGAACATTCCATCCTAAAACAACAGAATACATTTTCTTAAGTGCACATGGAACATTCTCCAAAAACAGATCACATATTAGGCCACAAAACAAGTCTCAACAAATACAAAAAGATCAAAGCCATACCATGCATCCTGTTTGACCACAACACTAGGAAACTAGAAATCAACCACAAGGAAATATCTGGAAAAAACACAAAACATGGAGTTTAAATAACATTCTACATAACAATGAATGCATCAACCAAGAAATAAAAGAGGAAATCAAAACATACATGGAGACAAATGAGAATGAAACACAATGGAACAAAATCTTAGAGAGGCAGCAAAAGCTGTTCTAAGAGGGATAGCAACTCAGGACTATCTCAAAAATAAAAAAATAAAATAAATAAGTAAATAAATCTCAAATAAACAGCCCAACCATACACATAAAAGAACTACAAAAAGAAGAAAAAACACAACTCAAACCAGTAGAAAGAAGGAAATAATAAAGATTAGAGCAGAAATAAACAAAATAGAAACTAAAAAACAGTGGAATAGATCAATGAAACCAGGAGTTGGTTCTTTGAAAAAAATCAACAAAATTGATAAACCTTTAGCTAAACTAACCAAAAGGGGTGAGGTGGAGAGGACTCAAATAAAGAAAATCAGAAAGAAAAGTGGAGAAATAATAACCAATACCACAGAAATACAAAGGATTATAAGATACTACTACGAAAAATTATATGCCAGCAAATTGGACAATCTAGAAGAAAAGGATAAATTCCTAGGAACATATAACATCCCAAAATTGAATCAGGAAGAAATAGAAAATTTGAACAGACCCATTATCAGCAATGAAATTGAATTAGGAATCAAAAATATCCAAAAACCAAAGTCCAGGACCAGACGGCCTCACAGGTGAATTCTACCAAACATTTAAGGAAGAGTTGGTACCTGTTCTTCTGAAATTATTCCAAAAAATACAGAAGGAAGGAAAACTTCCAGATTCATTCTACAAGGCCAGCATTACTCCAATACCAAAACCACATAAAAACACTACAAATAAAGAGAACCATAGGTCAATGTTGTGGGTGAACATGAATGCAAAAGTCCTCCACACAAATTCCCAGGATGCAAGGGTAATTCAGTATTCACAAATCAATCAATGTGAAACATCACATCAACAAGAGAAAGGATAAGAACTGTACAATCATTTCAACAGATACAGAAAAAGCATTTGACAAAATACAACACACATTCATGGTAAAACAAAAACAAAAACAAAAACAAAAACAAAACCAACCTTCAACAAAGTAGGTTTAGAGGGAACATACAACAAAATCCTAAAGGCCATATATGAAAAACCCACAGCTAGTATCATCCTCAATGGTGAAAAACTGAGAGCTTTTCTCCTAAGGTCAGGAACAAGACAAGGACGTCCATTCTCCTCACTATTATTCAACACAGTATTAGAACGCCTAGCCACAGCAATCAAACCAGAAAAAGAAATAAAAGGCATCCAAATTAGCAAAGAAGAAGTAAAACCTGCACTACTTGAAGATAATATGATGCTATACATAGAAAGCCCTAAAGACTTCTCAAAAAAAAAAACAAAAAAACAAAAAAACAAAAAAACAAAAAAACACCTACCAGAACTGATAAGTGAATTTAATAAGCTCACTGGGTACAAAATCAATATACAGAGACCTGTTGCAATTCTATATGCTAACAATGAAGTATCAGAAAGAGAAATTAAGAAAACAATCCCATTTACAATTGCACCAAAAATAATAAAATTCCTAGGAATAAACTTGACCAAGGAGGTGAACCACCTGTACTCTGAAAACTATAAAACATGGATGAAAGAAACTGAAGACAACACAACACAATGTAATAGAAAGATATTCCATGCTCATGGATCGGATGAACAAATATTGTTAACATGTCCATACTACCCAAAACAATCTAAAGATTTAATGCAATCTCTATCAAAACGCCATCAGCATTTTTCACAGAACGAGAACAAATAATCCCAAAATCTGTATGGAATCAGAGAACACTGAATAGCCAAAGCATTCTTGAGAAAGAACAAAACTGGAAGCATCACAATCCCAGATTTCAAGATATTCTACAAAGCTGTAGTAATCAAAACAGTATGGTACTGGTACTGGCAGAAAAACAGACACATAGATCAATAGAAGAGAATAGAGACCTCAGAAATAAGCCCACCATTATACGGTCAATTAACTTTCAACAAAGGAAACAAGAATGTGCAACGGGAAAAGAACAGTCTCTTCAACAAATGGTATTAGGAAAACTGGACAGTTAACTACAAAAGAAGGAAAATGGACCACTTTCTTATATCATACACAAAAATAAACTCAAAATGGATAAAGAACCTAAATGTGAGACCTGAAACCATAAAATTCCCTGAGAGAGCACAGGCAGTAATCTCTCTGACATCAGCTGTAGCAACATTTTTCTTGATGTGTCTGTCTCCTGAGGCAAGGGAAACCAAAATAAAAATAAGTATTGGGACATCAAAATAAAATGCTTCTGCACAGTGAAGGAAACCGTCAACAAAACTGAAGACAACCTACTGATTGGGAGAAGATATTTGCAAATGACATATCCAAAAAGGGGTTAGAATCCAAAATATATAAAGTACTTATAAAATTTAACACCAAAAAACCCCCAAATAATCCAATTTAAAAATGGGCAGAAGACATTAACAGACAATTCTCCAAAGAAGACATACAGATGACCGACAGACACATGAAACAATATTCAACATCAGTCATCATCAAGGAAACACAAATCAAAATCACAATAAGAGAGTACCTTGCACTTTTTAAAATGGCTAAAATCAAAACCACAAGAAACAAGTGTTGGTGATGATGTGGAGAAAAAGGAACCCTCATGCACTATTGGGAATTCAAAAAACTTTTGCAGCCACTGTGGAAAACAATATGAAGATTCCTCAAAAAATTAAAAAGAGAAATACTATACAATCCACCCATTTCACTATTGTATATTTACAGAAACATTAATTCAAAAAGATATATGTACCCCCAAGTTAATAGCAGCATTATTTACAATAGTCAAATTATCGAAGCAGCCCAAGTGTCCATTGATAGAGGAATAGATAAAGAAGATGTGATATATAGTGATATATATGTCACGAGTGTGTGTGTGTGTGTGTGTGTGTGTGTGTGTGTGTGTGTGTGTGTGTGTGTAATATTACTCAGCCATAAAAATGAATGAAATCTTGCCATTTGCAACAGGGAGGGTCTAGATAGTATAATGCTAAGTGAAATAAGTCAGAGAAAGACAAATACCATATGATTTCAATCATGTGTGGGGGAAAAAACTAACCAAGAAACAGACTCTTAACTATAAAGAAAAAACTGATGGTTACCAGAGGGGAGGTGGGTGAGGGGTATGAGTGAAATAGGTGAAGGGAATTAAGAGCACACTTGTCATGATGAGCACTGAGTAATGTATAGAATTGTTGAATCACTATATTGTATGCCTGAAAGTAATATAACACTGTATGTTAACTATACTGTAATTAAAACTTTCTAAGTTTTTTTTCAATGTTTATTTATTTATTTTGAGAGAGAGACAGAGAGTATGCAGGGGAGGGGCAGAGAGAGAGAGGGAGAGAGAATCCCAAGCAGGCTCTGTGCTATCAGCACAGAGCCCATTGCAGGGCTCACTCCCACGAACCACAAGATCATCACCTGAACTGAAATCAAGAGTCAGATGCTCAATTGAGCCACCCAGGTGCCCCCTGGAATTAAAAATTTTTAAGAAAAATAAAAAACTGATAGGCTAAGTAAAGCAGATTACTCTCCCCAGTGTGAGTGGGCCTCATCCGATCAGTAGAAGGCCTGAAGAGAACAAAAGGCTGCCCCCACAACCACCAAATACACACACACATAAGTGGGAATTCTTCCTGCCCGACTGCATTGAGCTGGGATATAGGTTTTTTCCTGCCTTCAGACTCAAACTCAAACACAGGCTCTTGCAGATCTTGAGCCTGCCCATGTTTAGATGGAACTATAACATTGCTTCTAGTGGCTCACAGACCTTTGGATTCAGACTGGAACTATGTCATTGACCATCACCACCACAACCATCCCCAGGTTTTCATCTTGCCAACTGCTGATCTCAGGACTTGTCAGCCTCCATAATTACACGAAACAATTACTTATAATAAGTTTATATATATATCCAATTGGTTCTTTCTCTGGAGAACCCTGATTCAGACAAGTCTTAAACTCAAACCCAAAGATTAATAACTTTATCAGGTAGGCATCCAACTGCATGTCTCTTTATGACTATATAAAACCTTTTCATGAGCTAGCATATGGCACTCACTGTGGAACTCTCTTTAGGCGTTTAAAGCTTTTTATATATTAAAATGTAAAACATCAGCGAAGGATATAGTGAAACTAAATTGGAAAGAATAGCTAGTAATGCCAAATATAGGGCAATCTTAACTATAAAGCAATATTCATTCCACTTTCTCAATGGAAAGATTAAAATTTTCGAAAGGGAGGATGGTCAACTTACACATAGAAACACATAGGGATATGCAAAAAACAGTTCAAACATCTACTTATATTTTTTATTTCATTAAGTGAATGTTTAAAAACATCCACTTAATTCAAACTCTGGCAAGGGTGTCTTCAACATATAAGAGCTACCATTTTATTCTTTGAACAGAATGTTCCAGAACACATTCGCTACTCTCAGTTTGAGACATGGCACTCCTTGAATCATGTGTGATGCTGTCTCTGGAAGTTGTCTCTTAAGCCACAGGTACCCATTTATATAAGCAGCTTTTTCTTTTAAAGAAAAATTCATCCTCATACAGGCATAGATTTTGATGTTCATGATAGACCCATCTCTTGTATAGTTTTTTGAAGTGATTTTCAGAAGATCAGTTTAGAACATTCAATACTTGAAATTGTGAAGTCACAGCCCCCAGAATCATGACTAATTCTGTATTCAATTTCTTTACTCCTTTTTTTATTGATCTCAGCAGATGACTTTAATCTTTTTCAGGGGGACAGAGGGTGAGGTCATTTCAGCCCATTGTGACTTCCAAAAGCAGCACTTGAAAGGACCCAAATATAAAGCAAGTTTGTCTCTTCTACGGGATAATAATTTGGGAAGAAAGCAAATGTCACCCCTATATTTGAGCACAGTTGGTGTATTATAAGGGAATCCTGACTTTAAGATAAAATGTCAGCTGATTTAATGAGAGTTTTGACCTTGTGCTTCATTTCATCTTTTAACTCTTTATCCACTAGTTAGTAACGTGAACTTCCTGAAAGACAGGAAGTTTGTATTGTTTGTATTGCAAACACCAACAATCGTGAAAGGCTTATTTTTGCATTAATGTTCACCTCCAATGTATTTTCTGCCTCATATACAAACAAGTATCCAATTTCCAGCCCCCAAATATGTAAAACATCATCTCTTCAATGTCCTCAATAACACAGCAAAGACATCTTTCATGCAAAACTTAATTTGGGGCCTAATTATCTTAGTGTGAAAACCATAAACACCAAACAAAAGCAAACACAATATCCAGATATCTTTAAACAATAACACCCAGGTTGAAGGACAAACGCTCAGATTAACCAGTGGGACCAGAATGTAAACTTCTTGTTTGTGATTCCTCCAAACCATCCAGCCACTGGAGTATCATCCTCCCACAAAGCATATGGTAGCACTAATAAAACTGACTAATAGAATGAGTAAGCTTGAAGTGTTGGAACGCTGGGACATTTCATACTCACATCAGGCCGGTTATATCTTTCACTTCCCCTGTTTCCCTAACTTTTGTCATATAAAGGTTTTTACATTTTTCCTTGGCAATTAATAACCCTGACTAACATGTGTTTTCACTCTCCTATGCCGTGCTCCCAGGTCTAGAGGATTATCAACCAGGATTGCTTTAGATACAAGTAATCACAACCTGAATAACAGCCCAAGAGTGATTAAACTCATAGAGCTTTCTTCTCTGTCACTTTTTTTTTTTTTTCATGTAGCAAGATGTCTGAAGGTAAGCAGTCTGGCAATGGGAAGGTGCCTTACTGTGTCATTAATGTCCCAGGCTCCTTCTATCTTTTGGTTCCACTGTCCTTAGATGGGGATTTCACTTTCACTGTCCTAGATGCTGCTATACCTCCAGGCATGGCATCCTCACTCTAGGCAAGAAGGGAGTAAGAGCAAAGGGGAAAACACAAAGAGAAGATGCCATATGAGTCAGTCTGTTTTTAGAAGCTATCCAGAAAGTTCCATCCACTGACTTTCACAAACACCTCTTTTTGCCAAAAATGGATCACACGGCCTCTCCTAACTGTAAGGGAGTGTGGGAAACTGGGGATTTGAGCTGGACATTACTCGTCCAAATGAAATCAGATTTATGTTAGAAAGAAAGGATTAGGGGGGCACCTGGATGGCTCAGTAGGGTAAGCATCTGACTTCAGCTCTGGTAATGGTCTCATGTTTTGGGAGTTCAAGCCCTGCATTATGTTCTGCACTGAAAGTGTGGAGTCTGCCTGGGATTCTTTCCCTCTCCCTCTCTCTGCCCTCCCCCACTCAAAATAAGTCAGCAAACTTAAAAAAAAAAAAAAAAAGATAAAGAAAAGAAAGGATAGGAAAATGGATCACAGGAAGGAAACCACTGATGTCCGGCACACAGAGGTATATGTGGGATGAACAGAAAAGGCTAAGGGTCTCCTTGACATCTGGGAGGGTTAAGGCTATTATTCACAATTGCTTTTGTGCCAGGGAACTAGGGGAGCTAGTCTCCTCATTTGCTTCCATTTCCTTATCTCTGAAAATTCTTACAATAGTCTTCTTCTTAGACCCTATTCTAGTAATTTTATAATTATCATTTCTTAATGCAAACATGACAAGACATGTTCTCCTTCTTTCATAACAGAACCAAAATTTTGATGGACAGCAATATGCCCAGCTTCAGATAATGGATAATGACTGATCTAAGCCAACGATGGCAATATTATTTCCTTTTGCTATTAACTGATCTTTAGTAACAGGCATGTGACCTAGTCCTAACCAATGAGTGGAAATAGACTGGGGTCTCCATGAAGGATTAGGATGTTTAATTAAAAAAAATAATAATGATAGCAGAGCTGCATGAGGAAAAGCTGGCCCCCACCTCCATCTCTCTATTCTTTCCTGTTTTGAACACTGTCATGAAGAAACTTTGTGTTGGGAGCTGTGGCAGCCATGAGGTAACCATGACCATGAGGCAACAAGCCGGAAAGAGACTAGGTCCTTCATGACATCAGTGAGCTACTAAACTAACCCCGGAAACTTTTACCTCCTAGACTCTTGTAAGCAAATAAATATCCTTATGGGTTAAGCCATATTACCTGAGTTTTCTGTTACTGGTAGCTGAAAGCATTCATAATTCAGATACCACCTTAACATCAACCTCCATTTCTTATGGGGCAAAAGTAACCACATTCATTGCTTTATCGTTATGGCACCGCCTTAGGGTTCTGGCACTCAGTGGATCTTCCATAGCCTAGAAGACCATATATTTACCTCTTTCCAACCCTAAAGAACTCTTCATCTAAGACTGACAAGATAAATTAGCTAGAATTAAGGTGAAACCAATCCAAAAGAAATAAAAGCAAGCAAGAAAAGCAAAGAATCAGATGAACATCCATGCTAGGTAATGTGAAGGTATATGCTTAAAGAGTCTCAGTTTTTTAGGGGAAAAATGCATCACCTCTGCTTAAATGAGTGAAATTAAGTTATAATCATGAGGGTGTGTCAGTTAAAGTGTTTCATGAAGAGGAAAGGGAGACTGTTCTCCCCATTTAATTTGGCAGAGGATGTGGCTGTGGGCAGGCGAACACTGCAATGGGAAGGTCCCAAGGCCATCATCCAAAATAGTAATGCGTCCAAGACAGAAAAGTTTGTTTCTGAGTTGACAGAGGCGGGACAGGTGGTGATATAATTGATGTCTTCAAAATTACAAAAGGCACAGACACAGGGAAACATGGGTTGATACACCAAACCCAAGGATAGAGGAATTACAACAACCCTCAGGAAAGACCTCAAACTTCTCTCTCAGTTTCCAGTTTTCCTCAGTTTAACCCCTTCTCCAGCTAAAGTGCAGCCAAAGTGGATCATTTAAAAATTCAAACATTTCATATCTTTCCTCTGCCTAAAGATCTTCAATGGCTCACCATTGCTTTTGTGATAAAAACCCAAAGACTTTCCAGCATCCACAAGGTCTTTCATGATCTGCCCCTGCCCGTCTCACCCCCTTTATCTCCTACCACACTGTCCTCTGCATGTCCCGCCTGCCATCTTCTTTCAGTGCATAGATTCTACCCTACTCTCTGAGGCTGCAAGACCATGAGACACCATGGGCATCTTCACTCATCTAATGGCTACTTATACTTGGCTTCTGAGAATATACTCCTTTTTACAGAGAGGACATCCCTCACCATGCTCCACTCCAAAGCCAGTGTGGTATACTTCCAGTAACAAGCTCTTCTTCCCTCTTTGTAATGCTCATGATACTTGGGACTAATGGGATTAATAACTGTTTTCTCCTCTAAATTGTAAGAGCCTTGAAGGCAAAGATGTCTGTCTCTTCCACCCAGATTTTGGCATAGAGTAAGCTTCCATATACACATTGAATGACTAGTTGTAACTTACCATGATTCTGACACCATCTTGGGAGGAAGGGCTTTGTTAACAGTTCAAGGACACATATGAAAAACAGACTCATGATAAATTAATAAAGACAAAAAGAAAGAATTATCAAAGCTGATTTTAGTGAGTGGGATATACCTTTTACTATTTCAGTTAGGCATCAAGGAAAAGTCAGTGTCCTTCCAAACATGCCTGTGGTTCTGGACAACTGAGTTTAGAGTACAAGTGAAGGAGTCAGACAGCCCTGGATTTGTGTCCCAGATTTTCTACTTCTCAGCCATGTGATTTGACATAAACCTCTAATTCTTCAAAGCCTTAGTCTCCTCATCCATAAAACAATAAAAATGTTATCAATAGGGGTTTAAGAGGATTAACTGACTTGATATATGGGAAGACCTTGCCCCAGTGCTTGTCAAAAATGAGCATGTACTGAACATTAGTGGCGGTTCTTGGATGTTCTAATAATCATTATCAGAGATAGAATATAAATCCGAGTGGATTGAAATGGTAAGAGATTAGTAGATGTTAGACAGTATTGTTATGGATGTTGTTGTTGTTATTTGTGGCCGAAGAGTACTAGTTCCCACCTTAGCACATGGCTTCTTTGCAGTTGGGCTGCTCTGTGTTTGTCTCAGTCACTACCCTGGCCCAATGCCCAGCACAGTGCTTAACACATGGCGTTATGCAGAAAACAGTTTCTGAAGGGATACTTGAATCAAAGGTCTAAACCAGTGTGATAATCCAGACATTCTTATAAGAAAATAGAAAGAGAAAGGCAGTGTTTAGCAGAGGAAGGTATAGGAAAGAGGAAAAGGATTGTTTTCATTAAAAAAATTATAATAATAAAAGCTTTAGAGCAATAAGACTAGAAGTTCAATTTTAATGGCACAAAACAGAACTCGTTGAGAATCTTGTGCTATGATGTGGTCAAAACAGAAGCCGATAATGAAGGCAGCAGCATTCAGAGCCATCACATCTATGACCAGCTTTCAGACCCTGAAAAGTTGATTAGAACATTCCAGACAAGTGCTGCATTGTCATTCCAAAGCAAGACTCTGAACCCTGCTCCCACCCCTCACCCACTGATATTGCTTTCTCTACCAGTGAGGCCTTTATGAAGCGAGGGCTCCTGTTCTCTCTTCTATCTTGTTCCATGACAATAATATCCAAAGCGCTTTCCACCCCTAAAAGGAAGCTTTGGTGAGTACCTTATTATAACTATTACATGTGACACAAGGCCTGCCACTAATATAAGATGAATAAGAATAAATTACCCAAATAGGACAGAAAAGCCATCCGCTTAAAGAAAGGCCCACTTTCTTGAAACTCTGAGGCACTGAAACCATTTAGAGTCTGCTGTCAAGATTCCTACCAGTGCTCATTACCTCGGCCAGCAGTCCCTCTGGACTACTAAAGGCTTATATGAAATATATATAATCACAGGCTGCAATGCCTAAGTGCAACAGGATGATTTAAAAGCACTATGTAGGCTTCACCCACGATATTCATCTCTTCCTGTCTATTCTTTGGTGATCCAGACAAAAAGTTGGAATGCAATCTGTATATTGATATTCCCTGAAAAGGATTTCAGCAGCTCTCCAGGAAAGATTGCTTAAGCAGTTTTAGAAACCTCAAACATTCTGAATTTATGGTGCTTACAGGCAGAGGTTCTATTTCATAAAAATTAAGCCCCACTAAGTGCAATCTTCCATTTCAGCCACAGTGAGAGTAGCCAGGAGTGGGTAAATGCATCTACTTTGGTATGAGATAGACTTGGGGTCGCCTCTCAGCTCCTCACAGAACTCTGAGTGAATTAGAAGATGTATTCAACTTTCCTGAGCCTCAGTTACACCTTTAGACAAATTATGTTATGCATGCCTGGCAATGCAAAAGCTCAATAAATGTTACATGTCATTGGTATTAATGTTGTTGTTGCTGCTGTTATGGTGGTTGTTTTTTCTGGCAGAGGCCACTAGTGCTCACCCAGGCACAGAGCTGGAATGCAGCTCCGAGCTCTGGGATAGTTAGGCAGATCCAAATGACTGAGTACTGATCAGTGGAATATGGCAGAAGTAATGTACACCGCTTCCTGGAAGGACCCACAGAAATCTTCAAGGCTCTCTCTTATACTCTTTCTTATTCCTTTCTCAGTAACCTGATGACTACGTGTTGAAGTTAGAACTACAAAGTGGAAGGAACATGGATACTACCCAAGAACGTCCCAGAAGAGTCACACTTCAGAAACATACATGATGGGTTCTGAATGAATAAGACATAATTTCTTTTTTTTCTTTTTTGGCCTATGTAACTGTTTGGGAATGCTGTCCTGTGCATCATAGGATATTTAGCAGCATCCCTGGCCTCTAACAACTGGATGCCAATAGGATCCTGTCCCCTAATTGTGACAACCAAAACCATCTCCAAACATTACCAAATGTCAGCAGGGTGGGGTGGGAACAAAATCACCCCTGGTTGAAACCCAGAAGATCACCATCACTGTTGCCTTCATGATCCTCATCACTGATAGTCTAGTCCTTCACGACCCCTTTATAATAATAGCCCCCAGTCACAAATATAGTCCAGCATATTTTTTTAGAAGAATATGTTAAAGGGTGCCAAAACTTAAAAGAAGGTAAGGGTTCAAGTGGTAAGCACAGTTTTAAGGGCCCAAAGAGCAAAGTCAAAACCAAAATAAACATAATAATATAAAAAAATAAATAAAAGTAAAAAGTTGGTTTGATCATTTCAGTAGCCTAGAACAAAATTGTCTTTTTAAAACAGAAAACTAAACATCTAGATCTAGGGAGTTCAATGTGTTTAACAAATACATATAGAATATTTACTATAAGATAGGCACTGTGCTGAACATAAAGTAGTGAATAAAACATAGTCCCTGCCCCAATTTAGATGAAAGATAAGTACAAATATGGTGGATTTTTCTAAGAACCTAAACATAGCTTTTAACTGACCGTTGTGACAGGCAGAACTCCACAGATGCCCCTCTAGGATTCCTGTTCCTTAATTCTTCTAATCTAGGTGCTTCATTGAAGGGACTTAGTTTGCAGATGTCATTTAGATTACTAGTCTGCTGACTTTAACATTGGGCGGTTATCCTGGATTACTTGAGTTGTCCAATGTAGTCACATGAGGCCATAAAAGCAAAAGTGGAAGGTAGAAGAGTCAGTGAGGACGAGATAGAAGAAGAGAGATGCAGCCGATGGGAAATCAAAGATTCCAAACACGAGAACTCAGATGTGTCAGAATGGTTCTGAGACACAGGAGCTACAAGTCGGGACTGAGCAGAGACCAGTAGGAGCTAAGGGTCATCCCCAGCTAATAGCCAGCAAGGAAAGAGGGACTTCCACAAAGAACTGCATTCTGCCAGCAACCTAAGCTTGGAAGTGGTTCCTTCCCAAGAGCCTCCAGAAACAAACACAGCCCCTTGTTTTCAGCCCCACAGGACTTATATTGGGCTTTTGACCCCCAGAAACTGTACCAAATGTATGTTGCTTTTGGCCACAAAGTTCATTAAAAATTATTATGGTAACAACAGAAAACTAATACACCACTAATGCCTTAAATATTGCACAAGAGGATAGGTTGGAGAAAAAGAATATTAAAATATATCTTATCGTTCATCAGTCTCAGGTTTGCTAAGATTTTGATAGGTGCCCATTTGTGAAATAAATGAATTCATTCCTATATTCATTCATTTGTTTAAAAAGAGATATTGAGTATCCCCTCTTTGTTGGTCCCTGGGAAAGGTGTTGAAGATACAATAGTGAAAAAGATATTGTTCTTTACTTCTAATTGCTCATACTAGAAGTGGAGGATGGAAACCTGGACAGTCATTACAGAGAAATGTAATAGAAACCTTAACACAACCTTAATATAAACGTGATAAAAGTATGAACAAAGGACAAGGGAATAAGGAGTAAAAACCACAGCTAACGTTTACTGAATACTTGTCTCACTGATCTTTATAAGCCAATTGGGTAGGATCATGATCCTTTCCATTTTGCAGATGAGGAAGCTGAGTCACAGGCAGGTGAAAAAACCAGGCCTAAATCACCATCAGTAATCGGCGGCGTTGAGATTCTAACCCTGGTGGTCTAACTCCACAGCCCATGCTTTTACACACCTCATTGTGCTCTCTTTCAATGCCAAAGAGTTGGGTAGCTTCAGAACAGGGCCAAGATTTGGGATGAGTACCTTTATCAAAGAGAGGAGGGACAGCAGAAAGAAACGTCATCAGTAAATCCAGAGCTTTGGGAAGAAGGCACATGGTATGGCATATGCAGGGAACAAAGGAGTGTCCTGTATCAGGATGAAGAAAGATTGATGGCAGATGAGACTAAAGCGTAAGTTGTCCTAATATGAAGGTCTTGGATCAATCAGTTATTTATTTCATTCTGACGCTGCCGGAAGAATCTATCCAAGAGGCAAATAATTTCCACCAACTTGTATATGATTTTCAACATTGTTTCAGGGGATATTGGTGTATACTCTTAGGCATCCAATGCATAACCCTCAAGTATAATAATATTTATTAATACAACTTAGAAAATACCATTGAAAATACAGCAAAATCCTAAAAGATTCTATTGACTCCAAGAAAGCAGGAAGAAGTACAGATGCATGCAGGAATTCAACTCTATCTTCCATCAGCTTTTTCTATCCAAATCCATAGTTACTGCTCAGCTTATGAATCATGTTAGTTCACAATAAAATAGGCAGCAAATCTATATGCTAGCTTTGAGAAAATTTCTTGAGAGCAACAAACCAACTGTTCAAATCATTACCACACAAAATAGATAAATATGGTATATAGAAGCAAAAGCATTTGTTGGTCAAAAACTCAAAAACTCTTCCACTTTTTTTCCTGATATAGAAAGAATCATCATATACATTAGGCAATCTAATCTGTTATTTAATATGGTAGCCACCAATCATATGTGACTATTTAAATTTAAATAAAGTCAATTTAAATACAATTTTATTACTTAGTCCTACCAGCCTTGTTTCAAGGCTATAGTCATGAGGCTAGTGGCCACTGTACTTGTCTAAATACATATGAAACATTTGCACCATTGCATAAATCTCCATTAGAAAAAAAAAGGTATTTATTTAGATAAAAGTAGTGATTTATTAGACATGCCTAAGGTGATTCAGTTTACCTTAAATTTATATAATTAAATTGGTCTATTCTGGGGTCTTTTGAGGTTCTGAGTTTTTGTCTTAATCATCCATATGTACTCCATTCCTCTTATTATCAGGAGATTCTGAACCAAGAGACTCTTCAATAGTCAAGACCAAGCAGTTATTAGGCACCAGCTCTGTTGCAAGCTTTGTGCTAGGCATTTCACATCTGTAAGGTCGCTGAAGTCTCAAGACTCCCTGAAAGGCATGGTTATTCCCATTTTACAGATGACAAGGCTGAAGCAAAGAGAGAGCACCACATCTTTTCACAGATAAAACTAACAAGCATTTATTTCTTCCTAAATAGATCCACTGCTCCTGGAAGAAACAGAATACACAGACTGAATAGTTAAGTTTTCCACAGATGAGGTTCACTTACAGGGAAATCAGAGTTCTTTTCATACGATTGTAGGTTTTTGGTTTTTTTTTTTTAATTGCTAAAATCATCCTGCTCTGGCAATGGCTGAGAAGTGACTCAGAGAAGTATAGGGCAAGGGAAATAAAAGGGAGTCTGCCCAGCTGGAAGAACTGAGTCAGATATGCATATCATCAGTCCCCAGAGCCTCCATACTTCTGCCAGAAAGACACCCAGAGTTACTTTGTTATAACTTCTCTTTTCCAATATCTGCAAGGAATGTACTTGACATTTATTTTTAATCTGATTTTCCCTTCACAAAAGCATGGAGGGTCTGACCCCTAGCATCTATGATGGCATCCAGTGATTTGTGCCTCCAGGTAGTCCCCTCCTGTACAGAATAGGACTGGTGTGAGTAGCCAACAGGATATTGCAGAAACGATGGCGTGTCACTTCACTTCTGAGGCTAGGTCTTAACAGACATTAAAGCTTTTGCCTTGTTCTCTCTCTGGAGGAAGCCAGTCGACCTATGACGAAGATATTCAAGAAGCCTGTGGAGAAAAGCCCACATGGGGGCTTCCCTCCAACATCCAGCACCAACTTGCAGGCATATAAGAGAGACACCTTGGAAGGGCATCCTCCAGCCTCAGTCAAGCTTTCAGATGACTGTAGATTTGGCTGACATAGAGAGACCTAGAAACAAAACCACCCAGCTAAGCCTGCCCCTAATCCCTGACCCACAGACACAGCATGAGACTATTAATGTTTATTGCAGTTTCAGGCTAATGCATTTCAGTATAATTTGCTATGAAAGATTAGATAACTAACACAGAAAGTTTCTCAAGCTTTATGCAGTGGCAACTCTACAGATGAAATATGTCACACACTGCTAGCTCTCTCTCCATAATTATATCTTATCTTGGAACCCAGGCTAAAAGCCTTTTGCAGGCAAGCACCGTGTCTTATACATTGTTGTATTCTTCCTTCCCATGCTTACTGATTGAGTGGGATTGTGACTTTCCTTCTTCCTCTTTGACTACTGAAATCATTTTCCTTAACTCTTGGGTCTCTTCTCTTTAGAGTTCCTCCTGAGCAGAGCCAGAAAAATTGCATGTGTTCTATCATAATCACAAAATATGCATGGCACTCAGCAAAAAGAGACTACATAGCCTTTTCAATGACCAGACAAAGATTGCAAGGACCCTGGATTAATTTGTTATGAACACCTTCTCCCATAAGTAAGCTGCTATACATGGGCGGAATAAATTACATTAGCAAATTTGCTTATTATCTATTTCCTACTCCCTGCATATAGGCTTTACCCATAAACTACATTCATTCCACACTTACTAGACATGCAAGACACGATGTATGATGTAAATTCTATATATATCGTCTGTTTTCAAGGAACTCATAATCAGATTTAGAAGACTTATCATAAAGATGCTAATATTTACTCGATTCACTTCTACACCTAAATAGTACATTAAGAAATCAAAGAGAGTGAAAGCTAAGGGCCAGTATTAACAGATCTTCAAATGAACAGGTTATTGCTGTGAGCTGAATTGATCAGAGCAAGCTTCATGGAGGAACAAAGCCATAAGAATAGTTAATGGTAGTAGATGTCATTATAAATGCCACCAGTTTCATCCAGTGGTCCTGGGCATAGACATGCTTGCACATCTCAGCTTCTTGTGATTGGGCAGAACCACATGACTTAGCTGTACCCAAGGGGGTATGAGAAAACGTAACATATTTCTATTCAGGGCTAAATCAGGGAAAGATTCATGTTTAATTCTCCAGTCTCTCTTCCCTAAGAAGGTAACATATTCTGGCTGGCACAGCTAAGTAAGCTGGGGGCTCCAACAGGGGCTGGCCCTGAATAACCAGAAGAAGCAAAGCCCCCTGACAAGTGGGGTGAACTTGAACTATGAGCAAGAAATAAACCTTCCTTTGTGTTACACTATTGGAATTTGGGGATTAACATTGCAGCACCATCTAGACTCTCCTAACTAAGACAGAAAGATTGCTAGTGCATAGCTAATAATCTTTAGATGTCAAGAGAGTTGGAGAATTGCAAAGGTAGAGGTGGAGGTAGTTTAAAAGTCACATGTCCCATGACCTTTCTCAATAACAAATCTGTGTGCATACCAGGACTTAGCTTGTTATGACATATCTTAATAGAATTGAAGGTTTTTAAATAAAAACATAAAGAAGGTTGGAAAGGCAGCGGGAGAATGAGCTACTGCCCTCGGGTGATCATGACAGATCTCAGAGTAACAGGATTATTGATGCTTTGGCCAGCAGCATTCCTTTTTCTTCACTTTCTTTTTCTTTGAGATTACAAGTCATATATTTCCATTTGGAAAACAGTATTTCATAACCTCTAAACCTAACATGAGTCCTGTGAAACCCTAGTCTACAGTTGAATGGCCAGAAATAAAGACTTGGAATTCCTTCAAAGCTATCCCATTTTACACAGCAATGCTTTCTCTCTCTACCAAGAAAGTGCTCCTGCGTGATGAATTCCCCACTCTCGCTGTATATTACACTTACTGCTCTATGCCTGTCACTCCCTATTCTCTTCCTAGTTGTTTGTGCCTTATTAAATTCAACACTTCGAAGCAACCAATAAGAAGCAGACAGGCCCAAGAAACCCTTTCTCTTATAATCAGTGTTCCCTGTTTTCTAGGAACAAATAACGTTTTCCAATCAATTCATGGGTGGGATTCATTGTCAATTTACTTCCTTTGTAATGCATTGTTTGTCCATGAGTAGCAAATGGTCTTCAGTGAGAAACTGGTGATAAATTTTACCTAAATTTTTCACAGGGACATTATCACCCATGTTACCTCTTCCAATCAAACCTCTTTGAAATTGGTTTGCAAATAGAATTTAAGAGTCTAAAGATAAAATCCAATAGCCTAGCCATCCCTGCCTATTATTCCCAAAGTAAAACTCCAAGCCACTCATCTCAGGATATGCATTACAACATCAGGTAGAAATTCACAGGCGCACCTAAGCTCTGAATATCTTTAAATATATGTGCGTTTGGGAGTGAGGGGATAGGGGGAGTGAAGGAGGAGAAGAGGGCACTTCTAAAAAAAAATATTTTAATTCTGTACATTTTAGAGTGTCTCAGTCTTTTGCCTTTAAACACTGTACTAGTCCAGATTTGAAGAGATTTCCCAGGTTAACCAAGTCCCAAGGAACTGACCTCAGATTAGTCTCTTATCTAAGTAAAGTTTCCAGCAACTCAACAGGAAGAATTTGTAAAGTTTTGCTAGAGATTCAAAATATCCTTAAAACATCAAACTTGATGATCATACCGATTTCACCTAAATCCTTTAACTCCTGTAGAATACCAATTCTTCTGATTTTTGAGAAATATTATTCTTATGCCATTGGTTTGCAGGGCAGAATGTATCAGTAAGTCTCTTTGGTCCTAAGTAAGAGAAACCAAGTAGACTAGGCTAAGATAGAAGGGGGTTTTTTTAGAAGGGTAGACAAGTGTGCTAAAGACTCAGATGCAGAGATGCAGCCAGCTTCCTCAATGCCAGGAAACAGAAGGCAGGCATGAACATAGGGAATAGTCTCCTTCTTTCTTTGCTCCTCAATCCTTATAGAGAAATATCACCATCCACAGATCTCAAGTATACCTGTCAAAACTCTAGCCTCATACAGAAAATTGACTGCCTATCTCTGAATCTCAAATTCCAGGAAGAAACACCTTGGTGGGGGGAGGGGTGAGGGGAGAGGATCAGCTTTGGAGTAGGTATCCAACTCTAATCAAAATAACTTTCTCTAACGATCCATGTTGTGACCCAACATGAGTCCATGGGCTCAGGCCCAATGGTCTACTCTTCCAGAAAAGGAGAAGAGACTTTTGAAAAGAAAATATGATTGTAGACTCCACAGCTACCCCAGAAATACCAATATAGGTAAATGGGAGCCAGAGTGTAAGCAAGGGGCACCATGACTACAAACAGTCCCATCCACATTTTCCAATAATAGAACATCAAGTACTCATATGTGACACCAACAGAGAAGGATGGTCCTTTTTTTTTTAATTTTTTAATCTTTATTTATTTTTGACAGAGAGAGAGAGAGACAGAGAGACAGAGAGAGAGAGTGCAAGCAGGGAAGGGGCAGAGAGAGAAGGAGACACAGAACCCGAAGCAGGCTCCAATCCAGGCTCTGAGCTGTCAGCACAGAGCCGGATGCAGGGCTCGAACTCAAGGAGATGGTCCTTCCTTGATATCCAGAAATCTTGCACAACTACCTACCATTATGTACCTTTTTTCACACTGTATCAGAACCATTTAAATAAATTATATCGAAACCAGTTTTGCATATGTTGATTTCACAATGAAATTATAGACAGCATTATGTTACCACTATAATGGATGTTGTGTTCAGCTTGTTACGTTACCACTTTAGGAAAAGTCCCCTAGAATTTCTATCTCAAAAGACAATCTCTCCTCATCAGCCTGCATGCCATCAAACTGACAGACAAAAGCAATTCACCTACCCATAATGCCGCCAACAGTCTAAGGGGACACTGCTTGACCAGTGCATTCTCAGCATGTTTTAAAACAGTCAACTTTTGAATCAGAGAGATACTTTCAAAATGCCATTCTGTTTTTAAAGGGCTCTATAAAAATTAGGAAGGTGTCCAGGATTGGTGACGTATTCAATATGTCATCCAGGAACCTAAATATCCTGTTGTGTTATTTAAAAGGATTGTGCTGAGGCAGATACCAAGGGAGTTGAAGTAATCAGAGAAAATCTCTTTGATGTTATGAGCGGGCAAACACATGTTGCAAAATCATGCTGAAAAGGACTGTATGTCCTACCTGCTGTGTGTCCCTAGGGGTGACACACTCCTGAAAAATGCTTTAAGTTGCTATAACCGCCTGTTTTCCTTCTTTGCTGTATGAATTCCCTGCAATAAGTAAATGCTTTCAGTTCCTTCTCTGTCTCACGAACACTTGTTGCCAAAAAATACATAAATAAATGTGTAGGTATTAAACAACTCCACACAAATTAAAAACTTGTAGCAGGAAGGCAGGAAGCTAATTTTCTAACATGAATTGTCCAGCTCAGGGGTCTCTAATCCTGTAATTCATTGTGATACCATTTCACTTCGACTCCAATAATACATACGTTGCGTGAGACACCTTGGGGAAAGGGCAGTTAGGTATTTCACATCAGTAGGAGATCTTCTCCCTTTGTTTCCCCCCTCCACCTCCTTTCCTTTTCTTTTTTCTCTTTGATTCTTCTACCCAGAAAATTCTCAAGGAGCAAAAATATATCCCTCTCTGTATTTTTATAAGCTGGCCAGTTGTGTTTCCAGGTTTCTGGGGTCTTTTGAACACAGAAAATCATGCCTCAAAAATGATCCCACATTATTCTCAAAAATCAGTTTTCTCAGTCATTAGCCCAGGACACCAATTTTCCCTTCAAAAACATAACAAAACATGATCATCATTTCTGAGGACAAACCCTCACTCAGAATGATTCAAAGAGAATATAAATTTAATGATCACCCTGAGAACCCAAGTGATACATCCCAGGAAATAATAATAAAATTTATGATGGCCTTAAAAATTGTTTAACTCCTTTCCGGAATCTCTGACTTATAGGGTAGTAATACAACCAAGGACTGGCAACAACTCACCAAAGTCCAGAAGAGTTTTTGGCCTTTGAGTTTGTAGGCAAAGATGCTTAAATTGTTCCCCTTCGAAAAATAAAGATTATTTATTATTTACCTTCCTGTGCATCAGACACTCCTACAACATGCCTATAACTCTTGTGTTCTTAGGTTTCAGCAAGGTCTCTGAATACATGGGAGAACTAGTAGGGTAGTGAGCCAACCTACTTGTTTTGGGGTTTTTTTGTATGTTTTGTTTTGTTTTGTTTTGTTTTGTTTTGTTTTGTAGGAAGAGAAAAGGAAAGAGAGAGAGAGAACACTCCCCCAAAAGCTTCATAAGGAAATCTGCAAAGCAACACCAAAGAGAATGAACCAGAACACAGAAGGATACAATTTTTCCCTCCAGATGATAATACTAGGAGGAAGAAAGACTTGAAACCATTGAATGATTTTTCTGATAACCACCTAGGGCTCTCTCCAAAGAGACACATGCAAATTTGGGCAAGTTGTTTTCTGTCCTGTCAGGAAAATATTTAGTAACAGCCGTGTAAAAGTAAGTACTCACAGCTGCCCTGAGGAGCTGTGGATTTGTTTGTAGTGTTGTTTCTTTCAACAAGTTCCTTTGTTGTTTTGTGTGTTCTCCCACAAAGGCCTGGCCTTCTGCAGATAGATTTACCATTCTCTCTGCATGAATACTGTCTGGAAGCACAGAGACCATCCAAGCTGGCTCTATCTGATGGTCCTGGTGCTACAGGGTCCTAAGAGTGACCCGCAGAATGAGAATGGAGATATTTATAGTGGCTGATCCCCTGGGATGTGGTGAAGCTTAGTTGGCTTGCAGCTGTTAGTTTCTTCTCTGAAGGAAAAGGCACTGTTTAAAATACTATGGATATCAGGGCACCTGGGTGGCTCAGTCAGTTAGGGGTCTGGCTTTGGCTCAGGTCACGATGTCACTGATAGTTAGTTCAAGCCCCACGTCCGGCTCTCATTCCCGGGCCTCAACCTGGCTCCCTTGCTCACTTGCCTAGGACCTAAATCCCTCTAGGAATGAGCTCTGGCCCTCATTGGCTTCTTGAGCCTTCTTCCCACCTACACACTAAAACCTACTCAGAGCCACAGACTCCACTACCTTGAGAACCTTTTCTGATGCTTACTCCTTGCCTGATACTTGTTACCACATTGTGGCTCCTGGATTCTCTACCACAGACTTTAACCACCTCTAGAGCCACCTTCCTACAATATATGACACTAACCATCCTACTACCTGCCAGACTGACCACTTATTTGAACCACCGTCTATCAGCGTACTCTTGAAACACCAGGGTAGGTCTGCCACTCAACCCAGAGACACACTATCCTCGATCCCTCCACCACAGTGCCAACTGGTTCACTGTGCTCATTAAAAAGGGACTTTTGGTTTAATGGGCATCTGGCATTTCATATCATGAAATCTGTCAAATGCAGGTTAATAGAGACTGAAAGATGCCCGGTTATTTGAGGGTAAAATAAAGGCAGTAAAATTGATATGAATGGTAAATATAATATTTTGGAGCTCTTAGTGTAAGCCAGACACTGTCCTAAGCATTTTTCCTATTTTCTTGCACATGACCCTCAGAACAATTGTGTGCAGTAGATGTGATTATCACCTCTACAGCTAAGGAAATGGAGACGTGCAGAAGTTGAGCAAACTGTCCAAAGTTGCACAGGTAGTAACTAACACAGACGAGGGACTGACAAGTGAGTCCCACTCTCAGTAAGTACGAGAAATGTTTCAGGGTGCATGCACATCTCTAGCAAAGGAGAGTCATTTCATCAGGGTTCATCCAATCAGAGCTCTCTGACAGGTGTCCATACTGTGACCACAAATTGTTAACTCTGAAGCTTCACGTGAAAACATAACCTAAACTCAACCCACTTGAGGTGATATTGTTCCCTTCGCAGGGAAGGCATTTTTTAATCCTGACACAGATGAAATCGAGTTGATTATCCAGACATTGAAACCCATGGTGTTCACACTTTTTAGTCAAGTTAGGCACTAAGACAATCTAAGTGTTTGATGTCAAGTATTTGTCGTTCTCAAGAGAATTTATACCATATTTAAGAATCTAACTGACTCTGTGATTCCAGTTTTAAGTGTGTAATTGATTACTGACTTCTGATTTTAGGTAGAAAGGTGCAAGAGAATCTGACTGTAAGTGGTACTGAAATGCTTAAGATAATTGGATTTATTATGTTTATGAGTTTGGTATAGTTGATTCAAAATATGGTTTAAAAGCTTGGAAGCTTGGGTTAGGGTTGTGAGCTTGCCCTGGCAGGTGTTGGAAGTATTTTCAAAGAAAGTAAAAGTGTTAAAATTGTAAGTGTCCTTTAAAATATTGATAAAGAAAGGTAACTAACTAAATGTAAAAGACCATTTAAATAGAATTTACTCTTTTATGGAATTTATAAGTTGTACAAAAGGAGTTTGAGTTAATTTAAGTTCTTTAAAAAGTTGTTTAAAAATATATAATTTTAGGGCCTCCTAGGTGGCTCAGTCAGTTAAGCGTCTGACTCTTGATTTCAGCTCAGGTCATGATCTCATGATTCATGAGATTGAGCCCTATTAGAGCCTGCTTGAGATTCTCTCTCTCCCTCCTCTCTCTGCCCCTCATCCAGCTCATGTTCTCTCTTTCTCTCTCAAAATAAATAAATAAACTTTAAATATATATATATGTATATATATATATGTGTGTATATATATATATATACACACATATATATATATACACACACATGTGTGTGTGCGCATGTGCAAGTGTGTGTGTGTGTGTGTGTGTGTGTGTGTATATATACATATACACACACATATATATAATCTTAAATAAACATTAATTAAAAACTCAAACTAGTATTAATACACCTCTCTGCATACAAAGTGCCCTTAAGCCACTAAAAAACTCACACTAACGGACCCATAAGCAAGAGTAAGCATTCCAAAGCATAAATCTGGTCATGTCATACCTAAAATCCCCTTTTGGTCATCCATCACACTGAAGAGAAATCCCAAACTCCTAACCAAGGTCTCTGAGGTGCTACAAAACTGACCCCTGGACACTTATCCTACCTCATCTTCAATTACCTTCCTCCTTCCCCAGCACACTCACTATAGCCAGTCATGTTGGCCTTTTTTTTTCCCTCCCTAGTGCATCACAAGTTCATTACTGCAACAAGTCCTTTATATTTGCCATTCTCTCTACCTGGTATACTTTTCCCAAAATTTTTTGCATGGCTGGTTCCTGTTTAACATTTAATTCTCTGCTCAAATGTCACCTCCTCCAAAAGCCTCCTCTAATTGTCCCTTCCTCCAGTAATCTCTGACATAGTAATATAGTTTAAAGTCTTAGAAGTATCCTCGATGTCTGAATTATCGTGCCCATTTATTGGTTCACATATTCATTTTCCTTATTCCCCAAATAAAATAAAAGATCAACAAGGGCAAAAGCTTCTCTTTCCTAAAATATTGCCAGACACATATTAGGTGCTCAATAAATATGTTACATGAATGAATACACTTAACTAAATAAAACTTGCCTTTGTCTTAAATGCAAAGTTATTTTAAAAACAGATCTCTACATAACATTGAGTCTGTAAGACCCAGTTTTCTGAGGGTTATTTGATGAATATGATTATGTTATTTTGGGGTTAATGTCCATGAATTTCTGAAAATAGGCCAAATGTCAAGCAGAATATACAAGCAAATATGATCCCTCCCCAGGACACTTGCCATCCAAATTACAAGCATTCAAAAATCTTGGCGAGATGCCTATGCTAATAAGAAAGTGATCCAGTATTCATGAGAACTTGAAAAGCCATTATTTTTGCCTGAAATCATCTTGGCTTTTCCATAATTAATATGTCATTATCATCAGAAGGCTAACAGATCAGGATGGTAAAAGCATTGTTTCATAGAACAACACTCATAGGAACGACGGTGTTATGTGAAATACCACAGTGACTTTTGATAAAGGAAAATAATCCAAAATCTGAGGCTAATGAATGTAGAAACTGACTAAACAGAAAGAAGATAGAAACAGTTGGCATCAAGACAGAAAGGTAGGTGGTTAAGCAAATCCAGAAATGGAAATCATGTTCCAAAGATGCATGGGAAGAGACAACTTCCAAGTACTCATGGGCCATGGGAGATAATAAGATCAAAGTCCTATGTTCTATACCTAGTGATTTTTCTTTCATGGCTCTTCCTTGATTTGGTCAGGAAGAAAGTGGTCTTGGACACCTGCTAATCCATTCCTCCATTCTGTCAACTTTCTAACCCTACATCAAACAAGAAAGGCAGGTATGGTCTATACTACAATACACTGGCATTGGTAGAAATGTCTGCCCCAAACTCTTGGTCTATTATCCAGCATGAATCTAAGACACAATTAGATCAATAAATAGCATCTTTTGTTAGACTAACACTTGCAAACATTATCAACTGTGCATTTTTAAACATTGTGTGTGTGTGTGTGTGTGTGTGTGCATGTGTATAAAAGAATTGCTAGGAAAAATATTTTTTATAGCTAGGAAGTCATTTGTTCCCTTTGACAAAGTGGTATGTTTCCTTTTGTAGCTAATGGCAGTCACATAACTCACTTCTTTGTTTGTTTGTTTGTTTTGTTTTTCTTGTCTTGCTAATCCAAGAAGTTCAGAGCTCAGAGCAGGAGTATTCTTAGTTTAAATTGTCTGAAACAACTTTCTCCCTCCTTCTCCTTTTTCATGCCTTGACCTCAAATATACAGATATGTTTACATTTTTGTTGTTCTTTTCACATGTGTATTTTCTTACGAGTTGGTAAAAATTTGCTTTGGAAGTGTTTGTGATAAAAGGAATGAATAATTTAGTAAAATTTTAAAACTGTTCTACCAAAAAAAAAAAAAGTATGTCCTAGGTTCTCACCAGATTGCAGTAAATGTCCAGAAATAGCTCAGAGCTGAGGTATCTCCAGAGAGTTGGGGGACAGGAGGGCAAAGAATACTTAAAAACAAGGAATTTTAGTCTGTACGTACTATTTTCTATGAAACATAAAAGGAAAATACCCATATAAAGGCTGGCTGATATATGTGGAGGTCTATAGGGGAAATAAGTGAATATCTGACATAAAAGGAGTCTTAGAGATCTCTATTCCAATCTCCTTGATTTGGACTAGGGAAAGTCTAAATCCATAAAATCCATTTAATCCACAGAGATTAAATGACTCTTCCAAATAAACAGGAAGTTGGTAACTGAATCATGCCTGGAATCTGGGCCCTGCTTTCCAGGATATGAGTTTGCTAATACTTGAGAAACTATAAGCATTGGAAGGAAGATTTTAGTCTGACAAAATTTTAACCAGGAAAAATTGCACATTGCCAGTTAAAATACATTTAAGCACTTACTTTTTCTCCAATGCCATTCAATATATGAATTTTATTGTTTATTTATTTTAAGTAAACTACATTTCTTGAATGTTTCAAGTGGAAGCAAGGAGGTATGGGTACAAGGGAATACGAAGATTATAATTAAATTGCCACACATCAAGTTCCAATCATAATGAATTTCTTCTGTAATCAGCCTCTGCATCTCCCAGTTCCTCCTGACATCCTGAGTTTCAGATCCTTTTATAATTTTTTTCAAGTAATAATGTATAGGCTTATGAATTTCCCTTATATGTTAGCTTTACAATAACAATGCAAACTTTCTCTATTTCTTGACTGACTCTTAGCAGGAAAAATAAAGTCATTGGGTATTTATATAAATGAAAAGTTTCATAGGTGGCAACCAACTGGTTGATGCATATTTCAACATATTTAAAATAATACTCAATTATATTCAGTAACTTTACAAGTGGGTACATCCAAAGTCAGCATAATGCCCATATTTTAAAAAAGAAAGAAAAATAATTTTATTTGGATAGGATAGAAGCAATAATCCTGCACCTTTCTTTTCTTTTTTTACTTTTTATTTGGAGATAATTATTAATTCACATACAAATGTAAGAAATAATAGGGAGAGATCTTGGGTACCCTTCTAATTTTTCCCCCATGGTAATAGCTTGTATAAGTATAGAAAGATATCAAACCCAAGACATTGACATTGGTGCAAGCCATCAACCTTACTCAAGTTTCATCAGTTGTACATTCACACATTTGTGTGAAAATACATTTTTAACAGCTACAATTTATTTAGCATTTCTATGATCCAGTTAATCCTTACAAAACTAATTTACTAATTAGGAAAGTAAGACAAGAGGCAAAGTGAGGATGTGAAACTCAATCATTTAATTCTGAAGGCAGAGTTCTTTATACTACTCAGTAGAGGCGAGAAGCCTACATGAATGTTTGGTTCATTTGCAGAATTTTGTATATAGCTATTCCCCAAAATACTCAAATGAAATATTGGCAAAAGCAGTTAAGTACAACAAAGGGGAATATCAAAACCATGAATCAAGAGAAAAGGCAAATGAGGTTAATATAATTCAGTTTAGCACTGAGCTTCTTAGCAGACAGGGCAAAAAGATAAATAGGGTGAGACATGTAATCCTTATTGTCAAAGAAAACATGGATGCAGAAATTTTAAAATGTATATATGTATGTCCATATACCCCATGCTTGCTCCATTGCATTTTTTTATTCAAAGTTCATAAATATCCAAAATAAAACTCAGCCAAGACAGGCTTAATATATTAATAAAACCGTTTTTAAAAAAACACACCCCATGAGGCACCTGGGTGACTTAGTCCATTAAGTGTCTGCCTTCATCTCAGGTCATAATTTCATGGTTCATGGCTTCCAGCCCCACGTCAGGCCTTCTGCTATCCACACAGAGCCAACTTCAGATCCTCTGTCACCCTCTCTGCCCCTCTCCTGCTTGCGCTCTCTCCCTCTCTCAAAAATAAATGAATAAAACACTTAAAACACACACACACACACACACACACACACACACACACACACACACACACACACAAACACCCCACACGGAAGGTAGCTACATTTGTGGAGAGCATAACATATAGACTTGTTAAATCACTATGAATCACACCTGAAACTAATGTAACATTGTGTCAACTATACTTCAATTAAATACACACAGTAAAACCTTGGATTGTGAGTAACTTGTTGTGCAAGTGTTCCACAAGAGAAGCAAACATCTCTCATAAATTGTAACTTGATAAACAAGCGATATCTTGCAATACGAGTAGCATGTGATATGAAACATCACGTGATCACAACTAAGCCAATGATTCTTGAAATTAGCTTTGATACACAAGTGTTTGGATTATAAGCATGTTTCCAGAATGAATTGTGTTCAAAAACCAAGGTTTTACCTTATTTATTTATTTATTCATTCATTCATTCATTCATTCATAACTGGTGCACTTTCCAATAATGACTACTGTCAATTCTCCCCCTGTACACTCATGCTGCTCCTTCTTCAAGGAGTGGAGTCTATCCCCGTCCCCTTGATTATGGGCTGGGCTGGCCTATCAGCTCAGGTTAATAGAATGCACACTTGTAACAGCGTTCTCATTCCATACGTAGTAGTTAAGAAGCCTGGCAGCTTCCACTTTGGAGCTTTCTGGAGAAGTCAGCCGCTGTGATGTAAAGAAGCTCACACTAGACTACCAAATGATAAAACACTTTGTGGCAAGATTGAGGTAACGTGGACAGCATCCACATACCACATACCAGAGTAAATCTTTTTTTGACCATCCTGGCCAGCAAATTTGCAAGCTGAATGCAACCCAGTGAACGATTCAGCCTATTCACAATGGAGTAGACAACTGGCCAGCTAAGTCACACTCCAATTCCTGAGTCATAGAACCTTGAGAAATAATGAATCATCATTGCTTTAGGCCACAGGGTCCAGGGTAGTTTGTTAAAAGCAGCTAATAACTGAAATAATGACCAAAATATAATCTAAAAATTCATTCTATAACTTTGCAAGTTTAGATGTATGCATCTAGGAACTAACTGCAAACCTTCACAAAACCCAGGGGACGTGGCCAATCACCACTTCATCCACCTTCTCCCTCCCATTTACTCCAATGATAACACGAGGTTGCCAGAATCTCTCTGGAGGGAGTTTCAAATCTGGTGTTGAAAACTTTTGTAGCTGCCATCGGAGGGACAGGCAGCCAGATCACCTAGCTTTGATAGCCAAAGGGCTTGTACTCATAAGTTCCACAGGACTATAGCAATTTAAGAAGCTGTCTTAAAACAGGGGCAGTAACACCCCTACTCCACAGCTGTATACCTTGGCTTGATAAACAGGAAGCACACAAAAATACCTATCTCCCAGGTTCTCTCTGGAAAGGATTTAACTGCATACTTTCCCAGCTTCTGCCTGAGGGTTTGGTTTCTAATCAGCCTGCCTCTAGGCACTGATGGCCATCCTCCCCTTTGGGACTCTGAAGGCTCATGGCATATTCTCAAGTACTCACAGCCACAAAGAACAAAGACAGTAGCTTGAACAAATACAAAGGATTGAGTGGCAATGAGAAACTTGGCCTGGACTGATTGACAAGGTTCATCTCCTACACAAGACCTGCCTGTCAAAACTGGAAGAGGTACCTGTTTTATCTAATACAGAAAGCAACACAGAGTCAAGGAAAATAAAGAAATAGGGGAATATGTTCCAAATAAAAAAACAGGATAAATCTCAAGAAACTGATTTTAACGAAATGGAGATAAGTGATTTACCCAACAGAGAGTTCAAAATAATAGTCATAAAGATGTTCTCCAAGATCAGGAGAGCAATGCAGGTACAGAGTAAAAAATCCTCAACACGAAGACAGAAAATATTTTAAAATCACCAAACAGGGGCGCCTGGGTGGCTCAGTTGGTTAAGCATCCCTCTTTAGCTCAGGTCATGATCTCACGGTTCGTGAGTTCAAGCCCCACATCGCAGGCTCTCTTTGGGGCCCACATTGGGGCTCTCTTTCTCTCCCCCTCTCTCTGTCTCTCCCTCACTCTTTCTCTCTCTGTCAAGATAAATAAATACACTTTAAAAAATTAAAAAGATAAAAAAGCACCAAACAGAAATCATAAAACCAAAGAATACAATAATAGAACTGAAAAATTCAATGCAAGGGTTAAATAGTAGAATAGATCAAGCACAAGAAGGTTAAGTGAACTTTAATAAAAGACAGTGGAATTCATCCAATCAGAGAAGCAAAAGACAAAGAATAAAAAAGAGTGAAGATATCTTAGGACATCATCAAGCAGATCAGTATGCACACTGTAAGATGATAGGGGTCTCAGAAGGAGAAGAGAGAAAGAAAGGGACAGAAAGCTTATTCAAATAAAAACAGCTGACAACATCGCTAACCTGTGGAAAGAAACAGACATCCAGATCAAGGAAGACAAAGAATTTCCAAGAATGATGAATCTGAAGAGATCCACAGCAAAACACATTAGAATTAAAGTGACAAAGGTTAGAGATAAAGAGACAATCTTAAAATGAGCAACAGAATAGTAATTTGTTATATTAAAAATATCCATAAGACTACAAGTGGATTTTTTAGTAGAAACGTTTCAGGCAAGAGGGAGTGGGATGTTATATTCGAAGTGCTTTAAAAAAAAGAAATCCCCACCAACCAAGAATACTTTACCCTACAAAGTTGTCTTTCAGAACTAAAGATGAGATAAAGAGTTTTCCAGACAAACAGAAGTTAAAGAAGTTCATCACCACTAGATCAGCCTTACAAGAAATGCTGAAGGGAGTTCTTCAAGCTGAAACAAAAGGATGCAAATTAATTATATAAAATATATGGAAGTATAAACTCACTAGTAAAGGTAAATCTATGGTAAAGTTCAGAATACTCTAATATTGTCATGGTTGTGGGTAAATCACTTATAAATCCAGAATAAAGGTGAAAAGCAGAAGTATTGAAAATAACTATAACTACAAAAACTTGTTAATGGATGGCATAATATAAAAAGATGTAAATTGTGACACCAAAAACAAACAAACAAAAAACTGTGGGAAGACTGTAAAAAGGGAAAGCTTCTGTGTGCATTTAAAGATAAGTTGTTATCAACTTAAAATACAACATTATAAATATATTTTACATAAATCTCATGATAACCACAAAGCAAAAACCTAGAATCAATACTCAGTAGATAAAGAGAAAGAAATCATAGCATACCCATACAAAAAATCATCAACTCACAAAGGAATAGAGCAAGAGAGAAAGGAACAAAGGAACTACAGAACAGTAAGAAAACAATGAACAATATGGCAATGTAAATCCATAACCATCAATAATTACTTTTAAGTGTAAATGGAATCATTTTTTCTATCAAAAGACATTTATTTATCAGAAAATACAGAGTGGACAAATGGTTAAAAAACAAGATCCAACTCTCTGCTGCCTACAAGAGTCTCACTTTAGCTTTAAGGATACTTATAGACTGAAAATGAAGGAATGGAAAAAGGTATTCTATGCAATTAGAAATAAGAAGAAAGTAAAGGTACTAATATTTATATCAGACAAAACAGACATTATGTCAACACTATAACAAGAGACAAAGAAGGTTATATAAGGAAAATGGGTCAATTTATCAAGAGAATATAATAATTGTAACTATTTATACACTCAACAATGGAGCAAGTAAATATACAAAGCAAATATTAACAGATCTGAAGAGAGACACAGATAGCAACATAATAATAGTAGACACTTTCAGTATCCCACTTACAACTATTCAGACAAAAACAAAAGAAGAAAACACTGGACTTCAACTACACATAGGGCCAGATGTATCTAACAAACATATATAGTATATTCTATCCATCCAAGAGCAGCAGAACGTACATTCTTCTCAAGCATACATGGAACACTCTCCAAGATAGATCATATGTTAGGCCACAAAACAAGTCTTCATAAAGTTAAGAATTTTGAAATCATATCAAACATCTTTTCTAACCAAAATGGTATGAAACTAAACATCAACTGCAAGAAAATAGAAAATTCACAATATGTGGAGATTAAACAACATAGTCCTGAGTGACCAATGGGTCAATGAAAAAATCAAAAGGGAAATAAAACAATATCGAGACAGAGGCACCTGAATGGCTCAGTCAGTTGAGCGTCCAACTCTTGATCTCAAGGTTCATGAGTTCAAGCCCCATTGTCAGGGCAGAGCCTGCTTGGGATTCTCTCTCTGCCCCTCCCTGATGTCTGTTCTCTCTGTCTCTCCCTCTCTCTCAAAATAAATAATAAACTTCAAATACATAAGTAAGTAATATCGACTTAAATGGAAATGGAAACACAAGATACCAAAACATATGGGATACAGCAAAAGCAGTTTTAAGAGGGAAGTTTATAACGATAAATGCCTACATTTAAAAAACTCACATAAACAAGAAAAACTGGTTTAAAAAAAAAGAACAAACTAAGCCCAAAGTCTGCAAAAAAAAAAAAAAAAAAAAGGAAATAACAAAGATAAAAGTGGAAATCAATGAAATAGAGACTAAAGAGACAATATGAAAGAGCAGTAACTGGTATTTTGAATATAAAATTGATAAGCCTTTAAGCTGGACAAAAACAAAAAAAAAGACTTAAATAAATAACATCAGAAATGAAAGGGAAGACATTACAACTGATAACACAGATATACTAAGGATTGTAACAAACTACAATGAATAATTATATGCCAACAAATTAGATAACCTAAAAGAAATGGATAAATCCTAAAAACATACAACGTACCAAGACTGAGTCATGAAGAAATAAAAAATCTGAACAGACCAGTAACTAGTAAGAAGACTGAATAAGTATTACAAGCTTCTCAATAAAAATAAAAATAAAAATAATAATAATAATAATAAAAATAATCCAGACCAGATGGCTTCACTGGTGAATTCTACCAAATGTTGAAAGAAGAATTAACATCAATCTTTATCAAAGTCTTCCAATAAATAGAAGAGGAGGAAACACTTCCAAACTCATTTTATGAGACCAGCATTAACCCTGGTACCAAAACCAGATAAGGACACAAGAGAAAAGAAAGTACAGGCTAATATCCCTGATGAACTTAGATGCAGGAATCCTCGCAAAATATTAGCAAACCAAATTCAATAGTACATTAAGGATCACTCACAGTGATCAAGTGGGATTTATCCTAGGACACAAGGATGTTTCAATACATACAAATCAATCAATGTGATTCAGCACATTAACAAAATGAAGGATAAAACTCATGATTATCTCAATAGATGAAGAAAAAGCACATGAAAAAATTCAACATCCTTTTATAATAAAAACTCTCAAGAAATTGGATATAGAAAACTATACCTCACCATAATAAAGGCCATATATGACAATCCCACAGCTAACATCATATGTAATAGCGAAAGGCTGAAAGAATCTGAGACAAGTATTGGAAGTACTAGCCAGAATAAATGGGCAAGAAAAAGAAATAAAAGGCATCCAAATCAGAAAGCAAGAAGAAAAGTTTTCTCTTTATTTGAAAAATAATCCATTTACAATAACATCAAAACGAATAAAATACTTAGGAATAAATTTAATCAAAAGGTGTAAGACCTGTACTCTGAAAATTATAAAACATTGATAAAAGAAATTAAAGAAGACATAAATAAATGGAAAGATATTCCACATTTACAAATGGGAAAATTATTACAATTAAAAAGTCCCACTACCAACCTACAGATTCAGTGTAATCCCCTTTCAAAATCCCAATGACATTTTTTCATATAAATAGAAAAAAAAGCAATCCTATAATTCATATGGAACCACAAATACCCCAAAAAACAAAGCAATCTTGAGAAAGGAACAAAGCTGGAAAAATCAAAATTCCTGGTTTCAAACTACACTATAAAGCTACAGTAATCAAAACGGTATGGTATTGGCATGAAAAGAGATATACAGAGCACCGGAACAGAATAGAGCTCAAAAATAAGCCCAAACATACATGGTAAATTAATTTTTGACAAAGGAGTCAAAAATATACAATGGGGAAAGATAATCTCTTTAGTAAAAGGTGTTGGAAAAACTCAGATACATGCAAAAGAATGAGCCTAGGCTTGTACTTTATATTATATATGCAAAAATCCACTCAAAATGGACTAAAGACTTGACATAAGATCTGAAACAGTAGGTATAACTCTGAAACAGTAGGTAAGCTCCTTAACACTGGTTTTGGCAATGATTTTTTTTTGGATTTGGCACCAAAAGTTAAGGCAACAAAAGCAAAAATAAACAACTGGGACTATATCAAGCTAAAAAGTTTCTGTGCAGCAAGGAAACCATCAAAATAATGAAAAGGCAAACTATAGCCCTGGAGAAGTTTTTGTAAGCCACATATGTGATAAGAGGTTAATGTCCAAAACTACAGGAAAGTCATACAACTCAATAGCAAAAACACAAATAACCCAATTTTTAAAAAGGCAAACAACCTGAGTAGACATTTTTCTAAGAAAGACATACAGATGACCAATAAGTACATGAAAAGGTATACAACATCATTAATCATCAGGGAAATTCAACACAACCACAATGAGATGTCACTTCATAACTGTTGGGATGTCTATGATCAAAAAGATAAAAGATAATAAATCCTGGCAAGGATGTGGAGAAAAGGGAGCCCCTGATGCACCAACGATGAGAATGTGAAATGGTATAGGAACGAAGGACAACAGGGTGGAGGTTCCTCAAGAAATTAGAAATAGAAGGACCATATGATCCAGGAATCCCACTTCTCAGTATATGTCCAAAGGAAGTGAAATCATTAAATCATTGTCTTGAAGAAGTACCTGCATTCCCATGTTCACTGTAGCAAATGTCTGTTGCAATAGCTAAATGTCTGTGGATGAATGAATGAAGAAAAGGTAATATTATCATTTAGCCTTAATATATTAGTGAGCCTTTAAAAAGAAGGATTATTTAGCCTTTAAAAAAAAAAGGAAATCCTGCCATTTGTGACAACATGGATGAACTTGGGAGAGCATTCAGCTAAGTGAAATAAGCCAGACATAAACAAATACTGCATGGTAATACATGTGGAATCTAAAAAAACAGTCAAACTCTCATAAACAGACAGTAAAATGGTAGTTGCCAGGGGACACTGGCAGGAGGTGTGTGTGTCGGGAGGGGGGAAGTGTAATAAGGAGAGGCTGGTAAAAGAGTATAAACTTTCAGTTATAAGATGTTTATTGTCTGAGGATCCAATGTACAACATGTGACTATAGCTGATAACACCGTATTGTGTAATTGAAACTTGCTAAGAGGGTAGAATTTAAGTGTTCTCACCAAAAAAGATAAAGTAAAGAGATAAATATGTGAGGTGACAGTTGAGTTAATTAACTCAATGGTGGGAATCCTTTCACAATATGTACATATATCAAATAATCACATCGTACACTTTAAATATATTACAACTTTGTCAATTATAGTTCAATAAAGCTGAAAAAATTTAAAAAAAATAAACTTGTTGGTACAATAATTAAACATTTCCAAACAAGTAGTCCTTCTTACATGATTAGAATGTGTGGAATGCCTAGAAGCAGCTTTTCCAAATGAATTCATCGATAAACATGAAACATAAAATTTATTGCTCTAGTTTTCCCAGAGACCCTATCTAGGACAGACTGCCCTAGGACAGATGATTAAGTTAGTTTAGGTCCAATTCAGGACTACATAACATGGAGTTATGTCTTAGGCCCCTCAGGCAATTTGGAGCCTTCCAGGTCAAAGAAGGCCTGCCAAAATCTAAAATCAATAGGGCATTTAAATGATGACATCCCCAGTGGGTAGAGATATTTGACTCCACACATCAATGGCATGAGCTTCTGTCCTGAGCACTCATCAATAGGTCCAAGATCCCATTACAGCCTTTTAATTTATGCTCAGTGATATTAGGATTTAATTGATGCCAAAGATATCGCCTGCCACTAGACAATGATGTTGTGGCAATCAGTAGAAAACGGCCTTCCCAGATATGCCAGGGAATCTACTGGCTGTATTTACTGGCTTAGCTGGCTACTTCCACTTTATAGTAGGTCTCTGTTTTTCTGCCTACCCATCATTCATACCCTCCCATATTCTTTTATTAGCAATGCAACTTTCCCTTGGGAAAACATTCCACCCATATTCTTAGTCCATGTTGCTTAAGAGGAATTGATTCACCCACAGTTTCAGGGATAGCTACATATGCTAGATGTGGTCAATTACCTTGGGACAGTGCCAATAAGATCGAAACTTTGAATTTTCACTTGAACTATCAGAAATGTGAAACTCTTACTTCCTGCTGTTGGGACTGCTACACTGGAAGTCCGGAATGGATGTGTATCACTGGAAGCGCTCATGCCACTAGGGTGAGATATGGCTTTAGAACAAACAATGGATAGATCATTTGATCTTCTGGAACCAGCAATTCTAGAAATCTTGTGCCTGTATTTTTTCAGTATTACGTCAATAAAACACCTTTTTCATTTAGTCCATTTTGAGTTGTATTTTCTGTCTCTTGCAATCATTCTCAGAAACTGCAAAAAGATGGGCTACTGCACAAACTATGCACTGATGGTATGCCATTTATTTTCTAGAACTATGCAATTTATTACACCCCTATTCTGAGCCATATATCAAAAAGCACCAAGGTATTTAGACAACAGAGCTTCTACAAACAATAGTATACTTGATCTTCATAAAGTTAACTTGGCCATAAGAAAACAGTCAATCGGGAGCACCTGGGTGGCTCAGTCAGTTGATCATCTGACTTGGGCTCAGGTCATGATCTCGCAGTTCATGAGTTTGAGCCCCACATGAAGTTCACTGCTGTCAGCTCAGAGCCCACTTTGGGTCCTCTGTTCCCCTCTCTCTCTCTCTGCCCCTCCCCACTCATTCTCTCTCTCCCTCTCTGTCTCTCTCTTTCTTTCTCAAAAATGAATAAACATTAAAAAAAAAAAAAGAAAACAGTTATTTATGGGACATATGGCTCAACATTATTCATTAAGCCAAACATGGCTCTAAGATTGGAAGACAGCACTTCACTAAAACAAGACTTCTTCAACTTAACTCAATGGGCCTTTCAGATCATTTGGTCTTATGGCCCCCAAATGTCAGTCCACAGACTGGGAACATTTGCCAGAGTGTGGCCAAATCATTAATAGTCCACAGAGTAATGAGGGGAAAAAAGACTCTAATAAAGTTTTAATGAAGCTATGTCATTTCATTTTTACATTCTAAGATTTGATGTTTACAGATTCTCTTTTGCAAAATAATGTCAATAGTCGATATCATTAATAATATCATTAATAATATCATTAATAACATCAAGCCCATGACCCCCGCCCACCCAAGACGCCCTAGTTTGCTGTAAATGCTCTCAGCTGTCAATAATGACAGCCACACTTCTTTCTTCCTCACTTCTATCTCTCCCTGCTCTTTCTCAGCCACCTCTAAGGGCTGTTCTCCACTCCTGGAGTTTTCCAAATGGGGAATTCCTTTGTCTTTTGTAATACAGATTACAGTAGCCTTTCTCTGGTCTCCTCAAATCTGCATCTCCTCCTGTAACTCTGCTCACCTCCTTAGGCCAGATGCAAGAAGAAGCTATCCTTCCTCTTGGGAAGAGGAGAAAGGGAATTATAAATAAACATTTGTTCATCCCAAACAAGTAAATTCATAAATATTGATAGCAACATCATTTAAAGCATAAAAGTGTCAAAAAGAACCTAAGTACCCCACAATAAAGGGATGATTAAATTCCCCTATATGGGGGGCACTTGGGTGGCTCAGTCGGTAAAGCGTCTGACTTCAGCTCAGGTCATGATCTCACAGTTTGTGAGTTCAAGCCCTGCATCAGGCTCGGTGCTGACAGCTCAGAGCCTGGAGCCTGCTTCTGATTCTGTGTCTCCCTCTCTCTTTGCCCCTCCCCTGCTCATGCTCTGTCTCTCTCTATCTCAAAAATAAATAAAAACATTAAAAAATTTTTTTTAAATAAATAAATTCCCCTATATGGGAAAATCACACACAGTCATTAAAATTATGGTTGTAAAGATGTTGCAGTAACATGGGGGAAATGCTGATAATATCAGGTTAAGTAAAAAGACACACAACTATGAAAACACAACTAAGTTAAAAAATCCATGCATGGATAAACTATAACACTGTCCACACAGATTTAACCACACAAGTGGGGTTATGGGTAATATCTATTTTTGTCTTTAGAGAAGTCTCTGTTATCCAGATTTTCCACAATGGGAACATACTCCTTTTAAATGTAGAAAAATATATTTATTAAATTTAGTTATACTTACTTATGTAGTCAATATTTGCTGATTACTCATTCTGTGAATGCCAAAAAACACCATACTTTTTCCTGATAGTTTCCTTTACAAGACAGATTTGCCATAAATTTAAACAATATTTGCATTGTTTTTGTCACTGTTGTCGTTGTCATCGTTGTTGTTGTTTGGCAGCAAGAATAACTTGTACTAAGCCAGGCTGCTACCTTTCTCAAAGCCATCCTTCATGTCTAATGACCACCACTGCACCTGCACAAGCTCCAGGGCTGACCCTTCCCTATTTGGCATAAAGGCATGCCCATATGGGAAGCCATACTGGGCAGGTATCTTCCAACCAAACTGAGGTCAAGGATCTCATCCAAAGTGCTAGACTAGTAAAAACCAAAAGAGAGAAATCAAGAAGCCATATAGGAGTTAGCAGAAGAAATCAAAGTCAAGTAGAAATACAAGCAGGGAAGTATACAATTCATATATTGCTAGTCAGTCCTATTCTAGAATAATGGGAAAGCTTCATCGTTGTCAGAATACCAACACCGAATTTTCTGAATGCTGGGTGACCCCTAAATCAACACTTAGGTTCTGACAACTTCCCAATTCATCCTCACCAACTTCCATTAAACACCTAGCATGCTTTTTAGAGGAGTGGTTTTGTTTGATTTGCTTTATTTGTCATCTGAAACTCAATAGGACAAAGGGTAAGATCATTTCTTAATCTCTCTGTAATTAACCAGTTAAGAAAAGGTTTAGTTAGATACTATGACACATTAATATATATTAGTTCTAAATCATTTTATTTCAGATAGACATTATCAGCTACCTTCTCCCCACTGTGCCAAAACTGTATACAGGGCTATTTCAGCAGAAACCCCATTCATTCTAAATTCAAGGTACTCAATTCTGCCTGAAGGACACAGACTCTTATGGTATCTACAGGAGGGAAGGAATATGAGAAATCCTTTTTTAAAATTTTTTTTAAAGTTTATTTATTTATTTTGAGAGAGAGACAGACAGACAGAGAGGGTCAAGAGAGAATCCCAAGAAGGCTCCTTGCTGTCAGTGCACAGGCTGATGTGGGGCTCCATCTCAGGAACTATGAGATCATGACCTGAGCCGAAATCAAGAGTCAGATGTTTAACTGACTGAGCCACCCAGGCACCCAGGAATATGAGAATGCTCTCTCTTGGTAATCACTAGGACCCAACTGCACAGGATTGGGTGAAACAATTTTGTTAGTCCAGAGATAATGGGAGATGTAGCAATAACTCTGAAAGTCATTTGGATGAGAAGGTTAAAGAGAATGAAATGAGCACTTTTTGAGTTATCATGGATTGGAGAGGAAATACAGTCACTGCATCTGGGAAGTTAGGATCCCTGCTACGCAAAGTTCTATGGCCTGGCAGAAATGTCTGAGACTAAAGGCATTGGAGCTTTTAGACTTTTTAAAGTTTTCATTTTGAAAAAAATATTCAAACTGTAGAAAACATATAAGAAATATATAATGAACTTCCATATACCATTCCCTAGATTACTAATTGCTACTGTTTTTCCCTATTTATGTTATCTCTTTCACTCTCTCATCTCCCTCTCATCTCATGTCCCTCCTCTCATGTAATCTCTCTCTCCCTCAAATGAAAAGAAAAAAAAAAGTTTATTTGCTAAACCACTTGAGAGTGAGTGTTGAAAGGTTCTAGAATATGGTCTTAGAATACCACTCCAAAATGGTGTATGTGGCACTCCACTTTGGCCAAAGGGTTATTTTGAGCTAAAGGCAATTGAGAACAAGCAGACTAGGAAAAACCTCTATACATCCCTCAATCTGTATGACAATAAAGTGTCATTTTCCTCTTTTGTTAAGGAAAGTTCCCTCTATGAAGGAAATTTCCATTTGTAAAGCTTTCTTTCTTATCAGGAAGAGAGCTACTCCAGGAAATAACTCTCTTATTACCTAAGAGTTAGGTATCTTCTCTGCAGAACAAGATAACTTTTACTTGCCATACATTTCCTTCCCCACATTCCACAATTTGCCCCCACGTCTTTGCCTAGAAGGCCCCACCCCCCTTTCGCCTAAAATGCTATGTAAATTACAATCATCTGGCCATCTCTTAGAGCCACGTTCTTCTTTGTGAACTCCAGCACCAGTGCACTCATACAAAGGTAATTAAAACTGCTCTCTTATTACTCTGCTTTTTGTCCTTTGGCTGTGAGCTCCAGGTGCTGAACCTAGGGAGGATAGAGGAAAACAGGTGCGATATCAAAGTCTTCTAAGAATAAGAGCTGTCTCTCACATAAACACAGTGCTATCATCAAATTCAGGGGCTTTAACACTAAAGAGTACTATCTTAAATATGGTCCATATTTACATTTCTTCAATCCCAAGAATGTCCTGTTCTTTTTCCTCATTCCAGGATCGCAGTGTTTTTAATTATCATGTGTCTTTTATCTTCTTGAATCTGGAATAGTTCCTCAGATTTTCTTTGCCGCTCCTGGCATTAACAGTTTTGAAGAAGTCAGACCTGTGTTTTGTAGTATATTTATGCCAGTCTCATTGGTTCCTTGGGATTAGACTGTTACAGCAAATACTCGGCACACAGGGAGAGACAAGGGACAATTTCCCAATTTCTTGGGAAATCAGAAAAGACTGTTGATTTCATACCGGTGATGGCCCAGTGGAGTCACCTAAAAAGGCTGAGCATCCAGCTCAGGTTTTACTGATCTTTTATACATATGTGATTCCGGGTTGGGCGGGACTATTATAGTGAGGCTTCTGGTTCCTGGCTGCTGGCTGATGAAAGAGGCAAGCAAAACTGCAGAAGCCAAAAGCATGCAAAGGGAGTATGTGGCCTCGGAAATCTGGCTGGCCCTTTCTATTTGCCTTTGACAGCTTTCCTTCTCAAGATTCACATTATACATTTTTGAAAGGCATACTACTGAAGTGACTTTATGTCCTTCTTACTGCATTCTATTGGAAAGAAACAGATGGAAGTTTTTCCCATTGCCAGGGATATTAACCTTGATCCTTGGATGAGGTGGTATGTGCCAGGTTACTCCCTGTATCTGTGTGTGTGTATTCTCCTCTGAAATAGATCATAAAATCCTCATGTGAGAGATGCCCTCCTTATGATGAGGGAGCATGAGGCAAGCTGAGGGCAAAAGACAGACTGGCATTCCTCCCTCCCCCCAGGTGGATTATGTATGATATTCCTTGGACACTACTGGCTACTTAAGAACAAAGGAAAGGGGTTTAAGTGCTTGCCATGGTGATGTGGGAAACTAGAGCAAATGAAAAACTGAATTCCCTTACTGCCTACAGCCCCTTGACAAGTCCTTGACACTGGCAGAGTGACCTCTCTCTAGGAGCTCAGCTGCCTCAAGGATGACACTTTGCTAGGGACAAAAGAGAACCTTTAGCTTAACATCCAACCTCGAGGATCCTGTAAGTCTACTTCCTTTATCTCAATTGCTCTAAGATATACACTGGCAATCATGCTCCAAGCTTACAATCCACCGATATACACCTAAAGGGTCTCATGACTAAGGTTTTATTAAATGGTGATAAATGGTGTTTCCCTAGCAACTGCTAGCCCCTCAGGTTCTGGAAACCTTGCTTCCAAAATTCCTTAGAGATACGCTCTATCCCTGACCCCCTCCCAACCTGTGGGTATATAATGAGTTACCCGTCAGGACACCAGTGAAGCTCTTCCTGACCACGGGTCCCATCCCGGTGCTTTAATAAAAATCACATTTGGCACCAAAGACATAATCAAGACTTCTTTCTTGGCCATCTGCTCTAGACAACCCCACCATCACCCCAAAACATCATCACTTATACCTGGAGGAAAAAAGCATCCCTGTCTCTGAAGACAAGGGACACCAAAAAGAATTCTTACTAAGTGTTTTCCAGTTTTCCCCCTGCCCAGTTACCCTTACCTCATGCCCTCTGACATACACTATTTCTAAATGACTGCTTGTTCTTCATCAAGCCAAGCATACAAATAATCAGATCTGTTTCTTCAGGCCTTCATTTCCTTATAAAGACTCCTATGTCATGTAAAACCTACATTAAATAAATTTGTGTTCTTTTCTCTTGTCAATCTGTCTTTGTCATTTTAATTTTCAGACCCAGCCAAAGACTCTAAGTGGGCTTTGCCCTACACTGTAAATACAGAGAATAAGCAAAGCATGGAGAAAGATTTTGAAACTGTGTCAATATATTATTCCACAAAAAAACTTGCACTCAATGGTTTTGGTACCTATTGATGATGCTAGTCTGAATTATTCTGATAGGAATTGTAAAATAGTGATATTCTAGTTCCTTCATTGCTTCCACATCTATTAGCTGATATTCCACTGTAAAGAGAACTTCTCTTTCTCTCTCCCTTCTTTATTGACTTATTTTTTTAATTCACTCGTTTTTGTTTTAAGTACACCTGAACCATTTGATATTTTTTTTGAATTTTTTTTATGTTTATTTATTTTTGAAAGACAGAGAAAGAGAGAAAGAGAGAGAGAGGGAGAGGAGGAGGGGCAGATAGAGAGGGAGACAAAGAATCCGAAGCAGGCTCCAGGCTCTAAGCTTTCAGCACAAAGCCTGATGTGGGGCTCAAACTCACGAACTGTGAGATCATGACCTGAGCTGAAGTTGGATGCTTAACCGACTGAGCCATCCAAGTGCCCCAGAACCATTTGATTTTTAAGTGTCCCGTTTCAAGCTGGCTCCTGTGTCATTCAGACATGTCCTCATCTTTTTTTTTTTTTTTTTTTGAGCAGTTTTTTTTTATTTGCTGGCACAGCAAAATGTTCCAGACTTTTCTTATATTTTACCTGCTCTGGACCAGCTATTTCTTCACAGGAACTGGTTCCTTTTAGTGGGGAATGGTGTTTAGAAACAAAGAGCAGGAACTGAGTATGCTCCCTGCTGCTGGGGGGCCCTTAATAGAGGGCAGAACGAGGAATTATTTATATACTTATATGAATCGAAACAGGTTATTAAAATATTTATTTATTTTTGAGAGAGAAAGAGACAGAATGCAAGCAGGGGAGGGGCAGAGAGCTAGGGAGACACAAAATCCAAAGCAGGCTCCAGGCTCTGAGCTGTCAACACAGAGCCCGACACAGGGCTCAAACTTATGAACCATGACATCATGACCTGAGTGGAAGTCAGACATTTAATCAACTGATCCATCTAGGTGTCTCTTTATATAAATAAAAAATTTATATAATAATATATATAAATAATATATATACTTTATATATTAAGTATATATAATATCATCATATATTTAAAAAAAATATATATAATTATGTATTTATATTGACACTTCTAGTCTCAATCCAATAGCTTAGTGTCCTAAAAATCCTGGCTCCCCTCCAAAATCAATGTATTTATCCAATCCTACCAGATAAAATAATTTCTGAATCATTCCATCAATACTACTATCAATAGCAAATGTATAAAGTTCAAGATTTCTTTCCATTTCTTTTGTCTTTAGATGGAAGGTATACAGTCAAGGGACTATGCTCAGAATAATCTGAATTACTATTTTTTTTTCCTAATGTGCTATCATGTCATCCATTTGATATACAATTGGGACCATTTACCTCTGTTTTTATTCAATTTCTATCTCAATACTGTAATTTATTTTTATTTTTAAGCTTATAAAACATGAAAACATGATTTCAAAGTCAAAACTGTAAAAAAAAAAGTGCTATCACTCCTTACCTTAACTCCTCTAATCCCATTCCCACTCAGTAGGTTACTAATTTCATTCTTTCCAGTTTAACTTTCTGTGATTCCTTTCGCAGAAATGATCGATGGATTGATCAATAGATGACAGACAGACATTCTTATTTCTCCTTCTTTCTTATATAAAATGTAGCCTGCTATATCTACTCTTTTGTATTTTGCTTTTTGTACTAATAATATCTCTGGGACTCACTCCATACCAGTGCAAAAGGAACTTTCTCATTCTATATTATAGCACATCTCTGTATGGGCTCCATCAGGATTCATTCAAATACTTTCCTTTTGCACAGACATTTAGGCTGTTTCCAGTATTTTGTAAGTACAAATAATCATGCGTGTCTCTTATTATGAGTGGAGTTGAACATACTTTCTTATGCTTAAGAACGATTCCATATCAATTTCTGTGAATTATCTAGATCTCCTGCAACTTTCCTGTTGGATTTTGGGCCCCTTTCTCTTCTTAATTTATAACTCTTTATATATGAGGAATGTTAGGTCTTTATCAGAAATACATCTTGCAAATATCTTCTCCCAATTTGACAGCTGTGGTTTGACTTTTATTTATTTATTTATTTGCCAGGCAAAATAAAAAAAAATTGTTTTTAATTTTTAATTTTATACATTCAAGTTTCAGTGCATCTGGATTTTGAATTATATATAGAAAGCCTTTCTTTGCCCCCAGGTTATAAAGAAATTCCCCTTATAGTTACATTTAAGTGGGCATGTGTGTAGGAATAAAATATTTGTTTATTCACCTCTGGGCAATGTCAAAGATGCATGCTTTTTATTTCCATAGGACCTTCATCTCCAATAGCATAGTTTTCACTTTCCCTAACCCGAGGTTTCCTCACTAGGCCAGCTTCACCAGAGAGCTGTGCATGAAATCCAAATTATCAAAGAAGATTCTGCTCACTTGTCATAACCACATGAATCTTCTGTCAAGCAAATAATAATTTGTAGTGCAAATCTGTTTTATAGTCACATATTTTGTAAAACAAGGATCACCTGTATTATATCTTATTGTCTCTCAATGATGTACTTTCTCATATCATTGTTATTATCAAGTAATGCATGTTTAGTTTAGAAAAATAAAGCTATTGATAGTAAAAGCAAATAAAACTTAAAATTTTTAACAGGGAGAATGGGTTACTATACCCATACATATCTATGGAAAAAAAAACTTCTCTTTTCACTAAGACCCTTCTAATTATATTTCCTGTTTGTAATCTATTTCCATTTTCACTCACTGTAAAAAATGTTTGCATGTTACTGAGTTGTCTACAACAATGTTTGAAAAAGCTACATGGTATTCTACTATATAAAGACTTAAAACATTGGGGTGCCTGGGTAGTTTAGTTGGGTAAGCATCCCATTCTTGATTTCAGTTCAAGTTATGATCTCATGGTTGTAGGATCAAGCTCCATATTGGGCGCTGTGCTGAGTGTGGAGCATGCTTGGGATTCCCTCTCTCTCTCTCTCTCTCTCTCTCTCTCTCTCTCTCTCTCCCTCTCTCTCTCTCTCTCTCTCTTTCTTCCCCACTTGTTCGTGCACATGCTCTCTCTCAAAATAAATAAATAAACATTTTTAAAAAGACTGAAAGCATTTAACCAAGTACTGCACACTTAGGATGTTTGGGTTTCTCTTTTTCATATCATAAACAGCTCTATAATAATATTACTTAAAGATGCACACCTTTGTGACTTGTCCAAATATTTAAGGTAAATATCTAGACATGCAGCTGTTGGGTCAAAGAGTAAACAATATTTTTCATACATACACCAAGTTGCCACCAGCACTGTTTGAAAATAACTGTTTCCTTTACTCACAACCCACCCACACTGAGTGTTATCATTCATTGTTCTCTATCTCTTGATTTTTTTAATAACACAAGACTAAACAGTACTGTAAACCTCTATAAAACCACAAGACAAATTTAGAACAAAGCATTACAGATGTGTGTCTAAAATCACTGTAAAATTCTATCTAGGCTCTAAACAATCTACTGAAACATCTGAGAAACAACTTCATTCAAAAATGAAGATTTTTTTACTCTGCTTGCACAGCTCAGTATTTAAACCTTAAAATCTCATGCAACTTCCTAACAGCCCTTCCCATTTGGTAGCTGCCAAAGCTTGGTATTGATTATAAATGAACAGGAGGGTTCCTATATAGGCAGCATCAACCTAAGGAAGTGCGGAAATAAACTTTTAGAAAAGCATCTCCTTTCAAGACGTCACTAATTAAAACTCCATGATAATTCTCCCTTGTCAATTACTGGCTAAAATTTTTACTTCACGTTCTAATCTAATGGCCCACATGTCTAAGTTACACTTTTAATTGAAAAACAACAACATGGAATTTTTCTGTTTTGAACCATCTGTGTTTTCCCAAGAACCTGCGATTGCTACCAATAAATCCAATCAAACCCAATCTTAAGGTTCAAAAAGCTTAGGAAAATAATAATGCTGTTCCACAAAAACATGACATGATCAGAAGCACTTGCTTTAAAATTCAATGTTTGGTGTGTGAAGCTTCTTAACAAGTGTTTATTAAACTGCATAATTTCAAAGCCTGGAGTGGTATATTGCAATGTTTTCCTGGGAGTTGATCACATTTGCATATCCTTTTACACTTCCTGTGAAATTAATATTGCCTTTTGTATCTTGAACTCAGCTAATATAACTTGCCATTTTTACTTTTCATTGCTATGAGTAATATACAGTAAACCCCCAAAGGGACCCCTGCAATGCCTACATAAGCTTTATTCTCTGGCTGTTACATTTTTTCATATGAATATATTAAATCATGATTAATAAACCTTTACAGAATCCACTGGTCTTGCAAAAAGGCAAGATTCATAATGATAAAGGCTGCCCAATGAATACAGGAAACTTGCTCCTAAAGTGGAATCAAAGGCCAGGGTTCACAGAGCTCCTGTCACATCCAACAGCACACCAGAGGTCCTTCACCAAGTAGGAAACATTTCAACAGTCACTCAGCTCATTGTCTTTGCAAGACTGGCTTAACCACCAGGATACCATAACCCAGCTGGTGACAATTAGACTTCTTTCTCTCAGAAATACATCTCTGTCAGATGTTAAAATCTGACAATTCCTGGATTTTTAAAATTCCAGCTGGGGCCCCTGGGAGTGGGAATGAGATGATAGTCAAAGAAAGAGGGTGGCAGGGGTTGAGGGAAAGAGGAAGTAGGTATCAGGAGTAGCTGAGAAGCTCCAAAAAGCAAATCAGATGCAGAAGAGGAGAATCTGGAATTACTACATACCACTCTAGACAAAGGTCACTGGAGGCCTCAAAGCATCATTCCCCACTCATCTGGAGGAAAAAAAAAATTTCCCTTTAACATCTGAGTTCTTGTCTGAAACCCCCCTATCGTAAAAGGAGAATGGAAGGGGAAAAAACTTAATTTTGCACACACATTCAGGAGCCCCAGTAAGATATGAGACTCAAAAGGCAGCCAGAGGATTGAGGTTTATACACCATCCTGTGCTAAGGAAAAGGATAGTAGTCTAAGGCTTCAAAGGGGGAAGGCAATTTGCTGGAAGGTGAGAGGTGGAGATGTTGGGTAAACAAATTTAGCCCTGCCAAGCAGATAAGTCTCTCAGGGGAAAAAGTTCTCTCTAGTAATAGACTCTTTCTCCTGTAGGCTTCCTTTCTAATGTAAATACCCTTTATAAATGTAGATTTTCCCTTACAAAGGGGTAACTTCTATTGTTTTCAGAGATTCTCCTAGGTCTGCAGTTTCTTAAAAATAATCAGCTCAGAATAATCCTTAACCAAAGAATCCTATTTTGGGGTGGCCTATTCTGCCCCCTTCAGCCCTCCTCAGCTGCTCTGCCTAGCTGACAATCTAGTCAAGGCCAGAACACCTAAAAGACAATCCAAAGGAAAAGTGGGGGCAACTTCATGATTCCTGACCAAGGGGATAAATACGCCATACCACAACAGAGATCACCCTCTGCCACACCTTGTACTGTTCTCATTTTTTCTCCTGCTTCAAGCCCATCTGCAGCTTGGTCAAGAGGGTGGGCTGGCATCCAGGACCAGGATTAGGGGAAGGCGAGTTAGCAACTGGCCTCAGGTGCAAAATTTAAAGACTGCTAAAAAAAAAAAAAAAGACCTCACTAATCAAAATAATACTCAATGTAGTATACATACTTTTTATTTTTTTTAAGTTTATTTATTTTGAGAGAGAGTGAGCTCAAGAATGCATAGGAGGGGCAGAGAGAGAGGGGAGAGACAGAATCCCAAGCAGGCTCTGCACTGCCAGCATGGAGCCCGACGTGAAGCTCGAACCCATGAACCCTGAGACCATGACCTGAGCCGAAATCGAGAATTGGACACTTAACCCAATTCTTGAGCCACCCAGCACCCTCATTGAAATATTTTTAAAAATCAAAATTAACGCAAAAAACTCACAGCGAACAAAACATCGAAATTTTAAACAAAGATGAGTGCTGGGGCACCTTTTAACTTGATAAATGAGCAACGTCTTGCAATATGAGTAGTACATGACACCAAATGGCACATGATCACAACTGAGCCAGTGGTTCCTCTCTCTCTCCCTCTCTCTCTCTCTCTCTCTCTCTGTCTCGGAAGCATTGAGTGTGATCATCTCCCATGCTCGGATGCTAGATCTCAGGCCACGGTGTTGAGCAGAAAGCAGTCACTTTTCAGAACGTTGGAAGGTGCCCATAACTGACACTAGTATATTTTTTGTCACTTCAAAGCACCTATGACAGTCCATTGCTCTTCCAAACAAGAGTCAGCTTAGGAATGCTTTGCTTCATTCTAGGTCAGGCTGCCTGCAGACATAGACCCTGTCCTCTGCTGCCTTATTACCAGTTACATTAAATACAGTATATGACAAGAGTTTATTAAGAATGTACTGTAGTCAACATCCATCAGTGATAGCAAAATTCATCCTACACAATAACCTTCGTCTCTCTCTTGTCTCACTCACACCAGCCATAAAGGTTTTCAAAGGTAAGTACAGGTTAATTTGTTTATTTTTCTTTATATTTTGTATTCTATTACAGTATTATAGTCATTTTTATATGAATATTTCTGGGTCATGGAACGAATCATCTGACTTTCCATTATTTCTTTTTAAATTTCTTTTTTAATGTTTTATTTATTTTGAGAGACAGAGCATGAGCAGGGGAGAGCAGAGAGAGAGAGGGAGACACAGAGACACAGATTCTGAAGCAGGCTCCAGGCTCTGAACTGTCAGCATAGACACCAACACGGGGCTCAAACCCATGAACCCTGAGATCATGACCCAAGCTGAAGTCAGATGCTTAACTGACTGAATCACCCAGATGCCTCTCCAAGGAAATTTGCCTTAATACACAAGTGCTTTGGATTACAAGCATGTTTCTGGAGTGAATTACGCTCACAAACCAAAGTTTTACTGTATAATGAAATCAGAAAACCAGAATTTATTATAATTTCAATTTTCTGGGTTTAATAGATACAAAGTCAATAATATTTCCAATATTTACTTCTTTATCTTGTTTTTGATGGGCAAAATCACCATGTTTGATGTTTTCTCATCAACCACTGATAATCTTAAATAGTTTAAAATTAATTAACTTCATTAATTTAATGAATTTCATTTTTCTTTGGCCTCCAACTGCAATATGGGTTGGCATTGGAATGGTCTTTATTTAAAATATTTATTTTTGGGGTAACTGGGTGGTTCAGTCAGTTAGGCGTCCGACTTTGGCTTAGGTCATGATCTCACAGTTTGTGAGTTCAAGCCCCGTGTTAGGCTCTGTGCTGACAGCTCAGAGCTTGGAGCCTGCTTCCGATTCTATGTCTCCCTCTCTCTCTGCTCTTCCCTTGCTCATACACTCTCTTTCCTTCAAAAAAAAAAATAAATAAACATTTAAAACAATTTTCTTAAGTATTTATTTTTGTTCATCAAGGATTTTTATTTGCATTTGCTTGATTTTTTTAAAAAATATTGAATTAAAATATGTTTTCCTGATCACTGAGTATTTTGGCACTCTCTTACTTTGTGCATTGCCTGTTCTATTCGAGTCAAAGTTGAAGCTATAGCCATTTTACATAAATAATAACAAAAATGACTCTAAATGTGGAAAGGAGCAAAAGATATATTAAATGAAGGAAGTATGCTGCAGAATAATATGTAAGTACGGGTTCATTTGCACTTAATTTTTTTTTTTAAATAACTCAGTCATTATACATCAAATCTATATGTTTAGTAAAGGGTAAAGAATGCAGTCATTGAGACAAGAGGTTCTTAATCATAATGCTACATACGGTGCCCAAATAACATGTTGTTGTGGTTTTTTAATGTTTACTTATTTATTTTGAGAGAGAGAGAGAGAGAGAGAGAGAGACAGAGAGAGAGACATGAACAGGGGAAGGGAAGGGAGAGGGTGAGAGAGAGAATTCCAAGCAAGCTCCACACTATCAGTGCAGCACTGGATGCAGGGCTTGATCTCACAAACTGAGAGATTATGACCTGCGCCTAAATCAAGAGTCGGACACATAACCTACTGAGCAACCCAGGCACCCAGTAACATGTTAATTAATAACAAGTATTACTCTTTGCTAACGTTTGATATCTTTGAATGATTATCCCTACAGTAATACGATTCTCATTCACTTGTAGCTAGATAACATTTTTTTTCCTTTGAGAGGGAGAGAAAGTGGTGGGGTTATAGCACGTGTACTAGAAACTATCAACAACCATCATAGGTTCAAGGAACCTCATGGGCATCTCAACAACAATAAGTATCATGGTGAAAAACAGACTGAGAACCACTTGTCTAGGCAGTAATTAGTTCCTATTACATAGGCTAAGATATGTAGTAAGCACTTTTTTGTTGCTGTTGTTGTTATTGTTGGGGAGCAAGAATGCCTCACTCCCTTCACAAGGGGGAGGAACTCCTGTCTCCTTCAGGGTCCTTTTAGCTGGACTAAGAATCAAATCGACATGAGACAGATTAACAGGAGAAAATCAAATTTAATAGGCATATATATGGGAAATCCAGATAGACATGGAAATTCCAAAGACAGGAAAAGTGAGGGTTATATGTCATTCTGAACTAAGGAGAAGGGGACAGGGGTCTGGAATTTCAGAGGAAAGGGATACAGTTCACAGGGCAATAAGAAGAACGGATGTTTGGTAATTAGATGTTTGCTCTCTCATACAGATGGGTCACTCAGGTAAAATGTATCTCTGTTAATAACCCTTATTCTGGGAAAGTCCTCCAATTTAGATTCTTCTGTGTGGTTAAGGGAAGTACAAGGTTTCTCTTGAGCCTATAGGGTCTCAAGGGTCTCAAGCTCAAAATAATCCACGTGGCAAAGTGGCACATTCTGGGTTGGTGGCGGGGGGGGGCGGGGGGGAGACACTGTCCTGAACCCTTTCATCCTGCTTGGGGGATTTGGAGGTCCTACTCAGTATCCTCCTCTTTTCAATAATTATAATGTTTTTGTTTGTTTTTTTAGCCAAACTTATGGAGGTATAATTTTGCAATGGTAAAATTTACACTTTTTAATTTAACTTCTATGAATTTTAACAAACATGTATACTACTATAACCAACATCACAATCAACATATAAAGCATTTCCATCCCCCTCCAAAGTTACCTCATGCATCAGCTGTAGTCAAGTCTTCATCCTATTCTACAGCTCCTGGCAGCCCTTAATTTGTTTTCTGTCCCTATAAATTTGGCTATGCCCAGAAACATCATATACATGAAATCATAAGCCTTTGGTGCTGGCTTCTTTCACTTAGTGGAAAGCATATGGAATTTATCCATTTGTTGCATGTATCAGTAATTTATTCCTTTTTCTTACTGAGTGTCACTCTATTGTATGGATGTACCACAGTTTATTTATCCATGGTAATAAGATTTTGATTTTGATTTGGCAAATCACCCTGACTCCACTCTCAGGTAATGTGGTTTATAAAAGGCTGATGCAAATCTACTTCGCAGAGTATCCATACCCAGACCTAATCAACCAGTATATTCCCATCACTCTGACCATAGGGATGAGTTCAGAGGTGGGCACACGGTCCAATTTGATCTAATGATATCCAACACAAGGAAATTAACGGAACTATTAGTAACAAGAAGTTACGACATAGAATCATGGGGAAAAGATATTAAGCTGGTATTTCTGGTGGCCTTCCTGACCCACGGGGGAGTTCCCAACTTAAAGACAAGGTGAATGGAAAGCAAAGTACAACCAACTGGGTGAGACCAATTCCCACCTAGTCTGAGTATTTGGTACAGCCATGCCTAAAGACCTGTCCCTAGACTTGGCAGTTTTATGAGCCAACAAATTCTTCTAACTTAAGTCAATTTAGGTTCTGTTCTTGACTTTTTTTTTTTTTTTTTTTTTTTTTGAGAGAGAGAGAAAGAGCCTGGGCGGGGGAGAGGGGCGGAGGGAGGGAGAGACAGAATCTCAAGCAGGCTCCAGGCTCAATGTGGAGACCAACGTGGGGCTTAATTCCTTGACACCCTGGGATCATGACCTGAGCCAAAATCAAGAGTCAGATGCTCAACTGAATGAGCCACCCAGGTGCCTCTCTATTCTTGACCCTTGAGAAAGAAATCTTTCATATTCCACCCATCAATGAGCTTACAAGAGAGTTTTAAAAATAAGACATAAGCAGAATTCACATCAAATGTCCCAGCTTCACCAGTTTACCACTTCATTAGTACACGGTCTTAAGGATTCTCTTTACTCCTATAAACCTTTACTTCCTCAATTCTAAAATAGAGAAAATTATTTCTTACTTATTCTACAATATTATTTTAAAAATTAAAAAAAGACTATGTTGGTTGAAATGCAAAAATATTATGATTATTATACATACAAAATAATTTGTACACAAAAATATAGTAGGTGACAATGATAATGAGAGAAAATTAAGAGGCATTATAGGAAGCAGTGAACAGTAACCATGACTAGTGACATTTATTGAGTGCATGCTTTGTGTTAGGAATTGTAATTTGCATACATCAAGCACTATACATATATATATATATATAAAGTATTTATATACATTATCTCATTTATCATTCTCAATAACACTAAAGGAACTTTAAACCTTCATTTTAGATGAGGCTTACAGAACATAAAACATATACTAAGTGAAAATAACAACTGGTAGAAACAAAATAAAAACTCAGCCCTGAGCCAGAAAAGTCAATGTGTACCTCAAAGTGAAAGTCTTTGCATGAAGTGTTTGCATAAAGCATACACTCTGTAGAGACAATTAAGTTATAAAAACCATGATCCTACAATTAAGTGAGCCATACCGTTGCCTTATACATAACTGTGCATGTTGTATTGGACACATTAAGACATAGAAAGTCTAGTCGTATAAGATTATCACATGGTAATAAGCGAAGTTGCACTATATTTCTAAACATCTGGATTTCTTAGCCAATTCCACACATTTAAGTCAGCTATTTGGTGTCATAAACACATGGCAAAAATCCATTAGGGAAAAATAATTGTACATCTGGCACCAAGATGGCTGTAAGAGTTAGACTACTTTTAAGGAGGAATTCAGGTTTGTTTGCTTTTTTTCTATCCTATATTCTCTAAAGGATAAATACCCAAAACAGAATTGTTTACAAAGTAACCAGGATCGAGGAGGTAAAGAGGAAACAAGGATGAATGAGACGTGCCCTCTTCAAAAGCAGAGCCTTCCCCTCAGGATACCAGGCACTTGTAATTACTTATACCTGACAACCTGGCCTATAAACCAAAAGAGTGTCACTTGTTTGTCCTTCCACTTCCACTTTTCTAGCTTTGGTGCTCATCAGATTCTCCAGAGAATGCCTAATTTTTAAGCCATTCAACATTTCTATCTAGAACTTCATTTACTCATTCAGTCTTTCAGTTACTCAATGATGATTTTTATTTGCTGAGCCTTCGGCTAAAGATCCAAGGCCCCCAATATCAAAGCAAAGTCAAAAAACAGATGGATGCTAGGATAAAACATTTATGATATATTGGGGCACCTGGGTGGCTCAGTCGGTTAAGCGTCCGACTTCGGCTCAGGTCATGATCTCACAGTATGTGGGTTTGAGCCCTGCGTTGGGCTCTGTGATGACAGCTTGGAGCCTGGAGCCCATTTCGGATTCTGTGTCTCCCTCTCCCTCTGCCCCTCCCCAACTCATGCTCTGTCTCTCATTCTCTCTGTCAAAAATAAACATTAAAAAGATTTTTTTGAACATTTACAATATATAATTACAGATCCAGTGTCAATCACCCTAATATAATATGTATATTCTTAAAAGTTGAAAAGAAATATGGGTTCAAAACTGAGTTTTTAGTATGAGCAAAATAAAAAGACAGTTCACAGAAGAGGATATAGAAATGGCTGTTAAAAATCTGAAAACGTGCTTAACTGTTCTTATAATAAGAGGAAACAAGTTAAACCCACAGTGAGAATTTTGACAACTGTACTGTACTATCATAGCCGATTATCTGTAGGAGGCACTGGGTGAGAAGTACGTGAGAACTCCTCGTACTACCTCACAACTTCTCTGTTAATCTAAAACTATTCTAAAACTTAAAAATCTTAAAGACAAATACACTGATACACACTTCTTACCTACCAGTTTCACAGAAGTTCAAAGCTTATAGACAAGAAAGGTATGGGGAAAGGGTCCCTCTCATGCATTGGTAGAGAGAGTACAAAAGGGCATACAACCTGAATGGAAGGAAATTTGTTATTAGTTAAGGAAACTATGTTATCTATTTACTTTTGTATCTATTTACCTACATATCTATATATTTTCATACATGCAATGTCAGTTATAGCATTTTGTTGTTGTTGTGTTGTTTTGGTTTTTTTTTTGAAGAAAGTCTACAGAGAGGAGAGACAGAATCCCAAGCAGGTTCCGCACTGTTCAACACAGAGTCTGATATAGGGCTCAAATTCACAAACCATGAGATCATGACCTGAGCCAAAGTCAAGAGTCGGACGCTCAACTGACCAAGCCACCCAAGCACCCCCACTTATGGAATTTCACTCTGAACATACACCTTCAAACATATGACAAAATGGGTACAAGGTTATTCACCACGGCATTATTTCCAATAACAAAATACTGGGTAACTGAACCATCCATAGAGACAACCTTGGTATGTCACTCAAAGGTGTACCAGTCAGCTGTAGTAAGAAATGAGGGAGACTTTATAAAATGATATGAAGTAATTGCCAGGATAAAAAAGCAAGGTGAGAAAAAGTACATGTAATATGCTAACTTCCGCATAAGAAAGAATATTAAGTATATGTGTATATGTATGGGTTTGCTAGTTTTTGTGATAAACCCATGAGAGATAAACCAGAAATGAAAATGTTTACTATGCAGGATGGGTACAGATTGGAAGGATAAAAACAAAATAGGAATTCCTTGAACAACTTTTTATCTTGTTTTGATTTTGGGACCATATAAAGTCCTATACATACAAAATAGAAAACAGAAAAAAAATTATAAAACAAAAAGCACACTTGCATACAAACAAAAAAATAAATAGAATGAATGGCATATCATATTGCTAAAAATAATCACAGAAGACAAAAATGAATTCAAATAACTTTTGGGTCTGGCATTATGAACATCTGTCTATAGTGGAATATTAAGACAAAAATGAGTACAAATAAATCCTGAACTTTACTTAGTAGATTGGTCGTTGGAAGTGGTATCGATGTAGTCATTCTGCAACTATTTTCTGTGTGTTATACAATAGAGAAAATGGATCAATACATTGGGATCTCACCGTGGAATAAAGAAGATAAAAAGGTAGAATGAGGGAAGAATCCTGTGATGTTGGATTTGAATTGTTGAATTTCAGATTATTAGTATATATATAGTATATATGTAATTATCCACAATAATCTGCAATTCAACTATATATGTATGTATATGTACATATACATGTGTACACATGTATATGTGTGTATGTACATATACATACACAGTAGGTAGATAGATAGACAGATAGTAGCAAAGAGACCACCTAGTAACCTAAGTTTCATTTCTAAATTCCATTCCCCACTACCCCACTAAAGGAAGCCAAGCAGAGCTCTTTGAAGAAATGACTTATTCTTGATCAGGAGAGGGAAAATATAAGGTAAGCCTAAAATATCTTATTTTGCCCAAGGGTATACTCAAAAACTGATGTCCTTTCATGTCAAAGGGACATAAAAACTAGTTTACAGGGGATCCTACTGGCTAAAATGAAGATAATTGGAAACTCATAAAAGAATAAGAAGTTATTTATAGAGTTACATTGTTTTGTGGGACTTCCTTGAGCTATATACGTAAGATTTGTGCATTTTTCTATAGGTTTGCTATACTTCAATACAAAGATTATAGTGACTTTTAAAAAGAAATAGCTATGATACAAGCAGCAAAGGAAACACATATTTTATTCTAGCTGAAAGAAGGACCATACTATGAATAAATTGTTCCAACTATTACAATAATTATTCAATTCTACTATGGACATGGCAGAGAGGGTGAGGAGCTCTTTGGTTACCAAGGAAGGTCAGCTAATAAATTTATAAGAATAATACAGTAACAAAAACACTATTAGGCAAGATTCATCAATGGATGATAAAACCAATGGGTGAAACGTTCTTAAGAAACAGGATATTCACTCAGTCTCAGAGTATTACCACACAGATTGCTTACTAATTACAAAGCAAACCACAAATCTCAAAAAGCCACACCTAAAATCCAAAATGGAGGGATCTGGAGAAAATCACTTAATCAAGTGATCAAACAGCACCACCAAAAATTGAACAAACCAACTAGTGCCTCTGATATGATTCAATATGAACTATACAATATTAACTAGGTAGTATGTTGGCCAAAAGTGTTGAGGCTAAATCTAATCATCAGGAAACAACTGGACAGATCTACATGGCATGGCATTCCACATGACACTGCCTTAGAACCATCAGAAATGTCAACTCATGAAAGACAAGTGAAAGGCAGGGAACTATTCTAGATTAAAAGAGTCTAAACACATGCACTAACTAAGTTAAATGTGTAAGCCTTTATCTGATTTTTAAAAAAATAAAAATAAGAAAAAAGATATTATAATGTACAAGGGACCTTAATGGGGACATTTGAATATATTTGGTAACAAAACAATGTTAAATTTCTTAGATGTGATAATGGTATTATTATACACATACTGATCTCAAGAGATAGAAGGTTAAATGCCAGGGGGAAATACGATGAATGCAAATGTTTTTTTGAAAGGTATATAAATGAGAAAAAGAAAGCAAATGAACAATTATGACAATATATTAATAACAATTCTTGCGCATTGTATTTGGATAACTACTGTTCTCTACTCCCAACTTTTAAAAAATTTTAATATTTTCAAAATAAAACTTGGGGGAGGGACAGAAATAATTGGGATAGAGTGTAAAAAAAATAAATCAAGGATAGCCAGCATTTTTTAAATGCCCACTATGTGTCAGGCCCTATTTAGAGGAGATTGCAATAATAATTCATTTAATCCTCATAATTCTATGTGATTGATACTAATAATATCTCCATTGTATAGATGAGAAAGTTGGGTCCAATAGAGGTAAAATAACTCGACTGAGCTAGTATTCACAGTAGTTAGGATTTGAACATAAGAAATTTAGATTCAAAGTTCATTATCACAGCCATACTTTCCTGCCCTTCAAAAGTAGTGAATTGGATTACTGCAACACACTTATCAAATAATACAAAATAATCCGATTGGTAGAACCACCATATTAATCATATAAGCCTAATGATTAATATGCATCTGATTATCTCCTATGTGCCCAAAACAGAATTCTGGAGGATTCAGCTTGTCATGATTAGTCCTATTTCCTGTGCTGGAAAATAAAATCAGTAATAACAGGAGGCCAACAAATAGCCTGAAGTGAGGAGGGAGGTTGATTTTTGTAAATACAACATGCAAAAATAGTATGGGCAGGTATAGGTGTTATTTTTAAAATAGAGAATATAGGAAAAATCAAAGGATCAATATTTACATTTCCTAGATTTCCAGATTAAAGAAAAAGGAGCAAAACTACAGGTGCTTTGAGATTTGGATTGTGTTAATGCCATTATAAAATGGTCCATTTCTTTAGTTGGGAGCCACAGAAGATCCTGATGGAGTAGAAATTGCATCATTGGTCAATTAATCAGTGTCTCTCGTGATAGCTCAACAGGGTGCCCTCTTCAACTCAATAGACAAGCAGCTCACCAACAGTATCTAAAAGAGAGCAAAGTCACAGAATGACAAAAGTAGACATGAAAAGCTACAGAGTAAAGAGACTAAAACAAACAAAGGCAGCTGTGCTATGAAAGAAAGTGAGAAGTGGAAAGGGAAATGTCAGGAATCAAAGGTTAAAAAAGAAAAGATCAGGATTTTTTAAAAAAGATATAGAAGTATCTTATGAAAGAAAAGGGACCAGTGAGGAGATAAAAATCATGACCAGAGTTGAAGCCTGAAAACACAAGGCAGAAGACAGAGGGAAGCAGTGAGAGCAGAGCCCTTCACTCCACCCCTCATTTACTCATTTGGTTCACACCTACAACGTAGGAAGAAGGTACTCTGCTGAGCTTTGAGGGACCCTTGCCCTCAAAGAGCCCAGATGCTCAGTGTTGCAAGTTCCTATTTTTCTAATGTAATTTTAATTATTGCTGCCACACTTTAGTTAATTGTGATAGTTAATGTGTTAAGTTGACTGGAACACAGGGTGCCCAGATTATAACACTATTACTGGATGTATCTGTGAATGTGTTTCAGAATGAGATTAGCATCTGAGTCAGAGGACTCAGTGAAGCAGATGGCCCTCCCCAGTGTGGGTGGGCATCATTCAATCCCCTGATGGCCTGAATAGAACAAACAGACAGAGGAAGAGAGAATTCGTGCTCTCTGCCTGGCTGTTGCGCTGTGATGTCAGTCTTCTCCTGCCCTCTACTGTGACTTACACCATCAGTCGTACAGTTCTTGGAACTACACCACTGGCTTTCCTGGGTCTCTGGCCTGCAAATGGCAGATTATGCAACTTCTCAGCCTCCATAACCACACAAACCAATTCATTATAGTAAATCATATATATTATATATATATACTATTGGATTTGTTTCTCTGGAGAACATGTCTAATACACTAATATTCTCATACTCAACACATACTTCCAAAAATTATAGCAATTACATCATCTATAAAAAAGGGTACTTTTTAATGGCAGTTGATGTACTGAGTAAGTTTGTTATGAAAAGGACACATGTTTATATTTCTGATACATTGATAGTATAAAAAAGCATCATCACCTGGTGCTTTTTATGGATAGATATTTTCAACATTGGATACAGCATACTTCATATCACACCTCCCCCCCCCCCCCCCGCCACCACCTTTTCTTTTCATCATCCTACTCCAGGGAGGTGAACATTAACAGAGAACAAGGTACTCTAAACAAAGAGGAAAGACGGATAACGAGTTTAGGGACCAGGTTTTCATTTGCTTTGTAATGTCCCATAAGATTTCAATGACGAAAAGCAGTAATGACCAAAGGAATGAGTATTTGTCATATGGTATCTGAGAGTGAATTCCAGGCTAAATGAAGATACAGTAAGGGAGAGCCTCCCAACCAGATATACTTACTTAGTACCTCACATATGAAAGACGCCTAACTGATACACAATTTGGAAAAAACAGAAATTGACTCCCCAGAATGCCTCGGTGTATGATCTCAGCTCTTACTAAGGTCGACTGACTCCCTGAAAAGAGCTGAATTCAAGTCTGAATGGATGTTTTATACATTCAGTTTAGAACATCCTCCCTCCCTGTCCCCCCGATCTACAAGACAGAGTGAAAAGCATGGAAGAGGACGTATTATTTTTACTGCTCAACATCTGATTCCTTTAGGGCACCCAACCCACTGTGGTTCTTCTGGGATCTCAATCAAGGGGTCTCATCTCCTCTACCAGAGGCAGGAATGTGAGTCAAGCTAATCAATCAGTCTTTTTTAGGATCTGTATGAACCAGCTGAAAGAAAAAGAGGCTTCTGACATCTCGGGAAGTAAAATGCACATAAGTCTGAAAATGCTTTAGGATCATTTTCCCACCACAGGACTGAGACTAAAGGGGAAATTAATAGAGAAGAAATGGGCTGTGAGGTGGGGAGACAGCAGAGGCAAAATTACCAAGAAGCTACTGAAACTTAGGTTTACAAGTCCCTTTCTAGCAATGTGGTTATTTGTATTATTTTTATAAAGAAGGCTCTCCAAGGGGTGCCTGGGTGGTCCAAGTGGGTTAAGTGTTCCATTTCAGCTCAGGTCATGATCTCACGGTTCATGAGCTCGAGCCCCGCTTTGCGCTTCACACTAAAAGTATGGAGCCTGCGTGGGACTTTCTCCCTCTCCCTCTCCCTCTCCCTGTGTACCTTGTGGGATTCTCTCTCTCCCTCTCTCTCCCTCTCTCTCTGCCCCTCGCTCACTCAAGCCCTCTCTCTCTCAAAAATAAATAAAAATTAAATTAATTTAACTTAAAGTCAATTAATTAAAAAATTTTAATTTAATTTAATTTAATTTAATTTAAAAAGAAAGAAAGAAAGAAAGAAAGAAAGAAAGAAAGAAAGAAAGAAAGCTCTCCAACTGCATAAACTTCAGGCCACACAAAATGTCCACCACCCCTGGGAAAGACACCTTTAGCCATCCATAACGAAAGCCAGTTCACCCCAATGGATCCTGCAATTATGTGAGCCAATAGTCTCCCTTTTCTTTTCTCTTGGGATAACCTGAATTTAGTTTTATCCATTTGCAGTTGAAAGGGAACAGACTATGCCACCCCAAAGTATGTCTCCTTGGCATAATAATTCTTTTGAGCTGATCATTTTTAAGAAACTTACAGACACAGGAGAAGCTCTGAAAACTGGGTAGAAGTTACCCATTTGTAATGGATGTCTACATTTATAAAGGAAATCTCCGTTTGTAAATACCTCCTTCTCTGTATCAGGAAGAGAAGGACGACTCTAAATTGTAAGGCAATCATGGGGCACCTGGCTGGTTCAGTCGGTACAGCATGTGACTCTCGATCTCAGAGCCATGAGTTCAAGCCTCACGTGGCATGTGGAGATAGCTTAAGTAAATAAAACTTCAAAAAACAATCATAAGACAATCTTATCAATGGAGCAGGCATTAAATCTGCAGAACAAATCTTACCCTTATTTACCTTGCTTATCCTGGTAACCCCCCAGCACTGCCCACACATCCATCTCTTTCTCTTTAGCTGAAAATGGTATTTAAGGTGGTAGTGTGGCCATCTCAGCGAGCTTTACTCAGTTTTCCTGGGTAGCTCCCATATACACACGAGGTATACAAGTCAATAAAAATCTAATTGTTTTTCTCTTGTTAAGATTTTTTTTTTTTTTTTTTATTACAGGAGGTCTCGGATAAAAACTCAGAAGGGTAAGGTGAAAATTATTCTTTCTCCCCTATACAGCCAAAAAGCATCTGGAGATTTTAAGACAAAAATAAAATAATAGATCTTAACCTCTGGCAGGAAAAAAAAAAATGAAATCAATGCTATTTCAACTTTCAGAATATCTATTATAAGTAATTATTTTATTTCTTTCCCACATTTCAGAATGTGGTTTACAGTAGCTTAAACATTGGATTTGTAACCAGTTTTAAGGAAACAAACTATGGGACAGTCTTTATACATTTTTTTTCAAAGATACTTCCTTTGATTGGCTATAAATGATAGAAAGTATTAGGTTGATACTACAAAATGTCTGACTTCATGATACCATTTTGTGCACTATTTTGCTTTTTCCAAACATGTATTTTTATTTCTCCATAGCACAGAGTACTTACTTATTCTCTACGGAGAGTTCGATTTAAATTCTCTTCTGTCTGAATCCACATGATTGCTAAGGAATCAACTACCAATACTGTGTATCAAAACCCCCCAGCAGTGCTTTGACACCCATAGTCTCCCCCAGACAAATTACAATTGGACACCTAAGATTCTTGGAAATCTGCAAGAAAGTCAACTTTGGAAATGTTTCATTTAAGCCAGACTCCACTTTCTCTTGAAATTTATCACTGAAGAAGGTAATTTTAAAAGTGATAGAAATTAGTAGAGTATATGCCATACTTCTCTGAATAGAAACCTGCAAACTGATAAAGGTCCAGAGATTGCCTTCCATGTGGTTCCATACATACATGTCTCACAAATACAAGAAAAATGAAATGTGGCACTTATTAAGGATATTTCAAAAGCTACTTACAATTACATGTGTTAGAAAAAGTTAGATATTTATCTCAAAAGAAACAATATTTCATGTCCAAAAGATCAGGAGAACCATCAAAACGGACCAGTTGTCTATAAATGATTCATTCAGAATGACAAAGGAAGTCACTGTTTTGCCAGAGACAGACTGACCAGCTCTTATTTTGAAGAATAGCAGGCAGTGAGAGAAAAATGAATTCTGTGATTTTGAAAAATCACTCTTCTGAGCAATGATTCAAGTCCTAATCAAGTCCTGTCACCATCCCCCAACCCCTTGCACCCTCACCCAAAGAGCCAATAAAATCTGTAGTGACCCCATCAAAAAGGTCACAGCCAAATGATCTTGCTTTAAAGAGCTCTACACCGACACACATACAGACACACACCACCACAACCTCTATCATCATCATCATGGCAGAGAACAGCCACCTTGGTAGTAAAGGCATTTGAGAGCTAAGTCAAGCTTCCTGGCCAGAGGTCCTAGTATCTTCATTTAAACCCAGGAGCGGGTTCCCTGTAGGACACTGGCTTTGGCACCACAGAGTACTGACACTTCCAGCACTGTTTCTTTAACGTTCAAGGGAATATAAACATCCCAACCAATAAGTACAGAGATGTCTGGCTGTCTAATTTCAAGGTCGGCTTTATATCAGAGTCTTTTATGGTTTTTAAAAGGAGTATTTTATGCTATTCTGATGGAAAACTCCAACAGTAGAGGCTCCTGTCTGACAAATGCCTTAGTGAAACAATAAGCCTGAAGCAAAGTGAGAGAGGCAAAATTATTTTGCTGCAATAGGTGACGCCCAGTGAAAACAGAGACTACTGAAGTTTAAAAGAATAATCTATATTTATTCTGCGTAAAGACTTTCCCCACGTCAGCACTTTAAATACCACTGTAAAATGCTGACAGTAATTATGTGAACGGTGCTATAAGAAATTAAATCCTTCAACTAATGGGTTTCAAAGGTGTTTCTGCTTCTGCCTTACACACACACACACACACATACACACACACACACACACACACACATACACATACATTTCAGCTTCTCTGTCAGGATTTCCCAAAATCAACTCTACTGCAAGGAGGGAAAATGTCTAGAGTACTTGCTGCTGCTGTTCCAAAGAAACAACTGGGAAAGAAAGAAAGAAAGAAAGAAAGAAAGAAAGAAAGAAAGAAAGAGAAAGAAAGAAAGAGAAAGAAAGAAAGAAAGAAAGAAAGAAAGAAAGAAAGAAACAGAGAGAGAGAGGGAGAGAGGGAGAGAGGGAGAGAGGGAGAGAGAAAGGGAAAGATAGTGCATCTGCCCTGAGGCCTCAAGCTCAGGTGTGCTGGCTTTCTGGCTGGGAAGTGGGATATGGCATAACTGGAGTCAGGTCACCCAAGGCTCACTCACTGAGTGACAGGGCGATCAAGTGAACCTCCCTTAACCCCAGGTTCCCCATCCGTATAACAGTGACAGTCATGTTTGTTATAGGGATTAAAGGAGGAAATACATACAAATCACCTAGGAGAGCCTGGCTCACAACAAAACACTCAGGATGTAAGGGAATTACTATTATTTATGATTGTCACAGAGTGTGCATCTTGGTTAAACAGCTGCCAGTCCTGGCAGCATAAAGTGACTCAGAGGAAAGTGAGATTTGAAGAAACTACAACTAGCCAAACTACAAAACTGACTGTAAGTTGTTGGAATTGGAATGTCTATTAGACAGAGAACAGACCCAGTACAGGATCTGGAATTTCAACAGAAAGGCAAGTATAACCTTCCTGGCTGTAATAAGCAACCCAATAATCTTTCGATGGATAGTCTTCCCTGCTTTGACCTTTGCTACTCCCAGTGCGGCCCACACACCAGGGCATCACCTGGGAGATTCTCACAAATGGAGAATCACAGCCCCGCCCTTGACCTGCCAAATTACAATTTTAACAAGATCCTTGGGATTTTAACAAGATTTGTAAGCACATTAATGTTTGAAAAGCACCACTGTAGAGCACAAAATTCAATGTATAGTCACTCCCATTTGGAGTGTGTTTCTTTTTTATTTTTAAAATTTTTTAAATTAATTATTTTTTTTTTGAGAGAGAGGGAGAGAGCACAAGCACTGGAGAGGCAGAGAGAGAATCCCAAGCAGGATCCACACTGTCAGTGCAGAGCTCGACATGGGGCTTGAACTCACGAATCATGAGATCATGACCCGAGCTGAAACTGAGGCAGGACACTCAACCGACTGAGCCACGTAAGTGCCCCTGGGGTGTGTTTCTAGGATCTTTGCTACACAATAAACCACTACAAAATTCAGTGACTTAAAATAACAAGAACAACCACGCATTTGCTCTATCTCCTCAGTTTAGGCAGGGCTCAGTGGGATGGCTCATCTCTGTCCCAACACTCACGAGGAGGGAAAAGGGCAGTTCTTTTTGGGAGATGAGCCAGGCACACACAGGAACAAGGATTTGTTGAAAATAGTCTTCACAGACCAGCTACCACAGGGTGTCTGTTACTCTTTCACTTTTTACCTCTCCCTGTTCTCATGATTGATGAAACATCTACTTTGTTTCAATTATACAGCTATATACAAGCCCCCATTGGGAACCTAACAAATTTTAAGGCATGATATCTCCCCTCAAGGAACTTGTAATAAAATGGGTGAAACAAGGCATCGATATCCTAAAATTTTAATAACAATAAAATACTGTAATAATAAAATATTTAAGTAGCAGCCCAAGACAATAATGAAAATGATGCCCTAAGACTATGGACCGTTCATTTAATTAATTTTGCACACAATAACCACTCTGAATGTTCAGAGAAAGAATGGAAGTGGAGGAGAAGGTCCATGGAAGATGAAAGATGGGCAGCCTGAGCAAGATTTGCACAGGAAGGATTAGATGGATTTCAAAAAGGAAGGCCCAGTGAAATGCACTTGGAGGATAACATAACCAGGGAGCCAAGGGAACAGGGTCATGGGGACACAAGGCCATGAATGAGTGTCTCTGCATATTCTTTGGTGATGATTATAAATTCAATGTTCCTGAAAGAATTTCCTGCCTCATAACCTCCGCCTTTACTTCTCCCCTTAGATATGTTCATAAGCCATTTGTGGAATCCCCACCAGCAATATAACCTTGTATTAATAATGAAGGGTTTTTACTAACCTTATAAACTTTACTATACCTTGGGGTAGGGGGGTAGGAAAAACAAACAGAAATGTAGGCATCGTCGAACGGCAACTTGTAAACTTCACTATTCGCTGTATGGGAACTAGCACTTTCGGTATTGTTAAGCAGCAACTTGTAAATTTCACTCTCCCTTAGAAAATAAAAATGGAATGAAAGGTACTGCTTAGAAGAAACATATAAATTTCAATCTCCACAGCAGGGAAATAAGCTCTGATTACACTACATAGTTCACACACCTCAATGTGCCAAACACTTGTTTTATTATGCATTCATGTATAATGAGTTGGTTTTCCAGCAACAGAGAATGAAATTTACAAGTTGTTATTTAACTTTTCTAGGATTGTATTTTTCTTCCTTCTCTTTTCTTCCTCCTCCTTCCCCCCAAAAACATAATACCAGCGATGGGGTTGCTGAACAGTAGCACCTATTCATTCCTTCTATATCAGTGATTAAAACAATTTAAAATGTTGTTCTCAGGGCTTCGTGATACCCCATATTGTTTGGGGCCATACATTTCAAACAATTGCTCTTTACCTTGTTGGGGGTAGAGAGGGCTTTTAAAAAGTTGATAATAAGCCTTACTATTAGTTTTTAACTTCTATTCGTTGTTAAACACACACACACACACACACACACACCAGGCCTATGACTCCAGGGACTCCCTAGGATTTTCATAAATGTACCCAACAGAAATTCAGAGCCAGCGTATTTGAACACTTTTGCCACTTATTCAAGCACGCTTCTGAATAGTTACTCTGGACAGGAAGGATGGGACCGCTGGAGGAAAGTGGTTGAACTATATTCTGTAGAGTCATGGCAAGAAATAAAGAAAGAAGGGGAGTTGCCACCTCAATACTAAAAGTGTCAGTGCAATGATATCCTAATAAAAGGTATTCTATTAGAAGTTATAAAATCCCATACCGAGAAACAGTCTCAAAACAAAAGTCAGGTGCAATACAGCCCAGAATCAACCAAAGACATCTTTATGTCAGGGACTAAAAGATACCAATATACCATCTCTACAATTTTCTTAATATAATTTTTGAACAGATGATATATACACAAAGTAAAAATTTAAACAATACCAAAAGTACAGTAAGAAATAAGCCTTTCCTCCATGCTGTTGACAATCACTTGCAGTCTTCAACACACATATATCAGTGTGCATGTATATACACACACATATTTTAAATTCCTATGGCAACAAATAGCATATTCTAACCCTTTTTCCACTTAATGGATATCATTGAGATGGTTCTATATAGATACTTTTTTTGTAATGGCTTCATTGTGTTACAAAGTATAGACATTCTACAATTTATTTACCTAACCCCCTATTGCTTGGACACTTGAGCTGTTTTGAATCATTTGTTGTTAGACAAAATGCCATGATGAATATTTCTGCACATGGATTTTTGCATACCTACATGACCATATTTTGAAGATAAAAGACTAGAAATGAAACCGCTAGGTCAAAGAGTTTCATGCATCTTATTTTGACAGTTATGATCAAATAGCATTCCAAAGACAGTGTACCAATTTATACTTCCATCCCTGATACCAACAGAGCTTCCACTGAAGGAATTCCAAAAAACCCAAAAGTTCATTATCATTTTTCCGTCAACTGATCCCTTCCCTCTAAAATGGGGCTGGGGGTAAATACCACCTATTTTTAATTGTAAGTATAGGCAGGTCATAATGATTATTGTCCAAGACCCAAGGCCATTTCATTACCCACCGCACTACTCTGTCCTCACTGTGCTATAATTCTAACTGGTCAGATAGATCTTTAATTTGCAAACCTCCTCAGAATACAGATTATCTGCATTCTGCAGACATCTGCAAAAAGCCATCCGCAAGTGCATATTTCATGGCTGAATATTTTTACATAACATCAGCTGGAGCCCATCGTGCTAGCATTCTAGCCAAGTGTCACAACCTGCTCTATTATATCAATAGGCAGCTTCAATTAGTCATTTTCTCCCCGTGGTGACGACAGCTATAATAGCATGCAGTGGTATGATGAAGTTTGTAATACAAAGTGGAGATGGAGGTATTAAAAGAGGATACAAAATTAGAATAGCATTTAAAAAAATTCCACCTCCCAAGTAGTCATTTGGGGAAATGACAACATTTCTGACACAGGATTCAAGAATGAATACAAAAATGCAATCCCTTTTGAAAAAGATGGATAAATAAATTCACAATGGGGACACATTCCAGCCCCAGATAGAACTTGGGTTTTCATTGACTAAGGAGTCATTAAGTGTCATCTCAAAAACAACTATAAATAAAAGAATATTTGGTAAATAGAAAAACAAATTTAAATCCTAAATAGAATTGTAAGATGAACATAAGTGCCAGTGGAGAATGCTACTCTGAAAGCATGATACAGTAGTAAATAAATTAGAAGGCATGACAGGGTTGGCACTACCCTCAGAATTTATTCCTAATCCTGCTGCTTCTCACTTCATCCGCTAGGATCAATGAGCTCCAAGCCATGTTCACCTCCCCCGTTGCACAGCCACAGCCCTCTAATTGCCTGCCTGCCTCTCCTCTTGTCCCCTTCAGCCTCTTCTATCCATAGCAGCTGAAATGAATTTTCAAAAATATAAATCAGGTATTTCCTTCCTTCCAGCCCTCCAGTGCCTTCCTTCCTCAAAATCTAAAAGCCTTACCATGGCTGAAAAGGCCCTGCATAATCCAGCCCTGGCACCCCTCCAAGGACTTGACCCAATGCTACCTTCTCATCTCCAGGGACCTCCATCAAGCACAGTCCCAACTCAGATCCTCAGCAAGACCCAGCTTCTAGCTGGGATGCATGTTCCCCAAAAATTCACATGCATGCCTCCCTCCTTCACACTTGTCTTCAATGTCACCTTGGATCAGAGAGGGATTCCTTGACCACTCAATCTAAAAGGCATCCAAAAACTCTATCGATGCATGCTTACACCACTTTACATTATATTGTGTAGTAATATGCTTATCAATTTATTATCTATGGCCCCTGCTAGAATGTAATTTCTATGAAGGCAAGAAGAAGAAAAAATACAAATTGTGCATCCCAACCAGACACAAAATCATACTATGATTGTGATTTAAACACACAGTTGAAGAAATATTGTTTAACTTACTTCGGATGAAATTCATTCAACTCGTCAAACATTTAGTGGACTTTTAATTATATATGGGATTATTATATATTATGTATATAATATTTATTACATTGTATGTATGTATATAACATATAATAGTTATATGTGTATATATATATATATATATATATATATATATAACTACATATATATAATACAAACTATTGAAATAATAAATCAAAATATTAACAATCAGAAGTCCACAGGAGTAGAACAGACAATCAATGTCAAGAGGTTTCAAGGAGAAGGAAAATTTCAGAAAGAAAGATGGAGAGTATTTGGAAAAGGAAACCAGGAGTGGAGGACATTCTAGGTAAGCACACAGGATGGACAAAAACATCAATTACACCAGTGTCCCCCCAACTTCAGGGCAGAAAACCCTGGTCCACTGACAGGACAGAGCAAAAACTAGTAAAGTTATGTCCTTTTCAATTCTCTTTTAATTTTCTGAAATCATTCACCGAGAAAGTATTAATTAGTGCTAATGTATCCAAACATCTTTCTTACACTTGTTTATCTGAATAACATATTTTTATTTTTGTTGCATTTTTCACTCAAGTTTTACTTCCCTATTTATGGTGAGGTGGTCTATTTTGTATTTAGGGAATAACATATCAGTTTCTCTATCTATAAACTTATTTAAGTAAAAGAAGTGAGTTGTTTTAAAGCCAGGTGTTAAGTCAATCATGGTGTGGCTGGCACACCACTTGCCCAGACCCATCAGAGCCCATCTTTAAAGGAAGAAAGGAGAGTCAGCAGAGAAGAATGGAAATGTAGACTTTTGTCAAAATGCAAGAGGCAAGTGGCAGACTAAAGATTTTGAAATATATTATGTAGGCCTGTAGTTTCCCAATTTGTTACAAAGCCAAATTCCTTGGAAATGTCCTTTATATGTAAGTGTGGCATGTCTGTTATTTTCAAGACAGCATGAAATGTAACAATCTTCAATTCCATTATACCAACTGAAGAACAAAGTAAAAATAAATAAGTAAATAGATAAATACAACTTCATACTGTATGTGAAGTATAAAACCTCAACCGTAACTATAGCTATATTTAAAACAAAACAAAAACCATCTACTACGTCCATTAGGATCTGGGGGGAAACATGATTCCCAAAACACTCAGCTGGGGCGAGGTGCGGAACTATCTGCAAAGATCCAATAATCATGGGGTAAGTGAAAGGTTAATGTGGTACCTCAGACTAAGGGAGGACCCCATTCATAAAGTCCACAGAGGAGAACCCACCAGGTACCCAGCTGAGTAGAAAATGGATATGAAGTGATAATGGAAGATACCCAGCACACAAACAAAACTATTTTCAAATATCTGCTGGGTATGTCTTTACCACTGTCCAATCACTAGCTGTATGTTGGGCTTGGGGCTGCACAGGTGAAGAGTATAGATGGGCTGGACTTAAACCTCAGCTTGCCATTCACTAGCTGCGTGCATTTGTTAGGTCACTAAACATAGCTTGCTCAATAAAATGGGGGATAATAGCAGTTTTCACCATAAAGCTGGTCTGAGAAGCAAACGAACAAATGTATGTACAGCTCTTAGCATAGTGTTTGCCTGCAATGATTGTGTATGTGTGCAGTGGGGTGGGAGAGGGGTATGTTGATCACCAAAGCATTCAAGAGAAACTTACGGAAGAAGAGCTGAAAATTGCAGAAGTTCTCAATTGAAATTGCATTAACTTAATACTCTATATGACTTGGCCAAAAAAACCCATATTGTTCTGTTCTATTGATAAAATATCCCAAAGGCATACAAAGAAGGAAAATTATTTAGACCATTAGAGGCAGATCATGGTGGTGTTGGACACAGTGGTGGTGGCAGAGGTGGGTGGTGGTGGTGGTGTTGGAAGGCGACCTAGAGAAGAAGGTGATATCTAAGATGAGGCCAACCTGAGGCACAACAGGAATTAGCTAAGGAAAGAGGTGCGGGAAAAGTGCTCCCAACCGAGGGAATCCAAACTGCCACAGCTCTGGGGAAGAGAAAACTTCACAGGTTCAGCGAACGGGATGATCAAGCTGTGAAAGAGGAAAGGGGGCTGGAGAGGTAGAACTTTCAATCATGTTTCAAGAGCCTGAATTAGGGGTGCCTGGGTAGCTCAGTCAGTTAAGGGTCCAACTCTTTGTTTGGACTCAGTTCATGATCTTACGTTTCCTGAGTTCCAGCCCTGGGTTAGGCTCTGCACTGGCAGGTTGGAGCCTGCTTGGGATTCTCTCTCTCTTCCTCTCCCCAACTTGTGCTCTCTCTTTCTCAAATTAAATAAATAAGGCTTTAAAAATTGTTTAAAGAGCCTGAATTAAGGGTTCCTGGGTGATTCAGTCAGTTAAACATTCAACTATTGGTTTTGGCTCAGGTCATGATTTCACAGTTCTTGAGTTCAAGACCCATGTCAGGCTCTGCTCACAGCACAGAGCCTACTTGGGATTCTCTGTCTCCCTCTCTCTGCGCCTCCCCTGTGCTTGCTTTCTCTCTCTCTTTCTCTCTCTCTTTCTCTCTCAAAAATAAATAAATAAACTGTATCAAAAAAATAAATAAAGGGGTGCCTGGATGGCTCAGTCAGTTAAGCATCCAGCTTCGGCCCAGGTCGTATCTCACAGTTCGTGAGTTCAAACCCCTATCAGCACAGAGCCCCACTTCAGATCCTCTATCCCCCTCTCTCTCTGCCCCTTCCCCACTCAAGAGCTCTCTCTCTCTCAAACATAATTTTAGGGGCGCCTGGGTGGCGCAGTCGGTTAAGCGTCCGACTTCAGCCAGGTCACGATCTCGCGGTCCATGAGTTCGAGCCCCGCGTCAGGCTCTGGGCTGATGGCTCGGAGCCTGGAGCCTGTTTCCGATTCTGTGTCTCCCTCTCTCTCTCTGCCCCTCCCCCGTTCATGCTCTGTCTCTCTCTGTCCCAAAAAAAAAAAAAAAAAAAAAAAAAAAAAAAAAATTAAAAAAAACATAATTTTAAAAAAATTTAAAAATATAATGAAAAATTTAAATAAATAAAATAAAGAGCTTGAACTATCTTTTTCCTGAGGATAATGAGAACCCCATGAAGGACTTTAAGCAGGGAAAAGACACGGTCCCATGATCAGATTGTCAGAATTAGAAAACCACTGCTAAAGGGAATGGGGAGTGATTGAAGAGTTTGGAGTTGTTACAAAAATGGGTTATAACATGTCACACATAATTTTTTCTTAAGTTAACTGTAGACATGGATAGTCATTCACTAACTCATTCACTCATTATGGTGTTTCCTGAGTACCTAACAGCTACCAGGAGCCATGCTCACATAAGGACAGGAGAAGAAAACTCACAAATAAACAAAAGAAGCAGTGTAAAAAGGGCTAAGACTTGAAAGGCAAAGGACATTTCTGAGAGGTGGGTCAAATTCCAGAGATGGGAGCCAGCAGAGTGCATGTGATGAAACGTATCCCAGGATAGTCAGAACGCACAATCCAGGGGCAGCAGGAACACATCCCTTCAACAGGAATGTACTGAGCACACACTACATGCCAGTTTTGAGCTGGGACTGGATACACAGTGATGAAGGAGAAAACACTTAAAATAAGAGGTACAACAATAACTCTTACCATTGCAGATAACGCTAGGTTGATTATTAAGAGTGTGAGAGGCAGAAAAACAGAAGTAAAGAGCAGTGCCTTAATTTAAGGAGGCTTGAAGTGGCAATAAACTATTTTTAATTATAACTTCTCTGCTGAGAATTGACAGTCCTTGAAAGCTTGTGTAAACCATAAATGAGTTACATGCAAATATATTACTGATATTATAGCTTTTAAAATGACATTATAACTTCTAAAATGTCAAATAATTTTGAATGTCAAATGCTAACCCCTACTCCCCCCCAAATTCCAATCATGAATTGTCCACTTGATCCCACATCAAATCAACCTACTGAAAAGTGAAATGCCCATTCCTTCCACCGAATAGGAGAAATGCCTCAGATGTGGTCAAATCTTCCCTTGTCTTCAGAGAATCTTGATGCTGATACTGACCCAGCAAGTCAGCTAAGATCCATTTGGGACGACGCAAGAAAGGGAGAAAACATGTTCCCCATCCAACACTAACCTTTCCAGCTCAGCCCCTGATCATGCCAAGACATCAGAGTGTAATAATGGTAATTTAATAATGGAGTCGGCCAGGCTCAGCCCACATTAGAAAGCTCAGGAAAATAAATGAGGCTTGCAAGCCAAACAGAGAGAAACTTCTCCAGGCAGCGCCTGCAGCAGGGAGATACCTGGTAATGAAACACCTGCTGTCTCCATTCATTATACAGGAGGCAAACCTTAAAAGAGAGCCTGGAAAGGTGAAGGTCTCAAAATGGAAATAAATAAATAAGCATGCCTGTCCTGGAGAGATCTCTGCAAATGGCTCGAAAGGACAGCCCGGAGATTTTCTGGGGGGGATGTGGCAAAGTTTCATCAGATGTCGAGGGAGGTAATTATGTGCTTGGGCACATTTGCTGGATAAATTGGCCTCCTTACCTTCATCTGCCCATGCGGGCACCAGAGACAGAAACTGTGTTTAAACTCCACAGTGTTCTCGCTGGCTTTGACTATAAAAAAAGAAATAAAAATGTGTCCTAGGTGCCTGGCAAATCAGTCCAGTGTTAGATGGGGACCCATTATCTTTGACCTTCACATTTTTGCCTCTTCTGACTCACAGAAAATCCTCAGAAACCCTTTCAGGTAAAGATATCTGGCTTCTGGGAGGCGCTCACTTTCAGGAGAAAGATCCTGTTTTTGTAATATAAAAATAATACTTGAAGGAAGTGATTTCTTTATCTTTAATTTCAGTTGGTCTGTTACCTGCTCCAATTTTAACAATTTGCCTAAAATGATGGCAGTTTTCTTTACTGACTATGTTAGTAACAGGTGAAGCCAACAGCTATGCCCTTCCTTTCTTTGCCTTTCTTCTCTAATTACTAAGACACTCTAACATTTCTCCATCTTGGCTTCCGTATAGAAAAATTCTGACAGGTACCTCTGGCATCTTCTCTCACGTCTGAAACCAGTAATGAAATGTCAGCGGAGGAACGGTTAATTAAAATTGTGGAATCCACTTTGCATCCTCTCAGAGTCAATAAAAGTGCAATTAAAGATACCTTTCAACACATGATTTAACCAGTATAAGTCACATTTTTAAATAACATTTGGCTGTTAAAAATAAAAAATCATTAATATGAACTGAATGCTCAGTAAACATCCTGCTTCCTTGGCCATCAAACACCTTTAGCTTAACTAGTGTCTTAGATGTGATATTGAGATCCATTAAGAACGTGTTTTCTAGTAATAAACCAAAGAACATGGCTGAAATCTGCAGGTAATTTGCAGGAATAAAAACCATACCTGAATCTCCCACATAGGCTTATCTAAGCTATTATCTTTAACAAAATTTCCTCACATTCTCAGGTTACTCCAGAAACATTTAAGAAAGCAATGGCACAGAACCGCCGTTTAGAGTTCAGCTCTGGACTCACGTGTCGTGTGTTTCAACCCTGCCTCTGCTACCTACTAAACAAGAGACTGCAAATCAGCTTGGCTTCATTTCTTGGGACCTCACATTTCTTGGAACCTCACTTTGCTTACCTGAAAAATGAAGAAAACGCTATCTACCCATAGGGCTGCTGTGAGGATTAAATGAGATAATATGCACAAAGCAATTTAAATAGTGACTAGGACCTTGTAAAGGTGTAATAAATATACACTGTTCTTCTTTGAGACCTTATTTGTTCTTCTTTGAGACCTTATTCCTTTAAAAATTACATTCCCTAAAAGGGCCTGGAGACTTAAGAAATTCATATACTTGGAGAATATATTCGTTTATTTTGCATGATCTCATTATTCATTTTTCTATGTAAAAATTAGGGAGATGATATTTCAGGGTCCCTTAGTTCCAAATGCTGCCGCTCATTTTCAGTACAGATCTCAGTTAAGCAAAGGAGAATGAAAGGGTCAAATCGGCTCAGAATCTGCCAGCTTCCACCCTTGCTTGTAAACTTTATTCCATATGAGTCAAATGACACTCCCCAGAGAATGCTCGTGAAAGTCCCTGATTTACAGAAGTATTTACTTTGGGGTTTGGGGTTTGTTTTTTCAGGTTTATCTCTGGGAGAGCTTGCTAGAGCTAACAGTCCAGCAATTTTATTAAACTCTGTTCAATTTCAGCATTTTTTAAAGACTATATAGAAACCACACAGGCAGTGGCTATTTAAACTTCCCAGTGGATGCCAAAAATAATAAAAAGACACTTAAATGACCATTTTTGAGCAGAGCCAACAGCATGTGGCCTAATTATCCAACTACATGAAAAATTCTACAGAGTTTTAGCAGAGTGGAAGGGTTTGATATGCACAATTCAGAATGCAAGTGGCCACCTCACTAGGGTGTATAGAACTTTTCAAGTCTAAATAGAAGGTGCAGCTCTAACTGGGTAAGTTTATCCTCTGTTTTTTCCCTCCTGACTAACTTATAAGAAATGACAAATGAAGAGACAGTAAGAAGTTGATATAGCTAAGCCACTGATGAATAGAAATATTGAAAAGATGCCTAAGTGCTCTCCTTAATTTGTTGCCATTACAACCTTCTGAGGTAGGTATTATTATGCACATGTGACAGAGGAGGAAGCCACAGCTCAGAAAAGTAAGTGCCTTAAAGAGTAGGTATCAGAGCTGGTGTCCTGCCTTTTCCCTATTTGCCCCTTTGGATCCTTTGTCTGCTTTGTTGGTGGCCTCTCTCCTGCAGCCCTCTGCAGACTCAGCTCCCTGTGCCCCCTGGCTTCTTTTGGGTTAAAACAATGGCAGGCAGCCTTCCCTAATTGCCCCTATCTTAAAATCATCTCCTCTTTATTTTGTTTTCCTTATCATGGGTGTAAACGTGATCATATACTTATTTGTGAATTTATTCAATGATATTTACTGGGAATCTAGCATACAGCGTGCATGCTGTTGTGGTGCTGGGAATATTATAGTAAATGAGACTCACATGGTCCATGCCCTACTTATTTCTTCTTTTCCAACTTAAATATTCAATATAAGGAATTTCTAGAAATCTAATACCGTGTCTTCTACAAATCTTTGGATGGTGTTGGACATATGAGGGATGCTCAGTAGCTGCTGGATAAAAGAAAGTCATCTGAAGTATCTGCAGGACCAGTAGAGAAGCTACCAAGTCTAAGACTCATTAATTTGAGGAGCAAACCCATAACAATGCTGCTCATTAAAATAAGAATTAAGAGCATGTGGAATCTAACAAACAAATGAACAAATAAATAAAAGCTAAACAGACTGATAAATACAGAGAACAAATTGTTGGTTGCCAGGGTAGAGGGGTTGGGGGTGGGGAGGGGCAAAATGGGTGAAGGGTGGAAGATATAGGTTTCCAGTTATGGAATGAATAAGTCACTGAGATGAAAGGTACAGCACAGAGAATATAGTCAATAGTAGTGAAATAACATTGAATGGTTACACCTGGTAGTTATACTTGGGGCGAGCACAGCATAACCTATTGACTCATCGAATCACCATGCTGTACGGCTAAAACTAATGTGACACTGTATGTCAACTATACTTTAACAAAAAAAAATAATGAAGAATTAAAAAAAAAGAAGAACGATGATAACTGGTGTTGATAAAGGTGAAGTGAAATGAGTACGCTCATAAACCTCCCAAGCAAGTATCAATCAGTGCCATATCTCTATATGGCAATTTGCTTAACCACCACAAACAAGTCTGTGACTGGATTAATTGGCTTCCAGAAGCAAATCCTAGGAGCATGATTAAGGATGAAGCCAAATATATAGTTGGAAGTACATTCATGAATAAGTTGAAAAAATTTCAATGGTAATAACCTAAGTGTTCAACAAGAAGGGACTAGATTAATCAACTGAGGCACACAATATAATGAACTATTAAAAATTATTAAAAACAATGCCATATCACATATTTCATGACAGGAACATATTCACAACCTATCATTAACTGAGAAAGGAAGATACAACATGATACATGGAATATCCAGTTTTTCTTTAAAAAAATGTTATATATGCAAAGAAAAAGCTCTAAAATAGCACTGTCCAACAGAAATATAATACAAGGCACATTTGTAGTTTTAAAGTGTTGGTACTCGCATTTAAAAAAGCAAAAAGAATTAGGTGAAAATTCATTTAATGGTATTTGATTTAACCCAACACATCAAAATAATAATGATTAATTTTTTTCTATACAAAGCCTTCGAAATCTGGTGTGAATAGTTTATACTTGGCACATGTCAATTCAGTCTTGCCACATTTTAAATATTCAGAAGCCACACGTGGCTAGTGGCTATCAAATGGAACAGCTCAAGTAAGCCTTAAAAGCAGGTGTGAAGAGAAAGAATTTGGATAAATTTACTTTCTTCTTTTCTTTTCTTCAATTACCATTTATAATTTTACTATTGGCATATACTATTTCTGTAATATGTACAACAATGTTGGTTTTTAATATTAGGAAGAGAGGGTTTTTTTTCTTTCTCTAGACACTTCTTGGCTCCTCCTTTCTGCAAGTTCACAGACTATGTGCTTCCTAGAACTACAAGACTGCTCCCCTTTATTCTCCTCCCTTTACATACACTTCAAAGCTGCCTAGCTTCAGTCATTGGGCACCTGAGTAGGGATCAAATAGTGCTGTTCTTCAGAGTGGCTGCTAAGCTGGTCCCTGCTTTCCAGGGGTGCCCCCCGGAATCTATTAGGACTCCAGGCACCGCTTCAATGGCTCTCTCGAGTTTGTGGAAGGGCATGGAATGGGACCAGAAATTGCTTAATTTGAGGTTAATTAAATAGTGATGACAAGCCTTAATCTCCAACTTGTCCTCAGATTGTAAACACTGATTGCAGCTGCAGCAATCTGCAATAAACCTATTGAGAGAAATCTTGACCAGAATGAAAGGAGTATGTCAGTTACCCAGATGAAGCTAAGAGAGACAAGAGAGAAGAAATCCAGGCCCTTGTAACACCAGGAGAAATGGAGACCCAAAATAAGAGAAATTAAAGGAAGAATGTGTCAAATCTGATTCCTGTACAGCCCAATCAACAACAAAAAAAATATATATCACCAGATCCCACAAGCCTGGAGGCTGAAAGAAACAAAGATGGAGACACCAAGCCATGAGCTGTGCACACGAAGAAATTGAAACAGTTGCACCTCTACTGACCACTGATGGGGTTTCCGTAGGGCTTCTGGACAGAGGGCTAGACCACTGGAAGTGAGTTACAGCAGTTCACTAGAAGGGATCAGGGCAAGGATCAGAGTTACAGTGTGTTAGGAACTTACTACATGTCAGGTACTTCACATGTAATTTATTGGTAATTCTCACAATAATTTTATAAGGTGAGCATTATTATTTTCATTTTTTTAATGTTTATTGATTTTCGAGAGAGATAGAGATAGAGTGTGAGCAGGGGAGGGGCAAGGGAGACACAGAATCCGAAGCAGCCTCCAGAATATGAGCTGTCAGCACAGAGCCCAATGCAGGGCTTGAACCCACAAACCTCGAGATCACGACCTGACCCAAAGTCCAACACTTAACCAAATGAACCACCCAAGCACTCCTATTATTTTCATTTTAAAGAAGAGAACACTAAGTCTCAAAGAGGTCCCCTACCACGCCTCAGGCCATGAAAAACATGGGTGGAACCCAGATTTGAACCCAGACTGACTCCCTAAAGTCACCTCTAAATCTCAGGCTGCTCTGGCAAGGGCGAGGCAATGGCCAGGAAGTGAGAAAGGTGAACCAATAGTGAAGTTCATGAGGACGATGGGCAAAAAAAGAGCAACAATTCCCCTAAGAGGACCCGACTAGGAAGGCAGATGGCCTAGTAAAAGACTGCAAGCTGAAGGAACGTTTTGAAAACACTGGTCCAGATGCACCCTGGAAAATGCCCTTCCTGGCCTCACTGACCTGGAGAACATGTCCACACACTTCACGATCCAGAATCAACATGTGCCTCTTCTGTGAAGACTTCCCTGAAGCTCCTGGTAAGAGACGGGCATTAGTTTTTATATTAACAGGGCAGGGTGCATTGGGAGAAGGAGCACACACCATGTCTTGTGTAAAGAAAGGTCGAAGAAATGAGAACCTGAACTTGAGGATGAGAAAAACTGGAGAAGGGAAAGAACCATGACAGGTGTTGTCAAATAGTTAATGGACTAATATGTAAGGTTTTAATCCACACCTTCTTCCCTAAAGCCTTTTTGGGACAAAACATTTGTTCATTCATTTACTCCTTTCCTAGCGCTGCGAGAGTGCTAGAGAAATAACAGCGAGCAAAAACAGACACAATTCTGCCGTCGGAGTACACACATCTGACAGGAGTCACGCAGCCATAATAAAATCACGCAAATAAATGAAGAATTGTGATAAGTGTACCAAATAATGGGGTAAATAAGATGTTAGGATTTTATACAAAATAGAAAACTGGAATTAATAAAGAGAGTGTATAGGGGAATAAGCTTCATTTCATTATTTGGAAGAACTTTCAAACAATCCACACAGTCTAGAAATGGCCCCACAAATGAACATACTTCCCTCTGGGCATTGGACCTGCCCAGGCTGAGGCAGGGGAGCGTGAGGGTGCAGCCCCTATATGACTTCTATAGTCCCTGCAAGCTCTAAGAAACTAGGATCCCATCATTCTAAACAAAATATCTTCTCAGAAGGCAATCAGAATTTGCTATATTGAATTTCTAGGAGACTCAGGAAATTTATGCAAAGAAGAATCACCTTCTGTGTATGGAGGGGAGTCAAGTGAAACAGAGTCCCCCAAGCTTTTCAGTAGCCCTCCACCTCCCGTCATAGCACTGATGACGTCTGTCCCATGCACTGCCCTGGAAGCTTCATGACAACAGGGGCCACGGGCTTGTTCATCACTGAATCAGCAGTACATGGCGCATGGCATATATTAAGTATTTGTTAAGTGAACAAATGAATATAGCACTAAAATGTAGGTGTGTGCAAACACACTCACTTATAAAAACTTTCTTTTAGTGTTACAGACTTCATAAATGAACTTTATTGAATATTTAATGAACATGAAAGTCAATCACTTGCCTCCTGATTAATAGCTAGAGTCCCTTGTCCAAGCGGCCATTTAGTTCCATTAAAAATGAATAATTTTCCACGGAATAAATATACACTATACATAGAACATCCAGGGTTCCAGTGTTAATAAGCATTTAAGTAATGCAGAAAGACTAAGAATCTATTAACTAAGAGAGAACTCCATGAACTTGCCCTCTAAGTCGTCATTCATTTCCTACCCATTTCTCTTCTAAATTTTAAAATTATTTAGCCAGGGAAAAAAGTAGCTCTGAAAATGGAATAAATAAGGTTAATAGGGTGTCATATTTTGGTTAACATTTGCAGGCTGAAAAAAATGTGTTTTTGTTAAAGATTTGAGAGATGTTATTCCTCCTGTGAAATGAAGAATACATTAGGGAAGATCAATACAAAACTGAAGGACTATATGTAAAATGTTAAGGGTCTATCACTGAAAAATTATGAACCGTGCTATAGAACTTAGCCAGGTCAGAGCTAAATTAAATTATTGATCTACATTCATTTTTTCCCTTTCTATGTGACTATCTCTTGATTTTTTATAGCGTGCATTATTGCCTATATGGTAAATGAATCATCTTATTCTAGCCCCAGCATATCTGCTTACTGACAATTTTCTAAAATTAATTGTCGTGTTGATAGAGTTCAGATTTACAAATTGAGCTATGCTCACATAAACATCTAAATATTCAAGGTAAAATTTATAAGCTTTTGTAGCATTAACTCAAAAAGAAAGAGGGCAATTTTCATATTTTTCAATACAAAGAATGGAAAGAAAAAATGAAATGCTATTTTTCTTGACACCATTTCACTACTTGATGGTACTTGATACATTTCATTGATGGAAATGTACTCATTCGACTTTTAAACAGTGACTTCACTGTATTCCTAAGCAAGGTAATGAAATCAACACTGCACGAATTAAGATCTGTGACTTTTCAGACCTAAATCTTCCTCGAGATGTGCAATCTCAAATTCTGTAAGCAGTTTTACCAATCGCTTTGGGGATTTCTTTAAATCAAAGAACTCTCATCCCCAGTCAGCCTCCAAAGTGATAGAAGAATGTGGCTTGAATTAGGATTTTCTCTCACCTGCTAAAAAGGGAAAATGGGTAAACATTTTGTAAGAAATGTAAATTCCAGAGACCCATGTTAATTCATGAAAAAGGAAGCTGACATAAGAGTTCTTGGTACAAATGATCTTGAATTTGGGGCTGAATTTAGCCAGTAGCTTTTGCCTACTGGGAAAATATTTTCTCTTTAATGAAGTAGTGTGAAACGCAGAGGCCTCTTCATTTTCTCTAACGGAGATACAATCATTCTGACTTGTGCTCCAAACAAGTAGAAATTATCCCTAATGTGTAGTTTGAGCATTTGTATCAAAATACAGTGAAATGCTGTTTCAGAGTCTGATGAGAAAATCATGTGAGCTCACAAAATGTCTGCCTCCCTCAGGTGGAAAAACGGTCACTGCTTCTCCTTGGGCTGGTTGTCACTGCTAGAAGCTCTTGGCATTAGGGGAATGTCCCGCAGTCTCACACAAATGCCAAACCCTGTTGCTGGGACAAGGGGATTCCAGCCTCACAGCAGACCTGAGGGACTCTGCTTCTCTCCAGGTCTCCCCCAAAGCTGAGAGCCCTTTGCACTAGAAATCAATGTCATCCAGTGAAAACTCGAGGAGAAAGTTAAATTCCAGAAGTAGCAATGTCTCTTGTGTACCAGTCTCTCCCCACTGTATTTCTGTCAAGTGACAAGAAGCAAGAAGGAAAACAGAGCGAGTAAAGCCTGAAGAGAGAACAATCAAAGAAGTGTAGAACTTGAGAGAGGGGAAGGACCAAAACTTCAAATAGGAAAAGGCTCAAGCATCCCACTGTGCAGAAATACAGAATGCTGTCTGTAGAAGGGCCCAACTGAAGGTCATCGATCAATACCTTAGGAAGGTCCCTCACCAGATTTTGGGCACTCTGAGCCTTGGTGTTCTTGGCACACAGTACAGAGTCCACTTCCCAGGAGGCAGACTTTGTTAACGAGCTCAGAAGACCAAGGCATAAAACCAGACTGTCAAAGTAGAAGTCTACAATTTGCGGTATAACTGCTGCACAGGTGTCAGTATGACCAGTACGTTCCCTTCCCGAAGATGTTCTCCAGGCAATGCCAAATCCTAATCAGACAACAATTTGATGCGTAAGGAACCTGAACAAGAGGAGTTCATTTGATGAATTGAATGTTAAACTGCATCAGGGAGGATGGCGTCACCAATGAGAGGAAACACAACACGTGCTGGCTGCAGCTCTCTGGATCCATTGCCATGATGGGAACAGCCTTGCCAATAGAACAGCAATTGTTCCAAGCTCCTCATAGGAAATCCATCTCCTCCAAAGAGGACTACATATGCACTCCTTCTTCTGCATTTCCATAGTCCAACCCAACATACATACCTATGTTACATCAAAACAGGAGCACATCTTAAGTTCAGCCTTGTTGCTTTTCTTTGAATTAACCAGGGCTCATAAATAGCTTTCCATGCCATGAAGCAATACCATGATAGATATTCTTGTACACACTCCTTTTCCCAAACTTCTGATTATTTCCCAGAGAACATTCCCAGATACAGAATTGTTGGGTCAAGTAGGCACACAACCATTCATTTACATACTGCCTAAGCCTGCTTTCACCCAATAACAGCAGATGGCTAGAACAGAAACCAAGAAAGCCTACAATAGTTAGTCTCTGGTCATTTTCAGAAAAGGTTGGCCAACCACGGACCTAGAGTCTACGATTAGCTATAGGCAGAACATTCACAATAGGACACCATCCACAATAGGACATGGACTCCCCACACCATGACTATAAGCAGATCTTTTCCCTATCAATTATTTTCTAACCTTTAGCATTCTTTAACCAGTCCGGAGGTTCTATGGGACATAACTTCACTTATAATTAGAATAGTACTAAAAAATACTATCAGAGAAATGTAGCTCCATTATTTTTAACTACAGAAATTCATATAAATGGGAACTAAATCAAACAAAATGAGATAAGTTATAAAAAGTCCTTTCTTGCATAATAATCTATAATAAACATGAATATACATGTTTCTTAAACTTTGAAATAAAAATTGATTATTAAATGAAAAACTAAAAGAGATTTCATTTCTTGGGTCTTTGATCTGAAACAGCTCAAAATTTCATACTAGATTCTCTTTACTCATGAGCGAGACTCAGAAACTTGGCTAAGAAAAAAACACACAACTTTTTCTTGAAAAAGAATCACGTAGACCCCATCTGAAATTTATAAATTCCTTGTTAATTAGATTTTAATCTACATGACTATACCATATGCTAGAAAACCATCCACATACAAACTGTAGGAGACTGTTTAACCGCCATTACTTTAAGAGCCATTTAAAAGATTTTCTATGGGATAAAGATTGGGTGATTTATCATGGTTTTATGCGCCTTTAATCTGCTCCATCTTCCCATTGTAAAATAAATATTGGTTTTAAAATAAATGGTTCTGCCCAGGTTTTGATGAGAAAAATTGCCCTGTAAATCACAAGCTCACATGTGCCAAACTCGAAGTCCAATGTTAACTAGTCCATTCCGATGAAAATAAGTCCATTTTATAGAACAAAACCTAAGGAAGACAATTACTTAAGTATATTATCAATGCTGCAATGTAACTAATTTGAGATATAAGCTTCCCCAACCTCTGTTATTTAATTCTTAAAACAACCACTAGCTGATGCCAAACAGATCCTCCGATCGGACTTTTTAAAAAGTGTTTTCTTTACAATAGTCATTATAATGGTCTAACTCCAATATACAACTTATGTAATGGAAAATAAATACAAGCAAATCTGAGAGCAAATCTTTATCAATCACTTTTCTCATACTCAGGGTCCAAAGAAATTTAACAGTCACTTCCTTAAGACTATTTCACAGAGTTCTGAGAAACTGACAATAAATACATTTTCCTACAGCAAGCACAGCAGCCAAAAGCACCCTTGAAGATATGAATGGTTTAAAGCAGAGCTTTGCAAACCGTCTGTGATGTAATACCAGTTGATTGTACTTTTCCCTTCCAATCTGCTGCGGGTTGATGATACAATTTGTAAAAGCCAATTAAAAGAGGCACTTGGATGATGTGGCAAAGACAAACTGCTACAAAATTTCTAAACTGCACTGCCCATTAGGTATATGATTTTGGCCACTCGTGTGATTGTAAACTTTGCAGGAGCCACATTAAAAAATGTAAAAAGAATCAGGTGAGATTAATTTTAACAATATCTCATGTAACTCAATATTATCTACAATCTTATTTCAACATATTACACAATTATTATATTAATAACATTATATTTATATTGTGAAAATATTATGGAGGTGTTTTGCATTCTTTTTTTAAGTATTACCTGTGGAATCTAGTGTAGAATTTATACTTACAGCACGCCTCAGTTCACATTGGCCACATTTCAAGTACTCAATAGGCATATGCAGCTAGTGGCTACTGTGTTGGACAGAGCAGTTCTAAACCCTTACTCTCAAATTTCAGCACCTCCCTCTTCCCATTTTGAGTAGTACTGTATAAACCACCGCGGCCTTCAGAATGGCATCTCTTAGTTTCACTTCCTGTCTGATGTTTTATAATTAAGGGCTCCACTGCAGATAAGGCCAACACTTAAATAAAGAACTTAGCAAACACACGACTGCGGCTAACTTCATACTTCCTTTGATCCAATGCTATTAACAAGGGATGGATGTAGAAGTCCTCTGCTCTCCCCTCTCTAGAAGCAATCACTATTCTGAATGAAGCTGGTTTATTTCCTTCCCATCCACATTTTTACACTTTCTCTACAGATTATAGTCTTAAGCATTTACATAAATCTATTAACAAATGAAACCAAGTGTTTGTGTTTTACGGAGATGTCTGAATTTAATGCATTTGGCTCATGCAAACCCTTACCATATTCCAACAGCAATTACCAAAATGGAATCTCATATCTTTCCACTGTCCCACTCTATGATCTATGTCTTTGGAATCCGTACCACTTCCTGGCCTGGATAATTCCTACGCACAATTTAGGTCACAGCTTCAATGTCACTTTTTCAGGAAACCTTTGCTAATGTGCCCTTTGCCCTAATGAGATTAGGTTCCTTGTTAAACTGCTCTTACCTTTTCTACTGCACTATCACAGTAGTGAATATCTCTTTTTGTATTGATTTAACATGTACCTTCATCATGAAAGTATAAGCTAGCAGCACCACAATTCCAACTAGACAATAAGTGTTCATAAATATTTGTTGTACGAATGAATGATTTTTTATTCTAGGAAGCCAGACTCAAACTCAACTCAGCTAGACATGAGGTGTGTCAGGATGGATAAAGCACCAGACTCAAGTTATATATCATGTTTCTTATGTCTCTTGTTGGGACATAAGCTTAGGATGTGTATTATCATCTGGATACTGAGTACCCTTATTTATTGGAATGTATGTTTTCAAATATAGTACCATCAAGTTATTCATAGTATATTGTTTTGGACTTTTATTGTCTAGTAAGTCTATATTTAGGGCTCCCTTTTCATTTATAATACTATTTGTATTCTCTCTCTCTCTCTCTCTCTCTCTGCTTCTGTAATTGATCAAGATTGCCAGATGTGAATGTGTTTGGAGAATCTTTCAAAGAATCATCTTTTACTTTGTTGATCTTTTCTACTATTCCTTTTGTATTCTATTTTGTTTGTTTTAATATTTTATATTATCCCTTACCTTTACTTTATTTCGGTTTACTCTGCTATTTATACCTTTTTGGTTGAATGCTTAACTCACTGATAACAGCATTCCTGTATTTATTTTTATTTAAAAAATAATTTATGTTTATTTATTTTTGAGACAGAGAGAAACACAGCGTGAGTGGGAGAGGGGGAGAGGAAGAGGGAGACACAGAATCTGAAGCAGGCTCCAGGCTCTGAGTTATCAGCACAGAGCCCGACGTGGGACTCAAACCCATCAACCGTGAGATCATGACCTGAGCTGAAGTCAGACGCTTAACTGACTGAGCCACCCAGGTGCCTCTCCTTTATTTCTAATATATAAATTTGTGAATCTATAAATTCCCTTCTGTGTACCCCTCTAACTATACCCCATAAGATTTAAAATAAAGCATCTACCAATTTCTCTCATCACTTTTCTATGACTCAAAAAACATTTGAAAGTATGATCTTGAGTTTTCAAATGTATGAAATTTTGATGTCTACTGGTTTTTGGCCTCTAAATTTTTTCTTCTCTGGGATAGAATTTGTATTCATCAACGTTCAGGCTTCCTACATACAAATATTCTCTGCTAATGGAGTTCTAAGTTCTATAAATGTCCATTTGACCAAGCTAATCAGTGATATTTTTTTAAATCTTCTTTATCCTTCCTAAATTTTTAACTTTATTTGACTTATCAGTGTCTGAGAGAAAATGTTTAGATCTTCCTGATTATAATTACCTATATTCTCAATATCTTATGATGATTCTGTCAATTTTTATTTTATATATTTTTGAAATGATGCTGCTCAGTAATGTAGCTCCAGGATTAATATATTTTCCTGGTGAATTGTTCTATCATCATTAAATAATAACTCTCTGTAACCATAATAATACTTCTTGCTTTAAAGCACATTTTGTCTGATATTAATACATCATCCACGCTTTCTTTTGAAAGGTATTGGCAAGGAATATTATGTCAATTTCCATCTGTTTTCTTTCAATCGTCCCATCCATAATAGGGGTATCCCTTGTAAATAGTCTACAAAGAGTACATAGCTGTCTTCCTTCCCCATCCATCGTAACAATCTTTGTCTATTGACAGCTAAAATTAGGCATTTTTATATTTATTATGATTCCTACATATTTGGCCTTATTTCAACCATCAAATTGATCTACAATTTCCCCAGAATTAGGGATTATCTAAACATATCAAGTACACCACAGCCAGTACTGCTGTATCTAGCTGATGCTCATAATTTAGCTATTCTTGATAAGTCATTTAGACACATTAGCAAACTATATTCTCTTAAAGCTGTAAGGTAGTGAATCCTTATTTAAAAAAAAAACCATAATATCCTTTTAAACTAAGCTAAAATCCTTACTTAAAAACTTATAAATAACATCCAAATTAAGATGTCCAATCCACTATTTTATTTCCTTACCTATAACATGAATATAAAAGAGTCCGTTTGCCATCCACCTCTGATGTGGCTGTATGTCCCTCTCCCCTATTATTTTTTTCATTTCTATCTAATGCAGCTCTGATTCTGTCTCTGCCTTTCCTACACTTCTTCCTCACTCCAGCTCTCTTCATCTCTTACCCCGACAACTGCATTAATAACTTCTCTCTCACTGTCTTAATCTAACTCCCTTCCACTCCAATTCACCCTCCAGTTAAATGAGGGCCTTGTATTTTAAGCTAAGAAATTTGAACTTTACCCTGCAGGTCAGTGTCTCTCAAACTGAAATCCAACGACATAGTCTCACAGCTCCAAACATTCTGGAAGGACTTTTTATTTTAATTTGTGGTTCAATCCAATGAACATACCACAAAATCTAAATGACAACCTGATAATTGAGCTGTGCTTTCCAATAGCAGTGCCTGAGTGTGTCCTTTTTTCCCCTCATCAACTCTGTTCTGTTCTCAGTGTCACTGGCACCAAACGATCACCCAAAGTGACAGCTTTTAACTTTCAATGTGTCAGTAAGCACATCTGGCTGTTCGGTTGGTGTGTCCTAATGCTAAAATTGTCCCAAGTCTGCCATTGTGCCCTTTAGTGGAGATGATTTGCAACTGAAAGATATTGTCATCAAATAAGGCTTTAATTTCTGAAGTTATTTAATTAATGGAGACTTTGATATGACATCATAAAAACTCATAGTGTGGCAGAGTAATGATCGATTTTAATTGTTATGGATTAATGAGAAAAGAACAAAGGCAGAATTAATATGTAAATGATGTGTTTATATCAAATGAAAGCCAAATGATGTTATGGGACACTGTACAAAAGAAGGTTTCCAGATCTTTCAAATAGAGAAAAGTGGTAAGAGAATTGAATCATCATATGGCTCAGAGTAGTAACGGCATGCAAATTAAAAGAACCTTTACCAGTATTTGGAAACAGGAAGGAATGCAAATTTGCTGGAGGAGGTGAGGTGGTTTGCTCTGATGGTTTCTATTTCCCCAGTTAAATATGGAATAAGGGTGTCAGCTGAATGGGAGAACTGGGGATGGGTGTCAGAGGTTTGAGGTACAGGTAAAGGTGTAAATTACTTGTCTCAGAGAATAGAAGTACTAAGTGAATAAGGCAGGACTGCCAAGTGGAGCAGAGGATCTACTTGAAATTAGTGCACATAAATTTAAAGTAAGTCCATAAGACTTAGCATTATTCTCCATCCATCTGCACTCAGGCCCAAAGTGGACAGAAAGCTCAGTGAAAGTCAAGAGTTATGCCAGACACAATCAAAAAGAATGAAATCTTGCCATTTGCACCTACGTGGACAGAACTAGAGGGTATTAAGCTAAGCGAAATTAGTCAGACAGAGAAAGAGAAGTATCATATGACTTCACTCATATGAGGACTTTAAGAGACAAAACAGATGAACATCAGGGAAGGGAAACAAAAATAATAATAAAAAAAAAAAAACAGGGAGGGAGACAAAAACATAAGAGACTCTTAAATATAGGAAACAAACAGAGGGTTACTGGAGCGGTTGTGGGAGGGGGGGATGGGCTAAATGGGAGAAGATTAAGGAATCTACTCCTGAAATCATTGTTGCACTATATGCTAACTAACCTGGATGTAAATTAAAAAATTAAATCAAATAAAAATTAAAAATAAAGAAAAAAAAGTTATGCCAGGCAAGTATGACAGAGATGACAAAGGGGAGATTAATCACAGCACCTAAACTGGGTGAGGAGGGAAATGAGGGCACGAGAGGGATAATCGTTAGTACATGAAAGCAGTAGGTCAATAGATTGGAGGCTCTAAGGAGTCAAGGAACTCCTATTGGAATAGGAATGTTGTGGGCACATGAGGTGGCATCCTTGGAAAGACACACGGAAAGAGAAATGCTTTGAAATCCATTTTGAAGGTCAGCACCATGTTTCTTAACAAGAGCACTATGACATTGGGGATGCAACAATTTTGCATTATGTAGGACTGTCCCTGGTCCTGAAATACATTTGGTATCCTTAATTCCTGCCCTCTAAGGGCCAGTGGTACTTCTTACATTTGCAAATAATCTCTCCTTACAATTGTAATGCCCTCTAGAAGAGGGAAGCCTCCTAGATTGAGGGCCACTGGCCTGGGAAATGACCAATAGGCAGAAAAAAGAGACATGTGACAGTGAGAAACTGAAGGAACTGGGAGGCCAGAGAAGAGTCTTCTATGTGGATATTTTCACCAACAACGAAGGCAGGAGGTGATGGGCATAAAGTCAGTGAGCTGGGGGTAAATTTTTCAATAACTAGGCAGTAGGATTATCTGATGGCACCTGCTTTCTTTTTTTTTAATGTTTATTTATTTTTGAGACAGAGTGTGAGAAGAGGAGGGGCAGAGGAGAGGGGGAGAGACAGACTCTAAAGCAGGCTCCAGGCTCTGAGCAAGCTGTCAGCACACAGCCTAACCCAGGGCTCGAACTCACGAGCTGTGAGATCATGACCTGGGCTGAAGTTGGATGCTTAACCAATTGAGCCACCCAGGTTCCCCTGAGGGTGCTTCTGTGGATAAAGAGAAAAGAAGTTGTCTGTAAGTGACAGCAGAGATGAAGAAGGACACCATGTCCACTTCAGACACTGAGAAAAAACAGTGACCACCTGAGAGGGTGAGAGATATCCTTAGATGGATATCTAAGAGTATCAGAGCAGCACTTACAGAACTTTCTGTGATGATAGAAATGTTGTATATCTATGCTGTCCAATAAGACAGCCAATAGCCACCGATGCCTATCAAGTCCTTCAAAAGAGGTTAGTGTGACTAAGGAAATAAATTTTTTACTTTGTTTAATTTAAATCTGTTTGGATATAAAGAGCCACACGTGGCTAGTGGTTACCTTATTGGATGGTGGAGAAGAGTAAAAGGTGAAGGGAACATTCACAAATTAGTTTAAAGATGCAGGAAATTCTTCTTAATCTCTGGGTCTTGAGGAAAAGGGACAGGATACATATGAATCTAGTTAACTTTGTGGGTCTGGAGAAGGAAGGTAAGATAAGTCATGCTTGACAGCATTATCATTTTCAACAAGCAAGATCCCCAAAATCCATTTTAATTCATTTCTGCCTCCTCCCAGACTAACTTCTGGACCATACTATTATGGAAGACACTTGAGAAAATCTTCTAAAGACTAAAATGTCTCCACCATGTAAAAATGATTTCTTCCTATAAGAACAATCTGGTATTAATAGACTATCACTATTGACTGTTCCTCTGGGACCTAAGGGTCCCTTCCCCAAAGACTGGCTTTCTATCTCTAACAAAGAAAGAAAAAAATGTGACTTCTGAGAATTCCCTGTTAAAAGATGGTGCTTTTTAGAAATCGTATTTATTGCTTTTTTGCGTTTTTACAAAAGAGTATAAAGACATTGGTTCTTTGTTATCCAAAATAAGGTAAAAGTATTATGATTGGTTGCAGTCATAAAACTATAATTAGTGTTTTAATAAAATAATAAAAAAGGGTCGTGAACCCCCACATCCACCCCACCACACACCACAGACTTCCAGAATGGAATTGTAGTCATGCTCTTAGAGTTTCAGCACCAACATAACTAGCAACAACTCTGTCAAACTGCCCTCATCAATCAAATGGGCAATGCCAATCTAGGCCAAGGACCACTCACCCAGTGCAGGAATCTCTGGTTCAAGCAGATAGGCGAGTGTAGGTAATATCTGGATATTGGTCGACACTGCAAGTGACTGGGAATAAAGGAAGAGTGAAACACTTCTGATTAGTTTCTGTCTCTTAGTGTTTCCAATTTCCATTTTAATTGTAATCAAAATATTAAAATACTCTCTGTCCCCAGAGAAGGGACACAATCCCTAGTTTAACAAACCCTAAAATACAAAATTAAGAAACAACCTCTGTGGGGTTAATCAGCACAGCACTATAACTGGTTGGATTCCCTAGTGGACAAGGGTCAATTTCTCTGGGTCTTAAGGTAAAATATTTTCTGTAAATGTTCTCTTGCCTAGACCAGATGACAAGCATGTCCATATTGTCCTCCATATCTTGTATGCCGATCCAGACTTAAAGGGTCTTCTTTATTGAATACACTTCTGAACTCTAGTGATGGCCAGAGTCAGTTAGAAGTATCAAGAAATAAAGAACCATACATTCCCACAATGCTGGTGAAGTTGATTCTATCAGATGCCCAGTCTTGGATCACCTTTGGGTCCAGGATCTAATTTATCTTCCACCATAATAAATTCCATATTTTCCAGTATTTGACCCAGGATTAAAGAGGCCATTCTTACTCTCATTTCTGGTTTCCCCAACGGGACTTTGATCAACACGGAAGCCAAAAATCATCCTGGTGCTAAACCATTAACACCAGTTAACTATTCTGTGGTCATCGCCAAAGACAGTCAAATTGTAATTTAATTTCATTGGCAACAAGAACAAGGAGGTGAATGCAATGCTGAAAGTACCTCTCAGCCATTAAGGAAAAACCTTAAAAGTCAGTGAAGACAGGCAAAAAGAGACGGAATTATTAATTCCCACTGTATTTCTCTGCCCACAAGCCCCCTCTGGTGGAGGAACTAATAGTAATAAAATAGCTATAATAACAATAACCAAAGTTAAAAAAAGGGGGGGGGAAGAAAAGAAAAGGCAATCCACAACAAGACAATCAGCCCCTGTAGAATTGAGAGTCAAATGTAGTGATTAGCAAATATGAGCTACAACTGGAAAACCACTTACAGATGAAGCAGTATGATGAATGATTTACCAAAAGGTCAACACTGCTCTTTTATCTTCAGCACCCATCAGTTTCCATTGCCTTCAATTTGTCTGGCACATAACAGAAAGCGAGCCATAAAATATTCACCATAAAAATTAACCTTATTTTGCAGTATTAAAAAAAAAGAAACAGAGCTAGATATAGTCTAAGCATATGGGCCCGCTTTTCAATTAGGATTCCTCATATACATTAGAAAAAGCATTGACATTTAAAACTCTGTTATAAGAGGTAATGTACTCAGCAAGTACCAAAACTCTCTGCCCTATGCTCAGTTTTGCTGATCTACTTTTAGTTTTCGAACAAGGAAAGGCACCCCCCCACACACTCAAGACCACAGCAGTGATGGGGTGGGGGTGGCGGTGGACTGTGTCAACATTTCCCCTTTTACTCTTCTGTAAGCTACACCTCCCTGCAGCCTCTGCTATTAGCTGCTGTGGGTACCAGCCTTTCAACCTCAACACGCCTACAATACATTCTGCCAGGTGAGTTGTGAGAGGAGCTACCTTCACACTCTCATTTGACAACCTTTGTACAAAAGGAAACACGCTATCAGATGAAAATATACTTTCAGGCAGAAGGTATTCTGAAAATTAACATACTGCCAGATCCCCTTAACCAGACCTGTTAAAACTCATTAAGCCATTTTAACTCAACCAACTCAGCTGATTGATTCCATGAGAAGACAGGTCACTTCCCTCCTTCTCTCTCCTATGTCTGGATTTACCAATTGTTTCTCTGATTTTACCAAATCAGTAAGATATTTTGCGTCCTATACAATAATCTTAAGTTATCTGAGATATTAAATAATTCCCCTCCAGACTCTGTTCGAAGAGAGTTCCTAAATATTTACTTATATCATTGTTATTTCCTGATTTCTTTTAAAGGAAGAATCAAAAGGGAAGAAAAAATGTCAAAAGAGTTCTGAAAAAGATGTAGTACAAGGATATTTACCCCTGTACTATTTATAATAGTAAAAACTGGAAATTCTAAATTTCAAACAAAAGAAGAATGTTTAAATTAATTCTGGTACAGCCATAAAGTAGACTGTTAGGTAGACATTAAAAATAATGTGGTAGGGGAGCCTGGGTGGCTCAGTCGGTTAAGCGTCTGACTTCGGCTGAGTTCATGATCTCAAGGTTCGTGAGTTGGAGTCCCATGAGCCCCACATCAGGCTCTGTGCTGACAGCTCAGGGCCTGCTTCAGAACTTCTGTCCCCATCTCTGCCCCTCCCCCACAGTTCTCTCTTTCTCTCAAAATAAATAAATAAGCTTTTTAAAAAAATACGTGGTAGAATATTTAATAACATGGAAAAAAGATTCATGATATTATTGAGAGGGAAAATACATTGCAAAAACAGTAGATACAGTATTATCACATTTATTGACAATGGTTATTTTTGGATAATAAGGAAGTTTGGCAATCATCGATTGGGCAACCCAGTTTCTGTTAACAACTCCTCTTTCTAGGACCCCTTACAACTAGGAGTGATTTTATAAAATGAGATCTAAGCAGAAGTCTGCTAAATGGTCAAATGGGCCCCTTTTTGGTTTACCTCCCCATACCACCCTGGAATGAGCTGATCAATCCATGACCACAGATAACAATCTCAAAGTTAATAGTGGGGGGAGAAGATAAAACCTTGTAAATCAGTTGTTAGTTACCACAAGAAACAACTACAACTTGATCTTTATATTCATCTTCGCATTTGTTTTGGTATCCATGTAGACACGATCAAAGAATAGTCCCCAGGAATCTATAGAGTTTTACTAAACTAAAGTTAAGGCTTTGGGTTGTGTACAGAACATTAAGTACCATTCCAAGAGAAGGCAGCCACATTGCCTCTGAATCACCAAAACACAGATTAGCTACCTTGAAAATTGAAAGTTCACCCTCAAAAATACTTTGATAATAAGAATAAGCATAGGCATGTTTCTCAGCCATTCAGGGCCCAAATAAATAAGTAATGGATAATATAGGTAAGTGACAGAAATCCAGTCTTGCCCAGATTTACACATACACCTTATGAGAGCAGCTATTATTTTATAGCGTGTGAATCTGTTTGCATGTCTGTCTTCCCAATAGACTAAGCTCTCTTCAGGCAAAGGCCATTTCCTTTTATCATTCCTAAAGATTCCCAAGCCTTCTTCCTTCCAAGATCTCAGAACGAAACATAGATTTCAACTATAAATGCCTATAAAACATGACATCAATTTTGACTCTAAGTCCTTCATTATAAGTCATCCTATTTAAAAACAACAACAACAACTTTTTAACATTTTCAAAATGCCCTGAAGGGAGGGAAAGATCACACATTAAAATCTGTCAAGTAACATTTACCTCCTCGAGCCCTGACTAATCAGAAATGACTAGACTTGGCAGCTGCTTTCATCACTTGGTCTATATGCTAAATACAACTCCTGTTGTGCCAATTGGAAAAGGCCAACATCCCTTCCCATCCCATACAACATCCCATCCTGCCAGTCACTCTAGAGCCTGGCAGTCTGTCTGGTGAGACCACTCCTCATCAGATCAAGTAGAAATTATAAACTAAATTTACATGGTCCATGTAGCCCCATTCCAGAAGAGCAGTGGTAAAGTTAAAAGAGATTAGAAGGGTATCAGATTTATTACTATTGATTCCCTGCTGGCAATTTCATGGAAAGATATCCACTGCAGTTATATAAAGGGCATCTGGCTCATTTCCAACTCTTTTGTCTTCACGTTCTTAAAAAAAAAAAAAAATCAACCAAGAAGGAAAAAAAAAAAAAAGTAGAAATTGGTGGAAAGGGCCCAAAGGTTTTCTCTAGAATAAGAAGCCTTCATCACTACACCCCAATTATGCAAATCTGCTCCTGCCGAGTCCAATACATTTATTGAGCCTCACCCCTGCCATCCGGGTAACCCAGAGAAGGAGCCAATCTATAATGACTCAAGCCACATTTCACAATAGATTCCAAAGGACATATGATGTCATTTGCTAAAATGACAATCCAGATGGAAAGCATTCTGACCTATACATAATTGATTGACCTTTGCTATGCTTTCCTGGTTATTTATATACTATCATATGCATGGATGTATATCAGTGGTATTTACACTTGGCAGCTACTTTTGAGAACGCATTATTCAATTGGGATTTGAAGCTTTTTACAACCATTTCCTGACCAAGCATTCAAAAATGAAGGACAAGAAGAGATGTTATCTTAAAAATAACATTTAATAGGATCTAGAAACTCTAAAGAAGCTTTGTGGCTCTAATTGTTTTAAATTACAGTGGACAAGATCTGTCTGTGTAAAGCTAAGTTCAAAACCCTGAAACTGAGGACACTAAAGGGCATTTTATCTCTTTTCCAGCTTGCGGCTCAATAGTGATGGTAAAATACATTTTACCAAAGGAGTGGAACATCTTGGACACTTGTGAGAAAAGTATCCTGTGAGGCAGGTAATTAGAGACCATAATAAATGACCAGGGAAAAGAGCACAACTACGTGATGCTTTCTGGCTTTTTTGTTTAGTTATGAATCTGGTTTTCTCCAAGGGTTAAGCTACAAATTAAACAATATTCAGATGATCAAGATGGGTTCAAGATAATTCAAGAAGGAGAGGCAAATGGGAAGATTAGGGAAGGAGAATACTGGCATATATGTCCTTAGTCCCACTGTTGATACCCAGGACAGACATCAATAACTCATCACTGAGTTGTTAGCCAAAGACCCTGATAGGAACTGAAAACACTTTTACAATAGTACTCCAGGTGAACACTATTTACCAAATAGATTTAGAACACGAAGTGAAATATATTTGCCATTGCTGAACTAAATAATCATACAGTGTATTTCAGATCAACTATCAAAAGTGTTAATGCCATTATGTAGTCGTCATAATTTAGTGCTCCTTGGTTTGCTTGCCTACAGTAAATTTCCACCGATCTGAATGAAGGTGGATGCACTGGTACATATTGCTGTTTTGTCCTAATAATGTGATTAAATAGAGAAGGCTGTATCTTATATAATCCAATTAATTCTATCTCTTGCTGCCTTACACTCAGACCCAATCTAAAACAAAGCAGATTTTTAAAACCAAAATATAAAGGTACCTCTCTGAATCCTACAAAAACATTAAACCAAATTCAGCCATTTTCCATAAGCCATGATATGCTAATGTTATCTGCAGTATAAATGAAAAGTAAAGAAGGGGGTCTAAACAGAGTAAGATGGAAATTCTTGTATATTGACATAGGATTATTACACAGCAGTAAAAAGGAAAGTGCATAAATCTAAAGAAACAAAAAATCAAATGGAAAGAACACTACATAGAGCTTTCCAAGTGGTGTGCCTCAGCGACTAGGTTACAGAGGTCCTAACATACTGATCCCCTCTGTTCTGGGGATTAATAGTAGCTGGAGTGAACAGAGTCTTGTGGTAAGACATTGATGGCATTGATCCCAAGACACCGTGCAGTATTTTCAAGTGCAACGTATGCCATGATGTGAAGAAGCTGGGAAGCAGTGACATATGGTATAAAGCCAGTTTTTACAATGCTCAAAAACTAAAACATATCTTGTTTAGGGATACACACAAATGTGGCAAAATTATTTTATATGAGAAAAGCAAAGCAAAGGAAGTATATGTGGAAAATTTATCCTGTATATTCATTCCTGCTGTACAATGGTTACTGTTGCAAGGAAAAGGGAGGAGAGAGAGGGCAGGAACACACAAGTAAATGGTAATGTTACAGCTCTTAAATTAGAGGGTGGGTTCATGTTAGTTTATTGCACTCCAAATGTACTGTTTTATAAATATAATGCATTTTTAAAAACTGTCACGATTGGGGAGGCTGGGTGGCTCAGTTGGTTAAGCAGCCATCTTCTGCTCAGGTCATGATCTCGCAGCCTGTGAGTTCGAGCCCCACGTCGGGCTCTGTGCTGACAGCTCAGAGCCTAGACTAGAGCCTGCTTTGGATTCTGTGTCTCCCTCTCTCTCTGTCCCTCCCCTCTTCATGCTCTGTCTCTCTCTCCCTCTCAAAAATAAATAAACATTAAAAATTTTTAAAAAACTGTCATGATCAAGAATCCAGGCAACTTTCTAGCTTATTCAGAATCACTTCACAGTAGAATCCCAACATGTCAACCCAAGAATAGATACAATTTCTTAAGGGAAGCTTGAACCCAAGGTCTCTAAAGGTCAAAATGCTTCTCCATGATGACAAGATTTTGTTCTGCTAACTCAACACAGTCTAGGGGTTTCTCATGATCAACTAGGATACCTGTTCTATTTGAGGATTACAAGACTTTGTTCTAATCCAACTAAAGTATTCATGACAAATTACTGGAAACCTGAAGTTCCATTTTCCCACTCAAAAATATCATAAAAAACAGGTGCAAAGCTTCTGAATTAAGAATCATTTAGTTACAAAAAACAAAGATCCATTTTAGGAGCTCAAGTAAAATGGGATTCTCGGTGAGGAATTCCAGACATGCCATAGCACACAGGACTGGAAGGGTAGCCAGGCCTCACTGGAACCAGAGCCAGGAAGTAACAAGTCATTCAGATCCAGTATCACCACACTCACTCTCTGGGGCTTCGGGGCTCATGTCTCTACTTCTTTCTGGAGTATTTACCTTACTGCTTCTACCTTTAGATGTCCTTTCTCTGCTTCCACACAAATATTTGTATCTCTTTGCAGCTTAAATGGAAACCAAGCAATGTCCTGAGTGCCACCTCAAAATGATTAGAGGAAAAAATCTGCTGAGCCCAACCAAGGTCATGATCAGTCACACCTCATCGAATCAGCCAAATCTATACATCAGGGGCTACCAATGCAAACGCTTGTGGGGGCCACAGAAGTAATGAAAGGTGTGAAGCTGACCAGGTGTGAGACAAGAACCTGCAAGGAAAGGTCCTGAAACACACAGAGCTCAGGCTGCTTCTGGGGTTCAGCTCTGTACTAACAGAGATCCTTTACTAAAGTAAAGGTTTTTACTTTAGTTTCTTGATTGAGAAAACACATCTGTAGACCACATTAGGCCACTGGCCCCTGCTGTCAATGTCCTACAAAGAATGAACTGTGGGTATTCCAGATTCAGAGGGTCACACCAGGTAGTCACGGCTGTAGGTGCCAGCCCTTTGGACAGTTCTTGCGGAAAGGGTCATAGGTCTAGGCAATCACCCCAACAAAGCTCGGATGACACACAGCTCCCACATATACCTCCTCACACAGAAAACACACTTCAGCTAAACTTCTAAAAATACCTTCTTCAAGATCAGATACTGAACTGGGTGGAGATAATTCTATGTGGCTCTGCATGGGTTCACAGAAAAAGGCGGTAAAGTATAAGAAAATCAGACAAAGCAAACAAGAGCCAGAAAAAGACAGCATTATCTTCTTCTTTTCTAGACACAGCCAAAAATGCTTCCATAAAAGACCACTTACTACAAAGCAATTACAGATTCTTTTTTCAATTAACTAAGGGTGACACAGGGGCTCTTGTCTCAATTTCTTCAGCATTCCAGAGTGGTGAGACACAGAATCAAGACTAAATTCAACTCCTTAGCTTAGACATCATTTCCCCTGGGAAGCATGGTCTGATTCGCTCATCTTGAGAGACAAGTGCCCCCTCAGATGTTCCCACAGCACCCTGCTCACCACCCCTTTCCTATGGCACTCAATCCCAATACTATATGTTCATAGCTGTCTATTTGTCTCTGACATGGAGGTGATATGGGCTCTTTGAAAGCAGGGATAATGTCTAGTCCTCCTTTATGCCTCAGTGCCTATTTCTTGAATACATGTAATCAGACACAATGAAAATTTTATTTCTATTTTTTACAGTTATTTCAGAACAAAAAAGTTGAATTTACACTCAATTACTCCCTATTTTTGTACAAACTTTCGCTCAACAAGTTAAACTTAACTTTTTACTCACACAAGAAGTACATATATCATGCTGACTTATTACATACTCAAAATCACGTAGTTGTAGGACTTTGTGGAATATGTAGTCATTATTTAGGCTAAAAATCCTTAAAGCTACCTTCTGTCAGCATGTAGGTATGTGCAGACTTTTCCCAATATACCTATATTGATGCAGACATAAATATACCTGGTATAGAGGAATAGGACACGGCAAAATGCTCTACCTAAGAACATAAAATTGACACATTTAAACTTATGAGGAATTTGGAGAAGTATAGTATATGTATATCCTGCAAGACTTACGTTCCATTCTAAAGAAATGAGTCTTGGCAAATTTCCCTAGTATTGAGAACTGTTTAGCAGGAATTAATTTTTAAATGAAATAGCCTAAAAACTAAATAGATGTAGTATTATTTAGAGTTATGTCTTGTTCTTCAGTAATTATTGAAAGTGGCACTGGTATGTTTTATCATTGGTAATTGGACTGAATTTGACCAAATGTCTCCCCTTTCACATGAAAACTAAATGCACTGTTCCAATTTTTATTGCTATCCCCACTCTAGTGATGCTTCATTAGGTATAATTTGGTAGCCTATATAATGTGGGGGAAACAGAGCATTATTTCAAAGCTATAAGTATATCTGTGACAGCAAGAATGTTAAGTGAGGTTCATGTCTCCAGACACTTGACCCTAAGCTAAAACAAATTAATTTTATAAGACTTAATGTTTTATCTTGAACAGGGGTAAGTATTATCTTCTCATTCTAGCTAGATGGAAGTATTTGGCAAATGTCTTCTTTGGAAAGAATTATTTAGCAATGGAATTATAATCAGTGTCATAAGGACAGATAAAGCAAACTGAAGGACAAATGGATGTATGAAGGAATGAACGGCAGCATTTTGCTAAAGGAGAATTCCATTCCATTGATGGGTTTTACCAAATGAAAGGGATACTGGGTTATATTAAATTAAACATATTTCCTTACTCCAGGAATTGTCTGTCTTTAATATTCATAATGGTCTTCATGGATTCTCAGGAGAAGGATGGAGTGTACGGTATTTGCCATACCTATCGTCTACATAAAGGCTTTATACATGTAACCACTCTCAGGAACAGCGGTGCTAGTGGACAAACCTCAGTTGAAATTGTAGCTCTCTCACTTAGTAGCTATGTTCCCACTAAGTAGCTCTTAACCCCTCTGAGTATCAGTTCCTTCACTTGAAAAATCATCAGTTCTGCCCTTAACTTCCCTTGGAAGTTATGCCCCATGATTAGTAACAGATAACATCTTCAGCTGCTATAATTCAACTCCTATTCAATTTACAAATGTATACACATTCTTTCATACATTCAACAAATATTTGTTAAGCATTTAGCACATGCTGGGCCGAGCTGGTAATTGGGCATAAACACAGATGGTTTCTGAACTCAGAACTGATGGCCTTACTGGGGAGAAAGGTTAGTGGCAGATGCCAAAAAGACAGACCAAACCAAGGGGCCTGAAATAGTCTGTAGAAGGGAAAACACAGAAGATGAAATCTGAGGAGAGGTAATTAACTCAGTGGAGATGAAGGAAACAAATTAAACAGGCCATGGGAACAAGATGTGCAAAGGCCCTGTGGCAGTAGGGAGGGCACTGATTTTGAGGAAGAAAAAGGGCAGTGTAGTTGGAGTTCAGAGAGTTAAGAGGGCATGATGTGAAAAAACAATTAAGAGAAGACAACAGTGGCCATGTTAGGTTTTCCAATGGTGGAAATGGTTTACACCAGCTCAGTGGCATGATCAAACTAGCATTTTGAAAATCTCCCTCAAGCTACATTTGGAAAATGGGTTGCAAGGGGACAGGAGAGGATACAAGATCAGTCAAAGGCAGTAGTGATGATAGTTTATACTGCCATGGGAACAGTAGATCTGGAAGAATACAACAAATCTGAGAGATATTTAGAAGTTGGTAAGGAATGGAGTATGGGGATTATGGTATACTTTACACATAAAGAACTCAGCTGCAGTACTTGATCTGGTCTATGAACTGTACTTCCCAATAACCTGGTACTTTTTCTCTACTATACAATGGGAGACTTATCTCATTTAATATAATACTCCTCTGCTTTCAAAAACTGTTATGATTCTTAATCATATTCCACAATGGCCCTCGTCAGATGTTTATGCCTTATGAAACCAATTTTTTTTTTAATTTTTAATTTTTATGGCTTAGATCTATAGTGTCTTTTAAAAAACTACATGATTGTTAGTCTTAGCCTAATAGGTTGTAAATTGTGTTGCTCACCTCCTCACCAATTGTCCATCAGTACTGGTATGTGTATTTCTTGCTCCTACCAACGACTCACGATAAGAACATAGGCATATGTATGAATGTTCGTCTGGGAAGAAAGTGAACAGTACTGTTACACTGTATTAGTTGTTATCATTCCTTCTTCTAAATGCTCTTAATCTCTTAAACAGAACATGGTTTAAAAAAAAAAAAGAGCATTACAAATATGTAAGAGTTCAGCATACTGACTACACACTTGTCAAATTTGACAGAAAACATAAACTTGGTCTCAGTATCTATGCTTAAATTTTGAGACTTAGACAGCAAGTTGATAACTCTTTAAAAACAGTATGGCAGGGATGCCTTGGTGGCTCAGTCAGTTGAGCGGCCAACTCTTGATTTCGGCTCAGGTTGTGATTTCACAGTTCCTGGGCTTGAGCTCTGCACTGTCAGCACTAAGCCTGCCTGGGATTCTCTCTCTCTCCTCTCTCTCTCTCTGCCCCTTCCCCTGTTTGCTCTCTTGCTCTCAAAATAAATAGATAAACATTTAAAACGAAAACAGTATGGCAAAATATATAGAAGTACATAAATGAAAAGTATGGGACGAAATGTTTACAGGGGTTAATTCTGAGGAATGGGTTTGGATTGCAAGCATAGGGGATTTTGTCTTTTATTTTATTTTTTTTTAATTTTTTTTATTATTTTTTTTTAATTTTTTTTAAATGTTTATTTTTTCAACGTTTTTTATTTATTTTTGGGACAGAGAGAGACAGAGCATGAACGGGGGAGGGGCAGAGAGAGAGGGAGACACAGAATCGGAAACAGGCTCCAGGCTCCGAGCCATCAGCCCAGAGCCCGACGCGGGGCGTGAACCCATGGACCGCGAGATCGTGACCTGGCTGAAGTCGGACGCTTAACCGACTGCACCACCCAGGCGCCCCTTAATTTTTTTTTTTAACGTTTATTTATTTTTGGGACAGAGAGAGACAGAGCATGAACGGGGGAGGGGCAGAGAGAGAGGGAGACACAGAATCGGAAGCAGGCTCCAGGCTCTGAGCCATCAGCCCAGAGCCTGACGCGGGGCTGGAACTCACGGACCACGAGATCGTGACCTGAGCTGAAGTTGGACGCTTAACCCACCGAGCCACCCAGGCGCCCCTTGTCTTTTATTTTATAATGCTTATGCACTGTTTGAATTTTAGAAGCAGGATTTTTTTGTAACAAAAATAGAAGGAAGAAAGGGCAGATACAAAAACAAGATCAATAAAATAGTATCACTGGCGATGCCTGAGCAACATTTATCATAGAAACTAAATGCATTACACTAGACTTTCATTATATGCAATTATTTTTCTAGGCCCATGATCTGACTGGCCCATGGTGTATACCTGCACACTAACCATGGACACGCAAAAAGGGTTCAGTTGTATTTGCATCATCTGTACAAAAGAAAATTGAACATATTAAATTCACATTCTATTCTATTCTATTCTATTCTATTCTATTCTATTCTATGTAGGCTCCATACCCAACATGGGGCTTAAACTCACTACCCTGAGATCGATAGTTACATGCTCCACCCAGTGAGACAGTCAGGCACCGCTGACATTAACATTTTAAATTGAATTATAGGTAAATAGAAGTAAGATGTTACAAGGTACATGGGAGATTATTTGTTTCTGATGGATTAAAAATATTAAGAGATATGGTGAAAGCAATATCTGTAAACAGAAACAATTTTTAAAGAACAGTGGCCAAATCCACATCCAATCTGATCAATCTGATGTGTCAACAATGGGAGTCCTGTCAGAGAGCAGAAACATTCTCTTCACACCTTCCATACTTTTAGGTTATGGCCATCTCAAGATAAGAAGCGAATCACATCTTAGACAGCCCAGTTATGAAGTTTCCCAAAATGGGCATTCATAAGAATCACCATTGTGGCCTATTAAAAAAACAGATCCTTACCTATCCCAAGATTATAAAGGTATTCTCTTTTTCTTACGTTACTGAATTTGTGAGAGCCTCCAACATAATGATGAATAAAAGTGGAAATTACCAACACTCTTCTAATTCACAATGTCAACAAAAAAGCTGTCGATATTTCAACATTATATATGAGGTTTGCTGTAGCTTTTTTGCAGATATCACTTATCTAATTAAGGAAGTTCTGCTCCATTCACATTTTGCTAAGAGTTTGCATCATGAGTGAGTGTCAAATTTTATCAAAAGCATTTTTTCCCTTCATCTATCCAGATGATGATATGGTTTTTCAAATTTACTCCATTAATGTGGTAAATTGTATTGATTGATTTTCAAATAATCAACTTGCATTCCTGGAATGAACCCAACTTTGTAGTGATATATTACCCTTATATATATCACTGACTTTGATTTACTAATGTTTTGGCTAGGATTTTAGCATCTATCTTCATAAGAAAAATTGGACTGTGAATTTCCTTTCTTTGAATACCCCTCTTAGCTTTGGGGTCAAGGTTATGCTGGCCTAACAATGTGAGTATATATATGATTGGTATTGCTTCCTCCTTAAATATTTAGAAAAATTTGCTGGTGAATGTGACTGGTATGTTCTTTGTGTAAAGGTCTATAATTATGAAGCGAATTTATTTCATAGATATAAGATAATCCAGATTTCCTAAAATGTATTATACCAATCTCATTGTGGCTTTTTCCTGGTTTTATTGAGAAGTAATTGACATTCGTCACTATATAAGTTTAAAGCATACAGCACGAATGTTTGATTTATAAATACTGTGAAATGATTACAATGGACTGAGCTAACCTCTATTTTCTCATAAATACAATTTTTAAATAGAAAGAAAATAAGGAAAAAAAAGAAATAAATTTTTCTTGTGACAAGAACTCTCAGGATTTCCTCCCTCGACACCTTGCCTGTACGTCATATAGCAGTGTTAACGATAGTCATCATGTTGTACACGACATCTCTCATACTCACTTCTCTTACAACTGGAAATTTATGCATTTTCACTACCTTTCTCCAGTTCCCCTACCCTCAACCCACACCTCCAGTAACCACAAGTTTCATCTCTTTTTTTACTGTTTATTTATTTATTTTGAGAGAGAGTACATGTATGAGTGAGGGAGGAGCAGAGAGGGAGAGAGGGAGACAGAGAATCCCAAGTAGGCCCCATGCTCAGCATGGAGCAGACAAGGGACTCAATCTTACAACCATGAGATCACGACCTGAGATGAAATCAAAGTCGGCACTCAATCACCTGAGCCACCCAGGACCTGGATCTCTTTTTCTATCAAGTTTTTGTTTTGTTGTTAGATGGCACATATAAGTGAGATCATATAACATTTGTCCTTCCCTGACTTATTTCACTCAGCATAATGCCCTCAAGGTCCATCCTTGTTGTTGAAAATGAAAGGATTTTCTCATTTTTTAATGGTTAAATAATAATTGTGTGTGTGTGGGGGGGGGGTGTAATGGAATTTTGGTGTACTTTTAAGAAATTTAACCATTTCCTTTAAATTTTCAAATTTATTGGCATAACATCTTGATAATATCTTTTTACTATTTTTTTTTAATATCCGTAGTTTAGTGTTAGCCTTTTTGCATTTGTGATATTAATAATCTACCTTAAATTTTTCTTTGATTATTACTACCAGAGTTTTATCAATTTCATTAGGCTGTTCCCAGAACTAACTTTTGGCTCTATTTTTTTTATTGTCTTTTTTCTTCTATTTCAATTATTCTGATCTTATCTTTATTTTCTTCTGATTTCTTTGAGTTTACTTTGCTTCTTTAGATCCTTCAGATGGATCTTTGAGATTCTTTCTTCTTTTAGTTTTTCTTCTTTTCTAATGTAAGAATTTAAGTCTATTAATGTCCCTATAACTTCTGCTTTAACTGCAACCCACAATGTTTAGTATGTTGCATTTTCTTTATCAGTTAAAAATATGTATAATTTTCAATGTGATTATTTTCTCTGACACACAGGGGAAAGGGTATTACTTAATTTCCAAATATTGGAATTTTTTTTCATTATTATTTTGTTACTAATTTACAACTTAATACTACTATGATTAGAAAATAAACTACAGGGCTTCAATCCTTTGAGATTTGTTCAGCAATGCCTTTGGGCATATGAACTATTTGCTAAATGTTCCTGTCACTTAAAAACTATATATTCTTCATTGGTGGGTGCAGCATTCTATATATTACAATTAGGTCATGTTTGTTCAATGTGGTATTTAAATCTTCTATATATTTACTAACTTATTTTTCTGCATGTTCTATTAATTAATGAAAAAGCTATGATAAAATGCCAACCAAGATTGAAGATTTCTATATTTCTTCTTTTACTATTATAGCTGCTTACTTTTTAATATTTTGAGGTCATGCTATTTGTATGCACACATATAACTACACTGCATCTTTTGGTTAGTGTTTACATGGTAAAATATGGGGTTTTTTTATTAGTATTCCATTTTCTCCACCCATTAGCTTGTTAGTTATACATTCTTTGTATGGATGCTATAAATATACAATGTGTTCCCTTGACTTATTAGAATCTACCTACTAGACATTTTTTACCACTCCCTGGATAAGGAGTACCCATGACTTTAACTTCACTTTCCCCCATCCCATTGCCACCCTATGTGCTATTGTTGCCTTTTATTGCAAAGATAAAATTTTTATAATTTTATAAATTAAATCTTATTAAAATTTCATTTTTAATTCTATACATATTTTATTTTTTAAGCTTTTTGTTATGGAGAGTTCTAACATACATAAAAATAGATTTAATAATGACATAAAACTCCCATGTTCACTAATTTGCTTTAATGATTATTAGCTCATGTTCAATTTTGTTCAATCTCTATGTCCTTCACTTTTCCCTTGACCATATTATTTTAGAGCAAATCCCAAACATCATATCATATTTCCTATAACTATCTCTTGTAACACAAGTGTGGTTTTTGAGACATAACAACATAATATCATTATAAAACATATAGAAAAATTAATAATAATGCCAGATTGCCATCAAGTACTCTCTTAATGTTCAAATTTCCAAATGCCTCAAAAGTAATAACTATTTTGCAGTATTTTTGAATCAAGATTCAAATAAGTTCTATATACAGTGATTGGCCAATATGTCTTTTAAGGTACATTTAATCTATAAATCCCCTTAAATCTGTTATCCCTTGCTACTTATTCATTGGAGAAACTGTCTTGAACTGAGCTTTTCTACTATCTGATTTTTTTCATGGTATTGTATTAAATAAAATGCTCCTATCTGTAAATTTTGTTTGTTGGAAGTTAAGTTAGAGGCTTAATAAAATTTAGGCTTCATTGTTTTGTTTTTGGAAAGACTATCTCATGGCTGATGAGATGCGTGCCTCTCTTAAGAGGCACACTATGTCTGGTTGTATTTTTGTAGTACTTATAATCATTAATGTTCAATGACTCATCCTTACTATTTTTTCAAAATAATAACTTGGTTCCTAACATCCTCCCATGGTAACCACTTGTTATTTTTATTATTAGCTAGTGTTAATTAACTTATGGATTTAAAATATTTCTTATATTTTAGTCTACTGCTGTTCCTATTCTAATGGATGCTTGAATTGTCCCATCTTTGGCTACAGGGAGTTAAACTTCACTAGACACTTTTTCTCACTTTTTCTTAAATTTAAATCCAAGTTAGTTAACACATAGTGCAATAATGATTTTAGGAATAGAATTTAGTCATTCATCACTTACATATAACACCCAGTTCTCATCCTAACAAGTGCCCTCTTTAATGTTCATGGCCCATTTAGCCCATCCCCCCATGCAACACCCTGCCAGCAACCTTGTTTGTTCTCTGTGTTGAAGAGTCTCTTTTCATTTGTCTCCCTCTCTGTTTTTATCTTATTGTTGCTTCCCTTCCATTGTGTTCATCTATTTTGCTTCTTAAATTCCACATATGAATGAAGTCATATGATATTTGTCTTTCTCTGACTGACTTATTTCACTTAGCATAATACATTCTTGTTCCATCCATGTTGTTGAAAATGGCAGGATTTCATTTTCTTCGAGTGACATTCCATTTTATATATTTATATAAATTACACACACACACACACACACACACACACACACACACACCACACACACTACATCTTCTTTATCCATTCATCAGTCAATGGACATTTGGGCTCTTTCCAGACTTTGGCTATTGTCAGCAGTGCTGCTATAAACACTAGGGTGCATGTGCCCCTTTGAAACAGCTGTATCCCTTGGATAAATACCTAGTAGTGCAATTGCTGGGTCATAGGGTAGTTCTATTTTTAATCTTTTGAGGATCCTCCATACTGTTTTCCAGAGTGCCTGCACCTGTTTGCACTCCCACCAGCAGTGAAAAAGGGTTCCTCTTTCTCTGCATCCTTGCCAACATCTGTTGTCTGAGTTGTTAATTTGACCCATTCTGACAGGTATGAGGTGATATCTTGTTGTGGTTTTGATTTGTATTTCCCTGATGATGAGTGATGTTGAGCACTTTTTCATGTGTCGGTTGGCCGTCTGGATGTCTGTCTTCCTTGGAAAAGTGTCTAGGCACATCTTCTGCCCATTTCTTCACTGGATTATTTGTTTTTTGGGTGTTGAGCTTGATGAGTTCTTTATAGATTGTGGATACTAACACTTTATCTGATATGTTGTTTGCAAATATCTTCTCCCATTCTGTTGATTGCCTTTTATAGTTTTGCTGATTATTTCCTTTGCCATGCTGAAGGCTTTTATCTTGATGAGGTCCCAATAGTTCATTTTTGGTTTTGTTTCCCTTGCCTCTGGAGACATGTCTAGTAAGAAGTTGCTGCAGCCAAGGCCAAAGAAGTTGCTGCCTCTTTTCTCCTCGAGGATTTTGATGGCTTCCTGTCTTACACTTACCATCCATTTTGAGTTTATTTTTGTGTATGGTGTAAGTGGCCCAGGCTCATTCTTCTGCATAGACATTATTTTGATTGTTTTAAACAGTCTATATTCACTTATATTTACTCATATATTTATACTTTTTGGTGCTTTTCATGCCTTCCTGCATCTCCACAATTCCATCTTCTGGCTAAAGAAGCTCTCTTCAATAATTTCAATGCAGATATGCTGGTAGTTAATTCTCCTAGTTTCAATTTTTCCAAAAACATATTTTTTGAAGGATATGTTCACTGGGTACAAAATTGTCATCTGGCAATTATTTTCTTTGGCACTTTAAATATGCCATCCCATTGTTTTATCTTCCATTGTTTCTGTTTAAAAATTAGTTATAAGTCTAATCGGTGTTTCTTTGAAAATGTCTTTTTTCCCTTTCGGTGCCTTAGGGTTTTTTTATTTGTCTTTGGTTTTTCGGCAATTTTACGATACTATGCCTACATACTTTATTCCATTTTCTTTGCTAACAGAGTGTCTTGAATCTACAGCTGGATGTTGTTCATCAGTTTTGGAAAATTCTTAACCAGTGTCTCTTCAAGTCTTTGTTCTGCCCCTACTTTCTCTCTAAACTCCAATGACAAGGTCCAGACCTTCTCACCATCCAATATGTCTCTTATGGAATGTTCTTTATATATACATTCTTTTTTCCAGTCTGTACTTTAATCTGGATATTTTCTACTGACCTATCTTTCAAGTCACTCACCCTCTTTTGTGATGTGTTTAATATCTTAAGTCCATCTACTGAGTTCATAATTTCAATTACCATAATTTTAACTTTGAAGTTGTTCATATGATTCTTTTTATACATTCCCAATCTCTGGTGAAATTTTCTGTCTTCATCAGTTATTTGGACATCCATGTATGATAACCTCAATATCCGAATCACTTCTGGATCTACTATTTTTGGCTATATTTCTCTCTTGATTTTTGGTCATTTGTTCCTGTTTTCCAACATGCTTCTAATTGTTTAATGATAGATACATTGTTTATGAAAAGTGTTACAAGTAAGAACAATATTATCTTCCTCCCAAAATGATTTTATTTTCCTCTGTCAGAGAGAGTACAAGCAGATCATCTTGTGATTCAATTCACGCTGGTCTGTTTTCAGTTGGGTCTTACCCTAGGATGTAGATGTTCAGGGGCCTCAATTAAAACCTGAGCGTTTATCAGGATCCTACATCCTCAGAAACTCTGAATTCTATAAGACTCTATGAGACTGCTAAAGCTCTGCTCTGCTTTAGTCTTATCAGATGTTTTCAACATTATTTTTTGCTCACACTAGAAGTATGCAACAAGATCTCTAAGGAAAACTCCATGTAACATTTTTAACTCACTTCTCTCTGCTTCCTTTCCTGTGGAATCTTGGTTCCTCTGGCTTTAATTGCACCAACCAGGAAAATAATGAAGCTTTTTCCATTTTAGAAAAACAAATGTTTAAGTTAATTTCCTTCTTTATGTGTCCATGCCTTTATTTTATGATTCTTAATACTTTAAAAGACTATCATTTTCTCATTATTCCAAAATGAACACAAAGAAACGAGTAGGAATAGGAAGCAAAAAAAGTATTGACCTTCACTAGGCAATCAACCCTCAGATAATGTCAGGAAACCTGGAGCCTTCTCAAGGAGGAATATGGAAGAGAAAGAAGGGAGATGTGTTATTTATCACAGACAATACTCAGCACAATTTTATTGCACCTTGGGGAATCCAAAGCTTTTAAAGATGCTATTATTATTTGGAAGCTCTCCAGAGAGCACTAAGTATTAAAAATAGCACCTGTACTCTGCTAAGTCAAATCACCTGTTTATTACCCAGAGTGATGAAAATCATTTAATAAAATATTACAGACACTTGTTCAAAATCATGCTCACAATTCATATACTCAGAGAAGTTAAAGCAAATACCCATGCCTGTTCCATACATATTTTTTAAATGTATAACTCATTTAATGGGGAAATAGAGATCATTTCACTGGTTTTTAAAATTAAAGACATCAAAGTTTTGTGGGGTTTTCTTAATAGTCAAAATAAGACCTTTGTTTTTTCTTGCTCAGCATTTACATAAAACCATTGTAAGAGCAGCCTTCTCCTTCGCACCCCCCCCCCCCCCCCCACGCTTTGTAGAATCTATTCCTCCTCCTGTGCTTGGAAAACATATAGGAAGGTGACCGAGGCCTGGCCAATCGCTGTTCTGTCCCATTGGCCACAGTTATGGGTTAAGCAAGGAGCATGTAATCCAAGTTAGTCTGATGAGATTCAGTACTTGGATTGTATAAAAAGTACTAGAAAGAGAAAGTCTACTGGGATTGCTCAACTGGTAGAATGGTAGAATGGAAGGCCCAATGTGGTGATCACCACATAAGAAAAGTCCTGTCTCAGAGTGAAGCCCAAACCAGAATTTTCATCACCTTTAATTGTTTAAATTGCTTAAATAAGACTGGGTTTCAGATCAGCAAGTAAGAGTTCTTACTAACGTAGCTACATCAGAGAAGTGCAGAGTAACAACTGAGACTGTCAACAAGAGTAAATAATCCTCAAGCTTAAGACAAAACTCTAGCTGCTAATTGAAATGATGCAATGGCATTAGAAATACTTATTACATATATGGGAAATTTTATTTCATTCCACTGATAATGTTTTCATTTCCCACCTCCATTTTCACAATGCCCAAGACATGAGACATGAAATTTTATCAATAATATCAAATAACATCACTCCATTCTTGAAGTTCCAGGGATGGATTACTATTGGCATTTTAACCTGTTTCTCACAGAAGCTTACTTATTTGGGGATTGGAGCAAGTTATGAAACGTTTCAAGAAGACTTTGTGTGCTGTATAGTTTTAAAATTCTGTCCTCAGCTTTGGTTTACCACTATGGCTGTTTTTGGTAGCTATAAGCAATATTCCTAGGAAAAAGTTTGCAAGTAAAATAAGAATTCCTCAGCATCTTTTTGTCCTTTAAGTGGGCACAGAATCAAAGATGTGCATATACTGGGATCACACATTTCTACTCATGGCATTTATTTACAAGTAAAGTAAAATGTGCAGGGCCAGAATTTTAAATATTAGTTCAATAACCTTTATGCACTTAATTCCTGAATGATTTTCTCCCTCTCTGGAGAGTCATCTAATGCCAAACAATGGCATGAAGGTGAAATCAAGGTGAGTCATGATACCTGAAAAGGCATAAGGAAGGTACATGTCAGAATTATTAACTCAGAAAAAAATAAGGGAAATAATCCTTTCCCTAAAATTATGACCTGCCAATGTATACTAAACTTTGAAGAGGCTTTATTTCCCTCATTCATAACTAATCACTATTTTAAGAAGGAAGAGACTTAAAACAACAATTTTGGGAGACGTATAACCATTTCAAAACCCCCAAATAAATGAGAAATCAAAAGAAAAATGGCAAGTTCATTGGTTATTTAAAGTAGAATTTTCAGTGGGCCAAAATTCACCAAGGCAGGCTTTCAAACTTCACTGTGGGTCATATTCAAAAAAATTTTGAAAATCACTGTCTTAATGAATGTGTGTGTATACGTGTGTGTATAAAATGATCATATATACTTACACATCAAAAAAGTCTTACATTTAAAAGAAATCTTACATTTTAAATGAACACTAACATTTTCTATTTACCCTATTCTATTCTATTCTATTTTATCCCATTCCATTTTATTAAACTGCTGATCATAAATCACTAAATTGTTCCCACAATCCATCAATAACATATAACTAGATATAAAACATATGATTTGGCATAACTGAAACATATGACACAGCTTAGGCTAAGAGAATTAGGCATTTTCAAATCATTACCACACTAATTTCAATTAAGACTTTTCTGAAAAGAAATCAAATCAACTCTACACAGTGGAGTTTCTTATAACATTCATTAACTTTACCAAATGTTTTCATAAAGCGCTTGAAGTGAAATGTTTCATTTAAAACGACATCCCTCTGAATGTTCTTTGAAATAACCCAATGGCAGCTCATCCTCTCAAATTTGATCCAAGAACACTAACCTTTTCCTTTTCTTCTTTTCTTTTTAACTGCATGTCTCTATAAAAGTCAGTGAAACACAATACCACAGGGTAATATTCTAATGTAACAAAGAGGTCATTTCATTTTCTATTCTGTTTTACCTTGTGGTATCAACTACTATTTAACTTGTTTCTGTGAGGAAAATGCTTTAATGAACCTAGAGGAAGACAATTATTTGATGAATGCCTGTGTGTGTGTGTGTGTGTGTGTGTGTGTGTGTGTGTGTACACATTATCTTGGAAGGAATATTTCTTTCCATATCCTCTATTAACTGAAAATTCCAACACCCTGAATATCTCTTTGTTCCCCCCATTTAAAAAAATGTGACTTGCATTTCTATTAAAAGGATTTCTTGGGGGTGCCTGGATGGCTCAGTCAGTTAAGCGTACAACTTCTGCTGAGGTCATGATCTCATGGTCTGTGAGTTCGAGCTCTGCATCAGGCTCTGTGCTGACAGCTCACAGCCTGGAACCTGGTTCAGATTCTGTGTCTCCCTCTCTCTCTCTGCCCCTTCCCCACTCATGCTCTGTCTCTTTTTCTCTGTCTCTGTCTCTCTCTCAAAAATAAATAAACATTAAAAATTTTTTAAAAAGATTTTTTAGGAAAAGGATTTCTTGTACTAACTCCTGCTTAAGAATTTATAGGTTGGTATGTTTCAAAGTATGCCCTATAGAAATCGGACATGGCAATCACTGTCAACACGACAGACTGATGATGGGTGGGTGGGTGGGTTACCTGTTAATTCCCATATCACATTTGCTAAACTTCTGTTGAGACTACAGGCTAGATCCAGCCTACCAGATTTTTTTTTTTGGGGGGGGGGGGTCTTCTTTCTGCTTCAAAGATCATTTATAATCACACATAGGAAAAAGAGAGAGGCAAAATCTTAGAAGTCCATTCTCATTGAAGCTGAAAGCTGAAGCAAATGGCACAATCCTCAGAGCTAAGAGTGAACCTATGTGGTAAAAAGTAGCCAATGTTACAGCATGGCTCGTTCAGCATTATGACCAAAATGGGCCACTCTAAACTCTGAGATTCATTTAATGGTGGTTTTCTCAAATTTGTCCTTAAAGGTTGAAATTTATCATACTTATATGCTCAGCCACCCTTAAGACGCTTGAGTGTATGGCTGTGTGTGAAATAGAAATGAAACCTACAGAGCTGCAGACTGAATGAGCAATCAAATGCACACAGCCTCCAAATAATTGTAAGTGCTACAATAATTCCACCAGGGTATGCTGAACAGTCAGGGTGCTGGCATCCGCCATTAAGGAAGACATTGTCTGCCATGTTGCTTAGCAAAGTTTTAGAAGGAGGCATCAGGCTGGCAGAGAAAAATTTCATTAGAAATCCTTATTCCTTAATCTTATCTCTTTCTTTCATTCTCTTCTTATTTCATTTTCATTTGGGCAAGCGAGAAAGACTGGAAGGAAAAGAGGGAGTGTTATGGAAGAGAAAACACAAGTGTGACCCCTGTTGTTTGTGGATTTGTCTGGTCACTTGATGCCAAGACAATAACCAGCCCTATGCCTTCCTTGAGTCACGTCCTTAACGGATCAAAGATAAAGCAATTAGGAAGAAGCAGCTTATTGGTGGTTAGGGTACTGGCTTTCAATTTTTAATGTGCCTACAAATCACCCTGGGATCTTATTAAAATGCCAACTCTGATTTTGGGTAGGGGTCTCAGCCTCTGCATTTCTGTTCCTAGGGGAAACCCAAGCTGGCAGCCCACATGATGCTCCACTGTCACTCTTTGGGTCTGGGATACTGACCTACCCTTAGCCTTTTCTTTACAGGAATTTCACCCACTTTACTTTCCTTTTTAAAGACACCTGCAGTGGAAGGAAGGAAGGAAGGAAGGAAGGAAGGAAGGAAGGAAGGAAAAGAAAGAAAAGAAAGGAAGAAAAGAAAGAAAGAAAGAAAAGAAAGGAAGAAAGAAAGAAAGAAAAGAAAGGAAGAAAGAAAGAAAAGAAAGGAAGAAAGAAAGAAAGAAAAGAAAGAAAGAAAAGAAAGGAAGGAAGGACAAAAGAAAGAAAGAAAAGAAAGAAAAGAAGAAAAGAAAGAAAGAAAGAAAGAAAGAAAGAAAGAAAGAAAGAAAGAAAGAAAGAAAGAAAAAGGATGGCATAGTAGAAAAAGCACTGGCTCTAGAATCAAAGTTGAGGTGGAATCCCATCTTTGCAACTGACTTGCAATCTATGATTAGATTCACAAGAGGAATCTTGTGAATTCCTCTGAAGTTTGTTTTCTTCATCGATAAAATGGGCATGCCATCTTCCTAATTCTCACAGCTGTCACAAGGGACAATATGTACACATCCCAGTATGTTCATTTACGGGATGAATGAATAAAGAGTCTATAGCACAATAATTCTATCCACAGGTAAAAACAATGGGGGATAGGGTGCTACATTGTTTGAATACACGTTAATTCTTCTTAATACTGTGGCTTTGGCTCTTTCTTAGATGCAAAACTGTGGGTCTCTACACACGAGAGATCCAAAACTGTAAAGCTCTACACACCATAAATCAAGTATTTCGTCCCATTTCCAATACTTCTCTGACTCCAGAAAGCCACTCTCTGACCATGCTTTTAGTCATGACAGAATCCAGGGTAGACAAGGTTTTTAAAAATATTTCTTGGGGCATCTGGGTGGCTCAGTTGGTTGAGTGTCCAAATCTTGATTTTGGCTCAGGTCATGATACCAGGATCGTGGGATTGAGCCTGCTGGAGATTCTCCTTCTCTCTCTCTCTCTCTCTCTTAATCTCTCTCTCTCTCTTTCTCCCTCCCTCCCTCCCTCTGCCCCCTCCCCAGCTCACACACACTCTCTCTCAAATAAAAAATAAAATTAACATAAATAAGTAAATAATATTTCTTGCTGTATCTAATGGCAAAAATACACTTGATTATTTTCTTTCCCCCCAATTACTTCAGTCACTAGACTTGTTCTGGACTTCTTTGGCTCCCATCTCCAATGACAGGTCCTCCTTATCTTTAAGCTGTCCCTTCCAGTCTCTGTTCTCTGATCTGAAGGCAGGATCCCCTTTGATCTCAGGGTCAGTAAGACAAAGGCGCCCCTTCCTTCCCATGTTGGTGAATCTGGTGAATTTGAGTTCCTCTGGGGAAATCCAAAAGACACCTCTGAATTAACCAGAGGAATGAAGGAAAAAACAGCTAATGCAAGCCTTCTCTCCCACACCCACAAACTGAACCCAGCCCTCCAAATCTGGGGTTTAGTAAAGAGGTAAAAAGAAGCAGGGCCATTTTATCAACTACAGTAGAAACAAGGAAGGAAATGGAAGAAAACCATGGAATGCTAACTGTAACTGCCACACCCTTCCTCGCCTGACAGCCTCTGGTGGTTGCCAAGATAGACGGGGCTATAAGTGGATAGGCCCTAGGGATCATGACTTGACACTTCTGGGCCCCATGATGACTCTTGTTGTGATGACACTAAAGAGTCTTGGGCACCATCTGAACAGAAAGGACATATCAACCACAGAAGTCCCACCTCATGACAAGAATCAAGGATTGCTAAGGGAGGCCTGTCCCTGCCTCCACTTCCTCTGCCTCACTGGCCTCCCTCCCACAGGCTATTACAGAACTAGCTCATTTCCATCTCAGAATGAATCAGAAGAATGGACAATTATTGGCTTATCTGTCTTACTAGAGTGAGTCACCTGATATTGGCCACTTCATATGATTCAACCTCATATCCTGTTTAGCAAAACAAAGTTTCACTGTCACACACACAGAAAAACTAAACCATTTCTGTGGCTGAGCTATGCTGGCCTGAACAAAATGACCTCAAATTCATTTCCTAAAAGGCTGCATATTTTAAACCGAAACATATTGACTGTGGTCCTTACCCTTATTTTCTACTTTTCTAAGGCAAGATAAATTCAGCAAACTTCTTTAGGAAGCATCCCATCCAAAGCAGCCACAATCAGTCAAACATAATGCAACCGCTGTGCATTTTCATGGTGTAAGGCGTGAGAAGCACACACCAGTAAACCAAACACCATGCCTGCCTCTGAGGAGCACCATCTAGCTGGAGAAAGCAGAGAGAACAATGGAAAAAGATAAAGAATGAAACAACATTATTAGAAATGTCACAAGACAGACCATAATCATTTGCTAAATGAGAGGAACGGAGAATAAGTGCAGTGAGTCGAGAGGCAGGAGCAATCACCCAGAATCTGATTTGAGCCACTTTCTACCTAATTCAGCTCATCAATCACCACACCCTCCCACCTACTTCCTCTGGGAGGTTATCACAGAAAATGAAAATCACCTCTCTGCCTACTCATAACTGCCAGAAGACAGTCCAAGAGATATGTACCCAGTAGGTCTCAGACCACTCCCTCTCAATTACTGGATCCATCTCAGGAAAAGATGGAAGGATGGGGTCACTTATGCTGGCCACTTTTCTCTCCTAGAGGAAGTCACCATGACATGGGAAGGGGGATCGAAAAGCTAATGATATGTGCCTCCACATAAACTGCAGCCACCTGGCAGTTAAGCAAACTTTATAAACCTCTTACTTCAGAATTTCAATCCGTCTGAGCAGTTGCCAAAGGTCAAAAGTGGCAGTAGCTGTAAGTATATTACAAATGCCAATTTAGTTATAAATGAGGTCACGTTAACACCACACAACCACGGGCTATTTCAGCCATTTCCTGTGTGCTCTCACTCGGACCCTACTGTGGTACCCTGCTGTGCCTCTCTACTGAGGTCCCTGCTGAAGACAATACCTAGCCATGAACCCTGTCTCCAGTGCCCTCCAGAATTAGACTGTTTCCTTACCCAAGGCACCAAGACCAAGTGCTCTGTGAGTGTCAAACTCTCAAGGCATTAGCAGCCCTGGCCACCTCCATGCTCCCTGCACTAAAGCCACATGGGAATGTTCCATGCAGAAATTGCAGATAATGCCCTTTTGGAGAAGAACAACACGGTCACCCTGTGTCACTGTCGGGCCCTGATACAGGTTCATTCACACCTCAAGGAAACATCTCTAATTAGGCCCTTTCTCTCACCTCCCACATCTAGTCTATGAGCAAGATGGGTCAATTTTACCTACAAAAATATCCCTGGAGCCCTCCCCTGTTCTCCAAATCTGCAGGCATCCTGTCAGTTGAATATTAATTACCACTACTGTTACCACTTAGGTGGGGCTCTACCCAAGCCTTCCAACACCATTTCCACCTTTGCTCTTCCAATCTATCTGAATGCTGCAGCAAGAAGGATCTTTTAAATACACTCAATGGATCATATCTTCCAGGGTTTAAAACCCTTCAGTGTCTCCCTGTTATGCTCTGAATAAAATCCTGGTCCACAAGGCCTTCTGGGACCTGGTCTAAGCTTCTCTCAACAGGAGACCATCCAGTGGGGGTGGTAGGAGAGGCCTGGTTCACCTTCAAACTACCCAGCCTGGAATCCAAGGTTCACTGCTCCCCAGGAGAAGCCTGGGTTGGAACCTAGGGTCCTCTACTCTCCACGGGTGCTGTGCAGCTCTGGGCCAATTACCTTCCCTGTGCTTCTATTTCTTCACATGCAAAAACCTCACTGGATTGTTAGAGAAGTAAAGTGAGATACTACATGGAAAATGCTAAGAACAGTGTCAGTCCACAGTAAGCACTTAATCAGCCTGGTGTGCATTCTTTCCTTAGACACGCCTTACCGCCCCCGCCCCCACCCCCACCCATTGCCCCATCCACTGTTCCCTCTACTGGGAATGCTCTCAGGCCTCCCCTCGAACTCAGCATGGTCCCACCTTCCCCTCTTTCAGATCACCTCTGCAGAAGGGCTCAGCAAAGACTCTCCCCAACCCCTCTGTCATTCTCTACTGCAGCTCATGACTTTCTTCATAGCACTTCTTTTCCTTTTCAGCCTTTCTTTGGCTCATTCACATATTCACTGTCTTCTTCTTCCACAAGACTTTAATCTTTATAAGGACTTGGACTATAGTAGTTATATTGTTTACCATTGAATCCCCAGCACCTAGAACATCACCTTCACTCAAGGATCCTCCCTTAAGTTACTATTTATTCTTTTTATATTTCTTTTTTTTTATTTTTTTTAATATTTATTCACTTTTAGAGAGAGACAGAGAGACACAGAGAAAGAGAGAGAGAGAGAGTGACAGAGAGAGAGAGACCTCGTGTGGGCAAGAACAGAAGAGGCGCAGAGAGAGAGAGAGACAGAGAGAGAGACAGAGAGAGAGAGAGAGAGAGAATCCTAAGCAGGCTCCACACCATCAGCACAGACCCCAATGCGGGACTCAAACCATGAGATCATGAGCTGAGCCAAAATCAAGAGTGAGACGCTTAACTGACTGTGCCACCCAGGCGCCCCTGTTTTATATTCCTGATGGTGTTTAAATATATTTTGGTATTACTAATTGGTATGTAAATCTCTGTTTCAGAAGACACTGTTTATCAATTAAAAATGACCCTGTGTCTGAAAAAAGATTACTATCTAAAATTGTTCAAAGTGAGGGGCGCCTGGGTGGCTCAGTAGGTTAAGTGTCTGACTTCAACTCAGGTCATGATCTCACAGTTCATGAGTTTGAGCCCCACATCTGGCTCTGTGCTGACAGCTCAGAGCCTGGAGCCCACTTCTGATTCTGTGGATCCCTCTCTCTCTGCCCATCCCCTGCTCACTCTCTCTCTCTCCTTTCTCTCTCTCAAAGATAAATATTTTTTAAAATTTTAAATTGTTCATAGTGAGTGAGTGGATGAGTCTTGCTCCGTCCCTCTCTTACAGCCCCTGTGCCCCCTGGAGCCCAGACCATCTCTGCAGGACCAGGCTGGAGAAGAGACACCATACCTCGCCTCTCCATGGCCCAGCCTTCCCCACGTCCCTTAAAGTCCATACAAGCCTGTCTTCCAGGCCTCCCTTCCCTTCAGACAGATGCTCAGCAAACCAAACTCTAAATGCTCCTTTGGTTCAACCCAATTCACCTTATCACTTCCTCTCTCTGAATGGATAGATGTATATGTGTGTATGTGTGTATGTGTGTGTGGATACATGTATATATATATAGCACACACACTTTTCTGTATACTTAGATGTTGTGTTAGCCCAGATTCTACAGAAAGCACAGCCTCAGGCAAAGCATATGTGCTCCTAATCCATCATAGCACAACATCCCAGAGAAAAAAGAGAGCAAAAGAGGGAAATGAGGAAGGAAAGGTAGAAAAGCAGAAACAGGAGACACTTCAGAGATGGCCACCACTGTTCTCAAGCAAAAATAGTTGTCATATATCCCGGGCCCAACTTCTAAAAGAGGCCATGTGAATGACAGAGGGGAAGAGAGGGGACAGATGATATCTACCCAATGCATGAGGGCTTGGGAGCAGTCATTGTTAACAACCTTGGGCCATTACAGGCAGCAGTAGTGGTGTGGCTCAATCACTGTGAGAGCAGCACGCATCAGCAAACAGACAGATCTGGAGAGGGGCCTAACTGGAGTCTGGTACAGATGGATAAAGAGGTGATGGCCACTCAAATGCATTGCTCAACAATGGTAAGCATGTGACATATAAGCTCACCACTCCTAAAGCTTACACTCATGGCAGACAGGTCCAAATCTTGAACAGTACTTTGTCTAATGGAGCCCAGGCTTGGCCTCTGAATCCACCTCAGCACAGGGCTGTCAACAGCCACTACATCCAATAAAACATGATACATCTTCAGGACAAAACACTGCAATAAAAAAAAGCTCTTCCCTGTACATTGGGTCATTTGATCTCTGCAAAAGTGCAACATTCAGTGGAGAAGATATAATTCCTCTCCATTCTACAGATCGGCAACTGGCACATGGAGGGAATGTATGGTGTGGAGACCATCAAAGCGGGGATGAAAACCAAGATTTTTGTGGAAAAACCTAATATACAAACTATATGATTATTAGTCATTGGGTTATAGTACATACGTTATGTGAAAAAACCTAATATACAAATATTATGTACTATAACCCAATAACTAATAATCACATAGTTGTTTTGTTAATTTAATTATCACAGGATAAATGAGGTGTTTCTTAAGCCCTGTTCTCCTTGATTTTGTTTTTTCAAACATACACTGGAAGACAGAAATGAGACCCTATAAAGGACAAGAGCCACAACAGTAATGCAAATAAGGATAATATTGGGCTTAAAAAAAAATTCAGACCTGGGGGGATGCCTGGCTGGCTCAGTTGGGAGAGCATGCTACTCTTGATCTCAGGGTCATGAGTTTGAGCCCCACGTTGGCTGCAGAGATCACTTAAATAATTAAAACTCAAAAAAATTCAGACCTGGAATTACAATGACAAAACATACTATCAAGCTGATGAAAATGATCAGTTGTAGAAGGTGGAAAATGCTACAAAAGGGAAGCTCTTCTACACCATCTTTCATCTCTCTCAGGTCTGCAGACAGGGAACCAGTGTCCATGGCTCTCCTGGGTATTTCAGGAAAAGAGAATACCACTTACTTGATACCCTTTCTAGACTCACACTCTCTGTACATCCTAACATGACAGCTTTCCTCATTCTGCATTTGACACCAGTTTTGCCGATTTAGCATCTCAGGGTGATACGTACCTAATTTATGGGGCAAAGTTTATTTCATATAAAGCAGTTCTGACCTTCAGTATAGTACGATTAGAAGTCAATCTGCCCATGTTCTTCTTCAGCTCTGATGTTTATTACAGGAAAGATGTGTCATTACTTCTACTGACCCTTCATTCCTCCCCCATCCACCCAATATGCCCACCCAAATGTTCAGAGCTTTGTATCTGCATCTTGGTAATCTGTTATCCACTACTTGGCAGGGAAATGCACTATCATATGGCATCAAGAAAGTCTGGAGGTCTGGCAAAATTTCACAGATCTTATCGCGGGGTCTATTTAAGTCTTATCGGGGGTCTATTATATGCAGAGAACTGTGCTAAGAACTGATAGTCCCCCAGATGCATTGCTGGCCCCATTTCTCCCCCCAACCCCAATTTCATCCAAGTCCTTTAAAACCTTTGCTCCCCACTTTTCTTCAGTAAAGTTCATCTCCCCAATCACATTATGCTTCCTGCACGAACAAAAACCAGAATATCCTTGTCTTCAGTGGTTGCTTCTGTGTTGAAGATCCCAGCTAGACCCAGCCCTGAGTTCCCCAGCACTGAACTCAGACCAGTTTGGGCATGGTATACAGGCCATGCTCCCCCAGCATAGTCCCTGCCCATTCCTGTCTGATCCCCAGCAAAGCCTTACTCATAGACAGACAGACAGATAGGTAGGTAGGTAGGTAGGTAGGTAGGTAGGTAGTAGGTAGGTGGGTAGGTAGATAGATAGATAGATAGATAGATAGATAGATAGATAAAGATACAGAAATGAATAACATACTGCTCCTTTCATTGAATGTTCCAACCTACATGATATAACCCAATAATGGATCAAAAAATCAATTTAGGGAATTATAAGCAGAATTTTTTAAAAAACTAAAATAGAATTGATTTGAGAATGGAATGTACCTCACATATTAAGAGTGGGTATCGTTTCACAAAGGGTGTGTGTGTGTGTGTGTGTGTGTGTGTGTGTAAATGTATTCCTTACTGTAGGGGATCTAACAGTTTGAAAGCTAAAGTTTCCCACAGGGAAAAACCATCACTTGAACACATAATGATACAAAATCTATGCATGGAGAATCCCTAGAGTGACACATAATCAGCACTCAATATGCATATATGATGGCGGAGATCAGTACTAGTGAGAAGTAGACGTGATGTTCTGGCAAACGTGAGAACCCAAACTTTCTAAAGCCCGTGTTCATCATAAGTCTCTTTGTTCAAAACCAATGTATGTGTCCCCCTCCCCCCAGAACATAATGCAAACTCATGGGCATGGCACTTGAGGACCTCCAAGTTTATCTTCACTAGTTGTCACCCCTCCCCTTACCTTAGGTACCATACTGTTGCTATACCCCCCCCCCTTTTTGCCATATCCTAAATGTATTCTGCATTTTTTTGACTACTGGGCCTTGGCACAAACTCTTCCTTCACACAAGAATGCTCTTCCTTCTCTCTGACCACTAAAGTCATAAACTTATTGTGAATGGCTCTCGCTTTGTCTCTCCAGCTAATTGTGCCATCCTCCTTCTGGTCCCATTATTCTCTTTCCACAAGTTTTTCACAAAATTTCCAGGAACTCCACAAATTTTCATATATTCCTGGTTATGCTGTCAATCATAGTGCCCCAGTGCCTTTTGCCACAGGGGAAGCCATGTGACAAATATGTAGTGATTGGTTGGGAAAATAGGCATGTAACCTAAGGCAGACAACTGTATTCCATCCCTGGAGCACAAGATCTGCTGTGTTATAAAAGCAGTTCCCAAAGACTACTGGTCCTTTCCTGTGCACCAGAACCACCTAGAGGGCTCCTTAAACGGTAGATTATTTGGTCTCCCCTCCCCCACCGGGTTTCTGACTGGGCAAGTCTGAGGTATGGCATTTCTGAGATTTGCATTTTTAATAAATTCCTAGGTGCACTAGCTTCCTATCACTGTGTAACAAATTACCACAAACTTAGTGGCTTGAAACAACACAAATGTATTCCCTTACAGTTCTGGAGGTCAGAAATCCAAAATAGGTCTTAAGGGGCTAACTAACATCAAGGTGCCATCAGGGCAGGCTCTTTCGAGAAGGCTGCAAGGGAGAATCTATTCCTTGCTTCCTACAGCTTCTAGAAGCCCCTGCATTCCTTGGCCCATGACCCCTTTCTTGTATCTCCAACCTCTTCTTTACGTTATCACAACTCTTACTACTAACTCCTGTCTCCCTCTTTCCAAGGGCCCATATTGGGCCCATCCAGATCATCTCAGTTAATCTCTTCATCTCAAAATCCTTAACTTACTCACATGGAAAAGTCTCTTCTGCCATATAAGATAACAGTCTGGGGATAAGGATGTGGACATGTTTGAGGGGCCTTTAGTCAACCTACCATATTGATACTATTCCTGACATTCTAGGGCCCACACTTCAAAAACCACTGAATGAACATCACTACCAAAACCAGTCATGTATTACATTATTCTTTATTCCACCTGCCTCTGCTCTAGCCTACCAGATTCAGAGTGTGCTGGGGGCGGATTAAATCTTGCCCTTTTTTAAAAATTGCTTTAATTCCACTTACATCCTCATTTGTGAATACTGGCATATACATTTTTCAATTAAATTTGGGGAACAGGCAAGCAGAAAAAAAAATTGTGAAGCCAATACCTCAAAGTAGAAAGAGTGGTTAATAAGATTGATTGAATTGCTTAGTGCCCAACAATAGAGCTTTCTGCCTGATTAGGCTCCTGAATCTCAATTTTCTCTGTTGTTAACTACTAGATATTGCCATTTTGATGGCGTCAGATACTTCAAATTTTTCTCAAACCAAATTTGGGTATCTGGGCGCATTGCAAGCTCCACCTCACAGACTCATCTGAGAAATGGCTTCACCACACATTAGAGCCAGAAATCTTACCAACATCACAGCAAGAGCAGCTGACATATATTATACCATTGGTATGTACCTAGAAATGTTCTAAGTTCTCCACAGGCACTTACTCATTAGTTCTTAGAGGTCTTGGTCATTTTGATATCTCCCCAAATCCTAAACAAGGGCATAAAGCTAAAATTATTTTATAGATTCATATTAGTAAGTTCACAGTGCAGCTTAGAAACAATCAGGCAAGGACCAAAGGTTTTCCAGGAGGTGTGATTCTTCAAAAAGACAAGGGAATTGAAAATGGGTCTTTCACGGTCTCTTCCAGCTTCCTAATTCTGGGTATTGAAGTAACCATCCTTTGTTCTTGGTGATTTACTATATCTGATTGTAACTCAGCATTCAAACATAAGGCTCTGCCTTCTTTTCCATCAGGATTTTAAAATCAATATCTTCACCATTTATGAAATTGTGTGATGTGCTTTGAAGACTTAAGGCATCTTAGAGAGAAAGGGAATGTCACCTTGTACTATCGTACCAATGTATTACATAATGACTTCTTTAAAAATCAAAAGCTTGTTGGTTGAAATGCTATTAAATTGTAACCTTTACATAAAAGCAGCACATGATCATTTCAATGGTACGAAAGGCAAACTTTAACTGTAGTGGGTGAGAACTATTATAACACAAGAGAAGAATATAATCTAAGTTTTTAACCATTTAGTTACGTGCAACACAAAAGAAAAATTTACATAAAGCGTAAGTGCTACTCACTACATTTGTCAAAACACCTAACATGTACCAAGGACTGTGTAACAGTGCTGAACACAGGAATGCCTACCTTGATAATCTAGTGAGGAGGATAGGCATTAAACATAATAATTATGAATAATTAAGTACGAGGGGCACCAGTGTGATTCAGTTGGTTAGGAGTCCCACTTAGGCTCAAGTCACGATCTTGTGGCTCACAGGTCCGCGCTCCACATCGGGCTCCGCGCTGACAGCTCGGAGCCTGGAGCCTGCTTCAGATTCTGTGTCTCACTCTCCCCCTAAGCTGCCCACTGCTGCCTCAAAACTAAATATTAAAAAAAAAAAAATTAAGAATAATTAGGTACAAGAGGACAAAGTAAAATGAAGGGATTCTAGGAGCAATGGAAGCACAAAACCAAGTATGGAGCAGATCTGGGGCGGGGAGGTGAAGGCGCGGAGGGGCGGTATCAAGAGGCTCTCCAGGGGATATAATACCCTACCTGAGATCCTAAGGGTAAGGGAGTGTGGACCAGCCACAAAGAAGGGAGAAGAATCTTCCGACAAATAACGAACTAACATGAAGGAGGAGGGGCACAGCATGGACTGGAAACACGGAGGCTTGTTCAAGAATGTTCAACCTTGACAAGGTGGATGGGGAAAGGCTGACACATTTGTTTGCATTCAATCCCTCTACATTTTGCGTTTTAAGTCTCCTGGTTCAATACAACTTTCTAGAAAGGAGGCTTTCTTTATAAAACTGAGTACACTGAAGAGAATCTCAACAAAGTTCAGCACATCCTTGGGAATATAATCATGATTCTAAGTGATCCCTGATAAAAGTGTTTGTAAATGGGTGTGACTTTCTTAAAGGAATTTAAGATAATTCGGTTATCACATAGAAACAACATGAGTTTTTCTACTGAAATCTTTAGTTTACATACCCATGAGCAGTGGAAGGAACTGTTTGTATTTTAAAGTGTCTTCACAGGGTTTGTTACATTGTGTGGGGACAGCATATGCCACATGCAATAACAACACACTTCCTACTAAGAGGTCTTATTACAAAAACCCTTAATCAAACAGAGAGGGAGGGAGGCAAACCATAAGAGACTCTTAAATGCAGAGAACAAACTAAGGATTGATGGAGGGTGGAGCACAGGAGAGGGGAAAATGGGTGATGGGCATCGAGGAGGGCACTTGTTGGGATGAGCACTGGATGTAAGCGATGAATCACGAGAATCTACCCCCCAAACGAAGAGCACACTGCACACACTATATGTTAGCTAACTTGACAATAAATTATCTAAAAAAAAAAAAACTTTAATCAAGTTCCTACTACATCGGAGACACTCTCTTGACGGCTCTCCGTATATCTCATTTCACCGTCGCGAGGACGCAGGCAGGCAGGTTCAATTATTATTCTCAGGTTACGGATGTGAAGTTTACTCTTCAAAGATTATACTGTATGTCAGTCATGGAGGCTCTTAACGCTACCCACTGTTGTCCAGGAAAACTCTGCTTTTGTTCAATGCTGATCATGTTTGCTGAGGGGACTAGGGATGCTTTTCTACTCTGTTTCCTTTCTCTTTGAATCACCATCTAATGGTTATTGCTACAGTGTTTAATAAGCGATACATTATCCCTGGGCATTGGAATTAATATCATTACTCAAGATAGTAAACAGAAGTTTGCGTTTGTGCACTGCCTGGAGGTGGAAGCATCAATAAAAGCCTGAGGTGGGAGGAAAAAGATGAACATACAGACATCAGAGGCAAGGGATGCAATCTGATGTGGGGTAATAAGAAATTCTGCCAAGGCTAGCAGGGACACACAATCCTTCACCACTCCTTGCCCAAACTGCCTGCTTGCATTGCTCCTAACGTGGCTTTTCTAGCCTCCACAGGGCACAAGTGTCCCAGCCCTGCCCATCACACACACACACACACACACACACACACACACACACACACACACACACCTCTGTGCATGCTCTAGGGTGCCTGGAATGCAATATTTGAGGAGCATTGAGCTGCAAGTCCCTCTGACAAAGTTTGCTTGGGGCCTAGGAATTTTAATCTACACCAACGAACTGAAGACATTTAAATTAAAAACTTCCTACAACTTCAGAAACAGCTAGGAGGACAGTGACCGAATTTACTGAATTGGCCTGCAGCCTTACAAATGGCAAAGTGGCCGTCACAGATAAGAAGCAGCTCGTTACTAAAGGTATCTGTGTTAATCCCATGCACTGAGCTGAATAAAGGATCATTAATGGTTCCGAGGCTTGTCACAATAGAATGGAGGGGTGGTGATTAGACAGCATCTACACATGCTTTTCTTGTGGCATTTCTTATTCTTAAGCCTCGGTATAGAAGCATGTGTTAATTGTTATGATTTGTGTCACATGCTATGCTCCAGGCGGGATACGTGAGATAGTTTCCCCATTCTAGTATTTCACAACGAGCAGTAAACAAACAGTAAGCAATGACAATAAGAGAAGAACCACTTTCTAGGACCTTATGGTTAGTTCTGACATTTGGGAAATTGCTTCAGTGCCAGAAGTCAATTTCTGCGATTGTGATCATGTTTCCACACATAAAATTAATAATGTGCCCACCTCCTTATCCCCTTCATTTCATCACATGCCGATTGGACCTTTCAACCTGTAAGGTCACATTTTTGAAATAAGATTTTCTTTCTTTATCAAATACATAATGAAATAGTCTGCAGAGCACCAGAAATCTTGGAAATGCCCATTTACCCAACCCTTTGTTCATTCAATCAATACCTGTTGAGCACCTACTAAGAGCCAGGCACTTTTCCAGAAGCTGAGGATCTCTCCGTGAACAAGACAGCTGAGAAACACAGACAATAAATAAGTGATCCATCAGATGAACAAATTAAGTTTGGAACAGTAAGTGTTAGGAAGGAAGTAAAGTAAGGCAACGTGATAGGTCGTTCCTAATGGTGGTCAGAGAAGGACTCCTTGCGAAGGTGACATTTGAGCTGAGAGCTGAATGACAAGGAGAAGCCAGACATGCAAAGATCTGAAGAGCATTCTGGGTAGAAGAAATGGCAAAGCTCAAAGGCCCAATGACAGGAACAAGGCTAGCTTGTTCAAGAAGGGAGGAAGTTCGATGTAACCTGAGGAAGGTCTGATAGATGGGAGATAAGGTCAGGGAGGGAGACAGGAACAGATCGGGCGGGAGCTGTGCAGGCCATGGTGACTATATATTAATGACAAGCAGAGCCACTGAGGGTTTAAAGCCAGGGAATGACAGGTTCTGACATTTTAAGAATTACAGCTGATTTTTAGTCATGGGCTAAGAGAATGGACAAAATTGTGTTCCATCTCAAAGATGTCAGTTCCTCACAGATACTAAGGACCCGGTCTTGGTCAGTATATGTAGTGATTGAGAATATGGTATGAGTCACAAAATCTAGGTTTGAATCCTTGGTCTGCCATTAATATGCTGTGTGATTTTAGGGACACCATTTAACTTACTAAAGCCTTAGTTTCTCCTTGTAAAACCTGTGGTAGTAATTCTCCCAGGGTTTTGGAGAGAAACAAGTCAGACTTTACCATAACAGAGCAGCAGTAATGCCTGGCCCATGGTGCACTAGAGAAAGAGGGAAGGGTGAGGTGAAGGATGAAGCAAGTGCACAGATCAATGAGGGCAGAAGACACACCTACAGGAGACGGACCGAGAGCATCTCTGTGCTCCAGCTCCCCGGACAAGTACGAACGTCTTTAGTGTCCCACACGTGGTCGAATCCGGACCAAAACAGAATTTCAGAACAACTGGAAGCAATCCAAATGCTCATTCATGAACAGAAGCATGGATTGGCAACATGCAGTATCTTCATGTAATAAAATACTCCATGAAAATGAAATGGAATGAACATGGGGCTCCTGGGTGGCTCAGTCAGTTAAAGCATCGGACTTCGGCTCAGGTCATGGTTTCACAGTCCGTGAGTTCGAGCCCCACGTCGGGCTCTGTGCTGACCGCTCAGAGCCTGGAGCCTACTTTGGATTCTGTGTCTCCCTGTCTCTCTCTGTCCCTCCTCCATTCACACTCTGTCTCTCTCTGTCTCAAAAATAAACAAACACTAAAAAAAATCAAAAGAAAAAGAAAAGGAATGAACTGTGGGCACTCCCAAACGTATGGATGAATCTTACACATATATTCATTGAAAGAAACTGGAAAGGAGAGGCGAGAGGCTGTGTGATTCCATTTAAATGAAGTTCAAGAACAGGTGACAGTAATTGATGTTAACATCAGATAGCAGTTACCTCCTGAGGAAGTGTATTTGGAAAACATTTGAAAGGGGCACAAAGGAACCTGCTGGAATGCTCCAAAGTCTTGTGTACCTTGGTCTAGATGTTGGTTGCACAGAGATACACATATATAAAGATAACATCAATCTGCATACTTAAGATTAGCATACTTCATAAACATTTACTGTATGTACGTATGTTATACCTTTTTTTTTTTTTTAATATCATTTCAGGGGATCAGAATTAGCTACATAAATGAACAAATGGCGATTGCTCTCTTCGGGAGAATGCCAACCTCAGAACCATTTGGGAGCTCATTCGCTTCTAAGGTTGTGTCCCCCTTTCTATATTCAACAGCTCTACCCACGCTGTCAGCCACAAGGAAGGCAAAAAACCACAGGGCTTTGTGACAGGACAACTGGGAAGCGTGTCAAACTGTGGCCATGACTAACTTCTTAAAATCTATTCCTGCACCTGGCAGGAACTGCCCACTTGGCACCATACCCTCCATTTGCACTGAATGCATCTGCATTAAACGAAAGCTCAAGGGGGTGCAGCCTCTCCTATATCAGAAATGTATCACAAGTACCTGGGTGTTCTGTAAAGAATAAAAATAATAACAGACTGCAGAACAACTGAAGCTCAGAGCATATGTTTAGGCAGCACTTTTTGGCATTTTAATGAGGGAAACTGAGATAGCTTCCAGCATAGGAAAAGAATCTAAATGGAATTACTTCATTTCCCTGATAAAGCGCCCAACCCACGATGCAAAAGCCATTAAATCTCATCATGTGGCGTTAAAACATGTTTTGCGGCTAAGATCTGCCAGAGATGTGCCCAGGGCAAATTTTTATGACCATATCATTGTGACTTGAAATTCAAATCAGTAGACTAGCTAGAAATTCACGCTCACTGGAACCGTTCAGTTTTTCTGCCTCTATCTCCGTGAAAAAAGGTAGCAAAAGAAATCTTGCTTTCCTGGAAAAAACACTAAGAATAAAACAATTCGGGGCTAGTTTTCACAAAGTAGTAACAGGCCATACGTAATCGATTGCCTTTAGTCTGCATCTCTGGATGTCACAAATCACAGTTACTACTGCTTCAGCAGGACGAACTTCCATTCCGGAGTCAGGCTCTCCATTCTGGTGCTGACACCTGTTTAGCACCTTTAATGCCCACTTTACTGCATCGTTCTTCAGTTTCTTCTTCACTGGAGCTCTCCTACTCCCAACAACGCGACATGTCCTTCCTGTGTGTTCACTCACTATCCCTAATGGGAGGCAAAAGGGAAATTCTTCTAGAAGTGAATTGATTTGCACTTAGGATCTCACCTCAGGCTGGCAAGGGAATGTGAACTATCCTGGGAGAGAAAACACTTTCCTGTGTAATCATATCCTAACTCCCTCCATTAAAACTCTAGATTTGCACTAAAAGCAGGAAAGAAATACTAAAATTATACCAACGCTTTAGTCTACCAAACATAGAGCAGCTGTAGCCATTAAAAAAAAAAAAAAAAGAATAAATAATTCATCCGAAAACTCTCTTTCTTTGCACCTCCCAAGGCTCATAGCATCAGTTGCAAAAGGAGATCTGAACCAGGGCTTAGGAATTTTGAGTTATGCCTCAGCCACCACAGGAACCATATCCCTCTGCCTTACACTCCTTCCATATGTAAGGCTAGGGGCTTTCCATCATGTAGCCAGAAACCACATGTGTTCAGTTAGCGACTGAAATGTTACTAGTCTGAACTGAGGTGTGTTGTACTAAATATGTACAGAATTCGAGGACTTAGTATCCCCCAAAAAGAATGTAAAATATTTCCCAATAATTTTTAAATATTGATTATATATTGAAATGATAATATTTTTTGCATATTGGGTTCAATAAAATATATTATTAAAATTAATGCCACCTCTTTCTTTTTACCTTTTTAATGAAGTTATTTTTTCCATTATGTATATGACTCTCATTGTATTTCATTTGGGTGGCACTGATCCAGACTATTCTGAATTGTGATTGGGGCTAGGATACTTTCCTTGTGGAAATGGGGAATTATCATCCTAACAGTGCCTATAGACACTTTGTCTGTCTTAAAGGATGGAGAATATAGGGGAAGAGGCAACAATATAATCGCCAAGTGCATTACACATTTCATTAAGCTGATACTTTTCTAAGCACATTGCAAGAAAGAAAAAAAAAAAAATAGGAAAGAAAATGTATGACATAGTCCCTTATCCTCCCGAAACAGTAATGAGCCAATATTAATTTTAAATCAGACTACCTTAAATTTGCTTTCTGCTTCTAGCATCAGTTTCCCCATTTGCAAGAGAAATGCATATACTTCCTTTTTAGAAAATTAAATGAGATAATATAGATCAATGCTTAAAGTACCATTGAGCACTAAGGTAATGGGAAAGATTTTGGCCTCAGACATGTTGAGCCAGGAGCTAGAGGAACAGTGAGATTAAAATGTGTCCATTAAGCAGTTGGGAATCTAAGGCTGGAGACCAGGAGAGAAACAAATTGATCAAATCACTCTAGCAAGCTTGCCCAACAGCCACTGCAAACTCAGAAGTACTGTGAAGCCAGACAGATGAGAAAATGAGTGAAGCCAGGCATGCGGGGTGAGCATACATGCATTGCTAAGCGGGGGACAAGTACCCCATCTAAACCACACACCCCTGGCTCAGCTCTGGAATATCAGCAGGGCATAATAATAGTGCAGTGTTGCCAGATTTTCCAATTTTTAAAGGTAATCTAGAAATTGACATTTTTAAATGTTTAGAATTTTTTTTAAAGGCACTCATGCTAGATAGAGCCTATGGGAAAACAGTTTACTACATCTGCTGTCTGGAAGGTCAACAAGGTAACTTGCTAGACGCCTACCACATGAAAGTTAATGTAAATCTCAAATAAAATTCCCACCGGCCCCAAAACATCTGAGCTACCAAAGCAGGGGAGGGAGATTCGCCTCTCCTTCCTCTTAGCTTCACCTGAAGCAGAAGCCGGGTGCCTGCACGACATCTGTCCCAGTGGTCTGTCTCTCTCCCAGCCCCTGACCTGGATGTTCTGTAGAATGTTTCAAAGAGAGCTACAGAAGCTCCTGGACTCTGCAGGATACATGTGACATAATCCAAGGTGCTCCTCTGGCTATTACTCACTGCCTACTTTAGGTCTCTCTGGAATATTCTGTTTCAGTGTCAGGCACTCTCTGCTACCCAGTTGGGTAAATACACTACCACATTGTGTAAGCGTGTACAATCTGTACACCTGAAAGACCTGCCTTGCAGAATAATTTTTTATTCTATCACACTTTAAAAATATACATAAAAAAGGAATAAATACTAGTGGCCCCTCTATATCTATTGTAGGGAGTAAAGGGATTTCCAGCTGAAAAATTGAAATTACAGTCGTCACTCCTTCCTCAGGTAAGTGATTCGTAGGAAATGCATTTTAAAGAGGATGACTTTCAGGCGAACATTTTAATTTTAATTTAACCTTCCCAGAAAATGAAGTGCTTTGTGTCGATTCTTTTGGTTTTATTTAAGGCATAAAAATTAGTTCTGAGCTGTGATAATTGTGGGCTTAGGAATGTAATCATTCCAAGCACCACTTCTGACTTGCTCAGAAACCCTACAGATCTTGAGTTGCTGTTTATTGCTAATTCAAAGTTGGCAAGTTATTTACTTGTGAAGCAGAACTTGAAGTCTGCTTCAAGTTCCACTGTACAGTGGAAAAGCTGGAGGTAAATTGCTCTGTTGTGCTTTCAACAGGTTACCCAAAGACTGGATGCATGGTGTGGTGCCAGGCATGTGTGTGGGAATGGGCTTCTCTAGCTGTTAATCTCCTCAATTAAAATGGGAACAGTGCCATGTTCCAAAGGTGGGCTAAAATATGAGATTTAATATTAAACCAGAGGGGTGCCTGGGTGGCTCAGTCGGTTAGGAGTCAGACTTCGGCTCAGATCATGATCTCGCGGTCTGTGAGTTCGAGCCCCACGTCGGGCTCTGTGCTGGCAGCTCAGAGACTGAAGCCTGCTTTAGATTCTGTGCCTCCTCTCTTTGCCCCTCCCCCGCTCACGCCTCAGTCTCTCTCTGTCTCTCTCAAAAGTAAATAAACATTAAAAATGTTTTTTTTTAAATATTAAACCAGAGTTCTACCTTTTGAAACCAGTCACAGATAGGACAAATAATCACAGCTCCTATCAACCACGTTTATGATTTTTGGACTTAACTGTGGCCTTTTGTTGCTGTTATGAAGACCCAACCTAATTATCACTGCTTATATTTTATTGTTTAAAGTAAAATAAGGGGGTTGGCCATGAACACTTTTGACATCCAAAGTACAGTTGGTAAACTACTCCTAAACATTCTAGAATTATGTGTTTGAATCCATGACAACACACATACATATATATAATCAACATCCAACTGAAGTGCCATATGGCATTTTCCCCCTTCTTTATAATAAGTAGAGGTTCCCTGAAATGTTCTCACAAAAGCAAACTTACACTTAGTATGGGGCACATTCGAATGGAGATTCCTTTGACCAGAGTTATAATTTTCACACAGCACTCTGCCTGAAATTTATGGTACAGAAAACGTTGAAATTAACTTAATTAAAGTGTCTGGCATATATCTGTATTTAATGTGATTAATTATTTTTCAGTAATTCAAGAAACAGATAAAGATTTCACCCTAATTGTGTATCTCCTAAAATTTCCATATCAGAAACAATAATAGAAATTACTACCTGCCTGAATTTTTTTTTTTAACGTTTATTTACTTTTGGGACAGAGAGAGACAGAGCATGAACGGGGGAGGGTCAGAGAGAGAGGGAGACACAGAATCTGAAACAGGCTCCAGGCTCTGAGCGGTCAGCACAGAGCCCGACACGGGGCTCGAACTCACTAACAGCGAGATCATGACCTGAGCCGAAGTCGGACGCTTAACCGACTGAGCCACGCAGGCACCCCGAACTACCTGCCTGAATATTTATGACGTGCTTCCCAGTGTTTGGGAGTGGAACAGAAGACGCGCTGCTGACCTGTGTGCTGGCCTGGGTCTCAAGACGCATTCTGTGGGAACGCTTTGGTCTGTTGCCAACATTCATTATGTGTCCGTTTAAAGGTATGTGCTAGCAACTGTGTAATACCAGGCCCCTTGCCAGACTTTACGACCCCAACAATAAACTTGGCTTTTCCCTGCCCTCGGGCACCTTACAATCTCCTTCACTCAGCATCTAATTGATGCAGGGAAAAGGGATATCTCAAGGCCACAGATTACAACACGCAAGAATAAAAACTGGGACCACCTGAGTGTTTGTCTATGTCTTTGTTTCGTTCTTTCCAGGTGTCAGTACTTTTACATAAAAACCTGAGTTTCTGGCTTCTCTTTAAACAAACAAAAACATCTTATCAGATCTTAGCACAGGAGACCCAAAACCCCTCTTGGCATCAGCTGATGGGAGCCAAGTGGTGACACCGCACTGCCCGGTCCGTTGTGTGTGCTTTTCTCGGGGTCACCAGTGTCCCCGCCTCTCCCAGTAGGTTCATATGTCACTTGTTTCCATTAGCTGCTTGGTTCTGGTATGGTAGTATTGAGTGTTTGACCCTACTAGAAGTGACAAGTAGTCAGAGTGCCTGGTTCTAGCCCTGGGCTTGACACTTATTGAACATGCAATCTAGCATGAGTTCTTAACCGTGTGGGTGGACCCTCAGCTTTCAGTTTTCTCTTCTGGGAAGGGGGTAAAAAAAAAAAAAAAAAAAAAAAAAAAAATATATATATATATATATATATATATATATATATATATATATATATATATAAAGATTAAGGACAAAACTAAGCTTTCTGAGCATGGCAATCATGAAGCTCCAGAGAGAAATGTATGGAAGGGTTTCCCCAACCTGGGTAGCACTGGGCAAAGGAACAGTATTGTTGTAATTGTATTTTCAGAAGGCATATCTTGAAACTCAGAAAAAATAGCCTGTGTCTGATTATGGTAAAGACCACAAAGTACTCTCAACTGAATTAAATCTCATCACATGACCTCTAGGAGAGACCTATGACTTGACCTATTTTGCTGATGAAAAAACCCAGGCTGAAAATGATCGAGGAACATGCCCTGTCATGAAATGCTTACATTTTTAGCAAGTCAACTTTCCAGACTGTCCCCATGATGTTCATACCCACGAAGAGACCTGGAACAAGTCACACAACCGAACGGAACATTAACCCATAAGGTGAACTACCATTTTCCAGGGATATACTCTGGATAGAGCACAGGAGGTTTCTGAAGAGGAACACTTTTTTTTTTTTTTTAATGTTTTTATTTATTTTTGAGACAGAGGGAGACAGAGTATGAGCAGGGGAGGGGCAGAGAGAGAGGGAGACACAGAATCCAAAGCAGGCCCCAGGCTCTGAGCTGTCAGAACAGAGTGGGGTTTTAACTCATGAACCGTGAGATCATGACCTGAGCCAAAGTTGGACGCTTAACCGACTGAGCCACCCAGGTGCCCCAGAGGAGGAACACTTTTTAAGGGGTATTACATGTAGCATCAGGGAAATATGTTGAATAAATATTTAGAACACATACTTATACGACTTTTAATAAACTGGTAGTGTTAACAGATTTTGAGGATGCACTGTCAATAAATGTCTCTCAACATTACATCATTTTCTTGGAGGCTGTTATCAATAAGCAGGTATCCAGTAGCCTCTGAGAAAAACAAATGTCCTTAATTTTATTAAAGTCTACTTTTATTAATCCCCTTCCTACTCTCTATTTGCACCATCTCAACTATAGGTCAGAAAGATAGATGAAAATGGACCCGGCTCACTTTCACACAAATATTTTCAAGACCCGGATACAGGTAAAGTCTGATTTAAACACAAATTAAAGGAGTATCATGTACCTTTAAGGAAAGACTCTCCACAGGAATGGTAAGCTTTTCTAATGCAGTTACATTTTTATTAGGCTTACAAAAATTCAATTTCCTAGTGACTTTAGGTACACATTGATTGAACAAAGTCAAATATATAATATCTTTTTTAAAAAGATGCACCAGCCTTATTTAAGTTTCTTCCATGGCTCACAATAATTGAGGTAGGGAAAATTCTAAATGAACAAGCAGAGGAGAGACTTGAGAGAGCAGAGAAGCTCTCGTGTAGTTAATTTAGAGGCACGGTGGGAAATAAATCAGGAGCCATGTGAAGAGTAACCAGTTCTTGGTGGGAGGTGTATATCACTGAGTAATGTGCAAACTACTGTTTACACACTGCGATCAGCTGGTGGCTAAGGAAAAAAAAAGCTTAAAGATAATGGCACTGCCACCATCATGTCTAAACATCCAAATTAAGTGAAGAAACTCAGACTGGAGCACCAGGTAGAGAACACAGTGCCAGGAAGCATACACGTAGCATGCAAGAATTAAACATATTAACAGCAATTGCAGAAGATGTCATTGCAGCCTTGTGTAAACTTTCTGAAACAAGAATCTACAAAACTGGCTATGTTTGGTGATGGTTTTTCATAAAAGCAGATGGTCCCAAGAAATCTAAAAGGATCGTAAGCCAGGGTTCTCAGGTTACATAGATTTCAAAACCTGGAGAGAAATGCCTACCATCCCAGGTTTTTATCCTCCTCAGTGAAGATTTTGAAAACAAATAGAATTATCAGCTAGAATGGCTATCAAGTCATTTAAAAAAAAATAACCAAACAAATAAATGAATAAAATAATCTAGGAGAACTGGATCTCTTTACAATGGGCAATTACATTTAGGAAAAACAGTAAAAAACCTGCAAATGAGTTTTAGGCAGGTTAGGTTTCCCGTGATCCAGAGTCTTCACATATTTAGTTTGAAGGAGGTTTGAAAGGAATGCTTTTAGGTCAACATCTGTGAAAGGAAAGGGAGGGAGAGAAAGGAAGCAGCATCGGTCGATGGGGAAGTCCCAATCGTAGCTTGTGGGGATTAACGAAGATGGGGTATCTTGTGTTGGGAGGAAAGGGCAGAGGGCTTTACACCCTCCAGTGATAAGTCACTACAGACAGGCTACCTCATGAAAGAGGTGCCTGCCTCTGGGAGAGGTGGGGTAATGACTCCTTAGCTCCTGAAGGAGGATCTGGGCAATGCATCAAACAGTTCATGCAACACCTGTGTCTCAGACTAATGAAAATACTTTAAAGCACTGACATTAGGGACAATCACCTATAAGCTTTTAATCTTACAGGTCACCATAATGCAAGGGCCACTTAAGACACAATAGTAAAACATTAACAGGTTAAAAGCTTTCAATGCTCTCATATTGTCTGATAACATCTCCAAGAAAATCAATCCTCTTGCTGTTTGAGATAAAATCACTTCCTAAGTATCAACTCTACAAGGTGGTTCCAGAAAAAGATGGCGTGGCCTCAATTTTCTCTGCTCTATCATTTTTCACTCTAAATAAAGCTAAACATCCTGGATATTATTCAACAAAAAATGATAAAAAGAACTCTAAAACCTGGAAAAAAAAGAAGGCAGACTGGCTAAGGACCTCAGAACTTCAAGGAGAACAACACGGTGAATCCCTAGTTTTCTGTTTATCTCCCATATACCCTTAGCTGAGTTCCAGAGAGGCCTGCAACCCCAAAACACCAAAAGAAAGAGCCTGCTGTCTCAGACCAACCAGAAAAGGGAAGCCCCATCGAAACTTAATGGGGAGCCTCAGTCCCACCACGGGGCACCGATCTCAAGCTGACGTACAACAGCAGCAGTGAAGCTCTGGACCAACCATACTATGTATCTTACAAAGGAAAAGTATGTAGACTATATAAAGAATTCTCAAAACTCAACAGCAAAACAAAACAAAACAAAACAACATCCAATTTGAAAATGGGCAAAAGACACAAGAAGACATTTCACCAAAGAACATATGCAGTGGCAACCACATGAAAAGACATTCAACATCATTATCTTTCAGAAAAATACAATTTAAGGGGCACCTGGGTGGCTCCATATGTTAAGCATCCAACTTCGGCTCAGGTCATTATCTCACAGTTTGTGGGTTGGAGCCCCACATCAGGCTCTCTGCTGTCAGCACAGAGCCTGGAACCTGCTTCCGATCCTCTGTCTCCCTCTCTCTGTGCCCCTCCCCTGCTTGCACTCTCTCTCCCTCTCTCAAAAATGAATAAACATTTTTTTTAAAAAATACAATTTAAAATCATAATAAGTTATCACTACACGATGCCTAAAACAAAAAGAATGATAACATCAAAGGCTGGTGAGGATGCAGAGAAAGTGATCAGTCACACATTGCTGGTGAAAATGTACAATGCTATGCCTAATCTGGAAGAAAGTTTGGGGATTCCTTTTAAAACAAAAAACTGACTTATTATGTGACCTAAACTATACTGGTAGGCATTTGCCCTAAATAAATGGAAACATTTTCACACAGAAACTTGTACATGAATGTTCACAGCAGCTTATTTGTAATAGACAAAAACTAGAAATTATCCAAATGTCCTTCAATAGGTAAATGGTTAAACAAACTTCAGTACATCGGTAACATGGAATATTAATCAGCAATTTTTAAAAAGCCAATCTCAAAAGGATATATACTACATGGTCGCTTTTATATAATATTCATGAAATATGACAATTATAGAGATCAAGAACAGATTAGTCGTTAGGGATGGGGGGACTGGATGAGTATGGCTATAAAGAAGTGGAAAGTGTGAGTTCTTATGATGGTACAGGTAAGTGATTTGTGTTGGTGATTTCATGAAGCTACATAGGTGATAAAATTGCTTAGACACACACACACACACACACACTGGTGACCTGAATAAGCTCTATGGATTGTACCAGGGTCAGTCTCCTGCGGTTTACATTGTACTATAGTGAAGCAAAATGTCAACATCGGGGATGGATAAAGGGTACCCAGACCTTCCCTATACATTTCTTTGATAGCTCCTATCAATCTATAATTATTTCCAAATTTAAGGTTTTCTTTTTTTTTTTAATCCAGATTTACTGGTTGTTGAGGGGAACAATTCCTAATCTAGGTATTGTTTCCTTTGTGATTGCCTTGTATCTTCATCAATCATTGAAAGCAAATCTTAGACCCTAACCTCCAGTGCCCATTCCTCCAATAACCTCTCCTTCTCTCAGGCTCAATGTCCTCCTTTACACTCCTTCTTACAGTTGGCAGAAAGTAACTGGAGAGACCAGAATCCCTTTCATGGCTTACCAACACTCCACACCTGTTCCCAGGATATCCTTTAACTCTGTCTTGGTCCTATTCTACCTCCGTTGTCCTCACTGTCTCCAGACCTGATGCATCAAGGATGCTGCTGGAAAGGGTTTGGTTGTAGTCCTCTCCTATCAAACATAGACCAATTTTGATTGCTTGTGGCATTTTGCCAGTGATATGTGTGTGTGTCTTTGCACATACATGTGTATACATGCATGTATGTGTGTGTGTGTGTGTGTGTGTATATATATATATGTATATATATATATATATATATATATATATATATATATATATATACATATACATATACATACCTAAAGCATGGGAGAAGGGCTTTAAGTTTTTATATAAATAATTTATTGTATATAAATTCTCCCAAAAGAAATCCATATCAGTCTACAGCAAGGGTCGCTCTCAAGGGACTCATACCAGTTGTCTGTATATTCAGATGAATGATAGCCATTTACAATGTGCAAAGATGTAATGTATAAATGTGAAGGGAAATACCACACTGCTATCCCTTTGTAAGATTAAGAAATTCACCCTAATTTAAAAGTTAGCTGAATTCTTACTCTTTTACAAATTAGACTTTAAAAGACAGCCATTGAATTGACCAAGCACTACCAGTTTTTAATCCTGATATTGAAGTCTATCAAAATATTAGTGATGAGAGCTTTCATTTGAAAAATGCTGATAATTCTAATATTCAATTATAATATGCATTTCACTACTACACTGTATTTATGCCCCTTAAAAGCCAAAGATAGGACTACTTTCATACTGATTTCTCCAGTGCGTATCATTAATTAAAAGGTAAAAAACTATTACCAGAGTATCTGCAATCTGGCTTTTAAAGTAAAAAACATCAATATCCAGTAATTGAGAACACTTAAGAACAAATTTAAATAAGTAAAAAAGCCAGCAGAGAAAAAAATGTTCTGTATTATTTCAAATTATAAACAGATCGGTATATACTACTGAAATGTTATAATTGCCCACGCCTTCCAGGCTTCTATCCAATTTTTCTCCTATAGCAGGTGCTAAAGAAAAGACATACAGTCATACGTATCCATTTGTATAATGTTTACAGATATAACACATCAACAATATATTGTTTGAGGTTTTTATGGAAGCTAACATAAAGAATCAAAATGTTTTCTGCCTGTGTACTTGTATACTTCAATTCATGCTCATCCTTAGAAGTAGTTGGATAGATTATTAAATTATGGCTGGACTAAGTACACACTAAAGCATAGTGGTGTACTTGTACTGAGGACACAAAGATGAATAAAATGGTCCCTATCCTAAAGGAGGGCAAAGCCTAGTATTAGAGCTACATGAATAGTGTACAAATCAAAGAGCTCAAGTATAGAGTATGTCCATAGTGAAAGGGAATGGCTTAACATTAGTTGAGACTGATAACATAGAATATAATAGTGGTAATAGCAAGGATGGCTTAAGTATCTTTAGCTCTCTGATCTACTCTATCAGCATCTATCTAAACCATCCCAAATAAACAGTGTGCCTGGTATGTACAAGCAGTTTCAAAAACTGTCCCCTGTTCTACCAATCAGGATCCTAACAGGACACAAAGGATACACTCAAATTAAAACTAATTGAGGAGGGCCTAAAAAAGGGGGGGGGGGCTATTTACAAAAATGTGGGTAGTATGCAGGCAAACTGTAAGGGCTATTCAATACTCTGGAGCTGTCATCATCCTTATGCCAAAAGGGAGAAAGGGAAAGAAGTAGGGAAAGGAAGGAAGAAGCTTGATGAAGATGTTAATCTTAAAACTAACCATCACTGCCAGTAGAGGGACACAACCACTCCAAGTGGCCCCAAAAGGACAAATTGAGGGCAACTACTATCCTAACCTCACTATCCTCCCTTCCTCTAATCTCTTGCTTGGATTTGGATTCTCAATTGGCCAGAAGGCAAAAAATCTATCAATAAAATCCATATAGATCAGCAGATGGAAAAGAGAATCTGATTCCTACTCTTCAGAAAATCAGGAGCTCCCTACTGCCTAGGGCAGAGTTGTTAAGAAAATTAAATGATAGAAGCACATTAGGCATACAAGTATGATTTCAAACATAGGTGAATGAGAAATGTAACATTAAATACACAATTAAGATTTTTCTTCATTATACAATTCCATTTGTCAATTATCTATGCCTCCTGTCATTTCCTCTCTATATGAGAGGTACTTAGGAGAGGGAGAGAAACCAACTTTTCCAGGGTGGGTACTGTGTTTGCAGCATAGAGCCCAACATTTGATATATTTGCCCTCCCATTTAATTCTCTCTAGAAACTACAAGATAGGAATTATTTAGCCTATGGGACAGGTGAAGAAACTGAAACTCAGATATGTTATCCAACTTGATTATGATTAGAATTACTAACTCAGATGTGTCCAACTCCTAAGCACATGATTTCTCCATTATTTTTATGTGATCAGGTGTAGATGGGATACTTGCCCACATCAGAAAATGTTTTTATCAAATTCAGCAGAATTAGAGAACAAACTTGTGAAAGGTAAAGCAACCATCTGAGGGTTGCCATATAAGAGACAGTCAATAAATAGTAGATAGGAGGGGCACCTGGGTGGCTCAGTTGGTTAAGCATCCGACTTCAGCTCAGGTCATGATCTCACGGTTTGTGGGTTTGAGCCCCACATCAGGCTCTGTGCTGACAGCTCAGAGCCTGGAGCCTGCTTTGGATTTTGTGACTCCCTCTCTCTTTCCCCCTCCCCCTCTTGTGCATGTTCTCTCTCAAAAATAAATAAACATTAAAAATTTGTTTTAAATAGTAGAGAGGAGAAGGAGGAAGAGGAGGTGGTGAGTGATGGTGATGATGGTGATGTGGTGACAATGATGGTGATGGGATGATGACAATGATGGTGATGTGACAGTGATGCTGGTGATGGGGTGATGGTGATGATACTGATATGATGGTGACAATGATGGTGATGGGATGATGACAGTGATGTGACGGTGATGATGATGGTGAGGGTGGTGGTGATGATGCTGATGTGAGATATAATGATGGTGATGTGATGGTGAAGGTGATGACGACGATGGCGACAGTGATGTGATTGTGATGATGGTGAGGATAGTGATGGTGATGATGGCGATGTGATGGTGCCAATGATGGTGACATGATGGTGACAATGATAGCGATGATGACAGAGATAACTGATAGTTGTGAAGGTACTGATGATGAACACGCCTCACCTTAACAAAGAGCTAAAGAGTTTCTATAAGTGACACCAAAGGTTCCTTAAATAAACTATCAGTATGTAGTTAAAGATGACATTTTGTTAATACTGATGCCTATTTGTTAATACTGGTTCCTCAATCACAAAAAGAAGCTTTTTCAGAGCACACTGTGTGGCACAGTAGCTTGACTTCTATGAATTTTGGTTTCCTAGACTGAAATCCAGCAATAGTGCATGTGTCACCTACAGCTGATGTGAGGAATGAAGGACAGAATGTGTGCAGAGCACCCTGGGACAGGGCATGGGACACATCGTCAAGTTAGTCATTTAAAACTGCTGCGTAGGTTGCTTCAAATGTGGGTTCTTAGCAAGTCTACCTTCAACTAAAGGACCAAGAAATGGGAATGCCCCTCCTCCTTACCAGCCACATTCATACCCACCCTAACTCATCCTAAAAAGTCTAGAATATGAGTGCATAAAGGAGAAGAGCCAACAGAGAAAGGCAATGGAACAAGAGAGTGCATGGACGAAAGCAGTAAGCTGTGGCAAGAGCAGTTTCCACTCTGGTTACGACAACCCTTTGGAAAATAAAAACTGTCTAAAGTCACATTTGAAAATAAAGGCCTTGGTGAATATTCAAATGGCAAAGAGAGTTTGTAAAACAGTTTTACTCAAACAAGCCAGGGTTAACAGTATAATTTTGGTTTGGAAACTTCTTCTTACATGGATTTAGTAATAACAAAAATAATTTAATATGATTTTAACCCTCCAAAAAAACAACCAGAAGGCAATTTCAAGCACTATCTTTAGAGAATTTTTTTTTCTTTTGTCAACAAAAAACTGAACCAGAATGTTTTAAAAATTATTCTACCGTGAAGGGTGCTGGGCTGGCTCAGTAAGAGCGTGTGACTCTTGATCTCAGGGTCCTGAGATCCATGTTGAGCATGGAACCTACTAGATAGATAGATAGATAGATAGATAGATAGATAGATAATTTTTACCAAGACAATAGCATTGTCCACGACCACAGCAAATGCTGAACAACAAAAGTCCTCATGACATTTTAAATTTTTCATGAACCCAAGGTTACAAATATTTTAGAGTTGACAGTTGACACTTCAGTTTTATATAATGGACCATTACCAACTTTTGTGTCTAAAATTTCCTTTCTGACAAAAAAATTTACATGAGAAATCAAAAGAAGGCACCAAAGAAACAACAACAGATCGGAGGGAAAAAGTCCTAATATTTTTTTTTTACAACTAATTTTATTCAAAGAAATGCATTGCCTTTTTAAATAAAATATACACAAAATTTCTCTTTAGATTGAATCTTTCAGGAATAATTTAGTAGAGTCGAAGCTTTAGTAAAAAATACATGAAATACAGAGCGAATAAAGTGTTTCTACTCCACCCTCCAGAAAATATCTATTTATACAAATATATACATGGCTAAACTCTGAAACCTATGCAGTGAGAAGTTTCATAATTGGATTTATTGTAGCAAGCTATTGATATTTTTGATAGGAAAGAAGAGTGCAAGGGAGGAAGGGCGAGAGATATGAACCTTGGAATGTATCCTTTGCAATTTGAGATATCAAAGTTTTATGATTTACATTAATGTACTTAATATTTTAATATCAAATGTTGCTTCTTTTATCTTGCTGTCTTACTGAAGAAGCCTATCTAAGAAAAGTTAAGTCTGCATAGGAAATGGTTCATTCATAGCGATAACACGTTTGAATTATAACTTGGCCAATGAAGGGGTGTTGTTCTATATTTTATTGCTTTTTCTATTTCTTTAGTAATCATCTTTGCAGTCTGTCCAAACAATTCTCTGTGCACTGACATTTGCAATAATGTGTTTACATCACAGACCCAGGCCCTGTCATTTGATGTAACAAGAGGCTGTATTTTGTAGCTCCCAGACACTTTGCATACCTCACTTCCTCTTTGGCATGAGAGTACAATCATTTTTTTTTTCATCTGTCATCTTTAATTACCTTTACAGGCATTAACAACATTTTACTAAAAATCTGCAGAGGGGCGAAAGATTAATTAGGTTCAGTGGGGTTAAGAAGTGTCATCTTCTTTTTCTCAGGTGAAGGTCTATTTGATAGCTACTTCATTTTGCGGAAAGCCAAAAAAGGTACTACTTAATTTCCACCCTATCAGTTCTTGGTCTCTTATTAAAAACCGAATCGGGGCACAAAATTAACAATCTATAGTTACAATGCATTCTGACTCTGCCACCGAATTTTGAAGATTGAAGGGAACTTGTGTTCCCTTGTGCACGCAGATGTCCTATTCCACTACAGAATATGTTCCCTACACTTAGCAGGGGTTGCGATGTCCCACAGAACCCTGTGGTCTGCTTTTTACCTGTTCAGTAGCCCATTCCTCCCTGCAGGTACTGCCATCAATCTTCTCCAATGGGACTGCCCTTGTGTGATTAGAATCTCCTCACCCAGAGATGCCTAAGAGATACACCACCATACTCACCATCCCCTCAGGGTCCATAGTTAATGACTGATTAATGCAAAGGGAAGATACAAAAGCCTGCTCCCTTGCCTCAAAATGGGACGGACTATGTTATGATTCATACTCCAGAGCTCCCCATGTGATCAGGCTAACTTCATTAGAAACCACATCTTTGGTAGCTTCTTCCCCTATCCTGTCCTAATTCCCTTACTCCCTTCCTGGTTTTTCCCAAGAGGCCTGCTTAAATAAATGTCCTGCACAGCAATCCTCATCTCAAGCTCTGCTTCTAGGGAACCCAACCTAAAGCTCCACAGAAGCAAACATTGATGGAAAGACAGGATATAAATGGTGTTCCAGTTTTTGCAGGCTATCAACAATATGTCAGCCATTAAAAAAAAAAAAAACAACTTTGTTTATGCTTATTTATTTTTGAGAGAGAGAGAGAAAGAGAGAGCATAAGTGGAGGAGGGGCAGAGAGAGAGGGAGACACAGAAACTGAAGAAGGCTCCAGGCTCCGAGCTGTCAGCACAGAGCCTGATGTGGGGCTCGAACCCATAAACAGTGAGATCATGACCTGAGCCGACGTGGGACTCAGCCATTTTAAAAGTCCCCATCCACAGTGCCTGACAAGCACAAGCTGGTGGTGGGAGTCACATGCCAGTTACATAACTGTGTGAAGGGAAGTTCCTAAGATCTACAAACTCCCCTCATTGACAGAAGTCACTAACTGAATCCTACTCTGGGGAAGGCTGCAGTTACAAGGGCTGCCCTTCTTGGCAGGTGTCAGGCAGTGCCCTATACCGCCATGCTCCACACTTCGGAAGAACAAAAGAAGTCTGGGGCTTACAGAAAAAAAAAATAGGACAAGCTGAGTATCAAACTACAAACAGCTATTTGAAACCTCCCTGCTAGAGGTGGTTGTGTTTGTGCCATAGCTTTTGGGTTGAGTCTTGTAATGAAAGGATGGATCACCACTTACTCTACGCTGTCAGTAATAAAAGCTATCAAAACTAAGCCTGAATGGGCCTCACTGTCGCCCTGTAAATCTACCATGGACAGCTTAACGAGGGAGGGACATTATCTTTTCTCACACTCCAATTTTACTCATGTAAGAAATGTGGCCCATATTGGCAATTAACTTGAGAGATTAATTAAATCCAATAGCAACTTCAGTTTCTTCCATGGTGCATTCTGATATCATGTGAACTATGTGCACTTAGCACATGTTAAATAATAATTATTAAAATAATCGAACTAATTTGGACTTTTTTCTTGCAGAAAGCTGGCAGCTAACCTCCTTGGTAAATGAATTCCACAATCTGATACAGATACTCAGTATTTCACATAGTCTTCCTCCAAACTCTGTTTTTATTACTCTTGAAATTCCCAACAAATACTGCACAATAATTGTATCTCTTTCCTCATCAATTTCACTCACCAATGGGATTTACTCTATTTTATCGGGTGCTCTGAAGAATGAGGAGGCAGCCAATCAGACTATGCACAAGCTGTGACCCAGCTTAAGGAGTGATTGACAGATTCCCATTGAGTCTCCTTCAAAACAAGGACTGACACTGACATGGGGAGGAAAGAGCAACAGAAGGTGCGATGACAGCCTTCACTCAGTGCCTGCTCTGGTTCTTTCTTATGGGTTCTCAGTCAGTTCTATTTTTGTGCTTTCTTCTTTGTAATGCTAAAGTGCTTTCCTCTACTATCATATGTAAAATCTGCTTTTAAGAAAAAGAAGTCTTACAAATCTGACCAACTGTTGGGGCGCCTGGGTGGCTCAGTTGGTTGGGCAGCCGACTTCGGCTCAGGTCATGATCTCGCGGTCCGTGAGTAAAAGCCCCGCGTCGAGCTCTGTGCTGACAGCTCAGAGCCTGGAGCCTGTTTCAGATTCTGTGTCTCCCTCTCTCTGACCCTCCCCTCTTCATGCTCTGTCTCTCTGTTTCAAAAATAAATAAACATTAAAAAAAAATTTTTAAAAACAAAAACAAATCTGACCAACTGTCAAAGAGGTAATTACAGGTGGCCCTTGAATAACACAGGTTAGAACTACACAGGTCCACTTATATGTGTTTTTTTTCCCATAGAGCACAGTACTATAAATGTATTTTCTCTTCCTCATGGTATTCTTAACATTTTCTTTTCCTTAATTGACTTCATTGTAAGAATACAGTAAATAATACATATAACATACAAAATATGTGTTAATCTACTGTTTATGTCATTGGTAAGACTTCTGGTCAACAGTAGGCTATCAGGAGTGAAGTCTGGGGGTGGGGATGGGGTCAAAAGTTATAAATGAATTTACGACTGTGCAGGGGGGACCGTGCCCCAATCCTGTATTGTTCAAGTGTCAACTGTTTACTGTGTCTGATGGAACTGAGGTCACCAACAGATCACTAATATGAGGACACAGAATTAACATAATCCTGGGCAAAAACAGGAAAATGACGTTTAAGTAGCCTTTCCATAGTGTGGTTACTAATACTACTTAGGAAATAATGAAAAGAGCCTGAATAACTCCTTTCTACATTGGCTGGGGGGAGCTCTATGACGAAAGGTGATATCCTAAATCGGCTGTAAGTCATTAGTGAAGAAAATTTATATTAAAAACCTTTTACGCTGCAAGAAGCTTCATCTACCTAAGTGGCATCTTGAAACTAGTAAGAGATGATAATTAAAATCAAGTCCCAATGTTCCAAGAATAATCATGTCACTTGAAGCATGGTACCTCTAGGCATATCTTCAGTTGTTATAAAAAAAATCTATACTGTTAATATACATGAAGACTGCCACAGACTGGATGTTTATCCCCATAAAATTCATATACTGAGATCCTAGCCCCAAATGTGATAATACTAGGAGGTGGAGGCCTTTAGGCCCATATGATTATATGAGTAGGTCATATAATGGAATGAGTGTCCTTGTAAGAGACCCCATAGAGCTCCCTGGTCCCTTCTTCCATGTGAGGACACAGCGAGAAGGCACCTCTATGAAGCAGAAAGCAGGCTCACACCAGACAATAAATGGGCCACTGACTTGATCTTGGATTTTCCAGGCTCCAGAACTGTGAGAAATAAACTTCTGTTGTTTAAGCCCCCTTGTCTGTGGTTATTTTTGTTTCAGCAACCCAAACAGACTAAGATAATGACAAATGCATTTCTACACATGATGATAAAAAAAGATAAATGATAAATATTTGAATTTATTGATAAGGGGTGATCTTAAATTTGCATCTAACTGAAAACATTTTGTTCAAATGATCCAATATTAGTCCATAATTTTCATTAGGCTATTATTTCAGGCCAATTAATAATCGTAAGAGCTAGTATTATTAAACAGCTCTTAAAAAGCGCTTTACGTGCATTTAATCATTTATTTGACTCAACAATCCTATGCAGTAGTTACTATGCTCATCCGATTTTACAGATGAAGAAATTAAAGTTTAGGGAGGTTAAGTATCATCCATAGCCTCTCAGCATCTCAGTTTACCTGCTGCTTTTTCTGTTTGGCCCAGACAACCAAGGAGAGCAAAGCTTCATATTCTGTTCTAATAACTATGGAAGACACTGCAAATACCTGCAAAGTGATGTACCCTAAAACCACAAGCTCACCTTCAGCACGGATCAGTACCAAGTCAGCTAATCATGTAAGAGACACAGTTGAGGCTCTTTCTGATATTTCTTTTTTTTTTAATGTTTATTTATTTATTTTGAGAGAGAGAGACAGACAGACAGTGAGCATGAGTGGGAGAGGGGCAGAGAGAGAGGAAGAGAGAATCCCAAGCTGGTTCTGCACTGTCAGCATGAGCCCATTGTTGAGCTAGATCTCACAAACTGTGAGATCATGACCTGAGCCGAAATCAAGAGTCAAACACTTAACCAAATGAGCCATCCAGGCACCCCTGATATTTCTTATATCACCAGTTTAACTGCATACAAAATAAGTTATTTGGATCTAAGACCTATATGAATATTTCTCATTGTAGCAGAATGATATAGGGAAGAGAAGATACAGGGAGCTGACAGCTCTACATTTTACAGAAAGTAAAAGCATAAAAATATAATCTATATAATTCTTGTACTTGATCTTAGCCAAAAAGCCAAGAAGTGATAATCTATATAATTCCTATAAACTCTCAGTATATATAGGAGCAACGGCATAATGATACATTATTGGAAAGATAAAATAATTTTGATTTACATTCTCTAATATGAAAAATTTGTTTTCTTTAGGTGATCTAATGTTTCCTTCCTCTCCACAAGGTAGAAACCTTTAAGTAATAGGCTATGAACAATTAGATGCACTGGTTTATTTATCAGTTCTTAGATTTAGATTATAGTAGGCTTCTTGTATTAGCTTAGAGAACCTTCCAAATTCTTTACAAATATGGTTATAGAATCCCAGAAAACTGATCCCAAAGAGGCTTCTGTTTGTGATAACATATAGAGTAATTCATTATGAGAACTAGGTGCAAAAGACATGAATTCCAAGGATTTACAACTTTCAGTATCAAAGGGTTTACCTTTTATTTTTGACTTCCTCACAATGTATAGAAATTAATCTAAAATGCCTTCTTAGGCAGAAATTTGTCCTCACAATTAAACTGTTGTTGATGAATCCAGATCATGAATATGAACATGAATTACTGACTTCCTCAGAACATATTACAGGGGTTAAACCTGATCATCAATACACCAAATGTCCTTAGGTTATTATGTATCTTCTTTTTTTCTGGTTTTTACAGATTTTATAATAGTGGTCTTCCAACCCGAGTTCACAAAATCAAATATATTTAAGAAAATCAATTTCCAGATGCTCAACTTTTTTCCCTAAAATTGATCTGTCAGAGAATGCATTTGTTGTCAAGGAGTCATGGGGATGACAATTTCTACTTAAATACATTCCCTTTTCATTTGCAAGCCATTGTCAACAGACACACAGCTCCTGAGAAACAGTCCCATGAGAGCAAAGCAAAAGGGAATCCATAAGGAACACCAAAAATGGAGGGGCCTTATTTCTCCCAGGGGCAGACTACTGAAACCCTGTCACCATATCTAGCAATCCATTGTAGACTGAGAATTCAGAAGTGAAAAGATAAGTCACTCAGAGACCCATGAGAAAGTCTGTTTGAATGAAAAAAAAATTCAACCTAAAAAAAAAGCAAACCTGACCTAGCTGATTCAGCAAAAAAGTTTTTCAGAACAGGTTATACGGTAGATATGTTCCATAAACTTGAGCTAACCCTGCAGCTCCAAGGTTTTGATGAAATATATTTACAGCATGTGATAATGATGAGGAAGCATAAGGCAAGCTGACATGCTGCAAGCCCCACTCCCCTCAGGTGGCATCCCTGTGACATTCCTCAGGCACTCCTGGCTGCCCAAGAACAAAGGAAAGGGAAAAACAAATGCTTAACTCTGATCTAGATCACAGAGTTGTCTGACAGAAGTCTCCAGCAGTTTACAAATATCTTAGCAAATTATAAGAAAAAGGCAATCTTATCAATAGGTTAATCTCCAGAAACTTATAGACTCAGTTTCCTGGAGCCCCAACATCATCCTCCCCTCCACAGTGATGTGGGGAACAAAGGCAAGAAAAAAATGATAAGCAAAATTAAATTCCTTTATAACCTGCAGCCCGCTGACAAATACTTGAGACAGGCAGAGTATAACATTTCTCCAGGAATTCCCTACTATCTTAATGTTAATTGCCTACTAGAAGAAAAAGCAACCTTAAATTGACAATAGCTAGGCCTCCAGGATCTTTTGAGTCCTCTTTAGCATATGAAAATCCTTTTGGAAACCTCTCCTTTGCCTCAACCTCCCCCATCTCCATAGTATATAATCAGTCACTCCTCACACCCCCAGTGCAGCTCTTTCTGCCCACCGGTTCTATCCCTGTACTTTAATAATCACCTTTTTGCACCGAAAACATCTCATGAATTCTTGAGAACTGTCAGCTCCAGAGCCCCACCACTCCAGAGCTCCATCAATAAGATAAGGCATTTTGTCCAAAATAAACAAACAAATCTACAGAGGTATATTGAACTTTAGAATATTTCTAGTTTCCCAACCTGAGCATATCAGTTCAACATGGTTCCTCTAAGAGAAAAAGCAACAAGTATAATTAATGGGCACTTAAGAAGCTTTGGTAAGCCTTTGGTGAACTTCCTAGAAACAGAGAAAGTAACGTCTCAAGAAACTGATTAACAAATCCTTTTTCAAGGCAGTTTTTCCTTGCAAGAAAATTGAAGAACTAACTGAATTGTCAGAAGAGGAATCACAAAAAAGTAACTTGATGGGAAATTACTATCTGATTTTCTTTGGCATAAAACTGTTCGGAAGTTTTAAAAATTCCATAACATAAAAATCCCTCCAATCTCATCTACTTATTATGCAAGAAAAACTTCTCAATGTTTACATCTAAAATAATAATTTTACTAAATTATACTAAATCCTGTCTCGTTCCTAAAATAAATGATATTTGACTTAATACAAAAGCTATTTTTGAAAAAAGCAACCTTGTCCATCTTATTAATAAAAATCAAAAAAACCTTAATTTTTATATATAATAATAACCAGTATTTGTTATATATTCATGGTTTTGGTCAATCTTTACCAATAATAATAGTAATAACAACTCAATGCAGATTTAACTTTGGAACTTAGAGGAATATGGATTCAGGAACTTTTTTTTTCAGGTTCTGGGACCAAAAGATGATCAATAAAGACTTGAAACCATTTTATATTGATAACATACTATGAAGTAAGTAAATGAAAATATGAATTAAAAAAGAAAAAGGAATGATGTACAATATTCAACCCATAAAGAACTTGTTCATATACTTGAAAAGAGACAATGTTGAGAATCAAATTACTATACTATTAAAATTCTAAATGATATACTTTAAAAATGATTTAACCATTTCAATTTTACAAGATGCCAAAAATTATGTTCTTGGCATTTCTTCAAATTCAGGATGAAAACTTCGACTGTTTTTTTCCAAAAGCCTTTCAAGGTTTAGAAAGCAAAGAAACTGGAGCTTTCTGCTTTGTCTCTCCTGCCTTCTTATTAGGAATTAGGAGGTGTGCTTTCTTGGCTCTCCTTTCAGATTTGCCCTTTGATCCATAGTCCCATCAGAAATTGGCTTTGTGAATAGCTGGGGTCTAAACAAATGTGATACTTACGTGTTTTACCATAAGACTCATAACATGGTTCTTTCTAAATAGCAATTCCTCTAGTGCTTCTGAAATATGGCTTTATGATTAAAAATATTCATCACTGCATTCTATTTGCAGGCTTTTCATTTTTTAAGTCTAAAATACAAACGTGTTGCTTTGATTCTGTAGCAGATTTCCAGGAATAATTCTTTTTTTAAAAAAGTGGCTTCACAAATATGTGATCAAGTTGAGCATAGCAAGAAAAGGAACTCAAAAGAGAAAACAAAAAGAGGAGGCGATGAAAGGGTATGAGAACAGAGAAGAAGGCGGGCAACTTTTGGCAGCTAGGCCTTTTCAAAGACAGTATGGCTAAATTTTATCACTAGTTCACAATAGGATGGGAACATGATTAATTTTCCATTGGAGACAAAGAGAGTTGTTGTTCAACACAACAGCAATACTAGCCTGATTTCTGTCATGGTTTTCTGAGACAAGATATGCCTAAGAACACAAGTGGGGAGGTATTTTTTTAAGGCCTAATGATTTTCATAAGCTCCTTGACCTCTCTATGGAACTCTGTTTTCTTATCTGTAAATGAGAAGGTTGCTCTAAGCCAATGATTTGAGCAGATGCAGGAAAAGGAGGCAAAGAGGGCAAATGAGAAGGACCATGTCGGAAGGGATAAATTTCTTCCAACATAACACTCACACCCAGCAGAACCTTCCAGATTCTGACTCACTCAAGCTGCATGGCCATTTCCACACCCCAACCAACATTGAGAATTCTGGCCATGGGGATTTGTGTTGTCTCCTTCCAAGTGGACAAAGGGTTGAAACACAATGGAAAATCCTTAAGGACCCTTCCAGCAATGTAATTCCATGATGCTATAGCTATTACTAGAAAACTTACTGACATTCACTTATTTCCCTTTTCTCCCCTCAGTTTCTGGCAAATGTCACTATTTACTCCGCCTAGGAGAGCATAAGATGCGTGCACGGGAAGTTGCGTGCACGGGGTGGGGGATGAAATAAAAGATGCAGGTAAAGATAGATTTTCAGCAGCTACAAGGCTCCAGACCCACATTAATCTGTAGCTCTATGCTTTCACAATTTCACAACTCTGCCAGCTTTAAAAAAAATTATGAGGAATTTAAAATGATCCTCTTTTCTCTCATCTCAAAGCTTCTTAATGGACATTTTGAAAAGGAGGGACAAAGGATGAGGTTACCAGATAAGGTGCTTCTTCTAAATCAAAATAGCTATCAGACAAAATGGGGCCTGACTTGGTGGTAAGCTGTCAGAGTGGAATTTAATTTAGCAGTAACGATAGACAAAGTACGTCAGACTAAGTGCTTGATCAAGCATCTGCAATAAAATGGCCTTGGTGTCCATTAAAGCAGACAACCCCAGGTAGAGAAAGTCTAGGCTGGAAATAAGAAAACATTCTGCATACTCATGGGAAAAAAATTCTTTTTTATCTCTCCAGCTCACCTTTCTCCATGAAACTTTTAGAGTTTCTTGAGATTGAGAGGTTTTCCAGCCATGATCATGGATCCAGTGGAGATGTTTGTGTCCCTGGATCTACTGATTTCTTCTCATGGCCATGAAGCCAAGAGCAACCCCCATTTAGAAAATCTCTTATATCTTTTTGGATTACGCTTGATCTCTTCTTATCTAATTAATCACGTCTCAGGAGCCAGGAAGTAATTACATTAAGAACTTGGAGGCATGCCTCCAGGAATGTCACTATGGCTTTCTGCTTGTTTGCTTTAAAGCAAACCAGCACTCTGGAACTTGATTCAGATTAGCAATTTTGTGCTTTCAGCTGAATACAATGCAATGGTTCTACTCCTGGTTGTCACAATAAGAAAGCAGGTGAAGGGCATAAAGGAATGAATTTCAATCTCAGCCCCCTTCCCCTTTGTATTCTACTTTAAGACAGTGATTTTAGGCCTCTGGCTTTCAATATGGAGAATAGGGACTACTGACAAATGTTTATTTATTTACTTGAGGGTCAAGTGGGATGAAAAGCAGGAAAAGAATCCAGAACTTTCCGAGGACTAGCACTGGTCAAAGCACTGAAGAACAATACCTGTCTTCAAAGGGACTTTTTTTTTTTTTTTTTTTAATTTTGTCGGGTTCACCTGGGTGCTCATTCAGTTAAACATCCAGTTTTGGCTCAGGTCATGATCTCCCGGTTTGTGAATTCGAGCCCCATGTTGAGCTCTGGGCTGACAGCTTGGAGTCTGGAGTTTTTCAGATTCTGTGTCTCCCTCTCTCTCTGTGCCCTTCCCCTGCTCATGCTCTGTCTCTCAAAAATGGAAAAACGTTAAATTTTTTTTAAATTTTGTCAATCTAGTAAATATTGAAGACTATTTTGCTAAGCTGTTCGAAGACATGGCCATCCTGAGATTTCTCCTCCACTTGTCTATTCTCACAGGTCTATGTGAACATCTGTGCCACGTGCCAGACCTATTGCAAACAAAAGCAAACAGGTCCAAAGAAGATGTTGTCTCAAAAAAGGTATAAATACATTTAAGAAATTCTCTGAAAGCTGATAAGCCACCTGATTTCCTAGGCAAGGCCTCTTATCACATTAACCACCACTTAAGAAGCAGGTGCGTGGAAAGAAGCCAGAGGGACGAGAAGTGGAGGAAAAGAGAAAGTGATGAATGATTAATGGGAATCTGGTGATTTATGGAAGATACTTCTTTTTTTTTTAAGTAATAAAGAGTTTATCCCTAGGGTAGAAAAACAGGAAACAACAAAAATAAGTACCAAATTGCCAAAGGAGTAAAGTAAGAGAGTCGAATGAGGAAACAGAATAGAACAAAGAGATGCTCATTTTCAACATAAGCAGTGTTGGAAAGACACAGGGGATTTGGGAACTCACCCTTTAGGAGCCATTTGTTTAAACAAAAATACATTTATGTTGCCTGATTTCCTAAAAGGTACTTACTGAAAATGGGCCATTTATGGATAAGAGCCTGCAGTTATCCAGGTATATGGAAACCAGACTTTGTGTCTGTGCAGCGTTTCTTTCTGTGAGAAATCTGACGACATCAGGGTGTTCAAGACCCCTGAGCTGCCTGACTCCATCACTAACCAAATGAGCACCTGGCTTTTCACAGCAACCATAGAGTATAAACTTGGCTCCCTAGAGGAGTGTTCTAAGTGTGAATTATCTATGTGTGTGCACCACCTAAAGGCAAATTCATAGGAGGAATGCAAGCAATTTATAAACACGATCTGTTCTTCAAGTCTGTACACTGATAAGAACATGGAAGCAAATCACAAGGATGTGAATGCCCAGGTTTTTCCACAAAAGCTGACCTGTACACATGGAAGGGTAAAACAGCACAAAAACAATCCTACAGCAATACAAGTAAGGAGAACAACCGAAAATAATAATGTGTGTGTGTGTGTGTGTGTGCTTTAATTATTCTGAATGTTTGTTGAAGGGAAACAAGTTTAATTAGAGGATGAGCTGATAAAAACAGTTATGAAGATTCTTAAGGGAACTTCTAAACACATTCAAGAATGATGAAGGCTGGCAACACAAGTTTTGAAAGAATTAGGTTTATTTCCCATGACGGTTTTATTTTTTCCCTTTGTATGAATCAGGGGCATCGCTTATGTAACTTGTACTCCTACTCTGACACATCAGAGCTCACATTAGACTCCCTCAAGACAGGATCCAGGATTCATTCGCTTTTCTCACTTTGGTATCTAATACACTCACAGATGAATAGAAAATGAATGAATGAATGAATGAATGGACGAACGAATGAATGACTTGCTGAAAGAAAATTGTGAAGAATTTTGTAATGGAAGAACATTATCTTCTTCAATAAAGGCATTGATTTAACCTATAATATCTCCGAGAATCACAAGAAATAATCAGCTGATGGTGAAAGGGGATATCTGCCTCATGAAGAAGTGGCTGAAGAAAAAAGAATTGCCACAAAATATTGGGGAGGATGGTAACAAAGAACATTTCAAATCTGGGCAGTGGACCAAAAAGGAAAAAAGAAGATTTGGGGGGTGGGGGGGTGGGAGCAAATAGCAACAGCCCTACTGGAATTCAGCAATAGCCTTGAGCTCTAAGACAGATTAATAACAATCATAAAAATAACAGTAATTATTGAACACTTACTATGTGGCAGGGAGTATACATGCATTATTCAATTTAATCTTTGTAACAAATCTTCAGTAAGTACTTCCATCATCTTTCACATCTCAGATAGTGAAACTGAGGCTGAAAAAGGGTAAGTAATTTTCTGAAAGTCAACCAGCTAGTCAGGGATGGAAAAAGGTCTCTTATACATATTTCTCTGACTCCAGAAGAGGTCATCAGCAATATAGCCCTATGATATATGTGACTGATTATGAAAATATAAAGCTTTGGGTTTTTTTTTTTTAATTTTTTTAATGCTTATTCATTTTGTGAGAGAGAGAGAGAGAGAAAGAGACAGAGCATAAGTGGAGAGGGACAGAGAGGGAGAGGGAGACACAGAATCCAAAGCAGGCTCCAGGCTCTCAGCTGTCAGCACAGAACCCGACATGGGGCTCAAACCCATGAACTGCAGGATCATGACCTGAGCCAAAGTCGATGCTTAGCCAACTGAACCCCCCAGGCATCTCACTTTTTTTTTTAACTTATTTTTAATGTTTATTTTTGAGTGAGTGGGGGGGGGGGCAGAGAGAGAGGGAGACAGACTCCGAAGCAGGCTCCAGGCTCCGAGCTGTCAGCACAGAGCCAGATGTGGGGCTACAACCCATGAACCATGAGATTATGACCTGAGCCAAAGTCGGTCAGGCTTAGGTTAAGCCGAGTGGCTTAACCGATTGAGCCACCCAGGCACCCCTGAGTTTTTTATTTTTTGATTTTAAAAAGGTGTGGGAAAGTTCTAGAACATTTATCTGTGACCAAATGGTAAACTAATGTGCTGTCAAAGAATTTAAACACCATGTACGTTTACCACTTACATTCATTTGAAGGAGAACTAAATGTCCCATTTTTATTTTCTCTAAATAGAGAATTTAACTCTGGTTTTCCTAAGATTAACCACAAAGGACACTGAACTGGGAAACAAAACTCCCTAAGGCCCAAGAGATTATCGGTCAGTCAGATACCCATAAGGAACAAACCATCAACACAATATATCCTTCTAGCAGTGAAAGTCCAAAGCAAAGATTTTTACGGCTACTGAGATAAGGTAAAATAAAATCTTTGCAACAATGTTCCCTTCCCTATCAAACCAAATTGGCAACACTGAAAATAAATTATAAATCACAGCTGTCTGCTTTAATCACCTATTTTTTTTTTTTTTTTTTTTGGCTTGGGGGTGTGTGCTTCTGTCTCCTCCACAGGACAAATACATGTCCGCATGGAAACCTCTGTTGTCACTGTTTCCATTGTCCCCAGGATGTCCTCATCCTCTTTCAATACGTCTATCTTCAGTAAAACACAATGGTTCAGCTCCGTCGCACAGTTGATAAACCTTAAAGACAACAAACTGGACAGAGTAGCACTGAGATTCTAAATTAGATAGACCAGCAGTCATCCTTACTGTAATGCAATGAAGAAAGCATGAACAATTACACTAAATGACAATGTCTTATTTGAAGTTTGGTTTCTACATAGTAGAAAAATTAGCCTGCCTTGGCCTTCCATAGGAGGAAACTGCCTCGGAAGGGGTCTGTGTGCTTATTTTTCAATCTACACAACATCCAATCTATCCCTACCATGCATATGTACCTACCTCATAATTAGATGTATGTGTTGTTGTTTGTCTACTATATGCAATATGTTATCAGATATATTGAAAACTAGTTCAAACAGTTGAGATGGGCTACAAATAACTTTTCTTCATTAGTTGGATTTAAAACTATGTTGGTAAGTGCCCACTATAAAATGGTTCGGTCCCGGTTTTCTTTTCTTTTTTTTATTCCTTTGAATATTTCAAGGTACTATTCTATGTCAGGCAGGAACATAAAGGGGGAGAGAGGGAGGAAACAATGAGTGAGCCAATAGTACATTTTGAAAATAAGACCAATCAATAAGTATATTTTGAGTCTCTTCAACATATTGACTAGGAAGTCTAATAGATGACCGTGTGTGGGAACAGAAACTGCTGTTTTAGCAGCATCTAATGAGATTCCAAAAATTTAGTGACTTGGACGTCCTTTCACACTCATACTCTGGGTAGTATGGTGCCATGAAGCGCATTTAACTCTCTTTATGCCTTGGTGTTCTAGTGCAAAAGGAAATTCTTTTCTCTATAGCTTTAAACGTGGTCCAGGAGCTGGCTGCCAGGAACGTCTCTCACATTCCTATTCAGAACTCTCTGAGAAAAGCTGTCATTTTTTTTTTCTATTCAAGTCTGGCTACTTGGTCCCCAGGCACCAGAGTGAAAGGAATATCTAAGATAACATCTTCATTTATTCATACGATTTTCATCTTGGACGGTATTATAAAAGCCAATCATAAATTGGGGGGGGGGAATGGGATAATATGACATACACTATAAAATGAAATTTATGATGCAAACAGAATAGAAGAGAAACAGTGGCACATGAGGGTTATATCCTTGTCATCTACAAGTGTCTTTGCACATGACCTACACTGGGTAAGTCTTATAAATCTGTTTCTGAGGGAGAAAAACTAAACTCTGAAGGACTCACTGCTACAAAACTATATATAATACTAGGCATTTTTATATGAAGTTCAACCCTGTTCTCCCTAAAATAAAACCTAATCAAACAATAGAGGAGCAAACTCTAAATACTTTCTTCCACTCAACACTAGAAAACAGATACACTTAGGTCTCCAAAGAGGCCCCGCAAAGACTTCTACTAAGCTTTAAATTCTCTGCTAAGGCTGAGTTTTATTTCTGGCGGGAAGAGCTTCTGTCTGGCTTTTCTTTTTCTTTTTAAGGAGAAAAAAATCTATATAATTATGGGTTTGTGGTTACATGTGTGGAACAAAGTATGGATAAAGAAAGGAAAACAGACCATCAAGAAGCTTGTTATCACTAAACATATAATGCTAGAAAATTCTAGCAATGCTGACTGAATATATACTGTAACAAAACGGTAATTTAAGTCAAGTTATCAAAACATTTCAAAAAGAGAACAAATTTAATGATTTTAAAAATGTATCTTTAAAACAAAATGTGATCATTGCTATTAACAAAATGCTATAACATAAATACGGTAGACCATTGCTTCTGTTAATACCCACTACAGTTTCTCAGGAAACAATCTTAACAGAGCAACTCTCATTAATGTGCAAAAAGATAGTGTTTCTTCTTTGAGCCCTAACCATCCTGTATGCCATCGTTTTCAAGACAATGGTTATAAAAGCTATAAACATTACAATGTTTTAAACATCATCTTGCCTATATACAGCAGTGGTCAATACAAAATATCCCTTCTTACCTTCCCTCTGCCCTCTATTTCCCAAACACTATTTTTCCATCGCTATAGAGCTTGGTCATCTTAAACAAGAAAATAACCAACGTAATCTTACGTGCAAAATCTAAAAACATTTCCTTCAGAAACTATGACCTGTTAGATATCTGAAGATCAAGACAGGTATAAGGATTTATTGGGCCAAACCACATAGGACCCATATATCATGAGCTGCAGGACAGAACTTATTAAATGATTTCACTGGTCACATAACTGAATGTAAAAGGGGAAACGTTTCACTGACTGTGGTCAAATATGATTGTTGCCGCAGTAGATTACAGGCCCCAGAAGTACCCTTAGTTAGGTCAGTGACCAAATGTCACTCCATATGATTTTGATCTTCATGGGCAATGGCTCCACAGCATTAGATGTGTGAAAATCTAGCCTGAACCCAGCTATGAATTTGGGTTTGGTTTCCCCTTTTGAACGGATAAGCACTTTTGACATGGAAATCCTACCTTTCTTCCTCATCAACAAGGCACCAACAAACAGAATTCAGAAGAATTCAGATTTACAGATGAGGCATGGAAACATAACATGAAGTATTCTTCAGATTATTTGAGATATGAAATTATCTAGGAAGTAAATAGTGAATTCATGGATCATCCCAGTGTTGGCTCTCTTGCTTTCCATTTACCAAGGGATGGAAAAAAGTAAGAAATGGAAGTTAAGTTCAAATTACTCATGTGCTGCTAGCTAATCTATCTGATGGCTATCTTATGTGGGAAAAGCATGCAATAAATAGGAAAAGATACAGTGATTATATGTAGCTTCTGTTTCCGTAGTTCTAGCCCCTAACTTTTATTTTCCAAATAGCCAGGGGCCACAGCTCTCAAAATGATTATCCTTTCCAAGCTCAGGAAGTAATAATGGAAAGTTAAGTAATTGTTCAACAAATAAAAGCATATGTTGATACTTAATGTATTATATATTATTCACATTTTGTATGTTATGGACACCAAACTTTATTGATACATACGCCTTAAAGTCACAATCTTGGTCACTTCTGGGTGATATAATCAGAAGTCATTTTTATTTGTAACTCTATGCTTGCTTTGGTAAATTTTCTGTTGTTCTGCAGCAAGCATGGAGTGACTTTACACTCAGAGGGAAGAAAGGCACACTCTGCAAACACCATACCCACCTCATGAAGAAGAATGGAGGAGGAAGAGAAAATAAGAATATGATTTAAAAAAAAAAAAAAGAAAAAAGAAAAAAGACCGTCTTGAACTCTTCCTCTGTTGTCTGTCTCTTCCTCTCATCTCTGCTTTCCTCAGCAGAAGACAAGAGTGTTTGCAGGGCACGGCTCTGAATCCCGCTGCCAGCACAGACCAGTTGCCACTGACTGTTGCTCAGCCACGGTGCTCCCTTCTTCAAAATGAGGGCAATGGCGGGGGCACCTGGGTGGCTCAGTCGGTGAAGTGTCTGACTTAGGCTCAGGTCACGATCTCATGGTTTGTGAGTTCGAGCCCCGTGTCGGGCTCTGTGCTGACAGCTCAGAGCCTGGAGCTTGCTTCAGATTCTGTGTCTCCCTCTTTCTTTGCCCCTCCCTCACTCATGCTGTCTCTATCTCTCATAAATAAATAAACTTAAAAGAAAATTTAAAAAAAAAAATGAGGGCAATGGTAGTATTTATCTCCTGAGAAGTCCAGGCAAAACAATGCATCTAAAGTTCTTAGCCCAAGGCCTGGCTTCAAGAGTAGATCCAACAGTATTAGTTACATTTTTCTTTCTACCAGTCTTGTCTGATCTGGGAATTCTTTTTTTTTTTTTTTAATTGAAGTATAATTAACATATAGTGTTATATTAGTTTCAGGTGTACAATATCAAGATTCTACAGTTCTATACATTGCTTAGTGCTCATCAAGGTAAGTGTAGTCTTTTTTTTTATTATTGTTTATTTATTTTGAGGAGAGGAGGGGCACAGAGAAAGGGAGTGAGATAATTCCAAGAAGGCTCCACGTTCAGTGCAGAGCTTGATGTGAGGCTCAGTCCCACGAACAGTGAGATCATAACCTGAGCCGAAATCAAGAGTCAGACGCTTACCTAACTGAACCACCCAGGTGTCCCAAGAGAAGTGTAGTGTTAATCTCCTATATGCACTTCAATTGTCCCCCCACCTACCGCCCTTCTGGGAGCCACCAGTCTCTTCTCTATATTTAAGAGCCTATGTTTTGGGGGATTTTTCCATTTGTCCCTTTTTTTTCTTTGTTTTGTTTCTTACATTCCACATATGAGTGAAATCACGTGGTCTTCATCCTTCTCTGACTGATTTACTTCACCTAGTATTATACTGACCTGGGAAATCTTTAAGACTTATAAAATACTTTATAACTTACAATATGCTTTAATAACAGTAATTTACTCTATAAACTGAAAGTAAAAGGCAAGGCTAGCATTCACGCCTCACTCTCCCCACACTCAAGTCTGATAACCAAACACCACTTTGGTGTTGGACTTGTAAGTGAGCTGTGGTTAGTTAGGTCTTAAAACAGGGTACCAGCAAAGAGGAAGTCATGGCCAACCAGAGTCAGAGGCCTGTCCTGGAAGCACTCCAAAACAAAACCCCAAGAAACCAGAAAAAACCACACAGGCCCAAGATGGCTGACAAAGTAGGCTGGAAACCCCTGGCCAAATAAGGAAGAAAAAGCACGAAACCAGCTTCCAAGAAATCCCCGCTTCAGGTAATGCATATAACATTCCCTTGTTAACAACTGTCAGTAAAAGATAAAACCCAAACTCTAGTGTGCACAGCTCTTTCCCCCATTCCCCCGTCAATCCACTCTCAGATCTCAAGAGTGTGCTTTCACTTTAATAGACTTTCCTGCTTGTATGCTCACCCACTGTATTGTGTCTGTCCTTAAATTCTTTCTTCTGACAAGACCAAGACCCTCCTGTGACATTTTTGGGGTGGGCTGGATGGAGGCCTCAGGGCCCAGGATCTCCCCAGTCCACCACCTGGCAATGGACGGACCTAGTGGCATGCTGAAACTACCACCAGGCTTACAATGGTCTATTGTTCAACTTCAGGAATTCTCAAGTTCATTGTTAAACAGAGCCATTATTAAACATAAGGTGACATAACTATGCAAATTATAATATAAAACTCACAATTAAATTAAAAACATTTTTTGAATTGATTTATTTTGAGAGAGAGTGAGGGAGGGAGGGGCAGAGAGAGAGAGAGGGAGAGAGAGAATCCCAAGCAAGCTCCGTGCTGTCCCTGTGGAGCCAGACGCAGGGCTCAGTCTCATGAACTGTGAGATCACAACCTGAGCCGAAATCAAGAGTCAGACACTTAAAAGACTGAGCCACCCAGGCACCCCAAATGAAAATATGTTTTTAAAGATTTTATGTTTAAGAAACCTTTACACCCAATGTGGGGCTTGAACTCACACCCCCAAGATCAAGAGTCACATGCTCCACTAACAAGGTACTCCTAAATAAAATTTTTTTAATTATTTTTTAATGTTTCTTTACTTTTGAGAGAGAGAGAGAGAAAGACAGACAGAGAGAGAGTGGGGTAGGGGCAGAAGGCAAGGGAGACACAGAATCCAAAGCAGGCTCCAGGCTCCATTGTCAGCACAGAGCCTGACACGGGGCTCAAACTCACGAACCTCGAGGTCATGACCTGAGCCGAAGTCAGATGCTTAACTGACTGAGTCACCCAGGAGCCCCTAAACACAAATATTTTTAAAGGTAATAAATACACAAAGCTCGTCCCTTCCTAATTATTTTACTATTGTCTGTACTCTTAAGGTCATTTGCATCTATTACATTTGTGTGGTAGAGATACTAGCTGATGGAGTGCTACGGTGCATGTCTGCCCAATTCACTTTCCAAAAAGTCACGTTGGTAGCTTGTTATCAGCCAAACAGGCAAATGCCACAAATCACAGCTTGATATTGTTTTGTTGATTTGAGAGTGATAAAGAACACGCAGATTAAATTTAAAGAGTGCCCCATCTGTAATTGTTATTTCTGAGTGGAACAAACAAAATTAACGACATATCCTTCCAGTATTTAAAACTATTATACAATATTTATGACAAAATGGCACTTGTTCATCACTTGCAAACACAGACTGGCTATGGCTATAAGAGTTTGACAAAATCCACAAAAGTTTTGTGTGACAACTGATAAAGCTATGTGGAATTTGCAATAAAGGGTAGTGATTTTATTATTATTTATAAATTACAGACCACACATCTTTTGTGTCAGTAAAATTTATAATAAACACAACATGTGCATGCACACAGGCACACACACACACACACACACACACACACACATCTCCCAGAGAGACAGAACTCAAACACTTGCCCGCACACCACCAGACTGACCACTGCTTTATGCTACAAGGAACCTAAAAGCTCTCAGCAGAGCCCCAGGCTCATCTTCAAAGCCCTCAAGTTGGATTGTAAAAGGTTTTAGCTTCAGTTAGGTCTAACCAACTGGATTATCATATTTAAATATGGTACCTAGAGGGGCGCTTGGGTGGCTCAGTCAGTTAAGCAATCGACTTTGGCTCACAGTTCGTGAGTTCGAGCCCTGCGTCAGGCTCTGTGCTGACAGCTCAGAGCCTGGAGCCTGTTTCAAATTCTGTGTTTCCCTCTCTCTCTGACCCTCACCCACTTGTGCTCTGTCTCTCTCTCTCTCAAAAATAAATAAACATTTGAAAAGTTTTTTTAAATATGGTACATGGAGTATTCCCCACTACAAGATTATGAAGTAATAAGTACATGGCTTCAAGTTCTGCCCTTATTATGGAAAATATACCATATAGAAACACAAACTGGGGAAAGTCAAGATAGCTTTCTACAATTCATGAAAACACTAGGGTTACATCCAAGACAGATGAGCCAGGAGAACTACATAAACCTATAACATGAGGGGAATGGCACTCGTGGGGACAAAGTGCTATGAGAAGTCTGCAGGAGAGTCATGAGATAGGATCCTAGATCCTAGTTAATGGCAGCAATGTCATTTGCCTCAAAACAATCAAGAGAAAGGAGGGAACTCCCAGGGAGAAGGAGAAGGAGAGGAAGTCTGGACAGTATGGCGCCATAATAGTTAGGAGGAAGGATTTTGGAATCAGACACCCTGGACTCAAACCCAGGCTCCTCGACTCACTAACCATGTGAACTTGGGAAAGTTACTTGGCCTCTCTAAGTCTCTGTCTTCATCTTGGTGCAAAGGATAGTAACTTCCGGCTCAGAGCATTGTAGTGAGGGTAAAATGAGGCAACATATATCAAGTGGTCAGCACAGCGTCTAGTACACAAAAGTAGTCAACAAACGTACCTGCCACTGTGACTATTGTTGCTGTTAGCCTTGAGTGTTGCAGATGTTGTCTTTGAGTGCTCGTGTTGGGATGGATGCAGGAATTGGGTAGAGGGCATTCCAAGCAGAGCAAAGACAACAAGCGAAAAACACAGAGGACATGTTGGGGGCCAGTTAGTAGCCCTGAAGTACCTGGAAATTCATGCAAGCCCAGGCCAGGCACAGCCCGGCAGCGAAGGCTGGAAGATTAGACTAGGGCTCTGCCAAAACAGTTCATCCTTCCTCATCCTCATTCTAAGAAAAGCAAAGTCAAGTTTTTAAGATGATCTTACCCTTTTTCTCCTGACTGGTACTATAAATTGTGCCTCTGCTATATTTGTGAAAAGCCTAAAAGGGAATGATAAATCAGGCGATATTACATATATTCATCAGTACCTTAATTGTTGTTAAATACTAACAACACCTAAAATTGATCTGTGCCGAGATTTACTGCTCTGACAAAAATCCACCTGGAAAAGAATACATAATTAAGAAAAGCGACCACAGATTTGTGGCAATGTAAGGTGTATGAACAAGATTTAAACTCCTCCCTGCGGGAATAACTGGGTGATGTTTATTCTGTAGATGAACAATGTGATTACAACAATGGAAAAGATTGATGAGATTTTTTTTTTTTTTTTTTTTACTGTAAGAGTTTGATTTAGCCAGCTATCTCAGATAATAGAAGGATGCAGAACCTCGTAGTCCAGCACGACTCGAGAATTCTTTGTGAAGGGTAACTAACACACATCTTCAGTGACCTGGGAAAATAGATTGCAAGTCAAGTGGGCACATTAGGCAGCGATAGACTGGCAGAAAAGTGACCGGAATTGAAGAAAAAAGATTTTCTAAATTAACCACAACTGCATTTAACCAAACCAGAGAGAAATGGGACAAGGAAAATCATATTTTTATCACGGATAAGGGAATAAATTGTTCTCCTTTTGTAGTCCTTTGGCTATGTAGGCTGCTATTTGGGTCTAAGAGGTAATTTTTAGTCAAGTCTCTCATCCAGGAAATGAAGAACCACCTGGCTTATCTTCATAAACACACAGACTAAAAGCATGGGTGTATTAGTTTTCTAGAGTCTTGTCACTTAAAAGTGTAGGGAGATAGTGCCTGGGATTTGTGTTTGTTAGAAACAAAATCTTGGGCCCTAGATCTCTTGAATCAGAATCTGCACTTTTAACAAGATTCCCAGGAATCCAGAGAATCTTTTACATATAAAAGTTTAAGAAGCACTGATCCAGAGGGGTGCGTGGCTAGCTCAGTTGGTAGAGCACATGACTCTGGATCTCAGGGTTGTGAGTTCGAGCCCTATAGTGGGTGTAGAGATTACGATAAGTAAAATCTTTTTTAAAAAAGCACTGATATAGAGAGCTAGACACCATTCTTTCAATATACAAACTTTCAATATCTGTACTGTTCAATATGATAGGTAGCCAGTAGCCACATGTAGTTATTTAAATTTCAATTAATTAAGATTAAATCAAACTAAAATTAGGAAGTTCATTTGTACCAATCACATTTTAAGTGCTCCATAGCACATGTGACTAGTGTCTACCATATGCATTTCCATCATCACAGAAACTTCTAATAGGTAGAGCTGATTCGGGTACTTGAGACACATCACTAAGAAGATAAGGATTCTTTTATTCAGGAAACTTAGATGGATGGAGACAGATGATAAACAATAAACAAATAAATGATTAAATTAAAGGGTATGTTGAATGGTTAAATACTAAAGAAAGAAATTAAAAATAGAGCAGTCTTACAGGGATCAGGAAGATGGAGGGAAAGTTGGAACTTTAACTATGGTGGGTTTAGTGGGCTTCATTGAGAAGACTACATTAAAGGAGAAGTGGGCGCCTACTGGGTGGCTCAGTCAGTTAAACGTCCAACTCTTGATTTCAACTCAGGTCATGATCTCACAGTTGACAGCATGGAACCTGCTTGGGATTCTCTCTCTCTCTCTCTCTCTCTCTCTCTCTCTCTGCCCCTTCCCCACTTGCACATGCTCTCTTACTCTCTCTCTCTCTTTCTAAATACATAAAATAAAACTTCAAAAAACAAAAACAGAGAGAGACAAGTGGGCTGTTAGCCAGGAGGGAGAGTATTCCAGACAAAGGGAAAAGCTTGTGCAAAGGCCCTTTGGCAGGTGTGTTTGAGGAACAACAAGAGAGTTTATGTGGGAGTCAAAGGGTAGGAGATCAGAGGGATAAGGATCCTTACAGCAGAAGGGCCTCCTTTTTTATTGTAAAAGATTTGGGCTTTTCCCTGGAGTTAAATGAGGAGCCCTTGCAAGCTTTTGAGCAGGGGAGTGACAAGCTTCAACACCATCTCAAAGTCATTCTAGCTCAGGAGAAAATGACTATAAGCAAAAGTTATTTGTTTTAATTCAAGGTCACATTCAGGTGAAGAAGGACACTATCTGCACTGGCAAAATGGTGTTGTTTATAAGTTTGAGTAACCACCAGAAGCTTGTTAATGATACACACACAGAAGTCATTAAAATTTATCACTGTAAAACTCAGACACCTTTCCAGAGTCTCCATTAATATGCAGTCACAAGGTCTTACAGGTTACCACCCAGAATCTGGAGCCACATTTGCTATGAACTGTTTGAGCAAATCCTGAAGAATGCAAATTAGTCATCTAGGCCTAAAGGGTGGAATTCGGCCTAAGTGTCTCATCCTCAAAACCTGTTGATTACATTGTTACCAATTTACAGGTATTTCTTGAAGACACAGAAATCTGTTCAAGAGTTCCAAACTCTTTTTTTTTTTTTAACCTGACCCTATCCCTGATAAATGCTAAAGCTTTGGAAATCAAGGTATGGGGTTTCTTTAGTTGGCTTTTTCAGAATCCCAGGAACAGTGACACATTCACAGTTGAGAATGTTGTTATCTTGCAGGTAATCCAACTATAGTTCTAAAAACTAGAGGTCACCGTAGCCTGTTGACAAAATGCCGTTATGAGACTCAAGGCCTGTGTTCACCACGTGAAAGTCATATTGAAGATGCAGTCCTAATATGATCTAGAGCTATCGCCTGCGATTTCTTCTTTGCGGACCACCACCAACCATGATCCAGCCAGAGTTCTGGCAGAAACACAAAGTAAGGTCACCTTCAGGAAATTAAAGGAAATGAACAATAAATCAAGGCAAGCCAGGTCACTGGGAACTAATGGCTCAGATGCTCATGGCAAGTGAGTAAGTAAATCAAGGAGCATCACTTGTATGCATCTGGGCATAACATTTTTAAGCTACATGATATAAGAGGAAATTTTAACAACAAAGTTATTGCCAACTTGAGCAATGGGATTCCAGAAGTAGAGCTACTTTATCATTTCATTCATTTATTCATTAAATACGGACCTCCTTGTTGAGGGCCTCCTGTGGGCAGGGACTATGCCAAGTGCTAAAAACACCAAAGTGTAACTGCTATACTACCTTGTCCACATGAAGGGTACAGTTTCAGTTTTAAGCTCCTAACAGCTCCCTCTTGGAGCCAGGAAAGTTCCAACATGAGGAGACCTGAAGAGATCATTTGTGATGGGAAGGATTTGGAGGCCCTAAAAAATTGGAACAGGAGACATACTGGCAGAAGGTGGATCTTCACAGGCGTCTGTACTCAACTTTTACTTTCTCCATCTTGAAGCCAGAGCACCGGAGAGTCACGTCGGCTTCCTTCATCCGCCCACAGGAGTCACTCCCAAATGTGAACCACCCTTCCTCATCTCACCCCCTTTCTGATACAACAAAAGCAGAGAGAGCAGGGAAACTATTTCTAGAGGCTGGATACCTGAAATACCAGAAATGAGCAAAAAGGGCTAAGACACCTAAGGAATTAACTGTGGGGAGAGGGTAGAAGATCCCCTCTGCTGAAGACAGGGCTAACAGGAACAGTTGAGAAAAAAGATCAGGAAACTATGGCCCTCAAGCCAAATATGGACTGCCACCTACTTTTGTAAATAGAGTTTTCTTGGAACACAGCCACACTCCTTTGACTACGTATTATCTATGGCTGCTTTTGATATAAAAAACAGAGTTGAATAATTGCTATAGAGGTTGCATGGCCTGTAAAGCCAAAAAGACTTATTCTCTGGTCCTTTACAGAAAAAAAAATATGCCAATCCCAGGTATAGAACTAACTGCACTGTCCAGAGTAGCAGCCACTAGGCACATAAAATGAAGCTAGCCCAAATTGACATGTGCTGTAAGTATAAAAATAGATTTCAAATACCTAGTATAAGAAAAAGTAAAATGTCTCATCAATATTTTTAATATTTGATTACAAGGTAAAAATTAATGTTTTCATCTATTTGGCTAAATAAAATATATTATCAAAATTAATTTTATCTGTTTCTTTTTAGTCTTCATTGTAGCTAGCAGAAAATATAAGATTACATTTAAGACTCACATTATATTTCTAGGGGGCAGCCTGGTGTAGAAGGAGAGTTTCCAGCTTTGTATACACAAATTGGAGACAAGCTGAACAGTAAGATTCTTGTTATTACTCTACCTTCCACTTTGTCTATGTTTTCTAAACTCCACTCTCAGATCTTTCTTTTAATAACTACCCCAAATTCACAAACTCACAAGCCTGAAATTCTTGCAAGTTTCGTTGCTGAATTTCAACAGAAGAAAGCACATGTACATCAGAATTTCACAGTAAGAAGGGTCAGTGGCTGGGCTATGTAGTAGGCTGTGTTCCCTATCTAGCGTAGCTAGTTTCTGCTATAGCAGGGCCCTAAGCAAACTCCACAAGGGAGACACTCTTTGGAGTCTTATGATCTACACTAAAAATTCATGTCTATCAACTGATTTTCAACAAGAGTGCCAAGTCATTGATGAGGAAAGAATAGTCTCCTCAATAAATGGTGCTGTGACAACTGGATCCCTATCTCACATTTTATATAAAAATTAATTCAAAATGAATCAATGATCTAAATATAAGACCTAAAACCAAAAAACTCCTAGAAAAAAACATAAGGGTAATGACCCTTGTATTTGGCAATGGATTCTTATATATGATACCAAAAGCAAGAGCAACAAAAGAAAAAAATAGATAAATTAGATTTCATCAAAATTAAAAACGTTTGTGCATCAAAGGACCTTATCAAGAAAGTGAAAAGACAACCTAGAGAATGGGAGAACATATTTGTTAATCATATAACTGATAAGGGACTAGTATTCAGAGTATATAAAGAACTCTTGCAACTCGACAACAGAAAGACAAAAAATAATCAAAGGACTTGAATACACATTTCTGCAGAGAAGACATACAAATGGCCAAGAAGCACATAAAAAGATGTCAACATCATTAGTCATTAGGGATATGCAAATCAAAACTACATGGTTTAGCAGTTTCTTGAAAAGTTAAACAGAAGTACCATTTGACCCAGAAATTCCATTCCTAGGAATACACCCAAGAGAACTGAAACTAGAGACTCAAACAGGTATATGTATATGCATGTTCACAGCAGCACTATTCACAATAGCCAAAGGTGGAAATGGACTGATGGATCAAAACCATTAAAAAAAAAAAAAGATCAAAATGGCAATCAATGACTCAAAAGATAAGCAAATTATGGAACATATATACCATGGAATAGTATCCAACCCTAAAAAAGAAAGAAGTGCTAATATATGATATAACATGAATAAACCTTGAAAACATAACACTAAGTGAAAGAAGCCAGACGCAAAAGGTCACATATTATATAAGATACAATTTATGTGAAATACCCAGACAAGGGAAATCTGTAAGATACATAAGACAGATTGAAGGCTGACAGAGGCTAGAGGGGGGTAACAGGAATCGGGAGAAGTTGTTTAATGAGTCCTATATCTTGGAGTGATAGAAATATTTTGGAACTAGACAGAGGTGGTGGTTGCACAACATATACTAAATGTCACTTTATTGTTCACTTTAAAATGGTTAATTTTGGGGCGCCTGGGTGGCTCAGTCGGTTGAGCATCCGACTTCGGCTCAGGTCACGATCTCGCGGTTCGTGAGTTGGAGCCCCGCGTCAGGCTCTGGGCTGATGGCTCAGAGCCTGGAGCCTGCTTCCAATTCTGTGTCTCCCTCTCTCTCTGCCCCTCCCCCGTTCATGCTCTGTCTCTCTCTGTCCCAAAAATAAATAAACGTTAAAAAAAAATTTTTTTTTAATAAATAAATAAATAAATAAATAAAATAAAATGGTTAATTTTATGTTATGTGACTTTCACCTCAATACACTTTTTTGAAGTAATATATTTTGTGCATTTTATCCATAACCATGATGGTTATGATTTTTAAGATTTAAAATAGATTTTTCATTACCTAACCATTTCTACTCCTTACTGCCCCACCAAAAAAAATTGTAAGAAATCTTACATTACACTTTGTAAACTACTCAAAATCTACCCTATAGTTATTACTCTTCTGCTCAAATTAGAATCCGTTTCTGTTGCTTACAATCAAATAACTTTAATGGATACAGTAACTTCGTATGTCATTCAGGAAACCTGAGCTCTAATTTTAGATCTGCAACTAATTAGCTATTAATCTCAGGATAAGTTGTTTAAACTGGTTGGGCTTCAGTTTCCTACCTGCATATTGAAGGGATTACACTAAATTACTCCTAAGAGTTTAAAATTCTATAAATGACATATAATAACTAACACATTTCTATCTTCTTTCTCAACATTATCCAAGAAGAGGTCACCATCAAACAGTGGTGGTTTGATACCTTCTCAGTAAAAATTAAATTTACAAGGTCAGTTCAGCCTTTGCTCTAGCTAGCTCCTCTACCTCATTCCTGTGGCTCCTCGAGAATGTTTAGCAGGTACATTCCAACAGATGAAACCCCTCCAAGGTCTTCAGTGTGATTTTAAATCCTATCACTATGGAAAGACAAATCAAATGAAATGGCCAAAGGTGATGCCCAAACCCTTTGCATCTAAGTGTCTCAACTAAATGTTCAAACTGTGGTATATGGGCTCCACAAAGGCACAGTAAATGTTCCTCGTGTGGTTCAAGGGGCTGGGTGGGAAGTTGCCTGAAGAAAACTAAGCTCTCTGCCTTGACTAGGTTAGTTTGTGCAAAATGATCTTTCCTTTCTAAAAACAACAATGATGGTTTCTGTTGTCTTATAGAGATATTTTAAATCATTAAGAATAACAAAGAAAAATCTAAAAAAAAATTTTAATGTTTCATCCAAAAGCTACAAAGCATTAGGTTGGGGAAGTGTGAGAAGTTTATTAGACCAATTTAGACTCTAATATACTCAGATTATTGATTTAAACCTATAAACACAATAAATTACAACGGTCATAGAGTCAGCACCAGCTGAAAGCAAGAACACAGATCAATTATCTGAGAGTTTTGGGCTTTCTCACCAGCTTGGGCTTACCATTTTTTTTTATATTAAATATCATTTATTATCAAATTAGTTTCCATACAACACCCAGTGCTCAGCCCAACAGGTGCCCTCCTCAATGACCATCACCCACCTTCAACCCTCAGTTTGTTCTCAGTATTTAAGAGTCTCTTATGATTTGCCTCCTTCCCTCTCTGTAACTCCCTCCCCCCCTTCCCCTCCCCCATGGTTCTCTGTTAAGTTTCTCAATTGGGCTTACCATTACAAAAAGCACTGTCTTGGTACCACCTCAAAAATCAGCCTTTTTTTTTTTTAATATACAAAACTTTGGCCACTAGAAAAGTGCTATTAGACTTGAGTGGTTATAGCTTGGTTCTGTGTCAAAACGCTCGGGGTTCTAGTCTAAGATCTACCCAGAGAAGGTTGCTCAGTCTTCCTATGCCTTGGTTTCCTCATCTGTAAAGCAGGGAATATAACAGTGTTTCCCAACGCCTGTGACATATACCATGGGAGTGTAACAGGTGATAACTGGATTATACATAGATGGTTTTCTTTTTATTTTAATAATTATGTGTCTAATTTTGAGCATACTAAAAAAATATATAACTAGCATATCAAGCTAACTAACATAATTGCTTAAGACAAATCTAAGAAAAGGAAAAGAAAAGGAGGGCTCCAAATAGTTCTGGCTAATGAGGGAAAGTACTTCACAGGAAAAGTCTAGTTAATAAACAAAAGGAAATAACAGAATTAAAAAATCATGATTTTTGTAATCATGTAATGAAATAATTGATGTAGGAAATAACAATCAATAGAAGAGATTGTTATGTGAAAAATTAATGGGGAACATTACAATGGAGCGGTCAGCCTGTCCCCAGCCAAATCCACTGATGAATCTTTGCATCACTAAGTTCCAAACACAGTGGATGCCTCCTGATGAACAGAGCAGGAAGCATCGAGCATCATCTATGAATCATTTTTGCCAAGAATACTTACAGTAAATCAAATCTAGAGATAGCTTCCAATCTACGCACGAAGGATGGAAGAATAAGTTAGACCATACCACAAAACAAGAAAAAAAAAAACAAACATGTAAGACCATTCTATAGGACAAGGGAACCTGTTCCTGTGACAAGTATAAGGTGGGACCAGCAATAGCATTTCTCCAGATTAGTAGACTTAAGGGACATATGTTACATAATGTATGGACTTTAGTTGCACTTCATAATTAAAACAAAACAAAACAAAACAGTAAATGTATTTTCATTTGGGGGAAGTGTGGTTGTGAAGCAGCATTACATAATATCAAGTAATCACTTTTTATTTTACTGGGTGTGATAGAGGCATTATGGCTAAGTACAAAAATGTCCATATTTTGTACAGCTGAAGCACATCAGAGTAAAGTGAAGTGATGTTCGAGAACTGCTTTAAAATACTTCAGAAGAGGGGCAACTGGGTGGCTCAGCTGGTTAAGTATCTGACTTCGGCTCAGGTCATGATGTCACAGTCTGTGAGTTCGAGGCCTGCATCAGGAGTTGTGCTGATAGTTTGGAGCCTGGAGCCTGCTTCAGATTCTGTGTGTCTCTGTCTGCCCCTCTCCCCCACTCACACTCAGTCTTTGTCTTGCTCTCAAAAATAAATATTTAAAATTTTTTTAAAAGTTAAAATACTTCAAAAGAAAGAAAACAAGAGATATAAGAAAGTAGGGGTGGGGGAGAAAAATTAAAAGGGAATAGTTGAAGAAAATGTAGCAAAATCTTGATAATTTTTTACTCCAGGTGCAGGACCAGATACATCATTTGCAGGGCTCAATGCAAAATAAAAATGCAGGGCCTCTTATTCATAAGTTATTGAGAATTTGAAAACAGTGGCAATAGAGTATTACACCGAAGGTGGAGAATCCTTGGGCGCTACAAGACTACACAGGTTGTATCCTCATGAAGCCTTCCCTGTTTATGCGCTGGGTATTATGAACACCACTGTACTATCCTCTCTACTTTGGCATACTTAACTTTTTTCATAACAACTTTAAAGGGACACACTTAAATAAAAATTTCAGAAAGTAATAGTAAAGATACGAGAAAATGACAATAATCATAAAGGCTGTAGATACAGGGCTGCAATTTCTCAAACATGGAGGTAATCATGAAAAACATTTACAGTGGCACCTAGCGTAGATCATAAGTTCAATTCCACTCCCTAGTAGTGCTATTTAAAAAAGCCTATACTTGTGGCTAGTAAGAAGCATGAGAACTTCCAGCGTTTTCAGGAACTTTGGACATTCCGTGAAGTCCTTACTGAGAGATCTACCTATATACAGAAGCCAGTTAAGTTTTCAACTTAATTCTTACAGTCATTCTTATTATATGTTGCTGCCTGTATCCTAGTGTTCTTGAAAATGAGGGATTTTTGACTGGGGGCTATGACAGAAGTTGGAAGAGAATGCTGTACCAAATTGAAGATTCTCCTGAAAGCCAGCTTCTTCCTCTGAAGCTAAGTAGTCTTACTTACAGTAGAGTGGAAGGAGCATCACCAGGAAATAAGATCCTGGAGGTTGGAATCTTTGTGAATAAGACTGCAGGATTTTTTGAATGGAAAAAGCCATTTGCAAGCTTCAAAGATGTATACTAGAACCTCACTCTCTCCTTTGAATGTCCAAATTAAGCCCTTTTTTGATGACAGTACTGCATTTAGGTTTATATAAAGAATCAGTGCAAGAAGATTTAAAAGTATGATGTTATGGAAAGCTGATTTCCCGCTTTGGATTAAAACCATCTCAAAAGAAATAAAATATAAAAGTTAGATTATTGTGTATGACCTAAAACGTTTGCTGAATCACAATAAAAACATTCATCACCCCACAAAGCTCAGAGGCACGATGAATTTACCAGTGTCTACTGTAACCCATTACCTAAATCAAGTTTCACAGACCCAGAGAATTTCTTAGCCTTTTTTGTTTTCAAAATGTTGGACTGGAAGTACTCTTGAGAATCAGCAGGGTCAGTGAAAACCTTATTTTGCACAAAAGAGCAATTTAGGAAAAATGTCTAAGTGTATGGACCACCAACTTATTTGCCCAACCCAAAATGACAATAGTGTTGTCAAGTCCCATAGGGAAAGATATATACTTTCTAGTTAAACTATCTACCTTGTTAAAAAGCACGTGAGTGAGAAAATGGTCTCTGCTTTTTCTTGACACCATAATGTTAATAATTTGGCATGTTTGAGATGAAGCAACACAAAGACAGTTTTCTCATTCTTGATCTTGAACTAGATTAAGAGGTATACATAGAAGTAAGTAGACTGCAAGTGGCCCAAGGGCCAGGGGTACTAGAGATGTGTATGGTATTTGTTGCATCTATTAAATATTTATACATGAAATTCGAGTATCTACTGCCAGGCGGACTGTTTTACAGTAGTATCCCTATTCAGGTATCTTCCCCCAAATCAGATGAAAACAACACATTAGGAGCTACTTTTTTTTTTTAATGTTTATTTTTATTTTTGAGACAGAGAGAGACAGAGCATGAATGGGGGAAGGACAGAGAGAGAGGGAGACACAGAATTGGAAGCAGGCTCCAGGCTCTGAGACATCAGCCCAGAGCCTGACGCGGGGCTTGAACTCACGGACTGCGAGATTGTGACCTGAGCTGAAGTCGGACGCTTAACCGACTGAGCTACCCAGGCGCCCCTAGAAGCTACTTTTAAATGCAAAACCTTTGCTTCTCCAGAGAACTCCTAAGCAGATGTGGCCTGGTACAGACTGGTGACTCAGTGAGGAAAGGGCATACATGTAAATTAGTGATATGAAGCAGAGACGGGCTTCCTCTCCTTGGTGTCCCTCTTCTGCCCTCCCTTCTCCTGTTAGGGCTTCTCCTCTTTGCCCTTGTGTACATCCCGGACATTGGATGTCCCAAGTCGATTGAGAATTTACTAAAACAAGACCAATACCCTCATAATGAAAGAAGGAACTATCCAGAACTTTACCTCCCAAGAGATGGACATGAAGTCTGTGCAGTAGCCATCCCTCTTGGAGCTCCTGACTTACCTATCAACGAACAATACTGTTGGGACCTTCCACCTGTATGTGATCATGGATATGAACCATTGCTGTTTATTCTTGATACGATTCCTAGTTTTTCAGAAATGTAACAAACTCAAATTGCTGGTACACACGCTTCCTACCTGACAAAGATATAAACACTTACCTATTATTTACAGAGAGGTATGATCCCATAATAAAAAAAGAAAGAAAGAAAGAAAACAAAAAGAAATCACGGAAATGGTCACTCATCACAGATTTCTTTCAATGGCCTTATTCAGAAAGCGTTAGTTCTTTTCAGCCAGTGAAATGAATTTAATGAACTAGAACAATACCCTAAAGATAACAAAGGTAATTATACCTTTGACCAAAGTGACAGTTTCAGAATTATTTGTCGATTTCTCAAATGCCTAGTGCAATGTGGGAGAAACTGAAAGCTGTTCACCAAAAATTCAAACATTCTTCTTTCTAGACATTCTAATTGACCAGACCAACTTGTGTGGCCAGGTGACTGTGTTCTAGCAAAAGGGATATGTGCCAATTCTGGGTTAAATCTTTTAAGATGTGGGGGTAACTTCTTGTTCTTTCTTCCCCTTTCACTGGCTAGATGCAGATAGCATTGTGGACCTAGATTAAGACAGAAACACAAGATCAGAGAAGCCTGGATTCCTGAATCATCTCAACAGGAAACTCCCTTTACCAGAAGCACCATTTCCAGACTAATTACATGAGTGAAAAGTAAACTCCCATTTTGTGTAAACCATATTACATTTTGAAGACTGAGTGCTAATGCAGCTGGTGTCACTCTAATTAGTCAATTCAGCAAGTTAAGCGGTCAAAAGCACATGTTCTACCTGGGACATCATGCTGTGGTAGAAAGATGGAAGTTAAAGACTAATGGGATTGAAACTTAAATATTTAAGGATGAAGGCACAAAAAAATAAGGGAGGAGAGAGGTGAGTTGGAGTACAAAAAAGTAAAACTGGCCATGAGTCAATTACTTTTGAAACAGGATATGGGTTGATGGGCATTAATTAAAGTATTCTCTCTAGTTTTATGTATATTTGACATTTAATGCAATGAAAAAATTTTTGAGGGGGCAGTGAGAGCAGAGTTTATTGAACAAAGAGAGCAGATACAGATGGAGTGTCTGGGAGACTTGGAAAGGAAAGGAACATGAGTCTCCTCAAACAATAAAAATTCAAACAATTAAAAATTTAAAACTATATGAAGGACACATGAAAATAATAGAAGGGATACTTGAAGGAGTCTCTACTGGCCTAGTGGATGGGAAAATTTGAGTACCAAAAAGATTAATGATGGAGATGATGGAGAATTTATATTGAAACATATAAAATATTTGTTTAAAGTTCACAAGGTACCTCAAGAAAATCTCACTGGAGATTCCTAAGCATTCATTTATTAATCTGAAAACTGAAATATGATAAAGAAGTATTTTCCTGCCGATACAAACTGTATTTCAGGGTAGCCAAGTGGTTGATGAAAAAAGCTTCTTTATAGAAGAAACATTCCATGCTATAAATGCAGGAAGAATGACAGACTTAGAAAACTGCCATTTTGCAACCCCTAATGAAAGAACGCCTATATCCAGAGTACAGGCAACTATCAATAACCGACACTAACAACAGGTGAGAGCATAATGACATACAGGGTAACAGAGGAACAAGCTCACAATATCCAACCTACTGATTAATCTTGGCTTCCCTAAAAGAAGGACAATCCATCATTATGTGTTTCATACTGTGATGCAAAAGGACATGCAGAGCACCACCTATGAAGTATTCTTGCCTAAAAAAATGTACAAAATTTAAGCAGCACTCTACACTAAATGCCAAGCTATTGAAGGAAAAGTTAAAGATTACCATAAGGACTCAAACAACCAAGATCATAATACAAGCAAATAACCCACTTTCTCAGGGACAAAGTTTAGGGAGGTGGGGAAGGATAGCAGAAGTGTTACAGAATAAAGGAAACATGAGTAACACAGCAACTCCATACATATAGTGTCTGGGCCTCATCTGGATTCTCGCCTGAACAAAGCCAACTACAAAAGGGCATATTAAGGAATTACTGCTAATTTCATTAAGCATGATGATGGCATAGTACTTAAGTAAAGGGGGAGTGTCTTCATCAGTTAGAGATACACTGAAGAAATTTCAGGTGAAATGATGTGATATCCAGGATGTACTTTAAACTATTTCAACAACAACAAAAAACTCTTTGAAGAAAGAGAAAAAAAATGGGGACAGATGATATGAGATTGGCAAAATGTTGATGATTATTACAGCTGGGTGATGTGTACATAGGTGTTTATTTAGCTATTCATTCTACTTCGATGTAGATTTTAGATTTTTAGGCACAAGCTTGGAGTCAAACAATGTTGGTTGACTAGCTCTTCCACTTCCAACTATAGGACACTGGGCAGATCATCACAGCTTGCACATTTGCCATTCTCTGTGTCATCAAGTGGACAGGCATTTCTTTCAAGAGCGTCCAATATTGTTTCTGGGATTTCCTTCCAAGCCACTGATATCTACTCTGTGAGTTTTGATGCTGACCCTTTGAACATTCATACATGTGCAGGCCAAAATAATTGTGTCCCAACTGCTACCTACCTACAGTGATTATAAGTGACTATCTCTAATGACATATATCCCAATTTCAGAGATTAAAAAAATGCATTTAAAATTCTATGAAGAAACAGACATAAAGAGGCTATGATAATAAAAATGTTGAAGACAATGAGATCATCTAAATAGCTACAAGGCATCTCCTACTTTGGCTTCACAATTATCTTCATCTCCTGTAATTCCCGGGTCATTTTGTTTTATTTTTTATTTGTTTTACATTTACTTATTTTTGAGAGGCAGAGAGAGACAAACTGTGAACGACACAGGGGCAGAGAGAAAGAAGGAGACACAGAATTCAAAGCAGGCCCCAGGCTCTAAGCAAGCTGTCAGCACAGAGGCCGATGCAGGGCTTGAACCCACAAACCATGAGATCATGACCTGAGCTGAAGTCAGACGCTTAACCAACTGAGCCACCCAGGTGCTCCTTCTGGGTCATTTTTAGCTTACAAGTCTCACTGGCTAAAATACATACCTCCACTTTTGTACAAGCTAGGGCAACTACCCCTGGCTTTGCAAATGACAGCCCTTCAGAAGATTTTTGATGGTTTTTTGTTGCATGAATAACAAATCTGTAAATTTTAAGCCAGAAAAGAACTATAACACTTGCAAAAATGCAAGGAGGTGTCTAAAGTCCTTCTGCACAAAGTTTTGGAAGTTCATTTGAGAAAATCTACCAAGGAGTTGTGTGTGACCATTTTTTTCCAAAGAGATTAAAAATTCTTGAGACAGAATGAAAGTTACACTGTGTCTAATGATGACTAGGAATGCACATCTGTTCTATGGGGATCTCTCTAAATACAAGTTGTAGTAATTTCCATAGCCCATCAGAAGATATAAGATTGAGAAAATAGTAAGCATGTAATCTTTGAGAAAAGAGTTTTGTTGGAGCCTAAATATTTTCCTTCAAGTCCATGTTCTGAGAGAATGATAGATAGATAGATAGATAGATAGATAGATAGATAGAGAGATAGATAAGATAGATACCTAGATAGATAATAGTTAGATAGATGATAGATAGATACATAGACAGATAGATAACCTAAATGAGGTTCTTACTATGTTTTGTTTCCTAATATCCTTCAGATAAGGATAAAAGTCATATATGTATTACTTAATAACAAATCATGATAAACAACATTTATTGAGTTTCACTATGCACCAAGCACCTCACTCAAGTTCTTTCCAGGGCCATCAAATTTAGCTGAATCGTACCCAGTAGCTTACCTATCACATCTAAATTAATCCTGGCAACAAACCTGCAAAGTAAGTATGGTACCATCTTACCCCACATTTCAGGATAGCAGGTTTACAGAGACTTGGTAACTGGCCCAAGTCAAATAGCCAGTAAATAGCATATCCAGAACTCAAGCTACTATGAAAGACCAATGCTTGGGCTTGTGTTTTTAACCTAACCACACCAGTGTTCTGCAAATGAACTGGATGAAAGATGGAGGGGTGAGGTGTGTCCCAATCTGCCACAGATAAATACTTTTACAAAGTACAATAAAAAGTAGCTACTAGAAAAATGAAATAAAAATTAAAGCACTTATATTCAAACCCCAAATTTATTGTCGTTAGATTCAACAGGCAAATTTACTCGTGATTGCACATGAGTTTCTCAATTCTTACTCTCAGTTTCTATGATGATCTTGTTGCACACTGTCACCAGGGTAAGGACCACCACGAGAATAGGGCTGCACTACACCATACTGTTATACCCATGCTTAGAACCAACAGTATTTATAATAAGTTTCCAACGTCCGTCCATCTATTGAGAGGCTGAGAATTCCTTTAGATGCTAGTTAATCTGTTTTTTTTTTTTTTTTTTAAGTAGGCTTCACACAGGGCACCTGGGTGGCTGGGTGGCTCCGTTGGTTGGGCATCCTACCCTTTGTTTCAGCTCAGGTCATGGATTCGAGCCCTGCATAAGGTTCTGTGCTATCAGTGCAGAGCCTTCTTGGGATTCTCTCTCTCACTCTCTCTCTCTCTCTCTCTCTCTCTCTCTCTCTCTCTGTTCATTTCTCTATCTCACTCAAAATAAATAAATAAACTTGAGGGGTTCCGGAAGATGGCGGCGTAGGAGGACGCGGGGCTCACAGCGCGTCCTGCCTATCACTTAGATTCCACCTACAGCTGCCTAAAGAACCCAGAAAACCGCCAGAGGATTAGCAGAAGGGAGTCTCCGGAGTCAAGCGCAGACTAGAGGCCCACGGAAGAGGGTAGGAAGGGCGGCGAGGCGGTGCGCGCTCCACGGACTGGCGGGAGGGAGCCGGGGCGGAGGGGCGGCTCGCCGGCCAAGCAGAGCCCCCGAGTCTGGCTGGCAAAAGCGGAGGGGCCGGACAGACCGTGTTCCGACAGCAAGCGCGACTTAGCGTCTGGGAGGTCATAAGTTAACAGCTCTGCTCGGAAAGCGGGAAGGCTGGAGGACAAAGGGAGGGAGAGCTGCTGAGCCCCCGGACGGCAGAGCTCAGCTTGGCGGGGAACAAAGGCGCCAGCGCCATCTCCCCCGCCCATCCCCCAGCCAAAATCCCAAAGGGAACCAGTTCCTGCCAGAGAACTTGCTCGCTCCGCGCAAACACCCAACTCTGTGCTTCTGCGGAGCCAAACCTCCGGCAGCGGATCTGACTCCCTCCCGCTGCCACAGGGCTCCTCCTGAAGTGGATCACCTAAGGAGAAGCGAGCTAAGCCTGCCCCTCCAGCCCCCGTGCACCTTGCCTACCCACCCCAGCTAATACGCCAGATCCCCAGCAACACAAGCCTGGCAGTGTGTAAGTAGCCCAGACGGGACACGCTACCCCACAGTGAATCCCGCCCCTAGGAGAGGGGAAGAGAAGGCACACACCAGTCTGACTGTGGCCCCAGCAGTGGGCTGGGGACAGACATCGGGTCGGACTGCAGCCCCGCCCACTAACTCCAGTTATACACCACAGCACAGGGGAAGTGCACTGCAGGTCCTCACCACGCCAGGGACTCTCCAAAATGACCAAACGGAAGAATTCCCCTCAGAAGAATCTCCAGGAAATAACAACAGCTAATGAACTGATCGAAAAGGATTTAAATAATATAACAGAAAGTGAATTTAGAATAATAGTCATAAAATTAATCGCTGGGCTTGAAAACAGTATACAGGACAGCAGAGAATCTCTTGCCACAAAGATCGAGGGACTAAGGAACAGTCACGAGGAGTTGAAAAACGCTTTAAACGAATTGCAAAACAAAATGGAATCCACGATGGCTCGGCTTGAAGAGGCAGAGGAGAGAATAGGTGAACTAGAAGATAAAGTTATGGAGAAAGAGGAAGCTGAAAGAAAGAGAGATAAAATAAATAAATAAACTTAAAAAAAAAAAAAAAAGTAGGCTGCACACCCAGCATGGAGCCTAACAGCAGGGCTTGAACTTAAAACCCTGAAATCAAGACCTAAGCTGAGATCAAGAGTCAGACGTTTAACCAAATGAGCCACTCAGGTACTCCCATCTATTATTTTTTGAAATTAAGATGTTTGTTCACTTTTTCTTCTATCCTAAAAATATTTGTCCTAATACTGGATATAGTTTGGAAAGGAAACAATAATAGAGAACTTTTGAAATTTTGTACTGCTCTATGATACAACTGCTACAGTATTTTGATAAATGTTAGGGGAAATTGAATAATATGAAATATATTTCTTTGCCAAGGGAACCCTGAATAATACAGAAGACAGAAAGAAAAAAGAGGATCAGAAGCACCTCCCTCCTATCCTCCACAGGAAAGGACTCTTTCAAATCCATCCTGAGAAGAGAGTGGCTGTTGGGACACTGAAAAATAAGTACTTAAGAGATCTCAAACACAAAGTGACACACAGAATTCTTCAACCTGCCATGTCTCTTGAGAAGTTCTCAGTTAAATAACAAGAATGACACCCACAATACATTGACACGCAAAAATATGTCCCAGGAAAGAAAAATGGATGGGGGAGGGTGAGGAGGAATAAACCAAACCCTCCTGGAGTTTTTCTTCATGTGCTCTGAAGTTCCAAGGTAACAATAATTTTTTAAAAGTCACCATGGTTCTGGGGCACCTGGTGGTTCAGTCGGTTAAGCGTCCAACTTCAGCTCTGGTCATGATCTTGTGGTTCCCAAGTTCGAGACCCGCATCGGGCTCTGTGCTGACAGCACGGAGCCTGGAGCCTGCTTCAGATTCTGTGTCTCCCTGTCTCTCTGCCCTCCCCTACTCATGTTTTCTCTCTCTCTCTCTCTCTCTCTCTATCAAAAATAAATAAACATTAAAAAAAAAACACCTTTTTTTTAAGTCACGATGGTTCTTGTGCCCCTGATATGAATTAATGGGTCAAAACCATGGCTTCTGAGGTTGCTCAAGAAATCTCTAATTTCTTAGGCAAGGAATAACACAATATGGAGGAGAGAAATTACTAGACAGGAGTCAGCAATTCGGAGCAAACCCAATCTGAAGGAAACAATTAGAAACTGGCACAGGTCCCAAATCAATAAGCGGAGGTGGCTGTGGGCAGTGAGCATAATGGCTGGGTAATGAAAACACAAATGCAGGTAATGCAGCTCGGAGAGCAGAACGGCTCTTCAATGTCTCTGACTGAAGAGAGGGTCATCTATGGGGAGGCTGGGAAAGGCATATCCTTACAGGCTCTCACAGCCCAGCTAGTCCCTGATGTCACAGCCCGTGTGAACAAACAGTACTGCTGTGGTTTTCCCAAATCCTCTGAGAAATAAAGTCCTCACAGCTCACTCTTGTCAAGCCCGGAGTGCAGTCCCAACAGAAAAAAACACTTCTTACAGCATATGCAATGGATTGAAAGAGCTTTGGAACTGTATTTCCCATTAGCTCTAATGGAGGCTGAGCTAATAAATTCCCCAGCTCTCTGCTGAACAGGTGTAATTCAGTAATGTAGCTGTAATTGAGTGATGTCAACTCAATATAATTTGTAATGTTTTTCTAACAAATTATCTCATTTTTTTTCCTTAAAAAAAGTTATCTGTGATTCCATGTGATAAGTTGCTTTAAAAGGCTAACATACAGTGCTAATGATAAAGATCTTTAATTGATGGAAATGTTAATAGCAGCACTGGCTAAGAATGATCTTAGCCGATTCCTTACACACTATTAGCCTCTTCAACATAACAAGCTTTTGTTTTCAACCAGTAAATGTTTTGAATTTGCATCTCATGGTCCACAGGTATTTCTGCATTTCATCACTATGATGATTCTACTGGACAAGTTCTTTACAAACTCTGCAAGTTAGCCATTCTGTTCTGTGCACGGTTCTCAAGCCAGATCTACATGTTGCCACCTCTGTGTTCATGGTAAGGCTGGTCTTCCTGTTGGGACCACCTTCTCCTCCCCATCCATGTACCTGTCAATGACCTTTGTCTCTTGAGCTCCCGGCATGATGGTCTCCAGACCTATAGTCAGAATTTCTGACCTTCTTTCTTGCCCCATATTCCTGTCACCATATTACAGCCCAGATCTCCTGCCCCTGGTGAAGCCCCTTTCATACTTGGGGTTTCAGTTCAATGTCTTGCTTCAAGGAGAACCTTCCCTGCCTCAAAAGAGGGCACATTACACATGGATTTTGATACAACTGCGTTCCTTTCCTTTGTGGCATTAACTACAGTTATCATTAGTATCATTTTGTCTCTCTCTTCCACTAGAGTTAGTTTATAGCCAGGGTCTATGTTGAGTTTTTCTTAAATCTTGCAGCAAGCACATAACACTTCATGTCTGAAGAAAGAATAAGAGAGTGGATGAATGAACAAACATTATCTCTGTTTCTGTCTCTCATTCACTTATCGGTCTTCTCCACCAGATTATGAACTCAAAGGCAACACATTCCTCATTGTAGCCACCATGTCTAACTAACTTGCACATAATAGAGATGAACAAAAGCCAGGTGAATTAAATTGAATTTCTTCTATTGTAGTGTTAGCATCAGGTTGAGCCATAGAGAATTTAGTTCCCAGAGCTTATCACGTTTTACAGCACCTGCTATCCATTGACCCTCGTCAAGCTCCTACCATGTGCCAATCACTCTGCAGGATATTGTGGAACAAAAGTGAATGATATTTAGTACCAATTATTTTATAGTTTCAGGATGATTCCCATTTATGACTACATTTCTGCATTCATGCCAGCTACTGGAGGAATTATAGAGGTTAATCAAACACAGACAGTGTCCTTGAGGAGCTCAGAGTCTAGTAAAGTAGATAAAAATGAAGAAAAAAATATCAGGAGGTAAAATCCATGAGTAACAAAAGAGGTCTCACTAGATTCCTGGTGTTCCAATGAAGGACAAGGGGGAAGTAGGCTCAAGGCTGTGGTGGGGGTGGTGTTTTTACTTTTTTGTTTTTTAATGTTTATTTTGAGGGAGAAAGAGAGCATGAGCAAGGGTGAGGCAGAAAGGGGGGAAAGAGAATCCCAAGCAGGCTCTATACTGTCAGCGCAGAGCCCGAGGTGGGGCTCAATCCCACAAACCGTGAGATCATGACCTAAGTCAAAATCAAGAGTCAGACGCCTAACCAACTGAGCCACCCAGGTGCCCCAGGGGTTGTTTTTAAAATGAGTCTTACCCAGATAGGGGTTTGGATCGGGACGGCAGCAAAGAGGAATGGAGATAGAAAGCAAGGCCACTCACTCCTTGGTTCAACCGATCTTTATCACCTCCTATGTGGAGCATGCGGAACATAGTGGTAAGTAAACCTGAGTCCTTTCTCAAAGAGGCTTACATTCAACTGCTGGAGACAGATAAAGGCAAACTATAGCAACAGTTCCAAGTGGTGATGAGCCCTCTGAAGAAAAACAGGGCAAAGTAAGGGCCCATGCTGACAGGAGTGCTACTCTAGATGGGGTGGTGAGGGAGGCTTTTTCATGACAATGACACTAAACAATGACCTAAATGAAGTGAGGAAGTGAGCCATGTCACAATCCTTGGGGAACATTCCCAGCAAAGAGAACAGTGATCCTGTCCACAGAGGGAGTGTTGACAACTTTTTTTTTTCATATTGGGGTCCTTGAGCACATTGTTGGGGGTCTGAAGGTTCTTCAAGAGATTCTTAATTTTTGTTTTCATTTATATAACACTCATCTAAAATGGTCCAGATGTATTGTGGATCAACCACATGGCAGCTAAAATGTGGGCATCAGCACGCAATTTCTGGGCCCGGGTCTGCATCTGTCATTTGTTTTACAGTTGTGGTGATGTCAGGTAGTTCTGTTGTAATTGTCACAAGCCAAAGACCAAAGAGGCAGAATTGCCACTTAAATCATGTGTTCGTGCTGCAAGATCTCGGAGTGCGGGCAGGGTATAAATGAATTGTCCCGTAACAGCAGCTGAAAGTGTTAGGAGGAACTGAGTGGTCACACAGTTCAGGCCAAGACGAGCTTGACAAGCTATATGGAACCTTGGACATAACAGACACCCATATTGACATTTCCAGATATGGTTCTATTTAAATAAAACACCATCCATCATGTTAAAGTGATGTTGCTAATTTGAATTAGGTTTTGTCATTTGGATTGCATTTTATTTGTAAATATGTTTTAGTTTCATATTTGTCTAAGAACTACACACATAGACAGTTACACCTACCTTTTTATTTTTACATGTTTGGTAACCAAATTATTTAACAAATTAAATCAATATTAGAGGTTTGTAAGAATTTCTCCCTTTAAATGGCATCCATGTTACTCAAGTCCGACCATAGTCAAAGACAGTGGTGGAAAGTCTTTGTTGTCCAGAACCACCATCAGGCAATAGCTCCTGGTGGTTTCCAATGAACTACACAGTAAGTAAAGGAAACAAAGGAAGTGAGTATCTTTGGCAGAAACCAATATCACAAACTGGATAGATCTAACAACTGTAACTTTTCTTCTCTGTGCACAAAGGCCATAATTTATGTAACCCATAGGTTAAACCTCTTTCAGAACATGTAGCCCTTTGGAACCTTAAACAGTAGAAAAATACATAGGGGAAAGAGCGAGGGTATAGAAGCTATAATTAAAGGTTCACTGCACTCCCGTGGCAGATTAATCACAGAGCCAGATGAAGAGTCAAGCGTCACTAAAAATGCAAAATAAATCCAGCTAAACATAGTTCACCTGCAAGGAAAAGTTGTTCTCACAACACAACGCTGTGCTATGCCAAGAAAGGTGAACAAGAGCCAAGACAACTGTCTGAAAAGCTCAGGACGTTGGTGGGAATGGCTCCTTGGAGCACAGTACTTTATAACGACATTAGGTGAGAGCTGGCACCTGGAGTCAAGCTGACCAGGGTTCAGGAATCACCTCCAACAGCAATCAACTCTGAGACTTGAGTCAGTTCTTTAATATCACAGGGAAAAAATAAATATAAAATAATACCTACATTATAAGGTTGTTGAAAGGGTTCAATGAGATCATTAATGCACTTAGCCCATTTAGAACACTGCCCATCATGTAGTAAGTGCTCCATAAATGCAAGAAATGATTTTTATGATAGTTCTAGCTCTGCCATTATACAAGCACATGTCTCCACAAATGACCCAACAGTCTGCTTTACTCAACCCTACAGCTCTGGAACAACGTCTCCATGATGGTTCTAGATGATTAGGCATGCCTACCCAAGTAGAATTCAAATAAGATTACCCTTAAAACAACACCATTCTCATGCGCTCATTCCCATAACCCAACAACTTTACAGAGTGGGCACCATTATTATCCCCATCTGACAGACAACAAGCACAGTCCAGAGGAGAAGAGAGACCTGCTCGAGGAGATACAGTTCATGAGTAATGCAGCCAAGATCTGTATCCAAGTCTGGGTCCAGAGCCCACCGCTTGAATCACAACACCACACTGTTCTTCTTAGTATATGTCTTTCCTCTGAGTCCAGAAAAGAGAAACACTGGAAACAGTTGGTCACAGGCACATAACTGTGCATTCCTCTAGATTCTCCAACTTGCAGGCATAGCAAATGAGGGTGTTTCGCTCTGTAGCTAAGCATTTCCCAGAGTTACAATTTGTTGTTATAACTGTTAGCTCATACAGAGTCAGTACCAAAATCATCCATTTGAACAGTGTGGCTGTAGTGTTCACGAATGAAACTTCATTTGAAAACACTGTTCAACATTTTTACATAAGGTCCCATCGACCACCACTAACTCAATTCACACCTGAATTTAGTTCCAAAAGAAAAGGGGATGCTTTGGTTTTGTCAGATAATGAAAGTCACTTAATTCATTGTGGTCTTTCTTTTTTTCTTTTTGCCAGAGAGCACTGAGATGAACTGAATATCTACAAAATGAAGAAAATCAGTTAATTTGGGGTGCCTCGTGACACCTACTCCCATGCCTTTTTTTTTTAAGAGAGTCTGTGTCATAGTATATCCTTTACTCAAATTATCCTGAGTAATATTTTCATTTGTAAAGGGCCACACATTCTCTTTAAAGTAGGGAGACACAGAGACCTTAAATGTTTCAAGGAACCTTCTGGTCCCCCAAACCTGCTTCAAATGAAACATCAAACAATTGTTCCTTTGAAGCATCGAGACACTGGCCATCGGGGCACTGAGGTCAGGGAACAACTGTGCTTTACGTAGCTGGACATGCTGCTGTCCAACCCCTTAATGAGCTACAATGGACACAGTCAATCAGAAGCCCAAGCTGTGGCTCAGGAAAGAAAGCCAGCCCCAGAGGGAAGCTCCCTTAAGCTGGAGGGAGCTGTTTCCTCGCAGTAGCTCACTGCCACCGCCCGGCCCCATCATCTATGCGTACTCCTCATTAGGAACCGCATTATGGGCCATCATATCTTCTCCAGCTGCAAGCAAAGGCGGCACCCTGGAATCGCCCTGTGGCCCACATGCGTGACTAATGACTAGAACTCTGGCTTCTTGCTTGATGCTTGGCCTTCAGAATCACATGAACCTGTTCTGAAAGACTCACCACTGTCACAGACGTATGGAGACAGATTAAGCTCCAGATGGAAGCCAGTCGATGTCAATCGGTCACTGCTCTTTACAGCCTGGCTGGCTTTTCATCTAAGCAACAACAGAGAATGATTTCAGCTCTCAGTTCCCCAGCTCAATTAAGTCTTAGGATCGAAAGTCAAGTTATCCTGGCTTCCTAAGCATTCTCCACCAAACGCTTGTGTTTTGCCTGCCCCTGGCCACTCATTTACAGTAGCTGCTTTTGATAGTGTTCATCCTTGAGCGCGTCTTCCAATTTCCAAGCGACTGCTTGACTCTTCTGCAGAATGTTCCAGCTCTCCAATGAACTATACGTTATTGTTGTATCAGCTGTCCCACAAAGAGATAAAATCGGATCAAATGCAGGACTTGTTGTCGGGGGAGAAAAGATAAGGTGAAGAATTAGCAGAAGAGCAGGAAGAGGACAGAGATGATTGAAGGTTATGAAACATTTAGGAGGCTAGTGAACACCTTCCCTTTTCTTCCCTCTTCTGACTCTCTGGATCTGCCAGTTTCAGCCGGTTTGTTTTATGCTCCCATTGTGATATATGTTTAGTTCAAAGCTGTTGACTTCGCTTCTCCGTTACAGGTAAGGGCCTCTCTGTTTCCTGGCCTTATGTACCCAGTTACTTGTCTCCCCCCACAGAGCCTCAATTTTCTAAAAATATATATTTGTTACTTCCTGCCAAAGGAATTTCATTGTATTTCATAAATTCCTAGTACTAGACTCCAGATGCCTATGGTAACTTTTTAATTCATTCCATTACTTCTGCATTTTTGCTATAAATGTGCGATAGTAATAATAATAATAGCTAACGGTTTTCTAAATGCCATACATATCATAATTCATTTGATCTTCAGAACAACTTTACAGGGGAGGTATCATCATTATCCTCTTTCACAGATAAAACAAGCAACACACAGAAAAGTCCATGGACTTGCCTGAGGACATTCAGCTCACCAGCGCAACGGCCAGGATTTGAGTCCAGGCAGCATGGGTCTAGAACCTGTGTGCTCAACCTCTGCATTCCCCTGTTCCTCAGAAGGAACATTACACCCCCCCCCCCCAGGTTTCCATTCCAACAACTCAAAGGTAAAATGCTAACTATAAGGAGAGTACGTGTTACGGCAGAACATGTACAAACACATACAAATTAAAAATTAAACTGTGCCTCCTCTCCTTCGTCCTGTCCCTCTACCCTCATATCCTTACAATTTCATTCTCTGAGGGAGCCAGTACTAACAATTTGGCATGCATTTCTGTTTTTGAATACACACATACATTTTTACACGTGTTTTTATAAAACATACTGTTCTGCCACATGCTTGGCATCTTTTCATGTCAACTCACAGGGATCTACGCCATACTCTTTAATGGCTGCAGAGTAATTTCAGTGTATAGACTCACAATACTGTATTTAACAAGTCCCCTTTGAGAGGTATTTATTTTACTTTCAATTTCTCATGACTACTAACAGTGCTGCCATGAACTTCTTCATATGCCTGGTCAAGTATATCGATAGAACGTACTGTTAGACGTTTCAAAGAATTTCTAGGGCAAAACATTTCAAACTATGGTTGAGAGTTCCAAACTGCCCAATCCAAAGTTTCCTATATTAATTTATACTCACAAGAGTGTACATGTACCTCTATCCCTCCATTTTTGCCCACACTGGTTATCATCTCAGCCAAATAATTTGTAATTTAATTATGGGGAAAATGGAGTTATAATGAGTCCCCTAAGATTTCCTCTGGTATTGCTAACCTAATAAGATCCACACAACCAGTCTTGAGAATGAAATAAAGCAACTAACTGACCTCAAACTATCCTGTCTGCTTCTCTCAAATAACTCTTCTAACCTGACCTCATTTATATTATGACCTCCATTTCTTTCTAGATTGAATTACATATGGATGAAGCTCACGGAACCTAGACCAAAATCCAACAGTGAAATAAGAAGATATCTTGGTGGGGAAAATGACTCTCCATGATCACTAGAGGTGCCCAGAATTGTCTCCCAAGTCTCCAGGCATAAACTAAAAATATCCACTGATTTTTGACAGTGTAAATACAGAATGTGCTCTGGTCTGAATAGAAATGAGGAAATTCTTGAGTGCAGGACTGAATTTCTAGGAGCTGTGTAGTGTTACCTGGAGGCACGAATTAGGTGGATCTGATTCTGTCCTGAAATGAGTAGAAAACCTATTCCAGGTGGCTACTGCCCCTCAAGCACCATTGCTCTAAGGACCCTCTTCTAGCTCCACGGGCGGTGCCATTCATCGACTCCACTCACTGAAGATGCTGTGCTTTGTATTCCAAAATGGCACCTCAAAGGACTAACTGATATAATAAATGCAGACTAACAGAAACATCATCGTCTCCTTCATCATCATCTCTAGCAAGATTAGCATTATGTGAACCAAGCATTCTGCTAATTCTCTAATCAACCACATGAGGTAGATAATATTATTATCTGATTTTACCAATGTGAATACGAGGTCACAAGTTAATAAGTGATATTTCCAGGGCTTGAACCATATCTCTACTATGTCGAAAGCCATGCTCTTGACGATTACACATGCTCCCTTCCACGGGCATAAAATAAAGAAACATATACCAGAAGAGCAAAAGATTCCCAAACATAGGAAGGATGGAAAAGAATGGTGGCAGTTAGTGTATACTGAAACATAATGGACCAGTCTGACTGTAAGTCTCCTGTTGCAAAATGTCTGCATGTCTGTGGGGGACAGGAAAACGACATGCATGAATAAAAGGCTATGTGCATCACAAAGGGAGTAGTGGACAGTGTGATGCAGGTAAGTCATCCACAGACAGAAATCCCTTGAGCTAATTATTCCCATATGTGCATGCTGTTCAAAGGTTGCGGGATCACCAAGCTATTCTGAGAAGTGAAGAAATCCAACTTTTTAAAAGTTTTTATTTGAACTGTGCAGGGCTTGAAAAAACCCAATTTTTGGAGCAAACTGTTCCTATTTGTAAATTCTAATTTCAATGTTTTAAAACATTTTAAGAGTGAGTTTGCAAACTCAGATCTCCACACACAAGCAATCCACATGTGAGTAGTAACATGGAAGGAACGAGAGCAGCACTGTGAGACAGGCAGCAGCCTTGCGTTCTCTGCCCTTCCACACATACCCTTCTCTTTCTCCGGAATCTGAAAGGCAGTAATGCGCTCCGGGAAGATGGGACCTGCCTCCAGTCCCAGAGGCCTCATCATGATTCACTTATGCCAGTGAAGGCAACTGAATTCTCCTTTGTCTCTGACCAGTCTGAGAGGGGACACACATGTGACCCAGTTCTGGCTAAAGATATCTGCTATAAATAAAAAGATATCTGCTAAGAGACTTAAGGAAAGACTTTCTTTCTTGAAAAAATAAATAAATAAACAAGAGGGGGTCATTCTCTCCTATCCTGTGCTAGATGCTAAGCTGGGACATGGGGTATTGAATGCTCTGGCAGCCTTCTTGTGAGTATAAGGCAACACCCATGCTAAGGATGAAGGCCAACACACCACTGATGGTATAATGGAAGCATGGTAGGGGCTTGGGTCCTTGGTGAGCCACTAAATCAACCCTGACACTGTTTACCTAAAGCCCCTTGTTCAGAAAACAGCAAACATCCTTGTCATTTAGGACACTAGTAGTTGGGTTTTCTGTTACTTGGTACTGAATACATTCTAGCGAAGGACGTCTCTTTCAAACTCTCTTCAGAGTTCTAGCCTTTTGTTTACAACATCCCTAATGCGGAAAACTTCAGTAACATCAAGTTTACGCGGTTAGAGTCTGCAACAACATGTGAGATGAGGCTCTGCCACTTGAGAACACCCACACTCTGCTTCAAAAATTTAAATTGTGCTGTTAGCTTTTCAAGATGGATGAAATCCTTTATAGCATCATATAGCAAGGACTTAACTGCTCTCGTGGTTGCCAGGCAACTGCATACGTAGATGCTGCCTAGAAACAAAATTTATGACCCTTGACTCCCCAAAGGAGGGTCTTTCTCCACAACTGATATGCATGTGCCCAAGTCTGACACTTTCCATCCAGCAAAGGTCATGGTGTACATTAGGGCTATCCAACAATCCCAAACTCATTACACTGCCAACTAATATCATTCTTGATCACATCATAAATTGTGGTTTCTGCATGCAAAGCCAAATGACAGAGTGAAGACTTTCCTGGGGCATAATTCCTTGTCCTCTGGCCTGTCTCATTATATAGACTGATTGGGTACCATCCAGGCAAAGGAAAAGAACATGTGAAGGCTCCCATCAGCCTAAAGAATCACTATCAGGTGAACAGAGTTTTGTAAACATCTTCCAATATTCAAGGAAAGTTTGTCTTCACAGCTAAGCGATATGATGAACTTTAATAATGCCTCATAGATCTACTAACATTAAGAGTCATTTAAAAAAAATACATGCACATGCAAGGCTAAGATATGCTCATAATTTTATTAGTGCAGAAATTTCAAAATGCAAATACAAATGCCCCACATTTACAATTCATAATGATTCCGGTTTTTGCAAGGGAATTTTTGAATACTTTAAATTCATAGAATCACAGAATATAAAAATCAAGAGAGACCCTGGGATCAAGGAGTTGAATCCAAGAGAATGTAAGATGCACAGCTCCTTTGGGGTCAATGCAGAACCCATGTTGCTTGACTTCCAGTCTAAAGCTCTTACTCAAAAACAATGTGCTTGTCCCTCATGCAATCAACCCTTAATCATTGTGTTGCTGAAGGTCAGGCACAATTTAGTTTCAATCTGATGACAAGCCAAACTCCCCATTTAGCCCTTAGTTGATGTTAGTCAGAATTAGGTGAAGTCGCATGTGAACCACCTCCTGTTCACCCTTCACCCCAAGATTAACAGGGGCTTAAACACACAAGCTTTTATTCTCTCATTTAATAAGTTAGGAGGTCAGCAGTCTGGGGCTCGTATGGTAGTTCCACAGGTTCGTTGCAGACCTACCTGCCTTCTAATTTACCACTTCTCCATTCCTGGAGGATGGTCTTCCTTAACATGGTCAGAGGTGATGGATGAGCCATTATATCTACATCCCAGTCAGAAGAAAGGAAGACCCTTCAGTAAACTCTCTCATTAAGGATTCTCCTCGTTTGGGTTCTCCTGAAAGCAAAGCCCGAGACAAGAACCAACAGCATAGGTTCCGGTAGTTTATTTGGAAGGTGATCCTAGAGGAGAGTGAGAACTGGAAGGGAAGGGGGAATAGCAATAAAACATGTGTTACCAAGCTGGTTATGTATGTGAGCAACCAAAGTTAATGCCTCTGGGGACCATATGAAGAACTGCGTGGAATGTATCTCAAAACTGTCCATCTCACTGACAGGCTGGGGCAGTTATCTACCAACTTCTCCAGGCCCTCCAGAGGTCAAACTGATACAACATGGCCCAAGGCCTCCGGTGAACAAACACAGGCATTCACCATAAACCACACTGCTAGCATAAACTACTTGGCATGGCCCATGTCTCAGGTAGACACAGACACTCTAACTGAGCACGATATTTCAAGGGCTCAAAGGTGATCTCCCAGGATCCATTAAAGCTAGTCTTTTCACTGGAATGTGCAAGAGTTGTTAACACCTCAAGCTTGCTAAGTTAATTCTTTACTCTACAACCTGTCTGACAAGAACTCAGTCATAAGGCCATATCCAAATCCAACAAAAGTAGGAAATGAAGTCTTTAAGATTTAGGAATTATATTTCTGTATATCAGTGGTTCTCAAACTTCAGCATGTCAGAATCACCTAGAGAGCTTGTTAAAATAGGCTGCAGGCGCTTCCCACCCCCTCACCACCACGCCCCCTGCTAATTTCTGGTTCAGTAGGTCTGGGGTGAGGAGTGAGAATTTGAATTTCAGCAATTTCTCAGATGCATAAGTTTTCTGTTGCGGCCAGAATAAATAATCACAAACATAGGGTTTAAAGTGTCACAAATCGACTATCTCACTGTTTTGGTGTCCAGTCTCACCAGACAAATCAAGTTGCAAACAGGCTGGGGTCTTTTTCGAAGGCTCTAGGGGAGTTTGGTTTCCGGGCTCATTCAGGTTGTTTGCAGAATTCATTTCTGAGGTCTCTGTTTCCTTTCTGAACATAGACTGATGGTCATTCTCAACTTCCAGTGTGGACCCATCCTTCCAGAGTCAAGTCAGCAATGAGGGTTTGGGTTATTTTCATGTTTGAATCTCTCCTGCCTTTCTATGGTCAAATCTCTCTGATTGCAGCCTGGAAGGTTCTCTGATTTTTTTTTTTTTTAATGCTTATTTTATTTTTGAGAGAGAGAGAGACACACACACACAGAGTGTGAGTGGGAGATGGGCAGAGAGAGACAGAAAGACAGAATCTGAAGCAGGCTCCAGACTCTGAGCTATCAGCAGAGAGCCAAATGTGGGGCTCAAACCCACAAACTGGAAGATCATGACCTGAGCTGAAGTCAGATGCTTAACCGACTGAGCCACCCAGGTGCCCCAGTTCTTTGATTTTTAAGCACTCATGTGATTAGATTAGGTCCACCCAGATAATCCACGATTATTCCCTTATCTTAGGGTCCATAATCTTAATTACATACACAAAATCCCTTTGCCAGATAACATATTCACAGATTCTGGAGAATAAGGATGCAGACATCTTTAAGAAAGGCCATAATTCTGCCTACTTTACCAGTACATTCTGTTGCTGCTAGTTCAGGGACCACACTTTGAGAACCACTGCTCTAGCAAAGGGAAGAACTGGGGCGCCTGAGGGGCCCAACTGGCTAAGCATCTGACGTAGGCTCAGGTCATGATCTCATGGTTTGTGGGCTCAAGACCCACATTGGGCTCTGTGTTGACAGTAAGGAGCCCTCTTGGGATTTTCTCTCTCTCCCTCTCTCTCTGCCCTTCCTCCACACTCTCTCAAAATAAATAAACTTAAAAAAAAAAAAAAAAAGGAAAGAAAAGAAAAAAAAGGGAAGAACTACCAGTCTCTTCCCTAGTATAGAAGCATCAATTGAAAGAATCACAGAAGCTTTACTGAAAGCGTTGATAAAAGCTTGTAGCAAATGGAGTGCAGTTTTACTTCTTCACTGGACCCAATGCCGACTCAAAAAGTAATGAGAAAAAGGGCCCAAGAACACAGAAACAAGGTACTGAAGCCATCCCCAGACTAGAAAATCAGCTCTTGGATATTCTAGCCATTTCTTACAATGTATTCAGTAAAATTCTTAATTGATTAAGAGAGAAAGGAAATGCAATCGAGCCAATCCTTGGTCTAAAAATAGGGAGAATTCCACTAAAACTCAACAGGTTTCATTATGGAAAGATTCCTCATGGCCTTTAAAATACCAGGGTATGAGGTGAACCTCCAAGAAGGAGAACAGAGTTTCTCAGAACTGTCTAACTATCGACCACTTTCTTCATGGCACAAGTCATGAAACTGGACTCCCTGAAAAATGCAGTTGTAAAGGCTGCTCTGGGGTGAAAAATGTAACTCAGTACATCTACACTTTTTTTTAGTTGGCGATTCTCAACTCTGGCTGCATCCTGGAATCATCTCAGGAGATTTAAAAAACCAATGCCTAAGTCACACACCCCAGAGATTCTGATATTCTTGGTCCGGGGCATGGCATGGTAATTGTTGTCCAAATTCCCCAGATGATTCTAATGGGCAGCCATGATTAAGGAGCACGACTATGGGTGATAACCCTGTTCTCCTTAAGGTATTCAGTTATAAGCGTGCCTGGGTGGCTCAGTTGGTTAAGTGTCCAACTCTTGATTTCACCTCAGGTCATGATCTCACAGTTTGTGGGTTTGAGCCCCACATCAGGTTCTGTGCTGAAAAAGCAGATCCTGATTGGGATTCTCTCTCTCTCTCCCTCCCTCCCTCCCTCTCTCTCTCTCTCTCTCTCTCCCTCTCTGTGCTCTCTCTACCTCTCTCTCTCTCTCAAAATAAATAAACTTAAAAAAAAAATAGAGTGTTCAGTTACTAACCACAGTGGGAAAAGATGGTATTGCTCTATGTATTTTAATTCCATCCAACCAAATTAAGGGAGTGATTTTGAGAATTAAAGGAGAAGGCAAGAAGTGGCTGGGAGTATGAAACAACTCCACGTTCAACAATACGATTCTTTTCTACCATCACTGCCAGCCCAGATGACTTTAATCTTATTGTATCCCCAGAATTTAGCACAATGCCCCACACATGGTAGATGTTCAGTAAGTAATGTGGTAAGTATTGAAGAAGTATGAACAAAGTCCTCTTCAAAAGTGCAGATTCTGGAAGAATCATGGTTCGGTCAAACCTAAGTGCACATTACTCTAGACAGATAATCAGAACAGAGAGTGAGATGTGGAATCAGCATTTTGATTAGCATGCTACCAGGCCCATAGACCTTAACCAATAAATATTTGATACATGGATGGATGGATGGATGGATGGATGGATGGATGGATGGATGGATAAACATAAAAAGACAGGCTGAAGTATGTAGAAGCATGAGGTAATTAGGTGAAGGCTACAGGATAGAGCCCAGAGCTGGAAGTGAAGTTCAGAGAACAGGTAGATATTCAACAACCTGTGTTTCCCCCTCCAGGTTTGTATACGTCACTAAAAACATTGGGCCTATCAGTGAAAATCTCTGAAAAGACCCCTGCTGAAAAGGAAAGACTTGTTTGGAAATTTGCAAATCTCGGCTGCCTCTAATTCATCTCTGTCTTCCCAACCTTCTATGATCCATTGCAGCCCCTCCAGCTCTCTCCAGGATGATGGGAGAAGAAAGTGTGCGCAGAAGCCTCCTGTCTTCTCCCGCTCCTCTTTGCTGCCAGCATAGTGCTGCACAGCAACCGCCAGTTGGTTTTTTCCAGGGCACCTTTGAGAGCATCTCCCTTGGACCACCCAGGGTAGATAGCTCCAGGTTTTTTTGGTCATAAGTCTTGCATCCCTAACAAGCACCATCCCTAAGAGGATGCAGTCTGTCATCCAATATTCTGTCACTTAATTCACAGTGCTGTTTATCTTGGCTGCAAGAGAATAAATTATTGGTATATTCAGAAAGCCTCATAGCACCTTTCCCCTTCTCCATTATCATAAAAGTTAAAATTACTTATTTATGAACCAAATAATTTATCTGAACATTTTAACAATGCTCTAGCACTTATGAAGGTTTTTATTTCAATTCTGCTAGAGACACAAAGTTAAATATCACTTCGGTACAAGCTGTTCTATTTTTTTCTAATATCAAATAATATATGTGTGGGGTTTCATTTTGGCCTTGTACAATTAATACAAGAAGCATAATGGACCCATTGCAATTCCCTTGAGAAAGTGACAAATGAGTACCAGCAATAATTTATCTGTGGAATGCAAGGCCTTAATACAACACTGCCAAAACTACTCCAAAAGAAAAAGGAAACAAAGGGGGAAAAAAAAACCTCCAAGTCAAGAGCCATCAAGAGCCAAACACTCTTACAGGTTGTTTTGAGGAATATAGAGTGTACAACATTTCTAGATTGCAATCGAGCAATATGCAACAAATGTCCACAGCTTTAAAATGTTCATTTCTTCACCATTATTTCAAGAACTGTATCCCAAGGAAATAATAAAAGATATGCCCAAAGATATAGCATGTCTGGATGCTCATTTACAGCATTATTTCCCATAAAGAGAAATTGACAGAAACATACTAGTCCACAAATAAGGGGCTTATTTAATACATTTTGCTACCTACAAAAGGAAATGCTATACAGTCTTAAAAATGAGGTTCCTGGTGCGCCTGGGTGGCTCCATCGGTTAAGCGTCTGACTTCAGCTCAGGTCATGATCTCACAGTCCATGAGTTCGAGCCCCGCGTCGGGCTCTGTGCTGACAGCTCAGAGCCTGGAGCCTGCTTCTGATTCTGTGTCTCCCTCTCACTCTGCCCTTCCCCTATTCATGCTCTGTCTCTCTCTGTCTCAAAAATTAATAAACATTAAAAAAAAATTTTTTTAAATGATGTTCCTGAAGAATTATAGTGTATAGGAAAATGTGCAATAATATACATGCTATAGAATTAAGTGGACCAGAAAGGTGCAAAACAGTGTATACAGTCTATATCCTCTATGTTCATAATGTATATTTACAAACATATTTATATATTTGCATGTTATTCTAGAAAGTGATCAATAAATATTTTAGAATGTGTAAGTTCATGAGTGTATGGTGTGTGTGCATAAAGAAATCCAAAATATTGACAATGGTATTGGCTAGATGACAGAATTCTGGGGGATGCTTATTTTCTTCCTTATATTCTTATATCTTTGCTACATTGCCTCAAAGCACACGTTATTTTTGTATTTGGGGATGCCTGGGTGGCTCAGTTGGCTAAGCGTCTGACTTCCGCTCAGGTCATGATCTCATGGTTCATGGATTCAAGTCCTGCATCAGGCTCTGTGCTGACAGCTCAGAGCCTGGAGCCTGCTTCAGATTCTGTGTCTTCCTCTCTCTCTGCCCCTCCCCACTCATGCTCGCTCTCTCTCTCTCTCTCTCTCCCTCTCAAAAATAAACATTTAAAAAAAATTTTTTTAATCCAAAGCTTTGGATCAAGAATCATTTGGATTAAAATCCTAGTCCTCCCTTTTATAGCTCTATGACTTTGGGTAAGATAATTCACCCCTCTGAGTGTTCTGTGCCTCTGGTATGGGGATGATGGGGGAAGTAAATGAGAAGTCTGGGTCTCTCCAACAGTTATTTGTCACTCCCCTTCCTTTAACAGGACCCAACTCTGATTTTGTTTAGTTATAGCCCGGGGCGGTGGGGGGTGGTGTCCCATACCCCATACTCAGGGACAAAAGGCTGGGCCTTACGTAGCCCTAGGCTGTAAGCGTTACCAGACCAGGACAAACACAGTAAATTCATTCTCCTTGCAAAGGACTGTTCTAGGGTGTGGTTTGAAATTCTGGCCAATCCAACTAGAAGAGCAAATTGTTGGGGGTGGGGCATGCATCTGAGAAAGTTCCCCTCATCTTAACAAAACAAAAAAAAACATGAAAGGATGGATATTCTTCTTCACCTCTGGCCTTCAGACACTGCTAGGGTCAGGGTGTCTGGAAGCACCCTAGGCAACCTGGAACATAAGGGGACCAGGCCTATGAAGAAAAGTACCTCCTGGAAGAATGATTAAGAAAAAGACAGAAAGAACCCTGCTTCCCAATAATGTTGTTGCTGAATTCTAGAAATACCTTATTTTTAAAAAAACAATTTTTTTAATGTTTATTTAGGGGAGAAAGAAAGAGCGCGAGTGGGGAGGGGCAGACAGAGGGAGACACAGAATCCAAAGCAGGCTCCAGGCTCCAAGCTGTCAGCACAGAGTCCGAGGAGGGGCTCGAACCCACAAACTGCGAGATCATGACCTGAGCCAAAGTCGAATGCTCAACCAACTGAGCCACCCAGGAGCCCCTAGAAAGCCTTTATGTTTTGATGTACATTTTTACATTTTTGTTTAGGTCAGGTGAACTGGATTAGTTCCATCCGAAAGAATCCTAAGTCACACAGAAAAGCAAAAGTGCCAAACCCAGGGCAAAGAGCTAAGTTCAAAAAATGTAAGCTTTCCCTTCTTTCTAGTTTACTCCAAATGTACATATATATACAATATGCACAATGTACATGTAGGTTATAAAGAAGAGGACAAAAAAGAAAGGGTAAATAGACTTTTTCCCACCTCCCAAAACATGCGCACAGGACCCAAGTTTCCCTAATTTTAACATAAAGGCCCTAAGAAATAATGGGCAAAGTTTTCCAAGAAAAGACTTGTGCTGCAGTAGACTGCATCCTGCTAAAAAGGAATTCTAGGTCTTCTCAGAAAATCTAGAGTATCAAAGACCTCCTCCAATCCTTCTCTCCCTGTGGGTCGTGAACTGGCCAGAAGCCATGTTTTGGTAAAAGGTTCCGCAGATGGGTCAGGATGAATGGAGGGCATGCTATTACATCAAGAGAAAGCATCTGCCACTTTAATATGCATGGGCTACATTCACTTTGAGTCTTAATAAGTTATGAACACTGACAGGCTCCTTGGACTATGGGCCTCTATAGCAATAAAATATGCAGTTTTGGGGGCACCTGGGTGGCTCAGTCGGTTGAGCGTCTGACTTCGGCTCAGGTCTGATCTCACCGCTTGTGAGTTTGAGCCCCGCAACGGGCTCTGTGCTGACAGCTCAAAGCCTGTAGCCTGCTTCGGATTCTGTGTGTGTCTCTCTCTCTGACCCTCCCCCACTCACACTGTGTCTCTCTCTCTCTCTTTCAAAATAAATAAAACATTATTTTTTTTAATTTAAATAAACGCACTTTTCTGAAAATGACATTTAGTAAGAGTCAAATTAATGGACAATTAATTTATTGGGTTCTCTACTCCAGATTGAACGACCTCCTTTTCTTATACCCTTTTGCATACAATCCCAATAAGGAAGAATAGACTAGCCTGAGATATGCTTAGATAGTCTCTATTTTAGTTAAAAATAAAATATTAATTTTTTTAAAGTTTATCTGGAAGATTATCTGTAATTTGTGTCTAACATCCAAAAAGTATGTACTACTGGAATTCAAAATCACCCTACAAGCACTGCAAAGAATTCACGAGTGTTCAAAAGCCTTTGTTGGTTGTTTCATGTGCTTCCTTTTTATGACTATTGCTCCCCATCCCAGAATATGGCACTCAATAAGAAGGACTAACAGTGTCCTGCTGGCCCTGTTTCTATGTGTCATCTTGCTACATTTCCAGTTAACGGCATGACTGTAATGACTAGCAATTTAAATAATGGAGGCTGTAGCAAAGGCAGCAATAAGGACACAATGCAGAAATTGCCACAGTTTATCAACATCACTGGCACCCAGCTCTTCATTACCTCCTTGAATAGGGTCAAAGTAGTTAAAGTGATGCTGTAAATACCGACTAAAACAAAGTAGCTGTTTATTCTTGATTTGGCATTGGGTATTTATAACAAACAAGTTGCGTTTCCCTGGCATGGGTTATTAGACACCAGAGTGTAATTGATATTAACCAACTTTCAGGCCCCAGTAACTTTTTTTTCACTACGTGTCAGTTTAATTTTTTTAAAGCATAAGTAGTGCATGCCAAATGGAAAACAAGAGGAAGAACACACAAAACCCCTTAAGCCTTCAGTGCTAAGTGAAAAACAACTAATCCATTTATCTTACAGCATCCTTTAGAGGTCTGCTACAAACTCAGAAGAGTCTTCTCTTTCTGAAGGGGTATTTCACGTGATTTTTGGGGGGAAGTGGGGGGAACGAGACTGCTCTAACCGCAATCTCGTTTTTGTTCAGAAGTGGAACAGTGTGGACTTAGGTCTGAAAACACTAATCATACATCTACTATATTACAGCAGAGGCTGAAAATATTGATGACCCACCGGCCACATCTGGCCCGTTGCCTGGGCCATACAGTAATGGCTGACTTAGTGTTTTAATGTTTTTAAATCCTCTTAAATATTTGCAAATTGAGAGATTTCACAGGAAATGCCGGAAGCTCTGACCCCACAGGCACCAGACTCCTACAGGATAACAAACAGCTGGGGCAGAGTTGAGGCTGCTTCCGCTGGGGCGTGGAAGGCTCTCTGTAGTCCGCCTCCTCAGGCCTCCCTGGAGCCAACCTGCCACTGAGCCCAAATATCCATTATCTCCCTTCTTAATTGTAGTGTTATTTTTCTTACAGTAAAGATTGAAGACAAATATTTCATGTTGGTATGTCTCCATCACAAGTGGGAAAACGAAAGATGGGTTAAGAGGAATGAGTGTTTCAAGAAAAATGGAGAAACTCTAAATCTATGTAGAATAGAGGTACGGAATTACTTTCCTTACTTCCTTTGCTCAGTAACAGAATCCCCCCAGCTGACCTCCGAGGGCATGTGAATGGGTGACCCTGTGTGCGAAGTGCCAATCTAGATGTTCCGTGGACAGGACTGCAGACATGTGGAAAAGCCACGCTAAGTTCAGTCTCAGAGAAGAGCTGTCAAGCTGAGTGGGGAAAAGCGAGCACTCCACGTGTAGAAAGTGACAAAATCGCAAGCACAGGATTGAGGACCAGGAAGGATCTAACAGGTCCCGATGTTCTACCAAAACCGTCTTAGCCCTGGCCAAGCTCCTTTCAGAGAATAAGTTAGGCACCACAGGAACCTGCCTTCACTGTCTGAAATCATCCAGATGTTCCTGGAGTGAGCTCCCACAGGAGCCTCTCGTCTGCTCTGCAGCCGTGAGCCCTCAGTGCCCATCAGGTCTTAGGATCGCTCTCTCCTCCTGCAAGAAGCCGGGGCGGTGGTGGCGGGGGGTGGGGGGGGGATGTTTGCTTTCAACAAGCAGAATCAATACACATGAGCACACATACTCAGAAAATACCATCTGATGGCATCTACACCCATGGGAGATTTAACTCAGAAACAGTTTTCAGTAACCAAAAGAATTTGAAGTCTTAGGACCCAACAAATCTGATAGAACGTTAGGGAGACTAGTGTATAGGAAGCTAAAAAAGAACTCCTCAGAAAACCAGAGGAAAAGTTACCAGTATAACCAGGGAAAGCTAAGCAAACAGTAGAGTAACGAACAAGTGTGTATTAATACCCTCCAGTGTGCCAAGCACGGTGTATACATTTTAAGAATAAATAATACTTTTTGTGGCTCATTCATTCATTTAGTATGTGTTCACAACCTTCTATGTGTCACGCATCTCTAGGGGTACAGAAATTTAAAGACACGGTTTTCCTACTGTCGGGATTTGAGTCTAACAGAGAGACAGACACTCTGATGAAAATAATAATGGCTATAAATATGTTAGTGATAATACAACGAGTTAATGATGCCGTCATTTATTGCATGCTTGCTATGTGATAGGAACTGTGCCAAGCACTTGACGTTACTTTTCATTTAATCCCTCCTAAACGCCCTATGATTGAAGTACTAATACTATCTTCATTTTACTGAGAAGGAAAGTGAGCCATAGAGAGACTAAGTAGCTTGCCTAAGGTGACACAAGCTAACAAGTGGAAAATTTGAGATTTAAACGCTGCCTGTTTTCTATACCAGACGAACAGATTACCTGCTACCTCAACTGAATACAGGCTGCAATGGAAGTATGTCAAGGACAAGGGGTGCAGAACGGAGAGCCCTTAAATGCTATTTAATTTACAAAGTACTTTCCCATACAGAGAGTAAGCTCCAGAATTCATCAGCCCCAAGAGGTGGTATTGACAGAAAATATTTAAGGCTTTCAAAATGGTATGAATGACAGAGTTACAGACGACTGGTAAAAGAATCTGGGATGGACTAAACTTCTCAGATCCAGAGGGAAAAGGAAAAGGAAGGTTCTCCCATGGCATCTTTCTTGGGAGCTTACTGGGAACAAAATGGTTCTTGTTGGATGAACACACATGCCTCAATTTTCATGTTTTTAAGAAGAGTCAACAAAACTTTTGCCCCATTATTATACATGAAGTCTACTGGATATAATATTACACATAAAAGATGTATCAATTATTTAGTGCTTAATATGTCCCCTGCAGAATAGGTACCTTGTATTTTTGTTTCTAATCTCCATAACACCATGAGATGCAACCATATAGGAAAGAACACTGAGCTCAGAGAGGTCAAGTGATTTATCCAAAGTCACACAGGTAGTAAGTGGTAGAGGCATGTTTTGAACTTGGAATAATGTGACTCTAAAATCAATACTTTCTTCCTAACACCAAAGCACAAACTATCAGGACAAATACCTCTACAAATATTCTGCATGCCTTCTTTTGATTCTTCATTCATTCTTTCAAAACCAGTTTATTCTGTTCGTACAAGGAACATAGTACCTGTACTCATCCTCATCTTAGGAAATGCGAGGAACAAGAGTGAAGACTGAGGTCAGAAAAAGAATATGGTGCCACTTCGCACTGAATCTTCAAGCCCATGATAAGAAAGGCAGGCAGCCAACCCAGGTAAGATGCACTAATATGTCAATTTTGGGCAACAGTGGGAAGATATCCCCCTGCTTAAGTCATTCAGTGGCTCCCCACTGCCCTTAGGCTAATCCTAAGTGTTTAACCTAGTCTGCAGGTTCTTGCAAAACTCTCCAACCTCATCACCGTGGCCAAATGTCACCATCCCAACTCTTCAGTGGACCTTACTCTTTGACTTCCTTGTTTTGCATGGGCTGTTCCTTTTGTCCAGAAGACTGTCCTCAGTCCTCACCTCCCTTTGGCTGGCTAACTCCCACCACTCGGCTCAGAAATCTCAGCTTAAAAGGTACTGGTCTCTGGGGAGCCATCCTCCATACCCTCCCATCTATTATGTTATACAATGTGTTATGAGTTTTATTATCTCTCTCCTCCGTCACTGCCCTCCTTGAGGGCAGGCACTGTCTTTGTTAGCTTCCCAGCACCTTGCAAACAGCCTGGCACATAACAGGTACTCAATAAACATCTTTGAAGTAATTGTTAGGTTAATGAATCGAGTGATTGATGGACCCATGGACTCTTGTTGAGAATATTGAGTCAAGGAAGCTATAGGAGGTTGTGCTATCGTCCAAGGGAAAACATCTTCTCATTATGGAAGCCCAGAAGCATTTATTGAAGTAGGCACTTTGCTAAGTAGGGAGAGTATAATGACTAGTTGGTCAAGGGAGACAGCAAGTCAGAGAAAAGCAGAGCCAGCGGGCAGTTGCTGGGGAGACTACAACTCTACAGGATGATAAGCCATTAGCATGCAACACCAAGTAATCTGATTTTCATGACAGACAGATTTATTATGACTTCTAAATATATAAATCCCAGGTTATGCTTTACAGCTAACCTAACAACTTGATATATGTGTCTGACAACCCATCTTAAAATCAGATTCCAGCTTCTAATTAATTTTTATTCACCCTTCACTATAACTAGAGAGGCAGAAAAATCTCAGTGGGATAAACAACAGGGTATTAGTCGTTTGCATTTTGTGGTGCATTTTCCATCAAAACACTGAGTTTCCTTTTTCTTTGCTACAAAAATGAGCAAGTACCCAATTCTCTAGATGACTTCCAGGAGGAATGAGTGGAGAACATTGTCCAGCAATCTGATAGTATTTCTACTAAGTGACCCCCCCCCACCTTCGTCTACATCTATCCCTCCCCCTCCAACTTCAGCTCCAACACAAGTTAGAATGATACCATTCTAATCAGTTTGGGTTTTTTTATTTTTTTTTTAACATTTTATTTATTTTTGAGAGAGGGAGAGACAGAGCATGAACAGGGGAGGGTCAGAGAGAGGGAGACACAGAATCTGAAACAGGCTCCAGGCTCTGAGCTGTCAGCACAGAGCCCGACGCGGGGCTCGAACTCCCGGACTGCAAGATCATGACCTGAGCAAAAGTCAGCTGCTTAACCGACTGAGCCACCCAGGCGCCCCATTCTAATCAGTTTGAAGACGATCATTATTTAGGTATTACCATCTCACTTTCTCCAATAATATTTTTATTAAGCAATTCTTTTTTTTAAGTTTACTTATTTGTTTTGAGAGAGAGAGAGAGTGCATGTGATCGCCTGAGGGAGCAGGGGAGGGGTAGAGAGAGAGGGAGAGACAGAATCCCAAGTAAGCTCCATGCTGTCAAAGCAAAGCCCAACATGGGGCTTGATCCCATGACAATGAGATCATGACCTGAGCAGAAACCAAAAGTTGGATGCCTAACAGACTGAGCCACCCAGGTGCCTCTTTATTAAACAACTCTTAAGCTGAGTTGCTAACTCACTTTAAACCAATAATAATGTTGACATAAGCTGCAAATACTATCAACAGTTTCTTAGAGTTGAAGAAATTCACATTTGAAATTCACTTATACCCAGATACTTTGTGAACAGTGCAAAGAGGTACAATGGTAGCTGGGAAAAGTTTTGTAATCTGCAGATTTCTTTAAAATGGGCATTTGGAAGTCTGTATTTTTTAAATATACTAGTAATTTATGCATATAATTTTTAAAACATTTTCTTCTGTCTTCTTTAGCCCAAATATGAAAGTCAACTTTGGCACCACAGACTGCATTAAGGAAAAAAAAAGCTACTCACATTCAATTTTTTTTTTTAATTTTAATATGGAGTTTCACTATGTGTCAGGCACTGTCCTCAGTACTTTAACTGCACTAAATCTTCCCCCATACTCTATAATTTTCTCCTGTTGACATATGACAAAAACTAAGGGACACAAGTTTTAAAAGTTTGTTTGCAGTCCCAAAGCTGGTAAGTAGTAGAGCCAAAATTTCAACTGACGCTGATGGGGCTCTATCACCTTGAACTTAACCAATATACTGCCTCAGGGACTTGAGGGAGACCTTACTAAATAAATAATAGTGTAAACAGCCAGATGTGTTTGCCAAAGCCATAAATCCAAACTACACAATCAACCTCACATTGAGAACACAAGAGTGTTTCTGGCTTTTTGTAAGCAGATTAAATCTGGATTCCAACCTGTTTACCAGCCACGGGATGGAATACGAACTAGCAGGAGGAATACATTCAGCAAAGAATTTGTCTGACAGACATTCTGAATCACAGAGGCTACCACTTTCCGGTTCACAATAGTAAAAAATAGAGAAATACAAAAAAAAAAAAATCTGAAAAATCTCCTCCTCATTTTGTCACAAATATATGGTTTCTAAATCTCCAGTGTCTACCTAATTTCTTTGATGGCATTCAAGTTGCATTATTAAACACAAAAGCACACACACACACACACACCCCACATATAGAATTATTCTATGCAAAATGTGTCTTTACCTGAAACCTGAAAACATGTTTTTAAAAAAATAGATTCACATAATGACAAAAGAAAGTTTATTCACTGGCCTTTCAGGATACATAATACTGCATTTACACAAATAAAATTGCATATTCTTCCTACAAAATCAAAAATTTTTTTGTTGATTTGGGGTTTTTTTTGGTTTGTTTTATAAAATTTTTTAAATTCTTGTTTATTTTTGAGAGAGAGACAGAGACAGAGCACAAACAGGGGCGGGGCAGAGAGAGAGAGGGAGACACAGAATCCACAGCAGGCTCCAGGCTCCGAGCTGTCAGCAGCTTGACTCCGTGGACCGCAAGATCATGACCTGAGCCAGAGTCAGACGCTCAACTGACTGAGCCACTCAGGGGCCCCCAAAATCAAATTTAAATACAGACAGTACTTTCATTTCTTTCCCCCAGAAGAGTTCTTTTTTTTTTTTAAAGTTTATTTATTTTGAGTGAGAGAGCACAAGCAGGGGAGAGGCAGAGAGAGAGAGAGAAAGAGAATCCCAAGCAGGCTTCATGCTGTCAGTGCAGAGTTTGATGTGAGGCTCAAACCCATGAACGTTAAGATCATGACCTGAGCTAAAACTAAGAATCAGATGCTTAACCAACTGAGCCACCCAGGCACCCCAGAAGAGTTTATTTGTAAGGATAAAACATATCCTGCATACCAGTAAAAATAATAATCACTTAAAATTTAAAAAAAACCTTTAATTAAAATTATCAAAATCTTAAAAGTATTTCATTTTTGTCTTAAATGAATTTATAGTAGAGTAGAAATCAAACAAACATTTGAAAGAACACATTCATATTACAGCTAATCTATATGGCTGATTTGTAAGTTTCAGAGCCTTTTAATAAAACTGTATTTTGACTCTAGCACTATTTAGTTAGGGCTTTATCAAAATATCTAATTACAAAATAAGATCTATGATGTTCAGATGAAACCACACACGACATAATCAAATCCTTAGCATGAAGCCATTCAATTTGTCATTCCAGGGTCTGTTTTCTGGGCCCCTTCCAGTTTAAAATAGCTTCTCCAGTAACACCACATTGCACTTCCTCCCCTTTGTCCTCAAAATTATTAGAGCATAATGTAATTCTTTTACAAGCCCTAGGAAAATATTATTGGAATGCACGAGGAAAAATGCAGAGAAGAATTGGAACAGGAAGGAAAAAACAAGTTTTTAAAAAAATGGAAAATCAATTACTGTTTTTAATAACAGTGGTAATAGCTTTTGTGCTAAGAAAAAGAAATTGCCCAGGGACAAAATAGATGCTCAATATTACAGCGCACTAATGAGTACATTTACATATAATTTTCTGAAATTTATGTCCAAGACTACCTGCAAGTAGAATTTAGTATCAATAGGAGTTTACAAAATCCATTCATTTTTTCCTCTAATCATACTGAATATTTAAGGTGCGTGATCGGACTAAGAGCCTTGACAGCTTTGAAAGTGATAGATCAGTGGGGCATTTTTCACCAATGAGCAAACTCCCCCACCCCCACCCCACCCTGGGATGTCACAGCACAAGGAAAAACAATGGGAAAGTTTTTCATCCTCACATACCAGCCACTGAATAAAATCTGCAGAGAACAGGGAGAAGGCCAGACTTGTCAAAGGGCCACTGTACAAAAAAAAAAAAAAAAAGGGGGGGGTGCGGGGGAAGAGGCAGAAATCCAAACTTAGTGCGAACGACTTTGCTGCCTCTTCATTTCATGGCAGCCTGAAGAGAAGCCTCTGACAGAGAGCCATATCCCACTGCCCCTGAAAAGATTAAAAGAATACAGGCCCTAGCCAACCTCCTATTACTCAAAACTGAGAAAAAGAAAGGGAAATGTAGCTAATTTGCAGTAAGCCTGCTTCCTTATTCAGATTTCCGGAAGCATAATAAAACAGAGAGGCTGCGTCTCCAGGGTTCCATTTCCAGCTGTGCCCCACAAGTTGGAAAAAACAAGAAGGGACATGTTACCTCCCCACACCAACCTGCCCCTCCTGCTGCCATTCTTCCAAATAATTCTAAGGAAGGTTGTGAGCCATTCTCCTAAATGCTTTAAGAAGACATATTCCTGACTGGGCAGAGATTTAGGTGAATTCCTGGCTGAATGCAGAATAAGGAACAAAATGCTCTCTCGAGGTGCTCAAGCCTTGATGTATTGTGTTCTACTGTCTGCTAAAAGCATCATCTATCCATAATTAAATGTTCAAATTCTACTTTGATGGTCCATGTAAAATTCAATTTGGTCAATTCAGTGCACGATCCACCCAGCTACTGACTTTTCATCCTCCCTGTACTCATTTCCTACAGCTGCTGTAACAAAATACCACAAACTGAGGGGCTCAAAGCAAAGAAATGTATTGCCTCACAGCTCTAGAGGCAAGAAGCCCTAAATCAATGGTGTCCACGGGGTCATGCTCCCTCTGAGACCCTCGGTAGAAGCCTTCCTTGCCTCTTCCTAGCTTCTGGGGGTGGCTGTCAACTCTTGACACGTCTCGGCTTGCGGCTACATCACTACATGCCTCTGGCATCGCATTCTCTCCTCTTGTGTCTGTGTCTGCATGTCTCTTCTCTTGTTATAAGGACACCAGTCATACTGTATTAAGGGCCCATCCTACTCCAGTATGACCTCAACTTAACTAATTACATCTGCAATTACATAATTCCAATACAGTCACATTCTGAGACAATGGGAGGTTAGGATGTCAAATATCTTTGGTGGGGACACGCCTATATTGAGCCAATCACCAGCTCACGTCCAGACTACTTCCTAACTGCCTCTCAAATTGCCACTTCTTTCTCTTCCCACCACTACCCTGAATCCCACAACATTACCTCACCTGGATAATCATAAGAATGTCCCAAATCCTGCCCTCATTTTTGCATGGCTCCAATCAACTTAAAAAAAAAAAAAAAAAACCTTATCTACTGGAATGTAACATACATGCAGAAAAGTGCATAAATTATACTGGATTTCCACAGAGTGCCCATGTAACTACCACACAAATCAAAAAAAAGAACACTTCTCGATTCACCTCACACCCCTCCGCAATTAACTCCCCCCTGTTCAGTCTCAAAGGTAACCGTTATCCTGACCTCTAAAAATACGGATCAGCTTTACATGGTTTTTATGTGAATGGTGACAAACAGTACATACACTTTTGTATCTGGCTTCTTCCCTTAGTGACCTTCACCCTGTTGTTGCAAGTTGCAATAACTGATTTGTTTTCCTTGCTTTAGAAATATTTCCTTGCATGATTATGCCATTTATGTATTCATTCTACTGTTAATGACCATTCAGATTGAGTTCCACTTGAGAGCTATTAAAAATAACTACGCTATGAACATTCTCACAGTTCTGAGCATAGATGTAGTAGAACTGCAAAATCATAATGCATTTAATTGTTCATCTTCAGCAGATATTGCCAAACAATTTTCTAAAATGATTATATAAATTTTCAACAACACAGCACTGAGTATTCCAGTTCCTTCATATCCTTCTCAACACTTGGTATTATCAGTCTTTTTCATGTTAGCCATTCTAATGTGTGTGCAATGGTATCTCACCATTCCTTTATTTTGCATTTCCATGATTGCAACTTATAATAAGGACTGTTTCATAAACTGATTAGCCATATGGATATCTTCTCTTGTGAAGAACTTGTTCAACTCCATTGCCCATATTTCTTTTGGGTTATCTCTTTTTCTTATTGATTTAAAGAAGATATTCCTATGGAAACTAATCCTTTGAGACAGACATATATATTGCACTTATCATTACCCATGCTGAGGATTGCCTTTTCTCTACCTTAATGGTGTCTTTGGTACAAAAACTTTTCATTTTAGTGTGGTCTAATATATTTATCTTTTCATTTTTTGCTTTGAAAAAACCTTTTATTGAACTGTAATTCACAAACCATCCAATTCATTCATGTAAAGTGCACAATTCAAAAATTTTTTTAGTGTATTCATAGGATTGTTCAACAATCACTTCAATCTTTTAGAATATTCTAATCACCCCCAAAACAAACTCCATATCCTGTAACTGCCACTCCCCCTTCCTCCCAATACTCTCACCCTCACCAAGCCCTAAGCAAGCACTAATCCAATTTCTGTCTCTACTGAATTGCCTCTGCTGGACATATCATATAAATGGAACCATATAATCTGTAGTTTTTTATGACTGGTTTCTTGCACTTCGCATAATGCTTTCAAGGTTCATCTATATTATAGTGCATATCAATACTTCATTTCTTGGTGAAAAATATTCTACTGTGTGGATATGGGATTATGTTAACTTATCAAGTCATCAGTTGATGAACATTTGGGGGCTCCCATTTTTTGGATATTACAAACAATGATGCTTGGTTAGTACTTTTTCATGTCCTGTTTCAGCAAAATCTGGCTATCCCCAAATCATGAAGATATTCTACTGTATTACCTTCTAGATGATTTACTATTTAACTGCTCACATTTAGATCAACAATCCAACTAGAATTTATTTTTGCTTATGATGTGAGGAATTTTTTTTTCTCACATGAACACCCATTTAATGAAAATATCATCCTTTCCTCACTGCTCCGCAATGTCACCTTTCTCAAAAATCAAGTGTCCCTATATGAATGGCTCTATTTCTTATTCTCTATTCTTTCCATTGATCTATTTGTTTATCCATAAGTAATACGACACTATGCTAATTACTGTAGCTTTACAATAAATAAGCATCTCATAGTTTAATTCCTCCAACTTTGTTCTGATTCTTCTTCACTTATCTTCCCTATTCTGGGCCCTTTGTATTTTGCTCAGGACTTCACTGAATTTTGAGATCAAATTAGAGAGCACTGATCTCTTCACCATACTGAGCCCCCCAATCCATTAATATATTATGTCCTTCCATTTATTTAGGTTATCTTTAATTTCTCTCAGTAACATTCTATGCTTTCTCTGTAGATGTCTAATACATGTTTTATTAGATTTATCTTTAATATTTTAGATTATTTTAAAGGTAACTTTAAAACAGGTTTATTGAGATAAAATTTACATACCATGAAATACACCCATTTCAAGTGTACAGTTTCATGAGTTTTAGCAAATTATACAGTTCTGCAACCATAACCACAACCTACTATTTGAACACTTCGGTCAACCCAAAATGTTACCACATGCTCATTTACAGTTAATTCTCATTCCCATAGTAGCCAAAGCAGATATGCTTTCCACCTTTATATTTTTGCCTTTTCTAGAAATCTCATCCAAATGGAATCACACAGTATGGAATCTTTTGTGTCTATACTCTTTCTCTATGCATAATGTTTTTTTACATATACCCAGGTTGTTTCTTATATCAGTACTTCATGCCTTTATACTATTGAGTAACACTCCTTTATATAAATACACCAGTATTTGTTTATCCACTAACTAGGTGATAGATACTTGAATTGCTTCTAGCTTGGGGCCATGATAAATGACACTGCTATGAATGTACATGCACAAGTCTTTGTGTAGACATACCTTTTGTTTCCATGTAAGTTTTTACTTCAGTATCTAAAAGTGGAATTGCTGGGTCACATAATAAGTATGTGCTGAACATTATCAAAAACTGCTAAACTGTTTTCCAGAGGGGCTGTACCATTTACATTCCCACTAGCAATGGATAAATTTTCTAATTTCTCCATATCTTCACCAGCACTTTATTATCTTTTTATTTTAGTCATTCTAGTGAACTGATATCTCCTTGGACTTTTAATTTGCACATCCCTCGTGATAATGAGCACATTTTCACGTGCTCATTAGTGCTTACTATATATAAATACTTTGGTTTGTCTTCTTATTGAGGTGTAAGACTTCTTTATATATCTGGAGGTTAAATGCTTTATCAGATAAGATTTGCAAATATTTTATCCCATTCTGTGGCTTAAATTTTCATATTTTTCAAAATTTCATAATGTCCAGTTTATCTTTTTGTTCCTTTTAGGGATCTTGGTTTTAGTGTTATATTTAAAAAATCTCTGACTGTCCTAAGGTCATAAAAACTTTCTTCTATGTTTTCATATAGATGTTTTAAATTTTAGCACTTACATTTTTATCTGTAATGCATTTCAAGTCAATTTTGTATACAGTATAGTGTAACAGATATCTAATTGTTCCACACCATACTCTCTGGAAATATAATTTGATCATAGTTTATAGTCTTTATTGTATGTTTTGGGATTCATTTAAGTGCAAACTTTTTATTTTATATTATTTTATTTTTTCAAAGACTTTAAGTAATCTCTATACCAAATACGGGGCTCAAACCCACAACCTTAAGATCAAAAGTCGACAATCTCCACTGACTGAGCCAGCCAGGTGCCCCATTAAATGCTATTTTTTTTTTTATTTCACTTCATAATTCTTTGTTGCTAATAAACAGAAATACATTTTATGACTTTGTATCCAGCAATTTGCTAAATTCATTTGTTAAATTTACATAATTACATCTTTGCAAATAATATAATTTTATTGCTTTATCTCCAATCCTTGTATCTTTTTTTCTCTAACCTCACTGTATTCCCTAGGAATTCCAGTATAATGCTGAAAAGAAGGGGTAATAACTGTCACCCATTTCTCATCCTTAATTTCAGGATAAGGCTCTCAATATTTCACTTAGACATGATTTTGCTGTAGATTTTGTTTATAGATCTACTTTACTGAGGTATAACTGACCTACAACATTATATTAGGTTCAGGTGCACATCCCAATGATTCATATTTGTATATATTGTGAAATGATCACCACAAAAGTCTGGTTAATATCTGTCACCATACACAAAAAAATGCTTGGTATGATTTCAATCTTCTAAATTGAGACTTGTTTTGTAACCTAACATGTAATCTATCCCGAAGAATGTTTCATGTGCATTTGAAAAGAATGTATACTCTACTGTTTGAGGATGGAATGTTCTGTATATATCTATTAATTCCAAATGGTCTAATCTGTCATTCAAAGCCAATGTTTCTGTATTCGTTTTCGGTCTGGGTGATCTATCCATTGATGTAAGTGGGGTGTTCAAGTCTTCTACAATTATCGTATTGCTGTCTGTTTCTCCCTTAAGGATTGTTAATATTGGCTTTGTATATTAAGGTGCTTCTATGTTGGGTGTATAAATACTTATAAATGTTATATACTCTTGTTGGGTTGACCCTTTTATCATTTTGTCTCTTTTATAGTCTTTTTTTCTTCACATCTCTTTTGTCTGACATAATAGCTACCTTAGTTTTCTTTTAGTTTCAATTTGCATGGAATATCTGTTTCCATCCCTTCACTTTCAGGCTCTGCATGTTTTTACCTTTCAAATGAGTCTCTTATAGGCAACACATATATGGAGTTTGTTGGTTTTTTGTTTTAATCCATTCAGGTATTCTATGTCCTTTGATTGGAGAATTTTATCCATGGACATTCAGAATAACTATTGACAGGCAAGTACTTATTGCCATCTTATTAAACCTCCTCTATTTCTTCTTCTCTTGCTTTCTTCCATTGTGGCTTGATGACTTTCGTGAGCAGTATGCTTACATTCCTTTCTCAACATCGTTTAAATATCTACTATACGTTTTTGTTTTGTGGTTACCATTAGGATTACATATAATACCTTACATTTATTTTTTTTAATGTTTATTTATTTTAAGAGAGAAAGAGCATGTGCGTGCTCAGGGGAGGGGCAGAGGGAGAGGGAGAGGGAAAGAAAGAATCCCAAATGAACTCCATGCTGTCAGCACAGAGCCCAAAGCAGGGCTCAAACCCACGAACTGTGAGACCATGACCTAAACCAAAATCAAGAGTTGATCGCTTAACTGACTAAGCCACCCAGGCACCACATAACAAATTACATTTATAAAAGTCTACATTAAGTTGATAACAACTTATTGAACACATTCTAACGTTCAACATTTTTACTTCTTCCTCCACCACATCTTACGTTGTCGTTATCACATTTTACATCTTTTCATCTTGTGTATCCCTTTACCAATTATTGTAGTTATGGTTCTTTTTCTACTTTTTCTTTTGACCATACAAGCTTTGTAAGTGATTAATCCACTACTTCTACTATATATTTATCTTTACCAGTGAGATTTATACTTTCATATGTTTTCTAATTCTAATTAGTGCCCTTTCTTTTCGGCTTAAAGAAGTCTCTTCAATATTTCTTGTAAGGCTATTTTAGTGGTGATAAACTCTTTTAGCTTCTCTGGAAAACTCTCTCCTTCAGTTGTGAACAACTTTGCTGGATAGATCATTGTTGGTTGGAAATTTTTTTTTTTTCTGTCAGCACTTTGAATATATTGTGCCAATCTCTTCTACCTGCAAAGTTTCTGGGTTTTTTTTTAATGTTTATTTATTTTTGAGAGACAGAGCATGAGCGGGGTAAGGGGAGAGAGAGAGAGAGGGAGACACAGAATCCGAAGCAGGTTCCAGGTTCTGAGTTGTCAGCACAGAACCCAACACAGGGCTTGAACTCACAAGCCATGAGGTCATTACCTGAGCCAAAGTCAGACACTTAACTGACTGAGCCACTCAGGCACCCCTAGCCTGAAAAGTTTCTGCTGAAAAATCCTTTGGTAGTCATATGGAGGATACATTGGATGTAAGAAGTTGTTTTCTTACCACTTTTAAAATTCTTACTTTTAATTTTTGACATTTTAATTATAATGTGTCTTAGTGTGGGTTTCTTTGGGTTCATCTTATTTATAAATATTATTTTAAAAGATTTTAAGTTATATTCTTCATTTGCTATCATTTTCATAGGGATTAAATGTTAATTTTATCAAATGTTTTTTACACCTATTAAGACGATCATATGATTTTTCTTTATTACACCATTTTATTTTTTTAAAGTTACTCAAGCTCTCATTCCTACAACTTGCTCATGGCATATTCTCTTTTGTATATACTACTTGGTCTTTTATTATTTTGTTTAGGATTTTTGCATCCTAGGACTGCCAAAATCTCTTTTCAATTTCCCTACCTCTTAGCTGCTGTTTTCTATTGGACTTTTTACCTTCACAGAGTTTCATCATTTTCAAATCCACAATGTTTTATAGAGAAAAAGAGTAAAAATATTAGGTCCCTTCCAGTGCACTTTCTCTCTCCAGGATTCTGGACCCTCAAGTCCTAACTGCCTTGGTACCTCTTCAATGTTTTCAAATGTTTCAAATAACATCTTTCAATGTTATTCTGTGGGAGGGTTGTTGGCTACTCTATCATTACCAGGGCAAAAATTAATCTTTTGCAATCTAAACTAAATCATATTATTCCTCTCCCCTAAATTTGTGAATGGCTCACCCACTGTGCTTATAATAAAACCCATATCCCTGCTATGGCCTGTAAGATCCTAAACGATCCAGCACCAGCCTTTCCCTCCATCATGTCTTACCATTCACTCCCTTACTCACTACTCTCCAGCCTCATGTATCTACTTTATGTCCCTCTAACCTCACCAAGTTCATTCCTAAATCAGTGCTCTCACATTTATTTTTCCCTCTCCCTGGAACACCCTGTCCCTGATCTTTGCATAGCTGTCTCACTTTATCATTCTGTTTCAGTTTCAACGTCATCTTCCCATAGAGGCCTTCTTGGGACAATTTATCTAATTTTGTGCCCTGTCTGCCTGACCCTTGCCTTCCTTAAACAATATAACCAACATAAAAGAAAGGGTAATAAAATGAAGCCAACAAAAATAGAGTATTAAATTTCCGAAAAGTACAATGCTGTCGCCATTTCATTTCCACAGTCAAAATAAAGAAAACAATCAACCAGGAACATAATATCTCTGGAGCAGGACTATGTCTCTATTTTACAATGCAGAGCTTAAGAGTATCATCTTTCTTTGGAATGTGACAAACCAGATTCAAATCGTTGCCATATCACTTTCCAGATGCATGACGTGGAGCAAGGATCTCAGCCTCACCTTCCCAAACTATAAAATGGGGATAGAGATAGTATCCATTCAATAGTACTGCGGTAATTACACAATGAATGTTATTTTGTATGCAAAGTGCTTAATACAGTGGTTTGGTCATAGAAAGTTCTCTATAAACATGAGCTATTAAGATGACAATGATGCTCATGAGGATGAAAATAATAACTCTATAGCATCTGGTAAAATACTAAATCATTCAAACATACACACACACAACTAAATATTATCATATTTCCACCAAGTGGATGCAGCCCTTATCACTGCATTCACAGATTTGATAAAGAATTAGTTTATTTGATTTCCCTGTTGGGTCAGTTGGTGGCAAGAAATACAGACCAAGTCTAGCAAGTCTAGTGAAAAACAAGAGAAAGAATACTGCAGTGCCTCACAAAACTGAAGGAAGAAGTGAATAACCAAGCTCTATGAAAAACAGGAATCAAGTTAGCTCCAGGCACACCTGGATGGCTCAATCGGTTGAGCATCGGACTCTTGATTTTGGCTTAGATCATGATCCCAGGGTCGTGGGATGAAGCCTCGCATTTGGTTTCACACTGGTCATGGAGCCTGCTTGAGAGTCTGTCTCTGTCTCTGTCTCTCTGTCTCTCCGTCTCTCTCTCTCTTTCTGTCTCTCCCTTGCCCCTCTCCTGCTCACATGCACTCTCGCTCTCTCTCTCAAAAAATAAAAAAAAAAAAATAAAATAGATTAAAAAAATAAAAAACCTAAATATGTATATATACATACATGTTCATGTATATCTATATGGTAGCTCCAAAGAGCTGGGAGGCAGCAGATTAAAGACCTCCCCGTAGAGCACGGCCATAAAGACTGCAATACAATCAATACTACTTTTTGCTCTCAGTTCAAAATTCCACATTCTTAAGACAGATAACCTAACTGGCAAAACACAGTCATATGCCTAGCCCTAAACCAGTCATCTCTATCCCAAGTAGCAGGGTCAGATATCACTGTCTCCGCTGCTGGGAGCTCACTTTTATGAATCAGGGGGAAGTTATTTTGGAGCCACAAGTCAGCCCAAACAGTACTACTGTAATCATAGGGACCCTATCTAAGATAAGCTTTCTCTGAAAGAAGCCATTTTGTTCTACTCTTTGCCCATCCAGAGCACTAGTGTCCAAGTTATGCACCATTAGCTGCTTGGGAGGGAGTTAATTACAAATTAAATATAATTGAATTGTTGAATCTGTTTTCAAGTCCTCTAAATAGAATGACAACATGCTACCTTGTATAGCCAATTTTGCAAAATCAAAGCTGAGTCCCTGGCTGCCTATGACAACAGAAAGTATTTGCGAGATTTTGCAAGTGTAAAGACACACTTCTTAAAAATCTCATAATGCCAGTCAACAAAATTTGGGAGAAAAATCTGTTGGAAAACTGTGATCCATAGGAGCCATTAAATAAACCTTGCAAGGGAATTACAAGATACTCACCAATGCTAAGAAAACTTGCATATTTTGCAATTACTCAAAATCATAATAAAAACCCAGAGTTCCAAAATTCCTCTCTACTCCTCTAACACAAACTGTTAGCCACCTAAAAGGCTGGGAAAGAACTACAAAATACAATTAATGCACTCTACACCAATAGGGAGACTTATCCAGTTACACCTGCCAAAAAGATATCAAAGAAACTCCAAAAGGCTAAAATGTATTACAATTGAGGCATGTGTCAGAGTCATGGAATTGGGGAATATTAGCAACAGGAGAAGAATCAGAAGACTGGCATGGGAAAGGAGGAGGATTCCCACATACAATATAATTGGCATCAGTGTATATGCTTCTAGCCTCCTACTAAATTGCGTCATTATTTTCTGTTGGAAATATTTACTGAAAATGTGCTTCTAAGATAATTTTTGTGCCAAAAAAATTTCATCCAATCCTTGGAAGGCTGACATAAGCCTTCCAAAGGGTAGGTAGACAGCATGGTGTGAAAGGTTCTTGGGTCAGACTCTTGGGCCCATACTCTAGTCAATGATTTACGAGCAATGTGACCTTTGGAGGTGACTTTATCTTTTGAGGCTCAGTTCTCTCATCTAAAATGAGGATAGTATTTTATTTATACCTCCCTTAGGTTGTTGGGAGCATATAATGAGCCAACAACTATAAAAGACTTATCATGATAATGCCACTTTATGAATATTCGTTGTTGTTACTGTTGTTTTTCCTACACCCCTTCTTTCATTCTTTAACAGATACTTGCTAGATTCTTTACAGCTAGCCTTTTTGCCTTCACTGCCGCAGAAGAACTACATTAAAAACACAGACAGCAGTATGAGTCACCAGGTCTTTACATGACCAATCAGAACATGAAACAAAATAAAACTATCATTTATCATCCTCATCATTTTAATTTTAATTTTAATTCCTCCAAATGAGAGGAAGCACAAAATCTCAGAATAAAAGACAACTCACTGTGCTACTCACAGAGGAAAGCAACAGAGGTCCTATGGATTAGCACTGGGGCACTGCTGTGCCAACAACCTATGTGGTAGCCTAAAGCCAATAAATAAAGGAACAGTGTGGAACATATCCTGCACTTTCATACGGTCCTCTTTGGCTCATGCTACTTCCTCCATCAGGAATACCTTCCCTGCATTTCTACGTGTCCACAGAGCTACACTTTTTCTGAGTCCCAGAAGCAGATCTTCCTCGAGAAAGCTACCTGACCCTCTCAGCTGCAAGCATTGATTGCTTCCTCTCAATTCTAGCCATCAAGTCATCTTTGGCTTTCTAATGACACGGTCCATGTGGCAACTTAGAAATGTGTACATCCATCCACTACACTTCAGGATTAAACCAGGGACCAGACACAGAGCTGACTCATTTAAACAGGTGCAAAGTTCCTTAAGGAACTGTACACATAATATGCAGTTAACACGTGCCTGTAGAATGACTCTGTTTGCTACCTGGAGCCAACACAGCACTCCTGAAATAGTGTATATAGCTCTAACCCCAGCCCCGTGAAATGGGTTTTTGATAGACAGGAAGGAGTGTGCATATTCAAGAGCACATATTCAGGCAACTAGACATTTATTCATCTATTGATCAACAGATGCATAGGTAAACAAAATGTAGCCTATACATACAATGGAGTAAATTGAACCTTAAAAATGAAGTAAATTTTTATATATACTACAACCTGGTTGAACCTTAAAGACATGATACTGAGTGAAATAAGCCAGTCACAAAAGGAAAAATAGTGTATAATTCTACTTCTATGAAATTCCCACAGTAATCAAATTTATAGAGGTAGAAAGTAGAATGGTGGTTGCCATGGGCTGCAGGGAGGATGTAATGGGGATTTATTGTTTCACTGGTACAGAGTTTCGGTTGGAGAAGATAAAGAAGTTCTGGAGATGGATGATGGTAATGGTTAGGGAACAATGTGAATATACTTAATGCCACAGAACTGTAAAAATGGTTAAAATGGTGACGTTTATGTTTTAGTTATTTTACAACAGTAAAAAATTTTTCATAGCAAAAAAAAAAATTCTCAACACACACACACACACACACACACACAAATCTGATTTAAAAATAGGCAGAGGACTGGGATGCCTGGGTGACTCAGTCAGCTAAGTGTCCAACTCTTATTATTGGCTCAGGCCATGATCTCGCAGTTGTGAGATAAAGCCCCACATTGGGCTCCACACTGAGCATGGAACCTACTTGGGATTCTCTCTCTCCCCCTCTTTCTGCCATTCCCTCACTTGCATTCTCTCTCTCTCTCTCTCTCTCTCAAAATAAATAAATAAACATTAAAAAAAATTGGGCAGAGGATCTGAATGGACATTTTTCCAAAGATAACATACAGATGGCCAACAGACACATGACAAAATGCTCAACATCACTAATCATCACGGAAATGTAAATCAAAACCACAATGAGATATGACCTCCCACCATTTGGAATAACTAAAATCAAAATAAGGAAAAATCAGTGTTGGTGATGATGTAGAGAAACAGAAATTCTCAGGTACTGCTGGTGGGAATGCAAACTGGTATAGCCACTGTGGGAAATAGTATAGTGGTTCCTCAAAAAATTTAAAATAGAAATGCTATATGATCCAATAATTTTACTACTGGGTATTTACCCAAAGAAAACAAAAACACTAACTTGAAAAGATATTGAAAAGATACATGTATGTATGTGTATGTATATATATATATATATATATATATATATATATATATATATTAGATATATAATAGAATATATATAATAGAATATTATGCAGCCATAAGAAAGAATGAGATCTTACCATTTGCAACAACATAGATGGACCTAGAGGGTATTTTGTTAAGTGAAATAAGTCAGACTGAGAAAGACAAATACCATATGATTTCACTCATATGCGTAATCTAAAAAACAAAACAAATGAATGAACAAACAGAAAGCAGAATCAGATCTATAAATGCAGAGAACAAACTGATGGTTGTCAGAGGACAAGGGCTGGGGGATGGGCAAAATGGATGAAGGGGAGCGGGAGATACAGGCTTTCAGTTATGGAATGAAGAAGCCACAGGAATAAAGGGCAGAGCATAGGGAATATAGTCAGTGATATTGTAATAGTGTTGTATGGTAACAAATGGTAGCTACATTTGTGGTGAGCACAGCATAATATATAGAGATATTGAACTGCTATGTTGGACACCTGAAACTAATGTGACATTGTATGCCAACTATACTCAAATAAAAGAAATTTTAGTAAAATGAATTTTTTTTTTATATTTAAGAAAAACAGAAGGAACAGTAACAGCATGGAGACTATTTAGCTCTGGGGTAAGGAAAGACAAGAGGGGCCCTATGACAGCAGCTATCAATTCAAAGATTCACTGTGCATAAAGAGGCTCCATCTTTTTCTATACAGGCCCATTATCATCCCCACATAACCAAGGAATAAGTGAAGCTACAAGTAGAGATGGTGATTTGACATTAGAACTTTCAACAGTACCATCCAAAGATAGGATGGATTGTCTTTATAAATAATAAGTTCCACTTCACTGGAAGTATTCAAGTATAAATGGAACATTCCTTGGCAGAAATCTTTAGGAAAACAAGTATCAGATGAAGACTGGACTAAATCAGTGGTTCCTGAAAGCCAGTTAAAAGGCTGACACCAACCCATGATGAAGGTTTCATTCACTGGTAACAAAATGACAAAAGCAAAGACAAAATTGTGAGGTTTTTATAAAGCTAAACATAGTTGATCATTTAAATTGTAAGATCATGCCTTCCACTCTTTTAGTATCAAAATTCTTTCTTCTGAAAGAATAGTGAATGATAGTTTTCTCATTCATATCCTTTTCTAGGGGGCAAAACTAGAAGTTGACAAAGTAAAGTCAGTCCTTAATTTTAGGGGGTAACATTTTACTAGTCTCAAAGCCTGAGAATCACTTGGACAGGTAACTCTTTTTTCTTAAGTTTATTTATTTTGAGAGAGAGAGCAAGTGGGAGAGAGGCAGGGGGAGGGGGGAGGCGGAGAGAGAATCCCAAGTAGGCTCCACACTATCAGTGCAGAGCCTGATGTGGGGCTTGAGCTGATGAATCGTGAGATCATGACCTCAGGTGAAATCAAGAGTCTGATGCTTAACTGACTGAGCCACCCAGGCACCCCAGGACAGGTAACTCTTAAGACCCTTTGAAAATTCCAAGGACTCATGCTTATGACCAAGAATTGTTATCAAAGCCACTTTTGTTGTCCATTTTACCATATTTCAATTGAATGTACCAAGAGGAGTGCCCCTCCCAGGCACATTTTCCCCAAGGATTCTGCCTTCCTAGGAGTGGCTTGGAATGATAGAGAAATTGAGGAGATTCTCAGTCTCTCAGGAATCTCCATCACATGAAAAAAGAGAGAGTTTTGCTTTAGAGATGTTTATCCAAATTCACCACATAGTCAATAGGTGAAATTCCAGATGCCTTTGGCCTCTTGACAGATGGGTACATTTTACTGTACAGTTGCATTCAAGAGAGACTGTATATATGTGTGTGTGTGGCTGTGAGTGTGTGTGTGTGCGTGTGTGTGTGTGTGTGTGTGCGCACGTACAGAGATAGAGAAAGGGAATATGAATGGATGGATACAGGCACCATAAGAGGGAAGTGGAAGACATGTATCTATAATTACATTCAAGAATCATTTAATGACGAACAAACATAAGATGTGAAGCCTGTTACTATTAGGATCTATCACCAGCAACAATGGTTTGTCTATGAGTATTTCTTTCTTTTCCTTTTTTTTTTTTTTTTTTTTTTGTCACTCATTTTTAAATCGACAGGAAAAATGTGAGGTACCAAATTATCTTATTGTCAGGAACCAAAGAAGAAAAACGCGTTGATGACACTGCTCCATACCAAACCCCCGGAGCTTTCTGATTTTGCTACTTATGCTTTCTCCGGCAACATCTCCATTTGGATCCTGCTGAAAACACTTTTCTTTCTGTCACTCACAATCTGTCAAGACAGCATTATCTTCTGTGGTTTAAAAACAGAAACTCCATTTAACTTGGTGGTTGATAAAGACATTTCATTCACATCCCTTAACTAACAATAATTATTCTAATTTACCACTCCGAGGCAAGAGAAAAGCATTTACAATTTGCAGCTTCTTCTGCATTGTGGAACACATGGAGGAGAAGTGGTCCCCTCTTGAGAGTAAAAACAATAACTTACTAAGTCAAGAATGGACCTAGTATGAATGTCTGCTCTCAGTACATCCTCTCCACATTTCAATTAGTGAAGTGGTGAAGGGTTTGGGCTCTCAAATCACACTTGGGTTCAAATTTTGACTTTGCCACTTAATATAACCTTAAGCAAGATGTGTAATCTTTCTATGTCTCAGATTGTTCATCTGTAAAATGGAGGCATGTGTCAATTATCTACCTAGTTAAATTAAATTAGATAGCAAATGAATTTTAGCAGCTCTCACTACTATTACTACCCTCCCCCTCCTCCTCCCCCTCCTCCTCCCCCTCCTCCTCCCCCTCCTCCTCCCCCTCCTCCTCCCCCTCCTCCTCCCCTTCCTCATAATTGTCAAATCAATGTATTAGTTCAGATTCTCTGGTGATGAGCAACACAAGTTATCCTACCTAACGTTGGCAAAGGAGGTAAGAAATACACCGCATGTGTACAGAATACCTCCTCAATTCGAAGCATAACTAAACCAATGTCAGAAGCCACAGGACCCAGGTAGCTAGGAATAAGGGGCGCTCCGTTCTTCAGGCTACCACCAGCAGGAAGAATCTGCTGCAAACATTTTCCATCCTGGCGTCAAGGTACTCAAGATTCAGAATCCCTGGAGGGTGGACCAGAGAGCCCGTCGTGGCCACATGACCACCTATTGGCTGGGGGAGGGCAACGCGCTTGAGTGACAGCCTCCATAATCCTGCATGCTGTGTGGAAGTCTGTTCCCCAAGAGCAAACCCACAGGTCCAAAGCAGGGGTATACAGACAGCGAGCAGGTACAAATACCAAATGCCCACCTCATCCTAAGAACCTACTACATCAAGCCCAATTAAGGCTGTACTCTCTTCTCTCTGTATCAGCCTCTTTTAATATATATTATTTTAATACATGTTATTAACTTGTAAAGTTATTGTTAAAACTCGTTTTGAGAAAAATAACAAGTCCCCAGAGCTCTAAAATGCACATGTTCCCTTTTAAAAACGATGCTGCTTGTCAAAAAGAAATTATTTTTTTGAAAACTTTCCTATTAGATTTTCCAGGAAATTCATTGCCTTTATGGTCAAGTTATTTAGCAATGATTTGTGCTGTTAAGCACATGAAGCACCCGCTGGAAAAATGTTGCCTAAAGATGACTTAGAGAAGTAGTTGTTCCCTTATAAAGAAATTATTTTATTTTTTTATGTTCAAGAAGAAGAGATTTATGCTCAGAAATTAGGCTCAGAAGCAAGATTTTGTTTGGATAATTTTTTTGTGGATGTTGAGATTTCAGCAAGAAAGGATTAACAATAAAAAGCAGTGGTGTAAAAATAATAATAGTAATAAATGATAAAGAAATCTATGACCTACAATTCCATTAAAATTCTCTTCCAGCTTACTAGCTGAACAAATCCCAAACAGTGAAAATATTCAGGTTCTGATGAATTTAGAGCTCCAAAGCACTAACTAGTTTGGTGAAAACACTTCTCAGAAAGCCCAGGGCTCTGGAGGCACAGAGAGCCGAGACGAATACCAGCTCTGCCCTTAGCAGCTGTGGGACTCTGGGCAAGTTACTAATCTGCTGAGTCACACACGTCTCGCTCACCTGTAAAATGAAGTAACTAAGATGATGGGACGTTGTGAGGGCTTACTGAGGTAACGCATGGAACGCACCTGACACTTTATCTGGCACATGGTAAGCACTCAAAGATAATGTTAGTATTTATATGCGTGAGGGGTGGGGAAGACAGAAAGAGATGATTCTCAACAGGCAGTGAATTTGCTCCACAGAGGACATCTGGCAATGTCTGGAGACATCTGTGGTTGTCAACCGGGGGATGGGTTGACAACCGGGGGATGGGGGGGGGGGACGACTGAGGGGTGGCAGTTCTTCTGTCATCCAATGCATAGAGTCCAGGGAGAGAGCTAAACACTCTACAATGTATATAGCACAGCCCACCCACCTCTTGCCCCCAACAGAATGATTCAAAACAAAACGTCCATATGCCAAGGTTGAAAAACAGGAGAGAGAAAGAGAGAGAAGCAATGGGACATCATGCACAACCTCTAAAGGCTGTGGAAGAGGTACGTACCGAGCCAGGACAGGAGGGGGAATGAGAGCCACAGATTTAGAATTACGTTGACTGGGTTTCTGCCACACAGAAGCTCGTGAGTAAAGTGCTTGGAGCCTCGGGATCCTTGTTTGTAAAATGGGTATGAAACCATCTACCTCACAAGGCCGTTAGCAGGAATGACCAAATCATTATGGATGCCCACTGTACCACTAGGGTACGTATCCGCTGACTACCAACCCTAACTGTTGCGGCGCTTAACAAGTAAACGGTTACTATTCTTGTTACAGGGTGGACCAAATGCCAGGTTTGAAGTTTCACTTGGCAAGTTGGAAACACTTGGAAAGGTCTGTTAACTTCACCAACTTAGTTCCCTCCTACAAGGAAAACATCAGCCACCAGATTCAGAGCCCAAAAGAGTTCCTGCAGCAACTTGGATCCTCAAAATCTCCCCAAAATTTTTAAAGTATATATACATATATATACATACACACGCACACACACACACACGGACATACACACACAAGCACACATACATATACATATGCATGTGTATGTATTTTTTCTGAAGAGGGTCCAACACCAGTTAAAGACCACTGGGTTAGAGGTATATGGACAGTCCCTGACTTACCATGGTTCACCTTATAATTTTTCAACTTTACAATGGTGATAAAGTGATACACCTTCAGGATAAACTGTACTTCAAATTCTGAATTTGGATCTTTTCCCCGGGGTTGGCCATATGCATAGGATCCTCCCTTGTGACGCTGGGCAGTGGCAGCCCACCTCCCAGGAAGCCCCACAATCACAAAGGTCAACAACCAACACAACCATTCCGTACCCACACAACCATGCTGTTTTTGGCTAGCAGTACAGTACTCAACAAATTACATGAGGTGTTCAAAACTAGGCTGGGTGTTAGAGGAGTCTGAGCATGTTAAGGTGGGCTGGGCTAAGATCTGATGTTCAGGAGGTGAGGTGTATTAAATGCGTTTTCAACTTACAATACATTCAGTTTAGGGGGTGGGTTTATCAGGGTGCAAGCCCGTAGTGGGCCAAGGAAGATCTGCACATTTTTTTGATAGAAAATAATAACCAGGATGAAGAATTTCTGAAGAGATCATTGTAATGCAAAAGAGACAGTACTTGGGACTAAGAACTCTGATGTGGGAATCTGAACTCTGCCTCTGAACCTAACTGGCAGGGCAGTCTTGGAGACCGAATGAACTATAACCTCCTTGAGTCTCACCTGACAGGTTGGAGGGCTCACAGTATCCACCTAAAAGCATCTTGTGAGGAGTAAAATGAGACAAACCCTTTAAGGGAAGGTTAGCCCAGCTCTCAGCACACAGTACCTGCTCACTTAAGTCAGCTTGCATGGTGATGGTTTTGCACAGATTATTCTATGCCCAGATGTGGTAGATGGCTTGAGCCTTGAGCCTCCTCTAACTCCAGAGGATATACACTACCAGAAAAATTGCAGGGATTCTCCAATTATACCATCCATCTACTACCAGCCCAGCCAGAGGACTCTCTGATTCTGATGCATCCTCTATAATAATATCTGTACTACATCAGCAAGTGAACAGGAGAAATAGCTATAAATCTGACCACAAAGCCTGTTTTAACATGTGAAAGGCTCAAACTTTCCTCCTCTGATAATCCCCCAGGGGACTCCCCTGGGCTTTCCAGAAGAGCCTCCCCCTGCCCAACAATGTATCCAGGGATGTGCCAGTCAGTGCTTTACACAACAAAACAACCTAAAATTCTTCCTCCTCCACCCATTTCCCCAACCTCCAAGTAGCTGCTTAAAAACAAGAAAACAAAACAAAAGCACAAAATCTGTCATCCACTCAGCCTCTTATTCTACAGCACCCCCACCCCAGATCCCACATTGCCATCCTGCTTCCTTCCTGCCACCACATTTACTGTGCTTATGACACCTGCCCCCCTCTTCAGAGCATAATTCCTGTAAAGTAGATTCTGGCCTGAATGCCCTTCTCTCTTTTGAAGCAATGCCCTGGAGTTTCGGTTAATAAGCTCTCCATCTCATTCCACGGGGAAGCCCACCACAAGAAATTCTTCCATCCTTAGGTGGATGCCCACTTAACCTTCTTCCAGGGGCTGCAGGGAGATAAACCTCCCAACTCTTCTTACCCCAGAACAGCCCTGAAGAAACAAAGACTTCATCTGCTCTCTACCTGGCTTGCAGAGCAAAATCAGTATTAATCAGAGGTGCCCTTTTTGCTACTGACAGATAAAGTAGACATGCTCACAACCAAGAGCTTCTTGCCAAACCCCCGGGGCTTTAAATCTTTTCCAAATAAACTGCAATTTGTAAAGAAACCCCCTAAATGATGTTGTGCAGGGACGTTAAAGCAGGCACAGAAGGATGGAGTAACATTTCACCATCTGCCTGTGATAATAATAATGCCTCTGCCTTGCAAAATGTCTAACTGTGTGTGCGACAGGAGCACAAAGATCCAGCCATAATCTAACAAAGATTATTCCAAAATTATACCTTTACAGAGGAAGAGCTCCAAGGTCAGTGCTCCTAAGAACCAATTTTGAGCATTATGAACTTCCAGGTGGCAGAATGATAAGAGCCTTGGGCCATAGTTGGTCAAGATCGAACCAGTTCACTTTATTATAGTTGCTTAGAGCAATGTGGGGCCACATAGCAAGCAGAGGGGAGCAAATAAGTTTAAGACAGCGTTTCCCACCAGTGGGATAGAAAATGCCTTCAGGTGGTATGGATGGACCCCTGTCCAGGTTTCCTGTGGAGGAAACCTGGGCTGTTTTTCTCCCCACGGAGTCGAGCCAGAGGGCTTTACTCAGAGGGACTCATGTTTTTTCACAAATGCAGAGTTCGGGCCTGAAGTGAAGGGCTTGGGAAGAGTGAGCCAGAAAAAGCAGGTTTCATTTGACAACTTTCTTCAACTACCTTTTCCACAGGAAGGACCCGGACAAGCATTCCTGACCTGAGCCAAATGGAAACTGATGACTCAGCTCGCTCCCTCTTGCCCAGGGCCCCATAATCAAAGGACCACTGGCCAGTATTAAAAAGTTAAATTACAACCTAGTTTTTAAAAATTATTATGGATATTATATATATATACAATATATCTGATATACGCACAATATATTCCATATATAGTTTTATTTAAGTAGAAGTTAGGATTCTTGGTTCTGATTAAGTATCAAAGCTCAAGCAAAAAAAAACATCTAATCTTTTTTTTAAACTAAGGGACAAGGAGCTAAATATCACCTTATTAATAACTGGTCATAAACAATCTCCCTCTTCTGACAGGGAAACCTATTTTTCAGTCAGTACATTAGATTTATACTTCATTATTTTTAATCTTTAATTTTAAAGTACTAAATACTGTGGCTTTAATTTCATCATGTATGTGTCCTTATAATCATTACTGTCTATATGTTATTACTATGTATCTCTAAATTATTTCTCTATGGCAAATGATGCTGGTTTTCATTTGTGGTGGGGATTCACAAGTACTGTTTTAAATACATTAATTTAAGTAAACAGAAGTGAATCAATTTAGGAGCACCTGAGTGGCTCAGTCAGTTAGCACCTGACTTCGGCTCAGGTCATATTCTCATGGTTCGTGAGTTCAAGCCCCGTGTTGGGGCCTGGAAGGCCTGGAGACTGCTTCGGATTCTGTGTCTCCCTCTCTCTCTGCTCCTCCCCAGCTCGCACTCTGTCTCCCTCAAAAATAAATAAACATTTAAAAAATTTTTTAAAGAGAAGTGAGTCAATTTAAAGGAAAATAACACAATAACAATCACCAAAGTGCTCTGAGGACTTGTTGCAAAGCAACAAAGTGTGGGGTCTGCTCTCCCTTAACCCTGACTCTTCCTCCCCATGACCCACTTATATTTCCTCAAACACATGGGTTTGGGTGTGCAGGCTTTGAGACTACCATTTCTTCACCTTGATACTTAACTTAGATCTTCACCTCTGGCTTGTGAACATGTTTGGGAAAAAGCTGCCTAGACTGAGAAGGTCAGGTTCTCTCTTACTGAAGATTAGCAAGAAAAAAAAAAAAAAAAATGAACCAATCTGACGGCCCTCTCAGACTCTCCCAACTTTTGGGTTTTAACAATGGCAAAAGGGCAGCCAAATCTCCTACTTACTCTAAAGTTTGTTCTTTTTGCTTTTTCCAATGGTCTTGAATGGCTCTGCAGGAAAATCTTCCAATTTTCCAGATAGAAGGTAAGTCTTCCCATATGGAGACATCTTAGTGTTTTCTTCTTAGCTTTGGAATCCCCTACTTATTAGCATTGTGTCCATGGGCAAGTTGTCTTGAGCCTGAATTTCTACACCTAACAAATGAGGATCTGCTTCCCAAGGGAGAACATGAGCACCAGGCATGTAGCCTACAGTTAGGCACACAGAGGCACTCATGAAGAGATATTATGATGATTATTACTCTAATTATTAACCATGTTCATTAAGCCACTTAGCTACAGTGATTTTTATTCTAATAGGAGCTTCCTGCTTTCAAAACAGTGCGGTTGCCTTAGTAATCATTTACCTTAACTCTGGGCTACAACTTAAGGCTTCTTCAGGCATCTTTCATTCAACAATCATTCAACACATACTTCTTGCCCGGTGGCTCACATTCTGGTGGGGGGAAACTACACATAACACATGAATGTCAACTGCAGTACATTTGGCAGTGATAGATGCTAGAGAAAAAAAAAAAAAATGGATTTTGACCTGGCAAAGGCCTTGCCCAGTAAGGTAAAGGCCCTATCTCTCCTGGAGCACTTGGGCTTTGTATCATGTAACTCATCAAGACCTTTACATGTTATAGTCTGATATCTGGGCCAGTGGCCTCCTTGGTGTGATTTCAGAGGCAAGTGCTCAAAAAGTGAAACAGAAAAGTATTTCCTCTGCCTACTTGCTGATGTCTAAAATCCCTCCAACAGGGGAGAGATAGGACAAAAAGGTATTTGGGGTTTTGTTTTGTTTTTTGGTGGGTTTTTTTTGGTGGCAACCAAGCTAGGCTATCAAACACTAGGCACGTATGGGATGCCGCTCCTGGTCTATGGGGTGACAGGTATGATCAAGGTTTTTCTCTCCCCTGCTGAGCCTGGAACCAGCTTCACAAACTTCCTCAGCACAGCTTTCTAGACAACCCTGTCAGCGATTCAAGCTAGCATAAGAGTGAAATCTGTGTGTCACCAGAGAGTCCGAAGTAAGGTTTAAATATAAATACACCTAGGACAGATATCATACTGACTTAAAAATCACACAAAGTACTACGTGACTGGCCCTCTCCCAAGAGGACATTTTATCAGCGGTGGGGAATAGCTAAGAAGAAATGTTGTAAGTGTATGGGGGTGGGGAGATGCACACAGGAGAGGGGAGCACATATTTTACACCCCCACCCGCATTTGTGTCTAAATGCATGTCATGAGGCATTTCCACGCACCCTCTGATTTGAAGGAACCACCTCCATCATTTGCCCATATCTTTCACACACACAGCTGAGCCCACAAATTACAGTGTTCCCAAAAGGCAGCTCTATCCTTCTAGTTGTACAGGCCAACCATGTTGGAGCTCATCAGCACATCCTTTCGGTTGGGCCTTAATTATTTTTTTTAACATTTATTTATTTATTTATGACAGAATGAGGGAGTGAGCAGGGGTGGGGGCAAAGAGAGAGAGGGAGAGAGAGATTCCCAAGTGGGCTCCAAGTTCAGTGTAGAGCCCCACACTGATCCTACGAACACGAGATCACGATCTAAGCTGATATCAAGAGTCGGACGCTCAACCGACTGAGCCACCCAGGCGCCCCTCAGTTGGACCTTTAAGAGATTATCAGAATCCAATCATTTCTTGCCAACTCCACCTCCTCCTCCTCCCCAATCAAGCCACCACCACGTCTGGGCTGGATGGCCGCAATCATTCCCTAAGAGTTCCAGTTTCTGCCTGTACTCCTGTACTGTCTGTTCCCACTCAGGAACTTCTTAAACCTGAGTCAGATCACATCCCTCCTCTGGCCAAAAACCTGTGTATTCTCATCTCACCCAGAGGAAAATACTACAAGGTCCCTCCTGTTCTTGTCCCTAATTATCTCTCAGGCGTCGACAGCGATCACTCTTTCCTCCAGCCCCACAGGCCTCCTTGCTCCTCCAATGGGCCTACTAAGTTTCTGTCTCAGGACCTTTGCACTTGCCACTCCCTCTGCCGTGGATGCTTTTTCTCTGGGGAGCCATATGGCTGCTAGTCACATCTCTGTACATCACTGAAGACTACATCGCTGTAGTCACATCTTTGACGTAACCCTGAAAGGCCCTCCTACGTCACCCTGTCTAAAAGAGCACAGAAGCCAGCCGCACATCCACCCTCTCCCTCTCTTTTCCTTACCCTTCTTGATAATTCCTCATGGCCCTTATCACTACCTGGCATGATCTTCCTCCCTCCCTTCCTTCTTTCCTTCCTTCCTCCTTCCTTATTTCCTTGCTTCCTTACTTCCCTACCGACCCCAGGAGAATAGAGGCTCCATCAGAGTCAGGGCATAGTCTGTTCTGTTCATTTTTGTGCCTAGTATAGGGTCTGGCCCAGAGCAGGCTTTCCACCTGCCTTGATTAAAACTCAAGTCACCACAGAGAACTGGCACCACACTGGGAAGGAAGAAACTGCCGCCCCTACATAATGCAACCACTTTGCTTGACTGGCTCAAGCTCGATCTCCTGTAACAGTGGGAGATCAAGGTCTAAACACATAATGACAGTGCTGGGTTGACAAGAAGTGAAAGTCTCTTACTCTGGAAGGAAAGCTAGATGTTATCAATGCTGGATTTGCTCCGTGGCATTTAGTTTTATGGCTCTAATGCAACATTCTTATTTCTGAAGTTCATTCTAGGAAAAGACTTTTGATTTGCCAGTCTGAGAGTCTCTATAGTATCTATGCCCCCCCAAAACAAACATTTTATCCTCAAATTTTGATAACACAAGGATTATTAACTATTAGTGTAATGTAGCTATTACATTACTGAAGAATAGGCCATACACATGCACGGATTTAGCATGCCCTCAAAAGTTTTCCTCATTGGAATTGACAGCTCTAAAGCAGGGATGGTCCTGATCAAACCGTTCACCCAGTATAAGCCTTAGCACCTTTAATCTGTAAAATAAATGGCTACACCAGGCTACCTCTAGCATTTGTTCTAAATTACATATTCTATGAGGCAGGCAGCAGAATCCAATCGAAAGGACATGGGATTTGCAGTTTGAGATCTGGCTCTTTCTCTTATTAGCTGGACTGAATCACAGGTTGGTTGGTTGGTTTTTCCATCTATAAAATATTAATCACTAGAAATACCTACTTTGCCTCTATCATCTTTTAATCTCCTAAGCTGTACATCTGGAGGCTCACCCAAAACAGGACTGTAGGGGTAGGGATCCCATCTATTTGGTTCACCTGGTAAAGCCGAGTGTCTGATACATTACAGGCACTCATATGCATTGGCCAGATAATGGAAAGAATATATGAAAAAAATAGAACAAAAAAATTTTTCCCTACCTCTGTGATTGCCAGGACTATTGTTGGATAAAATACAATAATGTATGTTGTAAGGATTTACGAAAGCAGTGTATGTTGAAAGAGCTTTTTAAGTTGTAAAGTGATACAAATGTTAATAATTACCACCATAGATCTACCTTGTATTTTTCCCAGTTCAGCCTGGCTTGTCTTATTAATTTAATGCCAACATGACTGGAACTGGAAAGAAACCAATATTTATTAAGGCTTTACTGTGTCATATATATATATATATATATATATATATATATATATATATAATTTGTGTCTTCTACCTTTAGAACCAACCCTGCTGTCTCAAATTTAGTCATCAGTCCTAGCCAGAAACTACATCAAAACTGACTCACAAATCAGTCAACAGTCACTTAGCACTTATTACTAGCCAGCCAATACACAGTGTTTTACAGGCATAAGCTCATACAATTTTTAAAGGTACATGTCTTTTTTTTTCCCTTTAGTTTTATTGAGATGTAATTGATATACAACACTGGGTAAGTTTAAGGTGTACAGCATGACTTTACATATATTGTAAAACGATTAACACAATAGGTTTACTTATTCATCACCTCATATGGATACAAAAAAGGTGGGGGGGGGAATATTGTTTTTCCTTGTGATGAAAACTTTCAGGATCTCCTCTTTGAACAACTCTCAAGTATACACACAGCAGTGTTTAATCATCATGTTGTATGTTACATCCCCGTTCAGGTAGATTCTTCAAGGTAGCTACTGCTCCTGTCCCCATTTAACAGATGAGGAAACAGAGACTCAGAGGTTAAGTAACTTGTTCCACATCCACCATTAGCAGGTGGCAGAGTCAAGATTCGACTGTTTGACTCAAAGTCCGTGCTCTTCAGTATGTAAAATGCAGGGCGGCGGGTAAAGTTATCACAGAACGTGTGCTGAGTCATTTTGGTGCTTTTCTTTCTGTTCAAGGAAGAGCTGCATTAGCATTGGATCACCACTGCCTTAATTTCTTTTTCCCCCCAAAGGGAAAATCTATGGCTAGGAGTAAGGGGAAGGAGAACAATGAGACAAGAGAACATGTCCCTAGATTCACGTTCTTCTTCCTGCGGTGCCCTCACTGTGCTGTCATTACCTGGAAGGCAGGTCTGTGACCAGGAAAGCCAGTGAGAACAGGTGTGCCTAACAAATCTCGGGTCCCTTTCAGTTTACCCAAGGACAACTGGAATTTCTTGTTGTTTCTCTGCCTGTTCCAAGCAAATATGTCCATATACTTCAGTAGTTATGACCATCAACTGGCCCGGTTCACAAGCAGTTCCTAATTAAGTAAGGCTATCGAATGCTGTGAGATATGGAATCTCTTGCTGCTAAATTGCACATGGGCTGAAAGCAATGAGAATCTGTTTAGATATTCGTGGTGCTTTATATGTGGGGACCAGCAGTTACCAGACACTGAAACCAATCATCATTAGGACAGCCCTGCCTTGGCTGCCAGAGAATAAAGGTCCCCACACAGAGCTACCTGCCCAGACTAATGGTCAAGAGGCTGATGAGGCGTTAATGAGACGATGAATCAAAATTTGCCAAACAAATGATGCCCCCCAAAGGCCTTGGTTTCTAGTTATTTCTGTTTATTTCAACTATTTCTAGTTGATTTTATCTTGGAACTAACTGTGGAACAAGATGACTGCGTTTGGACATCTTCATTAGTGGCCTATCCTTGAAGGATTCTTCCGAGCAACCATCCCAACCTCACCTCTTTGTAGGGAAAATAGAGAGGGTCAAAGGATTACATTACAGAATATAAAATCCAGAGACTGACAAAAGTCAACCACATGAGTTGCTTTACACTAAATATATTTGTTTCTATGGTTCTTTCTCTGGGAAAATTAATCATATGTTATCAAGAGCTATCATCGACTAGGCGCTTATTGTGTACTAGGCACCTGCTGCACGCCTTGCATACATTGGCTGCAGTTATAGGGTTATAGGGCTATAGTTACATAGTCTGAGGTAACTCGAGAAAGCCTTCTGCACCAGGTCATTTCCTTGTTCTCTGTTCTCACAGGACCAAGTACCTCCCCATCATTAAGCTTTTCACAAACTCACTTGTGTGGTTGATAGCTCTGTCTTGACTTGAACTGTACAGTCCACTAAAGCAAGGACCATGTCTATTTTTGGTCCCTATTATAACCCCAGCTACTAACACAGCACATGGCATATAATAGATGCTCAACAAACATTTGACAAATAAATGCAGGCCGCATGTAGAGGTGCAGACACATCCCAGGATGATATAGTCCATAAGGAGCCAGGTCAGGATTGGAATACGGATTCCAGACCCTGAGCTTCTAACCTGCAGCACATCTTCTCTCTCTCTCTCTCTCTCTCTCTCTCTCTCTCTCTCTGGGCTGAGTGGCCTTTTGCATCAAAACAAATCAAACAAGGAACAAACAAGAGCAATTATAATTATCGCCACACTCTTGTACAGACATTAAAAAGGAAAAGGGGGGAGGTACTCTATGGCTTTTGAGATATACTAAAGACCCATTACAGAATAAACACCAGAGAAATTTTAAGAAAACCATGAAATCATGCTCCATCTTTCCTCATGGCCTCTCTCCATTTTCTATTTGTTGTGTTCCAAGTTTACTATTATTGTAACTGAACATTTAAAGCCTAATTCTATATGTGCTAGCCAGTGGCACATACAGAATTCTCAGTCCTCCATGAAACCCGGCAATGAGTACTTTCCTATTTGGCACACAGGAGTAAAAGGAGAAAATAAATGTGCAACTCTGAGCTGGTGCCTGGCACATATAAGGCTGTGTATTATTGTCAACAACATTTATTCCTATTACTATTTGTCCTACTGTGATTACTGGCAGCTATAAGATGGAGATTTGGGGTCAGTCAGACCTGGATTCTAATTCAGCTCAGCCACCTGTTTCTGTAAGGCATCGGCCAAGTTATGTAACCCTGATGTGTTTCTCATCCATAAAATATGGATAATAGTACTACCTACTTCACAATAACTCCATGGCACGGAGGAGGAAAAGAAAATCCAGCAACAGAGTCTATTTTTATCGTCTTCCTCCTCATCATTATTTAGGTAGCTGTGAGTAGAAAGAGTCTTGCCTTGGAACCTGGAAATAAGACCTTCAATGCCAGTCTTGTTATTGTAAATCATAGGAAGTGGGTTTTATTTCAGGTGGTTTCTCCACACCCCAATGAGTACCCCCATCCTTTTCTCAATGACTGATGGTTCTCCTGGTCTCAGCAAAGCATGGAACATACATTCACCTCTACCCTACTGGAGAGATCCAGATTTGAGATCATTAGGCCAGAGACTCCCTGCCTACACTAACTTACCGACACATCTAACACACATCTAACACACATCTAACACACATCTAAGATGCATCTAACACACATCTAACACACACCTAACACTCATCTAACACTCATCTAACTCCTTTGCTTGCCATTCAAGGCTCAATATCATTTGGTCCAAAGAATTTTGTGGTTGGCACCAGGGCTAAAAGATGCTTTTTTTTTTTTTTTTTTGCATAAGAACAGTAATTAAACCCATATACTCATGGGGGATGTGCCAATATACTCTCTCCCTTCCCATCCATGTGTGAATGGCTGTACTGTGTCTCTACTCATTCTTTCAAAACTAACTATGGAGACTGGTTCTAGATGCCAGGGATACAACCATGAGAAAGAATACTTGGTATCATGTAACCTGCAGCCAAGCAGGAGAGACAGATGGTAACTAAATGGTGCTGTCAGGTATAAAAATATATAAGTACAATTGGAAATAAGTGGAAAACAAGGTAACTGCTCTTAGACCAGGAGACAGAAAGCCTAAGCCTGGCCGGTGGCTAGGAGTTTACTAGGTAAAGAAGAAACACTGTGGCCAGTGAGAACCTGGCCCAGAAGAGAGGCTGAAAACTTGAGAAGGAGGCCTGGGTGCAGAGTAAGGGGGAGTGGAGCCCCAGGAGGCTGCAGAATCAGGCAGAGACCTGCTATTTGGTGGAAGGAAGATGAGGGAGATGATGGTAGCTAGACAAGGAGGGGTGACAATAGGAAGGAGAGGAAATGAACAGATTCCAGAGATATTCAGGAGATAAAATAGAATAATCTGCTGATAGAATGGATTGGGAGAGGAAGGCAGGGCAGGCAGGGTGAGGGTGAGGCAGGTAACCAGAATGACTCTTAGGGTTGTGGTATGTGTAAACAGATGCACGGAGGGGCCATTTACTTACTAGTCTAGGAATTCACTCTTCGAAATACCTTGAGACAACTGATAGGAGGTGAGGAGACAACCACCCGTGAGTGCCTACAGCTCAGGGGAAAAGTCTGAGCTAGTCATTGCGGCTCGTAGGAAGGAAGAGAGCCTGGGAAGAAGAGGATCGGGGAGCAATGAATAAAGAGAAAGACAATCCATTATTAATATGAGAGATGCATGAACGAAGCAATCACAGCACTCCACAAGCCAAGAGCCAGGCATTTTCCTCCAGGACCAAGACCACCTCCCAAACAGCCAAATGATCCTGTACATCAAACCGACTCTCAACCACCTTAGAATTCTATCAGCTGCACAAAGTCAGTTGTATAATATGGTTAACTCCCTCCTCCCCGGCCCTTACCTAAAAATGCTAACAAAGTTAAAGAGGATGATTGAGGGCAATCCTGGAATGGCCTTCCAGAAACATTTACAACAGGTCAATGCTCCATCAATTTTTCTAGTGTTCCTGAAACATTTCCAGTGAAGTCTCCAAAATAACAAAAGAGAATGATCCGAGGGTCTTGGCTGGGTGCGGTCTTAAGCTTACCTCCACAAATGGAAACAGTTTATGAAGCCTAGTCAAAAATTCAGGCAAGTTTTGCATGAGACTACACAACATAATAGGGTTGTTTTTAATACATATTTGCACACTTTTAACTCCCCCAAATGCTGAATCAAAAGTGATGTGCTACGAATGTGCCTCAATTAGCCTCTGACTTTGGGGATGCCCTTGTCCACAGCTTTCCACGCAGTGTGGAACTCATTATCTAAGTTGAGAACCATGAAATTAATCTGAGATGGACTAGGGAGGTTTTTCCTTGGAGCAGGGGACTAGAGTAGTGACCTCTGGAAGTCACTCTTCACTCCTTCAAATCCTATAATATATATTAATAATAATATTAAAATCACACTAAGTGGTTTTTAAATTCATTTGCATGAGAGGTAGGTATTATGATACATGGTAGGTATGTAGGTACTATGGGTTAGGCCTCATTTTAAAGAGGAGGAAAGTGAAATACTCGGAGAGGTGAAGTACATTTCCAAAAGGTCATCAGCCCACGACTGTGAACCTTAATGTGAACCCAGACAGTCCCATATCTATGACAACTATTAAGCTCCTGTGCTATACCTTAGCAGAACACTCACATCGCTACTCTCGCTGATGGTTTATATTTGGTGGTATTCAAGAATAAAAACCAAATGCCATGCTTCAAAACTAGGGGGAAGAAAAGCTTTATCTTCCCATAATTTTATTTAACTGAAAAAAAATATCAATGTGCAAATTGGACATTTTTGGTACATAAAGTCAAGTGTTACTAATTAAGTAAATGAGTGATGAATCATAATATCAACACTAGTCATTAAACAAAATTGCATTCAAATTAGATTTACCAGATAGTTTACAGTTCAAGAAATATAATGAGCCAGCTTTAAAGAACGCTTCTGATAATATTACTCTTAAAGCGTATATGACAATGGATTCTCTTGTATTATTTTAAAAGATGAATCCAAACACAAAATGGGACAGTAAAGTCTGTAATGCTTTCTGTCCTTGTCAACATTTCTATAGAGTGGCAACATCTTTTAAGCAACATGAGACACGATTTAATTCACCCAAGAGAGGTCACCTTGCTGGAGGGGCAGGTGACTTCTGTTTAAATTCAGTTTACTCAATCAAATGTACCACGGAATGGAAAATGGGGTAGATTCATTCCTGTCCTGAAATTCTTCCCAAGTTAACTAAAATCACCTTACTTTTGTAGCAAATGAGCCATGAGATACAATGCCAGAAATTGATTTGGAAGAGTGAGTACATAGTCTGAAAAAGACTGTCTGTATATTTTGTAATAAAAAGTCCCTGGACAGCCATGGATGTCACAGAGAGATGTAAGAGGGCGTAAGAATGCAAGCGGCGAGACACAATACCATACAAAAAGACTGAATGCACTGTCGCTAAAACAGACAATTATTCTTCTACAAATATACACATTGACTGTTAATTTTATCTGATGGGTGGTTGTAAGGTGACCTCAGGGAAATGTCATCCCCTGTGCGCTTGTGTCCTTGACCTAACTGGATAGGTCCTCCCTCCCCAGTGCAATTCCCTATTATTGCCTTCCTAGCACTTTTCAAACGCTTTAATCATTTCCTCTTTGTTTTCCCACTTGCTAATTGTAGTGTGACTCCTTTGTCTATCAGGTTCTTGGCAGAACCACCAGTGCCTAGCTCAGTGCCTGGCATCGGTCCAGAGATTCTAAAATATATTTGCTGAATGAGCGAACAAAACGATGAATGGCCAACAGGATGCAGCGCTCCTTTGAATTCATTTTCCCAAATCAGATTCGATTTCGTTTCATTAAATACCTTGATTTACTGGCATTTTCTGAAATTACACTGGGTTCTCATTAGTAAAGAGAAACTGATTCTATCTTCAGGGAGGAGGAGGGAAAAACTTTCAGTCACTTGTTCCAAAGGTCTCTCAAAATGATGTCGTAGTATAATTTGGTTTGAAAGCAAGGTCCAACATTTTATTACCTCCAAATTTATTCAGAAAAGCTGAAGGTCCGTGATAAGGCTCATTAAGTCGCTGAAAGACCTATCTTCACATGCCTTTCACACAAAAGGTCTCAACTTAATGCCAGGTAATTACTGTTCATTTTCCCCTGGTTATTTCTATTTCCTGAAGATTCCCAGGGAAGTTGGCCTCAGTGGACACTCCCTGTAGTCTGAGATGTGAGCACAGCAAGAAAGGGCCATGTTTACTGGAGGATCTTTTTAAGCTGCAACTAAGGAAAGACGATTCTGACTCTAGGGCCTAGAATTTAAACTTGGATCACCTACTAGTCAACCTCTTTACAGAATCAAGGCCAAGAAAAACAAGTTCCTGGCTGCAGTTAAACTGGCTGTTGTCTACATGTTAAATATATCACTTTTCACAGCACCTGTTCCACACCTATACAACAATGGGTATGGGCTCTGGCTCTAGATTACTTTGGCTCAAAACTCAGCTACATCACTTTCCAGTTTGTGACTCAGGGTCAGTAACTTATATTCACTCTGTGTCAATTTCCTCATTCATAAAATAGGGCTCATTGTACCCACCGCAGGGTCATTTTGAGAATTAAATGTGAAGTACACAGAGCAATATCTTGCATGTGCTAAGTGCTCAGTGTTATTTATTTACTAAGAATAACTCATGTGACCACCATCATCATCTCTGATATCCCATTTACAAGCAGGATGTATCACGATTATTTACGATAAATTTGGTCCTAGTCCCAATGGACCCATCATTGGTACTAGAAGAAAATTTCACTATTTGCAAAACAGCACAATAGAGGGTGAAGGCTAACCAGGGAAAACCCTCTGCTGGGTGTCTTCATTTCAGTTTGGCAGGGCATAGTGATATATAGCACCCTTGGGGCTCATTGAAGTCACCAGCCCCAAATGTACACCCATTTTTATTTTTAATCAACTGATGACTACAATTCATCTGTCTCCACTGAAGTGATCTTGCTTACAGCCTTCTCTCCCAGTGGGCTCTCCTCACTCCAGCAGTGTCTGTGGATGACCACCAGCCAGGTCATTCATGAGAACTTAGCTTCTTAGAGATAAATTCAAGGCCCAATGTATTTTTGGAAAGAGCAGAAACTGGATATCAAGGGAGCTCCCAATAAATGTTGGCGATGATGACTATTATTGTTCTTGCCAAGAAAGGCAACCCATTTCCCAGAATGCTTTCTTTATTCCTGCCTATGGCTCCACAAAGTTTTTCTGATCAGATTTGGTGCTTTGGTCTGTTTTTACTTGAAGCACAGTGGTTACAAATACAGACTGGATTCAGGGATCCTTGGACTTGAATTCCCACTCAGCCTCGGTTTTCACCTGGTTGTTTTACTTATGTATAAAGTTGAAGAAAGGAGCTCATGAGTTCTGTGTGTTAGACAAATGAAAATCAGTGGCAACAATAAAATAATCTTCTACTTAGAGAAGAAAACACGTCTCTCCATTTGTTTTCCAAAATCTCCAGGCTATTGAGTATGCCCTGGCCTCCATTCTTTCCCTCTTCAAACTTCTGCACCTCCTTCCCCCTACTTCTCACTGAGCCAAGCTGTTGAGAACACAAACAGCTCTCTGGCACAAACATCTTCAGATTTCTGTCACAAACACAGATTCCTGTGAAAATTACACTTCAACTTCCCAGTGAGGAGAAGCTAAGCAAGGCTGATATCTTACATGGCCCTCGAGCTATAAGAGATAGTTATGTACAGTAGCTAAGAGCATGAGCTCTAAACTCAAGTGATCTGGGTTCGAATCTTGGCTGTCATCCAGAGCATGTCACTTAATACTCAAAGCCTCAGTTAGCTACCTAGAAATAAGGGTGATAATAATAAGGATCAAATGAGATTACTGTGGGTTACTCTGTAAAACCCTTTGTATGGCATCATGTATATAGGAGATATTCAATAAATATTATTATATTCAGATGTGTCCTGGGCATGTGAATTCCAGAAGTCTGTTTATATTAGAGGGTCACACTAGAAAGACATTGTAGACCAACCTGCAGTGGGGCAAACATTACCATATTTGAACTCAGAGCTTTAACCTCAAGAGCCTATGGAGATATGTTTATTCAGCAGCAAATCAGGACTCAGATTGGATTGGTAAATTCTCCCTAAGCTTTCTCAGCAGGCCAACTCTAACTAAATTGTCAGGAGACATTTCTCATTGACAGAGAAGTTTTTAGAAACCACCAGCCACTAGCAGGTCCTCAGGATTCATGCTCCAAAAATGGAAGTTTTTAGACAACTTTTAAAATAGTAAGATGTTAACATTCAACTTGCTAAGAAGATAACCAAAATGCATTAGGACAAGCAGGAACCGATGGTAGGCATGGGACAGGGTCTTCTTAACCTAATTCTTCCCGTTCCATTCCCTACATTATACTTGTTTTTTTAACGGTAAAACGTACCCTAATGACCACTCTTGGGTCCAGGGAAAGGAAAAAAAAAAAAACGTGAATCATATAGTATCAACAGGATCTAGCTTCTTCGTAAGCCACCAGACCATTCTTGCCAGGTTCGCAATTCAGAGCATGAAAAACTATATGAACAGAAAAGTTAGTAAGGCAGGGGATAAAAAGCAGGATCACACCACTGAAGAAGACAGAGAAGTTGTATTTTCTCCTACACAACAAAGTACACAGACATATCAAGTCTGCGTTGGAGATGGCTACTGGAACAAAGCTTTAGGATCAGAAGTTTATATTTGAAAACCCACTGGCATAACACTGGCCTATGTATCAGAATGAGTTCAGCATTTAGAAGAGGTGAAAGTTCCCTGTGGTCCAGGACTTCCCTTCACACAAACCAAGTAGAGGCTTTCTTTAAATGCTCCACTCCATGTCTCTTCAACCTCCATCATCCCTACGTAACAGAGTAGTTAATATACATGGTAGTGTGGTGTAAATGATTAACAGCCCGCTGGGGGTGAAGGAGATGATCTTATTGCAGCATTTGCCACCATGGCAATACTTTCACCGTCACTTGTTTCACGCTAACAACCATAGCAATGAACAAGGAGCTGAGAACAATGTCATCTGCTCTTACAAATAGGTTCAAATTGACTCCAGCGATGCCTAAACTGTGTTTTAAGGGAATGAAAACCTCACTGACAAACATCCTTTGCAGGTATGTGTGGTCGATGGAAAAGCAGTTTTCGTAAGGCTAATTGTGAGAGTTCGAGTATTATTTCTTTTAAGTACTAGAAACAGAAATATCATTTCTAATCTGCTTGCTATCTGAATGAAGTGTTAACTCTACCATCCATCTGTGCGGTTCCTCTTGTAGTAAATGTGATTTTTTTTAAACTTTCTTTTCTCTTTTCAGTTCTGCATCTGCTAGTGTTTTCCATTTGCCAGCTCCCAACATGTCCCCAATTACTTCTTTTTTATTTTATAGCCTGCATGCTGGTGTTTTATCAGTTACAAGTGCTGAGTTCCGCTGAGCATTAACAGTCTGCAGTGCCTCCAGGAGGGTACATAATTCACTAAGTCTACCAAACCCTTTTTTCTCCAAAGAATATTGTTTAATATAAATACAGTGTGAGGTTAATGTAGTACAAAAGAAAGGTTTTTTCTTTGGAATTCTCAAAAAAAAAAAAAGTGAAAAAAAAAAACCCCAAAACCAAAACAAAAACCACAATTCATGAAAGAATGGTTTATACACAGGAACAAGAAATCACTTGCATTTAAGAGGTATTACTCCCACTGGCTTTTTTTTTTTCTTAAATGAACAAAAAGCAAAAAATTAATACATCTGAATACATGAACAAGTTGGTATTTTAACCTATTCAGTCAAAATATTTTTACTGCAAGAAAAAGAAGCTAAAGTTACCTCATGTTAAGGCATATGAACACTTGAAAACTTAAGGTACAATAGACCTCCAAAATTATTGCTAAAATGATTTTAGCCAACAAAAGCAAAGTAAAAGAATCAAGAAAAAATTTTGTTTGTTTTTAATTCTGTTTTCCTTATAAATATATAATCATCCTCCATACAAATTCCTGAATAACCTAATGGATGAACAACACATTTCCAAGCAGGTAGGAGGAACCCAGAAGTACATGCCCCCAAAACACCAAAAATCAAACCACTCAACTCTAGTAATGAGTGAAAAATGGGTAGTTTTCCAAGTTTAACAAAGTCAGTTCCTTAAAAAAAAAAAAAAAACAGTTTTATAAAAATCAGCAAACAATTCTCTTTCCTTCAAGATGTGAACAATGCAACAATCAGGTTTAAACTGTTTCAAAGTATGCGGTCACACTTTCTGTCTTAGCCCAGAGTCTGTGTGAAGAGGGAGGATGGCAGAACCATCGAACTTTCTGGTGGGGTGGGGTGGGGAATGGGGGAAATGGATGGGAGCAGAGATCATCTTTGAAGGACATTTTCAAAACAACAGCAATGTTGAATATTTATGTGATATCAAGCAACAGGGCAAGCCCTCGACGCACGCAACCCTCTCCAGTCCCCAACACACCACAGAAGTGAGTACGACTAATCTCCTGTTACAGATGAAGTAACTGGACAGAGTTACCACCCAGAGCAAGGATGGGGTAGGGCTGCAGGGGCACAGACGCCCGGAGGCACCGGCCCCCAGCTTTCATATTGCAGCCTCTACCTTCCAATCACAATCTTAGCAACGAACCAGCTCACCATCTTTACAAATGTTTAAAACGATGCTCCTTCCACAGGAAGTAGGCTCTCAGGCCAAACTGCAGCCGCCCCCGCTCCTAGTTCACCCCAGCTATTCATCTGCACTAGCTCTACAAGAAATGGCAGAGCTAAAATTCAAATCCAATTGTGTCTGACTCCAGAGGAACAAAAATTTGAACATTCCAGGCCAAACGCATTTTGCTTCGAGAGAGAGAAACAATAGTAGTGATTATATCAAGCTTTCAAATCTGTGTATGTACTCAGAAAAAAATAAACATAAAAATAAGTCATTATCTCCAGTTCCTCCCATGCCTACCCTTCGGTTTTCAGCAGCTCTAACTATCTGCAAAGTTCCTTGCAGATGGCCCTTTCTCTATGATCAGAAGTCTTCCTGGCCCTTGCCCCAGAATGAGTCTCCCCATTTTGGGTAGCAGCATGCCAGACCGATCCTATAAGCAAGTTGTTCTCAAAGTGTGACCCCCCCAGAATGGCGGCATCAGCATCATTGGGGAATTTGCCAGAAATGCAAATGCTCAGGCCCTACCCCAGACGTACTGAATCAGAAATTCTGGGGACGAGGAGCCCCAGATCTGTGTTTTAACAAGTTGACCAGGTGATTCTGAAGCCGCTCTAGTTTGAAAACCACAGTGACTTGGGAAATCTGTGCCAAAGCTTCCCTGGGCCTGTGGGGGTAGCAGTCCAGCAGTCCAGGCCTCAAACCCTGCTCATGGCTAAGCTCACAAAGCAGGGATACTCAAGTAATTCCTCAGGAAGGCCTCCCCAGCTCTCAACCCCAGATGTAGTCAGGCACCCCTGCTCTCCAAGCCCCCACACCACAAGTGTAGTACTGCATAATTAGACATTTATTTATGCTGAACATCAGCCTCTCCAAACAAAGTTCCAGAAGTGTCACTGTATCTCCAGGGCACAGCCTATGGTTTGGCATATAGTAAGCCCTCAATAAGTATTGTACGAATGGGTAAATCATTAAAGCTCATCGTGCTTGCAGAGCATCTGTGACATACGTAAGTCCCACAGCTACATTTTCACACATTCTTCCGTCAGATATTTATCAAGCGTCCCATTGGGTCAGACAGCATTCTAGGCACTAGGACCCAGCAGTGAACAACACAGAGAGCAAAAACCAAACCAAAGCACTTGTCTTCATGCCTTCTGGGTCTTACTTCTAGTTGGGGGAGAGAGGAAATGAAACAAAATAAACTAGTAAAATATATAGTATGTTGGATGGTGATAAACGCTGTAGAGAAAAACAATCTGGAAGGGAGCTGAGGAGTCCTGGGGTGGGCAGTGAGGGAGGCTACAGCTTGAATGGGATGGCCGGAGTAGACCTTAGAGGAGTCTTTGCAATCTTCAAGAGGGTGAAGCAACAAGCTCTAGCCTACAAATACCTGCGAACACACATAACGAACTAAAGGAACACAAGAACAAAGCAGAAGAGCAGAGAGCGTGGAGTGGAGGGACCAAGGAGAAAACAGGAGATAAGGCCAGAGAACCACAATGGGTGGAGGCGGGGCAGACGACATAGGACCCTGCAGGCCACTTGTTGTGACTGTGGTCTCTTCTCTGAGGGGAATGAGAAGGTTGTGAGGGTGCAAGGGAGAAAGCAAGGGAAGACCAATTAGGAGTCTCCTGCAATAATCCAAGTGGGAGGGGCTGGCGGCTTGGCCCCACGTGGTAGCACAGCAGCGGCGGGAGGCCGGGTAAAAGCCGAGACACTGTCATGGCCATGAGTATTTTTTCTGACACTGAGCTGTTTACCATGACAAAGTCAAACTCCCGGGAAAAAAATAAGTTACATAAGAGACCTGTGTAGGTGAGGCAGGCATCTCAAACTCCTACGTCGCAAAGAAAATATCAAGTTAATAAGCAAGTGAAATGCCAGGAAGATGTATTTGCAATAATCACAATGCACAACGGATTGGTCACCTAAAAGTAGGAGTAAAGAATGGAGCCCACTAACAGTTTTGTCTCTCACAGTTAAACATTAAGCTTTCTTAAGGACACCTTTTTAGGTTTACCACTGTGCTCTACACGTTGAAGGTATTCTAAGTGCCCAGAGCTGGCTGATTTTAAAAGAAGCTTCAGTAACAAGAAATATTTTTTTTAAAAAAAAAAGGATTAAAAATTGATTGTAAAGACTGTATGACTACATCCTATAATTTAAATTCACTCATTCAAGTACTTATTGAACACTTCTTATAGATAAGATGCTAAATCCGAAATTACCAATTCACAAAGATGGAAAAGAAAAATCAGTAAACAATTTTTTTTTTAATTTTGTTTCAGAGAGAGAAAGAGAGAGAGCACATGAGCAGGGGAGAGGGGCAGATGGAGAGAGAGAGAGAGAGAGAGAGAGAGAGAATCTCAAGCAGGCTCCATGCTCAGAGTAGAGCCTGACTCAGGGCTCGATCCCACAACCCCAGATCATGACCTGAGACGAAATCAAGAGTCGGACATTCAACTGACTGAGCCACCAGACATCCGGGTAAACAAAAATTTTTCATGCAAAGACTTATGAACAAAATAGGCAATAATTAGGAAAAAAAAAAAGGAATAAACACCACTGACAGATAAAGACTATACAAGACCTGTTCATTCAGTAAGATTCACGGAGGACAATGTTAAGGCCAGGGAACAAATGGAAAATCTGCCATTTTGAAGTAAAACAATCATGATTCTAATCCTGGTTCTGCTAATCACTTGCTGGGGGACTGGGCATGTTACTTAACATCCTTGATCCTCTATTTCCTCAATTATAATAAAAGATCAAAGTAAATATCTCTGAAACTCATCAGGAGGATTAAATTCCACAATTCAGGCAGACAGTAGTTATGCAATACAGGTTAACATTCTTCACTAATTTTTTCTTAGTGTAACTTGCAATGACTTGGAAGCAATAATTTCCCCAGAGCTGAAATACGTTTCCAGTGATTCCATGAGTTCCACATGCCTCACGAGGTTGTCCCATTCACATGGGTCATACGTGGGCCTGCCCTCATGGGGTGTTCTCTTTGTGTGCCAAATAACTGATAATCCCAAAACAACAGCAGCTGTCACTGGAGGTCTCTTCAGTTTGTTGATTTCAAACCCCACACTACTGGGATTTCCACTGATGTTTTAAGTTTCAACAGAATAATAAACTCTACAGGCTCTCAAAAGGGAAACACTTATCTTGTGAAAAACAAATGGCTTTTTTTTTTTTAATTGCGGGTATTTATTCTGAGAGATTCAAGGCTACCTACTACCTGTTTTTCTTCTTCTCCAGTGCTCAACTTGAACGTCATTCGAAAGGTTTACTGGCACGCCTAAGTACAGGCTGTATACGTGCTTCCTACCTGAAATCTGTTCTTGCTTAGGAAAAATGCCGAACTCCAAAAACTGTGACCTACATAAATTCAAAGGTGGAAATGCCAGGTCAAGTGAGGCATGGCTGAATTTTATATGTTGCACCATACAAGCTGATCTGTAATTCCCTCAAAGCCTCACAGCTCTCAATAACTGGGAATAAACAACATCCTTGAATCCCAAAAGACTATGACATCCTATAATCAAAGTATTGATCTTGGAAAGCATCTGCCTCCTTTGTATTTTCAAGAAATGTTCTATGCGTTCATCTACAACACAGCGGTTCCAATCGAAGACACAGACACAGAGGCAAACATTCAAACCACGTGATCTCTAAGAGGCTGCCAATATTGAAATCACTGTATTTATCAACATTGGGAAGATTAGAAGGAGACTTGTGGCATCTAAACACAAGCATGTTCTTTTGCAGTTCTGGTTCTGTGCAACCTGAAAAAACGAGAACATGGGACTGCACGTACAACTGCTTGGTGATGGACTACATAGAGATGAAGGGCTTCACATGGATGAAGACTTCAGAGCACGTCTGAGTTCAGGAATGAATCAGCCAGACTCCCCCAGGGAACTAGTTCCAGTCTAGAGAGGGAGCCCAAGAGGAAGGCTAAATTCACTTTTTTACACCACAGGGATCAATTTAGTTAATAACTATTCTGCCGCCTTAAAACTATTTACAGGGGCACCTGGGTGGCTCAGTCGGTTAAGCGGCCGACTTCGGCTCAGGTCATGATCTCACGGTCCATGAGTTCGAGCCCCACGTCGGGCTCTGTGCTGACAGCTTAGAGCCTGGAGCCTACTTCAGATTCTGTGTCTCCCTCTCTCTGACCCTCCCCGTTCATGCTCTGTCTCTCTCTCTGTCTCAAAAAAATAAATAAATGTTAAAAAAAAAAAAAAACTATTTACAAACACCTGGACAAAAAAAAAAAAAAATCCAAAAACAAAATCTTTGAAGCTGAGAGAACCTGCATAGAATCAGGAGGGAAAAGACTTGAACTTTGGATATCACAGCTACTATATGCCTATGTCACTTCATTCATCAAGATGCCGCAAAAGTAATTAAGGTAATAAGTATGAAAAACATTATACTTTTTAGATAACTAGTGCTTTAGATGTCCAGTAAATGATGTCTTGCTTCCGAATTTCCTTAGCATCCTTGAATTCTTAATCATTCACTTATCTATTTAATCATCCAGAAAAGTCTTATGTCTTTACTTTCTTTTTTTCCTGATTGCATGGTAATGCAGACTTACTGTAAAATATTGAAATGAAACAGTATTACATAAAGGAAAAAGTCTCTGGAAACCCCAGAAAATGTATATTTGTGAATCAATACGTTGTAGGCTCTTTGTTAGAGGTGCCATGGAGTTGTCAAACCACATCCCACAATTCTTATTCTGCTTCCTGGAAAAAAAAAAAAAAAAAAAGTCTAGTAAGAGGTATGGCAACTATAAAAAAATAACCAAAACACAGTAAGAAGCAATGCAAACCATGATAAAGACACAAAGGAATGCTATGGGAAGTCAGAGAAAGAAGAAATTCTAGCCAAGTATGGCCAAGGAAAGCCTCCTCCTCTGCAAGCAAGAATCTCTGTTTTCACCACTTTCTAGAACTCCATGTGTCATGTCACTCATGACTCCTGCTGCTCTACACTAGACTTCCTAAACTAAGATCTAAGAGCTTTCATCTAAAATTCTCAATTCCACTTTCCGACCACTTCCCCAAAGATTCAGTGATTCTGAATTCACAGCATACCACCAAATAAGGCAAACATGAAAGAAAGAAATCGTTTGATCATTCATCACTTCTCATTATCATTGTTCACAGGAATCAGGCAAACTATAAAAACAGTAAGACTAGGAAAGGAGAAATGTCAAGATCCCCCTACCCCTTTCCAAAAAAAAAAAAAAAAAAAGGACAAAATAAAGAAGGCCTAAGTTAGGAAGACGGGTAAGAGGCACAACAACACGGGAGCACTCCACACACATTTCACACTTGATACACGAGAGCTAGATAGAGCTGGAAAGATGCAGGATAAAAGTGAGTTTGAAATACCTAAAAGGTATGGTTATGGGAAAATCCAAATTTATGATCGGTCTAGGCAGGGAGATAGTAGAGTAAGGAAGAAAAGAACCAGGAGACCAAGGGTCACAGGAAGCTCTCTCTCTGACAAGCTGAGACATCTAGAATGAAATCCTTAATCTGGGCATAATGATTCTCGTCATTAAAATAAAATTAGTGATGCTGGTGCTGTATGTAGCTCAAAGGAGACGGTATATTTGAAAGCATTTTACAAAACACCATATGAAGCATTTTCTACAAAACACTGGGTTCAGATAGCTGGCCTAAGTTCCAATGAAAGATTTATAAATTCAGGACATAAATCTGGATTTTCCAAATGACCAGTCCCAAATTGCCACTTCCACTGACCTTTAGAAGTGCAAAGGACTTACAGGACTCAATAAATAAAGATAATACCTCTTTGAGGATGAGGACCATGTCAGACCCTCTGTGTTCTCACTGCATCTACACCACACCCGGCACAGAGTAACTCCTTGGTACTCTGGAAAGCTGAACGGATCTTCCTCCTACTCTACATCCCTTAGCAACAACTACTTACTGCACTTTCAGGGGACACCAACATCAGTACGTTGCCATCTCAGGGGACAAAGGCAAATGGGCAGAAAGGCATTCCCATTGCACCCGTCTTTGGTTGTCATTTACACACTACCCTTCCCGGGCACACTAAAGTGAAGGCGATAAGCAGCCTGTCTGAGCTGACGCTGGCATGGCTAAACACTCTCAGCCTCGTTCAGGAAACGATGGCACGGGCAGGTGCTGGACCTGAGAGGTGGCCCAGGCTCTGAGCAGTCGTGGCAAGCCTGGAGAACCACAGCCCATTCTTGGCCCTCAGCGAGTGCCATTGGCCTGCCATTTGTAAAAACACAGAACGGAAGACAAGCCCTACTCTTCCACGCACGTCACAGCAACATCCTGACAATTTTGAAACATAAAACAGATTTCTTTGTTAAGTGGATATAAGCCAGACCTGGAGAGAAATTCTTTATAGGTCATTAGTGTAATATTGGTAAAGAGCTTTATACAACCCAGTCTTCCTTTCCTAGCATCTGGGCAGGATTAACAGGAGGGCTGGCCACCAGCTGCCCAGGATACTAATCAAGAGGAGATACTAAGTATCTCCAGAAAAGCAACAGAGTGGAGAGAGCAGCATTCGTCAGAACTTTCTTCAGGAAAGCAGTTGTATTGAATTGTAAGGAATACATTGATGAGACAATTAAGGCAAGAGTAGAGGTGGAATACACTAGAGCAAAACAAGGTCAATAAAATGCCTTTACGTACCTACGGCAGAATCAACAACCAAAGGCCTTCTTTGCCCCGAGTTGAGGAAGGAGGCCAGGATGCTGAAATTTGCCATGCTCCTCCTCCCAAGAAACATTGATCAAATCCGGTTTTTCACTCGATTGTTCACCAAATATATGTCTTGGTCAAGTACTGCTTGGGATCACCAGTTCTTATCATTAGAAAAGGTCTGGCTTTTTTCTTTCAGCTCTCCTCCCATCCCCCAATGTCTTTGCCTCCTTTACCCTATGCACTTATGGACAATTCAATGGCACATATTTACTGAACACCTGGGAAGAGAGAGATGAGCAGAGCAGTCTTGACCCCAGAGGAACACCTGCTCTAAACAACTAAGTTAATATAAGGCAAATGGAAGAGAGCTCTAGGAGAGAAATGTCTAAATACAAATATGGGGACACAGACAAGGGGTCAAGGAAAGTCTCATGGAAGATGTGCCATGCATCTTTCCACAGGGCCTAAGAGGATCATAGGGGCTGACCAGGTGCAAGAGAAGGATAGCTGATAAAGGAATGTACCCACACATGACAGCCTAGGAGGACATGGTCTCTCCAGCCATCTGCAGAGTCTAGAGTGGCCCCAAAACAGGCAATGTGCTATGGAATGGCAGGAGGTGAGGCTAGAAGCAAAGGTCAGAGCCAAAATTCGAAGACCCTTTGACTGCCATGCCAGAGGGTTGGGATTCTACCCCTGGAAGCACTAGCGAGCTACCAATGGTTTTAAGCTAGAAGCAGGAGAAAATATGTGGTCAGATTTGTGTCCAGTAAAAGCATTCTGGCAGCAATGTGAAAATTAATGAATGGAAGTGGAGTGCCAGGGGGAGGTGGGAATTGCAATGGTCTAGGATGAGAATGTAAAACAGAACAACTAAGACATTTCACAGGTACAATCAATGGGACTTGGTGACCGTAGAGCATAGTGATAAAGAGGGAAGGGTTCTTCTCTCTCAGTTAATTTCTACACATCCTTCCGATCTCAGATCAAATGCCATTCTTCCTAAAGGAAGCTGTGCCAATCCCAGGAACAAATTAGGTCTTTTCGTGACATGCTCTCAAAACACATTGGACTTTTCTTCCACGGCACTTACTGCAGTTTGTAATGCTATAGTTGTGTGATAAATCAAATGAATACCTATACCTGCTTCTAGACTATGAGCCTCTTGAGGGTCTGTTTTGTGTTCCATATAGCCCAAGCAACTCGTACGGTGTCTGACTCATAGGAGGAACTCAAAAATTATTTCTTGAAAGCAATGGTTGAGAAGGCACTTAAGGATCATAAAAAGGCATCTTTACTGCAATACCAGTTACATGATGAGCCCATTAGCTAAGGCAGGGCATGAAAAAGGAGGAGAAGATGAAAATGCAGAGAAGAAAATGAACTCCAGTTAGAACATGGTGACTTACAAATAGCTACAAGAATTCCTGATGGAGATTCCCAATGGCTTTGAACTCTGGACAGTCAGTCTGCAGATTACAGATTCAGGAGCTATCCACACAGCTGAAGAGATAGCAGTCACTGATTTACTTAGGTGGACTATGTAACTTCAGAAAAAAAGAGGATCAAAGATAGAGCCCTTGAGAGGCACCTGTGTGGCTCAGTCAGCTGAGTGTCCGGGTCTTGATTTTCAGTTCAGGTCATGATCTCAGGGTCATGGGGTCTGTGCTGAGTGCAAAGCCTGCTTGGATTGTCTCTCTCTCTCCTCTGCCCCTCAACTCTGCATGTGTTCTCATCTAAAAATTAAAAAAAAAAAAAGCCCTTAAGAAAGCCAAGTGTAGAATCAGCTGAAAAAGCCAGGAAAAACACTTGGAAAGAAAAGTTTGAGAGCCAGGAGAAGGACCAGGAGAGAGGTAGATTTCAAGAGACCAAGAAAGGGGGAGGTCAAGAAAGAAAAGATGTTCCACAAAGTATAGCCCCACAAAGTCCTATACTGCCAAGGTGTTGGGAGTCGACTAGTAGGCCTAACAAAGAGGTGGTTTCTGTAACCAAGCAATGATGTCTACTGCCAAAGTGAAAGATCTCTGGACCCCAAAGAAAGGCTAAAAGAACAATAAAAGATGAGAACAACATGGGTGGAGAGGAGACTGAAAACCATGCAAAAGAAAGGGAATAATACATTCACTCACTCATTTAATAAATAGTATTGAGGTCTTACTATGGGCCAAGCACTCTACATTGTAGGTGAAGCAGTAAACAAGATACGGTGGTCTGTGGGCCCAGAGAACTTAAGAGGAGATAGGATAAAGATCAAAGAGGAAGAGTCTGACCTCGAAAATCCGTGAGACATCTCTTCCCTCTGGAGTAGAAAGGAAGGAGAAATGATCTGGGGTTAACAATTATAGATTAAAGAGATATCAAGAAGGCAGGGGACTTCAAGGCTGTAGTAGGCTGAGTTTCCCTAAAGACAGAATCTGAGATGAGGGCTTAGGTGCAGAAGTTTATTTGGAAGATGATGCCAGGAAGCAAAGATGAGGGAATACAGAAAGACAGGGAAGGATTAAAAGCCAATGAAAGGGTATATTATCAAGTTTGCCACAGAGAGCAAAGGGCTTCATTTGGCCAGGACCTCCCAAGAATGCAGCCAGAATGATGCACCTAAGAACGGAAGCCTGGAGCGTTTATTCATATGCTCAAAAACCCAGGTGTTGACAGTAGCCCCTGAAAGCAGTTCCTTCCCCCACACTTCCAGACTCCTCTTTTCCCCAGGCCACGCAGGCTCCCAGCCGGACAGGTGGTCCTGGGAAGGAAGCAGAAAGGGGCCCACTGCAGGTGCTACAGGTGGGAAGCTGACCGAGACAAAACTGGTTATACCAGTTGCAGCTGAAATCAGAGATGAGGGGCTGTGACAATGGCGGGGGGGGGGGGGGGGGGGGGGGGGGGGGGGGGGATCTTCCACAAAGATGGCATCCATGAGAACTCGTGGAAACGGCAAATCTTTCTACCTAGGCTGAGTAAGTAGGGAAGGGATGCTGGAGAACATGGCTTGGGGTAACTTTTCTAAGGTTTAAGCTTTCTGGCAATGCTTTTGGCCTCTTTATAAATGGGTGAACATAGGGACTAATCAGTAGCTCAAAGTTGAGATCATAAAGATGGCTTTGCACTTCCACAGGACAAGGGCCATGATATTAAGTGTTGATATTTATTGAGTATTATATGGCAGGCACTTTGCAGTGACATCAAATGAATTATCTCTGCAACCATATATAGTAAGAACTGTCATCGCTCCCATTTAACAAGGGAAGAAAGTGAGGCTAAGAGAGTTTTCTAAATTTTTAATATCTGTGGAGTAACAACCTATTTCAAGTATGTGTGTCAACAGCCCACACTGGCATACTTGTGTCCAAACACAGATTCACACACACACACACACACACACACACACGGTAAAACCAGATATGAGGCTTTCCAGAGAATACAGTTTGCTTAGCTTCATCATCCACTTCTTCGTTATATGGATAATGAAACACTTCTAGACTCTATGGAATGAATTTCGTTAATTTTGTTTTTTACTTATCCCCAATGATCAATGTCTTTTCTACACTTATACAAGACTAGGAGCAGAGAAAATAAGGAACTTAAGATATGGAGACTGGAGCCGAAACCAGCAACAAAATACCACTTGAACCAACGAGCTAAATAAAGTAAGTCAACAAAAAAGAATCACAGAGGGGGAAACGAAAGCATGTAAAGACTTTTAAACTCATTACAGACCAAAATGTAAATCTGATTGCAAAATTATCTGCATCTTTAATCTGGAAGCTCATGATCATGCTGCAGATAGGAGCCAAAATTTAATTTAAAGAGCAATTTTGGCCAATCACCCCTATTTTCTTTAACAAAAGAGCAGGGAGAGGGAGAGAAATGACATCACTGAGATCCACAAAGGCCCAAGGAAGGAAAAGCAGATGTGCTCGTATCACCGAGCCGCTTGGGTCTGGCTTGCAGAGGAGGGTTAGACAGTGCTGTCCTCCCTGGAATGGAGCTAGTTTATAATTAGTTTAGGCTGTGGAGACCTGTATCATTAAAAAGATGACAACTGGACGCTTGCCACCATCAAGATAATGTTTCATAATCAAATTAACTCGGCTCAAGAGCTTGATGTGGAGACTGTTTATGGTTAACCATCAAATGGCTTTCAGAGTACTTGGAGCATAAGATATGAATAAGACACCAGATAAGTAGCACATGAACACAAGAAGCGTGTGAAGATGTGGCCATTTGTTAGCCACAGAGCAGACGGGATGGAGGGGCGGGGGGAGCAGGGGACAGTGAGCGCAGAAGAAAGGGATTAGAAAAAATCCCTCAACCAATCCTCAAAGAACTGAATACATTTCTCATAAAACAATAATAAACCCACATGCTTTAATGTGTCTACAGTTGCATACTTCAGCAGCATTATTATACCAGATCCTGAGTTGCTCAAAAGCAGAAATCCTGAGGTCATATGTCTTTGCTGCACCAGAAACTCATGCATTGCCTGGAGCTGTGTGTGTACTCAGAAAACCTTGTGCCTGTTTCATGCTGCTATAATAATTAGGAAAGGCCAACACAGAAACATAGAAAATCTTTTTGATCTACTGGGAAGTGAAAATGATACATGGATGGATTGCAACCATGTACAAAAATAGGTATGTTTGAGGACAACTAGAAGATAACGTGCAAAGATGAAAACAGCAGTGTTGGGTGTTAGTATTTCTGCATGTGGTGGTGTTTTTCCTAAAATTGTCTAAAGTCAGAATAATCTTTTCCATTTCAAAAGCTACCGATGTCTTCGTGTTGGAGGGAGGGAAGGGACCTGGCAGGTAACAAATCGCTTGGGTAGAGGATAAGGTTCAAACTCCACAGCTTGGCACTAGATACCCTTTGTGATCTGGTCCACCCAGGAATGCCAAGTTGTATATCCTGTCCCTCCTTCTTCCTCCTTTTCCATCATACTGAACTACTTGTCCTTTCCAAAATGTATCACAGGTTTCCCTTCCTTCCTTCCTTCCTTCCTTCCTTCCTTCCTTCCTTCCTTCTTTCCTTCCTTCCTTCCTTCCTTCCTTCCTTCCTTCCTTCCTTCCTTCCTATGGAAACTAAAAGAAGAAAGTACAGTTTATTTTATGGCACAAACATGAAAGCTGGGCATAGGTCTTCCTTAGGGACTCTTGCTGAGGACCACTTTCAAAATTAGAGAAGGTGGACTAGGTTGGCACCCTTTCAAATGTTCATCATACACATTACGGTCTGAAGGCTTTCCATACCTAATTCTGATTCCTCTCTCATTTTTATTTTTCATCGGTTCTTGCACTCCTGATATCTCTCAGGATCTGCTTCCAGATGACCCAACTGGTATGTCCATGCACTTTTTATTATACTTAAGCTGGGATCTTCTTTTGTGTAGATGTCTGATACATGTTTCTAACTAATCATATTCTCTTTTTTTTCCACATTAGAAGTGTTTTTTCTTTCTTTCTTTCTTTCTTTCTTTCTTTCTTTCTTTCTATCAAAATTTTCTTAAGGAATAGAATTTAGTGATTCATCACTTACATGTAACACCCAATGCTCACCCCAACCAGTGTCCTATTTAATGCCCATCACCCATTTAGCCCTTCCCCCCACCCAACACACCTCCAGCAACCCTCAGTACGTTCTCTGTATTTAAGAGTCTCTTATGGTTTGTCTCCCTCTCTGTTTTTATATTCTTTTTGCTTCCCTTCCCTTATGTTCATCTGTTTGGTATCTTAAATTATACATATGACTAAAATCATATGATATCTGTCTTTCTCTGACTGACTTATTTCACTTAAAATAATACACTCTAGTTCCATCCATATTGTTGCAAATGGCAAGATTTCATTCTTTTTGATCACTGAGTAATATTCCATTGAATATATATACATATCTTCTTTATTCTAGGTGTCACCTTCTTTTTTGGTCTGTCTTTCTTTTTTTCCCCTGCCCATACCATTCTCACTACCTGGAATACCCTTCCTCCCACCCATTCTTCACAGAGCTAAATTCTATTCATTCTCAAAAACAGCTCAAATACCCCCTGAGAAGACATCCCTGATTCTTCACACCCCACACCAGTCCACCAGTCTCTCTTTTTGTCTGTTTCTTTTTTTTTTTTGCCCCATGTCTGTGTTTTTTTTTAATTAAAAAAAATTTTTTTTATATTTATTTATTTTTGATAGAGCACAAGTGGGAGATGGGCAGAGAGAGAAGGAGACAGAGAATCCAAAGCAGGCTCCAGGCTCTGAGCTGTCAGCACAGCGTCAAACACAGGGTTCAAACCCACAAACCGTGAGATCATGACCTAAGATGAAGCTGGACGCTTAACCGACTGAGCTACCCAGGTGTTCCCCCCATGTCTGTGTTTCTATAGCAACTCTGCTTACATCTCCCAGAGAGTTCGTCACACTATGCTCCAGTCACTGGTGGGCCTGCCTTTGTCCTCCACTAGCCTAGACACCACCTACATATAATGTAAAGGTACCTGGGGTTACACAGGCCAATGGATGACCCATGGTCTTCTTTTAACCAACTATGACAGGATGGTCACTTCATTAAGACTCTTTGGGTTGCAAGTAATACACATCCACTAAAGCTACTTTATGTACAAAAAAAAAAGGAATTTATTTATAAGGACACAAAGATACTTCTCGATGCACAAGAGTAGAAAGTGCAATCACTGGGGCGCCTGGGTGGCTCAGTCGGTTAAGCGGCCGACTTCGGCTCGGGTCATGATCTCGCGGTCCGTGAGTTCGAGCCCCGCGTCGGGCTCTGTGCTGACAGCTCAGAGCCTGGAGCCTGTTTCGGATTCTGTGTCTCCCTCTCTCTGACCCTCCCCCGTTCATGCTCTGTCTCTCTCTGTCTCAAAAATAAATAAATGTTAAAAAAAAAAAAAAATTAAAAAAAAAAAAAAAAAAAAGAAAGTGCAATCACTGAGGACTGGACTCTGGAGCCAGAAAGCTCACAGAATCAAGGCAGCTTCTCTCTCAGTCAGTCTTATGATCCTCCCCTCACCCCAAACCCCTCTCCCCTCACAGTCATTTAACCTGCATTTTTCCCTCTCTCTCTCAGGATGACAGTTGTAGAGCGGCTGAAGGCCTGAGCTCATGCTGCCAGCTTCATGCCTCGCCCTGCCACTACCCAACAACACGAAGGTAAATTACTTAACTTCTCTGTGACTCAGTTTCCTCTTCTATAAAACGGAAATAAGAAGAAGATGTACCCCTCAGGGCTGCAATGAGGATTAGTGAATCTAAGACATGGCTTTCCACAGCTCCCAAATTCGCCTACCTATCCAGTGTAGCTACAAATGGTTTAGTCCCAAATCCAACTTTGGGAAAGATAATCAGACAGGCCCAGCTTCAGTGTGCATCCCTGCTCCACACAGGCATGGCCACGGAAGCCAAGTTACACAGAACTTGACCGCCAGGGCCTAGCCTTGAAGGCGAAAGTCAGGACAGTTCTCAGAGAAAGGGGCCATGGGCTAAGCTGGAACCCCAGACAACAGCCTACTACAGCCACCAACTATCTCCTCATCTGCCTATGCAGCCACGTCTGTGGGCCTGCTTTGGATTATAGCTGGGGCCCTTCACCTCATGACCCTGCTTGAGGCTCTCGTTTAAGCACACAGCCGCCTGCCTGCCTGAAATGGCACCTAAGGGAGCTCCACATGCCAGCACTTAATAAAGCTTAATGGTGATGATGGTGACACTGACAGGAACAACGGTGGCACAACAGGCCACACCACAGGCTGCTATTACTTCCCTGCAGTTTGCTGCTGGGCCCCGTGGCTTGAAGTTGGAATCAGCACATCCTTCTAACTCAGCTAATGTTGCTCGACTCTGGGGCCAACCCTCATCAGCAACTATCCAGCTGCTAGTTAGGCAGATTTATACCCCACTAAATCTACTGTCACACAGGATTTCTTCCTTGCAGCCAGGGTTTAAGGAACCTAGTATAGCATCTGATAACCAAGGAAAGGCATCCCAAGACAATGAACCATTGGATCCAAAGTGCTATGCTGCCACTCTAGAATTTCCAAGTAAATGAGATCAGCTGGGGGAAGTAGATCTTTAAAATAATAAGAAAGTCACCACAGGCTTGGGCTCTAACCCAGCCCATAAAGTCCCACTGGCAGTTCTGTACCAAATTTTTCCTATCCTAGTATAATCTCCACAACAAAAAACTAGATTTGTAAACTAGTTCATCTTCAACCTCCATTTATAACACGTTAGCTCATGCAGGTTTCAAAATGGCCCTGGTGGGTACGGATCGCTGTCATTGTTTCAGAGAAGAAACCGAGGCTCAGAAAGTTTAAGACAGTTGCCTAAGAGGGGCGCCTGGGTGGCTCAGTTGGTTAAGTGTCTAACTCTTGGTTTTGGCTCAGGTCATGATCTCACACTCCAGGAGTTCAAGCCCCCCGTGTCGGGCTCTGCACTGACAGAGCAGAGCCTGCTTGGGATTCCCTCTCTCCCTCTCTCTCTCTCTCTCTCTCTCTGTCCCTCCCCTGCTCGCTCTCTTTCTCTCTCAAAATAAATATAAATAAGCTTAAAAAAAAGAAAAAAGACAGCTGCCTAAGATCATGCAAACTGAATGCAACAGAAACAAATTAAACACAAATCAGCCATCTCCTTGTCCATGGTGCTCCATCTGTCCATTGCCCACTGTCACCTGCTTTCCTTATTTCAAGCCAAGAATCAACATCCCTAAACTATTTGTGTAGACACTCATGAAATATATGAGTACCGGTGTTCTATGGCAGTGCCCGGTAAGGGAAGCTCTGTACCCACCCGATCAGAATAGCTAATCAGATTCATATAATTAGCTTCCGTGTAAGACTGCATTGGAGGAAATGAACTAGTATACCTTACTTCTTCCCCCACCGCCTCCACCATCAGCACACCTATTTAACACGCCCCAGATACCAGACACTATACCAAGTGTTCTACAAGCACTATCTCAGGTAACCCTCACAGTGATGAGGCACTCTTCTTACCCCCGATTTTATAATTTAAGAAACTGAGACCCAAAGCCGTTAGCCTCACCCCAGGTCCTGTAGCAAGTAGCCACATAGATATTCAAAGCAGGAACTATCTCATTCCAGACTCTAAATCACCATTTCTAGTGTTTAGAGAAATCAATTCCAGGAATAGTACCAAGATCTCAACATTACTCTCTTTCATCAAAATATCCTGCCTTTGAATTTCTGACTCTCAGTGATAAGGAAAATACACTACAGTAACTACCTCAAATCCTTCCTAGAAGCAGGCAGGAAAATAAATAAATAGCCAGGATTTCTTTTAAGAATTTGAATAGCAGGGTAAGCATATAATAGACATTTCAATAAATTTTGCTGGAGCATGGAGAACAATCTCATTTTCAAGTGGTGAATCCTGGCTCATGTGTAGGTGGCTTTATAATCATTCAAGCAGAGTTTGTGGTACACGCCACTTTAAGGAATATGGCACTTTACATGGATTTGAAGAGCAAGAGTAGCCTAAAATCAGTCACTGTCACTGAACACAGTCATTGGATGACCTGGAATTCACTTTAGATAATTCATCTAAAGAAGACTCAGACGGGTGCCTGGGGGGCTCAGTCAGCTGGGTGTCCGACTCTTGATTTCAGCTCAGGTCATGACCTCATGGTCTGAGATCAAGCCCCACGTCCAACCTCTGCCAGAGAGAATGCTTAGGATTCTCTCTCTCTCTCTCTCTCTCTCTCTCTCTGTCTCTGCCCCTGCCCCACTTGCATGCCCTCTCTCTCTCAAATAAATAAACATTAAAAAAAAATTTTTTTAAAGACTCAGAAAATGGCAATGTTCACTCACAGATCAAGGACAACCTGAACATTTAACTCATCATGAAGTTAAAGACCTTTAAAGGCCATTTGTACAAGACAGAACATAACAAAATAAAAGACAATGATTGATGGCAGGGCACTTTGGGGACAGCCAGCCCTGGTGAGAGTTGACTATGTCATTTTCCAGTTCTGCAGCTTAGGCAAGTTGACTAAACACACCAACTGGTCTGGTTAGCCATAAATTTCAATGAAAGTAGCACCTATCTGATGGGATTTCTGTGCTTAATCAACAACAGCCACGAAGATGATGATGGTGGTGATGATGACGATGATGACAATGGCAGAGATGACCATCTGTCTGCTTTTACTCCTGGGAAGGTGAGTAGATGGGAAATGGGCAAGGTCGGCACAAAAAGAGCATCTTCCTCTTTCTTGTTCCTGCTTGTGCTTAGAAATTCTTTGTGCCTCTCATCGCTGTTCGAACACTGATCTCTTGAGAGAGTCTCTGTAGCTTCTGCTAGCAGAGAAAGGCATGCCTCTTCCCTTCCTAGCTGGGTCAGGGCTGAGGAATTGGCCATTTCCTGGCTGCCTTTGACGCTAAAGCCCTCAGAGTGAACAATCTTGATCTCAGGGGACTCTCCTCCTTATATATTATTGTAACGAATGACAGCTGGCTTGGTTTGCAAATTTTCACAACAGGGCCCCAAATACAAGGCCCACTGACATTTGAAAGGATTGCCGATTCACAATGTAAATACTGGAGCCATCAGTCCAGTGCTGTTATAACTCAGGGGGCTGTGGGTGAGAGGGAGGGAAGGGAATGAGCATTTTGAAAATACCAACAGTATACCAGACACAGAACAGGAGCACTAGACACAGTTGTAGGTCACTGAATGCATAATCCAAATTTAGGTGACATAGGTGTGAGAAAACGCACAGACTAAATAAGGAGATACTTTCTTCTACTATCCTTATCAACTAAGAATATCCAAAAGCTTGCAATAGCAGGTGAGGGTATATATATAACCACCACTGACCTCATCCTCCTCTCTGCTGCTACTAAGGATGTAAAAAAGGAACTGTAAAGAAAAACTTTGATCATCATCAAAGGGAGGGGCAAGCTTTTTCAGGGCAAGAACCATCTGTGTCCTAGTAACCCATGCATCCACAGTGCCTAGGACAGAGGTTGGCAAGTAGAGTATGCAATCAAAGTGCTGGATGAATACAAGAATGCCAGGATGTGACTGCAACCAAAGCCCAAAGCCCCCAGTAGGTTTCACTGGTCTCTTTCCTTAATTCATCTAGAAGAATGTCCTACCTTGCTGGTCATCACCACCACTGACAATAATGAAACACACAAGTTCATAACAAAATAATATTTTAAACATACATAGCACACTAGGTCATTAAAAATAGACTAGGGAGTATTTTACATTGAGACACTAGGGAACATCATTACTTTGAAATGTCACTTTCTGCTTTAATTAGTACGCTCTAATGATAAGTATATGTCATTCTAATCTAATGAAAGTCTTGAATGCACATGGAATCTGGGTCACAGCCCTCTCTGGGAGGTACACGGATGTACAAAGAACAAACAGAATGCATGTGTTGATGTCAACCGGCTTACTTATCTTTATTAATATAATTGCCGAAGTTTCAAGTTTTAAAATCTGAGAATAAATTTGTTCACCACACCAAGCACTCCCAGCATAGCAATTTGATCTCCTTTCAAGTCTCTCAAGACAGCCTCACCTGTTTTATTAAGGGCCACGTGAAACTCCCAGACTCTTGGAGGTATCACTCAGAACAGGACCACCTGCTTGGAGGCATATTTTTAATAAAGACAACAATAGTTCAGCTTGCTCGCGGGGAAATTTATAAGGCTGTCTTTGCTTTCTTCCACCTATTAGGGCTCTTTATCCAAGTAGAACTTACTCACTCTCCTGAGCTTCAAAGACTCCGATAATGGACTTCTCCATTTCAAAGAGAAGTCTTAGTAGTTGCTCCTTTCCTTCAGCAGTCAGAATATAAAAGAACCCGAGTGATACAGACAAATACCTCTGATCTGCTTGTTGTGGCAATATCAGATAAAGAAACTCTGTAGCCTGAAGTGATATTTGATTCTTTCATTTGAATGTCAATACCAAGCACCCTCTCCCAGCCATTCCACCAAAGCAGGGAGAAATGTGTCTCAGAAATAGAACACAGAAGCTATCACGTGGATGTGGCTTCGAGTTCCTTTTTTACAGCTTCTAGCAAATAAAGAAAGAAAGAAAGAAAGAAAGAAAGAAAGAAAGAAAGAAAGAAAGAAAGAAAGAAAGAAAGAAAGAAAGAAAGACAATCAAGGACTGATGTTCTTTGCTTTGTGTTCTCCAGATCCTGTCAAAAATGGAGGTCGTCTATAGTTTCATCAATCGAGTGACCCAGAGCAGACCCCAGCTTTCTCAGGACTGGTAATGGCAATTACCAGTTCTCGAAAGCACTCAAGCAAGCTTGAGCTTTTAACCAGCTCCCCACAACAGCTTGCTTGGTTACCCAAGGCTTTATTCCCTGGCAAATCTGCAACACCACAAGACACCAGTTTAACCTGGCCCCATGGTGGGCGCTCATTTACTATTCAGGATTCATGCAGATCACCTCACTCACACATCCGCAAGGACCAATTCACCTCCTGAGCCTCACCACCTTCACAATTGCAAAGCAATTTCTCAGGAGGGAGTGAGAGCTCTACTCGCTTTTCACGGTAATGGCTCATGAAGATATTATCCTAAAATGCTTTCTCTTAAAAAAAAAAATTTTTTTTTTGAACTGAGAATTACATGCTGGGCTGAAATAGGATGGTGGTGGGTTCTGATTGTATCTTTTTTCCCATTTCAGTTTCGCTCTTAAGTATAGAAAATACCAGGTTGCTCTCTCCTCCTCTCCCTTTTCTCCCTGATACTAAAAGTTTAATCTGCTGAGTCAACACGAGCTTTAGTATTAAACTTTCATCCTTTATCTGCCCCCTCCTCCAATATCTAAGAACAATGCGATTACACATAATTTCGCCTTATGGGTGTCTACCTGAGAACTGCATGCAAAATGAATCAAGGTAATTGGTGTGTATGAACGGGACTCCATTTACTGACGTGGGAAAAAGATACCTGGGTTTCCTAACCCACTGTGGTTACTTTTCCTCCTCTTTTATTTTTTATTCATTTAATTTATTTATTTTAAGCAGGCTCCCTGCCCAACATAGGGCTTGAACTCATGACCCGGAGTCCCAAGCTTTACCAACTGAGCCAGACAGGTGCCCCTCCTCTCCTCCTCTTTTAAATGAATGAGCTGGGGAATCTCTAAAATTCTTGTACGGTGCTTTAATACCTTATGGTGCCACAACATGAAAAGTCAAGCAACCATTAAAATTGATCCTTACAAAAACAACAATGAAAAAGGAAAAATATTATTTATAACATTCAAATCTCTTTCAGAGGCACCTGGGTGGCTCAGTGGGTTAAGCGGCCAACTTCAGCTCAGGTCATAATCTTGCAGTTTGTGAGTTCAAACCCCGCATCAGGCTCTGTGCTGACAGCTCAGAGCCTAGAGCCTGCTTCATATTCTGTGTATCTCTCTCTCTCTGCCCTCCTCCCCCACCCCACCCCGACTCTCTCTCCCCCTATTTCAAAAATAAACAAACATTAAAAAAAAATAAAAATCTCTTTCAAATGAAAAATTATGCCACAAAGTTTCTGTAAATTAACTTTATCTCATTAGGATTTTCTTAAAACATGCTATATTAAAAAGAGTGATCCAAATATATTGTAGTAATTGTTAACATTTAAAATCAGGCTGTTAAATAATAATAATTTTTTAAATAATAAAATTAGGCCTTTAAAGACCACATTTTAAGGGGAAAATAGATATCTGAGGCATAGCACACATATACACACGCGCACACACACACACAAAGCAAAATATTAACTACATCCATTGATATGAAATGTCCAGAAGAGACAAATCCGTAGGCAGAAAATAGGTTTCCATGTCACATTAATGGAATCATACTGTATGAGGTTTTTGTGACTGGCTCTTCTCACTTAAGCATGTTTTCAACGTAAATTGATGTTGTAGCATGTATCAATACTTCATTCCTTTTTTAGGTTGAATGACATTCCATTGTATGGCTATGCCACATTTGTTTATCCATTCATTGTTGATGGGCATTTGGATTGCTTCTACTTTTTGGCTATTAAATAATGATGCTATGAACATTCAGGTAAAGGTATTGTGTAGATATATGTTTTCAGTTCTCTCAAGAATTATACAAGAATTGTATATACAAGAATTGCAAATGACATAGTAGAATTAATGAGTCATATTATAACTCTATGTTAAACATTGTGGGGAACGGGCAAATAGTTTTCCAAAGTGGCTGTATCATTTTACAATCTCACCAGCAACATATGAAGGTTCCAATTTCTTCACATCCTCACCAACACTTGCCATTGTCTTCTGTTTGTTCTGGTGCATATCAAGTGGTGTTTCATTGTGGTTTTGATTGGGTTTGATTTCCCTAATGATAAGCTTGTTGGGGATCTTTTCATGTGCTTATTAACCATGTGTAGATATTCTTTGGAAAAATACCTCATCAGGTCCTTTGCCAATTTTTCAATTGGATTATTTGTCCTTTTATTGTTGAGTTGTAAGAGCTTTTTGTGCATTCACACAAAATCTCTTATCAAATATATGATTTTCTCTCATCTGTGGGTCATCTTTTCACTTGCTTGATGGTATCATCTAACAAACAAAAGTTTTCATTATGATGGAGTCAAATTATTGATTTTGTATCTTGTCATCGGTGCTTTTGGTATTGTATCTAAGGAATCTTATCCAAGGTCACAAAAATTAACTCATTTTGTTCTCAGAGTTTTATAGTGTTAGCTCCTACATTTAAGTCTGTGATACATTTTGAACGAATTGTGGTGAGGTAGAGATCTAAATTCATTCTTTTGCATGTGGATATCCAGTTGTCCTGGTAACACTTGTTGAAAAGACTAATGTTTCCCCACTGAATTGTCTTGGCACTCTTGTCAAAAAGCAATTGACCAAAACATGAGAGTTTATTTCTAGAATCTCAATTCTTTTCTGTTTATCTTTATGTTAGTATCACAGTCTTGATTACTGCAGTTGTCTAGTAAGTTTTGAAATCAAGAACTATGAGCCCTACATCTTTGTCCTTTTTCAAGATCGTTTTGGCTATTCCGGTTCCCTTGCATTTCTATATGAATTTTAGGATCAACTTGTCAATTTCTGCAAGGAAAAAAAAAACAGCAAGGATTTTGAAAAGGATTACGTTGAGTATGTGGGTCACTTGGGGCAATACTGGAATCTCAGCAATGTTAAGTTTTCTAATCCATAAATATGGGATGTCTTTCCATGTATGTATTCTTTAATATTTTTCAACAGTATTTAGTGTACGAGTCTTGTACTTCTTTTGTTATGTTTATTCCTATGCACTTTTGTGCTACTATTATAAGTGATATTGTTTTCCTAACATCATTTGGAGATTGTTCATTGCTAGTGTACAGAAATAAAATTGATTTTTGTATATTGATCTTGTATCTTGCCACATTGCTGAACTCGTTTATTAGTTCTAATAGTTTTTTAGTGGATATGCCAATGCACTTTTAACTTACACTTTTAAATTATTTTGACCCCCACCATACTTCCAAACATTAGTGTATGCTACTATTATACAACAATTATCCTCAACATCGAGCGGTTAAATCTTGTCTGTTCCCAGCTCTCATGCAGCCCTTCGATTAACCCCTCAGCCTGATGACCACTCTCCACAGGAAAGTGGAAAGAAGCTTTGCAAGAAAAATTACTTCTTCCTTAATTCTTTCTATTTCTAGAGGTTAGTAAAGCCATGCAGAATAGTATAATTAAACATGCTAAGCTACTAAAACTCTTCTGCCTGGCATTACCTTGCTAAAATGATGTCAAGCAAAACGTAACCAAAAGTGGATTTTGACATTTCATATTTTGTTGAATACTGCTAGGGTGCTGGCAATCACTGTCTCTTACATACAAATTAACAGCCTACCATCTGTCAAGTGTGGGGATAATCATAGGGTTTAGTGCACAATATGGTTATTAGAATATGACCTGACAAAAAGGAAAAGAACACAACCTAATTTGGACTATAAAATCTATGATCTCACTTGCAAATGACAGTTTGACAAGCTATTATTCTGCATTTTGGCTTCCACCAGTAAAAGCAGTTTTATGCATACGTAATTCTATTAGTTATACAGGCAACAGCCTGTGGAAGATTTAAACTATAACATCAAATCGGTCATAGGGTATTTTTTAACTAATTCTTAGACAAATATTTGCACCACGAATACGTGGGAATGTAATGATCTGAGCCTTCCCATTTCCAAGTAACGCCAATCATTAGGCAAAAATGTCTTTGTGATATTGCTGCCAGCAATTCCACAGAATTCTTCAGGGTATATGCAAAAGAAAGGGCTGTAGGAACTTATTAAAACTATTCACGTGAACATACATCAAAGTCAAAAAGTTGACAGTTTTGAAAACTGCAATATATGAAACACTTTGGCATGGAATCTACTTCATCCCCAACAGTGACATCTGCTAATGAGCATCATTAATATTGCCTACTTTTATTTATCCTAATGCCTCGTGGGTGCTATCTTTATGTATATTCCTCTGTAACACCTTTTGTTTTCATCCAGGGGGATAAAAACCCATACTGACAGCTGCCTCTAATAAAGATGATTCCAACAAAACTCTTCTGGTTACAGAGAGAACATGGAGTACCAGGTTCTTGTTATGGTTGTTTTCTGCTTCTCAGAACAGTGCATAAATATGTAGTGTTCCTGAAGGTTATTTAAAGGTACACCCATTGTGTCTAAAATACATGCTTAACAGAGAAATGCATTAATTAAGTCTCAAGGCAAAATGTTCTGTTGAGGTGACAAAACAAAACAGATTTTTTAATATTAGCAATTATATTACCTGGGGAGCTTAAGTGAGATAATAACTATATAATGCATTAAGCAACTCACAGTACAAATTATGTTGCTTTGTTTTAGACTGCACATCTTTCTCATTATTTTCACACTTGTTTCCTTTAGCAGTAGGGAAAAATGATGTATTTTTCTGTCATGTTGGTTCAATATAAGGTGAGTCAGAGTATCAAGGCTCTTCCACAAAGGGTCTTGGGATCCAATTTTAATATGCTGAAATATGAATTTTAAGAACAGCGTGTGATGCATAATACCCCAAATTTCCCAATACTAAAACCTTCGTGGCTATTCTCTGTAGAAAAAAAATTTGATCAAAACTTGCAGAAGAACTTTAAATGTATAAAAGGATACAAAATATTATTTACATCCATGAGTTTAGAATGATTCATGTACAGCAGCAACCCGGCTTACGAGTACAATATAAGATGAGGGAACAGGAAAACATAAGCAAAAAGATAGTGAGAATCAGGGAAACATCATTCATTGACAGAAAAGCCAGTTTTCCCCCCCCTTTGGAAAAGAAATTTATAAAAAAGAAAAAACAAAACAAAACAAAAAACAAACAAACAAAAAACCCAGGTTCTTTCTAGCTACCTTTGCCTTTATCAATTAGCTAGTATATTTATGATAATTCTTTTTGAACGTGAAGGCTATCGTCATGAATGTGACTTCATAAATGAACAAAAAATGCCCTCTGGAAATTCTTTTCTCTCAGAATTATTCCCAAATTTGGAAGTCCAGTTAAATCCAAGCATAAAATATATCAAAAAGAGATAAAGAAAAAAGGAAGGAGAGAGAGGTAGAGGGGAGAAAAGGAGGGGTAACCAATGCCTGGTCAAAAGACAGGAAAAAAAATAACCGAATTATTTATGTGATGAGACTATGAATAATTTAGTGACTTTCAACTTTTATTCATTTTTCTAAACAAACACACATCACTTTAAAATTGTTTTAATGTTTTTATTTATTTGAGAGAGAGAGAGAGACAGAGTGTGAGCGGGGGAGGGGCAGAGACAGAGTGGGACATAGAATCCGAAGCAGGCTCCAGGCTCCTAGCTTCCAGCACAAAGCCGGATGCGGGGCTCGAACTCACAAACTACAAGATCATGACCTGAGCGGAAGTCGGACACTTAACCGACTGAGCCACCCAGGTGCCCCAAAACACAGATCACTTTTGAATGGAAAAGAAATTTTATATGTGTATTTTCTCCTCAATGCTGTAGAGGGATAATTTTCATACAATATAATATGCAAATCTTAACTTTATAGCTCCTTCACATGTATAAACCCAAGGATCCTCCACCTGAAAGGCCTAAATTTCCAGAAAATTCCCTTGTGACACTCTCTAGGAAAAAGCTTTCCCATCCTTCCAGTTTTCTATTTTCTATTACCATTGACTCATAAGTCTGGTTCCTGATTTTTAATTTGTTTTTAATTGTTTTTAATGTTTACTTATTTTTGACAGAGAGAGAGAGAGAGAGAGAGAGCGCGCAGGGGAGGGACAGAGAGAGGGAAACACAGAATCCAAAGCAGGCTCCAGGCTCTGAGCTGTCAGTACAGGGCCTGACTTGGGGCTCGAACTTTTGAACTGAGAGATCATGACCTGAGCCAAAGTCAGACGCTTAACTGACTGAGCCACCCAGGCACCCCTGGTTCTTGAATTTTATATAAGTGGAATCAGATTGTGTGTAATCTTTTGTTTGTGGCTTCTTTTGTCAACATAATGCTTTTGAGATGCATCCATACTGTTGTATATATCAGCTGTTCCCTTTTTTTGCTGAGTAGTATCCTATTGTGTGGCTGTACCATAATTTGTTTACTTGTTCACCCACTGATAGACAGTGGATTTTTTCACATTTGGGGCTATTTTAAAAAAAACTGCTATGAACATCCTTGTTCAAGTCTTCTTTGTTGGCATATGCACTAATTTCTCTCAGACTAATTCTTACAAGGTAAATACATAACATATAATTTTTTAATTTTAAACTGAGGCCTAGTATTTTTTTATGGCCACTGCATTTAAAACCAAAGGAAAATATTTAAAATTCTGAACTTAACAATTTCACCCTAAGAGAAAGGGAATACACAAAATTCAAAGCATAAATCTGTTACATTTTATGCTCCCAGATGCAGAGTTTAAACCAAGATAAAAAACTATAAACCTCATTGGGACCCTAGAAAACTGCTTACTGCTCCTCCTTCTGGATCTTCATTGCCTCCAATGGAAAGATTTCCAAAGGCATGGAGTTTGCCATAGGAACGCTATTTCATTTTTAAGTTTTTAACAAGTAAAACTTCCCTCTAGCTGAAAGCATAATGGAGAAAGAAGTATCATCATAAAGTTAAAAGTAACCCTATCAAATAATTAAGAGGCCAGTATGTCAGGGCTGAAAGGTCATCGTCATTCAAGGAACTGAGAAGCTACTGAAATGGAGCCAGAGGATGCAGAGACATTGATGGAGTTTCCATGGCATCCACCCCATGCTAGGGAAAAGAAGTAGGGTTTTCATTGGGGATGATGACGAGCACAATCTTGTCATCATGTTGCTAAGGATCACAGTGAGGGTCCCTATAAATACTTTATCATCCAGACCAGAAAACTTTGGAGACTAAAAGGGGTGTTAAAAATAAATATTACTTAATTTTTAAAATACTTACTTGTCCACTTACAAACTGGGTTTTATTATACTGGCAGACATTAAAAAAATAGTCCTATTATTTAAAATTGTGTGTGTGTGTGTGTGTGTTGTAAGGGAAGAAAAATCCTCTTCTCCTCCTCTGCCTTCTTTGGGTATCTGGCTGGGCCTAAGAATTAAACTTAAGTAATAATAATAATAATAATAATAATAATAATAATAATAAAAGAATTAAACTTAGGTAAGACAGACAGGAGAAAGTAAAAACTTCAATAAAATATACATTTTAATGACTTTTTACATGTTTATGAGAGCCTTCACAAGAGAATAAAGACCGAAAGAACTGACCAAAAAGGAAGTTTTCATATCATTTAGAAAAAAAAAAAAAAATTGTGAAGAATGGATCAAAGGGGTTTGGGCTACAAGGGGTTTGGGTAGTAAATGATAAGGAAATAACTAGAAAAATGTGGTTTATGTATTAACAATATGTGAGTACACAGCCTTCTTGGCCCTCAGTTCCCTGTAGATGATCATAAGGACCCTCCCACCCTCCTGGTAGAGGTCAGGTTGAGCTCCTGTTTCAAGAGGACAAAGGAGGGAGGGCATGCTTCTGGCAATTTCTTAAATACCTTTATTTCAAAATAATCAATATGCCAAAGTGGCATATTTTGGGGTGACAATATGAACCCTTTCTATCCATATATTCAGGATAAATGCTAGCCTAGATAAGATGGAGAGACAACTGACATAAACTGGGACTCTCCCCAGTGAACTAGGACTCTAGTCTTAGCAAACTGGGTACACTAGTCAAGTTCACCTCCAACCCTCTCCAATGGACTTACCAGGGTAACTATAAATAGAAACTAAGATGTTAAGGTCCTTTTGTGCATTTAATAAATAATTTTTGCAAGTCTTTGATATATTTCACACTGCTCCAGACATGAAGGGGTGCAACGGTAAATGAGTCCAACCATCCCTGGACTCGTGGAGCCTTCAATTTGCCAAAGAAAAGAGGCAAGGAACAAGTTGTTACAAATGTGCTACAGAGAAGGAAAATGCAGAGCCCTTTGAAAAGCTTTTAGGTGGTAGTTCTTAGTGGGGTGGACATTGTCCTCTAAGGTGATTTTTTTGAAATTGTGGGGGGCCATCTCGTTGATGGGGAATGTCACTACTTTCTGTGAAGGGCTACAGGGATGCTAGATGGTCTATGATGTGCAGTACAGGCCCAGACAATGAAAAATGGTCTCTTGTCCCTCACTACTTTCACACGTCCCACCAGACTTTCATGTAGGTAAGAGAAAACAATTTTTTTTTTAATTTTTTTTTAACCTTTTTTTATTTATTTTTGAGAGAGAGAGAGAGAGACAGAGCATGAACGGGGGAGGGGCAGAGAGAGAGGGAGACACAGACTCAGAAGCAGGCTCCAGGCTCTGAGCCATCAGCCCAGAGCCCGATGCGGGGCTCGAACTCACGGACCGCAAGATCGTGACCTGAGCTGAAGTCGGCCGCTTAACCGACTGAGCCACCCAGGTGCCCCAAGAGAAAACAATTTATGATGATCTGTTTTACATTTTTTTTGCACATTTTTAATTTCCACTGAATTTCTCAGGAATGAAACTAACATGTAAAGCAAAGGAAGACTGTACTTTCTATTCAACACTTAATCAATTGTTCACTATTTCAGAAAATCCCATCACTGACAGCAATGGGATTTAGGGTCCTCAGTCTACCAATAGAAAATACAACGGCATTAGTCTGCATTCATATCTGTCACATGCAAAAATGTAAGAGAAAAACAAGCTTGGCAGCAAATAGTACGAAATTGGCTATGACCCATGACACTCAGGGATATTCCAAAATGCATTCACTGAGAGTATCTTTAAACATTTCATTTTTTACTCATAATAGATGTCTTTTTTTTTTTTTAATGTTTGTTTATTTTTGAGACAGAGAGAGACAGAGCATGAGTGGGGGAGGGGCAGAGAGAGAGGGAGACACAGAATCTGAAACAGGCTCCAGGCTCTGTGGTGATGAATCTGAAACAGGCTCCAGGCTCTGAGCTGTCAGCACAGAGCCCGATGCGGGGCTCGAACCCACAAACCGTGAGATCATGACCTGAGCCGAAGTCGGATGCTTAACCGACTAAGCCACCCAGGCGCCCCAGTAATAGATGTCTTTTAAAAATTCTGCAGCACAATGATACAAAAAAATCTGTATTGTAAAAATTACTGATTAAAATTATTTACTTACTTTGGATTTGCCTCCTGTTTCTCAATCTTACACTGAAACTGTCCCTAGAGGTCTCCCACACAACTTCTTTATGACTTTTTATATTACTGTTTCTTTCTCTAATCCATTTGCTATTCCCTGTTGCCTACTGAAGGGCTTTTTAAGAACTAGAGACCAAATATATGCCACAAGCTGAGGATGGATTTCAACATTAGAGGGATTCTTCTTGTGATTCTCCAACACCACTCAGTCCCTTATCATAACAGAAGGGATTATTTTGCAACCACCTTTACAAATAAGTCCAACTCATTTCCAGGAAGGTCAGACTTGCTTATGGTCTCTACCTCAAAACTGTGTAATTAATCTCAGCATGTTAGCCCTGCTTAACTAAGATTATTTCCCTCTATTTCTCATCATATGTTATTTTTTTATCCCAAGAATGGTTTTTATTCTAGTGTCCCCCATACCTCTCCTCTTCTGTCTCTGTACTTCCTCCACAGAATGGCTTGCTTCTGATCTTCTCTTAGATCCAATTTTATTCAAGCCAAGTAGATAAAGCATTTGATTAATTCATTGTGTCTTTAAGTGAAGCTGTGCCTGGACATTTGCACTGAAATACTGTGTTTATTGTAACTCACTTCCCTTTTCTTTTTCTTTTACATTATTAGTTAAACCATTATGCCAATTTTTTTTTAATTTTTTTAATGTTTATTTATTTTTGAGACAGAGAGAGACAGAGCATGAATGGGGGAGGGTCAGAGAGAGAGGGAGACACAGAATCTGAAGCAGGTTCCAGGCTCTGAGCTGTCAGCACAGAGCCCGACACGGGGCTCGAACTCATGGACCCTGAGATCATGACCTGAGCCAAAGTCGGACGCTTAACCGACTGAGCCACCCAGGCGCCCCAACCATTGTGCCAATTTTTTAAAGTTGGTGGGGAGGTAGGTAATATGATGAATGTATTTCATTTTATAATATAAAGAAAACATAAAATATCTTTTTATAAAAAGAAGGCACTCTTAGGTGACGAGATTAAACAGTTGAGTCTAATTGAATTTGGACTGGTGGTCATTTAAGCTAAAACTCAGAGAATAGGGAAGAGTTAGCAAGTAGAGGAGAAGGGGTCAGGGGAGAGGGGAAGAGAGGCCAAACCCTAAAAACGAGCATCCCCTCTTATAAAAAATACTGAAAGAATAGAGATCAGAGAGCATGAGCTGGAGAAATGGCTGATAAAAGGTGGTGAGTGAACCAATTAAGGCATAGAGTTTTGCTGATAAAAAAGCCAGCTTTTCCAGGGCACCTGGGTGGCACATTCAGTTAGGCATCTGACTCTTGATCTTGGCTCAGGCCTTGATTCCATGGTTTGTGAGTTCAAGCCCCACATCGGGCTACGCGCTGATGGCATGGAGCCCGCTTGGGATTCTGTCTCTCCTTCTTTCTTCTCCTCCCCAAGTTGTGCTTGTTCTCTCTCAGAGTCAATAAATAAACTTTAAAAAAGGCCAACTTTTCCATTTTAATAAGTTCAAGTGTTTTAAGATACAGAAGAATACTCGTTTCCACATAGGGTCATGAAACAAAGTTTCCTTTTAAAATAAATTTAAGAAAAAATAAGTACAGTTTTGTCTTATTAGTACAGGTAGAACAGAAATAAGGTAAATAGATGGTTCCTGAATGATTCAATTTGGAGATGTTCTGAGCTATATAGCATGGCGGTTGGGACTGGGGAGAGGGTTTGAGAGGAGATGGATGAAGGAAGCAAGGGCCAGGTCATGCAAAGTCCTGTAAGGGGCTGTAGTGTTTCAGGTCCCTATCTTAGAAGCAATGAAAGTGCATTAAAGGATTTTAAACAGAAGAATGACGAGATCCTATCTGTGTTTTCATAAGATCAGTGTGGCATCGATGCGGGAAATGGATCAGAAATAGGCCAGTTAGACAGCTGTTCCAAGTGTCTAAATAAGAGACAGTGGTGGCCTAAAGTCAGGTGATAGCAGCAGAGATGAAGGGAATTTGAGAGATAACATATATGCTGGAGTCTAAGATGCCATAAATTGAACCACCACTGGCTTTTCAGAGAACACGAAGAGATACAACACTAAAGGAGCAGATCAATTGTAAGAGGTCACTGTTTCAGAAACAATAAAATATGGAAAATCTATGCTTCTTAGAATGGAGGAAGTGCAATTTTTAGAGGGTAGAAAATAGGCTGTAGCAACTAATCAAATGACCAATGGTGATTGCCGACCAGTGGGAAAAAGTTGAGATTGCCAAATTCCCTGGTCCTCAAAATTCCAAACAAACTGACTTTGCTTTTTGGCTTTTCGTCTTTAATTGACATGACAGATACTTTCAGTGATGCACACAGAGTCTAAAATTCAGAAGGTCATTGGAGGAAATAAAAGCAGACATCCCTCTCAGGTTAAGATATACTTGAATAAGGCATGTTCGCTGGCCCACTGGCCTTCTGCTATCAGGGGCTTAAAACTTGTAAGTTGAAATTTGCTTCCAGGAAACAATGTTCACAGCACTCTGAAAGTCAAGGCCTGGTCTTGGCTATTATTATGAAGATGATGATTTACAGCCAGTCAGTGCCCATGGCCCAGGCCTCGAAGTTTGTTTACAATTTACAGTAAGAGGAGCCCAGCCTGAAATTATTAACAACCCTTGAAGTTAAAAAAAAAAAAAAAAAAAGATTTATGTAAATACATACATATCATCTTCTAAATTTATTGCTCAGGAAACAACTCTATACATCTCCTCTGATCCAAGTTTAACTTCTCAAAATAAATATATTCTCTGACTCTGCTCCCATCACTAGGAAATTTCAATGACTTGATTCCTTTTGTGCCTCCTTAGTGTCTTAAAAAACCCAAATCAGCAGCATTTAAATAATTGAAAAATTAAGTACGGTGCAGGGAGGGGGGTCGGGGCAGAATCACTAGGCTCACACGTGAGGGGTCATTGTAGCCAAGCACACCTAGTTATTCATGAAAGCCACTTCTCCCCAGGGCCCAAGGAAACCTCCCGGAAGGATAGGACTGTTTACACTAAATGAAGGGAACATACTACGGAGTAATAATTGACATTAAGAAGTATATTACAGCTGCCAGGAGCAGTATCCAGGAGAATCCCTGGATGACAGACAACATGACAAAATAGAAGGAAGAACCTTCAGAACCAGAAGGGAGGGGGAAACTCCTCATCCCACAATTTTAAAAATATATAAAGAGGAAATCGTATTTAGAGTCAACCTTTAAAAAAGCAGAGAAATTCTGTTATGTTTTCCCCTCCGCCTGCAGTAGCCTTCTGGTATTAGTGCTGCAATGCATTTGCTCCTCCGTAATATTCTCAACACTAACAAGATCAGAGGAAATGATTTATTCCACCCCCTCTCCTGCTACTTCTGAACGACAACGGGCCTCCTTGGGGACCCAGGATTTCTGAATTGCTTTCGGCCATCTGATATTGCCGCTCTACAGCCTTCCCTAGAATGAGCCAGAAAAATCAAAATAATTACATTAATGTTGGGAATCAAAGTTTATTGACTCTCCCTTGAGGTGGAAAACCAAAAAGCTGGTTACAAAAGTTGCCAGCTTATTTAATGATACCACTGCCTCCTCCCTGGTCTTGTCAAAACAGCTTTTGAAAGTATTTTCAAATAAAGCCACCTTTGGTGTGCTCCAATTCAATAGCTTATCTATTCTCTTTTAAATAAAAGCTAGCGCCCATCATCTCGCTTTCCACATCCAGATCTCCTCAAAGGGGAGACCAGGAAGGGCCTTCTTCCCCTGCCAAGCCACTGCCAAAGGCAATTCTCCAGGGCAATATCCCTGTCATCATTTCTACTCCCCTCAGGAAGGTTCTGCCTCATTGAATATTCTTCTAAGCCAATGAGAAAATCATGTGCACACCTCCCCAAGGTAGCAATCTGCATTTATTACAGCATTCATGGCTGCTAGTAAAACTTGCAGCAGCTGGTTTCTCTCCCGTTCTAACAATTCCTTGCAACATCCAGGTGACGGGGGAATCTCATAAGCACACCCATTTCAGAGATGACCCCGCAGACACAAAGTGTAGGTGTTTTGGTGACCTTTGTACCATTCACAGGACGGAGCTAAGGCCCGGGGCAAATAATGGGCTCAAAGTAAAAGATTTCTTGAATTGACTGAATTGAACGGAAATAGGTACAAAATTAATTTTTTTTTAATTAAAATCAACCAAATGCAACTGAACGAAGCAGAGTGTAACCCCCTTTATGCCAGATCAACACTTAACCTCTTTTTCTTCTTTTTATTTCCATGGTTTGGTTCTTTGTTTAGGTTTTGGGTTTTGTTTCTTTTTTTTAATGAAAAGTCCCAAACACAATGGAAGACAAGGATAATGAACCTCCAAGTTCCCATCCACCCAGGGCCAACAAGGATCAGGATTTTCCCACATGTGCTTCGCTTTTCCACTCCCTTTTAAATTTTATTAAAATATTTTAAAGCAACGCCAAGACATCATGTCATTTCATCCCTTATTTCTTCAATTGTTATACTGTGCAGAAAGAAATTAACACAGCAGGCCTGAGGCTGCTGTCCTTAGAAACGCAGGCAACAGGGACACCTGGGTGGCTCAGTTGGTTACGTGTCTGACTCTTGATTTCAGCTCAGGTCATGATCTCGTGGGTTTAGGCCCCACATCGGGCTCTGAGCTGATCGTGCAGAGCCTGCTTGGGATTCTCTCTCTCTCCCTCTTTCTCTGCCCCTCTTCTCCCCCCACCCTTCTCTCTCTCTCTCCCTCTCTCTCTCTCTCTCTCTCTCAAAATAAATAAATAAGTAAACTTAAAAGAAAAAGGCAGGCCTCAGAGTAGACTCTTGACTGGCACCTGGGAACTTGAACATCAGGAGGATTCCTGTGATCTTCAGAAGTGAGAAGGATGGCTCACTTTGCCAGAACTGGTTGTACAAAGAATATGGTTTATGCCAAACACCTGCTTTCCTTCGGGGAGTCCGTAGTGTTGGTACACATTGGGCACAGGTACCTGCATGACCAGCCCCCAATAAAAGCCTCACGTGCTGGAGCTCTAATGAGCTTCCCTGTCAGACAACATGGCGCACGTGCTGTCGCAACTGGCACGGTCCCCGAGTGACTCCACTGGGAGCCGACTCTCAGAACCTTGTGCCTGGTTTCCTCTGGACTTCACCCCATATGTTTTTCCCTTTGCTGAGTTTGCTTCTTTTCTTTCTGCGATCATAAATCATCACCAGGAGTACAACTGCATACTAACCCCTGTGAGTATTCCTAGCAGATCACTGAAACTGAGGGTGGTCTTGGGACCTGACCCATTTGCCTATCAATCAACTTAAACCTCACCTCTTCACAAACACAACACTGACCTTGGAGAGACACCAGACTAGGGGGGAACCGTGTTGCCCACTCTCATAGCACCCTGAACTTCTCCTTCACAGCTGTTGTCAAAACTGTCCTTAAATAACGCTGAGATTATTTATTTATGGTCTATCTCCCTATCTAGAAGCCAGGAGCCCTATGTGTTTGGCGTGCCATGTATCCCTAGCAATGAGTATTAAACGTATGAATTTTTAAAAGATCCAAGAGGATACCATACCTTCCCTCCAAGTACAGTTGAAGAGGAACAGTTTCTATGATTTCCCCTACATTTCACTCATTCATTCACTGAATACCACACCCTTACTGTGTAATCCTTAACCAAGTCCCAGTTAAGATTAATATCTACTTCATTACCGTTTTATAATTACCAAGATCATCCCAATGTGCCATCTTCCGCATGATGAGGCACAAATCCGCACTGGGGCTCCCATCTAGGCACTGGTGACTAACAGCTCTACTTGCAACAACTTGTAGGACCCTCTTTTCCACCTTAAAATCCTCTGGAGTTTCTTATTCAAATGAAGACTCCTGGGATGATTTTTATATGTCCACTAAAGTTTGAGAGCCACTGCTCTGAGTCACTCTCAAAAGCAGAAGGGCAACTATAAGTAAGAATACCACATGGATGTGACTCCCCAGCTGAACTTCTTAAAAGATGAATGTACCACAGGCTAAAATACAGGAGAAATTATGCTAAGCACATTCCACTATTGAAACACCACATGACAAGTGATAGACTAAACATATATTCCTTGAAAGAAAAGAACTGAGCTGCCCGTATGCTGTAAGGATCCACCGAATACATACACAGACTGTCGTGTGCACTTAACTTATGTGCGGAAATGGGTCAGGTAGACTTTTTTCATGGTGGATGAAAATAAAATGTGATGGGACACATTTGAATGGAAGGATATTTTAAAAATTGTTAAGTTTGAGTATTCACATACCCTGTCTCATCTGGCAAATTCACTCCTATATACATATTAATACCCAAGAGAAACTTTAGCACATATGTCAAAAGTCCATAAACAAAAGTGTGACAGGAACACACTGGTAGTTGAAGCTGTGTTCCAACTTACCATAGCAAAGGAGGAACCTGGGGGGGATCTCCCTAAGGGGGAATTATCAGTGCCTTCTTCTAGGGGTTGAGGGATCTAAAGGAGACTGGAGCTTGCCTAGAAGCAGGGATCACTCAGAGAAAGGCAGTGATGGTCAGAAGAGAAGTTCAGTCATTTTGTTTAGTCACTTACAGGGTCACAGAATGGCTCTAATGTTTACAGCTATGTTCTTAATCTGGGCATTGTTTATGTTCCAGTTGCCAGCAGGGCTGTGTTTTACTCTCCCACACAGGTACCAGGAGATGTGTGTAAAAACTTTCATAGTGGCAACCATTCACTGCAGAAGGAAAGGGAAAGGGAAAGAGAGAAAGAGAGAGAAAAAGAGAGAAAGAGAAAGAAAAGAGAAAGAGAAAAAGAAAAAGAAAAAGAGAAAGAGAAAGAGAAAGAGAAAGAGAAAGAAAAAGAAACTAAACAGCCATTGATGGGAGTATATGTAAAACTTAAAATTAAAAAGAACAAGGAACGATGATCATGAGGTTAGTAGTTACCTCTTGGAGGAGGTGAAGATGTAATATAAAAGGCACACATCTGGACATGAATTACTGGCACTATTTTGTTTTTAGGTTTATGACTATTTGTTATAGTATGAAATAAGTAAATCAGAAGGGGTTCACGCATGAACCAAGGATGACATTGTGCCATGAACTAAGGACTATAATTACTCATCTCTGTTACCTGAAGTCCAAACTTTAAAACAAGAAATAACACTAATTATCCTTACCTATGTTTCCTTCTCAGGTGCACATCCTCCACTTAGCATTTTAGCCATGACACAGTAGGCGTCAGTTGCATTTATACAGCAGCTACAACAAACATGACTTTTTCTTGCGTGCAAATGTCACCACAAAGCAGAATCAACTATTGACTTTGTGCAACCTCTCATCCACGGACCCATGAATACGTGGTAGGGCAAGGCATGGGATTTATTATCTACGAACATCTTTCAGAGGGCTTCTTAAGACACAACTCATTTCTGTAATTGGCAACCAAATAAAACCACAGGCAGCCAGAAAAACACCAGTCTTTTCAGGACACTGTAAATTAACCAGAGATATCTAATGAAATGTACAGGGCTACACTCACACGGGCATTTCATCTCGCGCTCTTTGACAAAGGCCGTCCTCTCTACCTTCTCTACGTTCCAAATATGATACCATCTCGGACATGAAGGCCAGAACACTTCACATGGTCCTCACAAGCTCACTCCTTTTACCTTTTCCATACCATTAAGTGCTTTAGAAATGTCTTTTTATTCTATGATGTTTTATTTTGAGGACAGTTTTTTACAAAACAGCAACATCAAGTTCACTACAGCACTAGGGTCCACAAGAACCAAAGGTTGAATGCCTTTTAACAAATGAGAACACACAGTCAAGTGACCCTCATTTTTAAAAAGCTCTATAAACTACGTCAGGGAGGGGAAATCTCATTGCCAGACACCATAAAACAACATACAATTAAACTCCAGCAGTCCATTAGACGACCCTTCTCAGCGGTTGCAGCGAGTGGATGGCTTAAAAGAAGTAGGCTGGGGCGCCTGGGTGGCGCAGTCGGTTAAGCGTCCGACTTCAGCCAGGTCACGATCTCGCGGTCTGTGAGTTCGAGCCCTGCGTCAGGCTCTGGGCTGATGGCTCGGAGCCTGGAGCCTGTTTCCGATTCTGTGTCTCCCTCTCTCTCTGCCCCTCCCCCGTTCATGCTCTGTCTCTCTCTGTCCCAAAAATAAAAATTAAAAAAAAAAAAAAAAAAGAAGTAGGCTGGGGAAACGCTCATGATTTGCACACTGACCCAGCACGCTGGTAGTTTTTTTAGACTCAACTGATTCCCCCAATACCAACGATTAGTGCTAAAGAGCAGGGGTTAAAAAACACAAGGTCTTTAACAAATATCTGATTTCTCTCTGGCTTTGGTCCAGCCCCCAGTTGCACTTGATTTCACTAATATTGCAAAAATAATTGTGTCTCTTCTGATGCAATCTGAGGTAAGGCTATTGGAGAGACATAGGGCTAATGTCTTCATGAAATGTTTGATCTGTTGAGAGAAACACTAACGCAATGAGCCTGCCTCGTTGATGAAAACAGGTGGGATATGTTAGGCGTGTGCTTGAGGACAACCATACACACAGGAAAAATTATAAAAGGCTTCCCTCCCTTCACAGACAAAGTCCCACCCCGGGTACACAGCTTAGTCAGCGGTACACAGCTGTATTTCAACCCCAAACACATCCCCAGATGGGCACCTTTTGTTCTAGATACATATGCCATGCTTCTTCCTTATTCACTTGTTTTCACCTTCCTTTCCCCCTTAAAATAATCCCATCAGATGAAAGGATCCTGAGATGCAAGGAGCATCCAAGATACACATGAATGAATATCAAGGGATTCATCCACTTCCTGAAATTGAGTACAAAATGAGATGTCTCTGTGCCCATGCCCAGTTTTCTGAGAAGTTCCTGAGAACTCTGATGCTGGGTCAAAAAAGGCTGTGTCTTGAGTTTCTGACATCAGGGAAGGAAGGAAGGAAGGAATAAGATAAAAAATACACGCTATCTGCCATCACTCCTGCATATTTTTCTTCCTACATCACATTCAGCTGTTTATTCCAATCAGCAGGCTTTTCATCCCCACAAAGCAATGTTCAGACTTTACATGTGCTAATGACTCACCTGGAGAACTTAAAAAAACAGCGGCACATTCCTGGCTCTCACCCTAACTCAGCCCTGAGGTTTGGATTTCAACAGTCCAGGACAGAGCCCAGGAATCTGCACTTTTGCAAGTGTCTCACGTGTTTCTGAGACAGATGGCTGCAAACTCAAGCTTTGAGAAACATGCCATGATCTACCATCAGGCAGGAATCACGCCCCTGGATTCATCTATTCAAGGGAAAAGAACGGTATTTGTTTCTTTGTAAATATAGGACTTTGGAAATCTTGACTTCAATTACTCTGTGACCCACAGGAAATTAGAAAGCCCGTTTTTTGTTTGTTTGTGTCTTTGTTTCTTTTAGTAATCACTATTGCTCGACAGTTCCTGCAGCATGGTAAGACGGCTGTTATTGATGACTCTTATTACCTTTTCTTATGCAGTAAAACACAGGAACATACAGTGGAAGAGATGAGTATATTCTAAAACAATTCAAGAAAGAAAGATAATGGCAGTCATGTCTGCTCATTATTTGTGTAGACTGACTACCACCAGGAACAGTGAAACACCTTTCTAAAAGTTACATTATGACTTTAAATTGGGTTAACTCAGTGTGCACAGCCAGGAAACAAGCAGCTATAGAGATGTAAAGGATAGGACGCTGTTCTACATTCCTCTTTTGCCTTTTATGTTCCCTACGGTCTTTAATGCTTTTCTGTTTGGAATGGATGAAGTTATAAAGTTGCCTTACATAAAAGCTTTGCTTGAAAGATTGGTAATTGTGCACTTTGCTACCGAATTGTCCAGTCTATTCAATCTAAAAAAAAAGCTCTTCTCTTTTGTGCAGCCAGGATTATCTCCTTTGCAGAATATAACAGAAATATCTGGGTATAAAACTGAGAAATTGTTCATAAATATTATGGAAGTCTTCTTGAGCTGTTTACTATGAGAGGTCTGATTTAGCAAACAGTTAAGATTATTTTTCTGGGTTGGGGATTTTTTACTTTTTTCTTTTAACTAAATCACCCGCAGTTCAAAAACATGATACACATTTCACAGCACTTTCACTCATGATTACAGCAGAAGGAAACAAACTGCTATTTTTAAGAGACAGTTTTAATATCTTTTACTACATTTGGAAAAGGAAAAAAAATATCAGCAACGCTATCTCTGGTAGGTAACTTACTTATCTTGCCATTTTTTAAAATTTAAAGTCTTTGTTCTAAACCAGTCAATGAAATGTATTATTCCAGGGGCACCTGGGTGCCTCAGTTGCTTAAGCTTCTGACCGACTCAAGTCATGACCTCACAGTTCATGGGTTTGAGCCCCATGTCGGGTTCTGTGCCAACAGCTCAGAGCCTGGAGCCTGCTTCTGTCTCCCTTACTTTCTGTTCTCCCTCGTTTGAGCTCTGTCTCTCTCTGCCTCAAAAATAAACGTTAAAAAAAATTTTTTTAAAGAAAAGAAATACATTATTCCACTGGTAGTTTTCTAGCAGAAACAAAACTAGAGACAGCATGCATTACTGAGAAGTTAGACATATTAACACTAATTCAAAAGAAAAAAAAACTCTACAGCTAGAGGTTAATAGCACAACTCAATCAAAACCAATGACATTTTTTTATCAAACATTTGTAAAATTGCAGTTTTGAACTCTGACCTGCTACAAATCGAATTAAAAGGTGCCATCCTAATTCCGTCTCCTGGTACACTATGGCATTCATAGAGAAAACAGGGAGCCTCCAATTTATAATTGCAGAATCACCCAGTTTATAATGGGAAAAGGAGGGTGATTCTTTCACTCTCTTAAACAACAAGGGAGTGTTTAACATAAGGCTCCTGAGTGTGATTGCCAGTTAAAGAATTATAGCACCGGCTGATACTGCCTAAACATTTCAACAGAGTAAATCATCAATTTCAACTCACCAGCACCAGCCATGCTATGCTGTCAATTGACCAAATGATTATCCCTCTCACAGTTAGGAGTCCACCTGCCTCAACTGAAGGAAATTCTTCTTTGTTGCAAATGCTTTAGAGGCTGTGCCAGACCACAACTTGGAGAAACTAGTTGGGTTTTTAGGTTCACTGGAAAGACCTCCCCCTTTGTTCTTGGAGGGGCTCCTAAATGAAGATCAAATTCAACAGTCTCTTTCTGATTGCCTCTCTCAAAGATTTTCTTTTTTTCTTGCTTTCTGCTATGAGAAGGAAGAAACTGCTCGCAGGACATCTGTTAGGTTTGTATTTAAAGGAATCTAGCAAGGAGTGACCAGCTGGACAATTTACTCGTCATGGTGGGTCATGCTTAAGGTGGAGTATAAATGCTCTAGCAGTAAATTCTACCCCACACTTTTTGGGGGTGTCCAACAACTAAGCCATGGGCCTCTTGAGATCAAATCAAACTAGCTCTATTCATGATCAAAGTACCTGTAGGAAAGAATGTTGTTCTTCAATGTATATCTATGCATTGTCTAAATCATAAAGGAGACCTCCTCCCAGTTATCAGTGTGTCCAATTCTGATTCTGAGAGCTATTTCACAACTCAGTAAATTACAGATAACTGACAGTAATGCAAGAGAAGTCTTGTCTACAGACATGCAAAGGCTTTAAGTGACTCCCCCGCCCCCAGCTTCAGAGACCACTTTTGCCTCCATTTGTAACACCCATTTCAGTATTTCTGATCTACAAATGTCTTCTTTAAATTCTATTTAGACTTGTTATTAAGATCTGACTGGTTCTCTCATTATGAATTGAGTATTATCTTTAATATGTATTCATTTTACATCATTATGAAAGTCATGAATTTGCCTTTCTTTGAGAATTATCCTTTAATACACATATAAATCTCGGACTAGGGATATCCGATTTAGAGTCCTAAGTTGTTTGACTATGCTATGCTCCTTCCTCTCACAGCCTCTGCACATGCCATTTCTCTGCCTGGAATGTTCTTCCCTGCTCCCCACTCCACCTTCTGGACCTACTTAATTCCTAATCTTCCTTCAGATGTTGGCTCAATCATTATTTCCATACACAAGCTTCCCCAGACCATCCCTCCTCTCCTCAGACTGGCTCAAAGCTCCCTGTTAACAAGCTCTCATTGCACCACATACCCCTCCGTTGTTGCCCTTAACACCACTGACATTTACCAATCTGATTTTTCTGCCTAATGTTTGTTTTCTCACTAAAATAAATGATCCCGATGGCAGGAACCATATCTGGTTTTGCACACCATTGTACGCCCAGCTCCAGCCAGGTACCTGGCATACAGAGGGCTCAAACATATGTAGCATCAACATTTGCTGCATATGTCAGGGAAGCAACAGATCCAGTGATCAGTGAATGAATGGACAGGGCTATGAAGACTCTTGTTACAAATCAGTAGGGTTCTAGACCAAAGCTGACCCAAGAGAAGAAAAAGGAGAGAATATACTTTGATGCAAGTGCCAATGATTTTTGAAGATCTTGGAGATCACCTATTAGAAGGTCCAATGGGACCCCTTCAGACGTTGTAAGGGACCTAGAAAAATACAGAATCTTTCTGAAATTCCTCTCGTCTTCTCCAAAGGATTCTAAAATCCAAGAAAAGCTGGGTTTTCCTGGGCATTCTGAACCAGAACAAAGGCAAAACATAAAAAGGAAACAACTGGGGCACCTGGGTGACTCAGTTGATTGAGCGTCCAACCTCAGCTCAGGTCATGATCTCACAGCTTGTGAGTTTGAGCCCCGCATCGGGCTCTGTACTGACAGCTCAGAGCCTGGAGCCTGCTTTGGATTTTGTGCCTCCCTCTCTCTCCATCCCTAACCCACTCCCATTCTGTCTCTGTCTCTCTCAAAAATAAATGAACGTTAAAAAAAATTTTTAAAAAAAGGCAACAACTTGAGTCCTTTATGGGACAAGAGCAGCATGGTATAGAGGAATGGTTCTCACCGTGTGGTCCTTATCTGGCAGCATCACTGTGAAATTCTAAGGCCTCACTGCCAACCTACTAAATCAGAAATTCTGGAGGAGGAGCTGGCCATCTGAATATCAACAAGCCCTCTAGGTGCATCTGATGCTTGTCAAAGTTAGAGAATTGCTAGCACAAAATGAACATGAGCCTCAGAGTCAGCCAGACTCTGCTTTCACAGAGCTATGCGGGCCAGGACAAAATACTCAAATTCTCTAAGCATGAGTTTGCTCATCAGGATAATGATAACAAAACCCATCTTATAAGATGGTTATGAGAAAAGGAATTGACAAACTATGGATACGAATCATAGCTCCTAGTTCTCATTAATTCCATCATCATCACCACCATGTTCAGACTCTTAAGGCCTGGAATCCCAGAGCAGAAAAGACTGTGTAAGTCCTTTTGCCTGATACAAACAGTACTCACATAGGACTCTTAGGGATGGGGCAAGAGGGATTCAAAATTCTGCACCATTGCTACCTTCTAGCAGATACCACCGTTTTTTGTTATCAGTTAAAATGTATTTATTTTTAATAAAATAAATAAAATTTATTTTAAAATAAAGTAAAATAGAATGTTAAAAGCAAAATAAAATCACTTAGATGGGCACAGCGCTTAAGACATTATACAAGCATTTGGCATATGCTAGTTGATCCTCACAGAAAACCCGAGAGCCATTCTTTTCATTCAGATAACTTAGTGGACTTGCCCAAGGTCATACTGCTGGTCCTTCCCAGCCATCTGTGGATCCAGAACTTGAACCTAGGTACTGTGATTCCAAATTCAGTGATTTTTTTTTCCCTCTACCCCTCACTGCCTAAGCTTCTATTTTTGCTTACATTACTTTCCAAGGAAACACTCACCAGACACAGTGTAGAACAAAATAAGCCTGACATTCTTTAGAGTGCTCTTGGACCCTGACATATGGTTCTTCTGGTTGTCTTTACTTATAAACTTCACACTTAAAGGAGGAGTTCATAGTTTTTAACTCCTTGTTAGCAATAATTCGTCTCTTCTGATGTATGTTGTTTTCACACTGAACTCAAATCCACTGACACCAGTGGATTTTAAAACCCAATTTTCAGCGCACCTGGGTGGCTCCGTCGGTTTAGTGACCAACTTCAGCTCAGGTCATGATCTCACAGTTCGAGAGTTCGAGCCCTACATGGGGCTCTCTGCTGTCAGCACAGAGCCCACTTCGGATCCTCTGTCCCACCGCCCCCTCTCTGCCCCTCCCCTGATTGCACTCTCTGTCTCTCAAAAATAAACAAACATTAAAAAAAAGATTTATTAAAAAATGTTTTTTCTAGGGGTGCCTGGGTGGCTCAGTCAGTTAAGCATCTGACTTTAGCTCAGGTCATGATTTCGGGATTCATGGGTTCGAGCCTCACATCGGACTCTGTGCTGACAGCTCAGAGCCTGAGGCCTGCTTCAGATTCTTGGTCCCCCTCTCTCTCTCTCTGCCTCTCCCCCACTTGTGCTCTGTCACTCTCAAAAAAAAAAATGAATAAACATTAAAAAATTAAAAAAAAAAACACACAATTTTCCAAATGACCACTTGTAATACAGAAAGCTAGGGGGCATCATCCCTGCTCCTAAAATATGATCAGTTTCATAAATGTTACGCATTCATTCTGGCAATGACTATTCACAAAGCACTTCATCCTTGCCTGGCACAGTGTGAACAGGCACTGGGCACATACCGATGAATAGGACACATGTTCTGCTTGCCATCCTGAGAGAGTGGGGGAATGAGACACTAAGCCTCTGACTGTGGTTCGTGCCACCGTGAAGAAGCAACAGGCAGAGTAACAAGGAAGCGGTCACCCGCCTCTCTGCAGGGGCTGGAGAAGCCCAGCAGAGCAACTCCCAACAGAGCGGTAGAGGAAAGCCGCCCATCAGAAGGAACACTGACACTAAAGCTTATCTTGACACAAAACAACCTAACATGAAAATCCAATACTCAGAAATAGGAGCTGACAGAATGGCTGAGTTAGGAGTAGATTATCTGCTTTCACCTGAAGATTCAGCCCAGGGTTTTTCTTCAGCGGACTCTCCTAATACAAATATATTTTATATTCCTACCCCTACTAAATATAGTTTACATTACATTTAATATAAATACAAAAATTGGATGCTATTTGGGGAGCCTGGGTAGCTTAGTCGGTTAAGTGTCTGACTCCTGGTCTTGGCTCAGGCCATGAGCTCACAGTTGGTGGGTTCGAACCCCACATCGGGCTTTGTGCTGCTGGCTCTGTGCTAATGGCATGAAGCCTGCTTGGGATCTTCTCTCTCCCTCTGTGCCCCTCCTCACCTCTTGAAATAAATAAATTTTTAAAAAATTGGATGCTATTGGGGGTGGCTCAGTCCGTTAAGCGTCTGACTTCGGCTCAGGTCACGATCTCACTGTTCCAGAGTTCCAGCTCTGTGCTGACAGCTAGAAGCCTGGAGCCTGCATCAGATTCTGTGTCTCCCTCTCTCTCTGCCCTTCCCCCGTTCACTCCTGCGCTCGCTCATTCTCTCAAAAATAAATAAATATTTTTTTTAATTTTTAAAAAGCTGGATGCTATTTGCAAAAATTCAACTCATAATAAAATTAAACAGCTACTGCCAAAAACCTGTATATAGAGAAAATTGGGGGAAAAAAGGTGTCAAGAGGAAGAAACAGAGGGGAGAAATAAAACTGCTATTCAACGCTTTTGAAGGCCCAAGTGTGGAGCTACATCTTTTGACATAATTTATGTAGTCCATAAAACAATTCTGAGTTTAGGGAACATCACATTTTACAAGGAAGAAACCTAACTTCAGTGAGAGGCACTTATTTGCCCTAAGGTCTCTCAGCGGGTAAGCAACAGAACTGAAAAGCTGCTAAAGCATAACAGAAACATACAAATCTGATCTACATGTAGCAACCGTATCCCACCCCCTCTGCAAAGCAGGGGTCAGCAAACTAGGGCTCCAGGGCCAAACCCCAGCAGCCACCTCTTCATAAGGCTGCACCCTAAGAATGATATTTACATTTTTAATTGGTTGAAAAAATGCAAAAGCAGAAGAATTATTTCATGCCATGTTGAAAGTTACACAGAAGTCAAATTTCAGTGCCCTAAATAAAAAAAAATCTCACTGGGACACAGCCACAAGGCCACTGTCCATGGCTGCTTTCACGCTACAAGGTGGAAAGAATGCACTGGATCCCAAAGCCTGTTATGCCTACTATCTGGCCCTTCACTAAAAAAGGGTTGCAAAACTTGCAAGGCACAGAAGAGAATTTACAGAAATAAAAGTAACAAAACATATGCAAGGAACAGCCATAAAACGCCTCCAAAAGAATTTTAGCCTCAGTTTCACCTGGAGGTTTCTTTCACTGGTCTTCTCTCCTAGTTTGGAAGTCACGAGTCAGTCTCCTAAGAGGGATTTAGCACGTTTCATCCAGAGCAGTTGCTGAGATCCAGCTTTCATTCTCAGAAAGGAAACAACACACTGTCTTCACTCCACATTAGTTGGCTCAACTTCATCTTCAGACAATAGTGGTTTAGTTCCAGGAACAGTCTCAAACTGTTTTTGTTGATCTCCAACTATATTGTCTCCTCTAAATATGTTCTGGTTCAAGTGAGTATGCTCAATTATGAAAATTAATTCTTATAAACAACCCAATCGGGGTGGATAGTCGATTTACACCATGAAGTTCAATTTTCCCCGGTACAGGGAAAAAAACATACTTTTTCTTTTCGGTCTTCAGGCTACACAGTTGAAGCCTAGAGGCTATGTGCTACAAAGTGTCTCCAGTTTTTCCAACATTTTGAGACAAGAGATAATATATTGGTCTGTATGCCTACCTTGTCATTTACTTATATATGGACATGTTCAAATATTGGGTCATTTTATACTTTTTAAAGGTACATTGCAAGTCAATAGTTAAGGCATACACCTTTAAGTCAAAGATGGCCTTTACCTTGTAGGGAAAAAAGTGTTGCATTTTAATGGAAAGCCATACATCATCTACACCACACCCTTCTGAGCTGTCTGATTCTAGCCCTTTTCATGGGTCTTTGAGCTATTCTGCACTACCGAGTTGTAGGTAACTAATAGGTATGTAAAGCCTATCCTGACAGGTAGTGATTGTATTTATTTTTTGTTGTTGTTGTTTCTTTTTTAAGTTTATTTATTTTTGAGAGAGAGAGGGAGAGAACAAGCAGGGGAGGGGCAGAGAGAGGGAGACAGAGAATGTGAAACAGGCTCCAGGCTCTGAGTTGTCAGCACAAAGCCCAACCAGGGTTCGAACTCACCAACTGTGAGATCATAACCTGAGCCAAGTCGGACGCTTAATCAACTGAGCTGCCCAGGCGCCCTGACAGGTAGTGATTTTAACTGACTTCCTCTAATGTGGGAAAAAAAGTTTTGTCTCAATTCGCAATTTATCTCAACGTTAATTTACTCTATATAAATGTGTTATTTTGACTTTTTCTTCAAGCCAGTTATGACATCAGCCTGGTTCCCTCATGGCACACAAGTAAAATAAAATCTTTAGGGCGTGTTCATTTTTATACCTACATGAGACTCATGATTTTACCTTTTTCTGAATACTATCTTTTAACAAACTAAAAGGTTGTTAAGAATATAGAATGCTTTAAAAAAAAAAAACAACTTTGACTTCTGAATGATATTCACCTTTAATATGAATTCAGCTGTAATATTAAATTAGTTTAAACCACACAGAAAAATAGAATGTGATGGGAAATACACTCTTTTTTGTCCCCTTTTAATGCTATGGAATGCCATCACAGAAGTTGTAAAAGAAAAACTGTGCAGAGAGGCAAGAAACAGGTGTCAAGGAAAAATTATTCAAACACTTGCTAAAATGGTACAGGGGACTTTTTTCAGAGAAATCAGGCTCAACTCCAAATACAGCAAAGACAGCTGGAGGTTTATGGCCAAGGAGCAGAGTAAGGGGGTCAGTGAGTAGAAAATCACTGAGAGGAGACATCAAAAGTGGGGGGATTCTTGCTGAACTGGCTGAACAGGATCCATGGTAAAGGCAGGCCAAGGGTTCGTACATCAGAGATGGAGATGAAAAGCGCCATCAGGTAACCAGGGTGATGGGATATCATGTAGCAGGATTCTTGCTAACACAGGGCTAAAGACAGGATGAGGGCCAAGGCTGAGGCCTAATAGAGAACAAGGCTCAAAGAAGCCAAGCCTAACTAAAGTTTGGTCACGGAGATATTTGCTGTTAGAGGTACTAGCAAATATATAAGAGGACAAATTAAACTTTTTTTTTTTTTACAGTCTAGTGAAAGAGATAAATAAGTCACCTAACATGGCCAAAGGACCTTGCTTTTAATTTGTAATGAAATTTTATTCCCCAAAGGATCTATATATATAAATAACCACTTGGTGGAAAAATATAAAATGGTAAATCCACCATTGTTCCAAATTGCTACAACCTTAGAGACTAAAAGAGTAATTTGACAACATGTAACTGAAGTGTATCAATGATTTTATAAAATATACTGAAACAGAAAGTAGGCATATACTATTCACCCTACTTTCATATAAGCAAAAGATACCACAATTAAACTCCAAACTCACCACCTCCAGCCTATAGAACAGGAGGATGATGGCATTTGTGAAATCTGAACAACAGTATCCACTACATGAAAACAAAATGGCAACAAATGGCAACAAGTCTTGTTTCTCAAAGTGTAGTTGGCTGCCCTCAATCTAGACCTGTAACCTGGGCATCTACTGGGAACTCCTTAGGAAGGCACAGTCTCAGGCCTCCCCTGCTCTATCAGAATCTGCAGTGTAACAAGATCCCCAGATAAGTGTTATGCACATTAAAGTGTGAGGAACACTGCTCCAGAATTGTGGGATAACTTAACTACCCCTAGAATTGTTACTGTTAGCACCTTCCTTCAATATTCCCTTCTTTATACAAATTAGTATACTGGTTTCCCTGAAACAGAGTCAGAAGGAGACAAGTTTTTATTGTGACCCTGGTGGCCTTCATTTTTTGTTGGAGATGGGCCTAAAGGTTCGTGTTCATTACTTGGTCATAGGGAAAAGGAAGAAGGTACAAAAACAGGAAGATTGTGGACCCACAGGATTTTGTCTTTAGAAGACAGAAAACAATCTCAATTACACATAAAGTATATGTACTCAATAACAGTAACGATTACACAAATTATGGCACAACTCTACAAGAGAATATAATGAAGGCATTAAAAAGAGCAAGGTCATCTGTCATGTATCAATATGCACTGATCTAAGATATGCAATATGCTAAAATAAACTTAGCTTTAAAAATGCAAGGGAATGGTATGTCAACTACACTTCAATAAATAAATAAATAAAATTGATTTTTTTTTTAAATGCAAGGGAAAGATAATGCAAGGACAGCACAGGATATATAGTGAGTTATCACTCACATAAGGAAAAATACCTAAGTTTGTATTTGCATAGAACACCCCTGGAAAGAACACAGGAAAGACATGATATTTGCCCCCTGGAGGCTAGCAGAGGCATGACGGACACAAGTGGATAGAGGCTGACCTTCCACTGTGCACTTTTTTAACACTTTTTGAATTGTGTAACTGTATTATCCAATTTAAATGTTTTTTTTTTTTTTATTCTGAGCATTGAAGTATACCCTAAAAGGGATATAGTCCTGTTCCCAAGGTAACAGAGGAATCTCTTCTTCATTTTCCCTGGTAGATGGTCTTCTGACTGTGTCCAAACACTTTCAGTGACAGTTTCAGGGCTGGGATGTCACGTGTCTAAAAATCATTCTGACACTGAGCTGAAAGTCCGTGTTCCTAGCTAGAATGCTGTCCCACCGCTGCACCTCCCAACCCCTAACCCCTCTCCGCCTGCACTGATGCTGGTTGTCTCTGCAAAACAAAGTAAGCCCCTTCCTCTCCCAGCCTTTGTAACATTTGCAGAAGGCTTTCGTGGTTTTCCTTGGTCAGAGGTCACAGACAGAAGCTGGCAGGGTAGGCAGGTAATGTAAATGAATAAACCAGGCCTGGCCAAGACAAAACAGGCACCTGCAGACAAGGATGTAGCGGGGAGCACCGAGCCCAGGAGACTGACGGAGGCAGGAACCATTCTTTTCCAAGCAAATTCCAAGCCATAGAAGAAAGACAGCCAGATGTCGCCCTGTCTTCCAAGGGATGTTGGACTGACAAGTTTTTTTGTAAATACCTCAATTTTGAAAATGTTGGCAACTGAACTAATCTTTTAAAACGCTCTACAGACCAAAAAAATACACGTGCAGCTGGATGTGACCTGCAGGTCACTGGTTTACATTGTGTTCTGTCATCTTTCCTGCGGGTACCATGAGAATTTCTTTCTGTTGTATTCTGGTTAAAAATTTGCTAGGAAGAGAACCAAACAAAAATATCTCGCTTCAAACACTTAATCAGATATATTCTTATTTCGTTTGACAGTGTGCCAATCCATCTATTACTCCAAAAGCTGCTAGATCATTTTTTACCAGTAATTGTGCTTGCTAAGGACTGAACAGTCACAGCATACGTGTGTGTGAGTGTATGTGTGTGTGTGTGTGTGTGTGTGTGCATTGTTTCTAAAGACCTTTGATATTTATTATTGTTAGAATGTCTTCAGTGGCAGGAACTGCAAGATAACTCAGACAGACAGTATTTCACTGTTGAATATATGTGTACATAGCCCATTATACCACTGGGGTTTATTTGCAAAACATAGCTCTCATTTTCCATCAAGCTTGCAGTAGAAGAAAGTTTCAAAGAAAAAGATACAAATTTCCTACCACTCTACCCTGTGAGAATCTAAAGAGACTATTAGGCTATAAAGAAAGGAAATTGAGGGATAAATTTAACACTTAAAAGGGACTCTTTTAGCAGGAGGTTTGGGCATCCAGCCAGGTCAAGGAGAAGTAGCTTTATACACGCATCTTAACAGCAGCCTAATCTCTGATCTTCACTACTCCTCACTTAAAGCCTGGTACCCACTGAGTCATCACAGCCAGCGTGTCCCTTCTAACTTGTCATCTGTGTGTTGTCACCCTGTGCCTTCTGCAGTGTCGCTTTATTGAAACAAACAGAAATGGAAAAGAACCCTTTGGGTGGAATCATGACCTGCACTAATTGAGAACTTCTGTGGGGACCTCATGACACTTGCATAAGGCTGATGGGGTGAGGTGAGGTCCCACTGCTGAAGGCTGGACATAGAAGGGACAGTACAGGAAACTGCAGTTGCTAGAGACACGCCCCCACGCATCTTGCCCCATGACACACAGGCTCAGTGTTTGCATCTATTTAGGCTTTCTACTCTGCTTTAGGTAACATGAAAAACAGATTAGTAAACTCAAGATTTTGTGGTGCATACATATGTTTACAGTGATAATGGTCTAACTCTAAAGTAAATACAACTGAAAACACTTACAGAGTCTCAAAACCAAGAACCACCATGATAAAACAATTACACTGCAATTCTGAAAAAAGGAAACATTTAATTACAGATATAATTTATGTAGGTAAATATAATCATTTCAAATTTCTAAATAAATAGGCATGTCATTTAATATAAAGCATCAGGAAAAGATTTCAAAACCTGTATGATCCATCAATATGGAGAGTTTGAGCTAGGAAAAAAACCCTCAGAATTCCACCTTTATAGATTAACTGTTGGCTAACTTCCAAAGGAAAACACTTTATTTGGAAGGTATTTTCTTTAAGAAATGAATTTTTCACACTCTATAGCCATGCCAAACTTTGTTTTCAGTTGTTAAGACACTGGAATATCTTTAAATCTTTTCCACTCATTAATTCCAGGAGATTATTTGCACACATTTCTCAGGATAATCTGATAGGTTAGATGGCTTGAAAATATTATATCTGTACAAATTAAATGGCCAACTAAGATGTCACCATACAATTCTATGCCTTCTTACAGTGGGACACTTGAGAGGGCCCCATTATCCAAACTGGCCAATTTATGAGTCTCTCTAGAGCAGGAGAGGTAGGAGGCAGGGAGCTGGGTCCCCATCCCGGTGGAATGCACCGCATAATCTTGTGAAAATCACAAAAGCACATCTTCTTATGTTCGCATTTCATAATCCGTTAAATGGAGAGGAAACCTGGACCCTGATGCGGCTGTTGGGCCACCCACAAGACAGAATGAGAAAACAACAAAGAACACGACAAAGGTAAGGTTACACACTGTCCATGTGGGAGGAAAATAGAAGAAAAAGAGTGGTTATTGCATAAAAACCATGTAGTCTGTTACATAATGCACTCAAAAAAAAAAAAAAAAGCAAACAAAATAATTAAAAGGAGTTCAAGCAATTTGAATGTATATTCTCTCATGACGAAATGTCAGGTGGGTGAAATACATTCCTAAGCCACCGTAAACTCTCCTAATACCTTGCTCTGTCCATCTCTGCCACTCACTCTGCACCCAGATCGCAGCCTGACAGCTCCATCAAATGCCCAAACAACTATAGAACATCTTTCATTAAATAATAAGCACCTGAAAGGTACCAGCGACTCAGTTTGATCTTAGGACATAGGTAACTAACCTAAATTCCCAAATTAGTGAGATGTCGACATCCCCTGGAACTGCAAAGATAAAGCAGTAGGCAAGGTCTCTTTTCATCTTTGTATAAGTCAATCATAGTTGACAAATACTAGTATCACAGAGTGTTTAACAAAGTGACTGGTGACAAATGTTCAGATAAGTGACAAATGTACAGAATGGGAATGCCGACTTGGGTTTTAGGTTTCTATAGGTCCCGAAGTATCTGTGGCCAAGGAATGAAACTCCTACTTGACCAGCTATCTTCAGAGTTGGAGCCAATGAGGCCGCTAGTGATAAAGACAGGAGGTATTCCTGGACCCATCAAATAACAGATCAGCAATTCATGCCCCACTGATGGTAGGCCAGTGCTGCAATCATCTTATTCCAAAGACAGCATAAAGATTTACACAGAAGTCAAGGCTCGATGTCACTCTGCTGCCGGGGAACATACCATTTGAGTCATACAAAGAAGTCAACACCTCAGGAAATAGCTTTCTAAAAAACATTGATTCCTCTTCTTTTTTATTAATATCTTTTCTAATGAATTTTTTCCCTACAACAACTTCTTCTCAGAGGCTACATACCCTGAAAGTATTGTACCTTTTCAGAATTACCTTTAAAGCTTTATATTTTATAAAATCTTTCGCCTCCAGTTCACTTCAGAATCTGTAATATCCACTTGAGGTTGACTTGATCTTAATTTATCCCTACTAGAAGTCTTCTCCTCAGCTTTCTAGATATCATCTAGACTCAGCAGCATGTTCAAACAGGCAGAAAAGGATTAACATCAGGCGAATGCAGCTTAATCTCCAGAGCTCCTGCTGCATGAGCCCCTGGGGTGTTGGGAGTTGCTGGGGGTCGGTGGTCTAAGTGGGAGGAGGCACCAAGAGACATTTCTGTCAAGCTTTTCTGGGAGAGAGATCGTGAAAGAAAGGGAACTAAGTCACTGAACTGAAACACTGAAATGAAAACTTACATTTGTATCTATTTTTTTTAAGTTATTTTTATTTATTTGAGAGAGAGAGAGCACCAGCAGGGGGGGGAGGGAGAGACAGAGACAGAGACAGAGAGAGAGAGAGAGAGAGAGAGAGAGAGAAAATCCCAAGCAGGATCCCCACTGTCAGTACAGGGCCCGACGTGAGGCTTGAACCCACAAACGTGAGATTATGACCTGAGCCGGGACCAAGAGTCAAGATGATTAATTGACTGAGCCACCCAGGTGCCTCACTTTTGTATCCAATTGTGCATTAATAATTCTTTTATTCTTTATCTTTATTTTTAATTTATGTATTTATTTTGAGAGAGAGAGAGAGCAGGGGAGGGGGAGAGAGAGAAGGGGAGAGAGGATCCCAAGCAGGCTCCACTCTGTCAGCACAGAGTCCAGCTTGAGGCTCAATCTCACAACTGTGAGATCACGACCTGAGCCAAAATCAAGAGTCAGAGGCTGAACGAACTAAGCCACCCAGGTGCCTCTTTTTCTCTTTTTCTTAGAAGACCACCCAGCAAATAAGGTAAGCTTCCGCCCTCACAAAACCTGAAACTGCCCTGATACAGAAGCTGTATCTGGCATGTCAGAGTACATCCCTAGCTTTTATTCTCCACTGCTCAAGTATTCAATCTATGAGGAAATTCTGGGTCTTTAAAAATAAAAAATAAAGGCCAGAGAATAGTGAAAAGTAATTTTAAATGTACATCTTTAAGACAGCTGATGTTCATTGCTGTATTTCCCAACACCAAAATACAAAGGGAAAACAAAAAACAAAAAACTACAGAACTTTTTGGCTCTTTGACATTTCTTCCCCAACAACCTAAAATTTTCAAATGGATGGGACATCTGGAGTCTAAGAAGAAGGACTGTATTATTACTGTTCCCCACAACATCAGGACTAAGTGGATTTTTTTTTTATGTTTACGCTACTGAACATGAAGAGCAAACATTTCTCACATGACTGATAAGTTTGCCTTTAACAAAACAACCCTAACTGAAAATTATTAGGAAACAGATCAGCAGCCCCACTGGACTCTGAAGCAATGTAATTAGGTAGTCCAACACTGCATTCTGTCAGAGAACTCTGACAGCCTAATAACCAGATTGTCATCAGAGAGACACTGAAAAATGATGCAGCCTTTGTTCCAGCATTAAAAATACCACTGCTTCCTGGGGTTTTTTGTTCCGTACAAAAAGTTTTAAAAAGCTATGAGGGATGCATCCTGTTAATCTGGATGGTGTTTAAATGGATCTCTTCCACTTAAGGGGATGATGTAGGGAGATATTTATATAGTAGATAGATAGATAGATAGATAGATAGATAGATATACAGAGATCTAGATATATACATAATATAGATATATAGATATACCCCAGGTATTTATATACCTGAGGTATAGATATAGATATATAATGTTTAGGAAAGAATTATTCTGAGGATCACCTGCCTGATTTGAATCATTAAAATATGATGCATTAAAAGAAAAATACAGAAGGGAATGCTTACAATACTAATTGGCAGTGAGCATTTAGGTGGTGCCAGGCACCGTGTTCACTTCTCTGTGCTCTTGGACCGCTCCCAGTGAACAAGAGAGAGGTGTAGTTGTTATTTTCAGAGGAGGAAAGGCAACTTAATCAAGACTAAGAAATCCACTTCCACACCCAAAGACACCAACTCTATGTTCTTAGGCACTGCAGTGCACTGTTGAGGAGAGAGCGTTTAATTTTTTATTTTGATTGGGGTGGGGTAGGGTGTTGGGGTGGGAGATGTTCTTTTCAAGAAAATTACTACATATTTGGCCTCCCAGAAGAGGGTCATCCAGCAGGCAGTCTGACCTGTGAGACATACCCTATGTATTGTAGGACATTTTAAGAGAAAATGTTATAGATTCTTCACACAGACATGCAATTAAATACAAAAGGACAGAAATATTAAGATATAGCCTTGGGTTTAAAAATACTTTAATTAGTCAATTATAAGAAGTTATCCGCTAACCTGTACAAGAATAAACCTCAGGGAGTACATTCCTAAGATGACCTTTGGAACCCTAATATCCAAAAATTTTACAGTTTTATCTATTAAGATCTAAATGAGTTATCCCATGTAAATCACTGTCAAATTTGCACATGCAAATTGTGTGGCTGAACTAGTCACTAGTAACTAAATGAGACTGATTTTTTTCCAGAACACATTAAAATACACCATACTACTTGAATGCCCAGTCAACCAACCCAGCATTATTGTTGCAAGACACTGCAAAGTTTCCCAAGGATTGTCCCATCCTATGATTTTAATTGACACTCACAAGCCTATGTTATTTCTAAAAGTTAAACACAACAAAATCATTCCAGATTTACAAACATCATGTTGAGCAAAAGACGCCACACACAAAGGAGCTTGTTCTGTATTATACCATTTATATAAAATTCAAAACCATGGCAAAACCAATTTGTGATGTTAGAGTCAAGACCCTGGTGGCCTGGGCTGGGAGCAGGGTAGATGGCATGAGGGTGTCACGTTCTATATTTAATTCTAGATGCCGGTTCCTCAGGCATAAACTTTGTGAAAGTTCATCAATGTGTATACTGCGGATTCTCAAGTACACAAACCCTGTCTATTATACCTCCGTAAAAAGTTGACATATGACAATCATTCTCTTCCTTCAGCAATTTGCCAGCTAGACCAAGACGAAAATATACTGTGGGCAAGAAGGTGGGCAGTCTGAAAACACACAGAACTTTGACTTTGCAAACTACAGAGCTGCTGATCCTCTCATGAGAACCTCTTAGCATTCCTTTCCCTCACAGCGTCAAACAATTCATTTGGCAATTCACTATATTAATTCCTGTAATGAAAGTGTAGGGAGGGTTACAGTTAATCATGATGGTGCCCTACAATTTCCAGAAAATGTTTGCTGGGATTTAGGCCTGTGAGGCCTCAGAGAGCAGATTTAAGGCAAAGCTACAGCAAACTTTCACGTGACAGCTCATTAACAATGCATTTAAGAGGTAAACACTGGACACATTTTTCAAAACACCAGTACTGATTAGGTTCATTTTGCTTTACTGGAAGTCAAAGATAACATGTTAAATAGATTTTCCCCCCTCTTAACAATCAATACATTAAAGAGTAGGTTAAATCCAGCTTTGTTCTTTGTTTCCATAAACATGAAATATGTAGAAAATGGAAGTCCTTCAATTTCTCTTAGCCAATCAGATTCCAGCATTTAGGGACCACAGATCTGATGTATGGTTTGCTTATCTACCATGACTAAAATACCAGGGTTCAGTTTATATACCTGTCGGGATAAAACTCATGCTATTTCAAGAAATAACAGTTGATTTGTACACAAAAAGTACCATGCAATGTATTAATGGTTTCATTTGCCCTGTTTTTACTCAAAGCTAGATCACCGGAACTATAGGGCAGGGACATTATCAATGATGGTCACAGCTGTATGCCCAGTCCATAGCAGAGTTACAGAAGGCAATGGAACTGATTACTGAATGATTCCTTTCGCCAATCTTGATGCCAAGTTGGGGATAGTTATTAAGTTACCATTTTAGGCCTGAGTTTCTTTATATTATTTTTGATATATTTAATATTTCAATATAATATTTTTGCAAGATATATGCATTTCAAGTAAGTTTATTTCTGCCATTTTTTCGATAATTTGGATTATTTTCCCTTGCTCATACCTAATATAAGAAAAGTGACCGTTATTATTTACTTTTTATTTTTTTTTAATGTGTATTTATTTTTGAGAGAGAGAGATACAGACAGACAGAGCACGAGTGAGGGAGAGGCAGACAGAGACACAGATTCTGAAGCAGACTCCAGGCTCTGAGCTGTCAGCACAGACCTCGAGGTGGGGCTCGAACCCAAGAGCCATGAGACCATAACCTGAGCCAAACCAGGCGCCGTGAAAAGTGACCATTATTAAGTTAAAATAATATTCTTAAATTTACAAATTATCTATTGGTGACACAGGAGCCTAAATTCTGAAAGTAATTAATTATTCTTTGTCGAGGAGTTGGGCCCCAAAACTAGATGAAAAACCCAACCAAGTAATGACCGAGAATAGCAATAATAGTAAATCCTGTCTCTTGCTCAGTAACAAGTAGGAGTCTCTAACCAGCAAATAGATACATACTATAGAAACACCAATGTCTGTCTCTACAAAAAGCATAAATAATAACTTTGTGTAGCAATAGCCTCTCCGATGCATTTAGAAAATGATGTTGGCGCACCTGGGTGGCTCAGTGGGTTGAGCATAGGACTTCAGCTCAGGTCGTGATCTCCCAGTTGGTGAGTTCAAGCCCCACACTGGCCTTGCTGCTGACAATTCTCTCCCTCTCTCTCTCTCTCTCTCTATCTCTGCCTCTCCCCCACTGTGTGCACGTGCACTCTCGCTCTCTCTCAAAAATAAAACATTAAAAAAAAAAAAAAAGAAAATGATGTGAAAACAGACCTTCAGGAATAAGTGTTCCTTTTAGCACTTCCAAGATGCACCCAACCAATGAAATACATTGTGGGGCAGGGAAAAAATCATCCAATCACAAGGTGGAAAGAAGCCCAAGATGTCACCTGGCCTGTGATGTGCACGTTATCGGCAAGTTTCATTTCATTCCACCAGCACAGGCTGCTCTTAGTCCCCTGGGCTCCCACTTTTGGCTCTGCCTGGAGACAGACCCTCTCAAAGACCAAAAACCCTGTCATGTGGTCTAATACTAGCAAGCCCCTAGATTCTGATACCTTGGGCCCACTGAATACTGCAGTAACTTGTTCTCTGTCCCAGCCTGATTACTATTTCAGAGAAACACCTCTCTTTGTTGTGACAATTCTTCCTGCCCCTTGTTCAAAATGGCTCAGGAGTAGATTCAGGTGCTGTTTTCGGTACATGAAATGAATACTCTATTTATTCTATTGCATTTCTGTGATGCAACTGTGTGGTTACGTGGTTGCTACTCTTCATCTGGCTGCTTTAGACACTACATCTACTGTACACACTGTAACCAGCAACCGTGCACGTTCACATGAGCTTTCCATGAAAAACGCCCCGGCCACAAGCCTCATAGTTGCAGCAAACTGGACACCATGAAGGAAGAATCACTTCCTCTACAGTGTAACCATTAACTAAAAGAAAAACCTGGTGTGACACCAGTCATCTGTAACACAAGTAAATCATAACCCTGCAGGGTGAAGTAGGTGGCTACCTAGGAAGCAAGAGCTCCGAGGTGCTCCCTCTACCCGGATCAATCAAATTCTCGTCCTGTGAGACAAAACACAGAATTCTAAAGATAAAAGTCTGAAACGCAAATACACCCAGGTAAATTGTTCTAAAACTTCAGGAACTCACATTCTCCTTTCCCGATTCTCCTATCTGTGTGTGAGCCCATGTTCTAGCATTAATATAATATTTTTCTTTTAATCTACTCAATTTTGCTAAACTAAGTTTTCAGAAAGACAATTCCATATTGCCACTGTACATATTCACTATCGTGCGTATACAGCCAATATCACTTGCCACAAATGGAGAAACTTTAAAAAAATTAATGTGACTGGGGCGCCTGGGTGGCTCAGTCGGTTAAGCATCCGACTTCGGCTCAGGTTATGATCCTGCAGTTCAGGGGTTCGAGCCCCGCGTCGGGCTCTGAGCTAAGAGCCCACAGCCTGGAGCCTGCTTCAGATTCTGTGTCCCCCCCTCTCTCTGCCCCTCCCCTGCTCATGTTCTGTCTCTCTCTCAAAAATAAATAAACATTAAAAAAAATTAATGTGACTAATCCAAAAAGTGTTCACTCATGTACTATGTAAAATCATCTCCTGTATCATGTGAAACACTGTAATAAACTATTGGTTTAATTTCACAGTAAAGAGTACAAAATGAGTGATATCAGGATTCTCAACACCCACCACCCCCCACCCCACCCCCCACCCCCACCACCAAACAGAGGTAGGAAGGGGACTGAGAACCTGAAGAAGCCTGTGCAAAGGCCACGTGCTTGGGGCTGTAGGTGCAGTGTGGAGTGTGTGTCACAAGCTATGAGAAATCGGGGTACGAAAGAGCAGGCTGTTGCCTACTTCACAATTATTTCCATCTGGGGCTGTCCCCGTATATGTGTCATAGAGAAAGTCTGCTGTGTTGTAGGCCTTTCTCCACTTCTATGCACCGTCTCCTTTACACGTCTGAGCTCACAAATTACCCATCACAAAGAAATCGCATGCTGTTAATAGGTCTCTTCATTGTGACTGACAGTGCAGAACAAATGTCAATCCCTGTGCTGAGACTGAATTTCTGGAATACTAACAGGGGTTCCCAGTAGGAGGAGACACATTACCCAGAGGTCACCCCAATAACTCCTGGAGCAAGCTCCTGAATTCTGCTGCTTCTTGCCATATTTGCCACAATGGGCCATATGTTCAAGCTCTCCCTGGCTACCTTCTCTCCAATCAGATTCTCAGTTCTCTGATCATCTTTCCACTACTCTTAACACCTAACTCTCAGCAGAACAGGTGCCTAATTTATACAAAACACGAGTGAATTTGAATGCATCAACCATAAATGAAAGAATGAATGAATGAATGAATAAAAATAAATCAGCTTTGCACCTGCATGCCTAAGGTACACCTCCAAATTATCCCAACTCTGTCCAGAATTATCAAGGGACACAGCAAAAACCCCATCAGTATGCCTTATCAGAGAAATGACAAGTTCCCCTTCCCTTGCCCTAGCTGTACAAAGATATACCACATTCTATCTTTTCAAATGACTCCATCTTACAAGCTGTGCAATCTTGGTCAAGTTACTTAACTTCTCTGAACTTCGGTTCCCTCATCTGTTAAATTCTGAAGAAAAGTATCTGTCCCATGAGTTGTGATAAAGATTAAATGAGAGAATTAAAGAAAAGTGACTACCATATTGCCTAGAGTTGATCATAAGCTAAAGATGCTGGCTGCATTTTTTAATAAGATCACAGTACCATGATAAATATCAATTGCATAATGGTTCTGTGTTGTTACAGTGTAACACCCACATGCTTTCGCCATCCCGATGGTTCCTTGGTTTGCCAGTGTTAAAAAGAAAACCACAGGCCCCAAATGGTGTCAGTTAGGCTAAGGTCCCAAGTCAGTAAACTGAGACTTAATACCTAACCTAACTGCAGTTTCAACCCCCAAAGAATATAACCTTTAGCCAGTCAACCTGGGGATTTAGTGGCCAGCACCAGAAAGTTTACTGAGAGACTCCTTCTACTCCCCTTAGGAGGGAGATCTTGCCTAAAACAATGAATTCTTTGCGAATAATTTCCTTTTTTCCACTCCCTCTCTACCTTTAAAAACGTTTCTTTTCCTGTAGCTCTTTGGACTTCCCCTCCACCACTCGCTTAGTTGGGATGCTGCCTGATTCATGATTCATGAATTGTTTAATACAGCCGATTAGATTTTCTAAAATATACTCAGTTGAATTTTTGTTATTTAACACTAGAATCAGAGTTTTTAACGTTCACAAAGAAAATGGAGCAAATTAGCAAGTCCCAGTGCCATCAAGAGGCATAGCATCATGTACAAACGGTTCTTCATAAGTGCATCCTCCCAAGTGCATCCTGGGTCGATGATGACCACAATTCATTCCCATTTTGAAGCCCCCTACATTTTTCACTTCTTTCTCACTCTGAATCTCCTGCACTGGTAATGCCCAGTGAGCGTCCCTCATTTCTAAATCAGAAGGATGCACACCTGCAGCCACAGGAGGGAACGTTCGGGATCTGATGCCTGTCATATTTTCCAGACAGAAAACAATCTCCCAATGCCTCTACCCAGGAGATGGTGAACTACTCTGACATCTCAGCTGTTGCCCCTCCGAGCAGATTCACACACCTTTGGTTAACGCCCCCTTTGGGCAGGCATCTAGTCATGTTTACAGTTATCCATTATGACTGGCTCTACACAGATAGTGCCTTTGGTGTCAAACCGAATGGCCCTGTAGACCTCTGTCCCAAGAGAGCCGGAAGATACAGACATGCATTAGATAAGACACAGGCAGAAACACAGCATCCACTTCCCTGAGATGGAAAGGGACTGAAGCAGACCTACTTGGGTCCTCCAAGCTTATCCGAAAGCTTATCAGAAAGCGTCCGTAGGTGTCCGCAAGCCGATACGTCAGCAAAGAAAAAGATGAACTGTTTTACAGGGGAATCATCTTGAACCAGAAGGACGAACATGCATGCTAGGTGCCAGGGCGCGCTCCTGAACCTCTGAGCTAGTGCACATCCAGCTCGATGCCGTGCAACTCTCCATGGAAGAATCACTCCAAGAAAGCCAAGTGGAGAAGCGCCCTTCGCCATCTGTAATAATCTAAGTGGGGAGTCATGGGGGGAGGGGGGAGACAGTGACATGAAGAGATGGCCTCCAGTCCTCAGAACGCACTATAATGAACACAATGTGTTTCAACAGGGTGAACTTACATTTCCTCAAAAGGCATTTAGACACAGCCACATAATTGGGAGTGAATCTAAGAACTCTAGAAAGAGCGGCACATTTCCCCACTGACACAGCTGTATTGAAAAATCAACCCATGGCTCTAAGGGAAATGAGAAAACACAACTGGTGATTTCTAGCAAGGCATCCAATCTTCATTTTTGTGATCCCTCAATTCTCAGTTCAAGTATAAACAGACTTTTTTCTTCCCCCTGAAGTAGGAAGAGGATTAAGCAGGCAGGACACTTTCTGAGTTCTGCGTAGCATATGTTCATAAGCTTTCCTTTTGTAGCATTTATGGATTCATTCTGGAGTAGGGTTAAGCTGGAGCAAAGCAATTTGGCATGCTTGCATTTGCTTTATTGCAAGTGCAGTCTGCAGGGGCCACCCTGACCTGAGCGGCAAAAAAGCTTCCTGGAACCCTGAGGGGGATGCTGATTATTTTCCTTACAGGGATGCTCCAGCTGAGACTTCCTCCTTGCAAAACAGAAAAATAGCTTCATGCAAATTATCCTCAGGAAAGTGGTGGCCCCGGGGACAAGCGTGATCATTATCGCGCAAACTTAATTTCTGACCACTGTCAAGGATCGCCCTGCGGTATCTGCACTGCCATACAGCCTCGGGGTCAGCATTCCAATCCATGCCAGCCGAAGGACCCCATTCAGTGACAGATGTGACTTCCCCTTCTGTGTGTCCCCTTCTGTGTGCTACATCCACACGACGGAATACGGTGCCGCTCTGAATGAGGGTGCGATAGAAAAATTTTTAGTGTTCACAATGCAAGTTTAAAAAGCAATACGTAATCATTTTTAAGTGGAAATGCGTCCCATTTCTTTTAAACATGTCTACATAGAAAACTGTTAACACATACCCCAAAAGGCCATAGGTGGTCATCCCTGGGCAGTAGGATCTTGAGCTATTTCTATTTTCTTCTCTTTGCTAATCCATTTCCCAAATAAACTAAAATGCAAATGTAGTATTTTTGTACTACAAATAAAGTAATTGTAAAGTGGCTTAAAGATAGACTGACATCTACGAAAGAGTGTTTCTGTCTGCAAAACAAAGAAGCATTTCCATTAAAATAATATAATTGACCTGCACCGTTAAGAAAGAACTACCACATAGCTCACAGTCCACTTGGCTACTATTATCATCACTAACTACTTCTTAAGCACCTGCTGTATCCTGTGCCCTACAGTAGGCATCAGTACTGGGCTAAGTAACTCAGGTAATAGCTAAATTATTTACATCATCGGGACCCTCCCAGTGTTACTAAGGTTGGAGAACCTGGAAAACAGCATTTAACAAGGGCATTAATCCGTCCACCTGGCCTACAGTGCTCCTTGTCAGAGACTCTCTCCCAATCCTACTGAGAGGGATTAAGTAGAATTAAGTAGGCAGCCGGCCAGGTGGACCCTGTGCCCAGACCGCAGCGGACTCCAGCAAGTGTGGGCACCTGACCTAGATCAAGCGATTCAGACAATGCCCCCCAGGAAAGGGGAACTGGAGTAATTGCTGTCAGTCTCTATCCACCCCTTAAGTGGGACAGAGGGGGCTGCAGGGACAGTCAAGGTGGCCCAGGATACGTGCAGCACAGCAGCCGGTGTGCAGGGAGAAGCAGTGGGAGAGCACGTGCAGCCCGAGTTGGTCACTGTGCTTCAGGACGGAGACAATGAGAGACAGTGTGGCTTATCCGTGTACCTGTCCTGCTCGAGAGGGTCAACCACTTCCTGGGCCAGTGTCTCAGAAGGCTCTCAGTCCAACCTGCCCTCAAATCGGTGAACTAGCTGGTGGTCTTAGAGCAAATGCTCCGTCTTGGGTTGTTTTTGTTTGGTTCGTTTCTTAAAAACAAATGATTCTGAACTGAGCGGTAGTTAGAAGGGCCAAGGCTATGACACCCTGCATGGCGGATTCCCCCTCTGGTCCTTCTTGCAGACCTCAGCTAAAATGTCATAAACTCAAGCCCTCCCAGACCAGCAAGTATGAAGAGGCCTGCTCTGTTTTGCCTCCTGTTGCAAGAGGACTTAACTTTTAATTATATATGTGTTGTTTAGTAGTTATGACTGGTCTCCCTCCCTAGGTGTAAAATCATCAGCGGGGGCCCACATTTCTTGCACCTCCTACAGCACATTTCTGGCACATTCTAGGAGGTCAGTGGTAATGAAAGCATCAGTTAGTCAAGTACGTTAGTACATACCCATTCATGCAATATACAAATAATCACTGAGTACTTAAAATTGCAAAACTTGGTCCTTTCTCCATAAGGAACTATTGACTCAAAGAAGGATATTAGGTATATATAAAGACAAGAAACACCTATGCAGCAGACACTGCTGAGGGCTTATCCAACAGCCATCCCCTCTTCTGCCTTAAAAGTAAAACTGAGGGATGCCTGGGTGGCTCAGTCAGCTAAGTGTCTGACTTTGGCTCAGATCAAGATCTCACGGTTTGTGGATTCAAGGCCCACATCCGGCTCTGCATTGACAGTGCAGAGCCTGATTGGGATTCTCTCTCCCTCTCTCTGCCCCTTCTATGCTTGCCCTCCCTTTCTCTCTCAAAATAAATAAATAAACTTTAAAAAAAAAGTACAACTTAAATTTTACTGGAGTATCCTCCCTCCACAAAGCCATATGCCCAGAGAAAGTGAGGATTAACCCAGCTCAGGGGTAAATCCTGATTAGTTTAAGAACGGGATGGGTTATAGCTGCTCAGATATCATCTCTTTAGCCCCTAAGGCAGCCAGGCAGAACAGGGTCAAGACAGCCAGACAGACCCCACTCACACCCCCAACACAGGCACACGCATGCACATACCCATACACAAGCCACGTCCAAATATGAGCAGCCTCAGGCGCCTGGGTGGCTCATTCGGTTGGGCATCCGACTTCGGCTCAGGTCATGATCTCACAGTTGGTGGGTTTGAGCCCCGTGTCCGACTCCGTGCTGACAGCTCGGAGCCTGGAGCCTGCTTCAAATTCTGTGTCTCCTCCTCTCTCTGCCCCTCCCCTGCTGATGCTCTGTCTCTGTCTGTCTCTCAATAATAAATAAACGTTAAAAAAATTTCAAATATGAGCAGCCTCTTCTGTTTACTTAATGTGCTGACCAAACATTTTCATTTTCTAGGTGTACCATGACAAGAACAAATTTAGATTGGAAAGCACCAATCTAACCCAATCAAGGTAATCCCATCCCATGTGCCTGTGTATGATTTAGAAAGGAGTATGTGGCTGCAATCAGCCAAATGTCACCTAAGGAGAAGCCTGCTAGAGGGGTTACACGGAAGGTCCCTTGTTTTTAAAACAGGATACAAAGAATAGTTTCTTATGCCAAGGGATGCTACCATTAGTAGAGATGACTCCCCAGAATGAAGCAGCCATCTTAGAACCATTAAGGCACCTTGGTCTGAGGACCAAGTCAAAACCGTGAAGATGGCAGAGGAAAAAGGCAAGAAATGAAGACTTTAATAACATTGTTGAGCCACTGAATTAACAGAGCCTGGAGTTGCTCTGTTGGGATATCTTGTTCCTTGAGATAATTCATTTTCCTTATTCCGATGGCTTTTATTTTGTGTTCAAATGCAAGTTGGTAGAGAAATTCACAAAAGAAGTGACAATGCTTAACAATCTGTCAACAGCTTAGTGCTGAAATCCTCTCCCTACAGCACAGTGACAACCATCAAAGGCACCCTGGTGGGACCCCAGTTGCTTGGCACCAGGGAAAAGTAGATTGAGGCTGGATTCCAGACATTCAGAGCCCAGGTTTTATAATGCCTTCCTATCAATCATGACATGCATGGGGCTCCCCAGGTAGATATGGAGAGGGTGGGAAGCTTTTTTTTTTTTCTTAATTCTTTTATTGTTTAAACCATTTTGAGTTGACTTTCTGATTATTTGTAGCCAAAAGCATCTTGACTGATAAATCTATCTTCATATAATTAGCAACAAATTTATATGACCTCCTTGGAGCAAAAGACTCAGGAGAAAATGGTGCAGAGATACATAGTCTTGCCCACATTCCTCCAAATCTTCAAATGATGGGTCTTAAGTGAATTTCTCCCAAAGAGGTAGATAATTGAAAGGCCAGGAAAAGAATTAACCATGCGATCATCTGATGCTCTTTCCATCATAAGAGTCATAAAGAACACCACAAATGCTGAAGCATCACCTCGTCTCAGTGGGGGGGCAGCATATTTTAAGCATACCAACTCGTAGTTTTCGTTATGCTTTCAGTATAGTTCCCTTTCTGATCTCAAGAACTTCAACAGAGCTTCCAGTCCCTTTGTCCCAAAGCAGAAAGTACTAGAGGGCAATCTCTCAACCAAATCTGGCCCCCACTAAGGATTTTTTTTTCGACAGCCTAAATTCATGGAGGGGTACATGCTAGACACTGGCAGAAAAAGACAACGATAAAAACAAGTTTGGATCATGTCGTTTAAAACAGTTGTTTCCTTTAACCTTGTTTGGGTGGGACTGGACCTTCCTACTACTGGGGAGAAGCTGGAGGTTTTCCAGTTCCTTGAAGTAGTAGAGGCTGGCACTCTGTTCCCAGGTAGATCTCTAGGGAGGCAACAGGACTTTTGGTGGGGATGGTGAGGAGATGCTGGGAAAATGAATACTGGGTCCATGAAATCCAAAAAAGCCCAACCTCCTTTGGAGAGCACAGCAGGGCCACCCAACATTGCTTGTAAGAGGAACCTCCTAGAATAGCCAGCACAGACTAAGAAACAGAAGGTCTTTTCTTGAATGTTCTGTTTGCAGGGGCCAAGGGAAGGCAGGCCCAAGATGGGCAAGTCTGAGTGTTTTCAGTTAAAAAGCAATCGAGGGGTGCCTGGCTGGCTCCTGATTTCAGGTCAGGTCGTGATCTCGCAGTTTGGGAGATCAGGACCAAGTCGGTCTGTGAGCTGGCAGTGCAGAGCTTGCTTGGGATTCTCTCCCTGTCTCTCTCTGCCCCTCCCCAGCTCTTGTTCTATCTATCTCTCAAAATAAATAAATAAACATTTTTTTTAAAAAAGGCAATTGAAACCCAGAGGATTTGCGACAAGCTCTTTTCCTAGTAGACAGGAACAAAGTCAGTCCTGTTTCATCAAAGTCCTTTCTGTGTCCCATTGTTTCCGAGTGGCCCACCAAACATTTGTTTACCCAATATTTACTCTTTTTCATCTTCCTGTGAATTATATTCCTTCCCTTTTGAGTCCCAGACCCCCACGCCCTTCTCAAGTCAGAATGATACATATACCTCATTTTGCCTGACTGTTTTTGGAATCTCCATGTCTATGTGGATTCTCCATATGGATAAAATTAAATTTGTTTCCCTCTTGTTAATCTGTCTCATGTCAATTTGATTCTTAGTCTTGCCAGAAGGTCCTTGAATAGAACGGGACATTCTTGCTCCCCGACATGTGCTATGGCAGACATGTAACACTTCTGCATCAATGACACTAAGTGAGCAGACACCCCAAACACCACCAAGATAGAACTTCCCAACATTTTGAGGGGGAAAAATGTAATGAGGTATGTATGTATGCATGATTAAAATTCAGGCATGCAACATTCAAAACAAGTTTTCAGAATTAAACCTTTAAATCAGAATGCAAAGTCGGTTTGTATTTTTAATTGGCTTGACATGTCATGAGCTCCCAAAAGACACCACATTGCCGACAATCCCCACGAGTTATTCAGTATATTCCTGCAAGTCCTGCTACCTTAGAAAGGGAAAATTAATTGTAAGATAGACAGTTCCATAGCTGGTGGACATCACTGAATATTTTCAAAAGCATTCAAATAAAAGGCAACAAGAGAATGCTTTTATTTTAATTCTCTCTAAATAATGCCACACCCCTTCATGGGAAATGGACTATATTTACCTCAATGTGCTGTGAATTAGTGAAGACTGCATATAAAGAAACCAAGTGTCCTATATGCATGGCACTTTAAATGGTTCAGATTCCCAAATAATACAAAAGCATTTTCAAGTCACACATGGGATATGAAGTGAAAATGTTCTTGGAGGAAATCTTCTCTAATAATACTTACCTACTTCAGAGGGTGCTGGGAAGCTCTATTAACACCAACAGAATACTTTTAGATCTTCAAATAAAAGGACTATAGAAATGCAAAGTATTATTATTATACTTCTGAAATAATTTCACACCTAGGGATGAGAAAACCCCAGGCCAAATTTTACTGCTTCTCTCCTGCCTGATAAACAAGAAATGCCACAGCTGGGGGGGAGGGGGGGGCGTGGAAAGCAAATAGAACAAAGACATCAAAGTTTTTCTTTTCCTTTAGCTTTCTATTTCCTCCAGAAGTCATTTTAGGGGACTCAGGGAAAAAAAAAATGAGTCCGTTTAAGGTCAGGGTTAAGTACAGAGACAATGTTCTCATTGCCTTTTTTTTTTTATTTTTTAATCCAGATAAAGTAACTACCAACTGAGGTGAAAAAAATACACCTGTCCACTTCTATGGGGCATAGTTCCTCCCAAAGCACTGGCCAAACTTAAAAATGGCCTGATAAATCATTACCTGAATCACCTACCAGTATGATCTCACCTAGGAGGTCAGAAAGCAGCTGCTTTAACCAACAGCAGTATTTCTACTTAGCCACTGAGAGCACAAGACAGTCATTCGTGGCCGATGATGGAGGTGGTGGTGATGTTGCTGGTGGTCATGATGGGGAGGATGGTGATGACAGTAATGATAGGACATTAAGAAGAAAAGTTCTCAAACCCTGCTTGTCAATGGGATCATCTGTGGAGCTTTTTAAACGACAGGTTCCTGGTCCCCATTTCAGATCTACTGATTTTGAATCTGAAGAGAGACCTCAAGTCTTCATTTTGTTTTATTTTAACACGGCCATTAGGATAACAACTGAAGTGACAGTGCTTGCAAATCATGTCATGATTAAGAATACAGGCTGTGTAGGGGCACCTGGTGTTTCAGTTGGTGAGGGTCTGACTTTGGCTCAGGTCATGATCTCACAGTTCACGGGTTCAAGCCCCGCGTCGGGCTCTGTGCTGACAGCTCAGAGGCTGGAGCCTGCTTCAGATTCTGTGTCTCCCTCTCTCTCTCTGCCCCTCCCAGGCTTGTACTCTGTCTCTCTCTCTCTCTCTCTCTCTCTCTCAAAAATAAATAAAAACATTACAAAAAAAATAAAGAAAGAAAGAATGCAGGCTTTGTAGACAGACTGGCTGTAGTCTAATCCCAATTCTGACACTTATGAGCTATCTGACTGAGCAAAATACTTCAACCTTAAGCCTCAATTTATGCAACTATAAAATGGAAATGCCGTTACTAGCCACACCTCATAAGGAAGATGCCTAGGAAAGTAAGCAAATTTTGAAAGCTTATCTTAATTCCAAGGAAGACCAAAAGTTACATGTTAAAGAAAACAGTGCTAACCAGACCAATGTGATAAGTATTACATACTGATTTAAACAAAAATTGTGAAAGAATTATGTTAAGAGGCTACGGGGACCAGAAGCAGTGAGGGTGGGGAGTGTCAAAGAGCTATTGCTGACACTGATACAGCATGAAAACACAGTATAAGCACATTATTTGGAAACAGAGATAAACACCGGAAGTACCAGAGCTGAAAGTTGCCCACTGGGGGGTGGGCGTTGGAAGGGTGGGAGAAACGCAGGAGGAGGTAGGTGTTGCATTTTTCGATATTTGCTTTTTAGTGCTGTTTTATTCAAACCATGTACATAAGCTGCTTTGACAAAAATAAAAATGAATTTTAAAAGATAATTCATAACGTGTATAATATTACATATCTTCACATACTAGGGTTAACATAAGGTTTTTCAGTCGACCCATACCTGCTTTTTAGAAACTGATGGATATAATCCCTCCAAACGCACCACCAAAATATCTAGTTCTTGAAAGTGTGCCGTCACCACCTACTATGTCCCTGGCTCACTGGAAGTTTTAAAAAGGCATTTGCTGAATTGAACTGAGGATGGCAGAAAGACATGTAAATATAAAGAAAGAAGTTCCTCTGTGCCATCAAGGTCACATCGGGAAAGAGGTAGCAGCTTCACCTGGGGTGTTTGAGGTGAATGGAATAAAGGGTGTGGGAAAGGGTAAGGGAAGCCAGAAGGGACAGTCCAGTACCATGCAGTTAGCAAAAACAAAACTGTCGCTCCCCCAGACTTAAAGGGGCAAGGAGAAGGAGCAGTTCCCAGAGAGCAGCGGGAGCTCTAGCCACAGAAGAAGGGCCCTTGGCAGGAACTGTGGCCCTCCTTAGAGGGTTATAGTCACTACCAACCAAAGTGTGGCAAGGAAGGTAGGGAATGATATTCTAACCTTGAATTCTCGGATTTTCACCCAGTGCCTTCCATGGGCTAATGCAACAAAAAGCTGGAGAGCTAGGAAGCCCAGGTAATGCTGACAACAGAGGTTAGCCCCCTGGGGCACAGAGCCTTTCAGAGGAACAAGCTGGAGGCACAGAGAATATCCAGCACAAGCAGTAGGCAGAGTTCTGTTTTTATTTTTTATTTCCTTGAAGTTTATTTATTTTTGATAGAGAGAGAGACAGAGCACGAGCAGGGGAGGGGCAGAGAGAGAGAGGGAGACACAGAATCCAAAGCGGGCTCCAGGCTCTGAGCCGTCGGCACAGAGCTCAACTTGGGGCTCAAACTTACACACCTTGAGATCATGACCTGAGCCAAAGTCAGGTGCTCAACCAACTGAGCCACCCAAGTGCCCCTGGTTTTATCTTTGGTTTTAAATTTAAGTCCCTTTTCTACTCAGCCTTCTAAAAAAAAATAATAACAAATAAAAAGTAAAAAGCCCTTGATTTTTCAATGTGTTTAATAAATATAAGTGGCATCATCATCATCACCTAACACACTGATGTCACTGATGATCAGCATTTGATAGCTGGCTAAGCACTTTCACACACGTTGCCTTTATGTCATCCCTCAAAACAGCTCTATGCGGTAGACAGGGCAAGGCTTACCCTGATTTTACAGGTGAGGTTAAGACCTTAAGAAAAGTTAGGTATTTTTCCAAGAATCATAAAGTTACGAAGAGCAGAGCCCAAGCTCTTAACGATTCAGTTAGGGCTCTTTCCACCCATACAATGCTGTCAAGCTACTTATTCACAGTGAGGAGTGCACAATTGATGTTCCTGTGGGAAAAAAAAAAAATCATCAACCAACTTTGTTCTAGGCACTGCACAGAACACAGAAGCAGTCAACAAACAAGACACCAGGGGAAATGGAGCCCACTTGCCCATTCCGTTGTCAAGAAACCACAAGCAATGCCAGAGACGAAAATAATTGAGTTTTCAATCACATTTTACACATCATTGAAAAGAAGGTGTTCAGTAGGGCAAGAAAAGTGTTCAACAGAGGAATAAAAACTCAGGGAAAAGCAGCAAAATATCTCACAAGTTTTGTTTTGGGAGGCTAGAGTAGGCAGAAGGAAATCACAGTCCCTTTACAAGCCACCTGCCACAGAGAGACCAGGGCCCCAGAAACTGGAGGGAAGACCTCTCTGCTTCTCTTGCCCTTTCCACCTCTACCCCTGCGTACACACACACCCTTTGAGAGCTCAGAAAAGCAGCCACAAGTGACTTCTTTGTGACAAACAAAGGAGTAGTGGGAAGTCCAGCAAAATAGCCCATTTTTGAAATACTAATTGAGAACTCTGCATCTTTTGTGACCTACTGCAAAATGTTCAGTTACTTGCCCATGAGGGAAGAAAGTAATGAATGGTATTTTAATTGTAAACCTCCAGACATCCTCCATTTATTCCAAATCTAGCTCCCTAATGTGTAAGCTACTCTACCAGTTTAGGCTTCTGTAGTTGCAAAGCAGTAGAAGCCAGTTGGCTAATTTGAGGATTATTGGAAGGAAACTAGGGACTCAGCAAATCCAAGGCAGACTGGAAACTAAGGCTTAGCAACCATCAGTCACCGAGACAGACATGGAGACTGGGGAACGGGAAGAGCTAAGGTGGTCCCAGAGTGGAGTAGATATTTTCAGAGCAGAATGCCAACTTGGAAAAAGGAGAAGAATGCCGCAGCTCAAGATTCAACTTGTACACGAGCACCCACCTAACCAAGCTGGTGATCACGCCCCCAGCCCTAGGCTGAGTGTAGACTCCTGGTTACAGTTCCATTAATCAAATCACCTTAAAAGGAAATAAAGGTGCTGTCAGGAAGGGGAAACACATAAATACTGGGAAGAAAGCGGAAGGACAGAGAAGTCCCTCTATACTTACCAAGACTCCCTTCAAAAATTCCTTAAGAATCTAACTAGCTAGCAGTTAGATCACTAATTTCTTAAGAGGACATTAATTAGTAATTGTCTACACACAAAGAAAGTGTTTACCCTGACGCCTACAAACCTTCAACCTGACAACATTTTACTTCCAGAGGTCTCACGTCTCACACAACCTGAAAGCTCTCTTTTCGTGTGATTCCTAAAGAGAAGGCAGAATTGGTCCTTCTCTAGGCACGACATGCTCTTCAGAAATATCCTGAAGCATCCAAAAACCACAGACTTGTCAAAATGTCTGATGAATACATTCAGAAGGGTGCTGATTTGATGACAATGACGATGATGGGAATATTAGGAAGAGCAGCTGCAACTAACATGTACTGAGTAGTTGTCATGGGCCAGGACAGAGTAATCCATCTACCCTCTGCAACATCCTATGAGGAAAACAGTATTATTACCTCCTTTTCACAAACTAGGAAACTGAGACACAGAGCGGGTAAATGACGCGTCCATGGTCCAATAGCTAATAAAGGCCAAACCGGGACTGAATCCATGTCTGACTCCAGAATACCAATTTAACAACAGATTTTTGCTGAGAGCAGAGGAAATGGACTGTGCTGGGTGAAAACCCTCTCCAAGAGAAATGTGAACCCCATAACTGTACCTAAAGATTGCAAGGTTCTCAAGATTGCTACAATATCACCAATTCCAAAAATTGATGAGAATTTATTTCTAAGAAGATATCAAGATGTGGTGCAACGGTCCAGAGATAGGCGGAGTTATATGGCCGAAAGCCATTACAGAAGAAGTCCAGGCCAACCAGCTGTCATGGGCTGGAGTTTAGTCATCCCAAAGCAAATCCTCAAAACCGTGTTTTTATAGCTCGTTTTGATCATTCAAGAGAAGTTTTCTCTAATTTGCCTGTAAAATTCTTCTTCACCCTCAAAATAAACATTAAAAACTCAGACCCAGAAGTAGATCTGTCATAAAGTTGGGAATAACTTAAAATATAAGGTAAATCAAAATGGCTTTTCAACTTTAACTAAAGTGGTCACGGTCATGATTGCTGTAATAAAAACGACAGGAAAAAAAGCTAAAATTGTCAAAAACATAATTGATGATGAAAACAAATGGAAAATTATGGCATATTTCACCCTGGCCACCAAAGACTCTTGATGAAACTGCAGCCCTATAATTCCCCAGAATGAATTCTTTAAATTAAAATACTTCATGCAGAACAGAAATTAAACAATGAATCAAAGAACAATGCCATGTAGTGGTATGCGTATAAATATACCTAGCAAAGAGGAAACAATTACATTTTTCCATGTAAAAAACCAACTCGATTTTAATGTGTCACAGAAAAGTGCTAGGTACTTTTCCCATTGCTTCCCACTTGGAAGTTCATTTCCAGTAATTCACTTAGGGTTCACAGAGACTGGGCAGGATGAAATTACCTACACCAAACTGGCTGGCTTTCTCCTTCCTACAAAACTAGGTCCTCCACGCAACTGCACAACTGACTTGCGTGATAAATTTCATCCAGCCCAATTCAAATGCCACTCTGCATTTTAGTTTAAATGCTTTATTTGGCCAGCTGGTTTTATTTAACCATCGACTAGAAGCAGTACGAGTGCATTCTTTTTCCATCTAGCATTAATCTTAGTAAACTTAGCTCCAGTGGAATGTCTTAACTGCTGAGAAGAAAGCAAAAGTCAGCAAGCATACAATTGCATTTGGCTACCCTCAGCACATCATTTTATTTCCTCCTGCTCTCTGCTAACTATTGCTCAGCACTTTTGCCTAAGAGGGAGGACAAGCAGGTGGTTAAGGAAGTTGTCCTGTCAGCTATATCTTTAATCCAAGTGTTTAAATCTCTGAATAAAAGAAAAATCAATGTTGTAAAGGCAATGTTTGTCAAGGCCATGTAATAAATACACTTACCTTTACAGACTGTTCTCAATGGATTTTCCTCCTTTGCTGAGCTTCAAAGCTACAAAGAGATAAAAACGAAAGTAGTGAGTTATCTGCGAGTAAAACACTAAACATTTTCTCTCCAAGTCTCCAAGTAGAATCTCCATATGCCATGGTATGTGGTGCTGGCCGAAGAAGCCACTGATAAAACCCATGCCTTGTACCTCCCTCACAAAGAGGCCGATAAAAGACACCGTCATCAAGCGAAAACAGTGCGCACATCTACCCAGAATTGAATCACAAAAACTGGCCAGACCTACAGTGTTTTGGGTTGTGAACTCCTCAACAGAATGGGAATGGTTTATAAAGTGCAGAGATGAAAATGGAATTAAACGTTATGCAGCACACACAGTCTGACCAGGCATTTTATTTGCTTACTTCTTTCATTGTCATCTTTCTTGCACACTCGACTTCCATTTCTCTGCCAAGTTTTATGTGGGGAAGCCTGTTCCATATACACAAGGTGCATGGCCTTTTCAATCTAGACCTTGCCACTTGTTCCCATGAGTACACAAATGCAAGCTGACAGGCGCAGTCCCCCTTCTCACAGTAGAGAAAAGCCCCCCAAACGGAGGAAACCCCGCTTGACATTTCAAATAAAAATCTGACTTGTTAAATTAAACTTCCTGTGACTAAACCATGCCACATACTGAGCACACACGGGTCCACATGACAAGAGGTGTGGTACATTATGGTTTTGTTTTGTTTTTTTCTTAAATGTTTATTTTATTCTTGAGAGAGAGGCAGCACAAGCAAGGAAGGGACACAGAAAGAGGGGAACAGAGAACCTGAAGCAGGCTCGATGCTAACAGCAGAGAACCCAATGTGGGGCTCGAACTTGGGAACCACAAGATCATGACCTGGGCCAAAGTCAGACATTTAACCAACTGAGCCACCTAGGCGCCCACGTTCTAGTTGTTAAACAATATGGCAGTCCACCCTTATTGGAGGTTTCACTTTCTGTGTTTTCAGTTACCACCAGTCAACAATGGTCTGGAAGTAGATGATCCTGCTACTGACAAATTATCAGAAGGTCAAAGTAGCCTAAGGCCACTCATGGTGCCTACATCATTCACCTCACTTCACTGCATCTCGCCAGCCTCTTACCATCTCACGTCATCACAGGAAGGGTGAGTACAGCACAATGAGATATTCTGAGGGAGATCAGAACTGTTGCTCATCTCTTACTACGCCTAACTTATACACCAAAAAAACAGTATATACAGGGTTTGGTATCCAGAGCCTCAGACATCCACTGGGGGTGTCAGAATGCACCCTCAGTCAATAAGCAGGGATCTACTGTAGTAATAACATTTCACGGGCTGATTCTATATCAGTACATCATTACTCACATGATGACTCCATGTGGTCAAAAATAATGGAAATATTGCCTCTGTCATTCTCAGCTAGGTCCCAACATCCCCTACAGGTGTAATAGTTGGCAATGGCCAAGTAATTCATGGTTTTCCCATGGTTCTTTCTCTTTTCCTTCAGTGCCCTAAGTACCTGCATTATTAGCTCTTACCAAACAACCTAATACCACTGATGCATGACCACTAAAGAACATGACCAAACTTGGGCTGTGATGTAAATCTTGGAATATTAATGCAGGAGATAAAGACCCTCTATGAGACAACATCAGAAATTTCCCCTTCCCCCTGTATTACATGGATTGCAATAGATTTGGGGGAAACATAATTTGGAGAAGACTAGATAAAATAGTATAATATTGCATTTTGCAAAATATAATAGATGTGGGGTCTGACAACTGCCTTTCCATTTTAAACACAGAGAAATGCTAAACAAAATATGATGATAATTTAAATACATATATATCCAAATAGTCAAGTTCAAAAGAAAGGGAGAAGACAAATATGAAAAGAAAATGAATGTAAATTTGAGAATGAGACATGAATCCTCTTGAAAAAAAGCACCCTAAGACCTCAGCAAGATAAATAAAAGCAAATCCACAGGTAGATACATCAGAAAGAAACCACAAAACACCAGAGATAGAAAGTCTTAAAGTCAATCAGAGAGAAAAAACAGACTCCTTGCAAAACAACTTGTCATCAGCAAAAATAAAAGCAAGGCAGCAACGGAATAACATGTTCAAAGTACTAAGGGGGAAAAAAGTTCAACAAAAATTCTATAGCCATGCTAAACCAATTATCATGCAAGAATGACAAAGAAATAAGGACATTTTTCAGGGGGGGAAACAGACTGTTTTCTGTTTACAGTAGTGTACTTTTGCTGAAAGAAATACTAAAAGATATAATTGAATAAAAAGGAATTGAACCCAGATGGAAGGAATGAGTATCAAAAAGCAATGGTAGGGGCGCCTGGGTGGCGCAGTCGGTTGAGCGTCCGACTTCAGCCAGGTCACGATCTCGCGGTCTGTGAGTTCGAGCCCCGCGTCGGGCTCTGGGCTGATGGCTCGGAGCCTGGAGCCTGTTTCCGATTCTGTGTCTCCCTCTCTCTCTGCCCCTCCCCCGTTCATGCTCTGTCTCTCTCTGTCCCAAAAATAAATAAAAAACGTTGAAAAAAAAAAAAAAAAAAAAAAAAAAAGCAATGGTAAACAAAGAAATTAGCAAGCATGATAGTTAATCTAGCTAATTTAATAATAAATAATGGGTATTGAATAATAATTACTAAGCCTTGGTTGTAAAAAACCAACAACAATAATTTTTAGGGTTTGCAAATAACGAGAAATGAATGGTTGGCTATAATTATATGGAATAAGTGAGGGGAATGAATTGCTTAGAAGGAAGAAACAGATACTGATAAATTGTTAAAGATATGCATTAAAGTTACCGACCAACTTGTTAAGGATAACCAGCATTTCTTTCTCTATGTATATAACCAAAGACACCCTTGCATATATGCTCACAGAGATGCATACAAGAATGTTTAGAGCATCATTGCTAGAATGCCAAGAACTCCTGAAAACAACCCAAACATCTATCAACAGTACAATGAATACATACATTTTTACAGTCTTACAATAGGGTATTATACAGCTTGGAAAAATCAGTGAAATAGTTACACACATCAACATCTATGTCTCTCAAAAATATGATATAAAACAAAGAAGCAAGTCATAGAAGACTAAATATATTATTCCATATATACAACATGTTCAAAATGACAAAAATATATACTATCTTGTTTTAGAATATAACAAAAGTGCCAAAAACCATAAAGAAAAGCAAAGGAGTGATTTACACAGAATTCAGGCTACATTTAGCTTGAGGGCAAGGGAGGAGATATAATAAGAAGCATTGGGGAAGATTCTGGAATATGATAATGCTCTATTTCTTGGCCAGGAGAGAGGTATCTCTATGTTCAGTTTATTATTTTCCATAATAATTATAATACAGTACAATAACTATAAACAACTGTAAATATGCACTTCCAAAAATTATTTTGTATGTATGTTCTATTTCACAATTTTAAAACATGTACGAGTAATCAAAAGAACAGAAATGTCCAAACCAACTAAGGGAACAATATAGTGAACAGAAAACTCAGCCAATTCTCTACAGAAGACAGGAATGGAAGCAAAGGAAAGCACAATGCATAGAAAATACAAAAGGAAATATTTAAAATAAGTTCAAATATGTCACTAATCAGAGTAAATGGACTAAGTACATCTGTTAAAATAAATTTTTTAAATGGATATTTTTAAACTTTGCTATATGATGTTTACAAGAAACACATCTAAAACATAAAGAGAGTCTGAAAGGAAAAGTATAGAAAACTATACACCAAGCAAACAGGAACCAAAAGAAAGCTGAGACCTTCACTGGGGCTGTCAGCTGAAATACCTACATGTGGCCTCGCCATGTGCCTTGAGTCCCCCAACATGGTGGCTGGGTTCCAAGGGCAAGAGTTCCCAGAGAGGGAGTCAGGCAGAAGCTGTATTCTTTATGGCCTAGGCTTGGAAGTCACTTGAACACCATTTACATTTAACACCATTTGTGACAGGGCACTCACAAACCCCCATGGAAACCCAAGGAAAGAGAACAAAGGCTCCAACTCTTGGCAGGAGGAATATTGGTCAGTGCTCAGCGAGAAGAGCACACAGGACTGGATAGATGTGTTGGTGTGACCACCTGTGGAAAATGTAACCTGCCACGGCATTCTTTGCAAGTACACGTGGAGCATAAGCCACACTGACCACATGTTAGGCCCCAAAGGTAGTCTTCGCAAACATCAAAAAACAGATACCAATCAAAGTTCTCTGATCACGGTACATTAAAGTTAGATGTCAATTATGAAATCATATTTTAAAAACCTGTGTTTGAATATTATAATCTTCAGGACAGTTTCCCTTGCAGAGCTGGGGTTGGACGAGACCACTGAACGAATCCCACTGCACAAGGGTTCTCATCTGAAGCCCAAATCACCACTTTGGTTGTGGATATATTGAATTTGAGGTGCCTGAGAACTATCTAAAAGAAATGTCCAGGTAGGGAGTTGGATACGTGTCTCTGTGACTCAGAGAGGAGTTTTGGGAATGGTGAGTTATCCAGGCGTAGGAAGTAATGTGATGTGAGTATGGATGCAGCTGTCCAGGGAGACGGTACCAAGTAGGAAGGGAAGATCCGATCCTTGAGGACTTTCAACAGTTAACACCTGTGTTGAGGAGGATGCTGCCCATATAGGAGAGAGAATAGTTGCCAGAGAAGTAAAACAGAAACCATTAAGTGTCACAGAAAGGTCAAGTGATAAAAATACTAAAAATGCCCAGCGTGAAGGTCACTGAGGAGCCCAGTGAAAACTTGGACTAGTTGAGACAGAATTCAGTTGGGAGTTAGTTACGAAATAAGTGGAAATTAAAATGAAGACAAATAAGGACAAATTGTAGACATGTTTGGGTGTGAAGGAGAGGAGAGAAAATACCAACAGGAAGTAGATAAAGGACAATGAGAGTTTCTTTGTATAGTTTATAAACGGGGAAAAACCTGAGTGTCAGGGTGATGAGAAGGTCCAGTTGAGACTAAGAGGCTAAAAGCAGAAGAGCAAGAGAGGGTAACCAGTGCTACAGGTTCCCAGAACGTCAAAAGGGATAGTCGTGAGACTGGTCTTCCAAAAGAACTTTGGGCTCATCCTGGTCATGTAATGCCTTGTGACAGGCATGCATGGGATTGCCTCAACTTATTACTTTCTCCTACGTGTATGTTTTATCACCTTGATTTGCATCTAAACTCTTCAAGACCCAGGACCTTTATTGTTCAAAGCAACCTCACCTGCCCATGCATTGTGAGCCCCAGATTCTATACCTGCATCAAATCATCCTTCGGTAAATACTTGTGGAGTAGACAAGTACACGTGGATTCTACAGTCTTCGTGTACACCTCTGGCACCCGAGCATTTTCCACAGAGGTCTACATATCCAAAGCAGGAGCAGGTCAGGATCAGGAAATTCTGGTTTCAATGCCCAAAGTACACATCTCTGGACAAAAGTCAGGAATACCCACCCAAAGTAGTCCTCTCCTTCCCACGTTTGCCTTGACCCAAAAATCCAAGGACCTAAACTTCTCTAGGCCATGAAGGCATGTTTACCTGCAGCTACAATGTGGTACGCCACTTCCTACCCCCCTCAGGCCTAGCTCATCCCCATTTTGTTCTAGAGCAGACAGACTCTGTCTGACCTCATATGACCCTCATATGACCTCTTGCAAGACAGACTAGCTTTCGAAATCAATCCAAATAGGTTTGGGCTTCAGCTGCTCCTAAAAGACATAAAAACGGAAGCAGAGCAGTACGGGCCAGTTAATACACTGATTTATCTTGGTGGTTTTTCAGAGGACAGCCACCTAGAAAGTCTTCACCAACCGCAAGCCCCTCACTCCATGACCCAGCCCCCAGCCCCCTGAAAAACCAGTCAGCATTTAAACAAGCATCATTCTCAAATAGAGAAACCTTCTTTGCGATTCATCATCTCCCAATTGAAACCTAGGTCTGGGAACCATTCAACTGCACCTTAACACGACCAGGAACTGAGGGATTTCCTCCCATTGTTTGCATTCTGCAGCCCTCGCCTGACCTGACTGCCACAGGAAGGGATTGGTTATTGACCTTTAAGTCTTTAACAATTACCTACATATCTGGGAAAGAAGTCTTTTCAGTCGGGAATGAAGACCAGACACAAGAATGAAGACACTGAATAAAATCGGCCCTTGTTTTCCTTCTTACACTATGTTCAGTGGGCTGTTACTGCCGACAAATTATTGCAACATCCTTTCAAATGATAGCCAATTTTCAACTCAGAGAAGATTCTTAAACCTTTTTCTATGTATCGGTGAAAACCAGGCAGCTGGAAAACATAGCCCTGGTTAAACGACCTGATGATGAATGGATATTTTAAACACATGGAATTATTTGTAAATCTGCATACTGATTTAAACACTCACAAGAAACAGCAGCAAGGACACTAGAAACTTGACATTTCTCAGGTATATTCCTAGAAGTTTTATTTCAGTTTGTATGTATTTCTATTAGAATTTCTAATTCAGAATCTGTGAAACTGATATATTTAGAGTTCAGAGGGGTGGTTAGAATAATTCTTAGTTTTGTTATTCACCTAGAAAGCTGAGCAATACTGTCAAAATACATATGGAAGTCTTTCCACTAGACCTTAAGTTCAACAAAGATACAGACAACATCTATCTTGTTCTGCACTGAATCTACATCCTCTACAACAGTATCTGGCACATAACACACACGCAATAAAATTCGCTAAATAAAGGAATATTGTAAGTTTGCTTTACTATTAAAATTGAAAATTCTTTTTTATTAAAGATCTGTTTTTGAAAGAGAGCATGCGAGCGCAGGTGGGGGGAGGGGCAGAGGGAGAGGGAGGGAGAGAATCTCAGGCAGACTCCACGCTCAGCACAGAGCTTCACGCAGGGCTCGAGACTGTGAGATCATGACCTAAGCCAAAAGCAGGAGTCAGACACTAAGCCACTCAGGCATCCCAAGATTTTTTTATTTTCTAAGTAATCTCTACACCCAACGTGGGGCTTGAACTCATACGCCAAGACTGAGAACCACACACTTCACCAACTGAGCCAGCCAGGGGTCCCTAAAATTGAAAATTCTTAAGTTAGGGTTAATTTTGTTTATTTTTGTTCTTTTTTTTTTTCCTTTTCTTAATTTGTACCCGAGGGCTTTCGTAAGATGAGAAGATCTCTCTCTACAGAAGCCTACACTTCTGTGGCCACACACACACACACCCCACACCATCGCCACACCTGTTCAATGCTGTCATATTTGCCAGACATCGGAAAAGCAAATTTGCCAAGAATATGAGCTCTGGAAAATCATTAGGTGACGTCTAAGGAGCTGCATACCAATCAGCCAATAATTAGCATGTTAAAATTCAGAGAGCTAGTGACAAATCAAATTGCATGAAATCTCGGGGAGCATGACCCTGGCCAGGTTAGTGTCCTGGCTATGGGAAGGCAGTGGCATTGTCTGACCAGCCAGACAGGACTGGGAAGTACCATGGCCACTCTAATCCCAGGGGGAGACACTCTGACAATGTGACATTTGCACAGGGATGCCCTAACGTGGCCCCAGTATGTTTCCTCAAAATGGGATGACATTTCAAGTCAAACAGCTCTGATCCCAATAGTACAAACCCTCCCCAAACTCGAATATAACCTGATTTTGAGAAAAACAGGGTCATCTCGGAGAGAAACTGGGGTTGCCCAGAAGCAATGTAAAAATAATCAATTTTTAAGGAAGGTCAAACCAGATATTCAGTGTTTAACCTCATTTGTTACCATTCCATCATTACATAGACCTCAGAGAGCCTTCGTCTAAAAACCAGTTCTCATTTGAGCAAAATCCTGTTCCCGGAGCATCCACACTGGGTACTTTTTAATGAATGCTGAAGCCAGCTACAAAATTGAGCTACCAAAAGGTGTGGAGAGTGACTGTTAGTGCACTGTGTCCTCACCAAACCCCTGCTGTCTGGAACTGCTGTCCACATGCGAGTCTGTCCAAGGATGTATGGCCACTGCTGTTCCCGCTGCTTCCAGCCTATCTAAGGTCACCTTTCTTACATGGCTGATTCATTCTAAAGGAAGAAACACAGAGGTTGGAGAACACCAACTCCCCATTTTGGTTTCTGCAGTGCCCATACGCCTGGGGGAACACACTTAAAAAGAGTCCAGGATGAAGGGCCCAACCTCTAACCAGGCCCACCCAGCTCTTGGGGTAAATGCTCTGCCTCCACCACATGGCCTGTGTGCGCCTGGTTGGAATATGTTCCCACTCCAAGCCAACGGTGACTGGCCCACCAGTTCCCCCCCCCCCCCATTCCACTACAGGGTCAGGCAGCAGCCTGTGCTCCTCCTGGCTCGTGGCCCGATGCTCTGATAGCCCAGCTACGTCACTGTGGAGAGGGAGTCTGGTTGTGCCCTCCTCTGAACTCTCCATCTGGAAGATTCTCTGGCCTCCTTCCCTCTCATTTTTAATCTGACAGACACTGCTGGACAGGGAAACTCAGAGCACACCAAAGTTCATTTTCCCTTCCCTGCTTCTCGGCTGGCTTAATCACAGGGGCAGAATGAGGTTGGCGTGGACCGGGATGCCAGGAATTAAATGAGGGTCCCTGACCACTGGATCGCATTAGTCCTGCCTTCCAAAGTCTTAATTAGTCTTCCTCTGCCTGGCACACCCACTTGCCTTTGGAAAACAGGAAGGTGGCAGAGTAAGATGCCATGTTCACAGCAAGTATTCCACAAAATATTGGTTGAGAAGGACGGTCGCAAATGCCTGCTGGCTCAGGGCTTTGCAACAACAGTCAGTTTTGAGGTCTGGGCCCCAGCGGCAAGATTTCTGCTCCCCTTTCTAATGCAAACCGTTATGCAGTGTTACCCTGAGTGATATTCAGACCCTAGCTCAATTTGGAAGCAAAATGATCTTAACAAACAGTGGCAGACTTACAGATAGGCTGCTGAGTCTGGGGACCAAAATAAAGGACAAAATGAAGAAAAAAAAGAAAGTGAAGGATTGATGGCGAATGGAGAGAGGAAAACGAACAAAGAGAAATGAGGAGGATTTCGGGACTACATACCTCAGCTCTTCTACTCCTAAATGAGCTGTGAACATACCAAGGACCCAGGGGTGGAAGCAATGTGGGGGAAATCACAGAAAGGAGACAGAGCAACAAATTTGGGGATTTTGATGCTGGAACAGATTCGGGGCTAGCGGTGAAATAGATGCAACAGTAAGTAACGTTTGAGAGGTTTCAAAAGACAATGAGTCTTAATTCCCTTCTGTTTTGCACCTCTTGAATTAAAGTGAGACACCAAAATTTGCTATTTTTCTAAGAGGACATTGACAGATACAATGGAAACTCTGAATACATTTTTTCCCTCTGCATTCATTATCTCTGGCCCTTATCCACAGGCCTACTGCAGACTAAATTGGATTCTGGATCACTGGTACTGAGGCGCTGCAATTAATTAACAATAAAAACATAATATTTATATCCAGGCCTAACAACATCTGACATTTAAACTATTCTGCCAGTCGGGCAAATTCCATTCGACAAATTTTCATTTTAATGAACATGACAGGCCATGGTTTACATGATAGGCCAAGGAGCAGGACGGAGTTGATCTCCTGGCATGGGTTCTCAAGGCCTGGCCACGCTGCAGGAGAAACAAGCTGGGGAACTGTCAGAGAAATAGAAATACCAGATCCCCGGTCCCACGCAGACAGACCAAGAACACACGGCCCACAACAAAGATCCTAGCAGGCAACTGTCCTTGTTTCCTGTGCAGGCTCAACGTTAAATACCTCCTGCCCCTTATGATCCACTGGATAATTTTCCTATCTTCGGGCTGCTGACATTTTCTTTGGGGCACGAAAATCCCTTAGTCCTTCCTAATTAAAAAGTGATAAACGTTTTGCAAGGCGTCCAATAATGTGCAAAGTACACAAGAGTTGGAACTGATGCAGCTTTCTCAGTTGGCACAAGACTGGCCTTCCGTGTTTTGCCAGATGGTGTATCTCAGTAAGTCCCCAATCCCTGACTCAAGTGAGGGGCATTGTCAATATGATGCTGAAGCAGAGACTATCTTTAAATGCTATCTTATTTTACATTATACCAATGCCAAAGGCCTAACATTTTTTTTTCCTTGCTGGAACTTTCACAGCTAAAGAAGTTTTCATTTTTCTGTGACTCATTAGTCAAGCCAACAGGAAGGAGATGGTAGAGATGAGGGGGAAAAAATTTCAATTCCCTAAGAACCATGTAAATTCGCTGGAAACCAACATCAGAGACCAGATCTCCCAGCCTGACCTCTTAACACTCCTCTGTGGGTTACGGGTCACAGGGTGACTGGGTGAGATGGTGTAGAGTTCTCCAAACCTGTCTTCACTACCCCAAAAATGTGGAGGTAAAGGACAGAGTTAAGGATGAAAAATGCAAAGGAGGGCAAGGCAATTAGACAGAAGCATAACAGATATGGGAAAGAGCCAGTAGAAAACTAACAACAAAATGTCAGTAGAAGCCTTTCTTATTGGAAAGGCCATATATTTCTAGTTCAGTTATCTAAAACAGTCTTTATCCTAGCTTTTAAATCAATTCAAAGGAAATGAAATAAAGTTCCAATTTAAAAGTAAGACTTCTTTGGAATACGGATTTGGTTCTTGGGTTCCAATTTCAGCAATTGAAACAGCCACCTTCATGGCGACTTGTCTTCAAACTGTAGCTCTGAATAGATCCAAAATGGTGCCGATGTTCCATGTGTATGGGCATGATACCAGAACATTAAATCTTGAAAAGATAACAGCATTCCCACTGTTATAACCCAATTTGGAATTATTACTGGTTTCAGTTAAGGTGACAACCCATATGTAGCGAGTAAACATACACACATGTACACACAAATGTTACAGTCATCATCACACATTTGAGGACATTACATCCATTCCCTCATATATAACATTAGGAGAAAAGTGCTATTCAGAACTCTATTGCACACTGAGGAAAGGGTAATTAGAGATAATTGGCCTCCCGAAGAGGTGAGGTCCAAGGTCATAGGCAGGTAAAGTGGCAGAGGTACCAATCCAAGCCCAAGCCAAAGCTCTACACAACACAGTGGCATATGATGGCATCCGCAAGGGAGACGGCATGAAAGAATTGATTCTTTTTGGCAATAGTCAAAATATCTTTTAAATATCAGGTATAAAACATTTTCAGCCCACCAGATGCTTATTTAATTTTAAAAAATCAATTTTTATGGAGCTGCTATGTTTGTTAATGCCTGGTTATGTTCCTGAAAAAGAAAAGCCTTACAGAGAAAAAGATGCATTTCTTAAAGTTGGGAAGAAAAGCAAATCCTAACTAGATTGAACAGAAAATGTTTGACATTACACAAATGAACAGAATCTATAACTTTAACATGCCTTTGCGGGAGGCATGTTCTAAAATGGTCATATCAAATTCAGAACACAAAAGACTTAACATGCTTACTGTCGTAAACAAAGGCATTTGGTTAAATGAAAGTTCCATCAAAGCTTAATAACCAAATTCAAGTGAACACAAAGTAAAGGGTTATATACTTTCTGCGGTTTCAGTAATAGCTAATCTAATAATGGTAAATGGAGGGTTATTGTTGATTCTTTTGCCTCTGTGTCATAAATTAGATAAAGCAACCTGGCAGTTACAGTACTTTGGAGTTTTATTTGACTAAGTGATTTTAAAGCTATCTCAAAATATAACAAAGCCATGACTTGAATGATTGCTGAACTGCACCTTGCTTTCCATCACCACGTTAGTACTTCTGACCAATGTTAAGTAAGTAAAAAGCTTCCTGTGAACTGAAACTATTCTGTAAAGCTCCGTAACTGACCATTTAGAAGGCAAAGTGTCATTGATGCAGTATCATCTGACATTCTGTTTCACCAGGGCCAAGCTTGTAAAATATAAACTATAAGAGCGGTCAAGGGTTATTTGTTTTCTGATGCAAAACTTGGGAACAGTAGAATTTCTCTGGCTAATGATTTTTCATAGCACATTTCCAATTTTCTACCACAGTTTATTGATCTGGAATACTAAAAGTTTTCTTCCCTAGCTACAGAACATACAAAGCCCGAGCCCTAGGTCCCATGGGTTGTACTCCAAAGGCAATGGTGGTGGCCTCTCATCGGGTGGCTGAGGAGTGGCAACACGAACCAAGGCGTTTTCCTTACTGAAAGAATGTTCCGGTCGAATACTAGGCCTTTTGATAACAGGAAACACTCCCCTCGCCTCTGCACTTGGAGAGGAGACTCGACACCTGCAGTTGTGAGAGCCGATGGGTTGCCCTTCACAAAAGCAGTCTATTTTCCTGCATTTTCCCCTTGTGCCCTGATATGGTTACTTTCAATTACCCTGATAGCCCAGGAAGAAAAATATCCCTCTCTCCATATTTCATTCACATAATAAGAATCTGCAAGCTGTTCTGTATGACAGATGAGGACTGTAAGCTGAAGCAACTTGTTCCGCCTGTCAGCCTCCAAGAACCCACAGCAATGAGATACAATCGTGATGACATTACTAGAGAAGAAGTGGGTCAAATACATGGTCACTTTAAAACAGAATGTCAACTGTTCTTTCCACTCCAGTAATTTGATGCAGTGGTCCCCTCTCCCTCCCCAAAAAAACAGAAAGAAGAGAAAACAGTACTTACCGCCATTAGCGTGCGCCTGCACATGTACGTGCACACAAGTACATGGATGCAACTACTGTTAAAGCATTGTTCCTATAAGCCCTTAAATGACTTTTCCAGCCTCTGACCAATCAGTCAACAAAACTTTATCAAGTGTCTACTATGAGCCAGACACTAAACTAGGTAGAGTGTTGAAAAGAGGCATAGACCCTGACTTGCAGAGTTTACAGTGTGGGGTACAGGACACACATTAACAAAGCGATTGAAATGGATGCAATGAAGGCTGCAAGTGAAGTTCAAGGTACTGAGGGGGCTTACAAAATAACTAACCAAGTCTTGTGGGTCAGAAAAAATTTCCCTGTGGAAGAGACATTTAAGCTAAGGTGTCAAGTAGAATTAGTAGCTGGGTAAGAGGTGAGAGGGAAGAGTCCCAAGCACAGGGCCTTTGTTTTCAAAATGTTTCCTTTCGAAGAAACCAAGGCCTCAAGATGCAGTAGAAAGTACAATGGAATAGAGGAAGCCATGAAGTCCACCACTGGGAGTCAGCATCTTTTCACTGTTTTAACCCCTCTTTTAAAAACGTAATTAAAAGAAACTTTTAGGAGTGCCTAGGCAGCTCGGTCAGTTAAGCATTGGACTCTTGATTTCAGCTTACGTCATGATCTCATGGTTCATGAGTTCTAGCCCTGCTTTGTGCTGACAGTGCAGAGCCTGCTTGGGATTTTCTCTCTTTCCCTCTCTCTGCCCCTCCCTCGCTTGCGCTCTCTCACGATCTCTCAAATAAAATTTTAAAAACCTTAAAAATAAATAAAAGAAACATTTTGGAAAGCACTAGTATGCCTCAGTCCTATCTTACCACATAAGGGCAAAAGTTAATCATAACCACATCTTCTTGCTGATCTAAATATTAAGGTAGATTTTACCTAAAAAAAAATCTAATTGATCTTGAGTGTGCTGGTTAAAGCCCATGGGTTATTTAAAAAAAAAAAACAAACATATTTTGACAGCAGTGAAACCTGCAGCATGTACAACACTAAGAGTCTAAATGTGTTCAGGGTACAAGAATATGAAAATTAACACAAGCAGTGGTAAATGTGGTTTATAAAAAAAAAAAAGAAAAAGAAAGAAAGAAAAAGACTCCACCAATGATATTCCCCAATGGTGGAAATTAAGAAGGAAGAGGTTCTCTTCTCTAATATTTGGTCATGAAAATCCATGAAATTTGTTCTTGCAAAAAAAACTGCTTTGGATCATCATTCATCCCTCTTACAGCACACAACTTTTTTTCATGGGTTTAACAACTTGGAACAGAGAGGGAAAACTGGATTTATTCATAAGAATGCTTGCCCTTTCCACTAAACCCCAACGTGTGACGATTGGACTATTTTCTTTCCAATCTCAAAATGCATCCTCAGAATCCAAAATCAATCAAAATTGCATTTAACTGAGTGCTGAATTTGGCCCTAAAAACTCAATGACCGACTAGGGCTACTGGTATAGGGAGTTTGTTGTTGTTGTTGTTTTATGTTTTTATGTACTAATTACCAGCAATTACCTTAGCAGTTGCTCTAAAATGAACACAAGCCAGGGCTACTTTTATTTGTTTGTTTGTTTGTTTTTAATGTTTATTTATTTTGGAGAGAGGCAGAGACAGGGCGTGGGCCGGGGAGGGGCAGAGAGAGAGGGAGACACAATCTGAAGCAGACTCCAGGCTCTGAGCTGTCAGCACAGAACCCAATGCAGGGCTCAAATCTGTGAACCGTGAGATCATGACCTGAGCTGAAGTCAGACGCTTAACTGACTGAGCCACCCAGGCGCCCCTGTTTGTTTGTTTTATATTAATAGTTTCAGGTGTACAATATAGTGATTCAACAATTATATTCATTACTCAGTGCTCATCATGATAAGTGTGCTCTTAATCCCCCTTCACCTATTTCACCCATCCCCCCCACCCACCTCCCCTCTGCTAACCATCAGTTTGGTCTCTATAATTAAGAGCCTATTGTTGGATTCAGCTCTTTTTTTGTTTTGTTTCTTAAATTCCACATATGAGTGAGATCATATGGTATTTGTTTTCCTCTGACTGATTTCACTTAGTATTACACCCTCTAGGTCCATCCATGTTGCTGCAAATGGCAAGATTTCATTCTCTTTTATGGCTGAGTAATATTCCATTGTGTATATATATCACCTCTTCTTTATCCATTCATCAGTCGATGGACACTTGGGTTGTTTCCATCTTCGCTATTGTAAATAATAAACACAGGCGTGCACATATCTTTTCAGATTAGTGTTTTCATATTCTTTGGGTAGAGAGCCAGTTGCAGAATTGTTAGATCATATGGTAATTCTATTTTTAATTTTTTGAGGAACTCCCGTACCGTTTTATGTAATGGCTGCAAGAGTTTGTATTCCCACCAACAGTTCATGAGCACTCCTTTCTCTCCACATACTCACAACTAGGGCTACTTTTAAAAAATACAGTATGCAGAGGCGCCTGGGTGGCTCAGTCAGTTAAGCATCCAATTCTTGATTGAGGCTCAAGTCATGATCCCACAGTTCATGAGACAGAGTCCAGTGTCGTGTTCTGTGTCGACAACACGGGGCCTGCTTGGGACTCTCTCTCTCCCTCTCTCTCTCTCTCTCTGTCCCTCCCCCGCGCATATTGTCTATAAATAAATAAATAAATAAATAAATAGATAAATAGATAAATAAAGCCTTTTTTAAAAATACAGTATGCAAACCATAGAGAATCCTGTTGCTTAGATCCTATCAAGAGTTCAAACTGGAAGGCGTATTTTAAGAGGAATCCTGGCCAAGTTAGAGAGTTCGTCCAGGAGTGCAGCCAGAATGGTGGAGGGTTCTGAACTTCACATAAAGAACAACTGAAGTACCTGGAGATTCAGCCTGGCAAAAAGTAATGAGAGACACAAAAACCTGCCTTCTTACATTCAATGGATCACTCATTGATAAAGACATTCCTTTTGATTGAGCACTTCCTCTGCACAAGGCACTGAGCAAGACAATAAAGATACAGCACTGAGCAAGAAACCTCCAGTCTTTCTTTTATCATGTGGAAGAAAAAATAGACTTTTTCTGTGGCACTTCCCAGGACACAGTATAGCAGAGCAGAGCACAGATTCTGGAATCAGAGCACTAAAATCAAAGCCTTATAGGGGGCCAAATGGTAGCCCCCAAAGAGATATATCCGAGTCGGAGAGAAGAGGAAAAGACACAGAGAAGGCCAAGTGAAGGAAACAGTTTTACAGCTACAGGCCAAAGAATGCCTGGAGCCACTAGAAGCTAGAACAGGCAAGGAAGGGTTCTTCTCTACAGTCTTTTGGAGGAGCACACAATGGTCCTGAACTGTGACATTTAATTCCTTAAAAAGTACGCAGGACTTGATTTCCTATAGCAGCTACCACCCCTCGGATAAGAATGGAGGGGTTGCTCTTTACCCCAACTAGACCATGAACAACCTTACAATCAAAGCTAGGGGGGCTAGTGAGTTTTCAAAGAAGATACACCTACCTTTATCACTCTCTCCCTTCTTGCATTTAGAATACTTCAGACACTGCCAGCTACACCCTGGGAAGCAAAGTCAAAATGTGCAGCAGGCCAGGCAGTAGGTCTGGGAAATTAAGATATAGCTGCCTGTTCCGATTAGTGGTATTGCTGCAGGGCCAGAATATCACGGTTCATTTGGGCCTGGTTTGGCTGAAAAGATACAAGCCTCAAATAAGGCTAGACAGTAAAATAGACAAATAAAACTATGGAGGGGCGCCTGGGTGGCGCAGTCAGTTAAGTGTCCGACTTCAGCCAGGTCACGATCTCGCGGTCCATGAGTTCGAGCCCCGCGTCAGGCTCTGGGCTGATGGCTCGGAGCCTGGAGCCTGTTTCCGATTCTGTGTCTCCCTCTCTCTCTGCCCCTCCCCCATTCATGCTCTGTCTCTCTCTGTCCCAAAAATAAATTAAAAAAAAAAAAAAAAAAAGTTGAAAAAAAAAAAAAACAACTATGGAGCATTCACATAATGGAACATTATACAGCAGTCAAACCAAATAAAGTAAGGTGCAGAATAGTGTATGTTGCATGTTGCTTTTTTTCTAAAAAAAAAAAAAAAAAAAAAAAGAAAAAGGAGAGTAATTTATACACATATTTTCCTATATACACTAAAAATACCAAAAAATTTTAAAAGAAACTAACCAAGGTGACAACCCTAAGGGAAATGGGGGCAGAGACAGGAGTATGGGGACAGAAGCAGAAGCAAAACTTTCTTTTTGTATTGTGTTGATTTTTGAACCATAGGAATATATTACCGACTCAGAAAAACATTTAAGTCTACTGAAAATAAAAAAAAATAAAATAAAACAAGATTATAATAACTCACACTGCAGGCAGTAGTAGAAAATGATACATATGAAGAGGGCAATTTGATGATATACATCAAGGACTCTACAATTAGACCCTGGACCTAGTAATTTGACTTCTGGAAGGAATTTAAGGAAAAAGTGAAAGATTTGTATATACACACACATACACACATTCTTACACAGAGATGTTCACTACAGAATTATCTGTCATAGTTAAAATTTTGAGAAAATTTTGAAAAAATAATCAGTCCAAGAAATTATGGAACATCCAAACAATTGAGTGATAGGCAGCTGTTAAAAAGTACATCAAAAACAAATATCTTAGCAATACAGAAAAAATATTCATAGAGTATTTTTGAAATCATTCATTAATTCTTCAGTAAAATTGGTAAAGTGTTTACCAGGTGCTCTGCATTGAGATGGATGCTGATTAAAAACTCCAGTTATGAGGCAGTACATCAGTGGGTAATCCCGCTTTTTTGTGCATTTATAACTAAACTGGAAGGATAAACACCAAAATGAGAACAGTGATTACCTCCTGGTGGTGAGATTACAGGTGAAATATATTTTCTGTAATGGTCATACATTACTTCTACAGTAAGAGCAAAAAGCATCACTTTTTAAAATCAGGCTAACACCTCCTAGGATCAAAAATGAATCACTTCCATCTCTCTTCCCTCAGCCCTCCCTGATTCACTGAACACAAGCAAGGTGTCTCCTTCAACCACAGCCATCCAGTGATCAGTAAGAAAAAGCCAAGAATACTGTAGATATCTCCTTGACATCTCTGAGCTGCCGCAACCCACCTGTGCCCTCCCCCACCATTTCTAGGTTTCTTCTTCTGTTGAAGAAATAATCCTCTGGTTTTTTAAGCCACTCTAAGTTGCATTTTCTGTTACTTGCATCTGAAGGCATTCTGAGCTGACAGGGTAACATACTAAATAATAAAGGCCGTGTTATGGCTCGGATGGGTAGTCCAAAATGTTTATTGTGATCACCAAGTTGAACCTGTAGACTGATGTTAATTACCTCACCAGCTTCTGGCTCCATAGTCTTCTCTGAAGTTCTTGGGAAACAGAACACAGGAGAAGCTGTTAGTGGGGAGTCCAGGCACACAGGGAGCACTACCTATAGCGTGAAGTATAGAAAAACTGGGTAGCTACTCCTACCACATACAAGATGACCCAGCATTTCCGCTTCTGAGAATGCATCCTAAGAAAAGAATCATGGATGTGATGACGCATCCACGCAAATATTCTTCATTAATATATATCAGAAAGAGAGGTGGGCAAAACCTAGTGCTGAACAATTGGAATAGAAAGGAAAATTGCATGTTCTAACAGTGGAGTACTTTGCAGTCATTAAGGCCTGGGAATATGCACTCAATACACTGATGAGTGAAAAACAGGTAGCAAGGTGCTATATAAATTCAGAAACCAGAACAAATTTATACATGTAATAAAAAAGGAATGAGAGTATCCACTGAAATATTGATAATGCAGCCACAAGGGGGGTAGAATGACAATGTTATTTTATTTTTGAGCATTTGTCTTTTTGTTTAAGCTTCTAAAATAAATGTATTTTCTTATGCAGCGGGTAAGAAGATTTTTTTTTTAATGTCCCCTTTTCATAGAATAATGTGGGCCCTCCGACCAAGATGTTGGCCTCATCAACACCAACTTAGTCTAATAACTGCCTGCAGATCCAATGGTGTTAACAAGAAACAATTTATATTTGTGTTTTAAACACAGACTGAGGCTGGGGCACCTGAGTTGGTTAAGCATCGGACTTCAGCTCAGGTGACGATCTCACACTTTTAGTTCGAGCCCCGCATCGGGCTCTCTGCTGTCAGTGCGGAGCCCGCTTCAGATCCTGTCTCCTTCTCTCTCCACCCCTTCCCCACGCATACTCTTTCTCAAAAATAAACATTTAAAAATAATAATAATAAATAGACTGATGCCAACGGCAGCAAGCTGAGATACAGAAAAAGATAAAGAAATTTTGTTTCCAGGTAAATTTGCGTTATATAAATGCAGTATGTTTTCTTTAATTCCATAAATACAGTTTTGATGCTGCCAATTTGAGAAATTATTAACATTTCCTTAAATAAGTCTATTCTCTATTGAAGCTCATTCCCTTGCACAAAATGGAATGATCTTGGAAACAATATAAAGGAATGCTGATTTGCTATGTCATTGATAAAAGCATAGTCATTTACATAAAAAGCAAGTCATTTACATCCTTGTCTTGATCCACTAGACTTCATTATGCAGAAATAATAGCTATCAAGCAGGTCTGACCTTTGTACCATCTGGGGACAACAGCTAATACAGCTCTAGCTCCTGGATCACAGGACCTAGGCCCACTTCTAGCCTCACCACTTGCTAGCTGGGTGTCCTGAAGTGTTTACTTAACCTCTCAGAGTTTCAGCTTTCTCATGTGTATACAGAGATAGTAAGAGTATCTGCCTCAGAGAGCTGCCATGAAGATGAAATGAGCGAATCCACACAAAAGGGTCTGAGTTTCATTCCTCACCCACAGTAATCTGATAAAAAGTAAGCTCTCTTCTAATTTGGTTTCATCTTATATGTGGAGATAGACCCTCGACCTGGAACATTAGATTCCTTTTTTTCTTTTTTTTTTTTTGACTTGTAACAAAATGTTTTTTATTTATTTATTGTAAGGCAAAGTATATAACCATTAAAATCAAATGGCGGGGCGCCTGGGTGGCTCAGTCGGTTCGGCATCCGACTTCAGCTCAGGTCACGATCTCGCGGATCCGTGAGTTCGAGCCCCACATTGGGCTCTGGGCTGATGGCTCAGAGCCTGGAACCTGTTTCCGATTCTGTGTCTCCCTCTCTCTCTGCCCCTCCCCCGTTCATGCTCTGTCTCTCTCTGTCCCCAAAATAAATAAACATTAAAAAAAATTTTTTTTAATAAAATCAAATGGCAATACACAGCTCTTAGAAAAAAAAAAAACAAAAACAAAAAAACTCTTGCCTCATTTCTTCCCATTTCCCAGCTGTCATCCCCAGAGATACCTGCATTCAAGCATTTTAGTTATCTTCTGTTCTCCTCATTCTCCCGCGAGAGATATATCAGTTTTCCAGTTTTATTGAGAGATAAGTGACACACAGCATTGTGTAAGTTTAAGATGTGCAGCACAATGTTTGGATTTACATGTATTGTGAAATGATTATCACAACAGGCTTAGTTAACAACCATCCTGTCATATACATACAATAGGGAGAAAAGGAAAAAAATTCTCCTTGTGATGAGAACCCTTAGGATCTAATCTCTTAACTTGCCTGTATATGCTACAGAGGTGTTAGCTACAGTCATCATGTGGTATGTGACAGCCTAGGACTTATTTATCTTATAACGAACTGGACGTTTGTGCCTTTGACCACTTTCTTCCAATTCCTTCCCCCCCTCCCTTCGCCCCCTGGCTCTGGTAAACACAAACCTGATCTTTTCTTTCTAAGTTCAGTGTGGGATTTTTTTTGTTCTTGTTTTAGATTCCACAAACAAGGGGCACCTGGGTGGGTCAGTTGGTTAAGCATCTGACTTTGGCTCAGGTCATGGGCTGAGGTCATGATCTCACCGTTCGAGAGTTCAAGCCCCCCATCGGGCTCTGTGCTGACAGCTCAGATCCTGGAGCCTGCTTCGGATTCTGTGTCTCCATCTCTCTCTGCCCCTCCCTGCTCACGCTCTGTCTCCCTCTCTCTCAAAAATAAGTAAGCATTAAAAAAAATTTTTTTTAGATTCCACAAATAAGTGAAATCAAACAGTATTTTCTTTCTCTGACTTATTTCACTTAGCATAATGGCCTCAGGGTCCAACCATTCTCATTTTTTACAGCTGAATAATACTCCAGGGTGTGTGTGTGTGTGTGTGTGTGCACGCGTACCCTAACTTCTTTCTCTGTTTATCCATCAACAGACTTGTTTCTCTAGCTTGGCTACTGTAAATAATGTTGCTATGAACGTGGAGGTACAGATATCTTTTCCAGGTAGTGTTTTCATTACCTTTGTATGTATGGAACATTAGATTCTGAAGAGGCTCCAGCATCCTATTTTAAGAATTCATGTTGGACATAGATATTTGACTTTTAAGTACAGACTTGACATCATTTATTTAATGTCCCCTATGTTAAACGAGATGCTCAGAGAAAATGGTGGATCTTTTAGACCACTAAAAATCTGCTTCAGCATGTGTATTAGAAAAGGCAACTACTCCCATTTGCTTTGTCCTATATATATATATATATATATATATATATATATATATTTTTTTTTTTTTTTTTTTTTTTTTTTTTTTAGAGAGAGAGAGAGAGCAAGTGACCAAGCAAGTAGGGGCAGAGGGAGAGAGAGAGAATCCCAAGCAAACCCCACACTCAGCACAGAGTCCAGCACGAGGCTTGATCCCATGATCCTGGGATCATGACCTGAGCTGAAATCAAGAGTTGGGCGCTCAACCGACTGACCCACCCAGGCGCCCCTGCCTTTTCCTATCTTATTCTTTACAAAAAGCACTACATTCTTGGTATTGTGACTAATAATACAAATGAGAGCTAAAACCATCACTCACATGTATTTGGTACTTACTATATACCAGGAAGTATCCCACATATTTTCATGCATTATCTCATTCTCACAATTAACCAATGAGTTACGTTCTGATTATTCCCATTTTTTCTATGTTTATTTATTTATATTGAAAGAGCACATGTGCATGAGCAAGGAAGGGGCAGACAGAGAGGAGAGAAGGAATCCAAAGCAGGCTCGGCCCTGTCAGCACAGAGCCCGAAGCGGGGCTTGATCTCATGAACCGTGAGATCATAACCTGAGACAAAATCAAGAGTCCAACGTTTAACTGACTGAGCCACTCAGGCACCCCTATTATTCCCATTTTTTAGATGAGGAAACTGAGTCACAAAGAGACAGAAAAGTCCTGAGTCCAGATATAAATATAATATATAACAATAATAACAATAATAACAACACAGCACTGGATTTCCAAACATCATCTCTTATGCTTAGGACAACCTTGTACTATTCCCAATAATGGATAAGAAACTAAGAACTAAAGTAAATTAGCTAAGGCAAGATATAGGTTCATGTGGCCCCAAAACCAGCCACTCCAAGCAAGTGCCCCTCTGCAGACAGAACAAGGAAGGGCTTAGCAGATTCCTGAAGGTCTCCCCTAAGGTTATAGGACATTGGAGAGGCACAGGACTTCAGAATTACCAGATCCAAGCCCCCTCACTTTACAGATGTGGAAAGGGAGGCCCAGAGAGAGGATAAGACTTGCAGAAGGCAGTGAGAGCCACAACTAAAACCTAGGTCCCCTGACTCCCTGCACCACATCCTTGTGGTGACATGATGAGACCCTGTCACACGGAGTCAGCCATGCTCGACTCTGTGAAAACAGGAAAGGAAAGCCTGACTGCCTCATAGTGATGATGTCGGCCTGTTGCCTCTCCCCCTGCTCCCTGCTGACTCTGGGGACTATTGCACATACTTCTGGCACATTCAGAACTGGCAAGAGCAGAAAAGCTTGGGAAAGGAATCCACAGCCAAGACAGGGAGCTCGCAGTGCCCTTTCATGATCTAATAGGAGCCAATTTCCACTATGATTCTCCTGAAGCAGAACTGGAGATCTGGAGAAGGAGAGTGGCTCTAGCACATGTGGGTTTCTGTTGTAGACACCAGACACGAACATAACCTAAGTCTCTGAAAACGTGATCAAAATGAGCAAGTCCCCTGAATCTTTTCCAACTAAATGCATGCCTTTCCTAGTTTTTGCAATGGATAAAAAACAAATAAGAGAAATTTTTAAAAACAGAATTTTAGACGTGTTGAATTAAAATTCCTTCGGTATTATGTAATCCTTGAAATACAACAGTTGTTTACTAAACTTTGATTTCTAAGCTTCCCTTTGATGACAAATATTAATATTTATCATTTTTCTGATGTTGGACTAATGAGAATCTTAAGTGTTTATGAGAAGGCATTTAAATATTACAGTACGGTGGATGTGTTTGTCTTCTGATCTCTATTTCTCTGTCTTTAACATCAAACAGCATTTATTTTTTGTGTTGAATCCTGGGTTGTTGTTCACCAACATTTGCAGCAAACTCTATATGGCCAGAACCGATGGCGTCTACGCTTACTTGATGACCAAAGGGAATATGACAGCCCACTAATAACACAGTACTATGGGAAGGATGTAGCCCTGATTTTCAAAGTGAAAACTGGGACCCATGTGCAACTACCAACCAGCAGGAGTAGACAGAGCAACATCCCAGGTTTAATGACACCAATCAAGGTAATATTTATTGAATGGTGGCTACATATCAGGCACTATGCAAGGGCATGCTTCACAGCAACCATCTCACTTGATTCTCACAACAGCTAACAGCTAACTGGTATTATCGTTGTTTTACAGAAAAGCGAGATGCAGAAAGGTTGAGTCCTTTGCTCAAGATGACACGGCTAATGAGAAGCAAAGACAGGAGTTGGTCCTCAGAGCCAGAGAATAGGTTTTTGTCTCTACTCCCTTCCTATGAGCCCCTTCTTGACTCCCAGCATTTGAAAATTCCTATATCACCTGCATGGAGCAGCAGCCTTCAAGGTAACCCAGACTTTCAGATCTTGATGGTAAGGATGAGACATAACTCATCCTGTCCATCACAGGCCATGTGCTGCTTTATGCATGGAGAAAGAGCAAGAAACAGTACTACAAAATGTCCATGCCTTCAGGGAGCAAACTTCTGAAGAGGGAAAATACACAATATTAACACAATCAGCAAGGCACTCTCTCCAGGAAAGGGAGGAAAGGGGAGGCTGTACGATTCAAGAAGCAGTAAGGGGGCTGAGGTCCAGGACTTCAACAGATTTCACTTACCTATACCCTCCGTGCAACCAAGACTCAGCTAACCAGAGAAGTAATGGAGCAGAGCCCAGAAGTAAGAGGCACAGTGCAAAGTTCAACATCGAGTTCTAAGTTAGGGACCAGGTGATGGGAGGCAGCATTAGCAAAATAGCCAGTACTCCTGCCTTCATAGAGCTTCCTTTCCTTCAGAGGAAAGAGGGCACCAATCAAAAATGGAGGTTAAATAAAAGCTATAAAAAAAAGTATAAGTCAAGGAAGCTAAAACACAGGAACTAACCTACAGAGACCAAAGAAAAAGGCCTCAGTGAGTGTGGAGTGAATTAATTAATGATGAGCAAGGAAATGACTCACAACCAGGAACTGGCAAGAATACAGTTGGAGATTAGGTACAGACACTGGGGTACCAGGCGAGTCAGAGACTGTCAAGGCAGAGCCCAGTGAGGTCCATGGTCAGAGCAAACTTCAGCACTGAGTCGGATTTGCTACCGGACCTGTCACCAGGCTGTCATCCCACATTCCACCTGCCTGCTTACCTTAACTTCCAGACATCACCTACTTCCAGATCCTGGTCCCACTCTCCACTTACCTGTCCCTAGTGTAGGCAGCTCCTACCACACCAAGAGTGACTCACAGCAACCTGGCCAACCCAAAGTACCAGAAGCTGCTGTGTAGACCACCCAAATCCAGTGATTAGTATTCATAAGCATAAGAGTAGTCAACACATGCCAAGAGCTTTATACATACAATCTTACTCAACCCTCACAACATCCAGAGTCAGTGACTGTTACAAGTTCCATTTTAAAGATGACGAAACAGACCGAATCAAGACCTGTCCATGTGTCCACATCTCATACCCGGTAAAGCCGCATGCCTTGGGTTTACAGATCTGGGTCTCTGAGCTCAAAAATAATAAAAATGTAAAATATAATAACAATAATAAAAATAAAAGCTAACATTTACTAAGAAATTATTATAGGAGAGGTACTCGTGCTAATATCTTATATAGATTATCCCATTTTATTCATACCTTCCTATGAGATACACACTCACTATGTCCATTTTATAGAAGAAAATAAAATTCTTGGGCAACACAACTTGCCCAAGATCACCCTCGACCTGTAAGAGACTGCCCTATGTATTTGCGAACTCCTAACGCTCTTCATCGCATCACAACAGAATGGTAGCATAGGAGGAGCCATAAAGAACTGGAACCTTGCTTTCTAAGTGTGGCCCATGGACCAGCAGCATCTGTACCACCTGGGAGCTTTTGAGACATGCAGGAGCTTCTGGCCCCACCAGGACCTTTCCATATCATTCCAGCCAGTCCCCAACCCACGAGAGCTGCACCCAGCTGTTTCATCTGCACTGGGAAGCCCAACACAGCTAACTCCTCCAGGCCAGGGAAGAGCTGGCCTGTTGCCTCTCAGAAGTTCAAGAGCCTAGAGGAAGCCGTGGCTTAGAAGAAGCTTTCTGTCCTGCTTGGAGGGGCCAAGAGAAGGCCTCAGCTGCAACCTTCATCTGTGGTCACTGGCTGCAGAAGCTTCTGGCCTTGCTCGTACCCACTCAGCCAGCAGATCCCAGCAACTGGGATTTCACATGGCAGTGGCCACCTGCTGTTTTTGTACCCCAGTATCACTTCCCCTCTTCTGAAGGTGCCAGCACCTCTCATTCATCAGTTCCCCTCCGTGTGATAACCAGGCAAGCAGGGCACAGCACAGCTCAGGAGGGCACCATTCACATAGGTATTTGTAAAAACAAAAAAACTTTCCATCCCCCCCTCCACCTGACCATCTTTGTTGTTGTTACACCCCTTCCATACCCTCTGCCTTTACTTCTCCGTCTGGGTGGCTTTTTCCTGCCCTCCTTGGGACCACTACCTCTCTATCCACCAGCCTCATTCCTGGGAGAATCTGAACAGGAATCGCCTGTGTTCCTGGGCTGAGACAAACAACCTTACCCCAGCAGGTTCCAGCCCCCTCCTCTGCCGGTCCTCCCAGCACACACCTGCTCCGAGGCATCCTTAGAACGTCTCCGGGCACAACCGAGCAGGTACTGTCCTGCTGGTAATGTGGAAACTTAAGACAGCAATGAGTTCTAGGGTGGTTTTTTTTCCCCAAAATGAAGACATGGGAAGAAGACCTTAAGCCTTGCAGAAAATGAAAATTTTGTTCTTACCATCCACCACATGCTTCAGTGATTAAACGACTACAGACCATACTCTCCTCCAAACCGTGCTCAACTAAAATATGCAAGCACTAAACCTCATGAGAGAGTACTGATACTTCCACATTATCTGTGATGGGTTTTAGCTCCAATAGCTGTGAGTCTGAGAAACTGCAAAATACACTGAATTTTAATGGAAATCTGATTCTTAATAAAAAGAGGTAAATCCATAACAAGGAAGACTAATAAACACATAAATAGACTCAGAAAGAGCCTTTCAGTTCCAGAATACTGTCGAGGTGTGCCTTTTGCAAACCTCTTAGCCAGTTTCTCATTTTCCCCTTCTATTCCTACTTATTTATCATTAAAAGAAAACCTTGGCATATGTACAAAATATCCCCCAAATATGTAATTTTTAAATGGATTTTAAACCCTCCAACGAGAACACTTTTTCCTACTCTCTTTTTCCCCTCTATTAAGTCAACACAGTAGAAAAATAAAACTACTACAATTGTGAAATGACCTCCTGGTGAGTAAAAAACGCTCAGGAAATGCTGAAAAACCAAATTGTGGTGCAGGGTAATCGAAATTCAGGCCAAGAATGCTCCTGGACACTGGATACAAGGTTTTAAATATAAATATTCAGACAGATACAAACCTACATATACACATTTTCTATAAGAAAAAAAAAAAAACTTTTAAAAGGAAAAGTTCCCCAAATACTATGGATAATCCATCAAATGGAAGGTATTTAATCAAATTAGCTTAATTATTCTGCCCTGAAAAGGAGGGTGAGGGTAACTCTAAAAAAATTAAAAAGGAAACAAATCTTTATAATAGGCAACTCTCTGGAAGCCTCCGTTTCAGGCTACTGAATTAGAATGGTCAGATGCTACTGGTTCATTCCCACGGTGGGCGTGGGGCCTACTTAATTAAAAACAAAAAAAGAAAGAAAGAAATTTAAAATAAAAATTTAAAGAATGTTACTAGTTAAAACCGGTGGTAGTGTGTATCTGAACAATAGTTGAAACCTTTACAATAATGAAGCCACAGCTCACGAAAGCATGTAACTCAGTTTCTTTTGAACGTAATTGTAATGGGTTACTATTTTTTTTCCAGCTATGAGGCATAAAACAAACTAAGTATCAGGAAGAGAAACACAGCCTGAAACAAAATTGAGAATCCTAAGTCAGGCGAGCACAACTAGAGATACAAAATGGGACAGGGGGTGGGGAGGGGTGCCTTTGGATTTGACCCCAAAGATAACCCGGAACACAACCTATGGTTGTAGTTCATCAAATTCCAGGAGAGCTTTGTGACAAGGCTTTCATGCCCAAAGCCTTCAAAATGCTACATTCTACATATTTCCCTCCCCACACAGGACTTTCACCTGTTAGACTGTACTGATTCATTTCATGATGTTCTGTTGTTAGAATCAGTGGTTGTCACTCCTAAATGCACTTCAGACTCACCTGGGAAACTTAAAAAAGAAAGTAACGCTGCCTGCCTCCCCTCCCACGCTCTGATTTAATTTTTCTGGATGGGACCAGCCCCAGGTGACTTGAACTTGCAGCAAGGGCTGAGAACCACTGGTTGAAAATCAATCCAAACAGGTTAAAATTATGTAAAGAAGGAAGCACCATAATTGGGCTAAGTAAATTTACATGAGGAAGCAAGGTGCCTCAAATTCCCTTCTTAATCAGATATAAGATGATACTTTAAGGATCCCAGATTTTTTCTTCATCAAATTTAGAGTCTCAATTGCATGGGAGAAATATATCTAGTTGCCCATAATGCTCCAGCTTTTACCAAAGGACTGAAGAAGTTTGGCACATCACATGCGAGACGGAGACAAAAACTGTACAATGAAGAGTGAACTATTCCATCTAGTACTCAAAATATGATAAACAAGGTAACGTGGAGCAGGGTGCATGAGGTTGTCTTATCAATTAACAACAGTAAGAGCAAATTCACAGCTACCATTTCTTGACTGCCGGTTACTGTGCTAAGCACTCTCTATGGGTTACCTCCCGGAAAATTTCAACAATTTGAAATCTGAAACAGGAATCATCACCTCCATTTCACAGATAATAAGGAAACTGAGACTCAGCAAGACTAGGACATTATCCCCAAGTCACACTAAAAGTAAGGTGTCAAACCAAGACTGTAATCCAGGTCTTTGACCCTCTAGCGTCCATTCTCTCTTTTTTTTAATTTTTTTTAATGTTCATTTATTTTTAAAAGAGAGAGACTGAGCACAAGCAGGGGAGGGGCAGAGAGAGACAGAGGCAGAGACAGAGAATCTGAAGCAGGCTCCAGGCTCTGAGCTCTGAGCCATCAGCACAGAACCCAAAGCGGGGCTCGAACTCACGAACCGTGGGAGCCTGACCTGAGCCAAAGTCGGACCAAATGAGCCACCCGGGTGCCCCTGTAGAGTCCATTCTTGTAACCACCACGATCTCCCATCTAGATCGCGCAAAAGTTTCCTCAATACTTGCTCCTCATAGTACAGTCCGTGGACCAATGGCATCAGCCTGAATCTCTGGCCTATTTCACATATACTGAATCAGAACCAGCAGCTTATGATCAGCAGGAGATTCCTACGGTCATTAAAGTTAAAACAAACAAACAAACAAAACACAGGTCTACCTGGACAATTCTCTCTCACAAGCTCATCATCATCTATACTGCATCCACACTCTTAAAAAACAAATCCTATCATTTCATTTCCCCACTTAAGACTATAAAATGGTTTCCCAAATGCCCTTGGAATAAAGTCCAAAATTCTTTTACAATACAGGTAACTGGACTCTGAATAATATCACTGGTGGCTGCCAGTGCAGCCCTAGCTCCCCAAGTCCCACAACCAGTGATTTTTATACCCCAGACACAGAGACCTTTCCACTCATCAAACCCCAATACCCACTCTTCCTTTCCTACTTCCTCTTTCCTGCCTTCCTTCTTCCTCTAAGCTCTTCCCTGCCTAAAATTAACCACCACCCACCACCACAACCAACTCCATGCCAGCCACATTCACAGCTGTGTCTCCAGGGCCTACCAGTGAGGTGCCTGGCACAGAGCTAGGTGCAGGATAAATGTGCAGAATAAACAGATGCTACTGAGGGCTTCTGCTGTTCCCTCTGCCCATCTGCTCTTTGCTCTTCCCCATTTCTCCTTCTCTGTCCCCTGCAGCACCCCTTTTCTCTCACTCACTCCTTATCAGTAACCAATAGCCTCATGGCTATTGCAGGTGTCAGCTTTAGAGAGACACCTGCCATGTCCACGTGTCCATTGCCCTGGGGTTAGTCACCAGCAGGGTGATGACTGTTTCACTTTAACCCTGAGACACCTGGAATAGGCCTAGTCCTTTCCAGAAATAGAAAGAAGCCCTCACTGACAAGGGCAGGCCGCTTTTCAATCTGATATTTAATATATAGACGGAACCACAGATCAGGGACCTCTCAGCAGGCAACGTAAAGGCGAAAGCTTGACTATCTATCTCTCTCCCCACGCAAAGAGTATCACTGTGCTGGCAAGATCAATTATCAAATTTGCGGGCACACTTGACATGTGATGGTCAACCTGGCTGTTCTAAGAAATCAAATGGCAAATCCTTTTATAAAATAGACACCTGCCTCAAGTTTAAATCGTGACTAAATGTGATATATTTTCATATGTTGTTTACTTTTATTACAAAAATAAGAGCTACTAGCCATCTATTGAACACTAGCTACTGAGTGCCTGACAACATGCTCCAAGCCTTAAAAACATCACCTTATTTAATCTTTATCATCACGTTATGAGGTACAAATGCTGATTATTCCTAGTTTACAGAAGAAACCAAGGGCTAAGTGCCCTAAGAGGGAAGGCTGGGATTTAAATCATAGGCCTCCAGACTACCACTCTCTATGGCTTCTTTGTTATGTTTTGCTATTTGGATCACTTTCTCGTCTGAGAAATCACAGACATGGACATTCCCAAAGAAACAGCCCCTTGGAAGATGACCTCAAAGGCTGAGATTTTTTTCATCGCAATGTAGACACCGAAAGGAAAGCAACCTGCTACATCTTATATTTCAAAGCATTTCTATCTTAAAAGAGATTCAAGAAAAAGATGTGGGAACAGAGCTTAGGGATGCTTATGAATGCAATTTCACAAACATTTTTTCAGTGTCTACTAGTGGTCAGGCATGTGCTGGAAGCTGAACAAGCAGACTGTTAGCTGGGAGAGCGCTGGGCAGGCGGTAGGGAGGGGGCAGGAGGGGTTGGGGAGAACATCTCTCATGATGACTGTTTATGAATGTTTAGTCGATAATTTATAAAAACGTTAGTTTAGTAACTAATTATGTAGAAAGCATCTTTCACACACACAAGAGGTAAGTTACCTGCTTTATTATCTACGAACTGAAAGGGCCAATGTGCCTTCTAAAACTAAAGTTTTATATAATTCAAACAACGCATGTGTATATTTCTGATACCCTAAGTTAGCTAGTGGGTTAGAATGTAACTTGTGCGAATGCAAACACAGTGTCAGATTTTGTTCTCAAGGGTCTGAAAGAAAAAAAGGGAAAAAAGCATGGGGAACCAAAACAAGACATTCCCAAAATAGAAAGGGAGCATATTGAAGCTGCATGTATATACAAATAAAGAGAGGAGCACAGAAATATTTCCTAAAGCATTCCACCAAACGCTTCCAGGAATAGGAACAGGATGAGAACACCAAATAAAAGAAATCATGAACCTGAAAAGTCATATACAGTACTATGAGGCCTCCAGAATCCTGTCTCCTGGCAGAAACAAGAGGCTTTTGACACGAGGGCATGAGATGAAGACCATAGATCACTTTCCTCATTTATAAAATAAAGGAGTTAAATCAGATGGTTTTTAAGGTCCTTCCAGCCCTTACTCATTAGCTCCTTTAATCCATGTGGCCCCTGCACCTAAAGAGGATGGGCATATGAAGATGCTCAAAAAATATTTGCTTAATTAATAAAATAGTACGACCTTACCAATAAGAAGAGGGCCTTTACAACAATGGGTCCTGGACTATGGCCTACAAAAAACAAATTAGGAGGGAAACCTTATCTAAACAGCTTCACATCTAGTGCTCCTCCTAGCTGACTGATGGTAGAATGAAAATAACCCTGGACTAGGAAATGAATCGCTCGGGTCTAGTCTCATCTCTGACACAAACCAACCCTATGACCTTGGGTAAACTGCTTTAGCACCTGGTCCAGTTTCCTCATCTCTAAAAGAAAGGTATTATAAAGCTAAATATAGCTAACATTTGTGGAACTTTTACTATATGCCAGGAACTGTTCCAAGATCTTTGCCTTAAATTTAAATGATCTCAAAGGTTTTTGCAGCCCTAACATTTAGTCTCTGACTACAGAGGAAACATGGTATAATGGAAAAATTCCAAATTCTGTACTCAGAAACGTTGGGTTCCCTCACTCTGTTAGGTGGGGTCTTTTTCTTTTCTTTTTTAATTATTTTTAATGTTTATTTATTTTTGAGAGACAGAGCATTTGTGGGGGACGGGCAGAGAAGGAGGGAGACACGGAATCCAAAGTGGGCTCCAGGCTCTGAGCTGTGAGCACAGAACCCTACCTGGAAGTCAGACTCACAAACTAGGAGACCATGACCTGAGGCAAAGTCAGACACTTAACCAACTAAGCCACCCAGCACCACCACCCCCACCCCCAGCATCTCAGGTGCGGCCTTTTTCTAAGCAGAGACTATCAAGGAGACTGGGTCACAATCCCAGTACTTCTATTCACTAGCTGAGTTAATTTGGACAATTTGCTTAACTTTAATTGCTTTACTAAAACTTTTAGTTTTCTTATATGTGAAATGCATATAAAATGGTTATCTCATACAGCATTTGAGAGAATTAAACTATAATAACTAAAGGTAATAAATATAAATTACATTTTATTACTAGGTGTGTCATGTGGACAAATCATATTCTCAAGGTTTTTCCTCATCTACAGATGGCAGGTACGGTGTTACAAAAAGAAGTAATATGAACACTCTGTAAATTATCCAGTGTTAGCTGTGTTTGAAAGCATGCATATTCCCTAACACTTGGAAAAGCACATACAATACTCCCCTATCTAATACTTGTAACAGCATATACAATCAATGACGACGACACCTACAAAAGACATCTTTACTAGCTATATCTCTCCAGTACCCAACAACTGCTTTCCTAAACAATTCTCTCTAGTCCCAGCTCCAAGCAGGTGGACACAGAGGCTGCCAGCCAAGAACGCAGTGCCACCTGGAAGTTGTAGTTCCGAGTCAAAGGCGCAATCCACAGAAAGGCTGGAAGTGAGACTTCATCTCCCAGGAGACACCTCGCCGCACCACATGGCACGCTGGGAGATAGAGTACCAGCCCGCCGGGAAACAGGCGGCAGGACTCCAACTCCCAGACGCCTGCGCTACTCAGGCCGCCGGCAGTAACATGGAGCCTGAGAGGGAGAGTTCAGGCACACCCGGCTTAACAGGTGCGAGTAGGAGTCGCTTTCGGTAGTCCCAGGCCCAGCCTAGGTCAGGGCCTTTCTACAACAACCACTGAGCTCATTTTTCTGCTGGTCCCCGGCACATTTCTTGAGTGATCCGAAATAATAAAGCAGTAAATCTGCAAGTGGCAGACTTCCACAAGCAAGACCTCTCTTAGCTTTCGGCTCCAGCCAGCATCCTTGGGCCACTTCGGTAAAGATCTTTAAGCTCTTTTTTCCCAAATAAAGCACTGTGAGTGGCTGATCCAAGGTCATATAACAAAAGAATCTGATCCTAGAGAGTCGCCTCCAACTCCAGTTCCACTAACCAGCCTCCCCTCCCCCCTCCCCCCCCCCACACGTTTTAAATCCCCGCGTATTTTTGTATAAAAAACTACATTAATCCATAAAATAGTCCAAACGAGTCCTCATGAGTTCCCCCACCATAAAGCCAGTGCTTTGTGTTTTCAAAATGTCAAATGTAAGATTCCCTCCCAAAACACTACCTTCCCTCTACCTACATAGCTCCTTTCTTGGGCACGTGTTCAGCCCCCTCCCTTTGCGGATCCCAAAGCCGGGTGATTAACACAGTTTTGTTGGGGCAGCGATTTATGCTACTTGCCTATGACCTTGGAAAACCCTCAAAAAGCGGCTAGTGCCAATTACACCACCAGGTCTGGGTGCCAGGGTATCCCTGGAGCCGCTGGTGTGGCCCATGCCTTAGTTTACTCCTTTGTGCAGCGAATGAGGGGCGGGTTAGGGTTAGGGCTGTTGCTCAGAATGGGGCCTGAAAAGGTTCAAGGGGTAGGAGCGTCCTCCGGACAGACAACCTCCCCTGCCTCAAGGAGCTGTGCGAGCCAGACCCCATCCCACTGGACTGCGGGAGTAAGGACCAGACACGAGTGGAAACCCAGACCCGCACCCCAGAAACACTCTTCGACTGGGGCTTGCCCCCTGCCCCTACCTTCCAAGATCTTGGCAGCTGGGAAGTGAAAGGCAGAGGGAGGGAGCGCGGGGCAGAAGCGGCGCCTGGGCGTGTGCCCACTGGGGTGGCCACCTGAGGGACCCGGTAACCGGAGGGCAAAAAGTCTCCGGACTAGACGGAGCGGAGAGGGGACTACAATTCCCAGACGGCACCGCGGCGAGGGCGGGACCTAAGATGGCCGCTAGTCTGGACAGACGCAAGGGCCAATAGGCGTAAAGTATGATCCTGAACTGGGCCAATCAGAAGCCATAATGTCAGTAACTCTGATTCAGGGGTAGGAAACGTTGTTTTCAAGACAACAACTGAGGTGAGAATAGCTCTGGAAAGGGATTTTTGTCATAAACTGCACAAGCCTCCTTTTTCTCCAAGTGACAAATAAGACTCTTCAGGCTATTCTGCTTTTTTTCCCTCCTACTTCCTTTCTTCCTTTTAACTACCCCCCCCCCCCCCACTGGCTGGATTTACTTTCACTTCCTCTACTCACTCTGGATCGTTCTTGATTACTTAAGCCTTCTTTTCCTCATGTTTCTCTCGCCACACCGGTTCGCAGACCTTCACTTGATCCATCTTAAGACTACACTCCGCCTTCCCTGAAATCCTAACCAAAATTGTACCGCAAACTCCCTTGTCTCTTCCTGTCTACCATTTTTGTGCTGTTTTTCTTTTTAGCACTTTTCCTTACCAGTGCTGTGTGTAATTCATTTATCTTTTTTATCGTCTTGTCCCCTATAGTGGAAGATCTAACTAGATGACGATTTTTGTTCTGCTCACGGCAATATTTTTGGCACCTAGAAGTATATATAGTAGTAGGTACTCAGTAAATATACTTTGAATAATTGAATGAAATCTAGAGTAGTCTTTATTTTCTATTCTCCCTTTCTTTGGTGCAGATTTATTAAATCCATCTTGAACCACCATGGGACCCTTGTGCTTGCTCCCTTTTCTAATTCAAAATCATTCTCTCAATATAGTCTAGGATGTTGGAGAAATCACTGAGTCAGATGCAATTCCTAACTTCAAGATGTTCCTGGTCTAGAAGAGTATGAAAAGTAAAATGAATTTTGCGATAAATGCAATTGCAAATTGCAGAACAGCTAAATAATTGCATAAGGTCGTGCAGCTCATGTACAGGGACTAGAATCTTGTCCTTCAGACTCTCCATATTGCACACTATGCTCCTTATAACAACCTCCCTTATTCAGGACTGCCTACTTCCCTTCTCTTTCCTCCCATTTCTAGTGCCAAGGAAGAACATATGTTTGCCAGTCACCTTTTACATTTAAGGAAAAACAAAGAGCAATTACACTTGGACAAACACCCAGATATGTCCCTACTTTGCCTGGCACCATTTCCTTTTTTTTTTTTTTTTTTTTTTTTTTTTTCCTCACTTGTTTCTTTGGCCTGCTTCATTACATGCAAGTGATTACACCAAGTCTTAGATCTCTCATCCTTTCTGATGTTTGAACCCCATGGAGAGTACCGAGGTGTCCTACAAAATGTCCTGGTGTGAAATACTGATGTCCTAGGAAGCTTGGCTCTCAGAGAATGTCACTGTGGACTATGGTCAATTTACAGGTCATCACACAAACACCATGGCCACATAGAATATTAGAGAATTGTGAATAACTAGATGAAATTGAAGATAATCACAGATGAACCAGAAATGTGATCAATATGTATAGAGACTAATTTTGTGTGTAGAAATTAAAACCCCTGTTCAGGCTTCCTAGCTTAATCTTCTGTCAATTTGGGGTTGTTTGCTGTGATACAACAGTTCTTTCTAGCTTTTATGAGCACAGACTCAGCTCAGCAATACCAACCTTTCTCAGGCTGACTGGCATGAGAGATTTCAACACATGTGTCGGCAGCCAGACTAAATGTGGAAGGACTCATTGAACCATGTGAAAACGGAAAGCTCAACAACTAGACTCTTCTGAGAAAGTATCAACCTATTATCACTGCATCTTCTACTTAGCAATCAAAAGGCAAATGTCATGAATATACTCAGGATTTAAACAGTGGTATCTAATGATTATGAAACCATTGTTAGGCGCCTAGTATGAACATATACGTACTATTTCAACTGTGAGCTATGCTGTTTGCTGGGCTCAAGGTCAGCCATGACCTTCAGCAATATATACATACATAAAGAGCATTAACACATGGCACTTGCCGTGGACCAAGGACATCAAAGTGCCAAGACAATCAGTGGGGATGACTGTCTGATCTGCAACTTGATTAACAATCGCCAGGAGATAGTATCTTAGCTTGAGTTCTCCCAGAAGTATATCCTGAGACAGGTATTCAAGTGCAAGTCAGTAATTGGAGGAAACACCAGTAGAATAGAAAAGTGAAATAGGGAAGGGAAGACAGACAAAAAAGCATGTTACTACAAAGGGTGATTGAGCTTAATTCTCCTGAGGAACTATACAAAACAATGTGAAACACATGCCATAGACTGAGCTATCCCACCAGAGGACAAAAGAACTATGTTGTTTAAATACTAACTCCCATCAGTCAGTAATTGGAGTCTGTTTTCAGAGGCAGTTAAGTCCCTGGTTCTTTGGGCATGCTATATGAGGAGGCAGAGTTGCCTCAATGTCCAGAGAAAGCCAGGCAGCCAGGTGCTGCCATTGAAGTCAGGCTGGTGTATCCTGAAATGGCAAGGGAATAGGGGGTACTGGCAGGGCACCAAGAGGATCTGCTACAGGTGGCTTTGTGTCACCATAAGCTCATATTGCTGACACTAGCAGAATAAGAATAATTCAAAACTTACATACCAAAAACAAAACAAAAAGCAATCTATCACCTTGTATATTTCATCACGTGAACAATTAATATAGACAGTACTTTCTAAATTCTCACTAACACAAACAAAAAACAAAATCTAGAGCAACAAAAGCCTCTTGCACTGGAAACTCTGGGACCTTGAGGCTTCAGTGGGACTGGGGTTTAGTGAAAGGGAAGGAAGGAGATTGAGAAAAGGGGGAAAGGGAATTGAAAGAAATATTCCTGAAGACAATATGTTATTCATTTTGCGATATTGCAGAAACACATATAAAGGGCTCGGGATCTTTGCAAAATTAACACTAAGTACACAGACTGTGGTCTTTAGACCAAGAAGACAGTTTTGTGACAGACCTCTATGCATGGTCCATTGTAGCACTTCTTCACAGCAAATAGCTTTACTTGAAGTTATAGTCACCATTTATTTGTCTTTCTGTTTATCATTGATCTCCTCCAAATAAAATGTAAGCTCCCTGAATGCATGAAATTTCCTTATGTCTTACTCAATAGTAGACACTCAATAAATACAAAGTAAATAGGGAAAGTGCTAGAAGGGTCCAACATTATACCAATCATCACACTGTGCCAAGCCATGAAGTAAAGAGACAAAAGTGACCCTACAATAACCTCCCATTATCAAAAAGCTTGAGACCATCCTAACATGTGGAAAGCCTGGTGGTCACATACTCTTCCACTTAAGTCAAACACTCCTCCCAACAGCATCCTCTTCAAGCACACAGGACCCACAAGGAAATCCTTACCATGGAAATAGAATTTCAAAAGTAGAAAGGCATTCGAGGTCAAAGAGTTCAACTCTCTGCATAATTCATCTCAGCCATATGTTATAGGTCATAATCCAGAACTTGGGAGATATTTGGAAAAATCATCTCTAATAAGAAAATATTGTATTAGGAAAAAATGATGCATTGTTTCTGTAATACAAATCATACAAAGGTTGGGAAACTCAGCTGTACCCAGATGCTCACATCTCCTTCACAAATTTCTCAGCCCATAATCATTTAGCTTTTTGGCTGTTATTGGAGAAATCTGGTTGTTAATAAGAACCATCTTGTGATGTGCTGAAAATTCTGTAAATTTTTTCCTTATCTTTTTTTTTACCCTCTCCTCTTATTTATCCCTTTGTTGTTCTGTGTTAAATATATTCCTTGGGTGGATTTGTTCATCAGATATTTAGAGATCGGTCTATTCCCTATAGTTAGTGAACATATGCATGCTGTCTCCTTTTAACTATGCCTCATAAATAATCACACTTAATCCTTCTTACTGCCATCTTTTCCAATCATCTTCCAGTTACCTAGAACATAAGGTGCATAAAACTAAGCTCAGTGTCCAAGCTGTGATCTCACTAGGGTGGCTCAAAGATAAGCTCTGATTTTTCCTCACTCTCTTTCAAGAAATTATGCCTCTAAACACATTATGCCTAGTTTCACTGCAGCTTTAAAGGCATTCCATCATTCTTGGGCGGGGGGGGGGGGGGGGGGGGGGGGGGAGAGGGAGGAACGCTTTTTAAAAGCATTTCCTAAAAATTAAAAAGTATATTTCTTTCATAGAGGACTTAGTGCAGGGTGGGATGCAGCTTCGGCTCAGTTTTTCATGTATGGAGGGTTCCTCTGGGCCAGCCACTGTGCAATGGGCTGGGATTCACCAGTGAATCAGACACAGACCCTGATATTGCACTGGAACAGAGACCATAAGCAAATAAACTAGTGAACAAATCTATGTGATGCTTTATATATTTTTTTCCAATATATGAAATTTATTGTCAAATTGGTTTCTATACAACACCCAGTGCTCATCCCAAAAGGTGCCCTCCTCAATACCCATCCCCCACCCTCCCCTCCCTCCCACCCCCCATCAACCCTCAGTTTGTTCTCAGTTTTTAACAGTCTCTTATGCTTTGGCTCTATGTGATGCTTTAGAAGTGGATGCCAGAATGAGTCAATTCTACCTATAGAGGAGGAGAAGGGGAGTTCTAGGCAGAGGTAACAGCATGTGGAAAGTGCCAGAGCTCAGACAAGGTAGAGTCATTGGTCCACAATCCAGAGTAGAAGTAAGGCAGTGGGGAAAGCAGCTGGAGGAGTCCCAAGAGCCAGTTCATGATGGTTTCACAAGCACACTTCTTAGTTTGCCAAAGAGCAACTGAGAGCCTTGTAACTATCAAACGAATTACTTAACTTTGAGGCAAATAGAAAAATGCATTCAACAAATATTTATTGAGCACCTACCAATGGCAGGCATTGTTCTAGTTATTAGGGGATGCAACAGTAAATAAGTCATAAAAAATCCCTACCTTTATGGAACTTCCAGTAGAGAAGACCATACATTAGTACACAAATTTATAATATATGGTAGGATGATGAGAAATGCTAAGGAAAAAATGCAGAGTGGGGGGCTAGAAGATGATGGGTGATCTTCTGTTAGCTAGGATGGTCAGGAAGGCCCTTTGAAGAGATATCATTTGAACAAAGATCTCAGTGAAGCGTGGGGGCCTCAGTGAAGTGAGGAAGTCTATGGAAGAATGTTCCAGAGAGAGGGAACAGTATGTGCAAAGTCTTTAAGATAAGAACAGGCTTGACATGGTGGAAGAATAGCAAGGCAGTCCACGTGGCTGGAGAAGAGTCAATGAGAGGAAGAGCCATACAAGAGGAGGTAAAAGGTAATCAGAGGCCAGAGCATGTAGGCCACAGTAAACCTTAAGGGAAAATAATAAGCTATTCCATAACTGTACTTGCCAGATGGTGTATATAGTATGATCTATTTGTGTAATCATTAAAGGATTGTGTTACACATATAATTACCAAGGTCCATAATCACTCATCCAAAACTTTTGGGACAGGTGTGTTTTGGAAATTAATCTTACCGTTTTTAGAAAAGGTAAGATGTTGGGGCACCTGGGTGGCTCGGTCAGTTAAGGGTCAGACTTCAGCTCAGGTCATGATCTCACAGTTCGTGGGTTCAAGCCCCGCGCCGGGCTCTGTGCTGACAGCTCAGAACCTGGAGCCTGCTCCGGATTCTGTGTCTTTGTCTCTCTCTGCCCCTCCCCCGCTCACACTCTGTGTGTGTCTCTCTCTCTCTCTCAAAAAATGAATAAATGTTAAAAAAAAAAGAAAGAAAAGGTAACATATGCCTACATTATATCTCTAGTGTCTACCACTCCTACAGCCGCCTTAGAACAGGACCCTGTCATCAAACATTGACATTTGTGCAACAAAACATACATGGGATAATCAAATGCTATAAATAGGCCAGACTTCTGGTTTTCAAAATTTTTGGATTTTGACATTGCAAATGAGAGATTGTGGACCTATACCTGCACCTCTGGTAGGAAATTGGGAGCATCAAAATAGTTGTGAACGATGGTTGGGGAAATGAGATGGCATGGCTGTGGCAAGAGTATCTTTTATTCGACTTTATACAGTTCTGAACTTCTGACCAATATTTTTTTTTTGCCATGTATTAGTTATGGCATTGAAATAACACTAGTTTAAATTAAAAAATAAAATAAATGTGGACTCTAATGATTCTATTCTTGTAGTCTTTGGGTGCTCAACAAGATGGACTGTATTAAGGGAAAATATTTTAAGCAAAAAAAGTAATGGAAAAGATTTTGAATGTGCATTACAAAATTGCTTCTGAGTTTGAATGCTTTAGTCATGACACTCAACTTTTTCTGTGTCCTCTGTATGCTTTTCAGATTTTCGTTTTTTTAAATATCTTTTGTGGATTGGAGAAAGTCATAGTATCGAGATGACTTTTTTAAGGAATAGGAAAATTCATTTCTAAAATTCAGTATAAAATATATTTTTTTAATTTATGGTAAATCACATTCCCTAATGTTCCAAAAACGTTCTTCTGTTTTCTTAGAGAACACGGTCCATTCTCTGGACTTATAGTTGTTTCTGTTTTGTTTCATTTTGTTTTTAAAACGAATCTGTGGGGTTTTTGTCTGTTTTGATAACAGGATGTCATGCTTGTGGTAAATACTTGCCTGAAAGAGATTTATAATGTGCAAGCCCCTAAAATATTTAGACATTCTAAAATTGTAATTTGCCAACCTCCCTATTTCCTACCACTCTCCCCCAACAAAAATTCGGAGAGATGTATTTAACAGATGCCGTGTTCTGTGGTGAATGTTATTGGCTATGTGGCTGAAAACTGTAATTAGCCATGCCTCACTGATTCATACATGAATCGTTTTGAGGTTTATTATTCCACCAGAATGTTAATGAACATGAATACAAAATACTCTGAGAGATTTTCTTTTTATCTTGGTAAAGTACGTATGGTGAGAGAAAAATAATCGTTTAAAATAATTAATGAAAAACTACTTCATTTATAACTAGATCCTTGATTTTTTGAATAGTAAATAAGACTGTATAATTTATTGGAGCCTTGTGTCCAAAAAACAAACAGTAACACACTTCAATTAATAAACCTGCAGGACCCCTACCAGGTAAATTTTAATCAAACCCAGGAGTCCTAACTTTTCTGACCTTGTCTCTAGTTTCCAGCTAAGAATCAAGCTGACGAAGATGCTCCCGTGTGTTTGAAAACAGAATGGGCATGAAACCAACATTCACAGTTCAGGTGTCATTTATGAGTAGTGTTCTCTTATGAACCTAGTTGGAAATAAAAGTAATTTAGGGGAAATGATATTTCAGCACTGCCTTAATCTAACAGGGATTTTCTTCATGAGAAAATTAAACCAAACACACACTGGAAGTATGACTTAACTGGGCCGGCTTCTGCATTTAGGGTCACCAAAGCATACTGTAAATGGAAATCAGATTGCTTTAGAATCCAAGAACAAACTCTACTTTTGACCTTTAGAAAGCTCATGATGTATATGCCCGCAAAATAAACAAAATAATTTCAAAGTAAATTCGTTGAGTGCACCTGACCTTTGAAACGGAGCAGATGATGTTAATCAGATTTGTACAACTTTAATCTAGCTCAGCTTCCATCTCTCCATGTAGTTTTTAAATATCATAAAGAAGAGTCTCACAACAGGGAATCTTTCAAATCGGAATAGATTTAGAAATGGAACAGAATGTATGACCTTGCCCCAAACAATGAAGTATAACTAGGACATGTAAGCAAGCAACCATTACGACTATAACCCAATATACATGCTCCTGAGGAAAAGTGATTTTTTTTCAAAATATTAACTTAAGCACATGGTAGGCAACTTCTCAATATTACAGTAAACTATGATTTGAGTCCTGATACAGTGGAAGGCACCTTGGAGGAAACTTTGAGTCGAATATGAGCTGCATATTATAAAAAGGTGGTCCATCTGACCACTGCATCTGTTCTTATCCAACCATAACATTTCTGCATTTTGGATCTTTGAATGTTTGAGCCATGGCCTTTTTTGAGTAGCCTGTTAAGTAACTCGGTAGACACATGCTTTCCTCCCCAGCATCACCTCCTTTGGGTAACCAACCCTGACCCCATCCCACAGTAATCCTTCTCATTCTAAGTGGCTCTGATGGAGCTGACCACATTGGTTCCTTCCACCAAAAGGTAAGGTGATGGGCGCGGTGTGGGGGGTGCAGAGGGTGGTTCACAGAAAACAAGCTGGACATAAGCACTCCAAGCCACTCGGCCACATGATTGGTTCAGGGATGGGCACACGCCCCAAGCTGAGCCATTCTTTTCAGGTGTTCTGTGAGAGAGACTGAAGGAGGTGGTCCCTCCTCTTCTATGATAACAAGCTATAATGATAGCTCTGTGGGGCTGCTGGCTACCCTGCCCACCTAGGAATTAGGTCAAACAGGGGCAAGCAGAGCTGAGAGATGAAAAGAGGAAAAGTCCCAGCAGTCATTGCACTACAGAATCCAATTTTGCCTAAAGCCACCCCTTAGATTTGCCAGTTCAATGAGTCTTTTCTCATTTAAGTTCCTTTGAATTAGGGTTTTGTTACTTGCAGCCAAAAGAGTCATGGCTAATTCATAAAGTTCAGTGGACAGATACACTCTTAAGCTATCCAGAATAGGAAAGCGAAATGAAAGGGCTTATTCAGTTGTAACTTAGGGATTCTCAGAACTAGAGCCACACTGGCCTCTGCTCTACCCGGCACCAAAACTATGCATGAAGCATACTCCAGTCACTTGAGGATCTGGAGATGCTTAGCCTGGAAAAGAGAAGGCAGGATATGCCTGCTGGCTCAACCCTGGGAAGGTCTATTTTGCGAAAAAGGGGTAGGATGCGTTCTGTAGAGTTAAAACTCAGACCAACAAGTGCTTGTCATTCAGAGAAATATCCTACACAACGTGATGGATAACTTTTCTAACAATGAAAGCCATCCTAGTAGGCATCCTGTGACCCTCTCCCAACAACATCACTTTTGCTGAGTGAGAGGTTAGACGAAATGACATCTGAGATGCCATCCAACTCTGTGATTCCTTGATTCAGTCAAAGTACGGTCACGATGATGATATTTGTAATTTATCATAAATCACCCCAACCTTTCAACAAATCACAAATCAATACAAATCAACCATACAAAAGGAGACACAGAGGATGGAGGTGTCAGAAAAGATTTCCTAGAGCAGATACCACTTGCACTGCTGAATGCAACTTGGTCTATACCACACCATGTGTAACAACACTGCATTCGATTCTAATTCTTTTTTTTTATGTGTGTGCGTGTGTGTGTGTGTGTGTGTGTGTGTATGTGTGTATGTGTTTGAGAGAGAAAGCACGAGCAGGAGGAGAGAGGGGAACAGAGGATCCAAGGGAGGCTCCATGCTGACAGCAGAAAGCCCAATGTGGGGGCTCAAATTCATGAACCGTGAAATCATGACCTGAGCTGAAGTCAGATGCTTAATCAACTGAGGCACCCCTCAATTCTAGCTCTTTAAAAAAACTATTTTCTCTTTAATATCTTTAAATAACGTCTTTAAAAATATGTAAATACATATATAATGACAATATAATAAAGTGTACTATAAGCAAATAAACATTTTATGCCCCTTGAGTGCTTTTATAGGTATGTAGCTAGTAAGCATTAACACAGCAGTGTATACCAGACGCTCTCAGCCAATGAATGCGAGTCCTCCACTATTGCACACCATCATTCACCTCTGCATTGAGAGTGTTCTATACAACAGTTGACCCTTGAACCACGCAGGGGTGAGGTGCACCAACCCCCTGTACAGTAAAAAATCCAGGTAAACCTGTCTTCCCCAAAACGTAACGACTAATAACCTACTGTTGACTGGAAGTCTTACCAATAACACAAACAAGCAATTAAACCACATTTTGTATGTTCTGTGTTATATATACTGTATTCCTACAATAAACCAAGCTAGAGAAAAGAAAATGTTATTAAGAGAACCCTAAGGATGAGAAAATACATTTACAGTACTGTACGGTATTTATCTAGAAAAAATCTGTAAGTGGACCCATGCCGTTCAAATTTACGTTGTTCGAGGGTCAAGTGCACATGTTTTTGCTTCTCTTTCTGCCATCATTTTGAGTACTGGCAATTTATTTTGTGTCCTCAAAAGCATTTTTGACACGCAGTGCTTAACAATGCATAACGAAGTGACAGCACCATGTTAGACACCAAACTGCAACTTTTACAGAAGTTCAGGGTGCCTTCAAGAAGTGTTTGAGAAGATGGAGTCGGGCAAACGGAGACTGAAAGATCTCTTTTGGAGTTATGAAGGGCAGCATACACACCACTGCAGCCAGGGAGAAACAACAAAAATTGTACGGAAGCTACTTGGAAGAAATTATTGTCAGAAGGCACGCCGTGATATAGAGAGTTTTACAGACAGCAGAAGCGTAGTTGCCATGTAAAGGACTTGGAATGCATCTCCGTGGAGATGGTGGTAAGAAGATCCAGGATAGGGCTGTTCACAGGAGCACTTCCAGTTTTAGGAATGGAACACTCCATCCATCTCCTGCCTTCTCTCTAAACAGACTTTGTGAGCACTGGTGTCCAAGAGGGATAGGCATTCAAGACTGAGACAACATGCAAGAAAAGGAAAAGAATTGTAAAACAAGGCATTTTAGAGAACTGTAAATAGTTTTATGTTACTAGAGAGGAAGTAAAAAAAAAAAAAAGAGAGAGAGAGAGAAACTGGAAATGTAGGCAAAAGCCATATAGGGAAAGTGCTGATGAAACATTCTGTACATGTCGGGCTTGACCTGTTAAGCAATGGGGAGCAAATGATCGATGTTAGCAGGCAAGTGATATAATCAAATTTGAATTTTAGAGAAAAATCTCTCTAGAAGCACTGTGTAGGCTTGATTGGAACTGGATATAACTCCAAGAAGGAGATCAGCAAGGAGATCACTGTTAGCAATCAGATCACTTTTTCTGGCCTATCAAATTACTAAATTAAGATATAAGCAGTAGCAAGAGTCGTCGTAGTAGTAATACACATCCCCATGGTATGATAAATGAGTAAATTTCCCCAAAAGTATTTGCAATATGTAAATCAAATTGAGCTTTTGAAAGGTCAATACAGGAAGGAGTTCATGCCTTTTGACCCAGTGATCCTATTTCCAGGAATCTGCAGTAAGAGAATAGAGAGGTAGACCAGTTCAGTGATACTCCTTCCCACAGCCTTGTTTCCAAAAAATTAGAAACCATTTTAATGTTCAACAAAAAAAGGAATGGTCAAATAAATGAAATACGCCACTGCCATTTAAAATGTTTCTAAAAATATTCAGTGACATGGAAAATTGCCCGAGAAATACTGTTAAATGAAAAGAACAACATGAAATCAAACATACAGTATGTGCTCAGTCTTCACAAAGGTATATGCATTTAAAAACTGGGAAATAAATAAAAACGTAATTTCTGCCTATCCTCAAGTGGTGGAGATGTTGGTAATTTTTATTTTCATCTTTCTATCTTTCTGTATTTTTGATTTACTATTATGAACATGTATTATTCTTGCAAACAAGGATTAGGTTGAATCATCTGAAATTGCCTGCTGTGGACTGAATCTTGTCATCAAAATTCATCTGTTAAAGCCCTAACACTCAAGGTAATGATATTTGGAAACCAGACCTTTGAGAGATAATTAAGTTTAGATGAAGTCATGGGGGTGGGGCTCTCGTGATGGGATTAGTACTCTTATAAGAAGAGGAAGAGACACCAGAACATTCTCTCTCTCTCTCTCTCTCTCTCTCTCTCTCATTTTATCCCTTCCTCTTTCCCTCCCTCCCTCCCTTGATCTCTACCTTTATGTCTCTCTCTCTCTCTCTCCCTCTCTCTTTCTCTCCTTCCCTCACCTCTCTCTCTCTCTCTCTCTCTCTCTCTCTGCATGTTCCCAAAGAAGGGGCCATGTAAGCACAGCAAGATGGTGGCTATCTACAAGCCAGGAAGAGACCCTTGTCAGAACCTGGTCATTCTAGCACCCCGATCATGAACTTCTACCTACCAAACTGTGAGAAAATAAGTCTCTGAGGTTTAAGCCTCCTAGTGTATGGTAATTTGGTTTTGGTAGCCCAAGTTGACTAATGCACTGCCAAAATTGACTCCAAAAATGACAAGTCCGAACAGTTCGACCTACTTAAAAGAGAAATAAGACAAGAGACTATCATTAAAACTGTCCTTGCAATGGATGCTAAGGGCCATAACTACAGCAATAACAATAAGGATGAAAGATGCAAAAGATATTAACGATAGTAGGTATTATAATGTAGTAATTAATAGGATAGTATTCATAAATAACAGAGAGCATCTAGAAAATGAGTCCAATGTTTTTACACTAAGAAACTGGGTAATGGCAATGGTACTCTTCAAGAGGAAACATATTTAGAAAAACCTCTTTGGTAGCTAGCCTCTTAGGTGGTCTCCAATAATCGCCACCTCCTGGTATTCACAGCCTTGAGTACTGTCCTTGTCATTGTACAAGTTGGTCAGGAATCTACCTCGTGTATAATACTGCAGAAATGATGGTGCACCACATCAGAGATGAGCAGTCTGGAAGAAGCCAGCTGCCATGTTGTGAAGGCACTCAGAAAGCCCATGGAGAGGTCCACATGTCGAGAAACTGAGGCACACAGCCAATAGCCAACAAGGAACTGAGGTCTGACAATGGCTACACAAGAGAGACAGGAGGCAGATCCTCTAGCCTCAGTCAAGCCTTCAGTTGACGGCAGCCCCAGCTAGCATGTGACTGTAACCTCATGAGTCACTCTGAGCCAACTCGCCCTGCTAAGCTGTGCCTGGACTCCTGACCCACAAAAAAATGTGAGAAAATAAATGCTTATTATTATACGCTGCTAAATTTTGAAGTAATCTGTTACGTCACAACAGATAACAAATATAACCCGTGTTGATTAATTTCCTCATCTGAAGAGCTGAATATTCCTTGAGGACAGGAGTCACATCTTAATATTTAAAGCTTCTTGTTGCACATAGCTCATAGTCTATGTTCAATAAATACATTGCAAGCTAGAAAAGTGGAAAGGAGCCTGGAAAGGCTGACAAAGTAGTTTGGGCACCTCCTGGTAGGGACCCATGAACGAGTCATAAGCTATAACCATTCAAGATAAGGATTTGTTTGAGAAGAAATGTGGTGAATGACTTTAGTGCTTGATACTTCTTTAAGGACTTATATTGCTTGTAAGTGTACTTTAATAACCTCATGTGCTTTAGAAGCCCACAAGTCCCAAATGACTCCAAATTGTAGCATTCTAAACCTGTAACTTATTTTCTTTTATTATAGAATGAACTTTGGAAAGTGTGGGCCTAAAATTTTTTAACTACAGAAAGATTTAGCAAGACATTTTTCTCCAAAATCATTTCAGTACTTTAGGTAATTTGTAGCCAGCAATTTTCTGCCAGCTTTCATTTTTACTTTGGACTGTTGGTGACCTTGATTTAAAGCCCAGAGTTAGCGAAATTCAAATTTTTATAGGATATTTCACAAATCATATGATGCAATGGTCGATTCAAGAAAATTCTATCTGATGCACTGCATCCATAACTGTTCTTTATTGATCTATAAACAACTGATTGGTCCCATTAATGCTTGGACACGTGTTAGAACCAAGGAGAAACAGAATGCAATGGACTAAATGTTTGTGTCCCCCCCAAAATTTATATGTTGAAATCCTAACTCCCAATGTTATTAGGAAATGGGGCCCCTGGGAAGTAATTAGGTCATGTGGGTGGAGCCTTCATGAATGCAATTAGTGCCCTCATATAAGGGACTCCAGAGACCTCTCTAGCACTCTCTTTCTGTCATGTGAGGATACAGGAATGCTGGCACCCTAATCTTGGACTTGTAGCCTCCAGAACTGTGTGATATAAATTTTTGTTATGCACAAGCCACCCTGTTCACGGTACTTTGTTATAGCAGCCTGAGCTAAGGTACAGATGATACAATAAAGTCCGTTTGCACTGAGCATACAGACAATGGTATCTGGTACCTATTTAGTGTGTTACTGAGAGAATTCCATAAATATACAAACACACACACACACACACACACACACACACACACACATCCCAGGTTTTATGAAGCCAACTCATACTCTTTTCGTTCTAGGGCTCAGTGAAAAATAGGAGTTTGTACCTACCTGGAATACACTGTATGCCTGGTGAGGATGAAATATAAGAGTCTGGGAGCACGCTTCTGACTTCCCCTTACTGAAAAGTAAGGCATGGAAATCTCACATTCTAGCCAAATGTAAGCAACAGTTCACATGAAACATTTATGTCTCTAGATAGAACCACAAAAACTGAGAAAGAAGAGGCAGGAGAGTCAAGGAGTGAATCCCCTGCTCATCTGAGGAGGGATTGGCTCTTGCAAGCCTTTTTAGTTCTGTTTGACATCCCCTCAATGACCCAACTCTCTTAGCTCTTGCTTCAAAGACTACTTAATTAGGTATGGCAAATAAGAATTTCCCTTCCTAAAACCATGACTGGTTTTTCTTTATTTTGTACCATTTCATAATTCACTTTGATATTCCTTGTACTACTTTCATACGATTTGCAACTTTCAAACATTGGAAGATAGTGAACATTACCATGTAGATTTCACTTAACTATACCATAGGCAGTTTTTACCACCTTTAATGTTTATTTATTTTTGAGAGAGTGAAACAGAGCATGAGTGAGGGAGGACCAGAAAGAGGGAGACACAGAATCGGAAGCAGGCTCCAGGCTCCAAGCTGTCAGCACAGAGCCCGACGCGGGGCTCGAACCTCAGGTCATGAGAACATGACCTGAGCCGAAGTCGGACGCCCAACCGACTGAGCCACCCAGGCACCACAGTTTTTACCACCTTTAAAAAGAAATGGCAAGAACATCTTTGACCTTGTATTTTAACTATAATTAAGATATCATCTGCAGTGTTTTCTTCTTGCAAATCAATAAATAAAATATGAATTGGTACAACAAATTCATTCATACTGAAAAGCAAATAACAGCTTATTCCTCATCACCCTGCTGCAGGCAAATAGGACTGCTAGCTGTGTGACCTTTAGAAAAACACTTGACCTTTCTATGTGTCTGCTCCCTAATCTGTACTAGGATAACAGTTCCTACCCTTAGGATTGTTGTGAGGACTAACTGAGATTATGTGGCTCTCTCCCAACAATATAGCATTATGTGTAATATCTCCCAGGCATGAATAAAATTCTTTTGGCTTCCTTTTTCAAAAAAAATTTAATGTTTATTTATTTTTGAGAGAGAGAGAGAGAGAGGAAGACACAGAATCTGAGGCTCTGAGCTGTCAGCACAGAGCCCAATGTGGGTCTTGAACCCACAAACCGTGAAATCAGGACCTGAGCAGAAGTTAGACACTTAACCGACTGATCAACCCAGGCACCCCTGGGCTTCCTTTTTCGAAAACAGTTCATACTATTCCATTTGTGCCTCATCACCTAAAACAAGCATTGTAAGAGGGTTTTGTTGAATTATTTTTAGATGTTGGATTAGAAGCAGCTACTGAGTTATAGCATCCCAAGATGCAACACCATGAGAGGAGGTGTGCAGGAATGTACGTGTATGCACACATGTGTGAGTAAATATATATATATATACATTCCACATTTGCATATATGCAAAACACCAACCACAGCATGTGGTAAAGAACGGCAGAGATATTTATATTACATATATATTTGTATATATACATATATTACAAATATACACATAAATGCATATTTACATGTTCTGTTGTTCTGGTTGGAAGAAGAAGTGCTTATTTATATGTATACCCATGGCTAAGAAAAAATAGGGTGCACATAAGCTGTCCTTTCTCCTGCCAAGGTGACTCCTGCAGACAGTTCATCCCCTTGCCTCTTCTCTTTACAGGCTTACTCCCCAGATCTGGGATAGAAAGCTTGAGCTGAATTGCTGGTGAGGCAGAAGAATGAAACAAAACCTGAGCTCAGGTTCTGAAGCCCCTTTGATTGGCCTTTAACTCCAGTCACTGCTACATTTAGCTCCAAAATCTTGGCTAAGTTACTGAACTTCTCTGAGCTCAGTTAACTCTTCAGCAGAATGGGAATAATGCGACTAACCACCTCCACACAGCGGTAAGGACGATCCAATGAAATAACATGTGTGCAGCCCCGTGCCTACCACACAGTGGGCACCTCACGAAATAAAATGGTGGCGGTGGTGCTTCTTGCATGAGAGAGGATATAGGCTGTAGCCGCTGCGGTGAATAACAAAGACCGAAACCTAACAGAGGTGTAAACAAGACACAATTACATTTCTCTTCACTTAGGACAGATCAGACAGCTCCGAGGGACCCAGACTGCTTTTATCTCGTTATTTTGCCATAGTCAAGTGGTAGCTTCTATCTCTGAGTGCCAGATGGTTCTTCCAATGCCTGCCATCTTAACCGCAAAGGAAACTTGGAAAGAGGTTGGGTAGTTATTTGTTCATTTGTTTTTCTGGCTGCATATTTTTGTATTATAAACCTCCAGATGTAGTGACATAAAACAAAACTCATCTTTCACGGTTTCTGTGTCCCAGGAGCTCAGAAATGGCACAGTCAGGATGGCTCGTCTCTGTCCCACAACGTCAGGAGCCTCATCTGGGAGGATTCAAAGGTTGGGGGTGACACAGTGGCTGAGGGCTGAAGCTAAGTCGAAGGCTTCCTGACCCACAGGTCTGACAGCTGATACTGGTTGCCAGCTGGAACCCCAGCTGAGGTGGTGGTTAGCCAGAATACCTGGCTGTGTCTTCTCCACGTGGTTGTTTGAGCTTCCTAATTGTGCCAGGCTGGGTTTTGAGACAGAGGGTGACCCTAAGAAAACCAGGTGGAAGCTTCATCACCTTTTTATGCCCTGGCCTCAGAGGTCAAATAGCGTCCCTTCCCACAGCAATTTCAGACCTGCACAGATTCAAAATGGGGGATCATAAACCCTACCTCTCAACAGGAAGAGTGTCAAAGTCACAGCGTAAAAAGATCATATGAGGTGGAAGATTGTAGTAGCCATTTTTGGGAAATAAAACTTGACTCAAGCAGCCTGGGATTGATGCGGCAACTTTATGGTGATAATGATTTGTGCATTCATACTTTGAATAGATGTTTGTTTTTGTTTTTGTTTTGGTTTGGTTTTTTTTGAGTGCCCACAATATTTGAAGCACCATTCTAGGTTGTAGGAATACAGTGGTGAACAAATCCAAGTCCCTGCCTTCATGGTAATTACATTCCAGCCGGGAAGACAGCCAATACACAAAAACAGATGTGCCCCGCTTTTCGAAAGTTCACATTACACCACTCCCCTTTTACAAAAGACCTACTTTGGTACTTGTTTTCGCCAACCAAAGGAAATTTGAAGAGTATTTTCACTTAAACTGAAAAAAGACAAAAAGCAAAAATAGTATTCAGTGTTTGTGTTGCAGGGAGAACGAGAGTTGTTACTGAGGCAGCACGCACCCCTCACAGCAAGGCTGACCCGCCAAGCTCCTTCCCCAGGAACTACACTCAGAACTTCAGGGTTGAGCTGCCCTAGCTTTGAACTGTGTCCAAGAGCATCTGTGCCTTATGTCCATTTATTCTGCATATCCATTAGCAAGATGTGTCCTAAGGTATTAGAAAAGCCTAAGAGAGATTATTTTGGGGGTCTGGGAACACCCCCCCAATATTTTCATACAAATTAATAGTAATTGCTTCTCCACCTTACACCATTGAGGGTTACGGAACATTTCGTAGGAACGCTCTACTTTTGGATAACGGGAGAAACTGTGTATAATACACCCTTGGGCAGGGAAGAAATTAAAGCAGAGTAAGGGTACAGAAAATGACAGCAGGCAAATTTATTTAGATAGCATGGTTTTCTTTTTTCTTTTTCTTTTAAAGGATTTTCTGAGGAGGTGATGTCAACAGAGACCTCAGTGGTGGGAGGCACAAGCCATACAAGCTGAGACAAGAGCATCCTAGGCAGAGGGAATTGCCCGCACAAGGTCTGAAGTGCAATGTGCTTGGTTCCTTAACTGCACAGCAATAAACACTTGAGACCAGGGTGTGAGAGTTCTGCAGGCAGGAGTCAGGGTCTATCAGCAAGAACTTTAGGCCAACATCATGAATATGGATTTTATTCAAGGTGTTTTTTATTTATTATTTTTAATGTTTATTTATTTATTTTGAGGGAGGAGGAGCAGAGAGAGAGGGAGAGAGAGACAATCCCAGGTAGGCTCCAGGCTCAGCACCATGCCTGATGTGGGCTCGATCTCACAACTGTGAGATCATGACCTGAGCTGAAATCAAGAGTTGGACATTTAACTGACTGAGCGACCCAGGTGCCCCTCAAGGTGGTGTTAAAGCAGTATGAGTGATGAAACCAACAGATAATAGATGGATTGTAGTAGAAAGATAGAGATCGATAGGTGATATTTGTCTAGTTTTGTAAAGACCATTCCAGTCACTATGGAAGAAGAGGTTAGGAATGAAAGTAGAGGTTATTCCAGTATTCCAGGCAAAAGGTAGGAGAATAACCCTGGTGATGTTGAGAACTACCCAGATTTGGAATCAGTTTGGATGGTAGGGACAACAAGAGCCACTGCTGGGCTGGATGTGGGGTGAGAAGGAAAGAGAGACACAGAGGATGATTGCTGGTTTTGAGGCTCCAGTTTGCACTGGAAGTCTCCCCAGCAACCCAAAGCTAAAGGCATACCATGCAGTGAGTGGTTCATATGCCCCAGGAAAGACTCCGGGTTAAAGCCTAAAGACTGTGACATCCCAGCAATGACCTCAGTTCCTCTCATTTCCACCACCTGCGGGCAGAACCAGCCCCACACCCTGAGGTTTACCTGGCAGGGGGGATTAGGCTTCTCAGAAGAGGAGAGCAGGAAGCAGGGGGTGGACCAGGAGTGGGGAAGGTTATTTTTGCAAGGAGCCATGGCAGAAAGGAATTAGGAGCTCCTGGGGCAATGCACAGTGGAGCCCAGAGGAAATCAAGCCTGCTAATTCTCTCGGAATCATGGCCTTTGCTTCATTTTTGCCAGACACCCAGTGGGCATTCCCTAAACACCATTGACCACAAAAATGATGTTGACTGGGCAGCTCTGCCACTCATCGGACCAATTATTTATGATCGTTCAGCTGATTTCCCACTCTGGTAATAGTCTTCAATTTTACTGCAAACACAATTAGGGCACACTAATGCAAATGCTTTAGCACCACAAAAATAGATCTTACCTCCCACTGGATGCCTTTATGCACTAAATTTGTGGCTAAGAGACCCATTATCAAAGTCCCAGGCAGGGTTCCCCTGCCTGCAGATGAAGGCAGTGTAGGAAAAGTCAATAGACCCAGGTCAATCCTACCAGTGTATGATGGAGTCTACATTTTCCCTCTTAGCAATCTCATCCGCTTGTTTCTTACCAAGCATTGTATTATAACTTCCTAATATATGAATTTTTTTCACTTGAAAAATCAAATCTCAATTGATCCGGAATGGCAGGCTGTTCTCTGTTTTTGCTTGCTCCCTCATGCACTCACTCTCTCTCTTCTGTTTCACATTCAAGTCAAACTGAGAAGAAAAAGTTTGAAATCACATGACTTTTCAAAGTCAGAGAATTGAATCTCTTTTCCTTTAGCATGTCTATTTTTTCCTCTCTAGATTTTCCCTTAGTGTTTATTTCTTCAATATGATTGTGGCGTGTTGTCTACTGATGTTGAAAAAAAATTTGCAACTTAGATCCTACGTGTGTCACCACTACCCTTCTCCACCAACCCCAACTGATGGAGACCAAAGGGAGACAGGTGCAAATCTGAAATGAATAGGAAGAAGAGACCAGCTTCCCTTTGTGTTACGTTGCACCCGCCAACCTCCACTCCAGTCCCCTGCATTTACACATAACCAGGGAAAGCCATCTCCTGATAAAAATCCCAGAACATGTGCCAAACAGGAGAAGAACCGGGAATTCTCTAAGTCATAAAATCCAGGGCCAAACGGGAAAACATTGGGGATAATCCAAATACCCTGAGTTAGCACAGTTGATCAATATTTGATTTATATTTCTTTGAGACACTTAAACTATAGAGTTTCTTCCCTACCTTAGAGATCTCTCAAACACAACTTTGCAAAGCCACCCTATGTGTGACAGACACTCTCCAGTCTTTCTCCTGGATGTAATGGGCTAAGCCTTTTCTTCCCTTACAGCTTCTCTTGTCTTCATTTAAAGCTTAGTTTTGTTTTTGAGTCAGCAATAAAGGAACATCTTGTCTCATTAAATTTTATTTAGTAACTATTTGTGAGTGAATAAATAACTTGTTGTTTCTCTAATCTTTCAGACTGAAGGCTTAGTTGTTTTACCAAATTAGGACTCTAGCCCTTACCCTCTTCTTACTTTCCTGCTATTAAAGAAGTAACTCATCGGCTCTACTAAACTCTCATTGCCCTCTAAACCCTAAGTATCACTGCACTTATTAGTGATATGACAAAGTAATAGGAAACTAAAAGAGAAAATATGAAGCCTCAAGTTACACTTTCCAGACTGTTACTGTTAAAAAAAATTTTTTTAATGTTTATTTAGTTTTGAGACGCAGAGAGAGAGAGGGAGAGACAAAGCATCAGCCGGGGAGGGGCAGAGAGAGAGGGAGACACAGAATCCAAAGCAGGCTCCAGGCTCTGAGCTATCAGCACAGAGTCCGACGACCTGGGGCTGGAATCCACAAACCGTGAGAGATTGTTACAGTTTTAAAATATGTCCACAATGTTTTGATGTTCCTCCTTAGAGTGTGAGCTGGTTCCAAGTGTCGGCTTCCAACACGTGAGATATGCAGAAGTGTTTGTGTGTGACTTTCAAGATCAGGGCATGAAGGTCATTGCAATTTCCATCTTTCTCTCTCTGGATCCCTTCCTCTGGGGGAACCCAGCTGCCTTGTCATAAAAATACTCAAGCAGCCCTTTGGAAAGGTCCAAATGACAAGGAACTGAGGCCTTCTGCCAACAACGATGTAAATGAACCATCTTGGGAAGTGCATCTTCAGCCTCAGTGAAGCTTTCAAATGACTGCAGCCCTGGCTGATGTCTTCATTAAAATGTCATGAGAGTGGGGTACCTGGGTGGCTCAGTGGGTCAAGCGTTGAACTTTGGCTCAGGTCATGATCTCGCAGTTCGGCCTGCGAGTTCAAGACCCACATCAGGTTCTGTGCTGACAGCTCAGAGCCTGGAGCCTGCTTCGGATTCTGTGTGTGTTTGTGTGTGTGTGTGTGTGTGTGTGTGTGTGTGTGTCTGCCTCTCCCCACTCACACTCTGTCTCTCTCTCTCTCTCTCTCAAAAATAAGTAAGTATTAAAATTTCAAAAAATGTCATGAGAGACCCTGAGCCAGGCCACTCAGTAAATCTGCTCACTAATCTCCAACCCACAGATCCTGGGAGACAAAAAATGTTGTTTTAAGTTGATATGTTTTGGGATAATTTGTTAGGCAGCAATCAATAGCTAATATACTGATACAAATGTATTACCCTCTTCTCTACTTGAACACACAGTGCTGTTATCCTATACTTACATCTCCATACATGCCTCTAATCATGACAGTTGATTATTGCACAGAATATCTTCATGTTTAATGGACTCCAACTTATATGCCAGGGACACCTGACTGGCTCAGTCAGAAGAGCATACGATCCTTGATGTTGGGGTTGTGAGTCTGAGCCCCATGTTGGGTGTAGAGATTACTGAAATATAGAATCTTTAAAATATATATATATATATGGCAATCTGTGTATTTTTCAAAAAGCTAAAATGTTTTAAAATTGTGTTTTAAAGTTTATTTACTTAGAGAGAAGAGAGAGAGAGAATCTTGAGCAGGCTCCACAATGTCAGTGCAGAGCCCGATGCAGGGATCAAAGTCATGAACGATGAGATCATGACTTGAGCAAAACACAAGAGTTGAATGCTTAACCAACTGAGCTACCCAGGTGCTCCAAAAAGTAACATATTTTTTAAAATGCCATGTCTCTAATAGAAAATACTTATAATAATAGTAACTACCATTTCTTGACTACTCATATGTGTAAAACAATTATATTAGATTCACATATTATGTGCAATTATGCATTATAAACTAAATTATATTCATATATCACATATAATTATATTTGATATATTATAAAATTATTTCACTTTTCACTTATCACAGGCTTTGTCATTGACATCTATATCCCCATTTCTTTTTCTTTAATATTTGCCCACTTTGTTTTTTTTTTTAATTTTTAAAAAACATTTATATGTTTTGAGAGACAGAGCAGAGGAGAGGCAGAGAGGGAGAGAGGGAATCCCAGGCAGGCTCTGTGCTGTCAGCTCAGAGCCCAACATGGGACTCGAACTCACAAATCGTGAGATCATGACCTGAACTGAAACCAAGAGTTAGACATTTAACCAAATGAGCCACCCAGGTGCCCCTTTGTATCCCCATTTTATGGAGAAGAAAAGTATGCCTTGGGGAAGTTGAGTAACTCATTAATAAATGGTAAAGTTAGAACTCAAAACTGTATCTTGGAAGGCTAAATTTTGCACTCTGTCTGTGTGACCACAAAAGACTCATTTTTAAGAATTTCCACTGGAAAGAAAAATCCAATAAACATATATAAACTTTAACCCTAAATATGTGTCTTATTAAAGTACCTTACAATCCTCTAATAACATAGTAATCAAGAACTTAAATTGTTATATTACTGTCTTCATCCATTTAGGGGTTTTTTGCATCCTTGTTAACACATTAGAACATATCAGACTGGTGTGAAAACCATTCATGTCGGCTGTGTTCAGAATTTTCCTCCTGTGGTGAAATTCTTTTACATTATAATGACTTTTCTGATACCTTTGCTTACCAATTTCATTCTCTATTACTCTCACATGGGCTATAAAAATCTTCGCAAGTTGTTGGGAAAAATTAATTCAAACAACTATATCATTAAAGGTAAGATAATGTGCTATTTAAAAAACCTGCCTCAATTTCTGAAATAAGCTATATGAAAATACACTCAATCTCAGCCTCAACAGATTTTTTTCACCATTAAAATTATCTTTCAGATAATTAGTTCAAAATAATGCAATAAAATTCAGATTATAGTTAAAAATTGTTTTCTCAATCTACTATAACTTTTTCATATCAAGACTGACAATTAGCAATGATTTCTTATATCCACAGGTGAATGAATTTCCCTAATTTTTAACAGTGACCCAAAAGGAATTATTTCTGGGGAGTTATTATTGTTTGTTTCTCTAACTTCATAGTTTGTAATTCACTTAAAGACTAACAGGATTTTAAAATTTTTCAACAATGGGTTTCATTGTTTTACACTGTTATTGATATGATTCTTCATAGTAACAGATTTTTTCCTTTCACATTTTCCATTTGACACTTGAGACTGTTCAGTTTGTTGAAGACAGAAGGCTTAAGAAACACATTAATCTGTTTTTTCTAAAACTGTGGATCTCCTATAGCCTCCTCTTAAAATATGCATAATAAAAAGTACATCTGTAGTATTTCTGGAAAATAAAATTTTTTCCCAATTTAGCTATTAGGCAATTTCTTCTACTGTTTTCATTACTAAATAACTTAATAACTGTGAGATCAAATTGAGAATTATTACATAGTAAATCCCTCTACCTTTTTATTTGTAATTTGTCTTTGAAGGACACTCACCATCTTATATCTTTCCATGGAATTATTTATATAAATGCCTTATTTTCTTCTCCAGGACATTATAATCAGTGCATAACTAGGGCTGTTCTTTCAAATGTTTGAATATTTTTCAGGTCCTTAACTGAACCTCTCAAAATAACTATTTCCCAAATTAAGATCATTCATGGGACTTTTAGCCCTATAGGATTTCAGACACAATACTAACAAAGAAATAATGGCTTTTATCTCTATATGAAAATTTTGAAAATTTTCACTTACTCATCCGTTCTTCAAAGCTATCTATGGCAGGTTCCAATTCTTCACTCTACTGTAATACAATTATGTGCGTAATTTTATATTTCTCTCCCATTTTGAATGAAACATACTTCTCTGCCTTGGTGATATCAGACTAGGTCATTGACATACTTGCTTTGGTCAAGGAAATGTTAATGGAGGCTACAAATGTGCTTGCATGGGTTGGCTTGCCTCTTACATTCTTGTTATCCATTATGAGAGGAATGTTCTCCAGCTAGCTGCTCATTCAACCAGGGATAAGAGAAATGAGGAGTAAATCTGGACTGAACATGTAGATTGTAACCAAGGTCAGCTGATGCTAGACAAGCACAGCAGAACCATAGCCAACTGTAGATCCATCAGCAAAACAAGATTGAATGCCTGCTATTGAAAGACACTGAGATTTCAGGCAGTTTGTTAGACAGTGTTATTGTAGTGATAGTTATCTATTACAGTGTCCTCCCTTTTAGTCTGCCTGTCTTTGTTGTAATGATTAAATGAGTTAATAGTATACTTTCAGTGCTCAGTAAATATTGGTTGTTGTTATTCTGCTTAGCTCTGCATACAGATATAAACCATGCAAATGACCCTTTAACAACACAGGTTTGACTTGCTCCTACTTATACATAGTTGTTTTTTTTTTCCCCCATAAATATGATACAATGCTGTAAATGTATTTTCTCTTCCCTATGACTTTCTTAATAACACTTTCTTTTCTCTGGCTTACTTCATTATAAGAATACAGAATATAACACATATAACATACAAAATATGTGTTAATCAACTAATTATGTTATCAGTAAGGATTCTAGTCAACAGGCTATTAATAGTTAAGTTACTGGGGAATCAAAAGCCATCAGGGCATGTGGGTGGCTCAGTCAGTTAAGCTTTCGACTTCTGTTTTCTGCTCAGGTCAGGATTTCATGGTTCGTGGGATCGAGCCCCACACCAGGCTCTGCACTGACAGCATGGAGCCTGCCTGGGATTCTCGGTCTTCCTCTCTCTGCCCCTCCCACACTCGTGTTTCCCCCACCCCCAAAATAAATAAATAACCATTTTAAAAAGTTATATGTGGATTTTCAACTGTGTGGGCATTTGATACCCCAAATCCCCAAATTGTTTGAATAACAACTGTAAATTGAGACAAATAAGCCCCCGAATGTGCAAAAATGTATTTTCAACTCCTCTGCCATAATAATAGCATCCACTCATATTCATAATATGATATAGTGCATGGCACAGTTGATTTCAGAGACATATGAAATTCATTATAGGAAAATTGGGACGTAGTACAGAAAAAAAGCTAAGTCCAACTTCAATTGCTGAGAAGTATCTTTCTTGAAATTCACAGGCAAACACATTTGCAGAGGAAATGAAAGAGTTAAAATGTGGGGCATTGATATGACTCATTTGATTATTAATTCAGCTTCAAAAACTATTTACAAATAAAACCCAAAGAGTTAATTTCTATCCCAGCTGTCCACAAAGATTTATCTCTATAGTTAGCATTATTTTTGTAGCAAAAAAGTTGCAACAACGTAAATATGTGACAGCAAGGAATTAACTAAATTTTGATACAAACATGCAGTGAGATGGCATGAAGTCATATAACTTTCCTGTTATAAAAAATGTTGTATAATATGAAAGCGTGCCCATTATATATTGCTTAAGTGAAAAAGAAAAAGTTATCAAATGGTATTTGCAGTTTGATTTATATTTTTTAGAACATACACTTAAAATATAAAAAAAAAAAAAACCCTTATGCTTATGCATTTGTTAGAAACACAAATTAAAACTACATCAAGAAACATTTTAATGTATTAGATTAGCAAAGACCCAAAGTTCAACAACACATCGTATGGTGAGGGGTTAAGGGAAAATAATATACTCATCCATCGCTCATCCCCAAATATATTTCATTATATGTAAAATGACATATGCAACAGGCATTATGGGTCTAATTGTGTCATCTTCAAAACTCATGTGTTGAAATCCTAAACCCGAGTACCTCAGAAAGTGACCTTATTTGGAGATGGGGTCTTCACAAGATAATCAAGTCATAAAGATCACTAGTGGGGCCCTAATCCAGTATGACTGGTGTCCTTGAATAAAGGGTAAATTTGAACACAGAGGCACACACATAGAGGGCAGACGACACGGAGACACATGGCAAAGAGGGACATCAACAAGCCAGGGAGAGAGGACTGGACCGGATCCTTCCTCTCAGCCCTCAAAAGGAACCAATACTGTCAACACTTCAATTTTAGATTTCTAGCCTCAGAACTGTAAGACAAGGTGTAGAACAGTTTGAATATTAAGCTAACATTTGGGTGGGGGGGCCAATGAAAAGAATCTACATATAATTGTTTGAATCTACTTAAAACATCTCTGCAAGAAGAAAGAGCAGAGAAGAACTGGAAAACTGGACAAAAAGGAACTAGACAACCGACATTCTAAAGGAGGGGGTTTTTTTGTTTCATCACCATTTCATTTTTTGAATTTACACTATGAGACTGCATGATTTATTCAGATATAATCCATGAGCCTGTATGTGAGTGTATATCCATATATTAGAGAAATTAACTAAAAGGATATAAACATACAACCTTAGGGCAATGACATAAGAGGTTATTGTTTTTATTCTTGTCTCCTTTTTGCTTAAAGTATTATCCTTGCAATTAGAAAAAAAAATCACTATGTTTTAAAAATGTTAGGTAATTCTTAAAATAGAACTGTTTAATTTTGCTTTGCTTCCTAAGTGACATGGTAGCAGAAAGTACACTAATAGGACTTTAGGAAGAATCTGTCAGCCAGAAGAACAGAAAAAAAAAATGCAGTATTAAGAAATTTTATGGTTATCTTACATTAACGTCCTAATTATTTTCTTTCAACAGGTACAAATGCAACAACATAATTTTATTCACATGCTCAAAATATAGAGCTCATCATTCATTAGGATGACATTAAGACAAAGCCCACATGGGTCTGCCCTGAGATTTAGTCTGCTTAGAGCTCGTAATGCCCGCCACTCTAACTGTGTAGAAGCAGGTGCCACGGCATCATATGTAGAATAGCATTAACAAACTGTATCATATCTGAATGACTGTCTCTCAGAGGACAGAAATGAAATTGAGGGCAGATAGTTGAGCCCTTATCAGTTTATTAATGAAGTAGCAACCTCTTCTGTATAATAGATAACACCACAGGGCCAAGCAAGCTAAAGCCAGCAGTGATACCATAGTACTTGAAGCAAAACAGCTCCTATAGGTGTGCTCTAAGGTAAACCATGAAAAAGAAAGCCTTGAATAATGTGAATTTTAATGTTGACTTTGAAAAGATTTCATTTTTCTATAGGATAATCTAGGCAAGCAATAGACATTTACAGATTTGCTAGTGTTAAAGGTCTATAGAAGGAAATTGCTTATAAAAAAAGAAGGCTGCACAACTTGTATTCTCTTGATTTTACAAAGCAGACAACCTATCATTCATGGCCACATATTTATCTTTAATATGTGGCTATTCAAGAATGAGGTAGTTCAAATGGGTTTTTCATTTTCTGGGTTAAAAATAAAATCTTGTCAAACTCGGTAGAGAATTTACAGAGCACTAGGTAAGATTGGTTTTGCATTACAGGTGGATTTAACATCCCAATTTCTTGAGTCAGATCCAAATGCTTCTCAGTTCTTCTTCTCCTTCTACAGCAGTTGGGATAAAATTCTTGGCTCTGCTTCAGAGGAGAAATAACACAGGCTGGGCCTGAATGAGAAACACTGGGGCAAAATCACGTCTCCATAACTGCCAGTATTATGAAGACTGTTGAAGTATCTGGATAGTGGATACTCCTAGAAATTACCTTAGGCAACAAGAGGAAGATATTTCCACACGCCCATTGGATACTCTTTGTGATGGTTTAAAACATGTGTACAACTTTTTTGACACTCCTCCCTTGAGAGATGTCCCTGCTCTCTGAATCTGGACTGGTCTTAGTGACTTGTAACCACAAGAATGCAGTGGATGGGATGCTACATAATTCTGAAGCTAGGTCAGAAAAAAACCATGTAGCTTCTGCTTTGTTCTCTTGGGATGCTCAAAGCCAAGTACCATGTAAGAAATCTGATTGCCCTGAGCCCACCATGCTGAAGATGCCATATGTACACAGTCAGATAGACAGGCTTGCTGAGCCCCAGCCAATAGTTAACATCAACTGCAGCCATGTGAGTAACTCATCTTGGGTGTCCTGCCCAGCTGTCTACAGCTCCAGCCAACACCTGACTGTAACCACATGAGAGACCCCCTAAAAAAGAACTGTAAAACTAAGCCCTTCCCTATTTCCTGACTACTCGATAGTGAGTAAAATTAAGTGGGTATTTTAAGTTACTCAGTTTTGGGACAGTTTGTTACAAGCCAATAATAATCAGAGCACTCCTTCACACAAATTATGAAAAAAAAAATAGATAACGCTTCAGCCTTTTAATGTCTATAAAATCTAGAATCAGCAACCAGCCTTTATTCCTTAAAAAACATTTGGCATTTTTCCAACCTGCTTGGATACTTCTGGGTTTTCAATATTCCACTGATACTCAGCTCTAGAGTGTAGACTGGGCTAGAAGAGATTGGGCTGAGACACCAGTAGCTTCAAGAACAACTGTTGGTCTCATTTACCAGCCAATACAATTGATTATTCATGAGACAAATGCTACTTTAGTGAGAAATCAGCCTAGAGGAAACCTTTCTTCATGCTATGCTCCAGGGTCTAAGAATATTGACCGTGCAGAAATACCTCACTTGAGCATAGACATTATGCTCATGTCTGTTCTTTTCCCTAAACATTTTCATTCTCTATCTATATTATTCAAGGTCAGAATAAAGTTTGAGGTGTGTTTTTTTTGTATTGGTCCCAAAGCACAACCATTTCCAAGGGTAATAACACAGGGCGCATCTAGAGACGCCAGGATTTCTGATAAAACTTAGTTAATGGTCCATGGTTCATCCATATAACTGATTATTGCAGGACACTTAAAGCCCCAAACCTAAATTTATCCTGCAAAGAAGTGGGATGGTTAGATAGATTCAATGAGCTTCAGTTCTCACTTGATTTGCCAATGAAGCTAAAAACTTCCTGAGATGGGTGAGCATTTTCAATGATAAATGACAAAGCACCTTGACCGCATCTACTTAGATAACCTCCACGTGCATTAGGAAGAACTCAGGCAAAACAGACTGACTGGATTTCACAGTTCTGGGTCCAGTTCACTTGTGACACTTGTCCCATCATAATGATAAATTCTCAAGCAGATAAGTAGGGGAGCGGTACCTGTAGCTAAGAAGGGATTTTTAAGACTTTCTTGAGCCGTAATATTCTATATGAATAATGCACTGCTTCAAAGATGTTCTGTGGCAAAGAAAATTCAAATTTCTTCCTTACAGACATTTTAATGATTTTCAATCACCTACCCTCTTCCCGGATCACTTTCTCTATATATTAAGTGGAATTCAAGTTACTGGTTAAAGAGGTTGTTCAAAATTATTCAAAAGCAGAGGTTAATCAAAATGATAAATCAGTTTGGGTAGTTGGAGACTTTCAAATAAAGAGCCTTATATGATATCTATTATATGCTCACTACGTTTATTTTTTTTTTAATTTTTTTTTAACGTTTATTTATTTTTGAGACAGAGAGAGACAGAGCATGAACAGGGGAGGGGCAGAGAGGGAGGGAGACACAGAGTCTGAAACAGGCTCCAGGTTCTGAGCTGTCAGCACAGAGCCCGATGCGGGGCTCGAACTCACGGACCGTGAGATCATGACCTGAGCCGAAGTCGGACGCTTAACCGACCAAGCCACCCAGGCGCCCCTATGCTCACTATGTTTAATAAAATAAGTCACTTACTGGATGTGTATCCTATGCCCACAATGGTTGATGCTAGATGGATACACACTGTGTTTTTCTGACCAGTATCCACTTCTTATTCCGGGAACAGGGTCTTTATTACCTCCACCCCACCTCCATTTCCAAGTGTGAGTACATGATCCAGGTCTTGCCAATGAGAACATTTTAGGAAGGGGGTAAGGGAATCACAAGCAGTGGGTAATGAAGAAACAGTTTGTGCAAAGGACTAGACAGAGGTGAGCACAGGATGACTTCATAGAGGGTGGAATTAGGGGAAGAAGTGGGGAAAGGTGAGGAACAGGAAGCTTTGGATGCTTGCTGAGGAATTTGGAATTTTTCCTGGGAGCCCTCAGAGGGCTTTAGGCTGTGAAGATGTAAGAGAGTACTTCACTTATGTTTTTATAAAGCAACCCAGTCCACATTGTGGAGAATGCATTTGAGGGACCCAAGATGGAATCAGGGAGATAGATGGGGAGATTACAGTAGGAATCTCAGCATGTGACAACTGTGCCCTGAACAAAGGCTGTGACAATATGAAGGGAGAGAAAAAAATGTTAAGGATGTAAAAGCTGACTTCTGATTGGCTAAGGAGAGGAGGAAGGGGGAGGGAGAAAAAGACACAAGCTCTTGACCTGCAAACCCTGTATTATGTTGTAAACATCTCGGGGTAAGAGACCCATGTGTCTCTCACTAAGGGAGGCCTTGTTTGAATCCGATGTAGTGAAATGGTGAAGAACCCAGATCCCAAAATCAAACAGCCTGTGTTTGAGTTCCCAACTCTGCCACTTACAAGCTGTGTGACTCAAGGCACTTTACCAGACCCTCAGGGCCTCAGTTTCCTCACCTGAAAAATGATGGAAAGGCCTGTACCTACTTCATAGAGTTGTTGTACTAAATAAGCTATTCCATGTATAATACCTAGGATAGTTCTGGAACACAGCAAGCACTGTATAAGTGTTAACTACTATTATTCATATAGTATACTCTCAATAAATATTATAATAAGCAACCAGCCCTCCCCCAAAACACATTTTCCAGGGGAAAGTAAGATGTCTTTTGACATAATTTATCTTGGTCATCCTCTCCTTGCTGTTGAAATTAAGAAAAGTTACAAGCTACTTTCTGTTTTAAAAAAATATATTATAACAACATTTTCACAAGAGAAAAAAAAAAAACCCTGACAGAATAAAAAATAATGAGTAAACAGGCCAGAGTCAAATTGGGAAAAGCAGGGTGCCAGAAGGCAAAAACTGAAGCACAGTCTATTTAATATCTTTATTAATGATCTGAAGCACAAAATAAATTGTACATTACTCTTATTTGCAGAAAATCATAAACAGTGAAAAAAAAAACAGATCAACGGCACGGAATAATCTAGAGACCTTGGAAAGGCACACAAGTTTAAGTGTGATGAGTTCAATTTACAAGAACATAAAACAATGCACTTTGGGAAAAATACTATGAAGCACAAACATAAACTGAGAATTCTTCTAAAGAGTGAAAGGCTTAAGAGGATTTGGGGGTGATGGTCGATAACAAATTCACAAGAGCTTACAATGTACTGCTGGTAGCAAAAAAAAAAAAAAAAAGGCAGGGAGGTAAATGTTCTAGAAGAGGAGCACTACGAAATTACTGGTACTGAGGGAGCAGAATAATACTGTGGCAATCTAAGTTATTCCAAGTCACCCTGCGATTTTCTAATTTTGGCTTTAGAAAAGTGCGTAGTGATATATATCTCACGAAGAAAATGTTCACCTTCATCTCCACAGCCCTAAAATAGCGAGGAAACATAACAAATAAATGAAAATAAACAGGGCTCTTTTCACTGTGAAAATTGGGCTCCCACATAAAAGTTGCCTTTTAGGACCCCCTCTGTGGCTCAGTCGGTTAAGCATCTGACTCTTAATCTTGGCTCAGGTGGCGATTTCACGGTTTGTGGGATCGAGCCCTGCACCAGGCTCTGTGCTGAAAGGGTGGGACCTGCTTGGGATTCTGCCTCCTTCCCTCCCTCCCTCTCTCTCTCTCTAATAAATGAATAAACTTGAAAAAAATTGCCCTTTAGTTTAAGGAATTTGGGTGAAGAGTAATATGGCACTGTCAGAAGCCAGTTAACTTTTAATGTTTATTTATTTTTGAGAGAGACAGAGACAGAATGCGAATGCATTGGGGGCAAAGAGAGAGGGAGACACAGAATCCGAAGCAGGCTCCAGGCTCTGAGCTGTCAGCACAGAACCCGAAGCGGGGCTCGAACTCAGGAGCTGGGAGATCATGACCTAAGTGGAAGTTGGACGCTCAACCGACTGAGCCACCCAGGCGCCCCAGAAGCCTGTTAACTTTTAAAAAGATATTAATTGTTACAGATGTCAGGTTTTGCCCTACTTACCTGTAGGGGAAATGTCAAGGAAAAATGCATTGTGTTCATGCATCTACTCAGTCAGCAACATTTATTGAGAAATAACATAAATAACAATGAAACCAGGTGTTGTGCAATGCCTAGAGATACAAAAATGGATGAGCTATAATTCTGCAGGAGACCAGGCGCTTAAGCTGATCATTGCACCCCCATGTGGTAAACCCAGTGATGGATGGACATAAGGACAGGAACCCACAGGATGGAGAGAGCAGGGCAGAGCTAAGCTGGGAGATGCTGTAAGTATTTTGTGAGGCTAGAAGACCAGGTCCAGGCTGACAGAGGTGAGAAGTGACGCTGGAAAATCATCGTATCACTGCAGAGCCAGAAGCCAAGAAGAATGGCCAGTTTGGGTTACATGGGGATTACTCTGGCAGCCAGTGTGTGGAGGCTGAATTTGAGAGAAGCAATTTGGAGAAAAATGACATCTAAGGGTCCAGATGTGGGGTGCTAGAAGTAACATCTGGTGTTTTTCCCATAAGTGGCCTCTTCCTTTGGCAAGAACACCTGGATTGCCCTTGGGGAAGACACTTCTCCACTGGCTTCAAGCTTGGCAGGACGATGTGGGCTGAAGACTCAAGCTGGGCTAATCATATTCATCATTTCCCTCTCCCTGGAATTTGAATTATGAGCCAAAGGACAAAGGGATTGAAGACAGACAGAGCCTCTTTATCCCTATGACAGTATCCTCAGGGGATCACACTATTTTCTGTTCCCTATATTCCCTGAGCCCCCCCTAGTGTCCTTCTTTACCCCTGCTTGCCCCTCCCAAGGCCTCACCTTTATCCCTGGATTGTGAGACCCCCTCCTCCTTTTGGTGGTGGCGGGGCGGGGGGGGGGGGGGACTTAAATTCGCCAAATTCCCATTCTGTTACTTGTGACCAAAGAAATCAAGCTAATTAATAACAGTCTGAGAAACAGGACTTAAAATAAGCAGGGCATAGTTTCTAGGTTTCAAACAATTTTTTGATTAATAGGTATGGCTGGGGATATAATCATATTTATATATATACAAATATGTGCCGTGTTCCTAAGCATATGTACCAAGTTGCAAATATTAAGAAGTCCTAAAACCAGCAAAATAAAATTAGCAAGCCTTTATAACTACTTCAAATGAATCATTCCAAAAACTTTATTTGTGAAATTCCTATTTTTAAGGCACAAGTAATTTCACTTTCAAAGATAAGGGGTTTTCCAAACTAGCATTCACAAATATTTAAAGCTCTACTCCGAATCCCTGGAACACATATTGAAAAGACATGTGAAATCAAGTCATGACATCAGAAGAACCATTGAACGGTAGGCGCCCCAAGCATTTTCCCTGAGGGAAAATGGGTAGAGTACTTAAAATGATTTTTTCCATTAGGTATGGCAATGAATCAATTTGAAATTATTGAGTAGCCGACATTGTAGCACAGAGGAATAATGTCCTGGAAGTCTTACTTAAATTACTGACATCAGATATTTGAAAATGAATGACTATGAAATCTGCCTACAGGTAAGACACTGTGTATGCAATTATTCTTTCAATTTCAACTAGAGAGACATGCTTTTAAAAGCTTAAAATGAAAGTTTTTTTTAAAAAAAATTACATTACCCATTGTATATATAATCGTACATTCATGGACACAGGGCCTTCTCTTTCTCTAATAATTGGAGATTGTAAAGTGAGGGCCCCCCCCTACCCGAGAGTTAAGTACCAACAAGATACGTACCATCAGGCCACACTCTGGCTCAAAAGTCTTTAGGGAGTCTAATTCTCCCAGAATGAGTCCACACTCTACATGTAGCTTTCAGGGACATCTGTCATCAATTCACAAGGTTTGAGCTGCAGCACTAAACAAAATGTGCTCAGTTCTACTGCACTCTGTTGCCCCTGAATCCCTTCCTTGTGTATTCTTCCCCCACTGCCACCATTTCTGTCTGTCTGTCCGTCTGCCTGTCTAAATCCAGTCAGTGTTTAAAGACCTCCTTAGAGCTTATATCCTCTACAAAGATCATTGCGGTCACCCAGACCACCCTGGTTTATTTCTCTTTCAAGCTCCTCTTACCAGTGAGTGGCATTGATCAAACAACATTTTGTGTCATTAATTTCTTATTATATCTTCACCTACTACTTCATGACTGGGGCATCCATTCATTCATCAAACAGTCCTCGAATTCCTACTGTATACAGACATGGTCCTCTATAGAAAGAATCCAACAGCGAGCAAATCAGACATAGATATAGTCTAGTTGGGGAAGGGGTGGAAACTGATTTTTTAAAAATTTGTTTAACATTTATTTATTTTTGGTAGAGTGAGATACAGCACAAAGGTGGGGGGGGGGGGGCGCAGAATCCAAAGCAGGCTCCAGGCTCCGAGCTGTCAGCACAGAGCCTGACGCAGGGCCCAAATCTACGAATCGCGAGATCATGATCCGAGCCGAAGTCAGACACCTAACCAAGTGAGCCACCCAGGTGCCCCAAAACTGATTTTTATTAATCAAATAATCATGTAGTTGAGAATGAAATTACTGTGTCCATTAAGATAGTTCCAGTCTCGGGGCACCTGGGTGGCTCAGTTGGCTAAGCGTACAACTCTGGATTTCAGCTCAGGTCATGATCTCAAGGATTGTGAGATACTGTGACAGTGCAGAGTTTGCTTGGGATTCTCTCTCTTTCTCTCTCTCTCTCTGGCCTCCCTTGCTCACATGTGTGCACACACATGCACACATTCTCTCTCTTAAAATAAATAAACTTAAAAAAAAGAAAAGAAAAGAAAAGTTAGCTCCAGTTTCAAGTGATAGAAAAATCTTCACCTCAAATTGGCAAAAACACTATGGACATGTGCCACCTCTCGTGAGAAGTTTGACAGTAAAGTGATTTCACTTGTTTCCAGGTGTCTCCGTACTACCCACCTCTTTTGATGGTCTCTATCCTCAGGTTGGCAGAGACAACTAAGCTGTTCCAGGCAGCTCTTCCTAGCCAGCAGAGGCAGAAAATAGGCTGTTTTCTTCTGAATCCTCTTTTAAACAGCAAGAAACACTATCGTCCCAGCCACCCCGCACATATTCTTTTTTGTTTCATTGTCCCAGACTTGGTTATGTGCTACCCCTTAACCAATCATTGGAAAGTATGTTTACTAAGAGAGGGAAGTACAGACATTCTCTACTAAGTCATTCAGGGAGAGGCAGATACCTGAACAAAATTCAGGTTTTGTTACTAAGGGAAAATGTGGCAATGAGTCAGTAGGCAGGTAGCCGTGCCTAATACATCTATTAGCTACCGACTAGGTGTTATGAAACACAATTCCATGAGAGAAACAAAGAAACAGGGCATAGACTTGGTACAGTGGAGAACAAAGGTAGGATCTGAGAGACACGTAGGAGGTAAAATTGGCAAGTCTGGACCATGAGTGGCCAGCATAGTAAGAAGGAAGGCAGCCTCAGCAATGACCTCCAGTTTTCTGGACTGCCTCTGCCTTAAATACGTCAGATAGATATTGCGACCACTTCCCAAGCTAGCAAACAATGGAAGGAGACTAAATTGGGAAGGAAATAAAATCATAATTCCAGTGTATTGCATGTGCTTTTTTATCATTTGCAAATCCAAGAAGCAATGTCCATGAAGCAGTGGGGATATGGGTTTGGAATTGGTGGAATGATTTGGGATGAAAATGTAAATTTGTGAAACACCTATTTATGAGAAGTCATTGCAGCCAAGGTCATAGATGAGCTTTTGTTTTGTTTTGTTTTGTTTTGTTTTCAGACAGAGAAAGTAAAGACAGAAAAGGAGATGATTTAGGACTGAGTCTTGGTGAACTCCAACATTTAATGCCCAGAGATAAAAGATAACTGAAAGGGGGATAGAGAAAGAAATATCAGAGGTAGCAGCACATGCCCTACACATTGCAAGCATATATTGTATCATATCATGTCATATTGTATTATATCATATTTCCTATTTCTTGATTGGCTACAATTACTCTTTTCTTTTTTAAGTAGGCTCTATGCCCAACGTGGAGCTTGAACTCACAATCCTGAGATTGAGAGTCACAAGCTCTACTGACTGAGCCAGCCAGGCACCCCTGCAATTTCTCTTTGCCTTTAAGTCCAATAATTAATGATTAATACAAATAGCACCTTTAAAAAATATCATTATTCTCAGGTTATCTCCAATACACAATTTAGCCCTTCATTTTACCCATCTGTATTGCAGCTATATAGAATTGCACTTGAACTACATACGTCTGTTTGTTTCCCCAGCGAGACAGTAAACCCTCCATTGACAATGATGAGCTCTTATATTTTATTTCCTTTGTTCTCAAGATCATAGCACAATATTCTTCCCACAGTAGTCATTCAGCAGATAATTTAATTGATTCTGACATTTCCCATACATTTATAATGTCCTTAATTCTAGGGCATGGAATAGGCTTATTGTTCTTGTATTGAGTTTAAAGCTAGACTCACCGTATGGTGCAGTAAAAAAGAACTAAGATGAGGAACCAAACAGCCTATTTCTAATCCATACCCATCATCACATTCGCAAGGTCAAAATTATCAAAAGGCATTTTTTACTAACTATGCCTTTGCTGTTTAATCTGCAGCTCCTCATTATTTTTCTAATAGAATGCTTAATAATTTACAAAGTACAAAAATGAAGATTACGACTTCGAAGAAACATGCCCCCTCCCTTTTTCAACTAGAAAGGACTTGCTAATAACATTCGACTGCTGTCAATCAAGCCACACATTCTAATTTTATGCTCCTAAAATATATTAGAATTCATTTACTCTCTGTCCCTTTAATGGCCAACATTTCAAATTAATTTTAGAAACTCAATGAATAATGACTATAAGCTGTCCCACTTCTACAAAGCTTGGTCTTAAACACAACCTGTGGTTAACCAGTGAACATCTGTCCACTTTGACATCTCCAGTAGAGACATAACAAAAGCAGGTGTCTTAGGAGCCTGCAGAATCATTTTAAGTAAAGGGGTAAATAAATGTCTATCCAAACGGGCAACATAAAAATATCACTGCCCGACTTTGAAGAGGGAAATGTTTTTACACGAATCATCAGAAAAACAGAGGCATGGCATGGTCAGCAATGAAGATGAGAGTTAGTAACCACCAACAGTAAGTCTTGTGATGAAAACAACCAAACCAGAAATTCCAGAAGAGTCCTCTCCAAGTCTGTTGGAATTTCATGGCAATATCTCTGATATTATTAGTAGGAAAAAAAAAAACTTGGCCACAATTTTATCATTTGTGAGGATCCAAAAACAAAAGACCTGAATGTGTTATAAGGGGCTTTGTACCGATCTGGACAATTTACCTGCTTTGTATCCTCAAGCTCTCTGTCCAACAGGCCATCAGTTAGGCTGTCAATCAATCCACAAACCCATATTGAGAGCCTTCTGTAAGTCCATGTGGAGAGGAAGCCAGGCTGTGGAAGCAAGCTCTCCAATCTGGCACCTCTCATTAAATTCCAAAGTCACTTGTCTTTGTCTCTGTATTAAAAGAAATGATTTCCTGTCCAGTTTCTCTTTAAAAAGTGACAGAACTCAACCATGCAATATTCATTAGTTCTTTTGGCAACCCCATTTAGCTAATGGAAAATCAGGTACATTCATGTGCAATTATTAGATATTGAAAAATTATAAAAAGTCCAACTTTTCTTTTTATGGCACACACATACGCCCAGGTTTTACCCTAAGGTTGTGAAATAAACACATGCAGCTGTGACATGTCAATGAACTTTTGTGTAATTGGCAAGTTTTTAGTTTGCTGTATCTACGTATAATGTGATAAGCAGTCAGTTTCAACATCTTTATCAGCTTAACTCCGCTGTGCTTTTTCCAATAGCACTGTGCAGCTACTGAGCACAATTAACCCAAAATAGGAGGTGTAGGGGAGTGGCCCAGAGCGGGGAACTGTGTATCACTTCTACACTTCCTTGACAGGGTCACAAAAGGGCAGTGATTGGGAGACAGGTCTGCATGGGTGGATGATAGTGCTCAGGCTGGGGTCCTCTGGGTGGCCTACGTGACTTAGAGCAATCTGCTGCATGTGCCTGAGACTCGGCTTCTTCATCTGGAAGATGGAGATGATATTAATACCAAGGTTAGGAGCACTAGCTTCAGGAGCAACATTTAAGAGGGCACCAAAAACTCAGTAAAGATAAGTCATATTTTAATGCAGTATTTTATTTTATTTTTAATGTTTATTTATTTTTGAGAGAGACAGAGAGACAGAGAGACAGAGTGAGAGCAGGGGAGAGTCAGAGACAGAGGGAGACACAGAATCTGAAGCAAGCTCCAGGCTCCCAGCTGTCAGCACAGAGCCCAATGAGGAGCTTGAACTCCCAGACTGTGAGATCATGACCTTAGCTGAAGTCAGATGTTTACCCGAATGAGCCACCCAGGCGCCCCTTAATGCAGTATTTTAAGAAATCAGATTGGCAATCTACAGCCACCTCTTTTTGTAAATAAAGCTCTACTGGAACCAGTGCCAGCATTAGGGTGAAACAAGTGAGTCAGGGTCATGTCAAGTGTGGGTCAGTTCTGTCTTCATTTAAAATGCTGGTCATTTATCTAGCATGCTTTTTTTGCATTAATTTTGACTTTTTAAAGTATTGCATTAAAGTATGATTTACCTTGATTACTGTGGTTTTGGCCACTCACTTGCTTCACCCTAGTTCTGACTCTCATGGCATTATTGGGAAGGTTAAATGAGATAATGTGTCTAGATAGTGGCCATGGGTTGCTCTGGGACCCCTCACTCTATTTCCCCTCACTCTGAACCCTCTCAGTGCACTCCAACTGCTGTGCACAGTCTCCATATATGCTCACAGCTTCCTGTCTCTTGTGCCCAACTGTGTCCTCTGCCTGCGAGTTTCCTCCCACACCAGAGGGGCTTAGGGTAGCTCTTGAGCAGGGCACCCGGTAATGGCAGGCATTTAGCACCTCCAGTGGGGAGACCTCAACCAATGAAGGCAGAGTTGGTAAATAGACACCTCCATTCACCATATGGAGTTTTCATCCCAAACTCTGTTGACCAGCAGAGATTTAGCAGGACTAACGTGAGGCAGGTGAGGTGCTCATTTTAGGAGTATAATTTAAGGGAGGGCCAAAAACTCAGGATCAAGATAGAGGTTTCTTTCTTTTTTTAAAATTGAAGTGTAATATACATATAACATTATATTAGTTTCTGGTATCATTGCAAAATGATCACCCAATAACAAGTGTAGTTAACATCCATCACCACATAGTTATAAAAGTTTTTTCTTGTGATGAGAACTTTTAAGATCTACTGTTAGCAACTTTGCAATATGCAACATGTTATTAATTACAGTCACCATGCTGTAAATTACATCCCCGTGTCTTGTTTTGTAATTAGAAGTTTGTACCCCTGGACCCCTTTGATCCATTTCTCCCACCCTGACCCCCTGACTGTAGTGGCCACCAGTCTGTTCTCTGTATCTATGAGCATAAGATTTTGTTGTTGTGGATGTTGTTTATAGATTCCATGTATAAGTGAGATAATACAACATTGGTCTTTCTCTGACTTATTTCACTTGACATAATGCCCTTGAGGTTCATCCATGTTGTCATGAATGGTAGTATTTCCTTTCTTTATGGCTGAATAATACTCCATTGTACATCTATACTGTATCTTCTTTATCCATTCCTCCATTGATGGACACTTAGGTTGTTTCCCTATCGTAGATATTAAAAATAATGCTGCAATAAATGTGGGGGTGCATATATTTTTTCAAGTTAGTAATTTTGTTTTCTTTGGATGAATACTGAGAAGTGGAAATACTAGATCATAGGTAGTTCTATTTTTAACATTGTTAGGATCCTCTAGACAGTTCTCCAAAGTGGCTGCACCAATTCACATGTCCACCAACAGTGCACAAGTGTTCCGTTTTCTCCACATCCTCAGTGACACTGGTTATTTCTTTTCTTTTCCATACTAACCATTCTAACAGGTGTGAGGTGGTATCTCATTGCGGTTTTGATTTGCAATTTCTTGATAATTAACGATGTTGAGCATCTTCTCATGTACCTGTTGGCCATCTGTATGTGGTCTTTGAATAGAGTTTAATGAAATATTTAAAAAAATTAAAAACTACAAGGTATAAGGGCAGAAACTAAGATTTATTTGAGGAAGTTTCAAGTCTTCAGCTCCACATCGTGTCAACTTAACCCTGAAATTAGAGCTGTAAATTTAAAGTATCAAAACTGGGGTGCCTGGGTGGCTCAGTCAGTTAAGAATCTGACTTTGGCTCAGGTCATGATCTCACAGTTCATGAGTTTCAGTCCTGCCTCAGTCTCTGTGCTGACAGCTTGGAGCCTGGAGCCTGCTCCGGATTCTGTGTCTCCCTCTCTCTTTCTGCCCCTCCCTGCTCACGCTTAAAAATTTTTTTTTCTAAATAAATAAATAAATAAATAAATAAATAAATAAAATAAAGTTTCAGAATCAATAGCAGAAAGAGGACCAACTTGCCAGGGATTTCTGTTCCTTTTCCATTCCTAACATCATAACACTTTCCCCTAACAACAGATTACTTATTACGTGTGAAAACTGTGACTACAATGTTCTTGCAAAGCAGACTATGAGGAACAACCAAATGCATTTGGCCCAAGACCACTTAGCCAAACGCCATGTGGCCAAAACCATTTATTACTTCCCTGTTAGGAGAGGAAAACAAACTCAACAATGTGAAGCAAATAAAAGGTTTCTATGTGTTTTAATTAATTAGCTTCTCCAATTCACCCTAGTTTTTAAAGAGACGCCAAGTAGTGTGTATCAAGAACACGTATCGTATGCCTACTTCAGCGTCTGCTGGAAGGGCTAGCTCTTTCCTTGTTTATACTCCTCTCCTTACAACTTAGGCAACCTAAACATAAGATTTTTCTCTCCATAATCCTTCACAGTGGCACAAGATTTTAATCTCTTGCTTGTCCTTGTCAGTTTTACCTCACTCCTTCACTGAGCCAAGCCCTCAGGAAAATCAGTGCTTCAGCTGCCAAGAAGGATTGGAAAGTCTGTCTGGAACGGAGATGCATGGGAACTGTAGTTTATTTTGTATTTAGCTCCAAGGCTTCCATAAAAAGTGTGTCATCCTAAAATAAATAATCCTGGAGGGCCGGGAACGTAAAACATCTATCTTTGCTCCGTCAGAAATGCAGCATCTTTGGTTCCTTGTTGATTGTACTTCTATTTCTGAGGAGATCCTATATTCATTTGGGTCACCCCTCACTGAGTTGTTTCTGTTCAACCCGAGACCTAATCTTCCTCGCACCTCCACCTGCATTTCACCATGGCTGCCTCTGTGACTGTAACATACATCAGCCAGCATTGCTTTCAACTCTACACATAAGCCACCAGCCAAGCAGATATTAACTTCATCCCATTTGCATCGGAAATCTGAAGATCCATTCCCAGGACAGCCCATGCAGAAAATACTGATGAAAGTCAATAATAAGTAAGAGCAGTCACAGGGACACACTAAAGTCGGCAATACTCTGGTAAACTTCCTCCCAAATAAATGCAAGCTGTAAGGGAAGGTTTTCTCTGAGTAAATTTCCAAGTATTATATTGAAACTCCATACACAGCTCAAAAAGAAATTAAAAGATGGGCCAGACTTCTTTTTTTTTTCTCAGCAAATATCATAGCCTATTAAGCTACATTAACTTAATGTAAAATGAATCCCATTTTAATATGTCAGATATTAAAAATATATCATTTTTAAGCAGCTAGGAAATATGCTAGTCAAAGTGCTAACCACACTGTATGAAACCCAATTAAGTTGATGTTGGATTGTTGAAATGTGCAAAAGTTCAACAAGTTTGCCCAATCACAAAAGTTGCCTCTGAAGAAAATATTAAACAATTACACAATTACCTTGAAATGCAAACCATTCCAATACAGTCTAAATCATTTGGGGAGAAAGCCAGTTGGAAAATTAGTCCTCAAAGCAAGTGATAAATTAGTGCTATTAGAGTAAAATCTGAATTGGAAGAAATTGGCCAGATTTTTAGAAGATTGAATAAACATGACCATATTGAAAAATTTGTTTGTTGCTTAGCTTTTGTGCTTTCAAAATTAGAATTTCCTTTAAATAGTCTCAGTCTTTTGTGAACATTCTTCAAAATATATTAAGGGGTGGATTAACCAGATTGCTTTAGGAATGACACATTCTTGTTAATCTAATTAACCAGAAAATCTATTTCTCCAACCTATATGGTTGAAATTTTTACTAGAATGTTTTGTGAAGGAAAGCATACTGAACTTCATCTTCCCTTGAGAATCTGCCATCCTGGGTGATTGGGCATTACACAGAGCTATAAAAATGAAGCAAAAATTCGGTTGCATGGGTGCAGATATATGGCCCTATTTGGGGGTGTGGCATACAAGCCACACCCATGCCTTGTCTTATTCCCTGAGATATAAAAATTCTGCCTAGTTGGAATCAGACTTAAAAATAGGTGGGATGGAGAAAGATGGCAGAACAGCATGGAAGTTTCTCTTGTGTCTCGCGTCCATGAAATGCAGCCAGATCAACACTAAACCATCCTGCACACCTAGAAAACTGATTTGAGGATTAACACAACAATCTGCACAACCTGAACTACAGAACTTAGCAGGTACGTGGTATAGAGAGGTGAACTGGGGGAGAAGCCGTGGAGGGCAGAGAGCTGTTTTTGTTTGTGGAGAGAGGATGCAGATGGGGCAGGGGAGAGAATATGGGAAAAGCACATCTCCCAAAAGCAGCTGGAGAGAAAGTGGAAAAGTGGAAACAGCCGCACAGATGGAACTAAAAAGGGACAAAGGAGAAAGGAGAGGGTTTAAATTCCATTAAGATTCTATAAACGGGGAGTGCAGAGTCTGAAACTCTGCAGTGCAATACCTGACAGTGCCCTGGTGAGAAGGGTCAATCCCCAGGAGCAGAGTGAAATCCAGGGGTCTTTGGGCCACACAGGGAGAGGGTCCTGCTGGGAGGACATCTGGTAGAGGCTGTGTGCCCCACACCACCACTCATAGGCAAAGGTCCCAGTAGACCTGGGAGAACAACCACATTCTCTGGTGCTGGAACAAGGTTGTTGGGGGGGAAGCCTGGCGCCAATGTGTGTTGTGATTTTCGATAATCTCTGAAATGCTGCTGCTACATGATTGAGTGAACATTTTCTGGGGCAGGCTGGCACCCAGCTGCGGTCTCTGGGCATCAGCATCAGCACGATCCCCCAAACATTTCTGGGTGTGGTCGGCACCCAACCATGGCTCATTGAGACCCACCTGCAGAGGGGCAGAATGGGTCAAAGCCATAGTCCCTCAGAAGTGAGGGGATGGGAAACAAAGCCACATCTGAGATAAAATTCAGGAGGGAGGTGCTGCCTCGGGCTTGGTCATAGTGTAAAAGCAGGGAGTGGATGGAAGTCGAAGACAAAGGACAGGTGTGTGATTGCTGATCAGGGAGAACAGAGTTTCAATAATAGAGACTGGGAAGCTGGGTGACGCCATTTTCATGGCTCCTGCTCCCGTGCATGCACATACACATCTACAAGTGCCACAACAATCCACCCCAGTAAGTTAAGCAGTGTCCTCTAATGGAGAATGGAGCCATTACACTAAGCCCTGCCCAGCTAGGCCAACCTCACTCTTCAGGAACACAAACCTCTCCTCCTGCTTAGTTTACAGACTATAAAGTACTTCATAGTTTGACTTCTATGAGAAAATGAAGTGATTTCGATCATATTGCAGTATGTTCACTGGTCCATTTATTCAATTTTCATTTTTTTCTTTTTCATTTCTTTTCTTTTTCTTGAAAACAGAAAGAAAAAAATTTTATTTTCCATTTTTATGAAAAATATTTTTATTTTTTCTACTATATTCCTTACTTTTGTGTAACTTTTTTCAAATTCTCTTTTACTTCAATCATTTCATTTTATTCTACTTCAGTGTATACATTTTTTCAAATTTTCAAACAGTTTCCTTTCCCCCCTTTTTTCTCTAATTTATCAAGCCCCTTTAAACACCCAGACCAAAACACACTGAGGATCTAGCATCATTTATTTGATTTGTGAGTGTGTGTGTTGTTTTTAATTTTTTAATTTTAATTTTTTTTAATTTTATTTTTTTTTAATTTTAACATTTTAAAAAAACTCATTAATTCCTTTTCTCCCTTCAAAATGACAAAACGAAGGAATTCACCCCAAAAGAAAGAGCAGGAAGAAATGACAGCCAGGGACTTAACCAACACTGATACAAGCAAGATGTCTGACCCAGAATTTAGAATCAGGATAATAAAAATACTAGATGGAGTGGAGAATAGATTAGAATCCCTTTCTGCAGAGATAAAAGAAGTAAAAGCTAGTCAGGATGAAATAAAAAATGCTAAAACTGAGCTGCAATCTCATATGGATGCCACAGCCACAAGGATGGATGAGGCAGAGTGAAGAATCAGTGATATAGAGGACAAACTTATGGAGAATAATGAAGCAGAAAAAGACAAAAGAGCACGATTTAAGAATTAGAGAAATCAGTGACTCAGTAAAAAGGAACAACATCAGAATCATAGAGGTCTCAGAAGATAAAGGGAGAGAAAAAGGAGTAGAAGGGTTATGTGAGCAAATCATAGCAGAAAACTTTCCTAATGTGGGGAAAGACACAGACATCAAAATCCGGGAAGCACAGAGGACTCCCATTAGATTCAATAAAAACCGATCATCAGCAAGGCATATCACAGTCAAATTCACAACATACTCAGGCAAGGAAAGAATCCTGAAAGGAACAAGGAAAAAAAAGTCCTTAACCTACAAGGGAAGACAAATCAGGTTTGCAGCAGACCTACCCAAAGAAACTTGGCAGGCCAGAAAAGAGTGGCAGGATATATACAAAGTTCTGAATTGGAAAAATATGCAGCCAAGAATTCTTCATCCAGCAAGGCTGCCATTCAAAACAGAAGGAGAGATTAAAAGTTTCCCAAACAAAAATTAAAGGAGTTTGTGACCACTAAACCAGCCCTGCAAGAAGTTTTAAGGGGGACTCTCTGAGGGGAGAAAAGACGAAAACAAACAAACAAATAAATAAATACAAAAAGCAACAAAGACTAGAAAGGACCAGAGAATACCAGCAGACACTCCAATTCTGCAAGAAATATAATGGCAATAAATTCATATCTTTTAGTACTCACTCTAAACATCAATAGACTAAATGCTCCAAAGACATAGGGTAATAGAATGGATAGCAAAACAAGATTGATCTATATGCTGTTTACAAGAGACCCACTTTAGCCCTAAAGACACCTTCAGATTGAAAGTAAGGGGATGGAGAGCCATCTATCATGCTAATTGTAGGCAAAAGAAAGCCGGAATAGCCACACTTATATCAGACAATCTAGACTTTAAAATAAAGATTGTAATAAGAGATGAAGAAGGGCATTATATCATAATTAAGGGGTCTACTACCAAGAATACTTAACAATTGTAAACATTTATGCTCTAAATGTGGAAGCACCCAAATATATAAATCAATTAATCACAGGGGCACCTGGGTGGCTCAGTCAGTTAAACGTCTGACTCCAGCTCAGGTCATGATCTCACAGTTCATGGGTTCAAGCCCCACGTTGGACTCTTTGCTGACAGCTCAGAGCCTGGAGCCTGCTTTGGATTCTGTGTGTGTGTGTCTCTCTCTCTGCCCCTCCCAGACTTGTACTCTGTCTCTCTCTCTCTTTCAAAAATAAACATTAAAAAAAAAAACAAAGAAAATGCCAATTAATCACAAACATAAAGAAACTCATTGATAATAATACCATAATAATAGTGGACTTCAACACCCCACTTACAACAATGGACAGATCATATAAGCAGAAAATCAACAAGGAAACAATGGCTTTGAATGACACACTGGACTAGATGGACTTAACAGATATATTCAGAACATTTTATCCTAAAGCAACAGAATATACATTCTTCTCCAGTGCACATGGAACATTCTCCAGAATAGACCACATACTGGGACACAAATCAGCCTTCAACAAGTATAAAAAGATCAAGATCATACCATGCATATTTTCAGACCACAACACCATGAAACTTCAAATCAACCACAAGAAAAAAATTGGAAAGATAACAAATACTTGGAGATTAAAGAACATCCTATTAAAGAATTAATGGGCTAACCAAGAAGCCAAAGAGGAAATTAAAAAGTAAATGGAAGCCAATGAAAATAATAACACCACAACCCCAAACCTCTGGGATGCAGCAAAGGTGGTCATAAGAGGAAAGTATATAGCAATCCAGGCCTTCCTAAAGAAGGAAGAAAGTTCTCAGATACACAACTTAACCTTACACCTTAAAGAGCTGGAAAAAGAGCAGCAAATAAAACCCAAAACCAGCAGAGGACAGGAAATAATAAAGATTAGAGCAGAAATCAGTGATATCAAAGCAAAAAAAAAAACACAAAAAACAAAAAACAGTAGAACAGATCAATGAAACCAGAAGCTGTTTCTTTGAAAGAATTAAGAAAAGTGATAAACCACTAGCCAGTTTGATCAAACAGAAAAAGGAAAGGACCCAGATAAATATAATCAAGAATGAAAGAGGAAATATCACCACCAACACAGCAGAAATAAAAACAATAATAAGAGAATATTATGAGCAATTACCCACCAATAAAATGGGCAATCTGGAAGAAATGTACAAATTCCTAGAAACATATACACTACCACAATTGAAACAGGAAGAAATAGAAAACGTGAACAGACCCAAAACCAGTAAAGAAATTGAATTAGTAATCAGAAATCTCCCAAAAACAAGAGTCCAGGGCCAGATGGCTTTTCAGGGGAATTCTACCAAACATTTAAGGAAGAGTTAACACCTATTCTCTTGAAGCTGTTCCAAAAAAATAGAAATGGAAGGAAAACTTCCAAACTCTTTCTATGAAGCCAGCATTACTTTGATTCCAAAACCAGACAAAGACCCCACTGAAAAGAACTATAGATCAATTTCCCTGATGAACATGGATGCAAAAATCCTCAACACTATATTAGTCAACAAGATCCAACAATACATTAAAAAAATTATTCACCATGACCAATTGGGGTTTATACCTGGGATGCAGGGCTGGTTCAATACCCACAAAACAATCAATGTGATTCATCACATCAATAAAAGAAAAGACAAGAACCATATGATTCTCTCAATAGATGCAAAGAAAGCATTTGACAAAATACAGCATCCTTTCTTGATAAAAACCCTCAAGAAAGTAGGGATACAAGGATCCTATCTTGAGATAATAAAAGCCCTATATGAATGACCCAACGCCAATATCATCCTTAATGGGGAAAAACTGAGAGCTTCCCCCTAAGGTCAGGAATGAGACAGAGATGTTCATTCTCACCACTGTTATTCAACATAGTATTAGAAGTCTTAGCCTCAGCCATCAGACAACACAAAGAAATAAAAGGCATCCAAATCAGCCAGGAGGAGGTCAAACTTTCACTCTTTGCAGATGACATGATACTCTATATGGAAAACCCAAAAGATTCCACCAAAAAACTGCTAGAACTCATTCATGAATTCAGCAAATTTGCAGGATATAAAAATGTACAGAAATCAGTTGCATTCCTATACACCAACAATGAAGCAACAGAAAAAGAAATCAAGGAATCGATCCCATTTACACTTGCACCAAAAACCATAAAATACCTAGGAATAAATCTAACCAAAGAGGTGAAAAAGCTATACACTGAAAATTATAGAAAGCTTATGATAGAAATTGAAGAAGACACAAAAAAATGAAAAAATATTCCATGCTCCTGGTTGGGAAGAACAAATATTGTTAAAATGTCAATACTACCCAAATGAATCTACATATTCAATGCAATCCCTAGCAAAATAACACCAGCATTCTTCACAGAGCTAGAATAAACAATCCTAAAATTTGTATGCAACCAGAAAAGACCCAGAATAGTCCAAGAAATCTTGAAAAAGAAAACCAAAGCTGTATTACAAAGCTGTAATCATCAAGACAGTATGGTACTGGCACAAAAACACATTCAGATCAATGGAACAGAATAGAGAACCCAGAAATGGACCCACAAATGTATGGCCAACTAATCTTTGACAAAGCAGGAAAGAATATCCAAAGGAATAAAGACGGTCTCTTCAGCAAGTGGTGCTGGGAACACTGGATAGAAACATGCAGGAAACCTGGACCACTTTCTTACACCATACACAAAAATAAACTCGAAATGGATGAAAGACCTAAATGTAAGACAGGAAGTCATCAAAATCCTCGAGGAGAAAGCAGGCAAAAACCTCTTTGAACTTGGCCGCAGCAACTTCTTACTCAACACATCTCCAGAGGCCAGGGAAACCAAAGGAAGAATGAACTATTGGGACCTCATCAAAATAAAAGTCTTCTGCACAGCAAAGGAAACAATCAGCAAGACTAAAAGGCAACTGGCAGAATGGGAGAAGATATTTGCAAATGACATATCAGATAAAGGGTTAGTATCCAAAATCTACAAAGAACTTACCAAATTCAACACCCAAAAAACAAATAATCCAGTGAAGAAATGGGCAAAAGACATGAATGGACACTTCTCCAAAGAAGACATCCAGATGGCCAACTGACACATGAAAAAATGCTCAATATCACTCATCATCAGGGAAACACAAGTCAAAACCACAATGAGATACCACCTCACACCTGTCAGAATGGGTCAAATTAATAACTCAGACAACAGATATTGGCAAGGATGCAGAGAAAGAGGATCCCTTTTGCACTGCTGGTAGGAATGAAAACTGGTGCAGCCACTCTGGAAAACAGTATGGGAGTTCCTCCAAAAATTAAAAATAGAACTACCCTATGACCCAGCAATTACACTACTAGGTATTTATCCAAGGGATTCAGGTATGCTGTTTTGAAGGGGCATATGCACCCCCATGTTTATAGCAGCACTATCAACAATAGCCAAAGTATGGAAAGAGCCCAAATGTCCATCAATGGATGAATGGATAAAGAAGATGTGGTATATATATACAATGGAGTATTACTCAGCAATCAAAAAGAATGAAATCTTGCCATTTGCAACTATGTGGATGGAACTAGAGGGTATTATGCTAAGCGAAATTAGTCAGGGAAAGACAAATATCATATGATTTACTCATATGAGGACTTTAAGACACAGAACAGATGAACACAAGGGAAGGGAGGCAAAAATAATATAAAAACAGGAAGGGGGACAAAACAGAAGAGACTCTTAAATATGGAGAACAAACAGAGGGTTACTGGAGGGGGTGTGAGAGGGGGGATGGGCTAAATGGGTAAGGGGCATTAAGGAATCTACTCCTGAAATCATTGTTGCACTATATGCTTACTAACTTGGATGTAAATTAAAAATACATACATACCTACCTACCTACATACATACATACATACAGAAAGTCTATAGTTTTTTTGTTTTGTTTTTTTTTTTTTCTTACAGCAAGTTTAGAAAAAACAAATAGGTGGGGTAGAGGTGGGTTATCCACAGATACAGAACCAATAGGCTGTATACATAAAAATTTATTCCAGGCAATTGGCTCCTATGATTTGGAGAATTTGCAAGTCCACGATCTGCAGGATAGACAGGCAGGCTGGAGTCCAAAGGCAGTCTAGAGGCAGAATTCCCTCAGATGAGGTCAGTCTTTTTTCCCTTAAGATCTTCAACTGATTGGGTAAGGCCCACTCACAGTATGGAGGGTATTCTGCTTTACTGAATGTCTAGTGATTTAAATTATAATCTCATCTAAAAAGTAACTTCACAGCAACATCTAAGTTAAGTTTAACCAAATACCCGAGTGCTGTGGCCTAGTCAAGTTGACACATAAAGTTAATCATCATGGGTAAGGTAGAGCATTCTTGCAGAAGTCACAAAATATTCAACAGGATAATGACAAATACATGTTAGAGAGCTAGAGGGCAAGCTCATCTGTTTCACCTTAGTATGTCAAGGCAAGAGAAGGAAAGGGCAGAGAGGTTAATATTATGCACATTAACCAACATCCTTTTTCCTTTAATCAGATGGTTTAAATACCTCCTTATTTGCCCCAAAGCATCAAGTCCATGTTGAATATTCTTATAGTCCATTGCTTTGCTCTGGTAACCTTGTGAAATGTCTGAGAGTTTGTATATAGACATCCTAATGGAGAGGTGCCTGGGCGGCTCAGTCGAATAAGTGTCCAGCTCTTGGTCTCAGCTCAGGTCATGATCTCGAGGTTCATGAGATTGAGCCCCATGTGGGGCTCTGTGCTGACAGCACAGAACCTGCTTAGGATTCTCTTTCCCTCTCTCTCTGCCCCTCACCCAACCATGCCCTCTCTGTCTCTCAAAAGAAATAAATAAGCTTTAGCAAAAAGATATCCTAATGGATAAAAGGTTGAGTACTAGACGCTTTCCATGTACTACCTGATTTCACACACCCCCACAAAGTAACCCTTCAAAGTAGATAGTAATACACTGTCATTCTACAGATGAGGAAACTGAGGACCAGAGAGGTATAGTGACCAGCCTAAGATCAGCCACCAAGGAAGGGGCAGCATAGTGACTCATAGTCAGGTCCATAGAATACACTGTAGTAGCCTGTATCCCTGTTTTCCTCCACTACTTACCAAACATATATCAATTGTGTGCAACAAATAAACTGTGCTGTTTAGGCTACACATAAACAGAAACTGGCAAGCTAAGGGTTGCTGCTAGTTTGTTCTCTACCTCTCTCCCTTTTGCATTCCCACCTAAAAAAACCAGCCAAGCCATCCAATGCATACCAATTTGTGTTAAGTCACTTCCTTATATATTTCCTTGAACGGTTACTGAAATTTAAAATGAAATCATCACCCAGGCACAGAAAGGCAATTTAGGTATAAACAGCTAAAACAGGCAATATTTGTCAAGGAAGCTAAATGTAACATGTATGACATGGCATACTGTACATGGAAGGGCATAAAAGCTACAGTCACCCAAAGTCCAACCTGTAAACAAATACAAATAGTTCCCCGCCCCCCCCCCCCCCCCCCGAAGTAATCATGTAAGACAGAAACAAGGTGCTGTACGCTCTGAAGAAGCTCAAACTCTCTTTGGAGAAACAAAACTCTGCTGGATGAACCAGAAAGGGGCAAAAAGTCATTCAAACATAATTCAGCACCAGTAATAAGTATTTCAGGGCCTCTAGGTGAGAAAGAAAATGTTGGTTAATAATTGGCCTCCATCTTCTCGCTCCTCTAAGAAAAGCTGTACTCCTGCCACAAGGCAGTGAAAATCAGTCAGTGACACCTCTCAAAAGTTACATACCTCAGCTGGGAACCTCCAGTTCAATAAAGCCCTGAGAACAACCTTTTGTGACTTTCCAAACCATTGTCTGCACAAGCTTTGCCTCCACAAGTGGCGTCCAGGAAAATGGAAGCAACCATGAGTGTCATCAATGTTAAATAATAATATGGCCAAGTTGGCAGTGGCAGCGGGCTCTGGTCTCCAGCACCTGTGGGATTTGGACACAGCCCAGGGTATCCTGCTGTTGTGCTTCTAGATGGTCCATGACGACAGGATTTGTGCCTAGTGTGCTCCAGTGCTCCCAGTGCCCAACGCATTGCCTGGCATACAGTGGGCACTCAGAAAATCAAACAAATCAAGCTACCCAATCAAATGGAAAATTGCAGGGTAATTTGGGGAAGGTATTCACTTTTGTGGGCTCTTCCTAAATATATTTTTTTAATTAAAAAAATTTTAATGTTTATTTATCTTTGAGAGAGAGAGAGAGAGACAGAGTGTGAGCAGGGAGGGACAGAGAGAGAGAGGGAGACACAGAATCTGCAGCAGGCTCCAGGCTCTGAGCTATCAGCACAGAGCCTGATATGGGGCTTGAACTCACAAACTGGGAGATCATGACCTGAGCCGAAGTCAGATACTCAACCAACTGAGCCACCCAGATGCTCCATATTTTTTTTTTAATGTTTTTTTTTTTTTTTTTTAAGAGGGAGAAATAAGAGTGTGTGAGCTGGAGAGGGGCAGAGAGAGAGAGACAGAATCTGAAGCAGGCTCCAGGCTCTGAGCTGTCAGCACAGAGCCTGACGTGGGGCTCAAATTCATGAACCGGCTCATGACCTGAGCTGAAGTCAGATGCTTAACTGACTGAGCTACCCAGGTTACCCTCTCTCTCTCTCTCTCTCTCTCTCTCTCTATATATATATATATATATATATATCCCATATCTTTCTTTCTTTCTTTCTTTCTTTCTTTCTTTCTTTCTTTAGAGAAAGAGAGAACACAAGCAGGGGAGGAACAGAAAAGGAGAGAGAGAATCCCAAGCAGACTCTCCACTGACAGTTTGGGGCCAAACTCACACACTGTGATATCATGACCTGAGCCAAAATCAAGAGTCCAACAATTAACTGACAGAGCCACCCACACACCCCTATATTTTTTATGATTCTCATTTCTCTTTTTAAATATTTATTTATTTATTTATTATAAATATTTATTTATTTTGAGAAAGGGCATTTGCAGCCCTCTCAAAGCACCAGAGCAGGAGAGAGGCAGAGAAAGAGAGAGGGAAGAGAGAAAATCCCAAGCAGACTCCACGCCATCAGTGCAGAGACCAATTTGGGGCTCAATGCCTCAAACCATGAGATTGTGACCTGAGCAGAAATCAAGAGTCAGATGCCTAACTGACTGAGCTACCCAGGCGCCCCTATGATTCTCATTTCAAACAGACAGCCAGACTTTGGGCTTTTTGGTCCCAAGAGAGATCTGAAATCAGCAGCAATTCCTGTCTTAGGTGGAAACCCAGTCACTGAATTGATTATTAATGGTTTTTCTTAAGCTGGTAGAGAGAGAGAGGAGTACAGGTCATAGGAGAGGAAAGGGAGGCATTTCTCAAGGAAGATGGAAGAGGACAAATGTTGAGGCTCTTCTGATGGCACCAAAGGCCCAAATATGGCAACACTCTGGGGGCACCAAGATCTCAGAGGGAATTACTCTGCGGTGCTTAGGGAGGCTGAAAGCTAGGTTCCCAGTATCCACCTCTGCCCTGATTCCAGTTCCCTAAACGCAAGAAGGTCAGACAGCATCAGAGAACGGTATCCCAGGCTTTCTTTGGGGCCATGTGAGACCCGGGAGACTGCTGCACAGCATCCTTGGTGGAGAGGGGGAGGGTGGAGAGCATGAGGTAGAAAAGTGTCCCAACAATGGCCAAGGTTAAAACTGGACCCACTCTGGCAGGAGGAGAAAACTTAAGCAAAGGTTTAAGAAAATTAAGAACGGCAATCATTCATTCCACCTGCGGACTGTACGTGGCACATCCTGTCACATCGAGCCGCTGGTTTTACAAATTGGAAACAAGTGTAAAGTACTCAACTCTGGTGATGCATTTATCACCCAGGGAAGCCAGGTGAGTTGGTAAATATCACTTAGTAGGAAGCGCAGCCATGCAGAGCCGAGCTAGAACAAGGGGGCGCCAACATGAGCCCTGCTGCGGCTGGGGCTGACAGAGGGTCCTGACTTTCATCACAAGGGGATCCTATTTGGAGCCTCAGGGAAGGATACTCCACAGGCGGCCTCATCCCGCAGGAACTTCAGCCTGACTACTCAACTTACATGTCAGATCCCCAGGATTTAGACATTCATTTCAGTGCTGGGATTTATGGTTCAGCTTTGAAGCCTTGCCGCCGCCCAATGATTAACACCTAATCGGTGCTAATGGCAACAAAAGCAACGTTCACAGTGATGAAAATAGCAACAAAACGATAGTGATAATACTCCCGAGTTCTTACTCCCTGCAGGGAATACACCACATCTCTTTACATGGATCGGTGAGGGAAAAAAATGAAAACCAAAAAATTCTTATGTTACCATTTTACAGACGGGAGGGTTAGCATTATCTCCATTTTACAGATGAGGAAATGGAGAATTAGAATAGTTTTAAACTTGCCCAAGTTCCCGAAAGTAGCAGGTGGCAAAGGCAGGGTTGAGATCCAGACAGTCTGACTCCGGCCCATGCCATTCGGATATCACAGAAGGCTGCTTTCATATGCGCTTATCGACAAATAAATAAGTGCTAAGAGTTCAAAGGTAGTCGTGGATTCAATGGAAGGTACTTTCCGAACCACAAAGATCCAGACAGGCCACACCTTGCCATGTCCCCTGATGTCCCTAGAGAGAAGGTGGTGGCATTGAGTAATGTGCGTGATAGTTTATCACATTCTCGGTGCGGTGCAAGTAGATTTCCAGAAAGAGCATTTCAGCTCCGCTTCAGAGAAAAATACTTCTGTTTGATGGAGAAATGAGGACAGTAAATTGGAAGCTCTCCTACTGACAGCCTCACATTCAGAAGAGAACTCAGTCCATACAATTAATATTTACACCTTTTCTTCAAAAACCCTAAAATATTGACTCATATTTTAAAACACGACATCTAGACCGATTCAACGTGACTGAAATGAAGCCACAGGGACAGGCACATCGTGTTGTTATGGTAACTTCTCACACAACTGTCCGTTTAGTCATTGAACAATTGCTAATTTCTTTGCTTTGCAAGAAGCCCCAAGTTGCTTCCTTAGAGGCTCATCCTGCTATCAAAGGAAATTGTGTATGATGGTGATAGAAATGTTCACAACGGTAACTTTTGGAAGAATAATCTTTTATTATTAGTCACGCTTTGCATTTCAATTTCTTTTCCTCCTCAGCACGCCATTTGTGGTGTCCCTGGCTTCCAACAGTTCAGCAGACTTTAGCAATAAAGGGGCTGGTTGGAACTTTGCTTTCTTTCTAAGACTCAGGCTGGCACAAAACACCAAAATCATCTGTTCCTGAAGAGGGATTTTACCCCATAGGCGATTAGAAACTGAGTTTCTTAAAGGCTGAGAATGAAGCTGTCTCTTCTCTGTGACCTTCAGTTTAGCTAACATGTTTACTGGATGGACAACTTCAACAACATTGAGGTTCTGAGGTATATTTTAAAATTATTTCCATCTTTTCCAAAATGCATAAGAATTGTTTTACTATTTTCCTTTTGCAGGGCCCCATGAAACAGATCAGGAATTTGATGAGTGGTTGTACCTAGAACTGTATGCCTGGGACTTGGAAGGCAAAATGAAGATGTTTAAAGCAGAGATCTTTATGCATGAAACATAAAAGTCTGAGGAACTGTTGTAGATTAAAGAAAGCAAGGAGACATGGAAACTGAATAAAAGGTGAGATCCTCAACTGAATCCTGGACTGGAAAAAAAAAAAAAAGTAGTTATAAAGAACGTTATTGGGACACTGGGAGAAATTTGAATATGGGAAGAATTAGATAATGATCTTAAATTAAGGTTAAATATCCTATGTATAATCACTGTATTACGTATTATATGCACATACACATGCATGCACATTTGTATGCACGTATGTATGTAGAGAGATTTTTCAAGAAGCAAATGTGGCAAAATGTTAACAACTGATGGATCTAGATGGAGAGTATAAACTTGATCATTGTCCTACTCTTGATCTTTTTCTGTTAGAGATAAAAAACAGGGCTGGGAAGTCCTTTAGGATGAAAAGCTCCAAAATCTGTAGGGAGATGGATGGCAAAAAAAAATAAATAAAGATGTGGTAATTGGATAACAAGAGAATATGATAACCTGACAGGGTACAAAATTGTACAACAATTCTTTTGGGACCAAAAACATCCACGTAAGATAAGTCTCCATAGAGATAATATTTGACACTAACTACAGAAATAAATTTTATTGCACATAAGAAAATACCTGTAGAATAACAGAATTCAGGTGAAATGATCCAAGACAGCTAAAGAAGTGCCAGAAATGGTCATTAAAGCAAGTCAAGAGACAGGAATAGATATCTCAGACCTATCTTCTTAAATGACGAGTCCATAGACAGACAGGTGGCAGAGCTGGGAACCTTGGCTTTCAGAGACTCCTGGAAGCATTGGCATCAATTGCACGACCTCTCACCAAAATGCCTAATAGCCTGCAACCACTGAACTCAAGTTCATAAGCTTTCCAAACAGCGGAAAGATCCAATAAGCCAATATTGCTTCTCAAATTCATCTTAATAATGGATGCAAATCTGACAAATATTCCGTCTACTCATGTCTATTGTTCTTGTAAATTGTTTTCAGATTTAAAAAAAATTGATCAGTCTAGTTCTTCCTTCAGTTACATTCTTCAAAAATCATTAATATGCAATGTAATGGACAGGGCCAGGGTGTGTGCTCTGAAATCTGACTCCCACAGATTGAAACTTACTAGCTCTGTGATCTTTCAACCTGAGTCTTAGCACCCTCATTTGTAACATGGGGGAAAGAAATACTTTGAATCTCATAGACTTCCTGTGTTTATTAAGTCAGGTGAAGTCTTGGGATGAGACCAGGCACACTCTAGACACCAAATAAACATCCGCTAATATTATTTATAACTCATTTCTATGTCTCTACGTTACTTAGTTCCTAAAACAAGAGATAGTGATATCTAATAGCTACACATAGCAGATATGTGTTGCCTGTAGCAAAAAAAAAAAAAGGGCAAAAAATGTATGAACTCATAACCATGTAGGATGCCCCACTACCACCTAGAGTAGGAGAAGACGCATACGTTGCAGAGTTTTAGAAATCTGAGTTTCAATCTCTAATTCCCTCTCTTTAGCTATGTGCTCTGTGGCAACTACTTAAGATCTTTCTGGCTCCATGCCCTCATCTGGAAAATGGGAATAATATCACCTTCCCTATATTGACATGACAAACTGCGGGTACAATGGCCTGTCACACTGCAAGCCCTCAGGAGATGGTAGCCATGGAGATCCTCATTCTGCCAGCCTACTGGACAGGTAAGTGTGTCCAAAATCAAATCTATGTGGGTCAATACCAAATTTTTTAAATGGCATTTCAGATAGCCTCAGATATGGTACATAGCTAATGCAAGTGTTTATTACAGCTGGTAGCAAACTGGCTTTGTAAATACATTCATTGTTTTGTTTTGCTTCTTAAAAAACTTTTTTTAAGATTTATTTATTTTTGAAAGACAAAGAGAGACAGAGCGTGAGTGGGGGAGGGGAAGAAAGCAAGGGGGAGACACAGAAGCCAAAGCAGGATCCAGGTTCTGAGCTGTCAGCCCAGAGCCCGAGGCCGGGCTTGAACCCACGATCTGCGAGATCATGACCTGAACTGAAGTGGGACGCTAAACTGACTGAGCCACCCAGGCGCCCTGTTTTGTTTTACTATTTAATTGAGGTATAACATGCAATACAATGTGTTAATTTTAAGTGCACTAGCCACAAGTGTACAACTTGATGAACTTTTACACATATACACACATACACATGCACGTGCTCACCATCCACATCAAGATACAGAACTCTTTTAGCACCCTCAAGCCCTTTGCAGCCAATATTTACCCCCCAGAGGTAAGGACCAGTGTGACTGCTACCACCACACTTCAGTCTGGCTTGTTCTTTAAACTCACGTAAATGTAGTGGTACAACATGTTCTCTCTCTCTCTCTCTCTTTTTTGATTGGGGTAAACAGTATGTGCTCTTCTTAAAACATATTTAAAAATATGTTAAAATTTCCAGTGTATTTCTGGTAAGGAATGTTCCTTAACTTGGCCACTTTTTATTATTATTTTTGTCCTTGTCATTGGAAATCCCTTGTCTTGGTTTCATATTCACTCACTGTTTGTTTCAGGTCAATTTTCTGGACATGCTCGGAAATTAATGGATTACATCCAACCATCTTTCGGGAACTAAATGATTACTACTTGTGTGGATCTATTGAAGGAAGAAATCATGAGTGTGGGCATTCAAGTACATCCTCTAGAAAAGGAACACACAAGTGGCTGCTGGGTGCTATTATGTAACCAACAAGCATTCTGAGAGAGGAGGCTTAAAGCATAAATGTTTTCTTTTGGAAGAAAAAAAAAGCAAAAATTCAATTGTATGCAGAGAGTTCAGGGAAAAGAATACCCAGTATGAAGAACATAGAACTGCAGGAGATGGAGGAAAAACAGAATTAGAGAAGCAAAGGAAGCAAGAAAATATGGCAAAGCCTTCTAAAAACACAACGGAATGTTATGCCCAAGAAAACAAAGGCTACCTTTGCTAAACCAGGAGCGAGAACATATTCTGAAAGATGCAAAAAAGAGCAAATATGGAACCACTATTTTGTCTCTGCCTTTAACACAAGAATGGAGGAAGTAGAAGCTCCATAAGATAAATATTAATGAGTCTCTGGGAATATCAAGAAACAGAATTAATAAGAGGCAGGTAAAAGAATACTTACACAATTTAAATATTTATAAATCAGCAGCGCTGGATGAGATTCATTTGAACATATTCAACGAACCAGCCAAGGCAGGACATACCCCCAATACTAGTGTTTGTCGTGGAGACTTATGTACCAGAAAAATTTAAGCAGGCTGATTTAGTGCTGAAGATAAAGCAGCCAAAAGCAGATCCGGGAAAAGGTGGGCTAGTTAGCGTATCCAAACTACCAGTCAAAACCTTAAATGAAATCATAAATCAGTCCATGAGCACCTTGAGGAAAATAACATAGTAAGTAATAGCCAAAGAGGTTCATAAAAAATAGAGCCTGTCAAAGCAACTTAATCCATTTCCGATATGCTAAGAAATTTGGGGAAGGTAATGGATGTTATAGACATAGTTTAGGGAGGCCCTGTGGATGCCACCAGACAATTCATTTTGGACCCATCTTGTTGATGCAATGGCTGTTGTTCTCACTCTTTACAACACTGAAGGGCAATTTCACTTGCACACTTAGTATGAGGGACTGGGACTCTGTATTTATTCCCCATGACAATCCCACATGGAATTCAGTTATTGGGTAAATGTAGTCAACACCCAGAAGTACAAACTACATGTTACCCAAATGACAATGAGAGATATTGATAATACTGAAGCACACCGGACTGTGTGTGTGTGTGTGTGTGTGTGTGTGTGTGTGTATCTTCAACTGTCGGCATAATTTAGGCAAAAATGAATGCTTTTGCTCAAACCACTCATTTAATTATAGAAAATATAAAAGGACATGGAAACAAAGGCCTTTTTAAAAATATGCAGATCTGGGGCGCCTGGGTGGCTCAGGCGGTTAAGTGTCCGACTTCCGCTCAGGTCATGATCTCACTGCTCGTGAGTTCGAGCCCTGTGTCAGGCTCTGTGCTGACAGCTCAGAGCCTGGAGCCTGCTTTAGATTCTGTGTCTCTGGCTCTCTCTGCCCCTCCCCTCCCATCTGTCTCAAAAATAAACATTAAAAAAATAATTATAATTAAAAAAATAAAAATACACAGATCTGATCACGTCACCAGGTTTTCCTGAAACTATCTAAAGGCTTCCCATTGCTCTTAGACCATAATGCTTTGCCTGCCCAGGAAGCCTGCCTCATCTGGCTTGTGCTGACCTCTCCAGCCTCACTGACACCACCCTCCTCATTCTGGACAAGCCAGTTCCCCCATCTTCTTTCAGTTCTTTAAGGCATCATATTGTTCTTGCCACTGGGCCTTTGCATATGCTGTCCTGCCTTTCATTAAGTTACTCATTCTTCAGCTTTCTACCCAAATCCCACTTTTGGGGGAAACCTTCTTTAACCTCTCAGGCCATAAGCTTTCAATTGTATTTTGCTCTAATAAAATCACATTTCCCTCCCAGAAGTGTTTATTTTGGAATGTGATTTGATATTCATATTAAGTAATTAATATAGTCCTTCCCTACTAAACTATAAGCTCCACACAAGAGTGACTAAATATGGGTTTTTGTGAAGATTGCATCCTGGCACAGCACCATGGACAATAAATATTTGTGATCAATTAAAAAATCATTTAAAATATAGACACAGATGGGTTCCCTTCAAAAAGGGTTAACTAAAAATATCTCTGTCCTGAGGATTTTAATATTCTCTTCAGTCTTCTTCTCAAGTGGAATAATAGGGAAAAGTCTTTAATGAGGGTCCTGTTGACAGAGGGTATGAAAAACAAGAGGCAGCTCAAACTTGAATTGTTGAATTCTACATTTGCACATTATACTTACCTCTGATGTGCTCCAAAATTCCATTTCATGGTGATAATGAGTATGTGGGAAATTAGCATTCTATCGCTCTTCACATGAGAGTGTTAGTGAAGGTTTTCCAAGCCGTGTACCATGCAAAAAACAAAATGTTTTTCTGGCAAGTAAATTTGTGACCTACCCTTACTGCTTCAATAGGATTCATCTTTGTACCTCGGAGGGGTCTAAACCTAGACGAACAGGGGCCATGAAGTTAGAAAACAATATTCTACTCTCAGGTCAGTCACTGACCAGAAATGTTCTCCTTCTCCAACAATGCTTGGATGTTGAGACTTTTTTTTTTTAAGGTTTATTTATTTTTGAGAGACAGAGAGACAGAGCATGGGAGGGAGAGGGGTAGAGAGAGAGAGGGAGACATAGAATCTGAAGCAGCCTCCAGGCTCGGAGCTGTCGACACAGAATCCGACGTGGGGCTTGAACTCACGAAACCGTGAGATCATGACCTGAGCCGAAGTCAGTTGCTTAACCAACTGAGCCACCCAGGCACCCCAGATGTTGAGACTTTTTAACACAGATTTGTAAGTTCATAAGACACCAGACCCCTGAATGCAAGGTTTTGATATATTCAAGGTCACACAGAAATTAGTGACCCAGGGGGACTAGAGCTCGGGTTTCTGGTTTCAGGTCATCGTTCTTTCATTAGTTCCTTTGTTCACTCAGGAAATGAGACCTGAAGGACTCCCAAGGGTCTGGCACTGTGGGGCACCGTGGAAACAATGGTGGAGAAAAGGTCCTTGTCCTGATGGAGTTCGTTGACCTGTGTAAGGAGCCAAGCAGAAGGGGATGCAGCTGCCCTGTATTGAACGCTCTCTGGGGCGGCTGCTGGTGAAGCCCCGGGCTCGAGGCTGTCAGCCGTTCTCTGACTCCCGGGCAGCGAAGGTGGGCACCCTGGGCCTGCTAACAGCCTCCCTCTACAGGGGCTTAGCTCAGAACACTGGGCTGTGACCACCCTGAAGAGTGACCCTCAACCAGAGGGGGATGGGAGTTGGTGGATGGATGTCCCACCCGCTCATCCTTCAGAAGGACAGTTTTGACATTCTACACGGTTTCTCAGAGAGACCCCTGAGACTGAGCCCCCTGGTACTAAGGACTGCTTTTGGAAAAAGAATGTTGGGCGGTGTGGTTAAAAAAATAGAAATCCCCGGATCCTTTCTCAGGCATACACGGGCCCTTGTGCCTCTCTAAGCGGCTGGGACCACGCACAGAGGACCGTGTTTTCAGAGTCACTTTCTAAAAAAAAAATTTTTTAAAGATTTATTTTTGATAGAGGGAGAGAGGCAGAGCATGAGCAGGGGAAGGGCAGAGAGAGAGGGAGACACAGAATCCAAAGCAGGCTCCAGGCTCTGAGCTGTTCAGCATAGAGCCTGACGCGGGGCTCGAACTCATGAACTGTGAGATCATGACCTGAGCCGAAGTCAGACGCTTAAATGACTGAGCCACCCAGGCACCCCCAGTCACTTCTGTGACTCCAATCTGAGCTCTTCGGAACTGCTGTCACTCACAAAGATCCCCACCACACCAAGGACAGTCAATGAGAACTCCAACAGTGAAGGTGGAATAAAATGTCTCGCGAGGGCTAGCGTTCCTTAGTTGTTTCTCTGAAAACCATTGCTTCCTTATGAGGCAGGAATAAAGACTAGGAGTGAGGGAAATACTCCCAAACAGCACAAACTGGATCCAGTCCCTCTCCTATGATGCTTCCCATTATATTGGGATGATGTCTATGTGGGAGCCCAGGTATAGAGTAGAGTGCCTGGCACACAGCGGTACTCAATACATAATTACGAAAGAAAATTGAGAGAAAAAGGAGGAAGGGAGGGAATTAGATAGTTCGATAATCAATCAATGCATCATCAATCAAAAGATTTTAATGATGGCGTACACTTGGGATCAATGCACAGAGCCCAGTAAATTAAATCTTTATAAGGATGAATACATTAACATAATTCCAGATCTCTTGGATCCTTTGATGGATAGGAGAACTGGGGAGTGGGTGGAGAGAACATTATGTTCCCATCGAAGAAGTAGAAAAAGTTATTTTTTTTCCTTCAGAAAACATCAGTGGGTAAGATGATACTCTTTTATTGGTAATGAGATACGGGCTTTCTTCCAGAGAGTGACAGAGATCCTTCAAGCAAATCTCATGGTCTTTGATGTGAGCACTGCTGAGAAAATACTTTCAGCTGAGCAAGGATGGAAGAGAAATTTGAAGAAGGCATTTCATGTTCTCCTCCGTTGCATCTTTGATGTACACAAAGGATTTAGTCCTAGAAGATGAAGACTTTATCTGTTTTCCTTCTCCCTAAGGAGAACTTTGTTCCACATTTCCCTGTTGGGGCATGATCCTGGTGAGTAGGTGACAGATAATTACAGGGTTTTCTCATTATCCAAGTCCCCACAGGCAATAGAATGCACAGAAAAATAGAAGTCATCATAACACAAAAATATTTACCAAAGAGCTTACCACTCATAATATTTATAGTATCCTTGACTTAAATATTCCTTGTCAGTTGCAAAGACCCATATTAAACTATGAATTCAAACATATCAACTGTTGGGGTGCCTGGTTGGCTCAGTCGATAGAGCATGTGACTTTTGATCTTGGGGTTGTGAGTTCAAGCCCCACATTGGGGGTAGAGCTTACTTAAAACAAAATCAACTGCTAAGACAAACTGAAAATCTTCTAAAGTATACAGAGTTTCACGCAATCAATAGAAGTGACCTGGGAGAAGTGCTCCAAGCATAGGAAAAGCCTTTGGCAAATGACAAATCAGCCTAGTTAAACTGCTTAAGAGCTAAAAAAAAAAATGTGCAAACTGGGGTGCAGGGTGTCAGAAGGTACAAACTTCCAGTTATAAAATAGGTAAGTCATGGGGCACCCGGGTGGCTCAGTCAGTTAGTTAAGCATCTGTCCTCGGCTGGGTCATGATCTCGTGGTCCATGAGTTTGAGCCCCACATTGGGCTCTCTGCTGTCAGCATAGAGCCCACTTTGGATAGCACTACAAAAAGAAAATGATCTGAATATCAAAAGACGATACCCTTGGGAAAATTAACAAAGACCAAATATTTCCCCCCAAATGATCTTCATTATGAACTTGCTGCAAAACTTCAACGTGAGGTGAAAGGTGCCATTATCATACTCCCATGAAGTGTGTGTTGAAAAATTATGCCTCCAGAAATCATGACTCACTTTTCATCTTAAAATGTAGTTCATAATGATAATAACCTAAATAATTATGTGTTATATGAAAACAGAGATTTAAAAACTAATTGCGGTTTAATCTTTCCAGTTAGCGTGTCACTCTTTTGCCCTCACGATTTACTTAAAATAGTAAGTAGTAAATAGTAAATAGTCCCTGCATTAAATGGCCTTACTCTCAGTGACCTCTTCCGAGTATCAGTTCTCCTTGAATGAAGAAGACCTCCTCTACTCTCACATGTCTCTCCTTCTCCCACCCCACAGTGGCTTCCTTACTCCAGACCACCAGGATTTCTCACTTAGCTTGCTCTTCTTTCTAGCTTCTCACCATCCCCCAATATGCTATTGTCCCCAAAGCTCTGGTCCTTGCAACAGCCTACTGTCAGCATAGCTTTCAGTTCTGCACTTAGAAATCACTTCCTCCAGGAAGCTTTCCCAGATCCCCTGCATTTGGTATCCCTCCCTTGCAGTCCCACAGCATCCTGCACTAACTGACAATAATAAAGCATTTATGACATCATACTTAATTATCTATTAGGGATGAAAGCACTGGGCCTGACCCTTCAAAAGACTCCGGCACCTTGCTCGGTACACAGTATATGCTTAATAAAGGAATGAATACATGAATGACCTGAATGACCAAGTTAACCAAAGCAAAATTAACACAGAAAGGAACAAAGCTATGCAATTAAGCTTCCTTCCTTCCTTCCTTCCTTCCTTCCTTCCTTCCTTCCATTAATTATTGCAGTAACAACACTTAATTATCGTGGCATGAGATCTACCCTTAACGTTTTAACTGCACAGTACAGCATTATTAACTATAGGCACGATGTTGTACAGCAAATCTCTAGAACTTATTTGTCTTATATAACTAACACATACCCACTGAACAGTGACTCCTTACTTCTCCCTCCCCTCAACCCTGGCAACCACCCTTCTATTCTCAGTTTCAATGAGCCTGACTGTTTAGATTCCTCATATAAGTGAGATCGTGTAGTATTTGTCCTCCTATGTCTGGCTTGTTTCAGTCAGCATAATATCCTCCAGGTACATGCATAGTATCACATATGGCTGGCTTTCCTTCTTTTTAAAGGCTTAATAATACTCTATCACACACCCACACATGTGCATGTGCGCACACATACACATTCTTTATCCATTCATCCATCAGGGGACACTTAGGTTATTTCCACAACTTAGCTTGACTTGAATTTGAACAGTGCTGCAATGAACGTGGGAGCGCAGATAACTCCCTGAGATCTTGATTTCAAAACTGCCCAATGGTTATTTCTGGGGGGAGGGATTGGGAGTGTATGAAAAGGGAATTTCATTTTTTACTTTATACACCTAACAATTATTTGACATTTTGTAAGAATGCATTATAACAGAAATTTACAAAACAATAAATAACCACAATCAAATGTTTACTGTTAGTTTTAAAACAGCCTCTAATCATCTTCTTAATTTGAATATTTCCACTTATTTGTTTCCCAGTTGTTAGAAAATAGAAAAACTTTAAAATAAAGGCTATCCTGGGGCACCTGTGACTCAGTTGGTTAAGCATCTGACTCGGTTTTGGCTCAGGTCATAATCTCAAGGTTTTGTAGGTTCGAGCCCCGTATCAGGCTCTATGCTGCTGGTGTGGAGCCTGCTTGGGATATTCTCTCTCTCTCTCTCTCTTTCTTCCCCTCCCTTGCTCATGCTGTCTGTGTCTCTCTAGGAAATAAGCATAAAAAAAAATTTTTAAGCTGTCTTTAAGTTTATTTATTTTGAAAGAAAGAGTGGAGGAGGGGTAGAGGGAGAGGAGAAGAAAGAATCTGGAGCAGGCTCCACATTGTCAGAGTGGAGCTTAATGCAGGGCTTGAGTTCAAACCATGAGATCATGACCTGAGCTGAAACCAAGAGTTGGACACTTAACAGACTGAGCCATCCAGGCGCCCCAAGCTATATATATTTTTTAATATTTATTCATTTTGAGAGAGAGAGAGAGAGTGTGTGTGTGTGTGTGTGAGAGAGAGAAAGAGAGAGAGAGCAGTAGAGGTGCAGAGAGAGAGACAGGGAGAAAGAGAGAATCCCAAGCAGGCTCTGCGCTAATAGCCCCGACATAGGGCTCGAACCCATGAACCATGAGATCATGACCTGAGCCAAAATCAAGAGTCAGATGCTTAACCAAGTGAGCCACCCAGGTATCCCTAAAATAAAAGCTATCTTAAAGGAACAACAACAAGTTCTGGACATTTTTAGCTTGCCTGTTATGTGATGTTTACACGGGATCTCAAGGATTTTTGTCTTTCATAAGATCTTAGAACGTTCTTAATAATCATGTGTCCTGAGAATTTAATTATATTTTTTCATAAGAGTGAGATCGATGGGGGGGGTGGTGGGGGTGGGAAATGGGAGACATTCAGAGGGAAGAGATTTGTAGTTTTCACAGTATACCTTTCTGTCCTTTTAAAAAATTTTACAAGTAGCTCATATTACTTTTATAATAAAATAAAAAGTGATTAAAAATTCAAAAGCAAATATTGGCAAGCATTTTATGAGGCTTTTAAAAAATACATTAACATTCCTGGCAATTCTGCAAGATAGATATTATCGTCATTTTAAAGATGAAGAAACTGAGACTCCAAGAAGTTCTGTGACATGTCCAAGGTCAAAAAGGTAATAGTGGCAGATGGAAAACTCAAACACAAGTCTGATTGTAAGGCCAAGGTCTAGCTCTTTAAAATGTAATACATCATGTTTTCTTGTTTTATTAAACAAGCAGATAGTTGTTTGCTTTGGAGGCTAAGTATGTTACTTTAGGGATGGAGACAGATTTATTTTCTTAGTTTAGGGCAGTAATAAAGCTTAGGGATTCAAAATAAATGCTTTCCTGGACTAAGGTACCCAAACAGGAATCCTATTACCTGCCAAATTTAAAACAAATTTCCTTCTAACATCATTATTAGTATCCTAAACATTATCACATTTCCTAACTACTCTCTCAGCTTTGGTAACAATAAAGCTTTTGACATAGAGCTTTGACCATAGTAAGTAATCAGTGTTTATTTGTCATTTGTTAAAGTATGAATGTGTATATATATCTATATACATGAAACATATGTATTTGTGCATATTTTCATATGAGAGTGTATATTGTTAATTATAGAAAAACGTACATAAAATGTTAGCAGTTGTATCTGAGTGGTGAAATTATAAATAAATTTTAATATCTCTAGAATTTTCTGTACTTTTGCAATTGTCTAAGATGGGTATTTACTAATTTTATAATGAGAAGAAAGAGTAGGCATAGTTCTACAACATGGAGATTTATTATAAAGTCACAGTAACCATGGGGCACCTGGGTGGCTCAGTTGGTTAAAAATCTGACTCTTAATTTCGGCTCAGGTCATGATCTCACAGCTTGTGGAATCAAGCCCCATGTTGTGCTCAGCGCTGGCAGCACAGAGTCTGCTTGGGATTCTCTCTCTCTCTCTCTCTCTCTCTCTGCCCCTTCCTCGCTCTCATGTGCCTTCTTTCTCTCTCAAAAATAAAATGAAAAAAAATTAAGACATACATATTTATTTTTAATGTTTATTTTTGTTTTTGAGAAAGAGAGAGAGAAAGAGAGACAGTGTGAGTGGGGGAGGGGCAGAGAGAGAGGGAGACACAGAATCTGAAGCAGGCTCCAGGCTCTGAGCTGTCAGCACAGAGCCTGATGCAGGACTCGAACTCATGAACTGTGAGATCATGATCCAAACCTAAGTTAGATGATCAACCAACTAAGCCACCCAGGTACCCCTAAAATATATCTATATATATTTAAAGTCATAGTAACCATGTGTTTTGGTTGAGGAATAGACAAACTGACCAATGGAACAAAATAGAGAGGCCAGAACTACATACGGAAATTTGATATATGAGAGGTAATATGGCAAAGTGCGGGGTGGGGGGAGGGGAGAGATAATTCAATAAATTGAGCTGGTAAAAACCAGTTGCGCATAATAGAAAAATATGATTTTGGGTCCCTATCTCTAATCATACTCAAAAGTCAATTACAGATAAAGTAAAGACTTAAATGCCAGAAGGTAATAGAGAGGAATGAAATTATTAAACACGATACAAAGAGTACTAATCATTTTTTAAAAAGGTTGATAAATTCAACTCCATTAAAACTAAGAACTTATGCTAAGAACACACTAAAGTAAATTAAAAGGCTAGTCATAAGCAGGGAGAAATTGTATCTGCGATGATACAACCACTGTACTAGCCAGGGTTCTCCAATAGGAAGGAGATCATATTTATATGAGGAGATTTATGATAGTAATTGGCTCACATGATTATGGAGGCCGAGAAGCCCCACAATTTGCCCTCTGCCAGCTAAAGACTATAAAAGCAGGTGATGGAATTCCATCTGAGCCTGAGGCTTGAGAATCAGGAGCACAGATGTCTAAGGACCAGAAAAGATGGGTGTCCCAACTCAAGCATAGAGCAAATTCACCCTTTCTCCACCTTTTTGTTCTCTTCAGGTCCCCAAAGGATTGAATGATGCTCACCCACCCTAGGAGAGTGATCACTACTCAGTCTATGAATCCAAATGCTAATCTCTTCCAGAAACACACTAGACACACTCAGAAAGAGTATTTTACCAGCTACCTGAGTATTGTTTAGCTCAGTCAAGTTGAGAAAAAAATTAGCTATTGCAACCACCAACAGATTAGTATGAAAAAATTATGAAGACCCTCTCCAAATCACTAAGAGAAAGCAAACAATTAAATAGAAAAGACAGGAACAGACAATTCACAGAAATGGAGACATTTATGGCCAATTAATACAAAAAGAGATTATCAACCTCATTAGTAATCAGAAATATAGAGCAAGGCCAAAGTAGCATTTTACACCCATTAGCTTAGGAAAATTAAGAATACCAAGTGTAGGGGAGGATGTGGCTCCACAGGAAGGCTGACATGTTCTGGTGGGAGTATAAGTTATTACAATCACTTTGAGAAGTAATTTCATATTATCTGGTAAAATTGAACATTCACATACCAGCAGTTCCACTCCTGGGTGTGAACTCCCAAGAGAAAATCCTGTTCTTGTGCCCATGAAGACATGTTCACAAAGGTCCGTGAAAGCACTCTTTGTCATATGAAAAAAATGGAATGACTGAAATGTCCATTGATGAGAAAATAGATGAAAGTGTCTGAGATCATGCCTTATACATAGTAAACACCCAATAAATGGCAGCCATATCTTCAGCCCTGAGTATCAGTATCTTCATGCAAAATATGGCAATAATAGTACCTGTCTTACAGAAATGTGTAAAAATGAGAAGCATATGTAATCCCTTGGTACAGAAAAGGCATTTGATAAATGCTTCTGCTTCCTTACAGATCTGTGTGAGGGCTGGGCAGGAGCCATTCAGTTGGTAATGGAAATTTGTATATATGCTGCCAGTCAAGGCTTACCCTCAGCAGGCTAAAAAGACTAGAGGCTTTTGTTCTGAGTCAACATTTTAATGCTTACTTTATGCAAGGAAAGCGCCATGTGAGGTGATACACAGTTATCCCCAAATTTTACACATTTGGAAATTGAGTCCTGAGAGCTAAGATGACTTACCCCAGGTCACCCAGCTCAGAAGGACCCAGAAGATCTGGATTTGAACTAAGGTTGCTCGATCCACTCTCAAACCACCACTCCCTACTACTTTCCAAATGCCACCATCAACTCTAACAGGAAGTCAACCAAAATCACAACTGGCAGGGATTCCAAGGTCTTCCTTCTATCACTGTCCCAAGCTGACGGCCGTGTGTGTGTGTGTGCACGCACTCGCTTTGGAGAAGGGAGGAGACCAGTCTTGACAACTTGACAACAAATGGGAAACATTAGGGCAAATGTCAGCTTGGAGGAGCAGAAACCACAAATGGTTAACAGCATAACGCCCGGAAGGGCATCAGAAAGTCAAGTAAGCAATTCTTGACCTTTCTGAAGCTGTTATGAGGAAAACATAAAGAAACAATTCTGTGGGCTTAATGAAGGAACGCTGTGAAAAGTGTAATGGGCTATTTGTGCACATCTCAAAAGCATCATATAATTTGGCACGACTGGCAGTCTATTCTCCAGCATGACCAAGCAGGGTGTTGCTACTTAGGCCCAAAGTGCCTTGGCAAAGCCAGGTCCCCCCTCTCCATCCCTTGTCTAAAACCCAAGGCATCTATGACTTAATTTCTAAGGCTTAAATATCAGCTGCTGAAATGAAATGTAGCACAGGCTCATTCATTTTCCCCGATTGCAAAAATATGTTTTATGCTCCAAAATATGAGCCTTATTTTGGTTTTGGTTTTTTTTTTTTCCTGCTACATATATGGAGTGTTTTTGTTTTTGTTTTCTTAATTACATTTTCAGGCAACTGGTTCATTACGTTGACTCAGCCCTTCGTGATTTTGGTGGGGGCTGATGGAAGAGTGAGATGGTAGAGTACTTCATTAGTTTTAAAAATGATTATTGGCCATGTTCGGCTCCCATATTTCATTCCCAATTTCATAAGGACATTTAGTATGCAGAGTCTCTGCATAACATCATCAGCTGCTACATTAGCACAATGGCTCTTTTGGAACCATAACAGTCTACCACGGAAATGATCCGTGGATTATACAAGTTTATAAGGTCTGATACATTTACAAACAAAGATTTCTTTTTCACCCTTTTCCATTATTTATTCCTCATTAGGCTTCCCCCTCCCTTTTGCTCTCTGCTTTTTAAAATGCAAAAATAATACACAAAGCCGGGAAGAAACACTTCCCAGTGTGTTTAACTAAAGCTAAAGGAATTCTAGAGAAATGTTCCACAAAAGCAATGGTTTTCAGTCATCCCTGGGCTTCATCTGCATTGTGTGCCTATAGTTTCTGTTCATGGTGCAGATTGCCTTCTAAGTAAAGGTAGTGCGTGGCTTTGGGGGCTAGAGGTTACCAGCCTTTTGTGGGAGTTTCTGCAGTTCCAGAGGGCAGTTATGTGACTCCCACATAGTGTTGCTATGTTGGCTGTGAATGAGTGGCGTCTACTCCAGGTTCTCAATCCTTCTAAAACTGAATAGTAGACGCCGGAAGCAAAACAGGTAACCATGCCTTTGGAAAATGTGGCCATTTTTACTCAACTTTCTTAAAAGAGAAGAGACTTTGTCTAAGCCTGCAGAGATCAATAGGCAGAGGGCAAACTGAATCTTCCGTGGCCTGAGCAATGCTGGGATTAGAGCCCATGTTTGCAAAAGCTATAAACAAAAACAGCAGCGAAGTGAATTTAATGATAACGGAAACATACCCTGGACAACTGTCACTGCTCATATTTGATTTAGATAATTCTTTACAAGCAGTATAGCCTTGCCCTTCACTTCTGACACCAGAGAATAGATTGTTTTCTCTGAAATGGAATATTCAAGCGCAAGGTATTTTTAGACATCTGTAGAAATGCATCCACTAGCAGCAGAGGGTTGACCATAAGCATTTATCATCTCTCCCTGCCAAGACCCAATAAATGATAGTAAAAGAATGAACCCATAACTGAGACAAGCACCAAAGGGGGGGGGGGCATCTGTGCATAAGTCACCGCGACAACTGATGGATGGGTAGAGGGTAGAAGCCTATTGGTGGATGAAGGAGAAGGAGCAGAGAAGCAGTGGCAGTGTGTCTAAGAGGAGACTCCACAGGAAGAAGGAGAAAAGTGACTTAGAGATTATAGTCAAGATGGCCAGAATCAACAGAAGTTAGGAATGAGAAACAGGTTGCCTGAAATTATCTTTGGGAAGACTGTTTCCATCAGCTCCCTCTCTCACCCTCCCCTTCCCAGCCTTGCTGCAGCGGTACAGGGCTTGGTTAATGGAGCAAGTGTGGCTCCCACACTCCCCTACCAGTTTCCCCATCCCCAAACAAACAAGGCTAGGTCTCACCCTACTGCCACTACCTTCTAACCCCAGCATTTTAGCCCCAGGCTAAGAAACCAGAAGATTCTTTTCTAAAGAAGTTGAGCTAAGGCCTAGGGAGCAAGGAATGCTAGCATGGTTGCAGGCAGTCCCACAGTACAGATCTCCACCTTCTGACACTTGGAAGCCTCCAGCTTAGAACCCAGCTCACTGCCTGCTGAATTCCTTCCCTCCCTGAAGTGAAATCAGCTATGTACTACTCCCTCCCCTCATACTCAGAGCACCCAGGCAGCCTGCCCACACTAAGGCTATCAGTACAGAGACCTACTGGTGCCATAGTCGATCATGTGTGGTCATGATCAATGTTGTTGCGGTCATCGTCATCATCGTCATCATCACCATCACCATCATCAAACACTTACTGAGCCCTATCTGACATCACTTCGCTGGTCTCTCAAAACCATTGTAAATTCTTGCCCCAAGTTGGGCTGACAACTCTCTCCCCCAACCTTCCTCCCTGAACACTTCATCTTCCAATATTCTTCTTTCAGAAAATGGACCCACCAAACATCATCATTTACATTTAGAGAGCACTTACACTGTTCTAAGCACGTGGCATATAATAACTCATCCAAACCTCACAACAACCCTAGGTGGGAGGTGAAGCCAGGCTGAAACAAGAAAAGATTCTTTGTAAGGATTTCAGATGGCCTGGCCAAAAAGGTCTCAGAAGAAAGAAACTTAAATATCCAAGTCTCTGGTTATTTGTTATGATTCTTTTCTCTGATTTGAAATACATTTCCTATCAAATTTTACATGGTTTTTGTGTGTGTGTCCAATTTTGTGGTCCTTTTACCTACAAATTTTAGGTTGTCATATCTGGGATTCAGCCCTGGACTGCGTACATAGAACAAGAACCAGACTTACATGAGAGGTCCCATGGGCAGGAGCAGTACCTGACAAGCACATGGTGGAGCCAACACGTGTAGACTGTACTTACAACGGACAGGCGCTTGCCTGTAATTCTCCATGTATATTAACTCATTTAACCTATGCCCCACATTTTCCAAATGAGGAAACAGAGGCACAGGACATTTCATTGACCTACCTAAGGTCCTAGGTAACCAGGTTTGATGACTCAGCTGGTAATGATTATAGCACTGTATCTTGAATCATTGAACAGCTTCTGCCATTAAAAAATTATTGTTACAGGGGCGCCTGGGTGGCTCAGTCGGTTAACCGGCTGACTTCGGCTCAGGTCATGATCTCGCGGTCCGTGAGTTCGAGCCCCACGTCGGGCTCTGTGCTGACAGCTCAGAGCCTGGAGCCTGTTTCAGATTCTGTGTCTCCCTCTCTCTGACCCTCCCCCGTTCATGCTCTGTCTCTCTCTGTCTCAAAGATAAATAAACATTAAAAAAAAATTTTTTTTTAAATAAAAAAAAAATTATTGTTACAATTTTAGCTGTGCAATAGAACTGGTGGTGTGTTTTAAATTGTGTGTTTACCTCAAAAAATTAAACACAGAGTCAGTATATGATCCAGCAATTTCACTTCTAGGTATGCACTCAAAAGAATTAAAAGCAGGGTCTCCAAGAGATACGTCCATATTCATAACAGCATTACTCATGATAGCCAAAAGGTGGAAGCAATCCAGTGATCATCAAATGATGAACAAATAAAATGCTGCAAATACACACAATGGAGTGTTATTCAGCCCTCAAAAGGAAGGGAATTCTGAAACACAAAGACTGCTAAGTGAAATAAGCCAATCATGAAGGACAAATACTGTATGATTCCACTTATATGAGATATCTAGAGGAGTGAAATTCACAAAAAGTGGAACAGTGCTTGCCAGGAGCTGGGGGATTAGAGAATGATGAGCTATTATTTAATAGCTATAGAATTTCAGTTTGGGAAGATGAAGTTCTAGAGATGGATGGTGGTTGTACAACAATGTGAATGTATTTAGTGCCACTGAATTATACATTTAAAAATGGTTAAAATGGGGAGCACCTGGGTGGCTCAGTTGATTGAGCAACCAACTTCAGCTCAGGTCATGGTCTCACGGTCCATGGGTTCGAGCGCCACATTGGGCTCTGTACTGACAGCTCAGAGCCTGGAGCCTGCTTCAGATTCTGTGTCCCTTCTCTCTCCGCCCCTCCCCGCTCATGCTCTATCTCTGTCTCTCAAAAGCGAATAAACATTAAAAAAAAATTTTTAATGTTTAAAATGGTAAAATTTATGTTGTTTTATCACAGTAAAAAAACAAACAGCAAACCAACAAACTCACCAAAAATAGCTATAAGCATAATCATTTTAAAACGCATACTTATTGGGGTGCCTGGGTGGCTCAGACGGTTAAGCGTCCGACTTCAGCTCAGGTCATGATTTCATAGTTCATGAGTTTGAGCCTCACATCAGGCTATATGATGACAACTCAAAGCCTGGAGCCCACTTCGGATTCTGTGTCTCCCTCTCTCTCTGCCCCTCCCCTGCTTGTGCTCTATCTCTGTCTCTCAAAAATAAATAAACGTTAAAAATTTTTTTTAAATGTGTACTTATCTATTAGAAGTAAGATCTAAAGTATTCATAGGTGAAAGAACATTCTGTCTGAGATTTACTTTAAAATAATCTGGTGAAAGTGCTCCTGGGTGGCTCAGTCAGTTGAGCTTCTGATTCTTGATTTCAGTTCAGGTCATGATCCCAGGGTCATGGGATCGAGTCTCATGTTGGGCTCGGTGCTGACAGTGCAGAGCTTGCTTAGGATTCTCTCTCTCCCTCTCTCTCTGCCCCTTGTCTGCTCTCTCTCTCTCAAAATAAATAAATAAACTTATAAACAAACAAACAAACAAATAAAATAATCTGGTGCAGAGAGAGGTTGAGGAATATAAGGGCATGGGAAGGGGTTGCAGATAAAACAAGGTTGTCCAAATGTAAATATTTATTAAAGCTGGCTGATGATGTATATGGCCATATGATACAAATCTCTCTACTCTTTGAATGCTTGAAATTTTCCATTAAAGAAAAGAAAGTTTTAAAAATCTTATTCCAGTAGATGATGGGACAGCAGCTGCCGTTGTATTCACTAACATTTCAGATAGAAATAGGGCCATGGATCAAAGCTGCCCGCTGGGCCCCTTCCACAAGGCTCTTGAGAAGACCTCCCTCTTCCACGTACCCAGCTGCCCACCAGTAAGGGCATCACCCTCAGTGCCCCTCAGAGAATTCTCAGAGCCCTAAGCTGTCAATAACTGCCCACCCATGGTGATATCATCCTGCACAACAAAAAGACAAATGCCAGAGAAGGCTCACATCATCAAGAATCTTACCTGCAAGCTACATCTGTCTCATGTCATGGGACTTACCAACCTTCCAACAAAAGACACATGTATTTTAAATCATAAAACTAAGGAACCCATTTTCTCCATTCACAGGGCACTATGAATATTTTTGTCTGAGCTTTCACAAAGATGACACCACCACCAATACTACACACATACACACACACACACACACACACACACACACACACCCCTGGCTCAAGCAACCACAATAAATTACTGGGCACCGTGAACAAATGGTGAGCGCTCTACTCACCACTTCATTTAACCATGTTTCCACTAGGTATTTAGACAGTACTTACTATGCGTGAGGCACAGCACCAGTTGCTAGGTGATGTGCAGACACCCTCGGACCCTTAGAGTTGATGTGAATATTATGTTGAGCTAAAAACATTGGAGATTCAACAAATCCAGAAAGAAGCCTCTCAAAGCTTCCCTTTTGTGACTAAAGACAGAAGCTTCTGGGTATGAGGTTGTCATAAATCTCCTCTTGGGGCAGTTTTCATGGGCCAGAAAGAACAGAGAGAGGGGTACTTGCACCTGCATCAACAAACATCACCACAAACTTTCTTACCTTCTATTTTGTTCTCCTAAAAAGCCCATTTGGCCTTCCTAAAGAAACTCATTTATTTTTCCCATAAAAGCCTTTTCTCCCCACACCTCCTTTTCCCATTATGAAGTGGCTATATGAGCCCCTATCTTTGGTTATTTTGTGAGTCACATTTTTCTGTTAACTCTCATGTTCGTCAGTGAATAAAAGTCTGTCTTTTCTCATGCTAAACTTTGTCAGTTTAGTTCATAGGCCTTCAGACACAGAACTTAAGAGGATAAAGGAAAATTTTGCCTTCCTGATAGTGACAGAAGCAGAAAAACTCTGGCTCTCATGGAAACTGCATTCGACTGGAGAAATACACTCAGAAAGAGCAAAGGCACTAATGAATATTCACAGACTGGAATTATTGCTGTGAATCAAAAAATCAGGTGGGTCAGTAAGAGCTGGTAGTCACCTGGTTGGCCCCAGTATAAGGAAACGATTTGTTAATACTGGAATCTATTCTGAGTAGTTGTTACCTATGCCTGAGGATGGTTAAATATGTAGAACGTCACACTGGGTGATCTAAGAAAGCCTTTCCAAGGAGATGACATATAGGCTGAGTCCAAAAGCATGAGAAAGAACCAGCCTTGGGAGAGGTGGGGGAACGCGGCAGTCAGAAGAAGAAGCACACAAAAATAGCCATTGCTTCTCAGAGCTATAAAGGAAGATTTCAAAATGGAGCAAGCAAGCCTGGTTAAGAAAGTCTCTTCGTGAGGCGCCGCCTGGGTGGTTCAGTTGGTTGGGTGTCTGACTTCGGCTCATGTCATGATCTTACAGATCATGAGTTCAAGCCCCAAGTCGGGATGTGTGCCGAGGAGACCGCTTCGAGTTCTGTGTCTCCCTCTCTGCCCCTCCCCCCATTCGCACTCTGACTCTCTCTCTCAAAAATAAACATAAAAAAAAAGAGAAAGTCTCTTTGAAAATAGAATTAGGAGGCCACAAGGGAGGAGGAATTTATGCTCATCCTCATTGGAGCAACCATGAACTTTTTGCCAGCTGCAAGCCCTCAGCCTGGAATTAACCCTGTTCTCACCATGACTCCTGGGCCGCTGGCATTCTTCACTTCCAAAGGAGCCGATGCAGTTTGACAAATTTTCCATCCCTTATTTGCATATTAACTCAACCAATTCTGGTGAACCTATTTCTGTTTTGCTTACAGACCTGACCCTTCTTTGTCTTCCTGGGGACACACATCAGGTTTCTACCTGAAACCATTGGGAAATGGAGATCTCCCAAATTGAAATTCGAATTGCCCAAATAAATGTCTGTTTACTTAAATTTTCAGTGAATTCTTTCTTGGGTGACAACACTTAAAATGTTAAAGTTAAGCAGATGAGAGGAGGGAGGGATCAGGGCACATCACACAAGACATGGTCATGCCTCTGTTTGTATGGGATGTCAGAATTTGGGAGAGTCACCACTGGAATCATCACTCTCTATGATGGCGGTGGGGGAAGAGACTAGGGCTTACAGACAAGTAAAAAGAGATTTCAGGTAAAAAGAGAGCACATCCAAAGTCAGGAGACCAATGAAGCACTAGACAGTCTGTAGCAGGATTCTTGCACATAGAAATGGGAAACTGAGGCTCTTCTTTCTAAGAAGCAGCTTTGTGCCAGCACAGGCTCAGCGGGCTAAGACCCCAAAAGGCTGAGTCCTGAGCACAGCGGGGTGTAGCCTTTTATGCAATTTCTACTTCTTTGCCTCCAATATATGGTGAAACATATAGCCTGATTGGACACAGTCCAAGTTACACAGTCGTGTCAGAGCTATGCATATGTATAAAGGAGTTGATTGGGCCATGGTGCACATTGCCTTTTTTCTGAGGAGGCGTCCACCACATTCCTTAGGGAGGGGCTCTACCACATCCCCCCAACCACCTTTGATGCTCAGACCCCCTATTTTGGGTCAAAGAGCATCATCTTGGGGCGCCTGGGTGGCTCAGTCAGTTAAGCGTCCGACTTCGGCTCAGGTCATGATCTCACAGTCTGTGAGTTCGAGCCCCTCATCGGGCTCTGTGCTGACAGCTCAGAGCCTGGAGCCTGTTTCAGATTCTGTGTCTCCCTCTCTGACCCTCCCCTGTTTATCCTCTGTCTCTCCCTGTCTCAAAAATAAATAAATAAGTAAATAAATAAATAAATAAACGTTAAAAAATTTAAAAAAAAAAAGAGCATCGTCTTGGTTTAGAGGTTTATATTTCCATAACATCATCACATGCATGGCCATTGTCCTTTTGACCATTGCCTCAGTGAGGCTGGAAACAGACCATATAACCAGGAATAATATCTATGTGGGTTTTGAATTCTCCTGAGAGCTGAAAACCACTCTCTAAATAATTCCCCAGGTTCCAACCTTTCCAGGTCTGGACTGGGATATGAGCAACCTTTCTCATTTGATCTGTGATCTCTTCTATGGCTTTTCCTTCATCATCTATCTGTAGGTAGCAGTTGCTCTGGTTAACCTTTCCACAAACTCCTCCCTCAGAAGCAAGCAAGTAATCTAAGGCCAAGCGATTTTGATAGATAGCATTGCACATTTTGGTTTGCTGTTGGGCTAGCAAGTTAAGAGCTCTAGCAGTTTCATTGATTATAATTTCTACAGCTGCTTGAAGACTGATTATGCGGTTTAGCATGTGAATGGGAAGGAGGCAGCCCCAAGGCCCATCCTCTGCCCAGGTGGCAGGGCCATAATATTGGATTACATGCTCAGGAGGCCATTCATCATCTTTCCAATGGCCAATGTGTAGGTCACCTTGAGTCTCCGTGTCCCCATACACTTGGACTCCCAAATGTTCCCCTCTGGCAAGTGGGAGCAGGAAGCTGGACGAATAGTTCCTAGCACACATGACCCTGATTAGCCTGGAGGAAGTACTGTATAGGCTGTCCTTCCACATATCCAGTATAGTCCACCTGGGGCCTGCCAGTTGATGGCTCCATCAACATTGTCTTAGGCCTCTTGGAGATGAGAGAAGTTAGACAAGAGGTGGGGACCTGGCTCAAGATGATCTTGGGACCCCCACCACTGGGTTTCCTGGGTGATTGAGTTATAACATCTTTGGCCTAAGCATGTTAAACTTCCAACAGGGATGGTGAACTTTCTTCCCCATGAGGCAAGGCACGTTTTCCCAATAATTAAGGTTTTGAGGAGCCAAACCCTGGTAGTAGGATTGGGGTATTCTGTTCCATTATAAGATTCATGGGGATCTAATTCTCTAGCCTCCCATGGCCATTGATCCCCCATGTTGGTTATGTATGTTATACATAACAACAAGAGACCTTTAGAGTCTGAGCTATAGTCTCTTCTAGGGCTAGAAAAAGATGTTTCATTGTGACAGAGACAGGAGGAGGGCCCTTTTCCATTTCTTCACAAAAGGAGTGAAAGACTTGGTGGGTCATGGCCTTATGTGTGACTAACTCTCTTAAAATACAACAAGGTTCCTGGGTCTGTGTTCTACCCATAAATAAGTATACTAATCCTGCGGTTCCTTTTCCATTTTGAGTCTCCTGGGTTAAGGATGATAAAATTAATGGAGTTACAGGTTCCCGACCGGCAATCTGACTCAGCCACACCCTTTTGGAGGAGTGCTGTTTTGTCTTTAGTCTTCCAGATGGCCCATGTGACACAGCTCCAATAAGGACAGAAGAATTGAGGTGGATGGGGCCAGTGACCACATGAACCAGACTCTTCACACAGGTACTTGTCATTGTGTTGATATTCTTGTTCCCATGTCAGACCTCCACATGGCAAACCATATGGCAATGTGTCACCTATGACTTTACGTACGTCAAAGAATATAGACACCAGCCGGTTTGGATTGGTAATTTGAGTTTTGTTAATTAGTTGGCCCACACCAGCGGTGTCTGTCTTGGGGTGACTCCAGGTCTCTAGCATTCCTCTGTTGGGGAGTACTGTGGGTCAAAACAAGTGTTGACTCTCCCATTGGCAGATAGAATAGGTGGTCTTATTGTGTCTGCAGGTCCCCAAGCCCTTTCACTGTCATGAGAAATGGGTATGGTAGAGTAAGGTCCAAGTGACTCCCTGGCTTGACCTGGTTATGCAAATACACAGGTCACGTGATGGCGAATCTACATCTACGGATGAGGTCCAGATTGGTAGCAACCAATACCTATGAAGCATCCTAGCCACAAAAGGAAGGTGAGTGCTAGCAGAAACCTCTCCCCACATTCCCAGGGGTGGCCTCTGCCAATCCTATGGCAAAAACTAGAGCAAGAATCACAATCACAGTGAGAAACAAGGTGTGACAGTGCATCATAGTAAGGAAACAGATACAGAAAATAAAGAAATTCTCTGTGTTCCACTGGACCATCAAATCCTCAAGCTTCTGCCGTGCCCAGATTAGTCAGCTTCTGGAGTGACTAAAGCAGGGCTGCAGTCTCCCAGAGCTTCTGGAATTACAGATTGCTTCTTCCTTATGGTCAGCTTGCACGGCGATGACGGATCAGGAATTCATTCCCAGCTTTGAGACGCTGGCTTCACTCTGCTCTGATGAATGCAGGGACCCACCTCAGCTACCTTTACTACAGGAGGGGTGGACAAAATGACAGCGAATGGGCCCCTCCAGAGGGGTGTTAGGGGTTGGACATTCCATTCCTTTACCTACACAGCATTTCCTGGTTTAAAGATGTGGGTGTCTGAAATGGAGAGTGTTATGCTAAGTGAAATAAGTCATACAGAGAAAGACAGATACCATATGTTTTCACTCTCATGTGGATCCTGAGAAACTTAACAGAAGACCGTGGGGGAGAGGAAGGAAAAAAAAAAGTCAGAGAGGGAGGGAGCCAAACCAAAAGAGACCCTTAAAAATTGAGAATAAACTGAGGGTTGATGGGGGGTGGGAGGGAAGGGAGGGTGGGTGATGGGCATTGAGGAGGACACCTGTTGGGATGAGCACCTGTAAGGAAACCAATTTGACAATAAATTTTATATTATAAATAAATAAATAAATAAATAAATAAATAAATAAATAAATAAATAAAGAGGTGGGTGTCTGTGGTCAGACTCACAGGTAATCGCTCCCTAACCTCATGGTGTAAGGTGGCTGGATAGAGCCAAGGGCCCGCATCTGTTGTCTTAGGGTTAGATTGCCTATCTCATTTAGACCCCCCTTATGCCCTTGATAATGAGGGGAGGGTACCCATAAAGGATTTCATAAGGGGAGAATTGCGCCTTCCTAGTGGGACTACACCTGATTCTTAACAAGGCAATTGACAACACCTGGTCCCAGTGCAGGTGGGTTTCCTGATATGGTTTACTCAATTGCAGCTTCAGGATTTGGTTCATTGCTTCCACCTTCCTGGAGTTCAAGGGTCGGTGTGCCATGTAACCTCCAGGTGATCTTTGCCACCAGCTACACCACCTCAGCCAGGAGCGCTGGCCCATTATCTGATCCCATAGTGATAAGGATCCCAAATTGAGGAATGATACTTTCAGAAGTCGGGTCGCTTCATGCGCCTTTCCTGTGTAAGTAGGGAAGGCTTCCATCCAGCATGAGAAAGTACACACAAAGATATTTACAGCCTTGGACCCAGGGAAGCTCAGTGAAGTCCACCATCACATTTTCAAATGGGGCTTCCCTGACACTCTGCACCCCAGGGGCAGCCTTGGATCCCTGATGTAGGTTATTCCAGGAACACGTTTCACATTGTTCGCATACTGCTTGGGCTATTCTGGAAAGTCGGGGGATGTAGAAATGTCACCTCAACGTAGTCTTGAGAGCTGTCCAGCCAATATGGGTTTCCTGATGGAACTTCTTGACAAAAGCTGGAGCCAGGGCCTCAGGAATTGCTACTCGGCCATCCACCTGAGAGGTAGTTTCCATTTTCAGTCTTAAACCAGGTACTCTCATGCTGTGAGTAATTAGGGTCCCATTCTGCCAGTGGACTAGGGAACAGTGTGGTGGCTAAAGTCACTGATTCTACTGTTCCTTTAGAGGCCACAAGCTTTGCCTCTAGGTCGGCCTTACAGTTCCTCCATACAGCCGTGGTGTCTCCCCTTGGATGTCCCAACAGTGCATGACTGCTACTCTTTTAGGGGCCCACCCAGGATCCAAGAGTTTAAGTATTTCCTTACCATACTTTATGTCTTTTCCTCCTGAGTTTATTAGACCCTTCCCTTTATATAAATCCCCATGTACTTGGAGGGTGGTGAGGGCATACTTACAGTCTGTGTATATATTAACACATATTCCTGCCACCAGTTGGAGGGCTCATGTTAGCACGATGAGCTCTGTCTTCTGTGCCAAAGTCCCCTTTGGCAGGGGTTTGGCCTCAATGATAGAATTTAGGGTCACTGTGGAGTACCCTGCAAAGTGTTCTCCCTCTTTCACAAAACTGCTACGATTGGTGAAATACTAAGTATTGGGGTCCCTCAAGTCTGGTCATCTGGAGAACACCTTATCCATGACTTCAATGCAGTCATGATATGGTCAACCTGGCCCAACAGGCAGTAGGGGTGCAGGGTTTAGGGCCCCCACTACTTCTAGGTGAACACATGGGTTCTCACATAGCATCTGCTGGTATCTGACCATCCTGGTATTAGTTAGCCAGTATTGTCCCTTGTATTCCATTAATGTCAATACTGAATGTGGTGCTCAGACTGTCAACTTTGTCCCATAGTTAACTTGTTAGCCTCAGACACTTGGGCAACAGAGTCAAGCTTGTTGGAGAGATATGCCACCGGGCAATGCCATAACCCTAACATCTGGGTTAGGACCCCTACCATGATGCTAGTGTATTTATTAATATATAAGAAGAAGGGCTTGGACATGTCTGGGATCCCCAGACCAGCCGTGTTGGTAAGGGCCCATTTGATCTCTTCAAAGTCCCTTTGCTGTACTGTCTCCCATAACAGAAGTTCCCACTCTCCAACCTTTGTGGCCTCATAAAGAGGTTTTGCCAAGACCGAGAAGTTAAGTATCCAGATTCTACAGAGACCTGTAGCTCTGAGAAACTCCCAAACCTGACATCGGATCCACGGGACCAGGATTGAACAAATAGCCTGTTTTCTCTGCGGGCCGAGTTGGTGCTGCCCCTGGGAAAGGTGAAAGCCAAGGTACTTGACTTCCTTTTGACAGATTTGGGCCTTTTTCCTTGAGACCTTATAGCCAGTTTCCCATAGGAGGGAAAGGAGCTGCCGAGTTCCTTCCACACAATCCTCCTGAGACCTTCCAGCCAACAGTAAGTCATCTACGTACTGAAGCAAGACACAGCCATGTTGATCTGCTGGGAAGGCTCTTAGGTCTGAGGCTTATGCAGTGTCAAAAATAGTTGGGGAATTTTTGAGCCCCTGAGGCAATCTGGTCCAAGTCAACTGACCCTTGTCACCATTTTCAGGATTCTCCCACTGGAAGTCAAAGATTGGTTGACTCTGGGGGGCCAGGCAGATGCAGAAGAAGGAATCCTTGAGGTCTAGGCATGTGAAGAAGGCAGCTTCAGCAGGGATGAGACCCAAGAGAGTGTATGGGTTTGGGATGACTGGGTGCAGGGTGACAGCGGCCTGGTTTATTGTGCACAGGTCTTGGACTAGCCAATAGTCATCAGTGCCCAGCTTCTGGACTGGTAGGAGAGGCGTGTTCCAAGATGACCAACAGGGTTGGAGGATCCCATAGTTTAGAAGTTTCTCCAGGTGTTTTGTCTGTATCCCCATCTGTGCCTTACAAGGGATGAAACATTGTTTTGGGTGGATGGGTCCTGCTCCTGGCTTTGGTTCTATAATTACTGGAGGTATGTTCCGGGCCAGATCTGGTGGGTTGTCTTCAGCCCACACCCCCTGTACTCTGAAGGGCAGCTCAGGTCCCTGTTGTGGCTCCTCCATGTAGAGGCACCGCTCTTTCCCTTGGGGAATCATGAGAGTCATAATCTTAGCTTCCAGCTTTCGTAGGATCAGAGCAGCTTGTCTGTGGGAGGTGAAAGTTATCTGGGCCTGCAGCTTTCCCAACAGGTCCCAGCCAATTAAAGCCATGGGGCAGTCAGAGAGGTACAGTAATTCACAGATGACTTCATGGCCACCTAAATTTTATCACCAAGGCAGCAGAAAGGAACGGTGTGTCCAATTGCCCATGGCCCCCACAATGGTGGCTTTTCTCTGTGAGAGGTCACCCACAGGTTGGGTCACCACCAAGTGTTCCACCCTAGTATCTATCATGAAGTTGATGGGTAGGCCCCCCACATTCATTCGGACCGCAGGCTCTCGGAGGCCTAACAAAATAGAGCCTGGTCTGTCCTAGTCCTATTCATAGACCTCCATGGAGGTTAGCCACACAAAATCATCTTTGAGGGCCCCATGAGGCTGTGATGCTGGTTGGTACTGGCCCTGGACCACATGGCCTCTTTCTTTCTGCTTGGGGCCTTGCTGAGAATTACCCAGCCACAGGGGACACTAATTTTTCCAGTGGCCCTCTTGACGACAGTGAGCACACAGGTTCTATCCTAACTTTGGTCCTGGCCAAGATGATCATCCCTGGCCTTCCCTTTTCCAGCCCCAGACCCATCCCTGTGGGTCACCTTTCTGGGAGCATTCTGACCACTCCACCAAGGAAGCAGCTAACAAGTCTGCCTTTTTCTTCATCTTCTGGCATTCTTAAATTGGCACCACCTGGTCAAGGTTGACAAACACCGTAGTTGCTACTTCCACCTTAGTTGCTACTGACTGGCATTCATGCCAGGGAATACCTTTAGCTTTTGCAGCTTGTGCTGGATGTCCCCTTGGGCCTGACCATCTGCTGGTTAATGAGTGCCTCTGGATCAAAAGGGGTATAGAGACTAAATGCCTCACATAGTCTCTCACAGCAGTGGCTCCAGCTCTCCTTGGGTCCCTGGAGCACTTCTGATGTTTTACTTATATTTATGGCCTTCTCCCCTCTTCCTTCATGCCGTTTATAAGGGCTTATTGATACCCTTCAGTCCTTGTGAGCCCTCCATCTACACTTGAGTCATTTGGGTCCCATTTGGAGTCCTCCCCAGGGAAGTGAGCCTGAGCATAAGCCTGAGTGTCTAGCATCCCAACCAGGGCATTCTCTTCTAACCATTTTATGGATTCCTGGGTAATTCAGTGATGCTCCTCCGTAGTGTCAGGAGGAGTTGGTGGCGGTCCACCCAGGTAGGTTTATGCGTTTGAATGATGGACTGCATTAGTTCAATCACAGCCTGGGGCTTCTCCGTATAGGAGGGAGTATGGTGCTTCACCAGTTTAGGAGTTCCATAGTGGTAAAGGGTTGATACACAAAAATACACTGGCCTCCTTGGATCTGGCCTTCCTGGTCATAATAGATGGGTCCCCTAGTTTCCCTCAGGGTACGTGTAGGGCTCCCCAGTGTTGCTGCAAGAAGGGACTGCCTCCACTGGCCTGATCTCCTAGTCACCTTATGGGAGGCGTGTGTGGGGTTAGGACTGGTGGTCCGGGCAAGCTGGTCACATCCAGAGAGGCCAATGGTACTAGAGGTGGCAAAGCCTCGGGACTAGGGGCAGGCTTCAGTGGGGTTTTAGCAGCCAGGACAGCTGGAGATGCAGGTGGCAGTGAGGGGTACAGTGGGTCATATGACTGTGGGGTCCCCTTGGGCTCTCCCGACAGTATTCGTTTTTCAGTTTTTGGCCGGCATTTGGAGGAAGCCATGACACGAGCCATCATAACTTTACAGTTCTCTTCAATACAGACTTTTAGCCAAGGTGGCCAGGATAGGACCAGGTCTTGCCAACAGTCAATGTAAGGAAATTGGTTGGGGTGGCCTGGATCCCCCACAAGAACCCTAAACACTCGGCCAACTAGTTCCTTACCAAGTGAGCCCTCGGAAAGCCAGCCCACCACGAACGATGTCCAATCAGCTTCACAGAATGTCCAGAGCTTTCTAGGAGTTAATTTCACACCATAATCTCCTGAATATCCCTTTTTGAAATACCTCAACATACTGACTGACATACGGACTGAAATTCCTCCCTAAGTGACAACTTTCATGCACAAGGGAGGAGAAAAGGAGGAGGGAAGAGACTAATTTATAGAGAACGCACACTCACTTTGTCTGTTTCCAGCCACTCTCCTCTTGGAGATATCTCAGGTGCCTCTTAGCATTGGTAGGTTCAGTATCAATCCCTGACCCAAATCAGACTCCAGAGAAAGTCTGTCACCACCTTAAGCCATATGAGGTCTCCACAGAACCTTGGAATGGGGCTCAACCCTTGCTTCAGCCCTGGGTCAGGTCAGAAGCTTTCCTCCGTCCATCTCATTCACACACAGTCACACGGCAACCCCAGTCTGCTGCCCAGCACCCAGCGCCTTACAGTTGTGGTTTCATTCCTTATTCCTATGGAACTACTCAGGCAACTCTGGGAGGTGATGGGGCTCCTCTTCTCCTCTTAGGGGCAAGTCTACCAAAAGGAACCTGGGTTCTTACCAGTCTGATGGGTGGTGCTGCCTGAGCTGGTTCCTAGGCCTCACTGGGTTCCGTTGTGCATCTGAGGTCCTTGCCCTGGTGTTCAGGGAGGTCCGCTAGACGTGAGGTTGCTTCCCCCGGGTGCTCCAAGGTTCACACTCCGGCAACAAAGGAGGTGGAAGCACACCATCTCTGAATCCTGGACAAGCCCCCAAGAAATGTAGCAGGATTCCTACACAGAGAAGGGATACCAAGACTCTTATTTCCAGGAAGCAGCTATATTTGTGCCGGCACAGGCTCAGCGGGCTAAGACCCCAAAAATGCTGAGCCCTGTGCACAGCTGGGTGTAGCCTTTTATGCAATTTCTATTTCTTTATCTCCCATAGATGGTGACACATATAGTCTGATTGAACACAGTCCAAGTTACAGGGTCATGTCAGAGCTACACATACGTGCACAGGAGTTGATTGGGCCACCTTGCATGCTGTCTTCCTTTGTTCTGAGAAGGCCTGAACCACATTCCTTAGGGAGGGGCTCTACCACAAGTCAATGTAAGAGCAAAGACCTGGAGTTGGACATCAGTTAGAAAGTAGAAGCTATCTGACCTTCAGAAAATATGGGGTGGGGTGGAAAGGGGGTTATGAAAGTGTCCTGGTAATTGTTTTGGCCACTTCATCCCCTTGCCACTTTGTCATGTGGTAGGCTTGAATACTGGGGAGGGAGTCAGTGAGGCTGAATGCAGAGGCAGAAATAAAAAGACTGAGTGCTTTTAGCAACGCGTACAATATGGTTCCCAAACATCTGACCTGCCAATGTGTTTTGCTTTTCTTTTATAAGAAATGTATAGAAAGGAAGGGTCACACAGTGATTTCTGGATTCAAAAGAAGTAACATTAAAAAGGTTTCTTTAGCCCTCATCAAGTAAAAGGGTCATGACTTCCCCTAGAAAGAGGCCCTAACACCCAGGGCCTCCCAGAAGGCAGGCAGGTCTGCTGAAAGCACTATTTATATGCAACAAGAAAGGGAAAAGCCTCCAAAATGACAGGACTCCAATATTCCTACAATTCTGTGTGGAGTCATTTATTGAGGACTTGGGTTTATTTTCTCTAAAGTAGAGTGAATTTTATGTCATCCTCGAGGAAATGCAGTATTTAAAGTTAACCTTATTACAGGAGGGATTCCTGGAAAGATATAATAAAAATCCAACAGTTGGTGGATTGAAGCTGGAGGTCACTCTAATTAAGAAACTAAAGAGTAAATGGAATGCAAACAATCCTATTTCACACTAAACAACTTAACGTGGGGAATCATTTTAACATAATGACTCAAGGGCAGATTGCATTCTCCCATGCATAGGCACAGCCCCCTTTGACTACCACCAGAGACGGTGATGCATATCTACAAACAGTTCCAAACAGTTCGGGGCCTAGAGGCTGGTGAAATAAATTGTGTGAATCAATTTAAAATGCAGCCAGATGTTTTTGACTCAACGCTGGGGCAGGGGAGGGGGATCCACAGATAGCCCACATGACAGAAGACTGAAGTACAGGCCGCTTTCCAAAGCCATAAATTGGCTAACTTGACCTCTTTTCCTATCTTGCTATCTTTTTTGTTCCATTTAAGGAAGAATTCACGTCAAGAAATTATTTCGTTTGATAAGCATTTCGGAAGTCCTCATTTTAAAGAACTCTGAGGAAAACAAAGATGGATTAACCTGAATGCTGATCTCAAGAAGTTTGGTTAGCAGGAGAAATGATCTGTGCATACACAAGGTTAAGCAAGGGAGACATTCAGAAAATAATAACAGATGTGTGAAAAAGTCATCTGCAGGGATTTGATGGCAGCATTATTGCAATGAAAAAAGAAGGTTTTAAATGGGGAGTCAAGAATGATATTTTGTTTTTTTAAAGTACCTATTGATAGCAATGGAATAGCTTGTAGCCATTAAAAAGGATGTTGGAGAGGGTCACCTGGGTGGCTCAGTGGGTCCAGTGTTGGACTTCGGCTCAGGTCATGATCTCGCTGGGTTCATGCAGGGTTTGCGGCTGTCAGTGCAAAGACTGCTTGGGATCCTCTGCCCTCCCCCTCTACCCCTCCCCAACTTGTGCCCTCTCTTTCAAAAGTAAATTAACATTCAAAATAGTAATAATAAGTAAATAAAAAGGATGTTGGAGAAAATATTTAAGAACTTGGAAAACTGGTAAGATATTATTAAGTAAAAAAAAAGCTACTAAATAAATGTTATGTACCGTATGACTCTGTTCTTTCGAGAAAAAAAAAGATTTTTACATTGGTTTGTTTGTACAAGGGAGAAAAAAAAATATTTACCAAAATATGAACAATGCTTATCTTTGGGTGATATGAGTGGTTGTTTACTTGCTTTTAACTTTTTGGATTGTCTATGTTTTCCACAGTAAATATATACTATTTTTTGACAACTAGGGAAGAAAAAAATATGAAAAGAAGAGTTTAAAAAGAGGACAGAAGTGGAACACAGAAATTTAGAGGAGGCAGAGAATGTCTAACTGCCAGGCATCATTTACTTATTACCCCAACATTTCTTACTGAGCATCTATCTCGCAAGAAAGCCAGCCTATAAGTAACTGGGAAGAGCAACTAAATACCCATATCTTCAGAGCTTTAATTAGAGCATCTCTAAATACAAGAAGGGTCTGCCAGATAAGGATTCCTTCTAAATGCTTTTGTGTGTTCTTGGATCATGCCTTTCCCAAGAAATGTAACTTAAAAAAAAAGAAAAAGGAAGAGCAAAGGAAGGAAAGGAGATTGTCTAATAGATTTAAGGCTCTTGTTTTACCACATTTAACCATTTGGGAATCAAACAAGCAGTCTCAGAACCAATTCACAGCTTTATTTTAGAGTTTCATTGTTAAAAAAGGGTTAACAGTTGCCCACCAGCTTGCATGCTTTTTGTTTGTTTGTGTCCTTTCCCTTTCTCTCTGTGGCTTTAATGAGTTATCTTCAGAAGATAACTGAACACTTGCTTCAGTTTTCTTGGTTCTTTTTGACCATCCATGCCTTGGCTGGTCTTACCTCCTGTGGGTAGAAGGACTGACGCTACATCTCCTCCACACCCACTATTTCATGAATCAAGTGTTAACTAACTTTGTAGCAAAACAAATCCATCTGGAAATTGGCATTTCTACGATGTGTTCTTAAAACTGCTGTTCATCATTCCCGACATGCGAGCATGTGTGAAAACTCTGAATACATTTAAAGCAAGAAGCACTGGAAAGGCTAGGATACACTTAGAAGCTGGAATGCATGCCACAAGGGGAGGACATACTCAGGACTCCGAAGGTTGACTCTTGCTGGTATCAGGCATGCGACGTATTTGACCATTTCCACTGAGTGCCGTTATTCGGAACAGGTTCCACCTTCTTTATTTACCAAAAGATTATTTAGCAACTGCAAAAGGGATTACAGTTATAACAGGTTAAAATATATAGCCCTTTTTCTTCATTAGTTAATTTATTTATACCCAGCCCTGCTTGTGGCAAGACGATTTGAGGTAGCTCAAACAGGACCTGATGAACTGAATTATCCAGGGACACATTCCTTTCCTATGCTGACTGCTACTTCCAGATGGATAATAGCAGTAAAATTAATAACAAAGCAATGATTCAGCATCACTCACATCCTTCTCCTGCCTACCATGTGCCAGACTCTTTGCTAAGTGCTCTGCCAACATTTTCTCACTGAACCCTCACAACAACCCTAGGTAGAGACAGTATTCTTGTCCCCATTTGATTAATAAGTAAAATGAGGTTCAGAGAAATGGGATACACAACAACATTTAATTAGTAAGGGGTGAAGCCGAGATTAAAATCCAATGCTTTTCCAGAAAGTTCCCTCCCTGCCACCGTGGCCACTGCAGTTCTGGTGGGAAGTGTCAGCCTGGAGGAAAAGTTTCTAATTAGTCACTTGAGTCCAAAGACCCTGAATGACACACTGGAGATAGATTAAGGCCGGAGGTACAAAGATAAAATGTGTGATTTTGTCAGCAGCTGGAGCTGCTGAGATGGGGGGGCAGGGAGGGGGGAGGAATATAATATAATGAGTTCCTATATGCTGTGGTGCCTGAGGCGTCCCTTGGACTTGAGGGCAGTGACCACATCTATTCTATTGACCAGTCTATCCCCAGTCCCTAGCACATTGGTGGTCGGTGAATATTTGTTGAATGAATGAATGTACCATTGGGTTCACCAAACCGCCTTCCTTCCGAGGAGGCGGGAATGTCTGAAGAGGGATTACCTTCAGGAATTAAAGAATGGAGCAGAAAGATAAGTGAATTTTCCTCAATGATTCCACCTCCTGATAATCACACTCTGCATAATCCCTCCTATGATCGCATGCCAGACTTATTGGTTTGCTTTTAATAAACAGAATACAACAGAAGTGATGGGATGTCACTTCCGAGATTAGAAAAAAAGGCTGTGTGTCTTCTGAACTTGTCTCTTTCTGGTGCTCCCTCTCTCTCGGATGACCACTGTCACGTCATGTGAATAATCAGGCAGCCTACAAAGAGGCCCAGATGGAGAAAAATGGGGGCCTGCCAGCAACCTAAAAAGGGAGCTTAGAAATACATCTTTAGAAGCCTACCACCAACCATATAAGTGAACTTGGAAATGGATTTTCGAGGCCCCTATATGAGCCTTGAAACGACTGTAGCCTCATGAGAGACCTGAACCAGAAGCACTCCCTTAATCTGTGCCTCTATTCCCAACCCGGAAGAACTGTGAAATAATAAGTATTTATTGTTTTAAACTGCTCAGTTTTAGGGTAATTTGTTATGCAGCAACAAATAACTAATACATTCCCTAATAACTTCCAGCGAAATGAGAATTATTGACAGGTGTTCCAGCTATGACAGTAGTATAGGACCACTTATGACTGCCCTATTTGTCATTTCCTGGCTGATTTCCCCATAGTGATTATCTATAAACATTCTTACAATAGAGACAGACCATATGCTTATTTTCCGGGGCAGCAAAGGAGCGGGGCGGGCTGGGGACTCTTGGTCCCATTCCACAACAAGTCCTACGGAGACAGGACCTTCAAGAAGATGTACATGTCACAGCACAGGGAACATAGTTGATGGTATTGTGATGGCATTGTATGCTGGCAGATGGTAGCTACATTTGTGAGCACAGCATAAGGTATAGAGTTGTCGAAACCACTGTCATACACCTGAAATTAATGTAACATTGTGTGCCAACTACACTTCAATTAAAAAAAAAAAGAAAAAGAAAGAAAAAGAAGGAGACAATGTACATGTTGTCATAACTGTGAAAAGGGAAGACAGCCAGGCATGGGGAATGTGGTCAGTAGTAAAAAATTAAGTCGATGGAAAATTCCTTGGTTCCTCAACACTCCTGATACTTGAGGTAGGTGATGTATCAATTAGAATTAGGTTCACCTACATAAGACAGGAACTCCCAAGTGACACTGCCTTAAAGGAAAACATGCTTATTTCTCTCTCCTGTAGGAGAATTCTCCCATAGGAGCAAGTCATTTGAGGATGAGTCTGGCAGCTCTAAGAAGTCATCCAGGTGCAGGCTCCTCCTAGTCATCCTCAAAGAGATGCCAGGAAGACAGCCCCCACCCTTCCAGTCTGACAAAGCAGTGTGATCTCCACATGTAGATGCTCACTCCAGCAGCAGGATGCGGGAAAGGGCAAGCAAGGACACACCCACCACTTTAAATAGACTTCCTAGAGTCCCATGGGACCCTTTGGTTTCTATCTCATTGACCGGAACTTATTCACGTGGGTATGCCTAGCTGCAAAGGACAATGTAAAACTTACCCAGCTCAACATCAAGGTCCCGTTCCTAAAAGAAAGGGGAGAAGAGACACTGGGAAGGCAAGTAGAACTCTCCGCGACAGGTAATCAGACTAAAAGAGCACCAGATGGTTTGTTATTCTGAGATTTCCATGATCTGACTCATCTCACATTTTTAACTTTATCGTTGTTCTTTAATTTCAGCAAGCGGGACCAGACACCACTCTTGATGTCTTTCCATCTTCATATCTTGGCCTGTGCTGCTGGCTCTGCTGCTGGAGTCCCAGCCTCCACGTCACTACTCATCCAGCTCCAATGCCACTTCCTCTGCGGTTCCTTTCTCAATGCTTTCCTTCCTCTGAAAGCTCATAGCACTGATTTGTGCCTTTGTCCAATTTAATAGAGAGAAAAAAAAATCATGTACTTTTCAACTGGCAGAAATTGCATTAGGAATGCAAATGTGAATTAAAAAAGGACCCAGTCCTCAAAAAATGTATAATAATCAATTGATGAATGTTTGTCCAATAATGAATGACTAATCTGCTTCTAAGTCTCACATCGAGCTTTGACTACATATGGTTTTTATAATCACATGCATAACAAAGGATGGAATGTGGCCCAGGTATACCTAATCCAATATGATTTCTTCTTCCTTCCCCTAGGGGCTTGGCATTATGTTTTCACATGATCCTTTCAGCCTTCATTCACACGTTTATTTAAAATCTACTAAGTGCCCTACATTGTGCAAGGCACTGGACATAAAAAGAAAGACCTGGTCCTTTCCTTTGGGGCCCTGGGGAAAAGTCAGAAAAATAAACAGACCATTACAATACAGTGCTGTGAGATGATAGAGAATATTTACGTATCAGTCTCTGCCCCTGGTTCCTGGCACAGAGCTCCTGAAATGCTTTTAATTTCCTGGGTGAGAGGAGCATCTTTTGTTCTAAGGAGTTGACTCTGGGTGGGGCTCCTGGATGGCTCCTGGACAGGGACTGGTCACCAGAAAGACCAAGCCATGATTAGAAGCCTGGAATTTTCAACGGTGTCCCTCTACCTTCCAGAGAGGGAGAAAGGGCTGAAAATGGAGTTAGTGATCCATCATGCCTACATAATGAAGCTCTCATAAAAATCCCAATAGTATGGGTTCAGAGAGCATCCAGGCAGGTGAACACATCCACTGACAGGGAAGATGATACTTTCCAACACCATGGGGATGGAGGTATATGATACCATATTGTCAACCTTGCTGACTTGATTTTTGGACTTCTGGACTCCTGAAATGTGAGAAAATAAATTTCTGTCATTTAAGCCACCCAGTTTGTGGTAATTCATTATGGCAGCTCTAGAAAATGAATTCAAGATTTTAAGAAACATTAAGGAAACCGAATCAACAAGACTAAGTGGGCATGAAGGAAGATTCCCTGGTTTCTGGTGGGACCAACTGGGCAAATAATGGTACTTTATTTGAGATAAGGAACATACAAGAAAGGACAGAGGTGGAAGAGAAAAAAGGTTCATCTGTAGACAAATCACTTTGGAGCTGCCTAATGGCCATGCAGGTGATAGGTCTGGGATGGGGATTAGATGTAGCAGCACTTGAAACCCTTAGAGTGGATCTTGCTCACAAGTTGAGACTTTCCTATGTGAAGTGGTTCTGGAATATTCCAAGACAGTGTGTACTAACCAGTCAAAATGTAGAGCATAACTATTTCAAGAACCTTGAAGTAGGGGAAATTAACATAAGGTGGAAAAAATGGCCCATGTTTCTATAGTAATGAGTAGGGTTATTTCATTTTTATTATTAACCGGCACAGACCTACATTAGCCTGTGACCAAGCAGGACGTACCAACTCTGAGATCAGTTTTCGTCACACCTGTGGATGCTCACACAATGCAAATGTTAGATTCGGATAAGACACATATTGTCCAACCACCTCCCCTTACAGATGGAAAAGCAGAGACTTTGAGGGAGAATGACTTGTCCACGGCCAATAAGATGACCAAATGAGATCCCTGCCTAGGCTCTGTCTCCACCCTGAAACTCACATAATAGAGCAAATCGTGAAAAACCTCATCTGTAGACAAATGAAATGTAGTTTAATCTATAAAAGTCAAATGATGAGAAAAGTGAGCAGATGAAAATACTGTCAAGCTCCAGAGCTACCAAGACCTGATTTCAAATCCAAAAGCCATCCAGGAATATCACTAAGTATGCTTTTGGGTTGTTTATAGTTGTTGTTTTTTTTATTTCAACAAGGAGAAAATTACTGGTTGGCATAATTGAAAAAGTCTAGCGACAGGAAGGGTTTGAACATGGTTGGGGCAGGGCTCTAATTTAATTTCCACTGCCTTCTACGTTCTCCTCTGTACTTTTCAGCTTCACCCTCGGCCTGATTTCCTACAGCAGCCTTATCTCTCCACCCGGAGCACACAGCATCTGTACGCTGGTGTATCAAGGGCAGGGAGGCAGGGAATGGTCTACCTTGGTGCAGACAGTAGGGTGCACATTATCTGCAAAGAATTTTAAAATAACAATAAAACCAGCAAACCTGGGCCTATTATTATCATCACAAAGCAGTTGCAACTTGAAACCAGGTCAGTGATAAAATACTTCTCCCAGCTACACCTACTGCAACCACACCCAGTGTTTGGCTTGTCAGTACATCCGTGCTCCAGAATTGCCAACATAAGTCCCAAGAGCCACACAGATTAGACTGGATTAAGTCAGGTGCCTGCACTTAAACTAATCATGGCCAATGGGAGCTTGGAATGTGCTGATTGGCTTAGTTTAAGTCGTTGGCTGATTGCCAAGGTAGGATCCACTTTTCCAAATTTCTGGAGTGTCCTAGCTGAAGCCTGGAATGGATGAGGTGGAGGAAAAGGAACGATGCTGGTGAAACACTCACGGGATGTTCACCACACCTGTGGCCTTAGGCAAGTTGCTTGACCCAAATCTCAGATATGTGCTGGATACTGTTCCAGATGCTCTACATGTATGTAAACTCCCATGGCAGGAGGTAGCTAATCTGATTATCCCAACACATCCATCAGGATCCTAACAGAAAACAAATAGCACACTCAAGTTAAAATCCCTGATGGAAGGCTTATTTACAAAAAGGCTATGTACAAAGTTGTGAGTTTGGTGCAGGGAACCACAAGGGAGCCTGCAGAGAAGTGAGAATGGAGGCAGCAGAGCAGTCACTATCCCCAAGGCCTACAGGGACCAGGGGAGGGACAAGTTAGTCGCCCGAAGCTGAAAGAGAGAGTGAGTTGTATAGAGATGGTCTCAGCAACCTGAGAGGGGCTATGACTTTCGCCTAAGAGAATCAAGGCAAATGCACACCACGGGAACCAGGAAATACATACTCCACCCTCATTCTCCTCCTCCCAGCTATGGCAGGGTCTCCTGTTGGCCTACACAAACAGGAAGCATAGGATGCCATAGCCTGATAATGGGATCCATACACCCAGGCTCTTGGAGCCAAAATTAGGGTAGAAATGGTGGGGAGCAGATTTGGAGGGACAGAGAGAACACATCCAACACACTCCATTTTACAGAGGAGGAAACTAAGATTTGGAGAGGTTAAGTCACTTGTCTGGTCCAAGGCACATACTATTTTTAGTCATTTTTCTTTTCTCCTCCCAGCTTTATTGAGGTATAATTGCCAAATCAGAGTATATACTTTTAACCACTACACTATACAATCTCTCAGAGCAAGTAAAGCACAAGGCAGAGGCCCGGATACATAATATATGCTTCACAGATGTTATTTTTCCACTTCATTTTAGTCTCCACTGGCAAAGAGAAACCACTGATAAAATCAGAGTGTCCAGATCCTTCCCAGGGAGGTGCCCCCACCACCCCAGCAAATGAACTAAGGCTCCCTCCCAGGAGTCAGCCCACATCTCACAATCCACACTGTGTCGAAGCACCCAGGAGACCACAATATAAATGTAAAAGACATGCTGCTTTTCCTCTCTGCATTTCTAAACTAACTCGAATTGCTGGCTATACCACGAAAATAAATCAAAATGTGAGAGTCTGTGAACAGTATCCATTCAAGGTGCAATTGATTTGTTACACAATGCACACCATAACCAGAGCCACACAGCCTAAGTAAACAGGATGTCTGATGATACGCACACATTCTTGCAAGGAGTGCCTGCCTGCATGCCCCTCTTTCCAAGAAAATCAAAGTGTTCAACTGGCTTCTTCTTAATCCAATTCACACTCGCCTCACTCTTGTCGAAAGGTGGGTGGCAGATATTATTTATCATTTCAGTGTCACTGGTGGGCTCAGAAGGGTGACATGATTTACCTATTGTCAAACGGGTTTTCATAACAGCCTAACTCCATTTGACACATTCCTTTTCAGCAAACCAAATATGCTGTCGGTCCATACCTTGAATGTGTCAAAATAATTTGCAAGCGACACCCACATCCCCATCCCATTTGATAGAGTTGGGTTAGTCATTTGGAAGAGTTGCTAAGGAGATTATTCAGAAAGGAGGAATGCCAGAAAATTAGAGTTGCGGGGGCTTCGCCTTACATGGACGAGGCTGATAATTAATTATAATACTGACTTGTAAAGAGGTGATTGTGGGCAGGGTACGCTGCTAAGCCCCATGTTCCTGTATCTCATGTAATGCTCACAAGCGCCCAATGAGGGAGGACTACTGTCTGTACTATTTTGCAGGGGAGGAATTTGAGGTTAGAGAGATAAGTAGCTAGCCCAGAGGCAGGGCCAGCTTCTTGAACTGCAGCTTTAGAAAGGACCAGCACTTGGTTCAAGTCTCTACTGTTCCCATCTTGAAATGTTTATTAACTTTTGCACAAGGGGACCTGCATTTGCATTTTGTACTGGGCCCTGCAAATAATGGAGCAAGCCCTGCCTGGAGGCAACTATCCTACAGATGTTTACCTAGTATGTACCAGGCACCGGTTTCAGCAGAGGATGTCAACAAGATGTTCAAGTCCCCACTCTCAGGGAGCTGCCATTCCACTAAGGGAGAAAGATGGTGATGACGAGAACAGCAAGTAACTATAGAGTATGATGAATGCTATGAAGAAAGGAAACCGAGTGATGAGATGAAATGAATGTGGGTGGGTGGGGCACTACTTTAGACAGGGTGGTCACCCCAACCAGGTGACACTTAATGAGGTGTGAACTTGAAGAGGAGCCAGGAGAGGCTCAAGCACCAACAAGGGTAAAGGGATGAATGAAGGCAGCAGTCAGACATGCTGGAGAGCCAGGAAGAAACCTCAGTTCCTCAGCTGTGGGACAGAGGCTGAAGCACAGTGAGAGCACAGGTGTAGGTGCAGCTGAGAACGACACAGAACCCAGATCTCATAGGGTGATGAGCTTGGATTTGATGCCCATGCAAGGGGAGGCCAAGGATGCATACTGAGTGATGGAGCGAGAGGCACTAATGCAGATTTTAAGATTACCCAGGCTTCTCATGTGGAAAACAGGATAGAGGAGGGCAAGGGGCACAGGAACAAATCCCAACTATAGCGCCCACCACCCCACACAGCTTCCAATAGGACCAGTCGGCCAGAATGTGACGATTCCATACAGACCTCCAGAGAACCTACACATACAATAATAATCTGTACAAATATAGGCATACATGGCATCTGGAGAATCCACGCATAACTGGTTCACATTTCATTACGTATGTTTAAGTATGCATATATCATATATTTTAAAATAAAACGTGAAAGAATCCAATATGCAGACACAAATATACCATATTTCTTTTTTTTTAAGTTTATTTATTTATTTCAAGATTGAGAGAGAGTACATGCATGATCAGGGGAGGGACAGAGAGAAAGGAAGAGAAAGAATCCCAAGCAGGATCAGTGCCAGAGCCTGACATGAGTCTTGATCTCAGGAACTGCAAGATCATGACATGAGCTAAAATCAAGATTTGGACATTTAACCAATTGAGCTTCCCAGGTGCCCCACAAATGTATATTTCAAATTTACATTCAATGTACTAACTTATGTAGCGGGATTAATGCATTTTTGTATACAAACCTGAGATTTAAAATTCCCTTGCCATCTTTACTTATTTGGAGAGTCTCCTAGGATAGCATGATGAGATGATTAAAAACACCATCAACATTTGAAACCATTAATAGGCGCTTCCTAAAACTGCACAACTCAACCAAAGTAAGCAAGATGCTAGGACCAATAGAAAACTGTAACTATTACCCAAATCCAGTGTCACATTTGGTGTTCCCCAGCTTGTCACTGACTACCTCTAAAGAACGTAAAATGCTGCATATTTAAAGGTATATTTGGTTGTACTCTTCAAGACAGATGTGTCCATTTTGTGTTGATTCAGCAAATGGTAATAAAATGAATACTGAAAAACAAGACAGTCTCCTCGTCCTAAAGCTTTACACATATTTACTCATGAAACCTGACAACAGAAGATTCTATTATTACACCCCTTTCATAGGCAAATAAAACTGAGTCACAAAGAACTTAATAACTCCTCGTGTTAGAACTTAATAACAAGGTCCCACAGCTAATAAGTGTCAGCTCTAGAATAAACACCCGGGCAGTCCACCTGCAGTGCCATGCTATAAACTAGAGGTTGGCAGATTGGGTTGGTAAACTACAGCCCATGGGCCCAATCTGGCCCTTTGCCTGTTTTTGTAAATAAAGTTTTATTGGAACATCCACACCCACTCATTCACATGTGGTCTATGCCCCCTTTTGCTACAACAGCAGAGTTAAGTAGTTGTGACAGAGATTATATAGCCCACAAAGCCTAAAATACTTACCAACTGGTCCTTTACAGAAAACGTTTGCTGACCCCTGCTTTAAACCATCATACAATGTGATAGCACCTATGTGCCAGCCAGTGTTCAAAGCACTGGAGATAGAGTGCACACAGAACTAACGAGGCTCCTGCTCTCATGGTGCTTATAAGTATATGATGGATTTTGCATATATACATTCTGTATGTGTGTGCAGAGGGGCCATGTTCTGCAGCTAAAAATTTTGACTGTCCAAATATAGACGATCCCTTACATCTCATTCCTTTGTTACAAAAAAATCTGCTAGTAGCAGAGCCTTGGGTGTCTTAAAATTACTTTGGAAGGAAAAGCAGTTGATATGATTCTAGGGACTTCTGTCACAGGCAAGTGTGACAAGCCACACAAAGAGTGTGGCTCTGACCCAGCAGGGTAATTCTCATGTATAAAATACACCTGCCTATTAGAATTGTACAGCTGGCTTGTTCTTGACAAGTATGCCAATAAAAAAAATAATTAATAGAAACAAAGATTGCTAAAATTGATAAACGTTTATGTAACCAAATCTGAGCTCGCAACTGAAAAAGGAAACCTGGCGAATACAGCAGGAATTAAAATATTTCTGAATCAAAACTCTACCTGCAATATTTATTTTTCCATTCACACCCTCGGTAGTCTCTATTAAGAATTTGTGATTTTCAACGTTACCATGGCAACCTGTTTGAAGGGGCTGCCAAGAGATATACCTCGGGCTTCCCTACAGCTAACACTCACCAATGATGTTCATCTTTGACTAAAGGGGTGGAGCACAAACTCTTGATGTAACCAGCACCCTATACCAAAGGACTTGTGGGGTTTCTTTTCACATTATCAGATAATAAAGAAATTCCTTGAATTCCTAATACGAGCTGAATCCTGGTAAGATTTCACATTTGTAATCAAAATGTGGCAAAAATTCACTAGTAGAGAACAGTTTGCTGATCATATTATCATAATTGTTGACTGAGTGATAGATGACATTAACAGTCTAAACACAGATTTTCTTCTCCTTTTAAAAATTCACTCTTAATTCTAACTTGTGGCCTTCCTTCAGGAATTTTGAAGCCACTAATTTGGGATTTATGATTCAAATTCAATCAAAATGTATTGAGTTCCTACCAGGTGTCTTCACATGCATCTTTCATTTAATTCTCTTAGCTACACAACTATTCTTGGAAGTAGACATTATCACACCTATTTTGTAGATGAGTAAACAGAAGCCCAGGGAGGTTAAGTAATTTGCCCAAGGTTACCCAATGAGAAAAGGGAAGAGCCAACTGTCACATATTAGTCTCCTTATGATATTTCCAGGTTCAAGTTAATGTCTATCGTCACTTAGCAATATTTTCTTCATAGACTGTTGACGATATATAGGATGGGGGAAGGGTAAATGTTAAAATAAGTGAGGCAATTATTTTCATGTTGCTCAAGCTCTTTAAAATCTAGCATCTTGGGTGTTCTTTAGGGAGCTAGGCAAGATGGCGAAGCAGCATGGCAGTTCTCAGCTTATCTTGTCCCTGAAATGCAGCTAAATCAGAACCAAACCATTTTGAACACCTAGGAAATTGATCTGAGGATTACCACAACAATCGGCATAACTTGAGCCACAGAACTTGGCAGGTTTTCAGTGCAGAGAGGTGAACTGTGGGGAGAGAAAGTCGAGGAGGGTAGGGAGCTGTTTTTGTGGAGAGAGGACAGAGAACAGGAGAGTACAGGAAAAACACTCCCCAAAAGTAGCTGGAGAGAGAAAGAAAGAAAGAAAGAAAGAAAGAAAGAAAGAAAGAAAGAAAGAAAGAAAGAAAGAAAGAAAGAAAGAAAGAAAACACTCACAAATGACTGAACAAGAAATCTGTTTCCCAAAACCACTGACGGGGAGAAAAGAGAGGATTTCAATGCCATTAGGATTCTATAAACAGTGGAGAGCAGAGTCGGAAATTCTGGAGCTCATTGCCTAGTGGTGCTCTGATGAGGAAGTAGAGCAAATCCCCAGGAGCAGGCAGCAGTGTCTGAGGGGACCATGTGCCACAAGGGGAGAAGCAGTTCCCTGCTTGGAGAGCATTTTGTAGAGGTCATACATCCTTCCCACAGGCAAAGGTCCCAGCAGACCCCAGAGAACAGCCACCTTTGCTGTTATTGGGACAAAGAGGCCAGAGTGCAATGAAACCTGGCACCAACTATGTGTTGTGATTTGCCATAATCTCTGCACCTCTACTGCTGCACTATCGTGTGAAAGTTTTCTGGGGCAAGCCAGCACCCAGCCACTGGTCAGCAAGACCCTCCCCCAGAGGGTCAGTGTGGGTCCAAGCCACAGGGTTCTGTGAAGTGAGGGGTTTTGAAACACAACCCCATCTGAGAAAAAACTCTGGAGGGGGAGGTGCTGCCTGGCAGGCTGATGGCTTGCACACAGACAGGGTAGAGGGAGGGAATAGATAGAAGTTTGAGACAAAGCAGGGGTGATTGATTGCGGGTCAGTGAAAGCACAAAGTTCCTATGTCAGAGATTAGGAAGCTGGGTGAAGCCATTTCTACCTTTCCAGCATACACGCATATGCATGCCACACCAATCCACAACAGGAAACTAAGCAGCACCACCTAGTGGAGAACGGAGTCATTACACCAACCCCAACCCAACTGCACCCTCCAAGCATATCCACTAGAAGACCAGCACAAGTCTCTCCGTCTGCTTAGTGTGCGGACTATAGAGTGCTGCATAGTTTGAGTTCTAGGGGAAACTGGATGTAACTTCATTTGGGTTTCATTCTGCTTGCTGGTTCATCTTTTGCTTTTTTGGGTTTTTCTCTTTTTTTTTCCTTTCTTCTTTGTTTAAATTGTTTTTTTTTTTTTCTCCTTTTTTTTTTTTTCTTTTTCTTGGATACAGAAAGAGAAAATCTCATTTTTATTTTCTTTAAAATTTTTTGATTATTTTACTATATTTTTTTATTTTTGTAAATTTTTATTCTATTTCACTTTATTTCATTTTATTCTATTTTATTATATACAATTTTTAATTTTTATTTTTTTAGTATTTTTTTTCCTTTTCTTTCTTTTCTTTTCCTTTTTTCTCTATTTTATCAATCTTCTTTCAACAAGCAAACCAAAACACACCTAGGATCTAGCTTCCTTTATTTGGTGTTTTGTGTTGTTTTTAAATTTTTCATTTTAATTTTTTATTTTATTACCTTTTCCTTCCCCCAAAATGACAAAACAAAAGAATTCACCCCAAAAGAAAGAAGAAATGACAGCCAGATATAAGCAAGATGTCCGAACTAGAATTTAGAACCACTATGATAAGCGGTTCTAAGCTGGGGTTGAAAAAAGCATGGAATCCCTTTCTGTGGAGATAAAAGAAATAAAAACTGGTCAGGACAAAATTAAAAATGTTGTAACCAAGATGCAGTCTTGAATGGATGTGACACTGTCAAGGATGGACAAAGCAGAGCAGCAAATCAGCAATACAGAAGACAAAATTATGGAGAATAATGAGGCAGAAGAAAAAGAGGGAAACTAAGACAAAAGAGCATGATATAAGAATTAGAGAGCTCAGTGACTTATTAAAAAGGAATAACATCCAAATCAGAGGAGTTCCAGAAGATGAAGAGAAAAAAAAGGGGGCAGGTTTATTTGAGCAAATTATAGCAGAAAACTTTCCTAATCTGGAGAAGGACACAGACATCAAAACGCAGGAAGCACAGAGAACTTCTATTAGATTCAACAACAACCAACCATCACCAAGGCATATCATATTCAAATTCACAAAATACACCGACAATGAAAGAATTATGAAAGCAGCAAGGGAAAAAAAGTCTTTAATGTACAAGGGAAGACAGATCAGGATCGCAGCAGACCCATTCACAGAAATTTGGCAGGCCAGAAAGGAGTGGCAGGATATATTCAACATGCTGAATCAGAACAATATGCAGCCAAGAATTCTTTAGCAAGGCTGTCATTCAAAATAGAAAGAGAGATAAATAGATTCCCAGACAAACAAAAACTAAAGGAGTTCATGACCACTAAACCAGCCCTGCAAGAAATTTTAAGGGGGACTCTTTGAGTGGAGAAAAGATGAAACAAAACAAAAAATACCAAAGCAACAAAGACCGGAGAACAACACCAGAAGCTCCAATTCTACAGGCAACACAATGGCACTAAATTCGTATCTTTCAATACTCATTTTATAATGCCAATGGACTAAACACTCCAATCAAAAGACATAGGGTATCAGAATGGATAAGAAAACAAGACCCATCTATATGCTGCTTACAAGAGACCCTTTTTAGACCTAAAGACACCTACAGATTGAAAGTAAGGGGATGGAGAACCATCTATCATGCTAATGGTCACCAGAAGAAAGCTGGTGTAGCCACGCTTATATCACACAAACCAGATTTTAAAATAAGGACAGTGGGGCACCTGGGTGGCTCAGTCGGTTGAACATCCGACTTTGGCTCAGGTCATGATCTCGTGATTTGTGAGTTCGAGCCCCGCGTTGGGCTCTGTGCTGACAGCATGGAGCCTGGAGCCTGCTTCAAATTCTGTGTCTCCCTCTCTCTCTGCTCCTCCTGCGCTCATGCTCTGACTCTTTCTCTCCTTCAAAAATAAAAATTAAAAAAAATAATAAAATAAAATAAGGACAGTAACAAGGATGAAGAAGGGCATTCTATCATAATTAAGGGGTCTATCCACCAAGAAGATCTAACAATTGTAAATATTTATGCTCTCAATGTGAAGCACCCAAATATATAAATCAATTAATGTCAAACAAAAAGAAACTCATTGATAACAACATAATAGTAGGGGACTTCAACACCCAACTTACAACAATGGTCAGGTTATCTAACCAGAAAATCAACAAGGAAACAATGGCTTTGAATGACACATTGGACCGGATGGACTCAACAGATATATTCAGAACATTTAATCCTAAAACAGCAGAATACAAATTCTTCTCAAGTGCACATGGAACAGTCTCCAGAATAGATCACATACTGGCACACAAATTATCTGTCAACGAATACCAAAAGATTGAGATCATACCTTGCAAATTTTCACACTGCAATGGTATGGAACACGAAATCAACCACAAGACAAAATTTGGAAAGACCATGAATACTTGGAGATTAAAGAACACTCTACTAAAGAATGAATGGATTAACCAAGAAATTAAAGAGTAAATTAAAAAGTACATAGAAGTCTATGAAAGGAAAACACGAAGGCCCCAAACCACTGGAATCCAGCAAAGGCGGACATAAGAGGGAAGCATATAGCAATTCAGGCCTTCCTAAAGAAGGAAGAGAGGTCTCAAATAAGGTATAATCTTACACCTTAAAGAGCTAGAAAAAATAACCGCAAAGAAAGCCCAAAATCAGCAGAAGACAGGAAATAGTAAAGATCAGAGCAGAAATCAAAGATACCAAAATTAAAAAAACAAAACAAAACAGTAGAACAGATCAATGAAACTAGGAGCTGGTTCTATGAAAGAATTAACAAAATTGATAAGCCCGTAGCCAGATTGATCAAAAAGAAAAAGGAAAGGACCCAAATAAATACAATCAGGAATGAAAGAGGAAAGATCACAACCAACACTGCACAAATACAAACAGTAATAAGAGAATATTATGAGCAATTATATACCAATAAAGTGGGCAATCTGGAAGAAATGGACAAATTCCTAGAAACATATAAATTACCAAAACTGTAACAGGAAGAAACAGAAAATTTGAACAGACCCATAACCAATAAAGAAATTGATTCAGTAATCAAAAATCTCCCAACAAATAAGAGCCCAGGGCCAGACGGCTTTCCAGGGGAATTCTATCAAACATTTAAAGAAGAGTTAACACCTATTCTTTTGAAGCTGTTCCAAAAAACAGAAATGGAAGGAAAATTTCCTAACTCATTGTATGAGGCCAGCATTACCTTGATTCCAAAACCAAAGACCCCACTAAAAAGAAGAACTACAGACCAATTTCCCTGATGAACATGGATGCAAAAATTCTCAACAAGATACTAGCCAACCGGTTCCAACAATACATTAAAAAAATTATTCACCATGATCAAATGGGATTTATTCCTGGGATGTAGGGCTGGTTCAATATCCACAAATCAACCAATGTGATATGTCGCATTAATAAAAGAAAGGATAAGAACCATATGATCCTTTCAATAGATGCTGAAAAAGCATTTGATGAAACACAGCATCCTTGATAGAAACTCTCCAGAAAGTAGGAATAAAAGGATCATACCTCAAGATAATAAAAGCCATACCCAAAAGACCCAACACTAATATCATCCTCAATGGGGAAAAACTGAGAGCTTTCCCTCTAAGGTTAGGAACATGACAAGGATGGCCATTTTCACCACTGTTATTCAACATAGGTTTGGAAGTCCTAGCCTCAGCCATCAGACAACACAAAGAAATAGAAGGCATCCAAATCGGCCAGGAGAAGGACAAACTTTCACTCTTCGCAGATGACATGATACTCTATGTGGAAAACCCAAAAGACCACCAAAAAACTGCTAGAACTGATCCATGAATTCAGGAAAGTCACAGGATGTAAAAATCAATGTACAGAAATCAGTTTCATTTCTATACACCAATAATGAAGCAGCAGAAAGAGAAATCAAGGAACTGATCCCATTTACAACTGCTTCAAAACCATAAAAAGCTAGGAATAAACCTAACCAAAGAGGTGGAAAATCTATACACTGAAAATTATAGAAAGCTTATAAAAGAAATTGAAGAAGACACAAAAAAATGGGAAAACATTCCATGTTCATGGATTGGAAGAACAAATATTGTTAAAATGTCAATACTACCCAAAACAATCTACATATTCAATGCAATCCCTACCAAAATAACACCAGCATTCTTCACAGAGGTAGAACAAAAAAATCCTAAAATATGTATAAAACCAGAAAAGACCCTGAATAGCCAAAGCAATCCTGAAAAAGGAAACCAAATCTGGAGGCATCCCAATTCTGGACTTCAAGCTGTATTACAAAGTTATAATCATTAAGACGGTATGGTACTAGCACAAAAACAGACACATAGATCAATGGAACAGAATGGACCCACAAACGTATGGCCAACTAATCTTTGACAAAGCAGAAAAGAATATCCAGTGGAATAAAGACAGTCTCTTCAGCAAATGGTGCTGGGAAAACTGGACAGTGACATGCAGAAAAATAAACCTGGACCACTTTCTTACACCATACAGAAGAATAAACTCAGGGGTGCCTGGATGACTCAGTTAGTCCGACTTCAGCTCTGGTCATGATCTCATGATTCATGGGTTCAAGCCCCGTGTCGGGCTCTGTGCTGACAGCTTAAAGCCTGGAGCCTACTTCAGATTTATCTCCCTCTCTCTCTACCCCTGCTCACTGTCTCTCAAAAATAAATAAATAATAAAATAAATAAAATAAATAAACTCAAAATAGATGAAAGCCCTAAATGTAACACAGGAATCCATCAAAATCCTAGAGGAGAAAATAGGCAACAACCTCTTTGACCTCAGTCGCAGCAACGTCTTACTCAACATGACTACAGAGGCAAGGGAAACAAAAGCAAAATTAAACTATTGGGACCTCATCAAGATAAAAACTTGTGCACAGTGAAGGAAACAATCAGCAAAACTAAAAGGCAGCCAACGGAATGGAAGAAGACACTTGCAAATGACATATCATATAAAGGGTTAGTATCCAAAATCTATGAAAAACTTATCAAACTCAACACCAAAAAACAAATAATCCGGTGAAGAAATGGGCAAAAGACATGAATAGACACTTTTCCAAAGAAGACATCCAGATGGCTAACAGACACATGAAAAAATGCTCAGTATCAGTCAACATTAGGGAAATACAAATCAAAACCACAATGAGATACCACCTCACACCTGTCAGAATGGCTAACATTAACAACTCAGGCAACAACAGATGTTGTTAGGGATGTGGAGAAAGAACACTTGCACTCCTGGTGGGAATGCAAATTGGGGTAGCCACTATGGAAAATAGTATGGAATTTTCTCAAAAAATTAAAAATAGAAATACCGTTTGACCCAGCAATTGCACTACTAGCTATTTATCTAAAGGATACAGGAGTGCTGTTTTGAAGGGGTACATGCATCCCCATGTTTATAGCAGCACTATCGACAATAGCCAAAGTATGGAAACAGGCCAAATGTCTATCAACTGATGAATGAAGAAGTAGTGTGTGTGTGTGTGTGTGTGGAGAGAGAGAGAGAGAGATAGTGGAGTATTACTCGGCAATCCAAATGAATGAAGTCTTGCCATTTGCAAAACATGGATGGAACTAGGTTGTATTATGCTAAGTGAAATAAGTCAGAGAAAAACAAATACCATATGACTTCACTCACATGTGGAATTTAAGATACAAAACAGATGAAAATAAAGGAAGGGAAGCAAAAATAATATAAAAACAGGGAGGGAGACAAACCATAAGAGACTCTTAAGTACAGAGAAGAAACTGAGGGTTGCTGGTGGGGTTTTGGGTGGGGGATGGACTATTTGGGCAAGGGGCATTAAGGAGGAAACTTGTTGGGATGGGCACTGGGTGTTATATGTAAAAGATGAATCACTGAATTCTACTCCTGAAATCATTATTACACTATATGTTAACTAACTGGGATGTAAATTTTTAAAAATAATTAAAAATTAAAATCTAACATCTCTATTCAAATCCCTAACATGTTTGATGATGACAAATAGCTCCCTTCCTTATTAACGTGGTCTAGAGAATTTTCTAGAAAATACCTGGTACCCACCCTATTCTATGCTCCAGGAGGCCTTTGTGGACCAACAAACATTCCTTGTCCTATGGTTTCCTTATGGATTCAGTCAGTGGGGCAGCACCATAGAAGATCAGAGGACAGAAAGAAAGCAGAGTATTTATTTCCTTAACTCCCTTCCCACAAGCTGACATTGGCTGCATTACTCTTTCAAATACCAAGCTCTTTCCAGGCCATCTTATCTTAAAGCTGTAGCTCTCACTAGGTTTCTGCAGAAACTCCCTCTTCTTGTGTTTTCAGGCATAAAGGGTGGTAGTACTTTCTCCCACCGCTACACTGGGGATGCTTCATCCTTCCTTGTTAGTTTCCTTTAACCCTGCCCTTGACCTTTATTAACAGTCCCTTCACTGAGTGCTTTTCAATCTATGCTTTTTAGAGTTTAGATTATAGGTGTGAGACTTTCCTCTTTCCTAATATAAGCGTTAATGCTATAAATTTAATGCTCTAAATTTTCCTCTCAGCACTGCTTTTGCTATGTCCTATAAATTTGATATGAAGTCTTTCATTCAGTGCAATATTGTTTGTCTTTTTAATTTCCCTTGTGACTTCCTTTTTGGCGCATGGATTACTTAGAAGTGTGTTGTTGAGTTTCCAAATGTTGGGAGATTTTTCTGTTGTCTTTCTCTTATTCGTTTCCAGTCTGATTCCTTTGTGCTCAAAGAACATGTTCTGCATGGTTTCAGTTCTTCTAAATTTGTTGAGGTTTGTTTGATGGCCTGGCATGTAGCTTATCTTGGTATATGTACCATGGGCACTCCCAAAGTATGTGGATTCCACTCTTGGGTGGAGTGTTTTCATACATGGCAGTTAGCTTCTGGTGGCCGATGGTGTTGTTGAGTTCTTCCGTAACCTTGCTAATTTTCTGTCTAGCTGTTCTGTCAACTATGTTTTTGGGTATAATTGTGGATTTGACCACTTCATTTCTTAGCTCTATCATTTTTCATTTCATAGCTTTTAGGAGCTCTGTGTTTGACACAGATGTGGCTCAGCTCCTCATACCATCTCTGTAGATGGGGAGGGGCAGTGGGCAACAATTATCTTCTTGAGAGCAGCTGTTTTCTGAAAGTCCTCTGTCTTTCTAGGCTGCCCTTTTCCTGGTCATTTGGTTAAAGAAAGCAGGCTTTCACTGGGACTCATTGATCTGCACCCATTGGTGCTTTGGGGTTGCCAGTTTCTTTAGTAGTTGGGCTGGGATATAGGAGGGAAAAAAGGAAAACCCAGGAGATTCATTGCCATGTTGTTATTTGGGTCCTGAAATCCTTAGCCAGTCTGCCTTCTCTCCACCTTTCATAGTCTTCTTAGATTTGAAATATAATATGCTATAACATAATAAAAATATATAATTTATAATATAAATCATATAATTATTACATTACATTATTTCCAGGGCTTTTACTTAGAGAAGAATAGGGTAAAGTAAGTTATTCCATCTTCCCAGAAGCAGAAGTCTTCACGTCAGTTAGTTTGGGAAAAAAAGTTAATATAGACAACTAGTTACAAAAGGTTAGATGAACTGAAAAGCTAAATGGCCAGCCAAAGATTCGCAAGAGCGGAATGTAGCTACTACCCTCAGGCAGCGGCGTGAGAGCATGTGGTGCTCGCAGAGACCAAAACTGGAACCGCTCAATGGGACAATGGACCAAAGAAGGAGAGAGTCACCCACAGACAGCATGAACCATGGAGATACAGCCAGTTATGGACTGTCATCTGTACCCAAGGTAGAAAGAGAGAGAAAAAAATACATTGGCTTATCCCCTCCTCTTTTCCTCCAGTCCCCTTCCAGTGTCTCCCAATGGCCAAACTCGGCCAGAATCCACTTGCCAGGGGAGCAGGGGGAAATGTCATTGGCAGGGGTCAACAATCTGGACACTGAACACAGCAGGGGGAGGCAGGGAGCAGGTCTGAAGGGGAGCAGGTAAATGACTGGCACAAGGATAAATAGTTATTCCAGAAATGCCTTGGATTTGCAGTTGAGAATCCCTAACAGAAGAATGGGATAATGGCAAGAATACGGGAAGTATGTCAGAGGCCACAGGAAAGTATCGGGTGGCTCAGCGTATACTGGAGTAGGAAGATGACCAGCCCAGCATACCAGAAACATCCAAGTAATTTCCTGACAATCCATTCACTTTCCTCTGGCTATGCCCACCTAGCTTGAAAGATAGCATACCCCAAGTATTTATTCTTGTGACTATGCTGTCTTTGGACTCCACTGTTTTGATAATTGGGGGGTGGAGTGGGGAATAATCCTAAAGGTATTAGGCCTGTCTCCTTCAGTGATCCTTGATGGGGCTGGGTTCTTTGTGATGCGTTTTCTTTTCATTCATTAGTTAAAGTAACTGCATGCACAGTAGTTTTCCTGCACTCATTTCGTGTGAGTAGAAGCTGGCTATGCTACCACTTTCAGATGGATATGTGAAGTTAAAAAGAGCATTAAAAATGTCCTGTTTGAATAGGGAAAAGTCAACATTGCTACAAATAGAGGTTCTATATCTAGAAGTCTCGTGGGCAGATCCATCCACAGAGAAAATCAACAGGCTTCAGATGGATGACCACCACAGCACCAATGATATTCATTTGGTGGCAACTTGTGTGCAATTTGGAAACGGTCTAGGAAAAATTTAATTCAGCAGAATCTGTGACATTAATAACAGAGAATGATGAATGGAAGAACTTCAGCCAAGTATTTTAAAGAATGCTTTCAGAGAATCCACTTTAATGAACAACTACTATATTCATCAAAATTCTTATTCTTTTATTATATTTGGAAAATATATTTTGGAAATGTTTTTCTCAACCTGATAGATTAAATCAACACTTTTATAAAAATATTTTATAACTCAGATTTGTGAGTATACTTCTCTCAGTGGTTGTGATGGGGGGGTTGGTTAGATATTATATAAGGAACCTATGTACAGAACAAATAAGCTATATCTGTTCTCACAAGTGAGTAACTGCTTTGATTGACAGTTTTTTCCTAATTAACTATAGCCAACTATACTGGTGTTGGAAGCCCAATACAATAAATTATCCTTCAATTGTCATTCAAAGCAAAGTTCAAGAAAGAACTAAACAGGCAGGGGGGTGGGGGAAGGCACCACACGCATGGTCTATTAATAATGTACGAGAATGGCCAGCATAATACTTGAATGAGATGGAGGTGACAAAAGTCAATTAAAACCTTGAGACAGTTTCTGAGATTTGGAATATTAATCAGGAAAAGCAAGTGCAGACTACTGGCATACCCAGGCACACATTTGAAATCTTGTTCGTAGTTCAAGAAGCCCATTTTTTAAAGCACACTTGAGAGACTGAAAAGATGCATCCAGAAAAGAAGCAATTAAAATAACTCAGAGCTGGAAGATGTTAGGTCAACCCGGCACATGTAGTACAAAAGGATAGAGTGGTCATCAGGGCATTCTGTGGGACTCTTTACTGGTTTTGGTTGTGGGGTTTTTATTTTTTTATTTGGGGGGGGGGCAAAGGCCACTTTAAAAACAAAAATACAAGAAAGTCAGTTACAAGCATGTAGTGTTACAAACTATTATAAATTGCCTCTTTCAAGCATAAGTGAAAGAAAGGCCATTTCTGCTCTGGTTAAGCAAATCATATCTGTCTACAATAGAATTAGAGATGCGACAGACTGGGTAGCTTGGCTTTATTTCTGTGACAGGATGTCTACCGTGCAAAAATAAAAATAACTAACATCTTTGAGAGCTTTCTTGTGCACCAAGCACAGCGATAAGCTTCTAAAAGCTTTAGGCTCTCCAGAATAGAAGCTACGGGAAGGCAGGGAAACTTGCTTGTGTTGGTTTGTCCCATGCTTAGCACGTAGTAGGCACTCGATAAGTACATTATCAATGCATGATGTTTCTCAATGGGTATGTATGTATTACTTTTGTAATCTGAAAAAATTAAATTGTATTTTACTACCTCTTGGTAGCCACTGCCCTTATGCTAAGTCCCTCTCCTCGAGGGTTGGTTGGATATAGTCACTTACTTGTAATAAATAAGAATACAGCAGAAGTCATGGAATGTCACTTCTGAGATTAGGTTACAACATGACTCAGATTTCCCATTTGTCTTCTCTGGCTCTCATGTTGTGAGCTGCCCTATGAAGGGGCTCATGTGGCCAGGACTGAGAAGGCCTCTGGCCATCTTCTAGTAGGCAACTGAAGCCTTTAGTCCAATGTCCCATGAGCAATTAGATCCTGCCACCAAATATATGAGCCTGCAAGTAGGTTCTCCAGCCTCAGTTGACTCTATAGATGACCGCAGTCAGTCTTGGCCATGTAATCTTGTGAGAGACCCTGAGTCAGTTACCTACCTATTCCATACCTGAATTCCTGACATACAGGAACTATGAGATAAAAAGTATCTGCTGTTTTGAGCTATGTTTGTGCAATTTATTACACAGTTATAGCTAGCTAATGCATGAATCTACAGAGGGGCGCCTGGGTGCCTCAGTTGGTTAAGCGTCCGACTTCAGCTCAGGTCATGATCTAACAGTCCTTGAGTTCAAGCCCCGGTCAGGCTCTGTGCTGACAGCTCAGAGCCTGGAGCCTGCTTCGGATTCTGTGTCTCCCTCTTTCTCTGCCCCTCCCCTGCTCGTGCTCTCTCTCGGTCTCAAAAATAAATACAAACATTTAAAAAAAATTTTTTAAAGCATTAATAAATAAATAAATGCAAAGATAAATAAATCTACAGAAAAGTAGTCTTTCTAAAAGTTGGGTTTTAGGGGTGCCTGGGTGGTTCAGTTGGTTAAGTGTCCAGCTCTTGGTTTCTGCTCAGGTCATGATCTCATGGTTTGTGGGTTTGAGTGCCTCATGGGGCTCTGGGCTGGAAGTGTGAAGCCTGCTTGGGATTCTGTCTCCCTCTTTCTCTTTTCCCTTCCCCCACTTGTGCTGTCTCTGTATCTCGCAAAAAATAAATAAATAGACTTTAAAAAAATATTAAAGTTGGGTTTTGGGTGGGGTTTTTTTTTCTAAAAGCATTATAATTTTCTACTTTCAGCTCTCTATGGAATGTACTAGTATTTCCAAAAAATTGACTCTGCTTTGGCAACGTGGTAACCGCTGCTCCTTCCATGACCAAAAGATGGAGGCAATATTTCAAATGGAAATTTATTTCCCAGTTCTAATGGGCTACTCTAGCATATTGACAAAGGGGGTTTGAAACAGTACCTAGAAAATTATAATTAAGTCAAAATTCTAAAAATACTTTAAAATCCATTAGGTTTATTCATCGCAACATTGTACATATCATAATGATACTAAGTGCTCAAATTGATTTTCAGACACCTTCCTATTGAAGTGAAAATGGGCTCTATCTGGTTTTATCTGTGGTGTAATGACATCCATCTGTTTTCTTCCTTAAAGGCAGACAACAGCTGTACAAATGAGTCCTAAGGATTCACACCAATTCACCATTCCATTCTAAATACAATAGCCAACTACCCCCCCCCCCCAACCCCTTATCCACAGGGAATATGTTCTAAGACCCTCTGGGGATGCCTGAAACCGTGGATAATACCAAACCTTATATAGAGCTGACGCTGGAACAATACAGGTTTGAACTAAGTCCACTTACAGGTGGGGTTGGTTTTGTTTGTTTGTTTGTTGATACAGCACAGTATTGTCAATATATTTTCTCTCCCATATGATTTTCCCAACGTTACCTTTTCTCTAGCTTCCTTTATTATAAGAATACAGTATATAATACATATAACATACAAAATATGTGTTAGTCAACTGTTTGTTATCAGTTAAGGCTTCCTGTCAACAGGACGCTACTAGCTAAGTTTTGGCGGAGTCAAAAGTTTAGGCAGATTTTAGGGGCGCCTGGGTGGCTCAGTCGGTTAAGCGTCCGACTTCGGCTCAGGTCACGATCTCGCAGTCCGTGAGTTCGAGCCCCGCGTTGGGCTCTGGGCTGATGGCTCAGAGCCTGGAGCCTGCTTCCGATTCTGTGTCTCCCTCTCTCTCTGCCCCTCCCCCATTCATGCTCTGTCTCTCTCTGTCTCAAAAATAATAAAATAAACATTAAAAAAAAATTAAAAAAAAAAAAAGTTTACGCAGATTTTCAACTGTGCATGGGGTTGGTGCCCCAAGCCCCGTCTTATTCAAAAGCCAACTGTATACTATTTTTTCCCTATACAGACACAGTTTAATCTCTAAGTTAGGCACAGTGAGGGAGTAACAATAATAATAAAAGAGAACATTTATAACAATACCCTGTAATAAAAGCTACGTGAATGTAGTCTCTCTCACTCTCTCTCTCAAAATGTTTTTTTGGAATGTACTCACCCTTCTTCATGTGATGATGCAAGATGATGAAATGCTGACATGATAAGATAAAACGAGGTGAATGACGTAGGCCTTGTGACCTAGCATTAGGTTACTACTGACCTGCTGACAATATATCAGAATAGGGATCACCTGCTTCTAGACCAAGACTGACTGCAGGTCACTAAAACCATATAAAGTAAAACCAGAGATAAGGGGAAATTACTGTATAGATAGCCCCCTGGGGTCTGGCCCCCAAGTTCCAATGATACCTACGCATGATAGGTTATTTTTGCACTGCCGATTGATAAGCTCCATCTAATACTACAATGGTACCAAAGTAATTTAATCTTTGAAATTCAAAGGGTGAAGGAGTGCTAATCACACGGACTCCATCTTTGCCCTCCATCGTGTTCATGTTCTTGCAGTGACGTCGATGGGGGCTACATGCTCCTGGCCCCGGTGGGGGTTATATATCCTGACTGGGAGGCAGGAAGCCTTGTTCTGATCCTCCCTAAAGTGGCACACAGAAGGCTCCACTTTAGATAACTGGTCGAGGCCCTCTGGCACACAGATGGTACCACTTTAGAGAACTACCCTGTGACCTCGCCACCCTGCCCCTTCACAAAAGCGGGGGTTTAAGGTCCAGAATGGGCAGAGAATGGGGGTAGAGAATACCTGTGTACCACCTGGATCATCCGTGAGCTCGATCCCCTCTGTCGGTAAGTTATCCTAAATAAAACTCTGTGTAAATGGTATGGAGGGGCTTGCCTTGCTTTTCTGTTTTCTAGAAGTGCCTACCCAGAAGCGTACTTTACTGACCCTCCTCTACCTTCTAATCGAAAGGTCTTAGATTTACCATTATGAGTAGCAAGTATTATTGTACTTAGTTAATATGAGCTTCTTCTCACGTAGCTGTACCAAAGCCCTTTTACGTGTCCTCAGACTATAGGTATTCTCTTTTATCACTGAAGAGTACCTGGCATATAGTAGAAACTCAGAAGTATATGCCTAATACTCCATCCTCCTTTATTTGTTCAAAGATACTTCAGCATAGTCCTAGCCCTCAAGGCTCAATGGGGAAAGGAAGGAAATACACAAATAATCATGACGTAGGACAGTAATAATAATTACTTTGAGAAGTGTTCAAAATGATACTGAGGCTTTATTTAAAATACACAAATCTCTGGACCCAGCCTCCATTTTAATGTTTAATTTAGTATGTGAGGGTTGCTACGAGCAAACTTTTTCTATAAAGGGCCAGATAGAAAAAGGTTTTGGCTTTGCTGGCCATATAACTTCTGTTGCAACTACTCAACTCCATGATTGCAGTGGGAAAACAGTCACAGGCAATACATAAATGAATGGACATGGCCATGTTCCATTAAAACATTATATGTAGACATTTACATTTGAACTTTATATCACATGGTGTGAAATATTGTTCTTTTGATTTTTTTCAACTACTTAGAAATAAAATAACCATTCCTAGCTCATGGGCTACAAAAAAAAAAAAAAAAAAAAAAAAAACCAAAAACCAGAGCACTGCCCAGATTCAGCCTGTGGGCTATAGTTTGCCAACCCTTGGCAGAAATGAAAGACCACAGACTCTGGAATTATCTTGACATCAGCTTATTTCAGCTCTTCTCTTTACTAGCTTGTCACCTGGGCAAACAACTTACCCAGGTGAACATGTTTCTTTACCTGAGCGATGAGAGACTTCAGTAATATCTACTTCATCCTTGAGGTGGCAAGAAACTCACAAGAGAGAGAGTGACAGGGAGAGAGAGAGAGAGAGAGAGAGGCTAAAAGGCCTGTATGCTAAAACAACTACTGTGCTATTTGAACTATCAGAGTAAACATGTTTTCTTTTTACATGCCAATCAGGGAACTAATTTGGACATGGAATTGAATTAAATGCAGTTGGCTGCATCACTAATACACTCCTTTTTCTTCATCATATTCTTTTACACAGTCGTCATTTCTTTTTGGCATTTGTTATTGTAATCTGATGAGACCTCACCATAACGTGTCACAGAGTGCACCAGGCCACATCTTTTATTTTTATATGACTAGGTTTTAATGGGATTTTACAATTTAGCTCTAGGACGTCTAGCCTGCCAAATCATTCAGCAAATGCTAAGGAAATTGTCTTAACTAGCATACTGCAAGTAAATGGTTCAATTTAATACATCATAAAAAACAATAAAAAAAAAAGAGTAAAAATAAAATGGATAGGGAAAAAATCATTTTGGAGAAAATGCTAGATTTCTTTTGAATTAAGATTTCAGGAAACAAAGTTTACCTTTTATTTCTTCCATTTAAAGAGGGACAGGCATTATGGCCACTCTGATCATGATTCCTCCTCCCAGCCACCCCCCCCACCCCCCCACCCCCCGCCAAAAGACACATTCCTAGTGTAATCACATTTACTTTACATTGTGCCTGACAAGTGGTCAGTCCTCTAGCCTCATTTCAACAATCTATCCCTGATAAAGGGGAGTCTCAAAAGAATAATGCCTTAACTGGAGTGAATGAATATTCTAATAATAGAATATGCATTAGAATTGAGGCAAGTGGATAGTAGTGGGAGTGGTAAAGCAGTAGAGTTATAGACCGAAAACAAGCACATCCCTGTCATTTGTGGGATCCAGGGGAAAAGTACAAATGGAAACTACATAGCATGTTGAAATATTTAGAAGACATAAATCAACCTAGCCCTTTGCCACCAACTCACAGATAGCTCTTGCAGGCTAAAGTCTAGGAATAGCCCTCCAGCTTGGATGTTAAAAGCTTATTGGACTGTGTGGTTGCACAGGTATGCTGGGCAAGGCAGAGTGAAAGGTAGACCTGAACTCGGGGCCAAGACTTCTGAGTGGTAAACGGATTTAAAAAACTATTAGAACTCGTGATCAAGTTCAGCAAGATTGCAGGATAGAAGATCCGTATACAAAAAGCCATTGTATTTCTAGATATTAGCAATGAACAATCCAAAACCAAAATTAAGAAAAAAATTCCATTTATAATAACATCAAAAAGAATAAAATGCGTAGACATAACTTTAAAAAAGAAGTGAAAAGTATAGACTCAGAAAACTATAAAACAATTTTTTAATTAAAGAAAACCCAAATTAATGAAAAGACATTCCATGTTCGGATTGGACAACTTAATATTGTTAGGATGGCAATACTTCCTAAATCAGTTGACAGACTGAACACAATCCATGACAAAATTTCAGCCATATTTTTAGCAGAAATTGACAAACTGATCCTACAATTCACATGGAAAAGCAAGGGACCCAGAATAGCCAAAAAAACCTTGAATAAAGAAGAGCCAAGTTGGAGAACTCATACTTCCTAATTTCAAAAATAACCACAAAGCAACAGCAATCAGTAATCAAGACACTGTGGTGTATATCTATAAGGGTGGATGTATAGATCAATAAAATAGAATTAACAATCCAGAAACATAACCTCACGTTTATGGTCAATTGATTTTCCACAAAAGTGCCAAGACAATTTAATGAAGAAAATAGTATTTTTTTTCAACAAATGGTATTGGGATATCCACAAACAAAAGAATGAGGTTTCATCTCTATCATATAGAAAATGTGATTCAAAATGAATTATAGAACTAAACTTAGGAGGTAAAACTGAAAAACTCTTAAAAGAAAATGTAAGAAGGAGTAAATACTCATGATCTTGGGTACAACACCAACGAACAAAAGACAAAATAAAAATAGATAAATTAGATTTCATAAAAAATTGAGACCTTTTGAGGGGTGCCTGGGTGGCTCAGTCAGTTAAATGTTCAACTTCGGCTCAGGTCATGATCTCATAGTTTGTGAGTTTGAGCCCTGTATTGGGCTCTGCACTAACAGTGTGGAGCCTGCTCAGGATTTTCTCTCTCTATCTCTCTCTCTCCCTCCCTCTCTGCTCCTCTCCCAGTCATGCTTTCTTTCTCGCAAAATAAATAAATAAACTTAAAAAAATTAAGACTTTTGAGCTTCAAAGGATGCCATAATAAAATGAAAAGGCAACCCATAGATTAGGAGAAAATATTTGCAAATCATATATCTGATAAGGGAATTGTATCTAGACTACACAAAGAACTCTCACATCTCAACTATAAAAAAGACAAATAACACAATTTAAAAATGGGCATAGGATTGGGTGTCTTGGTGGCTCAGTCCATTAGGCATCTGACTTCCTCTCAGGTCACTGCTCGGGTCATGAGTTTGAACCCCATATCAGGCTCTGTGCTGACAGCTCAGAGCCTGGAGCCTGCCTCAGATTCTGTGTCTCCCTCTATCTCTGCCCCTCCCCCACTAATTCTCTGTCTCTCTCTCTCTCCCTCAAAAATAAACATTAAAAAAATTTTTTTAATGGGGAAAGGATCAGAATAAACATTTCTCCAAAGAAGGCACATACACGACCATAAACACACGAACAAATGCTCATCATCATAACTCATTAGGGAAATGCAAATCAAAGTCATAATGAGACACCACTTCACACCCACCAGAATGACTATAACTAAAAAGACACGACAATAATGTGTGTTGGCGAGGATGGGAAAAAATCAGAACCCTCGTACGTTTCTGGTGTTCATATAAAATGGTGCAGTGCAGCCATTTTGGAAAAAGGTTGGCATTTCTTCCAAAAGCTAAACACAGAGTTATCACATTGCCTAGAAAATGCACATTTAGGTAGCTAAGAGAAGTGAAAAGTACATGCCCACACAAAAACTTGTACATGAATGTTCATAGCAGCATTATTCTTAATAGCCACAAAGTGGAAACAACCCAGATGTGTATCAACTGATGACCTGACAATGGAATAGTTGACAATAAAAAGGAGTGTAGCACCAATACAGGCCATAGCCAGATGGACCTTAAACACCTTGTGCTACGTGACAGGAATCAGCCACAAAACACCACATATGTGATTTCGTTTACATGAAATGTCTACAGTAAGCAATCTCTAGAAACAGACATTAGGACTGAGAGGGTCAGGAGGAAATACAGAGTGACGGCTAACAGGTATGAGTTTCTTTCCAGTATGATGAAAATGTTCTAAAATTGATGATGTTCTAAAATTAGTGATGATTGCATACTAAAAGCCTTTGGATTGCACACATTGAATGAATTGTATGGTGTGTGACTATACCTCCAAATGCTGTTGGAGGAGAAAACCCTAAAACTACAGCACCTACTTATTTGAGGAACCCAATCCATCTAGACATCAGCTTAGGTAACTCAACATGAAGCAAAAGCACAACAGCTGTGGTTTTCTACCCCTAGCCCCCACCCCCACACTTGCAAGCCCTCAGTCTTATGTTCTCAAGCTGTGAAATCCCAAGTAGGTTCAAAGGCAATTCTTCCTTAGTTGTTGTTCACTCAATGGTTTACTGAACTTTCTTACAAGAGTGAAAAGAAAAATGATCTTTGTGCTGGATATTTGTCACATGTGAGGTCCCCTAAAACTTGGGCTCTTTGTATCTATGTCTAAAGGCAGGATCAGAAAAAAATTTGGGGGGCCCACCATAGCACGTGGAGAAAGTCATTGGGAGGCTCCTGAACACTCATTTCTCTTCAGCACTCAGAGAACATGAAAAGTCTGTCAATGTCCTCCTTCCATTGGAAGGCTGAGCATGCCAGGTTACATTAGCCTCAACTGCCACACTATTCATGGGTGAAGATGGGGAGGGTTTGTTTTAATGCACTTTAACTTAAATCCTTAGACAACCTAAATGGTCTCGATCTAGAATTAGCAAACTTTTTCTTCAAGGGACAGATATGAAGTATCTCAGTCTTGCGGGCCATACATTTATGTAGTCTATGGTTGCTTTCAAGCAAAAACACAACTTAGACAAATGGGTATGGCTATATTCCAATAAAACTGTATTTATAACATCAGGCAACGGGCCCCGCAAGCCTAGTTTGCCAATTCCTGGTCTATGGAAGCCCTGCACTGTCTTAAAACCAAGACTTCTGATGTGACAGAGTACACAGTTGAGAAATAATCTGTCTCTAGTTTTCATGGTATTTTTCTCCTTGCCTCCCTAAAGTGGAGCCAAGGCTTTATATCCCAGAGAACTCAGCTTCCCCTGCCCCAGGGGAGAGTTAAAGTCTTTGTATTTAATAACCCTCCAATCACAGAGCAATATAATGATAATGATAATAATGGCTGACATTTACTGAAGGTTTAGTAAGTACCCGGCATGGTGCAAAGCATGCTTTAGGACAATTAAATTATTTCATTATCACTATAACCAAATGCAGTGGATTTGTTATCATTCCCATTAGCTAGGAAAACTGAGATTTAGAGAGCTCCAACACATAGATAAATCTGGAAAAAGTAATGATTTCAACCTGGGCAGAGCCCATGATTTTAACTGCTACATGTATTAGAATGCTAGAACCTGAGGCCCGGGTGGCTCAATCGGTTAAGCGCCGATTTCGGCTCAGGTCATGATCTCACGGTTCATGAGCTTGAGCCCTGTGTCAGGCTCTGTGCTGACAGCCCAAAGCCTGGAGCCTGCTTTGTGTCTGCCCCTCCCCTGCTCTCGCTCTCCCTCTCTCTCTCTGCCCCTTCCCCACTCGTGCTCTGTATCTCAAAAATAAACAAACATTTAAAAAATTAAAAAAAAAAAAAGAATGCTAGAATCTGGTTGTGGCACAGATGGAGGTTTTCAAAAATTGAAGAGAAGTTAAATATTCTGACCTTTTACGAAGCCGGAGTCCCCTAATGCCAGGGAAATGAAAGGGCTCAAGGAAGATGAAGACCCGTGCCCCATTCCCACATAGAGCTTAGAGGCTGACGAAAGCTTTGATGGGATCAGTCTCTGGGGGACTGAGCACCAAACTTAATGGTGTTGAAAGATGGTATGAAGTCCCAGTAGCCAGGTCTATCATGAAAAAAAAGGGAAGAGGAGTGCCTTCAGAATTATCCTCCCTCTAGTGAATTCAGGTGAGAGAGGAACAGAACAGTCACCACTGACTGGTTTTTCCAGATACTCATAGGTCCCTAGGACCATTTTCCAGCACTGAGAGGAAGAGTGGCCAAAACAATGCTGATTAGACATCACGCCAACTAGATTATTGAAGTCTAAGTTAGATGCAATTTAATTTGGCAGACTGAAAAACAGGTGTTTCCTTGAAACCAAGAATCGTAGAACAAATTCATGGTACAAAATCATAGAACAAATTTAGGGGACATGGAAAGGGATGATGAAGAGATGGTATCTGGTGACACAATAAAAAATAAGAAGTTGATGTTTCTTATTTGAAGGAGTAGAGTCGGTCACTAGAGGAACTAGTTCTGAGGAATGGGGTGGGGGTCAGGGTGTAGATAATCTATTCAACTTATATTCACCATAGCAGGAATTTACTCAAGGCCCAGGAACCCAGACCAAACTTGCTTTCTGTTTCTGTGCTAAATAATATGGGCACCAAACTATAAATAACTTAGTTCCCTGCTCTAGGGAATACCTGCTTCTGGTAGATAAGACCAAACTAACTACACAGCTTACTTATGAAGGCTATCAAGGCTAAATGTTGCCTATCAACATTTTTTAAGTTTATTTATTTAGTGTGTGTGTGTGTGTGTGTGTGTGTGTGTGTAAGAGAGAGAGAGAGAGAGAGAGAGAGGGAGAGGGAGAGAGGGAGGGAGGGGGAGAGAGAGAGAGAGAGAGAGAGAGAGAGAGAGAGAGAGAGAGAGAAATTCCAAGCAGGCTCCACAATGTCAGCGCAGAGCCTGATGTGGGGCTCCAACCCATGAACCGTGAGATCGTGACCTGAGCTGAAACCAAGAGTCAGGTGCTTAATAGACTGAGTCACCCAGGTGCCCCTCATCAACATTTCCTTCAAATATCATCTTGTGCCCATCAATCCAAAATTAGTAACCCCTTAACTCAGCCCAATTCCAATCAGTTTCTTCCCTGTAAGACTTGCCTTAAATCACCCATAACTTCATATATATACTCCTCTGATCTCCCCTTTCTGACACTCTAGGAAGATTCTGGGACTGTTCTCCCTTCTGCAGTAAATCTAATTAACTTAAATTTGCTTGATAAACAAGTTTTTCTAGTAGTCTTTTTGAGGAGTTGGCAGTCAGCAATTCAAAGTGGATAAATTAAAAAATAGTAGGAAATGAAAAACATTTAGAGATACTGAAATAATCCCCTGAAAACAGAAATGGTCAAAAGAGTCTCCCTCTGGTGGTGGGGAGGGGTAAAGCAGGGGACAATTGCATTTCTGGTTAAGCCCTTCTGTACCAATAGCTTTTTAAACCATGTATGCATATTGCTATGAAAGAATATATTTTGAAATCTTAAATATCGGTAACAGTACAGTGGCTGGCAGACGATTTCCCCAACCCTTTTTATACCAGGAGAGCTGGTATTCCTCTTCCTGGATGCAGCTCTGAAAACATAATGTAATACTGAGCTAACAAAGAAACATTACAAGTTATGTCCATCCCCATGGCACAAACATAAAAGTCACAGCTAATAGACATATTTTACAAGCATAGAAATGAGGCCAAGAGAATAGAAAATATTGCCAGAGTCCATACTGCACCCTTCACCTGCTGCTGTAGAAAATCCTAGGTAATCATCATGTCCATGAATTGATCTTAGCAAGTTTGGGATTGGGTCCCCCTTCCCCCACCTGCTCTCACTACACACATTCCCAGCCAACTCCTACTCTTAACTCACCCTCAACAAGAAAAAATCACAAGAGAAGAAGTCATTTTTCTTACAGGACAGGCCTTTTCCCTCTGCCCCAATCATTTTTTAATCTCAAAGTTTAGAAAGGAAATTACCTGTTCAGATTGGAAACTGGTAGTTTCTGCCTAGCTCCAGCCTGACTTTACATATCGAGTACCTTGCTGTGAGGGCAATGTGTTTGGGGAAGTATTGGGCAGGCTGATGGGCGAACGGGTGGGGGTTATAGAAGTCCTTTGAGAGGCCTCAGCAGACCAAATGCAAATACGGTTCAGTTCAAAGAATAAATACGTACGTGAAGAACTTCCTTGAAGGTACATTTTTAGATAAATACACACACATACATACACAAATGTCATGTGCAAAGAACCTCTTTCCACAGTCAAAGACCATAAAACAAGTTGAGTCTGGATCTCAGAATGTCCTCTTCCTCCAACCTTGAAACAAAAAGAAGTTATACACTGAGTCAAGGCCCCCTCACTTCAGAATCCATTCCCAGAATTGGCCAAAAGACATATTCATGGCTAATGTGGCTTATTTTTTTAAGAACTCCAACCCCTATGGGGCGCCTGGGTAGCTCAGTCAGTTAAGTGTCCAACTCTTGATTTCGGCTCAGGTCATGATCTCATAGTTGCTCAGACAGAGTCCCGCATAGGTCTCTGCGCTGACAGCATGGAGCCTGCTTGGGATTCTCTCTCTCCCTTCTCTCTGCCCCTCCCCTGCTAATGCACTTGCTCGCCCTCTCTCTCACTCTCTCACTCTCTTTCAAAATAAATAAACATAAAAAAGAAACTTCATCCCTTTTTCACATGAAGCTAGTAGAAACATCAGTAAGTGTGCTCTCAGTAATCATTCATTCAACAGTATCTACTAAGTGTCCCCACATGGCAGGCACAGCTCCAGGCACTAGGGATGGGGGTGAACGAGAACTGAGTCCCTAACCACGAAAAGTCCCAATCTGGTAATTTGTACAAAGTAAGCATATCACAAATACCAGGTGTCCAAAGGAATCAATAAATAAGTTTAAAAATTAAGTCAGAAGATAATAAAATCACTCTCGAGTATCAGACTTTTCAAATTCTCTTATATTTTTAAATGCTAATAAAAGGTAACTAAGTTGGAAAAATACTCAGTAATGGGAAATATATGTGATACTATCATAAAGAAAAAGATACAAACTCTATATACAGTTTCTTTTGTTAACAAGAAATATATACGAGGGGAAAAAAATCTATAATGCAACGATCCAAAAGGTTAACTGTAATCTTCTTTACGATTAGATATGTTTTCATATTTTTACTTCTCCCTTTTTTTCAATTTTCTATATTAAGCACACATTTGTTGTATAAGGAGGGAAGACTGTTCTTAGAAAAACAATGCTATGGTCATTCTGCACTTGGCAATGGAACTAAGAGATCTTCAGAAAACAGACTGTTGACAAGCCAACTAGTTTCTCTCAGCTTGGCCCTCCATACCCCAAGACAACTTTATTTTTATTTCTCAAATCTCATCTCTGTGTGGTATGGTGGAATTGCTAATGCTCAGAAAAGGGACCAACAATTCTGGGTCCAGGAAGCAAGCAGAGACGAAACCCCCACGGCACAGAATGCAGGAAGCAACGAGGAACGTCTTTCAGACAGCAGGCACCTGGGACAGGTGCTCTTACAATCACACATGGCTGGAAATATGGTCAACTGATGTCTTGTTTGTTTTTTTTTTTAAATTTCTTCAGCTTCCTAATTCGTGAAAATGGTACTCATGGAACAAATAGACAATAGCAATTACAATAGGAGCTAATGCTTCTGCATACTTGCTGTGGGCCAGGCTCGGCGCTATCCTTTGTACATGCATTATTTCACTGAATTCTCGGTCCTATGAAATAGGACTATTATCTATCACACTTAAAGGTGAGGAAACAGAGAGAGATGGTTAGGAACTTGCCCAAGATCATGATGTTAGGTGGCAAGGTGGCCTCAAACTCGGGTCTGGCTGCATCTCAGACTCCTCATGACTAAGATTCTTAACTATTTGCTATTATTTTTCTTTGCTGGTACCAACAAGAAAATTTCAGCACATGATATTAGATTTTTTTTTTTCCAAAAGCTGGGAGGAAAATGCAAGGCTTTATCAACCTCTATTCACCCTTTGGTCCAATCATTTTTTTTTCAATAAAGTGAGACTTTGGAGGAGGGGAACATGCTAAAATATTTTTTTTTTAACTCAAAGGATTAGAGGCACCTGGGTGGCTCAGTTGTTAAACGTCCAACTTCAGCTCAGGTCATGATCTCATGGTTTGTGAGTTCAAGCCCCACGTTGGGCTCTGGGCTGACAGCTCGGAGCCTGGAGCCTGCTTCGGATTCTGTGTCTCCCTCTCTCTCTCTCTCTGTCCCTCCCCTGCTTGTGCTATCAAAAATTAAATAAATAAACATTAAAAAAAAAGACTGAAATGCTGTTACATATTATGCAATCACTTCCAGCATCACTTTTTGTCTTGTATCTTCTACTGAAAAAGAAACACATGCCATGCTATTATTTGGTATTTCCACCAGTCTCTAGGGGTCCAATATAGAAAACTGTGTAGGCAGGATAATATTCCTTCTGATGAATTTATTGCTTCAACTTAACATTTAGAATGTAGTGCAAAGAATCAATAAGCATATACTCTTCTTGGGACTCATAAACATTTATTTAAACACACTCAAAGTTCCTTTTGTGTATATTCAACACATAAACAGCTAGAGATTGGAAATTGTATCTATTCCCTTAAAAATCTCAGATGAAATCATAGTAAATGGAAAAGGGATTGTATGAGACAACAACAGTATGTACACACTCAAAGAGCATTATCCCCTTCTATTATTTGGTAAGTATGTAACCTGGATAGGTGAGATTTGGATAAAATTTGCACTTCTATTCATGGTCATTAGAGCAAAGAGAAGTGGTTCTCAAAGTCAGGTCTCTTAAGAAAAATTGAGACTCACAGCCTCCCATTTCAGAGATTCTGCACACTCTGGGCATCTGGGAATCTCTACTTGACAAGTCTCCCCTGGGATTTCATCCCCTGGGTGGCACATGACCCAGGCCATGAGAGGTACTGCCATGAACAACAGTCGACAGGAGCATGGGCTCAAGAGCCCACCATACCGGTTTGCAGCATGTCCCTGCCACTTATGAACAGGGTGTCCTTCATCAAGCAACTTAATCTAAGCCTCAGTTTCTTCATTTGTGAAATGGAAAGATAGCAAGAGTATCTTTCAGAGTTGTGAGAATTTTTTAAAGTAGATTTTTATGTGTGTGTGTGTGTGTAGAGAAACTTACCACACTGCCCAACACAACGTAAATGCTCAAACACTGTAGCTCGCTGATATTAAATTATTATTTTAAAAGAGGAAGCCCCAAAGCTCTAAAACCTCCTGCTGTAATGTTCTCTTCATTTCTCAATCTCCTCGCAGGGATATTGACTCAACTTCATGTTTTCTCTTCATTAAATCTTTCATGAATATTAATCTTAACTTGCTTTGATCATGAGGTCCCCAAATTTTGTAAGCACAGTATTTGGCATTCAAACAGTTCTCTCTACACTTGAAAATATTGGAACATTAGGAGAGTCTGTTGCCTAATTTGGCCTTAGTTGGCACAACAATTGAAAATGGTCTCCCTGGATCTGTTTAGGTGGTGAATAAAATAAATCCCAAAGCACAGAAGATCAATTAATTCGTTATCAAAGTATCGTGCACATGTTTTCTACTAACAGCATTCTGCGTATCTGTTTGATTTTTTAAAGGGTACACACATGCACCCAAGAGTTGATACTATACTATTTCCTTCCATTATCTTTGAATAATATGGGTTTTCCGCTTCTAAACTTCATAGAATCTTTGCCTCAAACATTATGCCATAGTTTGTATTACAAAGTATGGTAAAAATATGTTTTAATATTGAAACTCAGGTTTCCAGGGGATTTGTCTTTTTTTATTGATATATACTATTCACACAGTTAAGTACACAAATCTTAAGGACACTACTCAGTGATCTTTGACCAAGGGAATACATTCCTGTAACCACCAGTGAGACTGAGATTTAGAACACCACCAGCACTGCAGAAGGCTCCCTCTTGCCCCCTCAGTCATTACCTCCCCCACAGGTAACCATTACTGTGACCTCCATCACCACCGATTAATTTCATCTACTTTTGAACTTCAAATAAATGGAATCATGAAGGGGGCACCTGGGTGGCTCAGTCAGTTGAGCCTTGGACTCTTGATTCCAGCTCAGGTCATGATCAGGTCTTGGGATTGATCCCTCTGCTTGGGATCTCTTTCTCTCTCTCTCTCTCTCTCTCATTCTGTCCCTCCTTCCCTGCTTGCATGCTCTCCTTCTCTCTCTCTCTCTCTCAAAATAAATAAATAAACATTAAAAAAAACAAAATAATAAAATGGAATCACGAAGTATGGACTTTCCCTTCAGTATTAAGTCTGTGAGATTCATCTATATTTTTGTTTGTAACAGTAGTTCCTTTTTTCATGAATATATTGTATTCCACTATGTGCATGCATCACAAATTATTTATCAATCTATGGACATTTGTCTTGGGGGCTACTATGAATACAGTGACTCTGAACAGTCTGGTCCATATTTTTTTTAGCACACATATGTATGTAGAACAGGATTGCTGGTCAGTAGGGTAGGCATATGTTTAGTTTCAACATGCCAAAAATAATGATTTTTACCACTTTACATTCCCCCCAGCAGTGTGTAGACCTGCATCACTCAACGTACTCACCAATTCGGATATTCTCTGTCTTGTCATTTTGGTGATGTTGGAGGATGTGCAGTGATAATGCACTGAGGTTTTAATTTGCATTTTTCTCATGACTGATTAAACTGACCATCTTTTCTTATCTGTATTGGACATTTGCAAAGCTTTTTTTTAAGTTCCTCAAGTTTTGCCAATTTTTGTTTTGAGTTACCCATATTTGTTTGTTATTTTTAATAATTTGGGGTGATAATTTTAGATTTACAGAAAAGTTGTAAAGATAATACGATGACTTCCAATGTACCCCTCACCTACTTTCACTGGTGTTAACATCTTACATTACCTTAGTGCATTTGTTAAAGCTTAGATACCCACATTGGGACATTATTATTAACTAAACTTCAGGATTTTTTTGGATATCTCCACTTTTTCCACTATAGTGTTCTTTTACTCTTCCATAATCTAAACCAGTCTAGCATATTGCATTTAATCATTATGTCTCATTAGTCTCCTCCAGTCTGTAAGAGTTTCTCAGTCTTTTCTTGTTTTTCATGACCTTAACAGTTTTGAGACATATCAGAGAGGTATTTTGTAGAATGTCCCTCAATTTGAATTTGTCTGATGGTTTTCTTTTGATTGGATAGAGATTGTGGGTTTTGGAAAGGATAATCTGACATTTATCAACACTTGCTTTATGACTCAGAGAATGGTTTGTTTTAGTAATTGTTCCATGTGTACCTTCAAAGGTATGGATATGGTTTGCTTTTGTTGGGTGCAGTGTTATGCAACACACACACACACACACACACACACACACACACAGAGGCAAGTTTGTTAATTGCATTGTTCACATATTCTATATATCTACTAAATGTTTTGTCTGAGAGGTGATAAAATCACTCACTATGATGATTATGTATTTATCTGTTTCTCCTTTTATTCACATCACATTTTGTTTTACTATGTTGGAGTCTATGTCATTAGACACAGACAAATTTAAGATTGTTATATCTTCCTGTTGAATCATCCCATTAATCATCATTACAAAATAACTCTTCATCTCTAGTAATAGCTCTTGCAGCAAAATTTGTCTACTAATGGTACAGAAAAACACCTTTCCGTGGTTAGTGTTTGCATGCTGTATCATTTTCCATGTTTTTCATTTCAACTTTTCTGTGTCTGTATGTTTAAAGCATATCTCTTATAAGCAGTCTATAGTTGATTTTTCAATCCAGATCAACAATCCTTGCTTTTCTTCTTTTTTTTATAATGTTTATTTATTTATTTTTGATAGAGAAGGGCAAGGAGGAGGGAGTGCAAGTGGGAATAAGGGAATAAGGCAGACACAGAGAGAGGGAGAAAGAGAATCCCAAGCAGGCTCTGCACTGTCAGAGCAGAACCCAACACAGGCCTCGAACCCGGGAACCATGAGATCATGACCTGAGCAGAAACCAAGAGTTGGACGCTTAAGTGACTGAGCCAGCCAGGTGCCCCTAGTCTGATAATCCATATTTTTCATGGAAATGTTTTATCCATTCACATTTATTGTAATTACAGATCTTCCTCAAACTTACGATGGGGATGCATCCTGATAAACCCATCATAAGTTGAAAATATCCTAAGCTGAAAATGCATTTCATGTTCCTAACCTATCGAACATCATAGCTTAGCCTAACCCGCCCTAAACGTGTTCAGAACATTTACATTAGCCTACAGTTGGACAAAAATCATCCAACACAAAGCCTAGTCTGTAATAAAGTGTTGAATAACTCATATAACTTATTAATACTGCACTGAAAGTGAAAAACAGAATGGTTGTATGAGTACAGAATGGTTGTAAGTATATTGTTTGTTTACCTTTGTGATTGTGTGGCTAACTGGGAGCTGGGATTGCCACTGCCCAGCAACACAAGAGAGCTTCATACTGCATATCACTAGTCTGGGAAAACATCAAAATTCAGAATTGGAAGTATGACTTCTAGTGAATATGCATTGCTTTCACACTATCACAAAGTCCAAAAATCCTAAGTCAAACCATTATAAATCAGGGTCTATCTGTACTAATATATTTGAATTTAAATCTACCACATTACTATTTGTTTTCCATTTATCCTATCTTCTTGTGTTCCTTTTTTCTCCTTTCTTGCATTCTGTTTGATTAATCAATTATTTTACTGTTCCATTTTCTCTTTTATATTAGATTGTTAGTTATAGATTATTTTTTGTTCATTTAGGATTTACCTTAGTTATTGTAACATACATCCAGAACTTAACAATTTACCTTAAGTTAGTAATTGTACTTCTTTCCAGATAATGCAAGAATCTCACAGCTTAACTCCAATTACTCCTTCCCTGCCTTTTGTGCTATTGTTGTCATGTATTCTTTTTTAAAAAAAAAATTTTTTAATGTTTATTTATTTTTGAGACAGAGAGAGACAGAGCATGAACGGGGGAGGGTCAGAGAGAGAGAGGGAGACACAGAATTGGAAGCAGGCTCCAGGCTCTGAGCTGTCAGCACACAGCCTGACACGGGGCTTGAACTCACGGACTGTGAGATCATGACTTGAGCTGAAGTCGGACGCTTAACCAACTGAGCCACCCAGGCACCCCTGTTGACATGTATTCTTAAATTTTTTAGTATTTATTTATTTTGAGAGAGACAGAGAGAGTACAAGTGGGGAAGGGGCAGAGAGAGAGAGAGAATCCCAAGCAGTCTCTGAGCAGTCAGTGCACAGAGCCTGATGTAGGGCTTGAACTCACAAAACCATCAGATCATGACCTGAGCTGAAGTCTGATGCTTCACCCACTGAGCTACCCAGGTGCACCTGTCATGTACTTTAATTCTGCATATTGTTTAAACCCACTAGACCTTATTATTATTGTCTTAAAGAGTCAATATTTATTTTGAGTTTTTCATATATTTATCTTCTCTGCTCTTCATTCCTTCCTGAATTTCCATGCTTCTAGCTAAGATCATTAACTTTCTCCTGAAGAATTTCCCTTAGTGCCTATTTTTGTGTGGGTTTTCCAACAATGATTTCTCTCCTTATTTGAATCAAAGTTCCTTTATTTCACCTGGATTTTTAATGTTTATTTTATTTTTGTGAGAGAGACAGACAGAGGGGCATGAGTGGGGGAGGGGAAGAGAGGGAGGAACACAGAATCTGGAGCCAACTCCAGGTTCTGAGCCTAATGTGGGTCTCAAACCCATGAACTGTGAGATCATGACTTGAGCCGAAGTCGGACACTTAACCGACTGAGCCACTCAGGCACCCCCTCACCTTGATTTTTGAAAGGTTTTTTTCACCAGGCGTAGAATTCTTCTTTGGTAATTATTTTCTTTCAGGTGCTTATATATATCACTTATTATCTGCTAGCTTTCATCATTTCTTTCTTTTTTTTTTTTTTTTCAACAAGAGAAAGAGAGAGAGCAAGTGGAGCAAGGGCAGGAGAGAGGGAGAGAGAATCTCCAACAGGCTCCTAGCTGAGCATGGGGCTCAATCTCATGACACTGAGATCATGGCCTGAGCCAAAACCAAGTCAGCAGCTGAACTGACCCCACCTAGGTGCCCCTCATCATTTCATTTAAAAGGTCAACTGTCAGCTTATTGTTACTCTTTTAAAGGACATTCACCTTTTTTTCTCCAAGTACGACTTAGATTTTCTCTTCATAGGTGTCATTTTTTGCAGTGATATTTTGTATTTATTCTATGTGAGGTTCATAGGGCTTCATGAATCTGCAGTTTGATATCTTTCATTAGTTTTGGAAATTATTTGGCCCGTGTATCTTCAATATTTCTTCTGCTCCATTTTCCCTCTCCTACCCTTCTGGAATTTCAGTTACACATTACTAGATATTTTCACAAAGTCTTGTATGAGCCTTATGCTCTTATCTTTATTTTCTATTTATTTTTCCTCTCTGCACTTCAAGTGATATTTTCTACTTACCTACTTTTGGCTCACTAATTCTTTATTTTGATGTGTCTCATCTGCAGTTAAACTCATCTTTTGACTTCTTAATTCTTTCTGCTTTAGAACTTCTATTTGGTTATACTTTTAGATTTTAGTTTTATGGTGACATTCTCTATTGTATTATCTGCTTTATTTAACATATGAATCATGTTATTTTAAAATTATATTTCTGTTAATGCCAATATTGCATTGCTTATACACCTATTTCTAATGTCAGTTTTCTTCTTTGTCTTAGTGTTTGTCATTTAGTCCTGTTTCCTGGCATAGCTGGTAATTTTGGACTGAATGTTGACATCATGCATGAATGATACCTATGGTGTAGGTCTCTAGAGTATATTTTATCTTCTTTGCCTGACAGGCAGGAAATTTTGATCCAATTAAAAACTGAAATAACTGGAGGCTACTTTTAAGACTTTGTGAGGGCTAATCTATTACTGATTTATCCCTATCACCAGCCATGACACTTCAGAAGACTATTTTTAAAACCTGGGGAATTTACTGAGATCTCTTCTCCTGGGTAGGTTCTAAATTATGATTTTTATCTCTCTTTAGCAATGTGAGACTGCCAAAAGCTATGATTAGCCTTTTAACTTCTTAGCAACTAATTTTTTCTGGGTTTCTTAGGCTCTCACTCCACTCATCCTCAGCTTAGGAATTAGGTAAGGAATTAGCCTTATGTCTGATTTTAGTTTAGAATTGACAATTCAGTGCAAATGTAGATTTGTTTCACATTTCCCTTCATTTAAAAAACTTTTTTAATGTTTAATTGTTATTATTGAGAGACAGAGCATAAGCATAGGAGGCACAGAGAAAGGAGGAGACACAGAATCTGAAGCAGGCTCCAGTCTCTGAGCTGTCAGCACAGAGCCCAACATGGGGCTCGAACTCACAAACTGCGAGATCATGACCTGAGCTGAAGTCAGACGCTTAACCGACTGAGCCACCCAGGCGCCCCCACCTTTCACTTCATTTGAGTGGAAATTATATAGAGAATGCCAGATCACTTCTCTGAAATTAGTTTCTTCAGGATCTTGGCTCCATAAGTACTTGGCTACGTTAATAGTCCTGAAGTTAAATTTGTGGTTCCCCATCCTAGTGATAGAGTTGCAAGCTTTAGATCTCTGCTGTCTCTTCAGTCTCTATGCCCCACAGGGAAATTAACAAATATTCCAAAAGCAAAAGCATCCATAAATGTAGGACTCACCTTATGCTTGTCCCCATCTTCTTGAAATGTTGGCCCTTCAAGTTTTGGACACCTCAATTACTATCTGATGGCTTTGAACAGCTATTATTTTGAATTTTACTGAGATTTTATAGTTTTCTCAGTGGGGAGATTAGTCTAAAACTGGAGAATTTGGCTTTAATTTACCTTACTACTTGCTCAACCACTAACAAAGTTGAAATCAACCTGTAAGTGGAGGGATAATATATCCCAGTTTAATATCTAGGATGCTTCTGATTTGCAGCTCTTATTCTAGAATAATACCCAATAGTGCCCCCTTTCACTCTCAAGAGTTCAGCATGTGCAGTAAATGACATGATTATTTTACCTCTAAAGGTGATTTTATCTTTCTTCTGGTCCCCAATAAATAAGCATTAATTACTTATAAAAGAATGCCAAATGATGGGGCCCCTGGGTGGCTCAGTCAGTTAAGCATCCGACTTCTGCTCAGGTTATGATCTCAGAGTTCATTAGTTTGAGTCCCCCCATTGGGTTCTGTGTTGACAGCTCAGAGCCTGGAGCCTGCTTCGAATTCTGTGTCTCCCTCTCTCTGCCCCTCCCCCACTCACACTCTGTCTCTAGCTGTGTCTCAAAAACAAATACACACTAAAAAAATTTTTTTAAAAGAATGAAATAAATAAATAGAGAGAGAGATTCTGCTCTTTTGCAGTCACTGTGGCATGCAAAGTCTCCTGTGACACCTCTACAAGGCAGTGTAGGCAGTCCTGCACAGGAACCAGTGGAAGCAACAGAAGTTTTTGGACACCATGGAGCTACAGATCAACTTGAAGAACTATAGCCCTCAGAAGGATGATGTTACTTGGGCACCATCAGGCTTAAGTCCACACCGACTTCTCTGTGTGTGTTGTAGGGGGAGCAACAGCGCATGATGAGGCCACAACTGTGGATTTCTCCCATGTGGACACTGAAGCACTGAAGAAAAAGAAACTCAGCAAGAATAAGAAATTCATCAAGAACGTGGCCAAGAAGTATGATGTCTTTTTGCTTTGGAATCTTTGATGAAGAAGATGCCATGAATCCTGGGCCCAGGCCTGAGTAAGACTGGCAAATTCCCTTCCTTACTGACCCACAATGAGAACATGTGGCCAAAGTTGATGAAGTGAAGTCCATGATCAAATTCCAGACAAAAAACGTGTTGTGCCTAATAGTGGCCATTGGCCACGTGAATATGATAGATCATGGACTTGTGTACACATCCACTTAGCTGTCATTTCCCTGGTGTCATTGCTCAAGAAGAACTGGCACAATCTCTGGGTTTTATACATTAAGAGCACCATGGGCAAGCCTCAGTGCTTATACTAACACACAGCTTAATAAACTCTACTCCCACCATTAAAACATACACACACACACACACACACACACATACACACAGAGTTCATATATATTATTTCTGCAGGTCTTAGAATTAGTACTCTTGTGTTTACTTGAATATCTGACGCATCATTCTGGAATCAAAAAAAGAAGTTTATATTTATAAAGATTAAGGATATTTCCACATGTTTAAGTGGGTAATCAGTTCCAATGTCTATAAACTTATAATATCATGTGTGAAAACAGAAATACATATATGAACACAATGTGTTCATTTCAAAAAATTTTTTATTGTTTATTTATGTTTGAAAGAGAGAGAGAGAAAGTGCAAGTGGGGGAGGTGAAGAGAGAGAGGGAGACACAGAATCCTAAGCAGGCTTCAGGCTCCGAGCTGTCAGCACAGAGCCCAACGTGGGGCTTGAACTCACAGACCATGAGATCATGACCTGAGCCGAAGTTGGACATTTAACCAACAGTTGACCAAAGTCAACTGCTTTTCTACATGTATAATTTTCATAGCCTCTGAGTACTAGACGAAACCTTAAGATGATTGAACTCAGCCATACTTGCTCTTTACACAAAAGGGCATTGAGGTTCCAAAAGTTAATTTAGGAATCATTTATCCAACATTACAGATAGATCCTGAACTCTCCTGACTCCTACGCCAATACAATTCTATCTCTACAAACTATCCCACCCAGTATTTTCCTATTAGCAAACTCTTCCGGCTCCTATGTCCTAGTACACAAGTATAAAAGGTTTGGGAATCCTTCCATACTGGGTTATGTACAGGCAAGATTTAAAAATTATAAAAAGAGAAAGATTTAGGCCTTTCATACCAAGCTACAAAGGGCAAGATATCTTCCTGTGAATTTCATAATCGTTAATATTTCTATTCACTAAACGTTTGCCAGAATACCTACTGGGTAGCCCCCAAGGATTTCAAGTTGCAGATGGTTCATTAGGATTCTTTGTTTATTTCAAATGGAAGAATTTACAGAGTACATGATTTATTAGGTAGCTCCAGCAGACACATCTGGTGCCCTGAGTTACATCTGTCTAGCCTTACATCTGATTTTAAACAGGTTGGAATAGACAATTCCATGCAAACTTGGATTTGTTTCACCTGATAGCATCCCACCTGTAGCCCACATAGTATCTCTCATTTCTTCCCCAAGCCTGTCTTGGATGCCAGTGAGAGTTTGCTTGGCTCTTATGTATGTGCAGGGGAGGAGCAGGGAGCAATCTTGACCAATGAACAAGAGTTGACGGATAAACATTCCTGCCTCCTGATCATTGTGTATAAAAAATTCTGGGGGCACGCCTGAATGGCTCAGTCGGTTGAGCGTCCGACTTTGGCTCAGGTCATGATCCCATAGTCCGTGGGTTCAAACCCCACAAGGGGCTCTGTGCTGACAGCTCAGAGCCTGGAGCCCGCTTCAGATTCTGTGTCTCCCTCTCTCTCTGCACTCCCCCACTTGCACTTTGTCTCTTTGTCTCTCTCTCTCTCTCAAAAATAAATAAACATTTAAAAAAAAAAATTCTGGGAGGCATTCTATGTGTGTCTTAGGATATTTCAGTAGAATTAAGCTTTGTTGCCCACAATGGCAGCCATGAAACATCATCCTTATGCTTCTCCTTTTTCGTATTTTTAATCTCGTTCTTCCTGCTCCCTCATTCCTGTCCCAACGTCACCTCTCAAAGAAACACGCACACAAGTCTTTGTCTCAGGGTATCATTTTGGAGGAACCCCAATCATACAATGCTCAAACACTAAATTCCTCCGCTTATAAAATGTCCCTGTTTCAAAGTTCTCAACTTTGGTTTCACATATGAAGGCTACTCCATAGCTTCAATTTCTATGGCATGTTTTGCTAGACAGGAAAAGAACTATAATGGATGTGTTCTATTATGATGCCATCTAGTGGCAAGGATGAATCAAAACTCATGGCATCCAAGTGACCATGTCGTAAGTACTAAATTTAAACCCTAGTAATTTCACATTACATGGGATAGATAGATGTATTCGAGAGCAGGCAATCTTAACACAATTCCACTGAAGGTCAAAAAGATAAATGTTTGTGACAGGATATTAAAAGGTTGGGATAATTTTATGATATGTAGGCAACACAAGCTAAGACAATGATAAAGATAATCAAATCTCACGCATGAAAAGGCAAAAGCTAATCGCCTACAAGGTCAGGTAGAGCTCTACCTCTATGTTTTGATTTAGCTGAGCATACAGTCATATTAAGCACACAAAGTTGGTTCACACAGTATAGTATCAGCCCCAACAGCCAGTGCTAAAGAGATCCCAGGGTAGAAATAAGCAGTAACATGAAATAATAGTAATAATAATAATAATAATAATAATAATAATAATAGCAGCTACCATTCAATGTGTACTTATTATGTTCCAGGACCTCTGCTAAATCTTAGATCCACATGACCTCATTTAATATTTATAACAACCCTAGAAGGTAGGTTTTACTAATATACCCATTTTCATATGAAGAAAAGAAGGCTTAGAAAAATTAATAAAGTTCTCAAAGTCACACACAACTAGTGTTCTCTTACACAGTTCTCATTTTATGCTGCATCACAAATCATGGCTAATTTTATGCCAAGTACATTGTTAGTGATTGTTATCAATAATGATCCCCCTTTTTACAGAGGGTGCTAAAACAGTAACAGTTAAATATCTTGCCCCAGGTCACCTAGAAATCAGTGGTCTGCCTGAATTAAGACTCCTTGGTCACTGGACTCTAGTCTAAACGTATCTTCTTTCTCTTGACTGACTTCTGCCAGCAATTAATTTATATCCCTAAGCAAAAGATCTGATTGCCTTATCTTAGATTATGTAACTGAAAGTGCTATTATTAGAGAAGCTCTTCTACAGAACTATGAAAAAAAAATCTATCCTAGAGAGTTTAACTCTGTGACATCTTCTGACAGTGAATTTCATAGTTGAATCAGGTTTAGGGTGAATCAGAGCTCAATGGCCAGCATATATTTTCCTAGCAGTTCATGCTAACACAAGAATCAAGGAGGAGATAGATTTACCATCAAAGGACATATAGAGTTTGATCGTGATAAAAAATAGAATCTCCCCAGTCATAGGCACATCCTCTTAAGAGAGACAAAAAAGCTTCTGGATTCTGTTGAACAACCATTAGCACAACTTGGGGTGAAATATTTAAACTTTCTGGACTTTAGTGTTTCATCTTTGAATAAGAAAAATGAAACCAATGTCACAGAGTGGTGATGAGGATTCATCTATATAAGTAACCAGGAATAACACCTGATACATGGTAGGACCTTCAATGATTTTGCTTTTCTTTTGCACTTTTTTTTTTTTTTGCTTCATTAAGAATTCTAAATTGCTTATAAAAATAAGTCTCAAAAAATGCTATCTCTCTTCTTCCTTCTTGTAGTCCAAAGAAGAAAAGCTCTCGTAGCAAGTTGGACACTGCATAGGACTTGAGAAATTAATACTTTTGGAGTATCTAGGCCTGACCTTAGAGGACAATTTAGCAATATCTAACACCTTACAAATGCAAATACTGTTTCATCTACCAGTTCCACTTGTAGGAATTTTTCCTGCAGATAAATGATTGAGGTGCAGGGCTATTCACTACAGCATTAATTTTAACAGCAAAATATTTTTAAAATCTAAACGCCCATCAGAGGATTCATTATAGAGATTACGGTACGTGCTATATCTATAGATGAGCATAGTACACAACTGGAAAAAAAATCCAGAATACATCTTTTAAGTGAGAAAGAAGGCATAGAAATTACACATAATATACTATTACTGTATTAAAAGGAAAGAAAATAAGTATATATTAATATTTTCTTCTATGTGCATATAAAAACTCTAGAATGATAGCTGAAAAATTGTGTTTTCTGGTGAGCAGGGTGGGAGCAAAGTGAGTTCATGTGTGAAATGGGTGAAAAGGAGATTTTCACTGTTTTCCATTTTTCTTTCTTTTTTTAAGTTCTTATTTACTTATTTTGAGAGAGACAATGAGAGAGAGAGAGAGAGAGAGAGAGAGAGAACAACTGAGTGGGGGTGAGGAAAAGAGAGAAGGGAAAGACAGAATCCCAAACAGGCTCCACACTGTCAATGCAGAGCGAACGTGGGGCTCGAACCCATGAACCGTGAGAGCATGACCTGAGCTGAAGTCAAGAGGTAGACACTTAACCAACTGAGCCACCCAGACACCCCTGTATCCCACTTTTTCTAGACCAGAGGCAAAAATTCAATAAACTAATTAAAGTTTAAAAATATTTTAATTAGTCTTGTACCCACTTCCAAAAGATAACAAGATGTTCAAGAGTGTCATCTTATCTCACATACTTTCTAATAGTCAAATGGTTGAACTGAGCCACAAGCTACTAGATTTTTCCATATAAAGACCATGATCACATCTTGGAGACAGAGAACTACCCACATCTATGACTACTTCAACTATTTCTATTTTGGTCACATTTTATTTTTCTGATGCTGGTCCAGTAACAGAACCATATGATGGCCATTTGTAGGGAAGCGCGGTTTCACCACTGACCTTTAACATAACTGACAACATATGCCACATACCCTTAATTTCCTCTTCAAGCAAACCTATAACACTTAATTGGACAGTGAATCACATCGCTCGCGTTTTTTACGTGTCCAACTCTTGCACTTGTAATCAAACAGAAGTCAGAGGACCACGTGATGAGCTCTTTTCCGGTGGTGCTCTATTTAGGGAGCACTTCCTTATTTGCACTCTAATTTTTCCACTTCATATGTATACTCGAGCATGAAAACATTAGAGCAACACATTTCTTTTATGATGCCAGAGAGCCGACGCTTGACTCTCATAATGCATTCAGCAATATGACTTCCATGTCCAGACCTAATTTCTTCATTTCTTATACTAAACATGCTAGTACCCAAGCGTTGCCCACCATGGCACACCACAGCACCAATTCACATAGATGCCTAGGCCACAGCCATTGGAGTCAGCCTTATTGCCTTTCTCTTGTACCCCACATCCGGCCTACCAACAGACCATGCCAGCTCTACCATAGAACGTAAAAGAGCAAAAATTTGTAAACTAAACCATACAACCCGTGGGTCAAAGAAGATATCACTAGGGAAAATTAGAAAATATTTCAACCCGAAATATAATTAAAACATGAAAATTTGGGGGATCCAGCTAAAGCAATGCTGAGAAGGAAATTTAAAGCTTTAGGTGATATTAGTAAAAAAAAGTCTAAAATCAAAGATTTAAGTTGCCATCTTTTTTTTTAATATAATTTATTGACAGATTGGTTTCCATACAACACCCAGTGTTCATCCCAACAGGTGCCCTCCTCAATGACCATCACCCACTTTCCTCTCTCCCCAACCCTCAACAACAACCTTGTTCTCAGGACCCAAGAGTCTCTTATGGTTTTCCTCCCTCCATCTCTGTAACTTTTTTTTTTCCTCCTTCCCCTCCCCCACGGGTCTTCTGTTAAGTTTCTCAAGATCCACCTGTAAGTGAAAACATATGGTATCTGTCTTTCTCTGGCTGACTTATTTCACTTAGCATAATACCTTCCAGTTCCATCCTAAGTTTCTATCTTAAGAATGTAAAAAAAGTGGGGCACCTGGGTGGCTCAGTCGGCTAAGCGTGCAACTTCGGCTCAGGTCATGATCTTGCAGTTCGTGGGTTCGAGCCCCACGTCCGACTTGGTGCTGACAGCTCAGAGCTTGGAGCCTGCTTCGAATTCTGTGTCTCCCTCTCTCTCTGCCCCTCCCCTGCTCATGCTCTCTGTCTCTCAAAAATGAACAAAAGTTAAAAAAAAAAAAAAGAATGTTAAAAAAAGAGAAAATTCCATCTTAAGAATGTAAATAAAAGACCAAAAAAGAAAAAAAGCCCAGAAATCATGAATATCAGGAATAAAAGAAAAGTATCACACAGATCCTATAAACTTTAAGAGGATAATAAGGATATGTCACTAGCAACTTTATGCCCATAATATTGACAAGTTATAGGAAACAAACAATTGTTTTAAAAACACAAGTTATAAAAAGTTAATAGAGGAGAAAATAAAAATTTAAATAGCCCAATAAGTAAGCGCAAATGTAAAGCACAAAAGTAAAATAGTATTTATTCACAAATGACTTGCCTTTCTACATAGAAAATCAAAAACAATCTATTCTTTTAGAATTAGTAGAATTAATAAGTGAATTTAGCAAGATTACAGGATATGCGGTCAATATACAAAAACCAGTTTGTATTTCTCTATATTAGCAGCAGTCAGAAAATTAAAACTTAAAATACCATTTCTAATAGCATAAAAAAACATAAACACTCAGGAATGAGCTTAAGGAGGAAAACTGTACATCTTGTGCCTGAAAACAACACAACACTGCCAAGAGAAATTAAGGAAGTCACAAATAAATGAAGAGGCACAGCATGATTAGAAGATTCAATATTATTAAAATGTCAGCTCTCTTCAAACAGATCTGCAGATTCAACATTCCCAGACAGAATCTCCTCTGGATTTTTCTTGCAGAAACTGACATAGTAATTCGAAAATTTATTTGGAATTTCAAAGGGGTTAGGAATACCAAAACCACCAAAAATTTAAAAAGCAAAATTGAAAGACTCATCACTTGATTTCAAGACTTACTATAAATGTACAGTAATTAAGACAAAAGTTGTGGGCACCTGGATGGCTCAGTAGGTTAAGCATCCGACGCTTGATTTCCGCTCAGGTCATGATCTCGAGGTTCGTGAGTTCAAGCCCCGTGTTGGGCTCTATGCTGACAGTGCAGAGCCTGCTTGGATTCTCTCTCCCTCTCTCTCTCTGCCCCTCCCCTGCTTGCTCTGTGTCTCTCTCTCAAAAATAAACAAACTTTTAAAAAAGACAAAAGCTGCAAGATTATTCAATGGAGAAAGAACGGGGTTTTTTTTCAACAAATGATGTGAGTCAAATGTACGTTGTTTAAAGAAAGATGGAACACAATCTCAATGTCACATTATACATAAAAGTTTACTTGAAATGAAACACACGCCTAACCATAAAACTAAATTTTGGATTTCTAGGAAAAAAATGTAGAACACCTTCACAAAGTTTTGAGGTAGGCAAAGATTTCTTAGGCAGATTTAAGAATCATTAATCAAAAGGGAGTTTTTCCCAATATTCTAATTTTTTGCTTGAAAACTCAAGTTTTATTATTGGCAACAAATGTATCCGTTGTTTTGGAAAAGACGGGCTCACATTGTTCATTCTTAAGAAAATTTTTGTTAAAATGTCTGCCAAACACCTAAGTGTAACCAACCACAGTTTGTTCCACGACAAAAACAGCTAATAGTTCAGCTTGCAACTCAAACCATCACCCAAGTGTTCCCCAGCCTAGACACAGCCAATGAACCTTGTTATGCAGCATAAATAAGTACTTTATGCAAAGTTCCCAGTTTCGGCACACAGAATATTAAAAAGACTTGTATTCGTGAGTGGAGATGTAATAAAAACTATTCATACTTTTTTTAAAAAACAGTCCGTTTTTTTAAGTTTATTTATTTTGAGAGAGAGAGAGAGAGAGCACAGCAGGGAGGGAAAGAGAGAGAGAAAATCCTAAGCAGACTCCATGCTGTCAACGCAGAGGCCTATGTGGGGCTCAAACTTACAAACTTTGAGATCATGACCTGAGCCGAAATCGAGAGTTGGACGCTTAACTGACCGGGCCACCCAGGCACCCTCCAAAAACACGTTCTTACATGAAGCTGTTTTTTCTTCTTTTTAATTTTTTTAAGTGTGCATTTATTTTTGAGAGGGAGACAGACAGAGTGTGAGCAGGGGAGGGGCAGACAGAGAGAGGGAGACAAAGAATCTGAAGCAGGCTCCAGGCTCTGAGCTGTCAGCACGGAGCCCAACGGGGGGCTCAAACTCATGAACCATGAGACCATGACCTGAGCTGAAGTTGGGACGCTTAACCGACTGAGCCACCCAGGCGTTCCTTCTTCTCCTTCTTCTTTAACTGTGACTGTATGGCAGTAAGGAATACAGTTATCAAGAAGAGCTTGGGGCCGCTTCCTTGATTCATGCTAAGCCACCAACAGTTTTACCCACTCTTGCTTTTGCACCATTAGTGCAAATGTCAATACTGTGAAGTAAGCAAACAGCGTTTTAGTATTATAATGAAAATTCTTTTGACCTTATGAATTGTCAGCAGTCTGCAGATTTTCTGAGCTACTATTCTAGGAGATAGAGAAATACATGTAAAGGCCTGAAGGAGACTGATTAACTAAAGCCATAAGATCGACCGCAATTTACATTTGTTCATTCAGTTAAGTAATTAGTAAGTGTCTACTATGTTCCAGGCACTGCTGGTACCAGGCATATAGTGATGAACAAATTAAGTCATGTCTTTTCTCAAGGAGATTTCATGTAGGCAGGGGAGTATGTAGGCTGAAGGGTGGGAACAGAGAAGAAAATACACTAATTAGTCCATTACATGAATATATTACAATTCATTTATCCACTTACCTATTAAGAGGAATTCAGGTTGTTTCCATTCTTGTTATTAAGAATAAACACGATACGAACTTTTGTGCACTAGCGCCTCTCTCTCTCTCTCTCCCTCTCTCTCTCTCTTTTTGAGTAATCTCTATGCCCATGGTGGAGCTCGAACTCATGACCCTGAGATCAAGAGTTACATGCTCTACTGACTGAACCAGCCCAGGTGGCCCCAGTAGTCTCTTTTTGGACGTGCGTTTTTGTTTCTCTCAGCAGATAATTAGCTGTGCAATGGCTGGGTCACAGAGTAGATAAATGGTTCTCACCATAGGATGATTTTGACAATGTCTGGGGACGTTCTTGTCATGACTGGTGAGACTCTTCTAGTGGATGGAGGCCAGGGATACAGTTCAACATCCTACAATGCACAGGACAGTGTCCATGGCAAAGAACGACCTGGTTCAAAATGTCAAAGTGTTGAGGTTGAGAAAACTTGGGTCAGATCTATGTTTAAATATTAAGGAAACTTCTAAACTACTTTCTAATGGGAAGTAGCAAGTTATGAGAGTACCAGTTGCAGAGAAAGGGCCAATTTCCAGAACTTTTTCATCATGCCAATAACTTCTGTGTCCATTAAGTAATAACTCCTCATTCCCACCACCCTCCAGCTCCTGGTAACCATTGTTCTTCTTTCTGTTTCTATGAATTTTCCTATCTTAGGTACCCCCTACAGGTAGAATCATACAGTATTTGTCCTTTTGTGTCGGTGTATTTCACTCAACATAACATTTTTGAGATTCATCCATGTTGTACAGATGTCAGAAGTTCATTGCTTTTCTATTTTTTATTGTTGACATATATTTATTTTTGAAAGAGGGGTGGGAAGAGAGAGGGAGATAGACGATCTGAAGCAGTCTCTGCACTGTGAGAATAGAGCCTGATGCAGGGCTTTAACTCATGAACCGTGAAATCATGACCTGAGCCGAAATCAAGAGTCCTCCACTTAACCGACTGAGCCACCCAGGAGCCCAGTTCATTCCTTTTTAAGACTAATATTCCATCGTGTGTATATACCGTACTTTGCTTATCCATTCATCTGTCAATGGACATTTCCATAAATAACATTGCCATGAATATTGTTGTACAAGTATCTGTTTGAGATTATACTCTCAATTCTTTGGAACATATGCTTGAAAGTGGAATTGTTAGGCCATCCAGAAATTCTATGTTTTACTTTTTGAGTAATTGTCAGTAACTTTCAAGATATAAAGGGATTAGAGACAAAAAAGTTTAGAACTGATGTCCCAGAACATCCCAGCTTTGCCTGGATAACTCCTGCTTGTTATTCAAGATAAAGACAGGCATCATTTCCTAAGAAGAAAGTCAAGTCCACCCCTAGGCTGCCTTATAAGGCTGCTTTCTGCGTGGCCTATATGTACCTTCCTCTTGGCACTTAGTACACCATATTTGATCACCTGTTAACATCACTTTCCCTTCTCTGAACTGTGAGTTCTTTGAAGGTGACACTCAGATCTCTTCCATTTGTGTACATGCTCAGTGTCTGGAATATAAGGGTTGACAAGAAATACAGTGACTTATCTTTGAAGGAAATTAAAGGTGATTATTTGAAATGCTCTATAGGAGGATTGATAAAGAATTTCACTCATATGTCACCTCCAATTACCTGGTAATGGCTGCTTAGAAGGCTGTGTTGAGAAGGATTCTGAGGGTACCCAGAGGTTTAGCAGAAAGAACTACAGGGACTAATTAGCGACGTAAGCAGGCTACAGAAAGATCTATACCTGGACTAGATGTTAAGTCCCTTCCAATTCCAACATTCCATGCAGGAAAATGTCATTGTTTTTGTTTTCAAATCTCAGCTTTACTACTTTAATCTAAAAATCTGATACTTCTTTTATTAGTAAATTAAATGTGACTATGTTGCAAAATCCACTGGATAGAAACCACAAATATTCCCTCTTTAGTCTTCATCTCTACCCCTGGATCCTACCAAGATCAAAAGTTCCTTACAGAAGTCTTCATGGACTTTTACAAATACATCAATGCAATTTTATGATAATATAGGGCTGTTAGAGTTGAAATGACTCACACTGCTTTCATCTGGGGACACATTCCTTATCCTAGGAGCATTCAGACACAAATATATACAGCCTACATTTTCATTTTATTTCTAGTTTCATGTCTTTCTTTGGTTTTATTTATAAAAAGCTACACATTGTTAGGAAATGAAAAACATTCAAATATGTATTATTACCTTATTTCTCCAATTTTTCCTGTTACAAATGGATATTTATTGGAGTTAAAAAAAATTACTGGCTAGGCTAAAAACAAAAAAATTACTGATGCCTTAGAAGAAAGACTAACAAGACATATTTGAATGGGGAGTCTGAAATCTTTATGGCCTCCATTTCAGAAAAAAAAAAAAAAGGAAGACACTTATAAATTAACTGTGAGTATGTTATTATCCATGTGGGTGACATAATATGTTGGTATATCACAGTATTAATTTATCAACAGATTGATCCATAGATGTTCAAATTGGACTGGAGATGTTACTCCCAGAGAGACCCTTTCATTTGTGCTGTTTAGATGTGTTCTAAGATTACTACGCTTCAGAGAATGAGCTATGTACTTATCTTAAACTCACCCTAGACAGTATGGAAACAATAAGTGAGGAACTGAGAATTTCAGGAAAATCTAAGTGATACTACCTTCATAAAGGAACAGAAAAAACATTTCTAATTTCTTGAGGATAGAAGACAAGGATTGGGGATGCTTTCTTCATATGCATACACGTGGGGAACAGTTGATAAACAATAAATGTGATAGAAAGGCACAAAAAATACTGTCCTGAACTTTACAGCACTTTTTGCTTTTTAAAAACATGCTCACATTCATTATTTCATTTTGTCCTCCCAAGAAACCTGTGAGGTAGATAAGACAGGTTTCATTATCTCCCAGATTTATCTAACACTTTCACCACGACTATTTATGATAGGGTTCATGGATCCAGAGAGAAGTATTCCTCGCATAATGGCTGTATCTAGTGACTCACAAGAACTGGAAAAATGAACTAACGGGTATGCATTACGGGGAATAGGAATACACTCTCTTCACCTGGGAGTCAACTTTCCCTTATAAATATTCTACCAGCAAAATTGCCAATATAATACATTTGTTCTGCTGTGTTGATGTGGGGATTTCCAGACAAACCACTTTTGACTTGCCAGCACTAGAGATGACCATAAAAGGCGACCCCAAAGACTACGCACAAAACAACACTGGCTCATAATTTCTTAACGTCATTCATAACTCTTTCTCTTATTTAATTCTCTTGCTGGCCGGTAGAAGATCAAAAATTAAGAGAAGGGGAATAGAGAAGTAGAATTAGGTTAGATAGTGCAATGATTAGAAATTGCCTTGTGTAAACAGAGTCCATGTTTCTATTTAATTTAAAGCTAACATATGTATTAATTATTCCATACCTTATCAGAAATGTAAGTGGATAATATTTATTAAATGCGTATAATATACCAAGCAGAGTAAAGAAACCTTATACAAATGTCTTTTAAAAATTCTGACTTATGGGCACCTGGGTGGCTCAGTTGGTTAAGCGTCCAATTCTTGATTTCAGCTCAGGTCACAATGTCACATTTTGAGGGTTCGAGCCCCGCATTGGGCTCTGCGCTAACATTGCAGAGCCTGCTTGGGATTCTCATTCTCTCTCTCTCTCTCTCTCTGCCCCTCCCCCACTTGTGCACACACTCTTTCTCTCTCTCCTTTCTCTCAAATAGATAAATAAACATTGAAAAAAAATTTTAATTCTTATGCATGCCCAAAATGATGGCTTCACAGGGGCTCTAAAATGCTATACTTGAATGGCTTTGAAAACAAAAATACAATTATTTGAAAACTGAAAACAAAAAATTCTTACGTAAAAATGTTGTTTATGAAAACACTAGCTCCAGCTCAGAATGTACTCTTTTATTACAGTGAATTGAAGGGGGTAGCAGACAGAGAGGGAGACAGAGAATTCCAAGCAGGCATCACACTGTCAGTGCAGAGCCCGAAACAGGGCTCAAACTCACAAACCATGAGATCATGACTTGAGCCAAAATCAGGAGTTGGAAACTTAACCAACTGAGCCACCCAGGCACCCCTCCAGCAATTCATTCTTCAATACCATCTCTTCTCCTTTCTATGTTTTGTGGCCTAATGGTTAGAGGCTGGGTTCTGGAGTCACATGAGCTGGGATTCATATCCTAGCATTTCTCCTTTCCAACTGAGTGACCTTAGAAAAAATAATCTCTGTGGGCCTATGTGGGCCTTAGTCTCCTGATTTATAAAATGAAGACACTGAAAGGCCCCACCTAAGAGAGTAGTTGAGAGAATTAAACCCGTAGGACACAGTACCCAGAGGGTAATAGGTGCTTGATGCTAGGAGGCCTATTTACATCACTATAAAACATGGGTCTCAACCCTGACAGCAGACGACCTTATGAAAGGTAGAATACTCTCGCCTAAATGTCTTATATCCTGACGTCTCTTCAGTCAGATACCAAGGTGGGTACATACCTGTATTGACTTCTGAAGCCATGCCAAAGTTTAATGTAGCCTTTTTGTACCTTTTCTAATCAATTATGCCCTATCTCCATTCTACCATTGTACCTTACACTCAATTACTTATCGTTCTGCACAATCGTTCCTGTCCATTATTTTGTCTTGTCTCAGAGAATGAACACCTGGAGAACGGGGGTCTTCTACTTAATACTAGCTTCTGCTCCTCTAGTGCTGCTGAAATGAGGTTAAGTTGATTGACTAAGACTTCCACAGGGTTAATAACCAAAATACTCTGCAGTCTGAATTTCTTGGGTGTATTTCGCCATTGGACCGTGTTGACCACTTAGGTCTTCTCGAAACTTTCACTTTCTGAAATGCAACTCTGGACCAATTCTCCTCCTGCCCACCTCTCTATCTCTTCTTCTCCTTCTCTCCCCTAACCGCCAAATGTTAGTATTCCCAATGGGCAGCAACTTAAAATAAAGAAGTAGTTCTCTCTGTGTTGATGTAGACAGATTTCCCAAATATCTAGTGAAATGCGAGAAAAAAGTGTTTTCACCAATAATTGACTCTCTTCCTTATTTAGTTTTTAAATATCTTAACCATGGAAATGTGTATTAATTTCCCAGGGCTGCTACAACAAAGTATGTACCACAGACCGGATGGGTTAAGCCACAAAAATTTATTCTCTCATAGTTCTGAAGGCTAAGAGTCCACGATCAAGTTGTCTATAGTGTTGGTTCCTTTTTGGAGGCTCTGAGGGAGAAACTTTTCCTTGCCCCCTTCCTCACTTCCAGTCCCTTCTGGAGCTCCTTCGCATTCTTTGGCCTGTAGACTCATCGCTGCTCTCTCTGCTATCTCTGCCTCTGTTGTCACATGGCATCACCCTGTGTGTCTCTGTCCTCACACAGCATTCCTTTCTTCATGTGTCTGTGTCCAAATTTCCAAATTTCCCTTATTTTATGAAGACACCATACCCTAAGCCAGTATAACCCTATTAACATTTAAAAATAATTAAAAGCAAAGCATATAGTTATGGGTTGTATAGTGTCCCTCAGAAAGATACTTTGAAGTCCTAACCCCCAGAATCTGAGAATGTGAACTTATTTGGAAATACATTTGCAGATGTAATCAAGTTAAGATAAGGTCATACACATACACAGATATATATTTACATATTACATAAGAATTAATATGCTGCAACTTTCTGTCCTGGCTCTTCCTTCTCTATCCCCATCCTGCCCAAAGACATCCAGGTGGGAAAACTGGAAGTCCTCCCTTGGGGTCTCCTTCATCCCCACCTGGCTGATTCTATCTCATTAATATCTCTGAATCCAAGCCCTCCTTCCAGCCTCCTTGGGCTGTGCTTGAGTCCAAGCACTCATCATCTTTTACCTGCACCATTGCAATCACTTATTAATTGGTCTCCTGGCATCCAATCTTGACCCCTGAAATCCATCACTTCCAGGGTAGCTAGACTTATTTATATAAAATGCAAATTAGGTAAGTTGCCCTGCTGCTTAAAATCCTTCCCTGCCTCCTTTCCCTCCAGCTCCTTAATCAACACATCTGACCCTCATTACCTGCCCTCCCCATCCCTTCAGCCTTATCTCTTGCCTCGCCTTGCCTTCAACACTAAACTACTAATATCAGTGGCTTGCAGATTCTGGTTCACACTTCTTTTCCTCTGCTGTGCTAGTCCTCTACCAGGAATGTCCTGCCTCAGCCTAAATTGTATCAACCTTCAGGATGCTTTCCAGGTGGGCCATGTCCTCCATGAAGCCTCTCTATCCCAGGTGAGGGATATGTGTGTGACCACATGTGTGACCAAGCACCCTCAGCACACTGATCTCTTCAACTTCCTCAAATATATCAAATAGCAAATTTTGTCTGCCTCTCTGACTGTATATCTTAAACCATGCATCTGTAGTGTCTCCCCCGTCCCTGGCACAAAGTAGGTGCTAAAGAAATGTTGGTCGAGTGAACAAAGGAAGGTATACTCTATTATTAAAGAATTTCCACCAACTATTAATTAACAAAAGGATAATTGACCATTTAACAATATTTTAATAACATCACAGAACACTTTTTTTCAACATAATACTTAATTTTATTTTTTTAATTTACATCCAAATTAGTTAGCATATAGTGCAACAATGATTTCAGGAGGAGATTCCTTCGCGCCCCTTACCCATTTAGCACATCCCCCCTCCCACAACCCCTCCCGTAACACTCTGTTCTCCATATTTATGAGTCTCTTCTGTTTTGTCCCCCTCCCTGTTTTTATATTATTTTTGTTTCCCTTCCCTTATGTTCATCTGTTTTGTCTCTTAAAGTCCTCATATGAGTGAAGTCATGATTTTTGTCTTTCTCTGACTAATTTCACTTAGCATAATACCCTCCAGTTCCATCCATGTAGTTGTAAATGGCAAGATTTCATTCTTTTTGATTTCCCAGTAATACTCCATTGTATATGTATACCACATCTTCTTTATCCATTCATCGATCGATGGACATTTGGGCTCTTTCCATACTTTGGCTTTTGTTGATAGTGCTGCTATAAACATGGGGGTGCATGTGTCCCTTCGAAACAGCACACCTGTGTCCTGTGGATACATGCCTAGTAGTGCCATTGCTGGGTCGTAGGGTAGTTCAATTTTTAGTTTTTTGAGGAACCTCCATACTGTTTTCCAGAGTGGCTGCACCAGCTTGCATTCCCAAGAACACTTTTTTTTTTATATAGAGCGGAGTTTCCCAGCCTTGGCACTATTGACACTTTGGCCTGATAATTCCTTGTTGTAGGAGCTGTCCTGAGCATTATAGGATGTCTAGAAGCATCACTGCCCTCTACCCATAGATGCCAGTAGCTCCTAGTCTCTAATTGTGACAACCAAAATGTCTACAATCATTGTCAAATATCCCCTGGAGGGACAGAGAAGACAAATTCAGCCCCAATTCAGAAGCACAGGTATATACTGATGTTCAATATAGATTTTGAATTTAATTACACCTATAAAGGTAGGAATTCCCATAACATTTCATTTGGTCCCTCAGGATATCAATTACCTTTTGTAAGAGTGAATCTGCCATAGTTTATCATATGTTTTTAAAGGCATTTAAATCAGATGTATGTAAAACTTTTAAGAGTTTTTCTCTAATATAATCACCTTGTAAAAAGATGAGATCATGTCATTTATTGTTCTATAAAAATGTAGATTTGTTTTTAAAAAATATAAAATATAATTTTAATTTGAATGATGCTCTTCTCTAGCTGTGAGAGAAGAAGGAAGAAGGGAGAGAAGGAGCATAGGAGAAGGAGAGAGGGAGAGAGAGAGGACTGTTTTACCTTATTATTATTTTTTCTCTAACTAAGCTCTACACCCAACATGGAGCTTGAACTCACACCCCTGAGATCAAGAGTCCTGTGCTCTACTGACTGAGCCAGCCAGGTGCCCCAAGAGAGGACTGTTTCAATTCAAAACAATTTTGGGGGGGGGTGGCTTTTATTTGCTCTCCATGTGATTCTAATTCACTGTTACAGACCATTGCAGTCAACATTAAATGAAGAATGAACTGTGTTACACAGCCTGGTCAGGCAAAGATCAATCCAATACTCTGGTTGACAGAGTTTCCAATATGCAAAGTATTCTGCTATTCATAAACACACCAAACATGAAAACTATAGTAAAATATTTTAGAAATTCTTTGAGTCAAAGGGAGCACTTCCTGTGGGCCAGGAATTAAGGACTTATTTTTAAATTTTTTAAAAATTTATTTATTTATTTTGAGGGAGAGATAGCATGTATGCCTAGGGGAGGGACAGAGAGGGAGAGAGAGAATCCCAGGTAGGCTCCATGCTTTCAGCACAGAGCCTGACATAGGGCTTGAACCCATGAACTGTGAGATCATGGCCTGACCCAAAATCAAGATTTGGACGCTTAACCAACTGAGCCACCTAGGCGCCCTGAGAATTATGGACTTTTAAAAATGAGCCACACTAGTATCCAAAATCTATAAAGAGCTCACCAAACTCCACACCCAAAAAACAAATAACCCAGTGAAGAAATGGGCAGAAAACATGAATAGACACTTCTCTAAAGAAGACATCCAGATGGCCAACAGGCACATGAAAAGATGCTCAACATCGCTCCTCATCAGGGAAATACAAATCAAAACCACACTCAGATATCACCTCACGCCAGTCAGAGTGGCCAAAATGAACAAATCAGGAGACTGTAGATGCTGGAGAGGATATGGAGAAACAGGAACCCTCTTGCACTGTTGGTGGGAATGCAAACTGGTGCAGCCACTCTGGAAAAGTGTGGAGGTTCCTCAAAAAATTAAAAATAGACCTACCCTATGATCCAGCAATAGCACTGCTAGGAATTTACCCAAGGGATACAGGAGTACTGATGCATAGGGGCACTTGTACCCCAATGTTTATAGCAGCACTCTCAACAATAGCCAAATTGTGGAAAAAGCCTAAATGTCCATCAACTGATGAATGGATAAAGAAATTGTGGTTTATATACACAATGGAGTACTACATGGCAATGAGAAAGAATGAAATATGGCCCTTTGTAGCAACGTGGATGGAACTGGAGAGTGTGATGCTAAGTGAAATAAGCCATACAGAGAAAGACAGATACCATATGTTTTCACTCTTATGTGGATCCTGAGAAATTTAACAGAAACCCATGGGGGGGGGGGGGGAGGGAAAAAAAAAAGAGGTTAGAGTGGGAGAGAGCCAAAGCATAAGAGACTCTTAAAAACTGAGAACAAACTGAGGGTTGATGGGGGTGGGAGGGAGGGTAGGGTAGGTGATGGGCATTGAAGAGGGCATCTTTTGGGATGAGCACTGGGTATTGTATGGAAACCATTTTGACAAAAAATTTCATATATTGAAAAATAAATAAATAAATAAATAAATAAATAAATAAATAAATAAAAATGAGCCACAAAGACATCATCTCTATTCTCTGAAAGTTTACCATCTAGTAAGTGGAAATAAAAAATTGATGTAATAGTCCAACTGATGGGGGTGTAATTCAAAATTGAATAAATAAATGGTACGAAGTAAAGTGATTAAGGGACATGATCTAAACTTGAGAGAATGACACTTGAGTTGAGATCTGAAGACGGAATCTGAGAAATTAACTAAAAAAAGACAGAAGAAGAGCAGCTGAAGGTGGAGAGGACGGCGTGAGTAGATGCCCTTGGCTGGTGGCAGCATGTCAGGGACTGAGTGAAGGGAAGAGTAGTGCCCATTGAAGCCAGGCAGGGAGGCCAGGGCAGCCAGACAGAGCCTGCTGTGCCAGGTTGAGGGCAGATGGAAGGGCCATCAACTAGTGTAGGTGGAAGAAATCACCTTGGCTATGGTGTGGAGAATGGATGTGTAAAACAGGCAGGGAGGCCAGCATCTTACCAGTATCAACATCCTTATGACTCCTTGAAAGCTCAGGCCAAAGACTCCCTGTTCTACAGTGTAGATGAAAGTTGAAAACATTATGCTAAGTGAAAGAAGCCAGTCACACAAAGCCACATACTGCATGATTCCATTTATAGGAAATATCAAGATAGGCAAATCCATAAAAATAGAAAGTCGATGAGTGACCACCGGGGAGACGGGGTAAGAGGGGATGGGTGACTGATAATGGGTACTGGGTTTCTTTATGGGGAGATTAAAACATTTTTGAATTAGATAGTGGTGTTGGCTGCATAACTGTGTGAATATGCTGAAAGCCAATGAACTGAATACTTTATAAGGGTGGATTTTATGGCACGTGAATCATATCTCAATAAAGCTATTACCCAAAAAACCCAAAAAGCCCTCTTATTATGTCTTGGGAGAAACCAGGTTTTAAATTCCTAAGTAAAAACAAGGTTAAGAGCTGGCTTTTTAAATTCTTAATTTTGAAGTCATGTTCTTTAAAATGCTCCTTGCATTCTAAAATTCAATTAGCTGAAATGTAAGAATTATATTGAAATAGAGGCATTTAAACAAGAGCAGCTGATCAATGATTTAGAGAGAGCCCCATAATTCCCAAATCATGGTTTTTGTGAAGAAAAATTGTAAAAGCACCAGCCACTGGGAATTAGATCAATTGGAATTTTACTATTTTGTCAATTCAGTCAAATAGTGGATTTTAAATTTCTGCACGATTTTCATTTTCTACCCAGACAGCCACTTAGCAGATATGTGATATCAATCTTGATTTCTAACCTTAGCTTTCTCTATGAATTTAATGGGGGAAGTAATTGTGCAAGAATGTGTTTTAAAACACAAATCGTGACTACCCTATTATTACATTTATAGCTGATTACCATGTGAATTGCTTTTATGCTATGCAGAATATCACTACCACTGTTCTTTCGAGGGGTACAGTAGAAAGTACAGGATATAAGGAATAGCCTTTAATAATGGTGACACTGGATAATATTTATTTTTAAATTCAGATTTGCATTAAAATTATTATCTTGAAAAAAGAACTAAAGTGTGTGGTCATTTTCTACATCAGGACTCTTTTTGGTGTCACAGAAAATTCAACTCAAAACAAGGTAAATGAAAATATAATTTAATGGCTTTCTTAGCTCTGAAGTTCAAAGGTGTTATTATGTTCAGGTACAGCTAAACTGGTTTTCTGAAAATTTCAAACTGCAAATTTTCTGTACATTTCCCCCACTCACCAAACTCAACCAGAAGTTAGAAGGTACAAAAACTGTTATTCTTGTCCATTCAAGTCAGCCTTTGGGACAGACCCCAAATTGGTTTCATTTTTATACTCAGAGTTGTCTGGTTTTCTGCAAATTGGTTTCATTTTCACACTCAAGGTATTTTTCCCAATGGCAAGATGGAATAGCAGCTCCTCCTTTCTCTCTGCCTATATTCTTAGCAAAAGACTAAGACCTTGTGTCTCTCAGGTTCTAACCAAGCCATGTGATCAGTCTTGGACCAACCACCATGGCCAGCAGGACTGGGCATGTTGATTGACTCAGGCCTGGGTCACACGTTCAACCTTGCAGAACAGAATCCAACTCCAATCATATGGGCTTACAGTAGGGGAGAGATAGGTACTGATGCAGGTATTGTTGCTAGAAAAAAAAACACGGAAGCTGGCAGGGAAAATAACAAATATCTGCCGAGGCTTCCAGTTAAAAGACGGGCCAAGGGAAAAGGCAGTGGGTGGGCAAACTGACAACAAAGCTAGGAAGTTGAGTGGATCCTTCCCTAGCTGACCACTCTTCTCTGCAAATTTCTCCATTGGCCTCATGGTTTGAGCCAATAACTTCCACTTGCCCCTCTGGCTCCACTCTGTACCCTTCTAACTGTGCTTTCCACCCCAAAGGCTGACTTGAATGGACAAGAATAACAGACCCAGTACCCCTTGACTTCTGGATGGGTTTAGTGAGTGGGGAACACCCAGTGAAGATCTAAGGGAGGGAGGAAAGGGTCCTTTCAGTCTAGTTACATCCTTCAACCAACCGTTACAGTGCCCGTTTACTTCCCGAGCTTCCCGGAAATATAGTTGACATGTGATATTGTGCAAGTTTATGATGTATATAACTGAGGATTTGACACACATATATATTGCAAAATAACGACCACAAGGTTAGTTAATACATCCTTCATCTCACATAATTATTTTTGTTGTTTCCTCTTGGCAACTTTCAAGTATACAACACAGTATGGTTCAATATTGTCACCATGCTGTGTATTGGATCCCCCTTTATGACCATCTTCTCTACTCGAACTTTCCTTCCTGGCTCTGGTCATTGCTTCCCCACTTGCTCTTGTAGGCTTAGAGATGGTAAGGGCTCCTGGGGCACTGCACTTTTCTTTGCGAAGTTTCCTGAACGCTGTCAATAGCTTTGAAAATAGTCCCATAATTAAACCCTCCTTGAATTATCATAATTTGAGCACACCGTCTGTTCCCTGCTGAGACTCTGACAGCTATATGTATTGAATGGGGCGGATATGTCTTTACTGCATGACCTCACTTTATGTATTATTCCAAATCCTCACATTTATTCTATGAAATAGAATCTTAATCTTAAATAGGAATTCTTAATCTTAAATAGGAATTCTTAATCCCTATTTGACAGATAAGGGAACTTTGGCTCAGAGAGGTTAAGTAACTTGACCAAGATCCCACAGCTAGGATGGGACCCAGATGACACGGGTCTAATATCTCATTCTGTATGTCCAAGCTGCATTATCTCTGATCTGGAATGACTTCCATTCTTGCCTTCTTATAGTTTTTCTCCACACAGCATCCAGTCATAGATGTGTTTCATAGATCTTCCAAGCTCTTTGTCAGGAGTCAAAGAAATAACAAGCAACAGTACATAGTACAGGGCCTTCAAAGTGTAACATATCAAGTGTACACTTGTCTTGGGGCGCCTGGGCGGCTCAGTCATTTAAGTGTCTGGCTTTGGCTCAGGTCATGATCTCACGGTTTGTGAGTTCCAGCCCCTCATCGGGCTCGCTGCTGTTGGCCCAGAGCCTGCTTTGGATCCTCTGTCCCCCTCTTTCTCTGCCTCTCCCCTCCTCTCTCTCTCTCTGTCTCAAATATAATAAATAAGCATCTTTAAAAAACAGTACACTTGTCTTGATGAATACTGAGTGATGTCTAGAATTGTTAAATCACTATATTATGCATCTGAAAGTAATATAGCACTACTAACTATACTGGAATTAAAATTTAATATATACAAATAATAATAACAATAATAATAATAATAATAATATAAAACATAACATATTAACTCACTGAATATATATATATATATGTAGATCCTCTGGTCACTCTCACAATTAGATTCCTTGAAGTTGGAGGATCTGAGGGAGACACTGGAGGAATAGAATCTAGGCGTCCAGTCCCTCTGCACTAACTCAGCTCATCCATCATCTTCTCCAGAAAGATCTTTCTGATACTCCAAGATAGAAAGATGCCCACTTTGTGCTCCATAGTATTTATCCTACCATAAAACTTATCCCATGTAATGTCATTATTGTTTGCTTTCTTTTTCTACTCCACATTCTACACCATGATAATTATCCATTCACTTCTTTGTCTCTTTCTAGACTATAAGTTTCCAAAAGGCAAGGTCATAGCTATTATTTCTGTATCACTGGTGTTTCCTAATTCCCTAACCTGAGGAAGGAAATAGATATCCAGATCCAGGAGGCACAGAGAACTCCCATGAAAATCAAAAAAAGCAGGCCAACACCAAAACTTATTATAATTAGATCTGCAAAACATAGCAATAAAGAAAAAATGCTAAAAAGTAGCAAGACAAAAGAAGTTTCCAACTTACAAGGGAAGACCCATTAGGCTAGCTGCAGATTTCTCAACAGAAACTTGGCACGTCAGGAGGAATGGCATGATATATTCAACATTCTGAATGGGAAAAAATATGCAGCCAAGAATACTGTATCCAGCAAGATTATCATTCAGAAAGAAGGAGAGATAAAGAGTTTTCCAGACAAGCAAAAACTAAAGGAGTTTGTGACCACTAAATCAGCCTTGCAAGAAATATTACAGGGGACCCTTTGAGTATAAAGGAAAGACTGAAAGTGATGAGAAGAAGAAAGGACAGAGAAAATCTCCAAAAACAACAACAAAACAAGTAATAAAATGGCACTAAATACATATCTATCAATAATTACTCTAAAGGTAAATGATTCAACTCCCCAATCAAAAGACATGGTGTGTCAGAATGGACTGAAAAAACAAGACCCATCTACATGCTGCCTAGGAAAGACTCATTTTAGACCTAAAGACACCTGCAGACTGAAAGTGAGGGGAAGAGAGAAACATCTATCATGCAAATGGACATCAAAAGAAAGCCAGAGTAGCAATACTTGTATTGGACAAACTGGATTTTAAACCAACTATAACAGAGATGAAGAAGGGCACTATATCATAATATAGGGGACAATCCATCAAGAAGATCTAATACTTGTAAATATTTATGGTCCAATATGGGAGTACCCAAATATATAAAAAAATTAATAACAAACATAAAGGAACTAAGTGATAATAATACAGTAATAGTAGGGGACTTTAACACCCCACTTACTTCAATGGACAGATATCTAAGCAGAAAATCAACAGGGAAACAAGCTTTGAATGACACACTGGACCAGATGGACTTAACAGATATACTCAGAACATTCCATTCTAAAGCAAAAATACAGATACACATTCTTTTCTTTTTAATTTAATTTCTTTAATTTTTTTAATTTTTTTTAAATTTTAGACAGACAGAAAGCATGCAAGCTGGGGAGACAGACAGAGGCAGAGAGAGAGACAGAGACAGAGACTCTTAAGCAGGCTCCATGAACAGCACAGAGCTGCAGGGCTTGATCTCACAACCCTGGGATCATTACCCAAGCTGAAAGCACAACCCTGGGATCATGACCCAAGCTGAAAGCAAGACTTGGACGCTCAGCTGACTGAGCCACCCAGGCGCCCCTACACATTCTTTCAAGTGCACATGGGTCATTCTCCAGAATAGATCACATACGAGGTCACAAAACAGGGCTCAAAAGTACAAAAATATTGAGATCATACCATGCATATTTTCTGATCACAGTACTATGAAACTTAAAGTCAACCACAAGACAAAAATTGGAAAGACCACAAATACATGGAGGTTAAATAACATGCTACAAAATAATGAATGGGTCAACCAGGAAATCAAAGAAGAAAATTTTAAAATACATGTGAGCATGGGCGCCTGGGTGGCTCAGCCGGTTAAGCGTCCGACTTTGGCTCAGGTCATGATCTCGCGGTCCGTGAGTTCAAGCCCCGCGTCGGGCTCTGTGCTGACAGCTCAGAGCCTGGAGCCTGTTTCAGATTCTGTGTCTCCCTCTCTCTCTGACCCTCCCCCATTCATGCTCTGTCTCTCTCTGTCGCAAAAATAAAATAAACGTTAAAAAAAAATTTAAAAAAAGATAATAAAATACATGTGAGCAAATGAAAATGAAAACACAATGGTCCAAAACCTTTGGGATACAGTGAAAGCAGTCCTAAGAGGGAAGTATACAGCAATACAAGCTTACCTTAAAGGAGCAAGGAAAATCTCAAATAAACAAACTAACCTGAGACTTAAAAAAGCTAGAAAAAAGAACAACAAATTGAAGCCTAAAGCCAGCATAAGGGCAATAATAAAGATTAGATCAGAAATATATGATAGAGAAACTAAAAACCTAATAAAATAGATCAATGAAACCAGGAGCTGGTTCTTAAAAAAAAATTAATAAAATTGATAAATCCTTAGCCAGACTTAGTAAAGGGACCCAAATAACTAAAGTCATATATGAGAGAGGAGAAATAACAACCAACATGACATAAATACAATTATAAGAGAATATTATGGGGATGCATGGGTGACTTAGTCAGTTGAGTGTCTGACTCTTGATTTCGGCTTAAGTCATGATCCCAGGGTCATGGGACTGAGCCCCACATAGGGCTTTGTGCTGAGCACAGAGCCTGCTTAGGATTCTCTCTCTCTCCCTCTGCCCCTCTCCCTGGCTTGTGCTCTCTCTCTCTAAAAAAAATAATAAAACAAGACAATATTATGAAAAATTACATGCGGACAAATTGGACAGCCTTGAAGAAATGGATAAATTCCTAGAAATGTATAAACTACCAAAACTGAAATAGGAAGAAACAGAAAACGTGAACAGACCAATAACCAGCAAAGAAATCGAATCAGTAATCAAACGTTTCCCAACAAGAGTGCCTGGGTGGCTCAGTCAGTTGAGCATCTGACTTGGGCTCAGGTCATGATTTCACATTTGTGGGTTCAAGCCCGTTATTGGGCTCCACACTTACAGTGTAGAGTCTGAAGTAAATTCTACCAAACATTTAAAGAAGAGTTGATACCTATTCTTCTCAAACTATTCCAAAAAATAGAAATGGAACAAAAACTTCCAAATTCATTCTATGAATCCAGCATTACCCTGATACCAAAACCAGATAAAGACTCCATTAAAAAAGAGAACTACAGGTCAATATCCCTGATGAACATGAATGCAAAATTCTCAATAAAACACTAGCAAATTGAGTCCAACAGTACATTAAAAGAAATATTCACTCCGATCATGTGGGATTTAATCCTAGGCTGCAAGGGTGGTTCAATATTTGGAAACCAATCAACATGACATACCACATTAATAAAAGAAAGGATAAGAACCATATGATCCTTTCCAAAGATGCAGAAAAAGCATTCGACAAAGTACAGCACCCATTATGATAAAACCCCTCAACAAGTAGGATTAGTGGGAACATACCTCAACATAATAAAGGCTAGCTATGAAAAACCCACAACTAATATCATCCTCAATGGGGAAAACCTGACAGTTTTCCCTCTACAGTCAGGAACAAGATAGACTCTCACCACTGTTATTTAACATAGTACTGGAAGTCCTAGCCATAGCAATCAGACAGCCAAAAGAAATAAAAGGCATCCAAAATGACAAGGAAGAAGCAAAACTCTCACTATTTGCACATGACATGATACTGTATATAGAAAACCCCGAAAGACTCCACAAAAAAATTGCTAGAACTGGGGCGCCTAGGTGGCTCAATCTGTTCAGTGTCTGCTTTGGCTCAGGTCTTGATCTCGCGGTCTGTGAGTTTGAGTCCTGTGTTGCACTCTGTGCTGACAAGCTCAGAGCCTTGCGCCTGCTTCAGATTCTGTGTCTCCCTCTCTCTCTGCCCCTCCGCCACTCATGCTCTGTCTCTCTCTCTCTCTCTGTCAAATAAACATTAAAAAAATTTTTAATAATTGCTAGAACTGATCCATGAATTCAGTCAAGTCACAGAATATAAAATCTACATACAAAAATCTGTTGCATTTCTATACACCAATAATGAAGGAGAATAAAGAGAAATTGAGGAATCAATACCATTTACAATTACAACAAAAACCGTAAGATACCTAGGAATAAACCTAACCAAAGAGGTAAAAGATCTGTACTCTGAAAACTATAAAACATGGATTAAAGAAATTGAAGATGACACAAAAATGGAAAAAAACATTCTATGCTCATGGGTCAGAAGGAAATTATTGTTAAAATGTCTATATTATCCAAAGTAACCTACACATTTAATTTAATCCCTACCAAAATACCACCAGCATTTTTCACAGAACTAGAACAAATAATCCTAGAACATGTGTGCAACCACAAAAGTCCCTGAATATTCAAAGCAACTTTGAAAAACAAAAGCAAAGCTGAAGGCATAACAATTCTGGACTTCAAGTTATATTACAAAGCTATAGTGATCCAGACAGTATGGTACTGACATAAAAATTGATGATGGAACAGAATAGAAAATGCAGAAATGAACACAACTGTATGGTCAATTAATCTTCGACAAAACAGGAAAGAATATCCAACAGAAAAAAAACAGTCTCTGTAAAAAATTGTACTGGGAAAACTGGACAGCGATGTGAAAAAAATGAAACTGGACCACTTCTTAAACCATACACAAAAATTGGGAATGTAAGCTGGTGCAGCCACTCTGGAAAACAGTATGGAGGTTCCTCAAAAAACTAAAAATAGAACCACCCTATGGCCCAGCAATTGCACTACTAGGCATTTATCCACGGGATACAGGTGTGTTGTTTTGAAGGGACACATGCACCCCCATGTTTATAGCAGCACTATCAACAATAGCCAAAGTCTGGAAAGAACCCAAATGTCCACCAATGGATGAATGGATAAAGAAGATGTGGTATATATATATATATATATATATATATATATATACACACACACACACACACACACACACACACACACACAATGGAGTATTACTCAGCAATCAAAAAGAATGAAATCTTGCCATTTGCAACTACGTGGATGGAACTAGAGGGTATTATGCTAAGTGAAATTAGTCAGAGAAAGACAAAAATCATATGACTTCACTCATATAAGGACTTTTAGAGACAAAACAGATGAACATAAGGGAAGGGAAACAAAAAAATATATAAAAAAAGGGAGGGGGACAAAACAGAAGAGACTCATAAATATGGAGAACAAACTGATGGTTACTGGAGGGGTTGTGGGAGGGGGGATGTACTAAATGGGTAAGGGACACTAAGGAATCTCCTCCTGAAATCATTGTTGCACTATATGTTAACTAACTTGGATGGAAATTTTAAAAAATAAAAAATAAAATTAAAAAAATACACAAAAATAAATTCAAAATGGATGAAAGACCTAAATGTGAGACAGGAGACCATTAAAATCCTACAGGAGAAAAACAAGTAGTAACCTCTTTGACATCAGCCATAGCAACATTTTTCTATGTCTTCTGAGGCAAGGGAAACAAAAACAAAAATAAATTATTGGGACTTCACCAAAATAAAATGCTTCTGAACAGTGAAGGAAACAATCAAGAAACTAAAGGCAACCTACAGAATGGGAGAAGATATGTGCAAATGACACATCAGAGAAAGGGTTAGTATCCAAAATGTATAAAGAACTTATCAAACTACACACCTCAGAAACAAATAATCCAGTTAAGAAATGGCTAAAAGACATGAATAGACATTTTTCCAAAGAAGACATCTAGATGGCCAACAGACAGATGAAAAGATGCTCAACATCACTCATCATCAGGGAAATACAAATCAAAAGTACAAAGAAATATCACTTCACACCTGTCAGAATGGCTAAAATCAATAACATTAAGAAACAACAGATATTGGCAAGGATGTGGAGAAGGGGGAACCCTCTTACACTATTGGTGGGAATTCAAACTGGTGAAGCCACTCTGGAAAACAGTATGGAGTTTCCTGAAAAAGTTAAAAATAGAACTACCCTATGATCCAGCAATTGCACTACTAGGTATTTACCCAAAGGATACAATAATACTAATTCAAAGGGATACATGCACCCTGATGTGCATAGCAGCATTATCAACAATAGCCAAATATGAAAAGAGCCCAAATGCCTATGGAATGATGAATTGATAAAGCAGATATGGTATATATATAGAATGGAATATTACTCAGCCATAAAAAAGATGAAATCTTGCCATTTGCAAGGAGATGGATAGAACTAGAGAGTATTACACTAAGCAAAATAGGTCAACCAGAGAAAAGCAAATACCATATGATTTCACACATATGTGGAATTTAAGAAACAAAACAAACAATCATAGGGGGAAAATAGAGAGAGGCAAGCCAAGAAAAAGACTCTTGACTATAGAGAGCAAACTAATGGTTACCAGAGGGGAGGTGGATGGGGGAATGTGTTAAACAGATGATAGGGATTAAGGAGTGCCCTTGAGATGAGTGCCAGATACTGGATGTAAGTGTTGAATCACTAAATTGTACACCTGAAACTAATATTACACTGTATGTTAACTAACTGGAATTTAAATATAAATTTTTTAAAAACCCACCTTAAATAGTTTCTACTAACACTGATTGAAGAGCTAAATATATTTTAAATAATAAAACACAGGCCCTTCACTGTTGGACAAATGGCTTTAGTGGAAATACTGTTGGCATTCAAATAAGGTCTTTACTGTAGCTTACAGTATCATAGCAGTTGGAATTTCCTGGTTCAGATCATTGCATTGCAGTTGTATAAGATATTAAGATCAGAAGAAGCTGGGTGAGGGATAATGAAACTTTTTGGACTATTTTAAAAACTTTTCTGGGATCTAAAATTAGTTCAAAATGCCAGTGTCTTATGGTACATTCTTTTAAAGTCATACTCTTAGAATCTAAATAGGTGATAAAATTTCACCAAGAAGTTCATGGAGTGTAACATATTAATAGCTGGCTGTGTTATTTGGAATCACAGATTACAGTTGGGATATGAGCTTGGCAGTCACAGTCCATCATTCCACTCTTGAGGGAGTCCCCTTGGTATTGTCCCTGAAAGCATAAAGCCTTTGCTGGGACATTTCCAGGGACCACCGTGTACCACTGCTTCAAAAATGAATTGTGGAAGAAGAGATAGAAATGTCTTCTTCTTTCTATCCACCAAGATGAAATCGATCTCCTTGATTCTCTGGACCCACGTGGTGACCCTTCAGCTACATAAAGAGTCATCATCATTTCTCCCGTGGTTTTTCTTCTTCAAGCAAACACCCTCAATCCCTCACCCTTTTCAGGTGACATAATGATGTCTTATTAGGGGCTTCTGATGCTTTGACATGGCCATTTCCGAATTTTTCATTTCAATAACAGAACTCTTCCTCAAAGAAATTCTTATGTAGAAGTCAGTATGTAAAACAGATGTCAGGAAAATTCTTTTGCTGGAGGTGGTGGGTAAGGGGTCCGAGAACTATATAATCCCCGCATCCTGCCCCTTCCCTAGTGGTCCTTGAAGCACATCCTTGGAACTTGAAAATTTCCAGAATATGTCGTAAACTCCTCCTTAAACCAAAAACAAACTTTATCTAAAACCGAAGGTTTGAAAGGATCTGAAAACCTCAGATCCCAAGGTGGGTTTGTGGGTGAGAAGTTTTGGGGTACATGCTTTCTACCATGCCCAAATTATACCACCTGGACAATCCCTGACCTCACCATCCGTAGGGCAATGCATAATGGTGATCACAACAACTAAGAACAACTAATGTAGGCATTCGGATCATCCCATTTTGTAAATGAGAAAACAGAAGCATGAAGGCAAATCAACTTATTCAGTGTCAACAGAAGTGACAGAACTAGGGTTTTAACCTGGATTTCTCGGATTCTAAACCATGCCTTTAACCACTGTACTCTCCTGTTCCTCTGGAACAGAAACTTAGAAGGATTATGAGACTCCAGCCCTCTCATTTCTTGTACACTAGTTCCTTTACAACTTGGATGTCATGCTGGAGCGGATTCAATAGGGAATCCGCCATAAACAGTAGGTCTCTGACATCAAGGCTCTACCATATAACCCAATCCTTTCCTTCAGATATACCTAAGTCCTCATTTAAACAGAATTACCTGGCAATATAATTGCTCTGAAGTCTTGAGGGTTAAAGACTCTTAGAATGGCTGGTTCATACATGAGGAAGGTTGGTCTGCAGACCTGCTCAGACTAATGCCCAGCAGAGCAGTAGTTCACATGGAGCCTGAGGGCCACTTATGGTTCTGACCTGTGTCTGTTTTAGCCTTTCACACAGGGCAGATGCTTCACGAGCCTCAGACAGCAACCTCTTTTCCCCAGGCAAGGGCTGGGATGACGGTCATCTGTTGTTACTGCCTGTCTGGCATCCATGCTCCCTTTGCTGATAACGACATGTGTTTTCTTTTGATGGAAACCCTCCCCTCCTACCCTTCAATACTCTGGTTTGGGTCCCCAGGCCTCAATTCCCCAACTCTACCTCAGGGTAGATACCTAGCTGAGCCTGGCTGATTAGCAGATTCCCATTTCCATGTGATCCAAGCTAGATCAATGAGACTCAATATCAGGGCAGCCATTAGAATCACTAGAGAAGATCTCCCTCTTTTCCCTAGGGCTCCCCAGCGGAGAGGTTGTGAATCCAGCAGCCATGTTGTCACTGGGAGACAACTGGCTGGATGCTGAAGCCAAGGAGAAGAAAACAAAGCCAACAGATGAAAAGAAACAGATTCCAGAAATCTTCACAGGCACAGCATCCAGCTGTGCCTAGGGAAAGACTTGTTACATTTATGTGAACTAATAAATTCCCTTTGTAGTATAAACCCATTCAAGTTGGAAGTGTGGCCTTTGAATTCTCTATAGGCCTCTCTTCTTCATCCATTATAGAATTGTAACCCATTCCACACCCTGGTTCTGCCTAAGCACCTTCCCTCATTTATTGTTTTATTCCTCGGCACTTATCTAACACACTATATATTTTACTTATTTGTCTTATTTATTTTCTCTCTCCCCAGTGAAAAGGTAAATGCCATAAAAGCAGAGCTTTTGCATATTTGTTCATAGCTATACCTGGAACAGTACCTGGGATGACCCTGGAACACAGTCGGTGCTCTATAAATATTGTGGGGTGAATGAATGAAAGAACTTCGGGTGAAATAGTTCTAAATGGTTTATATAGAAATGCTTTTATTTTAGTTTATTTATTTATGTTGAGAGAGAGACAGAGAGAGAGCTAGAGGGGGAGGGGAAGACAGAATGGGTAAGAGAGAATCCCAAGCAGGTTCCATGCTGTCAGCACAGAGCCCAAAGTGGGGCTCCAACTCACGAACCACGAGATCATGACCTGAGCCAAAGTCAAGAGTCAGACGTATGGGGCACCTGGATGGCTCAGTCTGTTAAGCCACCACTTTGGCTAAGGTCATGTCCTCATGATTTGTGAATTCAAGCTCTGCATTGGGCTCTCTGCTCTCAGGGCAGAGCCTACTTAAGATTCTCTGTCTTCTTCTCTCTTTGCCCCTCCCCAGCTCACACACGCATGCATACCCTCTCTCTCTCTCTCTCTCTCTCAAAACACACACACACACACACACACACACATTAAAAAAAAATTATTTAAAAAAAGAGTCAGACACTTAACCAACTGAGACACCCAGGTGTCCCTGGAAATGCTTTTTTTTTCTAGAGAGAGTTACGATGGAAACTTTCCCTGTGACCTAACTTGAGGCAATTTCTCTCTCAATTTCAAATACCTATTCAGTAAACATTTATTGAGCATTTACCTATGATAGTCACTCTGCTAGACACAAAGAGAGAAGAAAACACTGTCCCTGCTTTCCAGGACCTCTCAGTCTGAGGCTCCCAGTCTTGCTTGCACAATAGCAAGTACACATGGTGGGAGAACAACCAGCTTTGACATATGAACCTGACTTCCATCCACAGGAGACAGAGCACCTCCCTCTCTCTGTCTCTCTCTCTCTCTCTCTCTGTCTCTCTCCCTCCCTCTATATTTACAGGCTGACCTGAAAACACAGAATGAAGAGTCATAAATACCCCAGTCTGGAAACTGGCTACACAAGTTAGAAAGACAAGGATACAGCTTAATTAAGGAGAGACTAGGATAAATAACAACTAAATTAAAACAACAACAACAACAACCACCTCAATAAAAATGAAACCCAAGTTTATGTGGCAGTGGTGAAGCTGCCTAAATACTTGGCATCCACTCCCTTCAGGTTATACGGAAGCTATTTCTAGTAATACGAAAAGACTGTAGGGATACATGCGGCAGTGAGTGAGACGGTGGCCTCAGAAAGAACAGTAGATCTGATTGCCCGTCATCTTGGGGACTGAACTGTGGCTCCTTCAGGATCCAAGGCGCTTAGCCCTCTGGTTCTATCAGGGTCTCCTCAATGGGAGCCTGCAGACGTCGCCCCCTAGAGGCTGCGTAGCATGACAGCAGCTACCCTTGGTCAGCTTCTCTTGGCTTGCTTTCTTTTTCTTCCTTTCTCCCTTCCTCCTCTCTTCTTCTATCCCTTCCTCCCCCCTCCCTTCTTCTCTCCTTTCTTCCCTCCCCTCCTTCCTAACTTATTTAGCTGCATTATTTATAATTGACATATTTAAAATTCACAGTGTAAGTTCTGACCTATGTTTACACCCGTGAATCCACCATAATCAAAAGAGTAAACCTCTCTGTCACCCCCAAAATATCCTAAACCCCTTTTTAATCCTCTCCCCTGCCCCTCCGCAATCCTATCTCTTTTCTCCCGGCAATTGCTGGTATGCTTTCTGTTGCTTTAGTCATAGTTTGTATTTTATAGAATTTTTAATAAAAGGAATCACACAGTATGTACTCCCTTTCCTTGGTTTCTTTTGCTCTGCACCTTGATTTTGAGACTCATCTGTGACATTGTGTGTATCAACTGTCCATCCCTTTTTACTGCTAAGTATTCCACCATACATACCACAATCTGCTTATGCATTTACCTGTTCATGGATACTTGGATTTTTTTTTTTTTTTTTTTTTTTTTTTTACTTTTTAACTATTATGCATAAAGCTGCTGTGAACATTTGTGTACAAGTTTCTGTAAAAACATATGTTTTCATTGTTGTTGGGTAAAAAAACTAGGAGTGGCATGGTTGGTCCCATAGTAAGTGCACATTTGAGGGCTTATTTATTTATTTATTTTTATTAAAATTTTTTCTTTTACATTTATTCATTTTTGAGAGACAGAGACAGAGCACAAGGGTGGGAGGGGCAGAGAGAGAGGGAGACACAGAATCTGAGGCAGGCTCCAGGCTCTGAGCTGTCAGCACGGAGCCTGATGTGGGGCTCGAACTCACAAACCACGAGATCATGACCTGAGAGCCAAAGTCAGATGCTCAACCGACTGAGCAACCCAGGCGCCCCTTATTTATTTATTTTTTAATGTTAATTTTTGGGAAAGAAGAGCATGAGCTGGGGAGGGATGGGGGGGGTACAGAGGATCTGAAAAGGGCTCTGTACTGACATCAGAGAGGCTAATGTGGGGCTCCAACTCACGAACCGTAAGATCATGACCTGAGCAGAAGGCAGACGGTTATCCAACTCAGCCACCCAGGTGCCCTTAAGGGTTTTTTTAAAACTGTCAAACTGTTTTCCAAAGTGGTTGTGCCATTTGACATCCCTACAGCAGTGTATGAGAATTTCAGCTGTCCCACATCCCCACTTGGTATGTCAATCTCTTTAACTTTAGCCATTCTAATAAGTGTGATGGTATCTACTTGTGGCTTTCATTTGCATTTCTTTAGTGAATAATAATGTCCAGCATCTTTTGTGTGCTTATTTGCCATCCATACATCTTAGGTGAAGTATCTGTTCAAATCTTTGCCCACTTTTTTATTAGATTATTTGTTTTTCTTATAGTACTTTAATAATCTTTTATATATTCCAGATACAATTTTTTTCTCATATATATGATTTGCAAATATTTGCTCCCAGTTGCTGGTATATTTTCTCATTCTCTTCAGTGCATTTTTTAAAATAGCAGAAAATTTTAATTTTGATGAAGTCCACTTTATTAACTTAATTGTGGTTGGTGCTTTTGTGTTATACCTAAAACATTTGCCTAACTCAAGGTTATGATTTCCTCCTGTCTTCTTATAGAAACAGGTTTGGGGGGTTATTTTTAAAACTATGGATTGGGGCGCCTCGGTGGCTCAGTCAGTTAAGTGTCCGACTTTGGCTCAGGTCATGATCTTTCAGTTCGTTGGTTCAAGCCCCACGAAGCTGTACTGACAGCTCAGAGCCTGAAGCCTGCTTTGGATTCTGTATCTCACTCTCTCTCTCTCTCTCTGCCCTTCCCTCCCCTCTCTTTCAAAAATAAACATTAAAAAAAATTTAAACAATCTATGGGATCATTTTGACTCAATTTGGGTTTATAATGTGAGGTATGGATTGAGATTCACTTTGGTGCATCTGGATATACAATTGTTCCATAACAATTTGTTGGGAACACTATTATTTTTTCATTGAACTGCATTTGGAACGGCCTTTGCCAAGAAAATATGTTGGTTAAATATGTGGGGGTCAATTTCTGGACTCTGTATTCTGTTCCACTGGTCTATGCATCCATCTTGGTACTGGTACCACCTTGCCTTGACTCCTATAGCTTTATAGTAAGTTTTTTCACATCAGGTTGCACTAGTCACCGAATTCCTTTTTTACAAAGTTGTTGTTATATTATTATTATTATTATTATTATTATTATGGCTCTTTAACAAAACAGTCTGTTGGGATTTTAATTGGGATTGCATAGCCTCTACAGTTTCATTTGGGGCAATCAGTACTTTAACAATGAGTCTTTCAACCCAATATTATCTTTCCCTTTATTTATAACCTCTTTAGTTTCTCTCAGCAATGTTCTGTAGGTTTCAGTGTATAGGTCTAGAACATCTTTTGTCAAATTCATGCCTAAGTATTTCATTTTTTTTCTAATGCTGTCATAAATAGCATTCCATTAGTAATTTTACTTTCCAATTGTTTGATGCTTTGTGGAATCTCTATTGTTGCATTTCTGATTAGAGCAGATCTTATAAAGTCAAGCCGTCTTGCAAGGCACCATCCTGGATGGCTGTCTTAGGGGAGGGATCAGCCCAGACTAATCAGCTGTACCTAAGAGTCCAGAGTCATTTGGTAGAGAACATGCCCTGTACCCAATTCAAGGATTAATCTATGGTCACTGATGGCCCTTGATTAACCCATTCCATACACAGGATGAGATGATCACTAACAAATCAGTGAAATGATTCGAACCAAATATTAATTTTGTGCTTTGAAATTTTGCCTAGAAAACATCTTTATGGCTGTAGGAAGGGCCAGGAAAAGAGAATCTTGCACTAAAGGTCAAGTATTTATTTCTGCTGGCATCGTTAAATACAACCATATGCTCCTAGAGACCAGGGTGTTACAAATTCCACCTACTGCAGGAAGATCTAAATTCCAAGGAGGCCACATATCTAATGATGTTTCCCAGATCTTTAACTTACCCTCTGGTCTGTCAACAACTCCACTTTCAACTGGTCTGCTAAGCATAGGAGGCAGGACAGTCCACTGAAGGCTGAGGCTCAGAATAAATAACAGGTGTCTCTAGTGAACTCCTATCTTTGAGGGCACTTTTTGTAATGAGGGCAATGCCCAGCAAAAACAGGACATCTGAGCAATTTTAAAAGAAGGCATTTTTATGCCAAGATTATGGATGAATTATGATATTTTTTCAGCACGACTCCTTTGCCTTGGTTTTTTCTTTTATTTTCTTTCTTTCATTTATTGATTCTTTTTTCTTTTTTTCACCCAGCAGATATCCGTGAGAAACTACTTTGGGTCTCAGTGCTATCAAGGTGGTAGGGAGAGAGGGAATACCAAGATTCATAACACAGGATTTCTGCTCATAAGAAGGCGAAGCCCACACACCAGTATCATCTGAGTAAAGATACAAGGTGGAATGCTTGGCACTGTGATTGGTAAACCATAAGGCACTGTTCCAATGTTCATTATTTTATAGCTCAGAGGAGGAGATAATGTTAGGGAGAGCTGAGGAACGCCTCACAGAAGATGCAGGAGGGTTCAGTCTACTTTTACAGGTGAGCAGGCATTACTTCACCAGGAGAGAGGACCCAGAAGGAGTCTCTAGGTTGCTTTTCCACTTCACTGAAGAGCTTGGTGTGTCATGTTGGAGGGAAACTGGAGAAGAGGATGTGGTGGAGGGATGTGGTCAAGCATCTTTTCCAAAGATGGCCACATTTCTCATCAAGAGATGGAGTCTAATTTCCTGGCCTTGCATGTGAGTTGGCTTTTGTGACTGTTGCAACCAAGAGAATGTGACAGACATGACACTAATTACAAGATTAGGTCAAAAAATTTCATTTCTGCCCTTTTCACCAGACCATTCCAGCTAGAGCCCTGGGCTACCATGTAAGCACTCCCACTGACCTGGGGGAGCCATGTTGTGAGGAAGCCCAACCTAGCCACTACAGAGGTGGTATAAGGAGCCCTGAGATGACATAAAGAGAGAGAAATGGCTGGAGGCCCACCGCTGCTCCAGCTCCAGCCACCTTCTGACTGCATGAGACAGCCAGAACTGCCCAGTAATGCCCCTCTCAAATTACTGACCCACAGAAACCATGAAAGGTAAGGAAACGATTACAGTTTCCTTAAGTCACTAAGTTTCAGGGCACCTAGTGGGCTCAGTCAGTTGAGTGTCTGACTCTTGGTTTTGGGTCAGGTCATCAGGTCATGATTTGCGGTTCGTGGGTTCAAACCCACCCCCTATTGGACTCCACACTGCTGGCAGGGAGCCTGCTTAGGATTCTTTCTCTGCCCCTCCCCAACTTGTGTGCTCATGCACTCTCTCAAAATAAATACATAAACTAAAAAAAAAAAAAAAGTCACTAAGTTTCAGGGTGATTTGTTACATAGCAATAGATAACCAGAAAAAGGAGATAAGAAGTGACTTAGCTATTATTCTCTTTTCTTTTTATTCATTTCATGTCAGATTTGAATTTTGTGGAATTGGCCAAACAAGAGCTGAGAGGACCTAGAGACAAGCCTGATCCTTGAGGGCAAAAGACGTAGTCAGGTTAAACCCAAGAGTAGGAGTAGAATCTAGATAATTGAGCAAAGGTATGTAGAGGAGCAGGGGGACAAGACAGAATCACCACTGAAGCAAGGTTGCTGGTAACCTGAGAACCAAAGCAAGGACTCACACGCAGGGGACAGAAGTCTCAAGGCAGAGACTTCACTACTCAAAACGGTGACAAAGTCACATGAAAATAAATAAGAAGTGAAGCTTGACAATGACCAGGAAGTGTGACTTGCCACTCAGTTGGGAAACTTTGGCTATAGAGTTTCTCCCAACTAGGGAAGCTGGAATGTTCTGAGCTTGGAGTGATGTGGGGCCTGTGATCTCACCTGTATGGTTTAGATGGAAGCAGGATTAGGGGTTGTGTGCCAGTCAGATCATTTTGTTCCCAGCGAGCCCTGATAACTACCTATTTCCCTCCACCAAGCCTCCTGTGAAAGTTAAAAGAGACACCTCTAAAGAAGTCTAAAAGAAAATAAAGTCAAAGGAGAAAGTGGAGGGGACTAGGGGTGGCATTCTGAAACAGTCTATACCCACTGAAAAATCAAATTAGGTGCCCACCACTGAATTGGCAAAATGTATCAAAACATGCCTAGAAAAGATTTTTAAAAGACAGAACACCATGCAAACATATAAGTAACAAAAAAATGATTGCTTTGACAGTGTTTACCATAGCTACATCCAAACCTAAAAGGAGAACATCAACAATCTAATTTTCCAACAATTAGGTGAATTACAGAATATTATGGAGGCTGCTTTTTTTTTTAATGTTTTATTTATTTTTAAGACAGAGAGAGACAGAGCATGAGCAGGGGAAGAGCAGATAGGGAGAGAGAGACACAGAATCTGAAGCAGGCTCCAGGCTCTGAGCTATGAGCACAGAGCCCGATGTGGGGCTCAAACTCATGAACTGTGAGATCATGACCTGAGCCAAAGTTGGACGCTTAACCAACTGAGCCACCCAGGCGCCCCGAGGCTGCTTTTTAAAATAACATTAATAACATGCAGAAATATTCCCAAGATATTGTTGAGTTTTTTAAAAATTCCTTGAAAGCAGGTTCTTGGTCTCTGTATCTTTAAACACACCTGTAACAATTCCTTACACAAACAAGTCCTCAGGAAATGTTGGCTCAATGAATGAATCTTGTAGTTGAGGACCTACTCTGTGCCAGGCATAATTTTAAGTTCCCTCCACATGTAAAATGATTTCACCTCCACATAACCCTAAGAGATAGATACTATTATCATCCCTGTTTTGAACAAGTGAAAGAAAACAGGGGCAGGGGGGTAAGAAATTTGCAGGGGGGTAAATGGGTAGCACTGGGACAGATAGAGACAAGCAGCCTGGCTCCATGACACTGTATTGTCTCTTGAGCTAGATGACTCTTAACACAGTGATCTGAGGGGCGCCTGGGTGGCTCTATCAGTTAAGCGTCCAACTTCGGCTCAAGTCATGATCTCATGGTTCTCAAGTTTGAGCCCCGCATTGGGTTCTTTGCTGTCAGCACAGAGCTCACTTTGTTCAGATCCTCTGTACTTCTCTCCCTTTGCCCCTCCCCACTGCCTTGTTCTTTCTCCCTCTATCTCTCTCAAAAATAAATAAACATTAAAAGAAAACAGTGATCTGAAAAGACATCAAAAAATTAAAATTCAGTTTTTTCCTTACCAAGACTATACCCCAAATCATCAAGAAAAAATAACATTTATTAGGTCTCATGATGATTGGTAACACACCTGTGAGAACTAAGAGCAAGGAGAGTAGTAGTAAAGGTTCCAGAATTAAGGAGGAGTGGGAGGGATCCTAAGATAGTCTTTATTTACATTTTTAATTTTTCTCACTGGCCAGGAGAAATAGAAAAAGCAGAAGGGGAAAAAAGGAAAAACAAGCTTGTTATTGGGTAATTTGGAAACGTTACACAGGAAGGAAAGATTCCAGTGAAAATATTTTAAATGCGTTATTCTGGAGTCTTCTACTTCCGGACCCATTTTATTTCCCTACTCATCTGTATACATTTGTTTCAGCACCTCTAACACAAACATAATTTGTCATAAATTAATTTAGGTCTGTTCAGGAAATTTAAAAATCTTACCATCAAGAATTAAGATGAAAAGAGACTAGAGAAACCAATCACAGGAGACTGTCTCATGCTGTTTCTCAGCTGCTTCCAGCCTCGGGTTAAGACCCTCCAACTCCCAACCAGGATTAATGCTGGTGCCCATTGGCCACTTGAAATGGGGAAGGTGCCAGCATGGCATTCTTGCCCTCCCACACCTCCCCCTTTTTCTGCCAGCACTGGGAATTCGGACTGACCTGAAGCGTGGGTGGTGGTGAAATGGGAGGTGTGAACCCAATCTCCCTCCCCCACCTTCTGCAGGTGCCCAGGGTACATTTCAACACGCAGTGGCTCCCCACACCAGCCAAGGGGAGAGATAGAGAGGGAGAGAGAGAGAGAGCAAGCATATGGAGCTTCTCCGTGTGTTTTCATTCATTTCTCCCTTCTTTCTCACACTTAGAAGGAAATGGGTAAGGTTAGATAAAATTGCTACTTAATAAGGGGTTACTGAGTGTGTAATTGCTCCCAGAGTGTCTTTAAAGTGATAGTCCGCTGGTAGGAGCCAAGCTTCCTTCAAAGAATCTCACTAAACTGCCCAAAGACTGCAATTCCATTCATTTGTGGTTCTTTGAATAACACGCCAAAGATTAAGGAGCATCATTTACTAAAAGCCTTTTCCACTCACCTCATCTCAAACAGGTCAGCAAATTCAGAAGTCCCAGGTTTTAATCCTTGAGTTGTGGCATAAACAAGTCTGAAGTTAGTCCAGAACCTTCTTTCGCACACATGGAAATTTCCCAGCAGGCCGATGTGATCTTTGACAGGGTTGTGGGCAGATCACGGCAATATATAATCTTTTTAGAGCCTAAGAGACCTTAAGGATCGCGTTCATGTGCCCTATTTCACAAAGTAGTTCACTCAGCTGGTAGTGGCAGTTAGTTCTACTGAGTGCTAAGCTACTGGTCTTTCTGTTTTCTCCCAGGACACAGGCACGGCATGACCAGAGCTAAGTGCGTGGTTGTCCAGGAGGGATGGGCACAGTCTGACTTGGTAGGTCGGCTTCTACTCAAGTTGACACCATTCCCACGTGGTATGAGTGCTTCTCTTGATGAAAATTGTGCCAGTTTTCCTACTGTCCCAGAATCAGTGAGTTCCTTCCCCCCCACCACTCCCCCACACCTTGTACTTGGCAAGGCTTTCCCTTCAAGGCTATGGCCTGAGGCTGCCAGGTGGAGAGAGTGCAGGCCTCACCCTTTTCACCTGGATGCTCACGGAGTCAATGCAGGGCCGCCATTAGAATCCCTGAGCTGTGCATTCTTCCCTGATGTGGTTAAATTACCTGAACTCCACTTCACGGTTCTACCAGAGGAACTCAGCTCACCCCAGAAGTGAGTGCAGCCAGACTTCTGGTTGTTACCTCACTGACTCTTGGTCATGGGACGTTCACTTCTTAACGGAGGCAACCTGGCCAGTCACATCCAATTCAGCTGTCTTCCCAGCGCCATTTCCAAAGAGCTTTAGTCAGTGAAGCAACAAAGGCAAGAACTTTTGGGGTATCTGTGTCTCCGGGTTGGGGTGTCCATGAGAAGTCTCAGGTTTTGTCCACTCAACAGTTTCTGGGGAGCCAGACAGGATTAGGGATTAGGCGCACCCCCCCCCCCCCCCACACACACACACACACCCCTCCATCTTTCCATTCTCTCTGGAATCTTGGAGGGTTTTTTCTTGTTGTTGGGTTTTGCCTTTGGTTTTGTTTGATTTGGTTTTTGCTTTTTATTTTGTTCTGTTTTTCCCTCTGGAGCCACCATTCCAGGAATTTTGTTACCTTTGCTTAAGCTCCTCTGTTTGTTTGTTATAGGTGAATTGCTGTTGTTCATTGTTGCCATAATATATTCCTTGGGCCTTGGGGAAGGAATTGGCTGTGGGTCAGCTCCTAGGTAGCCATCTTTACTGGGGCACCATTCACAAGGGAAGTAATACCATCATGTGCCTGATGAGGCACAATAATATCATCCTTTTTCTTGTATCCATTCTGTGAACCATCCACATACATTTTTAATCCTTCTCTGTTACTTGGTTTGACTCTAGACTACCACCCATGGGAGAGCTCACTGAAGGCAGGGAACCACCTGTTCATCTCATCTTTCCAGGATAATGGATACTTTCTGAAATAAGCAGGTAGTCAACAAGTGTTTGTTGAATGAATAATAGTGAAATGTTCAGAGGATACAAATGTTCAGAGGATTGTTTTCTAATCATTACAAAGGGAGCTATGAAAATTGATGGGGTGCCTATCTGGCTCAGTCAGTAGAGCATGTGATTCTTGATCTCAGGGTTGTGAGTTTGAGCCCCACACTGGGTGTAGAGATTATTGGAAAAAAAAAAGAGAGAGCTATGAAATTTGAAAGGAGGAAGAGGTGATCTAGTGATTTGGCTTACACATTTCACTGTTTACCATTATTAATATAGAGAATTAAACACTATCTGTGGGACCATAGTAAGAAAGAAGTGATAAATTATGGTCAATTGGAAAGGCCTATTTACAATAACTTAAGAGCGAGAATGCTCACAAAATGATTATGAGTTAAGAAGCATGTGGGTATCTCAGTAGGTTGAGTGTCTGACTCTTGATTTCAGCTCAGGTCATGATCCCAAGGTCATGAGATTGAGTTGCACATCGGGCTCTGCACTGACAGCATGGAGTCTGCTTAGGCTTCTCTCTCCCTCTCTCTCTCTGTCCCTTCCTGCCCAAAATAAATAAATAAACACTCTTTTGAAAAAAGGTTCTCTCTCTCTCTCTCTCCTACTGCTCCTCCCTCCCTCTCATGCACTCTCTCTCTAAAATTAAAAAAATTTTTTTTTAATTTTTTAATGTTTATTTATTTTTGAAAGAGAGAGAAAAACAGAGTGTGAGTGGGGGAGGGTCAGAGAGAGAGGGAGACAGAATCTGAGGCAGGCCCCAGGCTCTGAGCTGTCAGCACAGAGTCCTACACGGGACTCAAACCCACGAACCACAAGATCATGACCTGAGCCGAAGTCGGATGCTTAACTGACTGGGCCACCCAGCTGCCCCCTCTTCCCAAAAAATTTTTAAATGATCATGAGTTAACTTTATAGCCTTTTTCCTCAAAGCTCTTTTGATTATAAGCAGTGGAAACCTACTCAAAGTAGCTCAAGTGAAAATGGGAGGTGGGGGTTCATTGTAATGCTACAACAATCTCACAAAATCCGAAAAGAGGAAACAAAGTTTAGCTGGGTGTTATGCAAACCGGAGCACAAAGAAGAAAACAACCAAGAATTCTCCACCTGGCTTTTCTCATTTCTGCATCTCAGAATCAGCTCCACCCCCTTGCCGTGACCTAGCTTCTTCCACCTTCTCACCTGAGGCACGGTCCAGCAGTGACATCCTCAGACCCATGAAGTCATTGCCCATCTTCTATGACAACCTCTCTGAGAGGATATCTGAGTAATCAAACTCATGTGACTTTGATGGTGTCTTAGCAATGGCAGACAGGTGGCCTGACAGTGGAGTGGGCCAGGTGTTATTTGTGAAACGTTTAGTGGCAGAGGGCATGGAAGGAGAAATATGTATTACCTAGAAATAGTCAAATGTGGGAAAGGCAATGTAATATATCTAGGCCTTTTAAACTTCTAGTAGTCTATGAACTTCTCAGTGTTAAAGATGCTGCTTCACGAAATAAGTCAGTCACAGAAAGACAAATACCATATGATCTCAGTCATATGTGGAATTTAAGAAACAAAATGAAGAAGCAAAAGGGAAAAGAAATGAGAGAGGCAAAGCCAGAAACAGACACTTACCTATCGAGAACAAACTGACGGTTATCAGAAGGGAAGTGGCCAGGAGGATGGGTGAGACAGGTGATGGGGATTAAGGCGTATACTCATCATGATGAACACCTGGTGATGTATGAAATCGTCGAAACACTATCTTGTACACCTGAGACTAATATTACCCTGTATGTTAACGATACTGGAATTGAAATTAAAACTTAAAAAAAAAAAAGATGTTGCTTTATTCTTGTTCGTACACTCGGTGCCTAGAATAGGAACTAGTACATAGTAAATATTTAGCAGTTGTCTGATGAATGACTGAAGGATGCATGGGTGAGAATGAATGCCCCTTAAATTTTATGAGAGACCGTGTTACTCGTACAAGAATATCTGTAATCAAGATGACACACAATAACCAGTGTTGACAGGGTGGAGAGAAACTGGAACCCTCACACAGACTGCTAGTGAGAAGATCAAATGGTACCGCCTCTTTGGAAAACAGTTTGGAAGTTTCTTAAAATGTTAATTATAAGTTTACTGTGCGACACAGCAAACTCATTGTTAGGTATCTAACCGGCGGAAGAAAACGTATGTCCACATAACGGCTGGCACACAAATGTTCATAACAGCATTATTCATGGTAGCTCAAAGGTGGAAACAACTCACATCTCTCAACCGGCGAGTGGATAAACAAAATGTGGGGTGTTCATACAATAGAATACTATAAAAATGAATAAAGTATTAATAAATGCTACGATGTGGATGAACCCAAAAAATATTGGACTGAGTGAAACAAGCCAAATACAAAAGACAACATATTGTATGATTCCCTTTATGTGAAATGTTCAGAAAAGGCAAATCTGTAGAAACAGAAAGTAGATTAATGGTTGCCTGAGGGTAGGGGTGGAAACAAGAAGAGACTGCAAATGAGCATTTTTGGGTAGTGATAAAAATATTCAAAAATTAGATTGTTGTGCTGGTCGCACAACTGTATACTGGTTAAAAATCACTGAATTATATGCTTTAAATGAGTGGACTGCATGGTTTATAAATTATACCTCAGTAACACTGTTTTTAAAAATCTATGAGACTAAAAATGGCTATATAGGTTATGTTAGATAACCAAAACCCTTTGCCTGATTTTTAATTTTCTCTTCCTCTGTTTTCTGAATAATTTGCACCCAATCCACTGTTAGTTTCACATCCTCCTGGCAATCTAGCTTGTACAAAAATGATCTAAGCAACATCAAAGGGGTCAACCAATTCATTGTGTAACAAAATTGTGTCCAGATAACATCACTGCTAAAGCTAAGATGATATGGGTTGTAGTCTCCTCCTCCGCCTCTCCATAGCCTGGATGACCAGTAAAACCATACCCCTCAATATAGACAATTTACTCCTCTGGGGAGGTATTACATACTGTTATATGGGCTGTTTGCTTGGTCCAGAAAATAGAGCCAGCTGGTTGTTTTAGGTACCCATAAAAACTGTAATGTAATTGTTTAATACAGAATGTAACATCGCTGTATGGAGAGTGATTCATGTTGCATTCTTCAACAATACATATTGCCATGCTGCTTCTAAAGTCCCTTGAACATAATCTTGCCATATGGAAGAGGTTAAGGCTGGAAACAACATGGGGATATAGGAATAGTCAAAATGTTTCTCAGCCACCAGTATCCTCCTGTCTCCCAAGTGATAAAGAAGGGATGATGTTGAGTAAGTAACAATTAAAATAATAACAGGGGTGCCTGGGTGGCTCAGTCAGGTGAGTGTCAGACTCTTAATTTTGGCTCAGGTCATGGGGATCAAGCAGGCTCACTCCACATTGGGCTCCACACTGAGTGTGGAACCTGCTTAGTATTCTCTCTTTATCCCTCTGCCTCTCTCCCCCACTCATGTGTGCTCTCTCTCTACAAATATAAAAATTGATTAATTAATTAATATAAATTGAGGTTTACATTTAAAAATAATAATATCGTAGCTAGATGTTTTGTAGATACTTTTATAAGTCAATATAAAAACTAATCTTATACATTTAAGTGACTGTAATTCCATCCTGGCCATTAAGATGTTGCTTGAATACATGATTTGAAGTAATGAACCACCCAACTGGTCTACCATTTTCCAAAGAGACTTGTGCTCTAAAAAAAAAAAGGTTTATGTTTTGCCCATCTCCTAGATGGGTCATAAATAATGTAAGCTATGATTCAAAAAAAACTGACTTCTTTATTTTTTTTTAACAAGGAAGTGGATTACCTAGACAAGCTGATTGGTTAGTTAAAAAATTTAATGCATGTGTAAACACGCATTAAATATATATACGTAAATGTTTGTATTTTCTTTCCACAACTGCTCCAATTAGTTTGATATGGGTACCTTCTCTGATGATCAAATTGAACCAATAAATGTTTGATTCATCTCTATGGCAAACCCTTAGCACTATAAAGTACAGTCATAGACAGGATAATGATAGGAACTGCTAGTCAAGGAGATTTTTCAAGGCAATAGAGCAGGGCCTAGAGTCAGGTAATAGGGCCAAAAGAGTGAAAATCCAAAAGTAGTGGCCATAGTTTCTAGAAATTCACAGGGAAAAAAATGGATTAAGGATTCTTAAGTGCAAAGTCAAATGATAAAATGTTTCCCAATTAACCAGAGCACCTAATAAGTATTGAGTATAACTTAGAAAAATAATAAAGTTGTGCATCATAAATCAGGCAGAACATATTACTCAAGGCATGATGGATGGAAAACAATGGGTTGAACTTATTATTATTTTTACTTATTTAATAATTATTATTAAAAGTTCATTAAAAAATGAAACATTTTCTATGGTAAGCTGTTCATACTTCCTGTTCATCATATGATCTTCCTAAATGAAACAGATCTTGAAACACATTTTTCAGAAGACAAGATACTGATCTTTCTGCATTAATAGGGAAAAAAAGGGGAAAAAACATCAATCAGTCCAAAACATGACATGACTCAATGTCTTAGGAACATAATGGGATTATAAACAATGAGGATTTGATACTGATATATATATATATATATATATATATATATATATATATATATATATATATATTTTTTTTTTTTTTTTTTTTTTTTTTTTTTTTTTTGGCTGCAAACAGAAAAAAATTCTGGAATTGAGGTGTCTGTCTTTAAGGGTTTATATGCAAGATATTTATCTTTATCTTTGTCCATTTTAAAAGATACCTTAACTTAAAATGGAAGAGCTGGAAATAAGCACACTTTGGGAACACTAATGTAAGAAAACTGTTTTTCAACAGTGTGGGAACAGAAGAATAAGTATTCAAGAGTGTGTGCACTCTCAAATGACACTAATTTGTACTAATGAGGATAAGACTGGTCAAACTTAGTAAAATATAAACCAGAAAATATTTGAAAACAAAATAATTGTTGTTGGTTTTCTAGTACCTGCCCCTGAAATGAAAAAAATGGCTAACAAAGTCCTGGACCCGATGTTAGGGCCGGTTTTAATTGGTGAATGAGACCCATTTGTGAATGCTCATTAATTGCTTCTTTTTACCTGTATTAATCAACAAGTATTTAGTGCTCCTTACTGCATACCCACCCGTGTGCAAAATGCTGAGGAAGACACCAAAGGAACACAAAGAGGACTAACATAAATCTGGCTGTCTTAGAGATCAATTAATTTATAAAGCAGCCTACCCAATAGAGGCTAAATATTTCTAAACAGTCAGACACCCCTCTGACATTGTGAAAGTACATCTTTCACCAAGAATGTTTTTTATGGGCATTTTCATGGTTGGCCTGTACTATCATTCAAGGATACTCAGGAACTGTCAAGAAGAAAAGAGTTCTGGAATATTTTCAGTCATTTTCACTGACCATCTTCTCTAACTACTGCTGGTCTGCCTTCGGTAACAACCTTCTTCCTTCTAATTTCCTGCCTCTCTTCTCCAAACTTCTCTGACAGGAAACCAATTGTTTCCCATTCTATTTTTATTTTAATCATTTCATTATTTTAATCAAACCATGATTCCATGATTTCATGATTTAATTTCTCTTTATTTTAATCATTTTCAATATAATCATTATAATAATAATAATAATAATAATAATAATAATAAATATTTCTCTATGTTAACCCACTCGTGGGTACACCTACTTTTTGTCTACTGGCATCTATTTCCTTTTCTTTTGGAAATAACATCCAGATTTTACTTTGAAGAGCTTCTTTTACTTCCCATGCCTACACACATGCACACACACACACACACACACACACACACACACTTATAGTCCATTTGGTTTAGCTGAGCGGGCATGTGATCCAGTCTGGGCTTCTCAAAATATTCCATCTCCCTGACTATTGTCATTGGTCAGGATTGACCCAAGTTGAACCAATAAGACCTGGTGATACTTTGGCTGAAACTATTGGGAGGGAAATGGCCTCTTTCTTCTGCGGTGATTAGCCCTAAGGATGATAATGTAAAACTGGAGAGGTCTCTTAAGAACGATGCCAACACAGAAGGAAGCAAAACCTAGAGATGGAAAAAACAAGCTGAACCCCGATGATATTAAGTGTCCTGGATTCAGCTATCCCTGAAATCCACTTCTAGACTTTCCAAGTATCTGACCCACTGTAGCCTCTTTTTTGCCTTGTGCCATTGTTTACTCTGTGTCTGAACCTTGCAACTAGAAATACCCGCTTAATTCACTCACGGTTTCACCTGATTTCTGTCACAATTCTCTGGGGAAGATATTATGCTTCTCTACATTTTATGCCTCAGAAATCTGAGACCACAGACATTAAGAACTTTGCCTAGCAACCTAACCATTAAGTGACAGAGCCAGGACTCAAAGCCATGTGCATCTAACAGCCATGTCCATGCTTTAAATCTGTGAGGTCATCTTCTGCCATGCCTCTGTTCTCTCTGTGTCTCCAGCATTTAACACAGACTGACTCCTGCTCAGCGTTCTGTTAATGTTTTATTAATTGCCTGGCACTAGAAGACAAAGGAACAGGATTTCCTGCCTAAGGGTCAAAGACATAAAATAAAATAACATGGAAAAAATACACAGGGGAGTGGGGACCATAGCAGGTGGGAGAGAGGAATGAGACAAATTTAGACCAGAAAAAAAGAATGGGGGAGAATGCCTGGTAACTGGTCCAGTTAAACCATTTAATAGCAGTTGATTCTCAAAAAGTGGGTTCAACATTACCTGAACTCTCTTATTTATCTGATGCATTTACTTTATAACCCCATACTTCATAGATAATACAAAGGTAAACTTCAGAATGGTTAAACCGGCCCAAATTTCTAATGAGGAAAGACAAATCAACATACTCTTCTCTATAGTTAGGAAAAGCTTTAACATTTTGCTCCTATATCATGACATAGTTTTTTTTTTTTTTTTAACTCACACTAGTTAATGATCTCAAAAGGGCCTACTTCCTGCTCATGTTCCAAGGGTTGTGATGCTTATCTGAGGACAGACCTCTTGCAGAGTTCAACGGGAACTCTGCCCTCAGATACGCTCTGTGGAATTGTGTAGCAAGACAAGAAACAGCTTCCTAAATGGGCATGGAGACACATCTGTCCTAATTAAATAATACCCTGTGCAGCCTCTGCCTTAATCATATCACAAAGCACACCCCAAATATCATTAGCCCCAGTGTACACACAGACATACAGGGACCAGCACTGCAGTGCGAGGCAGAAATGTGCGGTATGAAAAAGGCTGCTAAATTATACCCGTGTCGTGGATCTCTGCCAAGGATGGCTGACAAGCCTCACCTGTCTAGCTCACTCATCCTTTGCAGGTCTGAGTCCATTAGGCAGATGATGGGGGAGTGAGGCTAAAGCAAACTGAAGATATTAAGACTCCATACGTCCATGAAAATGGATGATTGCACAGAGATTCCAACCCAAGTGATAGCCCGGGAGGCAAAGAACCCATTGAGAAACTCCATAAATTGTACTTATTATTTAGCATATGTAAAATATGTGAAACCATACTAATGGCTTCGGCTCACAGAAGGCTTGCTGTAGTCCAGACACTTTGCCAAGCTTCCTGCCTTCCTCATCTCATGATGATAACTGCCCATGACGCTGTCACCGTTCATAACCATGCTGATTCCACAGCTACGGAGAGTGAGACACATTGAAGGACGTAACTGGCCCAAGGTCGCATAATTCATAAGTGATGAGGCTGGGGTCGATCTTATGGCTGGCTGTCTTTCTCTGGAATGAGGGTACTCAACCACCATGTTATACCACCGCTACAAGAGACTGCACAGAACATTAGAGATGTCCTCTGCAATGCAATTTGGCTCAACAGCAACTCTTGTAATTTTTTTTTGGCGGTAAAATACACAAAACATAAAATTTACCGTTATACCTAAAGTTAACAATCCTGGCATTAAGGACATTCACTCTGTTGTGCAACCATCACCACTATCCGTCTTCAGAACTTTTTTAAAAAATTTTTTAACATTTACTCATTTTTGAGAGACAGAGCATGAATAGGGGAGGGGCAGAGAAAGAGGGAGACACAGAATCCGAAGGAGGCTCCAGGCTCTGAGCTGTCAGCACAGAGCCCAGTGTGGGGCTTGAACTCAGGGAGCATGAGATCATGACCTGAGCCAAAGTCAGAAGCTTAACGGACTGAGCCACCCAGGCGCCCCTCATCTTCAGAACTTTGTATCCTTCCACGCTGAAACTCTGTGCCCGCTTAGCAATGGCTCCCCATTATTCCCCCCACAAACCATGATAACCACTCCTCAACTTTCTGAATTTGATTTTCCTATGTATCTCATGTAAGTGGAAATACACAATAATTGTCCTTTTGTGTATGCATTATTTACCTGACCTAATGTCTTCAAGACTCACTCATTTTGTAGCATGCATCAGAATTCCATTCCTTTTTCAAGGCTGAATAATATTTGACTATATACATATATATTTGTTTATCTATTCATCTGTCAGTGGACATTTGGGTTGTTTTCATCTTTCAGCTGTTGTGAATAACACTGCTATGAGCATCAGCAGGCAAATACTTATCCAAATCCCTGCTCTCAGTTCTTTGGGGGATATACCCAGATGTGAAACTGATGGATCATATGGTAATTCTATGTTCAATTTTTTGAGGAACCATCCTTACTGTTTTCTACCATGGCTGCACCATTTTTTATTCCCACCAGCAATGCACAAGGGTTCCAATTTCTCCCCATGCTCATCAATACTTGTTATTTTCTGGGTTGTCTTTGTTGTTTTTTGGTTTTTGGTTTTTAAATAGCCATCCTAATGAGTATGAAGTAGTATCTCATTATGGTTTTGATTCGCACTTCCCTAATGATTAGTTAGGTTGAGCATCTTTTCATGTGCTTATTCACCATTTACCTATCTTCATTCAGAAAATGTCTATTCAAATCTTTTGTCCATATTTTAGTCGGGTTGTTTGTTTTGTTGTTGTTGTTGAGTTGTAGGAACTCTTTATATATTTTGGATATTAATCCCTTATCAGATAGATGACTTATAAATCTTTTCTACTAGTCTATGGGTTGCTTTTTTACCCCGCTGATAGTGTCTTTAGGTGCACAAAAGTTTTGTGTTTTTGTTTTTTGTTTTTTGTTTTTTTTTTTTTTGAGAAAAAGAGAGAGAGTGCAAGTGGAGGAGAAGTAGAGGGAGAGAGAAAGAATCTCAAGCAGGCTACACGCCCAGTCTGGAGCCCAATGTGGGGCTCGTGCCCATAACTGTGAGATCATGACCTGAGCTGAAATCAAGAGTCAAACACTGAATGAACTGAGCCACCCAGCAGCCCCAACACACAAACGTTTTTAAGTTTAATTGCATGGTAATGAAAAAATGTTTACCTCCTAGGCATACAGCAATGTAGTCAGAAAGTGAAGCTAAGTCAGGCAGGGGGGTGGAGGGGTGGCAGGATGTGACTGAAATTTTCTGCATCGGGGAATGAGGCATACAGGAGACATTATATGATTAAAGCCATATGTGGATATTAAAAAATTATGGAAGTCATGGTACAAAGAGAGTGATGGCTCATATCAACAACAGAGACCTGGAAAGCCTTGTAAGAGTCATCTCAAGAAGGAATTATTGCCCAAGAAATGAAATGCCTGGAGAAAGTACAGATCCTTCATGACCGCCTGGTAAAACGGGACCCAGCCAGGGAGACTGAGAAGTTAGAAGAAAAGGAAGAGATGGACTGATTGCTATAAGAGATCGACATTTACACTGAGCAAGAAGTCTTAGTGTCAAAAGACTAGCAATCAAGTCCTAGCTTTGTTGGATATCGAGGATGTAGAACTGTGAAACAAATCACTTAACATTTCTGAGCGTCGGTCTCAATCTAAAGTGGGGACAACAAGACCTTCCCTTTCTATCTTCACATTTGCGCTAAGGATTCGGTGAAATAATGTAGTTGTCATAAACTGCAATGCACTGCAATGCACCTTACAGAATTATGAAAGCTGAGAAGAGGCATCAAGTGGGAGCATATGCTCAGCTTTCTAAAATTTGGTGGCCTATTTAAGAATTTAAGACAAAGATGTAGCAATCTGGAGATTCTTGGTGTCCAAGGAAGCCTCTTTGGTGACAGAGGAAGAGTAGAGATGCCAAATTACCACTGGCTGAAAAGTAACTGGGAGCAGAAGGAGTCAGCTATGCAAAAATGGAGAATGCCTTCGAGCTTTTGGGCAGTGGTAATTTGAAGGAGAAAGGACATGGGAAGGTCATGTGGGTCTGATGTGGATGGCAAGTTTATGGGATCCACTCTCCACAGCTGCCACAGGAGTACACGTCTCCAAGACTTTGCCCTGGCTGACTAATCAGAACATCCCACCTATTTATCTACAGTGGTTGACCCATGGTAAACATGTAAGCCAGATCTGTACGGTCCAACAGGATTATAGTTGCAGATAGTAGAAGACAGAAGAGACACTCTTTCCTCGGAGGTAACCAAATTAGAGTGGTAAGGTGAGAATTCTCATTGATCTTACTCCTCATCCCACCTCCACTCACCTGGTCATGTGGAGAAGTCTATCTATAGTTAAAAAGAATAAGATTAACACCAAAGGAGGAACAGAGCCATGTGGGAGAGAAACATGCACACTGACACCAGGACCTGATAATGCCTTCTGGGTCTAGAACATGAGTCATCGAACTGATATCCAAAGGTCAAATCCAGCCCTCCACCTCTTTTTGTATGGCCCGTGAGCTAAATATGACTTTTACAATTTTTTTTAATGTTTCTTTTTGCAGGGAGGATCTCCAAGGGGGGGCAGAGGATCTAAAGCGGGTTCTGTGATAAAAGCAGAGAGCTCAATGCAGTGCTCTAACTCATGAGATCATGACATGAGCCGAAGTCAGATGCTTAACCTACTGAGTCACCCAGGCGCCCATAGCTTTTACATTTTTATATGGTTCAGGAAAAAAATCAAAAGAAGAATATTTTGTGACACATGAAAATTTTATGAAACTCATATATAGTGTCCATAAAGTTTTATTAGAACACGGCCATGTTCATTCATTTGCATCTTGTCTGTGGCTTTTGTGCTTCAACAACACATACGGCACCTGGGTGGCTCAGTCAGTTAAGCCTCCAACTTTGGCTCAGGTCATGATCTTGCGGTTCATGGGTTTGAGCCCCATGTCGGGCTCTGTGCTGACAACCCTACTCTCTCTGCCCCTCCCCTGGTTGTGCTCTGTCTCGCTCTGTCTCAGAAAATAAATAAACATTAAAAACAAAACAAAACACAGTTGAGTAGTTGTGACAGAGATCATAAGGCAGACAAAGCTGAAAATATTTACTCTCCTGCTGTTTACAGAAAAAGTTCACAGATTCCTGCTCTAGAGTAAGGCCAGTGTCAGCCCTGGACTGTTTCATGAACCCCCCCCAAATCTTCAGCTAATTGGAGTTGAACTTCTATCACTCACAACCAAGTGTTTCCCCAGAAATATCTTTTTGATTTTAAAGATGAGAAGCAGGAAGTTTTGAGGGAATAAGTGACTGGGTTGGTCATATAGTTAGTGACAAAACTGGACCAGTGTCCTGGTATTCTGTCTCTAGGCTCATTGCCACAGAGGCTGGCCTCATGGGTGTGCGACTTGAGCAGTCATACAAATCTCCCCCCACCCACCGCCACCCCCACTTAAGAAGGACTCTGCACTGGGATTAATGCTCTGTTTTGACAATCTTGAGATTCCTTTTTTGAAATATTCTTTAAGTTTGTTTATTTATTTAAGTAATCTCTACCCCCAACATGGGGCTCAAACTCATGCCCCTGAGATCAAGAATCACATGCTCTTCCAACTGAGTCAGTCAGGCACCCTGACACTCTGGGGGTTTTTAATACATTTTGAACAAAGGGTTCTACCCTTTCATTTTGCACTGGACCCAGTCCTGGTGCCAGCTACCCAGCCTCCCCAACCCTGTAAGATGTAACATTTTTTATTTTTTATTTTTTTATGAATACAATTTACTGTCAAATTGGCTTACATACAACACCCAGGGCTCATCCCAAAAAGTGCCCTCCTCAAGCCCATCACCCATTGTCCCTCTCCCCCACCTCCTCAAAACATAACATTTTTAAATCATTTTCCACATCCACGTTGTAATTTTGCACCAACCTAGCACATTCGGTATTAGAGAAAGTAAGATTGTAACAGCATCCATGTTTTAATTCCAACATTATATATATATAGTTAAAAGCACACATTTGCCCACTTTTATACCACAATTAAGTTTCTCCAAGGTTCAGATAAAATAGCAATAATTTTATTTTTCTTGTGATTTAGTCATTATCCTCACCATAATTGTTTTGTATTTATTTTTGTTTTTCACTTGTACTCCAGGAGTGATATGGCACAAGGACTGGATTCAGTAATTCCACAAGTTCATAAATTGTGAACAGAATTTCCAAAATGGTGCCTGTTATTGAAGCATCTGGCTGTGATGATAATTAAAGCGAAAACATTCATGAAGTGCTTCGATATCCCCACAGCAGAGCAATGTATGGGTCAAGAAATTTATAGTACAGGGCAAACCACAAGGCTTAGTAGCCTAGTCAAACCTAAATCTCTGTCTAAAACAACTGGGTCCACAAAAGAGGAACCAAACATATACAAGAGAAAGGAACAGTTGGGTCACATAATATAATGTTGCTGTCCATTGTTTCAAACATTAACGTATTCAGGCTATGTTCAGTTTTTGTTTCCTGTATTCAGTTGACTTAAAAGCCTTTAACTAGCTTTTCCTTCCTTCCTTTCTTCTTCCCTTTCTCCGTCCCTCTCCCCTCTCATTCTTTCCTCATTCTTTTCATTTTTTTCTTTCCTTCCTTTCTTCTTTTCTTCTTCCTTCCTTCCTCCCTTCCTCTCTCTCTCCTTTTCTTTCTTTCTTTCTTTCTTTCTTTCTTTCTTTCTTTCCTTCCTTCTTTCTTTCTTTCTCACACCCTCTCTGTCTCCTATCCTTTCTGGCTCTTTATCATAAATTTTATCATTTTTGCAAATTACCAAAGTAATACATGTTTATTGTAGGATATTTTTTTTTAAGTAAAGGTAAGAAAAATTAGAATGGAAAACCACTATCATTTCACTACCCCCAGATACCCATGGCTAACATTAATTTTTGTCATTGCTAACATTTAGAATACACCTTTCTTAATTAATTTTCTATGCATACATAAAACTTTCAAAAATAAAATTTCGCTGTATTCCATGTTAGGAATTTGCTTGGGAGCATTTCCCCATGTCTTCATTATTCTTCCTGTTTGCCATTTTAATGACTACATTCTATATCCGTGTGATGATTAATTTTATGTGTCATCTTGACTGGGCTGAGGGATGCCCAGATAGCTGGTATAACATTATTTCTGGTTGTGTTTGTGAGGGTGTTTCTGGAAGAGATTTGCACTTGAATCAATAGACTGAGTGGAAAAGCTCCCCCTTCACCAATGTGGGGGGCATCATCCAATCCATTGCAGACTCAAAAAGAACAAAAAGACAGAGGAAGGGCAAATTCTCTTTCTGTCTCTTTCTTTTCTTAAATCTTCTTTTTTTTTCACCATAAGTGCACTCATTCCTCCCCATCTCCTAGTTCCCCCATCCTCCCACCCACCTCGCCTCTGTAACCATCGGTTTGTTCTCTATAGTTAAGAGTCTGTCTCTTGGTTTATCTCTTTTTTTCCCTCTGCTCATTTGTTTTGTTTCTTAAATTCCACATATGACTGAGATCATATGGTATTTGTACTACTCTGAGTGACTTATTTCGCTCAATATTGTACTCTCTAGCTCCATCCATTTTGTTGCAAAAGATAAGATTTCATTCTTTTTTGTGGCTGTATAATATTCCATTTTATATCACCTTTTCTTTATCCATTCATCTGTCAGTGGACACTTGGGCTGCTTTGGTCGTCTGGCTATTGTAAATAATGCTGCAACAAACATAGAGGTGCACGTATCCCTTTGAATTAGTGTTTGTATTTTTTGGGTAAATACTCAGTAATGTAGTTCCTGGATTGTAGGACAGTTCTATTTTTATTTTTTTGACGAAGCTCCATACAGTTTTCCACAGTGACTGTGCCAGTTTGCGTTCCCACCAACAATGCAAGAGAGTTCCTTTTTCTCCACATCCTCACATTCCTTGACTTGTTGTTTCATGATTTTAGTCATTCTGATAGGTGTGAGGTCATACCTCATTATGGTTTTGATTTGCATTTCCCTGATGGTAAATGATAATTAACATCTTTTCATGAGTCTATTGATCATCTGTATGTCTTGTTTGGAGAAATGTCTATTCATGTCTTCTGTCCATTTAAAAAAAAATTTTTTTTATGTTCATTTACTTTTGAGAGAGAGATAGAGAGAGCATGAGCTGGGGAGGGGCAGAGAGAGAGGGAGACACAGAATCCAAAGCAGGCTCCAGGCTCTGAGCTGTCAGAACAGAGCCCAACACGGGGCTCAAACCCACAAACTGTGAGATCATGACCTGAGCCAAAGTCAGACACTTAACCGACTGAGCCACCCAGGCACCCCTTGTGTCCATTTTTTTAATTGGATTATTTGTTTTTTAGGCATTGAGTTGCATCAGATCTTTATATATTATAGACACTAACCCTTATTAGATATGTCATTTGCAAATATCTTGTCTTATTCAGTAGGTTGTCTTTTAGTTTTGTTGATTATTTCCTTCACTGTGCAGAAACTTTATTTTGATGTAGTCCCAATAGTTTATTTTTGCTTTTGTTTCCCTTGCCTCAGGAGATATATCTAGAAAAATGTGGCTATGGCCAATGTCAGAGATTACTGCCTGTGCTCTCTTGTAGGATTTTTATGGTTTCAGGTCTCACATTTAGGTCTTTAATCTATTTTGAGTTAATTTTTGTGTGTGGTGAAAGAAAGTGGTCCAGCTTCATTCTGTTGCATGTAGCTGTCCAGTTTTCCCAATACCATTTGTTGAAAAGGCTGTCTTTTTCCCATTGTATATTCATTCCTCCTTTGTCAAGGTTAATTGACCATATAACCATGGGTTTATTTCTGGGTTTTCTCTTTTATTCTATTGATCCATGTGTCTACTTTTATGGCAGCACCATACTGTTTAAATTACTACCACTTTGTAATATAACTTGAAATTTGGAATTATAATACCTCCAGTTGTGGTTTGTTTTGTTTTGTTTTGTTTTTTCTTTTTCAAGACCTCTTTGGGTATTCGACGTCTTTCATGGTTCCATACAAATTTTGGGATTGTTTGTTCTAGTTCTGTGAAACATGCTGTTGGTATTTTGATAGAGATTGCATTAAATCTGTAGATTGCTTTGGATAGCATAGAATTTTAATACTATTTGTTCCTCTAATTCATGAGCATGGAATGTCTTTCTATTTCTTTTTTTTTTCAATATATGAAGTTTATTGTCAAATTGGTTTCCATACAACGCCCAGTGCTCATCCCAAAAGGTGCCCTCCTCAATACTCATCACCCACCCTCCCCTCCCTCCCATCCCGCATCAACCCTCAGTTTGTTCTCAGTTTTTAAGAGTCTCTTATGCTTTGGCTCTCTCCCACTCTAACCTCCTTTTTTTTTTTTTTCCTTCCCCTCCCCCATGGGTTTCTGTTAAGTTTCTCAGGATCCACATAAGAGTGAAAACATATGGTATCTGTCTTTCTCTGTATGGCTTATTTCACTTAGCATCACACTCTCCAGTTCCATCCACGTTGCTACAAAGGGCCATATTTCATTCTTTCTCATTGCCACGTAATACTCCATTGTGTATATAAACCACAATTTCTTTATCCATTCATCAGTTGATGGACATTTAGGCTTTTTCCACAATTTGGCTATTGTTGAGAGTGCTGCTATAAACATTGGGGTACAAGTGCCCCTATGCATCAGTACTCCTGTATCCCTTGGGTAAATTCCTAGCAGTGCTATTGATGGATCATAGGGTAGGTCTATTTTTAATTTTTTGAGGAACCTCCACACTGTTTTCCAGAGTGGCTGCACCAATTTGCATTCCCACCAACAGTGCAAGAGGGTTCCCATTTCTCCACATCCTCTCCGGCATCTATAGTCTCCTGATTTGTTCATTTTGGCCACTCTGACTGGCGTGAGGTGATATCTGAGTGTGGTTTTGGTTTGTATTTCCCTGATGAGGAGCGACGTTGAGCATCTTTTCATGTGCCTGTTGGCCATCCGGATGTCTTCTTTAGAGAAGTGTCTATTCATGTTTTCTGCCCATTTCTTCACTGGGTTATTTGTTTTTCGGGTGTGGAGTTTGGTGAGTTCTTTATAGATTTTGGATACTAGCCCTTTGTCCGATATGTCATTTGCAAATATCTTTTCCCATTCCGCTGGTTGCCTTTTAGTTTTGTTGGTTGTTTCCTTCGCTGTGCAGAAGCTTTTTGTCTTCATAAGGTCCCAGTAGTTCATTTTTGCTTTTAATTCCCTTGCCTTTGGGGATGTGTCAAGTAAGAAATTGCTACGGCTGAGGTCAGAGAGGTCTTTTCCTGCTTTCTCCTCTAGGGTTTTGATGGTTTCCTGTCTCACATTCAGGTCCTTTATCCATTTTGAGTTTATTTTTGTGAATGGTGTGAGAAAGTGGTCTAGTTTCAATCTTCTGCATATTGCTGTCCAGTTCTCCCAGCACCATTTGTGAAAGAGACTGTCTTTTTTCCATTGGATGTTCTTTCCTGCTTTGTCAAAGATGAGTTGGCCATACGTTTGTGGGTCTAGTTCTGGGGTTTCTATTCTATTCCATTGGTCTATGTGTCTGTTTTTGTGCCAATACCATGCTGTCTTGAGGATTACAGCTTTGTAGGAGAGGCTAAAGTCTGGGATTGTGATGCCTCCTGCTTTGGTCTTCTTCTTCAAAATTACTTTGGCTATTCGGGGCCTTTTGTGGTTCCATATGAATTTTAGGATTGTTTGTTCTAGTTTCGAGAAGAACGCTGGTGCAATTTTGATTGGGATTGCATTGAATGTGTAGATAGCTTTGGGTAGTATGGACATTTTGACAATATTTATTCTTCCAATCCATGAGCATAGAATGTTTTTCCATTTCTTTATATCTTCTTCAATTTCCTTCATAAACTTTCTATAGTTTTCAGCATACAGATCTTTTACATCTTTGGTTAGATTTATTCCTAGGTATTTTATGCTTCTTGGTGCAATTGTGAATGGGATCAGTTTCTTTATATGCCTTTCTGTTGCTTCATTATTAGTGTATAAGAATGCAACTGATTTCTGTACATTGATTTTGTATCCTGCGACTTTGCTGAATTAATGTATCAGTTCTAGCAGACTTCTGGTGGAGTCTATCGGATTTTCCATGTATAATATCATGTCATCTGCAAAAAGTGAAAGCTTGACTTCATCTTTGCCAATTTTGATGCCTTTGATTTCCTTTTGTCTGATTGCTGATGCTAGCACTTCCAACACTATGTTAAACAACAGCGGTGAGAGTGGACATCCCTGTCGTGCTCTTGATCTCAGGGGGAAAGCTCTCAGTTTTTCCCCATTGAGGATGATGTTAGCTGTGGGCTTTTCATAAATGGCTTTTATGATCTTTCAGTATGTTCCTTTTATCCCGACTTTCTCGAGGGTTTTTATTAAGAAAGGTTGCTGAATTTTGTCAAAGGCCTTTTCTGCATTGATTGACAGGATCATATGGTTCTTATCTTTTCTTGTATTAAGGTGATGTATCACGCTGATTGATTTGCAAATGTTGAACCAGCCCTGCATCCCAGGAATGAATCCCATTTGATCATGGTGAATAATTCTTTTTATATGCTGTTGAATTTGATTTGCTAGTATCTTACTGAGAATTTTTGCATCCATATTCATCAGGGATATTGGCCTGTAGTTCTCTTTTTTTACTGGGTCTCTGTCTGGTTTAGGAATCAAAGTAATACTGGCTTCATAGAATGAGTCTGGAAGTTTTCCTTCCCTTTCTATTTTTTGGAATAGCTTGAGAAGGATAGGTATTATCTCTGCTTTAAACGTCTGGTAGAACTCCCCTGGGAAGCCATCTGGTCCTGGACTCTGTTGGGAGATTTTTGATGACTGATTCAATTTCTTTGCTGGTTATGGGTCTGTTCAAGCTTTCTATTTCCTCCTGATTGAGTTTTGGAAGCATGTGGGTGTTTAGGAATTTGTCCATTTCTTCCAGGTTGTCCTGTTTGTTGGCATATAATTTTTCATAGTATTCCCTGATAATTGCTTGTATCTCTGAGGGATTGGTTGTAATAATTCCATTTTCATTCATGATTTTATCTATTTGGGTCATCTCCCTTTTCTTTTTGAGAAGCCTGGCTAGAGGTTGATCAATTTTGTTTATTTTTGAAAAAACCAACTCTTGGTTTCATTGATCTGCTCTACAGTTTTTTTTTAGATTCTATATTGTTTATTTCTGCTCTGATCTTTATTATTTCTCTTCTGCTGGGTTTAGGCTGCCTTTGCTGTTCTGCTTCTATTTCCTTTAGGTGTGCTGTTAGATTTTGTATTTGGGATTTTTCTTGTTTCTTGAGATAGGCCTGGATTGCAATGTATTTTCCTCTCAGGACTGCCTTCGCTGCATCCCAAAGCATTTGGATTGTTGTATTTTCATTTTTGTCTGTTTCCATATATTTTTAAATTTCTTCTCTAATTGCCTGGTTGACCCACTCATTCTGTAGTAGGGTGTTCTTTAACCTCCATGCTTTTGGAGGTTTTCCAGACTTTTTCCTGTGGTTGATTTCAAGCTTCATAGCATTGTGGTCTGAAAGTATGCATGGTATGATTTCAATTCTTGTATACTTATGAAGGGCTCTTTTGTGACCCAGTATGTGATCTATCTTGGAGAATGTCCCATGTGCACTCGAGAAGAAAGTATATTCTGTTGCTTTGGGATTCAGAGTTCTAAATATATCTGTCAAGTCCATCTGATCCAATGTATCATTCAGGGCCCTTGTTTCTTTATTGACCGTGTGTCTAGATGATCTATACATTTCTGTAAGTGGAGTGTTAAAGTCCCCTGCAATTACCACATTCTTATCAATAAGGTTGCTTATGTTTGTGAGTAAATTGTTTTATATATTTGGGGGCTCCCGTATTGGCGCATAGACATTTATAATTGTTAGCTCTTCCTGATGGATAGACCCTGTGATTATTATATAATGCCCTTCTTCATCTCTTGTTACAGCCTTTAATTTAAAGTCTAGTTTGTCTGATATAAGTATGGCTATTCCAGCTTTCTTTTGACTTCCAGTGGCATGATAAATAGTTCTCCATCCCCTCATTCTCAATCTGAAGGTGTCTTCAGGTCTAAAATGAGTCTCTTGTAGACAGCAAATAGAGGGGTCTTGTTTTTTTATCCATTCTTATACCCTATGTCTTTTGGTTGGTGCATTTAGACCATTTACAGTCAGTGTTATTATAGAAAGATATGGGTTTAGAGTCATTGTGATGTCCATAGGTTTCATGCTTGTAGCGATGTCTCTGGTACTTTGTCTCACAGGATCCCCCTTAGGATCTCTTGTAGGGCTGGTTTAGTGGTGATGAATTCCTTCAGTTTTTGTTTGTTTGGGAAGACCTTTATCTCTCCTTCTATTCTAAATGACAGACTTGCTGGATAAAGGATTCTCGGCTGCATATTTTTTCTGTTCATCACATTGAAGATCTCCTGCCATTCCTTTCTGGCCTGCCAAGTTTCAGTAGAGAGATCAGTCACAAGTCTTATAGGTCTCCCTTTATATGTTAGAGCACGCTTATCTCTAGCTGCTTTCAGAATTTTCTCTTTATCCTTGTATTTTGCCAGTTTCACTATGATATGTCATGCAGAAGATTGATTCAAGTTACGTCTGAAGGGAGTTCTCTGTGCCTCTTGGATTTCAATGCCTTTTTCCTTCCTCAGATCAGGAAAGTTCTCAGCTATTATTTCTTCAAGTACACCTTCAGCACCTTTCCCTCTCTCTTCCTCCTCTGGAATACCAATTATGCGTATATATTATTTCTCTTCAGTGCATCACTTAGTTCTCTAATTTTCCCCTCATACTCCTGGGTTTTTTTATCTCTCTTTTTCTCAGCTTCTTCTTTTTCCATAATTTTATCTTCTAGTTCACCTATTCTCTCCTCTGCCTCTTCAATCCGAGCCGTGGTTGTCTCCATTTTATTTTGCAACTCGTTGATAGCATTTTTTTAGCACCTCCTGGCTGTTCCTTAGTCCCTTGATCTCTGTAGCAAGAGATTCTCTGCTGTCCTTTATACTGTTTTCAAGCCCAGCAATTAATTTTATGACTATTATTCTAAATTCACTTTCTGTTATATTGTTTAAATCATTTTTGATCAGTTCGTTAGCTGTCGTTAATTCCTGGACATTTTTCTGAGGGGAATTCTTCCGTTTCGTCATTTTGGATAGTCCCTGGAGTGGTGTGGGACTGCGGGGCACTTCCACTGTGCTGTCTTGAATAACTTTCGTTGGTGGGCGGGGCCGCAGTCAGACCCGATGTCTGTCCCCAGCCCACCGCTGGGGCCACAGTCAGACTGGTGTGTGCGTTCTCTTCCCCTCTCCTAGGGGCGGGATTCACTGTGGGGTGGCGTGGCCTGTCTGGGCTACTTGCACACTGCCAGGCTTGTGGTGCTGGGGATCTGGCGTATTAGCTGGGGTGGATCAGCAAGGTGCACAGGGGCGGGAGGGGCAGGTTCAGCTCGCTTTTCCTTCGGAGATCCGCTTTGGGAGGGGCCCTGCGGCACTGGGAGAGAGTCAGACCCACCGGAGGGATGGATCCGCAGAAGCACAGCGTTGGGTGTTTGCGCGGTGCAAGCAAGTTCCCTGGCAGGAACTGGTTCCCTTTGGGATTTTCGCTGGGGGATGGGCAAGGGAGATGGCGCTGGCGAGCGCCTTTGTTCCCAGCCAAGCTGAGCTCTGTCATCTGGGGCTCAACAACTCTCCCTCCCATTGTCTTCCAGCCCTCCCGCTCTCTGAGCAGAGCTGTTAGCTTATAACTTTCCAGATGTTAAGTCCTGCTTGCTGTCGGAACACACTCTGTCCAGCCCCTCCGCTTTTGCAAGCCAGACTTGGGGGTTTTTGCTTGGCCGGTGGGCCGCCCCTCCGCCCCGGCTCCCTCCCGTCAGTCGGTGGAGCGCCCACCGCCTCTCCGCCCTTCCTACCCTCTTCTGTGGGCCTCTCGTCTACCCTTGGCTCCAGAGGATCTGTTCTGCTAGTCTTCTGGTGGTTTTCTGGGTTCTTTAGGCAGGCATGGGTGGAATCTAAGTATTCCGCAGGATGCGGTGAGCCCAGCATCCTCCTATGCTGCCATCTTCCCAGGATCCTGTCTTTCCATTTCTTTTCATTGTCTTAAATTTCTTTCATCAGTGTTTTATAGTTTGCAAAGTACAGATCTTTCACCCCTTTGGTTATGTTTATTCTTAGATATTTTATTGTTTTTGGTGCAATTGTAAGTGGGATTCTTTTCTTAATTTCACTCTGCAGCTTCATGATTAGTGTATAGGAAGGCAACATATTTCTTTTTTTTTTTAATGTTTTATTATTTTTGAGAGAGACAGAGAGAGAGACAGAGTGCAAGCAAGAAAGGAACAGATAGAGAGGGAGACACAAAATCTGAAGCAGGCTCCAGGCTCTGAGCTGTCAGCACAGAGCCCGATGCAGAGCTCGAACTCATGACCCGTGAGATCATGACCAGAGCCAAAGTCGATGCTTAACCAACTGAGCCACCCAGGTGCCCCAACAACTAAAATTTTATTGAATAAATGAATGAGTCCATGTTATCAGATATTGCCTTTGACCATTAACATCCAGGACTTTTATTTCTTCCCTTTATTTACGATCACCATTGATTCATAACTTCCCTTGGTTCCCTCATCTGTAAAATGGGAACAGCAACAGAGCTCTGTATAATCGTGAGGATCCAATAATTCCATGGACAGAAAGCATCCAGCGGCAAGCATGGAACTTGATAAGCCCTCAACAAATATTAGCTGTTCCCATTAACAGTAGCATCATCTCATCATTATCATTCTGGAATGTGAATGCCTTCTGTCCTGCTCTCTCTTCATGCAGGCATGGGCCTTATTTTTTCCTTGAGAAAAAGATGTTTACTACAGTTGAGTCTCCAATGCATTCCCCACCAGAGGGTATGATGTGGAAGGGAGTCAGAGTGTGAAGGCCGGAGGAGAAAGGGAGCCGTTTAATTTGGAAAAAGCAACATGTTTCAGAAAACCTTGGCCTAGTATATGAGAAAAATGGACTTAGCAATTACAACTGTTATGAAACTTGTGTTTTATGAAGCCAGAGGCTGGGACTGTACAATAAAACAACTCAAAAATATCAGAAGACCACTTTGGGTGGCCTGCCAGTGGATTATAGACATGACTTTTATATTGAGAGGGATTGTCTGGCATTGAATCAGAGGAACTATACTGTTTGAGCAGCGGGATATCAGTAGCTAGTTTGGGCTTAAATAAAAAAATCAAAAGTGGCAAATCAGTACAGCATAAGCCAGACCTAAGAGATTTGTTATGTGCAGTGTAAAGGAAGAGGGAGTTCTCTAAGTATCCAATTCTGGAAGAAAATGCTGCAGGTTTTTTGTTTTTTTTTTTAAACCCTCTCTCTCAGTGCACTGAAACTTTTAAGGACTTAATTGATTTTTAGGAAGACATTTAACATTGCAATCTGTATGGGAACATTCGTCAAGTTAATTTAAGAACAAATTTATCATAAAAGCTCATTTTTCTAATTATGAAGGGAGAGTAAAAAGATTACAGGTTGGAGAGAGACATGGCAGAACCGGGGGTGGGGGGGGGGAGGGGGAATCTCTCCAATTTCCTCACACAAAAGGAGAAGAGAAGAGGACAGAAATTGTCCTTTGCTGAAAACCACACCTGCAAAAGCTAATGAGAGCAAGGCATAGATAGCTCTGTGTCTGTCACCTACTGATGGTTGATAAGTAGCTCGTCTTATGAATGTTGCCGGTTGAAAATGGAAACAAAAACATATGTGAGTTTTAGCTTATAATTGGTGGGAAAGACTACTGCTGTTTCCAGAACTCAGCACTGGCTGCTCCCTGTTTCCAAGACAGATTACTGAACCAGGTGCCATTCAATTGCTAAATTCATTTTTGCAGCTGCTATGGCCATTTCTCATCCACTAATGTGCAACATATACCAATGTACAAGGTGCCAAAGTGGAGTTTTAGCATTTTAGGATGCTTGGGACCCACACCTTCCGTTAAAGCGGGTAAATAATGAAATAGAAGAGGGTGTAAGTGCTGAAACTGAACACAAACAACCCATCATTTCTACCTGGAAACTTTCAAAATGATTTTGCCGATGAGTTAGTCCGTTCTAACAAAGAGGACGCTTCAGGGCATTGTAAATAACGTCACTACATGTGCAGAAAGCCATCTTCAAGAAATAGATTTTTATAATACTAATACATTTTAAGTGTTCATAATTGGAGTCTGGTTTATCTAGGGGGTTAAAAATAGAAGGCTTCTTTGTGTTAGAACCTTGTGTACTACCCGTCCTACAACAAAGCCCGTTTGACTGGAGATCCGGCCATTGGCCTCCAGGCTTTCTAGAGACCATTTCTGAATGCCTCCTTGATTGCAGCTAATTATCTCAGCTCCAACCAGTATTTATATACATATCTGGTCCAGACTGTCCTATCGGTCTTGGGAAAATCAGAATTCTCTGTCTAAACTGACTAATCTTGCTGTCACCAACCGTACCTTATTGGATCAAGCCTCCACAGAGATACCTTTCTAAAACACAAACCTAATATTGTCAGGACCCTGTTTTAAAAATCTTCAATGACAAACTGCTTTCCTACTGGATTAAGTCCAAAATCCTTATAGTAACCATTAGAAAAACCTATAGGCTGAGCATTGTATATGCAATTCATTTAATAGCATAACAATTACAACATGTTATAAATGATTAAAGATTTTTAAAAATTTCTCTTCAAGAATGTGCCCTATGGCTTTTTGTCTACTGAGTGAATGGTTTCAATTTTTCCTGAGTAGAGCGGATAGATACACAGCAGAGCAGGGGTTTCCAACTCACGACGATGTGTCCCCCAGGGGACCTTTGACAAAATCTGGAGACATTTTTGACCATCACAACAGGGAAGGGATGTATCTAGTAGGTGGAGGTCAAGGAAGCTGCTCCACATCCTACCGCACACAGGACGGCCCCCCCCAACAGAGTTACCCAGCCCCAAATGTGAATCATGCCAAGGTTGAGAAACCCTGGGCTAAGACAGTAAAATATACTGCTCAGCTATGACCATGAAATTCAGGGTTGGAGTCTCATGCTACAAGAATGGATCTCAGAGGGGCACATGGGTGGCTCAGTCAGTTAAGCGTCTGACTTTGACTCAGGTCATGATCTCACGGTTCGTGAGTTCGAGCCCTGCGTCGGGCTCTGTGCTGACAGCTCAGAGCCTGGAGCCTACTTCAGATTCCGTGTCTCCCTCTCTCTCTGCCCCTCCCCCGTTCACATTCTGTCACTCTCTCTCTCTCTCAAATATACATAAACATTAAAAAAAAAAAAAAAGAATGGACCTCAGAGGCTGAAGGGTGGGTCCTTGTGGGAAGGGACCTTCACTTCAGTCAGGGTTACAGTGAACACTAAGGAAGGAGTCAGGACTGTATTGCTCCAATACGTACGGCATACCTGGTGTGCCAGAATCTCCAGATAAGGCAGGCAGGATAGAACAGACAAGCAAAGGGAAAAGGCAGAGAGAGAGAGAGAGAAAGAGAGAGAGAGACACATCAAGAAACAGAGTCTTAATTACAGAGAACAAACTGATGGTTGCCAGAGGGGAGGGCAGTGAGGGACGGGTGAAATAGAAGACGGGCACCCGATTACGAATGGCACGATAGTGACAGTATACACCTGAAAGCAATAAAGCACTATGTTAAAAAAAAAAAAAAAAAAAAAAGACAGGCAGGCAGGAAAAAAGGCTAGAGGAGCTTAGAGAAAAAAACAAAAACAAACAAACAAAGAATGGCAAAGGAACCTCATACCTGGCAGAGTCCTCACTCAGCACAGGTGATAAGTTTCATTGCTGTAGGTCCTTATGGAGGACTTCAGGGACCGGAGAAGCCATCCCACCAAGACCCTGCACGAACAAATTGTGCTATAACAGTCTGTCTCTATATTCTTTGCCATTTAAGATTCTTGCATTCTCCAACTTCATCTGTTGGCGTTTCTATTAATCACCATCTCTTTAGGACAATGACGCACTGTGAAACAATGATTTTGGAAGCTAGACTGAGTCGAGAAAGAAAAAGCGATTCTAAAATGTCCCTTGAATATATCAAAGGCAAAGCTTTAAGATCTGAATGTACTTACCCTCCCTCCACCACCGCCCCCAACACTACCACCACCACAAGCCAGAGGAACCTGGAAATCAAAATAGGACAAAAGGAAATTTCCCAGCTGCCCAGGCAGGAAGCAGAGAATATTTGCTCGGTAAGGGAGTCTAGAGCAGACTGTGCAGGAAGAGGAAAGGTGGCCGGAGGTCAGGCACAAGGATACTGACATCCCTTCAGGGTCAAGAGCTTGGGTGGGCCAGTGAAAGACAGCAAAAACACCAGAAAGCATGAGATGGGAGCTGAAAGCCTCAGAGATTTGAGCCCTACCTTCTACTTGTAATTATGGAAAGAGCCCATGCTTCCCTCTAACAAATACGTAGCAACAGAGGAAAAGGAAGCATGGCCTGTTTGGGGCAGAAGTGGCATGGGAGGAATCCAGATGTTTCCACATGCACCTCATGAGGAATACAAAAAGACTGAGAGTCAGCAATGCACTGAGAGGTGACTTTGTCGTAGAGGCTAGGGGTGGACAACCAGAGTGTGGGCTCAGAGGCAGGATGTGGCTGAGATTCACGGCATCTGCAGCAAGAACGCCCACATCAGCGTGGGAGGGGAGGAAAACACACCGAAGAAAAGTAACCAAGAAAATAAGTCTTGCCATCTCTGCACTTCAGTGGCAGTTACCAAGAGGGACCAAGGACATGTTCACAAGGCCAGCAAACACTTGGAGGTGTGGACCAACAAGTGGTCCAGGCCCCCGGCCATGGCAATACACGTGATTTATATACACAGGCACCAGCTGAGGAGAGAGAGAAAGAAAGGCAACTCTTGGAGAGCAGCAGAACTGAAGGTCTATGCAAACGTGTAAGCAAGGTTTAGGGAAAGGGCACTCAAGATGTTTAGATGAGGTATGGAAATAAAGAAGCTGTAATTTTTGGCACATCGAAATTGTAGTACATCAAAGCGAGTTTTAAGAACCACTGGCTCAGTTGTGATCATGTGATGTTCAGCATCACGTAGGACTCATATTGCGAGACTTCGCTCATTTATCAAGTTAAAATGTATTAGAAATGTTTGCTTGTCTTGCAGAACACTCGCAGAACAAGTTACTCGCCCCCCAAAGTTTTACTGAATTTAAAATGTTGCTACTCATTTTAGTAGGAAATTCCTACTTACAGGGGGTGATTACGAGGAAACTGCAGCACAAAAAGTAGCAACTCGCCCCAGTTCACAGAGCCAGCAGGTGGGAGGGCTCCAGCTCCAAAGATCACAATCTTTCACTGTGCCTCCCACTGTCACCACATTCCAGCAGACCCTGGGCAGTCCTGTCCCATTTACCCGCCTCATTGACCACTACCTTCCTCATATGCTCTTTGTTTCAGTCACAGGATTGTGTCCCAAACGTGCCCTGCATTTTCCCCCTTCGTGCCTTTAAACAAGTTTTCCGGGCTTCTTCAATCCACATCCAAACCTCCCACGCAAATGAACACCTCTGGCTAGGCTGCACCCCTCTTTGCTGGTAGCAAAAGGCGGGAAGTCCCGAAACAAGCTGACAAAACTCTGTTACCCGAGCCAATTCCCGCAGAAAGAGTGCGACTGTCTCGCCAGTCCTGCTTCCCCTGCGCAGAGGCTGCCGGGTCCACAGGCAAGGGCAGCCTAGGTTTACAACCACGTCCTGGATTTCTGCTGCACCCCCCCAACCATAACCCCCCACCCCCACCCCCCACCCCGGCGTCAGCACTCACGCCACATCCCAAAGCGCTGGTAAGTTCTCCAGCTCAGAGGCTTCGTTCAACCACCCTGTTTACTACGGCCCCACTGCCCCCTGACGCGTCATCTTGCTCCTCTGACACACAACCCTCCCCACATATTCCCGCAAATATTCCCCGACTTCCCTCCGCAACCAAATCAGCCAGACCACACACTCTTCCTGTTCATCTCATTTGCATGTGACTTTTCTCCTTACGACGTCATTAACGGGAGACCAAAACCCCCTCCATTGCCTCAGGCAAATCCACTGCGTGCTTTGGTTACTCTCCAACTGGCTTACCTCATTCGTTGGTCAGGAGAAGCTGAACAAACTACGACCTCTTCTCTTACCAACCCTTACTGACGTGTTCCTAGAACTACTCTGATCAATTCATGTTCTCCTAAACCCAAGTAGGACAGCACTTTCCAATAGGACTTTCCATGATGAGGGAATATTCTATGTCTGTGCTGCCCAGTATGGTACCCACTAAGACACCTGGGGCTATGGAGATTGTAGAGTGAGACTACTGTTCCTGAGGAACTGTGTTGTTGTTTTTTCAATTTTTATTTAATTTTAAGTGATGTAAATATAAACAGCCATAAATGATTGATGACTACCACACTGGACAAACACAGGGTTAGAACATTCCATTTCAAACAATGTGACATGCAGAACTTTTCCCAAGATAGGTTTAAAACATACATGATGTGGGACGCCTGGGTGGCTCAGTCGTTTGAGCGTCCGACTTCGGCTCAGGTCATGATCTCACGGTTTGGGGATTTGAGCCCCACCTCAGGCTCTGTGCTGACAGCTCAGGGCCTGGAGCCTGCTTCGGATTCTGTCTCCCTCTCTCTCTGGCCCTCCCCCGCTTGTGCTCTGTCTCTCTCAAAAATAAACAAATAAACATTTAAAAATAAATAAATAAATAAATAAATAAATAAATAAAACATGCATGATATATGTATATTCCACTAACCAAATACGTCTTCCATACTTCATATTTAAACTAAAATATTTTCTTCCTCTAATACAGATTTCCTTTTTCTTCAGTTATAACTCAGAGCTGCCATAACCAAGCCCAAAATGGCCCCCTCAGCAAAGCCTTCGCTGTCACCTTCCCCATCACCTCCCTTTCCAATGCTTGCACATCATTGTGGACACAGATCTATCATACAACCCACCACGGTGCATTAGTTCATTGTTCCTATTTTGATCTCTCCTCCTGTCAGAATGTGCTCTCTCTGGAGGAGGGAAGAGACTTTCTCATTCATTGTTGGCTCCCCAGCACCTAGAGCAAGAGCGGACATGGGAAGAATGAAACTGTTGGATAAGTGAATGAACGAACAATCACTAAATGCAAGATCGGTAGAATAGTCGCAAATACTTTTCTAAATGACCATGGGAAGGATTCAACCTAGCTGGGGCCGAGAGAATAGAAGTATCATCTTTTTTTAATCTTTTTCTTTCATGTTATGGAAGTCCCTGTGATCTACTGGGAAGATGCAGGAACCCACCTGCTACCAAGGCCTCTGCAGAGGCCAGCATTCAGCAGTGTTTGAGCTGTCAGCTCTCAAATGTGGGTGATAGACAGGAGGCGACATGCCTGCTGGGACAGTTCTTACCACACTTGTCATCTGCTACACACACCAACCCGAGACATGCCTCAGCAGACTTCTGAGTCACAGTTAATACACTGCAGTGTTGCCATCACCCCCGCCCCTCTGATCCTCTTTCCAAGCCACGGCTTCACTCGTCTTTTTAAGTGCACATGGTACTGGGTCACGTCCATGATCAAAATCCATTGCTGACCAAACTCCTTAACGTGACCCGCAAGACCCTGTGTGATCTGGCACTAGACCAACTCTCCAGACGCAACCCAGACTGCATTCCTCACTTCACTGCTTCTGCCACCCTGGCCTTTCCTCTGTCTTCCACCGGCAAGTTCCTTCTGACCTCAGAGCGTGCACACATTCAGCTCATGCTCCGTGGAACTCCCTCTCCTTTTTGCCAAGTGAATGCCAGCCCATCCATCAGCTCTCAGCTCAAGAATCACTTAGTGGGAGAAGACATTCCTAATATCCAGACAAGACCGGAGCCCCTTTTACAAACAACACATACCTCTCCTTAATAACAACGCATCACAGTTGGTTTTATATATATTTGTGAGTGTTTGATTCATGTCAAATACCAAACGTTTAGTTCCACATGGACCTGAGTGCGTTTACTTTTTCTCAAGTCATTTTATTTTATTATTTTTTAAGTAAACACTAACACCCAACGTGGGACTCAAATCCACCACCCCAAGACCAAGAGTCACAGGCTCCACTGACTGAGCCAGCCAGGCACCCCGTGAGTGTATTTACTTTTGTTCATCATGTGACTGTCTGGCCGTCAGCACTGATGCTGGCACAAAGTGGACAGTCAATAAATACTGGTTGGCTGAATCAAAGAATGCGTGAATGATTGGCACAAAATAATCTCCCTTAAGAGTAGAAGCCCAACAATTAAATATTATTAAAGATCACAACTCAAGTACCTAAGGATCATAACTCAAGTATCTAAAGATCACAGAGATTGGGTCCCTGATAAAGAAGCAGCACATCAACCATGGCCTGACTTCTGTATAGTTAAAAACAGCAATCATAATGACTCTCAAACAAAAGATAAGGTGTGAAGATGAGCTAAAAGATTTCATTCTAGGAAGTGACCCATCTAGCAGTCACTAATTCAGTGCCATTAGAAGCAGTGATGTTAAAATGTCCAGAGATTATCATTAGGGAATTTACTTCAGGGGTCAAGGATATGAATTTTTAAAACTATTTCCTAATTGTTAAAACAAACCAAAAGCAATGGTAAGTTTCACTTTTTCACATTTTATCTGGTTTTATCCAAGACTATACCATGTACTTTATAAATATACAATAGAACACATTGATTATACAATAACACACATTGATTACATACTCATACTCATTCATTCATACAACAACTATTTAGTGAGTTACTGATATTGTCCACTAGGGGTGGACAAACACAGGCACAGCATCTGGCCTCATGGAGCCCACACCCCAGTGGATGGTAACAGCTAATATTTATTGAGTGTCTAATCTTGTTCCAAGCCCCACGCAAAGAGCTTAACATATGTGATCTCATTCTAATGCTCACAAAAGTCATGTAAATTCATACAATGAGCATTTTTTGTTTGGGGACCATCCCAAATCTACAATTCTTAACATTCACTCTTTTCCTTGAGAAATTATTCTTCTCAGGGAATACTCTCCAGCTGAGACTTTTACACAAAGGCTCAGGTGTCAAGGTGTATGCAGCCCAGACTTCTAGGCTAAGCCAGTGCTTCCTAGCATCTGAATATGGGGCAGAGACAGAATGGGACTGAATTCAGACCGGATATCTATGACCAGGAGACCACTGAGAGCTGCCTTCTTCCTAACATTCCATGTATGCTGCCTTCAAATCCATGAGCCCCTGATAACCTTCTAATTACCTATTTTCGCTTAAGTTAGAGTCAGTTTCTGTTGCTTACAACTCACGAATATTGTCACTGAAAGGATGACAACATGGGTTGAGAAATGCATCCAAAGTCATACAGGTAGAAAATGGTCGAGTTGGATTAGAATCCAATCATGCGCTCTGATTCTAGAGCTTTCCTCACTACTGAAAAAGAAGAAATGTCCACAGGTGCCATGGCTCATAGGGTAAATTTAGCAGATGCTGTGCTGCCCCACCTTGATCTAGGCTTTACGAATGTACTACTATCAGCCTATAATGAATTCATGTCTCACATTCTTTATTTGAAGTGTGGGAAGAGCCTCCTAGAGCAGAAACATGGAGGTTGCCTACAAGCAATGGCTTGGTGAAGCTTTGTGTGTAGAACTAGGCAGAATTTCTAGGTCACCTGGAGACTTCACTTCAAAATGAACACATTGGCAGACAGGCTGGCTACCGGTACTTAGGGGTTTTGCCTGGATAGCAACAAAACGACTTCAGAACTGAGTCAGCTTCCAGTTCGAATGGTGCCCCCAGCAGCTCTCCCCTCTTCCACTTATCTCATTCTGTGGAGTAGGAAAACTTACCCCAGAAACATGCATTTAAAATCTTTGGGCCAGAAGCCTTTTTCTCTGAGTATTAAAGTCTCTGTTGCAACTTTTAAATTGAATGACTCAAGCCTGGGGGAAGAAAAAGGCCCTCAGATAATCAGTGAGAAAGCACAGGGGGAGGGAAAGCAACAAACTGGGGTTATAATTTTGCCCCATGACCTCGCTCCAAAGAAGGGCAACGGTAAATGACCCCTGTAAACTCACGGGAGAATGAAATGTATATAAATACATTGTTGGAGTCCAGTGAGTGCAAAAGCGTTTCTTTGACTGTGTTGGTTGTGGATTTCTCACACATACAATAACAAGTTTCTGGCTTCCCTAGCACATATGCTTGAGCAATGTGTTGCTGTATCTCTGACAGTTGGTGACATTTCCTTTACAGTCAGCAAGATTCATACAGAGGCTGTGTGTCCAATGAAGAAATTAACATCCCAAGTCCCTCTAGTTTCTACAACTCATCATCTGTGCCTTCATCCAAACACCATTTATTGAATACCTACTGTGTGTTCAGTCTTAGGGGACACAAAGATGAACCCGAAGCAGTGACAGCTTCGTCCCTTAAGGATGAACATGTACTTAAATAAGTATATTGCCCAGAGATATTAATTAGAACAATTGCAGTAAACATTTATCTGAGAACTAACATCGTGCCAGGAACTGTTCTGAAATATTTTACATGCCCTATCTCCTCTAATCCTTGCAGGAGTTCTGTTATTTTATGCACTTTAGAGATGAGAAGCATGGAGAAATTATATAATTTCCTCAAGATCACATTAGTAAAATAAGAATGCGGGCAAAGTACTTCTGAATTCCAGAAGAGCAATGTTAGGTGCACAGAAGAGTACCAGGAAGGTGTTGTAGAGAGACGGTGTGTGAGTTGGTGCAGTTACTCTACGGTCTATTAAGCTGATGTTAAGAAAATGTGATCATATTTCTCCTGTAATTCCAACCCGTAAGTATCATTCTTACACATCCTTCGTCTGAGAATTGCTTATGAATCTGCAGGTACTGATAACAGACTTAACATGAGGACCTCAGGCTTATATTGATCTCTTTTCAAAGCTTGAAAAAGTTCATTCTATTGGACTGTTGTGTTTAAGATCTGAGAATTCAGTAAGTCGGTTTAAAAATTGCCACAGCGTTACAAGATCAATTGAAGAAACTGATATCTTGATGGATTTACCTACTGGCCAAAAGGCCATTAAACAATCAGAATTTTTCAACAGAGTGAGGCTTTGGACGTAAACTGATCGATCACTTTCAGTTTAGAAATGAAAGGACGAAGACACATAGAATTAAAACAGATTTGTCTAAGAGCACACACAGACTTAGGCACAGGGGCTGGTATGGCACCCTTGCCTTTTAATTCCTAATCCAATGTTCCTTTTTATTAAAACAACAGCAACAACTTTACTGGAGTATAATTGAAATACACTCAATCACATAGGTTTAAAATGTATGATTTGACGGGCACCTGGTAGCTCAGTTGATTATGCCTCCGACTCTTGATTTCTGCCCAGGTCGTGGTGTCACAGTTTATGGGATCGAACCCTGTGTTGGGCTCTGCACTCACAGTGTGCAACCTGCTTGGGATTCCCTCTCCCTCTCTTTCTCTCTCTCTCTCAAAATAAATAAATAAACATTGAAAAAAATAAAATAAAATGTACAACTTGACCCACTTTGACATATGTATTCACTTGTCAAACCAATACTGGAATAAAGACAAATATTTCCATCACCCTCAAAAGTTTCCTTACGCTTCTTTATTCCTTTCTATACTCCTGTTCCAAGGCAACCGCTGATCTGCTTTCTAGAAGTTTGCAGTTTTGATAGTTTCATATAAATGGAACCATACAGTATGAAAGTACACTTTGGGATTGGCTTCCTTCACTCACATAATTATTCTGAGATTCATCTGTGTTATGTGTGTCTCCATAGTCCACCCCTTTTTACTGGGGAGTAGTCTTCCCTTGTATGGATATAACATAGATTGTAGCCATTTATTGTAGCCATTCCAGTTTTGAGCTATTATAAATAAATCCCTAATAAACATTCTTGTGCACGTGTTTGTGTGGATATGTGCTTTCATTTCTCCAGACTAGATACCTAGGAGAAGACTGGCTGGAGCGTGTGGTAAGTAGATGTTTATCTTTTTTCAGAAACTGCCAAACTACTTTCCGAAGTTGTGTCATTTTACATTCCACCAGCAGTGTATGTGAATTCTAGTTACTCCACATTCTCCCCAGCATTTAGTAGCAGTTTTCTTTTCTCTACTATTTTTATTAGCTAGTAATGATTCCCATCACCAGTAAGCGGTTCATTCTTCAATGCTGCACTGGTAGAGGAATGCCTTTCAATGGTCTGAGGTTGAGGTGACTTTCTTACCCTCACAACCTCTTTGGTTCCCCTCCTAGCCAGTTTTTGGTGGGAGATAGTCTTTGCTCAAGCAGAGAAAAAGAATAGATGGTTTTAGAGGAGATGTCAGTGTAAAACACAGGAAGGTCTGACTTTCTTAGAGACGCTCCCTTTGGTGACTATGGAGGATGTGCCATTACCGCCAGGCTGGAGGGGAGCAACACTCAGAAGACCAATGCCAGGACCCCAAAGGGTCCAATAAAGGGAAAGAAGAAGGAGGGAAACCAATGAGAAGGCTTTCCTCTCCCTTTAAGACCACATGTGGCTCCTTTAAGACCATATGTGACCTTCTCATTCTTTCCCTAAACTCTTTGAGAATGGACATGTTCTGTTGGTCACACCTGTAGGAAATCCACAAATACCTCGTCTTACTTATGGAATCATGACAGCTGCTATTAATTTAGCAGAGACCTTGTGCCAGGAACTGCACTAAGAATTCACATCCATTTTCTCATTTTAATTCTCAGAACAGCCGTGTGAGGTTGGTATTACTAGTTTCATTTCACACGTAAGGAAAACAAAATGTAGAGATGTTAAGTAATTTGTCCCATGATCACCAAACTAGTAACTGGAAGAATAGAATTTGAACCCAGTTCTGTCTGATTTCAAAACCCAAACTCTCATGCACTCAACTCTACCACCTTTTCAATGACTGAATATGAATGTTGTGAGTGTAAGTGAATAGTGAATGAAGGGGAAAACCCCTTCCAAGCCTAACCCTCAATGAGTCTATTCTGTAATATCACGGACTGATTGCAGGCATTGCATGCCAAATATTCAAGGAATTTCTGCAATCCGTAAATGTTCGCCAAGAGTAAGTCCTTCATGCTCCCTAACAGATTCTGGAGGGAAGGGGGAATCCATATTTAGAATTTTGGTTACAAACTGTACCCGTCTTTTCTGCCCCGCCATTTGAGTTGATGTTACAGCAATTGCTACAGGTTTTTCTGATGTGTGTACACGCACGTACCCCTGCCCACAGTGTCCAGTGGTCATCCAACCTTGGTGTACCTTGGGAGCTTGTTAAAAATAGAAATGGCAGGGCTTCGCATTCAGACATTCTGATTCAACAAGATTGGTTTTGAACCCAGCATCTCTATTTCCAACAAGCATCCTAGGTGGAAAGATACTTGTCCCTCTGCAGCTGCCCACCATCCATTCCCTGACCTAAAGTCAACCCAGTTTTCCCCGGGGGGGATTGCCCCCTCCCTGGTTGGACTTGATGCTGGGGGATGGGAAATTCCAGGCCCTCGCCTCCACAGAAGCCAAACCCCTTTCCCACCAACTGGTTTAGCCAAGGGACTGGCATGTGAACTACGCCTAACTAATCATATGTCCTCTCCCGACACTGAGCTTTGAGTGGAGGAACAAGTGGCGATGAAGTGACTCAGCAAGGATGTCCTGTCCCAGCCACGAGGTAATTGTGTACTTCTTGTTTCTTGGCCACAGAGTTTCCCAGGTACCTACCATGTCCCTTAATTCTATGAACCCTCATCCTACTTGCCTAAATATCTTCTCAACAAGCACCTTTTTGTTCGCGTTAGCTGGCTAGTTTCTGATCCTTGCAACCAAAGAGATATTCCTTAAATTCTTTTCGTGTTTATTTATTTTTGAGAGAGAAAGAGAGAGAGAGACAGAGTGCCAGAGGGCGAAGGGCAGAGAGAGAGGGAAACACAGAATCCGAAGCAGGATCCAGGCTCTGCGCTGTCAGCACAGAGCCCAAAGCGGGGCTCGAACTCATTGACCGTGAGATCATGACCTGAGCCAAAGTCGATGCTTAACTGACTATGCCATACAGGTGTCCCAAAGAGATATTCCTTAATACCTCAGGCAGTTCTGATGCAAAATGTCCAAAGGCCAGCCTTTGAGAGACACTGCCCTTAGTTTTCAGTAATTCTTTACTTCACTATTCCGGGAAAGGGTACATTAGCAGCACTGGCTCTCTAGCCATCATTCCCACATGAGTAAACTTGTCAGATCTTTTCAAAAGCATAAGGAAACCCTATTTTCACAAGGTTTTGTTGTGAATATTTTATTCTCCCACTATTGCATACCACACTTGTACTCTCTGCATGTAATAAGGGTGGGGTTTTTTTTGCCCCTCTTCATGATTAAATTAGAGCTCCAAAATACTGTTCTCAGGCTAGCAAACTCTGAATTACCAGCCTTTCTTTATATCTGTGCACCTCAGAGTCCAAAGTACCACAAGAACTTGCTAGAGCCAACTAGACATCTGACAAGCCACTAATTAGCTGCCTGGTAGTGTGTTGATGCCGGCCATGACCTCAGGCAACTGACTGCATAGGAAGATCCATAGGAAAGCGTGGAAAACCAAAAGAGCACCATTATTAGCAATTCCTGATGAAATGATGACATTCCAATGATAACGATAGATGCTAATCGTCCCCTCCAATAAAGTTTCTATTATAATGAGCCTTTGGTCACAGACTTCTGGCTAAGGAGTTAGTCACTGTAGAGCAAACTACAGCAGAACAGGCTAAGGGCTGCGACCCCCTCTTTTCTCTGCTATGGCAATCTCATGTACTTTGTTGTTATGTAGTGTTGTCAACAAACTACTTCTAGATGCTGGAGTTATCTTGATCTTTGGAAGTGTGGACTTCTGATGGGAGAGGAGACCTCTGTGGCTTTCCACTGGACAGCGCCATTATCGTTCCCCTTCTCTGAGGATGGCCGCCCAGCATGCCTCTGGGAAACCATTTCTCCATCTCAGTCTGCGTAGTTTCAGGAGGGCTGACACCACTTCCTTAGCTCCAGAGCACAGAACGTAGGCCTGGCCAGTCAGGACTTTCCGTCTTTCTGGCCACAGTGTTAGATCCCAGATGGACATACGACACAAGCCAGACCAGCAAGACTCACACCTAGACTTTTGCTGGAGCCACCAGGAAGAAGGTGCTTTCCGCTGAGTTTTTAAGGTAGTTAGATCCAGGCCATTTTTGCCACCATTAAGGGACAGCCAGTTTAAGAATTGAACCAATTCAGAGGAAAGCAAACCAAGGAAGACAGATTCCTGAAGTCCCTATGCGAGCCCCTGAATCCAGCCATGACAACACCCACTGGGCTTTTCAATTACAGCAGCCAATAAGGTCCTTTTGGGTTTAGCGTAAGTTATTTTAGGATTGGGTTTCTGTCACTTGCAACCACAAAGATCTTGAGCCATACCTATGGGAAGCAATAGATTGACCCCCACAAAGATTATTCCATGAGTTTGTTAATCCATTCATCTGACACTTTATAAACTACTCTTTCTGGTCTAGGAGGGAAAGTGATCAGGCATAAGGGAAGGACAGGAAGCCCTTATAATTGAATCCTCCTGCTACAAACACGTTCCCACACATTTCCTAAGCTATGCGGCAAAAATCTTGTTTCCTTGCCTTCCTTCTGCACAATGTTTTCAAATTCAGAACATATGCTGCCACATTCCAAATGAACTTGACTTCCACTGTTTCTCTTTCTATAGGAAACCATCTCACTTTGTGTGGCCTCCCCCATCACCTTGATGATTTTCTTCCAGTTGTAATTTCTTTAAGAAGCAAGGACACCTCCATACCAGGCCAAGGTCATTAGCCCTAGCACTGCCATCCAACACCTGGAGCGAGTTCTTCATCAGAATGAGTCACAGACAGAAGACTCAGAGCAGGCAGGTCAGGGTTGCCTCCTCGAACTCTTCCCATTGTGCCCATTGTGTACACTCTACTTCTTTATGCCTTCACACCTCAGTGGGGGACTGTGGTCTATTAATATTTAATGGCCTTTCTGATGTGATTGGATGGAAGTACTGAGTATCCCAACACGCCTCCCTCGTGTGAAGTTATAAAATCAGTTCGCAGCTTATCCTCATCCTCAACTCCTCACAAGTAATTTATTGCCTAATGCTGTGATCTCTGTCCTCAAGGAGCTTAAAAATGAAACTCAGATTGCTTAAAGGAAAACACACAAGGATTTTCAACACCACTGCACCAGGATGTAGGTACCCCAAAGATCCTCTGCTTTTAAATATGCGACAAAAATTCAGGTCTAAAACCTCACAGAGAAAGACTAGAGACAAAAGATGGGGGGAAATGTGAAGGAAAAAATAGTAAAATCTAGCAAAAACTGGACTGCGAATACAGAGGAAAAGACAAATTGGAAATTGTGTTAGAGCTACTTGCTCAGGAAGTTAGACATCAAATAGAAAACAGCCATGGATTAGAATCGGTAAATTAAAAGTTATTACTTTTTTTTTTTTTTTTACAAAAATAATACTGTGAATTGTAGACATAGGACCTGTAACGGTTGATGAGCTCAAGCCCCACATCGGGCTCTGTGCTAACAGCTTGGAGCCTGGAGCCTGCTTTGGATTCTGTGTCTCCCCCTCTCTTTGCCCCTCCCCACTCATGCTCTGTCTCTCTCTGACTCGACACTAAAATAAACATTAAAACATTTTTTTAAGTTTATTGTGTTCTTTTTATACCTAAATATTCACTGATTTAGAAAAGTGGGACTTTATTCATATTATTTACTACAACCCACTTATTTAAACACAGTATTTACAATCATTCTTCTACATCCTTATAATTCTAAATGTGATTTTTAAAATTAATTTTTTTCAGTTAATTACTCAATATTTCAAACACAGGAAGAGGTATAAGAAATAATATCATGGGCACCCTATACTCACCACCCAGCTTAAGAAATAAATTATCACATGGGAATGCAAGCTGGTGCAGCCACTCTGGAAAACAGTATGGAGGTTCCTCAAAAAACTAAAAATAGAACCACCCTATGACCCAGCAATTGCACTACTAGGCATTTATCCACGGGATACAGGTGTGATGTTTCCAAGGGACACACGCACCCCCATGTTTATAGCAGCACTATCAACAATAGCCAAAGTATGGAAAGAGCCCGAATGTCCATCAATGGATGAGTGGATAAAGAAGATGTGGCATATATATACAATGGAGTATTACTCGGCAATAAAAAAGAATGAACTCTTGCTATTTGCAACTACGTGGATGGAACTGGAGGGTATTATGCTAAGTGAAATTAGTCATAGAAAGACAAAAATCATATGACTTCATTCATATGAGGACTTTAAGAGACCAAACAGATGAACATAAGGGAAGGGAAACAAAAGTAATATAAAAACAGGGAGGGGGACAAAACAGAAGAGACTCATAAATATGGAAAACAAACTGAGGGTTACTGGAGGAGTTGTGGGGGGGGGGGATGGGCTAAATGGGTAAGGGGCACTAAGGAATCTACCCCTGAAATCATTGTTGCACTATACGCTAACTAATTTGGATGTAAATTTTAAAAAATAAAAAATAAAATAATAAAAAAAAAGAAATTATCACAAACACGAACACAGTTGAAACTTTCTGTATGTAGCTCTGGAGTGACACTCTCCTCCCCACTTGCCCGTTAAGTTTGATTTTTTTCCTGGAAGACTAATGTTCCCTTATAGAAATGTATCATAATCTACCTAATTCTTTATTGTTAAGCATTTAGACTGTTGCAAATTTTTTTAAGTTTATTTATTTATTTTGAGAGAAAGATAGCACAGGCAGGGAAGGGGCAGAGAGAAGGGGACACAGAATCCTGTGTATTTATTTTGAGAGAAAGAGAGAGCACAAGCAGGGAAGGGGGTGAGAGAAGGAAAGACAGAATCCCAAACATTTGTTTATTTCGAGAGAAAGAGAAAGAGAGAGAGAGAGAGAACGAGCAAGCAGAGAAGGGGCAGAGAGAAGGAAAAACAGAATCCCAAGCAGTCTCCATGCCATCAGCAGGCTCCATGCCATCAGCACAGAGCCCGATATAGGGCTCAAACTCACCAACTGTGAGATCATGACCTGAGCTGAGATCAAGAGTCAGATGCTTAAACCAACTACGCCACTCGGGTGCCTTGACTGTTGCCAATTTTTCGTTATTATAAATAACACTGCAAAGAAGATCATTATATGTACATTTTTACACACCCATCTGTGATTATTTCCTTAAATCAAATTCCTAAAAGTAAAATCGCCCTTGCCGTGTTGCCAAACAGTGAGAACATTTTGTTACATATTGCCAAGTGACCCTCCGTAAAGTTCCAACCAAGTACACCCCATCCCACCCCAAGCATTGTTGGGCAGAGCTTATGAAATAGCTGCACATGGCGCCCTGGAGAAGCTTCATAAAGTTTGTTTCTAGTTCATCTTTGCAACCAGCTGCCAGGTGTCCGTTCCTGGGTGCAGGCTTTGTGCTGGGCACTGAGGGTACAGAGTCCAGCAAAACCCTGGCAATCTAGCCAAGAAGGATAGGTATACAATGTGTGTGCTGAATAAGCAGACCAACCAAGTGGTTGGATCACTGCTGTGGGCGCCAGACTTACCCCGTGGGCAAGGGGTTTAACCTCTCTGTGCCCTGGTTTCCTTATCTATAAAACAGGCGTCGTCCAGCACAATCCATAAATGGAAAGCTAAAAAGATACGATGCACGGTGCCGCTCGCTTGGAAGGCAGTGTTACTACCTCAACTACACGCACGGTATGTGATGGGGAAAGCAAGGGATAGAAAAAGAGGTTAGAGCTGCAAGTCAGAAGATAGAAACAAATAGGAGAACATGGCAGCAGGGAGAGCAACAAGGTTTGATCTCACCAAACGGAAGTGCAATTACTCTCCTGAGTAAGAGAGCCTGGGAAGGGCTCTATGCCTGTCCTTCGTCCCTGCCTGTGCAGCAGCCCCCAAAACAGATTAAGTAAATGCTTTGGGACTGTGATCCACTCCCCCTGCCTGAGGCTACATCTGAGCCATTTAGAGGCAAGTTACTACAAGGGCCTTGGATCCCACAGAGAGGGGTGTGTTTTCTGTCGCCAAGAAAAAAGGAAAATGCTCTCTCTCATCACGTTGTCGGCATAATCTCAGTGTATTGATGTACCCGCTGTATCGTGTAGAAAAAAGCATACTACAGGGGCACCTGAGTGGCTCAGTCAGCTGAGCCTCCGACTCTTTTTTTTTTTTTTTTTTTTTTAACGTTTATTTATTTTTGAGACAGGGAGAGACAGAGCATGAACAGGGGAGGGTCAGAGAGAGGGAGACACAGAATCTGAAACAGGCTCCAGGCTCTGAGCTGTCAGCACAGAGCCTGACGCGGGGCTCAAACTCACGGACTGTGAGATCATGACCTGAGCCGAAGTCAGACGCTTAACCAACCGAGCCACCCAGGCGCCCCGAGGGTCCGACTCTTGATGTTGGGTCAGGTCACCATCCCGGCATCAAAGGATTGAGCCCCGCATCGGGGTCTGTGCGGAGTGCCGAGCTGCTTAAGATTCTCCCTCTCTTAATCTCCCTCTCCCCCAACTCTCTCTCTGTCTCTCTAAAACAACAATTAAAAGCAAAACGAAAGAAAAGAAAAAAAGCACACTACAGACAGTATGTTGCATGAGATCCCATTTTTACACACACACATATATAAAACTGTAATTCATGAAAAGGCTTTTTTGAAAAACAAAACAAACGAACAAACAGAAAAACAGAAACAGATTCATAAATATAGAGAACAAACTGGCAGTTGCCAAAGGGGAAGGGAGTGAGGGGATGGGTGAAAGGGGATTAAGACCTTACAAACTTCCAGTCATAGAATAAATAAGCCCCAAGGATAAAAAGTACAGCACAGGGAATATAGTCAATAATATTGTTTGGTGACAGTGACTGCACTAATCGTGGTGAGCATTGCATAATGTATAGGATTGTGGAATCATTATGTTGTACGCCAGAACTAATATACCATTGTATGTGGGGAAAAAAAAAGTGTTTGAGTGCTGACTCTGTGCCAGGCCCTGTGCTACAAGCTGGGGTATGTAATGAGGAGGCGGTCAGTGCCATGGGGGAGTTTCTGTTCCAGTAGCAGAGACTGGCATTGGTTACATCATATGCTTCCATATTGTTTGGTTTCTGTAAAAAATAGTGGTTAGGTATTACCAGACTAATAAAAAAAAAAAAAACTAACTTTTTTGGTTTCAGAATAACGAATGATCTGTAGCAGCTGTAGGACAGAGACAGCTAAGCAAATGAAAACACAACAAAGCAAATACGAAATGAACCAGGTCAAAAGAAAGCACTGAAAACCACGGTCAAAAGGAAAATCACAGACGCTTCAAGAAGGACAGCGGACTGAGAGGAAACTGCTGTTCCTAAGAACCTCATTCAATCTGTTCCAGAGCAGGGGTCGGTAGATGTTTTCTATAAAGGGCCCAATAGTAAATATTTTAGGCTTTTCAGGCCACGTGGTCTCCGCCACAACTACTCAAGTCTGCCAACGCAGCACGAAAGCAGCCAGCGACAGACAATACATTGATGAATAGGCGTGGCTGTGTGCCAAAAAACTTTATTTATGGATACAAGAGTTTGAATTCCATGTGATTTCATGCGTTGTGAGTTACTCTTCTAATTTTTTTAACCGTTTAAATAAAAATCATTCTTATCCGGTAGATTTGGCTCATGCACCACAGATCCCCAATCCCTGACTTAAACAGCTATGTAAGGGGTGCCTGGGTGGCTCAGTCGGTGAAGTGGCCGACTTTGGCTCAGGTCATGATCTCGTGGTCCGTGAGTTTGAGCCCCGCGTTGGGCTCTGGGCTGGCAGCTCAGAGCCTGGAGCCTGTTTCGAATTCTGTGTCTCCCTCTCTCTCTGACCCTCCCCCGTTCATGCTCTGTCTCTCTCTGTCTCAAAAATAAATAAAGGTTTAAATAAATAAAAAATAAACAGCTATGTAACAGTCCATTCCATGGATATTTCAAACTATTTTTTTTTTTAGTGTTTATTTATTTATTTATTTATTTGAGAGAGAGAAAGAGAGAGAGAGAATGCTTGTGCATGCGCACAAGCAGGGGAAGGGCAGAGAGAGAGAGAGAGAGAGAGAAAGAAGAGAGAGAATCCCAAGCAGGCTCCACACTGTAGCACAGAGCCAGCCCGATGCAGGGCTCAAACTCATGAAGCCCTAAGATCATGACCTGAGTCGAAATCAAGGGTCAGGTGCTTAACCAACCGAGCCACCCAGGCAACCCCCCCACCCCGCCCAAATATTTTTAATGAATCCTCAATGGGGGACATTTAGTTCATTTCCAAATAGTTTTTCCTGATGACACACAGCACTATGATGAACCTCTTTGAACGTGGGTCTTTGCATCGTTGAGTGTAGAAATGACTATTTTCTACCTGTCTCGGAATCCACGCCCATGGCCCCAGCATGAGCCCATTTGAAAAAACTGTATGAGATGGATTCTTGAAACAGTCCTGCTGAGCTCCCAATGCAGAGGATAATATTGCCTCTTTTATTCACCAACCTAATAATTCTACTTATAAAGGGCTGTCAAATTGCCTGCTACGAGTTATTGCATATGAACCCTGCTGCTTGTTTTCAGTGATCCACTGTGCTCAGTTTTTGAAGAATTTCAAGATGGCCTTCACAGATTCATCCGGGAGGCTATCAGAAACACTCAACAGTCATTTCCCAGGCCACCCTGCCTCGCTGAGAGACCGCTGCTCCCCATGTCCCTCACCAGTTTCCTTCCCTATCTTTGTTTTAGACATTCAGTCAGTTTGATGTGAGATTTCCTCCCTACCTCCCCTGAAATGCAAACACTTAGATGGGGGGTGGGTATGTTTGTAGATTTTTTTTTTTACCAAAGGATCCTCAACTTCTATTTATACATGGCTATCACCATCCTGTCTACACAATTCCTACTTTTTCCCTTTGTTTGTATCACTGCAAGTTTGTACAGAAAAGGTTTGTTTTATTTTTTGCAAAAGGAATGTAGGCTTACTGAAGAAAAACAAATAGAAGCTCATTAAACTCTATAAAGTAGACTGTGAAAGTCTTCCCTTGTATGCCCCCACCCCCAGAGGTAGCTATTATTCTCAGACAGATTGGGGCTCTAGCTACAGAATTGCTTCTCTGTATGGCCTTAAACAAGTTACTTAACTTCTCTAAGATTTAGGGCCCTCCTCTGTAAAATGAGGGCGATAATTCCTGTTACCTCAGGTGGAAATCATGCTCACAAGCATTTAACACTTAGCACAGTGCCTAAACATAATAAATGCTCAAGAAACACTTGCTAGGTTAGTCTTATTATTTTTTTAAGTTTATTTTGAGAGAGAGAGAGAGAGAGAGGCAGTATGAGCAGGGGAGGTGCAGAGAGAAGGAGAAAGAAAGAATCCCAAGCAGGCTCCACACTGTCAGTACACAGCCCCATGTGGGGCTCGAACCTATGAACTGTAAGTTCATGACCTGGGCCAAAGTCAAACACTTAACTGATTGAGCCACCCAGGCAGCTCTGTTAGTCTTATTATTAACAGCTTTGTGTTATCATTTCCTCTGTGCAAATGCAGTCATAATTTTTTAACATCATGTAAAATTGGTAACATATATAGTATCTTCCTGTGTACAAACTTTTGTAATTTCTTTAACCAATTAATTTATCTGGAACATCTAGCTTATTCTTTTTTTTTTTTTTAATTTTTTTTTTAACGTTTATTTATTTTTGAGACAGAGAGAGACAGAGCATGAACGGGGGAGGGCCAGAGAGAGAGGGAGACACAGAATCGGAAGCAGGCTCCAGGCTCTGAGCCATCAGCCCAGAGCCCGACGCGGGGCTCGAACCCACGGACCGCGAGATCGTGACCTGAGCTGAAGTCGGACGCCCAACCGACTGAGCCACCCAGGCGCCCCACATCTAGCTTATTCTTAAGCTTATTCTTGTAAATAAATTTATGGAATTCCAAGGCATTGGTATCCCATTATTTGTGTAATCATTTCCTTATTGCAGTTTATTTAGGTTTACAGTCGATTCACCTGCCTACAAAAAGTAAGTGAAAGAGCCTCCTTGGTATACCACTTTTGCAACTTTTCTTAATTTTACAGATCTTTCCTTTAGTCTTATTAGAGATGATCAATAAAAAAAAGGAGTGTGATGCCTCAGCTACTTACCAAGGCTTTCTTAATTTCACCTCCTTATTTATTAGGAAATCCCATTTTTTTTTCAGAACTACCCTGCCATGCTAACATACAACTAAAAGCCCCTCTCATGTTCTTTAATTGTTTTTTCTTCCCCAACATTATCTAATTCCCTTTTGCTGGCATCATCTTCTGTTCACCAGCTGTAACAAGTGTGCCATAATCCCACTCATGTTTTGCCTCACCATCTTGATTTCCACAAGAGAATTCTCCCCCCTCACAGAGAATGAGCAGTCACTCTATTTCATATGCGATTATATTGACTGGTCCCTTTGAAAAAAAATCACATTACAACTCCATATCTCCTACCTTTATTTTTGACACGGGGGGGATAAATGTAGGTGTGGATTCAAAACCTACCTTTAGCTTTAAGAAGGAGCTTAAATGCATGTACCTCACGAAGCCGGCCCTCATCGTCCTCAGCTCAAGGTCATGACTTCCTCCTCTAAATACCCATGTACTTTTCCACAACCATTTCTCAACGTTCACTTTGCAGTATGGCAGATAGAGGGATCCGCTTTGGGAACTAACCCTTCTGGTTTCCCTTTTACAATCACATCCTGCATTTATTTGCAACATAGTTTGCTTGCTACCATGCATTACAAAGTTATTCATTGGGTAGCAGCTCTCACTGGGTGAGAGGGGACCATGTGATCAGAACACCACTGTGAAAGCAAGACCTTCCGAAAAGGTGTTTGGAAAAAGCCTAGAAGCCTTAAAATCTGAATGCTCAAACTCTCAAACCCCTGATGCATTCCTGTGTTTGTTTGTCTACAAGTTAAATGATTCTTCTACTGAGAACATTCAGGAAGAGAGGAAACAAGGGATGTATTTTATGATAACCATTGGCATCTGAGCAAACTCTCTCCTGGGACGTATCTATCTTGCTTGGAAGGATGTAGTATGACAGTGTGAACTGACTTGGACCAGTCTGGTTAAGTACAAACTACCAGGTCTTGTTTTGTTTTGTTTTGTTTCCAAGATTTTATTTAAATTTGAGTTAGTTAACATATCGTGTAGTTTTGGTTTCAGGAGTAGAATTTAGTGATTCGTCACTTACATACAACACCCAGTGCTCATCCTATCCAGTGCCCTCCATAATGCCCATCGCCCATTTAGCCCACCCCCCACCCACTTCTCTCCATCAACCCTGTTTGTTCTCTATAGCTAAGAGTCAGTTAGCTGCCTAGCAAGCATAAGGCAAACAGAATCCTCCAACTTAGTGAATGGTGGTAGGTTCATGTTGGAATCAAGCCGCCATTCCAAAAGTGGGAAGGTAAAAGGCTCACTAGAGTTGTATGGTCCATTCATGTAAGATTGAGAAGTAAGTGTCTCTAAAAATCCTTAGTCAATCTACAAATGTTGAACACCACTTTACCAATGAAAACCCCTGCTAACATTTAATATGAGATTAACAAGACCTTTGCTATTGGACAGGATAAATATCATTGAAGCACTTGTGGTTAAATTCATCTGGCATGTGGTCTTACCAATGAATGCAAACTGGAGCACATTCCTAATCAGAGAGACTGTCCCTGGGGTGTAGCTTAAAACTAATCAGCCACATATTTGGTTCATATTATCTCTGCTAGCATAGTTTAAAATCAATTGCGGACATCAAAACACAAGAGGTCACTCACATAAAGAGTTTAAAGCATAAAAATTAGGATGTTTAAGCCAGCCTTTGAAGCCTGGAGTGGAGGTGAACACTCAGCTCAGTAGACACCTCTCTGTGTATCTCTGGTCATACCAACTTTTGTGGCAGTGTAGTGCAAAGAATTTGATTCACCAGGAAGACATTTCTCCTGGTAGATTGAGTGTACTTAGTGGGAACAGCAGAGAGGTGATGTCAGCTGTCCAAATTTGTCAGGGACACCCTGCCCCATATGTTTCTTCTCACCCCTGTCTCCTTACAAGTTCTAACACACCACTCTAAGATGGGGCATAAACAGCAAAAGATCCTTCACTCCTTTTTGTTGCTTTAAGAAGAACACCTAAGAGGCAAGAGCTATTCTTGGCCCTTCACACAAAGGCTCCTTCTCACCCCCATCCATATCTCATTTCCACAGCACAGAGGTGGAGTTGACACAGCTGTAGAGTTGAAAGAGGTGACCCTGGATGGTCCTCATTCCCCTTTCCTCCTCCCCCTTGTCACTGCTCTCATCTAAGGATACACTTTTTCTGGCCCTGGTGTTTTGTGCAGCATCTGTGTCCCTGTCACTCCTCCACCAAGCCAAGGGGCAACATTTTAAGGTACAGATACTTGCATGTGGCCTTTTATTATTCCTTCCGTATTTACATAATGTCTTTTAAGTGTTTTTGAAATGTGTTTTAGGTCAGTGTTAATGGGTAAAAAGTGTTGAATGATAAAGTTCTGAGTACGAAGCTCGATTTTTTTATAATAATTCTTATGGAAATAATTTCCCATTATAGGTCTTTGTACTGCGAGTTGCATTTTTCCTGAGAGGTAGCCTTGACACGTGATAAGGACGCCCTGTGTTTGCAGGCCTGTTTATCTACCCCATTAGAGCACACCAAGCACGTGATCGACACCTCTTTCGTCTTTGTATGCCCAGCAGTCAGCTCAATGCAAAAGAACAGAATAGGCCTTCGCTATGAGTTCTGTAAGTAGGTATTTACGATGGGTGGGTACTTCCGTGATCACAAACAATTAGCGGTTATTTGTACATAGTTTCACTGTAATCCTGGCTGTGTACAGGCTTAACTTTGCTCGGAGATTATTTTTACAGCTCAATGTGTTTCATTGTATCCTGAGTACACATAGAAGAAGCTTAAAATGTAGTTTATTTTATTTTTTTTCCCTAGTACTATTTCTACATTTTTACAGAAGGATGGTAGGCTTTGCACCAACCCTACAGAATTTTTGCATAAAATTAAGTCAGTAGTTGCCATTTTTTTAAAAAGACTCCAAATTTTAGGGACGATTGGTAGCTAAGCAATTTTGTAATTAGAATAAACCTTGGAGATAACTTAATAATCCCGGTGTACATTTATTGTATACTTACTACACGAAAGGCTTTGAGCCAAGTACCTTACAAGCATGTTCTCGTTTAACCTTTTTATTTTTTTGGCCTCAGACTCCAATGTGTCTTGGCAGAGTGCTCTCGCTGATCCTGTCTCCATTGAGAAGGCTGATATTTTGTTCATCGTGAATTTTTTTGCACTAATTTTGACTTTTTACAGATAGGGTACTAAAACATTATTTACCTTGAGGGCTGAGTTTTTGGCATCCCCTTAAATTTTGTACCCTATTTCTGGCAACAGTTTTAAAAGATCAGGGCTATTCTTTTTCTCCCTTTAGAGATGAGAGCACTGGAAGTCAGAGGAATTGCATTTGCCCAAGGCTTACAGATGCCAGTAATGGTAGAACCAAAAGTGGAATCCAGATGACTTGATACATCAGCTCTCAGCTCAGGCACTTATTTTCACAGATGGAGAAAATGAGAAGCAGAGGGGTGTGAGGATGCCAGGACTCATTCAATAGCTCTGCAGCAGAACCAAACTAGAACCCAGAGTTCCTCACCTGTCATTAAAATAGCACCATGAGCTTTTCATTGTGGATGCATCATACTTATTCTCCAGGTTGCACCAAGTCGCAGAAGGCATTATTTCGGTAACTGTGCATTAAGTAACTTCTAGGTGCTACACACTATGTACCTGGTATAATGATGGCTGACCTCCTGGGCATGGAAGCTGAGAAAAGGTAGCCTCAAAATGCATTCATTCATTCATTCATTCTGCTAAGCTCTGGGCTACAGGGAAGAATAAAATTCCAAGAGGCCCATGGCAAAGAGAAGTATGGAGGTACACAACTAAAAATTTGGGATAAAGTATAATATACTCAACCATGGAGAGACTCAAAAGTTACAGAACCTCTATCCCAGATTCTGAAAGCTGGGTAGTTTTGGTTTAAGGAGCACCTCCAGAATTTGAAATGTTATGTTATATGCTGGCAGAAGAGAGAAATTAAAGTAAGCTTCTTGCCTTTTAGAAGTTCATAGTCACCTCGAAGAAAAGGATCATGTGCACAAAACATGCCCTGTATTTACCTCACCCCTTAATTTGGTAGTTGACCCTTTTAAGGATTCTCATAGTTTATAGCACTTTTTTGTCAGGTAATCATCCATTCATTCCTTCAATAATTAAGATGTATTGCTACCTACTATGTGCCAGCCATTTTTATACATGTTGGAGATGTAAGCATACATAAAATGAGCAGGGCCTCTGTTCTTATGAAGCTATGTTAACAAAGAAACTAACTTTGCATAGCAATGAACACCTAAAACAGGGTGATGGGACAGTTTGGTAAAGCAAGTCTTCTTCAAGTCGTTGGCATTTGAGTGGAGATCCAAATACTGAGAAGAATCCATCAAGCAATGATGTGTAGCAAGAACACAGGAAGCAGCAAAGGGAAAGACCCTCAGTAGAATAACCATGGCTGGGCTGGTAAGAGAAGGGAGGAGAGTTCAAAACAAGGGAAGAGATACAAAAAAACCAGACCGCAGGGTGCCTTATAGGCCAAGGTAAGAAGTTAAGATTTTATTTTTTTTAATTTTTTAAAAATGTTTATTTATTTTTGAGAGGGGGAGAGGAGCAGAGGGGCAGAGAGAGAGGGAGACACAGAATTCAAAGCAGGCTCCAAGCTTTGAGCTGTCAGCACAGATCCCGATGCGGGGGTTGAACCCACGAACTGTGAGATCATGACCTGAACCAAAGTTCGACGCAGACGCTTAACCAACTGAGCCACCCAGGCGCCCCAAAAAGTTAAGATTTTAGCCAAAATGTGTCCATCATGTATTTATCTCCCTTCCAAACTAGAAAATAAGATGTGTGAGGAAAGGGCTTCGTTCCTTTTGTTCTCCATGGTATTGCCAACACACAGAGTAACAAATGGTAGACAACAGAGTAGAATTGGTGCTCCATGAGTATTTCTGGAGCAATGAAGAATAAACAGAAGCAAGTCTTTCAAGTACTGTGTCATTCTGAATGAATTTTGGATAGATATTGTCTCTCTTAAAGTTCATTTTGACATATTTATTTTTAACGTCTTTTTCTTCTCCTCAACTCCCAACTTTAATTACCCATCTGTGTCTCCATGGGCAAAAGCTATAAAAGATGGATGGTGGTAGGATAAGGGGTCCTTGCTGGAAAGTTTGTCTTCGAATGTGACCTAAGTAAGGAAATGGATAGTTCTCTCTAAGGTTTTAAGAGTCTAATAAATACTCAGTCCGTGGGTTAAGGTAATCTAGTGTAATAACACCCCAGAGCTGGGGAGTCAGAAAGATCTAGATATATATCCTGGCTCCACCACTTGGGCAAATTACTTGACCCTTCTAACTCACAGTTTTTTTCATACAAAAAGTGAGAAGATTGGGGCACCTGGGTGGCTCAGTCAAACATCCGACTTCGGCTCAGGTCATGATCTCATGGTTTAGAAGTTCCAGCCCTGCATCAGGCTCTGCACTCACAGTGTGAAGCCTGCTCGGGATTCTCTCTCTCCCTCTCTCTGCCCCTTCTGCTTGCTCTCTATCTCTCAAAATAAACAAATAAACTTTAAAAAAAAAAAAAAGCGAGAAGATAAACAGCATCCAGCTTGTAGACCTGTTGTGCCGATTAAATCCAATAACATACCACAGTGAACTTGGCAACGGGCTACCCGCAGCCCCCTTCAGGGAAGAAGTTACCAGCTGGCTGCAGGGAGTGCCCACAGCAGACGCTTCCACTGTTGCTTCCCTTCGAGTTGGCCTCAGCATCAGAGAGCCCCTCGTTCAAGGTCATGCCATTCCTGGGACAGCCCACACCTTGTGACTCAAGCATGGAGCTGGGCTACTTCAGCCTGATGCAGGAGACCGTGATGGCTAATACTCACCTCACAACTCTCTCATCAGGTTGGCTGAGAATGCAGGGTTGCGGGGGCGAGGGGGAGGGGGACTTCTTCCTCTGCACTGTCCTGCTTTCCTCTCCTTCCTTTCACACTACTGATCCCTAATAAACATCTTGAACCCCAAAATCCAGCTTAGTGTCTGTTCTGGGAGAACCGAGCCTGAGGCATATGGCAAGTGCTCAACACTATCCCTAACATCTGGATCGTAAACATTCAAAAACATTGTTGTTTATTGTTATTATTATTAATAATAGTAGTATTAATGGCCCTAATGAAGACAAGACTAAAACTGCTTGCTTGTTCTCAATATGATATTCTACAGTGGTACTGAGATTAAAATTTTTCAATGTCAAGGTGCCTGGGTCAGTTGAGATTCTGACTCTTGATTTCAGCTCAGGTCATGATCCCAGGGTCGTGGGATTGAGCCACGTGTCCAACTCTGTGCTGGCAGCATGGGGCCTGCTTGGAATTCTCTCTCTCTCTCCCTCTCTCTCTCTCTCTCTCTCTCTCTCCCCTTCTCTCTCTGCCCTTCCCCCACTCACGTCAGCACCTGTTCTCTCTCAGTCTCTCTCTTTGTCTCTCAGAATAAACTTAAAAAAATTTTTTTCAATGTCATTGCTTTCACTTTTGAACCTAATACTCTGTCTGCCTGTCTCTGCCTCATGCATGTGGATCCATTCATTTATCCCAAATCATGAGTGACTACAACGGCCAGTCTAAATTCTGGGAATGAGAATAATATAACAAGCATTGCAAGAACATTTTAATTGGCCTCAGCTAGCCACGAAGGTAAGGGTGGGACTTACTGCCCCTGGTAAGTGACCTTGCAAATGGATGGCTGTCTGTCCCTGTAACAGGGGCTACATTAAGGAACGGGAAGGAGGAGGCAATCCAGAGGTCCCACAGAGCCTGGCAACAGCAAAACACCCCGTTGGCAGAAAGGGAAAAGTTATAGTCAACCCACACTGGTGCATCTATTCCCACTCCTATTGGTTTTTCTCTCAAACTTCTTCAGAGGTGACAAGAGGGGTGCCTGGGTGGCTCAGTCGGTTGAGTGTCTGACTTCGGCTCAGGTCATGATCTCACACTCCATGAGTTTGAGCCCTGCATCGGGCTCTGTGCTGACAGCTCAGAGCCTGGAGCCTGCTTCAGATTCTGTCTCCCCCTCTCTCTGCCCCTCCCCTGCTCATGCTCTGCCTCTCTCTGTCTCAAAAATAAATTTAAAAACATTAAAAAAATTAAAAAAAAAAAAAACTTCTTCATAGGTGACAGGAGAAACGTGTGACTCCCTGAGGAGATGGAAATTCTGGCTTCAACTATGGCCAAAGCTGATGATGACTAACATGCGAATAGTCAAGAACTTACAAACGCAACAGGGAACCAGAGACACTTCTAAGGTCATTTTAGCCAATCATTTCCTGAGTTTGCTGGATGCAAAGCCCAGCTAGATGCCGGGAGCGAGAGACACAGAAGGACAGTCTCTAGCCTTTGAGTAGAGCCTAATACAGGCCAGCTATATGGAAAGTAGAGCGTTCTTATGAGTATTGGTGTGAGACACCACATGGGCATGCATATAACCTCATTTTTACTTTCTCATTTTTCCACCAGAAAGAAGAGATTTGCCTTACCTCTGAGTCCTTACCGTTTCTCTCGTTACAAGACAGAAGCTCAAATAGCTTAATTTGAAGAATGAATCATTGAACCAAAACCGACTGCAACAATGCTGGTTTGGGATAATGACAGAGGTCACCTGATATTGCTTTAAAAAACAGATAAAAAGAGAGATTTAAGACAGATGCAGAAAGTATTCCTGAATGTGTGACCTCACATACCCACAAGTCATATTATTTGTAAACAGACCTTAGAAAGACCATTTTAGAAAGCAATTCAGGACTTTCATGTCAGCAGGGCAGACACTAGATAAACACCACTGCTGAACGAGACAAGTAAAAAGCTGGATTAAAAACATAAAAATGTCTGTTTAAGTGCTTTGCTGGGCTGGGCCGGAAAGAAGGATTCTCCAGGGGCCAGGAACAGAAGAGCATGCTTCCTGGGAGACATTCTTCCCACACTCGAGACCTTGAACTTAGGCACTGGCAGCTGCTCCAGAGTGGGTGCCAAAGGGGTAGGGTTGAGGGTGCAGAGGGGTGCTAATTTGGTGTTCTTACATAAAGTAGAAACCCAGTTTGTAACCTCGGTGCTAGAAGCAAGGAAAATAAACCTCCTGTACTGAAAGCAATCAGAATAAAACAGCTCCAGATGAAGGCAGGGGAAAAAAAAAATTCCCCTGAGAATTTGTAACCACCAAACCAGCCTTTGCCTGGGTTTGCAATCCGAATTCTGTGTGATCACACAACATTTCCAGAATAAAATTTAATACAAAGGAAGACAGGATCATTTAAAGGCTGTGTCTTTTCATCCATAGAACTGTAACCATTTTTTAAAAAGCCATTTAGGTGCCTGGGTGGCTCAGTCAGGTAAGCATTCAACTCTTGATTTCAGCTCAGGTCGAGATCTCATGGTCGTGAGATTAAGCCCCACATTGGGCTCCGTGCTGAGTGTGGACCTGCTTAAGATTCTCTCTCTCTCTCTCTCTCTCTCTCTCTCTCTCTCTCCCCTGCCCCTCCCCCAGCTCTCACCCTCTCTCTCTCTCAACACCCCCCCATCATTCATCTCTTTATTATACAGGTACACTTAATTATCATATTTTTAAAAAAATACAAAAACTTAAAAAAATTTTTTCAACAAACTCTATGTATTCTACTGAATGAATAAGAAATCATAGAGAGTTTTAAGAATAGCAACCAAACCTAGCTCTGAGGGCAGACTTCCAAGGAGGATACCGTAAAACATGACTTGTTCTAACTAATTTGTTTAACTTTTACTTTTTTTTTTTCTTTTGCCTTTCTGTGAGAATATTGAGATAAAGCATTGGAAGACATTTTGCACAGAACAAAGTGATATGATGCTACTGTTAATTTATTCAAGAAATGACAGCCAGTAGCTTTCTTTAATTGTATCAATATCGAAGCTTACCAGGAATGATATTAGACTTCCCCTGGATGGCAGGGGACTTAGCCCAGAAGATCTCAAATGCCTTTACAAGACAAATTAGGAACAGGAAAAAAATTCTTGGTACTGGTAAGTATTCAGGTAACCAGGGAAAAGTAGTATAAAGACAATAATTGTCTGGCATGCCAATGTTTTCCTCTGGTAATCAACCTCAGTCTTCCAGATGTTCAAATCTGCTTTATTTGATCGAAGGGAACCAAGGAAGGCCACAAAGCACAGGGCTTAAATAGTCAGCCTCCAAATTTCATCCAAGTTGTTTTGTTCCTCCACTATATGATTTTCCCTACCCCTCAACATTCCTTTTTGCAGACATCCCTACTACATATAATTTCAAGTAATTCAGACATTGCCTTAAGTTTAGCTATTGACAGACAATGAGATGAGACTAATGCTCACCGATGCCTAAATAATTAGTAGTAGCTCTACTATGGGAACAGGGCTTGGTAGTCAGGCTGGAACTATTTCAAATCCCAAATCAAGATGTCTCAGCATGATTCCCTTCAACCTGTGAGAATAGATCTGCATAGTATTGCATTAAACAGAAAGGTACTTCCTTAATGAATCAGAAATAATCTCCTTGTTCTGATGGGTGTCTCCAATAGGAAAAGCTAGAGCCTACCCTGTTCATTCATTTCTGAGGCAGTCCGTGATGAATGAACAGATGGATGATTGTTCTCTCACTAAAGTCAGACATCTAGCTGCACTCATCCAAAATTGGCAAAAAAGATGACAGTGCATTGCAATCTAGGGAAGGATGTAAAACGAGTATGCCTTGAAATAAAAAGAATATTGGAGAGGACATTTGTTGGTTGTCTCCCCTGTCTACCTTCTAAGTCTTTTCCCTTTTTAACCAGACCTCAGACTTCTCAGGCATGAGGTTTGGCTAGAATTAAATTCTCCCAAGAGTCCAAGGTTAGGCCCTGACTGGCCTTTGTCAGCAAGTGTTTCCCTCTAACCAGAGTGAATGGCTTTTTGGAGCAGTTCTGAGAAAGAAGGAGCCTCTCTTCTCTGTGAAAGCTACCAAAAGAATTCTTTCTCTTGTCCACTAAAACAGAAAAGTGTCGCCATTATTCCTGATGCTAGCCTTTCGTGGCCATGAAAGATGCTAATCTTTAAATGAAACTGATGACAGAGAAGTATGTCTCTCAGAAGAGAGTATGGAGAAACAAAAAGAAACAGGGCTTCTAGTGACATGGTTTAGCCCCTAGATCAATACATACCTGAAGCCTACCATACCATAGGACTTTTCAGTAAGATAAGATGGTAAATTCCCCTTATTGTTTCAATTACTTTAAAGGGGTTATCTGTTACTTGTAACCAAATGTTTGTAAATCAAAGATACTTGCAACCTAGTTAATTATTAATGGGAGCTGGAATTAGACTAGAAGATAAACATCCTTTAAAAACCAGACTCGAATAAAATTATCCAGATATCAGAGAGTCACAGCTTAGACAGGGTAGGGCATCTTACTGGACAAGAAAATGTAGCCTGGTATTTAGTAGTAAAGTTGAATCCATTACAAGGAAAAGGTTTTACCATTAACATGTAGAGAAGTCTACTGTTGCTGATAAAAGTGGCAGATTTTGTTAAAACACTTCAGTTCACTGTGGAAAAAAGAGCTGAGGCTAATACCTCAGTCCGTCCCTATGCATAGATTGTGAAGAAAAAAAAAGATTGAGTGCATAATTTCCTCCATCGTCTCCATGGCAATTTGCAAAGTCTCCATCATGAAATGTTTAATCTAAGAACACGATTTTGCTTTGCTTTGCTTCGTGTTTTAGTAGAAAGATGAGAATTCAGAGATATTCTTTGGACATCCCAGATAAAACAGAGATTGGGGGGGTTTGTTTCATTCTTGTTTGGTTTTCTGGTTTTATTTCTGTTTTCTCCCCCCTTTTCCTGTTAAACACCACTAAGAAGAAGCACAGTCAGAGGTTCCTGACTGTGTGTATTGTGTGTTCCTCAGTTTGTCTGACCAGTGTCTATCACCTGTTCCCCTTTGCTCCCTCCACGTAGTTATAACAGTGGGTGCCTGGCAGCCATGATTAGTTAATAGGTCCCTGACTACTGGATTCAGTTTGTCGACCCGGGATGGATGCCTATGCCACTAAGCCAAACAATGTCTTCTCTACAAATGTGGATTGGGAACAAAGACAGTGTCAGGTTAATTTGTTCCCTGAAACTGGGGTCGAGTGTCCATTCTTAACGATGTAGACTGGAAAGTTAGGAAATCAACTCTGCAGTGACATACTGCAATAATAAGGAGGATATAAAAACTAACAGTTATTGAGTGTTTACTAAGTAGCAGGCACTGTGATAAGTCCTTTAAGACCCATTACTGCTTAATGCTCAGAACCACCTATGAGGAAGCTGTTGTTATTATAGTTATTGTACAGATCAGCACAATGAGTGGGTGAGTAAATTGTCCAAGAACAGAGGGCTCATGTCAGAGCGAAGATGCAGACAATCTGTCTGACAATCTGTCTTCAGAGCATTTGCTCTAAACCTCCAAAACCCATCCCCGATGCCATTTGGTGCCTAAGGTCCTCTCTCTTTGAAACCTGTAAAACCACCCAGTATTTCTGTCATAAAGTTCCCCTCCCCCCAACTTTTTCTTTTCTTAGTTGAAGCTGGTTTCTGTTTCTTACAACCAAACATGTCTTCAGGAGCACATTAGTGACAATCAGGAATCAACCTTTACAGCTCCCAGGAACTCCATAAACAGTGAGTAAATGGATAAATAAGCAAGCAAAGTTCTCATTACCACAAAGCTGTCTCTGCGGTGGGCTACTGGGCATCTTAATTCCTGGACCACTTCAGATGCAGATTCCCTGAGCGATGCCTCTCATCTGCACCCTGTACACAGCAGATGCTCCATCCACGGGCATTTTGGTGGTAGGTGGATAATTTCCTGGAAATGAAGCAAGTTCTTCATGTTCTTGGGAGGTAACACAGACAATACCCTCCTTTGCAGTCTTGGCATTTTGAAGGCCAGATGTAGAATGCGAACAGTAGTTAAAATCCAGTGGGGAAATTATGCATTTAGATCGAACCTATGAAAAATAAAATGTATCACTTATGCCAAGATTAACTCAAGGCCGAGAAGTGAGTTTTGGAGTCAAGCAAATCTGGATTTGACAACTGCCAACCCTCCCTTCTTCTCCGCCCCCCACCCCCCGCCCCCCACCAAGGACTCCACTTCTCACTAGAGGTGCTTTGGGACACTGGGAAACTTTCTTAATGTTTCTCTAAGTTTTATAGATTTTTAAAATATTACCTTGGGGGTTGAAAAGTATCACAATAAAAGTCCAAAAAAAAAAAAAATAACAATTGACCATATTTTCTCCAGAATTAATCACCATGATGGCCTATTTGCCTCAACCTTCTGTGTTTGCTTATAGGCTCATTGATTAGTTTAAGAAAAATCACATAAGATGTTCCTAAAAATCGGGGTGCCTGGGTAGCTCAGTTGGTTGTGAGTTCAAGCCCTGTGTTGGGCTCTGTGCTGACAGTTCAGAGCCCGGAGCCTGCTTCAGATTCTGTCTCTATCTCTCTCTGCCCCTCTCCTGCTCGTGCCCTCTCTCTCTGTCTCTCTCTGTCTCTCTCTCTTTCTGTCTCTCTCTCTCAAATATAAGCAAACATTTAAAAAATTAAAAAAAAAAAGATGTTCCTAAAAATCGTGTGTTCAATATAAAGAATCCAAGCAATGCAGAAAAACATGAGGGAAGCTTGTTTTAATCAACCCAAATTCCACCATCTAGAAATTCCCATTATATACATCAGGTGAATATTACCATGGAATTTTTTCTATGTATGTGCAGAAAGAAGGTTGTCTACATAGGTAAACAAATTTTTTGATAAATAGATTAGATTGCTGGATTGAAACGCATTAGTAAAGACAGATACTTTTTTTAATTTTTTAGATATTTATTATTGAGAGACAGATAGAGCATGCGCGGGGGAGGGGCAGAGGGAGAGGGAGACAGACTCGGAAGCAGGCTCTAGGCTCTGAGCTGTCAGCACAGAGCTCGATGCAGGGCTCGAACCCACAGACCACAGGATCATGACCTGAGCCAATGTCGAACGCTTAACCGACTGAGGCACCCAGGCACCCCAAGACAGATACTTTTAAAATCAGCTGGCTTTTTAAAAGATCAGATGGTTGGAGGGTATTATGCCAAGTGAACGAAGTCAGAGAAAGACGGATATCATATGTTTTCACTCATATGTGGAACTTGAGAAAGTTAACAGAAGACCATGGGGGAAGGGAAGGGGAAAAAATAGTTACAAACAGAGAGGGAGGGAAGCAAACCATAAGAGACTCTTAAATACAGAGAACAAACGGAGGGTTGGTGGGGTGGGGGGCGTGGGGGAATGGGTGATAGGCAATGAGGAGGGCACCTGTTGGGATGAGCACTGGATGTAGTATGTAAGTGATGAATCATGGGAATCTACCCCAAAACCAAGAGCACACTGTATACACTGTATGTTAACCAACTTGACAATAAATTATATTAAAAAAATAAAATAAAAGATCAGATGGACTTTAAATAAAATATTAAATTCATTTTTATTTGACTTTAATAGAAAAAAAAATCTGAAGGACATTATTCTTGAATGTTTTAAGATCTAATATTCTTAGATCAAGACCCCAAGCTCCCGTTGGTGCTTATGCAAATATCACCATACCCACTTACATCCATGTATCCTAAATTTCATAAGATCATCCCATGTTTGTTTGTTTGTTTCAATTGTGGTAAAATACACATACCATAAAATTCACCATCGTAACCGTTTTGAAGGCTAAATTCAGTAACATTCACAATGTCATACAAATACCACCTCTATCTAGTTCCAAAACATTTTTATCACCTTGAAAGAAAATGGAGCATTCACTCTTCCCTCCCTCCTTCCCTCAGTCCCTGACAACCACTAATCTACCTTCTGTCTCTATGGATTTGTCTGTTATAGAGCCTTCCTAAAAATTGAATCATGTAATATGTCGCCATTTGTGTCTGGCTTCTTTCACTTAGCGGAGTGTTTTGAGGTTCATTTGTGTTGGAGCATGAATCAGCACTTAGTTGCTTTTTTGTGACTGAATACTATTTCCCTGCATGGATACCCCACGTTTTGTTCATCCCTTTATCAGTTGATGGGTATGGGGCTTTTCCACATTTTGGCTCTGGACGGTAATGCTGATCAGAACGTTTGTGTACAAACTGCTGTTGGGAGACCCATTCTCAGTTCTTTTGGGTACATACCCAGGGGTGGGATTGCTGCATCACGTGGTAATTCTGTGTTTAACTTTTAGAGAAACCACCAAACGGTTTTCCATACGAGCTGCACCGTTTCATCCCGTTTTAATTCTCATCACTCACTCCACATCTTCAAAGGCTTCCTTGTGAAAGAGGTTAAAACACCCTAAGGCCAGTTCTAATATCTCCCCAACCGTATTCTGCCAGTTGCTCTGTATTTTGCCTGAATGATGCAGTCAGTCATGCAGGCAATTCTTTCGTGAATGCATAACTCTGCGTCAGAGTTCCCAAGCTGGAACCACAAAATTAAACATTTTGTCCTCTTTGCCTTAAGCCTCCTCTCATCTCTTATGTGCATAGGCCATCTTGCTAACTTGGAAAAGCCTACCCATTTCCATCTCTGATGGCTACTTGTTTTTAAGACCCAGCTCAGACCCATTTTCCATTATTCTAGTTCCCCTACTGTGAACTCCCAGAGCCAACTTATTGTCAGTGCCCCATAGTTTGTGCTTATTTTGTATTGCTTATTATTATTATCATTATATGCATAGAATTCTCTCTATAGCTCATGTGTCCCTTCAAGATAATGCGTGAAAAGCACACACCGTCGAATGGACAGAAAGTGGGTCGTGTTAAGTCAGACAGAGCAGGCCTGAGTTCACACTGTATTTAGCTGTGAACTCCCAAGCCTACCTCCATTTCCTCTCCTAGGGAATCAGGGGAAACGCTGATATCACAGGCTCATTATGATGATTAGAGATAATGCCTATAAAGCATACAGGAGGTGACTGGTAAATTGCAAACATACAGTCTACGTTGTCTTGTGTACCTTATATCTCCCACGTGTCACTGACAAGCACTGCACGTTGTAGGAGCTCAGAAAATGTTAGTGGATTGTTGTTTTCATTCCACACTTACCTGTCCGCTTTGAGTGAAGCATGAGCACCAGGCAGAAACCTTCCTTTGTTGTATTTGTTAGTATTTTGTGCATATGCATTTTCCTATCTATTTACACTCACCACTTTCCAAAAAGTTGTGGAGACATATTCTCTTTTCTAGATAGGCTCTGCCCCCAAAATCCCCTCAAAATAGTCATGGACACAGGAAAGTGCCAGAAGGCCTATTTTTACACTCATATTAGCTAATAGATAATAATTCAATTGGACAAATGTTAGCTCCCCTTTACTAAGTGGTCACTGTGGGCGAGGCTCTGACTCTGCCTTTCACGGTGTTCTCCCTGAACCCTCACCATAACCCTATGACTGACAGGTACAATTATCGTTCTTCTCAGGTAAGGAAACCAAGGCACAGGGCAGGCACAGAGCTTCTCAGTGAGTGACAGAGGTGGAATTTGAACATGCTGATGATTGCCAAATCCATGCTCTTAACTCTGACGTTACACACTCTCGCTCCAACCCATAACTGACCTTCCAGAAGGAGCAAGTTTTAAATCACATGGGTGTATCAAGCACCTATGAAAGTGATTAAAAAGGCCTCAGAGGAACTGGGTTGAGTATATTAACAGGGAAGAGGTGAAATAAAATGCCATACAAGCTTCGCCAGAAGTTGGTGGGCACGGGTCAAAACGCATCGTCCCCAAATAAATGACAAATGAAGCAACCGCTTTCAGCCCCATCTCCTGCCATCATATTTCAACATAATAAAACCTGATGTGATCATGGCAGGCTTCAATATTCATGGAACACTACTCTGTGCCAGGCACTGTGCTGATTCACGTGATGCTTTTGAATCTGTTGAAAGAGGATTTATCCCACATGTTTAACTGTTAGATGTGTTGTACATTTCAGGACGAACACTGAAGGAGTTTTGTCCTTTTGCACAGACCCGGTAATTAGCTACTCAGAAGGAGCTTCAAGAGGAACTTGAGTTTGTGTGAAAATCTCTATCACTTTCTCCATCAATATTACTATAATTTGAGTAATTCTTACCACTTTGCTAATGTGAAAATTAAATGTCAACTAAGCCTAAGAATTTTACCTGTTTAAAAACAATTTAGTCAAGATGGAACCATTCAAGCATGCTGTCGGAATGAGACGGCACATCCCGCCTGTGCTTATACTCTGGCTGTGGGAAACAGAGTAATGACACCCTCCCCCAGAGCTGCCCATCCTAATCTCTGGAACCTGGGAATTGGTCACCTTACATGGCAAAGGGGACTTTGCAGATGGGATTAAATATCTTGAGATGGAGAGATTGTCCTGGATTATTCAGGTGGGCCCAAAGCAACCACAAATGTCCTTATTTAGAGAGCATGCTCATGCATGAGCAAGGAAGGAGCAGAGAAAGAGGGAGAGAGAGAATTCCCAAGAAGGCTCCGTGCTGTCAGAGCGAAGCCCGATGTGGGGCTGAATTCCACCAACCACGAGATCATGACCTGAGCTGAAATCAAGAGTCAGAAATGTAACTGAATGAGCCACCCAGGTGCCCCACAAGTGTCCTTAATAAGAGGGAGGCAGGCAGAACAAAGAGAGGAGAGAGGATAAAAGAAACAGGTTCAAGTGATACAGGGCCACGGGTCGAGGATGCACGTGGCCTCCACAAGCTGGAAAGGCAGGGAAACAGCATCTCCCCCCAGGGTCTCCAAAACGAAAGCAGAGGTCAGCCCACACTTGGATTTTAGTCCACTGACTGTGAGTCTCCAGAACAGTAAGGTAAGCAGTTTGTATTGTTTTAGGCCACTAATTTATGGTAGTTTTTAGGGTAGTCGTAACAAGCTTGCAGACAGACCTTTAGAATCATGGGATGGCCGGAGAGTAAATTACCTCTGAATGTAAAATATGCCATCGTTTAAAAAGAGAAAAGGATGTGTCTTTTCATACCATTCTTTTTAAAATCTTGAGAAAACTAGGCATGTTCCCTTTCGGGAAGGCAAAGGGAAGAGAGAAGGGAGAACGGTACGCTGTGCAGCCTGACCTTGCGGAGAGGTCAGGGTATGGTTTGTAAGAAGGAGGAAAATGCAAATTCAAAAGACTGTTAGAAGCGTAATCCTCATGAAATCTCACAAACCCTTACTATGTGGGCCGGTTTCTAACCCACAATCCCATTCAAAGAAACAACAACCAGGTATAAAAAAGCATGAGTCGGAGAATCTCGATCCAAACTTTCAAGAAAATTATAAAGGGGAACGTTCATTCTTGACAGATAATTTCTCAAAAATCCTTTTGGGGCTTCTCTCATTTTCTGCCTGTAGCAGTAGCTCCAAACCACCCCCCCCCACCCCACCCCTGCAGCTTTCTTTCTCTCTCTCTCCCCCAGGCAAGCCTCACCCTTTGAACGTGTATAATCTTCCACTCTCAAGCAGGGACTGCTAACTAACCATCCTACAATGCACAGGCTAGCTTCCCAAACAAAGAATGATTTGCCACAAAGTATCAAGGTGCCAGAGGAGTAGATGGGCTGAATGTCTCCATCTTGATTTTCATTTAGGAACACCTGGATCTTGCACAATAAAGGTAGCTCTTTGATGTATCAGCAAGACGCCTTCCTTTTTAGAAATGAAGGGGGGAAAACACTTGCTATCTCTCATAATTCAATATATTGTTCCATCCTTGTGTCATAAGAATTAAATGCAATAACATATACAAAGTGTCCAGCATGACTGCTAAAACCATGGATGCTAATAGGTGCTCAAAAACAAGTTAGTTCCCATCTCTTTTCCCAGAAGGGAATGAAGAATCCAATTTATTCTTAATATGGTATCCCCAAGATAATAGCATCTCTACCTACTGTGTCCTCCCACTGCATAGATGCCTCAAATTTTTGAATATTGAAGTTATAGAAATTGTTCACCTGCTGTAAGAAAGTACTACGTTCCCCAGGAGAGTTGGGTTTTAGAAATAAGAACATCAGGAAAACAGCAAAGAGGATTATTGAAACCCAGTGTTCAACTGCGGAATATTGAAGGTTCCAATTAATGTTTCGGTGTTTAAAATAAAATTGTTTATCAAGTAGCTTGTGCCATGTCTAAGAAAGGAAATGACTTCTACCTGTTTTTCAAAAATAGCTCATTTTTATTATGGTGACCATGGAACCCTCTGCATATATGTATCGAACATACAGGATTGAAATACTGAAAACTGGAAATATAGGTTGTGTATATAGAATTTCAATTTTTCTGTACATATGCTTTTTCAAAACTGTGGTAAAATACCCATATCATAAAAGTTACCATTATAACCATTTAAGCGCACAATTCAGTGGCACCACATACATGGACTTTGCTGTGTAACTGTGACCATCCTTCATCTCCCGAACTTTGTTCATCTTGCAAAACTAAAACTCTGCCGAAGAAACGGTAACTCCTCATTGCCCCTTCCCTCCAGCCCCCAGCAGCCACCATGCCACCTTCTGTCACTCTGAACTTCACTACTCTGAGCACCTCACATAAATTGAATCATACAGTATTTGTCCTTTTATGACTCACTTATTTCACTTAGCATTATATCCTCAAGGCTCACTCATATGGTAGCATGTGATAGGATTTCCTTCCTTTATAAGACTGGATGATATGCCATTGTACCTCTCCATAATATTTTGTGTATCCATTCATTCATCGGGGGACAAGGTTGCTTCCATCTTTACCTATTAAAAATAATGCTGTTAGAAACATGGGTGCGCCATATGTTTTTTTAAATGCTCAAGTCATGGCGGTTGACATGTTCACATTAGATTCGTACATGTTTAACATGGAACTCATTTTACTTCTACTGACCTCTGAAAATATTGCAACAAGTTACACTTCCTAAGGTGGCATTAAATAAAGCAACAAAAAAAGATGACATAATCACTGTAAAGCCGAGATTATCTATACAGTCTTATGAGGGTTGAAAGCGTGGTGCTGTGGGACAAGCAAGTCTGGGCAAGTAACTTAATATTTCAATAATAGTTTTTATCATTTATTGAGTACTTACAAATGTAAGTACAGTACAAATGAAATGATCACAATAATGCTATGAGAGGTAGACCATTATTATTCTAGTTTACTAGGTACTAGTTTAGTATCTTGCAGTTGAGAGTATGTGCTAAAGCCACATTGCCTAGCTACAAATCCTGGCTTCTCTAGCTACTCGCTATGGTACCTTGGTCAAATTAATTAGCTGGGCATTAATTTCCTTGTAAAATAATAATGATAGTATCCACTTCAGAGTGCTGTTATAAAGATTGAGATGACGTATGGGAACTTTCACTTCAGGACCTTGCATGGAGTAAGTACTCAATAAATATTATATGTTCATATTTGCATCTACTTTGTACTCAAAACAATCCAGGTATGTTTGTTCCCCATTCTTAATGGTCATATCTGAAGAGTGAGTAACGAATTTGCAGCTAGTGTTAGTATCAACTTAAGGCAAACATAATTAAGAAATGCTGGGGCATCCGGTTGGCTCAGTCGGTTAGGAATCCAACTTCAGCCCAGGTCATGATCTCACAGTTGGTGAGTTTGAGCCCCATTTCAACCTCTGTGCTGACAGCTTAATGACCTGGATGGAGCCTGCTTTGGATTCTGTGTCTCCCTCTCTCTCTCTCTCTGCCCCTCCCCTGCTCGTGTGTGTGTGCGTGCTCTCTCTCTCTGTCTCTCAAAAATAAATAAACATAAAAAAAAAAGAAATGCTATGATTCACAAAGTTGATATTTGTATCAAACACCAATCATCAAAGCTATATCAAACCCATTTTTTGGATAGCTCTTCACCTTTGGGTCCAACGTAACAAGATCCTGCTTAGGTCGGTTCCCTCAATGCTGTTCAACAGACAGGAAACCTATGCCCACTATATTATGTGCATGCAAGGCAAAATCTTTGCATATGGATTAATTCTACTGAGTAAACTATTTTTTGAAAAAAATCTACTTAAAAAAATTTTTTTAATGTTTATTTTATTTTTGAGAGAGAGAGAGAGAGAGAGAGAGAGAGAGACACCACATGAGCGGGGGAGGAGCAGAGAGAGAGGGAGACACAGAATCTGAAACAGGCTCCAGGCTTTGAGCTGTCAGCACAGAGCCCGACACGGGGCTCGAACTCACGAACTGTCGAACTCACGAACTGTAAGTTCATGTCCTGAACCGAAATTGGATGCTCAACTGACTGAGCCACCCAGGCACCCCTGAAATCTACTTCTTCTAGTAAGAAATACCTAAGTGGCTTCTGTACAGAGGCGACTTTTGGCCAAGTATATCAACTGCTTCCTATCTCTTCACCATTATGAATGAAACAGCGGACATACTGAAGTTTTGCTAACCAGAAGACCGTGCACATAGTCCATGACAGATGGATTTGGTCCCTTTCTGACTTTCTAATTTCTGGGCTTTTGCATGTACCATTTTTATCCACCTGGCATATGCTTCCTTCCCAATGGAACTATAATTCATCCTTCAGGGACTAGTTCAAATACCATGTTCCTCCATGAAATCGTCTAGAGTCTAGTCAACTGTATGTTTCCTTCACCCTTCATCTTCAATAGTATTAATTCATACATTTTTAATGATCCTTATCATATATTTCTTTGCTTTATTTGCATACCAATGTCATGGAAACTTACCTTTTTCATCTCTGGAATCTTTGTAGCACTTAACACTGCCCAGTACAGATGCTCAATAAACACTGACCGGTTGGATGCTACCTACAGCCTATAGCATGTCCCTGTAGATGCTACCTGTGAGATTGAATCTGATCATTTAAAGTATAGGCCATGGTTGTGTCTCCCACAACCACCCTCAGAGTGACAATGTTGGATCAATTTATCTGAACAGATAATTTTTTTGCCTTACCTTCATAGTATTTCAATACTCTAAGTCAGAAAATGTGAGGAGAAACCCAGGAAATCAAAGAGAAGCAGCTTTGTTTATTACAGAAGGACAAAGCTACTTCTTTTTTTTTTTAATGTTTATTTATTTTTGAGACAATGCAAGAGACAGGATGCAAGTGAAGGAGGGGCAGACAGAGGGAGACACAGAATCTGAAGTGGGCTCCAGGCTCTGAGCTGTCAGCACAGAGCCCGACACGGGGCTCGAACTCATGAACCATGAGATCATGACCTGAGCCCAAGTCAGATGCTTAACTGACTGACCCACTCAGGTGCCCCAGAAAGAGCTACTTCTTATACTTGATCCAGAACTGTCCTTACTGACCTAATAGAAAGAAAAACAGGTGTTGACTGGGTCGACTCCAATAGTGTGCTGTGAAGTTTCCCAAAGATAAACAATCAAACAGAAAACAATTTCAAAACCCATTATGGAACACTAAACTGGACCAAATCTCATTGCAAACAAACAATTTTGGGTAGGAAGAATAGTTGGAAATACACAAACATGGACCAATACCAATTTGCAACTTCTGTGAAGAGAAAACAGATGGACTTTTGAATTTATCAAAGCTATTTATAAAAGTCCACAGGGCTGTGGATTAAGAATAAAGTGTTCAAGAACTGGTGAGATACAAAATGGCTGATGTAACTGGCTGATGTTACTCAGAACTAAGGAGTTCACCTTAAATGTTGAAAGGGGTCCCTCTGTTTCACCTTGAAAAACTGAGTGATACATATTCAGAATCATCGGATCCAATATAAACAAAGATGTCAATTGGCAAGCAGTATTTTCTAGGAATAATTAATCTGGGACTGGCTAAGGCCAGACTCCAGGTAATTCCTTGATGTAAAACCAAACTCATTGAATTACCTCCAGGAAAGTTCCCCATGTGTTAAATGGAAACCAGAGTTCTAAGATTCTGGACCTTGCTCTTGGAAAGACAAAAAGCTGGCTACATTTCTGATGTTATCACCAGAAATTCCTGCTCACCTGCTTAGTGATTTACATGCCCCATCTTTCTTTCTTTTTTGTCCTCAAATTTAAGTCATATAAATATAAAATGGCCATTATTTTAACTAGCTCAACACATTTTACCGAACACATCTATGCTCTGTTAAGACAAGAGATGATTAAGACAGAGATGATTGGCACAGTGTGAAGAAGATGAGAGAAGGACCCCTGGACCAATAAAAGCCGGCATCCCTGTGTCCAACGACTCCATGCTGTGTCCCTCCATCACCACCATGCCCAAAAAAGGCTGAAAGTGATGCTACAGGTGATAAAGCCAGGGTGAAGGATGAACCACAGAGAAGTTCTGCAAGTTTATCTGCTAAAACCCACTCTCCAGAGCCAGAGCCCAAGCCTAAGAAGGCCCCTACAAAGAAGGGAGAGAAGGTACCAAAAGGGAAAAGGGGATGCTGCAAGGGTGGGAATAACCCTGCAGAAAACAGAGATGCCCAAACAGACCAGGCACCAAAAGCTGAAGGTGCTGGAGATGCCAACTGAAGTGTGCACAGTCTTGTACTTCTAGTGACTATACAGTTTAAAATACTATTCTTAACAGGTTCTATAAATGTGCAGAATTTTGTTTGACTTTTTTTTTTTTAATCTATGTTGTTAGCACACAGAACACTTCATTGGGGGAAGGGCATATGTCCCTATTAGAATATCACTGAAGCTAGATTGATACAGGGCAACACCTTTCTCTTCTAGTTTTGAGAGTCTTCTTCTTGGTTCCCAGGAGGTGGGATTCCTTGATGTTGAAACACATTAGCCACTGTAGCCCAAATGCCTTGTGGTGCAGAAAACCTAAAATTCATTTTTTATGTCCCCTTCTCCCCTCTCTGCCTTCACCTTAGACTTGACTCCCTTAAACCCAGGGAGCTGTTGGAACCTGACCCCCGAACACAGTTCCCAGTATGTTGGGCAGTCTGGACTTCACATGGAGATGGCATCCCTCAAAAGAGCTCCCTTTTTAGCTTGTGGAGCTTCAGACTGATAATTCTGCTATCTTCATTTCATTTCCTGAAAATCGGGATCCACTTGTGAAAAGTTGTTGAACAATATGCTAAATGGCAAATGTCAACCCTCACTCTAAACTTTCCCTGTTCAGAGCATCAGAAGAAGACTTCATCAGGTTTTAGAGTGGCTTTCCCATTTTGGTAGTCCATCGAAGAAGGGAGTTTGAAAGTTGTACACTGTTAACGATTGTCTGCCCCATGTCCTGCCTAAAATACCATGATTGTTTATGAAAAGTATCTTTTTTTAAGAGAGAGAGAGAGAGCACACAGGTGGGGAAGAGGAGCAGAGGGAGAGAGAGAGAATCTCAAACAGGGTCTACGCTGAGCGAGGAGCCTCACATGAGTCTCGATCCCATGATCCTGGGATCATGAGCTGAGCCAAAACCAAGAGTCGGATGCTCAACTGGACTGAGCCACCCACATGCCCTGAAAAATGTCTTTAATAAAGCTGGATACAGCTGGAAAAAGAAAAGACAGAGATGATTAAGACATGGTCCCTGTTCTGTAGTAACAATAATTACAGTAAAACATGAATACAATAATAGAAATAGCATAGAAGCACTCTTATCCAGTGAGGAGTGAGGCCTCCAGTCTTGGTGGGGTTTTTTTTATTGCCTTGACGACTCTAGGGCATTTGCATCAACATTTAATTTTGGAGGAGTGTTTATCAATTTCTATAGAAAAGGGGACTGAAATTTAGATTGGGATTTTGTTGAATCTGTAGATCAACTTGGAATGAATTGATATCTTAGCAACATTTAGTTTTATAACCCACAAATATGGTATATATATCTGCATTTATTTGGGTCTTCTTTAAAATTTCATCTATATTTTCAGTGTAAAAGTCTTGGATATCACTGGAAGATTTTTAAGTATTTTGTGTTTGGAGCACTACTATACAAGGAATTTAATTTTATTTTCTTATTTGCAGCTCACATATAAAATACCTCTTACATATATTATAACATATTATAAATATATTTTATGTATTATATACTATATATTATAAATTTATATTAAAATTTTTCTCTAATAGTTTGTTGATAATGGTAGATTATATTGATTAATTTTCAAATGTTGAATCAGCCTTGCATAACTGGAATAAAACTAGCCACGAAACGTAATTATTTTTCATATATATTGTTGGATTTGGTTTGATAACATTTTGCTGAGGATTTTTACATCTAAGTTCATGAGAGATAGTGGTTTGTAGTTTTCCTTTTTGTTTATATCTGGTTTTGGTATCAGGTAATATTGGCCTCATAAAATGCATTGGGAAGCGTTTCGTCTTCCACTTTCTGGAATAGATTGTAAAAAATTTGGGTTAATTCTTCTTCAAATGTTTCATAGAGTTTTCCAGGGAAACTATCTGGGTCTGCAGATTTCTTTTTCAGAAGCTTTAAACTATGAGTTCGATTTCTTTCATGCTTATAGGGTTATTCAGATTGTCTAATGGTTGAGTTTAGGGTTATTAAGATTGTGTAATGGTTGAGTTTTGGTGGTTTGTGGTTTCTAAAAATTGGTCCATTTCTAAATTGTCAAATTTTTGAAGATAATGGTGTTTACAGTATTCTTATTATCTTTCTAATGGCTATAGGATCTGTAATGATACTCCCTTTTTCATTCCTAATGTAGGGATTTCTTTTCATGCACACACACACACACACACACACACGGCTTGAACTCACAATCCCAACATCAAGAGTCCTATACTCCATCAACTGAGCCAGACAGGTACCACTCTTTCTTGTATATTTTTATTTTTGTCAGTCTTAACAAAGGTTTATCCATTTTGTTGATTTCTTTTAAGTTTATTTATTTATTTTGAGAGAGAGAGTGTGTGAACAGGGGAGGAGCAGAGAGAGAGAGAGAGAGAGTGAGAATCCTAAGCAGGCTCAATGTTCTCAGCACTGAGCCTGACGCAGAGCTCCATCCCACAAACTGTGAGATCATGACCTGAGCTGAAGTCAAGAGTCAGATGCTCAACCAATTGAGCTACCCTGGTGCCCCCATTTTATTGAGTTTTTAAAGGATGAGCTTTTTCTTTTTTTCATTGATTTTCTCTATTGTTTTTCTACTTTCTTTTTTTTTAATTTTTTTAATGTTTATTTATTTTTGAGAGAGAGAGAGACAGAGACAGCGTCCAAGTGGGGGAGGGGCAGAGAGAGAGGAAGACGCAGAATCTGAAGCAGCTCCAGGCTCTGAGCTGTCAGCACAGAGCCAGACTCGGGGCTCGAACTCACAAACTGCGACATCATGACCTGAGCCAAAGTCTGATGCTTAGCCGACTGAGCCACCCAGGCACCCCATATTGTTTTTCTACTTTCAATGTCACCGATATCTGCTCCTTTTGTATTTCCTTGTATTCACTTATATTGAGTTTATTTTGCTCTTTTTATTCGAATTGCTTGAGGTAGGAATGTAGTTTATTGATTTCAGACCTTTCTTCATTTCTAGTATAAATATTAGTGCTATAAATTTCCCTCCCAAAACTGCTTTATCTTCATTCCATACGCTTTGCTTTGTTGTTTTTATTTTCATGGAGTTAGTTTTTTTTTTCCCTTTGAGACTTCTTTTTTGAGTCATGAATTATTTAAAAGTGTGTTGTTTAATTTCTGCGTGTTTGCCGTTTTTTCTATGTGTTTGATTTTTGTTTGATTCAGTTATGGGCTGAGATTACACTCTGTATGATTTCAGTTCTTTTAAATGTGTTGAGGGTTTTGTTTTGTTTTGATTTGATTTGTTCTTAAGGCCAAGATATGGCCTCTCTTGATGAATGTTCTATACACTCTTCTGCTATTTGTGGGTAGAGTGTTCTCTGTACATCAATAAGATCCTGTTGTTTGATTATGTTGTTGAAATAGCATGTGTAGCATTTGCCAACAGGGGATATAATCATGGAGTTGTCTATTTCTCCTTTCAACTCTATCAGTTTTTAGTCCACGTGTTCTGAGCCTCTGTTGTTAGGTGCATATACAATTGAAGATCATTATGTCTTCCTAGTGGATTCATTCATTTATCAGTATGTAATGTCCTTTTTGTCTCTAGTAACTTTCTTTTTCCAAAATCTACCTTATCAGATAATATTGACACTCCTGCCACTATTGATTATTTGCATGATATAACTTTTTTCATCTTTTTGCTTACATCCTATCGAATGGCAATGTTTTGAAATGAGTTTCTTATAATTGGCTCTTATACACTCTACCAATCTTTTCATTGGTGTATTTAGATCATTTACATTTAAGGTAATTATGTTATCACATAAGTCTTTTTTAATTATTATTATTTCTTTATGTTTCCTCTAGATCTCGTTTCTGTTTCTTGTGTTTTGATTTCCTGTGCATTACTTGAAATTTGGGGGAGCAGTCAATCCTGACTCATTTACAGTATTTTTTAATTTGTACCATTTATAGTTTCCTTAATGCTTACTCTTGGTATTTTAATATACATATGTGATTTACAACATTTATCAGTATCAATATTTTACCTTTTGGAGTGTAGAAATCTTAATTCATTTAGAAACTTCTATTTCCCCCACTTTTAAATATCATTGCTTTGGACATCATGTGGTGTAATAATTTTTTTCAATCATCAAATATTACTTATTCAACTCATGAGGAAAGGATAGTCTATTGTGTGTATTTCTGCTCTGTCCTTTCATTATTTTTCCTTCCTGATAATCCAAAATTCTTTCTTTTATCATTTCCTTTCCATCAGAAGAAATTCCTTTAGCCGGTCTTTAAGGGTAGGTCTGCAAGTCACACATTTGTTTTGTTTTCCTTTGACTGAGAATACTTTTATTTCCCCATTAATCATGAATGATAGCTTCACCGGATCTAGAATTCCGGGTTGACAGTTGTTTTCTTTCGGCACCTCAGAAATAATGACACACTTCCTCTTGACTGCCATGGTTTCAGATGAGAAATCTGCTGTCATTCAATTTGGTGTCTCCCTATATATAAAGCATTTTTTCTCACCAGCTACATAAAATTTTTTTTCTATATCTCAGCTTTCAAAGTTTAATTATATGTGTCTTGGAATGGATTTCTTTGGGTTTGTCATACTTGGGTTTCCTCAACTTCTTGAATCTTATACAAATATACTTTGTGTCTTCAAATTTGAGAGGTTTCCAACCATTATTTCTTCAAATACCTTTTCTGTCTTCTATTCCCTTTCTCCTTATGGGCCTCTGCTGATACAAATGCCGAATTTTTAATCATTTGGTGAATACTATTGTTTTGTCCTCAAGTTCACTAATTTTGTTGTCACTGCCACTCAACTCCTGAGCCCATCCAGCAAGTTTTTAAAATTTGGGACATTGTATTTTTTTAATTCTGTGATTCCCAATTTGCTTAATATTTTTTTTTAAAGTTTATTTATTTTGAGAGAGAGAGTGGAGAAGGGGCAGACAGAGAGAGATAGAGAGAGAATCCCAAGCAGGCTCCAAACTATCAGTGCAGAACCTGACCCGAGGCTTGAATTCACAAACCGCAAGATCATGACCTGAGCTGAAATCGAGCCTTGACACTCAATCAACTGAGCCATCCAGGTACCCCTCATTTTGTTTTCTTATAGCTTCTATTTTTTCATTGAGATCTCATATCTTTTTATTTTCATTTGTTTCAAGAGAATTTGTAATTGGTCGTTGAAATCTTTTTTATGATGAATGTTTTAAAATCTGATTTATCTCAGTGTTGGTGTCAGTTGGTTATTGTTTCTCGGTCAAATTGTGATAGTCTTGGTTCTTGGTATATGAGGTGACTTTCAGTTGTATTCTGCACATTTTGTCCATTTTATTAACAGACTATGGGTCCTATGTCAATTTTATTTTGATAGTCAGTCGCCTTAATTAGGTTTAGTGTGTGGGTCTTGGATGATATCTGTGGGCTGTGCTTTCAACGGCAGTTTAATTTTCTAGAATCTGTGATGTTATTTTGATTTGCTTGGTTTATCAGGTACCTCTGGTGCTGTCTGACAGGACAAAAGCAGTTGCCCCAGGCCAGGCCACCAGATAGCTCCTGGTAAGTGAGAGATGTGGTTAGGATCTCCCTATTGGTGACCCCTAGCTACCTTGGTGTCTTTGAGTGAGGGAGGAAGGGAGAGTTTTGAGCCCATGGGGGACAAAGAAGCTTCCTGAACCAGGCCACCTGATGTATTTGAGGCTCTCCTGCAAGGCTCAACCTACTTGCGTTGGTATATCTTGGCAGAAATGGAAGATATCAGGTCTGGCAAGAAAAAAGAGACATCAAGTAAGTTTTAACATTAAACCAATCTTACATTCCTGGAATAAACACTACTTGGTCGTGGTATCCCATCCTTTTTATACCGTTGCATTTGATTTGCTAATTTTTGCTAAGGATTTTTGTATCAGTGCTTCTGAGCTTTGCATCAGTGCATCTGAGTCTGAATGTTAGGGTTATACTGCCCTCATAAAATGAGTGAGGAAGTATTCTGTCCTCTGTTTCTTAGTAAAGATTGTGTGATAGTGATTTTATATCTTCCTTGAGTGTTTGGTAGATTTCACATGTGAAACCATCTGTTCCTGGTAGGGGTTTATTTGTGGGAAGATTTTTTATAACGTGTTTAATTTCTAATAGATATGACTCTAATAGATACGACCTGTTGGTTTAGGTAAGTTGTATATTTTAAATTTGTCAGTTTCATCCACCTTGTTGAATGTTGGCATAAAGTGTTTTATAACATTATATTGTCCTTTGAATGCCTATAGGATCTGTAACAAAAACACCTATTTAGTTCCTGATATTGGTGATTTCTGTTTTGTTTTTTTCCCTTGATCATTCTAGCTAGAGGTTTGTGGATTTTGTAGATCATTTCAAAGAGCCAACTTTTTGATTGGTTAAAATCCCTTATTGTTATCTGTTTTTATCACCTTGATCTGCTCTTATGCTTATTTTTTTTTTTTCTTCTTCTTATTTGGATTTACTCTGCTCTTATTCTAGCTTCTTGTAAACGTACAACCTTTGGTCATTGATTTAAGCATTTAAAGTTTTATGTTTCCTTCTACATGCTGTTTTAGCTTCATCTAACCAATTCTGACACGTTATATGTTCTTTATCATATAGTTCAAAATATTTTCTAATTTTCCCTGTGATTCCTTTGATTCGTGAATTATTTAGAAGTAGTTGTTTAATTTCTAAGTATTGAGGGTTTTTTCTAAATATTTTATTGTTACTAATTTTAAATTTAATTCCTCTGCAGTCAGAAAACAAACTTCGTATGATTTAATTCCCTTCAAACTTATCAAACTTGTTTTATGACCTTGCATATGGTATATTTTTATGAACGTATCACGAGCCCTCGAAAAAAAAATATGTATTCTGTCATTCCTGGTATAATGACCTGTAAATATCAATCAGGTCAAAGTGGTTGATAGTGTTGTTGAAGTTTTCCCCATCTTCACTGATTTTGCTTTTGATCTAGTTTTTCTGTCAGTTCTTGTGATGGACTATTAAAATCTAGCACTGCAGTTGTGGAATTGCCTTTCTCCTTGCAATTCTGTCAATTTTTCCTCATGTATTTTGAAGGTGAGAAGTACGAAACAGCAGGACATAGTCAAGAAGCCTACATTCAAAGTTACGGAAGGCTGGCCACGAGGTAATGTTGGAGCTATTATTTTTCATCTTTATGAAATAATAATTGTGTGGGTAGTAATAACAACATTATCATGCTGTTCCCAGCTCATAGTGTAAGACTTTATTACGATAAAAATAACGTTATCAGGAGAATCTACAGGCATTTTCAGAACAAAATTTCATCAGATGGAGTTTAAATGAGATCCTTTATGGAAAATGATCTTAAAATGTATAAACACAAGTAGGAGTTGTCATAATCATCATCATTATAAAATCATAAATAGAGTCTTCTTCTACCCAGTTCCATGCTAGAGAAGGTTGTGTTCTATTAAGACATTAGTACTCCTAAAGTTTATTAGAGCTGTGTTAAAGACTCTTTAAAAAGTCATTATGAAATCTTTTCTATGAAAGTCAACACGAAATCTTTTCTATGAAAAAAAGGGGGGGAGTGGGGAGATGAAAATACTTTGAAAATTACAAAATGTACATTATATGGAATATAATATGATAAAAAATTAAGTAAGTCTGGAGTACCTAGGTGGCTCAGTCAGTTGAGTGTCCGACTTTGGCTCAGGTCATGATCTTATGGTTTGTGAGTTGGAGCCACATGTTAGGCTTCATGCTGACAGCACAGAGCCTGCTTCAGCTTCTCTGTCTCCCTCTCTCTCTGCCCTTCCCCTACTCATGTGCACACGCTATCTCAAAAATAAATAAACATTAAAAAAAATTAAATAAGTCTGTGCGTAAGCATATGGAAAGTTGAGTAGAACACATTGTTAAATGAAAAAAGTTGTAGAACAATGTATAATATGGGGTTTTTTTAATGCACAAGTGTATAGCTGCATATGTTTATTTGTACATGCCTAGATCCAGAATGAAATTGTTAACTGTGCACAACTCTGGGGAGGGGTATTCCAGGATAGGGAATTGGCTGGGCGGTGGGGGTGGGGGATAAGAGAGGGGCGTTTTCACTCTGTACTTTCTATAGTGTCTATCATTTGTATCTTCTTTGAAAACCAATGTGAATTATTAAACAGTATATATTTTTAAGTCTGAGCAAAAAACAACTGATCGAAAAAGTGGAAACTATGCAAAAAAGAAATAAAGGTTAAATTTCCTAATATTGGGACAGAGGAGAACAGTGAGAAGGAGGAGCTCGCTGGAGAATTGGCCTTTATATTGTAAGGCGGGGTGAGATTACTGGAGTATTTTTTTTTCATAAGTGCATGAAAATAATTTTCTCTGAGATTAATGATAATTATACATTGTAACTTGTTTGTTTTATTGGATTTTTAATCAAACTTAAAAAAAAAAAAAACTAACCAAATACAAAGCTACCTCCAGGGTACTGCAACACAATAGCAGCCTTCTTCTGTGCTGTCCTTTATGAGATTAATTAAATTAGATTGCCTCTTAGGGGATCAGGAATTCTCCAGAAGCCTAAAGGAAGAAGACACATAGGGCTCCCTAGCCACAGCAACCTTGAATCAGGACTCAGTTTGAGGGGGTGGTCAGTGAGACACATGAGGATTTGCTTACAGCCTGTAACATTTTTAAGAAAATTCCTTTTGTCCTAATAAGATATGCCAGCCTGCTCAAGCGTGGTCATTTAGAATGTACGGCTATATGTACATAATGGAAAACGGCTTTGGGTCTGAAAGCAGATGCTTTTAGTTGGCAACCTAAAAACTAATTCCTTACCCAAATTTTCTGCCAGCATAGCCTTCCTCACGTTCCAAGAAAAGTTGAAAATCCCCATACTCAATTTCTAAGCCTCCTTGAAGTCAGGGTGTGGCTATGTGGCCCAGTCCTGTCCAATGGGAGTTGAAGGGGAAATTTCCTGGAATAAAGAGAGGCATGAGTGAGTGAAATCTCTTTCTCCCTTCTGCTTTTGGACACTGTTGCTTTTTGCTACTGCAGCAGCCATCTTGTACCCTGAGGCAATATAAGTCCCTGCTAACACTGTGGATGAGAGAGCAGAAAGATGGAAAAAATCTAAGTCTATCAGTCACCTGGGAACCCCACCAGGGAGTCCCCGACTTCCGTACTATTGCCTCTTTGCCTTGGGGTCTAGAGGGGGTCTGCTCTGGGGTGGAACAGAATATAGGAGCAAAGAAGAGAGGTCAAGTGTTATTCATATCTTTGGCATAGCCAAGAGGATGGCCACCGTTGCAGCAGAAATTTTAGGCATGTGAGCAAGAAAACATTTTTAAATCATCCACTGTAGTCTCACAGGTAGTGGACCCATGAGAGCTGGAAATGGACGATAAAATCCCTTTGAGAAGCCTACTGCCCCGTCCTCAGGCAGAGTCACATTTATGTGGGAGGTTGAGGGGGGGGGGGGATTGCATCTACCAGACCAATCAGCAGTGGGATAGAATCTGCCTTCTTTGTTGTTAAAAGCAGCTGCCTAATCCACCCAATTTACCTCCTGTGCAAGTTATTCTTTGTGCAGAATCTCTCACTGTTAGCCTCAAGACTACGCATCCTCCTTGGTTGCTGTCAGAACTGTTTTTCAGAGACTTCCTCTGCTGGAGTCCTGAAAACTTCTTGCCTCACTCTTACTCCAGCTGAGGACTCTAACGCCTGGGCAATACTAACAACATAATAATGAAACAGCTAACATTCATGGAGCACTCAGTCTTTGCCAGGTGTTATTTTAGGTACTTTCGTGTATTTACTCATAATAGTTCTGTAAAGAGGATACTATCCTTTCCCCCATTTTACAGGCAAGGAAACTATGGTGCTGAGTGACTTGCCGAGCTCATATGTAGTAGGAGATAGCAAAGTGGGCTACAGTCCCTGACAGTTTGGCTCCAAAGCCTGTGTACCCAATCCTTACATAAAACAGGTCACGATCTCACCATCTGTGAGTTTGAGACCCACATGGGGCTCTGTGCTGACAGCTCAGAGCCTGGATCCTGCTTCAAATTCTGTCTCTTTCTCTCTCTGCCCCTCCCCCACTCACGCTCTGTTTCTCTCTCTCTCTCTCAAAAATAAACATTTAAAAAATGTTTTTTTTTTAAAAAGGAAAATTAAAAAAAAAGAAACAACCTTCCTGAAGAGGCTAAGGGAAGAGGCAAAAGAGAGGAATTAACCTGAAGAAAAGATGTGAAGAAGGGACCACCTGGAAGAGGGAGAGCACGAGCGTAAGAGGAACCCTGGAAAGGTGATTGCTAACCTGAGAGGCTTTCCTTGTGCCGCCAAATCATTCCAAACCCAGTCTTCCTGTCTTTCCATCTTTTTTTTCTGAAAGCTTCAGTGTAGTGAAAATATCTCCCTCACTGGCTTGCCAGGGTTACAGACCTCTTCTCTCAAACCTCCTCCTTTTACTCTGTCCATTTCTCCGTGGCTTCTTACTTGTTTGTTAAACAATATGTTTACTCCCTGACAGACTTGAGCTGTGGGTTTTTGCTTCACTTGTCATGGCTTTGGAGACAACAGACTGTGTCACCCTGATGGTGGCCTCTAACAAGGACTCACTGTCGCTTTTCTTAAATGGAAAGGAGCCACAGAGGTAGGAAGATAAATAAGAAAAAATATCCCTTTTTCCTAGTGTTCCTCTCACCTAAAGGTGCTCATAGTCAACAGACGACTGTGTTCCCAGCATGACATCTCCTCAGTGACACCCCCCTCATAGCCACCTTTCCCAGTGAGGATCCTGAAGGACCAGTGAGAACAATCGGAAGTGATTTCACTAGAACTTCCCATAATACTGTGATTCTCAACACTGAGGGCAGTTAGAATCGCCCGGACAGCTTTAAAAGAAGATCCAACGCCCACGTTATGCCCCAGACTAATGACAGAAGAATCTCCATTAAGTGGGACCCGAGGAACTGCTTTGTGTAAAGCTGCCCCAATGATTCCAATGTGCTGGGAACCACATCCCTAAATAATCTGTGACCTCATTGTTATGATATAATTTTCAAACAGGTAACCTAAAACCTGTATCGTATGCAGATATAAAATGCATGTGTCAGATTTGTTCAATTCCTCAATAAGGGAGCCAGTAATAATGGTAAAGCCAGTTCAAAGCACATTTGAAAAGATAGATATTTTTAAGTAATAGTAGTATAAGACTGTTGTGTTAGAATCAAAACTAGTTTAAGGTCACTTCCCAAAGCAATCTGTAGATCCAATGCAATCCCCATCAAAATCTCAATGGCCTTTTTTTTGCAGAAACAGAAAAGGCAATCCTTAAGTTCATATAGAATTACAAGAGACCCTGAATAAGCAAAACAATTTTGAAAAAGAAGAATACCATTGGAGGACCCATGCTTGCTGATTCTAAAACTTACTACAAAACTATGGTAATCAAAACAGTGTGGGGCTGGCATATAGATCTATAGATATATCATTCACACACACACACACACACACACACACACACACACACACACACATATATATATATATATATATCAATTAACTCAAAATTGAAGCACCTGCCTGGCTTTGTCAGTAAAGCATGTGGCTCTTAATCTCAAAGTCTTGAGTTCAAACCCCACGTTGGGCACAGAGTTTATGTTAAAAAAAAAAATTAACTCAAAATGGATCAAAGACCGAAAGACTAAAACTATAAAATTTAGAAGAAAACAACCTTGGAATTTGAAGTGATTTCTTAAATATGACACAAAAAGCACAAGCAACAAAAGACAAAATAGATAAATTAGACTTTATCAAGAGAGTGAGAAGAACAGGAGAAAATATTTGCAGATTGTATATCTGATAAAGGTTATCTAACATTCAGAATATATAAAGAATACCTACAGCACATAAATGATGAATCGTTAAATTCTCCTGAAATCATTATTACACTATATGTTAGCTCACTTAGATTTAAATAAAATTAAATAAAAGTTAAAAAAAATACAACACAACAATAAAAAGAGAAATGATCCAATTTAAAAATGGGCAAAGGACTTCAATGGACATTTCTCCAAAGAAGATCTACAAATGGCCAATAAGCACATGAAAAGATGTTCAATGTCATTAGTTATTAAGGAAATGCAAATCAAAACTATAATAAGATCACACCCATTAGTCTGGCCATAACAACAACAACAACAACAACAACCCCCCAAACAAACAAAAATGGAAAGTAAGTGTTGACAAGAAGGTAGAGGTATTAGAACCCTTGTGTGTCGCTGTTGGGAATGTAAAATGGTGTAGCCACTATGGACACCAGTTTGGAGCTCCATTAAAAAGTTAAACATAGGGGCGCCGGGGTGGCGCAGTCGGTTAAGCGTCCGACTTCAGCCAGGTCACGATCTCGCGGTCCGTGAGTTCGAGCCCCGCGTCGGGCTCTGGGCTGATGGCTCGGAGCCTGGAGCCTGTTTCCGATTCTGTGTCTCCCTCTCTCTCTGCCCCTCCCCCATTCATGCTCTGTCTCTCTCTGTCCCAAAAATAAATAAAAAAACGTTGAAAAAAAAAAAAATAATAAAAATAAAAAAAAAAAAAAAAGTTAAACATAAATTTACTGTATGACCCAGCAATTCCACTCCTAGGTATATACCCAAAAGAATTAAAAACAGGTATTCAAACAAATACTTACATAAGAATGGTCTTAGTATCCCTGTTCTCAATAGCCAAACCATGGAAACAATTCAAATGTCCATCAGCAATGAATGGACACACCGAATGTTGTAAATCCATACAGTGGAATACATATTATTTGGCCATAAAAAGAAAGAAGTACCGATACCTGCTACAACATGGATGAACCTCAAAAACCTTATGCTGAGTGAAAGAATCCAGACATGAAAAGCCATATACTGTATGATTCCAGGTATGTGAAACATCCAAACTAAACAAACCCATGAAACAGCAGATATGTGGTCGCCAGAAGCTCAGAGTGTGGAGTGGAGAATAACTGCCTAATGGGTAGACTTTCCTTTTGGCATGATGAAAATGTTTTGGATAGATAGAGGTGATGATTGCACAACATTCTGAATGTACTAAATGCCTCTAGACTGTACACTTTGAAATAGGCAATGGTTAATTTTATGTCTTGTGAAGTTTCCTCAATTTTAGTTAATGTCCAACAGAATCATAAAAGTATAACCTTTATGGTTACCTATTCCACCAGACAGAACTTAATTTCATCTGGCTAAGCCTTATCAGACAAAAATCTACAAGTTAACCTCTGCCTCCCATGAGTTATAATAAAATGGCCTTGACAATGGAAAGCTGACCCAATGCTGCATTGAAGAACACCCAGCAAGCTCTTGCTTATTTTTAAGTTTTGGATATTTTTTTCTGACATCACATAGAGTCCGAGTTACCAGTTTGGACTTTACACTTCCTGAGGGTTACTTTCATCTTTGGAGAGGGTTCCCTTTTTTTTCCCCCCCTTGCCCATTACAAATGCTGTATTAAAGTGGAAAAGAAAAGTGTTGGAATCTAGACGTCTTTCCTTTCTGGAGATTTCTTAACCCTTATGCAAATTTGCCAAACCATTCCCAGCAATCAAAAGCCATGTGCATGTGGGTCTGTCAGTCTACTTCCTTATAGGGTATATTTTATCTGTGTCACCAATGGGAAAGCAGTAAAGAATAGTGTCCTCTCTTCTTACAGAGTTGGATTTTTCAGCCCTTTGCAAACAAAGGAAACAGAAGTCCCTACCAACCCCTCTTGCCAAAAGATTAGAGAGAGACAGAGACAGAGAACTTTTCTGTAGCACTTCAATTTGTACTAAACGTTTTGAGGGGTGTTGGAGTTCAAGAATTTCCTGTCCCTTTCATGATCCTTCTTGCTGGATTAAGAATCAGATTGACATGAGACAGTTTAACAGGAGAAAAATCAAATTTAATAGTGTGAGTACAGGGATTTCACACAAACATGGAAATTCCAAAGACAGGCATAGTGAGGTTAATGTGTCACTCTGAACTAAGGACAGGGGTGTTGGGGTCTGGGAATGCAATGGCAAGGAATGCAATTCACAGGAAGATGAAAAAGAGGAAATGTTTGGTAAATAAATGTTTGCTGGGCCACTCGGAAACAATGGGACATAAGGGACACCTGGGTGGCTCAGTCAGTTAAGTGTCCAACTTCAGGTCATGATCTCGGGGTTCCTGACTTTGAGCCCCACATCGACTCTCTGCTGTCAGCACAGAGCCCAGTTCAGATCCTCTGTCCGCCCCCTGCTGCCACTCCCCTGCTTGTATTATCTCCCTCTCAAAAATAAATAAAACATAAAAATAAATTTTAAAAAGATATTTTAAAAAAAGAAACAATGGGACATAGAGAACTTTGATCAAACAGGCTTCACTAGGCTTCTCCCTGTTTCCTACACCTATTTTCTATCATAATGCAGTTATCTGTGGTGATAGCTCTTTTCCTGGAGCAGGTTCTCTATCTAAACATTTTTTTTTTTTTTTTTTTTTTTGGCAGTGGAGAGGGGAGGTAAAGAACTTTTTCCTGAATCTACTGGGTTTCAAATTGTTTTTTTTTTTTAATCTTTAATTTTTATTAGAGAGAGAGAGAGCACATGTGTGAGCAGGGGAGAGGGGCAGAGGGGAGAGAATCTTAAGCAAGCTCCAGGCTCAGCACAGAGCTGGATGTGGGGCTTGATCCCACGACCCTGGAATCATGATCTGAGCTGGAATCAAGAGTCCCATGCTCAACCCACTGAGCCACGCAGGCACTCCTCAAATTGCTTTAAATTTTTTTTAGATGTTTATTTATTTTTGAGAGAGAGACAGAGTGTGAGTGGGGAAGGGACAGAGAGAGGAAACACAGAATCTGAAGCAGGCTCCAGGCTCTGAGCTGTCAGCACAGAGCCTGATGTGGGGCTTGAACTCACAAACTGTGAGATCATGACCTGAGCCAAAGTCAGATGCTTAATGAACTGAGCCCCCCAGGTGCCCCTCAGATTGCTTTTTAAGTCAAAATAATCTTTGCACCAAAGGGGCCATCTTGGGCTGCCTGTCCTTGTCTACTGTAGGAGTGACAGAACTCTCTGAAAATTCGAAGAAAATAGAGGACTTTGGGGGCATCTAGGTGGCTCAGTCAGTTGAGTGTCCAGTTCTTGATTTTGGCTCGGGTCATGACCCCAGGGTCATAAGGTCAAGCCCTGCATGGGCTCCATGCTGAATGTGGAGCCTGCTTGGGGTTCTCTCTCTTTCCCCCTCTGTCCCTTCCCGGTTCGCATGCTCCCTCTCTCGCTCTCTCTCTCCCTCAAAAGAAAAAAATTAAAAATTAATTTAAAAAGTAAAACTGAGGACTTTTTCTGCAGGAAAACACACATAGATACATAAACCCAAAACTTTGCATACAGCTTCTACATTTTAGATGGTCTTGTACTTCCAGAAAATTTTCCAGCTAAAAAATTCCTACTCTGGGTGCCCCAAACCATCAGAAATGGCCAAAGTAAACCATTTTAAAATGTTCTGTGTCATCTAGCTAACCCGTCTGTATACAAAGCCTCCAGTCTGTAGCTTTCATCTTTTTGTAAAGATCCGCAGAATATATGAAATTGCTTCCTTTATTTGTAGGTTCCTGAAATGAGGAAATAAAATTGTGAATAGGAGAAAAAAGGCATCAAAGAGGAAAGCTTCTTCATAGGCTTGCTTTCTGAAGTTGTTTGTTATTTTAACTAAGTAGCCCACCACTGTTAAAAGAGATTTATTTTGAAAAACTTCTTTATTTTGTTCTACCACATTTTATTTGCACAGTGTCACTCTTGTACACAGATCACGGGTCAATAAAGTCTAGAACAGCTGTCTTCAGCATGCATTTCTCTTTTAGGCTGAAAATGACATGAGCCCTCTGTATCAGCTTCTCACTGAAATTAATCTTTACTTTTGTCTCAGCTTGAGTACTTTTTGTAGGCCTTTCCTCCTCTCACACTCACAAACTCATTATTTTCATCTGCTAATTTGCTTTTTAATTACTTATTTCTACCATACTATACAATTGTATTCAGTGATTCCTGACTTAGTAAACTTTGGCCCATTTCAGAAAAAAAAAACTGTCAGAATGGTACATTTTCTTTCTGAATCTATAGTTAAAAATAAGATTTACTTTGCATGCACCATTAAAGGTGATAAATCTCCCAGCTTCAGTTAAGAACATAACAGCATCAAATGTCATAGAAATTCCTTCTTTATGCCACTTATTTCATTATGAAAGTTAAAGTAGAATTTAAGGTCTTTTTAAAAATGTCATAGAGTCGATGAACAATGCTTCTGGAAAGATGAGGGAAAAGCTATAATACCAAGGCTTCTAATCAGTTGCCAGGCACCATTACCCAGTATGGCTTTTTACATCAAGTATCCCTTTTCATTGGGTCAGTATCCATTCTAAATGAGTAGGCATCTCTCTTTGCATTGGGTTTCCCCAGTCTTAGCACTGAAAAGTCCAGCCTCCTGGAAACCCTTTCAGTTCTGGGGACACTGGAACAGCCTGTCACCCCAATGAACCCTTTCAGCGAAATCCAACATTAATTTAAAAGCACCTCAAGTCCACATTTTGTAAACAATTCACCCTCTTCTGGTTTGTAACACACCCCAGAGCTTTTTTGTTGTTGTTGTCATTTTTAATATTCAACTTAAAACATATTTAAGACCAGAATGGAAATTACGTATCATGTCAGAGAAGCCTGGTAGCAGAAAGACTAATTTGCATTGGCATTTATAATGGAGAGAATTTACATATTACTTGTGAAATTGAAAATAAAGATTTTTTTTAAAGGAGACAGATTTGGAAATATGCCTAAAATGTGTTAATCTGAGAAGAGTATAGAATTTCTTCTGCAGCTATTTGTTATTGTTTTTAAACTTGAGTGTTATTGGTTGGAATAGATAAAAATTTGAACAGAAGTTCAAGAGGAACAAAAAGTGTTCGTGCAATGAAGTACCTTTCTCCCACCGTGTCCTCCAGCCATTCAATTGCCCAAACAATGGTTATTAATTTTTAATACATTGTCCAGAAATCTTCTGTGGAAATTTAAAGAAATAGAATTTTTAAGGAGTAAAGTGATCATTACTGAAGATGAGATCAGAGGGGTGCAGAGAGGCTGAGTTTGGAACGGAAGGGAAGGAGTCAGCCAAGCCAACAAGACTAGGAACAACAAAGGAACAGCAATGGGTAAAGGCACAGAGTATGGAGTGGCTTGGAGCATTTGTGGAAGGACAGACAATACAGGTCAGAGCTAAGGGTGCATGAACAGTGGGGGCAGTTGAGAGAGGAATCTAAAGAGACAGGGCCAGCACAATTTTTTCAAGATGGAAGCACAATTTTTCTTTTAAATCAATGGGAGTCGAAGAAAAGCAAATTAAGCCTCCAGGGCGGGGAGATTTGGTGGAGGGGGAAGTCAAATCAAAGGTCTTGATGTGCAATTGTCTTCATGCCAAGCCCCTTTTGAACCAACCTCTGGAGAATGGTTTAGGTCATAGGTCTTTGAAGACCTATGTTTCATCTCTAGTAAGTGAACCATAAGCAAAGCTTTGACAAGGGTAGACTTTAGAGGGAACAGTTTCGGCCAGGGCCCCTGCTTCCACCTAGTACTGCCTTGAGAAGCTCTATTTGTCTTTACATTGTTGGAAAGTTCTGCTTTCGACAGCCCTCATCATTCCCGCCTCCCACAATCTTAGCTCAACAGATGTCATAGCTTCTAAGAAGGCATTCTCTGTGGCTGAAACTCTCTACTGGAGAAGCCTAAGGAACACTGTCCTCACTTGTGCGTTCCTTCTGCGTGTCAGTAAACTTCTGGTAACTGTAAACATGTTCCCAGTTGCTGAGCCAATAAATAGAAATACCCTTTCTAGAGAGAGAAACTTGCACTATCACATAGTAAATTCTAAGGAAGAAAAGAGACAGTGCAAGATAGGAGTTTCCCAACATGGCTTTTGAGAATTAAAAGAGAGAGAGAGAGAGAGAGATTCAGGACACCAACCTTGACTTATTAGGTCAGAATGGGGAAGAAATAATAACAGAAACTGAGTTTTTTTAAAAAGCACCACAGGGGTTGTGATCAATAAGGTTGGGGAGACTCCATTTGCTAATCGAAAAATGGGACAGAACCCTCAATGTTTTGTAATCATAGACTCCTTTCAGACGAATCTAATTGCATAGTGAGTGTCGAAAAGTTTCTAATCACTCCACTTGGGAGACTCTCTAACTCCCTGGCAGTTTGTTAGTCTCCAAGCAGAGGAAATGGTCGGTGGAGAAGAAAGTCCTTATTGAAAGCCATTGGCAATGGGTCATTTAACTGTATTGGTGTACCTTAAAGCAGTAGATGTGTTCCAAAAAGTGAATAAATCAGATTTTTATAAATGGAATTTTTTTAGTGTTCTAGGAGACCCAGAGGGATCTTGTGAGGGTATTTTTCAAATCAGTATTTTATTTTAAATGTACTGCATGCTCGTAGTTTAAAACAAATCCACACATGGCAGAGAGGAAAATAATATGAAAGGTAGAATCACTCCTCTCTTTCCTTACTCCACCCAAATAATCACTTTCTACCCTTTCTTATCTCCCAGCCATTTTTGCTACATATTCCATCATGATTTTATAGAATGTTTGCCCCCTTTTTTTTTTAAACTTATCAATACATGATGGACTCTACTCCGCGTTACAACATAGAGAATCCCCCTCATTCTTGCAATCGCTGAATGGAGGTACCAGGCATCTATGATCTACATGAATATTCCTCTACTTATGGAAAATTAGGTGATGTCTTCTCTCTCTCTCTCTCTCACACACACACACACACACACACACACACACCCCAATATTCCAATGAACATCTCTGCACATATATACAAGTGTATCTGTAGGGTAATTTCCAAGTGAAATTTCTGGGTGGAAGAGGATATGCATTTTAATTTCGGCACAGTATTCCCTAAAACAGTGCACAACTTCCATCCCCAACAGCAGAGTGTGATAGTGCCTCATTCCCACTGCCTCATCTCTGCTCCATATAATCCAACTGCTTCATCTAGGTCAATCTCATTGGCAAAAAAAACCCAAAAAACAAAAACCAAAACTACAACACAAAGAACAAAAAACAAAACTGTACCTCATTCTTACCGTAACTAGCATTTACTTTATTATAAGGGAGACTGAGTAGATCTTTCTGTGTTTATTGATCACTTGGATTTTTTTTTTCCAGTCTATTGAGAATTTTTCTGCAAAACAGAGAATCCCTTTTCATGGCAATCCTTCATCGGCCATGATTTGTCCCTTTCTGAATTGGGGTCGTCAAAAATCAGCCTGAACAAGTCATTTCCAAAGGATAGCCATACACGAGTCATTCTTATTTTGAAAAGGCCATTACTTGATCCTGCTAGCATCCCATTTCTCTCCTTTGCTTTGCTGTTAACAGATAGACTCTTATTTCCTCTCCATTCATACCTTTCTCAGTCCCCTAGATGCAGTGCCTGTCTCCACCACACTAATGAATGTGCTCTCTAGAAGTTCGCTGAGGGCCTCCTATCACTAAACCCACAAACGCTGCTCTGTAATCATTTTCCTCGATTTACCGGGTACTTAGATGCTCCTATGCTTCCTATCTCCTCTGCATTTCAGATTCCTGGGGAGATACTAATAATACCCTTTCTGCCTTGGGTTTGTTGGGAGGTTTAAATGCAAACCTATGGATGTATTTTGTAAGCTATAAATTACTACCTAAATACAAGTTGTCACTATCGTTCGCTGTGACCCCTGGAGTCTCCAGCATAGGCTTCCTGCTGAAGAAGGGATCCCTCATTCTTACTGGTCAACTCATGCATGGCCTCCTGTAGTTCCTTCTCTCTGTCTCTCTCATCCTGAGAGATCGACTTTTATTAAGCACCTACTGTGTGCCAAACAGCATTCAGGTGCTGGGGAAACAGCAGTAACCACTTTGGGGAAAACTTCATTAAGTGTTAACGGGGTGCCAGCACGGTGCTTAGAAAGCCCTCAGGAGTAATAATGTTTCATCCTCCTATAGATTCTCTGAGACAAGTATTATTTTTACTTAGTTTTAAAGATAGGAATTTCAAACGCAAAGAGGTTGAGTAATTTCTCCAAAGCTACACAGCTGGTAAGTGGGAAAGTCGGGGTTTGAACCCAGATCTCTTCAGCTGCTCTGTGTAATGCTCATTACACTACCTCCCGTGTCACATGGCTATCGGAAGAGTTAAGCGAGATCATGTAGATACTTAATGGGATGATGTAGATGGGGAGGTGGGTTAAGGAGGTGCTTAATAAAGGCAGACTCTTATCACTGCAGGACCAAGAATGTCAGCACGGTCAACTGGAGGAAGAGCAGAATCTAGACGGGACTGATACGAGCCGGGCACAGGCTTCAGGGCTATTTGATTTTCCAGGTGAGCACAACAGCCACCCTGCATGATGATCAGTCTTGCCACAACCGAGTACCTATTTCTGCCTTCGCCCCAGGGGTCCATAACAACTCTGTCTCATCCAGTCATTTATTGGCCTCTTGGTGGAGGGAACACCAAGGGATTAAGTGTCACATCACAGTCCTGAGTCCCAAGAAAGACTTTTGAATCACATCCCTGCAGGCAGAGAACAGTGTGCTTTCTCGGGAGAGGAACTAGCCCTTCAGCATGTGAATAGTATTCTCTTGAAGCAGGCACCCACGATTAGGAATTCTGGGTCACCTTGCAGATTCACCTGATAGAGCAAAGAGACACAGAGCTCACTGGCCAGCCATGATTCCAAAGCATTTCTTAAATGAACTACACATTGCTAAATGGTTTCATCAGAGAACACACATGGTCCCGTGGTACATAATCCAGGCGCTATTATGACAAGGATGGCTGCTGCCATTTTCTATTCTACCAGCCGGGCAGTCTTCCAGGTGCTTTGCGTACCTTGTGTTATTCAGTCTTGAGAACCTCGTGAAGGAGGCTCTCCTCTCTCTCGTGCCAGGGCTTGGAAACCTCCCTACTGTACACACAAGATCACAGAAGCACCGCTGGAACCCAGGTCTGTCCAGGCCCGGGTGCAATTTCTGTCGCCACCCTCCATCAGTTCAGAAAAGGTCAGAGTGTCCTTTGCAGTGCCCAGCAGGCAATGTGGAGTCTCTGAGACCAAGCTCCATAATAAGTGGTGGTGGGAACCGTGCCCAGAGCTGCCACCTGCCAAATGAGCCTGGGATGTGAACTGCAGAAGACATGTGTGGTTCCCCAAATAGTTTCACCAAGGTCATCTAACATCAAAGAGCATGAGAAAAGGTCAACACCAGTGCTGGCATGGACTTTACCTAGGGCCATTATTCATCTCAAGCAATGAGCTGATAGAAGGAGGGTGACAGGCAGCACAGTGGGTGGGAGGGGCTCGCTCAACCCATCCTACCTTCCCTTACTGTAGCTTAATTCTGGAATGTTAGGAGCATCCACAGACAAGAATGGCTGGCCAAATCGGAAACAGAAGGAACAGAATATTCTCTGAGAAACCTCCAATGAATGCTCAAAAAGCTCTTGTCAAAATGTGAATGCTTTTATTATTTAAAAAAAATTTTTTTTAATGTTTGTTTTTGAAGAAGAGAAAGACAGTGTATGAGTGGGGAAGGAGCAGAGTGAGGGAGACAAAGAACTGGAAGCAGGCTCCAGGCTCTGAGCTGTCAGCACAGAGCCCGATGCAGGGCTCGAACCCACAAACCGTGAGATCATGACCCGAGCCAAAGTCGGATGCTCAACTGACTGAGCCACCCAGGCACCCTTGAATGCTTTTATTATTAAACACCTACTCTTAGCTCAACCTCTTCACACCCTTGCATGGAGCCACCTTATCCCCATTTTCACAGCTGAGAAAATACACAAGAACAAGGTCATCCAAAGTCAGCCCCCGGGGCTGCCTAGTCCCATCCAAACCAGTCTGTATCAGGAGAAGAAAACAGCTGGATATTTTTACAACGGAAATCAGTGTTGTGATTTGTAAGGGACAGCAACGCCCTCAGGCAACGCTCCCAACCTGACCCAGTCTTAGGACTCCCTTGCGGATTCTCATTTAAAATTCTGATGCCAGTACCTCTCTTCCCAGACATATTAAATCAGATTATCTAAGAATAGATCTAAAATTTGTATTTTAAAAAGTGGCATAAGTGCCAGATTGTTTGGAAAACCCTGCCCTGAGAGCAGATCTAATTTCAATGTTTGGAGAACCATTGAAATAGATATTACATGGGTGGGTGAGTTGCTGGAACACATATGACCCCTTGAGACAAATGGATAAGTGAAAGGTTATTGGTTCTTACCTATCATTTTCTCTTTAAAAATCATCTTTCAGCCACTTGCCTGGACATCATTGAGGATGAGTTGGACCCTTGGTGCCTATAGTATAAGAGGGAAATTGAAGACGGCAAATCAGAGATGCTTTAGTTTCTACTGTTAATCCATGAAAACAGTGGTTGGTATGTCTGTAATTATTCCCACTTTACAGATGAGGATTCCAAGGCCCAAATAGGTTGGTGATTTGGTGAAGAGTCAGGTATAAATGAGACCAAGGGGAGCCGAAGAGGTAGCAAGGAGTATAACGGTGAACTTGGCATTTAAGGAAATCTGATCTCAATTTAGAAATAATTTCAGGTCTTTTAAAAATCATTAGGCTTTGAGTTCGGAGGAATAAATCCTACTCGAAAGGAAATTAGGTTCCAACTTCTTCTGCCATTCAAACTCAACTGAAAAGAGTTATCAAAGCCCAATATCAATATATCCGGGTATTCCAAATAGTCTACCACTGTCACATGATGAGATTTTAAAAAAATTAGTCCATTGCCTTATCATCCTTATTAATAAGGATGGAAAAAATATTTCTTGCAATTCAGCCACACCCATTTGTGCTTCTAATTGCAAAGGGACACACTTACAAGAAGGACCTGTAACTGCTACACCAATCCAAACAAGATTACTCCGTCCTTGTGAATGTCATTAAAACAGCTCCCTAGTTCTGTTGATCAAAATTCAGTGGGCAGGAGAGCCCGTTGTGGGGCTTGTTAAAAATGCATATTCCTGGCCCCAGTCCCTGAGATTTTAATTTAATATATTAGGTTTGGGCTGAGGCCCAGAAATGTGCATTTCAGTAAACTGCCCAGTTGAATCTTGTACTGGGGACCCACTTATGAGATTCTGTCTTAGTAAAACTTATTTGTATCTACTTTCCATTATTACTGTTTCTTTTCACTGCAAGGGTGCTTGTTTTTTCATTCAACTCAGAATTGTCAGAGGTGGCTGAAAGAGCTCTGAGTTTCAACAAAAACAGGTGAATTAGCAGCACAGTGATTTATGAAGTGAAATAATTCACTCATTTAGGCAAATCGGCTCCCCCTTGTGGAATGTGTTCTATGGCAGGGACGGACCTCACAAATGAACCAGAGGTCTTGGGGCTGAGCTTGTCGACGCAACTCAACCAAGACTATTCGTGTGGTTGTCGAAGCTGAATTCTGGGAAAGCCATTTGGTTTCCTGAGTCCTGCTTCGCTTGATTTCTTGCATCTGATATGAATGCTCGGAGTTTCTGTCTCACTGATGGCATGGATAGAAATTAATTGAATTAGCCAGTCTCCAATTTTCATTTTCACAAACCCTCTTAGAATTTAATTCTGCAATGTCTGCTTTCCTGAAAGCCCTGTCTTTTTAGAGGTAGAATCCCTAGATAAACAAACCACCAACAAAAAGTTTCTCCCTTGGTTATTTCCAAAGATAGATTAGCTAAATGAATTCTGTAGAATAGGTTTCCATCATCATTTCTAAAACCAATATTTTTTTTTTCAAAATCTCTTAATTCTATGATAATCTCTTGTAATGTGTGTTTGCTATATTATTTAAGATTATTCACTTCTGCGATGGAAAATAAGAGAAGCAAATAGGGAAAGGAGATGAAACCAAGCAAAGAAGCAAGTAGCTTATAAGTCACATGAGACGTAGATAAACTAAGTAGAGGAATACATGTGCCAACATAGACAGGAAAGGTTGGAAAAACTAAGAGGCACCAAATATTTCTGTTATACACATTAAGAATAAGATTTTTTAAAAGGATATTGTGTAGGGAAATTACATTAATGCATTGGTTGCTTCCAAGTACATGAATCATGTAGTATTCAATCTATGAGGTCTTACATTGGCTCCTACTGGTGACATTCATCCTGATACCAGGGTTTCTGCCCAAGAAACAGTAATGGCTGCTCATGTGGCTTTGGGCAAGGTACACATGTTGACCAGGGGTACTTGCTGGTGTGTCTCCAATAGAGCAAATATGTGTTATGATTGCACCTTGCTCAAACCTCACTTCTTGTCCTTGTAAACGCACCATCACTGGGAAGACTAATGTGGCAGACAGAGAGAATATGTGAACATCCCCAGAATTCAGATAGTGTGGGCATCTTACCCCAACAGTACCCTATATTAAATATGTTAATCTCTTCCATTTCTTCTTCCTTGCTTTGCAATGAGGATTTTAAATTGCTTCAATAAACCATATGATTTGAACATCTTCATTTGTCTGTAAGCATTTCAGTTAAGTCACTTCTGAGTTTCCTTGCCTGGTCGTTTCTTTGGAGGCTATCACTGACCACCTCAGAGTGTTTTCTCGCACAACATCTCTTATTTTTATATTGTCCATGACTTGTTTTAAAATACGTCGGCAGAGATATAGCGGTGTGAAAGATTTGGGCCCAGGCTCTGGGGCAGCTTTTGGAGGGAAGAGGAATTTTGAATAACAGCCTCAGACATCAAGAAGGAAGCCCCAAAGACTCAGGGCACAACAGATATCCTCCCACATGAAGAGGGAAGCAGAAGTCCTGAGAGCCTAGAGAGTGTAGATTGAGGGTACTGTAATAGCGTTATATGGTGACAGATGGTCGATACACTTGTGGTGAGCACAGCATAAGGTTCAGACTTGTGGAATCACTATGTTGTACACCCGAAACGAATGTAGCATTGTGTTTAAATTATACTCCAATTAAAAAAAAAACACGTAATAAGATGAAACACCTTTGCCTGAAACACAGGGTGAATACTGGAAACATATATTGTTTACAAAAAAAAAAAAACACTGAGAAAACCCCTGGAAACCTATTCCTTCTCAAAAGCGTCCATACCTGCCCCTGGCTTCTGTCTCTATTCTTCCCAAGACCGACTTGGCACATACGAACAGGGGCCATTCTATCATTTCTTCACTGATGGCCAAGCTTTCACCAGGTGGACTATCGGAGACAAACCTCCCTACTTTCACCAGCAGCCCAAGACCAGCGGGAAGATTCACAGTGTTCCGGACAGCATAGTGAGCCATATGGTTTCCTTTTTCATCTAAGAATATGTAGTCCCCAGCATTGTTTGTAAATTGGATTTCCTGAGAAATGGGTGAAGAGACAAGTGAGGCGCAATTTAGAAATGAGAAATGCATTCAGATTAGAGGTGGCAGGTCCATATTTACCAAGCTAGCCTTACTCCCCCCGCCCCCCACCTTTCTTTCTTTTCAGCAGGGACTCAGTTTTGTTTGTGTGCCCACAGTGTCATGAACTCAGCGAGGCAAACTCTCTCCTTATAGGAGCAACGAGGGAGTAATCTAATGGAATCAGCAAAAGTCTATGGTGTTGCCAAGAGAATGGCTTAGACATGGGTTCTGGTGAAAATCTGAATGAGGTCTTAGGAACAACAACAACAAAACCCAACAACACTATCTTACACCACACACACACACACACACACACACACACTAATAAAAATACATAACTCAAAACCTAAAGACTTGAATGTAAGACCTGAAACCATAAAACTTCTAGAAGAAAACATAGCTGGTAAGCTCCCTGACATATGTCTTGGCAACGATTTTTTTTTAATCTGACATGAAAAGCAAAAATAAACAAGTGGGACGACATCAAAACTAAAAAGCTTCTGGGGTGCCTGGGTGGCTCAGTCGGTTAAGCGTCCGACTTCAGCTCAGGTCATGATCTCACAGTCTGTGAGTTCGAGCCCCGCATCAGGCTCTGGGCTGACAGCTCGGAGCCTGGAGCCTGCTTCAGATTCTGTGTCTCCCTCTCTCTCTGCCCCTCCCCTGCTCATGCTCTGTCTCTCTCTGTCTCAAAAATAAATAAAAACATTAAACAAATAAAATAAATAAAATAAAAAGCTTCTGCACAGGGAAGGACACCATTAACAAAATAAAAAGGCAACCTGAAGAATGGGAGAAAATATTTACAAATCAGTTGTATCTGATAAGGGGCTAACATCCAAAATATACAAAACGCACTAGCAAAAATCACAAGCAATCTGATTGAAAAATGGACAAAATCCGAACACACGTTTTTTCAAAGAACACATACAGATGGCCAACATGTACATGAAAAGACATTCTGCATCATGAGTCAGCAGGGAAATGCAGATCAAAGCCACACTGAGATATCACCTCACACCTGTTAGAATAACTATTATCAAGAAGACAAGAAATAACAACTGTTGGCAAGGATGTGGAGAAAAGAGAATGCTTGTGCACTATTACTGGGAATGTGAATTGGTGCAGCCGCTATGGAAAACAGTACAGAATTTCCTCCAAGAATTAAAAATAGAACTGTCATATGATCCAGCAACTCCACTTCTTGGTATCTATCCAAAGAAAACAAAAAACACCAACTAGAAAAGATATCTGTACCCCCATGTTTATTGCAGCATTATTTACAATAGCCAAGAGAAGGAAACAACTTAAATGTCCATCATTGGTTGGATGGATAAAGAAATCGTGGCATATAAATATAAAGGGATATTATTCAGTCATAAGAAGAGGAAATTTTGCCATTTGCAACAACATGGACAGACATTAAGGGCACTATGCTAAGTAAAATAAGACAGACACAGAAAGACAAGTACCATATGATCTCACTTATATGTAGAATCAATCAATCAACAAATAAAATAAGCTCGCAGATACAGAGAACAGATTGGTGGTTGCCAGCGATGGGTGTGGGAGGTAGGAGGATGGGAGAAATGGGTGAACTTTCTTTTTCTTTTTAGTTTAAATAAATCGAATGTAAAAAGACATAACACAGAGGATGAACTTTGGAGTAAAACAAATGTCATTTCAAATCCTGACTCTAACGATAGTTACGTGAGTTTGGGAACATTACTTAAGGAAGAGAAAGAGAGACGTTGAGACACATGTGTTGTGTATGTGCACCACCTTAGGTGTGGTGCATTAATAGTCAAAATGTCCTAATCAAGAATCTACATTCAGTCACCGTCTACAGGACCTCAATCAGGAATCAAACACAGCAGAGAAGCCCCTTCCCCAACAGCTTCAAATATCTCTATCTGAAACTGCACCAGAAGTTTTATTAATTAGCATAAAAGATGTTAAAAATAAGTTTCCATGTGTGAAATGATGTGAAGTTGGCAGGAAATTTTGTGCAGGCTTCTTCATTCTGGCATGGATGAGGTATAATTATCTGGTGAGCCCAGAAGCCTAACGCCTCCTGAGTGACACCTAAAGTTGATAATTCAGTTCAGTTCTGTGTCATCTCGACTTAACTTACTAGAGGATTCTTTCACCTGATTCAAGAAGGTTAGTAGATCCTGCCATTGCAACATGGTCACACTTGCCTGGTAAAGAGCCTTTTATGCACAAAGCTATCAAAGGGCCTAAACATCAGGGTCCTAATGGACTTCGTGAGACTAGGGACGTGATTGTTTTGTTGTCCGCTTGTTTGCATAGCAGAATGAGATCCGACACTTGCCATTGTTTTTTCATTCAGTGATAGTGTCAGGAAGAATCAGAGCTCTCACCTACCCTAATTCCTGGAGGTTATCAATATCCATTAAAAATAACATACAAATTGTGAATAACCACATTGACTTAGGTTATTTGAAGTCTGTACTAGTTTCCTACTGCTGTATAACAAATTAGCCTAACAGTGGCTTAAGAAAATAAGCATTTATTATCTTACAGTTTCCTTGAGTCAGGAATTCAGGAGGGGCTTAAATGGGTGGTTCCGGCTTAGGGTATCTTATGAGGTACTCACTACCTAGTTGTCAGGGTGAATATGGTCTCAGTATATCCAGAACTTCTGATTTTTCAAGAGAAGGCGGGACATATGTACATGCGTGTAAAATTTCCGGAACATAACACTATGAGGGAAAAAAAAAGTCAGTGAGCCTCTTTCAAAGTTTGCCATTTTACCATGTCTAAACTTTTCAGAAAAAAAACAAAATCCTGATGATTCCAGGATGACATAAGCAAAAGTAAGGAAGTAGTAAGCAAGGTCTAAATAATAAAGTAACGCTTAACTAAGGGTTGAAGGATGAGACCTTCACATATAGATATCAAAGAGACAAAAATACTTACCAAATGCTCCACTATTATCTTAGTGTTACTGATGAACTTGAATACTAACAGATTCTGTACTTTAAAATGATGTTTTAAGGCTTAAAACAAAGATGTGAGAAATAGAGTGGAAAAGAAAAGGTACAGTGGAGGAAGTTGGAACTGTCTGCATTTAAAGAAAATGAACTTATACTCAAGTATGAATTATCCTGGATAACTTCTGGCCGTTTCCTCTTACTGAAAATAAAGCAATTTTTGTGTTTAAAAAAATAGACTGATAGAGGGGAATAAAAATAAAGATATTGAGATACAGATATGCCCTAAACTCAGCTTATTGCTTTTGGTGATTTAAAAATAAATGCTATCAGGGCAATGGACTGGCTCCATCATAGAGCATGCAATGTTTTGTTTTGTTTTGTTTTGTTTTGTTTTGTTTTGTGTCAAGTTTTTATTTAAATTCTAGTTAGTAACACAGAGTGTAATACTGGTTTAAGGAAAAGAATTTAGTGATTCATCACTCACCTATAATACCCAATGTTCATCACAAGTGCCCTCCTTAATGACCATCACCCATCTAGCCCATCCTCTGCCCACCTCCTTCCATCAACCCTCAGTTTGTCCTCTATAGTTAAGAGTCTCTTATGGTTTGCTTTCCTCTCTCTCTTTCTCTCTTTTTCCCCTTCCCATAAGTTCATCTGTTTTGTTTCTTAAATTCCACACATGAATGAAATCATATGGTATTTATCTTTCTCTTATTTTGCTAAGCATAATACACTCTAGTTCCATCCACGTTGTTGTGAATGGCAAGATTTAATTCTTTTTGATGGCAGAGTAATATTCCAGTGTGTGTGTGTGTGTGTAAACATATATACCACATCTTTTTTATCCTTTCATCAGTCAGTGGACATCTGGGCTCTTTCCGTAGTTTGGCTGTTGTGGATAATGCTGCTATAAACATTGGGGTGCATGTGTCCCTTCGAATCAGTATTTTTGTATCCTTTGGGTAAATACCTAGTAGTGTAATTGCTGGACAGTAGGATAGTTCTATTTTTAACTTTTTCAGGAACCTCCATATTGTTTACCAGAGTGGCTGCACCAGTTTGCATTCCCACCAATGTCTGTTGTCTCCTGTGTTATTAATTTTAGCCATTCTGACATGTGGGAGGTAGGATCTCACCATGGTTTTGATTTGTATTTCCCTGATGATGAGTGATGTTGAGCATCTTTTCATATGTCTGTTGCCCATCTGGATGCCTTTCTTTGAAAAAATGTCGATTCATGTCTTTGCCTATTTCTTAACTGAGTTATTTATTTTTTAGGTGTTGAGTTTAATAAGTTCTTTATATTTATATTTTACAAATTTATATCTATAATGATATATATTTATATTTATATTTTTACTAACCCTTATGTCCAATATGTCATTTGCAAATATCTTCTCCCATTCTGTAGGCTGCCTTTTGGTCTTGCTGATTGTATCCTTTGCCACGCAGAAGCTTTTTATCTTGATGAGGTCCCAATAGTTCATTTTTGCTTTTGTTTCCCTTGCCTCCGGTGACGTGTCTAGTAAGAAGTTGCTGCCTGCTTTCTCCTCTAGGATTGTAATGGTTTCCTGTCTCACATTTAGGTCTTTCAACCATTTTGAGTTTATTTTTGTGTATGGTGTAAGAAAGCGGTCCATGGGGCGCCTGGGTGTCTCAGTCGGTTAAGCGGCCGACTTCAGCTCAGGTCATGATCTCTCGGTCCCTGAGTTCGAGCCCCGCGTCGGGCTCTGTGCTGACAGCTCAGAGCCTGGAGCCTGTTTCAGATTCTGTGTCTCCCTCTCTCTGAGTCCCCCCCCCCCCCCCCCCCCCCGTTCATGCTCTGTCTCTCCCTGTCTCAAAAAAAAAAATAAAAAACGTTAAAAAAAATTTAAATGTTTAAAAAAAAAAGAAAGAAAGAAAGTGGTCCAGGCTCATTCTTCTGCATGTCGCGGTCCAGTTTTCCCAGTACCATTTGTTCAAGAGACTGTCTTTTTTCCATTGGATATTCTTTCCTGTTTTGTTGGAGATTATTTGGCCATACAGTTGTGGGTCCATTTCTGGGTTCTCTATTCTGTTCCATTGGTCTATGTGTCTGTTTTTGTGCCAGTACCACACTGTCTTGATGACTACAGCTTTGTAATACAGCTTTAAGTTCAGAATTGGAGCATGCAACTCTTGATCTTGGGGTTGTGTGAGCCTCGCATTGCGTATGGAGTTTACTTAAATAAATAAAAATGAGAGCTATAGATACTCATAATTGATCAATGCCCTTGTCATTCATTTTATTCCCAAATTATTTATTCTGTTTTAAGATGCAGATTACAACTGAGAAGTAGAAATAATGATGTAGCATGTCTTGCTTTAATAATGTGAGCTTTCAAGTCAGTAAAACTTAATCTGCTAGGCTTTCATATTTAAATAAGAAATCATGACTAACGGTCTTGAAATGAAGCAGAGCAGGTGTGGATATTTGGTTTAAGAAGGTGAATGACTTCTGTAGATATAATCACACAGTTAACATCAGGAGGGGAGTTTTTAGTTTCAGATTCTTGGTTCAAATTTTAGCCTTTGATCTTAGACAAGTTATTAGATCTCTCTAAGGTTTTTATTTTTTAATCTGCACAATGGAGATAATAAGATACACACTTTAACATATTAGACAATAAGATCGTATAAGTAAATTCCTATGCTTATGGTCTGTGCTCAAGAAATGTCGTCCACTTGCCTTCCATATGGCTGCCTCCTGGTAGAGAAGTCTATCCAACTCACACAGATCTCCCTCACCCTTAAAATCCACAGAGTTCCTTGTGGGCCTCAATTTGGGCCAACAGCTGCTTTCTTCAAAGACAGTTGAACATCACCACGTAGGTATTTGTCAAATTCCTGAAAAATTGCCGTCATGGTCTTTGTACAGGTTTAAATCCCGGAATTCTGGCCATGACCTCCTCTTAGAAAGGGTAAATCACTTAAACTCTCAGCTTGTTTGCCTGGAGAAAAGAATAAAAAGTCAGTTTCCCAACTGTGATATTAATTAGCAGAGGTAAAGTGTTTGGGAAATGTAGACTATGGTTAATTTTTAAAGGGTAAAATATAAATGTTAAGTGCAAGGGATTTTATCACGCTGTGGAAGAAAACATTTCAATGCTTTTTTTTGCAGGAAAACATTACACGGTGGTGATAATGCTTAGCTTTCAGAGGCCTGAGTTCATTGTGAGCAAAGCTAAGAAGAGCCTTGGGAGATGAGGCAAGTTTTTAAAATTGGAGGGGAAAAAAAAGACACTAGGAATTTTATAGGACCACTTTCTCCATGAGATCCCTTTAGTGAAAATGAATTTGTTTCCAGTTTCCAAAGATTTCCACTGCAGACTATCTCTAGCTTTAATACAGGTGTAATAGCACTCAGATTTTTTCTTTGTCACGAAGGGGCTCTCTGTTGAGTATTAAATTGCTCATTTCACTTGTGGAAGTGAGGGTCCTTGAGTCACTAAATCAATGTAATGGATTTTACGAGCTGGTTTAGATCAGTGAGGTGTTCTAGAATAACGACTTGCTTAAAGAACTATTTAGCTTTTCAAGATGGAGGTATTATCCATTTGACCAATAAAGTACACATAGAAATCCCAAACGGGGGAATAGTTGTCATGGCCCACATTGGAAATAACGTTCATGTTGCTCACGAACAAGGAAACTGGCTTGTTTTCTGGTGTTCTAAGGGTGCTGACTTTGTCTTTGTCCCAGTCTTTAGAAATCCTCGGTGGGGGTGGGGCACCTGACTGGCTCTGTTGGTGGAGTATGTGATTCTTGATCTTATGTTTGAGCCCCACGTGGGGTGTAGAGATTACTTGAAAATAAAATCTTTAAATAAATAAACATAAAATAAAATAAAATAAAATAAAATAAAATAAAAATTCTCTGTGGGGTAGAAGAGTAACATTGTCCCCCATTGACTGGAGGAAATTGGGGCAGTTGGACTTGACAACTTTTTCTAAGCTTGTGACTTAAGCTAACAAAAGCCAAAATTAGAATCACTAACTTCCTGAACCTTCTCCTTCTCCACTGGACCCACTCCATCCCAGGCAAGAGCATTTCACTTCCCTGTTTGCTGTTTGGTCTTGGAGGAGTTCAGCCCTTCCCTATTCTTTTTTCCTTTGTCTGCCCTTCCAAAGACAGGAACATTAATAAAGTCTTCTCTCAGAATGACCTGCCTGGCACTCGCCATTTTCAGACTTACCATAAAGAACAGGCTGGTGACACCCCAGCACTTAGTGAACTCTTTTGAGGGGGACAGCATGCCTCCAAAAAGGTGGCTGACCGTGATGGGAAGAGCTTGGAAATGGTTCCTATGAGACATGGATAGAGTCAGATGAAAATAGGGCAACAAAATCTGAAGAAGGCCTGGAAGAGGAAGCATTAAGGGAAAGGACAAACAGTAATGGGTATTCTGCAGTGATTGAGAAGAGCCGGAAGGCAAAAAACGTGAACTGCAGGAAGGAGGTGAAATGGGGAGGAATTTTCCATCTCCTGGCTATGCCCAGAAAGGTGGGTAACTTGATGATGGGAGTGATGATGGACTTAGAGAATCTGAGCGCATTGCTGTCTGGAGCAGGGAAATGAACTAATAAGTTTGTTGGGTCTCTTTGAGCCACAGTGTTTCAGACAATGCAAAAAACTAAAGAAATCATAGCCTGAAAGGCAGGCAGAGTCTGAAGGATCTTGGTCAAATGCAGATTTTGACTGAGTCCTAGATGGGCTCAAGTCTATATCTCTAACAAGCTCGTAGAGGACACTGTTGCTGCTGGACAGTCTGGATCATATTTTGAGTATCAAAGTCCTAGAGTTACAACATTAAATGGAGCTATAATATGAGCCACAATTGTAATTTCAAACTTTCTAGTAGCCATCTTACCAAAAAAAATTAATTTTAATAGATTTTACTTAACCCTATATACCTAAAATATTATATTTTACCATGTAATCAATATAAAAAGTATTTATGAGATAGTTTACTTTTTTCCCCTAAACTAAGTCTTTGGAATCTGGTATGTATTTTACACTCTACAGAACAAGTAATTTCTATATTGGGCAGTGCAAGGGTAGACAACCCTAGCAAAAACTTACAAGGGCCCAATGCTATTGGCAAGCTGAACCCACTTGAGTGGGAAACAGCAGAGCCCTGGGCATCATTGATTCCTTGCTATAGAGCAGGAGACCTCAAAGTTTAGTTATTCACCAGGATCCCCTGTAGACAGGGTTAAAATGCTTTAACCTGGGCTTTAACCCCAAAGACTTTAAAAAAATCCTTTTAATTATTTTTAAAAATGTGAACATCTGTACCCTAAAATAGAGAAAGTAGAATATTGCCTGTCTTCTCCTTTTTTTTTTTTTTAATTTTTTTTTTCAACGTTTTTTATTTATTTTTGGGACAGAGAGAGACAGAGCATGAATGGGGGAGGGGCAGAGAGAGAGGGAGACACAGAATCGGAAACAGGCTCCAGGCTCCGAGCCATCAGCCCAGAGCCCGACGCGGGGCTCGAACCCACGGGCCGCGAGACCGTGACCTGGCTGAAGTCGGACGCTCAACCGACTGCGCCACCCAGGCGCCCCTGTCTTCTCCTTTTTTAATGCCTTTGATGTGTTTGTTAGAGAAACTGGGCCGTGACTTTTTGATTTGGCTTATTGCTTCCCCATGGTGTTATTTCACTTGTTCTTCTGTTCCTTTTATTTCCTGCAAACTGGCATTTAGTGCTGGAGAACTGATGAGATTCAGGTCCCAGAGATTCTGATTGGAGCTGGAGGTTTCCATCCTGGCTCTACATGGGAAACACAGGAGGGCTTTACCAATGACAGATGCTGGGGTCCCTCCCCCTGAACTTCCAATTTGATTGGTATAGTGTATGCCCTGCACATCAGGATTTTTAAAAGCTTCTGATGGGAAAACCACCAGATTAGACAAACACTGTCTTGAAAAAGCAGGGCGCCTGGGTAGCTCAGTCGGTTAAGTGTCCCACTCGGTTTCCACTCAGGGTGTGATCTTATGGTTTGTGAGTTTGAGCCCTGCATTGGGCTCTGTTCTGACAGTGCGGAGCCTGCTTGGGATTCTCTCTCTCCCCCCACCCTCTCTCTTCTGTCTCTCAAAATAAATAAACTCAAAAAAAAAAGGATGGGGTGCCTGGGTGGCTCAGTTGGTTAGGCGACCGACTTCAGCTCAGGTCATGATCTCACAGTTCGTGAGTTTGAACCTCGCATCAGGCTCTGTGCTGACAACTCAGAGCCTGGAGCCTACTTCAGATTCTGTGTCTCCCCTCTCTCTACCCCTCCCCTGCTCACACTCTGTGTCTCTCTGTCTCTCAATAATAAATAAACATTAAAAAAAAATAAAAAAAAAAAGGCAAGTACTCAACCTCCTTCTCGCTCTGCCCTAAACAACTTTGCCAAAGGAGCTTCAGTGACTGCACCTGCTAAGAATTAAAGTCTCCAGAGGAGCTGAAAATACTACCAATGTCAGACTCTATGCCCCTGCCCCCTGCAAAGAATCTGATATAATTGTTATGGTTGAGCCTTGGTATCTTTGGTTTTAAACTCTCCCCACTGGTGATTCGAAAGTATAGCAAGTTTATAGATAGCAAGGACTGGTGGTGCTTCTCAAATTTTCAAGAGCATATAAATCATCTGAGGATCCTGTTAAAATGCAGATTCTGATTTTGCAGGTCTGGATTGAGCCTCGGGTCCTTCATTCCTACTGAACTTCCAGCTAGTGCCACTGCTGCTGGGACCACCATTTGAGCAGCCAGAGTGTAGATGGACAATGAGCTTATGGAGTCAGAAAAAACTGCCTATGAATTACTTTTTAGCAACTTACTAGTTGTGTGGCTTTCAGCAAGTCACTTCACCTCTGAGCCTTTTTCCTCACCCACAAAGTTGGGCTAATAAAGCCTATCTTTAGCCCATCCCATGCCAGTGCTCAGTAAATGGGGCCTCATCATTGGCTGATGTGGACAGCACAGGGATCTAGGTGGATGTAGAGACCTTAGGTTCTTTTCCCATTGATGCTACATCATTTCCAGGGATATTTGACCATCTAAGCCTATCCTTTGTTAAAACCTGACAGATCGGGGCATTTAAATCAGTATTCTGAGGCCAGCATCCATATTCCCCTGCTTGGTGCCAGACTTTCTGCTTGGCAAAGCAGAATTTGAGGTTATCTGTGACCTGTCTCCTCACTTCTAGTCCTCATTACCTGTGATCATTTCCCTCCCACTTTGCTTCCCCCGGTGCTCTGGATTAATTGTCTTTATGCCGTCGTAAATCACAGCCAGCACCACGTGTTTTTACGACTATGTTGAAATAAAAACGCTCTTTTCTCACCATCTGCCTGGCTTGCCCCCACGTCTGAACCTCAGCGGGATCCCCATGCTGACTTTCAGCACTCAGAGCACACGCCAAGAAGAATTGCATCTATCCTGAAGTTGAGAAAAGAAACTCTCCTGTTAACATAATGTATGAACTACAAGTTCACATCCTCTATTTTTAGCCATATGGAACAATTTGGAAGTCTATAAATCACATGACTCTGCAAACTAAACCAAAACCACCTCTTTTTTGCATTTTCAAAAAAGCTTATGTTTACTGTTTTCCAAAGTTGACAGACAAAAACAAAACACGACAAAAAAAACCTGTTGGCTGTCGCTTCCTGACTTCACTAATGTGTCTTCCCGGTGCTTTCAGCATTGTTCTGAGTGTTAATGGCACACAGTGGAAGCTGATTAACACCATTAATAGTTTTCCAGTTCAACAGCCCTCTCCTAACTGAATTATTTTCAATATTTGTCTGTTTCTTTCTATGTGCTTCTCATTCAGGCACCTAACTTCCTCTCAATTTCAAGTTCCTGTTATGTCTTCTGAGGATCAAATAAATTAGAGAACTTTTTATTTGTTTCCCAGTAGAGATGTTCTCATGGTAAGTAAAATGACTGAAAATGCATTTTCTATTCAAATTAAAGGGGGAAAAAAGATACTTTCCATATCAGTATTTTAAAAGCAACTATTTAGTCATTGATTCAATAAGCAATTATTGGGTGTTTGCTGTATTAAAAACACCATGCTGAGTGCTGAGGAGGGCACCTACAGAGATGAAAATAACGAAAACATAAAGTCTCTGTCTTGACGGGCCTGAAAATCTAGAAAGGGAGAGGAATCTACATATATGAGCACCTATGATATGAGCACAATGTGAAAGATGTTTTTCAAAGCCTTCCCAGGTCATTGTACCCTGAGCTCTCAATGCAACTTTATCCGTTGTCTTATAATTTTAATTAGTTGCCTACTGTCTGTCTCCTTGGCAGGGCTCTAAAGGCTCTCGGGCTAAGCAGGGTCTAGTACTCAAAAGGCACTTGATGAATGAATGAAAGGGAAGAGAAGAAAGAGAGAGAAAGAGAGACACAGAGAAGGAGCATTAACTTGGAAATGACCTTAAGGCTAAGAAATGGTGCTACAGACATTCAGAGCCTGTAGAGGGAGGTGACATTTAACTCAGATCTTCAAACCTGGTAAGAATAACATTGGGTATAAATGAGGCAGAAGAATGGATCTAGAGGGTGTAATGCTAAGTAGAATAAATCAGAGAAAGACAAATACCATATGATTTCACTCCTATGTGGAATTTGAGAAACAGAAGCAAACAAAGACAAATAAGAGACAAAAAAACAGAATCTTCACTGTGGAGAACACACTGATGGTTACTAGAGGGGAGGTGTGTGGGTGGAATAAATGATGGGACTGAGAGTAGACTTATCATGATGAGCACTGAGTAATGTCATTGAATCACCATATTGTACACCTGAAACCAATATAACACTGTATATTAACTAGAATTTTAAAAATGAAGCAGAAGACAGACTTCAGAAATGATATATGGTGAGGGGTTGAGGCAGGAAAGGCAGGCCAATCTGAGGAATACTTTGTGTGTTTCTTGCTCCTCCTAAGTCCGAGATAGGGACTCCGAGAAATTTTAAGAGGGAGAGTAAGGAATAGAAACCCTCAATAGTGGAAATGACAATGACAGCTGGTAAAAGGCCTGGCATCAAAGCCATCCCTCTTTTGTGAATTAACCCAACATGTTTGATTGTATGTATTGAACCCTAGTTATGTGCACATTCTAGTCCATGTTCTGGGAACCCAGCAGTGAGAAATGCAGATAGGTGAGCTTGCTGTCTGCATGAGGCTCATACTCCAATGGAGGAGAACCCAGTGAGTGACTAAAGCAACAAAACCATGCACATATGCGATGTGATAATTTACTAAGAAGGGGATAGTGTGCCGCGATAGAAAGTGACCAGTTGGATAAGGTGGTCAGGGAGAGCTTCCCCGAAGCTGGGTTCAGAGTGATGAAAATAGCATGGCCACACCAAGAGTTGAAAGAAATGACTCCACAGAGCATTGATCTCAACCTGGGGTGATGTTGCCCCCCAGGGGGACAATGGCAATGTCTGTAGACATTTTTGTTGGTCACCTCTAGGTAGATGGGGGAGTGCTACTGGCATCCATTGGGTAGAGGCCAGGCATGATGTTAAACATCTATGGTGCATAGGACAGTCCTCACAGCAAGGAATTATCAGGACCCAAATGCCAATAGTGCCCAGGTTAAGGAACCCTGAGCTAGAGGGATGGGTAACTGCAAAGACCTTGATGCGGGAATTAACTGTTAAGCCTGAGAAACAGACAAAAGGCAGCATGGATGGGATGTTCTGAGACCTGGGAGAATAGAAAGTGACAAGGGAAATAGAGCCTTGAGGGGCAAATCATGGGAGCATGTTGGCTGTGGCAGTGAATGCACCTAAATTGTGATGCTTCAGAACAATTAACCTGGACCCCATAAGCTGCTTCAAATGATGATATTAGGCAAACAAAGTACTTCCATTAATAAACCCATCACTGTTTTGGGTTGCTTTTTCTGGCTCACTGCTATCCCAATAACAGAGCAAAAAGTGATTTCAGTACAATCTTCTGAGAGTGTAAAGAAGAAACTCCCAAACAATTGGCCCCTTCATCCTGTGGATCAACAGAATTCCTGCAGCAAAAACGGACCCAGAAAATGGAAATCTTGTTTAACCTTGTTTAATCCAATTCACCAGTCTTCTGTCATACATCTTTATGGCTCTTTTGCCCACCCAAATTGCTAATGTGGAAAGAAAGACACCTTCATTACCGAGAACTCAGACATGATGGATGATGATGTAATGATTGATTTGCCGTTGTTGGAGAACTGAGCTGTACGTGTTAAAACCTCAGTAGAGAGAAGCAAGATTGAACGGGAACGTGGCTATTAATGTGGTTGCAGAGAAACATGAAAAAATGTGTCTTTAGAGGCTTTCGATGTATGTACACAAATGTATAGTTTTATAGGCATACTCATATATACTCAGTTATCACTTATTCTATCATTCATGCATGCTGCTAATATTGATCACCTACTATGTGGGGAAAAATGTATATGGCATTGGAAACTAAAAAAAAAAAGTCAGTCTTTGTTTGCAAAACATTTATGGTTTGGAGGTAAAATATCACATAGTCAACAGAGTATAATATAATTCAGAATTAAAGAAATACTAGGTAGAAGCCACAGACACCCATTGTTTCTACCCATCTAGCATATATTCCTTTTATTCTAGGAACAGCAACTTGATTTTTCTAGGAGCAACAACATCTCCCACATTCTTAGTCCTGTGGCTTGGATCAGTTTTGACCCTGGGGGAGGGCGGAGGCACATGACCCAGGCCTGGCCAATCAGCATATTCCGTTTCTCTGGTCTTGATGGGTGCCACAGTCCAGGTCCGCCATGCCAGGATAGCACATGACTAGAGCTGGTGCAATGAGTCGGATCCATCAGTGCAAAGGCCAGGCTTGACACAAATCCAGCCAAGAGTAAGAGACACAAGAATTGGGGAGAGGCTAATTATTGCTGACATTGTTTAAGCCCCTGAATTCAGCTATTCCTGAAGTTAGTCAACATGAACCAGCATTTAAAAACATTGTTTTTATAATTTACATACAGTGGGGGGCCTGGGTGGCTCAGTTGGTTATGCCTCCAACTCTTGATCTCAGCTCTGGCCTTGATTTCAGGGTCCTGAGGTCAAGCCCGGCCTTGAGCTCTGCACTGGGCATGAAGACTACGTAAAAAATAAAAATTAAAAACTAAATAAATAAAATAAAATTCACATTCAATAAAATTGACTTTTTGGTGCGTAGTTCTGTGTTTTAACACATGCGCATTAATATGTATAAATACCATGTCAATCAGGTTACAAACAATTACATCACCTCAAAACCTCTCTCCTTCATGCTGCCCCTTTATAGTCAGACTTTCTCCACATCCCTCAGCCTTGGCAATCACTATCTGTTCTCTATCTTCACAGTTTTATCTTTTCCAGAATGTTACTTAAATGGAATTATACAAATGTCAATTTTGAAACTGGCTTTTTTTACTTGGACTTTGAAATTCATCCAGGTTGTAGCATGTATTAATAGCTCATACCTTTATATTGATGAGTGATATTTTACTGTTTAGATGCACCACAATTTTGTTTATGCATTTTCCCACTGAGGGCACTTGGGTTATTCCAAGTTCTGGTGATGATGAATGCAGCCTCTATAAACATTCATACATAGGGTTTTGTGCAAACATAAGTTGTATTTCACTTAGGTAAATACCTGAAGTGGAATAGCTAGGTCCTATGGCAAGCATATGTTTAACTTTATAATATTTTCCATAGTGGCTGTACCATTTTATATCCCTACCAGCAATGAATGAGAGTTCCATCTGCCTTGTATCCTACCCAGCATTTGGTATTGTCTTTTTAAAAAAAGCCATTCTAATAGGTGTGCAGTGATATCTTAGTGTGATTTAACTTGCATTTTCATAATACTTTGTGATGTTGAACAACTTTCCACATTTGTCACCCATGTATCCTCTTGGTGAAGGGTCTGTTTATATATTTTGCCCGTTGTTACTTGTTTTCTTATTGTTGAATTTTGAGAGTCTCTTTAAATATTTTAGATACAAATCATTTGTTGGATATGGGATTTGCAAATATTTTCTCTGCATCTGTAGCTTTTCAGTCTCTTAACAATGTCTTTTGCAGAGCAACTTTTTTTTTATTTGGCTGAAGTCAGATGTATTGTTTTTTTCTTTTGTAGATTATACTTTTGGTATATTATTTAACACTTTGTCTAACCCAAGATCATAAAGATGTTCTATGACTTCTAATTTTTAAATTGTTTTATGTATTAAATTTAGATTTATGATTCATTTTCAGTTAATTTTGGGGTAATGTATAAGGTGTAGATTGAGGATTATTTTTTTGTAATGAATATCCAATTGTTCCAATACTATTTGTTGAAAAAAAATCCTTATTATATTAAATTGCCTTTGCACTTTACTAAAAACCAATCGGCCATATTTGTGTGGGTCTGAGTTGTCTTTTCTGTTTCATTGTTTTATGTGTCTATACCTCCACCAACACCATATTGACTTGATTGATGTAGCTTTATAGTTTGTCTTCCCATCATGTAATATGTGAGGCTTCCAACTTTATTTTTTCATAATTTCTTGGCTATTTTAGTCTTCTTTCTTTTCCATAAATTTAGTGTCAGCTTGCCTCTATCTAGAAAAAGTCCTCCTAGGATTTTGACTAGAAATGCATTAAGTCTATAGATTTACTGAGAGTTGACATCTCATCTATAATGAATCTCCCAATCCACTGACATGGTATATCTCTCATATATTTAGCTCTTCTTTTATTTCTTTCATCAGCGTTTTGTAGTTTTCAGCACAATAATCCTGCACATATTTTGTGAGGTTTATACTTAAGTATTTCTTTTTTTTGGATGTATTATAAGTTAGTTTTTTGAATTTCAGTTTTCAAATATTTACTGCCTATATATAGGGCATGCAAATTATTTTTGTAGGCCAACCTTGTATCCTAGAACCTTGCTAAACTCACTTACTAGTATAAGAATTTGATAGGGATTGCATTGAATCTATAGTTGGTTTAGGTAGTATGGACATTTTAACAATATTAATTCTTCTCATCCATGAATATGGGATATCTTTCCATTTACTTGTGTCTTCTTCAATTTATTTCATCAAAGTCTTATAGTTTTCAGTGTACATATCTTTCATCTCCTTGGTTAAATTCATTCCTAAGTATTTTATTGTTTTTTTATGCTGTTGTGGGTGGGATTGTTTTATTTCTTTTTCACATATTTCATTCTTAGTGTATAGAAATGCAATTAATTCCTGTATGTTGATTTTGAATTCTATTGGTCAGTTCTAACAGTTTTTTAGTGTAGTGTTTACAATTTTCTATATATGAGATCATATATAGACAATTTTACTCTTTCATTTCTGATTTGGGTGCCTTTTATTTCCTTTTCCTTTCAAATTCCAGTGTAGTTAACATACAGCGTTATATTAGTTTCAGGTACACAATATAGTGATTCAACAATTCCATACATCACCTAGTGCTCATCATGACAAGTATGCTCCTTAATCCCCATCACTTATTTCACCCATCCCCTCCCTCCCTCCCTCTGGTAACCATCAGTTTGTCCTCTACAGTTAAGAGTCTGTTTCCTGGTCTCTCTCTCTTTCTCCTTTTTCTCTTTGCTCATTTGTTTCTTAAATGCCACATATGAATGAAATCATATGGTATTTGATTTCTCTCCTTTATTTCTTTTTCATGTCTGATTGCTCTGGCTAGGACTTAGAGTACTATATTTAATGGGAGTGGTGAGAGTATGAACTCTTTCTTGTTCCTTATCTTAGAAGGAAAGCTTTCAATCTTTCACTGTTGATTATGATGTTAGCTATGGGCTTATCATACATGGCTTTCATATATTGAGGTTTGTTCTTTCTATGCCCAATTTGTTGAGTGTTTTCACATGAAAGACTATTATATTTTGTCAAATGCTTTTTCTGTATCTACAGAGATAATATGATTTTTATCTTTCCTTCTATTAAAGTGGTGTATCACATGAACTGATTTGTATGTACTGGCCATCCTTGTATCCCAGGGATAAACCTCATTTTATCATGTTGTATAATCCTTTATATGCTATTGAGTTTGGTTTGCTATTGTTTTATTGAGGGTTTTTGATTATATTCATCTGGGATATTGGCCTATAGTTTTCTTTTTTTGTATCAGGGATATCGGCCTATAGTTTTCTTTTTTTGTGATGTCCTTATCTGACTTTGGTATGAGGGTAATGCTGGCTTTGTGAAATAAGTTTGAAAGTGTTCCGTCCTCTTCATTTTTTGGGAAGTGTTTGAGAATGATTCGTGTTAATGCTTCTTTAAATTCTTGATAGATACCAGAAGGAAAAGCATCTAGTCCTGGGCTTTTCTCTGTTGGGAGTTTTTTGATTACTGATTGAATCGCATTACTCATTATCAGTCTGTTCATATTTTCTATTTCTTCATGATTCAGTCTTGGCAGGTTGTATGTTTCCAGGAATTTATCCACTTCTTCCAGGTTATTCAACTTGGTGTTGTACTACTGTTCATGGTAGCCTCTTACGATCCTTTGTAGACCTGTTGTGTCAGTTGTATGTCTCTTTCATGTCTGATTTTATTTGAGTCTTGCCTCTTTTTCTAAAGTCTTGTCAATTTTATTTGCCTTTTCAAAAAAAAAAAAAACAACAGCTCTTTCATTGATTCTTTCTATTGTTTTTCTGGTTTCTATTTCATTTATTTCTTCTCTGATCTTTGTTATTTTTTTCCTTCCACTAACTTTGGGTTTAGTTTGTTCATCTTTTTCTAGATCCTTGAGTTGTAAATTATATTATTTATTTGAAATATTTTTAAAAAAATTTTTTAGGGGCACCTGGGTGGCTCATTCTGTTAAATGTCCGACTTCAGCTCGGATCATGATCTTGTGGCTTCTAGGTTCGAGCCCTGCTTTGGGTTCTGTGCTGACAGCTCAGAGCCTGAAGCCTGCTTTGGATTCTGGGTCTCCCTCTCTCTCTCTCTCTGTGCCTCATTCACTCACACTCTGTCTCTCTCTCTCTCTCTCAAAAATAAATAAAACATTAAAAAAATTTTAGTGCTTTTTACATTCTATTCCTGTAAACTTCCCTCTTAGTACTGCTTTTGTAGCATCCCATAGGTTTGATCATGTTGTGTTTCCTTTTTTTCAAGCTATTTTAAAAATTCCCTTTTTATTTCTTCTTGGACCTATTGGTAGTTCAGAAGTATATTGTTTAATTTCCATATATTTGTGAATTTTCCAGCTTCTCTCCTGTTACTGATTTCTAGTTTCATACCATTGTGGTTATACAAGATATTTGGTATGATTTTAATCTTAAATTTGCTAAGACTTGTTTTGTGACCTATCATATGATCTATCTTGGAGAATGATCAAGGCACACTTGAGAATAATGTGTATTCTGCTGCGGTGTGATGGAGTATTCTATATATGTCTGCTGGCCCATTTGGTCTAAAGTATGGTTCAAGTTCAATATTTCCTTGATATTCTGTGTGGTTGATCTATCCATTGTTAAAAGTGGGGTATGGAAGTTCCGTACTATTCTTCATGTTTGTGGGTTTCATTACTGGAAGATTATTGTGATCCCCTGGTCATATCATAGCACCTTGATTTCTCATGTTCCTTGAAGTTTTGCATTGCTGTCTTTGCATTTTGAGGTAGCAGTCACATCCTCTAGTCTTTACTAACTACCCATTCTAATGTGTCCAAAGTCATTTTTCCCCCCTCCAGTGATGTGCTGGAACTTCTCCTCTGGAAACCTTGATTTCCACAAAGGTTCTCTTGTCCACAAGTGATTGTCCAAGATGATGTTTTTCATGGGCTCTCAGACTGTGGCCAAGAGGGGCTGGGGCCAGTTTGCAGGCCACTGCAGGGTGCACAAATGGGGATGAAGTGTGTCTACTTATCGCCCAATGCATGAGTGGGCAATTCCTTCTGGGCTGCTTTTTGTATGGTGCTGAATCCTATAGCTCCATCAAAGGCATTTTGGTGGATGAATGCCAAGGTTTTTTTGTGTGTATGGAGGAGACAAAAACAAGGAACATCCTATGCCACCATGATGTTGATATCACTGTAAATGTTTCTTTTTTTAAAATAAGTTTATTGTAGAAAAGTTTAAATGTGTAAAAAATATAAAGAAGAAAATAAAAATCACTGGTAATTTTACCACCCTAAGATAACCATTTAAAATATTTTAGTGTATTTTCTTCCAATAACTTTCACATATATATATATATATTTTTAAAGTTAAGGTAAGAGTATGCATTTGTGTTCCCATCTTTACACCTTACAAAGCAAGGTAAGGGGGTGCCTAGGTGGTTCTGTTTGGGGGTACCTGGGTGGCTCAGTCAGTTAAGTGTTAAGATAAGTTAAGTTAGTTAAGCTGTGCTGACTGCTCAGAGCCTGGAGCCTGCTTTGGATTCTCTGTCTCCTTCTCTCTCTGCCCCTCCCCTGCTCATGCTCTGTCTCTCAAAAATAAATAAATGTTTAAAAAAAGCAAGGTAAGCATTGTTTCCCATGTCTTTACAAGCATCATTTAAATTCCCATGCAATAATCTGTTATATTAATGATAGGTTTTTCAAAATGTCATTTTTATGTATAATTTCCTATTATAAATATTATTGCAAGGAACACCTTTGTAAACATTTTTGAGGGATCTTCTCTGCTGATTATCTCTCTCTCTCTCTTTTTTTAAAATAATTTCTTTCTTCTTAAGGATGGATAACACTTTCCCATAATCCCTCATGAATTTTTCTCTATTATTTTATTGTATTCTTTATTTTTATTCAAGTATTGTATTTTATTCTTTATTTTTTTATTCAAGTATAATTGACACTTATTATCTGTTTTTTTTTTTTTAATTTTTAATTTGAGAGAGAGAGAGAGAGAGCACACCTGAGCAGGAGAGAGGGGCAGAGAGGGGGAAAGAGAGAATCTTAAGCAGACTCCACGTTCAGCAAGGAGCCTGACATGGGATTTGATCCCACAAACCTGGATCATGACCTGAGCTGAAATCAAGAGTCAGATGCTCAACCAAGTAAGCCACCCAGGTGCCCCTATCTCTGTTTCAAGAGATTACTAAAAGTTAAATTTCCATGCCAAAAGACATAAATATTTTTGAGGTTCTTGTTATATACTGACCAATATTTTTTCAGGACATTTATACCAAATCATATTTCACTGGCAGCATATAAGTAACCATTTCACTGCATGTTTACCAGCATTTAGTATTATCAAGGACAATTTGCAGGTAAATTTCCTTCCTTCCTTCCTTCCTTCCTTCCTTCCTTCCTTCCTTTTTCTTTCTTGTTTGCTTTTTTTAGGGGGTTAGGTTGTCAAGACATTGTATATGTGAAAAAGATCAGCCCCTTCAGAACATTTCAGAGCTTCCTTCACTAACAGAAATCCTAAACAGAAAACTTAAATCCACTGCGTTGAAATATTTCATATTTATTGAAAGTCCCCTTGTTTTCTGCAATTGTGGAAAACAGCATGTCTGTGAAAACTGGTTTAGGTTTTAACACTTTTCATTTCAAAAGCATCGTTGTAAATAGCAGCATAATATTCCATTGAATAGCTATGTCATTATCTAATTGATCCCTACACTTGAACATTTATTTTTTCCCCACATTTTAGCTGGAAATGCTGTGATGAAGATACCTATTCATGAATTGTTAGCACCTCTGATTACTCTGGACCTACAAAACTTGTGAATCATGTTACTGTGATTTTGGCTTTGACTCTAGCATTTAGGTCTGGTAACTAGGCTTCAGGTCTTACTCCCTGAGCCTAGGGTTCTCCAGAGACTGAGCCCCTCCCTTACTTCACAGTCCTTGGTAGCATCACTTCAAATTACCCAACCTATCGATGCCTTAGTCTTTACTTCTTGAAAATAGGAATAATAACAGTTCCCATCTCCAAAGACTGTTGTCAAGGCTTGAATGAGATTATAGCTACTTTTTTGCTGCCTGTCCTTCTCCTAGTCCTTATTCTTTTTTTTTTTTAATTTTTTTTAACGTTTATTTATTTTTGAGACAGAGAGAGACACAGCATGAACGGGGGAGGGGCAGAGAGAGAGGGAGACACAGAATCGGAAGCAGGCTCCAGGCTCTGAGCCATCAGCCCAGAGCCCGATGCGGGGCTCGAACTCACAGACCGCGAGATCGTGACCTGAGCTGAAGTCGGCCGCTTAACCCACTGAGCCACCCAGACGCCCTTAGTCCTTATTCTTCTAACGTGTTGAAAATCAAGTATAAGCCCTGCACTAGGTCCGGCAAGTGCCTGGCCCTAGTCCGGGCAGAGGTACAGGACCCAAGCAAGGGCAATCAAAATACATTTTGGGGAATCATTATGGACATTGGGAAAGATTTCTGAGAACAGGTATCACCAGGAGCCAGACAAGAAAGTCAAAGGAAAGGTAAGCAGAGCCATCAGAGCTCAAGAGGGAATTTGGAGCCATTGCTGGAGCCCCTGGATACAGTTTTCCCAAAGTCTTACACTTCCCACCAGTGAGATAAATCAATAACTTCCTTTCTTTGCTCCAATTGGTTCATTTAGTGCTTCTGCTGCTCGTAACCAAAACAGCTTTATCGGTCATTTTTGCTGTGAGGATTTAATCCTATTTTACAATAGCGTATTAAAATACTACCACTATTAGTTCACTGAATATAGGGCATTATGTGATCACAAGTATCATTATTATTAGAGGACTTGGAGGCTTTTCTTTTGTACATTTTTTTCAGAGTAAACATATTTTGTTGTTTTTATCCTTTTACCCTAAAATAAACATTGCCCCAGAATCTGAAGTCAGAATGACTAAGTTTTCTGTTGTTACTGTTTTGTAAGGATTCACTCATGAGGTTGGCAACGTAGTCACAAGTGCGATTCCTCTACACATGAGGACACTCTAAGGGAAGAGGTTAATGGCCAATGTACAGTTTCCCACAGCTGCTGTAACAAAGTACCACAGACTGGGTATCTTCACACAGCAGGTATTTATTGTTGCACAGTTCTGGATGCTACAAGTCCAAAATCAAAGCAGTGCCTGGGCCACACTCCCTCTGAAACATGTAGGAAAAGTCTTCCTTGTTTCTTCTCAGTTTCTGCTGTTTGCCATCAATCCGTGGCATTCCTTGGCTTATAAATGTGTCACTTCAGTCAACTGGCCATCTATTTCCCACACGTTTGCATATTGTCTTCGCTCTGTGCTGATCTGTATCTGTGTCCAAATTTCTCCTTTTTGTAAAGACACCGAATGTATTGGATTAGAGCCCACGCTAATGACCTCATTTTAACTTTCCTCTGTAGAGACCATGTTTCCAAATAAGGCCATATTCTGAGTTACCAAGGGTTAGGACTTCAACATTTCTTTCTTTGGGGGGACACAAGTCAACCGACACGGTAACCATTTCGCTTTAACAGTGGAGAGGCTGTTTGCAAAGGCCACAATTCCTCTCATCCTTGTTTTCCTGCTCCCATTTGCAATGGAAGTTTGCTACTCTTCCCCACAAAAGCTGGAGTCTGTTTCTCCTTCTCCCTGAACTGGGGCTTTTGGACTTGCTGGGACCAATAAAACGCAATGGTCAGTCTAGATTTCAAGATAGTGTACAGCCTCCACTCTCATTCCTACTAGCCTGAGACCATTTTGCGAAGTCCGAGATAGGCTGTTGGAAATGTCAGTGAACGAGAACTGAGGAGCCCCAGCCAACGGCACTAATTGCTGGGCATGTACGTGAGGCCATCTTGGACCGGGCAGACCCAGCTGAGCTCTGGCAGCTGGTGCTATAGCTGCATGAAGGACCTCAGACGTGACCAGCAGAAGTACTGTCTCACCGAGCCCAAACTACTGGCCTCCAAAAAAAAAAAAAAAGGTTATTTCAAGTTACTACATTTTGGAGTGTTTTGTTACATAATAATAAATGATTGATACAGTAGATCTGAGTCCTCTTTTACTACCTCAATCACCTTGGTTAAATCACTTACTTCCACTTACGTCTAGGAGCTCCTGCTTCTTTCTTTGTAAAATGTGGGTATTTTACTGATCTTTCGCCATCAGTTCCAAGTTTGAAGTTGTTCGTTTCCATTTAATAAAACCCCAGCTCAGGGGCACCTGGGTGGCTCAGTTGGTTAAGCATCCGACTCTTGATTTCGGCTCAGGTCGTGATCTCACGGTTCGTGAGGTCAAACCATGCCTCAGGCTCCACACTGACAGTGCAGAGCCTGCTTGGGATTCTCTTTCTCTCTTCCCCTCTGTGCACTCTCTCGAAATAAATAAATAAACTTAACAACAACAACAAAAACAACCCAAAGGGGTAAAAGGCATAAAAGGAACTTATCAGCTCAAGTAACTGAAAAGTCCAGGCGTCTGGTCTGGCTTCCAGTAAGACTTAATTGAAGGACTCAAGTGATGAAATTAGGGTTCTGCTGGCCTCTTCCTTTCCATTCTGTTTTCCTCTGGGCATCAGTTTTATTTTCAAGCAGTCTCTTCCCGAGTGGAGCCCTTCTTTCTTGTCAAAGCTTAAGGTCATCCAGCTTGGTAGGTCCAGAAGGGTCTCGCTCTCATTGTACCAAGTGGAAACAGGTGGCTGTTATTAACCGAATGAGGCCAGGGGGCTGAAAGGCTCCAAATGGTCGGGGTTGGGACATGTGCCGATGCTTCACCAGTGAGGTGGAAAGGCAGAGGGTGGCACTGGAGGAAGAAAGATCAAGACTGTCGGTAAAGATTAGCACAAAGGAAAACCAGGGTGCTGTTAGTGGAAGAAAAGACATGGGAGTTGAGTAGGCAGAGAGTAACATGTTCACTGTCTCTTGCATAGGCTTGTTGAACAGATAACAGTAATAGCTTACATTTATTAAATGCTTATTAGATGCTCCACACTACTCTAAATACTTCACTCTTTTTTCTCTATTTTTTAAAAAAAATCTTTACTTATTTTTGAGAGAGAGACAGAGACAGAACTCGAGTAGGGGAGGAGCAGAGAGAGACAGAGAGAAAGAATCTGAAGCAGGCTCCAGGCTCTGAGCTGTCAGCACAGAGCCCGATGCGGGGCTCGAACTCACGGAGTGTGAGATCATGACCTGAGCTGAAGACGGATGCTCAACCAACTGAGCCACCCAGGTGCCCCACTATGCTCTGTTTAACTCCTTTTAATCTTCTCAATTTAGAAGTAGGTGCACTTATTACTTCTGCTTTAAGTAATGAGAAGACTGAGGCATGAAGTGGTTAAGTTGCCCATGGTCAAACAGATAGAAGCCAACTAGACTGGCTTGAGAGTGATCACCTTTAACCAACAGTCTCTACACACAATAGACCACCAGCACTATGGCAGGCAGAACCCTGAGATGGTCCCCAAGATTCCCACACCCTGGTATTATCCCGTCTTCTGAGAGTGAGTGAGACCTATAAATGTGTTGGGATACTCACTTCATTAGGTTACATTTTGTGGCAAAAGTGATGGGATGCTCACTCCCAAAACTCCCAAAAACATAGCTGCCTGTAGGGAGATTCTCTGTCGCTAAAGAAGAGCTGTCGTTATGTGAGAGGACTGAATGGGTTGGACCTGAAGACGGTCTCCAGCTGACATCTACCTCCAGCCAACAAGCAGAAAGAAAATGGGGATCTCTGTCCTACAAAGATCTGAATTCCGTCAATAATCTGAATGGGTTTTGAAGAGGACTCTGAACTGCAGATGAGAATGCCTGGCAGACACCTTGATTTCAGCCTAGGGAGACTCTGAGCAGAGGACCCAGTTATGCTGTACCCCAACTTTGGAACTACCAAGTGGTGACATAATAAAGGTGTATTGTCGTAAGCTGCTAAGTTTGGGGGTAATTTATCACCAACACCAGCCCTTTCTCTTTGTAGACTTATCTTCCCATGGGGGATCCCTTCCCTCTTTTGGCACTCCCACGGCCCCTCACACCCAGTATCTTGGGGTGCTCACCATATTGTGCAGCCCCCACATCTCCTGGGAGGTGGATTGTAATCATCAGGTGGGGACACTGTCAGGTTCACTGCCTGGTCATTCTATACTGTCAACACTTGATATGATGTCCGGTATATATGAGCTGTTCTATAATTGGTTGTAGAATGAATGAATGAAAAGGCATCCTGTGTGGTAGCCATTTAAAATTCTATTTTATAGGGGCGCCTGGGTGGCTTACAACCGACTCTTGGTTTTGGCTCAGGTCATGATCTCGCAATTCGTGGGTTTGAGGCCTGTGTCAGGCTCTGTGCTGACAGTGCTGAGCCTGCTTGGGATTTTCTCTGTATCCCTCTCTCTCTGACCCTCCTCTTTGGGCGGTCTCTTTCTCTCTGTCGTGCTGAAAATAAATAAAGTCACAAAAAAATTCTATTTTATTATGGCACCTGGTAAGGCCTGGGTTCAGCCTAGGGCCTCAGAAAAGTCACCAGCCTGGATCTAATTCAATGTTACTTTTTAGTGTGCGGCGTCCTAAGGGTAGTGGTGATTTACTCTCCAAACCCATGTGAACTTTCCCCCACTAAGCCACTTCTCCCACCCATGTGTCAGTGTCTTCTCAAACCATCATTTCTTTGCCTCTGCACATGGGTGGAGGCAGACAGGCCTCAGAATCCCAGCTCTACTACTCACTAGCTGGGGATCCATTATTTGACTCCTCTGAACATGTTTCTTTGTCGATAAAATAGGGAAAATAATCCCTACTGCTGGCAGACTCTTGTAAGGACTCTATGTACTTTGGAAGGTAAACACGAAGGTCACAGGCCTTGCCTTTTTTCATCCTGGGCGGGTTCCCACCATGCCCGCACAGTAAATGCTCAATGAATTTGTTGAATGAACAGTTTCTGGAAAAGAATTCAGCACAGTGCCTGGTAGATGATAGGCATTTCACAAATCGCAGTTTTTATTACCTACATTTTGCAAAGGAGGAAACTCACCTGGGGATGTCTTCTAGCCTACAGTTCTAATTCAAATCCCACGGAGTTTACCATTCATTCGTTAGTAAGGTAGCCAGACACACAGGGGTCATTTTAACCTCTTTCGAAGCTCCCAACTGACAACTGGACAGCCCTTAAATACGACACTCCCAAGAAAACTGACCCTCCAGCATTTACGGGGGAGTCAGGATTCCAACAAAACCAGGAAGGACCAAATTCCAAAGCAAACAAACTCATTACTGAGGGAGGGTGTTCCCCCCTGTTCATCTAAAGATAGGGCGCGGGCCCTCCCCAGGAACTTCCTGGCTTTTATTAGTTTGTAATCCCAAACGTAACTTTTCAAAGGTTTTTCTTTTGGAAGTGTGGGTGTGAAACTGCTTCCCTAATCACATCTTGCAGGAGGATCTCTGAACATCTGTACATTATTTGAAAACCTAGCATCCGGTTGGGATGTTTGGGTGGCTGGGTGGGTGGGTGGAGGACCCTGCGTGGTGGGATGGAATAGCAGGAGCACGTTAAAAACATGTCAAAATGGCTTTTAAACAGAGGCAGAAAAATTAGGCAAAAATTACAAATGGCAAATTACCTTGGCTTAATTACACGTTTAATCAAAAGCCTGCCTCCCCCACTTTTAGCACCCGCGTAAGAGGGGAAAATAGGGCGCTTAGAAGTCTGAGCGATAAAGATCTTCTCACCGAGAGCCAAGGGACAAAACTCATTACAGATAAGCCTAGTCCTCCCATTTCCCCCGGACGCCTCTCCCGGCTTGCTAAAGAGGCAGCCGCTCCCCGGGTAGCTGCCAGGAAATCGGTCCTGCCCCGCGGCGCTGCTTTCACCCAGCCGAGGGTGAGAGGCGCATTTCCTGCGCCCTCCCCACAACCCAGCCAGAGCGCGGGAACCTTCCCTCCTCCCGCGGAGCTTGGAGTTGGAAAACTCAGCCACCGATCCTCCGTGGCGAGGGGAAAGGGGGTGTGGGGCTCGGAAGGGCTGGATTTTGCAAGCCTCGGATCGATATCCCTCCCCTCCCCACCCCCCCTCCCTAACCGCGGACTCCGCCAATGGAAGCCTGAAAGGGGGAAAAAAAAATTAAATCCCAACGCAGCCCCAGAGCAAAGGCCTCTCGGCTTTGTTTCCAGGCGGGGGAATACGCTGGGCTGGGGGCACGAGCAGGGACTGAGGCAGGGCGCGCCCCGCTGCGGCGCTGCTAGGGCGCTGGGGCCGAACTGGACCCCCCCCCCCCCTCGCCTAAAAAGGCGGGCAATCGACTGTCCCCCTCCTCTCCTCTCCTCAGACCCGAACCAGGTCCTCCTCCCCCCAGGTCCGGGATCTCCGAGCAAAGCAGACGACGGAGGGGAGATCTCGCCAAGCCCGCGCTAAGCGCGGCGTCTTTAAGAGCTCGCAGAACTGGGAGCTGGCAAAGACTCGCCAGCCCGAGAAGGCAGCCGTCCTCCTCCCTCTCTCCGAGACTCGGCCAGAGCCGTCCCCAGGCCCCAAACTGCCTCAGCCGAGCCCGCAGTACCCCTGGCTGTGCGGGGGCAGAACCCGGCGGCGGGACCCCTCGGAGGCGGGAGCCGAGCGCGGCTGCTTTAAGAGCGCGGTGAGCGCGCTCCCGCTTCCCGCAGCCCGGCTGCGCGCCCCCGTGCCCGCCGCGCGCTCCCTGCTCGCGCGCCGCCGCGCCCGCCGCCGCGCGCCCCCTGCTCGCTCGCTCGCTTGCTCGCCGGCTTTAAAGTCTCTGCCAGGATCCATGCTCACATGTTACTTCCTGTATGGAGGCATGGCCAGTTTCCAGCCCCGCGCTCCTCGTTCCTCCCCAGCCTGCGCTGGAGCCACAACTTTCAGGAGCATGGACTGAAGGCGCCCTCGCCCCAGCGCCCCTCTGAGATCCTTTGTGTTTTCCTCCGTTTCCTCCGGCCGTTTCTATTTTGGGGGGGCTCTTCGCTCCCCCCGCCTCTCCCCTCCCCTTCCCCGCTCGCAAACATGCCTCCTTCCTTCCCCGGGCCCTGGAAGGAGCTGCCTGCCTGAAGCCCGGAGACGCCGCGCCGCGCTCAGCCCCGCCGCCGCCCGCCGGCTCTCGGGCTGCGCCGCGCCGCCGACTCAAGTTGGGGATCTTCGGCTGCTCGCCGCCGCCTGCGGTCCCTGCCTGCCCCGGGCCCCCGGCATCGCCGCCGCCCGCCGACTACTCACTGGCCCTGCTCGCTCGGCTTGCTCTTTTTTTGAACGGAAAGCAGCCCTTCTCCGCCGAGGATCGTCCCCAGCGTGGCTCCGCGTTCCCGGTCACTTTTTGAGATTTTCCGGGGGGCGCTCGGCGGCTTCCCGGATTCCAGGGGGACTCGGGCCGCCGAGCGCGGGGGGCCCGTAGAGCGGGCGAGCAGGGGAAGAGCCCGGGTTTAGCGGAGGCTCACACGGAGGCAAGAACTTATTCAACAAGTTTACCCCCCCTGCCTTCCTCTTTTCGATGTGCGTTTTCGGACATGCGGAGGTTACTGGAACCGTGTTGGTGGATTTTGTTCCTGAAAATCACCAGTTCCGTGCTCCATTATGTCGTGTGCTTCCCCGGTGAGTGCCGGCCGCTGAGGGGACCCGGCCCTGGCCGGCGCGCGCGGGGGGATGCGGAGTTGTCGCCGCGGCACGGAGCTCGGGCGCCCGTCCCGAGGACCCTGGAGAGGGCGAAGGGGGGCCGGGCGCCCGGGAAGGAGAGAGAGGGATCCGCTCGGCTGGTTCTGGCGGCGTTTAGGGAGGCTGATGGTTGGGGAGGATGGAAGCAAGGGCTGGCGGGGGGACAAGGGGCCGTAGAGGTCTGCTCTCGCTCAGGTTTGGCGGGGGGGGGGGGGGGGGGGTTCTGAGGGAGCCGGAGTAGGAAGAAAAGCTCGCTTTGCTGACACGCCGCGGTTCGGGAGAGAGCGAGCTCTGGAGCGATTGAGGAGACTGGGGCCAGGGGAGGATGCCTCTGTGGGTTTGGGGGGCCCAGGGTGCGCCCCTCGCCTAGGAGAGGATTGAAGGAGCTCGGAATTGGGGGACTTGCTTTGTGGCTTCCCGACCCTTTGGAGAGGCTGGTGGTGGAGGTTTGGGGATGTTGGGAGCCGCTTGCGTTCTGGTGTCCGGAGCCAGGGGCGACCCCCGTTCGGGGCTGGGGGGCAGGCTGCTCTTCCGTGCTGGAGCGAGACAGCTTTCCCGGGCGCTGGGGCCCGGGAGCGGTAGGAGGGCTGGGAGCAGGCGGTTTAGGGAGATCCGTGGCTCCCTCAACCGCGACCCTGTGGCGCCTTTGCCCAGCAACTCTGCTCCGCGGGGCTGCTCCAGTAGAGGCGCCGGGGGCGGGGGTGGTCGGCAGCTGGATTCCAGTTCGCAACGGGGCGGATTTTTTTTCTGTCTCGCGCGCCCTGCCTACCTTCATCTTTGCCCTTTTGCAGGCTGTTCGCGGCTGGCAGACCTAGACCCGCTGCTTTCTGGCCAGGTTAAGACGGGAACAGTATTGGCTATCGATGACGATAATAAATCACCGCACGTAGCAGTGTGCGGCTCGGCGACCCTCCACATCCAGCCCTCCACTGGCGGACCCTTTTTCCTCTCCGGGAGAGCAGAGCCAGCCGCCTCCCTTGCCTCTCTTGCTGGAGCCCCCCAACCCCCCGCGCCCGGGGCTACAGCTACACAGCTCCGAGCTCCTTGGAGTCTGTCCGACCCCGCTCCCCGGGGGTGGAGGCCACGTCCTCTGCCCTAGCATGGGGAAGGGATGGGAAGGGGGCGATTCGCTTTTTTATCACTCGCTCTCGTAAGGATGGAGGACCACCCCCCGCCCCCCGTTTCTGCCCTCTCATCCATTAGCTCTTTGGCTACCCAGAGGTGGGGGTTATCTGAATGAAGGAAAAAAGGAACGTGCCCTGATGTTTCAGGCGGTCACAGCTGCCTGTCCCTGAGCGGCCTGAGCGCAAGGTTTTGGTGCAGCGGGTCTCTCAGCTCCATCGTGCGCCCTGCAACAGGGCGCGGGCGCTCTTGCTGCCCTCAGGGACCTGCTCCGGGAGTGGCAGCGAGTGTCCCTTTTGCAGGCACGGGGTGGCATCGAGGGGCAGAGAGGCAAAGCAATGTTTTCTCTACGGCACCCCCTTTCCCCTCTGCGCATCTTCCTGCCCCCGGAACCGCAGGGAGCTCCTGCCACTGCTCCGAAACCTAGCTCGGATGGTGAGCGAGGACGCGCGTCCACATCTAACACTGAGGCCTGGGGTTTGCCCACCGGGGTTCCGTCTCCACGGGGCTAGGGGCGGTGCGGACATTTCTCCTTAAGAATGCCCTCTCTCCCTTAAAAGACTCCGTGTTTGTGTTTCCCATCTGCTGCTTCTAGACTTTCTCTGCCGTAGACTTGCCGGCTGAGTGGGCTCAGGTGCATAGTGGGGTCGAGCGTTGTAAGGGTCACGCTTTAATGGGGGCAGTGGGAGGCAGCAGAAGAGCAGCCCTGCGAAAGAAGAGGAATTTCTCCTTCCATTTCTGGCCGCCTCCTTAGCTCGGCTGTGCAGCCAGTGGGCTGGCCGTGGTTTTCTTTTTCCTGGTGTCTCAGGAAGCTTGAAATCCAAAATGGGACCTCCAGTGATGCCGCCTTCGTGGGGCTCGGACAGTTTGCACCTTCCACGTTTTCTTTTCGTGCCCACGCGGCGAGGTAAATAGCACATTTCCTCGCCCCTGAGCCCAAGACTGTCGGAAAGGGAAGGTGCAATGGTGTGAGGCTCGGGGAAGAGGGCCTGTGGTTCGGAAAAGTACCTTTTGGAGAGGGTGCAGCAAGCAGCCTCTGGAACCAGGCAAAGTTAAAATGTCAGAGCCGTGGGAGACGCCGGCTTTCGGTTTTCCGAAGGTGCCGCGACGCCGCTGGACCTCAGGGGGCGCCCCCGAGCCACTGGTGGGGCTCCTACCACCTCAGCTCGGCCGGCTCGGCCTCCTGGGTGCGGTGGGGCCGCGGTGGGAGCCGGGTTGGGGCGCACGCGGCCGGGTTCCCGGGCTCGGGGGCCTGCGGGTGCGCCCTGGAGCGAGGAGGCAGCCTCAGCTGGGAGCTTCTGCTCCTGGCTCGCTCCAAACCCAGTGGGGGCCCTCATTTGCTTTGGGGACCCCCCCCCCCCCTTGCCCTCCATAACCTCGGAAGCTTTTATCTGGTTGACAGGAGGGATAAAAATGCTTCTGGTATTGGATAGGGTCCTCCTTGTGAGGTTTTAACCCCAATCCCTTATTTTGTTTCCTCTCAGAATGATCAACTTTCCATTTGCATTTGCCCTCCGCTCGTGTTTCGGATGCAGGGTAGCTGTAATTTGGGAGGATTTTGGAAACAGCCCTGCCATGGATCTTTTTCCCCAGCTGGTCGGAAACAGTGGCTTTTAGTTAGTCTTCCAACAAAAGTACAGTATATGGCAGGTGTGGGACCCGCATCTCGGTTAGTGTTTCAAGAGATGTTTCCACTTTCCAGAGCAGAAGTGTTATCAAACATGTTTTAGTGCCTAGTACGTTCTTTTCCTACGTGCTTTAGAAAATACGCTGTTACAGAAAGATTTATGAAAATAGGAAAATGCAATGGATCCCTGTGGGTCCCGCCACCCAGTTACAGCGATGATCAATTCAATCTTTTCTATACCCTTCCACCCTCCCTAACAGCTGGTTATTTAAAAGCAAACCCGGTACATACTTCACTTAAGCGTGTCGCATATATAGCTCATCTTTGAGAATTTAAGTGCTTGCAACAGGATATAAAATGTTACGTGAGAGGGTTAACATTTTATGTATTTTACATTTGTAAGCTATTCAGCAGAAACATAAAATTTTTTTTTATTGATTTCTTCTCTCTTTCCACCCTCAGAGTGAAACTGTTCTCTTTGATTCTGATATGTTTTGTACCATAATTACATTACATCTAGGAGGCCAACGTTGGAAACACTTCAGATGGATAAGCTCTGTGTACTTTGGATGTGTCAGAATCAGACGATCTGTGATTGATGTCCAGTGAATCTCCCTCTCCTGCTGTCGGATCATTTGCATGTACTTGCTTATTGGTGATGGACATCCTTTATGGCCTTCTTAAAGATACTTTTAAAAAACTTTTATTTATTTTGAGAGAGCGTGCACGTGGGAGGGGCAGAGAGAGGGAGAGAGAATCCCAAGCAGGCATGGGGGCTCAAATCCATGAACTGCAACACCATGACCCCAGCTGAAATCAAGTGTCTGTTGCCTAACCGATTGAACCACCCAGGCACCCCATTTACGGCCTTCTTAGAAAAACGCAGAGGTAATATTTGTACGCTAGCAATCTTACTCTTGAGGAATGGAGTGAGAAATCACTCAGGTCCCCTCACCCCCTACACCCCGCTTCATGTGTCTCGTTTGAACCTGAATCTTTGTCCAGTCTTGAAACTTGGTCTCTTGGACACAGTTGTGGAATACAGCCTTCCATGTTTCCTTCTAAAGTGTCCTTCTTCCAGAGTTGATGAAGTTAGAACATGAATACAAATAGGCGTATCAGGATTTTTTTGGAAACGGAAAGTTGCTGCTGCCAGAGGCAGAAAGTTTTAAGGAAAAGTTGGCTGAAATGAGAAAAAAACCCACAACTGTTCAATAGTGAAACATCTCCCCATAATCATGGACTTGTTTTCACTGAGTAAAAGATTATATTGTTTACATGAGGCAGTGCAGGGACAGCAAAAGGAAACAAAACCCCTTTCACATTCCTCTTTGTTTTCTGAAACTCCCCAAGTTAATGTATATAATCAGTTACATATTGCTGCACCAATTGGAATGGACTTTCTTGCCATTCAGGTAAGATCATTAAAAATGCCCCATAGCAATTGTTCCTGCGGACCTCCCTCCCATCTCCTTACCCCCTCCCTTGTTTTTCTGGAAACTTCTTGACGCAAAGGACAGTCTGGACACTTAGATTAGCTTTACCTAGGTGAAGACAAATTAAATTTTGCTAATGCTTTGCTGCTTTATCTCTTGACCTTTATGGTGGATGTTTTTTTTTTTTTTTAAATCTGAATTTCCACTCATCATTTTACTTGTATGCAGGCAGTGTAGCGGTATTTCTAATCAGGTGAAGAGTCTAAGATGGGTGTACATTCTGAATTGCAAGATTCAAAAAAAAATAGGATTAACATTTTCATCCTGGGGCACAACTTCCATGTGGTCACATTTCATGAATCAGAACTTTCAGGACAAATTCAGGGCATCTGAAGTTATCTAACGAATTCTTGATTCTCCCCATCTGCTCCCCTCCCCAATAAGCCTTTGATGTACCTTGGTACGGGTTGATCGCTATCAGGTGATAAGTGGTAATCACTGATTTTGTGATTTTGTGATTTTGTGATTTTTTGGCTGTATGTGTGGAAAATTAGAGGCCTGTGTATCTAATAATATAAAGGAAGCCAAGGAAATGTGCCTAGCTCCCCACCAGAGCTTGATGTAGGTAAAAAGCTAGTGAATACAGAGGTGGGGGGGGGGGTGGGGGGGGGTGGGAGGGGCTCCAGAAAGTAAGAAATGTTCTCTTGGTTAAGAGCCTGCCCCCAGCAGGCAGTGGGAGTTGCTTGTGGAATTTGTCCTGGAACGAGATTGCCTGGGCACACATTAGGTCCACGCTAAATATTTGCAAAGGATTAAAGGATCAGATACTTCAGGTTCTCTTCCTGAGAAATTGGAGTGACCACCTTGCTTGTAAAGAACTAAATCCAGGTCTATGGCAATGCTGTGTGCACGTAAAAAATCAAAGGCACCATTGTAAGGAAAAGGGTTATCTGTTACAGACTTTGATTTGACATTTTTGGGGGAAAGGGGGTTGTGTCTATGAGGAATTGTAACCAAGAAAAATCACTCCAAAAATGATGTGTGTTTTAAAATCCCTTGTTTACCTCTCCCTACTTTTCCTGCAGTTCCCTTTTGTCTCCAATTTCCAAGACCACAGAATTGTTAACGTTTCTTTAAAAAAAATAAATCTGGAAGCAATGTAGGTGAATTTCATTTTCAGAAGCATCTGATGGTTGAAATCTATAACAGATAAATTTGTGGTTTGCTCCGGTTCTAAAAAGTATGAAATTTCTAAGAGATGGCTGTGTAAGATTGCTTGAAGTAAGCTAGAGGGCTCCGTGTGCCATTGTCTGCTCCTATAGGGACACCTGTGACTGGAGGGGCCCTTTCACCTGGTATCATTTGCAGCAAAATGTTTGGTGTTTTGACAGAAAAAAGTATAATCTATGTGAGATGGTTTGTCAGGCCTATGCAGGTTCATAGATTTTATGAGTATAATATCTGATACACTTATTTCGAAAAACATTGTAGAAAGTGCTTTTAGGGCTACGTGGAGGAAAGACAGCTGACTAGGTTTGAGATGTGCTTCTCTTTTTGAAGCCCCTCTAACTGAATTGGGTGGTGTTACTGTTGTACCGGGGGTGGGGGCTGGGAGGTGGGAGGCAACTGTCACATTGAAGGAGAAGTTGTGTTCTCATGAAGGTCACTGTACTGTTGGGTCTGCATATAGCAAGAAGTCTTGTAGGAGCTTGGAACTTGTTAATGCCTTTTGTTTTTGTTTTTAAACCAGGTAACTGTGGAGAGTTATACTGAATATATTGAAGTACATAAGAGTATGGTCTTTGCAGCCAGCCCCCCTCTAGCTGTGCTGCTTTAGATAAGTTACTTCACCTCTTTGTGCCCCTCTTTATCTCTCTTTCTCTTTCTCTCTCTCTGCGAAATGTCACAGTGATAGTACCCTGACTCCTAAGGTCTTTGCATGGCCTGAGCAAGAATGCATGCTAAAGGGCTTAGAACTTTGCATGGTGAACGAGAGGTACTCAGTACAGTAGCCATTTTTATTTTATGTGTATTAAAGAGAGTTGGACAGGAGTATATGGAAAGAGGAGAATGGAACTGAAAAAGACAAGGGTGTGTAAAATTAAAAAAAAACCATTTTAAAAGTGTTTACATAAACTTGCACGATGGGTTTTGTGCCTGGCTTTGCTGTTGAGGGCAAGGAGGAAGAGGACGGGCATGGGGACATCCCATGTAAAATTAGTGAAATGGTTACTTTTTGAGGTTTAAGAAAATAAAGTCTCAATGAAGTCTGAGATATCTCATCACTCACAGGACAAAGGAGGGTCTCCCCGTTACCAACTTAAAAGTCTTTTTCTTTTTTAATGTTTATTTATTTTGAGAGCAAGAGGGAGAAAGAGAGGGAGGGAAGGAGGGATAGAGAGAATCCCAAGCAGACCCTGTGCTGTGAGCAGAGCCCGACCGGACATGGGGCTCGAGAGATCATGACCTGAGTGGAAATGAAGAGTCAAACCCTTATCCGACTGAGCCCCCCTCAGGCGCCCCTCCCAACTTTAAATGGAAAAAATGTTTTCCACGGGTTTAAAAGGTGCCGTGTGAATCTCCAGGATCCCCGTGTGGTGTTATCCTTGGTAGAAAGAGTTGCCTGGCCCTGCACCCTGGGGTGCCGATTCTTCTAAGGCCTTCTGGACTGTGTTGTTACCAAAGGGGATGAGTCTGCCTGTTACTGGCATTCCTGGGTTTTAATTTTGTGCTGCTAAGGGGAAGCAAGCAGTGCTATTTGGGTATTGCTTTTATTTTGTACTCGTATGGCACTTGGACGCCGTCACATCCCTGGCTCCCCGTCTTCATAGATTCAGACCTGCCGGGCGTGCAGGGGAGAGCCACACACCGTGCGTAGCTCCTGCCCTTGAATCAATTTCTTGCAAACTGAAATCAGCATGATGGTTTTCTGGCCAAACAACAAAATGCGATTTTAAACCACTCGACTTAGCTATTTTTGGGCTGTGGCAAAGTGACACAGTTGGCTGCTAAAATCGAGCAGCTAAAAAAGAAGAAATGAAAGCATAGTTCATGGAATATGTAACACTTCCATGCAAGAAAATAGGACAACTGGTCTTATTTTTGGGTCTGTGATACTATTTTTCTAACGAGAATGAAACAGGTTTGTCAATTGATACCGCAATGGGTATACTTTTGAGGAATTCACGCTGGTTGTAGGACTCCAAGAGGTATTTGAATTTTCACACCATTGCAGCCACGTAAACTCCACAGTGTACTTAAATCAGATAAATGCATCATCAGTTTGGAATAGTTTGGATAGAGAAGACAGCCATAAACGGTTTACCAAATGTAAACGCATAGGCCGGATTAATAAGGAAATGTTGACTTTTTGCAGGTCACGTTAGTTACGCATTGTCAAAAGGATTTCTTTACAAAGCAATTGTTATTTATAAGTGGGTTCTGTTTATTAAAAAAAAAAATTACTTTTCCTGAAGTGTGCCCATTCAGCGAGTGTGGAGGCTATGAACTAGGGGCGAATTACCCAACATCCTGTGGAGGCGGGATTGAGGGGCGGGCATCAGTGAACTGTCAGACCCAGATGGAGGTACCTCTTTCTTCAGGAACCACTGTAGGACCCCAGAGGCGCAGGTTGAAATTCTTGTTCTATTATGGCAGTGTTGCCTTGGGCAAATGGGCCTCAGTTTTTTAATCCATAAAATGAGAACAGTGGTGCTTGCCATTATCTAGGCACTGTGCCTGAGCTTTGACCTACCTGGATGTAGACACTGTAAATATCTCTGCTTTAGGTTGAAGAAACTAAAGCTGAAGGAAGCTGTCCCTTGTCCACGGTGTCACTCCTTGGAGTAAGTGGGGTTGGCTAGATGATGTCTCTCTAATCATTTCTCAGGATACTTTTGAATTTCAGACTGGTTGCTGTTTGTTTGAAAACTGTTTTTCCTAATTGCATAGGAAGGGCAATTAAGAGACAGACCCAGCCTTGTATATTTCGCCTTGGTACTTTTCCCATATAAGCAAGGACCATAAACACTAGGTGAAGTAAAGGTGTCTTTCTGTGTATTTACCACAAATAAATAAGGAAATAATGCAATTAGTATAGGACTTTCTTTGGTTTCATTGAAGGGATGACCTTTCAGCAAATTACTTTAGCTTCTCAATAAGGTGATAATAACTGTGGGCAGAGTGAGTTTGTTGGTGGTAAGTTTTTTTGATTCCTCGTCAGAATGATCTCATGTAGTTTATACTTTGAGAACTTTTGTTTGTGGCATCGAATATGGTTATGTTAGAATAATGTGGTATTATTATCCCATATATCATTCAAGTGTGGGCCGCAGGCTCTGGAGCTCAGCTGTCCTGGTTGTGTCCTTTTTTTGACTTGATGAAAAGGTCTGAGGGAGTTGTATTTGGTGGCAAGAGATGGTGTGGGTTCTGGATTTTTCCTCTGGGGTTTAGAAGTAGCCAAGGGAGCCAGGCAAGCCAGGCATGGGATCTGAGGAAGACCCTGCGCTCCTTTGGGGTTGTTTTCCCCACCCTTAACTGAAATCCGCCTGGGATTTTAGGGGTTGTTGGTGCCAGGCTGGGCAGTTTGGAAGGTTGTAGCCTTTCTGCAGGATGCAAGTCAGATGCTCATTGCATATTATATTGTGATTTCTGAGGTGTACATCTTGTTAACATTCCTCTGAGAGTTTGCTTCCTAAGGCTCTAAGAACCCTTTGATTATGTTGCTAACCTTGCTACAGAGTATCCTGAGGGAACAGCCAACAAGGTGGTGAGTGGATCTTGGTTAATGGAATGCCTATAAGCTATTTTTTGTTTTTAAACATTAAACCTTATTTTTCCTGGAGTCCAGGTGAAAAACGGAGGCTTGTTCGTGCCAATGAGGTTACATATAGGGCCTTTAAAACTAATGTGATTTGTGATTATGGGGCAGGATTCTTTGTCTAAATAGAGAACACAAAGCTAGTTCTTGATCTTACCCTGGAGAAGAGAAATAGAGAAGGACAGTCATTCGGGTTATCTGGAGTTCTGCGGGGGGCATCTGGCCATACTGTGTTGACAAGAAAAAAATGAAATGAAAAATTGGGGCATTTTGTATCTATGCCCTTAAGTGGATCCTGAGTATTTACAGCATGCCGGGCACTGTTCCAGGCACTTGGGGGACAGTGGTGACCCAAATGGGTGGAAACTCCTGTCCTCATGGTGGCTTCCCAGAGACGTCTCAGTTACTCCTGGAAAATTGGATGCACTGCAGCTTAGTGCCTATATTCTTGCTTGGCAACAGGGTAAGCTTGAATTAATAAATAGTGGCTGCCCCTGAGATGGGGCAGTCACCGGGCCCATAGCGGTTATTTACAATATCCAGCTGGTCCCTGGAGGTGTTTGCCATCTGTGTAGGGGAGACTTGTAAGTTTCTGCCTGAGGGCAAGTTTTTTTGTTTTGTTTTTTTCTCTTTTTTTGGTTATTGCTTGCTTGAGGTTTTGTATTACCTGGATTGGAGGTGCGTAAGTGCATGTGTATGTGCATGTCATGCTGTGAGGACAAACACCACTGGCTGACAGAGTGCCTTCATTCCTGTCAGTCTGGCCTATACAAGCTGGAGCTCAGCCATCCTGGCTGTGTCCTTTTTGGCTGTGTAGGTGGCCTGCTGCTTGGGCGTTTCACGGTATTGTGACTTCTGTGGCCCTAGTCTAAATTGCTGTTGGCTTGTTCAGTTTCAAAAAAGTTGTTTTGAAAAATGTTATCATTTGGTATAAGAACCAGCTCTCTTGGTCACCTCCTTGTTACCAAACTATAGAGGAAGGAGATGAGGGAAGGACGGTGACCAGTCTGGAAGGATCCAAGTCATTTAATACTGGAGATGTCATTTTAGTGGGTCCCTTGCCAAGTATCTTAATTTTTTCATAGAACATCCCTGAGCCATTAACTTTTTTTGTGTATGATACCTATACATGGTTTAATGTATGGTGGAAATAGCACATCTTAATTTTTCCAAAAACAACTTATGAAAACCAGCAGAATGGCCAGCTTTTGGCATAGACAGAAGATTTGAGTAGGTGATTCCTTCGCCCTAATTCTAGCACATTCTTCAAGTGGCCATTATGATATGTGGTATATTCACCTGAATTCCTTATGTATGATTCAGATCCTAATTAGACTGTTTGCTCTTTGAGGCCAGGACGTCATTCCTCCTTCCATCTGGTCTATCTTCAGCATCGGTGGGGTGTTAGTCATATTTGAGGACTGACAGAATGAGTAGATGCTCCCTTAAACAAGACATTACCAGACATTTGATATCATTGTAATTGGTTTCCAGAAATCTCACATTATATATTGTATCCTTATAAGAGGTAGGGTATTCATACTTAACGTCTTCTTTAAGAGAATTAAGGGTATACATATTTTCATGGTGTTTGCAGTCCATCCTTAAAAAGGAAGAAGCTGGGCACCTGGGTGGCTCAGTCAGTTGAGCATCCAACTCTTGATTTTGGCTCAGGTCATGATCCCAGGGTCTTTGGGATGGAGCCTCGCGTCCTACTCCCACTTGCGTGTGCCCTCGCTCTCAAATAAGTAAATAAATAAAATAAAAATAAAATAACATAATAAGAGAGAAGATAAATTTGTATTTTCTGTTGCTGGCCACCAAGGTATCTTTTGCTGGAAACAAAATACATTCTAATTAGAGTTGTATGTCCTCAGGGGCAGCAGGGTTATATTTTGATGATCACAAACTTTTCTCTTTTGGAATAACTTAGGCTACATTCTGTGAGGCTGATGTTCATTTACACCAGTAGTCCCCTTGGTTTTAGGGTTGATTAAAGAGAAATGGGTATTCGCATGTCTGCTTTGGTTGTTCTGGTAACAGTGACATGAGGTATCCAGAGGGCCGCAGAGTTTGCTTGCATGGACCATAGAGTCTGAAGATGAATGTTGATCTAGTACCTTGTGACAAGGCTTTGGGCAGGTTGGTCTAGGAAAAGGGCTTGCCCGAACTGACCATTTTTGCTTGCTTCACAAGTATTGGTTGATCACCTTGTCGAATGGCCTTGATGAGACAGCTGTTGGCTGGTACACCATGGTGATTCTTTACTTTGCTTAGAAACGAAGTTTTCTAGAATTCATTGCTAGTCGACGCCACCCTGTTTTATTCTTCTTCCATCCAGTTGTTTTCTCTTCTAAAACTACTCATTTTCTCTGCTTACATGCATGCAAAGGCCACGTGGAGGGTGAGGACAATAGAAAAAACTTGGTAGTTTTAGATATCAGCTCCTCATTTTCCCAACTGATCAGATTGTGCAGAAGCTGCTAAAATTATCTCGCGGGATAGAGGGTGGGTAACTCTGGCATTCGTTTTTTCTGAACCCCTTTTAAGATGTGCTTTTTTTTTTTTTAGTTGTGTTTTTAATGTTTGTTTTTGAGAGAGACAGAGACAGAGCACCAGCAGGGGAGGGGCAGAAAGAGAGAGACACACACAGAATCCAAAGCAGGCTCCAGGCTGTGAACTGTCAGCACAGAGCCCGACATGAGGCTCGAACCCACCAACAGTGAGATCATGACCTAAGCCAAAGTCGGAGGCTTAACCGACTGAGCCACCCAGGTGCCCCTTAGGATGTGCTTTTTAAAAGAGAAGCTTCTCGGGGCACCTGGGTGGCTCAGTCGGTTAAGCGTCCGACTTCAGCTCAGGTCACGATCTCGCGGTCCGTGAGTTCGAGCCCCGCATCGGGCTCTGGGCTGATGGCTCAGAGCCTGGAGCCTGCTTCCGATCCTGTGTCTCCCTCTCTCTCTGCCCCTCCCCCGTTCATGCTCTGTCTCTCTCTGTCTCAAAAATAAATGTTAAAAAAAAAAAAATTAAAAAAAAAAATAAAAGAGAAGCTTCTCAGTTGTTACTGAGGCATAGCAACTGATGCAAAGGGGGGGGGGGGTTGCTGCTGATTCTAGAGGTTCCTGTCTTCACTGGGGATGCCAAGTGGAGGAAAAATTGATTTCTGGAGATGTAAGCACTCTGACCAGAAAAACAAAGGAGTTTGGGGAAATAATTCTTCACGTGCCTTGGGACCTTTAAGAGTTTTGACGAAGTGAGACTTGAGACAGGTGCATTCTGATGAAAGGGGCCGCTGGCAAATGTGTTTGGTTTTTGAATTGCACAGGTCTGTCCATCAACTTAAGTAAGTGACCCACTTTCGTGAATCCTCGCTTTGTTCTTTACTTACTTGGGCCAGTTACTTGAATTAGTTTTCTCACCTATAAAATGGGGGATGATGAGAGTTTTAACCTCCTGGAGTCCTTGCAGGGATGAAATGGGACTGTGAGTGCAAAGTACCAGAAAAGCGTCAGGTGCACAGGGCATTATAAATGGTGCCTAGCCGTTTTTAATATCTGTTGCTTAACATTTATGAAAGAAATGCTTGCATACATATGAACTCACTTAGTGCCATGTGACCCTATGAAGAGGTGGGAGACTGGGAACTCAGGGAGAGCGGAGATCCCACAGTTAACAAAATGGCCGGATCGGAATTCCAACTTGCCTTTCTAGATGGTGTCATGTTCCCTCTCCTCGTAACAGAGTAGGTGGTGGATGAATTAAAGTGCATGTGGCACCGGAACATTTGTTATTGACAGAGATTTACCAAAGATGGCTATTAGGTTTCAATTTGCCCTATCTGCCCCCACCTTAACGGAACAGGTTTATAGTTACCCTTGGTATCTCATTACTGAAATTACCTGTGTGGGTAGGATGTACGTGTCTTACTCTCGCCCTTCCGTCTTTCCTTCCTCCTGTCTGTCTGTCTATCTATCTATCTATCTATCTATCTATATCTGTTAACGTGGGACCTGTCCTATCCCTTGGGTGCACACGGATGGGAATACTCAGTGCAAGTCTGTAGCATGTACGTGTTCATGTGTTTGTCTCCTTCTTGTCCCTGTGTTATTTTGCAGGTGTTCTACACAGGGATTGGAAATTGGCATTTGAGGTGAGGGTCCTCATTGCCCTAGCTTGACAGACATTGCTATTTGATCACAGAGCTTTTTCCTGCGAACACCTAAACTAGGTCTTGAAGTTCTTTGCAAGATTTGGTCTGGGAGAGGACTTCTGTGCTGTCGCTGTGCTATTCTGAGACACGTTAGCCAGCCTTAGAGGATAGCATAAGGAAAAGCATTTCCAAGGGGCTTTTATATTCTTGCTACTGCAGGGGCAATTTTTAAACCATGGAGCTCTTTTGAAATGGACCTGAAAGAGCAGGTATCAATAGCAAGTGTCATGTGCACAGGTTTCCTGATTCACAACATTGATTTTGGCTCATATTTGACTCACATTCATTTATTCACAAGGAAAAAAAAATCCAATCTCTTGGTGGTGGTTACATCATATTCTAATTGGTGAGCTTTACTAATGCAGGTTTAGGGACTTAAATTTAGTTGCTTATTTTTCCTTTTCTTCAAAGCCCAAAGGTTTTGCATCAGATTAAGGCTCCTGTAGGACTGTTTGTATTCCAAAGTGACACCTTTCTGAATTCTTAGCTATTTAAGTAAGCGTTAAGTACGGGCTTGGTGACAGCAGTCTTTAAAACTGTGACTGGCTAAATGGATCCTTTCCCCTGTTGTTTATATCTGGTAAAGTGTCTTGTGTTTACTCTGAATAAATTCATTGTTACCTTTTAGGTAGCTTGTGTCTCAAAATTTGAGCGGTCCCCTGATCAGTGTTATTTTTGCTACTGAAATTGGAGAGCGGGGATAAAAGGTGAAAGGAGTTCTTTTGTGAAGCTGACATCAAATGACTTTTTGGTATTTGGTAATACACCAAGTACTTGGATGACGGCAGGTAATCCCTTATCTGTTCCCTGGATATAGCTTTTCCACCCTAAAGGTTGAGCCTTTGCTTAGCTATGAACTGTGGAGTTAAGTTGTCCCATATGGTAGCTGCCAGCCACATGTGGCTAGTGACCACTCAAAATGTGGCTTGTCCGAATTGAGACACGCTTTAAGTCTAAGATACACACGGAGTTTCAAAGACCTATGGAAAAAGTTTGTAAAATAGCTCATTAAAATTGTACATTGATTGTTGAAATGACAAATTTTCAATACTTTGGGTTAAGTGGAATATATTACTAAAATTTATATTGCCTGTTTCTTTTTACTGTTTCGTGTGATGTGACCATTGTAAAACTTAAAAGTACGTATGTGGCTCACATTCCTGGCTTGTATTGTAGTTTTATCTGATAGCACTGGGGTAGAGTGCTCTTTCCAGCCTTATCTTGCCTTCCAGAAGAGCGTTTCACAGCTGTACCCCCCCTGCATGACAATGATCACCTCTCCTCCCTTCCGTACCCTTTTGACACATGGGACCAGGAGACTCTAGTCCTTGGTGGAGAGGCTTGCCTCCTGGAAGGCTCTGTCACTAGAAAGCAAGAGTCTGGGTATCAGGATAGAGAGTTGAGATCATTTATCTCTGAGGTCATTTATTTCTTTTTAAAAATGTGTATTCATTTCTGAGAGAGAGCGCGCACGTGTGCGGGGGAGGGGCAGAGAGCGAGGGGGATAGAGGATTGGAAGCAGGCTCTGCACTGATAGGAGTGAGCCCCACGTGGGGCTTGAACTCCCCAACTGCGAGATTGTGACCTGAGCTGAAGTCAGACGCTCAACCTGCTGAGCCACCCAGGCCGCCCATAGCTCTGAGGTCATTTAGCTCTGCCCGGCTGTGAAGTGGGGTGTAGTAGTCCCTGCTCTGTGAAGTCATTGAAGGACTAAATGAGGAGGGCCCCGTAAGGCAATTAACACAGGCCTGGTGGATAGTTAGCATTTGAAAATATTAGCCATTGTTGTTATTTTACCAGCTCCTGAGTGGGCATTTGGCAGAGTTCCTGGCTTTGATTTCTCCCTCTTCTGGTTTTAGTTGGTGATGCACTGTGGGGTCTCTGGAGGGTTTCCAGCCGGCCTGCATGGTTTTAAAATGCCAGCCTCTGCTTCCTTGGACACCTAGGACAGTGGAGGAGACCTTGAGCATTCAGACTGAGCTTGCACTAAGCAACTTGAAAGGCAGAAAGGACCTTGGAGAGCTTCAGGCATTGCCAGCTGCTTGCTCGTAGAAGCTCGTTGACCAGAGTGCTAATCCATCCCCCAATACCTGTTCCTTCCTGCCTGTGGGACCTTTCGTCATGCAACACCCCAGGCCCTTGCATTTGTCCTGTGTATTTGGTTTACTGAGGCCGAAGTTTCCATTTCTAGTGAATAGCCAAGTCCGTACCAGATCCAAGGACTGCACTCTAGTTATGACCAGCGGTCTGGGCGTTATTAACACAGCTGTGGATCCAGTGAAGTGGAGCAGGTGCATCTACAGAGAGCAGAGATGTCCAAACCTTTTCTAAAGATGTCTGGTTTCTTTCTCCAACAGAATATGAAAACGGAAGGCTCTTCCAAGCAGAGTCAATATTCCAGACTTGCCAACCTGCTTCTTAACTATGAAGGGGCCAATGGGGAAAATGGGAGAGATGAACACACGTATCAGACGGCTCACATCCACCTAGAAGGTTCTTGACGTTGGGTCCTGTGTGTCGGTGCACATCTGCAGGCCAAGAACTTGGGTAAGGGTGGCCGATGCTGGAAGGAAGCGGCAGGTTGGCTGGGAAGGCCCATCCCTCTTTAATTGTTCTTCAGGTTCTGGATGGGAATGCTTCCTTCCCAGGGAAGGTTTGGCAGGGTGGACACATGCCCTTTGTTTGGTGCAGGTGATAAGAATCGGAGTTTCAGTTGTTAAGTTCTTTTGCGAGGCATAAAGGAGGATGTTGAAGTCTTCAAGTTAGGGTGTCAAAGACGCGTTAGTAAGTAGGTCCTTAGGCCCCATCCAGCGTCTGCCTTGGAAACCCAGGGGAGGGGCTGTGAGAGCAGCTGTTCGTGCTCACGTGGGAAGGGGAAGGAAAGGACTTCTCTGAGGACTTTCTCGTCTTCGGCACAGCGAGATTTCAGAGTGACTCATAAAGGAAAATGGTCCTCCAGACCTTCTGTCCACACAGAGCTTTAGTGTTTATGTTGCCAAATTGTCAAGCCACCTCCCTTTGCAGGTTGCCTGTGATCACCTGTGTCTGCTGCTTCTGCCAGTTGCCTCCCTCCTGGCCTTTAAGTGGGTCTGGGAGTTTTATACTCCTGCATAGTGATTTCTGCTATAATCCCTGATTTTTGGGAAGAATACTTCCCTTCCAGGCCATTCTTGGCAGGGGAGAGTGAGGGTATCCAGACATTTGGCTCTTCCTCCTTCTCCAGGTGTTGTATAGTGTTGCATCGCTAACATAAACCTCTGTTGGTTGAGCACCCACTCTGAGCAGGTGGGCCTCGTGCGAGGGGCCACACACACCCTATCTGAAGTTTCGCTCAGTTAAGAAACTTGCCCAGCATCAGACACATTTGAAAGCAAGGATCCAAGTCTCTGACTCCAAAGCCAGAAATCTTTTTCCTAACAACACGGTGCTTCTAATAGATAATTGGCTCTGCCCATCTTGGTTGAATTCTTGGTTCATTCTGAAAAGTCAAGAGTGAGTGAGGACTGAAGGCTAAGTTGAACAGATGTCTTCATTCTCTCACATTTTGCCAATGTAAGGAGACACAGAATAGGGTCAAGTCTTTATGTGTATTTCTGACTTCTGACTCAGGTTGGTGAAATGCTAGAATGCATTTTCAGCTCAATAAATGATATGTGTGTTAATAAAAATAAGGAAAAAAGCCTTATTGGGTAAGTATGTTTTGTTCCTGTGGCCAAGAATAAAGTCAAAGACTTAAAGATTATTATTTTCTTTTGGCTATAGAAACCTTTCAGGAACTCTTGGTAAATTACCTTGGATAACAGGATATAATTACACCTTTTGTCTGCAGAAGGCATGTTTGCAAGGGACTGTGTGATTTGTACGGGTTTCTGGAGGTTTCTGAGTAGTTCCAGAGAAGTAATGTCTTTGGTGGAGGGAAAATATTTGTGTTTCCTTCCTTGTTATCTCAGTACATAGCAAGCACACATCTTCACTCTGACTTTTCTAAGGCTTTGGGACTCAGTCCATTCAGGTATTTTTGTCAATATTTTTGGCATCATCTGTAGCCAAGGAAGCAACCAGCTCATTAGGGATGAATTTTTAAAAAAAAATTTTAATTTCTTATTTTTGAGACAGATAGAGACAGAGCATGAGCAGGGGAGGGGCAGAGAGAATCTGAAGCAGGCTGCAGGCTCCAAGCTGTCAGCACAGAGCCTGACGTGGGGCTTGAACTCACGGACCGTAAGATCATGACCTGAGCCGAAGTCAGATGCTTAACTGACTAAGCCACCCAGGTGCCCCAGGGATGAATTTTTAACTCTACTTTTTTGGTGGTGGATACTTCTAAAAGCAGAATAGGTGGACACGCTTTGAGTAATGAACCCACCTCACTGAGTTCTCTCTGTTAGTTCTGTCCTCGAGGAGCCATTGTAAATCCAAAGCCATCAATTCCCTGGGAGGAAGTTGCCAAGGTTTGTTTTCTTCTTTCTTTCTTGCCACACCTGTTAATTAGTTCCAGACACTAGCTAATCAGATGGCAAGCGTGAAAACTCAAGGGTGAGAAGCAAGGTCAAATCAGTTGTCTTTCTCCCTACAACCGTAGCCCTTGTGTTAACAGCATTCACAGGTTTGCAGCATTGTTTTTACTGTGTTCCCAAACTCTGTGTTTGTCATTTGTGAGTGCAGCCTGCACACAGCTACGGGGCTCTTTGTCTCCTGTGACGTTAGATTTGTGTTTATCTATTTGAGAGTATGTGGTTACAATAATGTGAGAGGGCAAAACAGTGGCCAAGAGGGGCAGAGAAGAAATGGGAGAACCTAGAGTTGCCGCTTCATCCTGGCAGTTGCTATAGCCTTAAGTTTTTTGGACAGGAGTGTGTGTGTGTGTGTGTGTGTGTGTGTGTGTGTGTGTAAATGATACAAATTACAAAGATAGCAACATAAGTGGCCAAAGTGGTAAGTTGTTTTCAATATGTCATTTCTCATCATGGCATGGCTCCTTAGATAGATACTGCTTTTCTAGGGGGTTTTGGATGAGAAATTGAATAGTTTAGACAGGGTAGTGAATGCAGCTAGAAAGTACTGTAATTTGAACCCAGGGAGCCTTTGCTTGTGTTTGGTAAGAGCAGGGTCAGTGTTGAATTTAACCATATGTCTGTTGGATGTTGGAAGGGAAGGGAAGGGTGACCAGGTTCACTGCTGGGTGAGGCTCTTGACTTCTGGACTTTACTCCTTCCAATCTATAGACAGAAACAAATGCCTGAACTCACCAGTGGGACATTATTGTTTTTACATAGAAAGGGAGGGTATCCTCTTGTACATTATTGCAAGGAAAGTAATGGATTCACATCAAATAATAGTGGAAACTCCTTGTGGGTAGCACTTGGCTTTGGGGTTCTAAAAATATGTGTGAATTGAGGAAATAAGGTGAAAGCCCATAAAACACTGTGCCTAGCTGTTTGGGGCTCAAGATATAACATGGTGAAATACTGATTCAGCCCCTAAATGTTCAGGAGCAATAGAGATGAGAAAGATACCTTCCTGGGAGATGTTCTATAAACCTGGGACAGGCTGCCTGATATTTTATATGTGCACATTCAGCAGGGGGAGCTAGTGAGCAGAGGCAGTAATGATCCTGTTAAGGTGGGTTGACTAGTGGGTAAATGGGCTTATTCCAAGAGCCAGAGCGATGCCATTCTGGAATGTGGACCCATATCCACGTGTTATCTGAGCTGCTTCCTCATGGCATAAAGCCATTGGTGACTGCTTGCAGATGGACACTGCAGAGATTTGAGAGACCTGGGAGGCAATGTTGAGGCATTGACTGGCCCTTGAATGCCAGGCTGAGGCATTTGGACTTGATTTGGTTGTTTGTGGAGACTGTAAAATTGCACAGGGAAAGACTGGACAATTTTCTCACAGTGGTCTTATAAACTGAGACTGTAGCGTCTTGCTTTGTCCTGGGCTAGCTTTGTGTTCACGGTCCCCAATTTTCTCATCCGTAAGATGGCATGATGCTCTGTCTCATAAAGTTGATGTAAGAATTAAGTGTGAATATAAGTAAGGTACTGTCCCCTGCAAGCACACAGCTATGCTTATTATTCTTATACCACCCTTGATTTTTTTTTTTAATTTTTAAAAATATTTTAGGGAGAGAGAACACGCAAGTGGAGGGGGGGGGGGCAGAGAGAAAGAGAGAGAGAGAATCTTAAGCAGTGCACAGCCTGATGTGGGACTTGATCCCATGATCCTGGTTTCATGACCTGAGCCAGAATCAAGAGTCGGACACTGAATTGACTGAGCCCCCAGGTGCCCCTATACCACTCTTGATTTTGCCTGCCCAGCATCTTTTTATCCTTTTTGGTTATTAGCATCCTTGCTACTTTTGGGTATTGATCCCTCTGGGGCCTTCTGCTGAGCAGGGGGCTCTATCCTGCGCTGTTTGACGGAGGGGCCGGTGGGGGGGGGGGTGGGTTACAAAACCCAGGCTAGGCCGGTCATGGTCATACTTTTTCTCCCTGGAATTGGAGGCTTAAGTCAAGTGACCTAAGAATACTGACATCTCTCTTAGTTCCTTCTGTCTGAATTCCCAGAGCTGCTCTGATCCTTGCCCTTTCAGAAGCTGGATTGTTTGGCTGTTGATTGGACTCTTTGAAATGTTCCAAATCCTTTCAATACATTCTTTTTCTGCCTATATTAACCAAGGGTTGATTTTGGTCATTGTCAATCAAAGAGCACCAGTATCAGCTGGAAATAGGGTAGGTAACCAGGTGTATTGAGAAGGACTGGAAAGGTCTCCCCTGCTTGCCCACAATAGTCCTTTAATAATGTTTCATTCCTCCGTTAGTTTTTTTTTTTTCTTAGTTCATTCATTTTGAGCTTTTTATTTCCAGGAATGCGAAGACTTTTATTTTGTTGCGTGGGACAGCTTCTCTCGAGGAGACATGCTGATAACACTTAGCCTTAACTGCTTCTCTTGATTTTATTTGTAAATGAGAATCCTAAGGATCTGTAAGGAAACGAGTAAAACTTAATTGAACAACATTTAGAGACGGAATTAAAAATAATAATAATAAAAAGAGTCCATAATGGTAAGAGGGCCTGGAGGCTGAGATTAACGAGGAGCGGTGAGTCTGGGTGTATATTGAGCCAACACCTCATCCTCTCTCTCAAGCCTTAGCTACTGCGTAGACCGGAGGTCAGCAGAGTGTCTGATGGCCTCCAGAGCTCTCTCTTATCATATCTTGTCCCTGCTCACAGCCTTCTGTGCTGGCATTATTGGACAGCGAATGTTCCAGCCTAAATTAAAATCAATAGGAAGCAATTTCGTTTGTTTTTAACTACGAAGACAAGCACTTCCAGAGGAGCACTGTACTTTCAAGTAAAGTTCAGGTTTGTTTTGTTTTGTTTTCCCTCTCTCTGGCTGGGGCCCCAGATGCATTAATTTTTCAGTATAAGACGTCGCTGGTGTTGCCTTGCTTTGATTTAAGGCCTTGTTATCATCATCATCTTTTTACAACCGGGATGGTTGGCATCTGAGTCACATTTGTGTGTTGCAGCTCCTTGGCAATCAGAGCGCCATCGGGTTTGTCTCGCTGTCACCGGAGAGCTTGTTAGAAATGCAGGACCTCCGCCTCACCCCAGACCGATGACACCGGAATTTCTTTCCGGCAAGAACCCCAGCTTGATTCCCAGCACCTCTGGAGTTTGAGGATTGCGCTCTGTGTTTGAATGGGAATGTTACCTTAATGTCCTCAGAGTTCATGATTTTTTTTCTGTGGAAGTGTAACAAATGTTCGTTGTAGAAAATAGGGGAATTCATGTTCATTCATAGAGGAGAATGTAATCATCTGTAACCCCAACACCCTGTCATAACTAATGACTGACCATTAAGTCATTGGTCTGTGGCCTTTTGGTGGGTTGTTGGAATGAACATTAAAAAAGAAAAAAAAAGCAATATTAGAATCATATTGTGAAAGATATTAAAACATCTTTTATTCAACATAAAGCTTAATTCTCAGGAGAAGAGAGATGAGCCAAGATCTCCTTTGGTCGATGACAGAAGACTCTTAGAGACCTTCTTTTCTCCCCAGACTGTGCCATTTGTTAGGGACTTGCTATGTGGCAGGTACTGCTACCTGCCTATGGGACCTTAAGTCAGTAATCACAGAAGATGAAAATTGAGACACTTACGGGCTTTTGATTCCTAACATGCGTTTTCTGGATAGTTGAGATAAAGGAAGGTTGTTCATATGGCTAGTTTTGTTTATTGAATTTCCCTCCTTTTTATATATTAATTTGTTTTGCTTGGCTACCATGGATTTTGAATTGTTACTTTAATTGCTTTCATTAGGCGGTAGATTCCTCTGATTGAGCAGACTTTTCCATCCAAAAATATCTAGGATTTGAAAGGTCGGAGAGGACAACTTCTTCAGGGGGGGTTGGGGAGGTGGGAAGGATGGTTGTCTTGGCAGCTAAATCTCGCTAATTACTCTGCCAGTTGTAATGTCTATTTATGATGGAGGCACTGGGGACCCAATTAGCAGGTCATTTTCATGTAAGGGTTTTGGGATGGGACTGTGGTGTGTGAAGATGATGTGGCAACTAGCAAGCACCTTCTCTGTGCAGGGGAATTGGGGGTGGTTTTAGATCGTGTCATCAGGGATTGCCCCAGGTCATGGATAGGAAACTACAGCCCTGCTGTTCTCTTTGTTCCCTTGAAATCAACAGTTCTAAAGTTGTCTTGCCTGCAGGGTCAACAACACTAAAAGGTTGTTACTCTTAAGAAAGGCTGGCTTCCAGGGAAGGAACTGGCCATGGTGATGAGGCCAGGAGGATGGTAAGAATCAGCGAACTAGAAACACAGGGATGTCAGAGGGCGTGGGACCATTTATGTGGTTTCCATTTACCATGTATATTGTGGGGGGTGTTTTCCTTCCCTGGAGAGAACCTACTTGGATACTGTCACTAGTGATGATATGGAAGTGACAGGGTACCAAGAGACAGACTAGGCAGCCTTTTCTACCTGTTTATTCCTTATCATTTGTAGAGCCAAGTATCACCTTGGTAGGTCTTCCTTTGCCCAGGTATGTCTGTGCCCAGGTATATCTTCCTGCTTCCAGTCCTGTGACACTTGGTGTGTGTCAAGGGCAGAGAGGTTACTTGTGACCAGGCCACTGAAAGGGTCACTGCTAGTGGGTATGGGGAGTATTTTGCTTCTTTTTTATCTTAACCCAGAGCAGAAATTCGGGTCCCGCAGTGATATTAGACACTGTCTTGATTTTATATAAACATAATACAATCATCAGCAGAAAATTAACATAGACACAGTTCTGTTCTCTAATCTATTCACCTCACTCAAATATAGTTATGCCATCAATGTCCTTTGTAGGAAAACAAGAAATTTTAAGGTTTTTTTTTTTTTTTTCCTTTTGAACTTTTTCCTGGTCCAGGATCCAAATACATGATCACATGTTGCATGGGGTTATCTTGTCTCTGTAGTTTTCTTAAATCTGAAGCTTTCTTTGGGTTTCATGAACTTGCCCTTTGAAGAGTATAGGCCACTTATTGCATAAAATCTCTCTCACCTTGAATTTGTGTGATGTTTATTCATGAAGAGATTCAGGTTATTCGTTCTTTATTCCAGTTAGATGCCCTGTTTCTTTCTCTCTCTCTCTTTTTTTTTTGACGTTCATTCAGTTTTGAGAGACAGAGACTGAATGTGAGCAGGGGATGGGCAGAGAAAGAAGGAAACACAGAATCTGAAGCAGGCTCTAGGCCCTGAGTTGCCAGCGCAGAGGCCACCTCGGGCTCAAACTCACGAACCGTGAGATCAAGACCTGAGCCAAAGTTGTACACTCAACCAACTGAGCCACCCAGGCGCCCCTAGATGCCCTGTTTTTGAGATAACATGTAGAACTTGCCTTGGCTTTTATTCTGCAACCCCCAACTTCATGTCTCAGCTTTTTTTGATCCAATACTCGTACTGAGGGCAGAAAATTTTGAACATACACCTCTAATGTACTTTATTTTTCTGAATTCTAGATTATTTTAGCTTGGGCTGCTTTCACAAACTTTCATAGACTGTGTGGCTTAAACAACAGAAATTTATTTCTTACAGTTCTGGAACCTAGGAAGTCCAAGATCAAGGGGCTGGCCAATTTGATTCCTGATGAGGACTCTTCCTTGCTGTGTGAACATGGCAGAAAGAGAGAGAGAGAGGGAGAGAGGGAAAACGTGAGGGAGCTCTCTTATGTCTCTTCTCATAAGGGCACTAATTCCATCATGGAGGGTCCACCTTTGTGACCTAATTACCTACTAAAGGCCTCACCTCCAAAAACGTTCACGTCGCAGGTTAGGCCTTCAACATACAAATTTTGGGAAACAGAATTCATTCCATAGCACAGATGTACTATTATACTAATGTATCATAAAACGTTTCCAAAGTACGAATTATGAAGGATGAATGAATATGTACATACTCATGTACACACACATACATGCTCACATATATACATACATGTATATGAGTGCTTATGTGTTGTGTTTTACTTCAAGTAGCCCAGTGCTGCTGGGTGTTGTATATAAGTGATGAATCACTGAATTCTGCTCCTGAAACCAGTATGGCCTGTATGTTAACTGGAATTATTTTAAAAAAAGTCTTTTATGGTTATTTATTTTGAGAGAGAGCATGTGTGAGTGAGCAGGGGAGGGGCGGGGCAGAGAGGGAGGGAGAGAGAGAATCCCAAGCAGGCTCTGAGCTGTCAGCACAGCCCAGTGCGGGGGGGGGGGGGGGGGCCTCAAACTCATAAACCTGGGCTGAAATCGAGTCGGATGCTTAACTGACTGAGCCACCCAGGTGACCCCTAACTAGAATTTAAATAAAAATGTAAAAAGAAAAAAAAAACCAGCTCAGTGCCGGAGAGGAGACTCCAGCAACAGGCAGCAGCTACGGTCTGCTGTCTACAGGCAGGAGGGATTAGTTGCACAACAGGTTGGGATTCCTTGGTCTATTTGGGTGGTAGGATTTCCTCTAACACAGGGGTCAGCAGACTGTAACTTGGGACCAAATCAGACCTACTGCCTGTTTGTGTACAGTCAGTGAGCTTCAGAATGTTTTACATTTTTAGAGATGCCCGGGTGGCTCAGTCGGTTAAGTGTCCAACTCTTGATGTTGGCTCAGGTCATGATCTCATGGTTGTGGGATTGAGCCCTATGTGGGGCTCCGCACTGAGCTTGGAGTCTGCTTGGGATTCTGTTTGCCTCTCTCTCTATCCTTCTGTCCCTCCCCTGAAGGCTTGCACACACTCTCTTTCAAAAATAAATAAACATTGGGGGCGCCTGGGTCGGCTCAGTTGGTTACGTGTCTGACTTCAGGTAGGTCATGATCTCGTACTTCATGTGTTCGAGCCCCGTGTGGAGCTGCCAGTGCAGAACCTGCCTCGGAACCTCTGTGTCCTTCTCCCTGCCTGTCCCCTACTCACTGTCTTTATCTCTTGCAAAAATAAACACTTAAAAAAAAAATTTTAAAAAATGTTTCACATTTTTAAATTGTTGAAAAGATTAAAAAAAGATCATTACTGAACGCAGGTAAAAATCGTGTCATTCAAATTTAAGGTCCATAAATAAAGTTTTATTGGAAAACAGCTACACTCACTTTATTTTTTACAAGCAGGAGAGTAATGTATGACCTGCACGCAGAGATGAGGCCAGAAGTCCCAAAAGTGTCTCGAAAATCCTGGTGAGTGGTAGTTGCATATGGCACAGTGCTTTGGGAATGCCTAGGCCTCATCTCTGTGTCCCGCGGGCATGTGCCTTCTTAGGAGGATATCATCTGTTTCTGATAGAGATGATGGGTCAAGCAAGGGGTCACCTACTATTGGGGTAAGCACTCCTGGCATTAATTGTTTTCTTCAGTTGAAATCACATAGAGCATATGAATATATTTTTTCTTAGAACATTTTAGCCAAGGCTTAAATCTGTTGTCTACCTCTCTTCATTCTGCCTCCCCAGAGTGTGAAGCTGTTTTAATAGGTTTACATATATATTTATACAAATACATAGATTATTTAAGACACACCGTTTACTGGGGGTGCCTAGGTGGCTCAGTGAGTTACGAGTTGGACTTTGGCTCAGGTCATATTCTCACAGCTCATGGGTTTGAGCCCTGCGTCAAGCTCTGTGCTGACAGCTCAGAGCCCGGAGCCTTCTTCGGGTTCTCTGCTTCAGAGTTTATGCCTTCCTTTCTCACTGCCTCTCCCCTGCTTGTTTTCTCTCTCAAAAATAAATAAGAATTAAAAAAAAAAGACAAATTATACCGTATGAGACTTTTTTTCCCATAAGCACAGCCCTTTTACTTGCTGTATAGTATTCCATTTTTAAGACTGTGCTGCAGAAGACAGTAGCTATTTTCCAGCTGATGGTCATCAGGGTTACTTCACAGAGAACAACTTTATATGTATCTTCTGGTGCACAATTGCCAGTATTTGTTTACGGTCCACTGGGAGAATTAGAACTTCCGGGTCATGGGGTCATGGAAACGGGAGTCTTAGCTAGTGTGTTGCCCCCTTCTGGCCCTGGACACCTGAGGGTATGATTCAGTTTTCCCTAGCTGGGTCACTTAGTCTTGGTATTTGTGTGTATTGTTTCAACTTTTTGGAAGCTGAGAGGTCTGGAAGATGAGCTTGCTGTGGCATTTGCAGGCCAGGTGTACACGAGTCTAAGGATGTCCCAATTAGGGCGTTACAGGTTTACTTCCCTTGGTTTGTTGTGAAGTGACAGAAAGGATGTGTTAAATTTTCCAGCGCATCCTCGCCTTAATGCTAAACTGTCTTAGCAGAGGGAGCCAGTGGCATCAACCTCCAGGTCAGTAGTGTGAAAACTACCGTGCGACAAGGCAGTAGGAAGAGGGGAGGGTGGCGAGGAGTGTCTGAGGGGCTGGAGAGGACCTGCAGATGGCAGGTTTTGAACTTGGCAGTGAACACGAGATGTGCTTCTATTTAGAAGCTGAGGGGCCTTTAGGTGGCTCAGTTGGTCAAGCGTCCAATTCTTTTTTTTTTTTTTTCCAAGGTTATTTAGTTTGAGAGAGAGAGAAAGAGAATGAGCAGGGGACAGGCGGAGAGAGAGAGGAAGAGACTGAGAATCCCAAGCAGACTCTGTACTTGGCGCTGAGATTGTTCAGCTCCCCGCAGGGTGAGAAGCCTACTTAAAATTTTTTTCCCTGAAGCGCCACAATGTGTAGCTGGCAGGTGGTGGGGGTGTGGCTGGGGAGGGCAAAGCCTTTGGAACTGGGGAGACAGATTTGGTTTGAATCTTGTTTCTAGGCTGAACCAGCTAAATTAGCCTGCTCTGAACGTGGGTTTCTGTAAGGATCCTGGAGAATATCCCTGAAGACAATGGATAATGAAGGGCTACATGCAGTGCCTTACCCTTACTAGGTGCTAGTTGTTAAGTCTCTATTTTTTTTTTTTTTTTTGAGAGGGAGAGAGAGAGCACGTGCTCAAGTGAGCCAGGGGCAGAGAGAGAGAGAGGGAAAGAGAATCCCAAGGAGACTCCGTGCCGTCAGCCTAGAGCCAGATATGGGGATTGAACTCATGAACCATGAGATCATGACCTGAGCAGAAGTCCGATGCTTAACCGACTGAACCACCCAGGAGCCCCTCTTATTTCTCTACTTTGTCCCAATTAAGTGAGTGTGGTGCTTGGACTAGAAAGGATAAGATGTGGACTTATTCTCAACAGCATTCAAAGGCTAGAAACTGACACGTATGTAAATACACGCATGAGGAAAATGTTGGACGAGCCCAAAAGAGACAGGAGGAACTGTTTGGAGTTTCCTCCGTAAGAGCCATTAAAAAAACAAAACTGGGGGTGCCTGGGTGACCCAGTCGGCTAAGTGTCCGACTCTTGATTTCAGTTCAGGTCATGATCTCACGGTTCGTGGGTTGGAGCTGACAGCACAGAGCCTGCTTGGGATTCTCTCCCTCTCTCTGTGCCCCTCCTCCATTCACTCTTGCACTCTCCTTTCTCTCTCTTAAAATAAATAAATAAACCTAAAAAAAAAAAAACTGAGGAAAAAAAGAAAAACTATGAGTCTTTCCTTTCTCTGGAGCTTAAACTGCTCGAGCAAGTAGATACTGCAGCAAACCATTTTTGCTTTTATATAAAGCATATAGGTAACCAAAATGATTTCAAATTTTTTTTTAGTAGTAATTGTAAGAATTACCCATTTGGGGGAGGGGCGGGGAAGGTGGTGGATGTGCGCATCTGTGAACTTGATACAGTCTCTTTGAAAGTCACCTCTTTGTCAATTGTACCTCACTAGAGCTGGGGACGGAAAAGGGGAAAAAAATCATCCTCCGCTTCCTGAAGTCTGCTTGGTGCTCTTCTGTCCCACCATGGACGCTGGGCATGCAGACACAACACAGGTTCTGAATGGGCCTAGGGCATTTGTTCTGGGATATTCTAGATCTTGCTATTTGAAGTGTCAGCCCCTGACCAACAGCAGGAGTTATCACCTGGGCACTTGTTAGAAATGCAGGATCTCGAGAGTCTCAGACCCCCCTCGGTGCCCCCTGTGCACATGGATGTAGGAGAAGCCATGGGCCGAGAGAGGTCCGGGACAGCTTGGCCACATCTGTACATCCATCCTCGTTGCAGCTTTTCCTCACACACACACCAGGCGCCTCTGCTCCCCATCAGGACAGATACCTTTGGAACCGTAAAGCTGTCAATCAAGACGGGCCCCACTATGGTGAATTGCTTTTTGGAAGCTCTCCATTTTACTTTCAGCCCAGGAATCAGCATTTCCTTTGTTAACTAGGTAAACGTTATGAGATTAAAAAAAGGAAGAAGGTGAGGGTGGTCTGCTGGCTCAGCTGGTAGTGCCTTCGACCCTTGACCTTAGGGTTGTGAGTTCAAGCCCCACGTTGGGTGTAGAGATTACTTAAAAAAAATAAAACCTGAAAAAAAATGAAGAAGGTGATCAAAATTTTGTTCGCAGTCAAAACAGCTGTGGTAACATGGGTGGGAATTACTGCTGAAGGCTTAAAGTCTTCCTTAGAAGGAAGCTGTGTATACAGTTTTCCTTTCCTTAGCTAAACAAAATGAAATGGGTTTTGAAAATTAGAGATAGATGAATGAGGTTTTTATAATAATCACTTGCATTTACTCATCAGCTCTTGTTCTCTTCATTTCCTTTCAGATCGAGGCATTTTTAATGAGGAGAGGAATTAGAAAAGGGGCCAGGAAAACCAAAACACAGAAAGAAAAATTCTGCTGAGCTCTGTAGCTGTTCTCCGTTCTTTAAAGTGCTTGAGAAGTATTATTTTGTTGCTCCTAAATCTAATTAATAGCTAGCTGGTACTCATCAAGACTTCATTTCTTTCAACCTTGAAGGCAATTGGAAAGATACACAGATCTGTGTATTATCACGGCAAACAAATTCTCTTTTTTTCCTTAATCATTTAGAGCTTTATCAGCAATGTAGGCAGTGGATGGACAGCTGTGTTTAAAGAAAAAAAAAAGATGCATCTCAGGGTGTTCACTGTGGCATGTAATGAATGTGTATTGATTTATAAAATTACTTTAAAAAAATATAACTTTGAAACCAGAGTCTAAACTATGTACTAGGCATGGTTCTTAACGGAGTATCCAGCCTATTCCTGAGTACTAGGGTGGGATCAACAAGTCTTTGCAAGCCTGTTCTCTGCCCAGCATGGACTAGTCAGAATGCTGTGGACCAAAATGGATTTAAACACAAAGAGAGGATGAAAATGCTCATCTGGGAGGAGGCAACCGCAGGATTACAGTGCAGAGCTCTGCATTATAGCCCATGCAGGGTGCAGCTGTGGGCTGTGAGTTACATGGACATTTCTTCCATTCTGAGCGGACCAAGTATGAATTGACTTGTTGGCTGACGTGCTAATGGGCTCAAGTAAAGTAGGTCAAGCCTTAATTGTAGCTATCAGACATTGGGAGTCCAAGCAAAAGAGAGGCAGAGATTGCAAATGCAGCTTATGTAGAGGACAAGAGACGCTTCCGAAGGCCCTCCGTGCGTCCCTTTTATACTCTCTCCTGCGTCCAAATCAATTATTTCTATTGAAGCACACCCAAGACGTGATGATGTTTTGTGTTTATTAGGTAGAGTGTTGCTCGGTTTGGCAAATACTTACTAAGTATCTACTTTGTGCCAGGTCCTTGGGACAGCAGTTTAAGCCTCAGATCTACCTTTTGGTTGGTGGGGTCAGTGGAGCCAACATCCAAAAGCACTTTGCATGGCTGCAATTTATACTGTGCTAATAATCTGGCAGCCCTCCTTTCAAGCCTGACTCTTATCAATAAAGCATGACAGAAAAATCTGCACAGTGTGTTTGGGGAAATAGCTTACAGGAAGAAACACGATGTTACAACAAAACTGGTCTGATCTAAGCATGGCTAAGGTCTGAAATCGACAGGGAATTGTTACAATTAGTGCATTTTTTTTCTTTTGACCGTTTTTAATCTGTTGTGGGAAAATGAAGTTTTTCTTAATCCAGATGAAAAGTGAGAAAGCCTGTCTGTTTGTTTACAGATGTTTGTCATTTAGTCAAAACACAGATGAGAGTATGGTTTTTGGTTTCCATCTGGTCATGCGGCATGTGGCTGTGTACACAGAGCAGGGATAATCTCCCACCTCCCCGGATGGAACCGAGCAAGGCATGGGGTATTTCCTTTGTACCCTGAACCTAGAAGCTTTGCCGTCTGTGTTTTTGCTGATGAATGTTTGTTTCCGCTATAGGTGGACGGTAGGATCTGCCCAGTCATATTCACATTACAATCAATTTATTAAATTGTACTTCCTATCACTTGCAGATGGGAAGGAAAATTGGGTTGTATAGTGTTAACGTAGCTGCTCAAAGAAGTTGCCTGAACTAAAACTAAAAAGTCCAAGGTGTCCTTTCTTTGAGCTGGGAATGTGTCCTCTACCTTTGGGCGCTCTACAAGATGTGTGAACAATGTTGCAGTTCTAGCAAAAGGATTGAGGTCAGAAGCAGGGTAAAGGGGTATTTTCTTATGGCTATGCAGGGAAGGTGTCAGGGAATTTTATTTATAACTTGGCAGTTTGGCCCTAGGCCTTGACTCTTCTAAATGAAACAATTAGTGTCATGTTCATAAGGAGTAGGTGGAGTACCATTTATATACACACAGCAGCTGGGAAGCTGTAGGTGGGATGGAGTCTCAGATTTCCATACATGACTGGATATGGGTCTTAAAGTCCATCAGGTTTATAGCTGGTTTATATAAAGGGCAAGAAATCCAGCTAGTGTTCCTATGAGGGTCAAAGATTAGAAAATTGATATGTTGTATTTCTTTTTATACTTAAGTTTCTGTAAGTAAACAAAGTCTGAGGCAGCTACTGACTAAAATGTTAGTGCCATTGTATTCTTTAGCAAAGCTTGAAAAATTGAAAATATTTTTTGAAAAGAAAGCTTTTTTTTAATCCACTTAATTTATACAGAGCTCACTTTTTTTTTTTTTTTTTGAGAGAGAGAGAGAGACACACAAACTTGGGGGGAGGGAGGGGAGAGAATCTTAAGCAGGCTCTATGCCCAGCACAGAGCCAGATATAGGGCTCCATCCCACGACCCTGGGATCATGACCTGAGCTGAAATCAAGAGTTGGATGCTCAACTGACTAAGTCACCCAGGTGCCCCTATACATAGCTCACTTTTAAAGCAAAATCTATTTAGGCAGGGAGACCATTAATTTTGAAAAACTATTTGAACATCTCAATTTCTGTTTGGTTTCAGCATATGGAAAACGTATGCCTTTTATTTTATTTTACTTTTTTAATATTTATTTTTGAGAAAGTGCAAGACAGAGTGTGAGAGGGGGAGGGGCAGAGAGACTGAGACATAGAATCCGAAGCAGGCTCCAGGCTCTGAGCTGCCAGCACAGAGCCCGACATGGGGCTTGAACCTAAGAACCGTGAAATTGTGACCTGAGCTGAAGTTGGATGCTTAACTGACTGAGCCACCCAGGTGCCCCAAAATGTATGCTTTTGGATCACTTTTCGGGTAACTTTCTCCAAAAGACATATTCAGACAGAATTATTCTTAAGTTGCTTCTTTCGAAATGCTTAGATAGGGCAAACATTTATCTGTGATTACCTTCTTACTTTTGAACTCCCTAAAATTGGTCTCAACCCTGTTTTTCCTTTGTATGTGAAAACACTGGATATCTACATTTAGCTTAAAAATAAGTGGAATTTTACTTTAAGTTCACATTAGTTGTGAGTGTGAAACAACATACATAATTAATTCATTTCTACAAGTAACAGGACTATTTTGGAAAAAAAAAAACAAACCCAAAACAGAAACAAAAAGACCAAATTTCACCAGTGGTTTTCAGACTTTGTTTTTTAAGCACAGAATCTGTTCTTCACATCTGATTTTTCTGATTAAAGCACATAATGTGCAACACATAGAGTGCCTTATTTATTTGACAAATAATTGGGGGGCAGTACATAAGACTCTTGCCACCTTAGATTTTATTTATTTTATTTTTAAATTTTAATGTTTATTTAATTTTGAGAGAGAGAGCATGAGCACCAGCGCAAGTCGGGGAGGGGGAGACAAAGAGGGAGAGCACAATCTGAAGCAGGCTCCAGGCTCTGAGCCATCAGCACAGATCCCCACGCGGGGCTCCAACCCATGTACTGTGAGATCACGACCTGAGCTGAAATCGGCCTCTTAACTGACTGAACCACCTTAGGTTTTAAAATGAGGTCTTTGTTTTTGATGGAGTCCAACCCTTGTTATTCCTGATGAGAATACCCGTTCAGGGTCACAGTGAGTTAGTAGTGGAATGGTTTGAAATCTGTGCCTCTTGAGTTCCTACCTAGCTCCTGATTGTTTTTTCTTTGAAAGATAGAATGATGAACAAAAATGGTAATTGCCCACATGCGAATTTATGGTCTCAACTGTTTTTCAGAATTGAATAATTTGCTCAAGGTTTGTGGGTTTGTTTGTTTGTTTGTTTTTTTTTTTTTTTTTTTTTTTTGCTCAAGGTTTTTATGCTACTTAACCCAACTTTTAGTAACTGTATATGGGATTGAAGAAAATAATGGTGTAGAACATTTAATGTCAAATTTCACTTTCCCTATCTGTTAACTATAGAATACTGCCAACTGACCACATATTCTAAGGCAACCGAGTTGTTGAAGGGTCTGATTTATTTAGTGCTTTTACCATGTTGAGTTTGGTGTTAAGTCATTAATAAATTTAACAAGCCTACGTATTATTTGACTATATCATGTTTAATTTAATCAGTTATGATGGATAAATCTGCAAAGACATTGAAGATCCTGTATTTCTTTGACAGGTTTTGTGAGTCATTTAATCATTTTATTTTGCCATGTATTGATATTTATGTGAAAATGGAGAGACAGTGGTTTGTGTTAGTTGTAATTAGAGTCATTTTACTAATAAGAACTTTATCCCCTTAAAGCATTTGGAACCATTATCTTGGAGTATAAAACAAAACAAAACATCATCCTAGCATGAAAAATCCACTTAAAGGGCACAGTTGTTGCTACAGTTTGCTTTTCTTTACCAGCTAAGATAGGGCTTTGAAACCAAGGGGCATTGGCCATGGGAAGGAGCTATTGGCATGGAATGAATAGAAATTTTGCACATGCTTGTTTTGAAACTCGGCTACTTCTGTTCAGGGTTGACTGGTCTCGGTGGTAACAAGCTTAAAATGAAATAATGCCTTTATGCCAACACCATCTTGATTCTTCTTGTATGGACTGCTTGAGCCAATGTAACACATAATGTAGAGCAAAACAAGGAATCGATAAAGCCATTAAGTGGCTCACTGTCTGGCTAGCAATGTTGATGAATGGGTCCGCATTTCCCCTTGGGTGTTTTTATTCACCATGGGAAGAAAAGGAGTGGGCCAACAAAGTAGAGGAATTGAGAAGAACGGTTTTTCATGCTTGAGCAAGGCAGTTCAGCTAGTGTCTCTTTTTAGCTTGGAGACTTCTTTTTTTTTTCTTTTTTTTAATCTGTGAATCGAGACTTGCACTTGGTCATCCTGTGCTGTCCCCTTCCTGTCTCTTATTTTTGGGTTTATTGTTAGTTGATGATAGGGTGGAGAGATACCAGACACGTTCCAAAAACTCAGGCATCAGTTAAGTTGTAATGCCACTTAAGAGTCATGAGACCGGTGCCCGAGAACATGGGTGCAGTGGCGTCTACTGGGGCCACGGGAGAAAATGTGAGCTTCTATGTGATATTAGTTTGCTAGGGCTGTCGTAACAAGCTACCGCAGGCTGGGTAACTTAAACAGGAATGTATTGTCTTAGGATTTTGGAGGCTACAAGTCCAAGATCAAGATGTGGACAGGACTGCTTCCTTCTGAGGGCTGTGAGGGAGAATGTCTTCCATGCCTCTCTCCTTAGCTTCTGGCGATTTGCTGGCACTCTTTGGTGTTCTTGGCTTGTAGAAGCATCACTCTGATCTCTGTTTTTATGTTCACCTGGCGTTCTTCCTGTGTGCCTGTCTGTGGGTACATTTCCCCTTTTTCATAAGGACACTGGTCGTATTAGATTAGGGTTCACCCTAATGATTGCCTCTTAACTAATTACTTCTGAGATGACCCTGTTTCTAACTAAGGTCATATTCCAAGGCACTGGGGGTTAGGTATCGGGGCTAGGATATATGTGATTTTGAGACTTCAGTTCCTAACAGATAGATTTTATGGCCGATTTTGTGTGTTTCTAAAATCTCAAGAGTGGTTTCAAGTCTGCAATCTACAGATTCGAACTTAGTAAACACTTACTGCATTTTACGGTTTTTTTCTAGGTGCTTTCACATATCTTGTGTTCCTTATCACAACAAACAAATATTTTCATGTTTGTGAAGGCTGTAGAGATTTTATAATAGAATAAAATAGAGCAAACCCTGCAGATGATCAGAACACCTTAGAATCTTATACTCCTGTTTTCTTCTGGGTATGGAAAATCATCATAAATCCCAGTCACCTGCATGAAAACTTTAATTTACCTTAATCAAGCTCAGTGGGTGGCAGCTGTTGGCATTACACAATCTGTGTACTGTATTTTGACATAAAATATAGATTGTACTTTTTGAGTGATTCAAGGGATTTGTCAAGGGTAATTTTGGCTCTTGCTAAAACCTTGTACACTGACTTTTGAACCTGACCTCCTCACTACCCCAGATGGTAATCTCTAATTAGATGAAAGTTTGGTCAGATGGGTTTTGTTTGTTTGTTTGTTTGTTTTGGCAAAAGAAAAAAAAATGTCTTCATATCGAGTTATTTTCTTTTTTTTTTTTAATTCTTTTTTTTAACGTTTTATTTATTTTTGAGACAGGGAGAGACAGCATGAACAGGGGAGGGTCAGAGAGAGGGAGACACAGAATCTGAAACAGGCTCCAGGTTCTGAGCTGTCAGCACAGAGCCCCACACGGGGCTCGAACTCATGGACCACAAGATCGTGACCTGAGCCGAAGTCAGCCACTTAACCGACTGAGCCACCCAGGCGCCCCATATCGAGTTATTTTCAAGTTACCTTCAGCAGTGGAAATTATTTTGCAAATGTTGCTTAAGTTTATTTATTTATTTTGAGAGAGAGAGAGGGAGCATGAGCAGGGGAGGGGCAGAGAGAGGGAGAGAGAGAATCCCAAGCAGGCTCTGCACTGAGCCTGAGGTGGGGCTTGAACTTACGAACTGTGAGATCATGAGCAGAGCCGAAATCCAGAGTCTGAAGCCTCCTTTAACTGACTGAGCCACCCCGGTGTCCCACTTGATGAAAACTTGTAAGATTTATTCACTTAGCAATTGTCAGATACACAATACTGTGCTATTAACTGTAGTCACCATGCTCTGCGTTACATCCCTGCGATTTAGTGATTTTATAACTGGAAGTTTGTATCTTTTGGCTCCCTTCACCTATTTGGTCCACTCCCTCAGCCCCATCTCTGTTAACCACCAGTCTGTTCTCTGTACCTATTAGCTTTGGGGGGTTTGTTGCTGTTATTGTTGTTATTTATTTATTTATGTGAAGGTTTTATTTTTAAGTAATCTCTACACCCAACGTGGGGCTCAAATTTACAATCTGAGATCGAGAGTTGCACGCTCTATTGACTGCGCCAGTCAGGCGCCCCTGTTAGTGTTGTTTTTTAGATTCCATACATATCAGGTATACCTCAAGTCAGTGTGCAGGGTATATTCTCCTGTTCATTTCTTCAACAGAAATTGGGAGTAATCTGTAAGGTGTTGGAGATTTAAAGATCCATGCGATATAAACTCTTCCATAAGAGTTTTTCGTTTTCATTCATTCATGCATCCGTCCATTGTTCCTGCTTATTGAGTGCCTCCTTTGTGCTATGCCCTGTTCTTTGTATTTGAAAAAGTGATGGAACTAAGAATACCTGTCTTTGCGGGCTTGTGTTTGATTGCAGGGGGTGGTGGGGTGGGTGGGGGGAAACAGTGAACATGCTAGAAGGTGATGAGTGTCAGGAAAAAGGAAAATATGATTAAGAAGAATCAAGTGTTGTTGGAGGTGGGGAGTTGGGTTGGTGCTACCTATTATATTCATTTGCTTTATTATTCTTTAAAAGATTTTTATTTTTCAGTAATCTCTTCACCCAACATGGGGCTCAAACTCACAACCCCGAGATCAAGAATTGCACGCTCTGGTGACTGAGCCAGCCAGGTGCCACATTGTGTCATCTATTTTAAATAGACCTATTGTAGAAAACTGACATGGAGTAAAGCGAAGCGTGTGGTGTCTGGGATGCAGGGGACAGACAACCTGCTCTCCTGCATATCTCAGTTGGACCCAACAGTAGCCCTCTAAGAGCAGGCACTGTTAGGACCTACAGTAAGCTAAGGCTCAAGTTGTCCAGGGTCAAGTGACTAGGAAATAGTGGTGGAATATCCGGCATTTCGATGCAGCGTGAAGTTGCCTAATTGGACAGAGGTCTCTCTGTGACTTTGTTAATAAGAACCTGCATTAGGCTCCTTTTTCAGGCCCTCCTAGCCTTTTGCCAGCCTGTGTGTCCCAGAGAGGCTGTGGCTGTATCTTTTCTTGCTCACTTGGCGCTCCAGAGTGCCTAGTGCATGTCTGTGGTTCACTATACGTGTGTCGGCCAAATAAGGATAAATACAGTCGCCGCCACCTTGTAAAGAGAGGGGTTCAGGCACCCAAGCCTGTGGTGGGAACGCAGTTCCGAGGGGAATAAGACCACCTTCCTCAGGGTGGTACCAGCCACGTGTCCAGCTTTGGGTTGGAGTCGTGGAGTGCCCTGCAGCTGGGGCTCACGTACATGGGCTTCTAATTTTCTCTGGGGGTCACACTAAATGGTCCATTGTTCATCAAAGAGAGGGGAAATTGATTTCAAATCACTCCTGTATTGGTTAAAAACCAAACTGCCACAAATGCTTTATGGGATCAGCGAGAAGATAGGCCCAGGGTTTTAGCTGCACTAAAACCTGCTTAATTAACCGAACGCTGTCTATTACCATCTGACAGCAAGCGTGACCCCACTTCTGCAGAGGGGCTTGGTTTTGATGACCATACTCCCAGGGCCAGGAGTAGTTTAGACCTGTAAGGGTGGAAGATTCATGCTTTGTGGGCTTCTCGTGCACTCTGATAAGCAACCTTTCCCTGGTCAGGGAGCCCTTTGTGCAGGCTCATGAGAACGGATTGCTACATTACCAGGAATTTTGTGAGCTGGTTATGAAATTAAACATCATCTTTTTAAAGGATAAACTTACGTAAACTTACAATTAAGTTACACTTAGAAGTAATAAATACCCCAGACTCCTCATTTCCTAATTATGTTAATACATCTCACTGTTATATCTGTGGTCTTGAGCTTTTGTCTGTTGTATTTGTGTGGTAGAAATGCTGTACGATGAGGGGCGCCTGGGTGGCTCAGTCAGTTAAGTGTCTGACTCTTGATTGCGGCTCAGGTCATGATCTCATGGTTCTTGAGTTCCAGCCCCGCATCGGGCTCTGCGCTGACAATGCGGAACCTGCTTGGAATTCTCTCTCTCCCTCTCTGTGCCCATCTCCTGCTCCTGTTCTCTCTCCCTCTCTCTTTCAAAGTAAATAAAGTTAAAAACAATGCTGTACGATGATGTGCTTTGGTCATCCTTTTCCTGTTTCACATTTAGTGATGTCACATTGGTAGTTTGAAATGAGCTGTTCTGGGAACGTTTATACCACGGTAATCAGCAAACGGTACAGACCCACCCCCTCTCCCAGCGCTGGATGGCAAAATCTTTACAAATGTACCGCTGGTTGGGGCCCTCCTCTGTACTCATTTGCTAGGCTGCCATAACAAAGTACCATAAACTAGGTGGTTGAAAACAGCAGAAAATGATTGCCTCATAGTTCTGGAGACTAGACGTCCAAAGTCAAGTTGTCAGCTGGGTTGGTTCCTTTTTTAAGGCTCTGAGGGAGACTCTGTTCTTGCCGCTTCCTAGTTTCTGGTCCTTGCTGACAGTCCTTGGCTTGTACGTGAATCATTCTGTTCTCTGCCTTCATCTGCACGTGGCCTTCTCCCTGAGTCTGTGTTTGTTTTCACATGGCCATCTTCCTTCTGTGCCTCTTGCTGCTTATTATAGGGATACCAGTCATATTGGATCGAGGGTCCTTCCAGTAGGAAGTATGAACTCCAATGATCCTAGTTCAAATAAGGCCACATTCTGAAACGCTGGGTGTTGGGACATTAACATATCGTTTTGTGGGGACACAATTCAACCCCTCATGGCCTCCAGTGGCTCTACATTGCCTTTTGGGACACCTTGCATTTGGCAGCTCAAATAATAAAAATAAACATAAGAGCCCACATATATAATAACTGAGTGGCTTACTGTATACTAGGGTTCCCCCCCCCCCCCACCACATGTGTTCTCATTGAACCCTCTCAGCCACCCTGTAATGTAAGTACCATTATTCCCATTGAACAAGTTAGGAGTTTGGTTCTGGGCGAATTGGAGCTGTTGTCCTAGATAGCATATCAGGTATTTGAATCCAAATACCACTGGCTTCAGTCAACTTACTTGTCATGAATCTGATTTCCCCAGAGCCCTATTAGCTGTGCCAAATCCATGTGGAGGGTTAATTGTGGCATAGTAGGAGAGAAGAAGGATGTGCAAAATGTTTTATAAACTTTACAGAATCAGGCACCGAGCCTGGTGCCTTTATCTACATATTACCTACTTTAATCCTCATGCCAAATTTTTGAATCTTAATGGCTTGTGTAGATGAGAAAATGGGACCATAGGGTGATACAGTGACTTTTGTGTACTGACCGGGAGCACAGAGCCGGTAAAGGGAATGACTGAGATAGGAGCCCACGTCTCTCTGGACCAAAGACTCTTCTCGTTGCACACTCCCATGTTGTCCTTCCAGCAAAGTCCACATCTGATACACGGGCACATACCATTCCTCATCCTTCTTGTTGGTTGAGGTGTTAGACCTGTGCATATTCATTTTCTCATTCAGTTAGAAAGTATTGAGAGAGCCCTAATGATGTACCAAAGACTGGGCTAAGAGATGGTTTATGACTCGTCAATCGATACTAACAGCTCAGCTCTCAGACCTAGAAGGCTGTAGAATTCTCCATGGCCAGGCTTCCTTAAAAAGTCACAAGGTCCTCTGTCTCTGCCATTTTCCTAGTTGGTGACAACCCTGAGCCTGTCTGGTGTATTTTGTTTTCTATTGCGGTGTAATAATCACCACAAACTCAGTGACTTAAAACTGAGTGACCTAACACTTATTATCTCGCAGTAACCATGGAATAGGAGCCCGGGAATTAGTTGGGTCCTCTGCTCCGGCTGAAATCAAGGAAGTGGGCCAGGGCTGTGGTCTCATTTGAAGCTGAAGGTCGTCTTCCAAGCTTGCTCACAGTTGGCTGAATTCAGTTCTTTGTGGTTGTAGGACTGAGGCCTTAGCTTCTTTCTTTTTTTAAAAACATTTATTTTTGAGAGACAGACCGAGCACGAGCAGGGGAGGGGAAGAGAGAGAGGGAGGCACAGAATCCAAAGCAGGCTCCAGGCTCAGTACAGAGCCTGACGTGGGGCTTGAACCCACAAACCTTGAGATTGTGACCTGAGCTGAAGTCAGATGCTTAACCGACTGAACCACCCAGGTGCCCCTGAGGCCTTAGCTTCTAAAAGCTGCCTGCCTTTGCCTGCTGTGTGGCCATCTCTACAACATTGGATGTTTGCTTCTTCAAGGCCAACAGGAGAGAGAGTGCTTCTAGTCTCTCAAAAATTCACCTGATTAGGTCAGGCCCACATAGGATAAATTCCCTATTCATTAATCTACAGTCAGCTGATAAGAGACATTAAATTACATCTACAAAATCCATTTTCCTGTTGCCATTTGTAATGGCTAGAAGAAAGTTTTCGGTTTCACTTCTACCCAAGGGAAGGGGATTATGCAGGGCACAACACAAGGGTGAGGGTCACAAAGGCCATCCTGGAATTCTTTTACCTTATCTGGTAAAATAATTTATCCACCCTTTTGGGTTTGGACCCATGTTATTCCCCCGTATTCCCTCCCTTACCTTAGCTAAATATCTCCACATAGTTCATGAACAAGTCACAGTTTGAGTTCACTGAGTGTTCAAACCGTGGCTGGCTTTGTATGATTTTCATCTGCTTCACCAGTCCTCATGATTAGTATAAAGCTATGTAGGTTCCTCATGTAGAGTCCCAGTCCTCTGGCTTCATCTCTGATGCCTCTGTTTTCTATTACTTGAATATTCTTAATTTCAAAAAAAAATTGCATTTTTCACTTGGAAGGAAGAGAAGTCAACACAAAGTAGTTCAAGCAGATAGAACCTACTAGTGCCACAGCACCAGGGTGTAGTGGGTTCAGGCATGGCCGGATACAGGTTTTCAAACCATGTTATGAGGGCCCCCTCCCTCCCTTTTTAATATCCCCTTCTGGTAGCTCTTGTGGTGTTGACAGATAGCCACCCTCACACCCCTAACACCTGCAGACTTATACAGTCTCCTTGTTTCTGAGGAAGGAAACTTAGTTCCTGAGTCTAGACACCATATTATCATGCCTTACGCTTAATTATCAAGATTTGGGTCAGATTTGGCTAGACCAGTAATTGGCCAGGCTCAGATAATGTCCCCACCACTGTGACTGAGGCAGGAGTAAGAGCCTTAAAGGCTCTTGCAATAGCTTCCTCTTAGGAAAGAGGGGGCTTTGCCAAGGGAAGAGAGAGGGAACATTGTCAGGTGAAAATAACAAATACCCAGTTTGGAACCTGGAGTGATAGATAACAGCCTAATGGATCATCTTGGTATAATTTCAGGGATCATTTTTGGTATAATTGGTATTCCTTATCCTTCCCTCCTCAACACCACAGCTGGTGAAACAGAAGTGGTATGGACAGCCATCGGTGACATAACAAAAGCTTTGGGTAAGTGGCAGTCCCCGGTAGGTTTTCATATTAGCGTAAAATCCTCTGTCTTCTTGACACGGGTCTCCTTTGAAGACTTCTGAATATTGTCCTGAGAAAATGCCACGTGAATTCAAGAAATCGGATCAAAACTGTGTTCTTTGGGATTCATTAAAACTGAAATGCCTGGGGCCAAATGCTAGCCAGATGCATCAAACGCACTAAATCTGAGACAGCACTGAGCTGGATCACTTGGATGTTCTCATTTTATAGGATTTTTCTTTGCCACAGAAAGGCAGCTCCATAAACTCTTTAAATCTTATATGACTTTTTTGGGGGAGAGGGATCTGAGATGTGGCTAGAAATTTTTTATTATTAACCTGCCTTTCCCCCCGCTTCTCCTTGGAATTGAATTGTCCTTGAAGAGGCCCCGAGGTGGACATTCCTCCAGGTTGAGGGCTTACTTTCTCCCCTTGGTTTCTGTGATGGCTGATGTTGAGATTGCAAACGCAAATAGATGCCATCTGGGCTCGGGAAGCTAAAGTAAAGGAGGGAGCAGAGCCAGAGGGAGTGGCAGGACTCTGGACATGTGCACACAACTTGCCTTTCCTCTGGGGCCAGCTCTGTTCCGCTTGAGTGTGGCCCTGAGGGAATCGGAGCCAGTGTTAGAACATCCCAATATTTCAAGAGAAGCTAGAGATCTTACATTTTACTGAATTACTTCTGACTTAAAAATTTTCAAATGACTTCAGTTTTTATTACACCATGAAGGCTGAAGTAATTTGTCTTTTGGCCAGGGTCGTCCTCTCAGTGGCCAATTTTGGTCTCTGGTGTGCGTCTTGCCCAGGTCAGAAGGCCTGTTGTGGATGCTGTTTGATGCCTTGCAGCATCCAAGTCCTTCTTCCTAATGGAGCCTTAGTTTTTTACAGGGTCCACCCTCCTCTCTGGACCCTCATAGCTGGGGAAAAGCCAAGCTTTAGCTCCAGGGCTCGGTTTATTTGGTTTCCATCCCTTATTAGTGATTGGTTCAGGGTTGGCCATGTGATCGGACTCTGTCCAATGGGAAGGGAAGATGTGTCTACGGGGCCCTCTCATGGAAAGCTGCATTTTACCTTGAAGCCAGGGAAGCTGTGGGCTCTCTGTGCTCTGGGTAGGGTTGGGATGTCGCACCTCCTACTGCTGCAGGTGTCTTGCTTTCAGCCTGAGGATGAAGTCACCTTTGAGGCCCTACCTGGAAAAGAAGGGAAGAACCTGGATTTTTGTTAACATCCTTGGAGGGCTGAATCCACCAGCCCTGAAGCCTAGTCTTCCACTGAAGTTCTTTTGTTTGAGATAAAGAATTCTTTCTTGGTTAAGGCAGCATGACTTGGCCTGAGAGGACTAGGACTAGGGGAGAGACCCCCCCCCCCCCCCTCCATTTGTAGACCCCGTGAACTATTGGTCATAAAGAATGTCTTCCCTGATGCTGGGCTGGGCTGTCACTGCCTCGGTGCTAGATGATGGAAGGGGTTTCTTCTTCTGTCTTTACTCTGATCCCTTGCTACTGCTCCCTTGGAATAGTATCTTAGGAGAATACGCCATCTTTCTCTTGAGAAGGAGGGGCTCACGGTGAAGAAAGAGAAACCTCATCAATTACAATTGTCATGGGCACCCAGAGTGGTGAGCAGACCTTGTGTTTGCTGTCAGTGGTTTGTGGTCAGATTCCTCCTGAACACGAACTGAGGCCTTTACTCTCTGTAGAAGATTAGAGAAGGATTAATAATAACTAAACTATGACCTTGACCATTTATGAAAATTGTTCTTAAGGTTGCTACATCTTTATTATGGAAAGAGCATCACCCTTTAAGGAAGGGCCAAGTTGTGTTTGGTGTAAAGAGTTTTAGGCTCTTAGAAGAGGGCAAAACAGAAAGGAGTTCCTGCTTGACCTGTGCTCTGAAGGTAAATCCACTGGAAGCAACCCACCATCTCTAAAAGTTCCAGATGTTATTTTTTTCTTGTTCTTCTCCTCCTCCTCCTCCTCCTCCTCCTCCTCCTCCTTTGTTTAATAAGAACTAATCTTGTACTTTAAGATGTTTTTTTATTTCTGTCAGTTTATGCAGATTATTCTTCCCACCCTTTTTCCAGTTGTTAAAAATTAAAGACCGCCCTTGTGCTATTGATAATATAGGTAGGCTTGCTCATGCACAATTGATATTCACATTATTATTATTATTATTATTTTGATTTAGCACAGAGAGGCACTGAGTAATGTGGTAAGCAGTGTGAGCCCTGTTGCCACACTTCTGGGTTCGAATCCTAGCTCTGCCACCTGCTGGCTGTGGGTCCTTGGCAAATTGCTGGATTTCTTGGTGCCTCCATTTCTTGATCTATAAAATAAAAGTAATTATGGTGCCACCCTTGTAAGGATGTTAGGATTAACAGTTTAATGCATGGGCCCTTTTAAAGCGCTTGGAACAGTGCCTGACACACTATACGTGCTGTGTATGTGTGCTATTAGACAGCGTCACAAGAATGGTAATAAAATCTATAATGCTACCACTGGCTGTGGCATCAGGCTTTCGTAAGAGATTTTGGAAGACCTGAACCATTTGGTAGGTGTAGTGTCAGTGGCTCTGAGATTACAAGTGATTTATTACCGGGTATAAAAATTTGCCCTAGGAGGTGAGCATGGGGGATGGAGTCTCCATGGGACAAGGATGCTGGGCTGTAGCCAGCAGTCTTCAGAGCAGATGGATAAAGATATTATATAGTGTGTTTGCCTAGATGGGTTCGGCCGTACTCAGGGTGATAGTAAGTACAGGAACTGATTGTTACTTACGAGCCCAACACCAAAGCATGCAGCATTTAATAAGACAAACATTTCTCCGTTAAATGACCGTTCCTTTCGAAGGCAGGTAGTTCTCTCATTTCCTTCACTTAAACGTTGTTTATTGCCTTACTGTCTCATTCTTTTTTTCTGAATTACAAAGACAGTATGAGTATGTGAACAGAAATTCCAAACATTTTGAAATTGTTACAAGTATGGGGTTTAGAGCCATTGAAACCTGGGCTGGACCTCCGAAGACGCCATCTATGGCCGTGACCTTGTGAGGACCTCATGAGGACCATGGACAAGTTCTCTGGGGCTCAATCTGTTCATCTGTAAAATGGGGGTAACCGTTCCTCAGAACCTGGCTCTGCGGATGAAATGGAATCATGTACACAAACTGGCCAACGCAGTGTGTTCATCATCATTTTTTATTTTCATCTTTTTCCTGCTTTGTGTCTAACCACTGTCTTGGCTACCAAGTCAGCAAACTTGAAAGCTTTTTTGGGGGACTTTATGTACATTGTGTCATTTCTGCTGAGTTTTCTGAGAAGGGAGCCTATTTAGAAGGTAAAGAACAATTTCTTTGATTAGTAACTACATTTTTCTAGTGGGCCTTTAGTTTATTTGGAACTGTTTTCTTGAAATTTGTGGATGAATTTGTGGCAGGGATTGGCAAACTTTGCTATAAGAGCCAGAGAGTAGACATCTTTGGCTTTGCACACCATATATCTCGTTTGTATTACAGCTCAGGGGTGGTCATGGACCATACATCAGTGAACGGGCATGGCTGTGTTCCAATGAGACTTTATTTATGGACACTGAAATTTGAATTTCACATATTTTTCATGTGTCACAAGATATTCTTTTTTTTTTTTTTTTTTTACCCCAACCATTTAAAATTATAAAAACCATTCTTAGCTTGAAGACCATACAGAAAGGGGCTGTGAATTGGAATTTGCCAACCCCACCATTAAGGTTTTGATAAACTGCCTTATATAATCCAAGCACCAGAGAAGGCTCTCCTTTACAAAGCTTGTCTGGCCAGCGTCTTGGAATCGGAAGCTTCTTCCTGTAACATTGGTAGTGACTTTGCAATTTGGTCAGGTTCAGATGCTGTTTTCTTGGATGGCCTTTGCCCAAAGTGAGGTGCATCCTGCTTCCGGTTCAGTGTAGCCTGGGGCCTGTTTCCAATTAGAAATGTTAATGCCTTGAGCCTTGGTAGCTGCTGGGCATGAATTGCTTGATTGCCTCCTTGAAAAGCTGTTAACTTCTCCACTGCTTTTGAAAGGATCTTCAGCTTGATGCATTCTCCAGCCTATTTGGTTCCTTAGGTGTTTTGTTCCCCCTCTGTCTTCTCTGCATTAAAGGTGCATTAGTGTATTCTCAGTGCAACACTTTAGAGTTCTTGGAACAGGCAGAGAGCAGTTATATCCCATAATAGCAGGATAATCAATGGAAAGAGATAGATTGCCAGGTTGTAAATCATGTGAGAGAATTTGATGATATCAGCTTCGGGGGGGAATGGGATCCTATTACTCGTTCTGAATTCTCTGGTTCCTGGAATTAATTTTTTTTTGTACTTGTAATCGTTTGATGGAGCAGCCTTTGTCGTGAACGTGAGGATGACACAGAAGGGGTCAGCTGTGTCCCTCCATTCTTCGCTGTCCTGCTCACCCCCGTATAATTTCCGACCTGCGGTGTGAAATGCTGTTTCTATTACCCAGAGTCCGCACTGCGGAGTGGGATACACTTAGAACTGTCAAAGATTTGAAAGAGCATTTATGCCTCCATATTCAAAAGTGAAGAAAATCACAACCTTTAGACCAGGACACTCAGAAACCTAGCGGCATTCTAGCAGATGCAATTACTGGCAGTAGAAAGCAAAGAGCTTTTTTTTTTTTTCATGTTTAAGAGAAATCAACTGTACCTTTTACTTTCTGACTTAATGCAAAGAGATGAAAATATGCTAAAGACACGGTTTTTTTTTTTTTTTTTTAAAGGCATAGACCAGAGACATTTTGGAACCTTTCATCTGGCAAATCTGGCTTCCCTTTAAGCAGAGCATCAGGATTGCTTCAATATTTAGGTATTAATATTCCCTTGTGGCTCAATTAGCTTCTTGAAATGAATTTCTCGGCACTGCTGTCACAATGAAAGAAAGACATGCTGAAGTGAAAGAGAATTTGTGTGTTTCTTAGATTGGAAGGATGTGTTGAGTCAAATGAACATCCTCTCAAGGTTAAATTATCTATTTAAAACCCTTCCAATTACAGTGCCAGGTACAATCTTTGATGAGATTCAGAGAGAACAAATGACTTCATCGGTGGGAGAGAGATTCTCTTTGGATAGAGGAAAGCTATGAAATCAGAATGAACTGGACGTTGTTTATTATGGGGGGAAATGGTTACTTAAACTGAACGTGGTGTATTCTCACTAAAACATGAACCATTACTGGGTGACTGAAGGCCTCGTAATAGAAGAGGGTAGGGGTGAGTTCTTTGCTCTCCGTACTTTAAAAAACAGGGGTGGGGGGGAGGTGCCAGGGTGGCTCACTCAGTTAAGCGTCTGACTGTTGATTTTCGCTCAGGTCATGATCTCATGGTTGGTGAGTTTGAAGCCCTGCATCGGGCTCTGTGCTGACAGTGCTTGGGATTCTCTCTCTCTCTCTCTCTCTCTCTGCCTACTCTCCACCATCCAGAAGGAAGGGAGGAAGGAAGGAATTGTAAGTTGACCAGAACAGAAAACCACCGGCACTGTACTGTGACTTCTCTGTCTCTGTATGCAATGTGATCCAAGGAATTTGGATGGTGATTGCATGGTGAATACAGTTTTGTTTAAACGATGGTTTCATGGGCTGGCTGTCTAGAATAGTCACCCAAGTGCTGTTGGCTTTACTCCAAATTATAAATCTTTACTCTCTCTGGCCAGCGTTCTCCATCTCTTCTTTTACTGACTTTGTCCTGCTGGAATTCAAATACAGTGACCGCCTTTTAAGGGTCTCCCTGATTTCAGAAACATCTTCCCATTACGCGTGGCAAAATCCAGACTCTCACCTGTAGACTTGCCTACTCCAGTCTTCGAGGCTGGGGTGGTCCCACAGTCCTGCTCCATGCTGCCTCGGGGCCTCATGCAGTTACTTGCTTGGGGTAACCTTGGTGATGTAGTTGTTGAGTCTAGACCCTGGAGCCAAGACTAGTAGGTTCAGATCCTAGCTGTGTTACTAACCATTCTGTGACCCAGGTAAGTTAGTGGAAATCTTTGTCTCAGTTTCCTCATCTTTAAACTGGGTGTAGTAATAATTCTGGTTGGTAATACTTAATTCTAGGTAAAGTTGTTGTGAGGGATCAGTGAGTGAAGATATGGAAAGAACCTAGACCATTGCTTTGCACTCAGTAAACATTGTGTAAGAGTCACATGGTGATGGTACTGTTTGTTCTAAAATTAGCTTTGTAATTATTATTCCGGCCAGGTTTTGTGTGGTGGCTTCTTCTCTTGTACATCGCAACTTCAGTGTCCTTTCTGAGTGACTGTCCCCATCCACCTTCCGAAGGACCCAGCCCTTTCAGCAGCCTCCTTGCACCCTACACATTACAGGTGAAAGAAGCCTTTTTTTCTTTTTTAAATTAGAAAAAAATTGCAATAACAAGTAAAAGAACTACCCCCCACCCTGAACCAGTTTGAATTCTTTGCCAACCCGGTGCCTTGTCATTTTTGAACACCTGTACGTATAGTTCCTGTATGTGTATTTCCTCAACAAGGACATCCTCCTGTAATGTCACGGTACATCCATCAAAATCAGGAAGTCAGCTTTGATAACAGCCCTCCTGTCTACTCCTCAGACCCCATTCAGATTTGCTGTGATTGTCCCCATAGAAAAAGGAGCCATTTGGGATCATGTGCTAGTTGTTAGCATCCTTTTTTTCTGCAACAGTTTCTCAGATTTTCCCGGACTTTTATGACCCTGATAATTTGGGAGGTAACAAACCAATTATTTTGTACATTGCCCATCAATTTGGGTGTTTTGAGGCTTCCTCACAATTAGATTTAGGTTATGTGTCAGGGCAGAAATATCAACAGAAGTGATGCTCTGTTCCTTTCACTGCACCTTATCAGGTGGCCCATGATTTCCACATGTCCCTTGCTGGTGATGTTAACTTTAATCACTCTGGTAAAGGCAGCCGGTGCCGGGCTTCTCCAGGGTAAAGTCGCTCTTTTTTCTCCTTTGTACTGTTTTGAGGATACTTTAAGATCCTTCTTAAACTTTCAGCTTATTTTTTTATCATGCCACTTTTGGACACATGGATTTCAGTTTTATTTAGTAGGTTATAATATGTTACTACCATCATTTTGATCCTCAAATTTCCCCCACCTTTAGATAGTGGGAGTTCCTTTCAGCCGATTCCTGTGTCCTTTGATATGTGTCGCCATCATTATTTGAATGCTTCCTTACTGGAACAAGAAGTTCTGGGTTCATCTTGTGCTTTGCTGGCCCCAGGTCTGGATTTAGCTAAGGAGCAGAGGAGCCATGGAGCTTTGATTCCTTTCAGAGGAGAATGGCATTTAGAAACCAAGATCTGGGCATTTGATGTGTTCATTGCTTGTGAGATGTTACAGCTTCTAGATCTGTTCATTCAGCAGAACTATTTAGGGATTATGTATGTGTGTGTATATATATATATATACACACACACACACACACACACACACACACATATCAGTATGTATATATGCACACACACATACATTTACATCTCTATTTATTTCTGTATTTTTATGTATTAAAAATCATAAGTTCATTACCTCCAATTCCATTGCAGCAACACATGGTTCAACTTTGTTTTCTCCTTTCTTTATTTGTAACTCCCTGCTTTTGACAGTGAGTATCCTGGCTCCCACTGTCTTGAATATATTTCCTTAATCAATCATCCCACCCCTTGTGGGGCCACTCTGGCATGTAGACATGCTTCTCAACTATCTGAGATACACTCCATGCCAAGCCCTTCTCCCCCTCAGGTATAGATGCCCTCCTTGCCATACTTGGTGCCCCTTCTGGACAGATGGTGCTTTTGTGCAAGGAAAATGGTACCTCCTCCCCCGGCAGAGAGCAGCCTCATGCCAAGTCACCTAGCTTGGCAAGTGACATGTGTAGGCTGCATTTTACTTCTCTTGATTGACTTTTATGCTTAGTGTCAAGTACCCACATTTTTTGTGTCTATGCCAAATTGGTTGATGGTGGGCTCCTCACTCACCTTGGGACTTAGGTGCTACAGCTGCTCTAGCTAGTTTGCTGCTGTATTGAACCAAGGAGGTTTAAGAGAGGATGCTGCTGGTAGTTGATTTCCTGCCATTGGCACTGGAAGACAGAGAAAGCTTGGTGCAGTAAGAGGGACTAGGGTAGATGGACAGAGGGGATGGACAAAGAAGACTGTTGAGACTTCATGAAGGATTGAGAGCCTGATCCTAGCTTATGTCTGAGGCTAGATACATCCCTGCCCTTGATATTTGAGTGATAGGCTCACATTCTTATACTAAATTCACTCTTGAAGTTCAGCTGCCAACCTAAGCCACGTCACATGGCCAAACCCCAAGTCAAGAGACAGAGAAGTCCACCCTAGAAGGAATTGCAAAGTTGACTGGCAGAGGACCTGGATGAGGGGCCAATTATCTGGTCTACGACGGGGAGGTCAAATTGTTTGCCAAAGGCTAACTCGTCAATAAGTGGCAGAGCTAGGAATTGAATGAGGTCTGTCGAGTTAGGAGGTCGACATTTAATTACTCTTCGGTTGCTTCTGGATCAAATAGGGGCTTGATCTGCATGTGGTTTTATCACGGTGTATAGGCATAGGCAGGTTAAAAGGGTGTTCCCCTCCTTGCTTTCTCCTGCCCTCTTGTACATAGGAAGTTTACTTTGAAGAAGATGGTGTTAATCAGATACAGAGCTACTTCCAAGAACCAGATGGCCTTCATTTCTTTCTTCCTGATTAGCTATATAAAGCTAATTGTCCAACTGAGAGAGGCTTAATTTTACAGGCTTTCATGGGAGGCACACTTATTGTTTACAGCTTTCTACCCCCCTCTTGCCTTCTTTGCCAGAGGCTCTGCTCCAGCAGGGGAGCCTGGGTCTAACACTAACAAATTTTGGAAGAAGTTTGATTTTTACAAGGAGTCACTGAATAGGGGATAGATAATGAGAACCCTTCTCTTCAATCCTGCAGGTTAAAGGTGTGCCTGTATTGTTCCCAGGCCCTCCATTCTCTGTCTTCTCTGTATTTATCTTATTTTACACGGTTTTGACAGACAACAGGAGTTTGTATGGTGGTTTTCGGATAATGTCTGCATTAATGTTCTGTAGGCAGAGGGCCGATTGTGCTGGAGACCGTATTAAGGAATTGTAATATAAAAATTACACTGAATTATAAATGTTATTATTATAATTAATTATTAAGCTTACAAAGAGGCCAAGTGGTACTTGGTAAATCTTATTATTTCGTGTGGTGGAAAACTATTTTGCATCAGTGGAAATATTACACTGCAGCATTGTGCCTTTTTTGCGGAGTAAAGATAATAGTGGCTGTAATACAGGATCAGCCATGTGCTGTGTGAAAGATGGCAGGCTTAAAAAATCCATTTGTGTTTCTGGCAAATTGTCTTAACATAATCCACATGCCTTTCTAATTTAAAATATGAAAAGTTAAACAAAGTTTATACTGAAGTTACATCCAGTAGGAAACTGGTAAAACAGTCAAGTCTCCCAAGCTGAGACTCCAGCTTTAGATGTGTGTGTGTGTGTGTGTGTGTGTGTGTGTGTGTGTGTGTGTCTCCTGCTCACACTGAATTGTGAATTCACGTTGCATTCCCTTGCAAGGATGTGCCATTTTTAATTAAGACTAAAACATGGTGGGGTATTCTAAATTAGGCCTGATTATAATTGCAGATGGCAATTGAGCTTTTGGAAGCTGGTTTCTTTAACTGTTAAATAAAAATTGTCTTTTTTAGTGTTGGTTTTCCGAAGTTCAGCAGTAGTTGTTTAGGGGGAAAAAAACCCCCAAAACCTTCCATCTATCTCTGTGTTTCCAATTAAGTCAATATCACAGCGTATCCATCCGTCTTCTCTTGGGGGGTTTGACTCTGAAGAAATTTTTCTTAAGGGTTCCTTGACAAGTGAGGAAGTGAAAAATTTCGGCCCCTAAAGCTGAGCTTTCTGGAGGCTTTCTGTTGATGAATATGGAAAACCTGTGACAGATAGTTTTCAGGTGTTGTTCTCTGCCTAGTCCTTGAGCTAATGCAGTAAGAGCGACAGCCTTTTTTTTTTTAATAAAAAGAGTACTTTTGACTAGTAGTAGACTTTTAATGGTCAAAATCAGTACCTCCGCATACCTGCTTCTGTTTGGTAGGCTACCTGGACTTTGTTCAGTGTCCCAGAAAGGTTTATGGGCATTGATAGACTATTGCCTAGGTGTTGAGTGGGTTTATGGATGTTGTTCCCTGCTTATACGAACCATATACATACAATTTTTGCCTGTTGATGGGCATGTAGACCCAGTAGACCAGTGGTTTGCAATCAGGGCTTCACAGTTTTGTCTCCTGCAAGGGGACATCTGTCATTGTCTGGAAACATTTTTGATTGTCAGGACTGGGAGGTGGTGCTGCTGTCATTTGGTCGTAGAGGTCAGGGAGGCTGCTAAACATCCTATAGTGCACAGGACAGCCTCCCACAGGAAAGAATTACCTGGTGCCAAATGTCAATGGTGAGGCTGTTGAGAAACCCAGCAACAAACAATGAACTCATCATGCCTCCCATTGTCTCCCACCGTAAAAATGGTCATGGATTCACCATTGATCTCCTTGTATTTTATCCTTCTGTTACAGTGCCAGTGGGTAGTATATTGAATTAAACACGAATTGATAAAAAATGTGTTTTCTGGAAGAATTCAATAAGGAAGTCAAAGGTGAGCCACGTGTTTGTTCGGTAAGAACCAGAAGTTTGCAACAGGCCAGGTAGTGGATTTGCTTATGGGCCTTGGTGAAAGCGGGCGGCTCTGTCCCACCCGGGAAGTCTGCCTTTGTTAGAGTAGATGCCGCCCTTCAGTGTTTGCTCTTGTAAGTGATAGATTCATAAAAAGCTGGTGATGAAAACGTCTTAATAAACAACATCATGCAATTGTGTTATGCCTTCACACCGAATTCTGCCTAATGAAGATTGGCTGTATACAGCCACCACTGCTTAATTTTGTTGCATTTTATGTACACACCTCAGAAAATTAAGAGACCGGGGAACTCATATTGAGTAGAATAATAAAAGGACCTTCTTGAATGGTGGCACTTTTGATGTTTTTTTTTCCCCCTGCCTTACATGACTGGAGGAATAAGGGAGAAGGACGTCATGGGGCTTATAAACAGCTGATAACAACAGGCTTCATTTACATTTTGTAGCTTGAATGGCCCCCCTCCTCCAAGCACATGTGTAGGGAATTGAAATTGCAGTTTGCCTATTATGTGTTGGCAGTAATCTTTCAAAAAAATTTTATGTTTCAAAATCAGGCAGCCAACAGCAGTAGCCAGTGATATATAGGGCTATTGATGTGAATTGAATTTGCAGAGGGAAAATGGGATTTGGTTGCAGTATGAACTCGTAATGAGGTGGCCCCATAGATTTGTAATGGTCAGCCATTGTTTGTGCCCAGAATCAGCCAGGAATCAAATACCTTTCAAAGAGAGACTGAAACGAAACTTGAGTTTTTGTTGTTGCTGTTTTTCTCTCCTCTAGTTAATGGAATGGTTCCAAAGTTGTGTCATTTAATTTGGTTATTGTGAGGGGACTGGAAGGTAACAGGTTCCCCTTTTAATATGTGTGTAGATCAGTGTCTTCGTTGGTCATATTCACTGTCTTATCAGTAAAAAAAAAAATGGACCCATGCCCCCAATATATGCATATTTATTGAATTGCATGTGTGTGGTTTTATACTAAAATATTATATAAATTCTAAAACAAAAATGTAAACCATGAAGTAAAAACTATTACGATAGAGGGTTCAATTGTTTTTTTCTCCCCCCAAGGAATCATGTTGTGCAGCCCTTGGGTGCTCACTGTTGGAAATGGCAGGTGCTAGTGTTGCATTAGGTGACATTGTCAGGTTATGGAGAACATTGGGCTGCCTTTCTTTCCACGTAAGTGTCTTTCTTTTTTAAATGGTTATTTTTGAGAGAGAGAGTGCACGCATGAGCACACGAGCTGGGGAGGGACAGAGAGAGAGGAAGATAGAGGATCTGAAGTGGGCTCTGTGGTGAGAGCAGAGAGCCCGATGTAGGGCTCAAAGTCACCAAAGGTGAGGTAATGACCCGAGCCAAAGTCGGATGCTCAACCCACTGAACCACCCAGGTGCCCTCCATGTGAGTGTCTTAATCTTGAACCTTTCCTGTGATTGTGTGGTGTGAACTACAGATGGGATTGGATTGATGCTAGACATTCAGAAGTGACTTTCTTCCCTGGGTGCAGAGTGTAGGATAGAGTAGAGTAAGTCAGCGACAGCTGACATCTCATGGTTGTATCTGGAGGCTGTGCCTTAGAAGTTTACTTTCTGATTTATTTCAGTTCTTCTTCTTCTTTTTTTCCCCCTCCCTCCCTTTCTTTTGCTTTAGTGCCAGGGAAAACTGGGACACATTATTTTCCATATATAGATGTTTTCCTCTAAGGTCTTCTCTCTGTGTGGGGGTTGAAGTTAGAATAATTATAGTATTTGAACGAGTGAATGAAAGAATCAATAGATTTATCCCTTAGTCTGAACTATACTGGCTAGGTGATCTTGGTGGGTGAGCTGAAACTCCTCTGATTCTCTCTTTTCCTGTCTGTGCAATGGGGATCAATGCTGATCCATGTTCTCTGTGGGATTAAGGAGGGTACCCTTCCTAGGGCTTAGCATCAGGTAAATGCCCATTTCATTATGATGCAGTTACAATCCCAGCAGCCCCCATCCTTCTTGGAATTCTTTTTTTTTCTTTTTAAGATTCTATTTTATTTTATTTGAAATGTTTAGTTTTGAGAGAGAGGTGGGGAGAGCCTGTGGGACCGGAGAAAGGTCAGGGAGAGAGGACAGAGAATCCGAAGCGGGCTCTGCGCTGACAGCAGAGAACCTGATGTGGAGCTTGAACTCATGAGCCGTGAAATCACGACCTGAGCCGAAGTTGGACATGTAATCGACTGAGCCACCAAGGCGCCCTGAAGATTTTATTTTTGAGTGATCTCTACACTCAACGTGGGGCTCAAATTTATAACCCTGAAGTGAAGAGTTACACACTCTACCAACTGAGCCAGCCAGGTACCCCTTGCTTGGATTTCTTGGATGTCTTCACTTAACTGTGGCCAACACTGATTTCCGTGGCCTCAGAGCCCTTAGATACCACAGTGACCATTGATACAGTATTTCCTGGGCCCAGTGGTACGATCGTTCACTTGGGTGTTCTTTCACTTTCCTTTTCCCCAAGCAAATTTGGTTTCTGGAGGATGGAAACCAAATCTTAACTTTCTTTTGTGATTGCTTGCCTTTTCTTGCCTCCCTGTGCAACACCATGCTGAGTGACTAATCAAAGAGCTAATTCTTCGTTGACAGGTTAAAAGGCATTTTCGTGCTTTACTGTGCTTTTGGTTGACTCAGAAGACTTTGGAATCAGGGAAGGTGTAGGAGGAAGAGGGAGCTGGAAGGATGTCAGAAATGAGATTTTGCTAATTGTAATTAGCACCAAACAGAAGTTGGTACACTTCTGTAGTTTTCTGTTGTCAGTCACTTTGGATGACATTTTTTTCCCCCATTATTTGTAAGTGACAGATTGCAGTACATATTTTAGGACCTGCCACCCATTTTGATTCGAAAGATTCTGTTGTTGGAATTTTAGACACTGCAGGTAAAGACCCAATTTTACTAAATAACAGGGACTTATGAATCTTGTAAATTACTTTGCTCTTGCAACTGAAAGTGTTTTTCTCTGATTTATTATGCAAATAATTATAAATCCTGTAACTGAACAGAGTAAAACTTTTCATGTCTTTTAGAATCTGTTTTCTGGTTTTGCTCATTCTGTAACAGTCTTACCTTAATAGGCAAGAAGTATAAATTGTGTGGTTTACTGAGCAAAGATGAAAGGTAATATATTTTGGTTATTTCCAGTTAGCAGACTGCCTCTTAATGAATCAGATTAAGTGCCTCAATCACTTCCTTTTACAAGTTGTCTTCGGGAAGGCACATTTGCATCCTAAATGCAATTCAGGGAGATTATTATTTTGCTACTTTTACTAAAAGTAATAATATCCTATTTTCCTGTTTCAGAATTCCAGGTATGACCTCCTGAAACGTAAGGAGAGACTGAGTTTCAACTGTGTGTCTGAATATCAGGGAACTATCTTACATGCACATCACACTGATGCAAGAGGGTTTTCTTAATTGCTAGCAGTGTGATGGATTCTGACTGACTTAGTTCACAATTTGGCTTTGGAAGGGTTCTATTGTATAGGTTTATTTATAGGAACCAGGAAAAATGGGATAACTTGGAAAGCGCAGGAACCAGGATAGGGGGAGCTAATGGCCAACTGGTGTTAGAATGAGTTGGGCCAAACCATGTCTTGTTTTTAGGGATGATACTCCACTCGAGAACGAGATCCTTCCCTGGTAAGATTCTGCTTTGCTCGGTTGGGGAGGAACGTTCAATGGAGCATGCAGAACAAGGTGGAAGGATTGTAACCTGGAGAAGATGGGGAAGGACCATGAAGTTAACCATAGCCAAGATCTCTTGAGATTGTCCCTTATGTGGCTTCCAGCATGCAATGGATGACCAAATGTTGGAGCAGGAAGGGGCTCCAGATTCCTCATGAAAGCCCCGATGAGTGAGTGATGTGTGTAGGGGGTCCTCCAACTGTGGGTATGTAGGCTAGTTTTTGTCATCTTTGCACCAGGCTAGAGAATTTGGTTCCCGAATGATGCTGTCTCACATTGGGAAAGAAAATCTCTTTTCAATTAGGAGAGACAAAGTATTGACAATGAAGTCGAGCGGATGCCTATAAATATAGGCGTTCTTTAATTGGAAAGGAGCAATTAAAGACAACTTGAAGACAACTTCTAGCTGTTGTTTGTAGAAGCCAAGTAAATGACTACCTGTGAAAGCCTTCACCTGTTTGAGGATTATAAATATCACTTGAACAAACAAATACCCGAGGGGATAGTAGCAGGCAGTGTAAGTCTATTCTTAAATTTTATTGCCATGCACCAAGTGCATCCTCTAGAATTTCCTCAGAAAATGCTCTTTTGGGGCCACATCAGCGGCTCTGTTGGCTGACTGCTTTCTTGGGTGCTCAGAGGTGCTCAGTTTATCTAGAAATATAAAAGGAGACACTGCTGTAGTCAGGAGGAGCTCCTGAGAGGCCAGACCCTCTCCAACTCTTTTTCAGTTAGGAGCACTCCTTCACAAGGTCTTGGGTTTGCCAAGGGTACAGAACAACATGGCGGTTCCAAGTATGGATTAAAATGAGACTGGATTTAAATCTCAACTCTCCCCACTTCATAGCTGTGAACTTGGGTAAGTTTTGAACCTCTTTCAGCCTCTGGTAGATTTGCTTAATCAGGATCGAGTCCCTCCTTCCTTCTAATTGGATCCTTGTATTATTGGGGATACCAATAAATCTGATGGAAAAACTATATTCCCCAGCTTCCAGGGCTGCCAATAGGGATGGTTGATGAGTTACAAATAGAATGGTTAGGGGCTTCCAGGAAAGCTGTTCTGAAGAGATTTAGTCAGGTGGGAAGTAGGCTGTGTTTTGGTTTTTTTTCACATTTTGCATTTGAGATATGAGGTACAGATGTTATGGCTTGGAGCTACCGTAGCCATTTTGGGATCATGTGGAGAAGGTCAAGGGAACCGCAGAGATAGGGGCATCTTTGAGCTGTTAAGTATCTACCTGTAGCCACTTACCTCCGGAAGTCTTGCTATAGGAAAGAAATCAACCCTTATGTGTTTAAAGCCGCTGTAATGGGTCTCTGATGGCAGCATTAGAATGCAGTTCTTGATCCCAGACTTCAGATACAGTTTAAACCAGTATCGGAACATATATATGTAGCATATTACTAATGAAGTTGTATTCTTTCCCCTTTTTTTTCAATGCAGAAGTTCTTCATAAAAATATCAAATGCTTCTTTCTGAAAAATTGCCCTCCCCCCAAAAAGTATCTTGTTTTGTAAATGACTTTTAACTTACACTTTTAGATTCTAGAATCAGTAAGTGCTTGTGAAAGGGCCCTTTGTTGTAATTTTAGGGCAGTGACTCTGCTCTTAGGGCACTCTTGGATGTGAGTATTCACTTGGGTAGTTTTCAAGCCCATGGCTAAGAAATCTAAGAGTCTGTTGTTTGCTATTCCATATTCTTTAGAATTCTTTGGAGTGAAGTATTAGTGTGGTCACAGTCATGCATGTTATGGATCATTGGGTGCTGTTGGTGAGTCACATGACAGTGATGCTCAGGCATGTCCTCCCACAGTGTGCCCAGAACACAGCACCTCAGGCTATTTAAAGTGTCTCTAACGATGCTGCCAAACATCTCGGCCTCCAGTGCAAGTTCCGTAGGGTGGGACTTGTTTAAATCACATTCTGATTACAAACATTAAGAAAAAAATGCTGAAGTTTCTATTATTGGAGAGTTTTTTCAACTCTGTTTAAATCTGGAAGAAAAAAAAAAAAGACATTAACGCAGTGTTCTTACAGCTCCTTTCTTTTCCTTTCCAAATATTTCAGGCAGTGAGACTGTTCCCTCCTGAGTAAAGCAGAGTAGTTTATGTATTAAATAAATAACTTTCCTGTCCCGATAGGTGTTTTTTTTTTTTTTTTGAAGATCACTTTTAGGCAACATTATGTATTTGTAGGGGCTTGTCTTCAAATAAAAGGCATAATTGAAATACAGCCGGATAGGAATCAAGAGTGTGATTCAAGTATAAGGTAAAATTGATGACATCCCTTATTGCTTTATAGATGAATTACTTTATAGTGGCCTGTTTCCCGATAAAGCTTTTTTAAAAACCAAAAATGCATTTTTCTACGCTCTAATCATCCATACTGACAGCAGCAAAAAAGAAAAGCTGTTTCCCCCCCATCCCTTAGCAGTGATAGTAGAAATTGCTTATTGCTTGAAAATCTATATTTGCCTGCTGGTGTGCCATTAGAAAGGGATTTTGTAGCCTGAATTCCATTTTTTTTTATTTAACATAAGACATAAGGGATTGCATTTTCCACATTGGCAGACTGTGGAATGGGTGGGTGACTTGATTGTGGTCTTTTCCACTTGGAGTGTTCAAAACCTACGTGTGCCAGAGAACTGGGCCTGTTACATGGGAGATTGAACAAAGATGACCTTGGGGTTATTTTTCTCTGTTTCCACCAAATTATTAACCTTCTTAGAGTCAGTAGCTCAGCTCAGGAAAGAAGAGGACCACTCTTGAACTGGTGCTGCTGATTCCCTGTACTGGATGCCAATCTCCCAACAAAGCCTGCAGAGGAGGAAGTCTGGTTGGGAAATCATTACATTGTCAACCAGATGATTTCACGTGGCCTGTCTCACCACCTGCGATGTATTCTTGGAAAAAAGAAACATAATTTGAGTCAGATCAAACCTCTTGATCGAATTCTGAGGATAAAGCATAATGTAAAAGGACACACGTGGAATTCAATCAGCAAAACCCAGAACGAGGAATTCTGTACTTCACATGACCCCATTTATTCAGTAAATGTATCGATCAGTTTAAAGAGTCAGAAAAGAACCTTTAGATGAAAAAGGATTAAAGAGACATTGCCACTAAATGTAATGTGTGGACTTTGGATCCTGATTCGATCAAATCAATGTTAAAAGTTTTTTTTTTTTTTAATTTTTAAAATGTTTATTTATTTTTGAGAGGGAGAGAGAGAGAGAGAGAGAGAGAGAGCATGAGAAGGAGAGGAGCAGAGAGAGAGGGAGGCACAGAATCCGAAGCAGGGTCTAGACTCTGAGCTGTTAGCGCAGAGCCCGACCCGGGTCTCCAACTCACAAACTGTGAGATCATAACCTGAGTCGAAGTCAGATGTTTAACCAACTGAGCCTCCCATACGTCCCCATTTATTTATTTATTCATTCATTTGTGTTTTATTTTTATTTAAAAAAAATTTTTTTTTTTAATGTTTATTTATTTTTGAGACAGAGGGAGACAGAGCATGAGCAGGGAAGGGGCAGAGAGAGAGGGAGACACAGAATGTGAAGCAGGCTCCAGGCTCTGAGCTGTCAGCACAGAGCCCCATGCGGGGCTCAAACTCATGAACTGTGAGATCATGACCTGAGCAGAAGTCGGACTCTTAACCAACTGAGCCACCCAGATACCCCATTCATTTGTTTTTTAGATAGGGAAATTTGAATACTGATTATTTGACTCACAGCATTATTATTAATTACTTTTTAGGTGTAGGCAAGATAGCAGTTATAGAATGATATTTAAAAAAGGGTCCTTATCTTTTGGTGATAGATACTGAGTTAGTTATGGGAGAAATCGTGATGCCTGGGACTTTAGAATTCTTTAGAGTGAAGTATCAATGTGGTCACAGTCGGAGACCAGGTTGAGTCGGGAGGGAGTTAGGGTAAAAAGAAATAAGATTTTCCATCCATGATAATTGTCGAAATTGGGAAATAGTTGCATGGGAATTCTATTTTTGAATGTTTGAAATTTTCAATAGAAAATTATAGGAAATTATAATAATGGCCTACCTCTGTTCTATTTTTCATCATGAGTGCTGACTTTACCAGAGCAACTTCTTTTTAAGTATTCTTAGGGCAATAAATATTTTAATATATAACCTTTCACCTCATTGTGATCTAAATATAAATATGGTCACTGACTTGCAGCAACCAAGCCTTAAAGAATTGACAGGTTTTATTTAATGACCCATTTTCCTTTATTTGAACTCAGCCCTGTGGAATAAAAGGGGATGTTTTATTCATCAGACTTTTTACTTTTTTTAATCTTAGAATGCCTTTGTAGGAATTAGCAGGTGTTTAATTATCAATGGGAGGATTCTTGATATGCTGAACGCGGTAGAAAGTCATTAAAAGAAGTTTAAAATATGAAAAAATCCAATGGGAGAACTTGGGGAGAAATGAATAAATCTGTTCTCCCGTGTCCTGGGTTTATTAAGGTCAAATGAGGTGCGGTTTAATGTTTTCCAGCTTCATTGTAAACTAAGCCAAAGGAAAATCTTTCTGCCCTTTGGTCAAACATTCCTGTGTGAAGAGAACACCAGCTACAGTGGAACACTGCCAAGGTTTTTTGGGGTCATACCTTAGCCCTCCAGTTTAGATAGTTGAGATAAGCCAGGATTTATGGATAGATTTATCACCGGTCTCAGCATTGAGCCATGACTTCCTCTTTGGCATTTTCTTTCATGCTACGAGAAATTTTGGAGTGCCCATCTAGGAGCAAAGGTAACCAGAGTTTCATGGTTTTGTTCTTTTGTCTGACTGGAGCGTCAGCTGTCCCCTGCTCCCTCTTATCTCTCCCCTAACTTTCTCTTTTTCTAGCAACATTGCCCCATCAACTTCTAATGATGTAATGCCCATGGTGATGGTAAATTATTTGGATCTGGGAAAAAGGTGTCATTAAGTTGAGGCAGTTTGGAGGTGGAGGGAGGAAGGGTGGGGAGAATAGCTACCATTGATCCAGCTCTGACCCTGTGCCAGGTACTGCATGAAGAAATGTCTGGTTTATTCTGCCCAAAATGTCTGCAAGGTAGGAATCACTCCTACTTTACAAGGAAGGAAGGAAGCTCATAGAGCTTGGATAACTTGCTCAGGGTTTCATCGCTCCTAAGCATCTTTGACGGTTAATGCACCAACAAAGTTGTGTTGTAACCAACATGCCACCTGCGTTCTCCAGGGTGTAGGTAACGAGGGTAGTTTTTAGTGAAACATTGACTGTTTTCACAGCGATGTTGCTTCTTATTGACTCCATATGGGACGTTGAGGGGCAAGAGGAGGGACACTGGGAGATGGGCATTTGTGCCTTTGTGTAGTTCACATCGCATGTGTACAGACTTCAAGATTGCCTAAATTAGACCTGTAACTTACATATTTTCTATATAAAAGAGGGGCACAGGAAGGACAGACAGACACTGGTAGTTTGGTTACCATGAAATGGCTTTGTTGGCTTTTTGTCTGCATTGCTGCTTTGTTTTAACCTCAAAGGTGAAAAGGTCTCCTTGATGTAATCCAGAGAGATCTTTGTGAATGAAGCTGCTTACAAGCCCCACTCATCGACAGGAAAGCAATATCTTCTTAAAGCTTGCAACTGACATTACTTTTGTGGTCTCTGGTAAGAGAGAAATAAAAAGGGTCATGGTTTGCTGTAGATTCTTTTGAAGGCACATGGAGTTTGTGAAGTGATAATAAATGGTGGATCTCAGTTGTTCTGGAGGCTCTCCAGGTCGACCAGTGTTGTAAGTGTGCCCGTCTTTGGCTTTGGGTTCCTTTTCCCTTCAGGAGCTGTTCTGTCGGGCTTCTAAGGAGCACCATGCCAGGAGCAAAACGTTGGAAAACAGTTGGAAGGTGGATGGAGAACAGCAATTTCAAGTAATGGACAGGAAATCATAGGATTGCAGAAATTACTCAGGCTGCGGTAGTGTGCCCAAAGATGCTGAGTAGGGCTGGTGACTGAGGCGTGCATTTAAGTGGTATTTCTTGGCCACGGGGCAGTGGGAATTGGTCAGCTCGATGTGTGCTTTAAATGGATGATCTTATTGGTGGGAAAGAAATGATGGGGTGAGAACTGTAGGCTTGCTTCCTGCACTCTATTCCAGATCTTTTTTATGGAGTTGTTGGCCGGGGCATTTTTTGAGATGGAGAGGTTGGCATGATCTTCATTCTGAAGAAGTTTACTTGAGCTAACTCAATATGAACAAAGTCCAGTATTTATGGTGTTCTGCCTTTTTATATGAACAGGAGAGCCATATAGAAATAAAACATACATATTTTTCTTCAGTGTTTTAGGTTAATACCTGGTTAATACTTTAGCATTCCATGCTTTACTATTAATAGCAAGTTTTTTTCTTAGTCATATATTTTGTCCTGTCGTCCACCCCCAATCAGAAAAAAATGTTTACTGTCTTTCTTTCAAGAGCTCTTTGGGGGATCTTTTTAAAGATTGGCTCAAGCTGAAGGAATTTTCCAGTTCAGTTGACATGCTTTGCAGTGTTTGTGGTTTCACATGGCTCAAAATATTTATCATCTCAAGTTTCTTTGACAACAAGGGTAGAAAGAAATATTAGCGTCCTTTCCCCAAAGTAGTATAATAATTGTCAGATGCTTAGAAAATGTATCTTAATGAGGGAGGAGGACATCCTGCCATTTGTAACAACATGGATGGACCTTGAACACGTTATGCTAAATGAGATAACATCAGACAGAGAAAAACAAGTACTGTATGACATCACTTATATGTGGAATCTAAAAATTCCCGAAACCTTTATCTCCGTTACTCATCCTGACAAGTAATAGCCTTTAGAGCATGGGTACTACTATGTATAAGGAAATTAAATCAACGATTTGTCTATGGACACAAGTATTTATCCAGAAGTTTTAAGAACCAAGTACATGAAAGTTAACTCATGCCATTTCTTTTTTCTGATTCGGCCCTTTAACCATATTATACTGCTATCTTATAGGTTGTTCCTTCTTTGCTGTTTTTTTTTTTTTTTTTTTAATGTTTATTTATTTATTTTGAGAGAGAGAGAGAGAGACAGACAGACAGACAGACAGAATTCTTAGCAGGCTCCTTGCTGTCAGCGCAGAGCCCAGTGTGGGGCTCAAACTCAGGAACCATCTCAGGAACTGTGAGATCATGACCTGAGCTGAAATTAAGAGTCAGGCCCTTTACTGACTGAGCTACCCAGGTGCTCCTGGCTTCCCTGCTTTGTTTTCTAGATATTTCTGTGTATCCTTCAGAGTGGGTAAGGACTTAACCAGGGAGTTCTGCAAACCAGATCAAGAGCAAAGGATTCTATAGATAATGTAAAACATCAGCTATGGCCCTTGTATCTTGCATATGGCTTCACTGAAACTTAACTGTTTTCACAATTATTTTCCTTAAAGTCTGTGAGTTCTATGGAGAGGCTATTTGTATTTATTTTTGTTTTTTGCTTTATTTATTTATTTTGAGAGAAAGAGAGAAAGCGCAGGTTGAGGAGGGGCAGAGAGACAGGGAGACGCAGAATCAGAAGAGGGCTCCAGGCTCTGAGCTGTTAGAATAGAGCCTGACGCAGGGCTCGAACTCCTGAGCCGTGAGATCATGACCTGAGCCAAAGTTAGACACTTAACCAGCTGAGCCACCCATTTGCCCATGGAAAGTCTATTTTTTAATCTGCATAGCACAGTAGTTCTCAATCTTTGCTCATCAGAATTGTCAGAATCATCTAGGACTCCTTATAACACAGATTGCTGAGCCCTCCCCGCCAGAGGTTCTGATTCACTAGGTCTCTGTTGGGGCCCGTGAACATTTCTAACCAGATTACTATTGATGTTGATACTGCTGGCCTGGACCACACTTTGAGAACCACTCCTCTGTCAGCTGACTAAAACTTAACAAGTTATACGAGCAGCTTACTCCACACTGCTGTATATCCCTCAGAACAAGTTGTTCATAATTTTTCAGTAGATAGAGTGATAAACTAGTAATCTCAGGTAGGAAACTGATTCCCACACAGAACAGAGGATCAGAAGAGCTTAAAGAAACAGACTGCAGGCTTTGTCTTGCCCTCCAGTCCTCTTAACCAGTTCTTTGGAAGGGAGAGGACGAAATAGAAATTCAGACTTTTAACTTTGAAAGAAAAAAGGAACTTCCGATTTTCTGTGTCTTCTGCCTTGAGTCATTAGGTACTTCTATGTATTTATCAAAAAGACGAAAACTAATTTTAATTTGCATTAGTTTGGTAAATTGGATATTGTGCAGTAGGGATTAGACTTGGATCATAAGCCCTTTTTGGGAACCGTTAGATTTAAAATAGTTGTCTGGGCCTACATGTAATCAAATTAATTCATTGGTGTTCAATAAGATAATTTTACATTTTGTAGTATGAAAAACTTTAAATGAGTAAGGCAAACTCATAAAAACAGAGAGTAAAATGGTGGCCACTAGAGTATGAAGGGGGAGTGTGGAGGGTTAGGGCAGGTGTTTAAGGGTACAGACATACACTGTGTAGAAAATAAGCCTTAGAGTTAATGCACACTGTAGTGGATATGGACAATATCATATTATAATTAACAAATTTGCTAAGAGACTAGAACTTAATTACTCCCACCACTAAAAAAAGAATAAGTAGTGTAGTAGAGGTGTTAATTATCACTACAATTATTAATTGTAATCATATTACAGTATAGAAATGTAAAAAATTACCATCTTGTATGCCTTAAGTTTATGTTATTTGTCCAAAATATTTCAGTAAAAAGGAAAATGTGTCTTGAGGATCTCCTTAATTCAAATCTTGAGACTGTTTGGGGCAGGTACTGTTACTGGGTTGAGGAATCCAGGTTAACGGTTCTGGTTTGACTGCCTTGAAATTGCACTGTGGGAAAAAAAAATGGGCGACAACTTTTTGCCAGATGTAAAGATCCCCCCAGAGTTTGGTGTGTGAGTATATTATTTTCTAAAAATTGCATTTGTTATATACAAATACATGTTGCCAAAGTTTTCCTAAGTCCCTTGTTTTTGAAAATAGTCTAAGTTCTATAAGAGTGTTTATTTTACTCACATGTTGAGATTTTTGAGCAGTAGCGAAAAGGGAAATTGCAAACACATGCAAAGCTTCCCCGTTTTCAGTGATGTGGGCACTGGCAGTATAGATAGGAAAAAGATAAGGAAACTCTTTTCAGAGAACTTATAATCTAGTGACAGAGATGGGCATGTAGATAATCAATTGGAGTAAAATGATGTAGATGCTCTGATTGTGGTGTGGAGTGGGGACAGTGGAAGCCAGTAAAAGGCAGTGATCAATTCTGCAGAGGTGAGATTTGAGTCTACTGTCTAGAGGAAGTGATCAGATACACAGATAATGCTCATAATACTGAATGGAAAGTGATAAGTGTAAAAGTGCTCTTTGTTTCTAGAGAAAGAAATTCCTTCTGTTTTAGGCAGTTAGGGAAGGCCTGAGTAAGGATGATGATAATTTTGCTGCACTTTTCAGCAGCAAATTCCATTTTGCAAAGAGTTTTCAAATGTGTCATCTGGGAGGCAGTTGAGATAATAATCGGTATTGGTTCAGAGAGGTAGGGTGACGTACCCACATTCACACAGCAGGTGATGACACAAGCATGTGTTGCGTTCAGCGTTTCTGACCATTTATTCCACAAAGAAGCCGAGTGAGCACATCTTATCACTTCCTTTCATTCCTCCTTCCTTCCCTTAACCACTGGCTTCCCAGCACATATTAGGATAAAGCTTTCACTCTGGACCCTAGCCTGCAAGGTCCCACACGATTTAGGCCCCTGTCTCCCCCCACCACTGCCCCCGCCCAGCCTGGGACTGGCCTTGGCCGAGCCCCCTTGCTTGCCCTGCACTCTGGCTGTTTCGAGAACACACTAAGGTTGTTTTCAGCCCAGGATTCTTACATATGCTCTGTAGTTGTATAGAAACCAACCACACAGAAACCAACCCCCCACCCCACGCTCCTTCTTGATTTTGGTTTATTGTTAGAATATTACCACCTCAGAGAGACTTCCTTGGCCTCTGCATCTAAGGCACACCCCACCTTCCCATTAGCCTCCACCTCTCTTCTTTGTGTTACTTGTTGTGAAATAATAGCATCAGAAGTCCTTGGTTTTTTGTTCCTGTTTGTTGTCTCGTATGCCTAACCAGAATGTGAGTTTCATGGAGGGAGGCAGTAGGGAATATTTTTATACACTGCCATTTCTCTAAATCTTGGGATATAAGTAGCACTTGATAAGTATTTATCAAATGAACAAATGTGACTTTAAGTGCTTAAAGAGCAATTGAGATACTTAAATTGATATAGTTTTCTGAGAGCCAGAAATGAACATCATTGGAATGACTATAATTTCCCAGCGTATAGGTCAGAGATCTGGAATTTATTTGAGACAAAGCTGATGTGAAACGCAAATTTTAATTTCATTCTTGGATTGTTCATTGCTAACGTATAGAAATATGATTGATTTTTGTATATTCATTTTGTATCCTGCCACCTTGCCGAACTTCAACTCTGAATTTTTAGCTCATGTAGGTTTTTTGATGGATTCCTAAGAATTTTCTATATACAAGATCATGACATCTGCAAACAGAGGTAGTTTTACTTTTTCTTTTGAAATCTGGATGCCTTTTATTTCTTTTTATTACTTAATTGCCCTGGTTAGAACCTCCAATGTAGAAGTGGACAGAAGTGGTCCCCAGAACAGAAGTGGTGAGAGCAGACACCCTTACCCTGTTCTTGATGTTATTGGGAAGACGGATAGTCTTTTACCAGTGATGGTGATGTCAGCTTTTGGGTTTTTTAGACGCCCTTTATTATTAGGTTGAAGAAGTTCCTTTTTACTCACTTGTCAAGTGTTTTTATATGAAAGTGTGCTGGGTTATTGTCAAATGACTTTTCTGCAGGAAAATAAAGTTTTAGACTAAATTTTTCTGTTTTATTTATTTATTTATTATTATTATTTTTTTAAATTTTTTTTCAACGTTTTTTATTTATTTTTGGGACAGAGAGACAGAGCATGAACGGGGGAGGGGCAGAGAGAGAGGGAGACACAGAATCTGAAACAGGCTCCAGGCTCCGAGCCATCAGCCCAGAGCCTGACGCGGGGCTCGAACTCACAGACCTCGAGATCGTGACCTGGCTGAAGTCGGACGCTCAACCGACTGTGCCACCCAGGCACCCCTATTTATTATTATTTTTAAAGATATCTTATTTTTTTTATTTGAGAGAGAATGAGTGGGGAGAGGGGCAGAGGGAGAGAGAGAAAAAGAATGAGCTGGGAGAGGGGCACAGGGTGAGAGAGAGAGAATGAGTTGGGAGAGGGGCAAAGGGAGAGGGAGGGAGTCTTCAGTTATTTCTTTGAAAAAATGTTTATTTTGAGAAAAAGAGAATGTGAGTGGGAGAGGGGCAGAGGGAGAAGGAGAGAGAGAGACAGAGAGAGAGAGAGAGAGAGAGAGAGAGAGAGAATCCTAAGCAGGCTCTTTGCTGTCAGTGCAGAGCCCAACTTGAGGCTTGATCCCACGAACTGTGGGGTCATGACTTGAGTCAGATGCTTAACCCGCTGAGCCAGCCAGGCGCTCCCAGATCTTTCTTTTTAAAGCACAGATTGCAAGGCAGAAGGTTTCTTCTTGACCCCCATGCTGGAGATGTTTGGGAGTTTCCGCCTTTCTTCCGTGAGCTCCCTATGTATTCGGAGAAGCATTTGTCAAAAGGTGAACTGTCTGAGAAGGAAGCCAGTGACTGTCCTCTTGGAACAACTCTGATGACAGGATGTTTCCCTGTAAGTCTCAGGTACAAACTGCTGGAATGTGATGCCGTACCTGACACGCACACCATTTCCGTGTTTGTTTTGCGGGTGTAATACTGTCAACGCACTGTTGAATGAGCTGATTTCAAGCTGTTGATATAGTTCAGACCTTGGCAGTTCTCTAATCTCCTTGAAGCTTTAGTGTTTGATTGCATTCGTTTGCCCTGCAAATAGTCAACGATGTAAGTGATCTCAAAGTGAGAATATATCTAAAGCCTGTATTTATAATAGACAAGGTTCGAAGGAGAGCTGAGACCTTGTAAAATACACATATGGACTTCGTGAGCATGTAATGAAGACTTAACTTCCACTCGTTGGGGCCTGTCAAACAGCCATATTACAAGCATGATTTGGTGGCATGGGACTTCTATTCTTGATGTTAAAATAACATCCAGCAAAGGGAGTTGGTGGAAAAACAAGCTGTCAGCTAGGAGAATGAAGGGTAAGTAAGGTGGGATATCCCTAAAGTTGTATTGTGTTAATTTAGCAAGTTCAGAACTTTGAAGCATATTAGTTTTTTCTTGGGAGGGTCCTACTATCCAATATTGTACTATACCTTCACAAAGCTATGAAAATAGCACTGACATTTCTTGGAAGTTTTGGATATTTATTGGCAACAATGTATATGCTGGGGTCTCTGTTTGGGAGAGGGTCCTGCACCCCCCCCCCCTTTTTTTTTAATACTCATTTTTGAGAGAGAGAGAGAGAGACAGAGTGCGAGCAGGGGAGGGGCAGAGAGAGAGCGAGACACCGAATCCAAAGCAGGCTCCAGGCTCTGAGCTGTCAGCAGAGAGCCTGACGCGGGGCTTAAACCCATGAACCATGAGATCATGACCTGAGATGAAATCGGACGCTCAACCGACTGAGCCACCGAGGCGCCCTGGGTCCTGCCCCTTTTGATCAGTGAAAGAAAGATACTGGGTGGTATTTTAGTTTTAGTTGGAAGTTACTATTTTCTGTTCCATGTGGTGTCACTAAAAATGCTGAGATGCTATGGCTTTGGCTAGTAAGAGCCAAGAGTCCAATGAGATCCAATGAGGAGGGCCTCATCATTTTGTTGTTGAATCTTACCAATTAGGCTGTAAAGTATTGATTTATGTTAATATTACTGACTCCATTATACAAGACAAAAAGCTGAATCTTGTGCTGATGGCTTCCCTAAGGGCATTTTATGAAATGGTAGAGAATGGATTTGATTGCAGGGAACCTACCGCCACATTTTGTGCTCTCATACATATCCCAATGCAATGATAAATTTTTCAGATACTTAACTGTCATCTGTGACAAATATGAGCATTTTAGTATCTTAGAGAAAGTCTTTTTGAACTTTTATCCCACAGGTGAAATAAGTCCCTTTGGTTGTTTTCTTCACGAAAAAGTCAGGTGGTCTCTGCTTGAATGCTTCCAGCACTAAAGAGCTCACTACTTCACGTTGGCAAACTTTTTTTCTTCTTTTTTTTTGTTTTTTATTTTTAATGTTCATTTATTTTTGAGAGAGAGAGTGGGAAAGGGGCAGAGAGAGAGGGAGGCAGCTGTCCGTGTAGAGACCCATGTGGGGCTCGAACACACAAACCATGAGATCATGACCTGAGCCCAAGTCTGCCACTTAACCAGTTGAGCCACCCAGATGCCCCGTGTTGGCAGACTTTTTCCTTGTTCTTCCTTATTTTGAGCCAATCTGAAGGTCAGATCGTTTTCCTAGAATTACGGTATACAAGATTCTCCTGCTTTCCCAAAGTCAGGTACTCAGAGGAACCTTTGGTAAGCTGACATGGCATAAAGCCAAGAAGCAATTGTCATTAATTATGTGGAAAATTTTTTGAGCATTCCCAGACCCCCCAAAAATTATCTTAGGTTTTTCTGATACTTTAGGACACATCTTGCTAATGGATGCACAGAATAAATCGAGAGAAAGCACAGATGCTCGCAGACGCATTTCAAAGCTATGGCGGTTTGATGCTGAGTTGCTGAGTGTAGTTCAGGGAAGAGCTTGGTGGGGCCGCTCTTCAGCCTCCATAAGGCTCGCTGCAGAACAGACTCAATGCTATTTTCGCTTTTCACCTTTTTCTTTTTTTATAAAAGTGAAAATCCTCTTTGGATTTCTTTCGGTTAGTAAAAATAGGTACTAATGCAGGTCTCTTTTGAGAGCAAAGTGGTGTAAGGCCAACTTCTAAAAAGCAGGATATATCTATATTGCTATCTCTGTTTAAACATACAGGCAACTATGGGGCGCCTGGGTGGCTCGGCCGGTTAAGCGTCTGACTTTGGCTCAGGTCATGATCTTGCGGTTCATGGGTTCAAGCCCTGCGTCGAGCTCTGTGCTGACAGATCAGAGCCTGGAGCCTGCTTCGGATTCTGTGTCTCCCTCTCTCTCTGCCCCTTACCCACTTGTGTTGTGTGTCTCTCTCTCAAAAATAAATAAACATTAAACATACAGGCAACTAAATGCTCTAGATGTTTTCTTTTTGTTTTGGGGAACAGCTTTATTGAGATAGATTCATCTACCATACAGTTCACCCATCTAATATCCACAGAGCTGTGCAACCATTATAAGAATCAATGTTAGAACGTTTTCAGCACCCTCAAAAGAAACTCTATACCGATAACAGAAACCTCCCCGTTTCCCCTCAACTCTCCCTAGCCCCAGGCATTACTAATCTGCTTACTCTTTTTATAAGTTTTCCCATTCTGGACACTTCATAGAAATGAAATCATACAACATGTGGCCTTTTGTGACTGGCTTCTTTCACTTAGCATAATGCTTTCAAGCTTCATTCATCGTCTATGTATCAGAACTTCATTCCTTTTGTCGCTTCTCGGCCTTTTGGCTAAGATCAAGTGCAGAATTTCATTCCTTTTTATGGACAAATAAGAATAGTCCACTTATGAATATACCACATTATGTTTATGCATTCATCACTTGATAGACATGGGAGTCATTTCCATTTTTTGGATATTATGAATAATGCTGGTATAAACGTCTGTTCCAAATTATTTCCGATGGAACCGTCTGGTGTCTCCCTGGTCCTGCATTGTATGTACTTGGTGGTTAATCTGAGTCTCATATTTTACATGGTAAAATCTCGTGTTGTTGCTTTTAGTCCGGCTCCACCTCGCTGGATGTTTGGAATTTGGTTTCTTTGATCTACTGTGTGATCTGTTCATTCCAACCTTGTGCACTGGGTCAGTTGATTAAACCTCCACTGAATCTTTACTGAAATCCTAGATCAAAATGCTGTTCAGTATAGGGTGGCTTCTCGGCCACATGGCTTGTTACTGTGGGGGAGGCAGGGCCACCTTCCAGCCACTGGTCTCTGTACAGTTTGGGGACTAACACACTTTCATGTTAGTATCAAGTATTTTAAGTCATAAAAACACTTTTTAAAAATTTCTGCCATTACCCAGATGGTCTGGTGTTACAGGATCATTTTTGTCATTTTCTTATCTCTTGTGAAGTTCGTTAGTTGTTTAATGTTCTAGCTCAGACCAGAATTTGAATTCTGGCTTTGGCACTAACTACTTAGTGCCAGAACGACGTTGGGCACGTTACTTGAAGTTCAGTTAATTTTCTCATCTGGAAAATGAGGATAATAGTAGCACTGACCTCATAAGGTTGCTGAGAGGGTGGAATGAAGACAGAAATCCATGCAGAGGACTCGTCGTGGGCCAGGCACACTGGTGAGGGCTGTATTTCAGGGAAGAAAATGGAGGCCAGGGAATTTTCTGTGACTTTCTCAGTGCCAAAGCTAGAGCGACATGGATCCGGTCGAACACTTCCTGTTCCTTTGGCACCTTGTTCCGGTTTCAGTTTCTGAAGGAAATGAAGCTCTTTGTGATCTTGGAGCACACACCTGTGGAACTTGAGATTTCTTAGGAATTGACCCGGCTCTGCCCTGCCTCTTCCTCAGCATTTCTGTGTGTGAGTTTATCATTGTTGGCCCTACGCCACAAAGATGTCAGTCACGTCTCAAACTGTGCTGGTCACCCGATAGAGAAAACTGCACAGGAACACAGCCCAGCCCTTTGAGGATCTGCCTGCCTAGCTGTTGGTGATAAGTGACGATAGCCATCTTATCATTCAAGTCTGTGAATTATTATTTATTTAGACTGGAATAATCTCGTTAAGAGAACTGTGTGTAATCTCTGCATCATAATCAGATTTCAGTTTATCACTTGGAGCTGTGACTCAGTCTTGTGGAATTTTAAGGACATAATTTAAAGAAAACATTCCTGCTTGCTTTTTTAGAAGGGCGTTTGTTGGACTTACATTTGTCAAACCTTTAGCTACTATTTTCAAAGTTGTGGTACCGAGTTATTATTTCCAGACATTCACATAGCCTGGCCCTTTGAGGCCTTAGAACAACTGAAAAGGCTGAGGGAAGAGCGGCATCTGATTACTAATTCTCTTCAGATACTGTTATGGAACGGATAGCTGATGTTTTTTGTATTCAAGATGAAGGATATTCAAGTCAATATTTGTATGTCATTATTTTCTTTCTGTTACGCTGAGCAAAATGTCAGCACTGTACCAAAGACCAGTGTTTCTCAAATTTATGTATAGACATCTTATCAAAGGGAGAAGCATCTTGCAAGAACTCTGTGAATTTATCCAGGCCCCACAAACACAAGATATTTCAGTTTTGTTGCATGAAAGTGTCTTTTGACTGCCAGTTATCAGGTTTTTTGCCTGGTTTGTATTGGGAATATTTTATTTTTAGTTATTCATAGAAATAAAAACAAATCTTGAACTTTTGACTTTTGAGAAGACTGTACTGTTCTTCTAATTCCGTTTTGAGAAACCTTGCCCTAGAGGTGAGCCCACCGGTAGGAAGTGAGGGAACTCTGATGGTCTCCAGGAGGTTGTAGTTTGTAGTAGATTGATAAAGTTCTAGATCAAATCGTATGATGCTGTCTTCTGAGATTTTGTTTGCTTGCAAAGATGCAGATAATTTTTTAAAAATTACATATGTGTAACATATATATGTGTAACTTAAATATATGTGTGATTTGTCAACTTCAAATATTAGGCAATCTTATTTAGAGTGGACATGCATGTTGTTCTTTAACACCTGGTATTTGTGCTATACTGTCCTTGTGTTTTTTTAAAGTTTATTATCTTTTAGTGATCTCTACGCCCAATGCGGGGCTCAAATTTATGACCTCGAAATCAAGAGTCACACGCTCTTCCGACTGAGCCATCCAGGTGCCCTGTCCTTGCATTTTTTTTGCCTTGGCCCAACCTCCTTCAACTACACCATTTCTTTGTCACTTTCTGACATGGCTTCTTACCTGGCACCTGCCTGTCCTATTTGTGGCTTTGGGACCACTTAAGAAGGAGAAGATGATGACTCAAGTGTGTTACCTGGATGTGTACTTACCTGTGAGTGCAGAAGCTGTATTAGTTTCCTAGGGGTGCCACAGCAAAACGTCAAACTTAAAAGGAGAATCTATTCTTTACCTCTTTTTCCTTCTGGTGGCTATCGGTATCCCTGGACCCTGTGACTCCATCTCTGTCCGGTGGTCGAGCTGCCTCTGCCTCTTCTGCCTGTCAAATCTCCCCTTGGCCTCACTCTCCTAAGGATACTTGTCGCTGGATTTAGAACTCACCTGGATCATCGAGGATCAATATCTCCTGTTAGAATCCTTAACTTAATCACACCGAGGCTTGTAAAGGAGTGTTTGCTCTTGACCATACAACGTGGTGTTCGCAAGTTCTGGGCATTAGGACATAGACTTTCTCTCTTTTGGAGGGGGGAGTCAAGGGTCACTCTTTAGCCCCCTACTATAACCTAAAGCTCTAGATTTCTTCTAGCTGACACAAACACCAGTGCAGAATGCCGGATGCTCAGCAGTCTCAAGAGCTGCCGCTTTGCTTTCCAGGAAACTGGGTGATATACTGGTCTGTTGCATCCTTCTCTGTTTTTTTGTTCAGTAAAAACTTGGCACGTACCAGGCACCAGGTAGGTGTGGAGGGATACCCTTCAAAGCATTACAGATGCCATGTCTGTCTTTTAATTGGGTTTGCATTCCACTGGAGACTTCCAGTGCGTTCCTTCTTCTTTGAACTCTTACCACCCGCTAACCCGTATGGACGTCTCTCTCCCTCTGCCCTCTCAGAGAGTCCTGCCCAGCGTCCACTGTTGACAGCTTCGTTTCTGGTTGAGCACTTTATGTGAACATGAAAATTCATAGCAGCCTTAGTGGAGGAAATGAAGCTGATGTGGTTGGTGGACAAGGGACAGCCATCACTGTCTCGCCACTTGCCCAAAATGAAAGCTACCCTCTGGAGAACTCAGAGTAGAACATGGGGTATGTGATATGACTGTATTTCCAACACTAAAATGGGCTATATCTCTTCATCGTGTACTGTAAGTTGATCATCGTCAGCATGACCGTCACTGTGGTCGTCATTCTCTTTGTCTTCATCATTCTCTTCCTCCTCATGATCACAACTTGTAGAGCATATTTGAAAGCTCAGACCCTGTGCCATGTATGTTTTGTGCATTACCATATTTGATTCCCTTACAATTCCCAAAGGGAGCTCCTGTTATCATTCCACTTAACAGATGAGGCAAATGAGTCCCAGAGGAGAGGTTACCTGTTTATATTCCTGTGGCTAGCCCACGTCTGAGCTTTTTGATCCAGAGCCTGAGTTTTGCCAGTAAACAGCCTGCCTCTTCACTCATCCTGCACTAGGGGCTTTCAGGTTTTAAGGAAATGAAGGCTAACAACAGACGGTAGTTATTTGAAAGGCAGTGCAATGATGTATTCAAGGTCCATTTGCTTTGGGATATTTCATGTCTCGTCTGGTTTCTTCCTAGTTCACTTTCAGAATATAATGGATCTGGAATGAACAGGGCCCCAGTGTTTGGAGTTTCTTTTCTCTCCCTTCACTGCTTTAAATGGGAAGGTCTTTGCGGATCAGAGGAGAGGTTAATGGATTGTGTGGTGTCCCTCAGTGTTTGGGGGTTTCCAAAGAGCTTGCTATGGAGATGTGGGGAAATAAGGGGGGTGCTCTGCTAGCTTTGACGGGAGGAGGTCCAAGCAGGTTGTTGTCTGAATGAGGTGCAATTAGGGGCATATTTACAGAGAAGGATCTGAAGCTTAACTGTTTGGTCATCTCCTTGGAGTAACCTGTTGGCTCTGAAATACCCCTGGTTCTAGTGGAATGAATGGAATTACTTTCCTCCTTCAAATAGATACAGAACACCTACCGTAAAGCATTGTTCTTGGTTTTGGAGATACAGCAGTGACCAGAAATAGCTGAAATCCCTTGTGTCCAAGGGCGCTCATAGAAGTGGGACAAAATGGAAACCAAAGGAAAGCAAGAAGCCACGGCACATGGTTATCCTGTGGACTACAGCTGTGGCATGAGTAGTTTGTTAGGCAATGATTATTTTTATTAATGTGGGGGAGAGAAATTTTACAAACGTTCATTTCCCCTTGCTTTCTTTATTAATGTATTTTTTAAAGGAAAATCCCTGAGTTAGTCCTGACTCTCATTTAGGTAAATGTTTCCAATTCATTTAAAGCTTATCAGCTTCTGTGTTTTGCACCACTGCAGATGGGTTTGTGGTTCTGTTTAAAAGCTGGGCCAGGAGTACTTATATAGAAACTTAATCCGGGTTTAGAAGTGTCAACAGATGCCTCATGAAATCTGACAGGGATTAAGAAACAAAAGTAATTTCTTTGTTTGGTTTGGGGAAGGGTGGTACCCAAATCTAGGTGCTTGGTCATGAGCGGTAATTTCAGTGCTTATGCCTTTTAGAAAAATTAAAAGCAGGGAGTAAACCTTTCCTGCTACAGAGATCTGAGATTTAGAATGGATGGGTCTAATTTTGTTTTGCATTTATATTTAATGGTCCAGGTCTCTTTCCCGTGGGCCAGTGCACATTTAGCTACTGAATGCATTCTGAGGAGACCTTGCCGGCAGTAAGGAGGTCTTCCCAGCCTCCCCATCTGGAAGCCCCAGAGGGAAATCTGGCGCAGTGACCGGCGGGGCCATGCAAGGCTTACCTGCGGACTTGCTTCCGCACTCTCCACTCGCCTGGATTGTTTATAAAAATCAAAGGCCCAGGCAGAAGCCCAAGTGCCGACCCTGAGTTATTAAATCGGCTCTTCTGGCCGTTTTTTTTTTTTTTTGTTTTGTTTTGTTTTGTTTTGTTTTGTTTCGCAGCCACAGAGCTGCCCACCAGCCACAGACCCTGACCCCGTGCTGTGGTGTGTGCCTTTCTCCGCCTCGGGCCGTCAGCCTTCCAATTTGTAAAGCCATCGTTAAATTGAGTTCAGACCGTTGATTCCATTTTTCTCCTGCACAGTTTGTCAGTTCTCTCCGCTTTGCTGCCTGGTGTGAGGACTTTCCTTGGCCGGCCTCGGGGGAACTTCGGTTCAGTTCCCTGATGCCCGCTTCGGGTTTGGGGGCAGCCCGCGGCCCTCCGCTGGCGTTGGGAAAGTAACCTGGGCATGCGCAGTGAGGTGGCCTGCCACTCCCACGACAGGTGCCCCTGTGCCAAGGGCGCTGCCGGGTAAAGGGCGGTCTGAGCTCTCTGGAGGCTCCACTGTGTTGGCCTTGCTGCACTTTGTACGGATCGGGCCCTTCCTGACCTGGGGAACTCTTGAGCTCCAGATCTGGCTGGAAAATAAGGAGGCTTTTGCTTGTGGCTTCTGGTTATTCTATACGTAGTGGAAGCCTAAATCTACAAGCATGTATATATTTAAAAATTAAGAGTAGCTTTTGATCCTGAGTAACCAGGGAGCAGATGGGTGGAAGTTTTTCTTTATTAATTTTAATTTTTTTTTTTTTAAGAGAGAGAGAGAGCGAGAGAACCTACGAGTAGGGGACAGGCAGGGAGAGAATCCCAAGCAGGTTCCACACTCAGTGCTAAACCTAGTTTGGGGCTATATCTCCTGAACGATAAGAGCATAACCTGAGCTGAAATCAAGAGCGTGGCGCGTAACTGACTGAGCAACCCAGGCATCTCAGAAGTTTTTCCTTTATGAAATTATTGTAACAACGAAAGCGAAGTGGAGGACTGCCATTTTGCATCCACTAATGAATTAATTGCCAAATGTAGGCATGGGCATTAACAGTGAGTTAATCCTATCACAAAAAGACAACCAGGTATCTTGAGCCCCCAGTGATAGAACACATTACCTCTTAGGAAATAGTCTTGCAACACCCTACTCCCTTCTACCTTCCACTCCTCCCCCTAGAAAAACCCCACATAAGGCTGTTCAAGTGTCCAAATATCCATTTTTTTCCCCTAAACTATATAAGAAGCATGGAACACTTCACAAATTTGCCTGTCATCCCTGTGCAGGGGCCATGACAATCTTCTATCATTCCAATTTTAGTATATGTGTTGCTGAAGTGAGCACTGTCCAACCACCAATTTAAAGGCATTACAGAGGTCTGGCTGGAAAACGTGGTGAACAGCACCATAGGAATACAAAAGGCAAATTCCAGACTGACCAAAGGTCTGGATTTTTGAATGAGTAAATTGCAAGGGGGAAATAGAGAGGAAGAGGAAAACCATAAAGATTTTAAAAGATATACTGGTCAAGCTCTGTGTGGACCTTATCTGGATCCTGATTCAAATGAATTAACAAGTAAAAACTAGGCATTTGGAGGGACACCTGGTTGGCTCAGTTGGTTAAATGTACAACTCTTGATTTTGGCTCAGGTCCTGATCTCATGGTTTGTGAGATCGAGCCCTGTGTTGGGTTCTGTGATGACAGCATGGAACCTGCTTGGACAGACAGGTACTCTCTCTCTGTCTCTCTCTCTAAATAAATAAACAAACTTTAAAAATAAACAAAAAAAACAGGCATTTGGAAGCTTGGGCATCGTGTATGGGATTGCGGCTTCTCTGTGGGGTCTTTGTGTTTGTTGGAAATTTTCCAGACTTAGAGATAAAAAAGGGAGCTAGGTTAAGGTATCTCCAAAAAAGCTTTTCCTAATATAAAAGCCACATGTGTTCATTGTAACAAACACAGGTAATATAAACATGCTTCTGAGTTAGTTACTTTGAATACCTTTGTGCATTTTTGTATATACTTGTCTTAGATTTTTTTTTTTTTTGATGAAAATTGTATTCTGCTGTAATGTGCCCTTTTCATTGAAGTATTCATTTTACGTGTTTTAGGCTATTACTCTTCTAAAACCTTTAGAATTGACCATTGAGAAGTGTTTAGTTTAATGCTTGTACCATGATTTTATTTAACTATTTCTTTATTGTTAAATATAGGGTGCTTACAGTTTTAGATATTATAATGAGTTCTGTGATGAAAATCCTTCTAACTAAATCCCAACACTTGGCCTACTTTCCTAAAATAAATTCCTCGGAAATCTCAGGCAGTATTTGTCCCTAGTGTTTTGGATAGCTTTTGCTTGCACACTTTGCTTATGAAATGTTCTTAGCTTTCTTTCAGAATAGTAAGCCCCATATTTTCGATAACCTTCCTGTTTCATAAACGTGTCAAGATGTCCATGGGTATTCACACCTGCCTGTTGTTCCCTTGATCTTTGAAAGATACCCTATTCTCATTGGAGCTTGGAAGGAAGATACCATACTTATTAGTTAGGTGTGGCCTTGTGGTGTCTGTGAAATAACATGAATATTCAGCATTTCACCAAACTAAAAACAGTGAGGCCTGCACTGTACTTTGACATTAATTAGTCTGAAGGGGAAATTTCCTTGATAAGCACGGTAGAGCGTTGGAAAGGCAGTAGCTCCAGACTGTGCAATATAGACATTCCAGGCAGATTTGGGGGAAGAACATAATCCTGCCCTCACTAGTGTTTTAAAATGCTTGTGTTGGGTAGCTTGGGTGTAGTCAGCAGCTAGGGTTGTTCAGAGACCTTGTAGAAACATCTATTTTGTGATCAGAGGTCCCCTCCCGTATCTCCGTCCTATTTTTCTCGTCCTCACCCTGGCAGCGAGAGACTGGACCATCCTTGAAACGATGGGCATGAAATTGCATCGTGTTTCTGAATTCCATACGGGAGTTTATCTATTTCTTGTCTCTGGATGAGGGGACTTTGGTAACTAAAGAGTGAGATGTTTGGTGTTGGAGGTGGGAAAATGAGGGAGTGGTAGGAAAGGTCTTTTTGTGCCTATAGATAAAAGAAATATGAGTCAGATTTTAAAAGCTCGAGGTGAAGTCGCTCATCTGATTTCACAGTGCTCATGAAAACGAGACTCCACCTAGGCCTTCTGTGAAGGCAGCAAACCGAAGTGCTTAGGACCCCCTCTTAGCCTTGTGTAATCCCAATGATGTGGAAGGTTTTTGGTACAGGCCTTGGAGGAAAGTGATTAACTCTAGCTTGGTGGTTAAAAGCAAAGGTTTTGTCATGCCGACAGGACTGAGTTTGCATCATAGCCATGCCACACGTAGTTTTGTGATCTTTGGCAGGTGATGTGAACTTGTGCCTCCATTTTCCCATTTGTAAAATGGTGGGCAGTAATCTCACAGGGTGGCTGTGAGGGGTAAATGAAATAAAAGTGAAGTAATAGATATGTTTACAGTGATCAGAGCAGTGCCTGGTGTGTAATAATGGCTTAATAAATAATAATTACTGATACGCTAGCTCTTTTAGAGGCATTTTAAGGCATCTGAGCTAGCGCGATGATTGCATATAGTCGGCTAATGCTTGTTACACTGTCAGTTTGGTTGTATAATAGGTTTTATTCAACTCTTCCAGATGGACTGGGATACCCTTTGGTTTGAGTTGACCCGTTCACACCCTACAGAAAGGAACAGATGAGGCTTCCAGTTTTTCGCCTTATCGGGCTCTGCGGAATCCAATCCATTATGTATATGGCACCTACCCTAGCAGGGGATGATCACGCTCATGTTTAAATTATACTGCGCACCTACAGAATTCGAGCAGATGTGTGAATATTAAGTTATTAATAACTAATTGGGTGCTAATTACGTCCCCTGGAGTTCTTGGAGCTGATAAAGAGGTGTCATCTACTGTGTCAGGCCTCTGTTCAGACCTGGAAAATCGTTTTTGGCAGAGGTGCCGAAGTAAACTTTTGAGCTCTAGCTTTCCAACGTCATCTCCCGCAAGCCTTGGTTTTATTTTTATGTGCGGCGTGAAACCTTCCCGATGAAATTGATGTGGCTTCTGGTAAGTGGGAGCTCCATTTGCAAAGAGGGGATAGCCAATACGCAACCCTAGTGTTTCAACGGTGAGGAGATGAGCAAGAACTAAGAGTCATCGCGGGGAAGAACTAAACAATGTTGCAGGGAATTCAGGAGTGCGTGGGTTTTTGGTGTAGTTGGGGAGATGCCTCTAGTTTTGAAGGGCCTTGAACTTGGCTCTTGCAGGATTTAGTTTCAGCCCTAAGGATGTGCGCCTCGCACTTGCCTCCCCAAATCCCATCAGTCGTTCCACCTCCATTCCAATTGGTAATTGTCTGGCTTTTGTTAACTGGAAGGAAGCTTTGCGTTAGAAATCCTGGATGCAAGTCCACATGCTAGGAATATGTTCCACGAGATCTAACATTTATGGAACCTTATCGAGTTAAAGGAACTATTTTTTTTTTTTTTTTAAAGCAAGAGAGCGGGAATGTGTGTGTGCTTGTGCACAAGTGGGGGAGGGGCAGAAGGAGAGGGAGAGAGAATCTCAAGCAGGCTCTGTGCCCAGTGTGGAGCCCAGCTCCGTGCTCCATCTCACGACTGTGAGATACGACTTGAGCTGAAATCAAGAGTTGGACGCTTACGTGACTGAGACACCCAGTTGCCCCGAAAGGAGCTATTTTTTTAATGTTTATTTTTGAGACAGACAGAAAGCGTGTGCGTGTGAGCGGGAGAGGGGCAGAGAGAGAGAGAGGGAGACAGGATCCAAAGCAGGTTCTGTGCTGACAGCAGAGAGTCTGATACGGGGCTCGAACTCACAAACCATGAGATCATGATCCGAGCCGAAGTAGAGAGCTTAACTGACTGAGCCACCCGATCACCCCTAAAGGTGCTGTTTTTAATGTGATAATCATTGAAAATACTACCCTCTCTTCATTTTATCTTTCATTACGTGTCTGCGTTAGATTGCTAGAACTTTTGCCTCCTACTTTGGAAAGGCAAGATACTCATTTGTCTTAAAGTCAATACAATGAGAGAAGGTGTTGCCCTATGATTGACAGAACCCATTTGCTGCTAGGGAGTTGTTAGAATATTAGGGTTGCCTGGTTTGCTTTGTCTTTTAAAATTAGCTTCATAAATGCACACAACTGAAGAGACTCCCAAGCTTTGGTTCTTACTTTTCCTCCTACCCAACTAAGAGCATTTAAAAAAAATCAAAGCATGTCTAGACCAGGGGTAAAAGTATACTTTCAGTGATATAAGGGCAAACTGAAGATGAAAGTCAACAAATGGAAGCCTGGGTTTAGCAAATATTCACAGCGATTAACACCTCTTATTGGTCAAATTGGCAGAAAACCCCGTGTTTGGGTTGAGCCACAGAAAGTAAAAACTACCCAGTTGGGCTGTGGTTGATGGCTTTGTCCACACTACACATAGCACTCCCATCCTGTGTGTTCTGCTGTCTGCTGTCTGAAATCCCTTTCTGCTTTGGGCCTTGTCGGCTCTGAGTCGTAGTGGAAGAAACGTCTGTCTGATGTTCGGGTTTCCAGCTTCCCTTGCAGCTAATTAATACGGGGGCATTGACCTGGATGCCACTAGTTACATACATCTGCCTCGGACTTTGGATCTGTTTGTTGCTCATATTGCGAAGATACAGGGACAGAGGAAAAGCCATTTGGGCAGTGGCTAAAACATCCTGTTGACAGGCGGCAGTGGTGGTTGGAGGACCTCTTTTGCCTTAATTGGCTTGGCTCCTGAGCTTGGTTATCTAGCCCAGAGGTTGGCACTTTTTTTTTTTTTTTTTGATAGTAAATATTTCAGGCCCTGGGGGATATACAGTCTTATTTGGAACTACTCAACTCCGCCATTGTAGCGAAAGCAGCCGTGGATGGTATATGGATTTGGATATAGTTTGCCAGTTCCTGGTCTAGCCTCCCTGGTGGTCCTGGGGCTCATCTACCTCTTACTTGCTGTAACTTCTTTTTCTTACATTGGGCAGAGTTGGTTTATTTTTCTTGCCTCTAAGATGCTCATTCCTACTTGGAGACTCCTTAGTCCTAATTTACTGTGGAGTGGCTGTAAAATCCCACCTTCTTTATTTAGACACAAATAGGGGCTGTTCCTACCTCCAAAGAGATAGCAGCTCTTTCCAGGTGAAATATGGCTCACTCCTTCTCTGCAGTAGATCATTTAATTCTTAATTGAACTTATACTCTTCGTCTAAAACTCTTCTGCCCATTCAGAAGTACTTCCATTTGAAACTCCCTGCCCCCTCCTCCCAGGGTTCCTGTGTACCCCTTACTCAGTCTCCTCCAGTGGTTCCTTCTGTATAACTGTAGTATGATATCAAAATTAGGAGATTGGCATTGTCACATTCATAGACTGTGTTCAGATCTCACCAGTTTTGCACACACTCAATTGTGTACGTGGTATGCTTATGTGTGTATTTCTGTGCATATAAAAAAGAAACATTTTTTTATTCTTTATTTATTTTTGAGACAGACATATAGAGAGACAGAGCGCAAGGAGGGGAGGAACAGAGAGAGAGGGAGACACAGAATCCAAAGCAGGCTCCAGGCTCTGAGCTGTGAGCACAGAGCCTGACGCAGGGCTCAAACTCATGAACCGTGGGTTCGTGACCTGAGCCGAAGTCAGACGCTTAACCGACTGAGCCACCCAGGCCCCCCTCTGTGCATTTTTATCATATGTTTAGATTCTGGTACTAGAACAGTCCTGCATCTTTACTGTGGTAGTGGTTACATGAATCTAAAGAAGATGATGCCATGTGCTACCCCTTTATTAGCTACATTGAGCCCACCCCTAACCCCTGGCTACCATTAATTCACGGTCATTTCAAGAATATTATATGAATGGAATTACACAGTATATAACCGTTTGGGGTTGGCTTTCTTCACTCAACAGAATTCCCCGGACCCATCTAAGTTGTTGGTCCCTTTTTGTTGCTAAGTCGTATTCCGCGGGATGGATGTAGTCTGGTTTGTTACACAGTTTATCTGTTAAAGGACTTCTGGGTTCTTACAGTCTGGGTATATTCCAAATAAAGCTGCTATGAATGTTCATGTACAGGTTTTTGAGTGAATCTAAGTTTTCATTTCTCTGAGATAAACACCCAAGAGTGTACTTGCTCGGTCGTGTGGTAAGTGCATGCTTAGTTTTATAGGAAGCCAACCAACTATTTTCCTTAACTGGGTGCACGACAGCATGGATTGCTAGTGTTGGAAGCATTCTTGGTTATCTTTCTTTCTTTTTTTTTTTAAGTTTATTTATTTTGAGAGAGAGAGAGAGAGAGAGCCAGGGAGGGGCAGACAGAGTCAGAGAGAGAGAGGGAGGGAGAGAGAGAGAATCCCAAGCAGGATCCCCATGGAGCCCCATGCGGGGCTCAGTCTCAAGACCGTGAGATCATGACCTCAGCTGAAATCAAGAGTCGAGTCAGACACTTAACGGGTTGAGCTACCCAGCTGCCCCCATCTTTCATTTTGTTCTTTTTCAAACCATTATCTGCGTTAATGTTACTAAAACAATAATTGCAGCTGTCTGACATGCCTGATATTATACTAAGCACCATGCGCATAGTATCTTATTTAATCTGCATAACAACTCCTCAAGGGAAGGCCCATACCACAATTTCTGTAGCGAGGGAAACTGAGTCACAGTGTAATTGTTCAGGTTCACCCAGGACATTAAGAGGCAGATCCCACAATGCGAATTCTGTCTTTGGAGCTAGTGCTGTTAACCACCACACTAGATGGCTTTTCTAAAACACTACTGAATGTTTCACGCGCTCAACATTGGGATGTTACCTTACGAAGTATTTCAGTTCTGATGATGGCGTTTTTGAAGCCTATCACAGCCTGCCCTTCTGCAAGCACTGTCTTGCACCCATCATGAATCTTCTACTGCTTTGGCTTGTATTTGCCCTCTTGGCTTTTGATATACCTGAAGCCCAAGAGTTTCCACAACTTCATGGTAAGTGAGGGCTTAATGTTTGACTAAATGGATCCTGTGGCATTGGTCACCCGGGAATATTCTAAAAGTGCAAGTGGTGAAGGAAACTTTTGCAGAGTGTGGAGATGAAGGCTTTCTGAGATTCAAATAACCCAACACATTTGTGTAGCTGTCGGTTCATTACCATGCAAATTTGTTCCTTAACCAAGCCCTCACAGTGGAATCGTAGCTGGGCTTAACAGAGCCTAACCATTAAGGAATCCATCCTTTTCTTCCTTGAATGCCTCCATGTATTCCAGGCACAGGCCTTGGCTCTAAGGATCCATCTGTAAGACACTTAGCCTGCCGCCTATCAGGGTACACACATTCACCACAAGGAGGAAGAAAACTGGGTGGCAAGAGAGAGTATCCAAGGAAATAATGAACTACTCTAATATACTTTTGTGGTATAGAGAAGTTTTCTCCTAGAACATACATCTTGAAGTATCTAAATTCTTCTGTTCTGACACAAAAAGCATTTCCTTTTGTGCCAGTGGCTGACTGCAGGGTGTTTATTGGGGTGACCCTAGGCTAACGTACCAAGGGAATGCCTGCACCTCCTAGGCTTTTCTGCAGAAACACATACTCACGACACACTCATTTCGCAGCCATCTGGAATACACTTCTTTCAAAGAGAGGGGATAGAAAATGTTCTATTAGGTTCTGTTACCCTGTATTGCAAGAATAATGGCATATTGCTTGAATGTTTCCCAAGAGAATGTTTTCGTGTGCTCCTTGTGTATTTCAAACTCCAAATAGGAAGAAGAGTAATGGTGGCGGTGTGTGGGTTGGGTAGCGACTCTCCACTTTAAAGACTCTGATCTTTGTTGAAGCAATTATTTATTTACATGAGAAAATAGAAGATGTCTTTTCCTTGAATTGTCTCCGCAAGCCCACAAGCTAAGAAACGCATACAGATTTAATATAGTGTAGTGATACCCTGAAGCAGCCACATGTGAGTTTACTACCCAAGTGAAAAAAAGCCTAGTGGAAACTTTGGGCTCAATCAGAGTAACAACTAGGTTATTGTGTTAAGTGTAGTGCAAGGCTCTTTGTATCTTGACTGCTCTCCGAAGTCCATTGCCCTATTTTACACATAAGCAAACTGACAATGTTTTACTTAAGATCACGTGCTTGGTGATAGGGCTTATAATTGGCCGAGCCTGAGTTTGAGGTTTGGTCTCTGCTTATGTCCCTAAGCCCGTTATTTTAGCCAGCACGCCATGTTCTGTCTTGCCAAAAGCAGGCTGTAAAAAAATACAAATGGTAGCCGGGAGGTCCCAATCTACTAACCCTAATCAGGGACATCTTTCTTTCTTTCTTTTTTCTTTTTTCCCCCCTGATTTCTCTTTGTCCTTAATTCTCTCTTCTTTTCTTCTGAAAAGGAAAAATAAAACCTTTAGACACCAGGGGTTGCCATGCCTGGTCATTTTGGTTTTCCCTGTAGAAATGCCGTGATGGCGTGGTGCCAGTGTGAAAAGCACAGCTCTGTGCTGCTGTCAGGAAATGATCGTTTGATGCCTAAGAGTTTCAAAACTGAACCAAGGCAGCCAAGGGTGGAGGCTACATATACCGGAATCCCGAAAACGTTGAATGCCAGCAAAGTCTTACGGAACGGGCCATTGCCACGTTCCCGGGAACATTAGCGGGAATGTGTAATACAAGATTTTTGTGGAATGAGACTCATGTTCGAAGCGCAGAGTGGAGAGCTCTGCACAAAACTGCTGAGAAGCAGCCAGAAAAGAGCTCATGAATGATGGAGCCCTGGCCAGGAGAAAGGATATTTGGCACCTGACTTAATAGGATGCACTGTTATCCAGCCATTGGATGCGTCTGCTGTTTTCACGAGGAGAACTGTGGGACCTCACTCTGGGTGATGACTGAGTAAGGAAGTTTTGTGTTTGAGCCCGTGTGTGTTCTCTACTGTGGAATGAATGTTTCTGAGTACTGGTGTGAACATTTGATCAAATTAAATAAACATTCCATCATCAAACACAGTCAAGTTTTATTTTAGTTTATTAATGCAACCATTTTCGGCCGTTTTGTGTTCTTTTAACTCTTGAATTGCAAATGAGCTCTTTTGTCAGATGTATGCATTTGGAGGGGGCTTTCACCAGGATTTGGCTTTATGGCCCGCTTTTCTTGTTTACGTTATGTTATAAATGAATTTTAACGACCAATAAAAGTTTTAGGAATCCTATTTACATCTGAACAATGATTCAGCAACTTGAACCTATATTTTTTGCTGTGGGGTTGTCTAGTAAAAAGTTTATATGATTCTGCTGACTCTAATGGCTCAGATAAATTATACATTTATCTGTGTGTGTGTTTATATTTCTTTCCTCACTACCTACACTTTTAGAACCCTATTCATCAACCTCAATTACACCGGTGTATTTGGACAGTCTTTCTCAGTATTTTTTAAAGGAAAAATATAACTTCTACATGCTACCAGATGGGTGTGTTGGCTATAAGATAAAAATCCCAAAATACTTAACAGACCATCTGGTGTCTTGGTAGGGTTTAGTTGATTAAGTTCTTACGAACTGACTTCCAGGCTCATCAGAGGTAGCAATCTTGCCCCCTTTGGGTTTTTATTTTTAAAAAGTTGTTTCTGTTTTGTTCTATTGTGAATCTTTCTTTAGAACATTCACACAAATTATTGGTGTAGATGGTACCTGCCATTTTTTTCCGTGTTCACGTAGTTACCAGTTGGTCAGTAATAGGGTGTCCTGAACAAACCTGATGAGGCTGGGGGGTTAGGCTTAGTTCGGGGGACACAGCTTTCTCCAGGAGATGGTAACTGGTTCATATGGGAACTGCCTTTCCTGGTTTCATTGGCATTGAGCTTGAAGCTAGGCAGTTTCCATGCACAAACATGATGGAATTTTTTGGGTATGTACGTCATACGTAGCAGGTCAGGTCACCTCTTGCAAGCCACCCCTTTGGCTCTTGTGTATCTTGGGCAGTGTTAAAAGTGTCATACGCTTTGGCCAGTGGAAGTCATACAAGAATTAAGTATGGCCTTGTAATCCTCACTTTGGAGATGCACAGTATGTTTAGTATGTTAGCTGTTGGCAGAGCTGATCTCTAAGTCTGTCTGCATCTGACTTTGCAGTCGGAATTTCTTCCACAGTGCAGCTCTGTGTTCCCTGATGGATGGCACACTGGCTAAGCCACCTCTCTGTGCCATGAACACTGCTAGGATGAAGGGATCCTCAGAGGAACAAGTGTTCCCCATCTCTGCCCTTCTGGAAATTTGTTCCTCTGGTACAAAACATTTTAAATAAGGTTAATAAGTTTTTTCTCCTCTTGTTTGTGTTTAGGATAAGCATTCAGGCTCCCCACAGTATGATTTTTATCCTAATGTTTTATTTATTTCTAAAATGTTTAAATTGTTTATTTGGAGAGGTGGGGGAGGGGCAGAGAGAGAGGGAGAGAGAATCCCAAGCCGGCTCTGCGCTGACAGCCGGGAGCTCCATCCCACGAGCCGTGAGACCATGACTTGAGCTGAAATCAAGAGTCGGATGCTTAACTGACTGAGTCAACCAGGCACCCTGGTTTTTATCCTAATACTTACATTTTTTTTAATGTTTATTTTTGAGAGAGACAGAGCGAGAGCTGGGGAGGGACAGAGAGAGAGACATACACACAATCCGAAGTAGGCTTCAGGCTCTGTGCAGCACAGAGCCCGACGCGGAGCTCGAACCCACGAACCGCGAGATCATGACCTGAGCCGACCGAGCCACCCAGGTGCCCCTATCCTAGTACTTTGAAGCAGGGTTTTTCAACCTCAGCACTATGGATGTTTGGGGCCAAATAATTCTTTGTTGTGGGGGGCTGTCTTGTGCATTGTGGGAATGAACGGCACTAGCACCCCGCCCCTGCCAAGATGAGACAACCAGAAGTTTCTTCAGACATTGCCTCATGTCCTCTGGGGGCCAAGTCCCCCCATTTGAGAGCCACTCTTTTAAACTAACTGCCGACTATTTGTCACTGGGTAAAAGTTCAGAAGCCCGTTTTGGCAGGTGCAGAATCTTCCTGTCAGAGGAGAGGAGATTTACAGTACAGCCACCGACGTCATGAAGGTAGAAATTATGTCAAGCAACAAATTTGTATTGTAGAACATTTTATAAATACATATAAGATAGAGGAAGGGCAATTTTTAAAAAGTGCTTATCAGCAAAACAGGAAAGAACATTTAAAAAATCATCTCACAATCCAGAGATAATGCTGACTTGATATTTTGTTCTTTGTTCTCGTAGTTTTTTAATCTATACATCTCACGTATAAGAAAGACATAGTATACTTATAGGGATAGATCTGCTGTCCATGATGTTTTGCTGTTTCCCTGTATATTGTGAACATTTCCCATGTTTTTCATTCCCCTTCTCCAGCATGGTTCAAAATGGACACCTTTTCTGCTAGTCCTCATCCATCCTTTTTAGCAGCTGCAATAGTAATCTTCAATTAATGGAATAATATCTATCTTTGTATAATTCTGATGTTGGACATTTAATTTGTTTTAGGTTTTTATTTATTTTTCCTGTTCCAAAAAATGCTTTGATTTATTCCCCAAGTATTTATTTATAATGTGCTGTGCCCCAAGCACTCCTGTTTGAGGTCCCTGGGGTAAAACAAATGAACCAAACAGAGCCCTGTCCTCATGGTTCTGACAGTCCAGCAGATCACTTACAGCTGAGTCATTGTATATATATCTTTGCTTTGTCTTGTTGGGATTCATTGTGCCCTGCTGTGGTCTCAAATGTGTTGGCTCCCCCTCCAACCTTCTTTGCTCATCTGGACAACCTCTTCCCAATGTAGAAATCCTAAATCAGCTTGCCTGTGAGATTAGAATTATCCTTGGCTCAGACTGCTCCCAGTTTTCTAGCAAAATCACTGTGAGCCAGAATACACTAGAAACAGCATGTGTGTGCTTTGTTAACTGGGGGAACTGTCAAGGAACATGTAAAGCTAATTAAGGAATTTAATGTTACACAAAGTGTTGACTGAATGCTATCTTTCTTGTGCTGGTTTTCGTGGCTGGCCTCGTGGGAAACCCAGTTCGGCATAGGAGAGGCATTAAAGGGGTATGAGATTTCGCACCTTTCCTGAATATTTGACCTTGGTGAATTATTACTTAATCTCTTTGGGCCTCAGTTTACTCTTGTACCTCAGAGTCATTGATAGAAGTAGATCAGATGTGTGGGCAGCATTTGGCATAGAGTCTGGGGGTGGGAAGAGAATGGAGGCTGCTCCTATTCGACAGCCTTTTGAATCACTTTCTAAGCACCTATTGTATACCTCCCATTTGCCAAATAACTTGACACGCATTCTCAAGTTTTTAATAGTATGCTCAGGTGATAGATGTAGGTGGAATTCTGTCAGTTTTTGCTTCATTTGTTTGGAGGTTCCAGTTTGAGGTGAATGTACATTTGTAAGGTCTTTCTGGTCTCTTGACCATTCTATCCTGGGCTCTTGCACATGGCCTGGAATTTGCCTGGCCATGCAAAGGAGGGTTGGTCTGTGCCTTGTTACCAGCTTGCTGAGATGTGGGGCAGAAGGGTCTCTACCTGCCTAGTGAGTCCTCCTGCAGGTGGGGTGGTGGAGCCTCTGAGTCCCATGTCACGTCTGTCCAGAGTTGCACATGTGCTCAGCGCTGCCTCTCAGTGATAGAAATAAGTATCCTGTCCTTCCCCTGCTTCTCTTTATTTCATCACCGATGATTATCTTGCCAGCAGTCAGCCACATTTGCAAGTTACACCTCTCGTGTATTTGTTGACCTGTTCATGATCTTCCCTTACTCTGGATTAAGGTAAGATTGACGAGGGCTGCATCACTTTCATTCGTTCTGACACAGGCACAGCTCATTGTATGGTGCTTCGTTTTATTGCACTTGGCGGATACTGTGTTGTTGCAGTTGAAGTTGTGTGGCAACCCTGCATCCAGCAAGCCTATGGGGGCCATGTTTTGCAGCAACATTTGTTCACTTTGGGTCTCTATGTCACGCACTGGTGATTCTTGTCATATTTCAGACTTTTTTGTTATTGTATCTGTTACGGTGATCCGTGATCAGTGGTTGTTTTTTTTTTTTTCAACGTTTTTTATTTATTTTTTTGGGGACAGAGAGAGACAGACAGAGCATGAACGGGGGAGGGGCAGAGAGAGGGAGACACAGAATCGGAAGCAGGCTCCAGGCTCTGAGCCATCAGCCCAGAGCCCGACGCGGGGCTCGAACTCACGGACCGCGAGATCGTGACCTGGCTGAAGTCGGACGCTTAACCGACTGCGCCACCCAGGCGCCCCGATCAGTGGTTGTTTTTAAAAGTAGTTGACACATAATGTTCTATCAGTTTCAGGTGTACGATCTAATTATTCAGCAAGCCTGTGTATTATGTGATGCTCACAAGTGTAGCTACCATCTGTAGTCAATGATCTCTGATGTTACTATTGTAGTTGTTTTGGGGGCACCACGAGCCACGCCCGTGTAAGATGTTCCACTGCTTCACCATAAGGCTGTTCCCCCATCTCTTTCCTTCTCCCCGGGCCTTCCTACTCCCTGAGACATAACACGATTGAAATTCGGCCCTTAACCCCACAATTAATAACACCACAGTGGCCTCCAGGTGTTCAAGTGGAAGAAACCATTTGCATGTGTCTCATTTTAAATCAAAAGCTAGAAAGGATTACGTTTCGTTTCGTGAGCAAGGCCTGTCGAAAGCCGAGATAGGTTACAAACTTGTACCAAACAGCCAAGCTGTGAATGCAGAGGAAAAGTTCTTGAAGGACATTAAAGGTGCTTCTCCAGGGAGCACACAAAAGGTAAGAAGGCAGAGCAGCCGTATCGCTGATACAGAGAAGGTTTTAGTGGTTTGGATAGAAGATCAAACCAGCCACAACATTCCTTTCACAAGCTAAAGCCTGATCCACAGCTGGGCCCTAACTCTTCAATTCTGTGAAGGCTGAGAGAGATGGGGAAGCTGCACAAGAAAGGTTGGAAGCTAGCGGAGTTTGGCTCGTAACATTTAAGGGAGGAAGCCATCTCTGTAACAACATAGTGCACGGTGATGCTGTGATGATTGTTGAAATGACACAAAGGATTTAGAATATTACATAAACCTAGTTAATAAAGCAGCGGCAGGGTTTGAGAGGATTGACTCTAGTTTTGAAAGAAGTTCTGTGGGTACAATGCTCCCCAACGGCACCACATGCTACAGGGAAATCGTTCATGAAGGGAAGAGTCCATTAATTAAGTCATTGTTGTCTTATTTTAAGAGACTGCCCCAGCCACCCCAATCTTTTGCAACAACCACCTGATGCCTCAGCAGGCATCAATATCAAGCAAGACCCGCCACCAGCAAAAAGATGTACAACTCGCAGAAAGTTCAGATGATGGTTAGCACTTTTTAGCGTGAAGTATTTAAAAAAATTTTTTTTTAATGTTTATTTATTTTTGAGACAATGTGAGAGACAGAGTGCAAGCAGCCGAGGGGCAGACAGAGGGAGACACAGAATCCAAAGTGGGCTCCAGACTCTGAGCTGTCAGCACAGAGCCTGACGTGGGGCTCGAACTCATGAACCGTGAGATCATGACCTGAGCTGAAGTCGGACGCTTAACTGACCGAGCCACTCAGGTGCCCCCGCATGAAGTATTTTTAAAATAAGGTGTATATACATTGTTCCTTGAGACATATGTTATTGCCCACTTAAGACACTACAATATTAGTGTAAACTAATACACTAATAACTAATACCCTGGGTAACCAAAACATTAATTTGGTTCACTTCATTGTGGTTTTTGCTTTACTGCAGTGGTTGGGAACTGAACCCACCATATCTCTGAGGTATGCCTGTATTACATGTTCCTGGAGCAATGACTAGCATGTAGCAGGTGCTTAAAAACAGATTAAATGAATATTATTATTGAAACATCTCAGTCAAGAAGGAATGTCAGTTATACTGAGTTTTTCTTAAAGGCATATTCAGGTTGATACGTGCTAATACATGCTTACGCAGTTTGGCTCTTTCACTCTTTTAACTGTTGATGTCATTTGTTTCCTGAAAGGTTTTCCTTTCTTTTGAGTTTGTGTTTCCTGAGCATCCTTAAGACACAGATACAGAACTGGCCTAGTCTCAGTGATTAGCAAAGGTAGAATTGAAACGCTTGCATAGTCCCCAGTTTACATGTGAATAATTAAGAGCTGGCTGATGGTTTCAAAAGATAGGAGATGGCTGGGCTGGGTCATGTTCACAATTCTTGAATATTGAAGACACTTTCCTGTGTTTTTTTGCTGTTTCTGGTTTCATAGCGTTTAATTTGTGCCTTTTTTTTCTTTTTTTTTTCTTTTGCTATTTTAAGCGATGTTTTTATTTATACCCCAGATCTTATTTACAACCCACTCTATGCTTCAGGCACCCAGCCTAGAACAGTGAACAAAACATCCCTGCCCTCCTGAAGCTTACATACTTGCAGCTACCTCATTGTATAGTATCTTTGGTTTGTTTTCTTGGGATTCATTGTGCCCTAGTGTTGTTTGTGCTGTTTCCCAGCCCTCCGCCTTTCTTAGCTCAAAATGAAATCAAATGACTATACATGAAATGAGTACAGGAGGCTTTCACTGCGAGCATTTGGGTTTTCCTTCTCAAAGAGTGCTGTTCACGTGGCTCTTGAGCACTGTGCACTCCTCTCTGTCCTTAGGTGATGGGGAGCAAGCCTCAGCAAGGAAGGAAGGGGCTCCTGCTTCGCGTGTTAAGAAGTGGGCAGCCGAGCAGCTGGGGTCCGCTTGGCTGGGCCTCGCAGCTGTTGGTGCTGTGAGGGTGGTTACTCTACTTGCCTGGGCACGCACGCTGGGTACCGACCCCATGGGCAGACAGCTCTTTGAAGAAGACGTTTGGCAAATGCAAGAGCTCCAGGCTCCAGGACGGGAGGGGAAGAGGACCTAACTAAATGTTAGGGGCTGCAAAAGCTGCCAGAATAGGACTGTTTAGCCTGGACTAAGCGGATACCAATGCCTCTGTGTTTGGGGCTGGTCACACTGCAGCTGGACTTTGTGAATCCAGATGTCCCTCTGAGGGGGTGTTCCAGGAGAGTCACTAGGTGAGCTCTCCAGACCTCAAGACACAGGGTTAGAGGAGGGCAGCGTGTCATCATGACTAAGAGCTTGGATTGGCTCTACGGCCGGGAACCGTTCTGTGTGGCCTTGGCAAAGTCGGATGACAATTTGAGCTCATTCCTCCATCTCCAAAATACGAGTCAAATGTCTAACTTCGTCCCCTGCCCCACCCCCCATCACACTTGTGCTTTCAGATTCTGTTTTCTTTTTATCACTTCTCACTGAGATGAAAGTTTGTTTTGTTGTGGATTTCCCCAACTAGGATGCTACTTTGAGAGTCAGGTATTTGATTCTTTTTTTTTTTTTTTTTTTTTTCCATTGCTCTATTCCAGCAGCCAGAACCTAATAGATGAAATATTTGTAGAATGAAAGGGTGAGTTTACTAGAGTCTGTTCAGTAGAGTGAGTCTCATGGTCATTATCCTGTGCTCTGTGGCCTGTATTTCTTTGCCGCAGCCAGGAAAAGATCATCTCCAATTAAGAGCTCAGTGTATGTTGTAGACATCATGGATTCTGCCCATCATGCCCTTGGCACTTAACTTTTGAGTCTGTTTTCAGACCAAGAATGAAACACTTGTTCCCATGGCCTGCCTTGGAAGATGTCTTTGCGAATTGCCGCCGACAGCCTTCTACTTGGGATCATGAGCTCAGCTGTGTTTTCCCTGCCCCCGTCCTGGTCCTTGCTCCCCTTTCTCTGATGGTGCCCAAGGCCTGGCAGGGGTACCCTGGGGCTCCTGCAGCCTTAAAGACTGTCTGATCCCTGCTCTTAAGGGTTCTGAGCCATGGCCTGGTGAACATCAAAGACAGGATGCTGGTTGTTTTATTTTTTAGCTCCACAGCTGTCAGTTTGATTAGATGTTCTCAGGGCTTCATAGAGGCATATAAAATGTATGCTTGCTTTCATCGACAAAGGCTATGATTGTGCAAGTCCAAACAGTGCCGTTCAGCTCAGTATTTTCTAGTTCAATTTTCGGTAGCTCTTGACGGACTGCATTTTGCTTCATTGGAGAGGAAGATGGTTTCACGGTACTGTGTATGCTTCTTTAAGTGAAAACGCCTTTGCAGATAGTTTCTCCAGGCAGTAGGATGCAGCAGGAAGGCGAGCTAAAAAATGGGAGTCTGAATTCTGATTTTGAGCATCTGCTACCCCCCAAAAAAACCTTTTTTTTTTTTAAACCTTGAGTGTCAAGTTCTACCTCTGTCCCAAAGTGGATTCAATTCAGTGTAATATGGCCAGCAGATTTAATTTTGAGTGTCCTGGGTGATTAATGGGTTGAGACTGCTTGGATTACTGTGTTGAGAAGGATTCTGAAGTCGTGTCAGGGCTCCCTGGGAAAGCGTCGTGATCGACTTATTTTCAGTAGCCTATTTACCTAAAGCAAATGACACCATTTTTCATTCCTGGATATGTAATGTAAAATTTCGTTTAAAAATAAGTAGTTCACTTGAAAGAATTGAATGGATTTTTACAATAAGAGTCAATTGGTGTATAGAGGGCACAGCATGGTTATGGCAGATACCATGAGCATAGCATGAGAAAGAATGAAATTCTGGAAACATGAAGTAGATCAGTGTGAACCTGCCCGACAGGATTGTTTCGGGGATTTTAGTGCAGGTGGGAAGTTCATTGTGCTTTCTGAAGGCAGTGCAGGGGTAGTAAGTGGCGTGTGTTGAGTTTCTTTTTTTGACTGAGAGGTAGATCTAACCCAAAGCCTGCCCACGCGCTCTCCAAGACAGGCCTTGCGTGTAGGATGTAAGCTGCAGTATAGAATGCAGAAGAGTATAGAATAGAATGGCCTGTACTCCGAACCTGGATTGCCTAAAATTTATATAACTAGTGGGAGGGAAAGTTATTTGGCTTCTCTGAGCCCCATTTCCTCTTCATTAAAATTGGGGCGATAGTCATACCTGGCTCATGGTATTGACACGAGAATTAAATGGGTCAATCCAGGGGAGCCTCTAAGTAGCATCTTGTTTCGTACAACACAGTATACACATGTTGATGGTGATAATAATTATTGGACGTAGAGAACCTTAAACAATTCATTAAACATGTGTTTGAATATTTTCCTCCTCATTGTAAAAAGGGGATGGCTGGACTTACTGATTGCCGAGACTACTCAGGTCTGAAGTTTTATTATTTTTATGAAGGCTTGCTTTTATTGTTTTTTAAAAGAGAAGTTATTTCTGGCTGGAGGAGTAACATATCTTGACTTGGGTGAATATCTTATTCTTCCCCTAGTTTCTATATGCTCTTTCTTGTGCCTGTGTATATGTTATTTATCTGGCTGCCTAAGGCAGTTTAGAATATGTAAGCATTTATGCGACTGAGTATTTCTTGGAATTATGGCATCTTTGGTGAATGACTGTTTCTTGGCTGAGACATTTTATCATGCTTTAAATATCAGAAACACTAGAAATTAAAAAGAAGTTTACTTCATTTTTGTTTCTAAATCCAACCCCTTTTATTTTGCAGGGCATGAAGTATTTTCTTTTTAAACTTCCTTGCTTCTCCACCCCTCCCCCATATAACAAGTGAGGGGAAATCCTCGTTTGTGCATAGATATTAATATTTTTATGTAAAGATTGCAGCCCTAGACGCATAAAATCCCAGCACCTATTAGCTAGTTTTGAAATGTAATTGTGGAAAAGAGAATGATGACTTAAGAACACTGGTCTGTCAAAACAACAAAACAAAAAACAAAAGAAAACAAAACTCCAGTCCCTTACAGTTTCTTTCCAGATATTGATAATTTAAATTTTAATAAGCACCAGGACCAATGGCCTCATCACGTAAGGTTCTCTTTCCTTATGATCATATACACTTTGGTGTAGCTCACCTACATCTGGTGAGCAGATCATTTCATTCGCGTTTAAGGGAGCCCTGGAGCACCGCCCTGGAAGAGCAAGCAAAGTGAGGTGCTCCAGGTATCAGCCCCTCCCTTGTCACGCGATCGCATGCGGGGTTGGTCTGTCGGCAGGAGGGTGGGGGGACGGGGGTTTTTGCAGGGGTTGCTGTGGAGGGACTGGAATCTTTTAAAATCCACCTCAGCTGTCTGGGATGCTGCCCCAACATGGGGTCTGTTGCTTCCTTTGGGAAGTCAGTTCCTGCCAATTTCCCGAGGGGTGGGGTACACTGAGAACATTCTGTAGGCCAGGCGTCCAGCGAGAGGACCAATCCCGAGTGACCTTCAGGGCTCACACAGCTCTGTCAAGTACCTGGTCTGTACCAAGTGGGCGGAGCCGTTCTAAACTCAGGTGGACTCCCTGTATCTCCTCCTTGTGGAGCTTGAGCACCAGAAGGGTGCCACCTCTGAAGGAAAGTCTGGGTTCTGACCTGTGTGGAAGGAATGAGTCTACCCTAATTAGAACAAGCTATCCGGGAGTAGAGGATGTACCAGCAAGAGAGGGGCAGCAGGTCGTAGGAAATGGCACCTGTCCAGTCAACCTGTTCCTGGGGCCACACCCACTGCACATGCGGGAGCCTCTGTAGAGAAGATGCAGGACCTTCCCTGGAGTGACAGCCTTTGTCTGGAGCGAGAGGAGAGGGGTTGTTACCTTGGATTGTCCCCAAAATGAGAGTAGAGAGCAGGCACCAAAGCCTGACCTGCCCTCCTCCCCAGACTGTGGGAAACAGAGGTCAGGGGGCTGTCCCTGACTGAGAGTATGGAGGACTGTGGAAGGTCCTTGTGAATAAAAGGTCCCAGTGGGCAAGACCTTGGAGGGAAAAAACAAAAACAAAAACAAAAAAAATCTAAATTTACCTTCCAGGTCTAGATTTGTGGTTAATAAGCCTGAACTCTCCTGAAGGCCTGATTTCTTCTTGTTTTGGATAGAATTGTAAGGTAATAGTCATGTTAAGTATACCCACAGATTCTTAGATATTCTCTTCAGAAGCTGGAGCTGAATTCTTCTGTTGATTCTGGGCTAGACTCAGTGACTCACTTCTAGTGGACAGAATAAGGGAAAAGTGATAGTGACTTTAGCAAGTAGGTATCTGAAGAGACTTCCTCCCTTGGGTCATTCACTCTGGGGGAAGCCACCCACCATGTTGTAAGGACACTCAAGCGGCCGCTGGGAGAAGCCCAAGTGGTGAGGAACTGAGTGAGCTTCATGTGAGTAAGTTTGGAAGTACATCTAACATCCCAAGTCAGATACTCACACGACTATAGCCTGATACTTTGATTGAAGCCTTAGGAGGGATCCTGTTGCCAGAATTTCTGGCCCAGCTGTGCTGGAATCCCTGGCCCACAGAAATGGTGAGATAATGAATGTTGTTAGAGGTAGCATTGTTAGGGGATAATTTTTTACACAGTAATAGATAGCTAACACAATAGGAGCAGTTACTCATCACTGAAGCCCTAAGCCCGTTCCTCTACTTGGCCTTCCCTTTGGGGACTAACAGTGGTGGAAACCCTGGGAAAGGTCTTTCTAGGAACAGAAAGGGTAATGTGGTGGTGTTAGAATTGGTACTTTCTAAGCATAAGGAAGATCTGTTACAATAGCAGGGTTTTTTTTTTAATGTTTATTTTATTTCTAGAGACAGAGCATGAGCGGGGGAGGGGCAGAGAGAGACACACAGAATCCGAAGCAGGCTCCAGGCTCTGAGCTGTCAGCACAGAGCCTGCTGATGTGGGGCTCGAGCCCACGAACCGTGAGATCATGACCTGAGCTGAAGTCGGACGCCCAACCGACTGAGCCACTCAGGTGCCCCACAACAGCAGTTTTTAAAGACATCCCAACTGAGACTTCCTGATGGAGACTTGTTTCACAGGACTGTCAGTTGGCAGGAGGAGTGCAGGTGAGCAAGGGAGGACAAAGCAGATGCTATAGATGTGCAATACGGAAATTGGCTTCTGATTAATTTCCAAGTCTGTTGTGACTCACTTACTTAGTTTTCAAAACCATTGGAAAGAGCAAGGACACTGGCATTCCACTAAATTTGCTATGAAATCTGACTTTGCCAAATCTGTGTCATTCCCTTCTGAAGGCCTGATGTCGTAGAACATGGAAGGTTTTCCTTGGATATTTGTTGAGTGAATGAATGAACATCATCGTGTGATTTGTGAGCAGATGCTAATCTTTTTTTGAGCCTCAGTAACCTGCTCTCTATAATGGACATAAATTATCTCTATCTTACAAGGTTACTGTAAGAGCTGGAGATAGTAAACATCCTAAAATTTCTGGTCTCTGGGAGGTGGGCTTGTATTTTACCAAATCCTCAGAATTAATTTTGGTTGTGGGGGTCAGAGACTGAATGTGAACGTGTGGTCAGGTCCTTTCTGTTGTGACGGAATTAGCCTGTGTAATTTAGTTCCTTCAGTTTGTTGGGGATGAATGCAGAAAGTGAAATGCTGGATTTGACTTCTTGTCTGGATCGTATGAAGTGGAATATCACCAAGTTCCCACTCTCCATGCTCTTTGTAGTCAAGCTGATGTCACACCCCTCATTTCCAAGAAGATAATGTTGCAGCTACCCAGCAGGAAGCCCCATTCCTAGGTCTCCCTGGTGTGGCCTTGAGCAGAGTTCTGGATACTGATGGACCATGACTCCTCATTTGTCGTCTGTCCAAGAACACCTCCACATTCTTTATTTCTTTCACTAAGATGGTTTTAATAAAGTGACCTAGGACAAATCCGTATATTCAATAAAAACAGTTCTCCCTTTGTGCTGTACATAGTACTTAGGAATGATTGTTGGCGGGGCGGGGGGGGGGGGTTGGGTAAAATAAGCACATTGGGAAGATATTGAGTAGGAATTTTCTGTTTGTACCCTTTTTTGTGTGTCTTTCTTTCTTTCTTTCTTTCTTTCTTTCTTTCTTCTTATGACAAATGGAATTTTCTGATAAATCTTAGTGCTGTTATCAATATCACTCTGGTTTGGGTGGGGACTCTCTTGGGGAAATTCAGATTTAATGTCAGTTTTTGTTCTGTTTTGAATCTTTGCGCTTGTGGTTGGGGGTGGAATTCTGAAGAAACAAAATACTGTGTGGTAGGTGGGGCAGTAATCTTTTAATTTTTTTTTAATGTTTATTTATTTTTGAGACAGAGACAGAGCATGAACGGGGGAGGGTCAGAGAGAGGGAGACACAGAATCTGAAACAGGCTCCAGGCCCTGAGCTGTCAGCACAGAGCCCGACGCGGGGCTCGAACCCACGGACCACGAGATCATGCCCTGAGCCGAAGTCGAACGCTTAACCGACTGAGCCACCCGGGTGCTGGTGGGGCAGTAATCTTGACCATGTGAGCCCCTACCTTTCCACCATTCAGAACTTGAGACCTAGAACAGGTAAGAAATGGGGATCAAAAAAATATGTGGTCTGGCCTCCTGCAGTACTTGCATATATGTATTTATGTCTATAAATGAAAGGTTTTATTTTTCTAAAAGTTGAAATGTGCAGATGAAGCTGCTTCAGTGGAAATTTTGTATGTGGATTGGATAAGTCCTAAAACTGGAAAGGACTAGAAGTCTGGCTCTTAGAGACTTAACGTACTTTTGCCAAACACAACGGCTAATTATGCTGGGAACCAGAGACAGGTGGCTGTGTATCTTACTTGGTAAATAAAGAATGATGTTAACCTCTCCAGAATGCTGGTGGCTATTGAGTTTGGGCAGAAAATCCTATAAAGGAGAACGAGCTGCAGAGTGTAATAAACTCCCAGGTGCTCAATAAAACCCCTGTTCCTCCTATGCTGGCTGGTCAAGATCAAGGGCGCTGCTGCAGCTCTGCGGAAGTCTCCTTACCAGTGGGAAGGTGATGAGATTTCTCCTCTCCTACTATCCGTCTGAATTACTTCTGGGCCTGACAGAGACAGGGACTCGCTTTTGATAGCAGTTCAGGACTTTGGATATCTTATTTCCTTTAAGTTAAACCCACCAGTCTTCATTTGCCAAATAATTTCCACTCCTGGGAAGGGCAGGTGGTAAACCTGACAAGCTTATGTTCAGTTCTCTGCTGATACTTAGAGGCCGCGGGGCCTGGAGCAGGCATCTGAGCCTCTGTGCCGTCTTTTTTTGTGTGTGAGCCAGTGGACAGAAAGGAAAACCAGCTTTGCAGAGTTATTGGAGAGCTGAAATTAAATGATACGCCCAGGGTACCTGGCTGCTGATGTTCTAGCTACTGTCTTTTCCTACGTTTAAGGCAGTCAGCACAACCTCACCACCACTGCTATTTTGGACTGCATATTTCTTTGTTGCAGGGCTCTCTCTGTGCACTGTAGGATAGTTAGCATCCCTGACCTCTGCCAAGTAGGTGCCACTAGCGTCTCGCCCCACCTCCCTACCTGTGACACCAAGGATGCCTCCAGACACATTTGCCTTAGACCATTGATAGAAAGGTACGTAACAAAGCCTAATGTTAGATTATTCCTTTGACCAAAAATTGGAATGAAGGAATGACTTCAATGTAATGTTATCTCTTACAAAAAATTTTTTTAAAATGTTTATTTATTTTTGAGAGAGAGACAGAGTGCGAGTGGGGGAGGAGCAGAGAGAGACAGAGACACAGAATCTGAAATAGGCTCCAGGCTCTGAGCTGTCAGCACAGAGCCCGATGTGGGGCTCAAACTCATGAACTGTGAGATCATCATGCCTGAGCCAAAGTTGGACACTTAACCGACTCAGCCACCCAGGCACCCCAATGTAATATTATCTTATACTTAATAAAAAATTGTATTATGATAGTGTCTTTCTCTCCCCCTTTTAACTCATTGAATCAATGCTCTAAAAGGTACTTCTTACATTGAAGCCCAGCTGTCTGTTCCTTCTTTTCGGCTTAAACCAATGTTGATCGCTTTAGGATGGGCTTGGTAACAATAGCAGAATGGTCTCCTGTGACTACCAATAATAGTAGAAGACCTCGAATCCTAAGAGAACCACCAGTGAGCTCCAAAGTTTCTATGTGTCCCCAGCAAGCTGAATTTGGATTGCACAGGTGATGTATTTGACTTAACCCTTTAAACCTCTATTAATCTCTACAAATTTCTGTTTCGAACATGCATAAGCATTAACATAGGGATGGGCAGAAAATCTCTTTCTAACTTTCACTGTAAATTCTGATATCTTTGACATAAGCATACTAGAAATAAAAATGTAAATATTTGTTTTTTAAAATTTTTTTAATCTTTATTTATTTTTGAGAGAGAGACAGAGTGTGAGCAGGGGAGGAGCAGAGAGAGAGGGAGACACAATCCGAAGCAGGCTCCAGGCTCTGAGCTGCCAGCGCAGAGCCCGATGCGGGGCTCGAACTCATGAACTGTGAGATCATGACCTGAGCCGAAGTAGGACGCTCAGCCGACTGAGCCACCCAGGCGCCCCCAAAATATAAATATTTGATGCTGGTTGTTGGATGAGATCAGTCATATATAATGCTCGTAGCCAACTTATGGTACTTAATATGTGCCAGCTACTGTTCTAAGCACTTTCCCTCTGTTAATTTACTTGCTTCTCAGAACAATCCTATGAGGTAGGTTCTGTCATGCCTGCCACAATCTTGCATTTTATCATCAAGGAAACTGAAGCAAAGTTAAGTCACTTGCACAGAATTATCCAGCTAATAAGTGGCACTTTGGCTACTCTTTTTTTAACCTCATTTCTGCTGGTTCCAAGACTTGTTCCACAAGACCCAGGCTTGGCAAATCTTAGTCCCAACGAACAAACATCTGGGCCACTGTGTATTTTTATAAATGCAGTTTTACTGGAATACAGCCATGCCTGTTGACTTACTGTCTGTGGCTGTTTTCCTTCCTAAAATGGCAGAGTTGAGCGGTCGCGACAAACACATTGGCCATCCGTGCCTAAAATATTTAACGTCTGGCCCACCCTGGCACAAGACCGTCTTCATCCACATGTGTAGTCCAAAAAGCTTGTGTGGGTAAATAAAAATCATCATAATTCTGTAAACTTGCGAGTATGATTTAGTTAACATTTATCTCATACGTTGAGGGCCCAAGTATTTGGTGTCGTTCTCAGTGTTATGGTGGATGTCAAGACATTTCTAGGACACCCCTCTTCCTTGGGGCATTCTAGCAATTCTGGGAGCCGGGAGAGGGACAGGTAAACACATGAAAAATTGGAGAGAGCGTAGCAAAGTAGATCGAGGGACACTTGTCAGTGAACGTACAGTTCAGATGCTGCAGAGGTAGAAAATGACCGTGGGTGGTATTACTCTACAAAGTGGGCTTTACCTCCTTGCAAAATTTGGAAATGGTGCTCTGAAGCACCTGAAGCTCAGAAGGTTCCATTCTTCTTCCTACTTTTCTGTAATAGCTTCAGAATAGAAACAGAAGGTCCCAGTTTTGTAGAAGGCAAATGGCAACGTGTGGGGTGGCTTCTTACAACACAGTGGCCCAAGGTGGGGTGGGGGGAGGGGGAGAAAACAAGAAAGGGGTTTCTTTTGTAGAATCAGAAATTACGCACGTTTTAAAAAAGTATTAGAGGGGTTGTCTATGGCTTTAATTGGTTTTATGGTTTTATCATTTTCTTTTAAAAGTTACTTTGCTAGTATTACCCTCTGCTGAACGTTGTAGACACTTCCTGAAGTTTTATGAGATCTTGGAGTAAAGTCACAACAAGTATGATTTTCTAACATTTTCAAGTGATGATATTATTTTAGACTCTAAGTATGCTACACTAGGCTGTCATTTACTAGGAGGATTCACTCCACCACACAGGCTCCTCTTTATCTAAAATTACCGTGAACTGCAACATAAAGCTTTTTGGGCACACCTAATTCACAGAATACTCAGTGTATATTAAGTCAATGGTGGCCTAGTTTTTTTAGACTCACTGATTATGCTGAACCTTAGTTAATATAGAGATGCTTTATAATTATGGTTTTGTCCCCTGGTAAAACCAGTATTACCCATTGCATCTTTATTATTGACACATCATTCTAGGTACTCATGAGTGAAGGTGGCCGGCCGCTCTCTGGGATTGGTTATTTAAAATTTTGACTTTTAGGTTAACAGGGGACTGAGCTTGTGTAATCAAAACAGAAGGCAGCAGCAGAAGTGTTTGTTTCATAGATTTTTCAGCGCTTCATTTCCGTGGGGATTGATGGATGGTTTCTGTGGGGTAGAATCACTCACTGAGACCCAGCATTGGGTCAGAAGGCCCAATTCTGGAGTGGCATGTAGGCATGCTGGTCTCCGTGTGAAGGGCCCAGAGGGAGTATTGAGCACACTCACAGCGATGACTGCAGTCACGGTCCACGGCATGCCCGTGGCTTACGGTGTCTGTAGGGGCGCCTACGCCTGTCCTTCCTTCCTTCAGGCCTTCACAGACTCAGTGCCAGAGTTAATTACAGTTTGGTGTCTATTTCAGATAGCCTATTTTACTAGTTTACACTGGGACCTACAGTATACTGTTGAATGATTGAATGTCTTGCCCTTTTCTTCTCCTTGGAAGCAAGGGGTTTCCTGATTGGAACCACACTGTGCAGGTTATCTTCCCATTCCTCAGGACACGTACTCTTTTTTGAGATCTATGTCCTCCATTGTCACAGCAGTCGTCTGTGCTGGACACAGACTGGCATGTGGCCCACCCTGGCATCCAGACAGCTGTTGGGGTGATATGAAGAGGTAACAGGTAGGACTGGGAGGGAGCTCTCCGTGAATGAAGGTAGACTTCAGCGAAAGTGGTGAGATGGGGCTGCTCCTTTTGGGGAAGAGGAAGCTTGATAGGGAGGTCACAGGTCTCACTTCTGGAGCCCAGCTGACCTAGATTTCTGTCCAAATCCTGGCTCACTGGCTGTTTGACCTTGGACAACTGTATTCAGCCTTGTTGAGTAGTAGTCTCTGTTTTATTCCCGTTAGGTTGCCCTAACAAATACCATAAACTGGATGGCTTATAAACAGATTATTTTCTGTCAGTTCTGGAGGCCAGGGAGTGCAAGCAGTGCTCCTAGATGCCCTACACTGTTTGCTGAGGACCATTTTCTGGTTCATAGTGCTTTATGGAGTTCTCACATGATGGAAGGGATGAACCCGGGAGCCAGGGTAGGGTCTCTTTTTTATTTTTTATTTTTGTTTATTTTTTTAAAAATGTTTATTTGTTTTCAGAGAGAGAGAGAGAGAGAGAGAGAGAGAGAGAGAGAGGAGAGCAAGCAGGTGAGGAGCAGAGAGAGAGGGAGAGACAGAATCCCAAACAGGCTCTGTGCTGTCAGCATGGGGCCTGATGTGGGGCTCGATCTCATGAACCCTAAGATCATGACCTGAGCCAAAATCAACAGCTGGATGTTTAATCAATTGAGCCACCCAGGCGCCGCCCCCAGCCCCCCTTCTCTTTTTTTAAAGGCACTAATCTGGGTCATGAGGGCTCTGCCTTTTTGACCAAATCACCTCCCTGCAGCCCCACCTCTTAATACATTATCTCACCTTGGGGGGTAGAATTTCAACATGAGAATTTTGGGTGGACACAAACATTCAGACCAAAGCAGTCTCCACATTTCTTTGGTGGGGATAAATACCTGGTTGTACATAGGGTCTTGGGAAGGTGTTGAAAAACTTAGCACTGGGCTTGGTATGCAGTAAACTCTTTAAGTGTGAGCTTTTCTTCAGTTGGATCTGAATGGATTGAGTTGCACGGGGACTCAGTATGTAGGTTAGTGGCTAATGTTAAGAAACTTGGGAGAGACCCTGGAGGGGATTGTCTTACCCTGAAATGAAGTTTTTTGTTTTTTTGGTTTTTTTTAAATTTGTTAACCTCTTTGAGGCCAGCAAGGTGTCATCTAAAGATGTTAGAGAATTAACTAGTTCCCAGGGATCTCAAAATGTCACTGTGGCTTTCAGACACACCTAAGTTATTTTTAAGAGCACCTTGCCTGGTTGGAGTCCATTTTGTTATATTTGTTTAAATTATGTTACAAAGTACCGTGGACTTGTAATCGGTGTTCAAAATGGCATTATCTGCCGCCATATTGATCAGCTCCACATCTTTTACTTGCTTATCTCTGTTTCACATATGGCGAAACTCCAAAGCTAGACCAAGTGGAGAGCCACTAAACTCATTAACCTCTCTGACACAAAATATAAACCTTCCAGAAGGGGACTAGCTGTGGGAGGCAGAGTGTTTAAAATCTCTTTTAGCCCCACTGAGTTTTTTTTCTGTGTCCCCGTCAGAGGCCTTAGTATTGGTGCAAGTTTTCACAACATGGAGGAATTTGGCATTTTTTTTGTGTTGTGGCCATTGAAATCCCAGCCCTCTGTAGGCTTGCCCTAACTTGGAAGAGGTGTGAAGAAGAAACTTCCTAAAACCAGAACACTCAGGCCAGGTAAGGCAGTGCTTAAGTTGGCATCACTTTGAGAACACGATTCAATTGAGAACATGATGGCTTGTGGTTTAATTACCGTGTTTCGGGTCTTAGGATTTTCCCTGACGTGATGAGGTGAATGCTTCACTGAGAAAACTGTTTCTTGCAGTTCGTCCTATTTTGGAGTCTAAAAAGTTATGTCACCTTTGCAACTAAAACAGAAGTTGTCCCTGCACGGAAAGCCAGTGTTTTGTGCTTTCTGGAAGTAATTGACATTTCTGTGGGTTCACACCTTGACTAAGGTTCTTGCCAAACCTCTGGTTTAGGGTTTTTTTTTTTTTTTTTTTTTTTTTTTGGTAAATAACCAAGAACCTGAATGGTCCCATGGGATAAAATACCAGGTTGAGACTTTACAAATTTGGGCTCCCATTGTGATCTTTCAGTCTTCAAAGTGAGGATAGTATATTATAGATGTTCCTGTAATTCATGGCTATTATTGAGTTCAAACTCAGCATGAGGCATCAGACTGAGTATAAAGCATATGCCTCCTTGTTCTTCTGTTCAGATATGAACTCTGAGCAACACTTGGTTGGATGGGAGGGTTGGAGTAAGTAGCGTGTAAAAGCAAGCACGAGTTTGCGCATGACCAAAATCAACCCATTGTGCATCTCTTGAGATAGACATGCAAATGTTGACTTGCATGGAAAGACCTGGATACTGAGCTCCATTTCCTCCCTCTCTCATTTTTGGATTTTACTATTACCTAATGTGCCATATTGGAATCCCATACTGCGTTTTTGTTTTTTTTTTTTTTTTTAATTAAGGTGCAGTAGTAGAAGATCCTTTAATTCCCCACAAAGTTAGACTGATGTGCTGCTGGATTCTGTTTGTTTAGCCAACTGAGCGCTTGCTTGTTGAATTTGTTACAAATGAATTTAAAATAATTTTATCCTGACCTTTCCTTTTTGCACCTTTCGTATCCCCTCATGAGGTAGCTGGAGAAGTCCTGGGATGTCTTTCAAACTCTGAATGGGAATTACTGTTTAGAAGTTGTCAGCCAGTGTCACTAGGTGATAATTCCCCTCTGTGTGAATGTCATGGTTACAGTCTGCTTTTTTGCCTCTAAAAGAACAATCATATTCAAGAAATTTCCTAGTGCATTTAAAAACAGCTGGGTGAAAGTCATTTTAAATCCCCAAATCCAACACATTAGTTCTTTTATGCATTTAATTAAGCAGAAGTTAAAATAAATTAGAACAGAAGACATTCAGTGCTGATTGTTGAATCAACAAAGCAAGAAACAGCCTAGCATTACCCTACCACAGATGTCTGTCACTCCGCACTGTTGCCCTATAAATTTGCATCGACTCTTAACATTTTTGGAATAATGATTTCCTTTTTAGTAAAAACTGGCATGTGACACACAGCAAGCACTGTTCTTGATACAGACTTGTGCGTGTACATGTGTACATGCGTGTGTGTATGATTTCTTCTCTTTTATGTTAACATTGCGTTGCTGGCTTGGATCATGTTTGGGGAAGGAGGAGCCTAGACTAGATTGGTAAAGTTTAGGAAAATACAGAAAACTGAAAAAAAATAAAAAAGATTTGGTAGTAAATGTGGGTGGCTATTAGTGGAGTAAATGTGGATAGGACTGTGGAAATTGTTTTATTTTTAGTACTAAACTGTAAGGACAGGGTGAGAATGAGTTTAAGTTGTCTTTATAATGTGAGTAATAGATGGCTGGTTCATTGTAGAAGTAGTCGATTAAAAACACGTTAGCTGGAAACTTAGCTATGTAATCTTATCACCCAAATATATATTCCTGTTGCCATTTAAATATAGGGATTTTTTTCCTAGTATGTATATACTTCTTTTTTTAAAATAAGAGTATGTTTGGTAGGTGGTCTTCTGTTGTCTTTTTTTTTTTTTTCAGTTTGATAGAATATCATGCTCGATGTGGTGTCCGGTGTTGACTTCCAAATAGTCCAGGGGAGAGGTGAGGGTGTGGCTAGTGTTTCAACTGAAACAAGATTTCACCGTCAATTTTGGATGCTTTTTGCAGCCGGGTAATGGGTACATAAGGGTTCACTGTACTCTTGCTTTTGCATAAATTTTGTATTGCCCTTAATAAAGAATTTATATATGTATGTGTCAATCAGTCCTCAACATCTTCTCAGGTCTACAGTGAACATTGCTCTCATTATTCTTAGGAGCCATGTGTCATGCCCTTGCAGCATGGACCATGACTGGTAACACAGTCATAATGGAAACCATTATTCTTTTGTTATATCTCTATTTTTTAGACTATTCTTCCAAATGGATGCAAACTTGTTTGATCATTTTCTTTTTCTTTCTTTCTTTCTTTCTTTCTTTCTTTCTTTCTTTCTTTCTTTCTTTCTATGCTTATTTCTTTTTGAGGGAGAGACAGCACGAGCGGGGAAGGGGCAGAGAGAGAGGGAGACACAGAATCTGAAGCAGGTTCCAGGCTCCAAGCTGTCAGCACAGAGCTCAACATGGGGCTCAAACCCACAAACAGTGAGATCATGACCTGAGCCGAAGTCGGATGCCCGAATGATAAACCATCCAGATGCCCCTGTTTAACATTTTCTTGAGAATTTGTTGGTTAAATTTTGTTTTTGTTTCATTATTCAATAAGGAGTCTTGAATTACTGAAGAGAGGAGAACCAGAAACTGTTATTTAGCAATTACTAAAGTTTGTGAAATCGGTACATTCTCTGAACGCTTAGTTGTAATCAGATGAATCTTACAGCTTTGCACACACAGACGTGCATACACACACACACACACACACACACACACACACACACTCTTTACTCCCCCAGATAATTTTTATTGTCAGATATCTCAGTGTCTTGAAATATTTTAACACACGATGTAGTTTCCCTTGGGTTTCTGGAGACATTTTTGGGTACAGGGGGATTGCATCGTTATGTGTGGTCTGTCATCTTTGTGCTGTTTATTCATCACAGGCTACTAATTCCCATTTTTCAGCTGAGGGCTATTCTAGACTTACCCCTGGCTGGGGTACAGTGGAGCCAAAAAGAATAGAGACTCAGTAACTGTGTGATTGTGGGCCAGCAATTTCTTTCCTATCTCATTCTATAGTTAGTTAGATTGAGAATCCTGAGTGAGGAGTATTATCTGTTCTGTGAGCCACAAGTGAATTTGGGTAAGTTAACTTTGGGTTAATTTAATATCAGTCACTTTCTCTTATGTGACCTTACGTATAGGGCAGGTTCTGTGTTATAGCCAGTACCTTCTTTATTCAGCTGAATCTTTATAGCAGCGTTCAGTATAGCAGCAGTTTCTTTTATTCTTCCTATTTTACGAGTGTGGAAATGAGGCCTAGGGAGATAAGCTTGCGCAGAGAAGATCCCACTGCTAGGTAGAGATTTTTGGACACTATAGTCATTCCATTTAGTAGCTAGGATCAAGATCCAAATGGACAGCGGTGTATTTACTTATTAATTGTAATGCATGCCGATGGAAAGTCTTAGGTATAGGCCTGGGATTCAAATCAGCTCATTGGTTATATGTCTAAATGTTTCTTTTCTGTCCATGCCTCAGTAGCTGAATTTTACCAACTTTCCATTTTCAGCCCTCTTAATTTGATTTGGAATAAACCACGCTTCTTTTTTGTTTGTTTGTTTGTTTAATTTTTTATTTTAGAGGGAGTGAGGGAGAGGGGCAGAAAGGGAGAGAGAAACAGAATGAATCTCAAGCAGGTTCTATGCTCAATGTGGAACCCAATGCGGGGCTTGATCCCACGACCCTTGGGACCATGACCTGAGCCAAAATCAAGAGTCTGATGCTCAACTGACTGAGCCACCCAGGTGTACCCAAACCTGATTGCTTTTTTGTTTTACCCCCAAACCAGATTTCTAATGTGGGGGGTCCCAGAGTGGTAAAGTGGCTTGTTTATTTGTCATACATTTTTTAAGTTAGCAATTTCTGAAAATTGGCAGCCTCTTTTGTTGGGCAACACTTAGAGCATGAGTCACTTACAAAGAGTGCTTTTGATTTATGGGCTGTGGCATGGGGGAGGGACAGGGAAGGGACTAGTAGAGTTTTGAAAGGTAGTTTTTGTACAGCTCTTCCGTATGGATTAAAATTTATGAAAGCTTTTTGGGGAAATTCAATACCCAGAGGTACAGACATCTCGTTTGGCAACACAACATGCTGTGTGCAGAGGCTGAGCAGAGAATCTCGATGTTGAGTAGATTAGGATGCTTTATCATCATTAGTCCAAGGGTGCAGGCCAGCCGGGAAGGAGGAGGGGGCTGTGTCAGGGATGAGCAGGCCCCACTCAGCAGCTTCCCTTTGCAGACTCATGAGCAAGCCAGAGATGTGGGTGCAATTCCTCCCCCCATGTCCAAGGAATATGGATGATGAATGTAAAATGATGGTCTCTTTGAAAGACCCTTGAAAACCAGCAGCTGAGGAAAGCTGAAGGGGTAGCCTGATGAATTTTAAAAACTGAAGAATGGGATAGATATTCATGTTTGGCCCAGGGAAGAAATCATCAACATGTGTTTTAAATCATCTGCTTAGTGGTCTGGTCTTAACAGATGAAGTAGTCTGAATACACAAAGAAGGGGGTTCAAGAACAGGGAGGAGCCAGGTAGGATTGAAATGATCAGGTAAGACCTGATGGTATTTTCTCTTATCTGCCCCCCCCCCTTAATGTTTATTTATTTTTGAGAGAGAGAGACCGACAGACTTGATAGAGTGTGAGTGGGCAAAGGGCACAGAGTGAGGGAGACACAATCCAAAGCAGGTTGCAGGCTCTGAGCTGTTAGCACAGAGCTCGATGGGGGGCTCGAACCCACAAACCGTGAGATCATGACCTGAGCCGAAGTCGGACGCTTAACCGACTGGGCCACCCAGGTTCCCCTTTTATCCCCCCTTTAATGGGAAAGAAGTATATTCCATTGTAACTTTTCACTCTATCTTCACATCTTTGATCTCTCTAGCATGGAGCATCCCAGACAAGATGGCTACCTCCTTGGTAAAATGTTTAGTGGCTGAGAGCCACCAAATTTCCCATCCTGGCTTCCAGGATAACTTTTAAGAATGACTTCAGGGGCGCCTGGGTGGCTCAGTGGGTTGAGCATCCGATTCTTGATTTGGGCTCATGTCGTGATCCCAGAGTCATGGGATTGAGCCCCAAGTTGAACTCTGTGCTGGGTGTGGAGCCTGCTTAAGATTCTCTCTGCCCCTCCCTTGTGTGCTCACTCTTTTTCACTCTCCTCCTCTCTCAAAAAACAAACAAAACAAAACAAAACCAAAAACAGCCCAAACTCATCCACTTTCTGAGGGTTCGTTGACTGAAACCTTTGTTCTCCAAAAATAAATGCCTATTGTAGCACCCAATATGTTCTTTTAGATTGTATCCCCACCCCTAAATTTTGGGATGCCCTTGAATGCCCACCCTTATTAAGGATCTCTGTGTTAGTTAAGTATTCTTCCTCATAAACTTTTCTGGAACAGTGTTTTTATTTTGTTCTGTTTTTTCTTAAGTGAGACAGTCACCCCTAAGCTGAGTTTATGTGACCCTGAGAACGAGAGACCGTTCATGGAGACCACTAGCTTGATGTGATTGGAAAGACTGATAGAGACACTGAAAGTCTGTGCCATAGTCAGACTGGATAGTTTGGAAAGCTTGCTGCCTCAGGGATGAATGTATATACAGAGTCCCAAATGGTACATTAATTGATTTTGATTATATGACTCCAAAGCTTGAGCATTTCAAACTGTTTTCAAACTAATGGCCGCCACATTTGGCAGGCAGCCCAACTGTGCCTTGGGTTCATTATAAAAGGAGATCTTGACAGCTCATCGGGAGGACAGAATGCCTGCTAGGTTTTTGAGTAGTTGCTCAGTTTCAGAGGAACTTGTAGTTCTTCCTTAAATGGGACTAGAAATTTAGGAACCCTACCACCTGCCAGGCCAGAGTGACTCCAGTAAGCACTCACAGAACCTTAACAGTATGGTCTCAAGGTCTCATTAGATTCCAGCTACCAAAACCTCTGATGATCAGAGGTTCGCACAGTTTAATGGAATTCGATGAGAAGAATTTTCCCCAGGAGAAGTAAAATCCGTGACATTTTGCCCCCTTCAACTTGTCCCACTTTTCCTCAACTGCCCCGCTCCTGGTACATTGTCTCTTTCTCAATTTCAGTTGTCCCCTTAAGCAATTTACTAATTAGACATTAAAATTTTCCAGCCTCTCACTCCCAAAGCAAAACTGATGAACACAGCAAACCAAAGCATTTGAGTTAGAAAAGAACAAAGACCTACGTGCTGCAGAGATTTGAAGCTGGAGCCCAAATTGGTAACCTGACTAGGGTGCCTTTATGTCCCATTAACACCAGCTTGTCTTAGTGTGATTATGAACAGTGCCCCCCTTCACTCTCAAAAGCGTCCCATTTTAGACCGTTAATTAAGAGGTCACCTTAGGAATGGGTGGGATGAGTGACGGGTGGTGGCGGCGAGGGGTGAGGTGAGCAATGGGCTCTCAGCTCAGGAGGTGTCTGGTACTCCGATCCACCGGTCGTGCCTTGGGTTGGACGTGAACCCTCTGTTGTCCCAGTTGCACCTTAAGTGAAGCAGGAACTCTGGACTGTTAGGGGAATGTCCCAATTTTGAAAAGTTGGCAATTATTCAGCCTAATAATACACACCGTGGGGCAGGCAAAACAGGTGGGTGATCCTTTGGTCGCTTTTGAAGTTCTTTCTTTCAAAATACAAAACCAAAACCCAAATAGGCAATAAAGGGGGACAAAGGGTAGACATGGAGAGATACCAGCCCCCTCGAATGGGATATATGGGCGAGCAAACTTTTCCTACATCCAATCATAAATTTCCTGTGAAGGGTGCTGGGTGGGATGACTAGGGATGCAGGATGCAAGAGAATAATTATTGTCAACTGGCTTGTGTTTGCCGTCTTCAGCATAACTGGCCGGGTGATGGAAATCCGTACGTGGCACATGTCAAGTGCAGCATGGGATGTATTTAATGGGAAACAAGGGTGGTGTAGAGATCATTATTTTCAAATGCAGTCATGGCTTTCAGGTCATGATTTTTTGTTCTTTTCCACAGCCAGTTTAGACGAACAGCTTTGGGTTTGAGTCAGGTTGAGTTAATCTTATATCTTTATGTTCTCCTAAAAAATGTAATAATGTCCAAGCTTCCCTGGAGCCATTTCTGTCTTTGTGAAGTAGGCAATTTAAGGTCCATCCCATCCTAAAAGCTTTTAGCTTGTGAAAAGCTTCTTTTCTGGCGTTTAAAACCTTCACTCTGTGTTTAGAAAAAATGGCATTCCTGGATCTATTAAATAGGCAGTTAATAATGCCACAGAAGCTGCCCACGGCACAACCAACCATAAAACTTGCTCAGGGGGCAAGACATGTATTGGAATATTCTATAATGATCAGATGCTGAAACATTATAATCAGCCGTGACCCTGCAATCTGCATGCTTAATTACAGTCTTCATTTACAGTGGAGTATTGATCTACACTTAGTTTGTCCTGAGGGTTGACTGGATCTCAGTAATCTATTCATGTCAGACTGCTTGCTGGGATCAGCTTGAATTCAGCTCTTTAGAGAAGCATTGTCGTAGGGAGAAGTCTGGGTGGTTTGTTTCTCCTTGACATATTTTTCAATATATGCTTCATTCCTGGGAGATGCCTTTTCATTCCTCTTTTTTCAAAGTGTGGATTATAGGGTCGCCTGGGTGGCTCAGTTGATTGGGTGTCCTGAGTCTTGATCTCAGCTCTAGTCTTGATCTCAGGGTCATGAGTTCAGGCTCTGTGTTGGGCTTTGTGCTGGGCGTGAAACCTACTTAAAAAAAATGAGTGTGGATCATAAGGACTCATGCTCCATGGAGTTTTTATGAGGTTTAATTGAGACAATTCATTTAAAATGCTTGATAGGAGAATATAAAAAGTACCAAATAAATGATAGCTGTTATGATTTTTCTTACTCCAGATTTCAGTTCTTTAAAATCCTGAATTTTGGGGGCACTTGGGTGGCTTAGTTAGTTGAGCGTCCGATTTTGGCTGAGGTCATGATCTTGCGGATCGTGGGTTCGAGCCCCACATCGGGCTTACTGCTGTCAGCCTGTAAGCACAGAGCCCACTCGAATCCTCTGCCCCCCTCTCTCTGCCCCTCCCCCACTTGCGCTCTCTCAAAACATAAATAAATATTTAAAAAATCCTGAATTTTGGGTTACTAATCTTGTTAACTATTGAGAAGAGTTGAAAAACTATGTTTGGCTTCATTTTCTTGATTATTAAAAAGTGAACTAAAAATGAAAGCAAATGACATAAAAGAAATTAGTGGCATAATTGGTGAAAGTCAAATGTGGACTGTAAATTAGATCATATTACAGCAATACTAACTTTTCTGAATTTGATTGCTGTACTATAGTTATGAAAGAGAATATCCTTGTTCTTAAGAAATTCACTGAAGAGGGGTGCCTGGCTGGCTCAGTAGGTGGAGCATGAAACTCTTGATCTTGGAGTTGTGAGTTTGAGCCCCACGTTGGGTATAGAGATGATTTAAAAATAAAATCTTAAAAAAAAAAAGAAATTTGCTGAAGAATTTGGGGTGGAAGGGGCATGATGCTTGCAACTTGCTCTCAAATAGTTGAGGAAAAAATTCTGTGAGAGAATTAGAAAGCAGATGTGGCTAAATGTCGACAAGGATGGGTATGGGTGAAGAAAATACAGGAATTGTATCATTTCATCTCAGTTTTCTTTCTTTCTTTCTTTCTTTCTTTCTTTCTTTCTTTCTTTCTTTCTTTCTCTCTCTCTCTCTCTCTCTCTCTCTCTCTCTCTTTCTCCCTTCCCTCCCTTCCCCTCCCCTCCCCTCCCCTTCCCTTTGTCCTTTTCTTCTTCTTTTTTTTTTTTAACAATGGCTGGTGAGGAAACAGGTAGCAGGTGAATGTTCCATATTTGTCATCAGGCGAAACTACTGGTTTAGTTGTCTTAGAGCTTCCTGTCAAGTGATGGGTTTCTTCCCAATTTCATCCAGCCATCCTCTCCCACCCTCCAAATCTTGATTCCTGGGTATGGTTATTTGCAAAGAAGAACTGCTTTGCCCAGCAGTCAGTATAGTGCCCCTGCTGTTTCGTTTCCAACTCCCAAGTCATAATCCTTTGTTCATGACATTATAATCATCACCACAAGTGGCTAATTGTGATGTCACAAACAGAGGATTATGACTCAAATGAGGACTAAACAGCAGGGGTGGATTAATTCCTAAGCAACAGAAGAAGGTTCTGTTTGGTGCAAATGCCCCAGGGTAATAAAATTTAAAACCAGAAATAGGCAAGAGAAAGACAAAGCTGAACATATGTGATCTATTAGCCAAATTGCCTTTAAGTGGAGAGCTTCTCCCCCCTCTGCCCTCCCCTCCTTGCTTAATTTTCCATGTGGTATGAATAGCTCCTCCATGGCAGATAAATGGATTTGTTTTTAAGGTCTAACAAAGCTCAAGGTGTCTTGCTGACTAATTACAGGGATGTCACACCTGGTCTGAAAAGGGAGTCATTATGGAACCATCGAGGTGTTTTTATTTTCTGAAACGTGTCGAATTGCTCTTTGCAGTCAGCATTGCAAAAGTCAGGCTATAAAGATCAGCACAATGGCTGCTGACAGCTGGGCGGGTAATTGACAGCAATCCCAACCTGGGGACCCTGGGTGAAGCTAGAGCCGGATGAGACCAGCCTCAGTGGCTCCCGTTCAGGACAGTTTTCTGAACGGCTTCCATGTCCGTGAAGCCGCGGTAACAGCTGTTGCGATGGGTTGGGCTAGACTTCGTAGTCAGTTCTCTGTGGAACTGTAATTTTCAATTCCAAGTCAAGGATATACTTTTTCCCCTTTTAGGAAATGTGTAGTTCCCATACTATTTGGTTAACCAAATACCCCAATTCTCCGCTGCAAATGACACTTAACAGCTTCTTTATCCCTGGGGTTATTTGGCCATCTCAGGAGTACTTTTGAATTGGTGGCCTTTTCTCAAACCATGGTTTCTGTAGCCAAACTAAACTGGAAATCCCTTTGAATTGTTTTCCTCTTCACAGGACACAGTGTTCCCTTCTCCCGTCTGTTATATTTAGTTCTCTCGCCTCGTGCTGTTGGAGCCCTCACTCGACTTATGACTTACCCCTCACTTGAATTTTGGAAGCCTTCTTGAAAAACACGGGTGGAAGGAAGACTTGAGGCTCCAGTTTGGCATTCGGCGGAGAGCAAATAAACCCACGTTTTAAAAAACACGGGAAATTTAGTTATAAGGGAGACTTCCCATTTGAGTCTAGGCATTTAATAATAGCCTTGATGCCCAAAGTGGAAATTATGTGATTATTATCTCGAGGCTGTGATTAGAACGTGGTGTTACATTGGTAGCACTGAGAGATGTGTAACTTCATCCATAGTGTAGATGGAGCCGCTTCGTGGTACCAGTCAGCACGACGGAACGTGGTCCTGTAGTTGCGCGCTGGTTTGAGGTTCCCCGGAGAAAGTCATGCCTCCATTTGCCACTGTTTTCTCCTTTGTTTCCTGAAGCGACCAGAGCTGTTTTCTGTGTTTTTAAGCATAGCTCAGACAGCAACGTTGCCTTGGTTGTGAGGCAGTCACACATGGGTGTGTGTGTGTATGTGGTGGTAGGGGAGTTGTTTTTCTGGCTCTTTCCCTGTTAGGACACTGTGGCTAGCTCTTCTCCAGGAGGCGCTGTCTGGATGCAGGTATGTGGCTGTGTGTGACCTTCCAGGACTTTCAAGGTGAGCAGACATTCAGTTTTTCCTTTGAGAATCTTATTTGGAGCATTTACAGCCCTTCAAAAATGCAGTTATTTTCGTGTGGGTTTTCTCTGAGCCAGTAATTGCCACACTCCAGTGATATTGGGAGAAACAAAAGGAACACGTCCAGGCCCAGAGGGGCTCTTTCAACATGTGACAGGAGCTCCCAAGCCTGGTGTGGTTGTTATTGTGGGAAGTCTCACACCGAGTGCTGTGGGAAACACAAAAGTCATAAAAATGGGGGCTTAGGGTCCTGGGGGCATTTACAACTTAGTTGGGGAGCCAAAACCAGACCATGTGAAATCGATTAGAGCAGTTTCAAAACCAAGAATCGACAAATGTGGATTAATATAGATTAAAACTTGCCTGTATGATTTCAAGGGAGTTGTGGATTTAAGTTTTATAGTTGACTGGAGGAGGCTTCCTGGAATAGTTGAGGTTTGGGAACCAGATCTGAAAAGAACCAATGTAGTGTGTGGTGAACATGACCATGATCTATGTCCTCAGAGGCACCTGTGTGTGAATTGCTTTCCTGCGTGGACTGACCTTGGAAGCAACGATTTAACCTAAGTCTGGTCTCCTAGACATGGATCTTCTCTCTGACTCTGGCTCTGCCCTTTCTCTTTCATTCTTTTTCCTAAATACAAGAGTTCCTGCCTTGTAGGTCACATTTATGAGGATTAATTGGGGGCAGAGCCTATGAGGAGTTGGGCAAAGTGCCTGCTCTTATTAAATTGAGAATTTGGAATTATTGATGCAGGCAGAAAGAATGCAAGATGGGGAAGCTGCCATGTGCAAACGAGTACTGATGGACATTGGTTTGACCGAGAGCCTTGTGGAGGGCAGGATGGCTTGGTTAGAAAGGAAGGTCTGATGAGGGAGGTGAGAAGGGTTTGGATAAGTTTAAGAGTCCTCTTGATGATCCCAACAGGGTGGTCTATCCACAGGAGTTTAAGAGGGATGCAGACATTGAGTTATCGGGTATAAGGGGGCTTATCAGGAGGTCATTCCTGTGACAGGTGAAGGTGGTGCGGGGAGGCAAGATTGGACAGGGATTACCTCAGAACATGCTGCAGATTTGACACCATCTCAGCCTGCCCCCTGGGAAGCTCTGAAGCAAAGGTTGCCCATTTTTGTGAGGTGGGCTTTGGGCAGAAACATCCAGTCCCCAGTACTTCTGAACCCTTTGTAGTCTTTGCCTGGGAGATGCTTGGGAAGAGCTTCATCTTGGCCCAAAGCCTCTTGGATTCAGAAGTTGCCTTACAGCGGAGCAGCAAGATCTTTCCCGAAAGGAGATCCGAGTCCTTCTCCTGCCCAGGGTGTGGCCCTTACCTGTGTAATTGGCTGTCAGCAAACCAACAGGTAGAGAAGAGGGCATTTGCTGCCAGCCTGGCATATGACAGCATCAGGTCTCGCACTGCCATGATCTCTCATTTGGCCTCGGAAAGGTTGCTCACCTCTTGTTGGATTTGAGTGGGAACGCGGTCATTGTGAACATTTGCTAAACATTCATGGAGGCCGTGCGTTGTGGTTATCTCCTTTGGTCTTTCCTGCATTCTGGCAGCGGGAAGGACTAGCTTCGGTTTGTTTAATGGGAGGATGCACGTATGCATGCGCATCCACCGTATGGATGAGGAAACAGCTTTTGAGAACTTAGATATTTAACATTTAGGCTCTACAGGGTCTCTCGGCTCAAGAGCAGAAGAGACGGAACTTCATGCCTACGATCCTCATTACTCTGCTACCCTGCTACAGGTAGAGTTGGGAGCTAGGGGAATGAATGGAAGGAGGATTTGGCCCACACCAGGGCCCTGACCATTCTCAGTGTTTTCTCTGCCAGGTTTAATGGCCTTTTAGAATTGGTTTGTGCTGTAAATAGTTGGTAAGGCTGTGGGGAGTTGGGGAAGCCTTAGCCGTCAGTAGTGGCGACTTGAAATTGGTACAGCTTCTGTGAAAGTATTAGGCTGTGTCTGCCATAATTACACATATGCATCACCTTTGATCCAGCAACTTTGTCCCCAGGTGAGTATTCTGCAGATGAACTTCCACAAATGCCAAATGACTTGTGTCAAGGTTATGCATTGCAGCAGCGTTTGGATTTGGAAGCAATTGGGAACAACCTGACAGCCCATTAATAGGGTCTGTTTAATAAATTATGGTATGCTAAATAATGGCATATGTGCAGCTGTTATAATCAGTGAAACAACTCTATCTGAACTGATGCATATGTTTTTCTATATATCCATATTTCCCTGAATATCTTGTTAATTTGGTGGGGGAAAGGCAGGGTGCACAACAGTATCTAGATCAGGCTACTTTGTTTTGGGACACGTACAGGGATATCATTAGATTTGCAGTAATAGGTGTTGCCTTGGGAGGTGTGGGGAGGAGGTGAGGGAATAAGATGTAGTTTCCACTGTGCATCTTTTTGTACCTTTGACTTTACCTTTTATAGTATATGCATGTGTTATCAGTTCAGAAAATTCAATAAGGAGATCACCTCAAACCGATGGAAAATGAATAAGGCATTGACCATTCAGACCAGGGAGAAGAGATCATATAAAGTTTACCAGTTAGACAACATCTACATTGAAATGAAACACAAAATCTCTGTTTATTTCCTGTTGAGAGGAAAACCCCAAGGAGATTTTCAACAAATTTGGAGGATACATGGTGGGAATAGTTCCACTTGAAAATCTTACTCTCTGGCTTATCTGGAATTTGCTTTGGGGGCCTTCATGGCACCTCAAATTGGTATGTAGCCATTTGCCAGGTCACCCACTGACCCAGATTTGCGGCAAAGGGCACATGTGCAGCTGTGTTAGCTCTGTTGGGAGTGACAGCCAACAATCATTGATGTAACAACCATTATTAATTCTTCCGGGCAGTATGAGGGAATCCACCATCCAGATGTATTTGTCAAGTCCGTACTGGGACTCTGGGGCTGGACAATAGGGGACCTGGTCTGACCTGATGCAATCTGGCTTTGGGATCCTTTTGGAAGTTATTGGTTGATGTTCCTTTTTTTTCTTCTTCCAAACAAAGTGATTTGCAATGAAAAGAAAATGAAACCGTTAACTTTAATATTTATACAAAAGTATGAAAAAGAATGAGAAGTTAGGAAAGCGTGAATTATTTCTTAAGTAGGACTTTGTAGCTTCGTTGGTCATAGACATCTTTTTATTAACACATTAGACAAATTCTTTAGAGGCCAATTTGCATTCACTTAGAGAAACATTTGTGGGGGTGGTGTATAATATACAGCAATACCTGCTCCTTTTTGGGAAATCAATTTGTTAAATAGCCCTCAAAAAATGACAGCTTTATGGTAGGATTATGACTTTTTTTGTTTTCATGTCTGCTAAAGGGCTAACAGAATAAGACAGTTTAATCACATGCCATTATGTGGATAGGGGTGTGGGGGGCTGAGTTGAGCTTCCTGAAGTGGAATTAGGTACCTGGTTTTTTGCAAGCTGCTTCTTAGCAGAAATCATTTAAACAAAGCTCCTTAATAATTACATGGTTTGGAGGCATGCCCACTGAGCCCCTTCTAAGGGTGGCTGACCTTCCTGAGCCACGGCTGACATCACCTTCTCTACCTGGGTCCCTTTGAGGTGGTTGTCAGGGAAGATGTGTTGCTAGGTAGGGATGTTGTCTCCAGAGGATGGGGGAGGGGGGTGGAGGGAGAGAGGCCTCCCCTGGAGTCATTAATGTTTCCAGCCAGATTTATATTATTTCCAGGGGATTAGGCAGGGACCAGGATTTAGACCAGTGTTGTCCTGGAAAATTGTTTTCTGACCTCAAACCTAAAAAAGGGTGCGTGCTGACCAGCCTAGGGAGCAGGTCTCCGCGGGGCAACCTGTACTCAGTATTCAGCGCTAGAGGAATCAGAGCTAGATAAAGCATGAGCTCATCAGAGGCCACCTTTCCTGGGCCACCTCCATCTTTGCAGAGATGCAGAGGCCCCCAGCTGCGGAAGCGGTCTTGAGCTTTGTCGGTGATTAGCTGCGCCGCAGGGAGGCTCTTCGCATTTCCCTTGGTCCTGGAGCTCTTTGGTGGATGGGAGCAGTCTAATCTGGCTCCTCACTGAGTGGGCTGTGGGCAACTCTGAGTCCAAGAAAGGAGCCAGTGTCCCACCCTCCCCCCAACCTTGTGTTTCCATACCAAAGGACTTAACACTTAGGCTTGCAAAACTCAACTTTAGTGCCCTTGTCAGCCGCTACTTTAAATTCAGTGTCCTTTTCTGTTTCTGGGTCACTGCCTGGTAAATGGTAAACACCGCCATATCCTGCCTTCCCTTTTCTAGGTTATCTTGCGTGAGGCTTGTCAGTGGCAGAACCTTCGATAGGGTGGCTTGACCTTGACTTGCCTGCCAAACTCGTGGACTGTCCTACCTCAGATCTCACCGCATCAGGGAAAATATCCTAGCATGTCTCGTGTAACCTTTTACTTCGCAGAATGGGCAGAGGCTGAGGTTTAGCGATGGTCCTGCAATTGTTTAAGGAGCCCAGGCTGATGAATCAGATGTTAGCTCGAGCATCCTGGCTTCTGTTTGAGGACTCCTTTTACCCAAAGAATCCAGCACTGTGGGTTTTATGTACTAGGAATGAAAATTAGATTTTCCTGTTAGCTTACGGAGAACATTTTGCAGTTCCTATTTGGAGCTGCTGTAACAAAGATCCCTAATGCCAGCCAGAAGTGACTTGAGGATTGGAATGACCTATTGGGGGAAGGATTCATGTAACTGCTCCTCTCTCATCATATGTAGGGAGAAGTTGAAACCTCAGATGGTCCCTGACTTAGGATGGTTCGACTTAATATATTGCAGCTTTACTGTGGTGCGAAAGGGATCCACATTCAGTAGAAACTGTACTTTGAATTTTGAATCTGGGTCTTTTGAATCTGGGCTGGCGATCTATGGAAGATCCTCACTCCCGATGCCTGGCAGTGGGAGCCTCGTTCCTAGTCAGCCCCGTGATCATGAGGGTCAGCCACTGACATACTTACAGCCATTCTGTACCCACACACCTATGCTGTTTTTACAACAGTTGTACAGTTGCACTGTTTGTACAGTACTCAAATTATATGAGATGTTCAGCTATTTGTCATAAACTAGACTTGGTGTTAGGTGATCAGACCCTCAAGGTACGCTAGGCTGAACTATGGTTTTGGTAGGTGAGGCATATTAAATACATTTTTGACTTACAGTATTTTCAGCTTATGGTGGGTTCATCATGACGTAAGCCCGTCGTAAGTCCGGAGGACCTGTATATGTGTATGTTCACACTTCTATGCATGTGCACGTGTGCACACACACACACACACGTGATCATTTGTTTACTGGATCTTAAGTCTGGAAGAATTTTCAACAAGACGATGCATATCTATGATGGTCTAACTTAAAATGTGGACTATGTGGCATATAAGAAATTCACTTCGAAGGGGCCTAGGGAGAGCACCCTAAATAAAGAAATAAGTTGTCACTCTCTTCTAGAGCAGCTGGAACTGAGTGAGACACAGTGAGAGGCGAATGTGGCTATCCACCTGGGAAGGCCTAATCTCCATTACAGGATGCTGAGCAGCATAGACTCCTTGGAAACTTGGAGCCAGATCTGAACTGGCAAGGGCAAGTATGAATTACAGGCATTGATTTGCATCAGATCTGCTTCTCTTGGGGGCATTTCTTTGTAGTGCGGGGGACAGCATTAGAAATACGGGTTTTCCTATTTATTGATGGTGAGTAAATTTTCTCAAGAAACAGAGAACATTCTAGCATGTCATAATAACGACAAAAAGAAATCCATGTCATTTTCGAGTATGCTTATCCCATTGTCGAGATTAGTTGATCAGAGAAATTGAGGAGTTAGCCATCTTCCACTTATTTTCCACTGGAAGAGTTCTGGGGATATCTGTTTATGTTCTGAAAATTCTCCAGCTACTAAGCTTTAGTAGAGTTAGAAGCAGTGTGTGTCTTAAGTGCTCTGGAATGAAAGCACATCCGGGGAAAGACCGCCAGTCAGACAAGGGGCATCCCTTCTAGCAAGTCTCGTTGTTCTTCCCATAGGATTGTTTCCAATACGATTGTTCTTCTATTTTTCTCCACGCCCCCTTCCTCTGGGCACTGTCTAAGCTGTCCCCTGGGCTCTCTGAGGAGGGAGCTTTGCCAGATTTTGTTCTGGCATTAGCCCCAACCCGACAGTGGACCTGACTTGTTATGACAACTTCACCAGCCCTCATTGTTTGTAGCAGATGGCTTGGGAGGCAAATGCTGTCATTGGGGTGATGCCGCTCACTTCTTGGAGGAGCAGAGGCTTCGTGGTTCTTCAAGGCCACTAAACCCGAAAAGGGAGCGAGTGTGACATGACAGAATCACTAAGGGTCACGGTCAGATCCCTTTTGAGTGTTTGTTCCAGGGTAACTTGTTTCCTGATGCTCTCCAGGACAAAAGGCGAACGTTTAATTGTCCCTGTGCTTGACGGAGACATGTGTTATATACAACAGCTGTTTCAGAACCCTGTCTGAATTGCTTTCCATCTCTTGGACATCTGATACATGCAAAGTGTGCACCGGATTGGGGGACAGGTTGAACAAACATGCACACAACCAGGGAAAGCCTGGGACCCTAAACATTCAATGTGTTTGCCCTGCAGGTCTATGAAGTGATAAATTCATCTTCCCTCCCTGTCAGCACACATTAAGGCCAACATTGTGCCATTTATAGATTCCACATCCTAAGAAAACCATTCACTCAAATGGTTTCTGGTAGTCGACTCCCATTCTCTTTCAAATGCCCTTCTAAGTATTTGACTGGAAACAAAGCTCTCTGAATAACAGCAACCCTCTGTTGGCTTTTGAGCTTGTGTCAGAAAGCTAGAGAATGTTTTTTTTTTTTTCAAGGAAATTAATAGACAAGACACTCATTGCCTGGCAGTATTAGATCTCAGCACTTTCTTCCTTGAAAGGCTCGTTAGTATTTCTTCACATCTCTCAGAGGAAACTGCTTAGGAATGACTGATTTTTGGAGGGAATTGCTGTGTTTTTACATGGACAAAAGAAAATCACATTATCTGTTGATAGAGGATTGGTTAAATCAAGCATGGCACCCCAGAAATATGGAATATTAGGTACCCTCAAATGACATAAGCCTATGTATACTGACATGGAAAATGTTTACTATATTGTTGGGTAATAAAAGCAAGTTGCAGGACAATATGTAGTATGATTCTATGTGGTTTTTTTTTTAAGTTTATTTATTTGGGGGTGGGGGAGGGGCAGAGGGAGAGGAAGAGAGAGAGAATCCTAAGGAAGCTCTGCCCTGCCAGCATACAGCCCGACGCAGGGCTCAAACGAATGAAACTGTGAGATCATGACCTGAGCCGAAAACAAGAGTCAGACACTTAACTCACTGAACCACCCAGGCATCCCTCTATGTGTGCTTTTTCCACTTATTTAAGTGGAAGGAGCAGGGGCACCCGGGTGGCTCAGTCTGGTAAGTGTCTGACTCTTGATTTTGGCTCAGGTCATGATCTCACAGTTTGTGAGCAGTATCGGACCTTGCAGCGACCTCTGTGCCGGGAGTGGAGCCTGCTTGGGATTCTCTCTCTCCCTCTCTCTCTCTGCTCCTCCCCTGCTTGTGCTCTTGCTCACTCTCAAAAAATGAACGAAGTGAAAAGACCAGCCTTTATATGTAGGAGTATCTGTGTGTGTGTGTGTGTGTGTGTGTGTGTGTGTGTGTGTGTGTGTGTAATCACTTAGGAAAACGACTGAAGAGCTATAAACCAAACTGGGTTTCCTTCAAGGGATATGTGACAGCACTGAGGGGAAGGAGACAAAGGTGACCATTGTGCTTTGTCTGGACACGTGTGTCCTAATCTCATCCAGAGGATGCCTTTATACAATATGGACTTACAAATTCTGGAAAATATCCCAACAAGGTTAGTGCAGACTACTTTGTCTGAGGTTACCATTAGGGTTTCCACCAAGTACAGATATAACACCAGATATTTCAGTAAAAATTTTAAGACTGTGAAGGGCAGATGGGGCTTCCTTAAGGGCTGGTAGGTAGGTGCAGTGGAGTCACATTGCGTAAAGAGGACTTTCATTTGAACCCTGACTCATAAAGAACCTAGTGATGGGAGCATGGAAAGGGCATGTTCCATTATATAAGGGGTTGAAGATCGTACATTTTAGGTTATGGAGAGTAACTAGCTAAGGAGGATGAAGGATGAACAGTCCATGCTATATTTACTTGTATGCTTTTTGTACAGTCCAGTGCTAAACTGTCCTATGTGATAAGTAATGAATTTTCTGGTATTACTCTGTGGTGTCCCGTTTAAGGGTTCAGGTGCCCTTGGGTATATGTTGTGCCAGTTAATGGTTTGATGAAGAGTTTTGTGTTGCGCATACATCTCAAATGACATTTACAGAAATTTAAAACACAACATTAGCAATTTTTATGCCACGCAGAGTAGAGGTTGGGTGGTGATAAAGACCATGCCTCAGGGAATTGGATAAACCAGTATTCAAGTCTCCGTTGCACAACTTGGTAGTAACACCTCCTTGCGTGAAGCTTTCAGCTCAAGGTATTCAGCTATAAAATGTGAATAACAAAATTAGTTGATTCCACACAGTTGATGTGAATATTAAGTTTGTAAAATAGTGTGCAAAAGTGACCTAATTATAGTTTGTGGCTCCTGTTGTTTGATAGCTGTTACCTGCTCTTACTGTGGTAGGGTTCATTCCCTGAGGAATGAAGACAAAAACCAAAAAACCTGAAGGCAACCTGGCTATATACACACATGACAACATCCCTCATGACCTTGTGACATGAGACCACTTAATCGGGTTGCATGTTTGTGTGTTCCCATATATGGAAGACAAAGAAATAGAAGATGTATAAAAAACTATGCCATGTAACTTGGGGCTCAGTTCATGGGGTACGAACCCAACTGAGTTGTGCTGGCACGAATAAAGTTGCTTCCTGGAAAGAAAATCCTCAGTGACATGACTCTCTGTGTGAGAATCCTATTACATTACTACCTATTATACTGTGGAAATGATCAGAAGTGAAAAATTCATGGTAAAAGATAGCCATTTCTATGTAAGCACATATAAAACTTTTTAGTATGTTGTACATTTTATTCAACATCCTCCCAGCTCTTTTATGAACAGTTGTTTTTATAGCAATTGGATATGATATAAGAGCAAGATTTTTTATTAATTGGTTGCTATTCCTTGGAATAGAAATGAAAAAAAGATTAACAATGGAAGAATATTAAAAACGCAATTTGCCCATTCATTATACCAGACAATTCAGTTTTATGGAGAGGTAGGCATCATATTAACATCCAACTATTTAGCAAGATGTATAGATGATTAATATGTGAGAAATTCTGAATTTAATACCTGTCCCAAATTTGTTAGAATAAATGATTTTTATGTTTCCATTAGGTTTTGTGATGGGAAATAATATATTTTATGTAAGGGAATATTCAAATGCTTCTACTTATTACCCATGGGATGTTCTTAAACTTGGCACTGTATTCCTTTCTGCTAATGTATTCTGAACTTTTCTGGTTGAATGCCCTGGTAATGTGGTATAACCAAATGCACGTCCATATCAGTACTGTCTGTCAGCCAGGTTCCAGTAGATTCAGCTGACATTTCCTGCCCAGTAAGTCACTGGACTTAGTGCTAATGAGGACCAAAAGATGATTGAGTCCTTGCCCTGGAAGGGTATGTACAAATACTCCAAGAAAAGAGACGAAGATATGATCTGCTACAGAACAGAGATGTTAAAAGGCATGTGTGTTGGGGGGTAGGGAGACAGAAGAAGAGAATACAGTGAAATCTGACTCTGTTTGGCTCCTGTGTGGAGAGGAGATAAGAGAGGCAAGACTTTGAAAAGTAGTGGTGTTTGAGTTGAGTAGGGGATGGCCCAGTTGGGCCTGAAGGTCAGCATGGGCATTACAGAGAGAAGGAACAACATCTTAGGTAGAGGGAAGAGTGTGTGTTAAGACATGTGGGCATAAATATGCCAGCTCTTTAAGGAGTGGCTGAGGATGTAACAGAGACAAAACTGGACCAGGAAGATAGGCAAGAGGCCAGTTCATGAGGGCCCTTGTGAGTCTTATGAAAGCATTAAGATTGTAGCTAGTAAATGGGAGAGGTTGGTAAAAGGGTACAGTCTCTCAGCTATAACATGAATAAGGTGTAAGGATCTTAATAGAAGATACGGTGACCACAGATGATAACACTGTATTGTACAATGGAAATTTGCCAACAGAGTGGAATTTAAATGTTTTCATACTCTCCCTCCCTCCTCCCCCCCGCCGCCCCAATTAAAAGAGAAATCTGTGAGGTGATGGATGTATAATGAACTAGAGGTGGGAAATTTTTTTTTTTTTACAATATATACATATATCAAATCACCATGATGCACGCTTTAAATATCTTACAGTTTTATGTGTCAGTCACACCTTAAGAAAGCTTAAATAACAAAAAGTAAAAGAACTGCTTGGTAGGTAGGATTTTCCATGGTCCTGAGTGTTTACTTTCTAGTTCCTTATTCCTACCAGTATGGTAGTCTGTGCTTCCTGCAGTCTCTTCTTCTCCACACTAGTATTTGAAAAGAATGAGAACTCTTTTTTCTTCCTATCTACCAAAGTTGAGTCCTAATGTACCGTTTAACCATATCATTCTAACTTTTTATTACATCCAATCACATAAAGATTGCTTTTAGTAATTAATATGAACCCTGTTTAGACCATGTTAAAAGCTGGAGAGAACAGAATGAAGCCATAAGAAGGTTAGGTATTTATACTTTATTTCAAGCCAACAGTCTGTTAATTCAGTGCTCCGTTTTACACATACACACCAACACACACACACACACACAATAACACACACACACACACACACACACACCCCCTACTACACTCATTTACCTACGTCTTTCTGATGACTGGTTACATTCATGTATTCCAACTCTCCTTTTCTCTGATTTCACTTTTTCTCATCTTTTCTTATCCAAAATTGACCAGTGGGTTAAGGACTCCAAGATATCACATACACCAAGGATTTCTTTACAATGCAGTTAATATTACACATGCTTTAGTGAATCAAAAGGGCCCAAACTGATTAACATGGTCTTTTTTACTGCCTTTGTCCTTAATAATTTAGAAAGGATTATAGCTAGTAAGGAGCCATTTTGGGAATAGGTTTCATAAAGTCCCTTACATATTAAAACCATCATGACATAACATTTTATGTTGATTGGCAGAGATTAACTTGTTTGACAGAGCATCAAATTAGTAAGGGTACGGATCAAATACTATCTACTACTGGACCACAACCATGTTAGTGGGAATACATGCTTGGTTCAGTAGTCTTCGGAAGGCAATCTGTAAGTTTCGAAGGAAAAAAGAATACATACCTTTTGACTCCCATTCCCACTTGTGAGGATTTATTCTGTGGAGAAACTTGCACATCTGTACCAAGATTGAGGTATGGGGATAGTAAATGCAGCAGGCATTGGGTAGCCTGAACCGGGAACAACCTAAATATGCATACTTAGAATTCTTACTTGTGATGTATTTGCATGATGGTGCATTGTGTAGCCTTTTATAAGAAAAGAGGCGACCGTATATATATTGATTAAGAATTCTTTCTGATTTGGATACTTAGTGAAAAAAGGCTAGATACAGAATTTGTATGGATTCCATTTAAGTGTTTTCCTGTGTGGGTGGGCAAAAGGAACATTCTCTCTCGTTCTTTCTCTCTCTCCCTGTCTTAGTCATTCATATGTGCATGCACGTGTGCATACACACACACACACACACACACACACACACACACAGTCTTAGGATGTGGAAGATCTATTTCAAAGGTAACTTCTGGGGACTGGGGAGGGATCCCAAATTTTCACTGCATGCTTTTTTTGAACTATTTGAAGTTTGGTTATAGAATACTCCCATTTTTTTTTTTTTCAAAATTTAAAAATAAAATGCCTAGACTGGTATGAGGTTCCCTCATGTCCTAAGAGCATTGGACTGGATGGACCAGTTATATCAAAGGCTGTGCTACTTAATTGAGTTTCTGGATCTCAGTTTTCTTCCTTTGAAAACAAGTTCCTCTGACTAAAGTAAAGGGTCTCTCTGTTCCCTTGCCATCACTGAAACCCAGTGCTTCCATGGCCCCATGTACCTCCTGCATTTTAAGCTTTACTTTGAGATTTTACAGTTGATTTGACTTGCTTTTGTTTTGTTTATTCGACTCCTGACTATTCAGGAGATTCTTTTAAAGCCAGACATTTCTATTAAAGGTATGATGAGTTCTGTGGCCAGTATGATTTGTTCCAGGTTGCAGTAGTATAATTCAGAAAGTACTTTTCTATTTGTTTTAATAGTATGGTCTGTGCCAAGTCAACAATAATTGTCATAATCAAAGATTATATGATACACAGAGTCTATTTTGAGATTGATAAAACACTAGTATATTAAATATACATTGGTTCTTACACAAATACGCCCCTAATTCAAAAACGTTAGAGAGAATGAGTGACTGGGTGTGTATTTTGGCAAAGGGGATGGTGTCAGAATTAAGGAAAAGCTTTGAGAACATTCTGTGGCACCATCAATATTAGATTGAAGCGATTGGAATGTAAATACAGGTTATTAAAACTACGACTTTGAGGGTATTGCCATGAGAACAAACCTCATAGCTGCTTTTTTTTTTCAGTGTAGTACCCATAAATTCCCCCTAATGCTTATGTGGTCATGTTAAATATTTCTTGTTGTTGTTATTGTAAAGGGCCACAAATTGACATCTTAAGTGCATAGCCATTTAAGAAACTCTAACCACATGCTCATTTCTTTTTCCTTTCTTTTTCTTCTTCTTTTTTTCTTTTTCTTTTTTCCTTTTCCTTTTTCACGGTAGATGGAACTTTTATTAACCTAATAAACAGCACCTACCAAAAATCTGCAGCAGACATACTCGATGGCTAATGTTGAAGTTTTTCTTCTGGGGTCGGGAAGGATGAAAGGATTCCTATTATTATTATATCTACTTCTTCTGGTTCTCCTCCCCCTCCCCCTTCCCCTCCCCCCTCCTTCACCTCCTCCTCCCTCTAGCTTTATTGAGATGCAGTCGATGTACAAAAAAGCACCCAGTCATTTCTAATGTAATCCCATATTTGGTTTCATGCGGCTTTTTGCAGATGGGTTGTGCGAAGACACTTCCTTGTACACTAGGTAGGCACTTCGGTGTAAGTGTGCACGTGAGCAGGGCATGGACTGGAGAAGTAGCTAGTGGTAGAAACAACTGGAATCCTGTGCTCTCTTCAGTAGAAAATACCTTGTCTGAGTTTTGTTAGGAGGTTGTTCTTTTTTTTCCTGGGGGTCTTTTGAAAAGTTACTATGTTTATTTTTCTTGCTTCATTCAGGCCATGGTTGATCCTCCAGTCACACCTGGTTTTGAATATTGCCTGCTCCACTGGTAAAACCTTGTGTCCTGAACATCCTTGAAACTGAGTTTTAAACTTTTCCTCTGTACAATGGGGTGTGGTGGCCTTGCCCCGCTGGAGTTAACTGGGAAGATGGAATTGATCCACGTGAGGTGCTGCTGGCACAGGGCCTGGCGCATGGGAGGTGGCTAGTTAAGACTGATCATGGGCGCCACCATCCTCTTTTTCTGTAAAAGGCCAGATGGTGACTATTTTAGGCTTTTCAGGTCATACCGTCTCTGACAACTACTCACCTCTGCCCTTGTAGCAGGAAAGTAGTCATGGATGATGTGGAACCAATGGGGTATGACTTCGTCTCAATAAAATTTTATTAATAAAAGCATTTGTAGAAACAGGTTGGACTTAGCTCCTATACAGTCTGCAAGCAGACATAGCTGTGTGCCAACAAAACCTTACAAAACCAGGCAGGTTGGATTCGGCCCATGGGGCATAGTTGCTGATTGCGTTTCTATAGTGGTGGTTCTCAAACCTTTTAATCTCTGGTATCCTTTGCACTCTTAAACATTACGGAGAACCCCTGATAGCTTTTGTGTATATGGGTTTATGTTTCATTTACCCTATTGAAATTTTAAACAGACACTTAAAAATGATTAAATCACTAAAAATAAAACTAATAAAACCGTAGCATGTTAACATAAATAACACTTTGTGAAAAGTGACTATTTTCCAAATCAAGAAATGTTAGTGGGAAGAATGGCATTTCTTTACCTTTTTTTTTTTTTTTTTTTTTGCAAATCTCTTTAATGTCTGGCTCAACAGAAAACAGCTGGATTTTCCTCACTGCTTTTGCATTCATTCTGTTGTGATGTTCCAAGTCATGGGGTCTCTGGGAAACTCCCACTTTATCTCCTGAAAGCATCTTGACGACCCCCAGGGGTCTGTGGACTACACTTTGAGAATCCTTGTTTTGTAGACATCATGAAGGGAAATTGAATTAGGTATTACCCTAAAAGTACCAGCTGCTTCTGCCTTCCATTTCCAAGTCCCTATGTCCTCTTATTCTGAGCTAAAAGTGAAGGTTGCACTGTTCTTCCCTTCCCCCCACTGCAGAAGGCATATTTAGTCACGTGGTAAGAGTTTATGAAAGCAGGTTTGCTTTATTTTCTGAAATGATTGTCACCTTAGCTTAAATTGTCTGCTGCTGCATTGCAATAGAGTGTTACTACTGTAGAGAAACAAAAACCAGGAGAGAGTCTGAATTCATTGGAGTAAAGGGAACAAAAGAAGGGAGCTTCAGAACAGGAAAATGCTTCTGATGACAAAGAAGTCTAAAAGAATGATTTGCATAAAATTGAAACACTTGAAAAACTAGAAAATAAGGTTAAATGCAAAAGGAGACTCAACCCTGGAGTGGCTGCTTTTGAAGTAAGTTTTACAGTATTTTTAGGAACAAATGTCTCATATGTTAGTGTTGAGGGCCCTTGAATTCTAGGGCAAAGATGCTTGGAGCTTTGAATTATTTGAGGGGGGAGAATGTTGTCTCCGTGGTCCTCTTGGTATTGATCGCTATTTAGTGACCAGGTGTCTGTGAATACCTTTTGGGTTTCTCATACCCATGTGTCCTATTCCTTTGTATATATTCCCTCCCCCCAAGGATTGCCATCGGCTGATGGAACTTGGCATTTCAACCAATAAATAAGTTGACTCACGCTTTACTAAAACCATACTGTGAAATCCCAATATAAACCCATGTATGTGTGATTTTCCTCATAAAGAAAGGGAAAATTACTTCATCCAGATCTGTTTTGTTCATAGATACCTGCAAGCCAATAGACTGGGGGATAAAACTGCACATAAGCTCAGAATATGCATCATCAAAATTTTGTGTAGCCCTGACTCGATAGAAATGAATATTAAAGTAATTCAACACAGTGCTAAAAGCTTGTGCCTAATTGCCTTTTCTTGATATTTAGCTTAACTTTAAGGGAAATTTATAACTAAATTGGGCTCAATGAATTCCCTGGTTGCCTACTTTTATTACACATGATAACACAGTTGGGTTTAATTTACCTCTTAGCACAATGATACTTCGATGAGACGACTGTATCTGGAAGGTGGTGAAGTGAACTTGACTGCCTTTGGAGGGTGAATGCTAGGGCTTCTCAAAAATAAAAAAAAGAAAGTAAGAAAGAGAAAAAAAATGAATGGCAATGCAACACTCCTCACTTGTTCTAGGACGCTCACATTTTGGGTTTTCTGCATGTAGAAGGATAAATATCCCTCTTTTTTCAGAGTCCTAGTCGGCTCTGTCACTTTCATTCTGTGTACACCCCTATTCCCCATTTATGACATCTGTTACTTGTATTCCCCAGTGCCCCCGTGAATCTTAAATTGCACACTTTTATACTCTGCAGGAAATACAAGTAAAACATCTTAACATGTCTGATGGAAACAAATCTGCATCCCTGTCGTTAATGCCGTCAAGGTCAAAGGGCCCTTCCACGTAGGGAGCCCCGGCAGTTAGTAACAGAGTGAGACCGGTCAGGGAGGATAAGGCTCCTGGTTTTCTGGCAACATTTGTAGTGGGAGAGGAATTGCTATCCACCTCCCCCCCCCCCCCCCCCCGCCCCCTTGCCCCACCACTGCCCCTTTTGCTTGCCCCTTTGTCTGTTTATTGCTGGCTACATGTTTCTTCCTGTGTGTTCACGCAGCACTTCACCATCGCGCCATATGGGCTTTTTCCTCCGGTGATTAATCAGGCTGCATGCTGGGCTCTCTGATTCTTTGGGGACCGCGCTTCCTCCTGGTCTTGTCAGAACATGCAGAGTACCAGTGTGATACTTCTCGCATTTGCACCCACTGCTAACAAGGTACCTGACGGCTCCTCCGGGGCACCTGGGAGGCAGAATGTGGGATGTGGCCGGATGCGCGTCTCATTTACAGATCTCTGGTAGGGCTGGGTCTCAGGAGGCCCCAGGTCACCTCTTACTTATGCTGCGTCTTGAGTTGCATACTATTATCAGAAGAATTTATTTGTTCTCTTCATGTGGGGTTTTGTGGGCCAGACGATTGGGGTTTTATTTTATTTTATTTTATTTTATTTTATTTTATTTTATTTTTTTAATTTAATTTAATTTAATTTAATTTAATTTTATTTAATTTTATTTTTCAAATGATGGGGGTTTACAACAACCAAAAGCCCACACGGACGGTTCTTACCTCCACAGCATGTCAATAAAGAAAGAAGGGCAGAACTAGCTGGAAGAGTTATCACAGTGTGGATGGTAGAAATAAAAGCGGCGATGTGTTTTGAGGCGTGGTGGTAAGAGTTCCCCTGTCCTTACCTTCTCCGCTATTTTTACCACAACTTGGTGAGAAAACGGGCTATTGGCTCCATTTTCAAGAAGAGAAATTTGAGGCCCAGGAAGAGAGGTGTCTGGCCTTCAGTAGCTCAGCTAGTTAGTGGCAGAGGTGGATTTTTGTCTCTTTACTATTTTTTTTTTTTTTTTTTAGAGGGAGGGAGGGAGGGAGAGAGAGAGAGAGAGAGAGAGTGAGAATGACTCTCTAGCCAGCTCCGCCCTCAGCACAGAGTGCAACACAGGGCTTGGATATCACCACCATAAGAGATCATGACCCGAACCGAAATCCAGAGTGGGGTGTTCAGCTGACTGAGCCAGTCAGGCTCCCTGTCTTTTTACTTTTCTTTAAGCAATTAAAAACGTTTTTGGTAGTTGAATTAGAATATAAGTTAATACACAAATAAGTTTACATATTAATATGAACTTAGTTGATATTAATGATAATATTTACTACATTAAATATATATGTATATTTACATATATATGTATATGTAAAAAATTATCTTGGGGCGCCTGGGTGGCTCAGTCAGTTAGACATCTGGCTTTGGTTCAGGTCGTGATCTCGCGGTCCATGAGTTCAAGCCCTGCGTCGGGCTCTGTGCTGACAGCTCAGAGCCCGGAGCCTGTTGAGGATTCTGTGTCTCCCTCTCTCTCTGACCCTCCCCCGTTCATGCTCTGTCTCTCCCTGTCTCAAAAATAAATAAACGTTAAAAAAAAATAAAAAAAATTAATATATATGTATATGATAGATTAAAACATAAACAATATCTTAAACTTTAATTTTATTAAGTTATCATGTTTAATACACATGCACGCATAAATCCTAAGTGTGTGGCTAGATACATTACCATAGGGGCGTTTCTGTTTTCACCTTCACCATAGAGCCATCCAGGCACGCCATGTTGGACTTCTTTTATGCAAAGTCGTGTCTGTGAGATTCGTTCGTGATGCTGTGTGGGTTCCTTGGTTTTCATCAGTGATGTGAATACACCACAGTTGACCCGCTTTCCTATTTGTAGACCTTTGGGTTCCTTCTAGTTTTAGGCTTGTAGGAATAAGTGGTAAAGAGCATTCTTGTATTTGCCTATTGGTGCATATTTCTAGATAATTCCCTTAGGTCCCTACTGGAAAGGAATCCTAAGGTAAGTACAGAGTTTGAATTTGAGACTTGGTCCTTTATCCTCGGGGTGTTGATACTTTACCACTAGCCTTTGCCGCTGCCTGTAGTTTAGAAATCTCAGGTGATGAAGTTATATAGGTTCTTTGTCAAAGCTCACTGGATTGGTACTTTGAGATGTGAAAAGAAAAATTCCACACTCTCTCTCTCTGTCTTCAGATGACAGTTTCATGATGGGTCCCCAGGTTACCCAGAACTTCTCTCTGACTTGGTTACAAATCAGAGGTACCCCTAGTCCTTTCCTCAGATTCAGTCAGTTGCTAGAATGACCCAGAACTTGAGAAGACAGTTTACTTACTAGATTACTGGCTTATTACAAAAGGTCTATTAAAGGATGTAAACGGACAGCCAGATGAAGAGATACCTAGGGCCAAGTCTGGCATTTCTGTCCCTGCGAAGCTTTGAGGTGCGTCCTCACCCACCTGACACTTGCATGTGTTCTGGTTCAAACCTGAAAATTTCTCCCAGCCCTGTGTTTTTGGGGTTTTTTATTGTGGCTTTTTAAAAGTCACCTCATTAACATACAATGAGGTGTGGTTGCAAGGGGCTTGTTCATTTTTATAGCTGTTCACACTTAGGAAATTGCAAGGGTTTTGGGAGCTTGGTGTCAGGAACTGGGGCAAAGACCAAACACATTTCTTCCTATAGGTCACTGTATCACAAGACGTTTCTTAGCAGCTTGTGTTTGCCCCACGTATCCAGGCACCGGATCATTAAGCTGCCCATTATGTCAGTTTGTCTTCAGACTTGTGCTTTTTTGTAAAAATAGATAAAGGACTCCAGAAGAATGCATCTTCTCAGTATTGCTGGCTTAAAAGGTTTTGAAGAAGTTTCAGTTACGATTGGGGTTGAGAGTCACTATGTATAACTAGGCTGGTACCTTTTCTATTTTAGCTTTATTTTATTTAATATGGAGTCTGGGTAACAAAGTTTGAGTGATCTAAATTCAGAAACCAGAAATAGCGTTTCTAACACATTCCGCAGCTTCGGGGCGTTGACACCATTTTTTCTGGGCTCCCCTTGTGCTAATTGGTTGTGTGGCTTTGGGAAAGCCACTTTCTCATGCCTTACTTTGTTTAATTTTAAAATGGGATATATAGGATTGCTTCACAGTTTCTTAACCTTTTCTTGGTTCCTGCGATCCCTGTGGTAATCTGAAGGATCACTCTCTCCTTTGAGAAACAAATACAGATTTATGTCAAAGTTGGTATGGACTTGTTCATGCCTATTTCCTCCCGATTCCTTGATTGTAAAGGGTGTTTCCAATTGTAATACTAGATGAAAACTCACCTGTCTGCATTTTGGAGGAGGAATCTTGTATTGTGTTAGGTTTATTGTTTGGATGCTGGTATATACTGTCAGAGTCCAGATGACCATGGTACTCTGCAGTCACCCTGTAACAAAAGTGAGCTGGGGGCACATTTGGTTATGTAGTAAGTAACATCTCTGCGGATTGCCTCTGTGAGATAACCTTGTGCTGTGAGGATGGAGAAGCGAGTAAGTCAGACTCCAGCCCTCCTATGAATGACGTTAGGGTTGGAGGACGGGGGAACAGGAATCAGATATGGTGAAGAGCTGCTGGAGAGGAGGAGCAAAAATCGGTTGTCTGGGAAGTCAGGTGATAATGATGGTGAGTAGTGTAGGTTCTAGAGGTAGACTGGATTGGAATCTCAGGTCTATTTGGGCCAGTTATTTAACTCTCTCTGCGTATTGTTTGTCCTTCTGTGAAAAGAGTATATGGAATGGGGCGCCTGGGTGGCTCAGTCGGTTAAGCGTCTGACTTCGGCCCAGGTCATGATCTCACAGTTCGTGAGTTCGAGCCCCGCGTCGGGCTCCATACTGACAGCTTGGAGCCTGGAGCCTACTTTGGGTTCTGTGTCTTCCTCTCTCTCTGCCCCTCCTGCCCACCCCCCCCCCCCCCAGCTCATGCCTGCACTCTGTCTCTGTCAAAAATAAAACACACTTAAAAAAAAAAAGTATATGTAATAACTGTACCCACCATTGAGGATGGTTGGGGTTTTTAAATGAGTCAAGGCAGTGACTCAGCCTTGACACTGTTTGACACTTCAGACCAGGTCATGTATTGTTTTGGGATGACTGTCCTGTGCATTGTAGGAGGGTTGGCAGCATTTTGGTCCTCTCTCCACTAGATTCCTCCACTTGTAGCAACCAAAAATGTCTCTAGGCATTGCCAAATGTCGTGGAGGAGGTAACATCCCCTACCCGTCCTCGCCCCTTGAGAACCATTGGCCTTAGGTTAAATTCGATTTTCTAAACGCTCTGGAAAAAGTCTTGGTGACTAGTCCCTTGACGAAAAACTTTTTTGAATGTGCCACAGTTCCCTCCCGGATGCCCCACTGATGGAAACAAAAACAAAATGCTAACAAAACCCAGGTAACAAAAGTCTGTTTTGTTCCCTGCTTACTGAATTATTGATGTCCCCTCCGAGAGGAACTGCATTCATTGAGGTAGGATTAACACCCACCTGCTTCCTGAAGAACCATAGCGATTGCCTGGCTCCTGCCCCTGGCTGCTGTGATGTGACAGTTTCCGCTACCTGCCCATTTGCAGCCCAGCTTCCTGCGAACAGGCTCTGTTCTCGTGGTCCTTGTTCAGCGCGGACCTGCTAATAATGATAAAGCCAGGCCGCTCTGCCCAGAGCGCTAGCCCTCTGCAGGTGTGGGCACAGGTGCCAGGCCGTGGGTGAGCTTAGTGGGACGGTGATAAAAGACACATGCAGGAAGGGCTTTGGGTGGCCTAGACGCAAGCCCGGGTATTATCTCCTCACCTGTTAATGACCACACACCCCGGAGGTATCAACTAAGAAGTGGTGTGCAAGGTGGGGGGGGTGCGCCTGAGGCTCAGAGTTGCATTGGTGAGGATGTCCATGATGGGTGTGGAGAGTAGGTGGCGGTAACCCTGCTGGGAAAGCTCTTGCACACTAGGGAGTGAGTCCAATAGCTGTCTCTAGTGCGTTTGGTTGGTGGGGGAGGGAGTTGGGGGGAGGTTGGTAGATCTGATTCTTTCTTTATTCTCCATTTCTTTGTTCTAGGGTGTTATTTGGTTTCCTGCTTTGGATTTTATGGGCCAGTTTAAAATAAAATTTGAGGGCTGATGTAAAGTAGCTGACCTTTAAATTTGTCCATTAAGGGTGTGTAAAGCAAAAAAAAAAAACAAACAAACCAAGAAACCATTTACTGGCACTGGCATTGCATTAGAAAGAAAAAGATGTTTTGTCACGAAAGAAGTAGGAGGGACGTAACAGTGGAATAGAGAAATCGTTTATGTGGAATAAATTTGGGGTTAGGGAAGGTAGTCAGTGGTCTGTTTTTTCCCTTCTTTCCCCAGGGCGGGGAGAAAGAGGTGGTGAAAGGCCCACCCCAGTGTTTTACTGCATGTAGGAGGGACTCAGGGAATGATGTTGAAGGGTGGCTGAATTAGTGAATGTGCTATTGCACATTTGCCCGCCCTAGTGGGGACTGGTGGGCGGGCACACGCTGTGGTGCCCCTTATATAGGAGGTGCCCTCCTGAGGGCATTTATCTCCTTTCTCCTGCCCTCCTTTCCCTTCCCCGTCCTTTTGACCTTCCTCTAAATGGCTGGTGAGGGCATAGCAGGTGCACAGGCATATTCCTGCTCCTAAGATGTGGTCCCTCTGGTTTGCTCTTTGTTTCCTATTGTTTCTATGTGCCCTAGTGGGCAGGTGTGTTGTAAGAGAGCAAGTCCCCGTGTCTCCCCCTACCCCCTGGGGCCTGGAAAAGGATGGCTGATTGAAAGTGCAGAATGTGACCGCCGTTAATGCAGGCAAGATTAAACACTTGGAATTCACTGACGTCCTCAAATGCTTTGGGCACTAAGGGTTAAAGAGAGCTTTTAGAATTGGGGGCTCCCTGCCATTAAATAAAAGAACAACTCTGTGAAAATTAAAAAAAAAAAAAAAAAAAGGAAGCAGAAAGCCTGGGAGAATGCAAGAATGCACAGGACCCAGCTGGGAGTTGTCCCATTGAATAAGGGCCCAGTATGTGCTACGTCTTTAATCCAAGGCAAGGCCCTGACCAGTTGCTTCTACTAATAATCAGGCAGTACTGTATCTGTAAAGCCATCAGTGAAGGGAGCCCCTAATTTCTTGCTTTGGACAGTGAGTGTAGAAATTGCATTTTGTCAATTTCTTTCCTTGGTTTTTATCTCATTCTGTCAGTGTGTTATTATTTTTATTTTCTTTGAGTTAAAAAACAGTAGATGAATCCATTGTGGTTTTAAAATTCTAACACGACAGAAAAACTTGACCTGCCCCTCCTAATTCTAGACCCCTTTGAATGATAGATGTAATGAATTTTGTGCATTTACTGTGCTTTTACGTGTGGAAAACGTCTAGTTTTTATATTACACGAATGATACCCAGTTAACCCTTGAACAGCATCGGTTAGAATCGCAAGTGCTCACTTACATGTGGCTCTTTTGTGATGAATACACCGTAGTAGTAAATGTATTTTCTCTTCCTTATGATTTTCTTGATAACATTTTATTTTCCCTAGCAAACTTTGTTATAAGAATATAGTATCTAATACATATAACATACAAAATATATGTTAATTATTATGTTGTGGGTAAGGCTTTTGGTGAGTAGTAGGCTATTTGTACTTAAATTTCAGGGGAGTCAAAAGTTATGTGCCGAGTTTTGATTGTGCGGTGAGGGGGGCGGTCAGTGTCCCTAACCCCTGTGTTATTCAAGAGGTAGATGTATGCGTATTGTTAGACAACCTACTTTTTTTGTACTTCATATATCTTGGAGATCTGCACAGGTCATTCCATAAATAATGTCCACACCCTTATTCATGGCTGCATAGTATTCCCAGTGTAGCCATGCCGTACCATATAGAGCGCATATAGAGCTGTTTGTAGTTGTATGCTACTACAAATAATGCTGCGGTGAAAACATAAGACATAATACATGCATCTTCTTGCATGTGTGCATTTATATCTATATATTTATATATTTAAAGTTTATTTTGAGAGAGATCGTGTGAGTGTACAAGCAGGGGAGGGGCAGAGAGAGAGAGAGGGAAAGAGAGAATCCCAAGGACTCTGCACTTTTAGTGCAGAGCCTGATGCGGGGATCGATCTCACAAACTGCAAGATCATGACCTGGACTGAAATCCATAGTTGGATGCTTAACCGACTGAGCCACCCAGGTGCCCCTGCCCATGTGCATTTTTGCCTATGGTTAAATACATAGAACTTTACTTAGTATTAGGGTATTTTAAACTTGAATGTATATATTTTTCCTCCTGGCAATACTATGTCACTTTGTGTTACTGTCATCAACAACGAATGAGAAGACACTCGTACTTGTCTCACTGCTGCAGAAGCCAAGGGACACTTTTATTCACCAACAGGTAGAACATTTAAGTCCCCCAAACCTCTGCTCATTAGATCTTTTCCTAATGAGCTGGCTCTTTTAATTAAGTTGCATAGTGTGTATACATTTAATTCTGAATGGAGACCGCTGGTCTGGGTTTCTTAAAAGATGTTTGGGGGAACATACTATTTTTCATGGGGCTATTTCCAAGTCACCTTTGAGTTGACTTGCCCTAAGAATACAAATCAAACAGGGTAATTTTAGAAATCGTCACAAGGTCTGGCACGTTTGGATTCTGACTCTGTCAGAAGGAAGTAAACACTAGTAGGAAGACTGCAGTTAAAGCAAAACATCCAGCAGCGGGTCGGTTACCTGAGCACCGTGCGTCTGTAGGGCTGGGGCCTTTGTGCCGGAAGTCCGTTTAGTGTTTAGTCCTTCCCACAGCCCCATGGAGTCAGAGCTATTATGATCTTCATTTTGCAGATGGGCCCTCTAAGGTACATGGGAAGGAAGCATGTTGGGGATACAGCCAGTAAGAGGATAAATCAGAAAATGCAGGTGACAAAAGTCTGCCTGAGTCCCAACTCCTGACTAGGGGTCAGCCAATGTGACCTGCCACCTGCTTTTCCAGTCCACCAGCTAGGAGTAATTTTTACATTTTACTTATTTATTATTTATTTTTATTTTATTTTATTTTATTTTTTAATTTTTACCTTTTTAAATGGTTGCATTTTAAAGGATTCCATAAATAACTACACAACCTTGATTTTTGCCTCTTGGCCTGCAAAGCTTAAGATGTTTATTATATAGGGGTGCCTGGACGGCTCAGTTGGTTAAGCGTCCGACTCTTGATTTCGACCTCAGGTCATGATCTTGCAGTTCCTGAGATCGAGCCCCAAGTTGGGCTCTGTGCTGACAGCATCGAGCCTGCTTGGGATTCTCTCTCTTCCCTGGTCACGTGCTCTCTCTCTCTGTCTCTCTCTCTCAGTAAATAAATTTAAAAAAAGATGTTTACTATTTAGCCCTTTATGAAAAAATTTTGCAACCCCTGCTCTCGACTACTAACTCAACTCCCTAAGACCGAAAAGGACTCTTTGTACTCAGATGGGAGTGTCAGGTAGGCCAGTGGTTCTCCAACATTAGCATGGGTCAGAATCATGGCGAGGCTTGTGGCAACACACGTCACTGGGCCCTGTCCCTGATGTCTGCAGTGGAACCAGAGCAGTGGCATTTTTAACAATCTCCCAGGGGGCCTGATGCCCCTGTTCCTCGGAACGCATGACAAGCGTTGACTGAGTGAGGGAAATGGGAAGGAGAAATGGATGTTGGCCGCGTGACTGCAAGAATGTCTCACTTCAGTCACTGACAGGAGCAGGCCCTGCAAGTTTGAGCCACAGGTTTGTATAATGACAAAATTGTGCCTTGAGTGCAGAGCACTCCTGTGTTGACAGTGAAGAATTTTAAAATGCGGGGGCAAAAGCTGCATGAAAATGGAGATGGCTATACTTCAGAACTTTACTTTTTCGTCTTAAATATTTTCATCATTAGTGTGGTTGACTATATACATTTAAACCCGTTACTTATTTAAATGGTAGTAATTGGTATCAATTATTGATAACTTACTGTGTGTCAGTCTCTGTGCTAAACTCTTAAAATAATCCTATGGGGTTAGATAATAGTACCTCCATTTTAAAAGCAGCTAAATGGAGAGCTAAGAACATGATAAGAGCTGGAGAAGTAATTTCCCATCAAAGTCACTTGGCTGGTAAGTGGCCCCCGATCATTTAGACCCTTGTTTGTCATATAATGTCCCCATTACTCTCTTCACATCCCACCTTCACCCTCCTCCATGGCAACCACATGTGAATCCTGTCTTTCTTTTCAAGCTTAGAAACATATTACTCTGGGAAAAAATGGCTCATTAGGTAAATTGTTATTAATGTTATTTTCCTAGCAAAAGCTTTTGATTCTAGTTTAACTGTCATGATTATTTTTAAAATTTGAATTATGGAAAAATTTTGCATAGAGAAAACACACCATGCACATTGGACAGATGCTAATGTTTTTATCACCGCTGCTCAAGAGATTTTTTTTTTTTTTAAAGGAGAAAACACTAGAGAATTGCTAAGTTCCTAAACGTCTTTAGTCCTTCCTTTCCCACTCAGGATAATGCCTTGTTTTGTTTATGCATACTTATATATGTAGTAAAGGTACGAAAACTTGCAAGGGAAATCATCTATATCAGCTGCAGCAGGTGACATTATAATCAGTTATGTGTTGACAATTTATTAAGTACCCTGTGGAAATCAGATGAGAGAATGGTGTCCCTTGATGTTCTGGGGGATTTGCAGGCAGCCGATTAATAACATTTCCCACCTTCAGGAATTCCTGTTGGCACTCTAATTCCCCCACTTTCATCATCCAGGTATTTGTTGTTGTTTGCTTTGGTTTGATTCTCCAACGTCTTGGAAATTCCTAGGACACGTCTTTGGGTTTGGATCTTTAAGTTGCTATCAGAGTTTTGATAGATTCTTTGAAGCAGCAGATATTTTTTAAGTCTCTGTAGCAGCCAGGCATTTTGCTAGGCATGAGGGACCTAGTAGAGAAAGAGACAGATAAGTAACACTTGCCCATGGAGTTTATACTCAGGTTCTTCCTGCGTGTAATAATCAATTGGTTTGTGTAAAAGTTAGTAAGACTAGTAGTTCAGTGAGCCCCAGGTTTTACAAGCTGGCCTCCTCATTCATTAGTGGTTACCATCATCCCTGTGAGTATGGCAGAAGAGTGCCCCAGTTTTTGGTTTGTAGAAGGTGGTCACCTTATCTATTATGTGGCAATGAGGCATCCGCACTCTTATTAAATGGCCTGCAAAAGTTATGTGCCCATTTCCATTTGTTATTAGACGATGTGCTAATTGCATGGATGATTTAAATGTTAAAAAGGCTTTAAAGCATTTGTTGTAATAATTAACAAAGGATTGGTAGGTTACAAATGAATGATAATGCCATATTTTAAAAATACAGTGTTCCATATCTGTGCAAAGTGGTATATGTCATGAAACATTAATATTCAAATGAGAGATTTGAACTGAATGATCTCTAAAATCCTTTCTAGTGAGTTCTTTCTGGTTTTCTAAAGTACGGACGCTACATCTATTAATATATTTTGCGAAGTATCAACTATGTCACTTCTGAAAACTTCAAGGAGAGGCCACAGCCTACCTTTTGTCATATATCTGTGTATTAACTGACCCTTGGTTGGTGGACTAAAGATTGCTGATTTTCTTCTCTTCCTTCTCAACAATAAGAGCTCAGTTTTTCTAGGTAGACACAAAGCTGCATGGAATAAAATGCAGCCTTTAGCCTCTGTAGTTCTGTATGATTTAAATTTTGGCTGACGGGATGTAAGTGGAAATGGCATGCAGTGTCTAGGAAGTTTCCTTAAAGGGCAAGAAGCATGTCTTTAATTCTTTCTTTCTTCTTGTTGGTTGGAATGGAGGTCGGTATTATGTACAGCAATGGCAGAGCCACAAAGATAGAAGTAGTCTGGGTAGACTGTAGTATGTGTATGTGTATATGTGTATGTGTATATATGTGTGTATATATAGTTGCATACATATAGTGTGTGTGTGTGTGTGTGTGTGTGTGTGTGTGTGTGTGTGTACACACTAATAGGTTGATTAAGGGGCTGAAATTCAATCCGGACTCTGCTTCCTGAGGTGTGTGTCTGGAGAAATGTTGGGCCTTACTTTCTACAAAAGCATCATGTGCTTGCTAAGCCTTGTACCTACAGGGCTGCTTTCACCCAGAGGGGTAACTTTTCCTAAGGTATTAAAGGTGCCACGTGAAGCTTGTTACTGTGGATTGTCTCACCACCCCCAGACCTCCCCATCCTTGCACTTGATTAATGGTAGAGAGAAGTAACCCATTATCTTGTTTTAGCCACTGTTGTTTTGGTATTTTCTACGACTAGTGTCTTCACCTAAATATAAATAGATCACTTGTTTGCAAGGATTACTTTGGATTTTTTGTTTGTTTTCTTTGCTTCGAACAACAGAAACCGTATCTGGGCAAGTTAAGTCAACTGGAGTTCTGTGGAAGGTTATCACAAGCTCATGCAATGGAGAGGTCGTGGGCAAGGAGCAGAGAAATGTCCGGAGGCTGGGCAGCGGGAGAGTCTGCTCAGAGGCGCAACTCGCGCCACAGGGAATGGTGATCTCCAGCCTTGTCTTTTCTCCTTACGGAGCTCGTTGGTGATTCAGTGGTGGCATGAGAGCAGGGTGTCCACTTGGTGGAGCATAGGTCCATGTGTCCTGACCCCTTGGTGTCCAGTTCCTGTAATGGGAGCATACCCACCTGGGTTGACTTCAGTGAAGGGAGCATGCTTTTCCAAAATGGAATGGAAGCTTCCGGGAGGAAGTGGGGTGGATGCTGAGCACCAAAAGAGAAATAAAAGGGAGCTAAATAGAAGAGGAAGACAGAAGGGGTGCCGGGCTGGCTCAGTCGGTGGAGCATGCGACACTTGATCTCGGGGTCGTGAGTTCACACCCCACCTTGGGTGCAGAGAATCCTTAAAGATAAAGTATCTCAAAAAAAAAGAGAAGAGGGAGACAACAGGTGATCACACCATGGGGTTCTTTCAAAATAGGAGATGGAATGGCGTGAATACTAGTTTCCCACCAAAGGTCGTTTTTTCTTTTTGGTGCTTAATTCTCCACCATGTAGAAGGGAGTGCTGTTTCTGTATTTATGAGTCCACCCAATGATCTCCAGATCCTCACTGCCTGCCTGCCATGCAGTACATAAGAGATGAGAGGGACGTAATGACATTGTAGGTGGAGAGGGCCCTCGCTGTGGGGGTGGAGGCCAGGAGCACGTAGAAGCTGCAGAAATGGCTTTGCAGTCACCGCCACCTGCCCCTCTTCTGCCCTTTATGACTCTTTAGGGAATGGGTTATTTGCTTTTTTCCCAGAATTGGGGCTGATGTCTCAAGTCTGAGGGTCTCACATCATCTTGAACCCTGCGGAGGTATGTGTCTGCCTCTGAAGTGCTATTTTGCGGTAATTTTATGGGTTTTCTTTATGAATAATTTACTCGTAGAGTCCTAATATCTTTGTACGACAGTGAATTTTGGTGTTCATCAAGGATATGTCTCCACTAGAAGAGAGAAATCAATTTCTTATTACAAAGCACAGCAGAACATGAGATCATCTACCCTATGGGAAAGCGGTATATTTTGTAAGCATGTAGATTATTATTATTTAAGTCAGGAACCCTTGGATATATAAACAAATCATGGTTCCTTCTCATAAAGAAAATGGTATATTTATTACTCTCCTATGTACGTGGTCACCATCTATTCTTGCTATTGGGTTGTGGAGTGTCCTGTAGTTACAGCATTTTATTGGCTAAAAGGCAGACTGTGCTTAAACCATCTTGTAAAAATATCTGTATAATCTGTTTATAAAAATTCCCAGGGACACAGACTCCATAACCTATTTCGGTGACTTATTTCTTTCTTTAACCCTTCCAGCCCTATTGCAAGAGAAATATTGGTGCTCTCGTCCACTTTTCATAAATGTTCCTTAGAATCCCACGCCGTGAAAAGTTTTTGTGCCTCTCAAATTCAACAGTCCATATTTTTCTCTGCTTCTTGTGATTAATCTCTGATTGCCCAAAGGAAAGAAGAATAGTAATAATAATAGTAATGGTTATGATTAAGTGCTTCTTAAATGTCATGCATAATTCTGACCATGACGCTGTGAGGTACAAACAGTTACTATCCCCATTTTAGAGATGAGGAAACCAAGGCCCAAATTCTCAGGGCCAAAGGCAAGAGAACCAGAGCTTGCCTATGGAAACTCAAAATCACTTTTATGTTTTCTGACGAACTGTAAATTGATGTATACTTCACTTTTTTAAAATGTTCAATTATGTATTTAAAGAAAGTTTCTTTTTAACATTTATTTTTGAGAGAGACAGAGACAGAGTGTGAGTGGGGGAGGGGCAGAGAGAGAGGGAGACACAGAATCCAAAACAGGCTCCAGGCTCTGAGCTGTCGCACAGAGCCCGATGCGGGGCTTGAACTCACGAACTGCAAGATCATGACCTGAGCTGAAGTTGGATGCCCAACTGACGGAGCCACCCAGGCGCCCCAGATGTTTATTTATTTTTGAGAGAGAGAGACAGAGTGTGAGCCGGAGAGGGGCAGAGAGAGAGGCAGACCCAGAATATGAATAGGCTTCAGGCTCTGAGCTGTCAGCACAAAGCCTGATGTGTGGCTTGAACTCATGAACTGTGAGATCATGACCTGAACCAAAGTTGGATGCTTAACCGACTGAGCCACCCAGGTGGCCCCCGTATACTTGACTTTTATAGTAGATGTTACTGTAAGGAGTGGTTTGTGTTTTCTTATAGGTATTAGAATATGTTAGCTCTTGTTTGACCCAAACACAATTTGTAAAAAAATAAGACTCAGGAAGTCATCACCAATTTTAAAATACCAAATTCCTTCTTCTAGTGTTGACCTGTTATATTCAGGAAAGAATTTGTTAATGACATTACTTGTTATCCTTAACTACATTTTGCTCTAGCCCACTGTAATATGACATTCTAGAAGGTGCAATGAAAAATGCCAGGTAGATTTGTACTGCATGCTCAAGAAGATGGGGACCCATGTGACATCTCTTCTTGAATGCATTTTTGGCATTAGCAAGTTAAAAGGGTGTTTGGTACTGTCCTTTAGTTTTAAAACCCATGGCTGTTTTAATATTCATTATTGGGGTTGAAAGGAAAGCGGGAAGGTGGAAATTTTGCCAGTGTCTCTGTTGCTTTGAAATAAACCAGGGAAATTCGGTGTGCCTCAGCAGCAGCTTGGGTACCAAGCTCAGTGCTCCCGTGACTTAGTAGCTTTTCTTTGGCAATTAGATACCGGGGCATTCTGGAAGCAGAGGGAACTGAAGTGTCCCAGAGACTCAATAGGGCAGCTTGATGAGCTCACCAAGGGGAGCCAGATTTTGCAGCAAGGTTGTGATAACCTTTTGGCTTGGCGCTCTGTCACCTCACGTCCTTTCCCATTTGTAATAGAAGCATGGATTTCAATGCTATTGACTTCAAGCAGTCATTGAATCGTGATGCACACAGTGAATTTGAAGTTTGGGTCTTAAGTTGAAAGGGGATAAGCAATCCACATTGAATCCCTACCTGGTTATAGCTTTGTTGGCTTCATAAATTGTCCCTAATGATCCCTCATGAGTGGTACAGGTACCAGCCATCACCTGGTTTACTAAAAGCCATGAAAATCCCTAAACCTCATTTTAGGCAAGGATTTCCACTTTGGCTCTCACGAAAGCTTTCTCAAACAGCAAGGATTCCATATGTGAAACACTGTGTTGCTTTTCCTGCTATTGAACCATAAAATCTTACCAGAGAGAGGGAGAAAAAAGGGCAATAGAGTATGAATCACAGAAATCTTTAGGAAGGAATTTGTCTATTGACTTGTGTACATGAAGGTGTAATCGAGGAGTGGCCCTGGAGTTAGTTTCTTTCATTAGAACAAAGATTCCAGTATTCTGTAGCAGTTACCAAGTACCTGCAGCCTTGGGCCTTGACCAGAGGCTATGGGGATGACTGAGGTGTAGAGCCTTTTCCTTTCAAAGCATCTGGAGAGTGGCATCCTCAGAGCTCGGGCCCTGCTGTCTGGCCTAGCTGCTGTAGGCTCTTCTGGGCCCCCATGCCTCCTTGTCTTCCATAGTGGAGCCTGAGGTAGGGTCTTTGGTGGCCTCTTTGGTAGTGGTAGAGGAAGGGAAGCAGGAGGAGGTGGAATAAATCTGTGGGGTACCCACTCATCCCGTTGTGATTCCATACCCGTTTTCCCCTTCTCAGTCTCTTATCCCGTTTCCTCCTCATGGCAGGTTCAGCATTCGAGATCTGAAGTCTTGTCTCTGCATTGAGTCAGTGTGTGTGTAAGGCTTAGGAAAAGTGGGGCTAACCATTGGGTTGAGTTCTCTGATCGTCACTTTTCCAGTTCTTTGTAGAATGATGCAAAGGTGTCATGGGGCAGGAAGTGAAGCACATTCTCCCTTTGCATGCTTCCGTGCTTCCTAGTATTCCTTCCAGCACTACAAAAGGTCTGTGGTTTCCTCTCCACTGCAGTGCTTCTCCACTGGGGGGCATTTTTTTACTAAGGAGGTCTGGCAATGTCTTGACATGTTGTCACATCTCTAGGGGAGGGGCTGGCTAACGGCACCTAGTGGGTGGAGGCCAGCAATGCTGCTGTATATCCTGCAGGGTACAGGATGGACCCCTCCCAGCATCCCCACCCCCGTGAGATGTTGTCCTGCCCCAAATGTCAGAAATCCTGCTCTCCTGAAACATCTCTCTGGCTACCCCGTGAGCCCGTCTTGCCTGGCACAAGGATCACTTGTTGATTTATCTGTCTGAAATCTATCCAACAGGTTTTCTAATCCAGTGACTCATTTTCCCTTTAATATGTACGGCAAACTCTTTTTCTACACAGGGTCAAACTAATCACTGCCCAAAAGGATCACAGGTTCCAAAATAGGGGAGTCATAATTAGAGATTCTGTTCCTTGGAAGTAATGCCAATCATCAACCAGTTACAGAAAGATGTTTGAGTAATCTCAGCGTAGCTCACCAGCATTATATGGGCTGGTAGGAGTAGGGATTTTGAAGTTACGTGGTGGTCCAGCTAGCAGTTGTCATCATTTAGATTGATCACTTATTTTGTGCCAAGCCATGTGCTACGGTTTTTCTCTGGCCTCTCTTACACCAAGCCATTTGTCTTGTGGGCCTCGTCTTGGCTATCATCACTTCCTCCAGGAAGCCTTCCTTCATGCCTCAAGCTCAGAGTCATTTGCCCCTTCCAGGTACCTGTTCCTCTGGTAACAACTCTCAACTCCTTGAATCAAGTGGCTTGTTGATATGGAGGCCCAGTACCTTCCACCTTATAATTTATGTCTGCTGGGCACGTAGTAGGGCTTCTCTAAATACTTGTGGAATAACTATATCAAGGAAAACTAACAGCCAGCACTTTTAGTGGGAAAAAAAAATAGAAACCCAGAGTCAGAGAACATGTGTTTTGGTGTTGGTTCTCTGACTCTCATTTATCACCTAAGTGGGTAAGTAAGTGGGCCTAATGAACTGATTCTAAACGGGGAGCCTCTGGGTTTCTTGTAAGCACGCTAATGTGTGTGGTGCTCTCAATAGGACACTTGATCTGTATTATTAAAAACAAATGGGTTTGTGTTGCTGTTGGGCTCACTAGCGAGCAGAGTACTGTGAGATTGTTAGCACAGATCTTGCCACTCCTGATTGACATCCCTCTTCTCATGCTAGAGTTCTTACGGGAGCATCCAGTAAGTACCTTGACATCTTTCACCTCTGCCCCTCGCTCGCTCTGCTGCAGCCACACTGGCCTTCTCGTTCTTCCTCCCACTTCTCAGATGCACACCTACCTCCGTGTTTTGTAATTACTTTTCCCTTTGCCTGGCGTATTCTTTTCCCAGAGGCTGCCATGCTTTGTTCTTGACTGCCTGTGGGTCTCTGCTCAGATGTCAGGTTTTTGTAAGGCCGTCTCTGGCCACCCTGTCTCAGATTATAGCCCATTCCTGACTTGTTCTGTTGCCTCTCCCTGATTATTTCTTTCACCAGAGCACAGTTTGGCATTCCATATATTTTACTTTAATTTAGCTCATTCGTTTTTTTTTTTTTTCCTCTGCACCTCTACTCCCCTTAGAATGTAAAGCACCATGATGGCAGAGGGATTTCGTGTTCATTTTTATTGAATTGGTAACATGCATATGGAAAAGTGCAGATGTGATAGTGAACTGCCCGGTGAAAGATTACAGTTTGAACACACCCATGTAACCAGTCCCCAGATCAAGAAACAGAATGTCACCAGCACTTCAGAAGCTCCCTTGCCACTTTTTTTTCACTTCAAGGGCTACAATTATCCTGAGATCTGACCTCATCGATGAGGTTTGGATGGTCGGGACTTTGTCGGTTGCTTTCACTGCGGTCTATACAACTCATGCATGAGGTGAGCACTAGCGGAGCGAATTAAAACAATATCGGAAGTGAAACCAGCACATCTAACGTAGCTAGATGTCTAATGCCAGCCTCCTTTAGTGGATTAATCCCAGTCATTGGGAAATGCAATTAGAGGCTTTTGAAGTATCCACTTGCATGGTACTGGCTGCTATAACTTAGCCAATTAGATTTGTCACTTGTTTCTGCTGTGTTGGCCTTGATTATTTAAGTATTTTACCTGTGATCTCTTTAAGTCCACTCTTCTTGCTCGTAATTTTAATTCATTGTCTATTCTGTTTGCTAGGCACTTAATCAGACCTCTCTCTGGTGATTGTCTTACAGGATTATTTAACTCTTCTTGCCTTTCAACTACATTGTAAATTCAGCCAGGCATAATAAACTTGCATCAGATTTTACCTTCAGTCTTGATTCTTTCCTAGCTGGAATTATCATACATTTCTGTTCCTGGTCACTGACCACTGTCTGAGATTCATGGAATATTGGTTACTTTTCCAGTTGGATGCCTACATTGGAACTGCAACTGAATTGTTTCAGTGCTTTAAGTAATAGAGGGTCATCAGATTTGATTGTACTGCTAACCATTTGAGATTGGATAATGAATTTAAGGATACAAGGCTTCAATTTAAGTCACCGAGTTTGAGCTATCTCTAGCTGTAGAGGTGTCTAGAAACTCAAGGCTGTGCCATTCACTTCAGAGACACTGTGTAATTGACAAACAAAGTTATTGGGGTTTTATCTTGGCAGATGGCAGAGAAGTGTCCAGAAGAATTACCAGTTTTAGCTCCCACACACGTTACCACATCATCTGATGCTGGGCTTGACTATCACGTGATGGGATATTATGCAGTCATTAAAAATTAAAAAGATGACTGTTACATTTTAGGACATGTTTTGTGTTCTGTTTTTCATATTTAATGCCATGCCATGGCCATGCCATGCCATGCCATGTATATTTCCCTAAGTTAGGAAGTGCCTGGAAGACTTGGTTTTGTTAAAACCCACAGAGACCACACACTGGGTAGGGCGGCCTTGTAAGCAAGACCCATGCGTTACTTCTGATGCTGTCAGCTGCAAGCGAGGAGAGACCCAACTCTGAGTGATGAGGAAAGAGAAATGTTATCATCTGTAGTAGAGATCCGGAGGTAGTAGATTTCCAGGCATCAGTGGCCAACCACCTCCACTGAGAACTCAGGTGGTTTTCAGATTTCTGCTCTGTCATCTGTGCACCAGATTTGTCCTCAGAAGGTTCTGTGCAAGGTGGCAAGATGGAGCTACCCAAAGTGTCTCATCCTGACCTGCAGAGGGGGTAACGGTTAGGTTTGACCCATTTGGGCTACTTAACCTGGTGCTGTGAATTGAGGCAGCCCTCTTGAGGCTCACAGCTGAGTGGAGGGGCCATCAGGACTGAATGTGGGTTCTGATCTGGAGGAGGAAGCAGGGCAGGCAAGGGTGGGGAGCAGATACAGGACGGGCATCTGACCCATGTGCTGGAATTTGAGTTGTGTTTTTGGAGCCCTGTTTGCAAAGGGTCTCCCCTGCATGTTTCAAATTCTAAGCAACTATATGAGATATGAAAGTCAACATCAAATTCATACACCCGTTTTCTCTTAAGTTATAATGACCACAACTTCAAAGGGAAACTGTTGGTATCATTGGGTAATTAATAATGGTAAATATTTTAACATTAAGTCTGTTTGTTTTGGTGAAACTTTAAAATTTTAAACAGATTGCTTTTTCCTTTTTTAAGATTTAGTATACTGTCTGGCACACCGATGCTTAATACATAGTTATTTAATTGTGAGTATATGAATAAATGTTTTATTTTCTGTTCTTAAGAACTATATAAAAGGTGCCAGCCCGCGTTTTGGAGTTATGACAGCGGCATTTTAATTTGGATGAGTTGAGAGATAGAAAAGGAATTTCTTTAATTTTTTTTTTAATGTTTTTATTTATTTTTGAGGCAGAGAGAGACAGAGCATGAGCAGGGGAGGGGCAGAGAGAGAGGGAGACACAGAATCTGAAGCAGGCTCCAGGCTTCGAGCTGTCAGCACAGAGACCTACGCGGGGCTCTTAATTCACGGACTGTGAGATCATAACCTGAGCTGAAGTCGGACACTTAACTGACTGAGCTACCCAGGCACCCTAGAAAAGGAATTTCTAAAGGATTGTTTGGGGAGGGGGTTCGTGGGGGTGGGCAGATGTGGATGATTACTTTCCAGGAGATGGTTTTGTAATCTGTCCCCATGTTAGAACTATTTGGTATTCACCCTAGGCCAAATATTTGGGACTATGGTTTTGCTCTTTCCTTTCTTTTCAGGAAGTGTCTTTGTTTTAGAAATGATATGATCTGTTCCTTAATTGGTACATTGTTCAAAGGCCTGGTAATGTGGGTTAACAAACTCTTATTTTATTTCTCAAGTATTTTATCAGATGATCAACAGGAAATTACACATTTAAAATCATGGTGGCTTTTCCACTTTTTTCTCTATCACATTGTTAATTTTCATGATGAGATTATCTGTGGGGATATCTTTCTAAGAAGTTGCTGACCTTCACCTGCTGTCCCGCCCCCACCCCCTCCCACAAATGACTATAGTAAGTGGGATGTGTGTGTAAATTTGGGGCAGAACAAGAAACGAGTGGGAACTCTCATGGTCTTATTGTCTGTAACATACATTTCTCCCGATATGATTTCCTTATTTCCATGTGAAGTCATTAAAATGGTTTGGCTGGAAAGCAAAAACTAGGGCTCTTGTTAGATTGTCTAAAGTATTCTCCTTTTGTAACTTCTTATTTTTTATTTTTTTTGGAGAGAGAGAGAGAGAGAGAGTGCAAGCATGTACATGCACGGAGGAGGGGGCGCTGTGGAGGGAGAATCCCAGGCAGGCTCCACACTCTGCTCAGAGCTCAACGCGGGGCTCAATCCCATGACCTTCGTATCATGACCCAAGCCAAAATCGAGCCGGACGCTCAACCAACTGAGCCACCCGGGTCTTCCTTTTTTAACTTCTAGTTTTAAAATAATTCTAGATTGATGGAAAGGTGCAAATGTGGTACAAAGAGGTCTCATGTACTCTTTACCCACTTTCCATCATTGGTTCCATCTTTTGTGATTGTAGCACATTATCAAAACCAGGAGTTTGACGTGGTACAATGTGTGTGTACAGTAATGTGCCATTTTATCGTATATGTTTATTGGTGTATCCATTCCTGAAATCGAGATATAGAACAGTTCCTTGTCCGGAGAGCATTGCATATAGAATTGTCTAATCCCTCTGTCGTACACCTGAAACTAATGCATGGATTGATGTACCCATCACTGAAATCAAGATACAGAATGATTCCTTATCGTGGTGAGCATTGCATGTACGTTCTTCGAATCACTGTGTTGCACACCTGAAACTGATCTAACCTTGTCTGTCAACTGTATTTCAACAAGAGAAATGTAAAAAGAAATTATACAGAATGATGCCATCACTGCAAAGATTTCCCTCATTTTGCCCCTTTATAATCATATCCCCTTCCTTCCTCTCCCATCTCTAATTGGTGGCATCCACTAGTCTTTTTTATATAATTCTGTCATTTTAAGAGTGTTACATACATTAAATCATACAGTATGTTACCTTTTTAAAAAATGTTTATTTATTTATTTTGAGAGAGAGAAGAGAGAGTGAGGGATGGGTGGAGAGAGACGGAGACAGAATCTCAAGCAGGTTCGATGCTGTCAAGGGAGAGCCCGACACGGGGCTCGAACTCACAAAACCAGGAGATCACGACCTGAGCCAAGATGAAGAGTCAGACGCTTAACTGACTGAGCCACGCAGGTGCCCCTAATATGTGACCTTTTGAGATTTGCTTTTTTGCCCCCTTTCTTTAAAAAGAATAATCGACACACAATAATATATTAGTTTCAGGTATACAGTGTTAGTGATTCTATTTCATATACATTATGAAATGGTCACCACAATAGGTCTAATTACCATCTGTTACCATACAGAGTTGTAACAACAATATTGACTATATTCCCTGTGCTGTACACTACATCTCCATGTCTTAATTTATTTTATAACTAGATTATATACTTCTTAATCCCCTTCAACTATTTCATCTATCCCCCCTCACCCCAAGTCTGTGTTTTATTTTGTTGGTTTTGTTTCTCAGATTCTACTTATAAATGAAGGCATTATAATTTGTGTTTCTGTGTGTGACTTATTTCACTTAGCATGATATGCTGTAGGTCCAACCATATTGTCACAAATGGCAAGATTTCTTTCTTTTTTATGTCCAAGTAATATTCCATTGTGTGCATGTACCACATCTTTATCCATTCTTCTTTTGGGGTTGCTTCTGTATCTTGGCTATTGTAAATAACTAATGTTGCAATGGACAAAGAGGTGCACAGTTCTTTTCAAGTCAGTGTTTTTTCTTTTTTTCAGGCAATTACTTAGAAGTGGAATTAGTGGATCATAGGGTAGTTCTAGTTTTAATTTTTTGAGGAACCTCCATACTGTTTTCCAGAGTGGCTGCACCAATTTATATTCCCACCAAGAGTGCACGAGGATTCCCTCTTCTCTGCGTCCTCATCAACAGTTGTTAGTTCTTGCTTTTTGGGTAATAACCTTTCTGACAGGTGTGAGGTGATGCCTCATTGTGGTTTTGATTTATTTTTCCCTAATGGTGAGGTGTTAGTGATGTTGGCTTTTTTTTTTTTAAGATTCATTTTACTTTATTTTTTAGAGAGGAAGAGAGAGACAATGTGTGTGGGGAAGAAGGGCAGATGGAGAGGGACAGAGAATCTTAAGCAGGTTCCATGCTCAGCATGGAGACTGATGCAGGGCTCAAGCCCACAAACCTGGGATCATGACCTGAGCCAAACTCAACAGTCAGAGGCTCAACCGGACTGAGCCACCTAGGCACTGCCCCCCCCCCCGCCCCCAATGTTGGCTTTTTTTTCTCAGCATAAAGTCCCTGACCTCTGTCCCCATTGTTGGGGGCACCAGTAGTTCCTCAGCCTTATTTTAGAGGTATTTCATGGCACGGGCACACCACCATTTCTATAACCGCTCACCTTTTGAGGGAGGTTTTGTTTTTTTCCACTTGTTTCAAAACAAAGTCAGTTATTAATAGTGATGCAGAGTTTTTTGAATGGGCATTAGTTTTCACTTTTCTGGGATAAATACCAGGCAGTATAATTGCTGGGTCACGTAGTAAATGCATGGGTTTTTGTTGTTGTTGTTGTTGTTGTTTGTTTGTTTGTTTGTTTGTTTTTAAGAAACTCTTTTCCAGAATACCTCTACCACTCTACGGGCTCACCTCAATGTATGAGAGATCTAGCTTTTCTGCATTCCCATGAGATGTTAGTGGGCACCACTGTTTTTTATTTTAGGTATTCTGACAGGTGTGCAGTGAGAGCTCATTGTGGTCTCAATTTGCATTTCCCTGATGGATAATGATGCTGAATATTCTGAATATTCATGTGTCTTCATGTCCCTTGCTCAGTTTCTCATTGGGTTTTTCTTTTTCTTTCTCTTTCTTTTTCTTTTTCTTTTTTTCTTTTCTTTTTTTTTTTACTGTTTAGTAAAGAGAGTAAGAGAGTTCTCCATATAGTCTAGATAGTAGTTTCCTACCGAATATGTGGTTTGCAGATAGTTTTCTCAGTCTGTATCCTGTCTCCTCATCCCATCAACAAGGCTCTTTACAGGACAGAAGTTCTTATTTTTGATAAAGCGTAATTTACTCATTTCTTCCTGTCTGGATCCTGCTTTTGGTGTCCTCTCTGAGAACTCTTCACTGAGCCCCTGGTCCAGAAGATTTCCTCCTATTCAATCCCCTAAAAGTTTTATAGTTCTACGTTATACATTAAAATTTATGATCCATTTTGAGTTAGTATTTGTAATAAGGTATGAGGTTTAGGTCAAGATTCTTTCTATTTTGCCTGAGGACATTCAATTGCTCTGTAGAGCATCATTTGATTTAAAAAAGACTGTCCTTCTTCCATTGAATTGCTTTTTGCACTTTTGTCAAAACTCAGTTGTCTGTGCCGTGCAGGTCTCTTTCTAGGCTCTCTATTCTGTTCCATTGATCTTTGTGTCTCTTTGTGTCCCACTACTGCACAGTCTTGATTACTGGAGCTGTATTACCAGTCTTAAGATTGGGTCAAGTGATCCTCACTCTATTCCTTTTGATAGTATTCTCTTTTGAAGACTTGATTCTCTGCCCATCCCCTGCTTTGTTGTTGCTTGGAGTGATCACTGTGTTCAATGTAAATGACCTCATGGCCCTTCAAGAACTCTGCCCTTTTGGGGTGCCTGGCTGGCTCAGTCAGAAGAGCATGTGACTCTTGATCTTGGAGTCATGAGTTCAAACCCCACGTTGGGTGCAGAGATTACTAAAATAAATACATTTAAAAAGAATAAACAAGTCTGCACTTTAACGTGGCACATTTTATCCTTAGGGTCAACTCCAATGGATTGGTGATGTCCACTTATAATCTGTTTTATTCTCTTTCTGGAATCTAATTTTGAGCAGGACTGAGAGGACAAGGTCTGGCTCAATGGAGAGTCCTGTGAAATGTGAGTGATAATTAACCTTGGGCTGAGGATAGGCACATGATGGCAACAGTGTTCGGTGTTTGCCTTATTGGTACCATGTAAGGCACTGTTGAGTTTACCTGGAGAAGAGCCAGAAGTTTATGACTCTGGCTGGGATGGGTGGGAGAGGATAAGCCTTCCCCACACATTTAACCTAACCTCTCCAGTTTAATCTTTCCAGTGAATCATCATACTCTATGACCTTGTAACATAAATCTCAGAAGAGCTGCATTTCTGATTTTGGTGGGATTTTTTTCCACCATGGATAGAGATATGCATGGATTAATGGTTGTAACATAAAGGATTTGATTGTTAGAATATATCTAGAAAAATTGGATGACTGGGGCATCTGGGTGGCTCAGTTGGTTAAGCGTCCAACTCTTGATTTTGGCTCAGGTCATGATCTTCATGATTTGTGGGATCAAGCCCCTGTGTCGTCGGGCTGTGTACTGACAGTATGGAACCTGCTTGGGATTCTTTCCCTCTGTCTGTATTCCTCCTCTGCTTTCTTTCTCTCCCTCTCTCAAAATAAATAAATAAACTTTAAAAAGAAAAAGAAAAACTGAATGAGTAATTTTTGGAGAATATATTATTAAAATCTCAATTTTTATAATGGACATTAGTACCATTAAATGGAAAACACCAAAATACTGCTAAACATAATTGTCACATACATCTTTTCCTACATAGGATATTGAAGATGTCTACAAGACCATTTTATAATCCATTAAAGACCAGTGGTGGAATTAAATCTTTTTCAGTGCCTGTCCTCCAAATCACCTGTTCTGATGCCTGAGGTTTCAGCATCAGGGTCATTATTGTTGTATATTTGCATCTCCAGAAATCTTCTATATTAGATTGTGTGTTCCCTTGAGTTCGTGGTATGTTAAGCTTCACCCACTTATTAAGGTTGAACTATAGAATTTAATTTGATTTTCCATGGCATGTTTCTGAGTGCACTTGTTTGGAAATGGAAGGGAAGAAAAGGATAGGCCTGGGGCTCAGGTTGTTTGGGAGGGTGGTTTACATTATTGCAGTGTCAGATCATCATTTTCAGAAGTTAAAAACATGACTCTTACACAAACAGAATTAGTATATATCAAGTTCAAATCATTAATATGGTAAAGCTGGTTAGAAGAGCTTTTAGAGGAACTAGGTATTTTAAGCTAATAAAGGACGTCAGAATATGATTCCTAGGTTAGCTCCAACACTGGTTAATATCCCACAGAGTTACAAAACCATATACTAATTCTTTTGCTTTTTTCCCCCCTTGAACTGCATTGAAATCTCCAGGTTAATGTGTAACTTAACCAAATCTGGCCTTTAATCTTAGTGAATAGCAAGTTAAACAGTGGTACATTCCCGTAGTTACTTAAATTATTTTGGGTGAGTTCAGCTCCAGTGTGAAATTGAAAGGGACTTTCTGTATTCTCTTTACCTAATTTCTATGTTTTGGATAATTTTTCTCATCAATGGTTTGTGAAGCTTCAGGGAGACCAGCAATGCTTGAGTTTTATTTTTATCTACTTTACAGTTTTGCTTTTGGCTAGTGTTGATGGCTGGTCTGCCTGGTTGCACTTGAACTCTTTGTGATATTTTCATTGCTTCTCTCCTTCTCTGTTAGCATTTGGCACGTCCATTCTCCCCTCCCTCCTCACTTTCTTTCATCCTGTTAGAATGCATTTATGCCTTTCCTATTTACTGTGCATGCCAACAAAAAGGAATGGGTGATTGGAGAAGACTCAATTACAGATTCCTGAACAAATTCAATTACTTAGCTGTCCTGGGCTTGGACCTAACTCTGCCATGTCTTACCTACGTGACCTTGAGCATATCTCTTAACCTCTAAACCTCTATTTTGGTCACCTAAAATGGGGTGAATGGTGGTGCTTACTTTGTACGATGCTCTGAAGATTAGAAGATTAAAGAATAAAAATGTCCTGTAATAAGAATAAAAATGTACCTGTAATTGTATCTTGTCATTTTACTTACTAGATATTTGCTAAAGGAACGCAAACCCACTTGCTTAAAAGAATGAGAGAGGCACGCTGCAAATAACTGAAGGGTCTTACAGTATTAAGCATAGAAGCAGGGACAACTGGCATCTAACACCTGGCATCCCAGCTGGGGAAAGAGTAGTGGTTGGTAGGGACCGTGGCAAGATTTACAACTGTCCATCTCAAGCCAGTTATGGTTCAGTACGGCTTTATATTAAAATTTTTAAAGACAAGACTAAAGTCTGAATTGTGCTAAGTCATTTCCCTTTGTCAGTGTTGGCAACTGATTGGCATACTATGTTTATGGGCTCCATAGAGTGGGCCATGTTGGCTCTTAGTCAATTTAGATGATTTAAGCAAGACAACATTGTTCACGTTAGACCATGTCCGAATTTGAAGTGACCATACTAGTCATTTTTTCCAGTCCCCTGCTTTGATAGACGGGACAGTTTGGTTAGGGCAAAGTCTCAGGACTTTGGTGGTGGTTCTTTTAATTTTTATGGGAATGAGCGTTACTTTTACATATGGGAGTTAAAAGGTTTAACACAATTTTTTTTTTTATTGAAGTGTAATTGACGTACAATGTTATATTAGCTTCAGGTGTACAACCTATTGATTGGACAATTCTGTACATTACTCATTACTCATCATTGTAAGTGTGGTCACCATCTGTCACCATACAATGTTATTACAATGTTATTGACTGTATTCCCTGTGCTCTACTTTTTATCTACGTGACTTACTTATTTTAGAACTGGAAGATTGTTCTTTTTACTCCCCTTCATCTAGTTCATTCATCCCTCCATGTGCCTCTCTTCTGGCAACCACAAGTTTGTTCTTTGTATTTAAGAGTCTTTATTTTTGTGTGTGTTTGGGTTTTTTTTTTTGGATTCCACATTTAAGTGAAATCATATGTCTTTTTCTGTCTTATTTCACTAAGCATTATACCCTCTAGGTCCATCCATGCTGTCCTTAATATTGACCCTTTTTTGAAAGATGACTATGCATTAAAAAAATGATCCTATTGATTATTGCAACAGAGGAGAGAAATATACCAAATTTTCACAAGGTTATGGTCATGTTTATTTTCTTGTTTATGCATGTTATGTACTGTCTTGCCTATTTAATATACTCTGCTGATTAATGCACTTCACCTAATGAGCTTATACAATGAGTATTTATTGCTTTTCTAATCAGGAAAAGCAATAAATGCTATTAAAAACAGACTTCATTGTGGAAATGCCTAGGTATGTGATCATATGATTATTGATCAGTTTCATGGTTCCAGGATTTTTGCCAGCAAAGTAAAGGTTCATGCATTATTTCATCTGCTCCAAGAAAATGATGGTGTGGTGCATCTTATTATGCTATTTAGATACGTTTAGACAGGTCTTCTTTAGGTCTGCAGGGATTTCTTTGATGGAATGGGTTTCTGACCACCTTGGGGCAAATAAGTTGCTGGTTCTAAGCTTGGGCAGCTTGCCTGCAAGGGATGCCGTCTGTTTTGGCAGAGCCGGGGGCTTGCCCTGCTGGGCTGGAGCCCACCAACTGTTGCAGCCATGGTGGCTCAGCTGTTGTGCTTTCATACTAACTGTTATTAGCCATGCAGACCTTTATGGTTCAAACCAGGCCACATCTGTTGTGAGTCTCATGACCTTCAAAACCCAGAGCAGAAAGAAAGGCAGAACACACTTTTTAACTCCAGGCTTTCTGCAGACAGGTCTGTTTAGAGGGCTTCATTAAAAAGATTTTTCTAAAGTTATTTTGTAAAAGATTTTCATTTTCCTCGTTCTGCATTAGCAGTGGATTTACAGTATTGGAGATTTGAGCAAATTGGTGTCGTTCAGAATGTGGTTTGTTGACAACCTGTGTCTGATCCCAGAAGGAATTGGTTTAAAAATTTATTCTGGAATCTCACTGTAGACCAAGACGTTCAGGTTCTCAGGGGTGTATTCTTGCACCAACATTTAAACCAGTGATTTGGGCATTTAGGGCAGAGTGTCCAAAGGGACATCCTATTCTCTTATAAAGAGGTGGGCACAGGGGCGCCTGGGTGGCTCAGCCAGTTAAGCATCTGACTTCTGCTCAGGCCATGATCTCACGGTTCGTTAAGTTCGAGCCCTGCGTCAGGCTCTGTGTGGACAGCTCAGAACCTGGAGCCTGCTTCAGATTCTGTGTCTCCTCTCTCTCTGCCCCTCCCCTGCTCACACTTTGTCTATCAATAAATGTTAAAAAAAAAATTTAAAGAGGTGGGCACAGAGTTAGCTGACGTAAGATCAATGGTGAATTGAGCACTCCCAGGAATGCCTCGGTTTCTTAGTAAGTTTGGTTTTGGGTGTAAGGTTTTGGGAAAGGTCCTAAAATCTTGTTACCTGGAAAATGTTCATGGTCATTGTAAGATGGAAACTGTATTTCCAGTTGAACATGGTGATTCATTTGGTTATGTTTTCCAGAAATAATATGTTTAAAATGAAATTGTTCCCTTTGTATATGCCGTATGTTCTCGAAACTTAGTTCCTTCTGTGAAATAGAATGGCCAGAATGCCAAATACTACAATGATAATTGTTCCTGCAGTGTTCAACTTCAAGCCATTAGACCTCCTGATGCATTTATGAGCCTTCTATTGCCATTGCTAAAGCAATGGAGAGACCATTGGACCATATGTCTTTATGCAAGCCCCCCACCCCCAACCGAATTAACAGTTTCTTGAATAGAAGAATGAAAAAAAGAAGTTGAATTTTTATATTTTGGGGGAATGAAGTAGCTAGAAAGAAGAAGGAGGGTTTCACTAAAGTATTCTAGGTCACATTGTGTCCTTGGCACAGGAGCAAAAGGGACTAAAACTGATTCTCACTGTGCTTTTGAAATGTTTAAAGCAGTACATTTCAAACATTTTAGATGGAGCAGATTTATTTTATCCAGTATATCCAAAATATTTGAACATGTAATTAAAATGAAAAATATTAATGAGTCGGTTTGCAGTCATTTCTTCCTACTCTGTGTCCAAATCCTGTGTGAATTTCATCTGTACAGCACCGTCCAGGGTAGCCCTGTGTGGCTGGTGGCTGCTCTATGGGAAATGCTTCTTCTAATCCCCACATCTCCGTTTAAATGTGAACATATGCTTACATGGAACATTCTTCTTTTCTGTTTTAGAGAAAGTGAATTGTTTTCTCAGCAGTTAGTTGCTGTTAGTGTAATGCCTTCCTGTGTAGGCTGTAGTGTTAGAATTCTCCTTGCAAGCCTCGTAATAATTTTGAGGAATTATCACTTTTATTATAGTATTTTTAGTGGCAACTAGAAAGTTTTTATAGTGGGAATTCTTTCACTGTGAAATCTCTTAAAAAGGACAGTCAAAAAAAAAAACAAAACATTGTTGCTTCTGGGACTCAGGGTTGGGGCATCTAACTAACACTAAGCGGGAGACAGAATACGTAGAATTAGATTCTAGATTTGTCCAGGAGAGTACTGGTTCAGAGGTCACTTGGTGTCAGTGCAGAACGTTCTGTGTTCATGTTTTATGTTTGAGCCTTTGTATTTTTTTTTTTTTTTCGGAAAGGACCTAATATGCATGTTGCTTATTTCCACGTTGCAGGCCCCCAGACTTGAGAGGGGTGCCTCAGTTATTTTTCCTGTCCTCTACCCGTTCAGGGTGTCCGAGTGTGAATTCCTTCTGCGTGGACAGTGTAATGTGACTTGGAGAAAGTACTTTGCCATTCTGTGCCTCTGGAAAGGGTAGTTGTGGGAGGATTGACCCCTCAGAGTCTGGTGAGGACTGAGTGAGATAATCCACCTGGGGAGCCTGGCCACCCCGTATGTAGTAGGGACTATGGACCCAATAGCTATCCTCTGCGTCTTCACTAATTATCTTAATTTTAGAAACTGAAGCCAAACGGGGGACTTTTAGGAATGAATGGGTTTCTTTGACATTGAGATAAGGTTTAAAAAAACACTTCCTTCAGGGCACCTGGGTGGCTCAGTCGGTTAAGCATTTGACTTCCGCTCAGGTTATGATCTCGAGGTCCATGAGTTCCAGACCTGCGTCGGGCTCTGTGCTGACAGCTCAGGGCCTGGAGCCTGCTTCGGATTCTGTGTCACCCTCTCTCTCTGCCCCTAACCCATTCGCATTCTGTCTCTGTCTCTCTCAAAAATAAATAAACATTAAAAAAAAGTAAAAAAAAATACTTCCTTTTTCTTGAAAGATATTAAAATTATCTTTGTTTCTGCCGTGAGGTCTTTTGCCTCATCTTTCCATTTCCTCCAGTGTTCTGTCCTGGAATTGAGCAGCTCTTCACTTTGAGTAAAAATATTTTAATAAGTACTCTGGTCAGCGTGCCTGTATTAAAGGAACTTTCAACCCCCGCGTCCTTGCAGGGTGGAAAGTCCTAAATGGATTTCACAGAGTACCTTTCCTGTTTCTGAAACATTGGTTCCTGAACAAGCCTCAAATGTCATGCATGATTTCTGAAAAACCTGAAATCTGCAGCTTTTCTGGCTCCATTGTGTTAAATATCAAAGAATGGATTAACCTGAACGTGGGTCTGGCACAAAAGAAAAACCCAGAGGTTTCCAGCAGCTTCTAATACCATCCTTTGCTCTCACCTTTTCACTTAATACTCACTTACTCATTATGCAGAGGCGATATTTAAGAGCAAATGTGCTTAATAAAACTTTGTAAGTAATATTTAAAGCAGTGTTTGTTTTTCAAAATTCACTCAATTTCTGTAATCTGCAGTCCTGTAGTTTGGGTACATGTGTTGTACCAATTTGTTCCAGAGTTTTCTACTGCCTATGCTACATCATTCTTATCTGTTGTCTGAAAATCAGAGGAACAATTTGTTTCATTCATTTTTTAAATTAAAAAAAAATTTTTTTTAATGTTTATTTATTTTTGAGAGACGGAGACAGAGAGACAGAGTGCGAGCAGAGGGGGACACAGAGAGAAGGAGACACAGAATCCAAAGCAGTCTCCAGGCTCTAAGCTGTGAGCACAGAGCCCGATGTGGGGTTCGAACCGATGAACTGTGAGATCATGACTTGAGCTGAAGTCAGACACTTAACTGACTGAGCCACCCAGGTGCCCCTGTTTCGTTCAGTTTTGCCTAATAGGGAAGCCTCCAAAGATACATAATTCCTTTTGACTTTATTATATTTATTTAAAAAAGAAAAAAAAAAAGAAAACTGTCCTTCTGTTCTCCTTCCCAGTCCCAGTTTGATTGACTGTATTGCAGAGTCGTAAAAGGATTTAAATTCAGAGTTGAAAAGTCTCCTTGCAATTGATTTCAACGCCTTGTATACAAATAGATATTGAGAGGGAAAACAATATTGAACTGAAACTTTCAATTTTAGATTTGAGCTTTTTGAAGTCATAAAACTGCTGTTCCATTTGATGCTTCAAAAGGATCTTGGGGTATAACTGGTCAGAGTCACAGAAGGCTTTAGAAAAAGCACAACCAAAACAAAAAAGGAAAAAAAAAAACCTCTACTTATTTAATAGCTGCCATTTCTTCACCAGAAAAAGACCATTGGTTAAATAGCTCCTTTTCCAAACAAGGGAAAAATTTCTCCCATATAATTAGTTTAAGCAACTGCTTTTAAAGCTAGGTAAAGCAGAATCAGACAGATATGCTTTTGCCATCTTGATGTGATCTGGTGACAATTTTTATGTGGTTAGAATTTTTAATTAAATCATTTTATTTAAGATTGTAATAGCCCTTTCAAATTACTCTCGTTGAGACTTGCATTGTGTTATTTCTAGTTAATAACTCCTCTTCAAGCAAGCAGAATGCAGGATATTTCTTCTGATTTCTTTCTTTAATTGAAGAGAACAAAGCAAACCTCATTCTTGCTGGAAAGGAAGCAAAACGAACACCTAACAAAAATGGAGATAACAAAAATGAATTTGTAGCCCTGGGATATTCTGACCAGCAACATTAAATTCCTTGGATTATTTTTTACTTTAAAAACCCCAAGTCCAGTCTAGTTGGCTGAATCAAATAAAGCTGATGGGAGGCCTGTGTCCCAGTGTTTTAGGAGGGAGAAGTCATCCTATGCACGTTGAATAACAGAGAGAAGGGTATATTTGGTAATATATCTGCCTACCACCCACAAAGCATATTTGTCCCTGAATACATTTTCGTGATGATAGACAATCCGGGACAGTTGCTAAAAACAAAAATCTTTGTCATTTTGCAGAGATGAATTAATTCATTAATTATCTTTTACTTAGGTTCTTCATTGCTTATACGTAACTGGGTGGAAGAGAGAGGTTTCTTGTAAGAATTGTTTGGCGAGGCAGAGAGAAGTCAAATTGGGTTTAAAGCCACTCACGTGTCCATGTTTAAGCACTAATAAAATTGTCCGTAAAAAAAAAAAAAAAAACCCACCTAAGTCTCTCCTGACATCCATAATAGTATGCTTTGTAGTTCTACAAGTATCACGTGGGCAGATAGTTATTTTTCTTATGTGATATTGAGGGTATAATTTGGTGCAGCATATAGCTCCAAGAGAAAATACAGTATAATGAGTATTCTTGCCTTCTTTTCCTCATTTTGTTTGCAAATAGTTGTATCTGGTTTGCTTCTCATTAACTGTTAATCTATTTTTATTGACAGGTACTGTATAAGCAATTAGTTGCTTCATCACATTAGTGCAAATCCTAATTCAGGTGAAAAAGGCAAAGGGGAGGGTTTAGAAGACATTAGCAAAATAAAACTAGAAGAGTCAAGAAGGATTTTGGCCAGGTAACTGTAAATATTAAGCTACTGTTTGCTCTCCTAAATGTTGCCTCCAGCAGCACCGCCCCCCTGCACACAGGTACAGGTACACAATTAATGAATGATTTGTCTCGCCTCACCCTGGGGGCCCTGCCGATGAGCCGCTGTTTTCTGCTCTTGCCCGCTTCCAATCTGTTCCCCGCGCAGCACAGTCACCTTTTGAAAACGTTGATAAAAATACTCTAAAATTAGATTATGGTAACAGTTGCATGAATCTGTAAATATACTAAAAACTATTACATTTCAATTTCAATAAAGGCATGTTAGAGGAAAGCATATATCAGACCTCTTTGCCCCCTTGGAGCCCTTGGGTGCCTCTCCAAGCTCATTTCAAAGCCTCTTATGGTTCTGTAGGATTCTGCCATTCCTTATCCTCAACCTCCTTATTATCCCTCAACTAGCTCCCCAAGCTTTGGCCTGGTTGGCCTTCTTATCCCATACTCTTGCCTGCCTCAAAATCCTACTTTCTATTCCTCGACCTTGGACGCTATCCTCTCGTCTTGCCAGTGTCTTCAGCTAAAATGATGTCTCCTTCCTTGACTATTCTAAGTACATTCCTTCTCTACTTGTGTTCTCAATGACTGTACTGTGTGTGTTTCATTTAATTTTCATATTTGTTTTACCATGCATTGCACTTATAACTTTTAAATGTTTTTTAAAACTTATTTTTGAGAGAGAAAGAGACCGAGACTATGAGCGAACGCACAAGCAAGGGAGGGGCAGAGAGAGAGGGAGACACAGAATCCGAAGCAGGCTCCAGGCTCTGAGCTGTCAGCACAGAGCCTGACCCGGGTTCACGAACCATGAGATCATGACGTGAGCTGAAGCCAGATGCTTAACTGAGCCACCTAAGCGCCCCTAACTTGTGTGTTTATTGATTGGCCCCACTACTTGACTGGAAACTCCCAGACGGCAGGAGCAATGTGGGGCATGCATTATTGAATGTCTTGATGTAGTAGCATCCCACTACAATGAATACTTGCCCACATCTTACCAAACTCCTGAGAAACTCTCTTTTTAGCCAGAGGAGTTAAGAACAGCTTAAATATATCATAAGTGTGAAGATGGAGTAGACGCTTTGAGGATCAGAAGCAGAAAGCTCTGGCGAATAGATAACTACAGACCACTGCATGGCTGGCTGGCAGGATTTTACATGGATCCAGAAGTTACAGGTTTCTGGGTTTACTAAGTCAGTCAGGTTTGTCCCCACTGTGATTGGTGTGTTCAGCAAAAGGGTGTGATGGCTCGAGTGCCTTCTGTATTTAATCCTCAAGCCCAGGATTTAGGGCTTATGCCTACAGTGTATTTTCTTTTCCTTTCCTTTTCTTCTTCTTTTCTCTCTTCTCTTTTCTTTTCTTTTCCTCCATATTTATTTATTTATTTTGAGAGAGAGTGTGTACATGTGCACATGTATGAATGGAGGAGGGGTGGAAAGAGAGAATCCCAGGCAGGGATGGAAAGAGAGAATCTCCATGCTGTCAGCACAGAGCCAGACATGGGACTCAATCCCATGAACCATGAGATAACCATCTGAGCTGAAATCAAGAGTCGGATGGTCCACTCACTGAGCCACCCAGGTGCCCCTACAATGTGTTTTCAACAGTCTTCCATGGTTACATATTATCTTCATTAGTATTTTTGTTACTGGGCACATTATGCAGGGTTTGGTTTAGAAATAGGCACTCAGTAGCATTTAAGTAAGCTTTCTTTGATTATTTATTTTTGTTCTATAAAAAAATACCCATTTCCTTCGATTTTTTTTTTTTTTTGATATTGCATAGGGACTGTGTGTTTGTAAATGAGTCAACTACTGAAAAGACCCAAGTTAGGAGGTTTATTTTTTATTTCTCAAGGATAAAAATTTTTCAGGCAGTCACGATGATAAGTTTTAAACAAAGGAAAATGTGAATGAAGAGAGCTTGGTAATCTGTATCACTTTGTTTCCCAACTCAAGTTGTAACTTCATTTCTGCCTAAGTAGGAGTGACTTTCTTTTTTATAGACAATGACCAATGTTTATATAACTGTAATTGGATATTCTCCACATCATGTTAGAAAAATCACTATGTTTTTCTGTTAGTATTATTGGAACGTGATTTTATCTTAGACATTTGCCAATAATGGTGGGAAGAATAGCCTAGAAAACTTCTTTCTTTTAAAATTATTATGTTTTTAGGGGTGCCTGGCTGGCTCAGTCGATAGAACATATGACTTTAAAAAAATTTTTTTTAATGTTTATTTATTTTTGAGAGAGAGAGAGAGAGAGGGAGAGAGACACAGAGCTTGAAAGGGGAAGGGCCAGAGAGAGAGGGAGACACAGAATCTGAAGCAGGCTCCAGGCTCCGAGCTGTCAGCACAGACCCGATGCAGGGCTCAAAGTCACATCATGACCTGACCTGAGCCGATGTCGGACGCTTAACCGATTGAGCCACCCAGGCGCCCCGATAGAGCATATGACTCTTGATCTTGGGATCATGAGTTCAGGCTTCATGATGTCATAGAGCTTACATTAAAAAAATAAGAAAAATAAAATTAGTATGTTTTGAGTTTTCTGAGACCCACGTAGAAAAAGCCGTTTTTCACTTTTGCGCAGGTATACGGTAGCTGTTAACTCACAGGTACTTTTATGATGAGTAAAATTCAATTTCGTGCAGAATAATTGAAGTCTAGTGTTAATTTTGTGGGTTTGAGAGTAATGTCCAGTTCAGGGCTTTGTGTTCTTGGGTACGTTATACACCTTTTCTGAGTAATTGTATGTAAGCCACAAGGTTATTGGAAGAATTAAAGGAGCCTATGTATTTATTGATGGTGCTTTTAATAGTGTCTGCCACATAGGCAATAGGGGAGTTAGCGAAAAGCTTCTAATTGTGTGAGGCATCGGGTGGCAAACTTAGGTGGCCCTAGAGACTAGAGAGGAAATATAAATGATAAAAGAGGATTGGGTGGGGTTATGGTTCTTCTGGAAAGAGCTGCTTGCTGTTCATGAAATGTATTGTTGCTATTTGGGAACAAAGCCCAGAGAAACGTATTGTTGCTATTTGGGAACCAAGCCCAGATGGCGTTAAAAAATACAGATCTTGGGGTTCTCTCAGGATTTCCCCATGTTGGCAAACACTTAAACACAAACACACCATAGGTGAAACCAACTATCTGGAGGGATTGCTGGCTGTATTCAACATAGTGGCCAACAGGGTATAATCTCTGACTTGTGTTTGCCAATTCTGTTGACCATTAAGGATTCAGAGTGATGGCACGTTGTAAAATTGGAAGTTCAGATTTGTGGCAATTGACACTACCACAGCCCTATCCATGACTAACCCTCGTTTTCTTGATAACCTTGTAGAATCAAGAGGCTTGGTTCTTTGAGAACCAAACACTATTAAAGTGGATCAGAAGAGGCGGTTGATTTATTGCTGTCTTATGCTGTAAGATATTTGAAACCAGGAGTCCAGTTCTGTTTTAGAAGGGTGGTTCTAAGGAGGAGTGAACCTTGTTATTTTTCAGATTTTTATCACAAATGTATAAGGACCCTTTGTATAAATCTGTTCTCTAAGTGTACCTCTCCTTGGACTTGTTCAAAGCGTCTATTTTTATTTCTGAAGTTTTTAAATTAGGATATAGTGAATAGTAGAGAGATGGCTCTACTTTTTTTGACTCTTTTAGTGTTGTCTGGTTAAAAAAATTGGTTCTGCTTTGGGACAGACACCTGGGTGGCTCAGTCAGTAAAGTGTCCGACTTCGGCTCAGGTCACAATCTCACGGTGTGAGTTCGAGCCCCACATCGGGCTCTGTGCTGGCAGCCCAGAGCCTGGAGCCTCCTTTGGATTCTGTCTCTCCCTCTCTCTCTGTCCTTCTCCTGCTCACACTCTGTCTTGCTGTCTCTCAAAAATAAAGAAAAACATTAAAAAAAATAGATGATGTCTTTTTAAAAAAAAATTTTTTTTACTGTTTATTTTTGAGAGACAGTGAGAGAGAGAGACAGTGCGCATAACCAGGGGAGGGACAGAGAGAAGGAGACAAAGAATCCAAAGCAGGCTCCAGGCTCCGAGCCATCAGCACAGAGCCCATCGCGGGACTTGAACCCATGAGCTGAGCTGAAGTTGGACACTCAACTGACTGAGCCATCCAGACATCCCTAGATTCTGCCTTTTGTAATCAGTGTTATTTGAGAGTAAAATAACAAAGAGAAGATCAGTCTTTTGCTTCTCTACGTGACTTAAGTAGTAAGGTCATTTTTATAACCTACTTTGTGTCCTTTTTTCCCCTAGGATACTACATTGCTGTGCAATTCCTCTTTCCCTTGTAATCTGTTCTACTTAAAAAAAAAAAAGAAAGAAAAAGTCATGGCTCTATATTAGGTCTCTTTATCACTTTAGATGGTGAACAAAATATATATTTTTGTAGCTGGGACAATAAGTACATTTGAATATGATAAAATGGGTAATCTACTGTAATATAGTCTATTGTGTTTGAGGTGAGCTCACTATCACAAACAACTGGAGGGACCATTTGTAATGCAGTAGTTACAAAGGGACGTACTTCTTGATTCTACCATTTGGGACACTCACCAGGTACATTTTACTACGATTCATTGGAACACAGGCACAAAGGAGATGAAAGGCTGATGAGAATATTTAATTATTGTAACTATGATTTGATACTTTTGCCCATTGTAGGCACAAAAAAGATAAAGATTTATTCATTTTAGACTATTGTGTGGGATTTAATGTTCTTAAATGCTTTTTAAAATTCAGAGAAAATTATGCTTGTTAGAGATTTTGCCATCCTTGAGGGATCTTTAATTTGTTTGTTGTATGAGCTGTTATAATAGATATAAACAGCCCGCTTAACTGCTTGTCTGCCATTATGGAAATATGCATTCTGGATGTGAAAATGTTGAGTGCCTGTACTTATTTTTAGTGGGCTTATTTTTGGCAGTAACTCTGGCAGAGAACTAGGACTCTTTATGTGAGAGCCATCCATCCATCATCTTAAGTAATTTTCATTCTGGCACTAGAGAACCAGAATTTCTTTGTTCTGATGTTTTCAATTTTGGATGAAAACAGACTGATTCTTCTAGGCTTCTGAGTCCTTTGGAATGACATAGAACTGGACATACATTTAAGTGGAAATACCCTCAAGGGTCACTAAACTATTTTGCTTTGGGTACAAGATGTGTGACCACGTTGTAGGTGGAACTTTGGCCTGTTCTCATCATAAATCTTTGGTCTCACCCGCACGTAACCTCTGCCCCTGTAGGAGATCATGATACAGCTGGCATCCAGTAGACACTGTTGACTCAGTATGGTCAGATGATAACAGTCATCTGAAGGAATGCTGCGGATGTGCTGAAATGCCTAGTGACTGTGTGTCTTTCTCGGTGGGCATCTCAGACTTCCACTCATTTTCGGAGACACAAATGCATGTGTAAATGTATCATCTTTGTCAAAAAACAACAAGACGTTGGCTGTACTCTGGGATTTCAATTCACACATTTGCAGTATTGGAAGAAACCAGTCTCCATCATTACATAACTGCATTTAGTTTTCTCCCATGTAGATTTAGTGACCCTTCTCTTTGACAGTAGAACCTAAGGAAAGACACTATGTCAGGAATGTTATTTAATGTAGTGTTTAGAGGGGCTGGTCTCTTTGTATGAAAAATGTTCTGCCTGCTAATTAACACAGTAGAGTTCAGACAGCTTGAAACTCTTTTTATTTCCCCCAAGTCAAAATTTCTGGGAAACGCTCAGAGTCAAGATTACATAGAATCCTCCTGAAGATATAGTTAAGGCAGATGGGATACACATCTGCTTTTATAATCCCAGAATACAAACATTTATTGTTATAAACTATGTCCGGTGGCTCTGGGAAATTAAATCATGCACATAGGAAACAGTTCCATTGATATCTTCAGTGGTAGGTAACTCTTTGGATATTTTTATAGGAAAGGATTGGGCCTTTGGGTCTGGAAACATTTTTATCTTTTTTGCTTCAGGCTGGAAATGAGGTAGGCTCCGGAGAAGTTCTGAGAGGGGGTAGAGTTTATGAAATCTCCCTGATGAAAATACCTGTCACTCATTTCCCGCTCTGCATAGCAACCGACCTGACTTAAAGCTTCCTCCTGCTGAGTGAGGTGTAAGCATCATTGGCTAGTTAATGCTATTGGTTTTGAAATCTACACTTTCATCCTGTCAAAATTGAGAGGCTCAAATTCTCCTGGATGATGGGAGTAGCTGGGTATTAACGTCTAAACTCATTTCATTATTATACCATTCAGACCCTCGAAGGCTGCCCGGGTTTGATATTCCTCTTGCCCAGGTGTGCTAGCCGTGTGTGTGTGTGTGTGTGTGTGTGTGTGTGTGTGTGTGTGTGTTGGTTGAAGTCGCACTGGAGACTACCTCTTTGAGGTGGAGTCTGCAGTATTGTGCACTATTGGATGTCCTTTTTGTCTTCTACACTTGTTCCATCACGGTGATCCCAATTCCTTGAAGCATTATCACAGCATTAAAAGCCCTCCTGAGCTTTCTGCTGACAGATGACTTCAGCTCCATTAACCGTAGTGGGCTTGGTGCTGTAGAACTTGATAGAATACATGTTTGCACAACACTGACTCCTCCCTCTTACTAGTAACAGGATATCCATAGGCAGATTTATACTTCTTGTCTGTTCTGAAGAATGAAAATACATATTTTCGTAAGCATGCTCCATTTTTAATTGTGTAATTAAGTTGCTGACATAAGCAAGTATGTAATTTCGCATTAAGGTAAGGATCCGTAAAGGCATGCATTTGCATAATTTAATTTTCTGCACAGAAGATATTGAAAATCAATAGCATGATTCATAGCCTTACCATAACATTGCCATGCTGCTGTTGGTTGGCTGTTTGAGTTTAAAGAATACAAAGAGTATTAAAATTGATTGAATTTGGGGTGCTGAGTCTGTATCTTTACTTGGGAACCTCAGATTGTTTCTTTTGCAAATCTCTGCTCCTTGCCAGTAATATATTATGTTGCTTAGTATACTCAATTCACATCTTTGAGTGCTGTTCAAATAATTTCTAAAAATTGTTTTTTAAAAAACACCTTATTATATGATGAAAATACATTTGAAGAGGGGAGTAAAATTCTTTTGTTTTAAATTATAGAAGTGCCATTCGTACATGCTTATGTTCTTAGAGAAAAAGAAATCACACATTACTGACGTGGATGGAATAAAAGGGAAAACTAAATATAGTCATCTTTAATGAATAGTTTATGTGTTAAAAAGAAATCTGGTGTTGGGGTGATAAAGTCCTTTGCCTCCCTGTTCATTTCTGAGTTGCCTCCCTAAACAGTCACTTGTGAGGAATTCCAGATCATTCCCTCCAGCTTCGTGTTTTAGATGTTTGCTATTGTGATAATTGGGCAGTGACTAGAAAGTGAGGCAGTGGGAAGGTTGTGGTTTTGCTTGTGGCTGATACGAATACACACATGTACATATACACAGATAGACGCACCCACTCTTATCCGCCCCCGCCCCCCCGCCAACACAGACACTTCAGCCTTTTTGTTGTTCATGTGTGTGTGTAGTCATTCACTCACTCATGATCAAATACCTACCATATTCCGGATGCCATCATGGATGGTAGGTTGAGAGCTCCTTATCTCTGGGGAGCTTGGAGCCCGTCCTAGGCCACACAGCATGTCCTTCAGAAGCAGGTTTTTTTTGCCCATTCTTCACCTTGCTATGTGCAGCTCACATTGTACCTCCGTACTTTTGGGGGTGTGATGAAGACGGGGTTAGCCCGCCTTCCTTGGGATAGCCCTGCCCTCTGTGTTACCTCTTGTCAGTTGGCCTGTTTCCAGCAAATACACACGTCTTGTTTTTTGTCCCAAGTGAACTCCCTTTAGACAGCTCTGCCCCTCAGCTGAGGCCCCTTAGTTCACAGTGTGCTGCATATGGATGGCTGGGAAGGCAACTGCTCTTTGGGGTATGTTTTTTGTCCCAAGTGAACTCCCTTTAGACAGCTCTGCCCCTCAGCTGAGGCCCCTTAGTTCACAGTGTGCTGCATATGGATGGCTGGGAAGGCAACTGCTCTTTGGGGTATGGATTCCATTACTTTGCAGTGTCAGGGGAGGACCTTCTGATGGTTATACCTCCCTTGTTTCTTGAATTGGATACGTCTTTGTAGGTTTGCTTTTTCCACTAATAGTTCAGTGGGCTTGGGAAGCTGGCAGGTGTGGGATCCCCAAACCTGCTTACCTGATGAAGCTCTGGGCTCTGTTGCTTTGCTTTTCCTGCAGGATGGCTAACATCACTGCTCACACGAAAGCAACACCCATGAGAGATGGTTCTGGCAGCCCTTGTCCTCCTTTGTTCCCCACCCCAGTCTTCTCAAAGGTTCTGGAAAATGACAAGCACCTCCTTTTCAGGACAAAAGGGGGATTGGTTGTAGAGATTGTGATTCCAGATAACACCTTCTGTAAAAGGTATAAATGAATATCCTGAGGATGATTCCATTCCTCCTTTCCTTTTACATCTGGCTCATTTGTGTGTGAGCTTTTCTGGTTGAGTTCAGATTTAGCCACATTCTGAGGTTGATGCTACACCCGTATGATTTCTGTAGTAAGCGGTTCATCCTTGCCTGGCCAGCCTTTTCCCAGGGTTAACTTAGCCAGTCAGGTTCCAGGCTGTGAGGGTGAGTTGAGAGAATGTCAGAATTGAAGGGGGTCTCTGGTCTAGCTCAGCAGGGAAGTTTGTATTTTTATCTCTGACTTCAAAATTGAATCACCTGGAGAACTTTCTTTAAGAAAAGTACCTGTATGCTATATCTTGGTGCCACCCCAGATCAAGTGAATCTGAATCTTAAGTGGTAGCCTCCAGGGCATAGATTATTTGTTTTGCTTTTGTTTTGTCTTTAAAGCATCCAAGGTGAGAATTAGAGCTCTAGTCCAACAATGACCTTTTATGCATGGAGAAATTGATGATCAGGTGTAGAATTGACTCATTTGAAGGTCACCAAGGTCACCTTTATAGTGTCAATTGGGGATCTTTTGTATACAAGGGACAGAAAAGGGAGCTTTGGCAGGTAATTTGTTCATGTAAATATAAAGCTTCCCACAGGAACAGTTTCAAATTACCTTTGTCATGGGCTTTAATTTTGTCAGCAGAATTGATCTATAGATTTTGCTTCCCCTGGTGTGTTTGTATTTTTGAGCTTCTCTCCTGATCTTCTCCTTGACCCCTAGCTAGGCTCCTGAGGCTTTCTGGATCCTGCCCTAACCCCGCCAGGCAGAAGGAAGAATCTCTCTGATTGACTGATGTCCCCACTGCCAAACATGTCACTGGGATCAAGGGCACGGTTTACAATGATTGGCTGGTTTAAGCCAAACAAGGCCCCCTTGGAGCTGGCAGGGATGGGGTGACAGGATAGACTGTCCATTACATGACTTAGCAGGTAGACTTATGGGGCGTGGGTATGATAATGACAAAATCAGAGTCTCTGTAACAAATTTTTTCTCTATTATTTGGTATTTTTGAATCACTCTGTGCCCAGTGCTTAGCTGCTCTGCTCACAGTATCTTGTGGGGGTGTTGTAACAATGCTATGAAGCTGCTACTTTTAGCTTCATTTAACAAGCAAGGAAATTCAGGCTCAACCACATACCCTAATGGAGGTCACATTCTGTGTTCAAGGCAGTGTTTTGCTCATTGCCTTGACAGAAAGAGGAAGGATTATTTGGGAATAATTATTTAGAGTGAACTAGCTCTAAGAAGCATATTAAACAGATACATAAAAAAGTTTCCCACATGCACAGAAAACAAATAAGCCAAACAATTATTTATGTAGTGTGCTTTAATGCAGGGAAAAAATAGAATAGGAGTGTAGGAGATGGAAAATTTTATTTTTGATCTCTAGAAGTTTAAAATGGTCAACTTCCTGGATCTCTGCATGGCTTATCTGCAAAATAGTAGGATGGGTTGCATGGTGGCTTCCTAAGCCTTTATCAACAAAAATTTTAGTTTTTGTTGTTCAGGACCAACGAACAAACATAAATGGTATCAGTATCAGGTTTACTTTTCAAGCATTTTTTTTTTTAAACCAGTGTTTGGAGTTGACATGCAAGCCTAAAGCACAGATCTCCTCGACTTTCGATGGGGTTATGTTCTCATAAACTTGTTGTAAGTGGAAAATATCTTGCACTGAGAATGTATTTTATACAGCTAACCTACTGAATGCCCTAGCTTAGCCCAGCCTGCCTTAAACATGTTCAGAATGCTTCCATTAGCCTACAGTTGGGCTGAATCATCAAACACAAAGCCTAGCTTATAATACTGTGTTGAATGTTTCATGTAATTCATTGGATACTCTACGGAATGTGAAAAACAATGGCTGTGTGAGTATAGATGGTTGGAGGCGGGTTGGCTGGTGATCCTCGTGATCGTGGGGTTGATTGGTAGCTGTGCCCTCTGCTGCCCAGCATAAGGGCAAGAAGATCTTACCCGGCATATTGCCAGCCTGGGGAAAAGATCCAAATCCAACATCCGAGGTTCGGTTCCCACTGACTGCGTATGGTTTTTGCACCATTAGTAAAGCTGAAAAATTGGTAGGTTGGTCCGTCGTAAGTTGGGGACTGTCTGAACTTTACATGTTTCCTAATATGCCATCATGGTGACATCATTATCGTTACTTTGACAAATTCAGAATGGAGAATGTACTGTTTTCTTAGTGCCTTCCTAATCTTAAATTGAATCTACAGTTCTCCTAACCATCTTCCCTGCTTTTTAAAAGCACACTTGATTTTGTTTGGGTGCATTTAAATATTAACATAGATAGCTGGGATGTATTGTTTGAAGTGTAATTCCATTTCATTTTGGATTCTGGACACCTGTGGTATTTGTGTTCTTACATGTCAGTGCATTTGGGTGTGGGCTCACAAGAAGGGAAATTTACATTCATGAATTGGTTGGGAGGGGAGGAGTTTGAACACTGTAGCAGGCTCTCTGTAATGGCATAGAAGATTGGAATCATTATGAGTTTTCCAAAAATACATCATGAAACAGGGTTTCTTTTCTGAGCAGTGTTGACCTTGCGGGTTTCGCATTTCATATCTTCAGGTATAACAGGTGACTGTTTAGGGTCTAAAGGATGTGGAGGATGTGTAGTCACCATGGGATGTCTCCCAGGCCTTACACAGTGATGTGTTTGGATGGCAGAAGCCGTGGCTTTGATGCAGGCAGGCTCATGTTCAGTTCCCCGATGGCTGCGTGCTTATCTGTGTTACCTGGGACCAGTTACTTAGTGTCCCTGAGCCTTAATTCCTCCAGTTGTAAAAGAGACCAAATGACCCCTTGCTCTGTGAAGATCAAATAAGGCTTAGAGGCCTTTCGCAGCTAGGACCTAGGCTTATCTACGTAGCCGGAATAAAAACTGCGGATTCCAAGTCTACTAGTTGAGGGACATTGGGCAAGTTAAAGTTATTTAACTTCTGTAAGGTTCAGTTTGCTTATCTATAGAATGGTCTCATTATTGGGACCACCGGATGTATTATCTAGTAGTGTTCTGCAGACTATGTAAGATACTATATGTCAGGGGCTTAGTGCACCATGCTTGGTGACCCAAAGGAAAGGCTCATTGTAAACTACTCTTTGTAGTAATCCTGATAATCTGTCTAGGTTATCCTGTAGTTGTGTTTCTGTAAGTCAAGAGGTTCTATTCCATTATCCCTGAGGTGTGTGCTTCTGGGAAGTCACCCGAGGTGTGTTGGACACCCTTCCTATGTCCAGTGAACTCACTGTGCTCTCCCTCTCTTCCAGCCTTGACAGAAGGCTACGTCGGGGCCCTGCACGAGAACAGACACGGCAGCTCAGCGCAGATCCGCAGGCGTAAGGCTTCAGGTGACCCGTACTGGGCCTACTCCGGTGAGTTCATGTGTTCCGACCAGGATCACACAGGCCAGTCACCAACCCCGTGAAACTCACCGGAGAGTACTCTTTCAATCAGTTTCACACCTAACTTGTTTGTTCAAACCTTTGGTAGTTCACTACAAGTTGCAACACCGGAGCCTGTTTTTCCTCAAGGTTATATAAGTACCTTAATTTATCCCTCCCACCTGTTTTCTCAACCTGCTTTTTTTCCCCTCAATTTGCATTTATTTCTGAACTTTACTTGTTAATGAGTTATTGTACCAAACATGTAATTTCCCAAAAGACACAGCCTTTTCTTTTCTGTCTTTTCAGTGGCAGTGATTTCAGAAAGCAGCAAATACAAGGCTAGTCTTCAGCTGCTAAATGTCTGCTAAATATTACAAAGCGTCACATACCAAAATGATCTGTTGTGCTTTAATCTAAAAAAAAATGCAACTTTATTTTCAAGTCAGATCTTCTTAGTTGAATATATTTCAGCCCTCTATGGCATTCTGCAGTTCTTTTCATTTTTGCTTTTAAACTTTTAGCCTTCAAGCCAGTGGAGACAAGAGAGCATTATTAAAAGTATGTTGAATGTTACACTGCAAATAATTTTCTTACATTCTAAGGGGGGAATAAAAATGAACACCTACAAGAATATACAGACATTTCTGGATGATGCTTCCAGCAACCATCAAAAGTAAGATAGGTGGATTGTTAGTTCCAAACGAGATTTTGATGCTTACAAATATATGGAAAATGTATTGTAGCCAATTAAGGAGGAAAGGCTGAGGAAGATAGACAACTTTGGAAATTATGGTGGCACTGGATAATTCAAATAATTTGTAGGAAAAGGCTTGAAGGCATGGGGTATTAGTATTAATAATAAATCTGTGTTTATGCAATGTCATTGCATATAGAATTGCAAGGCATTATTTTCATCATGATGCTCTGGTTTTCAATCCTGAATTTCCACCTGCAAATCTTGTTAAATTTATGTCACTGTAAAATTTATAGGCTTGATCTTTAATTACACCTTATCTATTGGCTTTTTGCATCCTTTTGTCTATTGATAAATCTCCTGCCCCTACGGGGAGAATAGCCTATCTGTTTTGTTTTGCAAGGAACAGATAGTGATTCTGAAGTCTTCCATCACACCCAACTCCTTGTGATTAGAATTATCTAATTAGAGCCTTTTTGTCACCATTTCTGATAAATGAAGGAAATTGCGCGATGAAGGCCAGAGTTACATATATACGTAGCTTCTTGCCAAGAAATGCGAAGAAAATTTATCATTTTGTACCCTGTGGCTCCCATATCAGTTAGGAGGAGGCGTAAAGTGGCCTGCTATTTACAGTTCATCAATCTAGAATAATAATGCTGTTAGGCAGGAAATTGGAAGTTCTATCCCATCAGCATCTCTGATTGCAAGTGGCAGCGAAGAAATGAAAGACCTAAAACTTTTGCCATCACTCAGTTAACAATGGATGCATGTGGTGCAGTCTTTGGAATGGAGCAGTTGTTGACATCCTTAACTCCAGTGGACCTAATGAGTCTCCGTTTTGCATTTCCGGAATGCATTTCTGGAATGGATCTGGGAACTGCCTCTATCAGCAGAAGGGCTAGTAGTTCAGTGGCAGGCTTTTGGCACCTCTTTTCTGTAAAAACTCCAGACAGTAAATATCTTAGGCTTTGTAGGCTACGTGTGGTCTCTCTTCCACTGTCGTGCAGAGGCAGCCATCAGTAATCCTAGATAAACTGGCTGGGTTTCCAGAAAAATTTATTTATGAGCACTTAAATTTGAGTTGTGTATAATTTTCATGTTTCAGGAAAATTATACTTCCTTTTATTTTTTTTCCCCTCAATCATTTAAAAATAGAAGAACCATTCTTACTTCACAGGCTGTATTAAACTAGGTGGCCAGTTGGGTAGGGTTGGATAAGGTCCACAGGCTGTAGTTTGTCAACTCCTCTCCTAGTTGTTTTTTTTTTTTTCCTGGGTGGGATACGAAAGTCATATGAGGAATCTCCCAGAAGGCTATAGAGTGGTTTGGAAGAAACAGAGAAGTTACTTCCTTAAGGGGAAAATGGAGAAAATAAAAAGTAAGAGAAGAAGAAAAGATTGAGACAGATATCAATTGATGGTATGTAGTCCATATGCTTTAACTTAGTTCTTCCTGAAAATTCTATGGTATCCATGGTTGCTTCACTCCAAAGTGCTGGAATATCGATTTTCATGTCAACAAGACTTTGGGTCCATCAGAGACACTTCTTAGCATTTGGCCAATAGACAAAGACAGATCAGGAAGCGGTTGTTGTCTGTCACTTTGGGTACTTGAGACCAAGGCCTTGAAACCACAGTAGACCAGAGGTCTGCTCTGAGATACAGGTATATACACCTCTAGGTATAAATGCTGCTTGGAAAGCTGGTGTGCCAAGGGAAAGGCTCGTTGTTTGTAGAGGGAATTGTTTTTAAATTCAGCAAAAGTGAAGCAGGCCATTTCTAAAAGGTTGGTTTGATGGTCTAGATTTTAACTTCATGCCTCTAATTCACAGATTTGTCTTACTTCCTCCTAAGATAATATCGTTGGTGCTTTGGGGGTATGGTGTGTGAGAGTATGGATTTTGAAGTCATGTAGACTATGGCTCAAATAGGAGTTTTATCTCTTAACACTTAAAAAAAATTTTTTTTTAAATGTTTATTTATTATTGAGAGAGAGTGACAGAGACAGAGCACGAGCATGGGAGGGGCAGAGAGAGAGAGAGGGAGACACAGAATCCGAAGCAGGCTCTGAGCTGTCAGTACAGAGCCCGACGTGGGGCCCAAACTCATGAACCGTGAGATCATGACCTGAGCCGAAGTTGGATGCTTAACCAACTGAGCCACCCAGGCGCCCCTGTCTCCTACTATTTTTGTGACATTGGGAGGACATTTAATTTCTTGTAGATTGAGGTTCTCCATTTTTGAAATGGGGATAATTAAGAACGCTTCCTCACAGAGTTGTTTTGGGGATGAAATGAGATGATATGTGTGAAAAATAACATAGTCTCTTGCATCCAGTACCTAATATTCCTGCTGTTTTTGACATGATTATTAATTACTTTTGCTGCTGTTGATGTTGTTAATTGCAATTCTCAGTGGGTACCTGTGACGGGCCACTGGGTGATCGCTTGGTTATACTGGGAGCTGAGTAAGCTAAATTTTGTCCGTTAAATTCACAAGAACTCCCCATTTGGGATTTGGGAATGAGGGTTTAAACAAACTATCCTCAACTGTACTATACACACCATGGCTGTTTTTGTGTATAAAGTTTTACTGAAATACAACCATGCCCACTCCTTTGGGTATTGCCTACGGCCCCTTACGTGGTGGGGTTGAGTAGGTGCTACAGACTGACCAAGGATATCTTTATCTGGCCCTTTAGAGAAAAGGTTTACCAACTCATGCTCACATTGAGATAGCTTGGGTTTTTGAGCAGATACTAGCCTGACTCATAAACAGAACTGTTCAGAGATTTGGAAAATGTCTTCTTTTTAAAAAAATTTTTTCCTCCCTTGCATTTTCCCTTGAGCTGCAATGTCCTCAGCAAGTCTAGTTAGCATTCAGAAGGGAGTCTGGTGGAAAGGACTGGGGAGGAAGAAAGAGATGAATGGAGAAGGATGTGCTACAGGAGCTGGATCAGGGAGAGGGTTGGGTGTTGGCGCTTCTGGGGCCCCGTGCCCCTGGGTTACTGCGTCCTGCTCAGTAGGCTGCCTTTGTGGAGGTGGGGTTTGGTGCCTGATGCTGACCCAGTTACTCTGCTGGCATCCCACCACGTTCACTTTAGGAGAGTTGTGCAAGTTTTCGAGCTGGGGATATTGTCACGACCGTAGTTCATTGATGTTAGTGTAACTTTCGCCTTAGGACTAACCAGGTTATTTCCGTTTGTCCGTATCACTTTGGGTAATGCACACTTCCTCGTTACATTTGAGATGCTAAAATCTTTACTTCTGTAGGCTTATCAGACAGTGCCACTGTGAACATCTAGCATAGAGGACTGTTTATTGAGGAGCCTGGAAATACGTGCTCTGGTCCCATTGGGATCATCTGAAGATTGGTTATCTCTCTGGGTTTTATTTTCATCTACTGTAAAAGGGGGGGGGGTCATAATATCTGAGTCCAATGTGAAAGTCTCATGCATAAGAGATACAAAGTGGAACATAAATGTAAGATATTATTATTAAATGTTAATAATAGCTTTGTAATTTCAAGATTACCTTCTATCTTTGGGTTTATTTTCCTTATTCCAAGATAGGGACAAAAGGGGAAAGACCTCTTTATGTATTTCAGAATTATACTGGAAAAAAAAAACCCAAAGATTGAATAAGAGTATCTCACTGGACATATTAAAATAATCTCTCTGTTAGTTTTACTTGACTAAGACACAGATATTTTTCTGTGTTCCTTGAAGTGATGACAGCTCATGAATTTTGGAATTTGCCCAGAACTTCTGTAATTATTACACAAAAAGTAACAAATGCTAGGTAGGTCATTGTTGCCGGAAAGGGAAATGAGAAACAAATCTGGAGCAAGTTCAAGGGGAAATTGGAGGCATTTCTATAAAGCTATCTGTTTTTTCTCTTCCCCCTTAGAGACTTGGGGAAATGTAAGTTGCGGTTTCTTCTCCTACCCTTTTTTTACTTACCCTGTTTGATTTTCTGCATTTCGGGTAATCCATACCTCATGTTCCTTCTGTGTAGAAAGAGTCTATCAACCAGTACAAGGGGGGACAATTCTCATTGTTAGAGGAATCCAAAATTGAGATGAGTGATGCCAGAACTGCCTGCAAGAAGTGTCTGGTGTTGTGCTGAGCAGTGGTCAAGCAGGATTATTCTAAGAGGCATTCCAGCTGTGGCCAGGACATCATAGGAGGCATCCAAGGTCCCTTTTCATTGTCCTGGTTGGTGACTTACTCGGCTGTACAATGGAGACCAAAAGAGGACATATCTTGCAGGATGGCTTTTTGAGGGTTATATGTAACATATGTAAGCACCTGCTATAATTCTTGGCCCCCGCTCTGGAGTGGAATACGCGTTGCCCATTTGGCTCCTAATTATATGCCACCCCACTACATTCTTCATATAGACATCTTGTTTTAGAATGCACGTGCGTGTGAGTATGTGGTGCATGGAGGTGTATGTTTCATTTCCCTAGCGAAATGTAGAATCCTTGAGGACGAGGATTATAAGTCCTTTTTTTTTTTTTCCTGCTGTGTGCCCGAGTATCTCATTTTGTGCCTATTTGGTGCATATTTTTCAAGTGGGTGAATGGATGTACAGATAAATGAACTCCTGTCAGAGTCTGGGCTTGAGGACTCACTAAGGGGATCCTGCCATGAAATTCAGATAAATTAGTGGGTGATTTACAAAAGGCTTCCCCATTGGATCCTTTTAATCAGCTCCCCTGGTGAACTTAAGATATAATTAAATTCCTAAAATATAATTTCCATGCCTCTTTTTAATAATGCCTATGAAGGGTAAAGCAAAATATACCTGCCTGTAGAAGCCTGCTCTTGTGATTGGGAGAACGGAAGCCCCATTAGAACCTCAGAGTTTGATATTAATATTGTATTGTGTGCTCTTCTCCTAAAGCCTTCTGTGAAGTTTCTGAAGGGAATCATTTCCCTAGAGACATTGCGTTTGCAATAGAGAGCTTCTTATCTGATGGAACCGCACCATTGGGGAGGAATCAGTCTTGAGATTCATGTTCCAAGTCCCAGCTCAATGTTCCCTCCACTTTGATGCCTAGCCTGAACCCCCTCTCCCTTATCAGTCTCCCTTTGTTTTTCTTTTTCTTAAATTAATTAAAAAAAAAAAAAGCTTATTTATTTTTGAGAGAGAGGGAGAGAATGAACAGGGGAGGGGCAGAGAGCAAGGAGGAGATAGAATCCCAAGCAGGATCCATGCTGTCAGCACAGAGCCCGATCTCACCAACCCTGAGATCATGACCTGGACTGAAATCAAGAGTCAAATGCTTAGCTGACTGAGCTACCCAGGCACCCCAACCTCTCTTTGTTTTTTACACTTAATTTCTCTCTTTATAACTCCCTATTACTCTATGTACCATTCTAAGTAGAAGATACTTATTCACTGAACACACTTATTAATTACTTACTGTATTTCAGGTGTTGTGCTATAATGGGAGGGGTCAGAGAGGCTCCCAGAATTATTGCTGCCTGATCCCAGCCGTTAAAGACAGGCAGGTGTTTTCCAGGACATGAGGAGGCCTTGAGGCGTGAAATGACCTGGCAGTGACTGGGGAAATGAAAGGAGCTCAGTAAGTGTAGAGCATATGGTAGGGTGGAGGAAGTTGAGGGAATAATGCAGAGTATTGGACCATGAAGCGTCTTTCAGTATTCTGCCAGTGACCTAGAACATCTATCGGAGAGTGATGGGGAAGCATTTAAAGGTTTCGTGGTGGAAACGGAGTATGTTGGCTTTATATTTGAAGAAGACCACTGGTTGTAGGGTTAAGGATTGGTCAGTGGGAGAAGTAGGCGGGATGAAAAATGGTGAAGTTGTATTATCAGAGATTTGAGAGATGAAAGGAAAGAGTTCATGGGAATTCATTACCATTAGTATCGGGAAGAGAATACAAAATAAATTGTCTAGGATAATCCCGCGGCTGATCCAAGATGGCATTGCATTTAATTTAAAATGAGTCAAGAGGAGTTGGGTATGAAGGTAAAAAATTTGGACTGAATATTAAGATATGGTGTAGTGTTTTGTCCGTATTTCCTGCTCTCTTAAACCTTATGTTGTTTGAACAGAACCTTTGTGTGTAATTAATCTTGGTATTTCCCTGTTCTTAGTTAAATATTTTGGAATAGGAGGGCCTCAAGGTAGGGAACACATTGAAGAGCAAACTGTTTCTTCCTATAGGTACTCTTTTTTCTTTTACACTTGATCTGTGATTACAAGGATAGATAGGGTGAGAAAAAAACACATATGGTCACACACTAATCAGGACTTTATGTATAAAAGAGAAAAGTGTGTTGCCATATGCTTAAGATACCTTGAGCATTTTTCATTACTTGGCCAAGTTTGGCTTTTTCTTTCCATCTCTCCCCCCCTCTACTGTTGGAAAGAGACTGTTCTCGTATCTTAAAGATGCCTTCTTTTTCTTTCCTTTCTTTCTTTTTTTTTTAAACCTTCTTCTAATCTTTGCCACCTGAGTATTTAAGTTTTTGGCATCTTCTCCCTGGAGATGGTTTCATGAGTGTTTGCCAAGTTCATGGATGCTATTGTATGCTGTAAAGGACATCAGTAAATTCCTTAGGGTCCTTGTGACCCTTGGAAAAGCCTCTTAGGAAGATGAAATATTGTTCAGTGCTGTGTTCGTGTCAAGTAATATATATCAGTGATAAACACTTTCAATTGTTGCTCTGATGGGACATTTAAAATGTGGTTAAATGGAAGCCTGAGAGTGTGGGTTTTCAATTGACTCTGAAGGTAGGTTGGTGGAGCCTTTTTGGAGGGTTCTCTGGCAATATGTGTGAAAATGTTAAATATTTATAGTCTTTGATCCAGCACTTCTGTTTCTAGGAATTTGTGTTTTAGAAACACTTGTGAACATCCCCAATGTGACATTGTGTTTAACAGACGAAGTAATCATAACTAGGGACCTGGGTAATTATACTACATTCTTATGATGAAACTCATACTACACATCCACCAAAGTGAAATAGGCAGAAGATACTAGAATAATGTGGGTAATAAGGTCCTATTAATGATTAGAGCTGATAGGTCTGGAGACTATAGACAGAAGTTAATTGTGGTTATTATTGAAAAATGAGGGGTATTTCCTTTTTTTACGTTTATATCTATAATACTTTAACATGTTACAGAATTATATCTAGAATATTTTAATTTCTTATACCAGTACATTCATAATATTTCCTAAAGTAATCCTTTTATTTTAGAGTAGATGGCTGAATGGTATTAAATGTAGGCAGTTGCCTTTGTAACAATTTTGAGGAGAGAGAAAGAAAGGAACAACTAAAAGGAAATCCAGAAGGGAGGTAAAAGCTCTTTTGTCTCTATAATTGGCTATATCCAAACTTTTTAGGTGGAACAGTCCACTGGCATTTCAAATTTTATAAAATGCTGGTATGAACTGTGCAGAAATTAATGAACTGATATTGACTCAGTTTGAAAATGAACATCAAGATTTATTGAGCAAAGCAGTAAATATTGAGCCAGGCAGAGATAAGGTCAATATTTGCTTTGATACAACATAAATCTTAATATTCAATAATCTATAAATTTAGTGTCTACAGAAGGCATACAGAGTTATCTATAAGTATATATCTTTTCGTATCTGTGATGGATCAGAGTCAAGTATCTTTTTTCCTGGTTATAAATTTGAACGGATGATGTTCTCTCCTTTGAAACTAGCTTGTTGGGGGCAAAGGTGGGGGGAGTGTGGGTTAGTGGAAAGACATTATTACTTTAAAATTTCAAAAGAAAGATATTCCTAGCCTCATACATGCCTTAAAAAAAAGCTAGAAAGCAATTATCCGAATGTGCTGTGTGATTTACTTAAAGGCTGGTCATCTTTTTTCTGACCTAACACTATGTGCTCATTTATTATATCTGATTTGGTTCATAAAACCCACTACCCTGACTCCCTGAATAGGGAAATATTCTACCATTCCCTTTGGATATTGGTAAGCTAAGTTATGTGGAATTTCTTTTTTTCTTTCTTTTTTTTTGGCGGGGGGGGGGCAGGAAAAATGTCATTGATACATATCATGATGAGTAACACTTTATTGGCCATTCTCTTTATTGAAATATTAAGTTGAACTGCACTCTTTATCTTGTTGTCTCTTCTATTCATGGGGTGGGCATGGTGGCAGTATAAAAAGCAGAAATGTCTTGCTGGATTGTGAACTTTTATTACTGCTCATATGTAGCTGGTATGAGTGTCTCATGTGCTTAAAGACTGAATTTACTCAGTCCACAAGTTCAAGTGTAATTAATCTGTACAGGAGCAAAAGTCTTATATGGTTCAGTTGATGTCAGGCTACCTTCTGTATTCTTCCAGTCTGAGGACAGTGTACCGTGGCAGTGTTAGCCTTGAGTGGTTTCTTTTCTTTTTTTTAATGTTTATTTATTTTTGAGACAGAGGGAGACAGAGCATGAGTAGGGGAGGGGCAGAGAGAGAGGAAGACAAGAGAGTCTGACACAGGCTCCGGGCTCTGGGCAGTCAGCACAGAGCCTGATGCGGGGCTCGAACCCATGAACCGTGAGATCATGACCTGAGCCGAAGTCGGACACTTAACCGACAGAGCCACACAGGGGCCCTAGCCTTCAGTGGTTTCTTAAGTGATCCTGAAATTAACCACACCTCCACCTTGCAGCTGGTAATTTCACATGACTCTATTTGAAATCAGTAGCATCAAGGGTAGTACATATTCCTGGTTGTCGTTCTTGCTACTAAAATTTAACCTGTCTTCTTTTTAATTTATATTCACCCCATACACATACATACCATGGAACCTTACCTTCTTATGTAATACTTTGTAGTAACTCTACGAATTGTTACTTTTCATTAATCTTACTATAGTATTAATAAATAGTGTTTTCCCTGAGTGTAGTATTGAATGTGATATGATGTCATGAGAAATGACTCTACCCCTATATAAGAAACTGACGTTTAACATAATAAAGTCCTGTTTATCAAGGAGAACGTCATAGTTTGGTGCTAATAAATTTTTAATACTTCTGTCACTTACCAGTATCTCTTTTTAATGGAGTTAGTTCTTGTCCAGAGCCTTCAGCTGGGGGAGAGTATTTTAGAATTTGATCTTGTGGGTTTTACTATATCCTGGTACCCTTAATATTTGGCAGGCTATGCTAATTTTCCATTCCGGGCTGGTTAAATTTCCTATTAATTGTATATTTAAGATTTTATAAAAAGTGAACCAGTTTGAAGAAAAATTTAAACTTAGCATTTATACAATTGGTGTTCCAATATGGCAAAATAAATCTTCTTCTCTAGGAAGTATTATTATCATCACGGAAGAATTGAAAGCCTCTTCTTGTATGCCATACAATCAACCTGTATCTGTGACGTGAAAATCACAGAGGGTAAAGAGTTTCTTTGAATTGGCTTAAAAATTAGGGAAAATACTTAGTGGCCTAATTTAAAAAGTATGACTCACTGTGTGTCCTGCTTCTAGCATAGCCATATAGATTATTAAAAATCTTAAAATACACATTGGGGCCAAGCGCCGTGAGTTTCTCTTCCATAACCTTCTCAGCCACTCCTCCTATTTTGAGACCTCCCCAGGATCAAACAGTGGACCTCTGTACACATCCTCCACTAGCCATTGTTACTGGCTATTGCCTCTGATTTATTAAATATTTTAAATTGATGGAGGGAATTTCATAGTGAAAGAGTGGGGTGTGGTGAGGTATGCATTATGTTCTTATATAATAAGAGCATTATTATGCTCTTCAGCCCACTTAGTGAATTTAGTTGACCTTGACATCTTTCCTGGACTTGGGAAACCACTTGATCCAGATTTCCTGTTTGTGTTGATCTACATTCTCCCAGTTGGAAGGCCATTTTCTGGGAGGAAAAGAGCTCCTTCTTGAAGCTGCATGAAACTTTGCTACTCCCAAAGGGATCATTAAGTTGCCCTGCCCCAATTATTGTTGGCCTCTTTCCCCCCTGGAACCCATTTTTCTCTGTCCCACCCTTACCCTAGTTCCAAGTGTGAGGACAGTGTTCTTCCTTCTAGCAGGGTGTGCATGCCATTAGTACATTTGGTAGTGATTGGTTGTTGAGAAATTTGAGCAGGAAAATGAAACCTGAACTTCTTCTAGGCTGTTTGAGTAGTATCTGCAAAGATGAGAGAAGCCATTTGTAGCATGTTTCTGCTTCTGGGGCTCACTGTGATAATGGAGGTATTTTCTCCTCACTGTTGTGAAATACATAGTCCACACTCTTCTCTTGGGGAATGATTTTGACACTTTTTGAAGTCCTGTGGCTTTTACATTCTTATACCACCTCTTAATGAGCTATCTTACAACATCCTCTTCATCTAAAGATTGCCCTTTCTCTCACCATCCACTAGGGTGTGAAAAGGAAATTTCAACACTCAGGGCCAATTGGACCACATACCCGCTGTGCCAGAAAGAACTAGTCAGATTTGCCTCCCTTTGTCTTATGAGTAGTCCTGGCTGCTGGCAGTATTACGAGGATTTTTCTCCTATATTCACACAGAAGTTATTTCCAAGAGCATGTCTTCATATAAAGATTTGTTTTAGCATCCATTTCCATGTTTTAGCCTCTGGAAAAGATCTGACTGTCTAGGCTTAATAATAAGGGCAATTTATGATCTAAGATAGCCTTCTAGAGGCAGGGCACTTCTGGGCAGTATCTTTTACTCTGCCATCTTTAAAGTGTACTCCATGTTGTTTATACTTTACCATCAATGGGCTTGTTCCTCAGAATCACTTATCTCATGACTTGAATACAGCTTGAGCAGTTCTAGAAGTCACATGCTGAGGTACAAAGGCCAGAGAAAGAAGAGAAGGTATCCTTTTCTTGTGTCTCTAGTTAAGTGCCTATAACATGTTCCTCTAGGCACTCCATCCCTGGCCAATCAACCCTTCTGTCCCATTGGTCAGAACTGGATCACATGTTCATGCTTAATCCAGTCACTAGCAAGAGATTTAGACCCATCAGGATCTACCTAAGAATAGCAGGGGGAATGGCTGGCTGTTGGCAAAGTACCCCATGATGCTTGCTACCCTCCTTACCTTCCAGATCTTGAAAGCTAAGCAACCATGTGACGCTGAATAAAGGAAGAAATTATAAGAAAGAAATTTTTTTCCTTTTGAAGTGAAAATTTGATTCTAGAAGCCTGACATGGTTGCAAATAAGATAATAAAGTTTCATGAATGTAGGGTACTTTACAGTGTTCGTGGTTGCACTCTCCAGTTCTGTCACCACTGGTGATACATGGCTATTTACATTTAAATTCATTAAAGCTAGATTTCGAGTTCTCAGTAGCCACAAGTGGCTAATGACTACCCTTTGCTACAGCAGCGATATAGAACTTCACTATCCTTCTAGAAAGCCCTATTGGACAGTGCTATTCAGGGGATTTAGACATTATAGAGAAGTCAGCAGGCACATTTACTGAGTACAGACTGTCTCAGACACTGGGCATATTGCTCTGTCTTAATTGATGTTCAAACCAGCAGTCTGAGATAATGCCCCCCCCCCCCCTTTTTTTTTCCAGAAACCTTGGTGGGGAAGTGGCTTCCTAGGGAGCAAGTTAGAGACCTCTCCTGAGCAATGATATAACCTGTCTGTCTGTCCCCCTTCCCCAGGCTGGGAGTCACTGGAGCCATGTTTGGAAATAAGACAACCCTATACATGCAAACATTCTCTTAAATGCAAAGCGTTAGGTACACATGCTGATTTAAGATCTTCCTGAAAAACTTGTATACACTCCCAAGTATACAAGCTTCTCAAATCCAGAAAGGCCCCTTGTAGGTCCCTCTTCCCCTTGGTGGTCTTGGGGAATTGTACTACTTTAGGACCTAAACATTATTTTTGCTGAGGTTCTATGTTTTTGGCTAAAGAGATCAGGAACCTTAGTGAATATTGTGTGTGTGTGTCTGTGTGTGTCTGTGTGTGTCTGTGTGTGTCTGTCTTCCTTCCTCTAGTCTTCAATTCATTGAGGCATTTGCCAAAAGAGTATTTGTCAAACACTGGCCACGAGGCCGGCTGAGTCCTAGGAACTAGGGCTACAACAGAGAACAAAATAAACAAATGCCATTCCTATGTGGTGGAGGCTGACAGGGAAACATACACAAAATAATATGTAATCTCCTCAAATAATGCTGTAACAAAAAAAGTAAAATAAGGCAGTTGAGGGTGATGAAGGGCAGAGAGGTGCTATTTCAAAAGGAGAAGCCAGAGATGGCTTCTCTGATAAGGTGGTATTTGGGGAGAGACTTGAGTATAACAAGGGACTAAGCCCTGTGGATGTGTGGGCAGGCATTCCGGGTGAGGTTATGAAGGGAGATAGTAGAATTCAGAAAATTTAGATGTTGGACCTAAAATCACACTGCTGACTTCAGCTGGGCCTTATTCTAGCGTCTAGAATCTTGATTCGCCCAGGTTGCTGTAACAGTGTCTACAGTGCCCACAACAGCCTCCATAACAAAGAATTATCTGGCCCAAAATGTCAATAGTGCCAAGGCTGAGAAACCCTCTGGGATGGGGCCTGCCAGAGCTCATTGCGTTTACACAGATGGTTGCCATGATGTGATGAGAATTCCACTTTCTAGTTAGTTGTTGATCCAAATCCTCAAAGTTGGACAACTGAGTCAGGTTTCTGTGGCAAGAATGCAACAGGCTGAGTTATGAAGGGTGGCTAAGGTATTCCAGAGTCCAGCGAGCAGCTTGGTGTTCAGTCCTCTTTGGAGACTGGAAAGGAGAAATGGAAAGCTTGGCAAGCTGACCATTCTAGGAGCCGAGGCATAGAATTGTAAAGGAATGAATCACAACACGGGTTGGGTGAAAAGCCCACCTCTCATGTCTTGTGAAGGCAATGAGTGATAGCCACACCACAGTAAAGAGGCGGTGAGATTGCTTTTATTATTATTGTTTTGTTTTTGAGGTCCCTGGTGACTACTCCATGTGTCAACCCTTTGATCTAAGAGGCTGCTGTGAAATATTATCTGTCTTCGTATTGCTAACCATGAAGGACCTTCCAGCATAGCTGATCAAGCCATTGCAGCACCATGAGAAAATTTATAGTTATCCAGTGTGAAACTTGACAAGTCACTTCAATGCTGGGCAGGGTGTAGCACACGTTCTTAAGTGATCACTTTTAACAAAGGGAGTGGAAAGGAAAATAGAGCTATAAATGATGACTGATAGGTTATCATGATCCAACATTTTGTCAAGTGTCAGCAGCTTAATATTTGATACGAGTTATAATAATGTTATAATAGTGGCCATGGATTCCTCATCTTCTGTGTATGGATTAAACAAAAATTACATTGCATGTGGGGGGGGGTTATAAATGCATGTGTATTTATCTAGACAAATCATGGTACCCTGAGCTTTCCACAGAGCAGATGGCTATTATGTACTTTTCTGTCCCAAGCCCTCTTACACGTTTAGATATAAACACAGATTTATAGGGTCACTGTCCCCAGGAGCTCAAAGTTTTTTCTCCATTCTCTTTTGAAAGTGAATTATCAATGTTAATGATGCCCATGGTTAAACATACCAAGAGCTAATATATTTATCTTGATACTTCTATGGTCCTATGGTTGGTCTACTGACAGTTTGAAAAGTTGGGGAATCACTTTTATTTCAGACTGGCCCAGAAATATTTTTCTTTTAATTGGAATGATAGCACCTTATTAAAGTATTGACACATCCGTTTAAATTATGTTTGGATGTGTGTTATTCCAGCTCCCTTAGTCCCCACAATTTGAAGTTCAAGTCCAGAAGCCTGTTGATGGTGAAGGTAATGTGAGGAGCACTTGTCTGTCCAAAGAAAATGTGTAATTATTGTAGTTTCTTTTTCCTACCTTGGATTGTTTCTCACATCCCCGACTAATTCCAAGGGACTCTCTTTAGTCACTGATATTGACAACAGACTTCATTTTTGGAGTATTTTTTTCTTTTAATTTTTTTCTCTTAGATTTTGAGTCTAACATTTCTGATTGGTTTCATATTTTCTGGGTCTCCATCTGCATATGAAAAGGAGTATATTTGGGATTTTAAATCTCTCTAGTGAAAATATAAACTGTGTTATAAAAGGGAAGGTATGTCCCTATCACAAATGTATTATTTAACACCATTATTATACTGAAATATGTTTTCCTAATTTAAAATCCTTGATATAAAACAGCTACTCATTAAAAAAATTTTTTTTAATGTTTATTTTTTTTATTTAAAAAAAATTTTTTTTAACGTTTATTTATTTTTGAGACAGAGAGAGACAGAGCATGAATGGGGGAGGGTCAGAGAGAGAGGAAGACACAGAATCTGAAACAGGCTCCAGGCTCTGAGCAGTCAGCACAGAACCTGACGCGGGGCTTGAACTCACGGACATGAGATCATGACCTGAGCTGAAGTCGGCCGCTTAACCGACTGAGCCACCCAGGCGCCCCTAATGTTTATTTTTAAGAGAGAGAGACAGAGACAGAACATGAATGAGGGAGGAGCAGAGAGAGAGAGAGAGACACAGAATCTGAAGCAAGCTCCAGAGTCTGAGCTGTCGGCACAAAGCCCGATGTGGGGATCAAACTCACGAACCTTGAGATCATGACCTGAACTGAAGTCGGACACTCAACTGACTGAGCCACCCAGATGCCCCAACAACTACTCCTTTTTAAAATGTGACTAGAATAAGAGAATCGACATTTTTTTTTTTTGCCACACTCCTTTTTTTAAATAAGTATTTTTTTTAGTGTTAAAGAAAGTTACAGTGTATACTCTTACCCTGTTTTCTGGTGGCTTATTCAAACACATAATAATTTCACTATAGTAAATAATTTCTCCTAATTTTCCCTTAGGTAGACAACCCCCCAAATATATAGATTCTCATTTAAGTAATTTGTCTAAAGGTTGTTTCACTGAGTGCTGCTCTTTGCACAATATATTTTACAGGATATTAAGAGCATTTAAAGTATTCTTTCATATTAATTGCTTGGCATTTAGGTGGTTTAAGTTACTTTAATAAATTAAGTACAGCTATAATATAAAGAGTGGAAAGTACAGACTTCCAGGGTTCAAAGACACTCACTGCATTGTTGAATGCTTAAAATACAAGTTCAGGTGAATATTTGATATTTGATTTTGAGGCCTCATTGTAGAACAGAATAGATTTATGCATTGGGAGGACAGGAAGTATAATAATTAGACATATATTAATTGATTTCAGATTTTTGTCTGTAAAATACTAGTCATAAATATGGTTATTAGAATCCATGTTTATAGTCTTGGAATTTGATTCAGGGAGTGAGTTATTCATCAAAAAAGACACTAGTCCTACCATTTATCACAACGAATCATGAATTTATATCTCTGTAACTCATAGGTGTGATGTATGTCTCTTTTTGGTAGGGACGTTTACTACAGGAATTAATTTTAGACATTGGGAGACTTTTATGGCCATTTTAACTGTTACTTAAAGATTTAAACAACGTTACTGATATCTTGTCTTTATCAAGATATCTGGGAGTTGAGTTTCTGTGAGCAAAAAGAAGATTATCATTAGAACACAATTGTTGGAGGATCTCTGTGTTTACCTCAGAACCAAGTCTCGGGGTAAGAAGTCCTCGTCAAGGGGCTGGTGGGCAAAGGTGGTTGCTCAGAAAGCGTTGTTCCAAAGTCTGTGCTTGGAACATGAATGCAGCGGCCTGTTAATAGGCTTTCTATGGCAGAAGAGTCCCGTGGGCCAAGGAAGATGGGGAATTGCTGCGGTAAACACAGGGATTCAAGTTTTCTTATTGCAGGACTTATCAGAAACTTTAATATCCCACTCTTGGGCGCTTCACCTTCACTGTGCACTCAGAAGAGAAGCAAAGGGTATGTGGGGGAGCGTGTCGGTAGGTTAGGTAGGACATTGGTTCTTGGGAGCTGGATCTTCTATCGTTATTTCCTAACAGCTTTGAAAGGGCTATGCTGGTATTTTAGAGTATGGTTACAGGGAAATTGGAGAGGATGAGTTTCATATGATTCATACATCTACTGGGAAGTGCAGAGATATGCTTGATTAAAAGGAAAAGCCATGCCCATGTACATCAGAAATTTTTTCCTCTTTCTTCCTTACTTAGTGGAAATGGAACATTTGTGTGTAAGAGAATTCCTTGGAGGATGAATTGCCATTTAGTTTAATGTGATGAAAATATGTATTCCAGTCACTGTAAATGAAAATATTTACAAGACATGACTACATTTAAATTTATGGACATGTGCTTTGTATAATACCTTCCTTAAGAGGGTGATGATGTATGGGAGTGTGGGATGGTTTTATTTCGTATTGAATTTGGGAATGATAGAATTGTTACCAACAAATGGGTAGATGAACCCCATAAGAAGGGAATTCGCAGTAACATGGAATTAAAGATTTTGTCAAACCAGACGACACGTGATTGGGCCTTAGCAGTGAAGGTACCTGCAGAGTTTAAGTTTGGAAATTAAATTTTAAGACGAAAGAAGGGATGAATAGTATGGAGAGAGAAAAAGGAAGTGGGGATTGAGAGTATGGAGAGAAAGAAGCAGGGTGTCATGATTCTGTCGTTGTCCTTTTGTTTTTCCTAAGTGTGAAGAGTCACACATCCCCCACTGGGAACTCAAAACGTGTTTCCAGACATTGCCACATGTCCCTTGGGAGGAGGCAGAGCAAAATCGCTCTTGGTTGAGAGTGTGCAAGACGTAATAATAATGGGCAGTAACACTGCGCAGCAGTATAGATTATTAGATGGTAAAGTTGGCCATGATGTTTGACCTGAAAAATTTATTTAGGTAGCTGTCAAAGGTTCCCTATTGCAAGTGGGCGATTTTAAGTGTTTCTTCCCATTTGTTATAACAAATGGGTAGCCTGGGTTTTATTTCCCTTTGATTTGTGCTTTGTCAGCCCTGGAGAGCATGGATGAAGTGGATTGTAACTCATATTGAAGATGAAGAACATTACAGGGTTGCCTTGTTAATGGGATATATGTTTGCCTCTGATTTGTACAATTTATTGTTTAAGATTCATATTTAGGGATGAATGATTGGGTGGGTTTTTAGACCTTGTCCACCTTAGCAGGATTATAGTTCTAACACTTAATCTCACGTTTGCTAGTATAAGGAATTCAAGATGCTGCCTGAATTAAATCAAAACGGTAGACAAGGTCATAATGTTAATTAGCTGAATATGTTAGCCTGCAGAATATATATGCACACATACAGACATATCATATATATGTATATGCACATACACACACATACAGTTTTTTATGTCTGGGGGTGTGAGGACTAATGTCTGAATGATTTTCTTAACTTCGCGTCTACTTTTCCTCCCCCAGCATTCAATTTCATTCCATTCAGATCATCTCTAATTTCTGTGGAAATGGCTTCATGAAGTATTTAAAATGAGCTGTGATTTGAGATCTTCTTTTAAAAAAAATGGAAATTGCATTTATCTGGGTTAGAATTTTATCGAGAATTACAGCTTAATAACTCTTAATATTATTTTCAAATTCATATCTAACACAATTAAAAGTTGGGTTGTTAAATTTCAGAGCAGAAAGTAAGCTTTTTAAACTTTTCCTTTGCCTGCCAAGGAATGTTTTTCTTTTTTTCCCTTGGCGTGGATGACAGTGTCCTTTGTCACACCTCTTTTTACCTTCTACTCTATGTCCTGGGCTTTTACATTCTGTTCGGCAGAATTTTGCCTCTTTCCTGTTTATCTCCCACTGGACCTAGAGAAGTTGTCCCCACCCCTGGCTCTTGTTTCTCTCCTGGGACAGCTGCCATCTCATTGGCCATGGCCTCCTTTATTTCTGTAACTTTTTGTGTTTCATGTTTGGGGAGGTTGGGGAGGTAGAGAGCGTCACATTCAATGAAAGAAAAGAGGACTCTTATCTGTTTCACACTATACAATGCCTTAAAAAAAAAAGAACAAGAGAATAAGAGAACAAGAGAAAATAAGATGCATTATGATGAAACTTTGACACTTGATCATAATGAAGCTTTTAGTTCTCATAATGTTGAGTGGAGGCTGGAAAATCTGCCAAACCTCTTATTCTGTGTTCAAGCTCAAGTTTGCTCTGACACCTAAGACGCAGAAAAAAAAGGGTTGTGGGAACTTGAGCACTTTATCTTTTTGTCTTTAAAAAAAAAAAAAAACTTTCTATGTCAGTGGAAAGGCATATTAGTTTCATATTCTGGTAGTTGTCTGAGTTTCACTGACACCATACAAGCTGACCTTTACATGTGACTTCTGTTTATGTGTTAACTCACATCTAAAGATCATTTGGATGCTCAGGGTTATTACTTGCATCCATTGGCTTCTCTCATAACTTACTTTGTTTTGCAGTTTAATTACCATGGAGATGATATATAAATCCAATACCAAAAAATAATTATTGTACCTGCACAACTCATTTTTCATACTTTGGCTTAGTGTGTTCCTATTCCAGTGAACTTTTGGAACAGTGTTAAAATGATATCCCTTCTTCCCTATCCTCCTTTTTCCTTTGTTGAATCATAGTAAGGTTGAGCAGATGTGAAAACTGTGGTAACTATTCTACCTCTTACACACACACACACACACACACACACACACACACACACACACACACACCATTTTCTTTTTTTAAAGCCATTTGCTTTTTTGCTAACATTATTCTCTTAACAATGTTGAATAGATATTCATGTGAGTCAGTACATAAAGATCATATATTTTAATAACCACATTTCATTCCGTAATACAAATATGGATGTGCCATGTTATTCAAACATTTCCTTAATAATGGACATTGGCACTGTGTCTACATTTTGGACACTCCCAAAGGACTTCACAATTTATACTTAACATGCTTGTGCTTTTATTTTTGCTAAAGAGATCATCAGAAATAAGCATACAAGATCAAGGAATATGGTGTCAGTTCTTCCCATGCACTTCAGTACAGGGCTTTTCAGATTTGATTATTTCTCTATCACCAAGAATGGGAGAAATGAATGGGACAACTCCATTATATATAGACTGAAAATAAACGAATTGATCAACCATGAAAGAATTTCTTTTACAGGGAAGGGCAGCATTTAAAACATCAGATGTTGGTTTGCTGAGCTTAAATTCAAAACATGCAGGTGCACATCTTAAAAAATATGTATGTTGGGGGGCTGGTGTAGGGTCGGGTGTGATAGGATTGTGTTTGGAGAGAATTAATCTATTCTATAAAATCTTAGGGAGGATTTCTGGATAAATGTAGTCATGTGGAAAAGCTACAAGGACCATACTCTTAACAATTACTTAAAATTAGAGACTGAGGTGATGGAAATTTACCAGATACGGTTGTGGAGAAATGAAGGCAATCCAGCTTTTTGCTTGCCCTGGTATATATTGTTTATAGGTTTGAGAACTAATTTTTACTTGAGCTAAAGAAAGGGAGGGAGGAAGAGGGCAGATTGATACCTAACTATTGAGCAGTGATAGCAAAGTAGGAGAGGACTCCCATGTGATGGAAAGTTACAGGGACACCTAGACTTAGAAGTTTGATACATGTGGCCAAAATGAGATACTTTGATTGACAGTGGTTAGTGGATAAGTAATACTTTATTGGATGCTTCCTTTGTATCAAAATGTTTTAGGTGAATAGTTTCTTTTAATTTCTCCTATCCATCCTGAGATGAGGGTATGGCTATCATTGCTATTTATAGGTGTGAAAATCAAGGTACTTAGGGTTAAGTTGCCTTCTGCTCGCTGCTGTATCGTGAGATCCTAGAAAAGGGTCTATCTAGCACAGAGCATGTAGTTAATAAAAATTTGTTCCATGAGTAAAAATACTTCAGAGCTTCTCTACTTGTCTGTCTGTCCATCCCAGGCTTTGAGAGTATCAAGGAGATTGGAATCCGTCCCCCAAATGTGACCACACAGAACACAGCAAAACATGACACTGAAGGAAGATTTTAAAACAAAACCTAAAGACTAGTGAATTCACTAGGGCAAAGTCTAAATGAGTTTGGTGACCAAGGGGTCCAAAGCAAGAGATCTTCATGCTGGTCTGGCTGGTACACTGGGAAAAGTGTGCCCAGGACCAGACGGCATGGCTATTCATTTGTATGCTTCAGCTAATCATTTTTGCAGAAGATAGTACAGATATAAATACTCCATTTGGAATTTGTTTCCTGGCCCTTGGAAGTTTGGGTTTTTATATAAGTAATGTGACAGTTGGTGCCGGAAGTTTGGATTTTTATATAAGTAATGTGACAGTTGCGTAAGGAGTCCTAACCAGAGCAGAGCCAGCGGACATCAGGGCACGTGGATTCTGGCAGGCTCCGTTGGATGCAGAACTCAAATCTGTTCCACTTTGTGTTTTGCGTGTGAGACTGAATCTGTCTTGACCGCTTCCTTGGGAGATTCCAAAGTTCACGTTGTTGTTTCACAATTAGCACCGATATAATCGACTCAAGAGGAACCCTCCGTGGATTTGTGCCTACAGCGGTGGAGAGTGAAGGGCACATGTCCTCGGGGATCCGAGCCCCACTTTGTGTCCACGTGTGGCTGTTGAGCAGCTTCTTAGGTTACTATGAAAACACAACCCTAAGAAAGGTTATTGGTTAGGACAAGATTGAAATGGATGTCAAAGTGACCCAGGGATTACTGGGGCTGACCCATTCCCTACAATGGGGAACTTATTCTTTCCTGACACCCGTTTTCATACAGTTCCAAGTTGGTCCCCTTTCCTGCACTTTCTGTAGTTCTTAATTCCCAGCAGGTGCCCTCTCTCCTTAGCACCTCCAGCCCATTAGTAGTTTTAACCACTTTGCGACTGTGTGTGACATTTTGTCTTTCAAAGAAAATTCTCTGAACATTTAAAATTTTCAAGAGTGTAGTTGTGCTTGCATAGCAACATGGCCTGCCTAATTTCTTGAATATGGGTGTATCTTTTTTTTTTAAAGTTTATTTATTTATTTTGAGAGACAGAGAGAGAGAGAGAGAGCACGCATCAAGAAAGAGAGCATCAACAGGGGAGGGACAGAGAGAGACGGAGAGAAAGAATCCTAAGCAGTCTTCCCCCTCTCCAGCATGGGACTTAAACCCACAAACTGAGATCGTGACCTGAGTGGGAACCAAGAGTTGGATGTTTAACTGACTGAGCCATCCAGGAACCCCAAAGGTGTATGTTTTTAATAGTACTAAAATAATGTTGTGAGAGAAATGTTTACCTCATAAAGGATATCTTTCTTTTGATAATTTAGTTGATATAAAGAGATAAACTGAGCCTTATCAAATGCCCAACATTCTTGAAAATATTTTACATATACAGCTCATTTCTGTGTAAAACAAACATTGAAGATCTTGGCTAAGAGTTGAAGGTTTTGATATCAGTAGATTATGTTGGTCTGACAAGTTCACATTTCCAGGTTCTTCTCTTTGTCTTGGGGAGTGGTTTGGAGACCAAGGGATACTATTGGATAAGGGACTGGAACTAGTCTCTAATTCAAACGTGTTTTGCCATTTTCTTCTTTGGATGAATGAGAGCCATGGGACTGACTTGGTGCCTTCAAAGGGAGATGATTTTTTTGAGTCCAGGTTCGCTTTATTATTGGAATTTTAAATTTAGTTTTATTGAACACACGGGTATCAACACAGGTGATTTCCCCTTTGTCAAACATGAGTAGAAATCCCAGACACCACTTGATGGTTATGGAACAAACAAGTTCATGTCTGTTAATTATTTTCTCTTGACGGGACTAGTTCCTCAGCCTCACAACTGGGGGAAGCTCCCATCAGTAGTGAGCCGTCTACCAGTGGGCTTTGCTAGGGCGGCTCCACATTTTCTATTCAGGAAATTCTTTCCTTTTAACTAGAGGCTCCAATTCTCTCCATGTTCCCTGGTGGCAGTCATCTATAGCCTTATATTTGCCGTACTCTCTCTTAGACTTTGTACTTCAGCGCCAGGACCATTTTTTATTCCTGAACATTCTCTGACTTTTCCTGTAGCTGAATTCTCATTTATACAGATTTTGAATCTGGGATGGCCTCTTGTTGTCTGTGAAAATCCTCCCTGTTTTTAAGCCGTATTTCAGAAACCACTTCTTTGCCTAAATGTTGCCAGATATTTCACTTTGCTCTGTCCTCCGATTTGATTTACTTATTGTATGCTTCTATAACTTCCTTGTTTATTAGTTCCATGCTAAAGTTTAGCTAACCACTGACTGATGGGTCTTGCCTTGTGAGATTCTTGAGGGGTAAGTGTTAGGCTTCGTTCCCCTCTGAATCTCTGTTGGGCCTCGCCTGGTATTGCACATAGAGAAGTTCCTAAATAAATATTTGAAGTATTTTATTGAATTACATGTCTCTGTGGAACACAGAAATAACATTTCTTCTAGTCAATAAATAATAAAGTGTTTACTTGGTAGCTTTATTTTGTAAAGATCCATACCAGTGCCGTCCAAGAGGTCTTTACAATGATGGAAATGTTCTCTTTTGTGCTTCCTAACATGGTGGCCACTAACCAAATGTGGCCATTGAACATTTGAAATATGACTAGTGGGGCTGACATTGAATTTAAATTTTATTTAATTTCAATTTCAATGTAAATAGCTACGTGTGGCTAATGGCTGTTGTACAATGCAGGCAGAGAAATGAGCTGTTTTAATCAGGATCTTTTCCTCTTTCATTTCAGTGATCTTTTTTATTTATTTATTTATGTTTTAAGTTTATTTATTTATTTTGAGAGAGAGAGAGAGAGAGAGAGAGAGAGCAAGCACGCACACAGGAGGGGCAGAGAGAGTGAGAGAGACAGAGAGAATCCAAAGCAGGCTCTGCAGTGATATGGGGCTGGAATTCATGACCTATGACATCATGACCCGATCTGAAATCAAGAGTCAGGCGCTTGACCGATTGAGCCACCCAGGCACCCCTCAGCAGTCTTTTTAAAGCACCTGTTAGGTGACAATACAATGTTCAGGCCCTGTTGTTACCAAGAATATGTGTTAATTCTAGGACTTGGGAAGCTCTCACAGTACTGCAGAGAGACTGACAAGATCCCAGCACTCATTCATGCAGGATAGTAAGTGTACTACTGCCAGGATAAACAGAGAATGAGGTACACATCAAAGAGGGTGGATAAAGCCAAGAGTGTCTGCAGCTAAATGTGTGGAATTGGGGGTGGAACTGGCGAGGTCAAGTCCTTCAACCATTTCTTTGACTCTAAGCCCTGATATTTAAATTTCCAAGGTTTTCAAGTATCAGGTGTATTTGGCTTTTCTTTGAATCTCCAATGCCTACTACAACACCTGCCATGTGGAAGGCACACGGGAAACTTACATTCATTCATTTATTTATATATAGCAAATACTTGATGATTTGGTCATGGCTCCACTGGAGAATGTGACCCTTTTGGTCCCTGGTTCCATGAGACCCATCCTAGTGGGCCAGCCAGGCAAGAAATTGGTAAATATCAATAGATACAACTCATCTGTTGTAGCCATGAAGGAAATGAATGGGTCTATGGTAGATAACAGCCATATGGTTCTGTTTTGGGTAGATGGTGAGTGAAGGTCTCTCAGTCATGTGATGCATCAGGCAGAAAGAATTCCAGGCAGAAAGAACAGCAGGGACGACAAAGAACATGTGGTGGGAAAAGTGCTTGGCTTGCTCTAGGATCTGGCCAGGGATCATGAAACTTGGAGTAAGGTAAGAGATGGAAGTCCTGTGAGATGAGATCCCAGAGGGAGGGAAGGAGGAAGGCAGGTGTCAGAGGCTACAGAATATTGTGGGATATAGAAAGAGCATAGAATCCTGAGGATTGTGAGAAATCAATAAAGGTGAACAATATTTACATTTATTTCAAGAAGATTTACTGAGAGAAACACACACTCAACACATTTTAAGGGAAGGAAGTTTGTAGAGTTTCAGCCCATCTGAGAAGTTACTGAACACTTATGGTCAGTTCCACTGCTATTTTGAGATCCCCTCCTTTGGGCCGTAGATTAAAATCCATTAAGAAACTGCAGAGGGTTCTATAGTCTCGTGGGAGTGCTTGAAGCAAAGTAAACTGGGGGAACATCTGATGAATCCTCCGAGAGACAAAAGTAGAGGACGTAATGCTGCACAAGTAGGTTTCGACGGCAGGTCTCATTTTAAGAGCGAGCCCCCCTGCCAGAGGCAGTAATTGGCCAGAAGAGTGTGATTGCTCCTAATTGCCTCCCTAATTGCACATGCGGGTGTTGGGGACCGGAGGCCTGGTGCTTGGCACTGTACATCACAAATGACTTGTCCCTGAAGACACAAGACTAAAATATCTCTCAAGGATGAGCCTTTATTTCGTAGGCCCCGCACGCAGTGGGGATGGAAACAGGAGAGGTTGAGGGATGTAGGTTAGTGAAGGGGGATAGGTAGGTAGGCACCAGCCAGCTAAGAGAGCACACATCCCACCAAACCTTTCAGCCTTAAGAAGATTGATTTCTTAACTTATTTAACCCCTTGCTCATTATCAATAGGGGACAGCAAGATGTTGAGGTAGCATGTGAGCTGTTAGGATTCTGCCTGTATTTCCTTTTCTCCCGTGTGCGGGCACCTGCAAGTCTTTGCTTGCGGGCCCCCTAGGGCCACAGAATCCTTTGCATTGCAGTCAGGAAGAGCCAAGGGAAATTCACACCCCTTGCCAACAGCTTTCAGTCGTTGGTTGATCAGAGTTGGGTAATACTTTCCTGTGTCCTTCCCTCTCGCCTATTGTTCCTTGGGTCACCTCCCAAATAAAGTACTGGCACTTGAATCGTTGCCACAGGGTCATTTCCTGGGGAGCCCCAAACTAAGATACCTTATGTTAGGAAAAGTAGGCATAACAACTAAACGGTCACAAAGCATCATTACCAGACAGGGAAGACACACATGAAAGCTAATAACTAAGTATGTTTCTGGGAATAAGACAAAATCAGAGCTATTATATCAAATGTAATCCAGTGATGACAATTTAACTTGAAATCAGTCATTTAATCAGGAGCTCTGGACAATGACATTCAGATTTTGCTTTTTGAAGCAGGGCACACCATTTTATGAAGCTAGAAAATATCAGAATATGGAGTGGGGGACAGGCAAGGACAGTAAGGCCCTCAGTGAAATTTTTGGGAATGCTCCATGAAACTATTGCGAATTTCCTTCATGAGACTACATCAGGGGCAAATTAGATTCGTCTCTGATTCGGTCAGCAAATATTTTATTTGTATGTCTTTGAATTAATTTTCGACTTATAAACAGAGGGTTTCATTATTTTTTCAAGCTTATTTATTTCTTGTAAGAGAGAGAGAGAGAGAGGCAGGGAGATTGGGAGACAGAATCCCAATGCAGGGCTCGATCTCACAAACTGTGAGATCATGACCTGAGCCCAAACCATGATTCAGACGCTTAACTAACTGAGCCATCCAGGTGCCCCACATTGGGGATTTTAATTTAAAAGGCCAGTATTAATATCTTCCTTAAATTCAATGCACAGTACACACAGTCTAAATGAAACTGTAAAATCAGGCAGTCTGGAAACGCTGAGCCCGCATTCCTGCCTGACTGTGGTACCTCCTTTCAGTCAGTCGGCTGCTGTGTAATTTCTTGCACTCTGCCATTTATATTATCTGCCTGGCCCTGTGAGAGTTGAATTTGCATCCATGATCTAAGAATTTGTTTTCAGTTCATTAACTGTTTGAAAAACTTAATTCTTAGGCAGTCTTGCCAATTAGCTTTAAATATGAAGATAAAAGATCCAAGAAATTAAACTGGGTGCCTGTGTCCATCCTCTTTGTCTTAGAGGGTGATCTACTTGATGGTGTGATATTATAAGTTAATGGGATTTTGTTAACAAAAACATTGATTAGCTCGGATCTCTCCCAGAATGTGCCCCTGGAGGGAATAGGGAAGAATTTTTGTAATTATGTAGCTCTTAGAGCATCTGACTTGGGTCTCTTTAGTTATGTTAGCTAATTTCAGGTAACTTCTGAGCGTCTGCCAAAAAGTTGAGGGGTAGATGTAGATATTAAACGGATTTGGGTAGGAATTTCTGCTCAGTGATGACCTCTGTAGGAGGAAGGATTCCCTGTCTTTGTATATCTATTAGGAAATTCATGATTCATTCCGTCCTCCCACCTACATTTAAGAAGTTCGTAAACTTTTAGTAGTAGAAGAGCCAGTGAGATGAAATTGCCGGTGTTTCATATAAAATAGGTTTATTTATGTGCACTTTTCAGTTAAAACATTGAAGGGTGACTGGGTATTTGCATGAATAGGGTCTGTTTTTCTAGGAATAAATGGAAGGTAAAAACTATACATCTTCAGTTTGATGACTGTCCTTTGAGCACTATTTTAAATCTGTTCAAATTTTTTTTCTTCTTTGAAATTCATGAGAAATATTCTGTGCTGTGTGGAAAAATGAATTTAGCTCATGTTATCTCTTCCCACATTCTGACCACTCAGTGCAGAAAATTTTGTCCGTGACCATGGTAGGCTTTTGTCAGCATGCTAACACCATCCAGTTCTAGGTATGGCAAACAGTTGATTTTTGATTGGATTATTACGAGGATGTCAATTATTTAAGTGAATTTATTAAGTCATTAATTATCCTCATTTTCCTTAATAAACAGGATTTAAATCGGTCAGAACTGCTACCTCACTGAATGAATAAAATTCCACTTGTAAGCAAAGGCCACAATAGGCAGTTATTTTTTGTAGGCTCTCTGTAATATTGGGAATCAAGGTCTCTTCTTTTGGATTCACTAAAACTTATTTTAATTTTTTTAAGTTTATGTATTTATTTTGAGAGAGAGAGAGAGAGAGAGAGAGATTGGTCATGAGTGGGATAGGGGCAGAGAAAGAGTAGGGGAGAGAGAGAATCCCAAGCAGACTTTGCGTTGTCAGCACAGAGCCTGATGTGGGGCTTGAGCTCTCGAACTGTGAGATCGTAACCTGTGCCAAAGTCAAGAGTAGGAAGCTTAACCAACTGAGCCACCCAGGTGCTTCTGTTAAAACTGATTTTAAGTGAAAGAAGTGTGCCTGTTTCCTCTACCATCTCTTCAACGTCAGATGTTTATTTTCCAAAGTATCTCTAGTCTAATTTGACAGACCAACCAGTGCTAATTTAATAATAGATGAGGGCAGTGCTTTATTCATCAATCGAGTCATGTGTTAAATCAATCAATAAGTGTGAACTGTCAGCCTGGCTAATGAACCCTGCCTTTACTTGGTATGAAAAACAGACATGAGGCAAATAATTTCCTCAGTTACTGATTTACAAGTGTGATGTGTGCAAAGAAGTTTGGTGTGCGGCTAAACAAGGGTAGTCGGTGAGCCAGAAACTGAGATTTTAAGGAGGGGAGTGGCGTTAACTGAGACAGAGTGGTCTAGAGAGACAAGGGCCAAAGAGCTTGTTTAAGAAGAGTACGTAATGTAGTTGACCTAGAGCATCATAGAGCCTTCTCTTGCCAATTAATATTTAAGCTGAAGGTTATATCCAGGATCTGTTCTTTCTTCCAAGGTAGTGATTACATGAGTGTGGTTGTGTATTTCATTTTGTCATTCACAGTTTAAAATAAATTTGTCGTTTATCCACTTTGCGTTAAGCACTGTCCCGGGCACTTTAAACGCTTAAAGGGTGCTCATTGTAGTTAGGGTATGAGAGACACAGGTGACAATTCACATAATATAATCCTGTGGTAACTGCAGTAGTAGGCAGGTGTATATTTGGTTGTGGGACCTAGCTATACTCTCTCCTGAGGTGTGGTAGGGTGGAGAGGGAAGGTTTTTTTGGGTGGGTGGTGGTGCTTGTACTGAGCCGTATTCGTGTTTCTTTACCTTTTTTCCTTTTTTTAAAAAAAAAATATAATTTATTGTCAAGTTGGCTAACATACAGTGTATACAGTGTGCTCTTGGTTTTGCGGGTAGATTCCCGTGATGTGTGGCTTACATACAACACCCAGTGCTCATCCCAACAAGTACCTTCCTCAGTGCCCATCACCCATCCCCCTGACCCCCCATCAACCCTCAGTTTGTTCTCTGTATTTAAGATCTCTTATGGTTTGCCTCCCTCCCTCTCTGTTGTAACTATTTTTTTACCTTTTTTGAGAGAGAGACAAAGTGCGTGCCAGGGAGGGACAGAGAGAGAGGGAGACACAGGATCCAAAGCAGGCTCCAGGCTCTCAGCTGTCAACACAGAGCCCGACACGGGGCTCGAACTCACACTGCAAGATCATGACCTGAGCTGAAGTCAGACACTTAACTGACTGAGCCACCCAGGTACCCCTGAACCATATTCAATAAATCAAGGCCATGTGGCTAAGGAAGGGTAGGTGGAGTGTGTTGAGGGTAGAGATTAAGATTGTTTGGGTTGGGGTGGGGTTGTTGATGCAGTGGGCAGAGAGTGAGCAAGGTGTGGGGACCAGACTGGTCTCGATCATTTCTGGGCAGCCCCAGGCAGATCCTGAGCCCTGAAGGAACTTGAGGGCAGGCAGTGGAGGTCGATGAGCTTGGACTGTCAAGCGAGGGCCTCCATATTGAGAGCCTTTGTGTCACGTTTTGGAATTCGAAATGGAGAGCCAGGAATTCAAAATGGAGAGCCAGGAAAGGGATCTGTGCAAGGGACTGACCCAGTTCATCTGGAGTGCTAGAGGACATCTTGCTGGACAAGTCCAGCGAGTCACTGGCTATTTGAGCCTGTAGATTACGGTGGGATGAAGATTTGGGATTCGCCGAGATGGCCGAAGGAGAGTTTATAGAGCAACAGCCCCCTGAGAAATGCCGATTTTTAAAAAAAAATTTTTTTAACGTTTATTTATTTTTGAGACAGAGAGAGACAGAGCATGAACGGGGGAGGGGCAGAGAGAGAGGGAGACACAGAATCGGAAGCAGGCTCCAGGCTCTGAGCCATCAGCCCAGAGCCCGACGCGGGGCTCGAACTCACGGACCGCGAGATCGTGACCTGAGCTGAAGTTGGACGCCCAACCGACTGAGCCACCCAGGCGCCCGAGAAATGCCGATTTTTAAGTTGCTGAGAAGGGAGTAGGAACCTTCCCAAAAGAAGGCGAGGGATGGTGTCATGTGTACAATGTGTTGAGGTGCCAGAAACTGCTTGGGAAGTTTTAAGGAGGAGAGGAATTGATGGTGTCAGCGGTGTCTCACTCACCGGAGACGGTCCCCTTATTCTCAGTGGCCAACTGGGCTACCTGCTCCATGCTGGTGGGGCAGGGGTGGGGCCAACTGGGCAAGAGGAGGGTGTCCTTTAACTATCAGTTTTCTTAATGTGTGCCACAATACATAAATGATGTCGATTCTATGAGGACATATTTTTAACCTCAGAAGTATGTGTGTGCATGTGTGAGAAAGAGAGAGTGTGTGTTTGCGAGTGTGTGTGTGAGAGAGAAGGAGTGTGTGAAAGTATGTGTGTGAGAGGGAAGGTGTTTGTGAGTGTGTGTGTGTGTGTGTGTGTGTGTGTGTAAGATAGAGAGGGAGTGTTTGAAAATGTGTGTGAGAGTGTGTGAGGATGTGTGAGAGAGTGTGTATGAGGGAGGGTGGGTGTGTGTGTGTGTGTGTGTGTGTGTGTGTGTGTGTGTAAAGGAATCATAGAATTTATTCCTGGAGGGGGTACTATGGATGGGGACATTGAGGCTGTGTTAAAAGCGATCTGTCAAATAAATAAATAAAGTAAAATACAATAAAATGAAATAAAATAAAAGCTATCTGTCAGCTTCTGTGAGGCATGAGCTAGTCTAACTAGTTGATCTTCTAAGTAATCTTTTTAAGTTTCTTGTGCATGGTATTGGGAAACTGGGAGCTTGATTAATTTCATTTAGTGATCGTGATCTGTTTCTTCTGCCTTTCCCATTTTACACGTAGAAGCAAATATCATTAACAACCAAAAGGACCTGCACGCTCTCATTATGAGATACAATTCTTTGGAAGAATTTAGTATGCATATCCTTGACCTTTTTTGGAATTAAAAATTATCTTGAAAATTTACCTCTCCATCTGTAATTTCGGTGGTGTGCTCAAGAACAGTTTAATAGTCTGAAAACGGATGAATTTAAAATTAGAGAGTTGAAGGTCATAACCCAGCAGTGATAACTCAGCTAATGAAATATTCATTTCCAACTACGAAGTGGCACTGTATATCAATATGTTGTCACTGTCTGTCATCGTTACGTAGCGCGCAGGTATATTTATGCATTTATAAATAGCTGAGGGAAAAAAAAAGAGGCTAATTACATGCAGAAGCCCGACAGAAATGATCATGGCTGTGCTTCAAACAGGCACTGGCTAACCATTTTTCCAAGCCATATTTGTGAATTAAGTATAGCTTCTGCACATTAACCTCTGCCGTGTTTGGTTTTTAGAATGTTGTAATTAGAGGGAGGACAGAACAGGAGATATACGTGCTTTTTTAGGTCATGTTCACACCAGGGGTTTGTTTATACAAGTGTGAAATGAAGTGCAGAATTTAGCACTTACCTAGAAAAATCAAACAGAAGACCCTTTGGATTGAATAATCTAGAAAATTGTAGAAGAGATACATATTTACATAATTAGCTTTACCAATTAAGAGTGAATTTACTTTAGCAAAAATCAATGTCATTATCCAGATAATTCAGGCTAATTAAAGTCCTTCCCCAATCCTTAGACTTTCATTAGCGGCACGTTTCTGGTTAAAGTGGTATTTTTGGGTGTTAAAGTCGCGTTATAATTTGTGTCGGTCTTGCTCTATTTTGCGGGTGTAGACCTGGCTTCAGTTGACAGTGCACACTTGATGAACCAATGTCCTTCAGGGAGAACATACAATGGGAAATACAAAATGTTACCCATGAAGTTGAAAGCGTGCTGGCACTCCTTGACAAATCTTGGAATTCAGCATTTATATCCAGGTATGCATAGACAACAATAAAGATTTCAGTAGAAGTCATGTGAACAGGTGTGAACATATATGGAGAGTCACGATGATAATATCCTAGTGAACAGTCTTTTGCGTATACACACACGTACACACACACACACACACACACACACACACACACATGCACACAGTTCATTTCTCTCCCACCTCTTCCCTTCCTTCGATGTCTGTACTACCCCTTCTCCTTATTTTGGTGACCCATTAGCCCTTTCCTAAATGGAAAGTGATTCACTAATTAGATTTATAAATAAATGCCACTTTAAATGAACATCACGTGTAGGTTCCCCAAATCATTATATGTGTCTTGCTTCCCCCCTGCATTCGCTGTAGAATTGAAAACAAACAAACAAACAAACCATATTTTCCCTTGTTATCCGAAGGAGGTGGAGTAGGTGGCATCAGATGTGCCCGTCAGAGTAGTTGCTCAGAAATTAAAAGAGGAAGATTTGCCTTGGGCAACTGGCACTTTATTTTAGCTCCTAAAAAATTCATTTTGTTCCTTTTCTCCTTCCTTGTTTGTTCCTGGCTTTTAATGTGCGAAAAGAACACAGATTGCAGGTCAGGGTAATAACCTCATGACCAGGAAGGCACGTGATACACCCAAGCTTAGTTCGGCCAGTGTTTGGCCGTGGATTGAGTTGATAGCTGAACCTCAGGTGGCGTTATCTCATTATCACTTTGTCACTAGATGTAGTCCTTTATCTTTAGAGAGCTTTAAGAAAGATTTTGACTAGGGTGGTAGTCACATTTTTGTAGGAATTTAAGAGTGGTTGGAGAGTTAAAGTAGGGAAAGTCTGGAAAAGGGCAAAGAAATCCGTGCTAAAGATGGTGGGGTCAGGAATAGGCAGAAGTGTTATTTTATGGGGAGAGGACTGCTTTCACCTTTTGTGGTCTTTTTGTTATTATATTTGTCTAATAATTTTTTCAAACACGAGAAATGACATATCTATCAAGTTTTGTGAGGAATATATTTTATTTTTTTATTTTTTGAGAGAGAGAGTGAGCATGAGCGGGGGAGAGGGGCCCAAGGAAAGAGAGAGAGAGAGAGACAGAGAGGGAGAGAGAATGAGAATCCCAAGCAGGCTCCACGCTCAGCATGGGCCCCGAGGTGGGCCCCCATCTCATGACCCTGGGATCATGACTTGAGCCAAAATCAAAAGTCGGATGTTCAATTGACTGAGCCACCCAGGTGCCCCAGAACGAATATACTTTAAAATTATTATTCTCTCTCTGATTAGATTATGTAGATTTAGAATATCTTAAATCTGGGGACAATTTAGCATGGTTATCTTTGAAATGTCCCAGTGGGACCAAAGCCGTACACACTGCACCTATGCCTAAGTGACAAGGGAAAAAATAGATGTGTTCTGCATTCTTTCTGAATCACCGCTCTGGTTTTCCCCCATCCCACTGCTGGTTTTTCTCAGCAAAGTACAGTTTCAGTCTTTAATGTATATCCCAAAAGGGAAAAGAGTAGGTGACCTAATGTGCTTCTTCAAATGTGTTTTATAACACAGGCTGAAAGAATCTCTTAATTTCTTCCCAAGAGCTGCATTGTTTGTGTGGAAAAGGGGGAGAGGGGAAGAAAAAGAGTTCTTTAACCTAAGAAACAAGTAACTTGTTGAGTTGAACATTTAATGTGTCCCTCCCCGCCCCCCTTTTCTAATATGGAGCTTGTTGAAGAGGGGATCACAGTGATGAATAATTCATAGTGGCTGTTCAGTGTTCATTTATATTTCCTGTTGATGATTAAAGTTAAGGAAATTATTTTGGAAAGACTCCAGAAACAAGAAAAACTCCCTACAAGGAATTATTTAAATTGGGCGGTTACTCTCTTCTGCCTTGCTCTTAGTGGCCCTAAGGCAGCTTTGGTAGAATCACACTGTCTCAGTTTGAAAAACCTTTCCTGTGTTTGGTTTCAGTGGATGAGCTACCTCATTGGTGTTTGAAACTGGGGAGCTTGGGAGTGGTATTGTACCTGCTTTGGTTTGCAGTGATCTGTGAAGTAAAAGCCCCCTCCCACTCTTAACACAGGATTTTTTACTTGGACTGACAGTAATCAGATCTCCGTGGTCTGCTTTTATTAGGTTCTTCTGGAGAGCTGATAATTGCTCCATCACTGACCCCGTGGACCATAAATGTCTCTCTTTGCCTGTTCTGGACCTTAATGTTCATTCCTTATTTGAAGCCTTTAATTTTTGGTGTGATGGACACAATTATATCACAATGGTTCCTATGGAGTTGTTAAAATCAATTTGTTCCTAGAAACTTCTTAAAAGGCCGATTTATTGACTTGATGGGCTGTAAAGCTATTTCCGCTTATTAGGAGAATTGCCTTTTCAGGTAGGCACTCGTGCCCACGATGGCTGTCGTAATACCCCTCGTTACCCAGTGGAGTCCTGTTGAAAGTACTGAAATTAGGCCATCGATTCCCCAAGGACACTGTCTCCACTGTTGTACTTTCTTCTTGAAGATGGCGCCTGATGTGGGGGAAACTGCCAACATGTGGGTTTGTATGAAAAAAAGAAAGACTCTGTAGCAATAGCCAGAGTATCTAAAGATAGTAGTTCCGAGTTTGGGAGCCTCCTGCCGCTTACTTCTTCCTCTGTCCTCAAAATTGGCCACGTTGGCCAACTTCTTTTCCTTTCCCAGTTTAATAGCGATTCATTCCCATGGTCCCGAGTGCTATTTTCAGCCTCCAGCTGTACTGCATGGGGTAGTTTAAGTATCAAGACAACGACTCCCGTTTCTCCTGGGGATTAGAAAGCATTTCAGGTGCCTAGGACTACTGTATTTATAATCGCCATTTTAACTGCATGTATCAGAGTACATGTATCAGAGTACATAGGATCATGGAGAGAAGTAATTGTTGAGATAGTTACCAAAATATGACCGTTTGTGACTTGATCTTACATGAGCGTTTTATTACTATGTTACACAGCAAGATGCCAGTAGCAGGGTCTCACAGCTATCACCATCTTGAAGTTGCAGTGAATGTCGGTGGTGTTTTGAGATACCTGCAGCAACCATAATGTGAGTGATTTCTGTTGATAAATTCTTAGGTACTGCTCATTGTGCTGTGGTTTTGTTGACCTGTGGGAACCGAAGGAAATACTGAATGCCCAGTTCAACAACCAATTTGAGGTTGTTGAGAATAAAACTAATTTCCTGGTTTCATGTCAAGTCCGTGGGTCCGCCAAATTCTAGCTACAGGTTGCACTAGACCAGGGGTCACACACTTTTTCTGTGAAGAGCCACAGGGTATAAGTACTTCCGGTTTTGTAGGGCATCGAGTTTCCATGGCATCTGTTAGCAGAGCTGCTTTGCGGGAGCACCTGTAGACAGTTCCTAAATAAATGGTCAGGGCTGTGTTCCAGGAAAACTTAACAAAAAAAAATTTATTTATTTTCAGGGAGAGAGCGAGCACGAGAGAGCATGAGCTTGCAGATGTGAGCCTGGGGAGGGGCATAGGGAGAAAGAGAGACGGAGATAAAGAATGCACTGACAGCTCAGAGCCTGATGCAGGGCTCCACCTTCCAAACTGTGAGATCTTGACCTGAGTTGAAATCTAGAGTCAGGTGCTTACCTGACTGAGCCACGAAGGCACCCCTGGGAAAACTTTATTTAGAAAAAGAGAGACCTAGATTTGGCCATGGGCCACGGTGACTGACTTTTCTAGATGAAGGCTCTTGCCAGATCAACTGTCTGCCTTGGCTGACGAATTCTCACTTTGGGATGTGATCATTAATACCACTCTTTGTTATTTTGCATGTGTCTTTCTCGTCGCTCATGTTTGGGTGCTGTGTCTTATACTCATTGCATTAAATTCAGTTAACAGGCATATGTCTTGAGCATTGGTATGTTTGTCTTTTCACAATACAAAGATGATTAAGACATACTCCTTGTCTTTGCTGAACCTCCTCCTGGTTAGGGAGACCACAAATGGGCAACTACATATACAGTGTTACCAGTGCTACAATAGTAAAGCATGAAATGTTCCTGGGACAGTGTTCCTGGGACCATGAGGAAGATGAAAACAATACCATATTCCTCCTTCACAAAGACCTGTTAGCGCTTTTCACTTAAAATTTTATATTGATGATTTTCTTTCTTTTCAAACGACCCCACGTATCTGAAAATCACCATGTCTTCATTTAAGTAAGTATTTTATTTGAAAATGGCAGAGAGCTCAGAAATCCTAAATGTTTAGATTATGGTAATATACATTTGTTCGCAGATAACGTACTACTTCGGATATACTTTGTTCCATAGGAGCTGGTATTATTTTAGGCTTCTGTTTTAAGTGAGGCGAGGTAAAGATAATGCTGGGAAAGTAGTTCTTTCATCTGGGGGAGTGAGTTTTGTGCATAAAGTGAGTTTTTGCAAGTGGGCATGTGTTGCCCTAGTTGAGATTCTGTACATCACGTTATATATAGGACTTCATTTTCCTGAGCTCTTTCCTGGTACTTCAGGGGTCAGCATGGCCAACGTGTTTGTCATTTGCTGCGTTTACTTGGATGGATGATGCCTACCTGAGTTTGCCGAGTTCACAGGCTGCACCTGTGTGTGTGTGTCCACTGAGCACTGAACCATGACTGTCACGGCCAGTGGAGGGCAGGGGGCTGCTGCCCTCTCCCCATCTCACACCTGCACCAGGGGAACCCTGAGGGCCCATTCTTTTTCCATTAATTTAGAAATTCCTTATCTTCTGCAGTTGCTCGCACCATTTTTCTCGGGAGAGCTATCCCGAGAGCCTCTTTATTATGAACTTGCATTTGAGTGAAAAATTTCTTAGCCCAGTGGTTTAGATTAAAATCAAGCTTTATGGTAAAACTCAGACCAGATGCTATTTGACTGCAAACATCAATAGTGACTTTATTTGAGCTTTTAGAGTTAGATAAGAATTGTCATAAAGAACCGAATTGCTATTGATGTGTTGCTGACCTTCATGGATTAAAATATGGATAAAATTTCTTTGGTAAGATTATAAATGTATACTTTCCCTACATAGACATGGGACAAATATAGCTGTAGAAGCTTTGTTGCACTTTGCTTTGCTGTTGGTTTTTTCAGTCAGTTTCATTAAGGCAACTTCTCAGTCTCAAAATCCCTTCCGTCTCTAAAGTTCTTTGATTTGCCTGATTTTTTTTTTTTTTTGTAAGTTTTTTCCTGAAATTCAATTATTCACTTCGTGGTTTAATTATTTTATCTAGTAAAATATGCCTGAATAAGCCATTCATCTCTGCCATTGGTAGGTACAATGATTGATTTGTAGATAAGTCTTTGTATATCAATAAGATAGAGTATATATAAAATCTGATCTCTTGATCTGTTGTATATTACCAAAGGAATTCTTGCTTGAAACGAATTATAAATCAACACAGCTTTTTTCCTCTTACTGTGCTAAGATGAGGCATGGGTCATCAGTTTAAAACAACAACAATCCAATCAGTTATTGCCATGTTGCTCAATTATTCATAAAACAGGGGAAGAAGCATGATGTAATTTTTATTATTTGACTTTACTTCTCTCCATATATTTATATATAATTAATCCAGAGCTATTAGCTCTCAAGCTTTGAGGATAGTTTTGGGAAGCCAGAAACCATCGTTTCTCAATAGGCAGGACAAGCAAGAACATTTACCTAGGACACTTAGTATGTCTTGTTTCTTAGATTTGTAATTCAGGCTTGCTCCCACAGAGGCTGGGAAATTATTTCCTCTTGTAAAGATGAGTTCCTTGAGACGTGTAGTTCCAGGCTTTGATTCAACCTCATCAAGTAACTTGAGGAACTAAACTGATCCTATTATGTAGATAATCTGCTTGAGGCAGAGATTGGGCAGATATTTGTAACAGTTTTAGACACCCAGGACTGCTATATTTATAATAAATTTATTTGTAATCCTTTCTTGGTGATTTTTCTACAAACCACAAATCTCTGTGCTAGCTGGAACATTGTTTAAGGTACTCTTTTGTGTTCAGAGGAATTATTTATTAATGAATTAATTTTAATCTCTTCTCACTATTTTGGTTTTGTTAATGATTTGCAGAGCTTTAAGAGAAGAAGGCAGAAAAATACATATTTGATGCATGTTCATGAATAATAAGCAGGACTCTGAGTTCTAAAGGCTGGAATATTTTAGATTTTTTTTTTGATGTTTGTTTATTTTTGAGAGAGAGAGGGGGAGAGAGAGAGAGAGAGAGAGCCAGTGCGCGCGCACAAGCGGGCGAGAGTGCAGAGAGAAATGGAGACACAGGATCCAAAGCCTGCTCCAGGCTCTGAGCTGTCAGCACAGAGCCTGTCTTGGGGCTCAAGCTCACAAACAGTGAGATCATGAACTGAGCCAAAGTCAGATGCTTAACCGACTGAGCCACCCAGGTGCCCCTGGAATACTTCAGTTATTAAAGCTCAACTTTCTGCTTGGGTTGCTGTGACCTCAGAGCACTGACTTTTTTGGGGGGAAAGACAGGAGAGATGAGAGGGTCTGTAGTCTTACGGTTGGTACAATGTAACCAGAGGGGCTTCTGGCAAACTCAGGGATGCTGAGCCCCTCCCCTTCCTCAGCACAGGAGACTTACGGCTTTCCTTTGCCCATCAGACTACTTTTAGGGGCCTCATGTTGGCACATGCCACATTGTTCTCAATTCTAGGCCCATTCCCACCAAAGAATTCAGGAATTTGGTTTCAAAAAATCTTAGGTGTGCTTTTCCCATTTCCTTAATTCTTTTTTCCATGGAATGTTTTCTCCTCTCTTTTCTTCTCCCCTCCCACAGCGTACCGTTCACTGGGTTTTCCAGGGAGGAAAAGGTCTCCAAGGCTGAGCAGGCGTGAGAGTACTGGAGGCATCTCAAGAATTGTCCTTCTTGGTCCAGCCCATCCCTTCCCCAGGTCCACACTGCACCCCCACTCTACACAGTGCTCCTAGGGTTGTCCATCCCGGTGATCAGAACGGGTGTGGGCCAGTTACCCAGATGGGTGCCTTTCACATGGATGGGGAAGATGTCCCCAGGCTTGTCAGAGTACCTAGCCTGTACCACCATAGTGGCAGTTTGAAGGCTGGCTCTGTGTCCCCAGCAAAATTCATGAGTGTCTTCCTAGGTTTGCTAGGTGGACCCCTCACAAATGGAGAGTTCTTCTTGTTCATTCATTCATTCGTCCATTCATTCATTTTAAGTAGGCTCTGTGTCCAATGTGGGGCCTGAAGACACCACCCTGAGATCAAGAGTCGAACACTCTACTGAACGAGCCAGCCGGTTGGTCCCAGAGAGTTTTCTCTTCTTTTCGAGGTGTTTGTCATCCAAAGGGAGAGTGTGTTGCGGTTTTGGCTTTGTGAGGACAACGTTTTGGTCTGAAAATTAGAAAAAGAATCAGAGCCATTATGATACCTCTGTAGTCCCTGAAGCCCTATTCCTTAAACTTTCCAATTAGTTAAGCTATTCAGTTCCTTGGTTCTTTCCTTTGTCCACCTAGATTTATGCTCCTCTCAATTAAAAGTTAGCCAGGTCATACACAGGGGAAGAGGGCCACAAAAAGTCACTGATTTAATAATAACCAGAAGCTACTGTTATTAGCACAGGGCTTTAACCTCCAAATTGAAAGGAGTTGAGCTGCAGCTGTCTCAGTGCGGTCTACTTGTCTTCTCTCTGGCCCCCCCACACCCTTGCCAGTTTCCTTTTAGCTAAAAGAATCAAAATTAATTCCTGGTTTGGCTACATTATAAAAAAGAACTTGTGTGAATCATCTGTTCTCTGGTTTTTCGTGCCTTACAGAAATAAAAAGCTTTTTGATTATTCAATTAAAGCAAAACTGATGTTGATCCATGGCCTGTTAAAGTCGTTCCCAGTTAGCTTGTTGGAGGAAACTGATCAGCATAGAGGAGGTGACGTCCCCCAAAGTGGATAATGACACAGTTTTGGTATATCTGCTTCATGCTAGAGGACTACTTTGTGTTTAGTTTGTTCAAGTATGAGCACAGAAAATGATTTTGTTCAAAAAAAAATTTTTTTTTAACGTTTATTTATTTTTGAGACAGAGAGAGAGAGCATGAACGGGAGGATCAGAGAGAGAGGGAGACACAGAATCTGAAACAGGCTCCAGGCTCTGAGTGGTCAGCACAGAGCCCGACACGGGGCTCAAACTCACGGACCATGAGATCATGACCTGAGCCGAAGTCGGACACTTAACTGACTGAGCCACCCAGGCGCCCCCAAAAAATGATTTTGGATAAATGCTTTTATGTACATCCTTTCTTCTACTTTCCCCTTATTCTATCCCCACCCCCATTTGACTTTTTAAAAATAAGAATAAAATTTATTTTGCTTAATTATTATGGACTTGTAGGGCGCCTGGGTGGCTCACTTGGTTAAGCATCCTGACTTCGGCTCAGGTCATGATCTCACGGTTCATGGGTTCGATTCCCACATCGGGCTCTGTGCTGACCGCTTAGAGCCTGGAGCCTGCTTTGGATTCTGTGTCTCCCTCTCTTTCTGCCCCTCCCCTGCTTGCACTCTGTCTCTCTGTCTCTCAAAAAATAAATAAACACTAAAAAAAAATCATTATGGACTCGTGTTTGGGATATCTTTTTTTTTTTTTTTTTTTCCCTAAGGGATATGTTAGATTTACTGTTTTTTAAAAATTCTCCTTGTCTTTATTTTCCTGTTGCCATCTGTTCATTTAAATTTTCTCAGATTGTTTATGGTTTCAGTTTTTCCCTCCATACATTTTCTGGCATTTGGCTCTCCTTTTCTGACACAATAGGTCAGGCCTTCGAAAATCTGGCCCCTATGTAATTTGACTTTTTCTGCAGTCAACACACTGCCTATGCCTTCCGAAGTTTTTCATCTCCTAGGTCTTTGAGCAGATGTTAACTGTTTAAATATTTTGTTGTTTGGGTGTAAAGAAAATTGAAATGTAAGACGTCAGTGATAGCATGCTTTGTTATACCAGAAGCAGATTGCTGCCTGCTAGTTGAATATGTAAACGTCTTTAAAACATGGAGCGTTCCCCTTATGCATTTTAACCATAATCTACAGGTTGTGTACTTTGAGAACTGAGTTAAATTCATCAGGTTGTGTCTAGAGCATATCTAAAAACTGGTGTTTGTATTCTTCGAATTGGTTTACAACAGCTCTCTCCCTGGTGATGGGCTGAGCCTTCTCTGTGGCTGAGAAAGGAATCTGGTGTGCTTTATGCTCTATCATTTCTGGCTCATGTTGTATCAATGATGGTGTTGGGACTCATTTGGTTATACCACGGATGGCTAAAATAAATTAATAGTAAGTTAATGATGTTGTAAAATCGAGCAGGAAAGTGGGGGCTTGAGTAGTAGCGTCAGTGACTAGCCTGGTATAGTCTGACACCCTGCCAGGTGTCCCGTTTAATCCTTCAGCCAACTCTGGACATTGATCCACATGATGGTCCTATTTTACAGACAAGGGAACTGAGGCCGGGAATGGTTAACTGGCTTTCTGAGGTCATGCGACTAACGAGAGTGGAGCTGGGATGTTCGATCTTGGTGGTCTGAGTCCAACTGCTCATGGACTGAGCCTCTGAATTGCATGTCCTTGTGGTCTAGGCCTTAAGAGTGCAGGCTGCGGAGGTCATGAGGATTTAACATCACTAAATCTTAAGGTTGTTTTTTTTTTTTTTCCCCATCCATAAAAATAGATGGAAACAATATCTACCTTCAAAACGTTGAGAGGTCGGGGTGCTTGGGTGGCTCAGTCGTTTGAGCATCTGACTTCAGCTCAGGTCATGATCTCACGGTTTGTGGGTTTGAGTCCCGTGTCGGGCTCTGTGTTGAGAGCTCCGAGCCTAGAGCTTGCTTCAGAGTCTGTGTCCCTCTTTTACTCTACCCCTCCCCTGCTCATGCTCTCTCTCTCTCTCTCTCTCTCTCTCTCTCAAGAATAAATAGAACATTAAAAAAAATTAAAACAAAACAAAATGTCAAGAGGTTATATGGCAAAATACAGATGCCTGGCTGGTAAGTGCTCAGTAGATACCAACTATTATCATTTTTACTGAGGCTATTAATTCGTGTTACACTGTAGAACTTGAAGCTTACTGTGCTGACCCCCCCCTCCACCCACCGTCTCTGGATAGCAAACGTTCATTGTGGCTTTGCGGGTAATCATTGTTAAAAAACAAAATTCAGCCGACTAAATGGGAAGATCTCGTTGGCTTTATTCAGTGATTCATGAATTGGGCAGCATCCCATCTAGCCAACAGAAAAAAGCTCCCAGGAGCTGTGCAAAATGATGGCTTTTTTCGGCAGAAGGAGTGTTGGGACAAGGGAATTGAAAAGACTGGATTATTTTAGGCAAGGTTACCTTCCTTTAGGGGAAGGCAGGGGAGCTTATCAAACTGATTACCTTGCTAGTGCCAACCAGGAAATTCCAGACTGATTGGTTTAAAATTCCACCCCTTGGGAGAGGCTGAAACTGCAATTAGGGTAGATACTCAGTTTTGGTTTGCTGGCGTGGGGTTTAGCACAGGTGGCTTCATTTTGGCCCTATTGTTTCTTTTTTTTTTTTTAACACTACCTTTGGGTAGGTAATAAGTCACTACCTCTGCCTTTCGTGACATATTAAATAATTGAACAGCAGCAGCTTTCTCCTTAACTTTATTCAGATTTCGTCCTTGGCCCACTCCCCACCAGCCAAAATGAGAAGAAATTTGTAGCTCGGGCCCTCAAGTTGAAAGTGGGCATTAATATTAGCAAATTCTCTTTAATAATCATCACATTAAATTTGATAACCAGAGGGGACGTCCTCATAGCTTATAACTGAAAGTAATGTCTCCGGGAGGCGAGGGAGCGTTTCCCAAATGTTAACCGCTGAGCAAGATTAAAGAGAGTGATGCCCCGGGAGTGCGATGGTTGGTACTATTATTCGTGCAGTCCATACTCAGGTAACTCGGCTTAGGTTTCCTGAGCATCTGTGGCCTTTTAATCTTAGCTGCAGAAATAGAAAAGAAGTTTGTGGAAACCAGTCCCAAAGCAAAGATTATCGATAGTTTTTCCTCTTAAATGACTGAAAACAAAAAAGGACAGAAATAATGAATGGCCCTGACCCTTGGGGTAACTAACGATGTGCCATTAAATCCAGCAGCCAGGAGAACCAAGAGCTGCCCGTACCAGAGCCTGAACAAGCAGAACTTGGTTCCTGAGGCAAATGAAGAGGTGTAGTTGCTTAGAAAGGATTGACACCTGCATGGCCTCTTGTGTGTGGGATGAACCTTTTGGCAAGAGCCAGAGCGTTGTTGTTCTTCCATGCTTCTTGACCATACCATTGGATGCTTGTGTGCATGGTCTTCTCTGCTTCCTTCTTCAGGGCTGAATCCCCTCTCCCTGAATCAACCAGTTACATGTTGATTCATAGGTGTGGCTCCTCCAGAGCTGTCTCACCTCAATCTGTCACCTTGTGTTATTCCTACTAACTTGTTTATTGTTTTCTCTCTCTTATTAGACCCCATAGTGAGGATTTTGTTTCTCTGCTGGCTACTCGGTTTTCACATAGGGCCTCCTGGCACATAATGAGTATTCACAACTCCTCGGAGAACAAACACCAGTGATGGGGTTACTACATACGGTTTTATGTAATTGTTGTTTTCACTAAGGTGAAGGGCTAGTTTTTGGACCCATCTTTACGTGCCTGGAAATAAGAAATCAAGAAGGACTTCAGGGAAAGGTAGAAAGCCTGCTCCTGATCCATCAGACTATTAAAGGCTGGGGATCGTGTGAATGTTCCTATGATTCCCAGGGGCTAGGATGTCCATTGCTTACTCTTTGAGCCTCGCTTCCATTTTGTCTGAAATGCAGAGCGGATGCTTACCGTGTTAGAGGCTTACCCTGCGGATTATGTGATGCTGTAGATCTCCTTGATAGTGAGATTATTTTCCTTCTTCACATTTTAACATCTCTGAAATCAGAATGTAATTTTCATTTAGTAGTGTTTGAAAATGGTTATTGGGTGTTTTTTCCCCCACATATGAACATCCCTGAAAATGGGATGAGTCTTTATAATCAGTGGTGTCTTCCACCTCACGAAATAAGGTCATTATGGAGGTATATCCGTGTTGGGTGTAGACTAAATGTTTGTTTCCGTATCTCTTTCACTCTGTAACAAAGGAGAGGAAAGCCTTGGTACAAATATCACTGTGAGAAAGAAAGGCAGCTTCTTGTAGAAGCAGAAGCACGGGCCTGGGGACTGGCAGGCTGGGTTCTTTTAGTTCTAGTGTTAGCCTTACATAGTAGACATTTCAGCTCTCTCTGCCCTCCTGTGTCAGTCGAGGTTTTGGTTTTCTGGAGTGGCGAATAGGTTTCCTGTCCGGTGCCATTGATTGCCAGTGGCTCCTTGGAGCTTTGCGTTCAGAGTTGGTAAGCCAAGCCCTGGGTCTGTAGGCAGAGGCCAGGATCGTGTCGTGCCACTTGCTATGAGCAAGGTGTGGAGGGGGTGTCTTACCAGGATTCCTGCTCCTGCAGTCCCTGATCTTCAGTTCTAATTGTCAGTGTCAAAAAAAAAAAAAAAGGGGATGAGTAGGGGAAGGAAGGAAAGAAGGAAGAAGGGAAAGAAAAAAAAAAGAAGAGAAAAACCAGGTCAGTGGGATTTTCTTCCTAGCACTCAGACTGTCTACTGAATGAATCCAAACATACAGTTCTTCTTTTTTAGTAAAAAGTTTTTTTTTTTTTTAAATATCCATTTGTTTTTGAGAGAGAGACAGAGCATAAGCAGGGGAGGGGCAGGGAGAGAGGGAGAGAGAGAATCCCAAGGGGGATGGATATGGGGCTCCATCCCATGAACTGTGCGATCAGGACCTAAGCTGAGATTTGAGTCGGACACCCAACCAACTGAGCCCCCCAGGTATCCCCCAAATATATAGTTCTTCTGTTGGGACAATATGGCTACGTACTTTTCTTCTTTCGTCTTAAATTATTTGTCTACATTTTAACACAGACGATTGAATGAATCATTTCTCAAAGGAATAAACTTTTTTCCACAAAGGCTCACCATGCCCAGCATTGTCCAGAGCTTTTAAAGAGTTTAGTAGCTGGGCTGTAGGAACGAAACCCTTCAGATAATTGTGGAAGGTAATGGATATAACTGTAACTGTAGATTCCAACTCAACATTTCAGGCTGCTCACCCCCACCTGTAAGTTCGCACCAAAACACTGTATGCTACAGTAAATAACCAATTGCTTATTCTTTCCATAGGTTAGGAAGGATTCTTTGGGCATTGGAAATAATATCAATGTAATGATCAACGTAGTGCTGGTCAAAATCCTTTGCAATTTATGTCTCTTCCTCGGAGGCTTCTGTACAAAACATTTCCCAGAAAAGAATAAAAATTTTCAGTCACTTTGCTTTTTAAAAAGCTTGTTCTTTACCATCCTCGTAAGACATTCAAAGTGTTCTGGTAGTTACAGTTTTTTTTTTTTTTTTAAACCTTTGTATGATTTTGAATTCTCTCATTCTTATCTTTGCATTGAAGGGGCCCTTAACGAAGGAGTATTTTTGGTTTTGTTTTTTTTTTTTTTTTGTAAATGTTTGTAGGTTTGTTTTTGTTTCTGTTTTTTTTTTTTTTTTTTTTTTTTTTTTGGTAAATGTTTTCAGTTAGTAGCTGGCTGAAAAAATACCCAGCATGGTAGCTGAGATAGTTCAAGAGTGGGAATTAAATAATCTGCTTCTATCATTGAGTGCAACTAGAGAATGAAGCAGTCCGTGGAACAAACTAGAAGCATGACAACTTTTTGGGTTCCCGTTGATGAGGCAGAGCTTTATAGCCTGGGGCCGGCATTCTGTTTCTGAGCGCAGTTCCCTTCATTGCTAGAACTGGAAACTGAAAGTTTCTTGATCTTTCACACCTTTCCTCAACTATTAGGGGCATAAACATTTTTAAAAAATAAACCATTTATGTCAAATAGTTTTAGATTTGTGGAAAAAATTGCAGAGAAAGTACAGAAAGTTTCCATATATCCTATATCCAATTTCTGCTGTTACCGATCTTTTACAGTTTGGTACACTTGTCATACTTAAGGGCCACAATTGATGCATTGTTATTAAAGTTCACATTTAACTCATATTTCCTTAGTTTATGCCTAATGTTATGTCCTGTTCCAGGATGCCATCCAGGAGACCACATTACATTTAGTTGTCATGTCTCCTTAGGTTCTCTGGATTGTAACAGTTTCTCTGACTTTGCTTGCTTTTTGATGCTCTTGACGCAAGGGGTATTCATTCGATACTTTGTAGAATATCCTTCAATTTGTGTTTGTTTGATTTTTTTTTTTAAGTTTGTTTACTTTTGAGAGAGAGAGAGAGAGAGAGCACATATGAGCAGAGGAGGGACAGAGACAGAGAGAGGGAGAGTGAGAATCCCAAGCTGGCTCCTTTCTGTAAGTGCAGAACCTGACGTGGGGCTCGATCTCATAAACCGATCTCACAAACCGTGAGATCACGACCTGAGCCAAAGTCAAGAATCAGATGCTTAACTGACTGAGCCACCCAGGTGCCCCTGATTTTTTTCTTTTAATGTTTATTCTTGAGAGAGTGAGAGAGACAGAGCATGAGCAGGGGAGGGGCAGAGCAAGAGAGGGACACAGAATCTGAAACAGTCTCCAGGCTCTGAGCTGTCAGCACAGAGCCCAACGTGGGGCTTGAACTCAACGAGCCGTGAGATCATGACCTGAGTTGAGGTCGGACACTTAACCGACTGAGCCACACAGGCGCCCCTGATTTTTTTTTTTTCTCATGATGAGCCTGGGGTTGTAGGTTTCTGGGTAGAACAGAGCAGATGTAAAGTAGCATTGTCATCATATCATATCCACAGGTGCATGCTATCAACACAATTTATGCCTGTTGATGTTGACCTTGATCACCTGGCTTGCGGTATTAGTTTTTAACTTTCTTTACTGTAAAGTAACAACCTCCCACCCCCAGCTTTCCCACATTGTATGGATCAGAGGAAAATCACTATGAGCAGCCATATCTAAAGAGTAGGGAGTTAGGCTCTGTTCCCTCGAGGGCATGAGATAATGTTTTCCTCTCCAGAACAATAAGTGTATTTATTAGCAAGGAATTCAATTTCTAATTTGAAATAGTATATACTTTTCAATTTGGAAGATGGTACATGACTCACATTGGAGTGTGGACCCTGAAGCCAGACCAGCCTGGGTGTGGATTCCAGCTCTTCTGCTTCCTAGCTGTGTACCCTGCAGAAGCTGCTTAAACCCTCCGTGTGTCCGTTTCCTCTTCTGTAATAGGGGGCTAACGATGGGAACATAGTAAACATTAAATGCAGTAATCCATGGTGCAGTGTTGAGCCCGATGTGTGGCAAACTGTAGTTGCTTAATAAATATTGCCGAGATGATGCAAACGAACTAGTTTGTGTATGTGTGTGTCTGGGGGTGGGGTGGGGTGGGGGGACAGGTGCTGTTGGTTTGACATTTATTTGATGTGTTTTTTTTCATAGAGCCATCTTTGCGGAAGGTGCTAGGGCTTCCCAGTGAGTTAAAGATGGATGTCCTGCTGCTCCAGCACCAATTTCAAAAATAAGAACAATCGAACACGAAACCATATGGCTTGAAACTATCCTGAGCCCTGGTAGAGGATGAAAGAGTTTTTACTAGCAGGGTCGTAGGCGTAGAGACGTGTAGAGATTCTCAGCGTTGCATTTTGGCATCTTTGTCGCTCTAGAGGTGCTCCTCCTGGATGATGTCCACGTTGTCTCTGAAGCCTGAGCTCCCTCGGAGGGTGTCACAGGGCTTACTCCTGCCTCTCAGGGTTGGTGTGTCCGAGCTAAATGAAGAAAAGTATGTTTTCCTGAGGTGATAGGAGTGGGGAATGGAGAGTCACCTGCGGTGTGGACGCAGCTCTCGACAGTTCTCTTGAGGAAGGAGCAAGGTGGGAAGCAGATATCTGTTAAAAGCTTCATTTGCAGTGTTGGTCCGGTGGAGCCCCCGACCCGGCACTGGCAGTTTCAGTGTCCCTGTGGGAAGTGACTTCCTGGTGAGGTAAAAACTGTGTAACCAGCTGCTTCCACAAAACAGATGCACTGGCAGCTCAGGGGAGTGCTTGTGAGGTGGGAAATGGCTTCTGACTGCTTAATTTTGCTTCAAAAGCACACCAATTTTCATGATTACTCCCCAGTGGTCTGTATACCTGGAGGGTGTGTGTGTGTGTGTGTGTGTGTGTGTGTGTGTGTGTGTGTGTGTGTGTGTGTGTGTGTGTGTACACTTTTACACAGAGAGAAGAGGAGTGGGAGGGCACCCTGGGCAAGAAGGTGATGGTTAGATGAATAATCTCCATCAGGTGCAAGCAATGGAAACTCAACTCAAGTTGATTTCCACAGTAAAGGAAATGAATCAAGTTTGTGTTGTCCTCAGTTTTGGTTGCGTCCGGCCGCCCAAGACTGCGGTCAGGGATGCCGTGATGCTGTTTATTTCTGTATCTGGGCTCTGCCACTCACAGCGACAGCATTATCTTAATGCTGGCTCCCCATCATCAACGGAGAGGCAGCTGTCCACAGCACAGGAGGCAGGGAGGGCTGTTTGGGAGCAAGAACTTTCTCAAAACACCTGGTGGCTCAGGCTTCCAGACTTGTCAGGCGCATCCTTGCTCTATTATGTGCGCAGCTGGTTATCTGAAGCTTATTGAGTTTCGTGCTACAGCCCTAAAGTCTGAGGGGAACCTGAAAAGATTTTTTTTTGTGAATACTGTGCCAAAGTAGAGTAGTGTATATACCCCGATGTATTCATTACCCAGCTTAGGTGGAACTTTTAAAAATCGGTAGTTCATGGTTTGGGTAGGGAAGGCATGACCTCCCAGACTGAATCCAGGATTGTTCCCCAGAGATGTTGAAATAGAGCCTAGGTAGCTGACCGAAAAGGTGAGGCCCATACAGTGTTCATTGGAGAGATGGTAAGGGAGGTCAGCCCTGAGATAGGTGCAGTGTGTGTGTTTAATAGTAACACGATGTGCTACAGAGGAAATGGCACGGGCCATTCCCTTCTTTGTTTATGTCTGCAATTTGGAGAAAGTTTTCCAATATTTTTGTTGTAGGCCTCGTTTCTTTTATCAGTAGGGTAACTGTATACATTCTGGAGGAAGCCTGTTATCCAGATACAATTATTAATTATGCCTACGTTCGTTCTCAAGATTGATTTTGTTTGGATGATCAATTATATGGTCAACTCACTTATCAGCTCCTGATAGGAACGCCCGTGATCTGATTCTGTGCTCTCCAGATGTCTTCCTTATAATACCAATTTTACAGCAGGAATGCTGAATGCACATGGCCATCGTGTGAAGGCCAGACCTGGGGAGTGATGGGGGAGTGGGGCTGTGGGAGCTGGAACCTCCTTGCCCAGGCTAAAGGCATTCACGTTCAGATTTGTTCACAACCCATGCTGGATACGAAAACATAGTTGCAAGCTGAATTCATATCCCAGGACCTTGTTGTATTCATTTTCCTCTTCATCGGGAACTGTTAATGATCTAGACCTTGTGTAGGCAAACTGGAGCTCACGGGCCAAATTCTCATCTTTCTGCCTGTTTTGTAAAGAACATGTTGTTGGGACACAGCCACACAGATTTGTTTACATATTTTCCATGGCTTCTTTATACTGAGACGGAGCCTGAAATATTTACCATCAGGCCCTTACAGTTTGCTGACTCCTGTTCTAGAGTAGGGCTGTCCATTCAAAATACCGTACGAGTCTCATATGTATTGAGATGTCCTCAGTGATTACATTAAAAGAGTCAAACTTGGGGCGCCTGGGTGGCTCGGTCGGTTAAGCGTCCGACTTCGGCTCAGGTCATGATCTCACGGTCCGTGAGTTCGAGCCCTGCGTCGGGCTCTGTGCTGACTCCTTGGAGCCTGGAGCCTGTTTTGGATTCTGTGTCTCCCTCTCTCTCTGCCCCTCCCCTGTTCATGCTCTGTCTCTCTCTGTCTCAAAAATAAATAAACGTTAAAATTAAAAAAAAAAATAAAGTAAAAATTAACAAGTGAAACTAAATTTAATAGTATATTCAACCCAATGTCTCTATAATACTGTCATTTTAAACATGTAATCAACAAAATAATTATTAGTGAGATATTTTATGTCCTCTTTTTCCTGCTAAGGCTTTGAGATCCAGTGTGTATTACATACCGTAAGCACATCTCAATTCCGACTAAGCCACAATTCAAGCGCCTAACTGGCCACATATGGCTAGTAGCCACTGTGTTGGACACTGCTTCTAGAAGGTCTGTTTGATACAGTTCTCTAAGCATACTGCAAAATCACAATACATTTTCAACTGAAGTTCATGTTTTATGGCACACCTGATGAGATTTTTTCTCTTCCCGCTGAAAGAATTTTTCTTCTTGTGTCTTGAATGTGGCTCTTTTACAAGAGCCCAGCATTGGGATGTGAGTGGTGGTCGACTAGGCTCTCTCTTCCTGGGTGACATGACAGCCTGCACTAGCTCTCAGGTCCTTTCTTTCTCAAGAGATTCAAAATTAGCTATTGGCTGTGGATCTTCCAGGTCTGTTAGAGTAATTGCCAAGCATTTGGAAAGTTAAAAGTTGCAGTTCCGGGTCTTTTGTACTTCCTCTAAGACATGACTGTCAGGTGTGAAAAATCTACTGTGGCTAGATCCATTTGTTGTATTAATCACTACCTTCCCTTGAGGTTGATTTACGGTTCCGTGAGAAATTCTGAAAAACGCTTAGTGCCAACGAGACCCCGTTCATTCACAGAGAAAGACCGGAATGTAGGTTTGAAGTAAAGAAAAATAAGTTTCCAAGGCCCCTGGGAAAAAGTGGTCACTTAAATTCTCATCAGTTTTCTGTGAGTAACATCAAACCTGCTATTCTGTGTATGGGTCTGGTAGCATCTTCCACACAAAGAACAGGAGAGCAGTGTTAATTACCAACCCCCCTGGGGGGGGCACTTACTATTAAAAGTATTTGTAGATTAGTTTTAGTTTCGCATTGTAATTTGATGTTTGATACATAAAGACTTCTGGCCCAGAATACCTTTATTCTCTTGTTAGAAAGATGCGGACTTTGTGCGTGGGGAGGGGGTGGAATCTGGATTTTATGGTTAGAACTAGATTGGCACCCTCTTCACTGGGATAGGAGCCTTGTCCCCTGAATAACCCAACATAGGGGACAAGGACTGTGATCTTAGGTTTTTAGCTTTCAAATTGCCATTCGTGGTTTGCTTTTATGTTCCCTAAATGGTACTGGAATCTTCTTTATTCCAGTGATACCTTGTGGTAGACTGTATTCGGCAACCTCTCCTACCAAGGGGTTAAAATGAATCTGTCTCATCAGTGTCTTTTTGTTTAAGGAGAGCGTAAAAGTGCTGATGGTTAGCTTTACTTCCTCATATGCTCATTTTTTATTTTTACTGTAGGAGTTACTGACTTTCTCCCCCCTGTCTCTTTCTGTTAAAAAAAAACAAAAACAAAACTTCATTGATATCAAAAACTTCATCAAAAAGATGAAAAGATGTTATCAACATACGTTGACTTTTCTGTTTCTTTGCTTTGCTGCCCACCTCCTCCCCACCCCCACTTTTAAAAATAGGTCTTATAAAATCAGGCATTTGCCAAAGCTGCAGTTTTGAAGCATAAGGTTTTCCCCTTTTCTGATGTATAAATGCTAACCCTCCTCCCTCCTTTGCAGACACAGGCATTTTCCTTTTTTGGGTTTTAGTTTTATGATTGCACATTAGGAAGTGTTTGACAGATCCTTTAAAATATAGGTCTGTTGATACACGTGCTGGTGATCTTGGCTGCCGGCTTCATTGGTGATGGGGACACATACATGCACTGGAAACTCACAGAGGCTGGACAGACCTCTGTCCTCCAATATTGCATCATTATTTTCCCCCAATAATGCCAGGGCCAACCTTAATAATTTTACAGGGGCTATCTCTTGATGGAAAGCAGTGGTTCTCCACTGGGGTCAGTTTTATCTGCAAGGAGCCATTTGGCAATGTCTGGAGACCCGTTTCCTTGTTGGCACATGCCTGGAGCTACCAGCATCCAATGGGTAGAGGCCAGGGATGTGACTAAACATGCTACACTCTACAGGACAGACTCCCACCCATAACAGATCATTCACTCAAAATGTTAGTGGTGTTGAGGCTGAGAAACTCAACGATAAGGGATGCTTTCTAGGATTGAGCTGTGGCCAGTGTATTTCTTTCTCCTGTTATTAAAAAATACGCCAACAAGTGAAAAGCCACCAACTGTATTCATCATAAATTGGTCTCTTAAAGAAAATCCCAGGGCTACTCTTCCCGCAAAAAGGAAAGAAAACAAAATCAAAGGGGCCCCCTGGTATGAGTTACCCACTGATGATATTCCCTCTGAGGACTGTTTTCTGGGTTACAGTAATTAACAGAGCCCAGAAGTTGTGAAGTCTAAGTTAAAGGGTGTCAGAGATTCAGTCCCCAGATGGGCCATCCCGCAGAGATGTATGACAGTATAAACTACAATTAAATCTCGTAGTGTATTTACTTTTTGATGGGAAGAAAAGGAAGGAATGCTCTTTAGTCATTCTTACCAGAGGAAAACTCCTATTTTTCATTTTAATGTGATTTCTTATGAAGTGTAGATGCTGGATAGTGAAAAGGGGGGGAAATGAATTTACAAATCTTGCTGTTCGCAAAGTGTGACATGACCTTTTATTTTTATATTGTGGATTGTGTTTTCTATTAAGCCGTCGATCATATTTTCTCTTTGCCATTTCAAAAAAGGAAAACACGGCCTTTTTGCAGATTTTAGTACATGGGGACAAAATTTGTTACAATAATGGCTAAGGTTGTGGGCTAGGCTTTTGGTGCTAATTTTTTTTTTTCTAATTCAAAAAATTTGTTTTTATATTTTTATTTAATTTGAGAGAGAGATAGAGAGCAAGGAGGGGCAGAGAGAGAGGGAGAGAGAATTCCAAGCAGACTCAGACCACAATGAAGGGCTTGAACCCATGAACCGTGAGATCATAACCCGAGCCGAAATCAAGAGTCGGATGCTTAACTGACTGAGCCACCTAGGCGCCCCTGAAGCTAATTTCTTTTGAATTGACCAATATCAAGTGCACTGAACATGGTTTTGTGTGCCTAGGTCTCTGCTAGAGCTTGTGGGCACCATTTTTAGCCTGAACTTATGAGCTGCGGTCACTGAGATGATACCTGAGCATTATCGTTTTGGTCCTTCAACGTGGAGGGAGAGAGAAAATCCAATTATATCAAGCATATTGGATTGAATAATCTTAGAATGGACTTTGTGGGCAATAATGGTGTTGACAAGATACAGAGTTAGGTTTCTAGTATATGTGCTGCCGAAGCGAGCACACAGAGTTAGGTTTCTAAAGTTAGTGAACCCCGTTCACCTGTTGGCACAAGTACTTCTGGGCGGTGTGTCCCCAGTATAGTCGAAGGGTATTTGTAGTGGATGGCTTAAAGACTCTCTTTTACCATCCTACTCATCCAAGTTCTAAATACATAATGTCCTGTCCACTCTGTGACTCATTTTAGATGCACCTGGTGGAAAATTGAATTTAATGATCAAGTCCTTTTGATTTCTGAGTCATGGAAATTCTTGTGATTTTTGCGATTCTGGATTTGCAGCGCATCTTAACGAATATCTTTTTTCTTCCTAAGTTATCTTAAACATACGATAGCGTGGTGAGTGGGGTTGGGCCGGTTATGTCAGTGGGCAAACGAAGGAAAGGAAATGACAATATAGGTTCCGATAGGCTGAATCTCACCAGAGTGGTAATTATTCTTTAAATACTAAAATAGAGTTTTACCTATTAGAAGGCTCATAAAACCCGCATCCACCATCTATCTGATTTTGCCGTTGATGTAATTTTAGGAAATCAAATGAACTGAGATGGAAATTAGGTTTCATCCTCAGTGGCTTGTGTACCCCTCTAAGTTCTATTAGATTTAATAGGAGTTTTGCAGGTGGAAACACAGCAGGACCACAGCTTTTATCCCTCCAGAGAGCAGGCCTTTCATAAACAGAGAATATAAAATCATGCCTTTTATCTCGCCATTTAAAAATCTCTGCATTTTCTGCACCCAAGTTATTTATCACATGCACGGAGAGGACAATCCAGGATTGTATTTTGAAAAAGGGGAAAGGGAAGCCATTCAGATTCCTATTAAAATGAATTGTACAAGCTGTACATCACTTTCTAATTTCTGAGACTACTTGTAAATCATGGGGAGAGAGGGCATTCTACCATTGGTCAGGGGAAAAATGGGAAATTTAATAGTTTGTCAAAGATTAATAAGAAAGGATTACCGCTTGGAAAGACCCTGACTTGGTGAGCAAGTACATTTTGAAGTTCATCAAGCTTATTAGCAGATGGAGGGGTTTAATTAAAGTTACTTGTCATTACTCAAGTTTGCTTCTGCTCTGTCCCTGGGACAGAAGTGTATGTTATGCCAGTGACATTGTCAAAACTTAGATGTGGCCTCGAGAGCTGGGTGTTTTTCTTTCACGCTCTCCTTATTCCTCTTTCATCATTTAGGAGCTGATGAATATCTTTTACTTGTGGTCCATTCTATGTCTTGATCAGTAGAAATTCCAGGAGTTGATTCTGTTCATTTATTGTGCCCTATTTTATGTTTTAATTAACTTTTTAGTGATACTGATTTAAGTGGAAATAGTGTAAGACTGCCAGGAATAAGGAGTGTGTGTGTGTGTGTGTGTGTGTGTGTATGTGTGTGTGTGTGTTAAATACCATGTTGATAGCAGAGTTAAATGTGTGTGTTCCTATATATGTGAGAGCGTGTGTGCACATATTGCATATGTATGTGTCTGTGTTTATATATTATTGAATGTTATCAGGATGACATTTACCCTTTCAAACTCTGAGCTGCACATTTATACCACTCTTGTAAGCAAAGCCCTTTCTTTCCCTCTTGTTCCGGCAAGAAGCTCAGAGAATGGCTTTATCTGGGAGACCGCATTTTTGATCTCATGTAGAGCTAGGAGCACTCTGACATATGGTTCAACAAAGGCACCCGGGCTCAGGCAGCCAGCACTTGGGGTGCTTCTGTTAACGCCTGTTTATCAGATTATTGAAAGGCAAGCTGCTTTCCTCGGAATGTGCTTCCTACTCCCTGAGTATCTGTAATCCTACCTGGATACCGGCCTGATATCATTATATAAACAGAAGTCTCAACAGACACTGCAGAAACTCATAGAATGTGTTCTTTACGATCAGGCCTTTTGTGTGGATGCAACGAAATATGTAGGAGACTTATATTGTTAACAGTCTGGAGCTTTTCAAAATTGTACTTGTTGGAGATGAAAGCCACAAACGATGACAAAATCCACTGATTTCTTTTCATGGTTGTTATTATTATTATTTTTTACATTTTTAAAGTATTTATTTATTTTGAGCAAGACAGAGCACAAGCGGGGAAGGGGCAGAGAGAAAGAGAGAGGGAGAGCAAGACACAGAATCCAAAGCAGGCTCCAGGCTCTGAGCTGTGAGCTCAGAGTCTGATGTGTGGCCTGGACTCATGAACTGTTGAGATTGTGACCCGAGCCAAAGTTGGTTGCTCAACGGACTGAGCCACCCAGGCACCCCTGTATAGTTATTTTTAAACTGGTAAGGTACAGAAATATTAATAGTTGAGGTATGGAGTAGACTGGAATCCAGGGGTTCTCAAATCATGCAGCTCAGCAGAAACCCCAAGGTCCTTTGTAAGGGGTACCTGTCCCTATTTAACTGTGAAATCTATTTTTTTTCAAGCACCCCAGATAATTCTTATTCAAGTGGTCCCTTGATCCAGTTTGAGAACCCCTTATGTAGATTATCAGCCTCATCATAACCTTCCCAGGCAGGAATCAATTTCTTTGAATGTAAGATGAACTATCCTTTTCATAAAACACAGAGATTTCAAGTTAGGCCTAAATCTTTGGAACATATAGTCCATTGGGCACAGATCCACTGGCCTAGATAATACTGAATTAAACTCCTCCCTTTCCTGCCCTCCCACGTAGAAATTGGCCAGGGTACCGCAGTGAAGGTTATTCTCAAAACCAAGCCTGTTGTTCAAATCTGGCATTGAATAAAGCTTTTAAACTTGGGTCCACTCCTAATGGAACCTTTTGATCCAAATGCTTTAGCATGAGACCTTTTGTTATCTTAGTTGATGAAAACTGAGGCGTAATGTAACATTAAACATATTTTATTATTCCTTTTTGGACCTCTTGGATTCGAATCTGGTTTTGCTACCTATTAGGTATGTGACCTTAGACAGGTGCCTCAATCTTGCCCCGCTTTGTTGTCTAACCTATAAAGCGAGGGTAATAGAATTCATAAAGCTAACGCAGGACTAACTGAAAGAGTGTACAAGGTATTAGCTCATCGTCTTCCACATAGTAGAGGCTCAGTAAATATTATCTCTTATAATTATCACAGGGGTCAAAAAAGTTACAAAATGCATGAGTGGCAGATCTTACCCTAGTCAAGGGCTTGCAGCCTCAAATTTGGCATAAGGTGTAGTTAAATACCATAGTACAAGTAGGAAGGACAGAAGTCTGTAAGGGAAGAAAGGAAAAATGATTGCAATGTTTTCAGAGGAGAACGGGATTACTTAGTACTTTCTGCTGCATCTTGATAGGAAGCATCTTTTGTGCCTTTTTGAACTGAGCCTCGAGGAAGCAGCCTAAAGGAGTAGGACAGATAAAAGAGTGCACTCGAAGAGGAAACTGGATGTGGAGTAAAATAGCATGTGGCACACAGAAAACACCCAGGAAATAATGGTTGAAAGGCGTGGGCTTTATGGAGAGCAACTTGCTTATGAATTCTGGTCCTGTTGTCTTTTGTAAGATGGGTTTGATAACACTGACCACATAGGGCTGCGTGGATTGAGTGAATATTATACGTAACTTGCTTAGCAGGCTATTTGGCACGTCGTAAGCACCCAATACCAGGGGCTAGTTGTGTAATTATTCTCTCCTGGTATGAACAGGAATAGGAAGATTTCAGCTGGCAGTGCAAATGTACACCAGATGATGAAGACATTTTAATACTGAGCTAAGGCGTTTAGATTTTATTCACTTGACAGTTGGGAGCCATGGAAGCGTTTTGATCAGATGCACAGACATTGAGGGTATTTCCTCTCCTGGTTTCATTACAGTGCCTCAGGGAATAGCAGAAAAAGAAGTTTCCATACCCCGCTTTCTGTCAGGGAGTTAGACCTTTTCCAGAGGCTCCATTGCTCATTTCACCTTGGACCTTTCCCCTTGGGAGTGGGGTCCCGTGTCCATTCTGTAGCTGTATGTGTCTGGAAACGTGGTAGCTGGAAGATGGCTCTCTGTGTTCACTGGGAATGGCTCTTGGAGTGTGGCCAGGCCAGGCAACCGGCAATATCTGTCACTGGGAATATAATGGTATGTTGGAGCCCAAGGTGTGCTCAGTAGGAGGCACAGGAGATAATAAGAAAAATAGCAGGATACGGAAAATAGAGGAAGAGGTAAAAGATGTGTGTAAAAAGCTGTTAAATTCAGCTCTTGACCCAACGTAAATTCGAGGTGCAAGTATAATATCCAGGAAGAAGTGATCCACAGGCAGAAGGAATTTAGGATTCGACTGCAAGGCTGAAAGTATTGACTTGGTAATCATTTGCTTGGAAGGTTGCAAAGAGCTCCTGAGATTCCCAAAGTAAGGAAAAAGGAGTAAGGAATGGACAAGAACCAACTAAAGGCTAAAGGAATGATTTCTTCTTGGGGGGCTTGTCACGGGCAGTGCCAGCCAAGGGAGACCTTATTTACCATTGTGAAAACCACCCCCCTTGGTATTCACCATTAGCCTCCATATCCTCTAAGGCATGTGACCTTCGTGAAAACAGCCATCTGCTTGTTACACACAGCCAGCTAGAAGGCAAGTTCCAGTCTAGCTGCCCACCCCTCTTCCCACCTCTTCTGGGTGGATTTCTCCTCTCAGCTCCATCTGAGAAATTGAGTTGTCTCTACGGTGGCCACTCCACTGGCAAGTGACAGTCTCCCTTAGCTTGTCACCTACCTGTGGTAGGGATTGGAGACCGTCAGGAGGGCAAGTGTGGTGGACCCAATTATTGTGCTGATGTGATATATGCCCCCTGCAACTGCTCTACTGCCCCTTGGCTGTGTAACTGTGCTATGCCTCCAGGTGGGTGGACACCTCACTGCCCCACTGACTTTGGGCTGGCCTCTGTGATTCTCTTTGGTCAGCGGAATGTAGTAGATGTACGTGAGTAGAGGGCTTGAACGTGCTTGCATGGTTTAACTTGGCCTTTCTGCTCCACCACCTGCCATGAGAATAGCATGTTCCAGGTTCCCTGGCAGGTGCTGGTCCCAGAATGAGAGATGTGTGGAGCATCCTGGCCCCAACCTGCAGCTTATGCTCAGTTATCCAGTGTACCTGAACTCCATTGAGAGAGTAAGTCCTTATTGCTGTCCATCACCAAAATACTTTTACTTTTTTTTTTTTTGGGGGGGGGGTCATAGTTTTTTTTTGTAGCAGAAATCTGACCTATACAGCTGCCACATGGACTTACGTATTTGCTCTTCGTCCAGAAAACCTAGGAGCTAGAGTGGTCAGCAGTGTGAGAACGGAATCCATTGCTTCCAGGGTCACGTAATCAGCTATCCGTTTGACCAAAGCTGAATTCCAGGGAAGCGCCCTATTCAATCATGCCTGCGTTCAGTATTGTAAAATGATATGCTTTTTCACAAAACAACTTCAGCTTTCATATTCTGATTAATAAGGGCCATATACATTATTAGACTTAATGTAAAGGTGTAATCAGCTGTGTCAGTCACAGGAAGAAAAAATAGTACCATGGACCTTTTCCAAATTACCAGAGGCTTAAAAAATATAAAGTCCTGCAAGAGTGCTGACGGCACACCTTGCCCGCTATTATAGCTCGGACTTTGTTGTGTCCCTCTGCCAGTACCAGAATATCATTAGGTTACAAATCAGATCTAACGGTTTAGATTATTGTTCATCTTGAGCTCTGCGCTTTCTCTCCATTAGTTGTGACATAACAGAAATAATTTAATTTATCTGTAGGCCTGTCTTCAAAAGAAGCTTTTATTTCAAATGTGCTTGAGGACATACTGGGGGGAACTGAGAGTTTATCCTCTGTGTCTCAGGAGGGAAAATTGCTAGGCTATAGCAGGTTTTGAAATACATGTGCTTTTGCAGGATAAAGAGTTGCTTGTACTCTGATACAGCTCATCCTTGCTGCAAAGAATAGATTTTCTAGCAACTTCTTTTTGGTAGCTTTAGATGTGTGTGTGTGTGTGTGTGTGTGTGTGTGTGTGTGTGTGTGTTTTAAGTGTGTCCTAACCGTACTTTTAGATTTACAGTCTCAAAGATAAGAGAGCAGTGGTCCTGACATTCATTCATTCATTCATTCATTCATTCAACTTTGTCAATTCATCTGTCAGCCATTCAACAAATATTTATTCTCTACCTTCATTTCAGGGCATGATTAATTTTCCTTTTGTATATAATAAATCTTTCACACAAGGTTGAAGATTATTCAAAATGGATATGTACATTTTACAATTCGGTGACAACTCACCAATATTAACTCAGATGTGTTTCCGATTTGTCAGCTTAAATTTCCTAAGTTCCCACATAATGCCTCGGTTAGCTGCTTTCTACAGTAGGAGCTGAGGATTATTCTCAAACGCATGTATATGCCTGCGCTTATCAACTTAAACTCCGATTCATCATTAAATTTGCTAGGTTTCGGGGTACCTCCTCACTTAGCTGCTTACCACAGTAGAGGTTCTTCAGGGCCCGCGATATCAACAAAATGGTGCTGGGTCTTTAAAGAAGTGCTGTGCTCTTAGGGTCCTTCTGATATCTACCCTCAGTAGCCCTGTGTGTTGGTCCAGCCCTGAGGTAAATCTCGTGTTAGGAATGGGAGGATAGGAAGTATTTGAGGGCATTGTGGCAGATAAAAAATATGCTGTGAACAACTGTTTTGCTGGTGTGATGAATATTTAATGTGCACCTACTGGTTTAGGATGCTGGATTCATTTAAATGTACATACCTGTCTTAGTGTCTTAAATACCCCATGTTTTATGGAGACATTTAAATTTTAAATCCTATAGGCAGTTCTGTTACACACAATGAATAATAGCTTAGATTGCCTTAAATAGATTTCTATCCATTGTTTAGCAAAAAGTAGTGTCTTGAGAAACTAGGACAGGACAGTGAGGTAGACCATAGTAAAAATCTGACATGAGGTATTGCATGGGAATCAACTTAATGGCGGAATATGGTGTTCAAGGCTTCAGACAGAGTGAGGAAAGTACAAACTAAAATCTGCTTGTGTGTGTGTTTGTCTAAGTGTGTGTGTGTGTGTGTGTGTGTGTGTGTGTGTGCGCGCGTGTGCGCGCATGTAAGTATGTGTAATTATATTGGTTTGTTTTTTAGCCATCATGGTTTGAAGAGTTCTGGATGCCTTTAATACAATAGTAATTGCTGAGTTGTAGTTGTGATATTAGTAGACATTTATTGAGTGCATACCATATTTGTGGCTTAGTGCTATACTCTTTACATGGAATATCTTGTTTGATTTATCTCAACAATCTTAGGATGAACCGGCTGTTAACATTCTCATAGAGTGTCCCAAATATTTGTGTAGTTTTTGTTTTGTTTTTAAGAGAGAGTGAGAGCATGTGCACACATACCTTAGGTCGGGGGGGGGGGGTGGGGGCTGGAGGGAGGAGTAGAGGGGGAGGGAGACAGGGAGAGAATCTTAGACAGGCTCCACTCCCAATTTGGAGCCTGACATGGGGCTCAATCTCATGGACCGTAAGATCATGACCTGAGTTGAAATCAAGTGTCAGACACTTAACTGACTGAGCCACCCAGGTGTACCTCATGTAATGTTTTAATATGTGCCAAACATTCTTCTAAGTGCCTCTCAGTTGTCACCTTAATCCTTACATAAATCTTAAGAGAGATTATTTTTACAGATGAAGAAACTGAGGTGGAAAAAGTCACGGGACTTGTCCAAAGTCCCAATTACTAAGTGGTGGGGTAGGATTTGAACTTAGGCCCTCTGGTTGTAGAGTGGGCTCCTTAACTGTTCCCAGTGATAACATGTCACTAATCCATAGTCATGGCCCTAGGATACACTCTGGAACCATCTTGCTTAGGAGCTTGTGTTCAGTAGCCATTATGTTATTCCACTTTTTGTATAAAAGAACAGATCCAAAGACAGGGTTTGCTTGTTTTTAACAGATTGCAAATCTGAAATCCGCCAGGAGAATTATGTTTGGTGGTAACTTGATTTTTGGGGTTTGACTTGGTGGTACTTTGGCCTCAGCCTAGTAACCCCGTATGTTTTCCGCTTGTTTTTTTGTTTGCTTGTTTTATAATTTAAGATCTGCTCTTAGAGTATTCTCAGACCTCAGGGAACTAAGTTAAATGGAGGCTGCTTAAAATTCTGTAACTTAGCATTTAAGCTACCTGAGGGTGTCTAGTCTTTATGTATGAAGCAAAAGGAGAAAGAACATGTGTAAAAACTTAGGTGCCCTTGTAGGGTATCTCTTTTGTTTTCTTCCTCAGTATTACTTTTTTCTTCTTTGTTTTTATTTATCTAGGATGACTGGGAGGGGCTTGAGAAGATAGAATTCATTACATGACCGCTCTGTGTCTAGTAAGTTGCTAAGTGCTTTGCATACCTGATCTCATTTCCTCCAGGCAGCAACTCTATCCAGGAATGACAGTTTTTAGCCCTAATTTATAAATAAAGATGTGAAACTTAGGGTGACCAAAGTAGAAATGGAATTTAAACTCAAATCTGCCTAACTCCAATTCTGGTACTTTTTTTTTTCTCTGGAGGGCTGCCTCAGTCTCAGTTCTATGTGACCTGCCTGCTAGTTTGGTCCTTAACGGCTACGGCTTTCTCAGATTTAGTTTTGTTTATTATTGAAAGAAATCCCATTGTTTCATTTTGCTGGCTGTAATCTTGTTTCCAATGCAGCCTAGAGATGGCATACATTACAATGGGGATCACCATTTCCCAATGTCATCTCTCATTTGAGCTAATAGAAGAATACGAGCTTATATTGGCAAGATTGTAGGGACCCAGATGATGGGGCTTCATCGTTTTACTGAGCAAAAATAGTTTATCCATTCTCTATTGCCAGTGCTTATTGAGAACCATATTGCTCTACAGTGTCAGTCATTACCTAGCAAGATGAAAGATACAGTGACTGTTTATTAGGTTAAGGGAGGCCCATGTATCCATGCAACAAATATTTATGAAGCTCGTGTTACATGCTGGCACTGTTATAGGCACTGGGATACAACAGTGCACAAAGCAGATCAGGTTCCTGATTGGTCTTAAAACTGTAACTAGAGTTGGAGAATTCTAGAAGGGACCTCTCATTATTTTAGTTTTATTTAGTCGTAGGCTATTTTATTTCATAAAGGCACTGGTTACTGACTGTTTTAACCCCGAAAATATCACTGCAAATGAGGATTTTCAGCAGCCGAACTGATCCCTTTGGTTGGCTGAGTGTTTGTTCGTTGTCTAATGAATAAGCTTTTTTAAGTTTGTTAGGAAATCTGAAGGTTGACTTCAAGATCATCCATAGTCAGACTCTCAATGGGGAAATTGAGGCCCAGGGAGGTGAAACTCAAATAGCAATGTAACTTAGTTCCGAGTAGGGATCTTCCCTTATGTTCTTTTGTGTCTTGAAATTCCTGAACGGAATTCAGGAACCTAGAGCAAGTGGTAGACTATTCACTATGTGCCATCTAACTTGTAGACAATTCCAGCTTTATTGGTGTTGACTGTATCCCCTATAACTACTAAACAGGTTATAGCTCTATTGGTTCTTAAAGTTTTGGGGGCCAAGGACTCCTTGGACATCCTCTCCCTAGAAAGCTACCCTTGGCTACGTATATTCAAATTGTTTATACGTTATTCGAAAATGGTTTGAAGAGGGACATCGGCTGTTTTCGCAGATGCGAAACAGATGGCTGTTTTCGCAGTGGCCATGGTGAGACATGATGAGGGTTGATTGGGGATAGTAGTGAGGAGGTAGGAGTGATGAGATTTGAAGGCTTTGGTGAGACACAGTTTACACCGTGCTGTGCCAGTTGGAAGTTTCACTTGTAAATCCTAATGGAAATAGAGCCTTTTGAGGGAGATAATTTATTTTTTTTATTTTTATTTTTTAATTTTTTTTTAACATTTATTTATTTTTGAGACAGAGAGAGACAGAGCATGAATGGGGGAGGGTCAGAGAGAGAGAGGGAGACACAGAATCTGAAACAGGCCCCAGGCTCTGAGTGGTCAGCACAGAGCCCGACGCAGGGCTCGAACTCACGGACCGCGAGATCATGACCTGAGCCGAAGTCGGACGCTTAACCGACTGAGCCACCCAGGCGCCCCGGGAGATAATTTAATGATAAAATTAATTTAAATTTAGTGCTGGGAAGCTCTTGGTAAGTACATGAGGGTTTCATTAATCAATTCTCTTTTTTGCATATATATTTTATGACATGTTTACAAAGAGCTAATGATAATCTAAGAAAAAAATATTGCTAAACCCTTTTCATTTAAATCACTAAAGTTATTTCATGAAAAACAACAAAAACAGTGGTTGAAAATTTACAGAAAACATTGGTAGGCGGGACTATTTGGTTTGGGAGAGTTGGAGTCTTTTCATGTACTTACTAGTATTTTAAGTAATATAAAAATGTTAACTGATTGTTTTGGCTCTAGAAGTATTATAAGTTGAGTTTGCAGTGAATTCTGGGAAGAGACCACCAGTGATGACAGTTTTTAAAGCTCAAATTTCTCCATGAAAAAAAAAAAACATAGAGCAATGGGAAAGCTAAACTCCAAAGGCACACATAATGTCTGCATTAAAACCAGGTTGTAAGGTATGCCTGCCATTCTCAGCGTACGTGTGGACAAGACAAACGACTGGACAGCTGTAAGACCTGTGTAGAAGTAGTCCTAGAAGGAAGTGAGGGAAGATCTGAGCACCCCGAATCAGCCACAGATACCCATCAGAAAGTATGGAGGGCCCAGTTGGAATGTGCATCCCTACCAGAGAGTGGTTCCATAGGATGTCTCGTTCCTGGGTGAGGGCGGGAAGCCTGTGATGTTTGGGCACTAACTATCATTGTGTACTTTTAATACACTGAATGTCCCTTCCAAGGTAGAACTCCACACCCAGGAGAAAGTACTAGGAGTAGAGCCCAGACTGAGCAAGATGGGGTAGTGAGAGTCCAGGGAAGAGAAGGTTCAGATAGATGTGTGGGATCTGAAAAGACAGACCTATGAAGGTAAGTCAGTTTTTGGAATGACTCTGTGGGAACAGTGAAAGCAAGCGGAGCCAGATCTTAGCAAGAGAATATCAGCTACCAACTCTGCTCTCCACAAAGTTGGGGATTATCTATTTTATGTATGTATGTATTTACGTATGTATTTATTTATTTGTTCATTCATTTATTAAAATTTGTTTTGAGAGAGAGTGTGCATGTGCATGCAAGCAGAGGGAAGGGGCAGAGAGAGAGGGAGAGAGAATCCCAAGCAGGCTCTGTCAGCACAGAGGCTGATATGGGGCTTGGACCCATGAGCAGTGAGATCATGACCTGAGCTGAAACCAAGAGTCAGATACTCAGTGGGCCGAGCCACCCAGGCACCCCAGGGAATATTTATTTTAAATAAGACATGAGCAATAGGATTATAGTTGAACTCCTCACAAATTTATTATAATTAAAGAGAAAATAAGGAACAGTGCTCACAAGAGCTGACAACTACAGACCTGATATTTTAATTAATTAATTAAAAAAATATTTTACTTTTTAGTAATCTCTACACCCAGTGTGGGGTTCGAACCCCACAACCCCAAGGTCAAGAGTTACACACGCCACTGACTGAGCCAGGCAGGTGTTCCTATTTTAAAAGGAGACAAGGGGCACCTGGGTGGCTCAGTCATTTAAGCTTCTGACTCTTGGTTTCAGCTCAGGTCACGATCTTTCGGTTTCTTGAGTTTGAGCCTTGCATCAGGGTCCGCACTGACAGTGTGGAGCCTGCTTGGGATTCTCTCTCCCCCCCACCCCATCCCTCCCTTGTTTGTGCTTTCTCTCAATATAAATAAAGTACACTTAAAAACAAATGAGACGCAAAGATTAAGAACATGGTGGGAGGTATGAAGGAGCCTTATGTAGCAGTAGTAGAGAAACTCAGAAGTGAAGATTAGAAAGGAAAGATAGCAGACTTCCTCAAAAAGTAGAAATAAAATAATGATTTCAGAAATTAAGAGTAGGTGGAAAAAATGCAAGAGCAAGTGAGGTAAATGCAATTGTTAATGCTTCGAGAAAAGTAGAAGAGGTGGAACATTTTACTAATCAAAAGTATGGGAATGAAAAATATTTCAGAAGTTGTAGAGAGGCTATCTAAAAGAGAACCAACTATGTATAACAGAAGTCCCATAAAAGGTAATTGAAATTAATCAGAAAAAAAAAAAGAAAACTTTATTGAAAGAGGACTCCTTGAAGCTAACAATTGAAAAGTCCACTTTGTTCCTCATAAAATCATCTCAGATCATCGCTGAGATATATAGTAGAGTAAAAGTATGGTCCTTCATGAAAGGGGAAAAAAAACCTTTGAACATCCAGGGGAAAAAACTTTATTATTATAAGGGAAAGAAAATGAGATTCCCATGAGACTTTTTTTTTTTTTTTTTTTTTGGCAGTAGTGCTTTATGCCACAAAACTATGGAGTATCATGTATAAGGAAATCATGAGAAAAAAAAAGTTAGCCATGAAATTTATAACCAGCCAAACTGATCTTCAGATATAAACCAGCAGACAAGTTATTGTGAATGTGCTAGAAATCAGGGAATGCTATTCTTAATGAGCTCTTCTTAGAGAATTAGCAGAGAATAAGCTTCAGGAAGCCTTAAAATGTGGAGAAGTATTGATGATATGCATACAGGCAAGTCACTGAATGGTCTATGTAAGCTCTTTCTCATAAGAGAAGTATTTTGGGTAATAAAGCCACAGTTCTGCCTTTGAGATCATCATGATTTTCGTGTTCAGTGGGTTCAAGGAAGATTGCACCAGTGCACCTAGTGTGACCACCTTGAATCCATTTAAGGAGAATCCTAGACATGATGTACTTCTTTATAGGTGTATATACAACACTACCTGTGAAGTCGTTTTCCCAGAGAGCTATGCAGCTTTAATTTGATCAGACTTCTGGCCTGTGTACAAATTAACAGAAAATAAGTAGGTAGGGTAGGTAACCTGTTAAATCATACCATGGGGGATGTAATGGGCAAAATTGACAACATCCAGACCATGGGAAACTTGACGGTACAAAAAAGGGGAATCCGTAGATGTAGGAGGACATTGATTGGTTTTAAAGTATGAACAATTTTTGGATCCTGACTCAAACAAGCAAATACATTGTAAAATAGAAAAAACTGTAATGTTAATTTGAAATTGTGAATGTGAAATTGGATTTTTCTGAATTGACAGTTCATATTTATTAAGAGTTTTAGGGTATTTTGATTTTTATTACTAATAATGAAAAAGAATAAAGAAAAAAAAAGGTTTGAAGGCCAATTAGTGAACATGGGATGTTGAATAACTCACTTGAGATTTTAGAGTCTGTATTAGGGTTCTCCAGAGAACAGAACCAGTAGGATATATATAAGTCAAAATAAAACAAGGCAAGCAAATCAAAACAGAGATTACTTATATTGAATTGGCTCATGTGATTATGGGGGCTAAAAAGTCTCATGAGACCCTGTGGAGAACCAGTGGTGTAAGTTCCATCTGAGTCAGAAGGCGTTAAGAAGACCAATGTCACAGGTCATGAGTCAGACTGAGCTAGACTTTTCATTCCTCCCCCTTGTTGCCCTAGCCAGACCCCCATCAGATTGGCTGATGTTCACTCACATTGGGGAGGGCTCTTTGCTTTAGTCAGTCTGCTGATTTAAATGCTAATCTCATCTAGAAACACCCTTGCAGACACACCCAGAAGTAATGTACCAAATTCTGGGTCAGTCAAGTTGACACATCTAAAGTTACCCATCCCAGTAGAAAGCACTTTTTTAAAATTTCTCATCCGTGTGTTCCTTTTGTCCTCTTGGCTGTAGGTGATCAAAGGGTAATTATTGGTGTTGAATCACTGTGGTCTTCAAAACGGAAAAAAGTGAGTCTTGCTGTTGAGTAGATTGAGGCTCCTGGTCGCTGGGGATCATTCAAGGAACAGCTGCAGTATTCATTTTCAGGGGCTTCGTTTTGCGTGAAGTCTGTGAGGGTAGTGGAAAATCGTATGTGAGATTTCCTAGTGTTCTTGGCCCCTAAGAGCACTTGAGTTCTTATTACCTCTAACACCTTTTTAAGACATGGCTTTGTTGGTTTTTTTTTTTTTTTTTTTTTTTTTTTTTTTTTTTTTTTTTTGATTCACTGTTAAGTTTCATGGACTTCCTTTTTTTAGTATACCAGGCATTTCAAATGTTGCTTTCCTGAGAACTTTTAAAGGCTATGTTTTCTTATGGACTTTGTCTCTCTGTTACAGTATTCATCTCAATATAGATTTACTAGAGCCATCGACAGTTACATCTTAGCCTTAAGCATCTTAACTTGTTTTTTTAGTAATATTAACAATAATAAATAACAACAAAATCACCCTGGTTTTGCCCTCAATCAGTTCCCATATGGATGCTCTCCTCAGGTTGATAGAAAACCTGAGAAGTTTTACATTTTTTGCATTCTTGAACCCCTTATGGTGGGTGTTATTTCTTTTATTTTGAATGCCAGAAAACCAAGGCTTCCATGATAAGTGACTTGCTATAGGAAGGTTAGAATGCCCCTATGCATGTAAGAAAGAGGCATAAGAAGAGGGAAAAGACAGAATAAAGTGGTAAGGATAGTAGAGCGTGATGAGTTGTGAGGTATGTATATGAATGACAAATGAATGATGATCGTACTAATGATTGTAAGCATAGAGAACATTCTCCCAGGAAGCCTGCTAAGAGCTTTTGTAGCATTGCACCATAGGATTTCATGGCACCTTTTTGAGGTAGCCACCACTCTTTCTTCCATCTTCTAGGTGAGTAGACAGAGCCTTGCACTGGGCCGGCCTAACCAGTCAGTGTGGGACTGTGACCCCGTAATTTAACTGCCTCCCACGCATCGTAGTAATGTGTCTCACTCCTTCTCACAGGGATTAGGTAACTGTACCCCAGACAGGTTAAGTAACTTCCCTCAGCACTTACGTTTCAATCAATGGGGGAGCCAAGAAAAGAATGTCTGTTTACTGACTGGGAAACGTTATATTATGACTTTGCTCAGTGAGTCTTTTTTTGTAATAGCTTCTCTAAGGCTTGTCTTTTCAGTAGTGTTTCTTTGACTTCCCTGCCTGTTTCCCATTGTTCACCCCTTCACTTTCCACCCACATTCCCCAGTATGAAGGAAGTAATGATGGAATTTCACATTATAATCAGAAAAGATAAAAGGCTGCCTGAAAATAATCCTGGCCTGTTGGGAATGTTGGCTTGATCTTTAGAGAAATTTTTACTTGTCCGTGACTTTAGACTTAACTTTTCCGTTAATGAGGACTAACACGTTAATGTTGTCCCTGAACTTTATTTGCAATAATTCACTGATGGAAGCACTCACAGCCAGCTCTGCTAATGAATGTAGAACAGCGACCTTCTGTAGAAAAGGAAAGAAAAAAAAAATCTTTTCTGTTCTCACAGGGATCCTTTCTTGTTTGGAAAAACCAAGTAGACAAGAAAAATAAATCAGGCACTTGAAGGAAAGGAGCTACATCCTTGAGAGTGTTATATTTGTAAAAATTCTACTAGCCCAGAGATTTTCTTTCCAGTTTAAGCAATGAGGAATTTTCCAACATGAAAGTGGCCATTAATAGGGTATGTTTTGGTGCTAAAATAGTTGCTGGTCTGTGGTGTAGCGGTCTTTACTCTTCCAGCCATACACAGTAGGAGAATTTCCTCTGTGGCTATGTTCTTAGACCTTTCCCCCAAAAAGACATGGGGAAGGCAGTGTTTGTCTGAGATCCTTTACATGGCTGAGCGTGACTGAGAACCCCCTCCGTGTGTTTCTCTTCAAGGGAAAACGAGGAACAAGGGGGAGTCCGTTCTTGAGAGTCAGCATCCCTGTGGTGATCTTTGTGTTGCGTATCTTAGTCAGGAGTTCTCGAGGCTTTCGATAACCTCAGGTCGAATATCTTCCACCATCCACCCCATCCCATTTTGTGCTCTTTTCTCCTCAAAGTTTGGTTACCATAAGAGATTGATGGAGCTGGAGTTAATGAATCAGTTGCTCAGGGGTTATTAATTAGTGAAATCATTATTTAATGCAAAGCGGTAAGTAGAACTCAACTGCTGTGCGTTTTTTTGTATCGGAAATCTGTAGAATTAAAATAGGATAGATTTTAACTTCGCAGAAGTAGTGGAAAACTTAAAGGTTATTGTCATTATTTATATTATTTTTGTTTTGCAGATTTGGTATTAAGGTGCTACAGAATGGAACCACCCCTTCCCCCAAATCTCTGTTCTTAATGGAGATAAAATTCACATGGATTCATAATACAATTAGAAATTAATAAAGTAGGACAGTGGAAAAAATATCTTTAATTCTTGAATTTGTCCGATTTACTGTTGATCTATTTCAGTGTTTTAAAAGAATTTATTAAAAAATTTCTGCTTTGTTGAGGCATAATTGACATAAAATTAAAAGATACTGAAAGTGTACATTGTGGTGATTTGATAATACACATTTACGGTTTTTTAATGGTTATGAAAAATTAGTTGTTGTCGTGAGATTTGGGTCAGAGACCTTAAATAGTTTCACAAGCTAGACTAAAATATTCCTGTTGAGTTATTTGGAAATATTTCTGGAGCTTTCTGTAGAAAACATTTGTCGTGTTTACAGACGAACATGTTCATTCTGCCTGGGAAGCCAGGCTGAATATTCAATTGGTTGTTTCCTTGGCTGGTAAGATTATATTTCATAAGGCAGGAAGCCTCTTTCACACATAAACCCCATAAAGCCTTCTATAACCAGGTTGTCCAGGTAGGATAGTTATGTAGAAGAAGCAAACCAAGGATTCCATTGATGATGGCTCCCCCTTGAAGCAAGGAAAACTAGCTGCACGTGCATTCCCTGTGAGGATTTTCAGTCTCAGTGAGAAACTTAAATAAAATTGTGATTTCTCTGTAGTCAAGAAACTTTTGCACAAGGCTAGCTGAAACGCCTTGGGTATACTGCTTCTCATGTTCATAACCCATGCAAGGTCCAACTGGCTCTTAGGTTGGTTTAACAACCCACTTAAGATACAACCTAAGATGAGGAGGGAACTGTACTTGGCGTCCAGTTACTTTCATTAGGTGTGTCCCAGAGGCCTATCTATCACAGCAGGTGGAAGGAGACAGGATGGCAAGGCTAATGGAGACATTCCAGAGTAGAGATAAGAGATTGCCTTCTAACCCTGCCTGTCCATCTGCTCTGAGTGTGATTTGTGAGAAGGGTCAGAACATGGAAGATGTACCACAAAGCTTACCACTGATTTTTACGTGGGCCTGCAGAGACTTTCTGGGTTATTTGTCAGAACTCGCATACCTGTCACATCCATGTGTCTCAACACTTTTGGGGATCACCAATTAAGAGCAATCCAGTGGGCTTACTATATTTCCAGATTTTAGTTTGAAGCCCAGTAAATTAAAAACATTTTTTAATGTTTATGTTTATTTATCACGCTCAGAGCGTGAGTGAGGAAGGTACAGAGAGAGAGAGAAGGAGGGAAACACAGAATCCGAATGAAGCAGGCCCCAGGCTCTGGGCTGGCAGCACAGAACCTGAAGTGGGTCTCGAACCCATGAACCACGAGATCATGACCTGAGCCGAAGTCGGATGCTTAACCAACTGAGCCACCCAGGTGCCCCTGAAGTTCAGTAAATTAAATGTTTCATATAGAAGACTGATCATAGTGAACATGGAATCAATAGAACAACTACAAAGCAAATGCATGTCGGTACTGGAGGTCATTTAAGAGATTAATTTGCTTCTGATTATGATCTCTAGAAATGGGAAAGACCAGAATATACAAAGGGGAAATTTGGACATTGCGATATTCCATATGTATTGACCTGGTGACTTTATAATATATATTACATTTAAAAATATTTTTTTAAATAAGAGATAATATTATGTGATAGCTAAGTTTCACAAAGTTGGGACTAAGACCAGATTTGACGCAAGTTAATTCCACGGTCTTGCTAATAAAATGAAGAGAATAGTAACAATTTTGTAAGATTCACAGAAATAATCCATGTAAATTATTTAGCTATGTGCAGGGTGCAGCGAGTGCTTAAAATTTCTCGGCCATTATTATCATTAACAACAATCTCTATAGTTTTGAGAGGATAAGAATTTGTTCTGAAGATTTCCTTTTTTTTTTTTTTTTTAATTTTTTTTATTGGTGGGTGTGGATTTTGGATGGTGTGGCCTGCTCAGGCCTCTTCATTTGTTTCTCTCCTAGAGATTTAGAGTCTGTATGGACTAAAAACATTCATCCTTTTGCTGTCAAAGGGTCCCTTCTCCCCCATGGTGTGTTGCACATGGTGAATATCAATGCAAATACATTCAAATCATGGAGGCACCAGGAGACTAGTGGGCAGTGATGCTAAGTAGATCCGATATGATAATGACATGGAGATTATTGGTGATTAATGCAAGTCACTGAGGATCATGGGAAATGCATGTGTCCTTTTACCTGACCCTCCCACACAAAAGTTTTTGACAGTAATCTTGGGGTCACTCAGTCCATCTCTCTGCTTCTTTCAGAACTTCAGAATCTCATGTCTGTACAGTTTTCCCCCCTTCCTACTTTTGCCAGTAGCTAATTTGTTAAAAGTGGAAGAATGGCTCGATGTTTAATGTTTGTGTTAGTAGCAGCCTGGAGTTAAGTATAGCATTTTCTGAAAAGGGAAAGCTTTATTTTAGTTTTTTTTTAATTGGTCATATGGTGGCAAAATGTAACCTGTCCTGACATCATTTGGGGACCAAAGTAGTAATGACTGTGCTTCAAAAAATGATTTTCACTCTCCACCTCCAGGCAGATGGTAGCGTTACCCCGCCCTGCCCTTTTTAACGTCCATGTGGCCCTGAGACTTAGCCCAGCAAATTGCCATGGGAGTGGGTATGAGTAGTGTTACCGTAGGTGGAAGCCTTAAGAGTGAGCGCACACTTTGCTCCCTGCCCTTTTCTGTCCCCTGCAGGTAGGAAGTGTGAGGGTACAGCTTCCCTCAGCCTGTGTACCTGAATGAGCGAGATCAGTCTCATCTCCTAGATGGTACATTTGCATCATTAGCAAGAGAACACCGTGCTGTGTGAAGTTTGTGTTTTGGAGGACTGTTTGTTTCTGTAGCCTAACCCATTCCTCCTGAGAAATGTGGGGTAAAAATAAGACTTCTGCTTTTAGTCTCTAATGTAATTCAATACACGTTTGGAGAAATGTTTTGATTCCTGGTTCCCACTGTGATCTTGTTATACTTGGTTCCTGGTTGGGTTCCATCTTCTTCCTCCGCTACCACCATAGCAGCCCCCGGCCTATGGGAGGAGGACAGAATCTAGAGGTGCAAGGGTCACTCGTGGATCCAAGAACAGACATTTTTTGGGTGCCATCTAACCTGAAAACATTCTTCCTGTGACTTCTTGGCACCTGTGACATCCTTGAGTTGCCCTTTAGTACATGGAAATGTCCCTGGCTGTAGGGGAAGTTTCTTGACATATTTATGTGTATATGTATGTACTTATGTGTGTATGTATATATTTATATATTTTAATATATCTAGAAGGATCTATTATCTAAATCTATCAGTCATCTATCTTTCCCCCAGAATTTGATTGTATAATTTTCAAAATGATATAAATATTAAAATCAAGTAGATGAAATACAAAGATCTTCTATTCAAAAATACAGGTTGTCACTGGCAGTCCTATCTTTACATAGCTTGTTTAGAGGTCTAAGGAGGTACTATCTACTTTATAGAATTATTTCAAGAATAGAGCACATGCTGTGCTCATTAATATGGTACTTTAAGAATGCCTATATTAAAAGATAATAAGATAGCTCATTATCTCATGTGTACTGCTTGAAGAGAGGTACTTAGTCTTTATTTATTTGCAAATATTAGGTACCATTCTTACCACTAAAATATATTTTTCCTGAAATCATTTCTTTAAATCAACCCATGACCCTTGGATCAAGTCAATTATGCATTATCTGCTTATGTTCCATAGGCGATAACTAGTTTTTGTTTGCTGTTAGTACTGAGTCATTGCCACATTTTTGTAGTAAGTGTATGATTTTTTTCTTCTACATACCATTTCTTCTTAGTATATGAAGTCATGTCACATGGGTTTTATATTCTAAACGTTGCTATGAAATAAAATAATTGTCATTCACATTTTAAAAGTTTAAAATTCTGGGCTTGCAAAGTTGTGAAGTCACTTTGCAATATACAGTAATCAAACCTGGGTGACACAGTTGGGAAGATATTTATTTATTTTGAGAGAGAAAGAGAGCACAAGCAGGTGGTGGGGGGTGGTCAGAGAGAGATCCTAAACAGGATCCACGCTGTCAGTGCAGAGCCAAATATGGGGCTTGATCTCATGAACTGTGAGATCGTGACCTGAGCCAAAATCAAGAATAGGATGCTTAACCAACTGAGCCACCCAGGTGCCCTGGAAAGATGTTTAATATCTGTGTATGCATCTGTCCATCCTTTCATAGAGCAACACGTGTTGTACTACTACAGTGTATCAGGCATTCCTAGCAGCATCTGGAAGTATGTAAATGAAGAAGTCGTTGAGTCTCTGCTGTTCCATGGGGATCAGCAGCTGTACTGGCACAGGGTGGACAAGTTCTGATTTGCACACGACCTGACCCTTGCACGTGCACAGTGCTGGCAGTTGGTCAGTACCAATAGTGAGTGAAGGAACGCATGGACCTGTGACTGATATTTGCCATGCCTTCCAACAGGTGCTTTCTCTAGCCTCTCACGGGGCTACTGTGTGAACTCAGAGGAGCGAACAACTTAGTGTGCATGGTTGGGGTGGGATGTGTTGGAACAACTTCAAGTAAGGTGGTCTTGGACTTGAGCCAGGAGCAGTTAGCTTGGTGAAGAATTCTAGGTGTGTGCCTGGAGTGGGGGAGAGTGACAAGTCTTGCCTGCAGTGACAGCAGCTTGTGTGAAGAGGCAGTGGCAAGGATTATGTGAAAAGAGGTGAGCTGTGGTTTTCATTTCCCCGAGGGATCTCTCTCTTTGGGCCAATATCTTCTATATTTCCTTCCCCCCCGCCCCCCTCCTTGGTCATAGGTAAATATAGTTACCTATGTGACTGAGCCTCTGCTCAGAGAGGGTCAAAGCCCAGACCACTTCTCCAATATTTATGGGATTCAGTTCGGTTAGTATCTGCTTGCTTTGATACAGATATACATCCTTTGCACATCGTGTGTGGTGTGTGTGTGCGTGGGCATTTGAAAGAGGAGGAACAGACTCGATATGCAGTATGAGAATAAAAGATCCTTGGTGGGGCACCTGAGTGGCTCAGTCTGTTAAGCGTCTGACTTCAGCTCAGGTCATGATCTCATGGTTTTTGAGTTCGAGCCCTGCGTCGGTCTCTGTGCTGACAGCTCGGAGCCTGGAGCCTGCTTCGGATTCTGTGTCTCCCTCTCTCTCTGCCCCTCCCCAGCTTGTTCTCTGTCTCTCTCTCTATGTCTCTCAAAAAATAAGTAAACGTTTAAAAAAAAAGATCTTTGGTGTTTGTTCAGATACATGTATCCCAACAAAGGAGAAGTAAAATGTCTCCGTGGTATCCCACATAAAACACGAAGTACTAAATAATATTGAGAGCGTCTCGCCGAGCCCTCCATGAATAGTACATTAATGTCAAGGAAGTGTTGAGGAATTCCCAGAGAGCATTGTAGTTCAATAATGACCGTTATTTATCACAAACGTGCACTCTGTTTGTTCACATTGGGTAATGAATGACCTTTCTGTTTCCGTGGCCAGGGCCAAATGGACCCGTGTCTCCGCTGGTGCAGGCTGGGGGCCATTCATCACGCCTCACTTAGCCGATCACTGCCTTAAAGACACCACCAGGGAAATACTCTGGCTTAAAGGATCATTCCAAACGAAAGCCTTCGTGGGTTAACTACTCCAAAAGCAAATACTGTCTGACCCTCCCCGCTGCCTCTTTGTCTTTCTTCCTCCCCTCCTCTCTCCTTCTCTGTCTCTCAGATTTGACTCTACTAGACCTTGAATCAAATCACTTGACATTGTTGTCAGGGAGAGTGTACTAATCCACAAGAAAAGTGTATTTTCAACATTAAAAAAAAATTTTTTTTTAACGTTTATTTATATCTGAGTGAGAGAGACAGAGTGCGAATGGGGGAGGGACAGAGATGGAGACAGAGTCTGAAGCAGGCTCCAGGCTCTGAGCTGTCAATACAGAGCCCTATGCGGGGCTCGAACTCACGAACCGTGAGATCATTACTTGAGCTGAAGTTGGACACTTAACCGACTGAGCCACCCAGGAGCCCCTCCAACATTTTTCTTTTAAATTTTATTTATTTATTTTGAGAGAGAGACATGGGAAGGACAGAGAGGGAATCCCAAGCAGGCTCTGCACCATCAGAGGAGAGCATGACATGGGGATTGAACTCACAAACCGTGAGATCATGACCTGAGCAGAAACCAAGAGTTGGACGCTTAACCGACTGAGCCACCCTGGCACCCCTATTTCCAACACTGATGATTCTTGCAAGATTTTGTTCTTGTTCTGTTTTTGTATGGCATAGCTTCTTCTTCGTCTTTTTCTTCCCTGAACCTTTTTATCATCCTTCAAGCGAGAAGCCTGCAGTCCAGACCATCACTTTGATCAGCCAGCCTGTCATGCTCCTGAAGGTGGCGTAAACCGTTGCCTTGCTCATGGGGTGCTTGGTTCTGTTGGTTTAGCATGTAACGAGGGAAGGCCATCTCATTCATTTTAGTTGGTAATGCCCATGAGCTTCTTGTAGCCTCCAGATGGTGCATGGCTTCCAGAAAAGAAGGCAAAACCCTTTGCTGGGGACAATGATAATACAGCGGTGTGGAACTGGCAGCTTGGTTACATGCAGTAGTTGTCCCTGAAAGTTAGATTTACATGAAAGGCCGGTCAGATTTGTTCACTTAAGAACGTCTTTAAGAGCCGGCTCTGAGAAGTGCTGTAATGTCATCTGGCGTAACCCCGGGAACACTGCCAGTTCTGGCAAGCAGTGCAGCGAACCAGAATTGCCATATTTTTGGAAACATCACCATGTGAATTTTGAGACTGCTATGCTTTGGAATTGTACGTCGTGAGCTGTTACTCTCTCATAATGCTCTCTCAACTCTCTTTGAGGTTGATAATGTTTCATTTAGTTGGCATGACTTTATTCCAGCCAGAACACAAAAACATATATGGATGCGTGCGTGTGTTTTAAAAGGTGGAAAACTGACTTTTGGGTCTCCCTAGGCTTGCTGATCCTCAACAGGTCTGTTGACAATTTTCTCTTCATTCCCCCCCCCCACCACCCAATCAATCTGAACTTCTTCGGAGGCCCAGTATTAAATGCTGCCTTGTTTTCTGGGGAAACCTGGATCTCTTCAACTTTGACTCTGTTATTTAAAACTGGTGGTGGTTCTCCTCATCAGGAGCTAACAGCACATCATGATTTGTGAAGCCAAAGTGAAATTTGTGCTTAATTTTACATAGTGGTTTTCCTTCAGTTTTAAGACCTAATGAGAATGTTTTTGTTTTTGTTTTTTTTTTTAATTTTTTTTTCAACGTTTTTTATTTATTTTTGGGACAGAGAGAGACAGAGCATGAACGGGGGAGGGTCAGAGAGAGAGGGAGACACAGAATCGGAAACAGGCTCCAGGCTCCGAGCCATCAGCCCAGAGCCTGACGCGGGGCTCGAACTCACGGACCGCGAGATCGTGACCTGGCTGAAGTCGGATGCTTAACCGACTGCGCCACCCAGGCGCCCCCTAATGAGAATGTTTGAGTAGCAAGCATTCTGGTTCAGCATGTGAAACCTTAATTCACATAGTCTATCTGGTATTCTCAAGTTACTGAGGCAGATCAGGAACATGATGGACATTAAGCTGCCAAGTTTTTTGTTTTGTTTTGTTTTTTTGTGGTTAGGTACTGAAAGCTGAGGTAATGCATACATACATATATAATGTATGTATATACATATATTGTGTATATATGTATAGACACACACACACATAAATGTTGTTTCTTTTTTCTTTTTAAATTTATTTTGAGGGAGACAGAGAGAGAGCATGAGCACGGCAGGTGTAGAGAGAGAGGCAGAGAATCCCAAGCAGGCCAGAGGCTGATGAGGGTCTTGATCTCACAAACCATGAGATTAGGACCTGAGGCAAAATTAAGAGTCTGATGCTTAAGTGACTGAGCCGCCCAGGCGCTCCTCTTTTTTTTTTTTTTTTTTTAAAGATAGAGCAAGAGAGCACAAGGGGGGGGGGCGGGGCAAAGGGGGGTGTAGAGAAAAAGAGAATCTCAAGCAGGCTCCACGCTCAGTGCAGAGCCCAATGTGGGGCTCAATCCCAGGATTGTGAGATCATGACCTGAGCTGAAATCGAGTCAGATATTTAACCAACTGAGCCACCCAGGCACCCCTCTACTAGATTTTTATGGAGGGATCAGTTGAGGCATAGCTCAGAATATTCCTAGCTAACGTCGCAGACTTTTACATGGAAACGTATTAATAATGTGGATAAACATCTGTCTCACAAAACTTCATGACAGAACAAATAGCCCACTTATGCTGAAGAAAAGGCATTAAAAAGTAAAGCAATGAAATGAGCAATTTTAATTCCTGTAACTTACGTAGAACCATTGGGATACTTTTTACCTAATATAAATATATCATGAACAGAATGGACCCTTTTAAGTTTCATTTTAGGTGACACCTGTTTTCTGTCCATATCACTCCCCTTGCTTGATGCTCACCACAGATGAAAGTGGAATTGGACCCAAGCTACCATTGTCCCATGGATTCCACCAATCTGTTATCTTTTATTATGTTAATCCAGTTTTTTCCATGTAAAAGTGTTTCCCCCATTAAGAACTTGGGAATTTCAGGAATGGATGAGTTGGCATAATGCCAGTGGTCATTGAAACCAGGACAAAGTACTTCCAAATTTGGGGTATTTTTTGACTTATCTCTTTGCTGGGAAATGATATTTTTGAGGCTTTCTCCCCTATTGAGAAAAGGATTTTTAATAGGAATTGTTGGTTCGAATAGCATGTATATATACATATGTGTCTACCTGTATATACATGCACACACATCTTTATGGTGGATATTTTTGGTGGTAAAATTTTCTAAATGCTTCGGATGAGCAGACTAAAAGAATTACTTATTCAAGGAGAAAAGAGGCTAAACCCACATCCTAATTGTTTATACCTATTGTTGGTGGAGTATTGGTTTTAAAAAACAATTTAATAATTTACAAAGTATTTCCAGATGAAGAATTTCACCTGTGCATTGATTTATACATTTGTATCTTATAAAATATCCCAGAAAGAGTCAATCACGAAATTATATCTGGCAGAAGAAATGTAATCATGTTGTTGAGCCTAACAAGAAGGAGGTGCTCTGCATGCACAACTCCATGCAAATGAATTCGCATTTCTATGTAGCTGGAGCGGGGCATTTTCTCTCCACAGCTGTGCTTTTAGTTTTGACATGGTAATAGAAGCTCCACTTGCAAAATTATTGGATTTGGAAATAGGGCTTGGAATATTGAATTTGCTGCCTAACGTAATGACGATCATTTTTTTTTTTTCCCCAAATGCTACATGTGCCAGGCACTGCTCAAGATCCTTTGCCTGTACTAACTCATTCAGTTCTCTTAACGATCCTCTGGGGTTGGTATTGTTACAGTCTCGTTTTGGGTGAGAATCTTGAGGCATAGAGAGGTGGCCCATTTGATGCAGGCTCACACAGCTGGTGAGAGACTGATCTGGACTTGAACCCAGGCTTTCTGGCATTGTTAACCACCTGGCACGCTGCCTTCAGGGTAGCCGGCCCTTCCTTCACATCATGGTGCCTGGTATCCCCGGTGCTACTGCAGGGGGATATTGCTGTCTTCATTGCACAGCTCACAAAACTGAAGCTCAGTGTAATTCCCCGGGACAAGAGCATTGGTATTCTTATCTTTATTTTCCTGCTTCTTTCGATGAGACAGATGGAATGGAATTGGCCTGAGATATAGGTGGAGTCTCTTGACTGAAAGTTTTAAATGAATTCCACACAAGACCCTAAATATTCTAGAAGGCGTACACTTTCATACCCACATTTATGCCGGGCAGTTTGCGGCATCTATCGAAATTAAGCACGAGTCTTTGGATATAGCAAATCTACTTAAAAACTAGCAGAAGAAATCATAAGAGCTTTTTAGCAGCATTTACTGGTGTAATCTAGTTTATTTCAGACATTTAGATTTTATGCTTGATATCGTATTTGTGGGTATACTACACCTCATCGAAAGAGAGGCTGTGCGAGGTTGTACCGAACGCGTGTACCCAGGTGTGTCCTTTATTTCTGCCTCTTTTCCTCGATTCCTCATTCCTTCAGTGTTGAAGTGTTTCCCATAGAAGCACATCTATAGAAGGAGAGCTGTGTCTAAATGTTAGGTATTATTATCCCCAAGGTTATAGGTTTTTTTTCTTTCTCATCTACATTACTGCTTCAATTAGATGCTACGTGGTGGTGGCTTAATATGATTAATGACGTGAAGGTCAGCTTTAGGACTTAGGAAGGGTTCTTTTTTTTGGCAAATAAACATTACAGAGAGTTTATTCTTATATTCTTTCTTTTAGCTTGTTAAAAAAGACATTTGCCTTGAAAGGAAATTATTTGTGGTAGCCTCTGCTTTTGACGTGTTTCCTCCCTCAAGTCATTTCTTCACAAAAAATATCTCCTGTGGTTACAATAGTTGGACAGAGCTTTGTTAAAAATCGGTTTTAGAGTCATCTGGAATATTTTTATTGTCAAGTTTGTTCATAAAAATTTCTCTTTTGGCCTTAAGATGATTTCTTTCTCACAAACATTCTCCCCGGTAAGGAGGCCAGTTTACAGCTCAGAACTTTCTTTACTATTGAGCTTGAATTATTTAAAAATCCAGCTCTGATGTGTGATGCTGATTTTTGGCTTCTCATCCTGAAAGTTATTCAGAATGGACGTTTCAGGAATCCAGGGCTTAGCGCTCAGACGCTTGGATTTTATTTCAGCCAGATTGTCATCCCAAGCCAATGAAGGCTTAATTTATAGGTTAATTATTTTTTCGTATTTGGGGCTTTGTTTTATATTGACATTCCTTTTGACTGTACTTTCCATCTTTAGTACAGTTAAAGACAGAAATATACCTAAGGTCCAGCATCATAAAGGTCAGGTCCACGGAAAGATCATTTACAGTTGTGTTGTTCAGAATTATGCTAGCTGGGTTGGTACTTTCCGGGCCTCTCTTGCATTGGCAGAGATAGGTAGCTGTTTTGCTTACAGTGGTTGTATTACTGTGACTCTACCTCAGGGTTCTCTTTGAAGAAAATGTTAAGTTACTCCATCAGCTTCTGGTCAGTCCTTCCTGTGTCCGCTGTTCTACCGTGAAGTTCCTTAACTGGATCAGGTCATTGCTGCCATTCAAGTCCTTGATGGTCTGACCTTGTTGAGCTCCTGAAATCTATGTCAGCGCTTCTCAAACCTGGCTTTCCGTGAGGATTACTGTCGAGCAAAATGCAGATACCCAGGCCCCGCTGCAAGTTCATGGCTCTTTGGATGTTTTCAGGCATTATTCTGAGAGCTATGGCTGGGATACATTCATGAGTGAGACCTTCCCAGTCTTCCCTTCTTTCCAAAGCCTTGTTCTTTGTGTGTTTGCCTTTGTTTGAGTATGTACCTTTTGTCTGTTTCCTCCTCTCTGGTATGGGCACCCATCACCTTATGTGTTACTGTTATGTAGCACATAGTGAGCACTTGGAAATAGATGGTGGAAGTGAATGTGGGTCTAGCATTGTAACATTCTGGGATCTGGTGTTGGTGCGCAAGGGTGGTAGGCTGGATTCTAGAACAGGCCACTCAAATTCCATCTCTTCTGCCTGCCAGCTTCATTTAGGGATAGTGTTTCTAAGTACAGAAGCTGCTATTTACTATGCTGTTAATATCTTCCACGCACCTTGCTTAATGCCTTTTTAGTTTTCAATGACACGATGCTTTCACTGTTTGATTTTTGAGGGATCATCAAAAGATAGGTGAAGGAACTGCGGCTGGGTGCCTTAGCGTGCTAGGGTTGCCATACCAAAGTACCAAACACTGGTGGGCTTAATCGATAGATTTTTTTTTTTTTTTTTTTTGCTCATAGTTAAAGGGGGCTGGAAGTCCAGGATCCAGGTGTGGTCAGCTTCAGTTTCTCTCCCTGCATTTCTCTTCTTGACTTGCTGACTGCCTTCAAAGTGCTGTGTCCTCCTGTGTTCTTGCCTCAGTCTGTTATAGGGACATCAGTCCTGCTGGATTCGGGCTCCACCCATATGACCTCAATTGTTCTTAATTAGCTCTTTAGATCCCTGTCTTCAAGTACCATCACAACAGGGGTTAGGCCTTCAACAGACACATTTTGGAGGGGACACGATGCAGTCCTTAACCAGGCAAGGTTAAATGACTGGCCTGAAATTCCAGATTTGGTAACTGGGAGGGAACTGGACCAAGACCCAGGAATCTATAACGAATGGTGAAGGTACCACAACCATTGTTTTCCACCTAGTATGTGAGGAGCAGTGAACTTGGAAAGGTGGTGCTATTGACTGTGGCCTCAGTTCAATGGGAGACTTGTTCTTTGTGTAAAACGATTAATTCTAGAGGTTGGTTACATTAATTAAGGTAAACTACAGCCACCTAAGTATATATACTTCTTACTTTTTCTTTGTAAGATCCCTTTTAGGTTTACTTACAGAATAACATTGCCAGATTTAACTTCCTAGTACGTTTTAACATGCCCTTGAGTTTTCCATGATGTCCTTGAGTTTTCCATGCCCTTGAGTTTGCCACTAACTGCTTTGCAGGCCTGGCCTAACATGACACAACAGAGAACTTTGGATGTGCTATGCTGGCCTGCATGGCGACTGAAACCTTTTTTTCTTTAAAACTCTACATAGAGCTGGGTGGCTCAGTGGGTTGAGTGCCTGACTCTTGATTTTGGCTTAGGTCATGATCACAGGGTTGTGGGATCAAGCCCTATGTCAGGCTCCTGTGCTGAGTGTGGAGAAAATTTCTCTCTCTTTCTGTCTCTCTCTCTTCCCCCTCTTTCCCCCCTCCCCTCTCTAAGATAAAACAACAACAACAACAACAACAACAACAACAAAACTACATAGCAGTTAAGGACTATGCATCCCTTAAGTAAAGATCAGATCCCTTAAGTAAGTGATGTACTTACATTTGCGGGTGTGGACTGAACTTTTTGAACCAGATACGAAGTTGGAAAAGCTTTTTAAAAATCGTTGACTCCGTTTTATTTCAGTAGCACCGTGATACTCTTTTATCAAATGGCTGGTCAAAAGTGAGAAATGGAGTGTATCTTACCATTCTCCCTGAGGATTTTTTTTTTTTCTTCATTTGCTTTCTCCTGCTAAAACTGTCATTTGGAATTAGTTCCTGTCTTGTGTTTCTGTAAATAAAATTGATAGCATGTTATTAGTGTCTTTGTTTCCAGAATTCAGAGATTGCATTTAAAAAGGAACTATATAAAATCCAAGCTTTTCATGCTTAATGGGCTAGTCTTTAAGTGAACAATAGTGTGAAGTTAGCACATACTAATTAAAATGTCTGGGAACCTAGTGGTTTATGAATTCCATAAAGATTGAGAGAAGTATGCAGGTTTCTGATATGTACGTTATACTATCAGGGCATTTTTAATGTTGTAAGCAAATCTAAAACCCACAAGTAAATCTTGTGTGTAAGATAATAAATAACTTTCATTGATGGGTTTAAAAAAGCTGAATTGTAGTAAGAAACATCACTGGTGAAAGAAATAAGGATGTTTGTTTCACAGGAAATTATCATTTTTATTGGTGCTAGGAAAAACTCATTTGATGCATTTGCTCTGTTAAATAACTCTGAGTTGATTACACCTAAAATGTATTTACTGTTACTTGGATCTGGAGGGAGATTGGCCTCTGTAGAATAAATGGAAGCAAGACTGTTATTTCAGGTGCACAGACAGCAGTGGACAGAAGAGAATGTTCTGTGATATTGTTCTGTGTCTTTAAAAATATGTCCGGCTGCTCCTGGATGCCCCAGGTCAGCAAGGAAAATAAATTCAGAAACAAACTATAGTGAAACAGTAAATATTCTCCAGCTGCCAGAAGAGGGGAATGTTGAGGATGGACCAGCTCCAAGAGCCTCGGCCAGAGAGGTTTGAAACCTAGCTTGACAGAGTTGTGGCTTGAAAGGAAAAGATAGGAATTTGCCTAACATAACTTTACCTAGCAACATGACTTTCTGGTTTGAAAAAATGCTGTAAAAATATCTTTTGATGAAGTTTATTTTTAAGATTATAGAGGCAATGTGTGCTCACTATAGAGAAGTTGGAAAATAAAGAAAAACTTACAGAGATAAAAGTAACAATTAATTACATTAAGGAAACAGAATGGCTTCTGATTTTTTGTGGATTTTATTCTGGTGCTGTTCTCTGGCTGGGTCCTCCCTCAGCTCTCACCCCCATATCCTGACCTCCACATAGAGTTTCCTTCATTGTAAAACTCACTGTCCTCACACATTTGCCTTATTTTGTAATCTGAATGCATTCCAAAACCATGTGTATTTTATATGGTGCTATTTCTTTTTCTTCCAAAAAAACTGCTATTAAAATGACTGTATATTTCAGAATTCATGGAGTCTTAGAATTTAGGGAATATGGCACACATATATTTATATATACACTTAACAATTTATATGCATATGTATATTTAGATATGCATCTGCATTTCCCTCATGAGGTCATAGCATTTCCTAGTTGTATTAAGGTGCTTTATTGGCTAAACCGCATGAATTTGTGTGACTGTGTCTTAATTGAGAAGATTTTGCTGTGGTCATTTAGATCGCTTTTAAAATTTTTTGACTACACATAATTAATTTTCTTAAGAACATTCTTTGTGAAGTCTCTAAATATCCAGAAACCATTTTGATCTGTATTCATTGAGTTACTGAGACTTTGAAGTTTTAATATTGAGGGTTGTAAGCTCATATTATCTAAAAAGTGAGTGCCTTACATATCGAATTAGGATTTGGGCATATGTATCTTACTGTTCTAAGGCAACAAAAGATAGGCGTTCATCTGTTAAACTTAAGTGATTTAATAAGCATTTAATGAGTGTGTAATGAGGATGATTTGGGGTATGATGTCAGAGTGTGAATTGTGTAACCATTTCTTGCTTTGGTCATGTTGATTTGAGCATGGGATACATATTTTTATTCATCAAAGAACCGTTGAGTGCTTAATCCTGGCCAGGCACTTTTTGGGTGTAGATGAATGGGACAGAGAAGGTGTTTTATTTTTCAGAGTTTACCTTGGAGGAGGGAGGATTAGTGTTGAGACAGACAATATGTGAGTAAACAAATATACAGGATATAGTTAATTTCAGATAGTATCTCTTTTGTTTTTCCCATAATATCTTTTATCCATCCATTGATTGTTTTACCGCATACAACACAAATGGAAAAAATAAAAAGGCATCAGCTCAAACATTGCAACTGTTACAGAAGTTAAATCCAAAAGTGTTAAGGAGGTGTTTTGTATGTAGTCAGATAGTCGTAGTGAGGGTTATTAGACTTTCCAACTCAGATGGTTGTTGAAAAGACATGAATTGGGGCACCTGGGTGGCTCAGTCGGTTAAGCGTCTGACTTCAGCTTAGGTCATGATCTCACGGTTTGTGGGTTCGAGCCTCATGTCGGGTTCTGTGCTGACAGCTCAGAGTCTGGAGCCTGCTTCGGATACTGTGTCTCCCTCTCTCTCTGCCCCTCCCCCAATCACACTCTGTCTCTCTCTCTCTAAAAAATAACATTTAAAAAAAAAAAAAAAAAGAAAAGACATGAATTAAAGTGATGACTTCCAGTGCAAGCTCCAGATGCAGAAATTAAGAGCCTGTTGCTTTCTTTAAAGTGATTTTAGTTTTGGGAGTTTTTTTTTTTTTTTTTTTTTTTTTTCTTTTTAAAAGGAGGAAAAAAAAAATCTTTGTCCTGTAGGTATAAAGTCATTACTCGGATTAATGGGCCATCGAACTAACTTGAGGTACAAGGTAGATTCTTTTTAAACCTTTTTATTGAATCCTTGAGTGTCAAGTCAAACATGTGATTAAAGTTAGCCCTCCTTCCCCAACCCTGTTGCCTCCGAGAAATGTTTTCATGCTTAGGAAATGGCACCAAAAAAGAAGAATTGGGTTGTTCTCTCCATTGGCATTTTACTAATTGAAATGAAGTAAAGGAAAAGGATAAAGAGAACAGTATGGATTGGTGAAGGGGGCTCACTGTGGTAGGACTGTATAGTCCTCCTCCCTCCTCACTGCCTCAGTGTGAGATCGAGGTAGGTGATGTGATCTCCCTGAGAAGATATTCCCAGGTGCTGAAGATAGAGGACCCAGAGCCTACGGGAGTTACCTGAGATGCAGTTTGGGGTGCATCGAGTATTTCTGGTGGACCCAAGAAGGAAGTGTGAGCTGCCACCACGTTAAAGGCAAAGGCTCTGTAGCTGGGAAGGTGCAGGAGTCCTGTGGAAGGCTTGGACCAGCCTTATGGAAGTCTTGGAGAGCTGAAAGAGAAGGGCCCAGCCCTCTGGGATGCCCCACACTACCCTTACTTCATGCCGACCTGGGGGTTTAGGAGCTCTGCCTAAAATGTACAGTGTCAGGGTAGACAAAGCTGTGAGGTAAAAGGCTAGATTGGGAACTCAGACATTGGAATCTCTTATAATTACAGCTAGAAACTGATGTATAGATTCTAGGCAGACAATCAAAATGCCACCCATTATGCCTTTTTATAGAAATTGGCAGGGTGCCTGGGTGGCTCAGTTGGTAAGTGTCCAACTTCAGCTCAGGTCGTGGTCTCGCAGTTCATGAGTTCGAGCCCTGTATTAGGCTCTGTGCTGACAGCTCAGAGCCGGGAGCCTGCTTCAGGTTCTGTGTCTCCCTCTCTCTGCCCCTTCCCTGCTCGCTCTCTCTCTCTCTCTCTCTTCCTCTTCCTCTCCCTCTCTCAAAAATAAAGAAACATTCAAAAAAATTTAGCAGTTGGCAACCTGATTCTAATTGTTGGAAATACACAGGAGATGACATAGAGTAGTCCAACATATTCTGAAGAAGAGGAGTTGGAGGACTGCAACTAGCCGATTTCAAGACTTATTGTAAAGCGATAGTAATCAAAACAGTGAGGCCCACCAGAAAGTTGTATGTGAGTGTTCATAATTGTCAGAAACTGGAGACAGCTCAGTGCCCGACAACTAGCGAATACATCAACAGCGTGTGGTGCATCCATACAGGAAATTCAGCTCAGCAGTAGGAAGAAATGTACCACAAATACGTGCAGCAGCATAGCTGAAGGAATGAAGCCAGGCGTAAAAGATGATGTCCTGTGTGATTCGATTCTACAAAATTCTAGGAAGGATAAAACTCTAATGATGAAAATCAGATGTGTTGTCTACAGCTACCAGGGAGAAAATTAACCACCAGGGGCAAGAGGGTACGTGCTGGGGTTATGGAAATGTTCTGTAACTTGATTGCGGTGCTGGTTATACAATTGTATGATTTCGTTAAATAATCAAATTGTACCCTTAGCAATGAGTGGATTTTATCTTATGTAAATTGTGTATTAAATAAATTGACTTAAAATAAAAGTGAGAGGTAGTTAGACTTCCCACCTTCCTCTTTGAAGTTGCGCCTGAAAAGAAGATTTAGAATGGTGTTCCATAATAGCCATAAATAGGAATTTCTTAAGTGATCCATAACATGGACATAAACCACAAGGTTATTTTACGTTGCCTGAGTTTTGCAGCATTCTAAGTGAATGGAACTGATAGGTTGGGGAACTTGATTATTATTTTTTTAAGGAAACATTCCACTTTTTAAGAGATTTTCTGCTGGAGTACCTTGGGTATCAGCTGTTGTCATCAACTGATAATGTATTTCACTTTAGTTCTGTTAGGGAAGGATTTGAGCTAAGATTTCAGACTTCTTGAGGGGAAAAAAATCTTTTCTAGTGGATGGAATCCCACCAATAAAGTAAATATTTTTGGTATGGTAATAAAGAGAGGGAAACTGCCCCAGGGATATACCTCCTGGATTAGGCAAGGACTGACAAATTTGGGAACTGCCAAAATTATTGAAATCACCTTACATACCAGTCTAATCAGCATTTTAGCTTCTTCACCAAAACATTTTAGTTAATTTTCCTTGTGAGTTGTCTCAAAATACTCCCCGACGGTAGGTACTATCCTATATTCATTTGTATCTTTCATAGTTTCCATTTGGACTTCAGTCCGTTGTTAGGCCTTTATCTAATCTTTATCTAATGTTTTGACAGTATCTCATGTTGAGAGTATTTGCATTTTCTTGTAATGCCGACCCATGATGTTTATTTTCTTTCTTTCAAATTCTTCCTGGTGATTCTTGTTCCAGATGAACTGTAGACTTAACTTCCAAACAGTGGTGGTAAGCTGGCCGGTGAAAATTTGAATCGACATGTGTAGCAGAACAGGATTTTCACTGCAGAGTGAGTCCCTATGAAACTGAGATAAAAGAGATTTTTTTTTCCCGTCTAACGTAGAGAAGTGTTCTAATTCAGGCCGGGTGAGAGAATGATACAGAGGTTTCATTAAATTTCATTTCATTAAATGTAATTTGGATTTCGATTTGCATTGCAAGGACTTGGGAATGTCTTAATAATGCTGGTGGCTATAACAGGTTCTCAGATTTCAGGAGTTCAACAGAAGATGACAATTTGCTTTCAGCTCATGTAGAGTTAGTAATGCAGGTCTGGCTTTTCATTCGCGGACCCAGACTCCTTCTGTCTTGTAGCTCTGTGTCCCCATCTAGCTTGGCAGGATATTATGGGTCAGCCCAGAAGTGGTGCATTTGACTTCTGCCACGTTCCATTGAGCTACAGGATTTCTTTTGTCTGCTCCTGCACTGCAGTGAGGGAGTTTGGGAAATGTCCCGTATTTGGGTCATCAGGAAGAAAAGGAAACAAGTTTCATTGTAGCAGAAGTCTATGCTGCAGCCTGTAAGTGAATGCCTGTACACATACCAAATCTACATTGGGTTGCTTGAATGTGGACCCTCTGAATATTGCCTGTCTGTCCATGGAATACAAGAGACACATGTAGTGAAGGTAGATTTGGACCATCCTCTCTTGTTGATATTTCTGGTACCGACTAGGGTCAAGACTGAAGATGTGAGCCAAAGAATGCTGCTCACCCGGCTGGTGAGAGAATGTTAAGAGTGTGTTATTGCCTAGGTATGCACATAGATGTCGGAGTTAATCCGTTGCCTTTCAAGAGTGTGGCGTTCCCTCTAGACACAATAAGAAATTGTCCTGCTACCGAGTGATGGATGCACGTAGAATTGACAGATGTTTGGAGGGACAGATTTCTAACCTTGACTTTTTTGGATTAGATGCGGTACAGGGTATGATAGCATACTCAAAGACAGACTTATTTATCTCTCCCCATCTTCAACACTGCATTGTTTCCTGTAACTACACTTATCAAATAAAACCAGAAACTGCAACTTCATAAACAAAATTTTAGTGATGTGCCTCTCATTTTGTGTTCACCTTGGGGGTTGCCATTCACAACAACTGTCCTGTTCACATTTCCACACTCAAACATGAGAATTGCTACCTGGTGATTTGCCTGAAGTTATTAACTATAAGAGCTCTAGAGCAGAAATCTATATTTCATATTTATTTTGCAACTTAACATTATTGGCCAAACAGTATGTTTGGTTTGCCAGATAAAATATAGGACATACTTAGTGCTAAAAAAAGATATTTGTCTTTTATCTGAAGTTCAGATTTTAACTGGTCATCTGCATTTTATTTGCTAACTCTGACGACCCTAGTTTCTGGAACTATATCACTGTGTAACTTAAAAAGGATATTAAGTGGCCTGATAGTTTGGAGATAAAGCCACAATAAATATTGTGATGTTGAAAGATCTTTAAGTCTGTGTAAACTAGGGTAAGGCTGTATCTGACTTCTTTGCTGCTCTCTTCCTAATCTTGTTACGGTGTTTGTCACCTAGTAAGTGCTCAATATCCATTTCTTACATGATTGTTTATGACTAAAGGGGAAATTGATCCATTCATTTTGGCATTCTGTTTCTTTTAGGGTTGTCACACCTTCTCTGGCAGCCCATTTTAAGCATCTTGTGGGTAGAGGTTGTTTCATATTCTTCTTTTGTTGTTTTCAAAGTAACAGTGATTTGAAAGGCACCTTGTAGGTAACTGGTAGGAGCTCCGTGAATGAACAGTTACCGATCAAGGTTTTTTAATGGGTGCAAAACGCTGAGAGAGGTCGATTATTTGGGAGAGCAGCTTGTGGTTACCATGTTGGAATTTAACAGAAAGAATTTAAGCTATAGATGAGGACAAAAACCTAACAGTGAGGACGATTAAACTGTGGGGTGGCCTCTTGAGGCGAACTGCAGAGACTGTTGCTTTAGTCAAAGGCAAATGCCTCCACTGGGAAGTTGTCTATTGATCTTATTATCTGGGGACTTGAAATAACGTTTCAAATTTTCCCCTTGAAAAGCCATGATGTCGTTTTTTTAAAATCACATACTTCATCCTTAAACTCTCATGCAAAGCCAGTACTTGAGCTAAACCTCCCTCACCAGAAATATCTTCAAGGAACACTCTCGGTGCAAAGGATGTGTATTGTGGAAGATTAGGAAAGGAAGTGTTTTGGTTCTCTGTGGCATGTGGCTGGGCTCTTTGTAAGGTGAGCCCCTTTGGAGGCTGTGAAAAACTTCCTGTCATATAGTACGGTGTTTTCCATTATATTATTGGCACATAAGCGTATTAATAAGTTGTATGAAATCCTATGGCAGTGTGGTTTGGGGAGAGAGTTTTGAAATCTAGAAAAGATGTGAGTTGGGGACCATTCATTCCTTGGCACTGCAAACTGAAGCCAGTCACTTGACCTTTGAAAGCCTCAGTTTGCTCATCTTTTAAATAGGAATAATGCTACTAATTAATGTCAGGATTGGAGAATGTCTGCACTCATTTCAGTGTATAATGTCTGATAAGTGTTGGAAAAATTTGAATTGCTATATTTTATTATTTACACATGTACTATTTAAGAGATAATTATTGTTACATTGTTAAGACCTAAAGCTACAATAGCAAGTAATTAATCCCTATAATAGCAATTAATATCTGAGTGATGAATTGTCTTCCCAAAAGAGGCAGCTAGGAGTGTAGTCATCCATGTGACTGTAGCGTGTCCCAGGAGAGTTACAGAAGTTAATTTGTAATGGAAACAGCTGTTGGACGAGCTCAAGGCACAGGCTTTGGAGTTGAAATATTCCACATCCTGATTCATCCTGACTTAGAGGCTCTTTGACCTTGAAAAAAGTACAAGTACTTAGCCTCTCTGAATTTAGAGAAGATATTTTGGGGCTATGCTGTCCAGTACAGTAGCTGCCATATGTGGTTATTTAAATTCAAATTAATTAGAATGAAATAAAATTAAAAATGAGTTCCTCAGTTCTTTGGTTTGAGTTGTATTTCTTCAGGATTTATATGTTGAAGTCCTCACCCCCACTACCTGAGATTATAATATTAATTGGAAATAGGGTCATCGTAGGTATAATTGCCTAAGATGAGAACGTACTGGTGCAGGATGAACCCCTAATCCAGTATGACTAGTGTCCTTATAAAAGGGGAAATTTGGACACAGATATATACACGGGGGGTGGGGGGTGGGAGGGAGGCCATGTGGATGCGAAGGCAGAGACCAGGGTGATGCTTCTAAAAGCCACGGAATGCTGAAGATGGCCAGCAAACCACCAGACCCTGGGAGAGAGGCATGGAACAGATTCTTGTAGCGGCCCGCACAAGAAACCAGCCCTACCCACACCTTGATCTCTGGACCTGTAGCTTCCAGAACCTCGACACTAAGTAGATTTCAGTGTCTTCAGCGGTCCGGTTTGTGATAGTTTGTTACACAGTCCTCGCACAGGACTTCAGGGAGTCTCCCTAACCACGTTCCAAAGCATGAAATAGCCCCAATGGGCGTGTGGCTCCTGTATTGGATGGTGAAGATGGAGAACGTGGCTCTCATTGCAGAAAGTTCACGTGGACAGTACTCCTTGGAAGATTCCAGGCTGCCCACAGCCCCTAAAGTTTAAACTTTAAAAAGCTTACAAAAGGTTGGATGAGTTTTATGAAGTATGTTCTTTGTCCTGAAATCCAGGGCAAGACGCATAAAAGATTTATAAGGGGGGGGGGGAAGGGGGGAAAAAGCTCTCCCTCAAAACTGGGCTGGTCAGACAGCCAGATATTCAGGAGGACTTCCTGTTCTGGCAGAGATGGAGAAAGAAGCCAAGACGCCCTTGTCTAATGTGCAGGACGACTCTGCTTCTGCTTCCACCGTCACACTCTTACATAATCGTGCTCTATATATAGAGCTTCCCTTTGTATCCAGCCCTGCCTTTCCCCCTTGCTGTCTTGTTCAAACTGTCTGAAAGTGTTGGGATGACTGCTTGCCCCCCACCACCGGCTGTCAATACGCCGGCAGCCGGGTTTGCAGCTCTCTCTGGGTTTATCGCTGCTTCTCCGCGTGCGAGGGCCACAGAGCCCTTCCCGGTTCTTGGCCATGGCCCGGGACATACTACGAAACTCTCGTGCACCCTTTGCTTTGGCCGGAGAACCTGTCCTGGGAGTGGCTCAAGTCACCCGGCTGGCAGGGGAGAGCCTCCCAGCTCCGGACTAGACATGAACACCTCCCTGCTGCGGCGGCCTGTCCTCCGGGATAGGGCTTGAGGTTTGCCAGAGGTGGCTGTGACCTCCGAGGGGGCGAAGTCACCATCCTTTCTGCGCGCTTTGTCCACTTTTCAAGAGGCTGTACCTTGGATGCTAGTCAGCCTCTTCGGGTCCTCCGTCAAGTGAAAACAGTCTGTTCACCTGACCTCGGAGTGGCAGCTCCCTGCCCTGAAATGCCTCTGTTGGCAAACCTGGCCTTCAGTGAGTCAGAATTGAAGGGGAAATGCTGGAGGAATATTTGCATTTTTTTTTTAACCTGTTTAAGGGTGTTCTTTTAGGAGTGGGTTATCCTTTAGAATATCTTTAATATACCTTTTATAGCAGCTAATATCTTGAAAAGTTACTTTATCTTTTCATATTAGAATTGTTATTTCAGACTATTTTTGTTCATTTAGGGTATTGTTACGCCGAAGTCCTTGCGATAAGGAACATAGAACATCAAGAACTGCTCTATTTTAAGTAGCTTAGTATAGTGTTTCTTGAGTTGTTTTATACCCAATCCTAATACTCTCTTTATAAAGATACATAGATCTGTGTCATAAATAAAACCATTATTGTGCCCTACTGTGGTCCAGGCATTCTGGTAGGCACAATGCATTCATTTTAACCCTTATACTAAATCCTACAAAGAGGGAGGTGTATTCCTCACTTTGTAACAAAGATGAGGAAACTGAGGTTGAGGGAAGTCTCCTAAACAGATCCGACTGGCTGGAGAACAGTGGGAAGCTTATCTGACATCACAGCCCAGGCCCCCTCCTAGAGAGCTTGCGGAAGAATGATTTCATTAAACATTGTTAAAACCAAAATTGTGTTTGTTCTTGCAGTCTTGGGAGCACACGGGGCCTTTTGCAGTCAGGACAAGCCCATTTCCTTTCTCAGCGGGAACCCCTCCAAGTATTCCTCTCGAAACAAAAACGCCGAGGATTATTTTTGCAGACTTCTGTGGACTCGTTTTTGGACAACACCCTGGAACAGGAAACCACAGTTACTCCTAAATTTGTACAGGATGGAAATAGATAACATTCTTTATAAAACCACTGCCACAATTAGTGCTTTCAAAGGAGTGTAATGGTGGATGGTTTCATTTATGCATTTCTTACCTGCATAAATTATTGGAACCTGCTGCCTGGGAAATTCATGAATAATTTTATAGGGCTTTATTTTATAAACTGGAAATGCAGCAAAAAGCTAGGTGTCGTTGAGGAAAAAGCACCATGTGATTTAAGGTATTTGGAAGCTTTCCTTGGGAAATGGCTTTGACATAAAATAGGATACGGCACCTTTAGTGAGGAGAACGTGATTTCCTGCGGCCACCTGAAGCCTGGGTACAGCTAATTGTGACTGGAGTGAATGTGGAAACTTAGTGAGATAGGGGATGATAGGTGAGAGAAGGCCACACGGTAAGCGAAAAGTAACTCCACTTAGATGTCGAATTTTTCTGTTACAGAACGGTAGCCAGAAGTATTCCTAGAACAAATCCCAGGCATACCCACGGCAGATCCGGAAGGATTGGGGTGCTTCAGTACTTAACCCCAGTCCTTGTGCTGGAGTCGTGCCTCCGTAGCGGTAACGCCTTGTGTATTTTGGGTCTGTTTCTACAAAGTTCCAGTAGCTGAATTGACTTAAGCTGAATTGAGTTTTTTTTTTGGGGGGGGGAGCTATTCTCTTTTTACGGTTAATTTTAAATTATTAGAAGCAATGCATGGTTATATTCTCCTGGGGGGAAAAAATGAAATGTTTTGTACAAACCTCATCCTCTCACTCGCTCTCTAATACCAGACCCTTGTCTTTCTTACTCTCAAATAAAAGATAGGACTGGTTTTGTGACTATACTAACTCCTAGGATGCATTTAATATGCATAATGTGTATCTTCATATCCCCTTGGGAAATATTCCATATCCTTGTTTTTTATTGTTATTTTTAAGTTTGTGTGTGTGTGTGTGTGTGTGTGTGTGTGTGTGTATAGGTGTGTATAATAAATTTTATACTTTTAAAAATCTGCTGCCCTGGGTGTGCCTTGCATAGGTCGTCCACATTAGTTTGTATTTGCTTGTGTTTCCATTACTAGATGTTCAGCTTGTGTATATTTTATTAAGAATTGTACTTGACTGAACTTCTGTGTCCATGTCTCCTTGAACACTTGCGGTATTGTTTATGGTAGACACATTAAAAATTTCAATAGTGCAAAAAAATTTTAACTGTATAAAAATGAGAGCGCCATCTTGAAGCAAATTTTAGAGACGTTTTTGCACAGTAAAACCTGCCATTGTGTGAAATAGGATATATATAAAGGTAGAACTCAGTTTTGCTTCCCCATTTAATGTGTTATCCGTAGGGATATGTTCCAAGGTACTAAACCCTATATATACTATCTTTCTTCCTATAATTTTTTTTTAACGTTTATTTATTTTTGAGAGAGAGGGAGAGAGACAGAGTGCGAGCTGGGGAGGGGCAGAGAGAGAGAGGGAGACAGAATCTGGAGCAGACTCCAGGCTCTGAGCTGTCAGCACAGAGCCCGATGCAGGTCTCGAACCCATGAACCGTGAGATCATGACCTGAGCTGAAGATGGACACTTAACTGAGTGAGCCGCCCAGGTGCCCCATCTTTTTTCCTGTACCTACATACATACATACATACTATGATAAAATTTAACTTATAAATTAGGCACAGTAAGAGATTCATAGCAACAGCCATAATAAAATAGAACAATTAGAACAATATACTGTCCTAAAAGTTAAATGAATGTGGACTACTCATCTCTCAAAATATCTTAGCATACTGTGCTCCCCCTTCTTACAATGTGATAAGATGATAAAATGCCTACGTGAGGTGAGCTGAATGCTGTAGGCATGGCGATGTGGTTACTGTTGACCTTCTGATGCTGTGTCAGAAGGCGGATCATCTGTTACTGGATTGCACTTGACCACGGGTAGCTGAAACTGCAGATAAGGGAGGGCACAAGGTTTCTTAGAGCTTAACGCACCAAGGAGCTTGGGGCCACGTGAGATGGGCTTCTCAGAATCCTAACGATAGCTGGCCCTCTTGCTGTCTGCTCACTGGCAGCAGAGATCCCTGGCTGTTTTTCACCAAATAACCCTGAGTTCACAAATAATACAAAAAATGAACTTACAATGTGTCCCTGTCGCAGAAACCAAAAGGCTAGTCTGGCTGAGCTTTAGGAAAGATGGACTTTATTGTAGAAAGATAGGGGAGCTGGGGAACCCTCTGGGATAGCTGAAAAACCCAGCTCAGAAAGGATTCGATTCAGGGATGAATCTTCTCCAAACTTACTTTCACTGTTGTGTCTGAAAGTCTTTTGGTGGTATCATGGGGCTAGTGTAGGGTAAGGTGAATACCTTGCTTAAGTGGTCCGTCAAGAAAAGATCTAGTTGTGAAAACATAGTCGTGCATGAGGAAATCCAGCTGCTTTTAGCAGAAGGCAGAACACAGAGCTGGGCTGTTGGAAGGCACATAGTATCTGCTGCCACTGAAGAAATATACTGTTGTATTTCTTAACTTATTTTATCAGTACCCACCATTTTCACACTTTGGCTTTCACCTCGGTGAGGGAACTGGTTGTTTGAATGAAAGTATCCATTTTTCAAGAGTTAGACTAAGGTGAAGTATGTGTACACATTTGAAATTTAGGGGCACCTGGGTGGCTCAGCTGGTTAGGCGTCCGACTTCGGCTCAGGTTGTGATCACACGGTTAGTGATCTTGAGCCCGCTTCAGACTCCACACTCTCTCTCCCTCTCTGTCTGCCCCTCATAGGATTCTTTCTCTCTCCCTCTCTCCTTGGCCCCTCACTCACTCACTCATGCTCTTTCTCTCTCTCTCAAAAATAAATAATAATAATAATAATAATAAACGACATTTTAACTTTAAAATGGTTGAGAATTGGCATCAGGAGGCTGAGAATTATTAGACTGTTTTTGATGGGTTTCTGGTTACTTATTTATAAAGATAGAAAAGTATTCTGATTGGGGATCTCAAAAGGTTAGCACAATCAGTTCTTTCTCTTTTGCCTTCAGTAGCATAATTTTTAAAGTAAAAAATTAAAAGGTGTGGCTCTAATTTGGAGTCACATAATTTTCCAATGTTTCAGATCATGGTGATCCAGACGCCTGACCCTCAGAAACTGGGATGTAATAAATGTTAGTGGCTTCAAGTTTCTTTGTTATGCAATGACTGATGATATACAGTGTATCAGTATTGATTGAGCCTGTATTTTTGATTGATGGAAAAAGATTTCTGATGATCTGGGGACTGGATTTTAGAGAATTTAACAAAACCTTCGGTATTTTGCCTTCTTTCTAAGATGTTTAAATACAATACTAGATAGTAGTTTTCTCCTTCTGCCTCTACCCTTCTCCGAGCGTAATCGTTGAAAAGAAGGCATTTTGCTTGTTGTTCCTTGTGCTTTAACAAGAGGCCTGACTTTCGTTTTTATGGTCAGTTTTAAAGTTGTAATGAGGAGGGGCGCCTGGGTGGCTCGGTCGGTTAAGCGTCCGACTTCGGCTCAGGTCATGATCTCACGGTCCGTGAGTTCGAGCCCCCACGTCGGGCTCTGTGCTGACAGCTCAGAGCCTGGAGCCTGTTTCGGATTCTGTGTCTCCCTCTCTCTCTGCTCCTCCCCTGTTCATGCTCTGTCTCTCTCTGTCTCAAAAATAAATAACGTTAAAAAAAAGTTTAAAAAAAAAGTTGTAATGAGGATTATGTTGACCTTTCTTGAGAAGCTGTCATGGCGGGTTATATTTCCAGCATGTTGCACAATGATTAGAAGATGGGCCTGCTACTTGGGTAACGACTTAAAAACTGAATCTGACATTAAGATGCAGGTCTAGGCTTAGCTGTATCTAGTTCCACAATTCTTACCTCCTTACCTGAACAATTTAAAAATAAGCTCGTATACTGTCAGCTTCTAGCTTCAGTGATGTTATAAGTATTCTGATGAGTACTTAGGTACAAATAGGTTGTTCCTTAGAGCACCGATGGGTCCCAGAGAGGTGAGTGGAAGAGACTTCTGTTCTATTAAATGTCACACACTGTCATGTGTGCCATTGACTACTGATCACACAACCTGGTGCCGCTTCACTGTGCGAAAATACTAGCAAAGGGTGTGAAAACCAGGAGGTGAGGATCATTGGGGGCCCTTTTAAGGCTGAGACACGTTACCCAAAATTTCAACTTTCTCATACTTCTGCTTTAACTTTTTCACCTTAGAAGTTGTATCTATCTATCTATCTATCTATCTATCTATCTATCTCTGTCTATCTGAAGTTTATTTTGAGAGAGAGAGACAGAGAGAAAGAGACAGAGAGAGAGCGAGCATGCACATGAGTAGGGGAGGAGTGGAGAGAGAGGGAGAAAGAGAATCCCAAGGAGGCTTCATATTGTCAGTGCAGAACCCGTCTCAGGGCTCAGTCTCACAAACCAGGAGATCGTGATCTGAGTTGAAATCAAGAGTTGAATGCCTAACTGACTGAGCCATCTGGATACCCCAGAACTTAACACTATTTAAATTATCTTACTCATTTATCTTACTCACTGTCCACTTCCTACAGCAGGATGTCAGCCATAAAAGGTCGGGGATTTTTAAAGTTGTGTTCACTGTTCTGTCCCTTCTAAGAGCAGGCCATGAAGGCATTGTGGCTTCTGCCTTAGCCTCCTGTAGAGCAAGCTGACCGCCCTATCATGAGGCACTGAGGGAGAGGCGAGTCTCCCGCCAACAACCAGCACTGTTTTGCCAGTTGTGTGACTGAACCATTTGAGAAATTGGACCTCCAGTTCAAGTTAAGCCTTGAGTGACTCCAGGCCCAGCTGACATCTTATCTGCAATCTCATTAAGAAACCCCCAGCCAGAGCCAACTAGCTAAGCCCTCGCTAAATACCGACCTGGAGAGACTGTGGCAGACCATGAATGTTTATTGATGTTTTAAGCTACTGAGTTTTGGGGGATTTTGCTATAGAGCAATTGACAACCGATATAGGGTGCCAGGAAAGCCCTTACATAAAAAAGCTTTGGGGAAATACCTGTGCCTTTTTCTCCTTTTCTTTCCAAGTTGATGGGTTCTAGGCCATGCTGTTTCCCCACACTGGGCTTGAAGAACGTCTATGTGACCCAGGAATGGGCATTTAGGGTCTTATGACTGCTTTGACTGGTTCAGAGATAGATGTGTGGCCCAAGCCCATCCAAGAAGACTTGGCTCTATACTTTTCTTCCAAACCACCATGACAAAAAGGCCTTTCTATGCTGAGGCTCCTGTGCTGATAGGAACATAAGCTAGGCGCACCTGGTGGGGAAGACCCGCTCGATAGCAGAGCCAGCCCTGGAAAGCAAAACTGAGTTGCAGGGAAGAGGGAGAGGGGCTCTGTGATGAGACACTTGGATTCTGTATTTAGTAGGACTGTACACGTATACACAAGGTGTACCCCTAGACATTTCAGGGGTGTGAGCCAATGAACTCCGTGCCCCTTAGTTTTGTTTTCTTTAAGACATTTTGAAGAAGATTTGTTTCATTTTGGTTTCCTCATCTATAAAATGGGTCTCACTTTTTAAAAAATAAATATGAGCATTTCTTTGGCACCGAAGGCAGTAGGATCAAATCCTGGCAGTGCGAAGGGGGAAGGTTCTGTCACTCAGATACGTCCACAGGATGCTGACCCAAGATCAGGACTCGGCTTTAAGTTTCCGAACCACCTAGTTTACATAACAGGTATTTGTTAAGCACCTGAACTACCCCGGGCCGAGCACTGTGCTGCAGCACTATGGGAGACGTGGGGAAGTTGTCTCACATGTGGCATCTGTCTTCCTGAGTTAATAATGCCAGCAGAGGGGCACCTGGGTGGCTAGGTCGGTTGAGCGTCCAACGTCGGCTCAGGTCATGATCTCGCGGTTCGTGGGTTTGAGCCCCACGTCGGGCTCTGTGCTGACACCTCAGAGCCTGGAGCCTGTTTCAGATTCTGTGTCTCCCTCTCTCTGACCCTCCCCCGTTCATGCTCTGTCTCTTCTGTCTCAAAAATAAATAAATGTTAAAAAAAAATTAAAAAAAAATAATGCCAGTAGATAAAACAAACTCATGGAAAAATCCAGAGTATAAATACTAAGCCATGTGTATTGTTAAAGGGAAATTTTGTCCAAAAGTAGGATTCTAGCTAGAGTTGGTTTCTTCCTTCCTTCCCCAAATGGGTCTGATTGTATCTACTTCTGTCTGTCTGTCCTGAGAAGTTGGTGGGGGAAGGTAGGCAAAGACCTTCCTCTGTCCATTCTCTTTCCTCCGTTTCCCCTCCTGTAGCCCTATACTCCATTTCAAAACATGGAGATATTTTTCCTATTAAAATCTGCACCTCTTGAAAAGGAAAGTAATATTGGGGCGCCTGGGTGGCTCAGTCGGTTAAGTATCCGACTTCGGCACAGGTCATGATCTCATGGTCCATGAGCTCGAGCCCCATGTCAGGCTCTGGGCTGTCAGTTCAGAGCCTGGAGCTTGCATCAGATTCTATGTCTCCTCTCTCTGCCCCTCCCCCACTCACGCTGTCTCCCTCTGTCTCTCAAAAAATTAATAAACGTTAAAAAAAATTGTTGAAAAAGAAAACAATATGTAAACCTGTGTATCTATCTATATGTATAATGCATAAATATGTGTATACACACACCCACTTTTTCTTTTTTTACCTTGCCCTATTAGGAATACTGTATTAGCACACTATAATATATGTATAGCATTAGCAATTGGCAGGTGTATCAAGAGCCATGCTAGCGGAGGGACAATGATAAGACACAAACAGGTGTTTTTCTGTAATATGAGCCATCTGAATGGGCAGTACTGACCTGAGGTTTAAATCAGGCGACAGGTGAGACCACCATATACCCTATCAATCTGTGATGTGGAGAAAGAGGATGTTTACTGCGCTATTCGAAGGGGTACTTTGTACTTCTGGTTTACCAGAAAAGATTGCAGGTATATCTGCATGGTACACCTGTAAGTCTGAAATTCAAAACTCCATCTGTTTTAGATTTTTTTCCCCCTTCACTGACCAAATCAAATATTTGCATTTCTTTTTGTAGTAAAACTAGAGAGCTGTTGGTTTATAGGGGTATAAAATGGCTGTGATTTAGATTTTTCTTATTTTCAGTGCATTGGAAGGGGCGCATAGTTACTGTACAGTTTTCTCGTTTGAAGCCGTGTATGCCCTTACCTGTTACGTGCCCAGACTCGTGTTTAGGGCCCTAAAAAAGATTGCTAAACTAGCCCTACACCTTCTGACCTTAAGGCATGGTCACTTAGAGGACTATAGAAGTAGTAGCATTTAAAGCTCTCATAGCTGGGCAACTGGACTCTTCTCATAGTTTATCTGTTCCCTTTTATTTCCCGTAGGGATTTTTTTCCCAAGTGGTGCTCTGAAAACCACAGGTTTTGTGATCATCTCATTGCAATTTACAAGGTTAAGTCTTTTGTAATTAATCCCCTCTAGGCTTTCATGGTGTAGATAGAGATGCTGTCATACCCCTTCTAAAAGAACAGGTTTTTTTTGTCCAAGCCTGATGGTTTTTCCAAGTGTGTTCTGGAATTATCTGGCTTCTTGGAGTCTTAACAGAATTTTACTTTCTATATTTTGGCCTTCCATGTAAAACTTCAAAACTCAGTTTGAAGAAAGACTTGAAATAGCTTTAAAAAGTTTATGTTAAAGTAGACTTTATAATTCTGTAATATTGTACTTAGTGGTAGGGTAGACTTTTTTGAAGTAAAGCACATACATAATTATAATAATTTCTTACTTTTATTTCTCATGTATTTGGTTTCAATAGTGCTTCAGGCCTCATAATAGGAAGCTTGCTGAGGTTGAAAGCCTCAGGTCATTTGAACACAGTCTTGCTGGGGGTTCGGGAAGACCCTGCGGGGAGGTGACAGGCATTAAACCAAGAAAGCTTAGGGAGAGATACCTGTTGGAGATCAGGGTGTTGTAGAACCTGGCATTGGGTTTCCCTTGAGTTAGGGAGAAGCAAATGTCTGTATACTCCTCTGGGCACACCTGGGCATACCTCTTCTTCTTTTGTTTTTTTAAATTTTTTAATGTTTATTTATTTTTGAGAGAGAGAGACTGAGCATGAGCGTGGGAGGGGCAGAGAGAGAGGGAGACACAGAATCTGAAACAGGCTTCAGGCTCTGAGCTGGCAGCACAGAGGGGCTCAAACTCCCGAACCGTGAGATCATGACCTGAGCCGTAGCCGGACGCTAAACTGACTGAGCCTCCCAGGCGCCCCTGGGCATATCTCTTCTTATCCCTGGAAGGGCTTTTAGGGTCCCTTTCCTTTCTTCCCACCACTGTGGCCTTTGTTGCTTCAAGTCTACCGGTGGTGTTACCAGTGACTGTGGTCAAGCATGATGGTCTCAATCTCTTCTACTCATGCAGAACATTAAGACCAAGAATGATGTTAATCGTAAAAATACACATCACATAAAAATTGCCATTTTAACCGTTATAAATTGTACAGTTCAGTGGCATTAAGTACATTCACAGTATGATGCAACCAGCACCATTACCTAGTTCCAGAACTTTTTCATTACCCCAAATGGACCCTCTGTGCCCATTAAGCAGTCATTCTCAACTGCCCGCTCCCCCGGCTTCTGGCAACCTCTAATCTACTTTCTAAGACCAAGGATTTTTACAGGTATTTTTAAAAATGTGAGATTTGTCTTTTCAAGCTATAGATAGCCCACGAAGAAGCCAAAAGGATGAGTTATGCTGAAGTGAAGCCCACAGCCGAACCCACAATTATATGCTTCTTCTTTACCACCCCAGCTTTAGTGCTAAATATCTTAGGGTGTTTCCTTCCCCACTTTTTCTCATTGCATGCACACTTGTATTCACATATCGTTGATGCATTATCTTATTGCTTATGGATATAGGGTGATATTGAGCACATTCCCCTCAACTGGCTTTTTTTGAACGTATTTGATGCATCTCTCTCCAGATCGGTGCAAACAGCTTTAACTGAGTTACTCTGCAGCTCTGTAATATTTTGTCATGTGGATAGTCCATAAATTACTCAGTCATGCTGCTCTTGGGAGCTCTTTGAAGATTTAGTAATTAATTTAAAGGAAGTCCCATGAGGAAGGGCCAGGCAGGTAGAATTAGCCTCTTTTGTATATCAGGACACTGAACCTCAGAGAGGGGTGAGATCATTTATCGTAAGTCAGGTGTAGTACTGTTCTGTGATGTGATGCTCTTACTTACTTTGAAGTCTTTTAAGAATCATTTAAAAAAAATTTTTTTTAGTGTTTATTTATTATTGACAGAGAGAAAAGAGAGAGAGAGAAAGAGAGAGAGACAGAGAGAGAGAGAGAGAGAGAGAGTGTGAGTAGGGGAGGGACAGAGAGAGAGGGAGACACAGAATCTGAAACAGGCTCCAGGTTCTGAGCTGTCAGCACAGAGCCCGACGTGGGGCTCAAACTCATGGACAGCGAGATCATGACCTGAGCTGAAGTTGGACACTCAACTGACTGAGCCACCCAGGTGCCCTGAAGTCTTAAGAATCTAATTCCAGTGTGTGTGTGTGTGTGCGTGTGTGCGCGTGTGTGCGCGTGTGTGTATGCACTATTACATGCTTTCTCCTTGTTTTTAAAGATATGAAATGTCCTTTGTTGGCCATTTCCTTTTCTCGTCATTTCTCACCCTATTCTCATCTTCCTGTGTGCATCTAATATCTCTTCTTCATATCCTGCCAGAGAGCCTCAGACATTTAATGTTTTGCAGTTTGCAGATACTGCCACAAATACCTCATTACTCCAAAAATCTCACACTGTGACATTAGAGTTAGAATTAAAAAGCCCCCTTTAAGATTCCTTAATGTGTGTCATATACCTGGAGGAAGTAGACTCAAAGAGGTCAAGTGACTTGCTTAAGTTCATACAGCCCTCCAGTGGCCAAGGCAAGACTTGAACACCCCCTCCTGAAATCATATTGTCATGAATGCCAGATAGCATCTCCCATGCCAGTGCCAATGACTGGAGCACCACGTGAGAAAGATTCTGAAACGCTGATTCGTTAATATCTGCCATGAATGAAAGAGGCGGGATGACTAAGTCGTGGTACATGTGTCATGTACTTCCTGTCCCCAGTGTACTGTACTCATGGTGATGATTCTTGAGTATGACTAGAGAATTATGATACTTAAAGGGTTGCAAGAGTTTGGGGAGAAGTCATAAACTCATGTTGTGGTCTTATGTGTGATAAGGCTTTGAGACTAGTTATATTTGCTTAAAAAATTTTTTTTTTAACTTGAGAGAGAGACAGAGAATGAATGAATGAATCTTTTTTTAAAAGTTTTTTTAACGTTTTTATTTATTTTTGAGACAGAGAGAGACAGAGCTTGAATGGGGGAGGGTCAGAGAGAGAGGGAGACACAGAATCTGAAACAGGCTCCGGGCTCTGAGCTGTCAGCACAGAGCATGATGCGGGGCTTGAACCCACGGACTGCGAGATCATGACCTGAGCCTAAGTTGGACGCTTAGCCGACTGAGCCACCCAGGTGACCCGAGAATGAATGAATGAATCTTAAGCAGGCTCCACACAGAGTGTGGAGCCCGACACGGGGCTCGATCCCATGACCCTGGGATCATGACCTGAGCTGAAATCAAGAGTCGATGCTCAATTGACTGAGCTACCCAGGTGTCCCTGCTTTAATTTTTTAAAAGTGGTTGAATTACAAGTTGCTAATTGGTGCTGTTACTGGTGTCTTTTTACTCATCTTGGGAAGACTGATGTAACTCCTAACATTTTTTCCACTTTTAATTAGTATATTCCTCTTGAATGCTGTGTTTGTGGAACTTGCTTCTTCACTTTTTCCTGCAATCGAGTAAGACTTTCTTTGGAAGAAATGACACTGGTTGTAGTTAAACCTGGCTGTCTGAACCTCAGCACTGTGGACTTTGGGGCTGGATCATTCTTGATCGTGAGGGTTTGGTCTGTGTATTGTAAGATACTCAGCAGCATCCCTGGCCTTTGCACACTAGAGACCAGTACCCCCACACCTCAGTCTTGACAACTGAATTTCTGCAGACATTGCCAAATATCTCAGGGGCAAAATCACCCCTGTATGAGATCTACTAGCTTAAACTCCTGCGTGCTTTCATTGGGTTGTAATGGTTTTTTAAAAAGGTTATTTTCTCTGGTCCATTTGTATGTTGGGTGTTAGAACTGACAGGACAACTTGAAGGAAAATAAACTCGTTATCCTTAGAAAGACAGTAGGACACTTTGCTTTACTGTAGTACTGAATCAGAACACCGCAAATACAAAAGCTCATTTTGCGACAATAGGTGGCACACTACTACCAGAAGCTACTTCAGAAAGTGGATGGAGGACACTGGTTCATGAGCCAATGTGTTTCGATCCATTTTTATTAACAACATGGCCAACTTCTTTCAACTTAATTTCCTTTAAGAGGATATTCGACTATCACAGTGCTTCTGCAGCCAATTTTATTCTTAAAAAATGAGTACAAATTTGCCACTTAATGTAAAAAACAAACCTATAATCACTCTGGTGTTTATAATAGAAAGATCATATCATCATGGGAATAAACCACATTAACTTCGATGTGTCAATTATTTTCTCAGTGCAGTAGAGAAAGAGACAGTTTTTATTTTTTCTAGGATATTAGCGTTCCATGTATATTTTTTCAGCAGGTAAATGACTTTTTACTCTCTGTTGATGCTTTAATGAAGAAGCTTACTTTTATGTCTGGCTTCTGTTGAAAACAGGTCATGAGATGCCAGCAGTGGGTGGGTGGGGAGTGGAAATTATGGCAGCCCAACGCCTACTTTACTAGTAAAATATCCTGTTTTATTATGATGTCTTCACGTGCAGTTGGAGAAGACTATAAACTGAATTTTAAAGATTATAACCATGGTGCTTATATCTAGCGTGATAGACTAGTTCATTACAAACTCCTTTTAATAAACTGTCCACCAATAAATTTAAAAATAAATACTGTCTTTTCCCTATTTCCGTAAACATGACTTCCAATGTTTTGCGTATCCAGGTTGTGATGAGACAACAATTTTCTGAATGAATATAGAATATAGAGACACAATTTTCTGAATGAATATTTACATTTTTATGATGGTGTCCAATGACTTGGTTTGGGGTTGGCTTTTAAAAACTTTATAAGTGGAGGGGCGCCTGGGTGGCTCAGTTAGTTACGCATCTGACTTCGGCTCAGGTCATGATCTTGCGCTTCACAAGTTCGAGCCCTGCGTCGGACTCAGGGCTGACAGCTCAGAGCCTGGAGGCTGCTTTGGATTCTGTGTCTCCCTCTCTCTCTGCCCCTCTTCTGCTCACACTCTGTCTGTCTGTCTGTCTCTCTCTCTCAAAAATAAATAATAAAACACTAAAAAAATTAAAAAAAAACTGTTAAAAACTTTAAGTGGAATGAAGGTTAATCTAGTGGAGACTTTCAAAAAGAGTGATAATCTTCTTTTTCAAAATAATTACACTTTAAATACATTTTAGTATTACTGTTTTAAAATATTTAAAGATGCTTGTATGTTTTAATCATTGGAAAAGTATTGATAATTTAGTATGTACCTGCCATGTGCCAGGCATTGTTTAAGACCATAGGGACATTTTCTTTCCATAAATCATAGAATAATTTTGTAGGAATGAGTAAGTTGAGTTCAAGGCAGGATTATCTAGTAGCTCACATCACATTGTTACTGAATCACAGAGCTGAGATTCAAACTCAGGTCTGATTTTTAAATTACTCTTTATCTAAAATCATAGAATGTAACAGGCAAGGGAAAAACACAGCCATCATGAAATAAAATCTTTTTGTTTTTTGTTTTTTTTTTAAAGTAGAACATCACTGTCTATTCACCCCTAAGGATCCGGCTCTAATGATAGTCGTCAATACATATTTATAGCATTAGGTGAAAATTTTATGGGGAACTTCAAAATGAATGTATGGATAGTGCTAACACCAACTAAGGTACAGATCAATCTTGAGATTGTTTTTATGATTTATTGAAGTATCGTTGGCATACAGTTTTATATTAGTTTCACGTATATAGCAGTGATTTGACAATTGTGTACATTACGAAATGCCCAGCTTGGTGAGCATAGTTACCACCTTTCACTGTATAAGGTCATTGCAGTTATTATTGACTATATTCCTTATGTTCTACTTTTCATCTCTGTGACTTATTTATTTTGTCACTGGAAGTTTGTACCTGTTTACCTTCCTCATCTATTTAACTCATCCTCCCAACCCACCTCCCCTATAGCAACCAGCATTTTGTTCTTTTTTTTTTGAATCTTTTTTTAATTTTGTGTTTGTTTGCTTTGTTTTTGTTTTTGTTTTTTAGATTTCACGTGTAAGTGACATCATATGGTACTTGTCCTCCATCTGACTTCTTTCACTTAGCATAATATGCTCTAGGTCCATCCATGGTTTTGCAAATGGCAAGAATAAAATTTTACTTCTTTCCATACCTCTGTCCCCATTTTTCTCCTTCCTTTAGCTATGGAAACTTTGTTCAAGTAAAATCTTACAGGAGCCCCAACAGACAAAAGGAGAGCTTCTTGCTTGAGGCTATGGTAGGCAGTCTATACTAATAGCCAGTAGACCCTGAGGGGTTTGATTTGTCAACCACTGAACTGGTTAAGACTTTTTGGTTTGTTTCCTTTTTTTTTTTTTTAATGAGCAAGGAAATTTAAGAATGGCCAGGCTGGTGAACGATCAGCATTTTGAATAGTTATAGAACTAATGACCTGAACACAACGATTTATCTTGTTTTGTGTCCTCAATTTTGATCAATAGAACACATCATTTGTAACTTACATTCCTTTTAAAATTTAGTAAACTCCAGAAGAACAGGGAAACATTTCCGTTTGTAGATCAGTTCATAAAATCATGCATGGGTGCTTTGTCATGTTACTAAAGATGTCGAGACACAAGAGAAGATACTGTATGTCTATCTTGGAGTGAAAAGTTCTGCCTCGAGGCAGGATGTGAAATTGAAACAGTTGGGCAGAGTGCTGGATTGAGAAGAGGATCCTTTCCTAAATTTTAATTATGCACCCCCCTGCCCCCCATCATCATATCCCATCTTGTTGATATTTGGATTTGTCCTTTCAGCTGTCACGGACTCATGATTCTGCTCTACCATTGGTTTTTTCCCCCTAGGGCATAGAAGTATAGCTGATTTTTTTAAATTAAAATATTTGAGATAACTAATACTTCACATGTCATTGTACTCCTTCCTGGTTAACTGAGAAATGGTTTTCTCCAGTAGGTAACATTTTTGCAGAACTGTAGGGTAATATCACAACCAGGATAGTGACATTGATACAACACATCTATCTTAACCCAGGTTTCCCTGAAGTTGTTGTACTCGTTGCTGTGTGCCTGTGTGTGTCCACATGCACACATGTGCATATTATGTTCTGTCCAATTTTATCACCTGTGTAGGTTCATGTATCCACCACCGTAGTGAACAGTTCCCACACCAGATGGATCCCTTGTTTTGCCCTCTTTTTTATCCACACCCACCCACCTCCTATACTCCTACCCTTATCCCTAACTAACCCCTGTCCCCGGCAACCACCACATTTCTAAAATTTTGTCATTTCAAAATGGTGTAGGAATAGGATCATAGAATAAGTACTCTTTTGGAATTGGCTTTTTTCACGCAGTCTGGTTTTCTAGCAAATCACCCAAATTATTGAATATATCAATAAGTGGTTTGTTTTCATTGCCAATTAAAAAAATAGGGACTGTTGTTTTAAGACGATCCATTAGGAAGCAAGCTTTCGTTACAGTAGTTTCAGTGACATAAGGTGTCAAAGGCAGGTTTTTTGCTATAATTATTGTTCTCCAGAGTGTCCACTGAGCAGCTTTTTTTTTTTTTTTTTTTTAAAGTTTAAAAAGAAAGCTGCACAGACATCTCTCCTTGAAGCTTTTGTCAAACTGGGGGCCTAAAACAAAATCCCACAAAGACATCGATCAAAGATACCATTGTAAGAGGAAGTCCTTGAGGGCAGAAAATGCTGTCTTCCTTTTACTGGCTTGCCATAGTTGGCTGTTAGTGAAGTCCTGTCCTTTGTCTTCAAAGCTTTGGAGAAATGCTCCACATAAAAGAAAATGATGCAGGGCCACCAAAGGGGCTTGTCTTTGTTTTTTGTTTATGAGGGAAAGTATTGTTCTCTGCTATTGGCAAAGTAATTTTCAGCTGCAGGTGAGCCCAGATCAGTCACAGTGGTTTTCACAGGCCTTATAGGAAGGGCTAGTGTGGTGTTAATTAGTCAGGGAGAGCATGTGTTGGCATATTGGATCAGTTTGGAAGTTCCTTCAGTAGGCTGGGGCACTCCTCAGCTGTCATGGCATTAGAAGGCAGTTAGTGCACGTGGGTGCCTGGGGCTTTTATTGTGTTACTTAAATTTTCTGCTTCTGCTATGTATCCTGACGGTACGGTGCATTGCGGCTTGAGACGTGCATTATGAGTTGTGAAATTAGATGGAAAGAATTTTATAGGGGCAGAATTAAGATAGGACACAAGCAGAGGATGAAGGGGGTAAATGTTCTTTAAAGTTGTATCATCGTGTAATAAGTGCACTGAAACTTTTTTGTATGGTCACCTAGAATAATGGTCTCCCTTGAACTTTGGCCAAGGAGCCATAATTAGTATTAGGGTCTAATTAGAGTCTAATGCTAATTACTGGCGATATTGGTAATGCGGGTGTGGCCCAGACTGAAAAGAACGGCAGAATACTGTTACCATTTACTTACCTGGGCTTTGTTTTCTAGGCCTGCTCATAAAAACCCATTTCAAGGGATTTCCTTCCTATTACCTTAGCTTCTGCCCGCTCCCGGCTCAGTTTGTATTTCTGCAAAGACTCGAGGTGGTTTATGAGTAAGTTCTAAGCTCTTTGAGCCTGATATTTAACCTCTCTGGGTCTTAATTCCCTCCCTTGTAAAGTACAAGATGAGATTTCACTTGATGACCCCCAACTCCCCTCCCAGTTTTAGCGGTCGACAAAATCTGTGAGTCTAAATTCTAAGACCGGCCGCCTTTATCTGACCTTAGAGCTGTGAGACAGTGGAAGCCTGGAATTTCTTGTTTGGACTCAGGAACTGCCTGTGTGATGAAAGGGGCCAGTCTTCTTTGGTTTCTGGTGTTTAGGGTCAGGCACAGGCGACGTGCTTCACACCAGCTGTGGGATGAGCTGCCAGTGGACTGGTGCTGTGGACTCACCTTCCTTCACCGTCTCCCTTAGGATGCTTTCACCTGTCTCACCTGCCTCGGTGATGTCAACGCAAGCATTTAGGTGGTGGGCATGGAAGCGTTCACTAGCAAATTCTTCCAACGTTGTTGTATGTTTGAACACTTTTATAAAAACACATAGGAAAAAGATCAAGGGGAAATGTCATTGCTTACACTTCGGGAGCAAATCAAAGTGTGTGTTTCGCTGCAGGTCCCTATAGCCTCCGCTCGATTCCTGGCCTTCTCAGGCTCTTCTCCAGGGTTTTCCTGTGGAGTGACAGATGTCTACGGGGCAGGAATTTGTAGTGAGGGAGGGAGGCCCCCTCTTTACCATCTCTGCTTCTTTGCTGTGCGAGGCCATTTATCCCTGTTTGTCAGCATGGGGGCTCGGATTCTCCGTCACACCTTCGGCAGTATGACCCTGGGCTCCTGAGACAGGGCTCTCCTCCCTCCTGCTCGTTGCAAGCCTTGTATGAGTTTTTGTTGTTGTTGTTGTTTGTTTGTTTGTTCAGGTAACCATTCGATTCTAAACATATCACTTAAATCAGTAAAAGGAAAGGCCAGCTCTGTGTGTGTAGTGAGTACACGATTCACCTTTCCCCCCACTTGCATTCAAAGAGAATTCAGCAGGTTAAGGGAATTACCCAGAATGAACCTCAGAGTTGCCTGGTGTACCGAGCAATATTCATTTATCAATGCCAAGTCTGAACAAGCTGCCCAAGGTTGGGTTCGTGCTGGTTAAGGAAGATAGCAGTGGGGCCAGATAGCTCAGGGTTGGAATCCGTGACCTCACCCTCCCTAAGAACTGAATCCCCTGTTCTTCTCATTTGTAAAATGTAAGTAAAATTACTTGCCACATGGGATTTTTATTGGAACAAAATAAATAGTTCCTATAATATTCTTTTGCACCTGCATTGATAATGACCAATAAATGTTACCTGGAGTGGTAGAATTCTTCCTGGCACTTAATTAACACCTATTCGATCATTTCGCTCCTTTATTTATTTACCTAGAATTTCATTCAACACCCCAGGAGACCAAGGTGTTCTATCTCATAGACACATGGGGACTTTGTCCTGTGACACTGATCTACAAAGATGTCCATCTTTGATAGATTGGTAAGTAGATAGTGCTTCTCTCGACCCTTGATTGCTGGGTGTGGAGGTTCTCAGCCCAGTTGTAAGCAAAAGATCTAAGCTGAGCATCTCAAGGATTCTAGGAGAATTAAGGCAAATCCCAGGAGTATTAGGAAACCAGAGTCATTTGCTTATCACTTGATCTTTCTCTAACCAACTATCAAGTTCAGCTTTGCATGGTGAACGAAATTTGTTTCAGCTCTTAATTTTTCACCTTGTCGCCATAATCCTCTGGGTGCCATTGACGTCTTTAAACTGGTTCACCAGTCACCTGGAGTGTTTAATAACCCAGGCATTGTAAGGTTTCCTCTTCAACATCTGTGCTTTGGAAATTGAGAGAAGACCACAGTTTAGGAAATCACTCGGAAGGAGGCAGGGAGGATCACGGGATCCAGCTCTTTGTAATGTGTAGTGACTGTGTTCTCATTTTTACCAGATTGTTCCACGGCTATTTGATGGTTCTGCAGAAGCTCTGTCATGAGATTTCGGTGTCTTGGAAGGGTCCTCCGTGTCAGCATGCCGCTGTCACACAGGCACATTCATTTGTTCCATTTACCCATGCTGAGACCATTTTCCGTTTTCTCCGTGCAATGCAGTGTGCTCAAGCATTAGCTGCATCTGGGCATCCAGAGACAGGGGTCACTTTTGCTGACCATTGGGGATGATGGTGGTTTCGTGCAGAGGGAGCCTGGGGAATGTGTATATTAGTAGGGTATTTGTGGGGTCAGATTTGATGCAGATCAGAATGCTGGCGTTCAGTGTCTGTTCTCCACTCTATCCACGTCAGTCATATCCATACACAACAGTAGTGATGGTTAACAGTAATGATAACAACAGCTACCAGTTAAAGAGCTCTGTGGTTTGATCATCTCATTTAATTCTCCAGAAATCCCATGAGGAAAGTCCTATTTCCCACCCCCCACCCCCCATTCTCTAGCGGAGAAAACTGAGTACTAGCGGTCTCAGTCCAAAGCACCTGTCTTGTAAGCGGTGAAGCCAAGATTCAAACCCAGCCCGTCTCTACCTGGTACTCGAGTCTGTACTGACTGAGCATCATCCCTATTATTCTCAGCTGTGGCATAGGCAGAGTTAGAGTGATGTCCTCATACAGATGGCCTCCTACCTGAGCATAATAAAATCATCGTATTTTGGACGTGGGCACCCCCCATGCTGACAGGGCAGGTGGCAGCAAGCTGTTTCCACCATGTGAGCATGGCAGAGCCGCTTGCCTTGTCACTGACTATGTTCTCCTTTCTTCCCGCCTGTGCGGCCCCTCTACTGTGACCAGATTTCCTAGCCCACTGCCCCACGATAAGATGTATTTCCTCCGACAGCCATGTAGCCAGAGCACCACAGAAGGCGTGGGGTGTTGGAGCAGGGTTATTTTCTGCTGGCTTTATCTGTACTCCTCTAGGAAATGCCTTGATTCGGCAGTTGTTCAGAAGGCACTGACATCTAATTATCATCCTGTGGGCTACTGCCATAACAAGCTGCAGAGTCAGGTGAGCCCTGATACGGGCTTCCTTTGCCAGTCAGAGCCACTCTGGTTTGTTGATAGGTGTCCTCGTTAACTCTTTTGATCGGCCAACATAAGGACATTGCAGAGGCTCGGATCGGTCAGTTATAAATGAACGAGGAAGCACCTGTGGTACAGGTGATTCATATAAATACCACCTCCACTGCACCCACACTGTCCCCCATTCCTTTTAGGGACATTGCCTCCCATTACTTTCATTGGATATCATTTTATTATTCTGCACTGTCTGTTGAACACCTGTACTTCCCTTTCTCTAGTTTTGATGCACACGTAGAAATGCTGTTCATTTGCCCACGGTAACACACACTTCTAATCCCACTTCACCATGGGTCTGGCCTCACGGAGGAGCAGAAGGTGACGTCGGTTTGGAATTGGAAGTCTTCTGAACCCCTATCCAGGCTGGCGTGCGATTGGGGCTGTGGCTGAGGACCAGAAGGAGAAAGGGGGAGCGTGTCCCTATTTTAGAACACCTGGCTGGGGCTTGGGGGAGAGAGGTGGGCATAGTTCCTTCTGTACAAATGGCATTTATTCAGAGTTTTCCCCTCTGGAACGGGTTGCTCTTTTATCCTGGAGGAGACTTGTGTTTGTATGGACGAGATACCCAAGGAGTGCCAGGGCCTGAGTTCAGAGGAAGGTTTGACAGGAGATTCAAGGCTTCCTGGTGGCCGTGAAGAGCCATCTGCCTTTGAAGCAGACGTCGCTCTTTCTCAGATTGCCCGGGATTGCGAAGGAAGCTCTCCAGATGGCCTCCTGGCCCCAGAAGTTCCTTCTGGAGCTGAGCTGGGTTTTCTTGTCGCTGTGATTCAGCAACAGCAGGACTTGATGGCGCCCCCACCGGGTGCCTGGCATGGCCTCATACCTCCTGCCTCCCACAGCCTGCAGCCCTCCTCCGTGGCCAAGGGGGGACTACATGTGGAGGCAAAGCAGCGGCCCCCATTGAGCTGCGTGGTTGCCTGAAGAGAGACTGGTTAAATGGGTAATTGACGGAAACAAAAAGCCAAGGGAAGTGGGTCCCTGCTGAGTAGCTGGTGAGTTAAGGGGCTGTGTGGAGACAATGGGGCTGAGGTTGGTAACCTTTCCAAAAGGTGAGTCTCTCCCTATCTCTCCTTTCTCCTCATTGTGTTTCATAATAATAACTGTTGGCTTTTTATGAGCTGTAACTAAGCTCTTTACACCCAGTATTCATTTGATCTTTTCATGACAATTGAATTCATATTAAAAACAGGGGAATTGAGGCTCAGCGATATTAAGGGAAGTGTTCAAGATCATGCATTTTGGTAGGTGACGAGGCCTTGGGGCAGCTCTCTGGAACTCTACCCTGGCCCTCTTCCGCGTCTTTCTCTGTAGCTCTCTCTCCCTCCCTTCCTTGGAGATTCCTGAGTACCCGTCCTGAGCCAGGTGGTAAGGGCGTTCCAGACGTAGGGGGCATAGGTCTTTCCTTAAGAAACTCAAGATACATTTGCTGGGGACAAACAAATGCTTCTGACCCTTTGTAAGGTGAGAGCAGCTCAGAGCTGTGTTGGACCCCTTTGGTGAATTCCCACCTGAGCCTGCTGCCTGCAGTTGGGTTATAAAGTTTGAGTGCTGCAGGGAGTCTGAGGACCTGGAACCGAGGTGGCTTGAAGCACTGTTCTCCGGGTAACCCAGAGCACGAGATGCTGGTGTGGTTCCCTTCCTCTGTGGCTGTCCTGTAGATGTAGGGCTGGTTAGGTACACCCTTGTGCTCCAGGTCTCCTGTTTCTCTCCGTCTTCCTCTCTCTGCCCCCTGCTGTCTCCCTCCCCGAAATGAAGAAGTACAAAGGAGAAGAGAAGGGACGTGTCTCGAGACCTGGGTTTGTGCCAAGCGCTGGACTGGGCATTTAAAATGTCGTGTCCCATCATCCTCACACAAACTCTGTGCGCTGGATCATGTTCTATCTTGTCTCGTGGTGAAAGAGTCCTGGGATCAGAGAGGCTGAGGCAGCTTTTATGTCTTTCTTTGTTCCCAATCCTCTCGTGGTTCCTTGCCTCTCAGAATAGATTCCAGAATCCCCGAGTTCCAGAAGAAAGGCCTTACATAATCTTGCCCGTGGTTATCTGACTTCGTTTCCTACCGCTGTGCCCCAGCACCCTGGCCTCTCTGCTGATCCCGGATTTGCGGTACGCTTCCACCTGGGGCCTTGGCTTTCCGCGCCCTCTCTTGCCTCCGTCTCTTTTTCCTTGCTCATCGCCCCGTTTCAAACTCTGTCCTCCTTCCGTTAAACATTTCTCGTGTGAGTTTGATTTTGAAGGTTTTGATGGGCAAAGCGAACACATTTGGCTTACAGAATTACCCTGAGGCTAATTTGTAACAGAACATTGTTTGTGAAGGGATGGATTTTTTGTATGAGTAAGCACAAATAAGGCAAACAATCCAGGGTCAATGTCAAATACTGTTTCTTACAGCCTTTAGAACTTCCTAGGGCCAGGCTGTCTAGTTCTCGTATTTAGTATTTTAGATTCCTTTGGGCATCAGTCTTCGTACCTGAAATAGACTCATATTTAATTCAACATGCACATTTATACCAAGGTCTTATTTGATGACTCACTTAGGTATTTTTTTTTTTTTTTAAAGATTTCAGCAGAATCATGGGGTCTCTGGTCTTCGGTTTGGTAACCAAGACTTCTCCAAGATCTTTTTTTGGCAGAGCAAGTCTGGTCTCCTGTGTGGCCTCCCTGCTTTGCAGACCGTGAGGAAGATGGGATTTCACTTGCTAGTGGTTGTGGCCTTTACTGCAGCAAATTTCAGTTTTGGTCCGAGGTATCTGTCTGTAGTTGGTCCGTTATCACAGCTTACCTGTCAGTTCCACGTCAAGCGATGATGCTGTTCATGAGGGACTGGGTTCAGATGATGGACATAACCCACATCTCTGTACATACAGGCTTCCCGCTTCTTTGAAGCATCTCCATGTAATTCAGAATTTGTTTTCTGTTTTGACTTAGGGGTGTCCTTGCACAGATCCCTGGGTGTGGTCCTGTTTTGCAGGCGGCACAGAACAAAACAAACGTCTTGCGGTCTGTGTGTAGACCGATCTTTGGGAGAGATTAAATCATGTTTCGGTTTTTCGGCTGGGTGATTAAAAAAATGTCGAAACCGAGAATGGATATTTGCTTTTCAGTCAGGCAACTGCACGCTTTTCAGAGTGTGCCAGTAGAGTTTTTAATGTGTTTACCTGGGAACGTTCCAGAGCTATCTGTGGTGTGCTCGATGCCCTGGGTACCATTCTTGATGTTGTCACTTTAACGTTCCTCGTGACACTCTTCTTCTTTTCTATCCCTGGTGCCACTGTAGCCCCCTCCTGCTCCTCAGCCCCGCCTCCTCATCACCACAGATTACTAACCAGGGATTGGTCAACCTTCCCTGGAAAGGGCCAGATGGAAAATACAGTAGTCCCCCTTCTCGGTGGTTTCACTTCATCTTATCCCGCAGGCATTTTAGCATCTCACATCATCATAAGAAGAAAAGTAAATACAGTACGATAAGGTGTTTTGAGAAAGAGACCACATTCACATATCTTTTATTATAGGGTCCTGTTACAGTCATTCTATTTTATTATTTTTGTTGTGAATTTCTCACTATGCCTAACTTAGAAATTCAGCTGTATCATAGGTATGTATGGGTAGGAAAAAGCACAGTATATATAGGGTTTGGTATGATCTATGGTGTCAGGCATTTACTAGGGGCTTGGAACATAGCCCTCAGGGGTGAGGACCACTGTTATTTTAGACTTCGTGCCCCCATGGTTTCGGTTCCAGCTACTTAACTCTGCTCCCGTGGCACCAAAGTAGCCACGAGACAACCGGTACATGAATGAGGGGGCTGGATTTGGCTTGTAGATTGCAGTTTGCTGAGTTCTGACTTGGGGGAATGAAGTAACTTATCCTAGAATATATAGCTAGTAGTGCCGGGGCTAAGCTTTGAATCCTTGCTACCCAGTTCTTAAGACTCTGTGTTGAACCTCTGTGCACTTTGCAGAAGACCTTTTGGACTGTTCATCAGCTCATCTGAGCCTTCCCCTTTTCTCCTAAGAAAATGTGGTTAATAGTATTTTTTAGAGTTATTTTAATAATCAAATAATACAGTATAGGAAAGGCGCTATTACTTGAATGAATAGCGCTATTATGTAGAAACTAAAACAAGTCTTAGATAACTATTAAATAAAACTTTTAATCTGACTTATAATTATTGAAATGCTAATTAGTGGATGGAATTTCACTTATTAATGTTATTGAATAAAAACACAGATGTGCCTATTTATTAGCCTTTGTACATCAAGGAATATGTTGATCAAATAAATGTTTCAACTGTTTACAGAGATCTTTCTAGCTTTTCAGAGTTTATTCCTTCACTGAGCTCAGACTTGTTACCCCCTCCCTTGTCCCAGGGATCAATCAGGTAATGTAAAAATAATATGCCGCTTACAGCATTCTTATGCAAATTAATATTGTTATTATTATTTTTTTTTAATGAAAGGGTAGCAGCTGTGTGGGTAAAGGGCACTGCACTCACCGCTGTTCAGCTCGATGAGACATATGCTAATATGTAACCACTACCCAGGTGGATGCAGAGAATATTTCTAGCACCTCGTAATGATTTCCTTGCACATCTTCCTTATCTGTAAGCTGCCCTCTCCCAGAGGCCACCCCTGCTCTGATTTCTGTGACCACTGATAAATGTCTGTTCTCGATCTTCCTATAAATGGAATCATATGATAGGTACTTTCATGTGCCTGGATTTTTCTCTCGGCCTATCTGTGAGATTTGTTTATGCAGTTACGTGTACCAGTAATTTGTTCTCTCTTTTTGCTCTGTTCTATTTCATTGTATGTTTGTACTACAATTTATTTATTCTTCTGTTGATGGGCATTTGGGTTGTTTCTGGTTGGAGGCTATGGTGAATAAAGCTGCTATGAATTTAAGTGTAAATACTATTTTTGTGGACATGTGCATTTTTATTTCTCTTTGATATATAAATGTTATTTATTAGAGGACATTGGAGTGTTTGTATTTGTGGGTGTTTAAGTGCCATTGTGAGAGTTTTATTCCAATTATGTCCACATTAGGGCTTTAAGGATAAAAGCGCTTAAATATGTAATTCTGAGTTATTTCAAGTATGTATTTTTTTTATTTTTATTTTTATTTTCTTAGAGAGAGAGAGTGGGGAGATGGGGCAGATGGAGAGAGAGAGAGAGAGAATCTTTTTTCTAAGTTTATTTTTTTTAGAGAGAGAGAGCAAGTGTGTGAGCGGGGAAGGGGCAGAGAGAGAGAGAGAGAGAGAGGGAGGGAAGGATAGACAGAATCCCAAGCAGGCTCCATGCTGTCCACGCAGACCCCATGTGGGGCTCAGTCAGTTCCACAGACTGCAAGATCATGACCTGAGCTGAAATCCGGAGTCGGATGCTTAACCTAGGTGCCCCTCAAGTATCTTTTTATCTTTTTATATTTATTATTTAAAAAAATTTTTTTAAATGTTTATTTTTGAAGGAGAGAGAGACAGAGCGTGACTGGGGGGAGGGTCAGAGAGAGGGGGAGACACAGGATCCAAAGCAGGCTCCAGGCCCCAAGCTGTCAGCACAGAGCCTGATGCAGGGCTCGAACCCACACACCATGAGATATGACCCAAGCTGAAGTCGAATGCTTAACCGACTGAGCCACGCAGGCGCCCCTCAAGTATCTTTTTAAAGGAGGGTGTAAACAGTGATGAATGCATATTGTCTTAGTTAACTGCAATATAATATAATGATTTAAAATCATCTAAGCAAGAATATATGTGAAGTACAAAATGCCCTGCAGTATCATTTCCATCATTTTAGAAAAGAAAGTGTTCATGCTAATGTATAAATATCATTGTTTCCCTTTTGATGGGAATAGTTTTTTACACAATATGCTTTGCTGATGCTAAATTTCCTATTGCAGAGTGGGAAAAACAATTCTTACGTCTCCATTTTGAGTATCAGATGATCGTATAAAGTCTGCGAAAGTGCCGTATAAACCACAAAGTTCTATTGAAATGTTGGTTAAAATAGAGGCAATCATAACAGTAATAACTAGGTTGTGTGAGGCTTCCATTTGTGAAATAAATTAGATCATTTACCGAAAACTCCACTAATGATTATGACTGTCAAGTTTTTTTTACAACCACTGGTTAGAAATTAGCAGTGGAATATGGTTGCAAAGGAAGATTCCTATCAGGGGTTTTGGGGGAAAACTGAGACGACCGTTTTTCAGATTGTCAGTCTCTCTGTGCTTCAGTTTCCTCGTTTCTAGAATGAAGGAGCCGTAAGTAGAGTATCTTGGGTTCCTTCCAGCCCTCCACTTTCCCACATTCCCTTTTTATTGTTAAAAAGCCTAAAAATGCTGACTCTCCACTGGGCATTTGATCCTAATAGAAAAAATTTCTCCTCTGGGCCCAATTGGATCATGGGATGGATTGTTTGACAGAATCTGTAGTAACTTGCTTGAAAAGAAGAAAGGTTTGTTGATGTGTTAAAAAATTTATTTTATCCCCTCTGCCAGGATCTGACTGTTCTGTGCAGAGCCACTGGGTTTCAGGTTAGTTACCTTAAAAGTGACAAGTTTGCACTGGGGAAAAGGAGAAAGACTTGTTTCTCTCTAGCCTTCTATTTTAGAATTCATCTTGCGCCCCACTTTCCATTGATTCGGGGGGTAGTAGCTTTGGTAGTCAGGGCAGCAGGTTCTAGAAATCAACCGAGGCCTTTTCGGAATCACAGCTCCCAAGCAACACAGCCTGCTTGCCTTCTCTTTTGAAGGAGATAAATGGCTCTCTCTCTCTCTCTCTCTTTCTCTCTTTCTCTTTCTGTCTGTCTCTCAGCAAGGCTGTTTAACTTTAAAGGCCAGAGGCATTAAGGATCCAGGGATCTGTGTTTTAAAGCCGGGTGTTCTTGCCCAACATTTCAGAAGCCAAGCTCAAAGCTCTCGACAGCTGAAAATACCCCTTGCTCTATTCAGCCAACGCAGGCGCAGCAGATTCTGGGATAACAGACCTTTTCTCATATACTCCGCTTACTGCTGAAACCTTGGTAGAGGGAAACACTTTTAAAATGTCTTGTTATGGAGAGGATTGGGCCAAATAAATACATTGCCTGTGGAAAATAACATACACTTGTAGTAAAGGGCAGTCTCGGTATCATAGCTGGTATTTGAAATGCAAGAAGAATAATATTGGTTCTAGAGGTAGAATCAGTGGCTTTTCCAGTGTTTGCCTCTGCAGCCAGCTAGGTTTGTAAATTACTTATCTGAGCCCCCATCTGTAAAAATGGGGATGACATCTAGCTCTAGGGATGGCTTGCTAATGCAGGCAGTGTTTGCTTTGCCTGGCTCACTCAGCATTATCACAGTTTCCACCCCCTTGCCTATCTGTGAAATGTATCATCCTGTATATATATAAAGGGTCCCAGAAATTTCTCCTGGGGAGCCTTTCAAGTGGTCTGCCTCAGTGAGCCCACAGTACTGTGCTCTTCCCCAGAGGTGAACAGTCTCTGGGCCAGTTTGTATGGGAGACTTCTGCACGGCCAGTCTGTGTGTGCCCAGAAGAGTCCAGAAGTCATAGCAGAACGAAAAGACCCAACCTGTCAAAACATCTAGGTTTGGGTAGGCAGATCCTTCCCTTGAAAGTCTCCTCCTCATTTGAGACCCATCTTCAGAAAATCTGAGGGGTTGGTTTTGGATCCGACTCATCCATCACTGGAATGATGAAGAGTCCAAAAATGAAATTAAATAGAATTACAAAATGCAGTTCTCACCCCCTCCCTTTCCTCAGAAGACTTATTGGATGGCAGAAAATGGATGCAGCCGTTTGGGGAAGCTGTTCAGTAAAGTGGAAGATGTATATGCTTTATGATCAGGTAATTCTATTGGTAGTTTAAAAAAAAAAAACTTGGTACATGTAGCTTGGGTGATGCGTACAAGAATCTTCATAACAGCACAGTTTGTGATAGAGAAAAACTGGCTAAAACCTAAAATGTTTTTCACCAGGCAGTAGGTAAATATATGTGGTGTATTTCTCCCTTGGGGAACCATGCAGCTGCTAAAATGAATAAACAGGAACAGTTTATCAATGTGGACACATTTCCAGCTTTACCTGTAACATTTCATATCTTTACTATTAAAAGAGATCTAAGGCAAGTATAGCAAAGCATTCAATCTTGTTAAATAATGGTGGTGGCTAAATGGCTGTCAGTCATATTGTTTCTGCGTATTCAAAACACTTGTTAATTTTAGATAGCTGGTAAAAAAGAAAAGAACCAATGTCATAGGATGGTTATGGGTTACTTTTGGCATTTATTTTTATGCTAGAGAATATCATTTCCTTGAGGGAAATAATGGCAATGTGTGGCAGAAGGGAAGTGTTTGTGTGAACATGGGTATTTTTTGTATTGGGGGTAGTTCCTCTTTTTTTTTTTTTTTTAATTTTTTTTTTTTAACGTTTATTTATTTTTGAGACAGAGAGAGACAGAGCATGAACAGGGGAGGGTCACAGAGAGAGGGAGACACAGAATCTGAAACAGGCTCCAGGCTCTGAGCTGTCAGCCCAGAGCCCGACGCAGGGCTCGAACCCACGGACCGTGAGATCATGACCTGAGCCGAAGTCGGACGCTTAACCGACCGAGCCACCCAGGCGCCCCGGTAGTTCCTCTTTTAACCCCATGGTCTACTTAACCATGAAGGCATTTTTTCCCCACGTCAGCCCTCTAATGTGAGAAAAAGTGAGTGGCAGTTTAGCAGGCAGTGTATGTGAGTGGCTAAGTGGTCAGGGTGCCCAGGCAGCCTCCCTGGGTATACGTCTCTGCTCCTGTGCTGTATGAGGAAGAGATTGACCTTCTGCCCTGTTGCCTCTCTACAAAACAACGTCTAGTGGCATAGTAGGCAGTAATGGGGTTGTTTCTGTTGATTCAAACACTAGACAGTGTGTGACTCCGAATGAATGTTAGCTGGTTTTATTATTCCATTTTGCTGTGGCCAAGGAACTCTAGAATTCCGTGTCATGGCTGGAGCCTCAGTCTCTGTCACAGCTCCATGAATCCAGAACCTTCAGCACTGAGCCTGGCCGTTTCCTCAATATTGAGCTTGTCTTTGTACCACAAGCTCTCCCTGGGCACTATCTTAAATAGCTGCTGCCCGTTTTCTGTCTGTTCCCTGCCTTGGGATGTGGGGTTGGCCTGGCAGCCTCTGCCGGACTCCATCCACCAACTCGGGCAAGCTCATGATCTCCAGTTTGATCACGGCTCATCAAACGTGTTTCTTTCCAGAATTTGATCTAGCCTGTGCAAATATGTTTTCAGTGTTGGTGATGGAACACACACAAACACACTCACTTTTTTTTTTTTAGAGAGAAAAAAAAAAGAAAAAGTGCATAAGCAGGGGAGAGGAGCAGAGGGAGAAAATGAATCTGAAGGAGGCTCCGTGCTCAGCGAGGAGCCAGATGCAGGGCTCAGTTCCACGACTCTGGGATCATGACCTGAGCTGAAATCCATGCTTGGACACTTGGGGCGCCTGAGTGGCTCAGTCGGTTAAGTGTCTGACTTTTGGTTTGGGCTTGGGCCATGGTCTCATGGTTCGTGGGATCTAGCCCTGTGTCGTGCTCTGTGCTGACAGCAGGGAGGCTGTTTGATATTCTCTCTCTGTGTTCCTTACCTGCTCACAGGCTCTCTCTCAAAATGGATAAATAAACTTTGGAAAAAAAGAGACGCTCAACTGACTGAACCACCCAGTTGTCCCCCAACACACATACTCACTTTAAATTTCTTGGACTTGGTCTGAGACAGGGGGAGTTCTTGATCAGATGTCGCTATGTCCCTAGCAGATGCTTGGCAATGTCTGAAGACAATTTTGATTGTTACCTCTGGAAGTGAGGGAGTGCGCTATTTTCATCTAGCGCATAGAAGCCAGGGATGCTGCTGTTAAACACCTTATGGGCCCCATTACAAAGAGTTCAACATCCCCAAATTCAGTTGTGCTGAGGTTATGAAACGCTGCCCTTGGCCTAATGAGGGTTATAGACTGAGGGTCCTCACGGAAGTTGAAAGGCTTCACGGCTTTAGTGTTGTTTCAGCGTGGAAAAAACCTGGCATCAAAGACTTACTCTTATGTAGAGGGAAAGACAAAGCAGGTTGGGGCAGGAGCAAACCTGTTAAGCCCCTCATGGCCTAGGTCTCCTAACAGGTGTAGAAGATAAGCCCGAATAGAAAATTATTAACGTTTAGAAATTCTTCTCCCTCTTTTCCCTCTGCCTTGTGCCCTTATCTGGAGAAGGGAGATTCAGAGTGGATAATGATCTTGAGAAATCTGTTGCTCTGGCTTTTGATCCCTCTTCTCATTTTCTTCTTCTCTTTTCAGAGTGTAGAAATCATATGTCAAAGCACAGACCTGCTTAGAATATTGAGTGTTAATAGAGGCTGGAGCTTTCTTTTTGCTGCATTCTGGTTCAGCAACTGACACTTGAGGAAGTACTTCCTATTGATATCGTTCAGGGAACGGTTTCAGAAGGGCCCTGAGCTGCATGGGGATGGTATCAGAAGCACTTGAATCCCATCTGCAAGGCTAAAGGCTTTGAGAGAGAGAGGATCCTCTTTTAAAGGAAACATAATGTCTTTAATGTTAATTATACAGGCTACCTGATTAATCAGTAAACTCCCATCTTTATGTATAAAGGGAACTGCACGATGTTCAAAATGAAGGTTACCTAGTGGCTTGAAAGAGCTGTTTGCTCTGTGTTTATATTTTGGGACTTGGATAGCTAGTGCTTCAGACATCTATCAGATGGAGGGCTGTCTGCTTGGAGCTGTGCCTTAGCTGCACACACACACACACACACACACACACACACGCTCACGTGTGCACGTGCACGCGTGCACACACACACAGATGCACAGATTTTATAGACTGGCTTCACAACTTTGCTGAGGTCCTTCTATTCCTACTTTTAAAAGAGCCATCATTTCTCGCACGGATGTAACTAGAGAACAGACCTCGCAGAGTTGGTTGAATTTGTTTTCACTTCTGTCCTCTGCCTAGAATCAAGATCAAGGAGAGGCCAGATTTTATTTTATTCTTGACTCACTTTGATAAGAGCCCAAGGTGAGGGACACAAATGGCAATGGGGAAACCTTAGAATTGAAATCCAGTCCCTGCTTTAAAAAGTCTTACTCATGATTGACCAAAAGCAGTTTTTCTTAACAGAAAGCATTATAAATAATGTTTAAAATTGTTAGTTTTTGAGGCATCTGGTGGCTGAGTCAGTTGAGCATCCGACTCTTGATTTTGGCTCAGGTCATGATCCCAGGGCCATGGGATCGAGCTCCACTTGGGGTTCTGTGCTGAATGTGAAGCCTGCTTAAAAGGCCCTCTTTCTCTCCCACCTCCCTCTCTGTTCTGCTCATTCTCTCTGTAAAATAAAAAAAAATTTTTTAATGTTCATTTATTTTTTGAGAGAGAGAGAGAGAGATACAGAAACAGAGCAGGAGTGGGAGAGGGGCAGAGAGAGAGGGAGACACAGAATCCAAAGCAGGCTCCCCAGGCTCCGAGTTGTCAGCACAGAGCCCGATGCGGGGCTCAAGTTCATGGACTTCACGATCATAACCTGAACCAAAGTCATCGGACACTTAACCGACTGAGCCACCCGGGCGCCCCCTAATTTTTTTTTTTTTTAGTGTTTCAGGGCCCTATGTCAATGAAAGAGATTTTTACAATGAAAATCAGTAATTAGGAAGAATGCAACATTACTTATCTGGCTCTCCTGCCAAAAAAGTATAATCTCATTCCAATCTTGGGATGACATCAGACACCCCAACGTGAGAAACCTTCTACAGTTAACTGATTGAGGACACATTTTTTTTAAGATCAGGAAGACTAAGGAACTGTCACAGACTGGAGGAGGCTATGGAGAAATAACTAAGCGCGATACGGGATTGGAAACGGTAAAAAGACATTAAGGGAAAACCTGGTACAGTTCAAATAATGTCTGTCGTTCTACTTAATAGCATCATGCCAATGTTAATTTCCTGGTTTTGATCATTGTATTATGGTTATGCAAGATGTCAGCATTGGGGGAAGCTGAGTGAGGGCTATGTGAAAACTCTGTGCTGTTTTTGGAACTTTTCTGTAATTCTGCAAATTTTTCAATACAAATTTGTTTTTTCAAAAGCAGTAATTACTATGTGTAACCAAACCAAGTTAAACAGTTCCCATTGTTCCCTTATCCTGCTAGCAGTTTAAATAGCACTTCACAGAAATAGTTTACAAGGGTGTTTTATGAATAACAAAGCCATGAAAGTATTGGTTGCACATACTAAAAGGCAAATTTAGTTTTTAAATTGAGATGATACATTAAACTTTTTCAGGTTAGCACTTGGCCTTTAAAAAACTATTATAAAAGTTATTAGGCTTACTGTAAACATTTCAGTAATATAAAGCAGAGAGGGGTATTCTTCTTAACTCCTATCTCTACTTCCCTTGCCATTATCAAGGTGACACCTCCCACTGTGAAAAGTTAGGTGAAAAGTTCGGGTGTCTAGCTCACCAAGTACAGACCACAGAATATCTATTAAGCAGAATGTGGTCATGTTGCCAAAGCCCTTCCATAACTTACACCCCCCCCCCCCCCCCACCAACCTAACAGGAACTCAGGGTTTTCTTCAGGACATGTGTTTCTCCCTTACCTGCTATAAAATATCTTTTACATCTGCCATAATGTGTTCATTTAGCTACTCCTATATGAAAATTTCATCTGTCTTCCAGATTTCATCCATCAAGTGTTTAACATCTCCTCTCTTGACATTCCTCTTTTTTTTTTTTTTTTTAACGTGTAGCCTTTAATTCAGGCCTACATTTTTCTACCAGAAAGAGAGTATGGCGTCTGCCTTGTGCAAGCTCTGCTTTGGTTTTTTTCATTATTTTGTATCTGTAATGTAACTTCCTAGACACCAAATGTCTGGGTCCAAATATAATAATGTTTTGCGTTTAATCTGCAAAGAAGAAAAGTCATATTTAAATTCTGTGGTTTCCAGCTTGTATTTAATTTTTAGACCAATGTGGCCCTGCAGGGAGCTCAGAAGTGTGACTTTGTGTTTGGATATTTATTCCTAAGTACTGAGAAGGCGGATGTTGTACAGCATTGAGAAGTATGTGAGCAAGCTGGCCTGGCCTTCAGAAGTTAATTTTGTGTTTTTAAACCCTGGTGTAAGTGCATCGCCTCCCAGCAGGGGGTTAATAAGTAACCCACAGAGAAGTGGCGCAGGTGCCTAGATTTAGTTGTTCTGTAGTTTATCATGAGACCTGAAAGGAGGGGGAAACAGCTGAATAAACAGTTCAAAGAAGTTTATCATATTTGAGTGGTTAATAAAAATATACTAAAGAGAATGAATTTCGGTAGTTGTGTGTAGGCCTCGGGTAGAAAAAGCAGTAATGGTTTAGGTGCACTTGAGAAACGTGTACGTGGGATGCTAATATGTTTACATATAGGAGTTTCTGAGACAGTGGGACGGAAATAATGGAAATGATGGCAGTACCGGGGAGAAAAAGATAAAGGGGATCCTGGTTGGTGAAGGAAGATAGCTCTTTGGTTACAAAATATTGAAACCCCAAACAAGCTGTGGGTGTTGTGGATTTATTGTGTTAGCGGTGACACCTTTCAAAATTAGGAAGAACGAGTATGTTCTTGAATACAGTAGGCTGGCATAATTACCGAAAGTACAGTAAATGTCCTTATCATTCTTTGGGTTTAATCTTAACATAATTAGCTCCTTGCACAGTGGAGTATTTAATTTGAAATGCTGCCAACGCTTATTAAGTGAGAAAAGTGCTTCCTGAGATCTCTGTTGTTACATTTGGGACTTTCTAGATAAGATCACTGTCACCAGAATTGCTGGGGTATCAGAATTGTTGCTCATATTCTGGCCTTTGTCACCCAAACTCACCGAAACGCTTACCATTGTCAGTTCTATTGATGGCATCTTTTATGAGTATCAGTGATTTTGCCCAATTGTTTGGAAAGAAATTAATTTCTGGAGACCTGACAAACCCATTTGCCCTGCAGCACCTTGCTGGTTCAGCGACTTGGTAGTAAATGGGCACCAGTGGAATTTATTTCTTTCATCTCTTGTTTTGGATTTTCTTTGTTTATTGCTGAGTCAGGGCAAGAAATAGGAAACGTGAATATCCGTTTTCTTTGGTTTGCCTGTCTCTTTTGGTTGTGACTTGACATTTCCCCAGGTTTGTAAAACACAGTGGAATCCTCTGACGACTTTGGGGTTGGAGCGCAGGATATTTTAATATGCTTTCATAGTTTGTAGATATATCAAGTGACAAAAACCAATAGTGCAAGTTATTCCCTAAGATCACTCACCTGTGTATACTAGAATTCCTTGGTGTTTTTAACCTACTTCCATATAGTAATAGAATATCTAATCAAGAGTATAAAAAATTGAAAAGTTATCATCATTAAGAATCAGCATAGGTTCAACCAGGAATAAGTCCTGTGTAATTTGCCTCATTTCCTTTTTTGGTCAGAGACAAACCTAGTTTGTCTAAAAAATTCCTTATAAAAATGAATGGGAAATGTGGGCCCTAGGATGATAAGGGTTCACGTGGCAATTTAACAACTAGGGTGATGATTAAGAAGGCAGTGAAAACCTGCATAAGGCCTAGATAATTGCCCTGACTCAGCAATAAATACTAGGACAGTTTTAAGTCTTCTGATATGAACATGAGCTGTCTTGTTTATGTAGGTCCTTCATTTCTTTCCATGATACTTTCTAGTTTTTAGTATATGCGTTTTTTACTTGTCTTGTAAAACATGTTTATCTATTTAATTTTTATCTTTTATTTTTAACTTTAAATTTTTAAAGTTTGTTTATTTAGAGAGAGCACAAGTTGGGGAGAGGCAGAGAGAGGGGAAGAGAGAATCCCAAGCAGGCTCCACATTGTCAACATGGAACCCGATGCGGGGCTCAAACTCCTGAACCATGAGATCATGACCTGAGCTGAAACCAAGAGTCAAGACGCTTAACCAACTGAACCACCCGGGCGCCCCTGTAAAAGATATTTCTAAGGGTCTTATATATTTTTTTATGTTCTTTTAAAGGGAATTGTTTCCTCAATTTCCTGTTTGTTCGTTGCTACTGTATAGAACAACCACTGAGTTCTGTATATCGATCTGTGTCCTGTAGTCCCGCCAGTTTCCTCAATTCATTTATTAACTCTGTTCGGTTTTGGTGGTTCTCGTTGGGATGTTTCTTTCTATAACATCATGTCATCTGCAAGTGGAGACAGTTTCACTTACTCATTTCGAATCCACTGACTTTTATTTCTTTTTCTGGCCTATTGCTCTACCACCTCCAGTAGAGTGTTGAATAGACGTGGTGAGGGGTGACATTTTTGCTCCTTAATGTATTTTAGGGAGCGTTTTCTTCTTCTTGGACTGAATATATACTCGTACGTAATGCCTTGTAGGTCTTTATATTATAATGAAACAAACTGAAATCCATTTTACAGCTGAAGATGTGGAAGGGTGAACCAGTGGTGGTTTGGTTTCCACTGCAGCTCACTGCCCTTTGTTCTGAATTTGCTTGTTATGTGGTCACATGAAAACTGACCCAGTGGTAGTTCCAAGGACAGATTCTTTTCTATGGCATCTTCATTATAGTGTAAAAAAGAACTTCATACTCTCTGGCTCTATAAAAAGAATAGTCACATCAGGCAAACGCATAATTTAATTCACTTATTCAAATATTTAACGAGTGCTTACCAAATACCAGCTGTAATTGGTGTTCTGGAGAAATAGCAGTTCATAAGAAGTTGAGAGTCTAGCTGCTTAGAGGCAGACCAATTAGCAATCAGATTGATACATACAAAATTTGTTTAGACTATTTGTCTCCTCTCCACCCCCTTTCCTAGAATTCCTGTTTTATTTTGTTTTTACATTTCTTTTAATCTTTGTTTTTGAGAGAGAGAGAGAGAGAATGGGGGAAGGGCAAAGAGAGGGAGACACAGAATCTGAAGCGGGCTCTAGGCTCTGAGCTGTCAGCACAGAGCCTGACGCGGGGCTCGAACCCACATACCATGCTACCATGACCTGAGGTGAAGTCGGATGCTTAACTGACTGAGCCACCCAGGCGCCCCTAGAATTCCTATTTTAAAATGCATTCAGAGACTGACATACAGCAGAGTTAGAAGGTCTAAAACCATGTAATATGCAGAACAGCTAAAAGAGTCAGGGAGTGACTGTATGATGTTTAGCCAAGAGTTTTGGGATATGAATGAGGAAAGAAGGAAGTTACATGTTAGTGGTTGCTATTATTTGTCCTCTGGATACAGTGACGTGTTGGTTAGCATTCAGATGATACTCAGCAGATGGAAGTTGAAGCGAGAGAGATTTTAAATGTCTATACCAAGAGATTTTCACTGGATCGATGTTTCTTTCATTGGAACATATTAGACTGGGTAGTCTCTACCCCCTTTAGACAGAGCATGCATGCTGGTTTTTTGTTTTGTTTTGTTTTTGCCACCGCCCCTAAAACTCCCTACTCTGTATTTGGCTTGTTTCACTTATTTGTTATCTTCTTGGCATCCTTATATCATTTGTGTCCATATCATATCATTTTACAGTGGGATTCTTCTAGCAATTTGAGATGTCCATAAGCAGAATAGGGAGGAAGTCAGTGCTAGCAAAAGTGATAGCTACTTTCTTTAAAGGAAAGTTGTAGTTATTTTTCTTAGAAATGTAGAGTTGGCTAGATTTGTTATTTTTAGGTACAGAACACTTCACTCAAATACTCTTTCACATCACCCTCTTTCCCCCAATATATAGACTTGAAGAGAGACTCGGAATCTACAGCCCTATCCTCTTGGCTTCCTTTAAATTCCTTAAATAGTTCCTGATGGGCCACTTAAGGACCATGGGACACAGTGGTTAAATCACTAGCTTTGATAATCGTTGGAAATCTGCATTTGTCTACAATAGTGTTTCTCAGAACTGGCACCATTGACATTTTGGGCTGTGTAATTCACTGGAGTACCTATGGGGCTGGACTGTATGTCCTGGGATGTTTAGCAGCATTGCTGGCCTCTGCCCACTAGATGCCAGTGTCACTTCCCTTCCCAAGTTGTGACAATCAAAAATGTGTCTAGACATTGCAAATCTCCAGGAGGCTGCTGGGGTGTCAAAATTGGCCCTGGTTGAGAATCACTGGCTCTACCTTAGTTTGGTTATATCTCTTTAGTCTTATGTACACATCTGAGAGTATTTACTGGGCTTTCATGATGATGCATCAACTTTAGAGAACTGTGTATTTGACTCCTCCATAATTTATTTGTAAAATGGGTTTTATTAAGACCTTTCTCATAGGACTTAGGAAAGTAAATGTGGACAAAAAGATGTTGCAGTATAGAGCTTGGAGACAGAGTATAAACATTACAGTAGATTAATGTTTATTTATTTTTGAGAAAGAGAGCGAGAGCATGCATGCATGAGTGGGGGAGGGGCAGAGAGAGAGGGAGACACAGAAACTGAAGCGGGCTCCAGGCTTTGAGCTGTCAGCACAGACCCCGACGCAGGGCTCCCACTCGTGAACCACACGTTCATGACCTTAGCAGAAGTCGGGTGCTTTAACTGACTGAGCCATTCAGTTGCCCCAACATTACAGCAGATTAGACTGTTGATTAGAGTGTTTGTTTCTGAAGTTGTTTTGTGCAGGCTGTTTCTAAACGTTCTTCTAATTCCTTTGAAATAAATATTTATTTCAGAGTATTAATCACCTTTCATGGTACCTACTGCTGTGAACTTTCTTCTTACTACCTCCTACTCCCACCCTCAATCACCATACATATAACAGCACACACATATAACAGACCTGTTGCTTTTCTCCTTAAAGTCTCGTATGCCAGGGGTAAGAGCTTTGTGGGATGGGCATTCCACATTTGATTAACTCTCAGATGGCATCAGGACCGGCGCTGTCCCTCCTTCCTTCTCAATAAGGGTACTTGCCAAATCTTTAATTTCCTGAGAATATAAGCTGGGAACAATTTTCCAAATGGAAAAATCATTTGGCATTTTGAAACATAATTAGAGAGCGTCTGAGTAACTCATAAATCGTGGGTCAGTGAACTGCATGGGCTGGTTACACAATGCCAGTGACTAGTTGGAAAGCTGTCTCCGTTGAACCAAATGGTTTGCTCAGATGGATTTACCTTCTGTAAGACGGGGTTTGTTAAAATAGGTTCATACCCTTTAGGTAATCAGAATGTCCTGGAAAATAGGCTGTTCTGATATGATGAACTTTGAAGTTATGTTAATGCACTTACTGTGGTGTTACTTCTCATTGCATTAGACAGATGAGTTGCTGATCTCCGTCATGAGAGTTTGGCGTGGTGCCATGTTGGTGACACAGTTGGTATGAGATACTAAGGGTTCCCAGCCATGTGCCATTTCACTTACCTGTATTTTTCCAGAGAACTTTGGAGGTCACACACACTCCCATGAATGTCAACATTCATAAGTCAAGGATTTGTGTATCTAAATATACCTCATGCTGGTTGACATCTTAGTTTTTAGAGTGTTCCTCTGTGGATTCAGGCCGCTCTGGGTTTACCTCTGTCAGACTCCTAGTTACACTGTGTTGCAATCACCTGTTCACTTCTTTGTCTTTCCTGCTAGATTGTATAGATTTGAGCACTAGTTTTTGTGCTTGTTCTTGTCTATTTCTTTTTTTTTTATTATTAAAAAAATTTTTTTAACATTTATTTATTATTGAGAGACAGAGCATGAGCATGGCAGGGGCAGAGAGAAGAGGAGACACAGAATGTGAAGCAGGCTCCAGTCTCTGAGCTGTCAGCACAGAGCCTGACGCGGGGCTCGAACTCACAAGCCGCGGGATCATGACCTGAGCTGAAGTCAGTCGGGTGCTTAAGCGGCTGAGCCATGCAGGTGCCCCGTTTTTGTCTATTTCTGTATCAAGTATGACCCTAAATAAAGTAGACAGACAGGAGATGTTTGATGGCTGTGACTGGCCCAGTGACCTCTGGTTATTCCTCTAAAATCTCTTCCAGTATTCACCCTCCATTTTGCATTTCCTTTGCTGCCCTCTCGAGGCTTTACCATCTTGACTGGGCGATTCTAGGAGATGCATGATGATCACCCTATTGCCACTTTCCCTCTTAGAAGACAGAACTCATTTTGTTACCTTCAGTGTTCTGATTTTGTCAAGGCCACTAATGTCCATAGGTGGTCACCCGCAGTAGAATGCCTTGGCAATTTATTATATGGACAGGTTTTTTGAGTCTGGGCCTTCTTCTTCTTGGGGATTTAACTTTTTTTTTTTTTTTTAAATTATCACTGTAAAGGTAATAAAGCCTTTGGGAAGAAAAGAAAAATGATATAAAATTGACATGCTGAACTACATTCCTATCTTTTAACCAAATGATCCCTCAGCTTCTTTTTGTTCTGCTTAACGTATCAGGCTCTTTGCCACTTATGTACTGGTGAGGGTCCTTGTGTTCCAGGTTCCTGTCTGCCTTTCCCTGTGGTTCTCCATCCGGGGTGCTCTGGCCCATTGCACAAAGCCTATGAAGTACAAAAGTCCTGTCATCTGGAAATCTTTCCCTGATTTCTCCAGGCAGCATAATCTTCCCTACTAGAATGTCCTTTCAAAATACCTCTAAAATGATACTCCACATTTAGCAATTCAGAGCTCACCTTGTTCCAGAAAAGGTAGTTTATGGGATATGGAAGGGTCTGTAAGAATTCCATGGGGACGAAAACCAGTGTCTTTGAGGGTTAGGATCTAAAGCATGGCCAGAAATGAGATTAATATAAAAAATGCACATCATAAAATTGGAAATATTTTTTAATGCGTTGAAATAGTACTTTTCTTGTTGTATTCTTTATTTTTTCTTTGCTGTGTTTCGTATGAATTTATGTATGTATGTAGTTTCCCAGTTTCATTGAGATAGGACAAAGAGCTCTAAGAACAGGTTGTATAGCATGATGATTTGTCTTACATGTATCATACACTGGTTACCACAATAGGTTTAGTTGATTCCATCATCTCCTATAGATCCAAAAGCATGTATAGTTATATTATTTTCCTTATGATGAAAACCCTTAGGCTCTGGTCTCTTAACAACTTCCCTTTATATCCTACAGCAGTGTTAGCTAAAGTCATCATGTTTTACATGGCAGCCGTAGTATTTATTTCTTTTATAACTGGAAATCTTCACCTTTTGACCACGTTCTTATACCTTACTTGTATTCTTGTCTTCACTTACAGGTTTTTGGTGATTAAAATGGTAGAAGACAATAAAAAATGTATGGCATCTTTGGGACATTTGTAGCCCCTTCCCTCCTCTTACTTCCTAATAAATTGTTTTGGGAGTTTCCCATTTTTTCCCCCTGACTTCCCATCTGACACTTACCTGTAGGGTTGCTGCATTGATATTTATGTTATTGCAATGAAATGCTGTAGGAGACAGAACATGGATTTAGTAAATGAGTTGAAGGTGGTACCATTCACTTACACATGGTGTGCCAGTGAGGTGTGGTGAGTGTTGAGGTTATCTGAGATGCTGGGCTGTGCTCAGAAGCTGAGAGCGTAGTCTAGTTGGAGGTGTAGACTGCAGAAGGTAAGAAACAGATGCATGAAATGGTTAGAAATCGTGTTAAGTCCTCTGGAGGAAAGGAAGTTTGAGACAGTTGATCTGCCTTGAATAGAGGTTGCAGAAGGTCTTTTCAGGATTTCATTTAAGCTGAACCATGGAAAAGTGTGAAAACTTGAGATTTTCTTGTCTGTTGAGGTAGGGTGTTGTTTCTGGCAGAGAGAACTGTTTACCCAAAGGCCTTAAGGCAAATGATACCTTGATTATGTTTGAAGAAGTGAAGAGTGTTCATGTAATTGGAATAATAATTAAAATGTTTTTCTTGGAAAAAGTTGAAATTCTCCTTAAAGTCAGGAACTTTTTTTTTTTTAAACGTTTATTTATTTTTGAGAGACGGAGCATGAGCAGGGGAGAGGCAGAGAAAGAGAGGGAGCCACAGAATCTGAAGCAGGCTCCAGGCTCTGAGCTGTCAGCACAGAGCCCGACGCGGGGCTCGAATTCATGGACTTTGAGATCATGACCTGAGACTAAGTCAGACGCTTAACTGACTGAGCCACCCAGGCGCCCCATGAAAGTTTTTATCTTTGAAGGTCTTCATCTCTTTTTGATTTAAAGAAGCAGGTATTTAAAGAACCAAGGCTACATGATGCTGCAAGGTTTCCATATGCCACTTCAACTAAACTCTAAGGGAGTGATCTTCAGATTTGATTCCTGACAGATTTTAAATGCCCCGAGCAAAAGAAAACCCCAAAGGAAACCATGGTTAAAGCTTGGGAAAGTGGGATGCTTCAGGTTTAATCAGAATACCTGCTCTTATGCCCAGAGCCGCATATAGATCTGTCCTGCATTTGTAGTCAGTAAATAATGTTGACATGTAGTGTTGGCTTTCATTGTTGGCTGGAGCAAAATGTCATTTATTTTACTCTGCCAACTTGAAAACCATGCTCTTTTATGAAAATACAAGTAGATGAGGTGTAGAGGTGGGGTTTTTGCTGTCTTTTCAACCAATTTGTGAATTTCAGAGATCATCTAACAGGGTAAACTGACAGTTTTGCTCAGAGTCACACAATGGGCAAAATATGTTCTGAGGTTTGCCTGTAAACCTCAATTTTGCTGTGCTTTTTCAAAAACAAAACAAAACAAAACAACAAGAACAACAAAAAGACAAAGCCCAACTCACCTGTGTGGGTTTCTTTTGAATACCGTGGAGTATTTGAAAACTACACTCAAGGCTAAAGAAGCAAAAATTATTAGCCATTCTCCCGCTGCCAAGAACTAGCTGTTACTGGTCTGTTCTTTCCTGGATTCTTTTTCTCTACGTGCATGTTCACCTTGATTTATGCAGGAACTCTAATATGTGCAGTTTTATTATCCTGCCTTGTTCTTACCTCTTACCTATCCCTCAGTGTCCATTAATTGAGAAAAAAATCTAGTTGTCAAATCAGACTGTCCGTTTCATCATTGGTAGTGCTGAACTGAACAGCACTTCTTAGATCTACAGTGAACCATCTTCATACTTTTTTCTTGAGTCTACATCTTGGGATGTATCCATGGGGCAATGGGCTGTAAAAGGTGGTTTTAAAGCATTTAGAGGGGCATCTGGGTGGCTCAGCCGGTTAAGCGTCCAACTTCGATCAGGTCATGATCTCACAATCTGTGGGTTCGAGCCCCGCGTCGGGCTCTGTGCTGACATCTAGGAGCCTGGAGCCTGCTTTGGATTCTGTGTCTCCCTCTCTCTGTACCCCTCCCCTGCTCATGCTCTGTCTCTCTCTCTCTTTCTCAAAAATAAATAGGTGTTAAAAAAAATTAAAGCAGTTAGATAGAGGACTAGCCTACAGGGGCAGGTTGCATACCAGTTAGAGTTGGGGGGGCGGGCACTTATCGTAGACAAATATCCCTAGAGAACCTATAAGATACTTCACTGTACCCACTGGGTCCTCCTTCCAGTTCCAAATCAGAAAAGCCATCTCCTTCCTTGGGAGAATAGCAGATTAGGGGATTGAGATGGAGAAATTATTACTCCCCTCTTACAGGGAATGGAGTATAAAACCATTTCCTTCCAGGCCACTTGAGCATACACATAAAAATAAGCACTTCCTCTTTGAATTTTCAAATCTTAATGTTATGTTGAATGACTGCCTGATAGCGCATTTATTTATCTGTATTTTTATGTCTTTTTATGGGGCGTGGTGTGCTTGTTTTATTGAATATTTTGGTTTGAGATCCCAAGGAAGCCTTTACAAAGATGGGTGTGGCCTGGTATAAGTAGGATAGTGTTCAAGGACATTGACATCTGGTGTTGGTTGTTCTACATCTTGTCCTGTGTGCCTGCTTAGAGCCCACCGATAGCTGTCAGGATCCATACAAGAGGATCTTACCAGAGGGAAAGGTAGAACACTTGAACCAGGTAATCAGGAAGCTGATGGGAAAGGTTATTTGACACAAGACATGTTGCTGGGGAAATACTTCCCAGTTAGTCATGACCCACGATCATTTTGAGCTACCTTAACTAGCCCTTCCATTTTATGTTTCTTTGCAGATTTGTGTTTTATAGATAATCTTCTTCCAAATAGAAGGGTTTTATTTTCTGCTTAATTGAGTGTAAACAATTGATTACATGTTTGCTTCACAGACTCTGAGTGTTGTGGCATTTTTCTGCTGTTGGAGAATTGATCAGCAAGAGAACTGGACTTCTCTCTCTCTCTCTCTCTCTTTTTTTTTTTTTTAAAGTGAAGTTTTGATTAGAGATGAAGTCAAACAGTGCTCAGTGTTCATGGACGATCAAGCAAAGCAATGAAGCATCCTGTGTGCTCTGCTAATAAGAGGAAAAACTCTCCAGTTCCAATTTTCTGATTGTCTTCCACTTACACATTATCTGTAAATACTATTTTTAAAGTATAAATAACCATAACATCTTATTTTTAAGTGCCATCATTAAATACTCATTTCAGCCTGGTAAAACAAATTCAGCCCTTTCTGAGGAGAGAAAGGAAAGTCGAAAACAAATCTATCGGATGAGACTCTGCTGTGATTGCTAAACCCCTGGCAGTCATTTCTTTACCTAACCAACAGCCATTAAACCAATTTTAACAAGACCTCTAGACACAGTGAAAAACACATGGTAAGAATAAAGAGTCTAGCAAAACTTTGAAGATTTTCTCACTTAGAGATTTCCCAATTCACTATTTACAGTCATGTCCCCAGTCTTAAAGTGTATTCGGATTTCTTCAGGCTAGGAAAAAATAAACGCACACATACCGTAAGGGAAATTTATTTACCACATTAATGAAAGTCTTGGAACTTTGGATGTAAGTTGCTGTTTTACCCTTCTGTGTGCTATGTGGCGGCACAGTATATGGTTGGACTATTGTTGTTGTGCAAATTCACCACGTATTACAAGCTTTAGTTACGGATGATGGTTTTCAGTAAGCTAAAAACTAGTGAGAAAAAAAAAAAGCTGACAGTTAAATCATCCATATTTATTTACAGCAAAAAAGGGGACCCCGGAGTATCTTTGCATATAATCTTCACTCTTACACAAAAATTAATACAACCCTTATCTAAATAGTGCTGAGGTAACATTCCTGGAAATGCAGAGATATTAGAGGAACGTTACTCAATCTAATTTGTCATCGGAACAATGTTAATAGATTCAATCAGAGGGTTCTGGAGAATACCAAAATGGATTAAGGTGATACCAAATAAGGGAGATACATTTATAAAGACAGAGAGAGAGTCAGAAATATAGATGATACTCAGATACGTGGTTTTATGACTGAGTGGATTATTCATGTCTTTGTTTACACCTGTAAGAATTTTAGGGGGTAACTTTGTATTTTTACATAATTTCAAACTTCAAAAATGAATTGAAAAACAGTGCAAAGCTATCTATGTGTCTTTAACTCAGATTCATCAGTATTTACATCATTTTTTTCTCTGTATTTATTGGATAAAGTTTCGAGCATTATGCCCCGTAACATAAATATTTCACTATCTATATCCTCAGAAAAAAGGACATTTTTTACGTACCAACAGTAAATTGTCTGAATCTGGAAATTCTCTGTTGATGTGATCCTGTTATCTAAATCCACATTCCATCTTCATATCCCACCATTTTATCCCTATTATGTCCTTTATGGTCGTTTTCGCCCAAGATCCAGGATCATGCAATGTATCAGTTGTAAAGTTCTTGTAATGTCCTTTAATTTGGAACGTTCCTCAGTTTGTCATTGCATTTTATGAAATTGGCATCTCAAGCAGAAGGGGCTAGTTTTTTTTGCAAACTGTTCCTCATATAGGTTTCTCTGATATTTCCTTATGGCTAAATTTAGGTTATGCGTTTTTGGCTGGAACAAACATAGGCGATATTGTGTTTTTCTCAGTGCGTCAAATTAGGAGGCGTTGGTCGTCAAGTGATATTTTTTAAAACTGAAGGTTAAATCTGGCGTCTACCAGATTTCTTATCTTTGAAACTGTTATTTTCTCACGTTATTAATAAGTGACTTGTTGGTTGCTAACTGCGCATCTGGGTAAATTTGCGCTTTTTCATCAAAAGTTTACCCACTAGCTTTAACATCCCTTGATAATTGTTGATGATGGTGTGACAGTTGCCAAAAAGTGATTTTCTAACTCTGTGGTTCCTTCACGTTTATTTCTCTACATTAGCTGGCATTCTCCTGGAAGGAAGTACTTCCTTTTCTCCTCTGGTTACGTTTATTCAGTCACTGATGTTTATCATTAGGACTCCTATATTATTGCCTTTTTTTTTTTAAGTTTATTTATTTATTTTGAGAGAGAGAGAGAGAGAGAACGTGGAAGGGGCAGAGAAGGAAGGAGAGAGAGAGAGAGAGAGAGAGAGAGAGAGAACCTAAGCAAGCCCTGCACCATCAGCCCAGAACCAAACATGGGGCTTGAATTCACGAACCGCAAGAACATGAACTAGCCGAAGTCCAATGCCCAACAGACTGAGCCACCCAGGTGCCCCTATATTCTTGCTTTTATTCAGTGGCTAAAACCCCCTATTTTGGTGTTCAAATTGATTGTCCCAGATTTGGCTAGTGGGATCCCTTCAAGCTAATTCCTGGGTCATTTGAACATGTCCCTATTATGTCTAACTTGATTAGGAGGGTTCAATTTTAACACAATAGTAGAATATTGATATACCCCGCGATGTGGAAACTTTAACCGTTATAATGTTGTTCTGTTCTATCAGTGTTTTTATGTTGCTCACATGAGAGGCTGTTGTTCTTATTTCTGGTCTGTATATTTGAATTGTTAGCTGGTGTAGATATTACAGTCTACTTACAGTTAATTAATATCATCTTAAAATGGAATCTTCCAATAAGTGGATGATTCTTAGGGGGATGGCATCATCCTCTACTCAGAAATCAGTCATGCCCCGCTAAACTATTTCCATAATGAACTGTAGATGTGATTTAGTATTTCCTTCTTGTTATTTTAATATTTAGCTTATTTCCCTTGTCACTTCTGTAGCAGTCCCATATTCATAATCTAGATTTAATTAAAAACAGAGCTTCTAATATAGTGCCATACGTGCAAACAAGAATCAATGTCAGAGACACTGAGGATTGGGAGGGTTCTCTGTAAAGCGCATGGAATCAACAGCAAGTGTTCTACTAAGGGACAGCCAAATCATTCGATTTTGCACATAACTATTCTCATACTTATTGAAGAAAGATATTTTCAGTTTTTCCCACTTAAGCTTTTCTGCAGGGTATATGGGGACAGCTGTTGCATTCTTTTTAGTAGCAGAATATGATTCATTTTGCAGTCTGAAGATCAAACTGAAAATCAGACTCAATTATTATCCTTAAGGTGTTTATTGGATGGAAAATAATCCACAGCTTGGTATGTAAGGTTAACTGGATTGCCAAATTTAACTACAGGAACAGTTTAGCAAAGGATGTTATCATTTCTATTCTTCGATTCTCCTTATCTCCCTTCTCCGTTAATATGTAATATCTTGGATTAACCAATCCCTGCATATTCCCACATAAGGCTATGGGTTATGCAAATATTCGTGGGTTTTGTGGTTTTTCTTTCTTTTTCTACTACTTCTCTCTCTCTCTTTTTTTTTCTTTCCCTTGTCATAGCTTGGTTTTGTCACTTCTCTTTTCAGGTCCTAATTCAATAACTCTGTAGTATTTGAGCTAAGACATCTGGAAGCCTTAGCAGCAATGAAATTATAGGCATTCCTTGAAATAGCTATGTTACTACGTTTCATCCCTTCTTGTTCTAAATGAGCAGAGGGTTGAAATCGAGTCTCCCTTTTCCAGCTTGCAAGTTTGAGAAAGGGTGTTTGGTATAAAAATTGGCATTTTAATCTAAATCCGATGTGAACCCCATTGCAGCAGGAGTTTTAGGCACAAAACATTTGTTTCTGTCCATGTGAGAGAAAATGGGGTGAGTTTCACAGTGTTTACACTGTTACTTTTCAGAGGTGTCCAAAGGTGGCTTATAATTAGTAATGTACTTATACAAACTTTGACCACTTTAAAATCATTACATTGGTTCTTGAAAATTCAGTGGTTTTATGGGTAGGAAATGTTGGTTTCAGGTGTCTAGTTTTTTTTTTAATTTTTTTTTCCTTTTTTGATGTTTATTTATTTTGAGAGAGAGACAGCATGAGCGGGGGAGGCCTGGGGGGGGCGGGTGGCAGAGAGAAGGAAACACAGAATCCAAAGCAGGCTCCAGGTTCCAGGCTTTGAGCTGTCAGCACAGAGCCCAACATGGGGTTTGAATCCATGAACAGCGAGATCATGACCTGACCCAAAATCGAATGCTTAACTGACTGAGCCACCCAGGTGCCCTTTCAGGTGTCTGTTTTATCTGTTTAAAATATTTTAAATTTAATACCTCCATTACCTTTCTTGTCCTCTGTTCTACCCTGTGTTTCATACCAGTTGGCTCAAAACTACTCCCTAAAAGACCTTTTTTCTGAACCCTTCAAATGACATGAGTCTACATGGAGATTGTCAAGGTGCAAAGCATTAATTTTTGCCTTCCAGTGTAAACATAGCTCTGTAGACTTAAAAAAAAAAAAAAAAAAACACAAAAAAAACAAAACCTTTCAGTCAGCTATTTGTTTTTCTTTTTTGAGTCAACCTGGCATTCACCTAATAGTGGTGAACAGATACACAGTTCAGAAAATAAAATTCTAGGTCATAAAATGTTTCTATGTAGATGTTTACCTTTTGGAAAGCGCATGGAGTAACTGAGAGAGATTAACCAACCAGAGGTTGGTTTTACGGTAGAAACAGGCATATTGCCTAGGTTCTTAAAGAGATGATTGTAGGACAGGTCAGTGTGATTTATTACACATCAGGTACTTGCTAAAACTTCTTCGACCCTTTAACTTACTATGGTCATTTCCTCACTTTAGAAACAGTAGTTGGTGTAAGATGTTCACCCACGCACATGTCAATCCTTCTGGAACTTAGCACTTTTCAAAGAACAGTTGTGTGATTGCACTGAATTGTTAACACAAACTGGTAATTCTTTTTCAGTATAAACGGATTTAGCTGAAGTTTTAAAATTTCATGGCTGCCACTATGAAAGTAAGAATAAGTTTTTTACTGAGTGCTGATAACGTGCTAGGCATTGTGCTATTTTTATGAAAGTTTTTCATTCAGGAGTCTCAGTTGCTTTGGGAAGTGGTGAGTATTTTTGCTATCCATTTTTTAGGTGAGAAAGCATATCTCAGCCTAAGGGACACTCTTTAATCTACCCAGCTGAAGTGAAAGTAGTAGAAACTTGGGGCGCCTGGGTGGCTCAGTCGGTTAAGCGTCCGACTTCGGCGCGGTCCGTGGGTTCAAGCCCCGTGTCGGGCTCTGTGCTGACAGCTCAGAGCCTGGAGCCTGTTTCAGATTCTGTGTCTCCCTCTTTGTCTGACCCTCCCCTGTTCATGCTCTCTCTCTGCCTCAAAAATAAATAAATGTTAAAAAAATTTTTTTTTAAAAATGGGCTAAATTAAAAAAAAAAGTAGTAGAAACTAGATTTCCAACTCCCATGGTGTGAGTGCAACGCTGAGGTAAGGACCCAGCCTTCTCTAGCTGATTATCAGTATCTACATGTATCACCTACTGAAATAATGAACTAAATGACTAATAATGACTAAAGAGAGGGTCTGATACAGACTATGAACCCAACTCGATGTGCTCAAAGCCTCCATTTCAGTTTCTAACAGGGATGTAACAGACGTTATTGCATTTGGTCCATTATCTTGATAGGTGGCACGTCATTATCAGCAATGACTGATGAAGTGCCGACGGCTGCTGTTGGGAGCCTTGTGCCATCCGGGAGGGAGATCTAATCGGAGTGCTCTGAGTGCAAAAAATGGAAGAACTTATCAAGGTGTTAGGAGGTAGCATGTTTTGAGGAAGCGAGTCTGCACGCTGCTGAAAGATCTTGTGGTAGGGCCGGCTGAAGAATCCGGAACTGTAAGACACGAGGTTGTAACATTCAGATTCCTTTGCTGTTAAGGGTAACAACAGCACTATTAATCAAGCACCAGGCCCTGTTCAGTTGCATTGTACGTAGTAAGTGAATCCTCACGAGAACCCCACGAGGTAGACACTGTTTTATCTCTTATTAACATTCTGAGCAGCTAAGACTAAGAGTGCTTCAGTTCCATTGATTGTAGATGGAAGAGCCGTTTGGTGTTCATGTTCTCGACTGCTCCAGGTCAGCCGCCTCTGTGGTTTGATGCCCCCTGCAAAGATCCGTTTGCAGATTGGGTAATATTCCTTTTAACAGAAAGGTTTTCCTTCACCCAATTAGTTACCCGAGTGTGTTTTGGAGCCTTCAGGTGCAAACATTTCCTTTTAAGCCTTGAAGGAGCCAAGTTTGTGAGTTTACCGTATTATTCTTTGTATCCACCATAGCCAGGTTCTCCGTGGTGTGCCACTTTTTTGGCCAGACTTAGATTCCTGAGCTGATGTATCTGGTTTGTGTGACTGAGGAGCCAAAAGAAACATTTTGTTTACGCAAAGACCTCTTAAGGCGTGTGTATATATCTGGCAAACATTTCTTTGGTGTCAGCCTCATGAACTACTGCTTAGGTAATGGGAAAGGTGGTTGCCTCAGAGTTAAGGTTTCCCTTATATGAGTAGTAGTGGAGTGAGGGGAAGTGGCTGATGAAGGTGCTGGTCAGATTTTCCACAAAGAAAGCGACTGGCACCTAGTGTCCAGACTAATTATATCTCCTGCCACAGGAGAGGAGGCCAGTTAAAAGAGTAACCAAATTTAACCTGAGAAAGATGTAGAATCAGAAGTGGTTCACTCCAGGGGCGCCCGGGTGGCTCATTGGGCTTGGTTTCAGCTCAGGTCATGCTCTCATGGGTCGTGAGTTCAAGCCCCAGGTCAGACTTTGTGCAGACAGTGTGGAGCCTGCTTGAGATCTTCTCTCTCTGCCCCTTCCCTGCTCATGCTTTCTCTCTCTCTCTCTCTCTCTCTCTCTCTCTCTCAAAATGAATAAAGAAACTTAAAAACAACAAAAAAAGAAGTGGTTCACTCCATTGACAGCTGGGAAATAATCGATGGAGGTGAATGGGAGAGAATCCATTAACAGTAACAAAGCACCTTCCTTGCCTGGGATCTGTGCCGAGTCCCGAGACAGCCGTATCTTAAATATTTTCGTTTTCCCAACAGCTCTTAGAGAGAAGAGCAGTTATGAATCCCCCTTTACAGATAGTAAGCTGAGACTCACCAAAGGTAATTATCTAGTTGAATGTCACCCAGATATTAAGTGGCAAAACTGGGATTCTGACTTGGCCTTTGTGGCTCCTGAATTGATACTCTTAAAGCATAGTGATCACAAAGAAAATCTTCTTTCTTGGGATGAATCAGACTTAAGAGGATGAAGGGAGTAAGAGCTTCCTTTGCCCTTGGAGGTTCGCTCCACCTTAGCAGTTCTACATTTGTTCCCACATGAGTATTCCTTTTATTAAACCCAACACAAGTCTTCTCTATGTCAGGGAGACTGATCAGCATGACTGATGCATTGGGCCCAATAATTCTGTGTTATGGGGGCCTTTCCTCAGTATTGTAGGAATTTTAGTGCCATCCATGGTCTCTACCCACTAGAGGCCAGTAGTGCAGCGACCCCCACTGCAGTCCCCATTTGAAACAACCAAAATGTCTCCAGACTCTATGATGAAGAGAGCAATAAGTTGTTAAGCAAGGAATTATTGCATCCTGGGTTCTGAGACTTGGGTGTGTAGAAAGTCAGTTGATACTTTGTTTTCAGTGGCTTTTTCTTTTCTTTGTTTCTTTTTCTTTTTAAAGCGTATCTGCCTTAGTAAGTCTGGACAGGAGCCTAGGAATCTGCAAAGTGATTGATGTGGGTTAATTCATGGACCACTCTTTTAGAGGAAGCGGTCACAAAGAGAAGACACTCACATCCTTTGCTGCAAGCCAGCCATGCTTCCTACTTAGCAAGGGAGTGTAGTACTTTTGTGGATATTTAAATGCTTTTCTCCCTGTCCTTTTAATCTTCTTTTGATCTGCTGGCCTATCTTGCCAGTGATTAAGTTTACAGTTCAGCTAATGATTTGCTTCAGGTTTTCTAGCTTGTAAAATCACATGCCGTGCATATTAATGTGTAGGATTTTGACCTTATAAACCAAGGAGCAATTATCCGCATATCTTAAGAAGGGGAGGCCACCTTTTGACTTTGAAAATATCACCAGGAAGCCATTTTATTTCAGGAAGTCAAGTTTTGTGTTCCCAAATATCTGTTTATTGGGCTTCTTGGTAGCAATTCAAGGCAAAGTTTTGTTGTGAATAGGGGCCAAAACAACTGATAAAAATGAAGTTTGGGATTTAGTGATGTAATTTAGATTTTATGTGTTACTTATCTCTTATTGCTGTAGCTGAGCAAGAGTTGTTTCTCTGGGTGAATTCTGTATTCAGTGTTTCTATCAAACTCTCAGTTGGGAAAGCATTGTATTGAGAGGTGACCCTTCACATTAAAAAGGTGTCCTTTTGTTTTTCAAAACACTATTTTGGAAAAACAAAAAAGGGAAAACAACTCTCCCCTCCCCCCCCCCCCCCCTCCGGAGTATTTTGGGCTTGCCTTTGCTAACTTTAAAAGTTTGGAAAAACAAAAAGGGAAAACAACTCTCCCCTCCCCCCTCCCCCCCCCCCCCCCACCTCCGGAGTATTTTGGGCTTGCTTTTGCTAACTTTAAAAGTGATGCCACAGAGAGATCTCTTATATACTTTGCCCAATTTGTCCCATGGTAAGATCTTACAAAAGTATAGTGTATTACAGAATATTGACGTTGATACAATCCACTGACTTTATACAGATGTCCAGAGTTTAATGTATGCTGTGTGTGTGTGTGTGTGTGTGTGTGTGTGTGTGTGTGTGTGTGTGTTTATTATGGTCTGTATGATTTCATCACCCATGTAGGTTCATGCGTCTACTACCATAGTCAAAATAACTTAACAGCTCCAACACCATAAAGATCCCTCAAAATTCCCTTCCGTGGCCACACTCACCTCTTTCTGACCTCCATCCCCAACACCTGGAAACTCCTAATCTGCCCTCCATTTCTAGAAAGCTTGTCATTTCAAGAATGTTACATATATATATATATATATATATATATATATATATGTATGTATGTATATGTATATATATTAGAGTATGTAATCTTTAAGGATTGGCTTTTTTCACTCAGAGTAAATTTGGGGGGATTCATCTAAATTGTATGTGTCAACACATTTTCTCTTTTTACTGTAGGGTAATAGTCCAAAGTATGCATGTGCTGAGGTTTAACCTTTTACCAGTTGAAGGATATCTGGGCTGATGTTGGGTTGGGGCTATTGCAAATAAAGCTGCTTTGAACATTCATGTGCAGTTTTTTGTGTGAACCTAATTTTCATTTCTCTGGGATAAGTGTCCAAGAGTGCAATCGGTGGCTTTTGTGGCAGTTGCAGTTGTATAAGAAAGTGGCAAATGGCTTTCTGGAAGGACTGTAGCATTTTCCATTTGTACAGCATTGTACAAGTGATCTAGTTTCCCTACATTCTCGCTAGTTTTTGTATTGTCACTTTTTTTTTATTTTGCCCATGCTGGTAGGTGTGTAGAGATCATCTTGCTGTGGTTTTAATTTGCATTTTCTTGATGGTTAATGATGTCGATATCTTTTCATATGCTTATTTTCCATCTGTATACTCTCTTCAGTGAGGCATCTTTTCATGTCTTCTGACCATTTTCTCTTCCAATTGAACTTCTTTTCTTTTTACTTCTGAATTTTGAGAGTACTTTATGTATGCTAAATACTAGTCCTTTGTTGGATTTTGATTTGCCAATGTTTTTTTCCCCACTCTGTAACTTGTCTTTTTATCCTTTTCATGTGGGCTTTCACAGAGCAAACGTTTTAAATTTTGATTAGCTTCAATTTATCAGCTTTTCCTTTACAGATTATGTTTTTCATTTCAAGTCTAAGAACTCTATGCTCAGCCCTGGATTCCCAAGGATTTTTCTCGTGTGTGTGTGTGTGTGTGTGTGTGTGTGTGTGTGTGTGTGTTTTAATTGTTTAAAATGTTTATTTATTTATTTATTTATTTATTATGAGAGAGAGAGAGAGAGAGAGAGAGCGCGCACAGGCAATCAGGGGAAGGGCAGAGAGACTGGAGAGAGAGAATCCCAAGCAGGCTCCCACTGTCAGGCTATCAGCACAGAGCCTGACATGGGGGGCTGATCTCATAGAACTTGAGATCCTGACCTGAGCCAAAATGAACGGTTGGATGCTTAACCTACTGAGCCACTCAGGCATCCCTCTCCTGTGTTGTTTCTTAAAAGTTTTAGTATGTTACATTTTACATTTAAGTCTGTGATTCATTTTGAGTTAATTTTTTTGTAAAGTGTGAAGTGTAGGTCAGTGTTCTTTTTTTTTTTTTCCCCCTCTGGATGTCTAGTTATTCCAGCACCATCTGTTGAAAAGGTTATCCTTCCTTTATCAATTTTAAATCTTCATTAGAAAGAGTTGAGCATATTTGTGTAGGTCTGTTTCTGGATTCTTCCTTCCGTTCCATTGCTTTATGTGTCTGTCCCTCCACACTGTCTTGATTACTGTGACTAGCATAGTAAGTCTTAATATCAGGCAGAGTGATTCTTCACACTTTATTCTTCTTTGTCAAGATTGTTGTAGCTATTCTTGGGCTTGTGCCTTTCTATATAAATTTTGTAATAAGGTATTTTATGTCTACAAAAAGTTTGCTGGGATTTTTATAGGAATTTCATTAACACTGTAGATCAGTTTGTGAAGCACTGACATCTTTACTGTGTTGTGTCGTACAGTCTATGAACACCGTCTCTGTTTATTTAGGTCTTCTTTGATTTCTTTCAACATCATTGAGGTTTTCAGCATACAGATCCTGAACATGCTTTGTTCAGTGTGTACCTAAGTATTTCATTGTCTTTAGTGTAATTGCAAATGGTATCATTTTCATTTATGTTTGTTCACTGTTAGGATATAGAAATGTGATTTATTATTTTTTTGTGTGCCCATCATTTAATTCTATGATCTTGCTAAACTCACTTATTAGTTCTAGGGTGGTTTCTTTTGTAGATTCCTTGGGAATTTCTGTGTAGACAATCATGACATCTGCAAAGAGAAATAGTTTCCTTCCTTCCTTCCTTCCTTCCTTCCTTCCTTCCTTCCTTCCTTCCCTCTTTCTCTCTTTCTTTCTTCTCTGTACACCTTTCTTTTCATGCCTGATTTTAGTGGCAACAACTTGTAGTTCTATGTTAAGAGTGATGATAGCAGACATCCTATCCTCCATCTTAGGGCAATGGATTCAGTCCTTCTTCAATAAGTATGATGTAGGCTTTTTGTAGATGCCATTTTCACACTGCAGTAATTTTTCTCTATTTTTAAGTTCCTGAGAATTTTTAGCACGAATGGACATTGGATTTTGTCAAATGCTTTTTCTATAGCAATTGATACGATCGTATGATTTTTCTTACATAGCCTGTTGATAGTGGAAGATTGCATGCCTACGTGTTTTTTTTTTTAAATCCTTCAATTTCACATTTAATTTTCATGACATTGGGTTTGTAGAACGAAAGGAAGAAGTCAGGAAGCCTACCTCTTTGGAAGCATTACACAGAGCTACACTTGCTTCATTGTTTGCCCTCATGCCCCTTCTATTTGTCTTCCCCTTGTTCTGACTTTATCTTTGCTTCTCTTGTTAATGTGTACAAATAATGCTTCAAGTAGCCTGGGTCAAAAAAGTTGGATTAGGTACCGTTGGTTCATACATTTGAATCATCTGAGTTCATATTTAAGCCTAGTTTTCTGGGTTGGCAGTAGAAATAGGTGTGCCATATCTCATTGCATTGTTATTCTCAGATAATTGTTATTCCTCAGTATATGATTTTTCAACATATTCTCTTATGGATTGGCCAAAGCATACGGGCAAGGACTTTATATGGAAAGAGGTTCTTTTGATGGTTCATGTGCTGCAAAGTGAGTAAATACTGAGGAATAGAGAGCCAAAAGAGGAATTCTTAAAAAAAAAAAAAACAGAGAAAAATATAAAAAATGATTGTGTTGATTCTAGGGTTAGATTAATCTAGCTTCAACCTGAGTTCTGGGAACTTAGTAATTGTAGGTCCCTGGGCAACATATTCAACCTTTTATAAGTTTTTTTTTTTTTTTTTAAATCTATGAAATGGGGACATCTCTCTCAGGCGGATCAAATGAAATAATATCAGTCAACCATTGCCTGGTCCCTAGGTACCTTGTATGCCATCCATAAATGGTGGCTAGTTCTGTCCTACTATTGCTGGACATGGAATTGAGTAGATAATTCTAGCAGGAAAGAAGAATGAAAAGTAGAAGGTGGTTGTAGAATGAATGCTAAAATGGAATTGCTACTATCATAAGGTAAAAGAAACAAAAAGGGAATTTTTTTTTCACGAAAAAGGCCAAAATGCCCCCAAAAAGTTGCTTTTGAGAGTGAGTATGGTCAGAACCTGTGACTTCAAAGTAGTATCTAATGGGTTTTTTTTTTTTTAATGTTTATTTATTTTTGAGAGAGAGACAGAGCTTGAGCAGGGGAGGGACACAGAGAGAGGGAGACAGAATCTGAAGCAGACTCCAGGCTTCCAAGCTGTCCACCAACAGCCCGACGTGGGGCTCGACCCATGGACTGTGAGATCATGACCTGAGCCGAAGTTGGATATTTAACTGACTGAGCCACCAGGCACCCCATTATCTAATGGGTTGTTAAAGGCAACTTCTTTCAGGAGAGCTTTTGGTTTTGGTGTGTTTTAGTCCTGGTCCTACCTGTGGGGGGGGTGGGGAGGTGCCTTCCAAAAGACCCACCAGTAGCAGATCCTAAACTAGTCGTTCCTTCAGGCGCGTCTGGGGAAACCTGTTATGTGAACAGGTAGGTTTGGAGGAGGGCCCAGGAATCGGGATGGATTCTTGGCAACAAAGATCCTAGGGAATTCTGAAATCGAGCTGAAAGGGGAAGGAGAGCCACTGGGAACAAGTCCCTACTTCAGGTGCAGCAGCTACAGTAGCTTTTTAAGTTCTGCTACCAATTTTGTGTGCGACCCCAGGTAAAACACCTAACCTTTTTGTGTGTGCCTTGATTCAGCCTTTTGAAAAAGTAGGCATATGGGGCGCCTGGCTGGCTCGGTAAAGCATGAGACTCTTGATCTCGGGGTCATGAGTTCGAGCCCCATGTTGGACATAGAGCTCACTTTCAAAAAATAAAAAAAAGAGGAGACATAGGGGTTAAAAACTCTGACCCACTTAACATGGTTGTTGTTAACAATTCCTTAAAAAATCAACAACAACCGGAAAGCACTTTGCAAATAGAAATTGCTCTATAAATGTCTTTTTAAAGAAATGTAATTTTCCAGCACGGTATTAAACACAAATAGTCTTGTTGAGTGCATCGGCTGAAATTACAAGTATCAGATGACATGGTATCTTGATGGCCGGAACCCAAAGTTGGAGGCAATAAGGAAACAACACAAGGTTGTAATGTCTTCTTTTTATCCAGAGCATCGTTTAAAAATAATGCTGACACTACCCTCCAGAATCTACATTTGCCCATTTGGTTTGTTTTGTGTTTTTAATAGGCTATTCCCACCAAGTTGAGAATTTAATTAGAAAAATAAATGACTTTTACCATGGCTCCTGGATTGTTCATCCTCCCTCCCCCAGTCTCTCAATTAGAGGCCAACTCCTCCTGTCACAGACACATGTGTGGATCTGGTAGAAGTCTGTAAACGGATGCACACCTTCAGAGTTGGCGAAGATTCTGTTAGTCCGGTCTCCTGATGGAAAGTGTACTCTCCTGTCATTCAGGCATTCCCATAGGCCTTCCCGAATCCGTTCCCCTTCAGATCTGCCACCGTGCGGTTCCCAAGCCACCTTTCTCCAAGGCTAGGACGAATGGAGTCCCATCAACGCAGAAGTACCTGACGTAGGTTTGGGATTTATGGATTATAAACTCCTTTCTCTCCTCAAAAACCTGTGGTGGTGTTTTTAAGGTGGGAATGAAAGTCAGACAGGTTAGAGGGGAGAGTCCATGGGAATTCAGAACGTGTAATTTTAGGCACTTGTCACCATATTTATGTGTTGTAGTATAAAAAAAATGTAGGTGGCAATATAGGGTGATTGTTCTGGAGCTGGACTGGCCAGGTACAAGTCCTGGACCTCTCATGGCCTTAGCCAAGGGATCTGGTCTCACCAAGCCTCTGTTACCTTACCTTTAATCTGGGGATGCCAGTAGTAATAATCTCATAGAGGTGCTGTGAAGGTCAGTGGAAATCAGCATAAACTTAGTTTGGGTCCTGCCCCACACAGTTGAGCATCTTATCTGCTGATAAAGGCATTGATGCCATGTAGCAATGGAAGGCAAATCAGAAGAATGGTTGTGGATCTCAGAGGTTGGAGTAGTCTGTATTTAAACATGTTAAGCCCCGAAACCAATAAATTTATCTGTATGTGTTGTTTACCCTTTGTGGGATTTTCTCTTAAATTGTATTCTGTGACCCATGCTGGTGCACATTTGTACTTCTTGGTATACGTAAACCCACACAGAGTTATGATACTATGTGGCTATTCACAGTATATTTTTATAAGGCAATGAGAAGGAAGATTGGAATGGAGTGCTGCCTCCATTTTTAATTTTTGGTGTACAAAATGTTATTGGATGTCTGTATTGACTGCTGAATACAGGAAAGTGTTGTCTTAATCAGTGGAGTTCTGTTCTGATTGCTGACGACAGGAAAATGTTGTCAGTTGCTCACTCTGCGTGATATACATTGAGATTAGGTAGAACTGGAAATAAGATAAGAAAAACTTTGAATGTGGTGCTTTAGCTCCCTTGAAGGTATAACTCAGAAGGTAAATATGCATGATGTTTATTACACAGTTTATATACCCCCAGTTTCAACTGGAGATCCCTCAACCCACAGAAGAATGATCTCCTTCTGCATTGTCCATTGAGACTAGACTAGAGTATTAATAGCATTCCAGAATCTTCTGTCCAGGAATCTTAGAGCCTTTCATACTGTCTCTGAGATAAGCCGATTGGCCAGCTGCTCTCCGAGGGTGGCCACCTGCTCCTGGGGTCTGAACCATCCCATTTTAGACAAATTGAGGATTCAGTTTTTGTAGAATACCTTTTTCTTTCATTTTTTTTTTAAACAGCAATATTATTGCCAGATACTGGCACTATTAGGAAGCAGAAGGAATCAATTTAACAAAAATGACAAATTAAAATACTATTACCTTGTGGTTACGAGTGCCTATTTTTATGCTCCTCCTTCTTTCCTCAGTGAAGATTTTTCTCTTGTAAGGAAACATGGCGGTAAAGAACCAATTGGATGAGAAGGTACTGTATTTTCCTACCAGCTTGGTTTGGAGAGATTGAAAATGCGAAGTCTATATAGGTTGGTGGGCTATCAGCCAGTGTGGATGGCCCTGTCTCACCCACCCTGGGGTATACCACATGTTGACCACTTAGCCGGCTCTGTAGGCCTGGGGAGAGAGATCCGTTCTTTTCCCTGTCTCCCGGGTTGATTGAGATGGGAGAGGGATGGCATGGCTATCAGGATGGCCTCAGAGAGTCTTTCTGCCTGCTTGGGAGGAAAGGATTAGGGAGGAGAACGTCCAGAGAGTGTGGTGTGATGTTAGGACTGCAGAGCTGAGTGCCATCAGACACAGGAGTGTGCTTGGAGACAGGTGCATCTAGACCCAAGGGGACGGACTTAGCTTCATCGAGCCCTAGTGTCCATCACCTGTTCTTGAGATTTTTGGTTGATACTTTCACTTCACCATTGTTTACAAACAATCTGTTTATATACTACTACTGTATAGTAAGTATGTTCATATACTAACATAGTATATACATTCTAAACCATATGTTTATGTACTCTTCTTTTGTGTACCACTAAAGAATAATTCTCATTCCCAATTTAACTATGACGTATTGCTTAGGGTACCATCAGTTTTAGGATCTATCCTGATTGCAGAGAGATGAAGATATGAGTTGTAAAATACGGAAGCACTTCTCATCACAAACATGTGAGAACTATAGTCGTTAATACCTGTGGTGTTGGAGTGGTTGTCCGAACATACAGTGAGCACCTAGTAATCATTAACTTGGTCCTCTTACTCCTGTCTCCCAGTACTGTTTTCTTCCTAATCAATTGGTGAATCTTGTCTGGGACGTAAGACATATCTGAGCTTGTTTTTTGTGTGTGGGACCTATCAATGAACAAGTGGACATCAACCCTAGTGCTGGTAAAGCTTGTACTCTACCTTGTGGCCGTCAGAAGGGACCTGCCATCTTCATAACCAGCAGCAACGCCCCTCAGCTCAGCTCTATTTCCCACCAGCAAGAGCTGCTTTTCTTGGCCCTGTCGTTGGGTTGGATGTATCAGTAGCATATTCACATACAAGATCTGCCAAACTCCTTACAGTTCCAGTACCCTCCAGCATTTTCCGTGGGCCTTGTGTTCTGGCTAAGCAGATAGCTTATCTCAGATCCCTCAAACCCTTCCATGCCCCACCTCCTGCTTCTGCCTGTGCTAGTTGTGTTCTCTCCATCTGGTATTTTCCGCCCTTGGCTAGGAACGTGCGGCTTCCCTAGCAGTGGTGGAATTTAACCTCTTTCCTGATGCCTTTCCTAGCCCTTCCGACCCAATATAATGTATCTTCTTAGACCTCTCCCCCAGCGCTTCTTTGCATTTGCTTTGTGTTCCTCTCTGAATGCAATACGGCAGCCATTGGGATGTAGGCTCCGTAAGGAAGCCCTGTGAACAATAATTGCAGGCCAAATATACCTGTTTTTATTAATGCATATCAGCACATCACACTGAATCACACAAATGCGTATTTCTCTTTCAAACACATTAAGTCCAGGGCCCTCTAGTTGGGTCTTATGGCAACCCTGCCCTTGCTCAGTTATTTTTATATTTTATTAACAGGAAGCATGTCATTAAAATCTGAAGACTCTCCCCACCTCTCTTCTTTTTATATGTCTCTCTTTTATCTTCTCACATTGCTGGACCGTCTTACACTCGTCAGCCGGAAAGATGGATGTCATTCAGGTATTGGCAGGAAGAGAGGTTTCTGTAAATAGTCTTTTTCACATCTGGGTGTTCAGTTTCTCCTGCCGGGGCTGAGGGAATCTGATGAGCCTTGGGTATTTTTTTCCATGCCCGGGACCGATGCAGCCTGGGCCGCTCTGTGCCTCCGCTCTGGCATAACCTCATCCTGTTCTTCCTCGTTTCCACACCCCGTGCAGCTGTGGGGCCCTTCATCCGCTTCAGACTTGCCACTACGCACTACTTGAAACTGGGCCCTGCTGTGATTCTAAGTCTCCATCCAGAAGGAGTTGGGTTCCCCCCCCACCCCCGCCCCCGCCTCAGGACTCAAGAGACTGTGAATGTCTCATGAAAAGGAAGAATTTTATGCCAAGAGAGAGAAGTGCAAACACCCTCTGTTTTCTGCCTCTAAAGCCGGGCCAGTGGTTTCCGCTGCCGTGGTTTTTTTATGTCGTTTGACTAACCATCTCCCTTGAGGCCCAAGCAAATATGGGCAGCGCCGATCCAGCCTCCCAGGATCCTTTGAGAGTTCCTGTGATAGAGTATTTTACTGCTTTGCAGGATGGCTACAGACTGCCTCCTTTATAGGACTGAAAACTTTCCTCTCAGATGCCCACAAGCCTCCGGCTCCTATCTACCGAGTTTTGTGGTCAGCTTTGTGACTCTGACACGATCCCCAAGCATACGGCTGAGTTTTTCACTGCATTTACAGTCTTCCTCAGATTCGAATGTAGTCTTTTTAAAAAGCCATCCCTTAGGTGGCTTAAAAAAGGTGTAAATCCAGTCTGTAAAAGCTTCAAGAGGCATATATATATAATATATATTATATATATATATATAATATATAATATATATATATGAGTACGGTTGGCATTTAAATATGTGTATTGGCATTTCACGGATATATTCTTTTTCAGCAGACACGAATCAACCAAGTAATTTTACACTGCGTTTTCGATCCTGGAAAGTAAATTGTTAAAGATTACCAAAGTATAAAGTGATCTTTGATTTTAATCAGAAGGACTTTCTTTTTGATGCTCAAGTTGTAAATGGATAGAAAATTGTACATTTGGCTCCTGCTGTCTGCCTCTTCCAGCCCTTTGATGAAGGAAGGGCTTTTATCAGCACATAGGAGACCTCAAAGGAACTGCTTTTTTTCAGGAACAGGCCCCAAGATGGCCACACTGTAGATAATTGAAAACCAGATGTGGCAATTAGAAGGTTGTTCTGATCATCTGACCCCAGTGACCCATATAGTTTACATGTTACACTCACGTATAGGTTAGTTCATGAGAGCTAGGCAGGGCACCTAGACTTCAGTGGGGTAAACTGAGGTGGAGAGAGGTATAGGAGCCGGGACATGGTGAACCCCAGACTCCCAAGATTCATTTCCCTGCCTTTTAATGGACTCACCATGCACTTTCCACTAGTCACATTAGTATCTGCTAACACGGTATTTAGCCTGGTTAAGTCCTTCAGGATCACTTTTCCTTAGCATCTTTTGACGCCATTTCTTCAATCCTCAGGATTCTTTGCCTTCCAGACTTCGTTTCTTGGGATGGACTTGCATCTTCTCAGGTGTAGGTAGTCTTCTCACAGTTGCTTGGCATAGTTTACTAGTTGATCCATTTCTTTGATAGACACCGAGCACAGATCCCAGGACTCAAAAGGGTCTTAAAAGTAAATATTAATTTTTTTTTTATCAGTGTGTTTAATTTTAGGGATCCGTGAATACAGTTATTGTCTTTGTTTTCATTTACTTCCACAATTGATGCATCTTCATTAAAGTAAAGTTTGAGGAATTCTTTACCACCGTGGAGAAAGTGAAGTCCTATTTGAGGAAACCGTGCTAAGACCTGAGTGAGATTCAGTAACAATGGTTTTGTATTCCTGTTGTAGAAATCTAACATACTTGAATTAGGTTTTAAAGTTCTGACTGCTGTTGCTCCTGGCTAAAACTGTAAGGAAAGCATTCAGCTCTTTCTTTGGCAAAGAGCTGTGTTGTTTTTCTTCCTTAACAGAAAACAGAATTACTTGAACCAAGAAATGAAATTATTGCACTTTTGATTTGGCCAACCTAAAACCTACAGTGTTTGAAATTATAAAGCATTTTCTGCAGCAGTTGGGTTTTTTTGGTGGGGTGGGTAACATTGTCAGAGTATGCTTCCTAGGTTCTGCCTCCTTCCTTGTTTCCCTCTCTTCTTTTTTACATTAATGGTACTTCAGAAGAAATATACCCATTATAGAGTATGTCTGGTTTGTACTGTTAATACAAAAAGCTCAAGGGTGACACTCAAACCTAAGACTCAATGATCGGAGGGGCGCCTGGGTGACTCAGTTGGTTAAGCGTCTGACTTCAGCTCAGGTCATGATCTCGCAGTTTACAAGTTCAAACCCCGCATCAGGCTCTGTACTGACAGCTCAGAGCCTAGAGCCTGCTTCAGACTCTGTGTCTGTGACTTTGTCTATCTCTCTCAAAAATTAAAAAAAAAAAGCACCAAAACTCAGTGATTCGAAAGCCTGCATTCTGGATCTCCAGGCGCTCATCTCTTGCCATGTTCATGGAAGACATTGCCAATGGATCAGTCTTCCTAGTAGAGCCCAGATATGCACCCTCCTGGGTCTTTTTAGCACATCTCTGCAAGCTGCCTCCATCAGTCATGTTAAGATGAAATCTGTTTTCTTTGAATACTCTTTGAGAGTATCTTTTGATTGTCTTTGAGAGTATCTTTACTGAAGGTCCTTTGATGGGCAAACCCCAGTGCCAAAGGGAGGTATTCTGTATTCTAGGAATTTATATTTCTGGTTTGGAAGGTTACTCCAACATCACAGCACAGTGGAACTGTATCACCATAGTAGAACCATAAGCAAAGCCCACATCGAAGCTCCTGTAATTGAGAGGATACATATGGTCGCTATCTGCCCAGGAAAATGCTGAGTTAGTCAGATTTTGTCTGAAGTCAGCCCGTCACTGGCACTTCTTTCTCAATTGTGGTAAAGCTGAAGAATTTGTTTCCTTTGCACATTTTGAACAGAGACCCAGGTATGGTGTTGAATCGACATTTTGAGATCAATGTTTGGAGGCCACTGGCTGACTTAGGCTCCAGTGATGCACCTAAACTTTGTAGGACATGGTTAGAGTTTTGAGTAATTTAGGATCAACAGTCGAATCCTGTATAATTTAGTGACTCAGCACAGTAATAAACCCAGGAACCTTCTGCTTCTGTTTCTTCTCTGCAGGAATTAAGGGCAGATAGGAAGAATGCAAACATGAATTAATTTGATTTTATGTGCTTAAGCAGACATAATGAGAATCTGTTGGTGTGGCAGAAGTTACCACCAATCTACATAAAAATGAATAATACTGACATTAAAAGAAAGAGCATTAATTATGTTACTCTGGTTGTAGACTTAAATGATTTCAGGGGCTTATGCCTACACCTAAGGGTGTCAGGTGTCTGAATTTGTTGGGACATTACGGGGAAGCTGATGCGGTGTAAGGGTTTGAAATGTTGCCTGCCTGTCCCAAGTGCAGTTTTCCTGGTGTTCCTTTTCATGGACTTCCTCTTTCACTAAATAATGCCATCTTTTCTCAGAAAGACTAAAAAAAGGCTTTTGTGTTTTCTAAGAGTAGAAATGAAATGGGTTTTCCCACCCCTTTTGATAACCAGGCATTTTAAATAGCAAGGCTATTCTTGCCTTCATTTCTTGGCCAATTTCGTGATAGTTTTTTGAGCACTTTGGAATCCACGTGCTCCGTGGCAGTTCTTCAGTAGAAAATTCAAAGATCAGTTACCAAGAATTCCAGATTCCTTGCTATAAGAGGTCAAACAAATGGTAGAAATTACGTAAGTATTTCTTGGAAGGTAATGATGCTGTTCTCTTAGGCTAAGTGTGCCCTTTCCAGCCTGCTAATATGAATCTCTGACAACTCAGGTTTTTAGATCTTTAGGACTGTACAGTTTAAATGGAAAGGTAGCATAGTCATTTAAAGAAAAACTATATACACACAACTAACATTGATAAGACCTATTAGAAAAAATATAATTGCTAAACTGCTATTATGATATTTATATATGATAAAATGTCAAGTAAGGTTTTTATCACTGCTAAAAATTAAAGTATGTTTGGAAATCACTTAGAAATTTTATTTTTAAAAGATTGGGCATAAGAGGGGTGCCTGGGTGGTTCCGTCGGTTGAGCATCCGACTTTGCCTTGGGTCATGATCTCACAGTCGTGAGTTTGAGCTCCACGTTGGGCTCACTGCTGTCAGCATAGAGCCTGTTTTGGATCCTGTGTTGTCTTCTCTCTCTGCCCTTTCTCTGCTTGTGCACATGCACTCTCTCTGTCTCTTTCTCTCTCAAAAATAAAAACATTTAAAAAAGTATTTAAAAAATTGGGCATAAGATTCGGAAGGTATTTATTTATGGTATATTCACATCCTTGGTTTGTGAAGAGGCCTCTAATGGGTTTGTTTTTTTTTTTTTTTAGATGTCACTTCATTATTTTTCTCCTGTAGTCTGATTCCATTCTTTTTTTCCCTCAAAGATGCTTACTAGCAATGTCTTTAATTCACCTGGATTTTTTTGTGCTACCGAATTATTGTAGTTTTAATCAACACCATCTTTGAAAATCTATCCGTATGTTTAAAAAAATTTTTTTTAATGTTTACTTATTTTTGAAAGACAGAGAGAGACAGAATGTGAGCGGGGAAGGGGCAGAGAGAGAGAGAGAGGGAGACATAGAATCCAAAGCAGGCTCCAGATTCTGAGTTGTCAGCACAGAGCCTGACGCGGGGCTTAAACTCACAAGCTGTGAGATCATGCCATGAGCTGAAGTTGGACGCTTAACTGACTGAGCCACTCAGGTGCCCCTCTATCTACATGTTTTAATGTACATCCTGTTCATTACTTTTGATTACTGTATAGTATTTCATGCATCCATCCATCCCATTCTACTTTCCCATTTGCACAGGGAAGGACACCTTGGTTGTCTGTAACCTGTTGCTTTCATCTACAGTATTAACATGAACATCTCCATACCTGTTGCTTTGTGGGTCTTTATCTATCAAGCTGTGTGTATGTGTGTATATAGGTGATTATATATGTGTGTGGATGTTTGTGCATTTGCGTATGTATCCCTCCCTCCATCCATCCATCCACCCAAAATGTGTTTTTTGAATTTTGCAAGTATAGTGAATTTGGTTATTAGTGAATTCCACCAAAATCTGTTCTTTCAGCTCCTGGAATGGCTGTACCGTTTTACATCACCAGTGTTTCTGTATGGGATTTGCATGATCTTCCCAATAATTCACATCGCTTGATATTCTAATCTGTGCCAATCCAGTGGGTATAAAATGCTAACTAATTCTTTTAATGTTGCCTTTCTGTTATTGCTGCGTCGGTTGAGCGTCATTTTATATATTTAACCGTTAGCGTTTCCCCTTCTGGCAATTGGATTTCCCTTTCTTTTCTTGTGGTTTGCATGAAGTCATTCTGCTGTACTTGGAGCAGACTCCGTGACTGGGCGATGCCACCTGAGGTTACTGCTTGCATTTCCTTTCACCTTTTAACCACCTCAAGACTTGCTTGCGCCGTGAAGTTGTTCCTCCCCTGCTGTTTCCACATGAGCCCCTACCTCCCTGCAATGCAGTCCAGCAAACTGGAGCAAACCCTGTCCGGTCACAGCTTTGCTTCAGACCTTCATTGGCTTCCCTTGGCTTTTAGGATCAAAGCTGAGTCTGCTGGGCCAAGGCCCGCCTGTGGTTTAATCCTTGACTCTGGTCCTCCCTTGTGCTCTCTGTGTTCCAGCCACAGAAGACTTCTTCCTCACCTTTCCAGGCTCAGGAAGGTTGAGCTCTGGCTCAGCCCAGCCTGTTCTCTCTGCTCCCGTGGCTGCCCTTCTCTACCTGGAGCTTCCCATGGCATCTTCAGGGAAACTTCCCTGATCTTCTTCACGCTAGGTTAGGTCCCTTCATGGCCCCTGTGGCCCCCTCTGCTCTTCTTTGAAACTTTCTCTACTGAAATATTTAATAAGTTTTTTGTTTAAAAGCAAAAGGGTGGGGCAGAGGCATTTCCCCTGGGAACTCCATGAGGTCAGTATCTGCATCTTTTTTTTTCTACTGTATCCCAAGCATCTAGCTTAGCACTTGAGATATAGAAGCATAAATGTATTTAATTGCATTTTTCTTGTTGGTTAAATAGACATATTTAAGTACATTTCTCTCTGCTAACATTGTCTACAGGTTTATTTTTAATAGGGTTGTATGTACAAGTTATTAGCTTAAATATCATTATATACTGAGCTGCTGTGTCATGATTTGTATAATTGTTCCCTTATTTTGGAGCATTAGGTCGTTTTCAGTTTTATTACATTATAATGAAATAATATTTCTTGGTATAAATTAATTTCTTTTTCCCCAAGTTATTTCTTTGGAATTACTGGTTTTGAACAGCTCTTATTAAAGGCTGCTAGATTGTGGAGAAAGATTGAAGTTGGTTTCATGGCTAGGCAGCATCTACCTGTGTATCTAGAGCTCCACCAAAATTGAGTTTTATAATTTCATTGTATTTTAATAGCGCTAAAGTGTAACTTTAAGGTTGTTTCAATTTGCGTTTCTTTCCCTGCCAGTAAATCTGTGCATTTTTTACCACCAACGATTTACGCCTTCAATTTCCTCTGCTTAAATTGTCAGAGTGTATCCTTTGATGTCCTCCTAATGTAATCACACCTTTTCTTTTTGTGAGTGGTATAAGAGGCAGGTCGTCAGGATCTTACCTTCCTGCTTACTATTTTTGGGAGTATTTTTTTTGAACCTTACAGGATTTGCGTCTGAGAATATTCTTTGATACTCTAAGAAAATATGCAACAAAATAAAGTCAGCTTTAGAAGTACCCCTTCTTTATAAGCAATTCCCACTTAAATGTTTTGGCCCCGGAGCACTGCTGAAATGAAGCCAAACCCGTAACACTTCTCTTTATTTGAGTGAGAAATATTACATGGGAAAGACAGGAATACATGTAATGGAGAGTGTATTTCTTGGTTCCCTTTTATATTTAAAAGTTATTTATGGATTTATATTCCATGGTGTCCCAGCATCATTTAAAATTAGGCTTTGCTTATTGAACTCCCAACTACACAACTTCACTTAAGCATGACTCAATTACCCTTTAATGTATCAAAAAAAAAAAAAAAAAGCAAAGAAAAAAAATCCATCAGAATTTGTCATTATGATTGATTCTTGTGCACAGAAGACTGGCGGTCTTTTCCAAAACTTTCATGGCTGTTTTGTTTTTTTTTTTTTTTTGATCCTTTGCCTTTTTGTTTGATATACTTGAATAATCTGCATAGTTTTGATATTTAATTCCCCTTATTCTTGTCAACTGGGAGCTCAGATTGGGAGGTTGGCATTTCTTTATTCTCCATGCAGTTAGAGGTTTCTTCTAAAGCATTGAAATTATGCAGAGCCTAGAATTATTTTAAGAGTGGTTTGATAAGGGTAGTTTGGTTTTGGGGGAAAAAAAGGAATGCATGGTCTCAAAGCAAGTCCTAGCTTGATGTTTAGGCCTTAAGTTATATTTTTCAGTATATAAAAATATTTTCTTTTGTTCCAATTTCTTTACTCCCTACTGGTTTTTCTCATGCTGAAAATAGCATGCATTTTTTTTTTTTTTATGGGAAGTGCCACAGTGAACAGCTGAGCTGGATGTTGACTGTGCAAGAGCACTGATCAAGGGCACAATGGTAGCTGCATTCCAGAGCTAGGGGTACCTTTTCCTAAATCACAGATACTTTCTATGAGGTGGCAGTCATCTATGCTGGCACATTTGCGTTTTTTTCACAATGATGAAAGTAGTTCTAAGTAGTAGCTTAGTAGCTGCTAAGAGTTTTCTAAGTTTTGTATTTCTACGTGGGTTTCTTTCTTTTGTCTTTTTTTTTAATTATTATTTTTTTTATGTTTATTTTTGAGAGAGAAAGAGAGAGACAGAGACAGAGTACAAGCAGGGGAGGGGAAGAGAGAGAGAGGAAAACACAGAATCCGAAGCAGTCTCCAGGCTTGGAGCTGTCAGTGCAGAGCGCGAAACGGGGTTCGAACTCATGGACTGCAAGATCATGACCTGAGCTGAAGTCGGACGCTCAACTGACTGAGCCACCCAGACGCCCCTTCTTTTGTCCGTTTATAATCTTGCTTTTCTGATCTTCAAGAAGAGATATCCAGTGTTCTGAGCCTTTTTTTTTTTTTTTCTTTTTCTTCCTATTTATAGCATATTCCTCAATAAGTCAGCACCCTTGGCTGGATCAGTGTTCTCCTGTCCATTTAAGCTCAAATGGGCATATGCCATTATGTTACTAACCGGAGGGAATACTTACTACCTTTTAGTTCTTTCTGATGCTTTCTTCTCACCAATGGAAATGTCTGGGTTTTCAAAGCGTTGTAAACCTAGAAGCATGGTCTTAGTGAAGAGCTTGGCTGTCAGAGATTAGTAGAAGTTTGCTAAAGAGTGTTCTTTTGTGTCTGTGCTATAACAAAAGAACTTCCCCCTTTTCTCAGCCTAATTGAGTTTCACAGTGAACTCACAAAGGATCTGGTTTATTTTCCATCTGAATGGAAACCTTGGGTCAAGGAGCTGCTTTGCTTCTCATTTGGAGCTCACCACCAGTGTCTGTCTTGAGTGGAACTGGATTTGGGGCACATGGTCCCATAACGGACGTCACGATCAGAAATCAGATGATGGTCATGATAAATACTCCACTGGCTTCCAGCTTTTTAAATTCTTTGACCCGGTTTTCATGTGTTGGAAAGATTCATTTCACTTGACATACCATTTCTTCCTTGTGATTCCATGTTGGTGTAAGATACAAAGCTCATTGATGTTCTTGGAGATGAGCCTTTGTCCTTAAGATCCAGTTTCAGTCAAGGCTGTCTTGGGAACTTTGGATTTCTGCTCTCTGCTCATTTTTAGAGAAGTGTGCCAGAGGCTCTTAGCCATATTTGGCATTTCCTTGCCATCCGGTAGTCATCCCTGTCTAGGTCTCTTTCGTGCTATGAAGATGGCAGTGTGGGAGAGGGATATCTGCCCCATCCAAGTTTAAGCATTTGTAAGTATTCCTCATAAGTGAGCCAGAATGGTCTTTTGTCTTTATGGATAAAGACCGTGTACTGAAAGGACATTAGTTTTTCCTTTTTAGAGTGAAATCTCTGCCCCATTTCATTAGCTTAATCTGCTTCCTAACTAATTACCAAGGAAGTAAAAGGTTGATCCTACAGAGCAGGCATGATTACCTGGGTGTATAAATTAGAAGACAAGAACCGGAAGGGTATGCCTAAGCCTAAGACATCGTTGTTACCTCTCCTCTGAAGAGGAGTGCCTGGGTCAGGAAGGACGTAAGGGGTGAATTGTGTTTCACCAAACGTGACTGTATTGTTTGGGTCTTCTACAATGAGAATCTGTTACTTACAAAACAGTTTAAGTGAACACAATTTTAAAAATTATTCAGTGTTTTCTGAATGTTTCATGACATCTCTTGGTTCTCTCCTCTTGGCTTGAATATGGCAGTGGCAGGGGATTTGAGCTAAAATCCTGATTAATGTGGAATCATTCGTGTTTCTTTACTGGTTTTGAGCAAAATTGGCTTCCAGTTGGAGGAAGGCGCTGTTGTTCTGTAAATAGAGCTACAAAATAGAGCTGACTTGTCATCATCTTCTTATTCTTTGGCCTCTCGCTAGAAAGCACCAGAAAGTTTGTGAATCCTTCTTTAGACGTTATCCTTTAGCCTTTGCTGAGGGAGACCTTATAGGAACTTTTTTTTTTTTTCCTCCTGAGAAGTTCAGGAAGTGTTTATGTCTGGTTTGTTTTCAGATAGTCTATGTAAATGGAAATTAATTTTTCAGCAAGAGTGCTCTATCTTAACGGTATTATTAGAGTTTACGAAGCACCATGTTATCACTTGATTTAGCATGAAATATCTGAAGCTGCATCATAAAAGAAAGGCCAAATAGTGACACCAAATTTGAGACCGCTTGGGTTGCATTTATATCTCCTGGCTGAACAGAGTGAATAATTCCAGCCCGTTCTTGAATTAATGTGTCCGGGCCTGTGAAATTTAGCACATATGAGGGAAAAGTCACCATGTAAACTATTCAACTGTTGTGAATTCTTATGAATAGAAAATATACAAGGGCACTGTTAAGTCAGACATTCATATTATGGCACTTTAACCCCCCAGCCCAAATGGAGTGAGTTGCATTTGACATGGGACATGGGAGAAATTTTAATTTGCCCTTTAGTCAGGAAGCTGAAGGAACATTCTCCTCTTGAGCCATTAAAAGTGGGCTCTGTATTTTTCTTCATTGGCATTTGTAAATTGAGTTTTTCACAGCATTCTAGACTTATTTTTGGCTGTATATATAAAACCATAATATTTATTGAAAATATAGTTCGACTCAGAAATAGGGCAGTATTAAAAATTATTTTAGTAACAAGATTATCATAGTCATAAATTAATTTTGAAAATCTTAATTTTAGTGCTAGATGGCACCCAAGAGACCATCTCTCTGACCCCCTGGGTTTTTTTTATAAGTGATTTCTAGAAGTGAAGCCATGGCAGAATAAATCTCACTTTCGAATCGGGTACCTTTTTACGTCTAATATGAGATAGTGATAAATTAGGCTAAAAATGGGGCTCCATAGATGCCTATTTACCTCTCTTTAAATCTGTTCTGGAAGAAAACTAATAAGTATACATTATTGTTATTGTGTGTGTGTGTGTGTGTGTGTGTGTGTTTACATATTTTAATCATTGCATATTTCTAATTACTTAATTTGTATTGGGCTCCATACATGCTCAAAATTCCTTTGTATATTTAATCATCATACCAGTCATGTGACATGTAGGTACTGTTATCAGGCTCATTTTTACTTTTTCAAAAATGTTTGTTTGTTTGTTTGTTTATTTTGAGAGAGAGCAAATGCTAGTGGGGGAGGGGCAGAGAGAGAGAGAGACAGACAGACAGACAGACAGACCCAAGCAGGCTCTGCTGTGTCAGTACAGAGCCCATCGCGGGACTCGATCTTCCCAATGTGAGATCAAGACCTGAGCCCAAATCAAGAGTTGGACGCTTCACTGACTCAGCCACCCGGGCACCCCTGGCCAATTTTTAAAATGAAGAAAGTGAGGTATGAGAACATTACATGACCTGCCTTGGGGTCAGTGAACTGGTATGTGGTAGATCCATTTCCCTTCAAGATCCCAAGCTTTTTAATCACTGTTTAGAAAACTCTAGCCAGCGCCTTGATAAGTTTAAACATGACTGCATTCTGCAAATGTCAAAATAATGGAACCAAAGCAATGGTGAAGGATGCCCATTCTTGTGGATAATTTTTTCTTGTATTCTGAGCCGTTCTCCTATTGAGCCTTCGACCTATCTTTGTCCCAGTGACGCCGGAGCTGGAAAGCTACGGAATCAGCTGTACTGGCTGATGGCAGATGCATTTTGGGTCAAGGTGGCAGCCAATGCTTTTTGTGTCCCCCGCAGCTGTTGAGACAATATGAATCTGTGCGGTGGAGGTCTGCCAAGTTAGACTCGCAGCTCCTCATTATGCCTCGGGAACTCACACTTTCCGCAAACCTCCTGCCCTACAGCGGCTCACATCAGCGCATTGCTATGTCAGGCTGAATAATTCGCAGCATTTAGCACTTAAATTGGCTCATTGCAGACAATCCAATTAGAATAAAGTCTATTATCGTTTTGGTACCTTGGAATGAAATGGAGTGTTTAAGCGATGAACATGCCATGTTGCTGGCACTTGCTCCGTGTCTAACTCATCGTCTTGCAGGTCCTTAGCGTCTTGCTGAAATGACGCCCTGCCTTCGTGTGAGCCTTCGTATGAAGTTTGGTAACACACCTGTCTCGTGCAAGTTTTCTTTTGATGTGTCAGTATTTGGAGACTCCTTACTGCTCAACAAACACCTCCTAAAACCTTGGTTATGTGTCCTGCTAACAAGGGACGTTTAGTTGACATGTGGTTGCGTTTCAGATCCAAGCGAAGAACCCAAGGAGGCATTGATGCAGGAGGTGGGAGCATCCTGTAAGGAGCAGAGCTCCTGAGAGAGACATCAGTAAAATAGAAGTTTGAAGAAGGACACAAGTTAGGGAGTCCTTGATTCCCCCCGCCTCCCCCTCTCATAAGGTGGCAGGTCATCAACCAGAAGAGGGGGAGCGAGGGTGTCAGGGCAGCCTGGTGGAGATTGTCCAAGAAAGATGCTGAACAGAAAGTCCCTGCGTTGAGTCCAGGGGGAATGACGGTTTCTAGATGCGGCGGTGGGTTTGTGAGCTGAAGTCATGATGTGGATGGAAAGTGAGACATTCTCGGGGGACCAACTCAGGAGGAAACAACCATTTGTTCCTAACTGATGCCCTGAGGACACAGATCCATTTGGACTCATCAGGCTTATAAATTATGGAATGGAGATGTGTATTTTTATTTATTTTTATTGCCCTAAGATGCATCAGGGTGCTCTGAACGTACCTCTGTGTTCCAGACCTGGATCTGAGACTTAGCTGCGCCGTTTTCTGTTGTGTGACATAGCAACTAAAGACACATCGATTCATTTTTCCGAACTTCATGTGAACATTTGAGTAACGGCCCCTGTACAAATAGCAGAGAGGATAGGAGATAGTCAGTAGATGCCACTTGCACTTAGTAAATCCATAAATGGTGACTGTTTATTTGTGCTGTAAGCACGGAAAGTACATGGACCAGGAAGGAGCCTGGAACAGCTTCCTCTGCCCCTTTAAGGTTTTGAAAGGAATGTATTTGAATTAGACACCATGAATGGATTGAGGGGCAGGGGCGGGAAATGCCCTTGCCATGCAGTGAATATGGTGGTGATTTAAGCCATCTCTCTCTACCTCTCCTTCCTTTTTGTCTAACATACGTTTTATAGAGCTAGCCAACTGATCCTCATTGATTTCTTTTACACTGTGAGTCAAAAAGCCTACCTCATTTCCTGGGGAAAGCCTGGTTCTGTAAATATCCTTTTATCCATCTGCAAATGCTGTTAATGGCTTCTTGAGAACTCAATGTGTGTGGGAATGGGACCCGGAAATCTCTGTAGTCCTCTCCCACACGGTAGGAGGCGAGTTGGTTTTTAACTTGGTTCCCAATGGCAGAAACGCTCATGAAGGTCTGGGCGTTAGTGCTTGTAATTCCTGTGATCGCCCGCATTTGAAGTCGCACACCTGATCTGGACTCAGTGCTGTCCTCAGTAAGCACAGCTTTCCAGCTGCAAGCGGAGTGTTGATTTTGCATCAGATGGTCGCTCGGCTCCTGCTCTGTTCCAGGTGCTGTGTGGAGGGTGCGTGATGCAAATGTGGTTGATCACGCATGGTGGAATGAGGGAGTGTTTCGGGCCTCGCCAAACGAAGAAAGTGACAGTAGTAGCAGGACGTCTGGACAAGGGTCAAACCATTCCTGTTTATGTTGCAACAAATGGAAAGCAAATAAAAAGCCAGACAATATCCAGATTCATTTGTCGATGGACCTAGTTAGCCACTAACCTCTTAAGTTAATTAAACAAGGAGGCCATTAGACTGAGGGGACTCTCCTGTCCTGGCGGCCTACATCATAAGCCTGTAAATGCCTCGAAGTTATGAAATTGGAACCTGAGGACCACGAGTCACAAGCAGCTAACCAGGCTTTAAGCTGTAGCCAGTCAATGATTTCCTTACTTTGCTTCCTCCTTTTCTATACCAAAGTGTCTCTCCAGCTCCTGTTAATGGACTGTTCGTAACCACTTCTGGTTTGGTGTATCCCCATTGGAATGGACTTTTGCTCCAATAAACTCTTTAGGCCTTGGTTGATATTTGAACACTATGTATTGTATGAAAGCAGCCTCTTTCAAACAAAAGTACTTCGGAAATGGGATAAAAATTTGTTACCCATGCTTCCCGTCACCCATCCTTCTTCCCCTCTGCAGCCTGTCCTTAGCACAGGGGCAAAGTCCTCTTCCTGGGACCTGCCTTAAGAGCGGTCACTGGCGAGTAGTTGCCGTCTGTTCATCCCATTAGTTCCTCATGAGGAGAAGAAAAAATGGTTGTACCAGCATCACAGGCACCAGTTAGGAAATTCTCTTGATTCTCGCCCATAACAGGAGGTGCTGTTGGTGTGAAACTCAGCTATGTTCCAGCCATAGGGTAGTCAGGAGGTGTGACCATCTGTGTTGTGAGAGAGGGAGATGTTCCCTTGAGGAGGAGAGGTTTCCCTCCATAAGGAGACAATGCGTGCCTGGACATGTCTGCACATCTCAGTTGTAGAGCAGACCTCTCCTCCCTTGTCAAATATGCTTTCCAGAGTATTTCCAACACCGTGCCTATAGGAGGCCATGTCTGGAGATGTTCTACATCCTTCATCACATACTCCTCTTCTGAGTGTGTGTGTATATATGTGTGTGTGTGAGTGTGTGTGTGTGTGTGTGTGTGTGTGTGTGTGTGTGCTGCACCCAAGGATAGCCTTCCTTTGGAACAGGCTCAGAGGCTTGCACTTACTACTTACCATCTAGAACATGCTCCTCTCTCCACTCTCTACCTCAACCCCCAGCCCCAAAGCATCTAACTTGCTTTTTCACTCCATTCTGGTCTTTTTCTTCAAATTTCACTTTCCCAGGGAGACCTACAAATAAGCTTCTGTAAAACAGTACTTTTGTCATGTTTATTCCTTTGTCTCAGCTTCCTTTAATTTTCTCCAGAAGAATGATCCTGTTGGCCATTGTTGTCCTATTCCTCCGTTAGAACTTAATCCTTGGAGGGGCACCTGGGCGGCTTAGTTGGTTAGGCATCCAACTTTGGCTCCGGTCATGATCTTGCGGTTTGTGAGTTGGAGCCCCTGCTTTGGATTCTGCGGCTCCCTCTCTTTCTCTGCCCCTCCCCTGCTCGCACTCTGTCTCTCTCTCTCTCTCTCTCTCTCAAAAATCAATAAAAACATTAATAATAATAATTTTTTTAAAACTTAACCCTTTGAACCCTATTGTTTTCCTAGCATCTATAGCTTAGTAAGACCCGATTAAAATTTGTTAAGTTCGTTAATGCTTACATATCAGGGCAGTCTTTTTCATAAATTGGAAGCTTTTAACTATTTGCCTCTTCCCCCAGTCATCACAAAACTAACTTCCATTTTATAGGTGTGTAGATGGAGACTCTGAGCTACATAATGGCTTTACAGCAATACTAAGAGTAGACTTAAAGATACATGATATTTGCTGTTCTCATGTATTTCTTTATTTGCTGCGTGAAGTTGTCAGGCTTTTCCTAAAAGGGGAGACCTCCTATTGCAAATGTTTCTCTTTTTTTCTTGATAATTAAAAAAAAAGTCTCCTTGCATAACTCTAAGAGCAACGTGGGGCTCAAACTCATGACCCTGAGATCAAGGAGTCACATGCTGTACTAACTGAGCCAGCCAGGGACCCCAGCTATCTTATTTGTGTTTCCTGGAGGAAGAATATTCAGACACAGCCTGTAATAGATGGGTAATGATCAGCTTATATACTATTTATAATATCTTTTCCATGAACAAGCAAAGTAGGATGGGAGAGATTCTAGTACAGCAAACAAGAAATTTGGTGTCAAAATAGTGTGTGGGGGTGTGGTGCCTGGCTGGTTTGGTCGGTAGAGCATGCAACTCCTGATCCCGGAGCCATGAGTTCAAGCCCACACTGGGCATAGAGATTACTGAAGAAAACTAGTGTTTGGGGAAAGGGAATTAAATTTTAAAAAGTAAAATTGTTAGGTAATGTATTTGGATGATTTTCTGTATTTTTGCTTTGTAATGAAACCGCAAGAATGCCTTATCATCCAGTAGGTATTCACCTGGCAAACGTGTAAGAGAGGTTATTAGTATTACACCTATTTTATGGATTAGAAGCTGAGGCTTAGAAAGGCAAAATGATTTATGTAGGTCCCCAAGCTGGAATTCTAACCACGTTTTGATTCTGTGGTCCGTGTTTTTTGTTTCACCGTTGTGCTATCCTGCTATGAAATAGCATAGAAGGGGATGTATCAACTCCTAGTTTTATCAAGGAAACGCTTCATCTTTAAAAATAACTGGTAAGCATCCATTTCCACCATACTAGTTTGCTATAGACAGTTTTATGAAATGTTTAGAGGTCTTTTTAAGATATCCTGTAGTAGCTCTTACGCTACAGGAAGTTGGGGCTTTGATTGTCCTCAGATCTTCTGTTCCCTTTTCCTTTACTTCCTTTATTCAAAATTTATGTTTCCTATTGGGTTTATAAAAGGCAGCTGGCTCCTGTGTGTTCTCTCCGCTGTGGACTCAAGTTGGCTTGAAAACGGGCTGTCCGCTGTGCGTTGGCCCAGGGTCTAGGGGTCATGCAGTTTCTGACCTGGATTTCCAGGTCTCAGGGTCTCCTGCTTCTGGATATGACAAGTCCTGATTTGGAAACTCCATTCTGTCCTGCCTGTAAGCAGTCTAAGAGGAAGGAAATGGAATTTGTAAGGGACAAAGAGTGGGTTATTGTTACTAATTGGAGGCTATAGGAGGAACTGAGATTTTTAGCATCTTCTAAATATTCTGAATGCCTTACATTAAAGAGTTAGAGAAGGGAACCAAGCTTCGAAACATCTTGATTAAAAAGCAAGGGCTTAATTACAATTTGCTTAACTTGTTGAGTGTCTCCTGTATGCTTCGGACTATGCTAAGTAAGGAGCTGTATCTGGTAATAAACAAGAGGGCTAAGGAGCCAACTGTCCCAACCGGGAAGACACCTCTTGAAGAAGTAATTACGAGTTCTGGAAGTGCTGTCAAGGTAAAATGGAGGATGAATAATGCATGTGGATAGGTGCTTTCATGATCTAGGCCAAGGGTCAGCAAAGTTCTTCCAAGAAGGGCCAGATAGTAAATATTTTAGGCTTCAAGAGCCAGCCTTCTGCTGCAGATACTTGTGTTTGCTGCTGTAGCATACAAGCGAGCATAAACAGTCAGTGAATTCATGGATGTGGTTGTGCTCCAGTATCACTTTATTTACAAAAACAGCAGTTTGGATTTGGCCTGTGGGTCGTAGCTTCCTGACCCCTGATTTGGGCTCCTCTTCTGCTTTCCTTTTGTTGCTGTGCACGCGCTCCTTCAGCCTCGTGCTTCTTTCTCTGTGCTTTTAAGATGGCCCCCTCAGCCTCCTATAGCCCAGCTTCCCATGGCAGACACCAAAGCAGGAGTTCAGGGAGTGAGGAGAGCAGCTCTTTCATAGCAAGAAGTTTAGCTCACCTCCCCTTCCAAATTGTTGGCCAATGTTGGATCATCTTCCCAGCCCTATATCAGGATCTAGCAGAGAGAGACTCGGATTCCCACCACTGACTTGGCTGGAGCATGACGCATCCCCTAGGTTGAGTACATTGCTGTTCTAGTGATATCAAGGTTCTTTGAGAGAGAAGAAAGGGGAAGGCTGATAGTGAGGTAGCCCACAGTGTTTCCCCAAGAACCAGGCCCCTGGCTACTCTCAGGTAGATCCTTTGACCAGGGACATCACAGCACCTGGAAGCATGTTACAACTGCAGAACCTCTCACGTCACTACTGACTCAGAATCGAATCGGCATTTTAATAAGATCCTCAGGTGATCAGCAGAAGCATTAAAATTGGAGAAGTGCTACTCTAAAGGGCCATTTTAAGGATGGTTAAACTGAGACTTGGAGAAAGTGTTTGGAATGGTTGGTAGCCCTACCTTGACTCGTGTTCATAGAATGCCATTGTAATTCTTGTTTGTAACGGCATTTCCCATTTAAAATCTTAGTACACGTCATGGTATTCTGTGTTCAAAGTGAACCACAGTTATTTAGAGGACCCATCTCATTCCCTGTTTCCCCCCATCATGTCCTAGCTGTGTTCGTGGTGTTAGGAGGTTGAAGCAAACAAAACAAAGCAAAACAAAAACCCAAAGTCCGGGGGAGTAAAGCCTGAACGTCATTCTGTTTTGCCCATATTATTGTGCCTGTAGGTGACGGGGCATTTCCTCGTCTTTATGTTGCATATAATCCCCCATCATTCATTATGGGCAACTGCATGAGTGCATATGACTGTCAAGTGTCCGGATTCTATTTTTGACTACAGGAAACTCTGCAGTTAGGCAACCCAATTCCATTTCAGAATCCTGTTTCTTTTTTTGTTCTTGTTCATTTGATCTTTTCCATCGGTAGGCACATTAGCTTCCAAAGCATGAAGAGTGTTTTTCTTCCAGCTGTATTCTGCTCCAAGGGCGGAGGGCTTCCCCAGGAAATAAAAGCCTGACTAACTGGAAATGTGGTTGGTCTCATGGTACATCTCTGGGTCCCAGCCAGCAGGTCTGTCTGTGCCTACAGTCTTCTGTGTGAGACCTGCCGTGCATTTTGAGGGAGACCTCTCAACTGTCCCTTGGAATTTCATTAACTGCTGCGCTGTCGTGAACTAAATACAGGGAGAGGCCTATTGAAGAGCGTTCTTGCCAGCTGGGCAGGTCTCCCACTTGGCTGTTTTGAGAGCAGTTATATCCTGTCCTGTTGAAACAGGATGAACTTGGCCACGAGTGTCGGCCAGGAGCCCTCTATCCCATTTATGCAGCCATGCTGGCTGGGTTCTGAGAAGCGCATGATTTCATTTGGGAACTCACTGTGGCTCACTGGTAACCATCCGAGTCTGCAAAATGATGCTTTTTAAGCATGACCGGGACAAAATAACCCTGGGGCTGTATTTGGTGTGGTTTGTCTGTAAGGTTTAAAAGCTCACTATAGGATTTTCTTGCTTTATAAAATTGAGGCCTCCTTTAAAGTTGTGTCGCTTCTATTGTTTATAAATTGGATTATCTTCCTGTCGGAATGGTGGCAGCTTAATATTTCATAGAAACCGGAGATAAGATGCCGCTGTAAAGATTTCATAAGTGTTTGTTTTTGGTGACGTTGGCCATTTTCTCCCTCTCCAGGTGGAGTATAACTTTACTCAAAGAGGGAGCACCATGATGGGGTGGGGTGGGAAAGGGGTTGTCAGGAAGCCATCTGTAACTTGGGCATGTTTTCTGTGTTGGCCACGCGTCTGAACCTGAAGGTTCAGGTCTTCATGACCGTGTGTAGGAAGGTAAGAGTCAGGTGATAGGTTAGACACCATGCCATCCTTCTCCTTCTGTAAGGAGCATGGAACGACAGGTTAAGTGGTAGACGTATGGTCCCTTCATTTGTCAGCAGGACAGAGCAGGGTTGCCTGGCCTTTGGATCTTGCTCTGATAGGTCGCACCTTCACTGCTTAAGTTACCCTCGGCGGCTCTTTCCCCCTTGTCTAGGCCTGGGAACATGACCTAGGCCCCTTGAAACTATGATAGCCCGGGATTCCTAACCTCACCTCCTGAATGAGGCAGGCTAACCATGAGAGCTCAGGAAACACTGAGGCAATGGGAATGTGTTTGTTAACCACACAGAACGTGACAGTTTTCCATCTCCAGTGAATGTAGAGTGTAACCCAATCCCATTCTCTAAATCAAATGTGTTCTTTTGCCTCCGTGTCCATTTTGTATCCCTTCCTTTCTGTTGAGAAGATTAAATTACATGAATTTGCTGAAAGAGAAATCATAGCAATTGTCATACTGCATGAAGAGGGGATTTATATCTTTCATGGATGGGACCAGTATTTCTTAGAATAAGTTGCTGAAGTGTATGAGCTTTTCAATTTGAGAATGTTGTCTGGGAGTCTCCATAAAACTAAACCTTTTCTACTCTTGTGATAATGTGACCCTGAAAAGACTGTGACACTGGTGGTTTAATTGTTTGTTTCCATTTTAGTTTTTGCTTCTATTTAAAAAGTTTTAGATTTCTTTTTGGAATTGCAAAGATGTCAGCGATAAAGGGGTTGAAAATGTCTTATCTCTCTTCAGACTTGATATGTTTATGTAAAGATATCAACTAGATTGTGACAGTCTCTAGAGGCAATAAAATGTCATTCTGTGCAAACCAGAGCAATTGGAGTAGAGCAGTGGTTCTCAAGTAAAGGTGATTTTTAGTCCACCTCCCCCCCAGTGGGGGGTGACATTTGGCTCTGTGTGGGGACATTTGTCGTTGTCACAACAGGGGAGGATGTTGCTGCTGGCATCTCGTGGGTAAAGGCCAGAGATGCTGCCAGCCATCCTACAATGCATAGGACGGATCCCACATCAATGAATTCTATGATGAAACACACCAGTAGTGCTGCTGTTGAGAAGCCTTAGAACAGCATAACCCAGACCAAATGTTCCGCCCCTCAGCTCTTTGTTATTTCACGTGATATTTAAGACTTCGCCAAAAACATGTCAGAAACGTGTCAGCCATTTATCCCATGCAAAAAGCATTGTGTTTCAAAATAACAAGTGTGAGTCTTCTGAGCCAAAAATTGTCTCCCAGAGGTTGTTCTCTCTACTTTTCAAAAACTGCGTTGCTTTGCACGATGGACTCTTTCTTTAGTGATTTTCCTTTTTAAACTGAGTGGTTTTTCGAATGATCCCATATTTAGTCCTGAGGTTCTTTTCCTAGACGGGAACTCAACCTTTAATTGTAAAATGAATAGCCCATTCTGGTTCCATATGCTTTTCATTGTGCGCTTCCTTTGAGAAAAGCCCATTAATTGGGTCAAATTGTCCTTCAATGTGGGTTTTGCATTGTGGATCACTGCCCAAAAGATGATGAATTAAATTGTTAGATTCATTTTAGTTGTGACCTGAGATGAACAGAAATGCATTTGAAAAATGAGGAACAGGTTGTTTATTAGACACACGGAGTGCCACGCCTCAGACTCATTACAGACATTTAGGGCATGCTCTGTCTGTTCAGCCTGCAGTGTTTGAGGAGAAAGAGGGATGAGTGGGTTCTTTGCAAAGTGGCATCCGTTTGACCTTGAATGCCATTAAAGTTTTCATGTGTTTAGTTTCAGCTTCTCGAGTTTTAGTTTCTTTGTGTGTATCCTATGAATACAGATTCATGTATACCAATTTCTATTAAATAAAAGGCACTGAATTGTCAGTACTGAAATATCAGGTTTTAATTAAAGTTATCAGTAATGCCCTTTCTTGTGCTTGGTGCTTGCATATTGACATACTTAGTGATGAATAACAGAGAATGTGGTATTTTTTTGTCGTTGTTCCCAGCAATTGCTTTTAATTCTCCATGATCAGGTTGACAATTGCCAGTGTAAGTATTTATAGAGAAAGATAAAGATGGAGCTACCTACACTGTGTCTATAAATACAGCCGTACATAAAAAAATGTGACGGTGACAGCCATCTTGGCTGTAGCAGATGCGTGTGTTTTTAGGAGGATTTGAATATAAAAGATTTATATTTATATAAATTCGTTCGTGTAGTTTATGCCACTTTTTACTTTCAAGGGTGACTTTGAAAGAAATTTCGACCCAGAGAATTAGTCCCAACAAATTTCATTTGGAGGAATGTTGGCGATTTTCCGGAGATAAGAGTTGTTGCGCTGTGCCCCGCCCCCCCCCCCCCCCCCCCCCCCCCCACTTTAGGAATGAGGAACGTGTTGAGGAGTTACCAGCCCAAGGAGGATCACACATCAGTTCACGCTGGGGTACAGGAATGGATTTTTCATGATACCTCTTTCTTTTTACCCACTATTAAGAAATATTTTCCTCCTCAGTTAGGGACAAATTATAAGCAGAAAAGGAGGGAGAATATTGAATGTTATTTGAAAAACAAAAGACCTCAACTCTCTGAATGTATAGTAGCCCGTGGGTCTTTTTTTTTCTTTTTTTTTTTTGGAACTGGGCGAAATGTCTGCGTGTCTCAAAAGTAAAATCATAGTAAAAAAATAATGCTGGTAATTGTGCTGTTGAATCACTACAAAGGAGACCATAAAAGAAGGCAGTGCCACTGTAATCCATTGCTTAGCAAGGGCACATAACTTTCCTTTGCTCCAGGGACCCTGCGATCCATCTGGCTCCCACTGGCCACTCTGACTTGGTCCCCACCCCCCCCCCCCCCACTCCCACCCCCCACTTGGCCTTCCACTGCCCTGTCTCTTCCTCCTTGTGCTTCACCTGTGCTTCCAGCTGCTTCACCAGGCAGAGTTCCCATCTGCCTTTGGTCTCTGCTGTCCGTGCCTGGAAGGCTCTACTCCTGGCTCTTGCTGTGTTGAGCTCATTGTCACTCCCAGTGACTCTGCTTGAAGGTTCATTTGTAGTTGTAGCTAACTCCAGGTTATCTTGTTTTGGTTGCTTTAAAATTATTTGTTACACTGCTGCCTCATGAAGGTAAATTCTTAGAGGAGAGACCTTGTCTCAGTCATTGCTCTATCCGCTATCCCCATGGCCTACCACCACCCACCCCATGGAGTGAGCATTTAGTAAATGTTTATTGAATGGATGACTAATTTTTTTTTACCCCAGTTATATAAATCATTACAATTTTAATGTTTAAAGGAGACATCCATTTTTTCTGGAATTCTGCTTGACAGTATTTGATGAATAAATTATTGTTCAGCATAGATATATTGCTTTTCCATTCCATTTTATACTACGGGGTGATGGCATGTCCACAGTCATTGGAATTTCTTTCTTAACTAAGTTGTGACTACATTGCCTTCCTTGCCACCTCTGGAGCTAAGGTAAGCTAAACTCACTGGATTTTCTTCTTCTTATTATTTTTTTAAATTCTCAAGTTACTTAACATACAGTGTTGTCTTGGCTTCAGGAGTAGAACCCAGTGATTCGTCACTTACATATAACACCCAGTGCCCATCCCAACAAGTGCCCTCCTTAATGTCAGTCACCCTTTTAGGACTCCCCATACCCATCAACCCTCAATTTGTTCTATTTAAGAGTCTCTTATGGTTTGCCTTCCTCTCTCTTTTTATCTTATTTTTCCTTCCCTTCCCCTATGTTCATCCATTAAATTTCTCAAATTCCACATATAAGTGAAATCATATGGTGATATCTTTCTCTGACTAATTTCACTTAGCATAATACACTCTAGTATCATCCACATTGTTGCAAATGGCAAGATTTCATTCTTTTTCATCGCCAAGTAGTACTCCATTGTATGTATATACCATATCTTCGTAATCTACTCATCAATTGATGGATATTAGGGATTTTTCCATAATTTGGCTATTGTTGATAGTGCTGCTGTAAACATTGGGGTGCATCTACCCCTTCAAATAAGCATTTTTGTATCCTTTAGATAGATTCCTCGTAGTGCAATTGCTGGGTCGTAGGGTAGTTCTATTTTAATTTTTTGAGGAACCTCCGCACTCTTTTCCAGAGTGGCTGGACCAGTTTGCATTCACACCAACAGTGCAAGAGGGTTCCTGTTTCTCCACATCCTCACCAGCATCTGTAGTCTCCTGATTTGTTCATTTTAGCCACTCTGACTGGCATGAGGTGATATCTCAGTGTGGTTTTGATTTGTATTTCCCTGATGAGGAGTGACGTTGAGCATCTTTTCATGTGCCTGTTGGTCATCTGGATGTCTTCTCTGGAAAAGTGTCTATTCATGTCTTCTGCCCATTTCTTCACTGGATTATTTGTTTTTTGGGTGTTGAGTTTGGTAAGTTCTTAAACCCACTGGATTTTCTGGAAAGGTACTATGTGTGCTTGGTTCCAAAGGGTTACTGCTCAAAGGACAAGCCCTCCCTCTTCTGGCCTTCCCAGCCACCTCTCACCAGCTGCACACTCACTTCCCTCAGCCCAGGCAGATATTTAAGTTTATGATCTACCTTGATTATGTTTTTTGAGGACTGCCAAACTAGCAACGGAGTTGGCTCTTAACTTTTGGTAGCTTTAAAAAAAAAGAAAGAAAGAAAAGAAAAGGAAAGGGGAAAAAAAGAGAAGAGGAAACAAAAGAAAATAAAAATAACGACAAAACAAAACAATGCCAGTACATTGTCCAAGAATGATGGTCATCCTAACATTTTTCACGGTTTAATCCACAGATGGCTATAATAACAAACTCTCATCTCTATTCACAGCATGGCGTTGCCATTCTTAGCTCCAAAGTGAGATCTTGGGGCCGCATGGATTCTAAGGAAACCCTACTCTTCTTTGTTGTCTTCCTTTCTTATGAACTGGCAAAATTATTTTACCCCCCATACAGCAATTATTCTTCATTCGTAGTTTCATTTTGTCACTTCGTGGTTTGTTATTGGAAACATATTTCTTTGAGAAAAGTACTTCCACCTTCAAAATCTGTTTGCTTTTTAAAAATGAATATGATTGGATTTACTCTGAAGGTCAGTTAAAGAGCTCCTGCTAAATATATGTAAATATGGGGGCGCCTGGGCAGCCCGGTGGTTGGGCGTCCGACTTCGGCTCAGGTCATGATCTCGCGGTTCGTGAATTCAGGCCCTGCGTTGGGCTCTGTGCTGATGGCTCAGAGCCTGGCGCCTGCTTCCAATTCTGTCTCCCTCTCTCTGCCCCTCCCCCACTCACACTCTGTCTTTCTCTCAAAAATAAAATAAACATGAGGGACCCCTGGGTGGCTCAGTCCATCAAGTGTCTGACTTCAGCTCAGGTCATGATCTCACAGCGTGAGTTCAAGCCCTGTGTCGGGCTCTGTGCTGACGGCTCAGAGCCTGTAGCCTGCTTCCGATTCTGTGTGTCCCTCTCTCTATCTGCCCCTCCCCTTCTCACGCTCTGTCTCTCTCTCTCAGAAATAAATACATATTAAAAAAAAGTTAATATATGTAAATATGAAGTCTACAGAGATAGGGCTGGCTGGCTTCCTTATTCAGCTGATAGTTTGGTAAAGATGTGCTGGCCTGGGAGCTGCATCTTTTGGTTGGATATTGCATAAATTCTTGTTACACAGTACTGCATGGAATTATCCCAACGTGCACATTGGTGTTGAACACAGCAGACCATAAAATTCCATTTCGTTTCTGTTGCATAAACATAGGATCACAAATAGTGTGATTATTTCTGGCAGCCTCGGGCATCTTAGCTAGGAGGAAGATGTGGGAAAATATGAATACTTAAATGTATTATGAGCTTCCCAGCATGAGCTGACCAAGTGCCTTTGGCACTAGCCTTTAAAAGGGTCAAATACAAAAACACTGAATACCATCATTTGCTGAGTTCTTACAGAGTGCAAGGCACTGTTTTCATGGTTTCATTTGCTTTAAAACAGTGAGTCTTCAACATTGTGGTGTGTTATATTCTCATTCTACAGCTGAGCACTTGGAGGCCCAGAGAGGTCATGAGAATTGGCAAAGTTGCACAGGAAGAAAAAGAGGTGGATTTTGAACCCATGTCCTTTGAACCCAAAACTTGGGTTTTTTTTAATCTATTACTTTTATTAATTTTTTCATTTTTGAGACAGAGAGAGAGCATGAGTAGGGGAGACAGGTAGAGGTGGGGAGAGAGAGAATCTTAAGCAGGTTCCATACTTAGTGCAGAGCCTGACGCAGGGCTCAATCCCACAACCCTGGGATCGGACCTGAGCTGAAATCAAGAATCAGACGCTCAACCTACTGAGCCACCCAGGCACCCCTGAACCCAAAACTTATAACCACCGTCCCCATAGAAATCTTGGTCATGTAGTTAGAAGCAATTCCCTTGTCTCACTGTTTCTTTGATCTTCATTGGCTTTCCTTTGCAGATTTTCAGGTATAACATGTCTCAGCATCTCTTGAGAGGAAGGCTGTCCCTGAGAGCCAGGAGGAAGCCTCATCTTGACCAAGATTAGAACTAGTAGAAAATAATTACCACCCCCTCACACACACTTGCTATTTTACTTTTAGCTAAAGGAGCAAAAGTCCAGAATGGTTATGCTGGCCGTCTGGAGAGGGGATTGCCAGTTATGAAACCCATATGGCTACGAATTTGTGGCCCGACAAGCAAAATTGTTTGAGCAGAGCCTCTGCTATAATTCTATGATCGGGGTCCCAAAAGCAAGTATCTGCAGGAAGCCAGGCAGGGATCATAAATACATAAAACAGGGGAGGTATAAGATAGCAGGAGATGATGGGGCCTCAGTCCGCACAGACAGGTGCCATTCTCTCTTCATGTTGGAAGAGTAACCATAATAAAAATTTAAAAACTGGATGGCCTAGCATAATGGTGCTGGAGTATGAGTTTGTGTTCTCTGTAGTTAGAATGCCAGTCTTTGAAGTCAGAGACCTTGTCTTTTTTTTTTTTTTTTTTTTTTTTTTTTTTTTTGTTCTCATATGTCCTTCAGTAATTATTGTACAGGGGGCCCTGTAGGTACTCATTGAGTATGTTGTGAATAAATTGTGGGCCACAGTTTCCTAATCTGCAAAATGGCCACAATAACTACTGGCCAGTTTACAGCTCTGGTTTGTTCAGGAGATAAAACGAGATTCTGTACAAAGTATGTTTTGCTTATAGTGCCTGCTGATTGCAAGTGATAGCTGAAATGTTGGCTGTTAATAATAGTTTTCACTTACTGATTGATTGATTCCTGCCATGTCACCCCTTGCTTAACTTGGTAGCAATAAACTTTTGGAAAAGATCACCTAAGATTATCACAGTATGATTCACGTTGACAGTGATGACCATCACCCATCTTCTGCTGCTCTTTTAGTCCTTTTGTTTCTCTACAGTTCTGTAACTTTTCAGACTCTGTATCTTGCTAGTAGCAATAGGACATGATGAGATAATCCAGCAGATTTCCCCCCTTGTCTCCTCAATGATGCCAGTCTTTTCTTGCTTTGGCATTTATATCAAACATGTAATCAGTAGATCAGCTAGTTTGAAAATAGTCTCCACTGTAAAAATTCCCTCCATTAGATATCTGTGCCATCAAGCCCAGGGAAAGCAAATTTCCTCTCTGCAAGTGAGCCACATGTGGATTGGGCTGGGGCCCCATCTTTCATTCCTGCACCTGTGTTTTTGCGCCTAAATATTTTATGGATGCAGTTATAATTACCTTGCTTTGGGAGAGTATTTAGCTTGTTCTATTGGGTGTTTGATTCTTAGTGGTGGTGGGGAATGTATCCAAGTTATATATCTTCGTTAGAGTAAAAAGTAAGGTGTCAGTCTTAAAAACAGCTCTCATCAGTCTAAGTTCTGTATCTGCACATATGTAGATGTGTGTATATATATTTATGTATTTTATATATGAATTAGAATCACTGACATTGCATATTCTGATGTAGGTCGGAATGCCCCCTGGTGATGGATGCTTAAGTGATCTAGCGTGGATTATATACATTCTTGCATTTGCCTTACCACTGGGATTTTCTAATACCGTTTTCCCCGCTTTCTGAAATAGAATGTTCCTATGAAATCTGTCGTAAGCCAAAAATGGCCTAAAATGAAGAAGCAATTACCATTAATTTATATGGTAAAAGTTTTTGAGCATTTCCAGACCCCCAAAATAACCTCTCTTGGGCTTTTCTGATACCTTAGGACACATCTTGCTAACACATGCAAAGAATAAAGCACATTCACTCACGGACACAGTTCAAATCTTTGGCAGCTTGAGCTGAGGGGAAGCTCTGTTGTTCCCAGGGCGGGGGTCTGGAGGGACCCCTCTAGCTGCACGGGGTGCATGCTGCTTAGAGTGGCTTGCGGCAACACAAACATTGGACACTATTTTCACTTCTCACCTTTTTTCGGTGAAAGTGAAAATCCTCTTTGAACTTTTTTTGGTTAGTGAAAACAGGTACTAAGGTAGGTCTTTTGTAAATGGGAAGTATTAGAACACAAACTTTAGAAAAGCAGGGGATTCCTGTATTAATCTGACAGTCACAAAATCGAACTGTCTTTTTTAGGCATGTGTATTTGTTATTTTCTGAGAATTGTATTATGCCACTCAGCTGCTATGACAATGGTCCGTGTAATAGTGGCTTAAACAACATAGCGAATTTGGCTGTCATGTGATCATTTGCACTCAAAGCAATTTAGCGCCGATACAACACTGTCAGAGACTCAGGCTGATTCTTTCTTGTTACTCTGCCATACATAGTATGTCTGGTGGCCTCAGGTGGGTGCCCCACCTCCTGCCATCATACCTGTCTTCTGGCCAGGAAGGTATGTCAGCACAGTCGAAGCTATGTCCCATTCCCCTTAAGAGCAAGCACTTTAAGCTATCCATACTGTTCCTGCTTTTGTCCTATTGGTCACAGTTTATTTTCATGTGCACACCTGGCTGCAAGGGAAGCTGGGAAACGTAGTCTTGACCTTGAGTGGCCATTTGCCCAGGTAGAACTTAGGGGCTCTTTCTTCCTTCCTTTTCTTTCTTTCTTTCTTTCTTTCTTTCTTTCTTTCTTTCTTTCTTTCTCTTCCTCTTTCTTTCTTCTTCTTTCTTTCTTTCTTTCTTTCTTTCTTTCTTTCTTTTCCTTCCTTCCTTCCTTCCTTCCTTCCTTCCTTCCTTCCTTCCTTCCTTCCTTCCTTTCTTTCTTCCCTCCCTTCCCTCCTTTCAAGTAGGTGCCACACTGGGTGTGGAGTCCAGCAGCAGGCTTGAACTCATGACCCTGAGATCAAGACTTGAGCTGAGATCAACAGCCGGACACTTAACTGACTGAGCCACCCAGGTGCCCCATGTTACTCGTTTCTTTCAGTTGAGTAGACATAGTTTATAATCTTCTCGCTGTGAGGAATCTGTTTGTCCTGTTGAATGCCACGTCCCTGGTGTTCAGATCAGTGGCTGATGCATCGCCGATACATGACATGTGTTACTTGAATGAGTGGGTAAAATGGAGCCCGTTTCATCTTTGCAACCTGAGTGTAGTGCTCCACCCAAATCTTTCCCCTTCCTTTCGTTGTTTCTCTTTCTGTCCTAAGGGTTTACACAACAACCCCTTTCCCCATCCCATGTATGTGCCTTTAGTTGGTTTCAAGATAGCTGCCAAGTGCAGTTCTCCCTATCTCCCCCCACCTCCACCAGGCCCAGCACCCACATTTCTTTTTAGTGTTGCACATTTTCATAAGCTGAGGTCCTTCCCCCATGCTTGTCTCTCACCTCCAAGCACATTCCAGTTTTGCTCATTTCTCATTTAGAAGTGTGATCTACAGAATGGAGCACAGCTTCTCAGTTTTGCAAGTAACAGATGGACAGAAAGCACTCTGCTTCATGTGCTTTTGATGGACACCCTGTCTTCCCCAAACTTTCCCCTGCAGCTTCTTTCTGTGTGGCACAGGATTGGCCAAGACATGCGTGTGCATATATACCCGCCCACACATGCTGCCCCTCCAAAAATACGCATTAATTGCATTTCACAGCAAGTGGAAGGTTTGAACTTTCTCGATCCTTCTCTACAAGCTGGAAGAAGCACTGCCTAAGCAGTGCAGGTCTAGGCTTAATTGGTAGCTGGTTCATTGATGCATTTTGAACCACTCTTGGCACAGGAGCACCACTGGAGGGTTTTGACCTCCAGCTTGCTGCTAATTTCATCTTTTTTTCCCCCTACCTTCATTCTCAGATGCCCCCCCCCCTTTAAAATATGTTACATTCTCTACATATTTGCAAGCTGTCTGAAATGCAAGGAGGTGCTCTTTATATTAAATATGTATATCTGAAAATTGTATTAATATTTGCCACCCACATCTAACCCTTGGTCAGACCAGGGCGTTGTTCTAAGTGCTTCTTTTAGAATATTTTAATAGCCCTTTGGAGTAGGTGCCTCTTCCATCCGCAAGACAGCTGAGGCTAAGGGATCACGTAACTTGCCCATTTTTCCTTTTCAAAGACGACATTCAGTACTAGGAGGTCTGGTTGCAGACTCCATGCTCTTGAGCAAACACGACTCTCTGCTATATTCCCTTGTGACCTTGAAGCTCAGCTTGTACCAAGGTAGTCCGTGGCTGTCCTCACAGTTGGGTGTACATTAAGTAAATGATGAATGAAAGCCAGAAAAGAGTCACGAAACTCCCTTCACCCACCCGACGTGCATACATGAGCACGCACGTATGAGCGTGCACACAAATACACCCCGGTCAAAACAGAATCGAGCCCAGTCTGTTGGGAGATACCAGGTTGCCCAGCGTGGAGAGCTGTGTGTTGAGGTGTTTGGATTTCCGGATTTCCGCTGCAGCTGTATGTTATTTTGCATTTCTTTTCGGTGTCTGCTGCAGGATGGGGCTGATCACCTTCGTGCTCTTTGTAACACCGTGAGGGGCTCTGGGTTAGATCTCAAGAGCCTTAAGTTCTGGGTGTGGAAATCACGTGTTATTTACAGCTGACTTGTGAAGAGAATTTCCAGAAGCGATACTAGGGAGGGAATTCCTTGTGTGATTTTCCTTTATACAAAAACAACCGCCGCGCAAACATCCCCTTTAAAAAGCCACAGGGAGGTATGTTTGGTTTAGAAGCAAAAACTTGATCCTTGAAGAAGTTCAGAGAGTGAGGTACCCTTAAGAAATTGTTGCTTTTAGCCTCACAGGTATCTCGCAAATCAAGTGGCTAGACAGCCTGAGGCTTCCTTTTTAGACATTCCTCAGCATGTTCTGAACTAAAATAGGAACCTTCTCTAAAGACAGTGCATTGTTGCCTCCTGTCGCTTAGATAAGATGTAGAATTAAAAAGAAAAAAAAAAAAGCAGTGAGGATATTTCATTTGCAAAAGCCTTTCATTGAAAGTCACCGAGTTTTGGAGGACGCCTAATCTGGGAGAGGAACGACATTCTTGGGAGTCAGCGAGTATGGGGTTGAATATGCCCACCAGAATTGCCTTCCTGCCAGTTCCTTTTGGTGAAGAATCACCGGCCCTTCCATTTTTACCCTGGGCTCAGCACTGTTGCGCACTGTCCTTTTGAATCTGGAAGGCGTGCACACAAGGCTTGCCACGTTCTCATGTCATGGACATTCTGAGCTGCTGTCCTATAAACCAAACTCAGATCCTGGGCCAGACCACCCTTAGAAACTGGGTGTCAGCTCCAAAGTCTCAGAAGCCATTTGAAAATACTCTTCTCCTCATTGAGGATTTCCAGCTGATCCTATCTCTTTCGTTCAGAGCAGATGCTTAAAAATGCAAAACCAACTTGCCTTTGATAAAGGCAGCTGAAGAAATTTCCCTTTATGGGTTCTCTGTTCTCTTCTTTGAGGCCTGGAAACTTGGAAACATTTTCACAGCTTCTTGCTTATTTTAGAGGCAAGAAACATGCAGCCGGAGTGATCACAGTTTTAGATTTATAACAGGTGACGGCAAAAGGAGAACATGGTGCTCATGAAACCACTGGTATTGCTTCCAACTCCAAGCTCCAGTATATTTATTAACATCTTTTGAGTAAAGTCTTAAAATTATCTATTAAGCGCAATTTTTCACCCTTTCTGACAGATTACCGGTGCTGCCAAGAGGCTTTTAAGCTGTAAAGGCAAAGGAAAAACAATCCTGCATTTGATCTTGGGTTCCCCTCCCCTTCTGTGAATTTATCTCAGACGAGAATTTCACCACGAGTACTTTTATTGGAATTTAAACTCCAGTACCACCCTTTCCTTCTGTCTGGAGTTAAGGTTTCCCACTGTTCTAAGACTGCATTTGAAGTTGTCTGACTTATCTTAGGAAAGGTTTTTAAAACAACGGTTCCTTTTAATCTAAATTTCTTTTCTCTGTAGTTAACCAAATCTGAATGATTCATTTTAACAAAGCTTTAATGTGGTGTTCCCCCCACCCCCCTTCTGGACAGCTTTTCCATCCTCTTTTCCTGTCTTTTCCCTTTTTTTTTCTTTTTCTTTTTCTTTTTCTTTTTTTCTTTTTTCTTTTTTTTTTTAAGTTTTAAATCATTTTCCAGACTTGCTTGGGTAACCATATGGTATGGGTGTATAAACTTTTTCGTATGGCCATAAACTTTGAAAATGGGTTTTAAGAGAGTATTTGCATCATCTTACCCTGAAAATCAGACACTTTATGATTTGGAAAAGGGCTTTCGGTATGCCTCCTATATTTCTCTGGAGTTTTATGTAAATTGAAATTTATTATGGATCAGGTTCTATTTTTGTTGTTTTGGGGGAATCTGTAAATGCCAGTGGAGAAGGGAAACTGATACAGCATTCAGCACTCTATGATGAATATAATATGAAATGTGTAACTATACATTATAAGTACTGTTAATTTATAGCCTCTTATACCCCCTCAGAAGAGCCTGCTAATGAAAGCTGTTACCAATTTTCCATTTAGGGTGTGGTCAGATGAAATATTTGCCGTTGCTCTATGCTTTATACACAATAGAAAGTGACAATTTTTATCATTGTGATCTACTCATCAAGAAGAAAGGAAGAGGGAGCTCTCCTGGAATGAAAAGAATTATTAGCATTGGTTAACATTGTCATCATTGACTATCCAGCTGTCATTGGTGTCCAGATTATTGCTTTGGGTATGAAAACTTTTATGAGTGGCTTTTAATTCCTACTGTATTTCTATGAATGGAGAGTAAATTCAGACATCAATAATAATTACTTGAAATGGCCCACTGAAGTTCAGTGTAAATGTGTCATTGCAATTATAATATGTAGAAATGAGCTGAGGCTGTTGGCAAACCAGAAGCTGGTACAGCTGCCGTGTTCCCACTTGCCATTTTGGCAGGTGTTTGGATGCTGTGTAGGTTAGACCAAACTGGTCATCACACTTGCAGTGCATGTGAGAGTAATTTTTGCACAAATTAAGGAAACTTTCAAAAATAAAACATTGTTTTCTGATGCAAAGCAGCTCTATATTTGCTCAGACTGGGATCACAAAGCTTCGTGGAATAACTTGATATCAGGTGCCTCTGAGCAGATGTCAAACAAGCTCTTTACCTCCAATAAGTTTAAAAAGGGATGCTTACATAGCAAAACTGAGTAAATATGTGCAGAGCTCATAAAAAGCCATAAGCGAATGAACCTAAACAAAAAGCCAGTGCTTAATGAAATTACAATGTGATGATCACACTGCTAAAGCTATCGTCATAACAAAGTGCCAAGCAGATACAGAAAAATTGCCTAAGATTTTCTAAGATTTTTTTTTTCTTTTTTGAAGTGTAGGCTCGAAAAAGAAGTAAGGCACCACAAAGTAATCCATACTCCTTTCTGAAGTCATGGACTTCTAGTTTTTATTAATAGTACATAAAATGGTTTGAGAGGTAGATTTCACTTTGTTTTCTTGTGGCCGAGAGCAGATCTGCTGGCCAGATGCAGAATGTTGACTTCGCTTTGCAACATTGGGAGGGGTATGTTTAACTTTACTCGAAGGTGTGAATAATGCGGACTTTTATTCTTTAGGAAATAATAATTATCGATTTTGGAAAGCTAAATAAGAAACTCTGGCTTGCCTTTTCATGCCGAGGTGGAGTTTATGCACCTAGAATTGTAGGTGCAGCTTCAGGTCCTGCCTCCTGACCAACATGCCTTTGGTGTGTGTCTGCCTGTGGTAGGTAAAGAGGTAAAGCAAAAGAAAATGCTGGAGACCTTTTGATTGCATGAAAAGAGGTCTGGCTTGGGTCCCGGTCTTGTCTTCATCACCAGCTTGTTTTGGTTGTGGTTTTATTACTTAATTCCTCTGTACCTCCTTTAAATTTTGAACAAGTCATTTTATAGGAAAATACGGAGGAAATAATATCATACAGGTGATAGGTTATTTTTTTTTTAACATTTATTTATTTTTGAGACAGAGAGAGACAGAGCATGAACGGGGGAGGGTCAGAGAGAGAGGGAGACACAGAATCTGAACCAGGCTCCAGTCTCTGAGCAGTCAGCACAGAGCCCGACGCGGGGCTCGAACTCACATACCGCGAGATCGTGACCTGAGCCGAAGTCGGACGCTTAACCGACTGAGCCACCCAGCCGCCCCTAAATTTTTTTATTTTATTTTTATTTATTTTTTTTATTTTTTTTTACTTTTTTTTTTAGGTGATAGGTTATTATGGTAACCTAAGTATCATGCATGAATGAATGAAATTTGAGTAATGCTGGACTTCAGAACCTCTAACCTTAATTCTTTGAGAATACTTTGAAAGCAGTTTTGACATTGTTTTCTACACTTAGCAGTTGCTCATTTCTGTCCTAATTGTTTCTGCATCTGATTTGGCATATGCTTCCGTGTCTTGTGATTATTTCCAGTTTTGTTAGATCAGTAGGATTTTGCTTTTTTTTTTTTCCGGGAAGAGACCAGATTTTATTTTGTTCTTTACTGAACCCTGTGGATTCCACAGATGCTTATGATATGGTGGTCAAACAGATGTGGACTGATGGAAGCGATTCTGTACCTGAGGTTGGACAGATTGACAGTCTGGTCCTAACAGCAGCTATTTGTACTTCTTTGGCAAACTAATTGACAGCCCTGTAAATCCTTTACGTACTAAATGGGAAAGAAAAGTCCTCTAGTTCACAAACTTGCAGGGATCAGAGATGACAATCAATTATGTCTCTGTAGGCACCATTGTCCTGTGATCTCCTACAGTGTTTCATTTGTACGTGACTCTCATCTTTATGATTCTCTACAGGGATTTCCTCAGGGAGCCAGATGATCAATCAAGATGCCAGTGATTTGGGGGTGCCATAAAATATGCCTTTGTGCTCCACTTAAATTTAGCCAGCCACCTCTCCCCACTTCCTGTTCTTGTTCTTCTTTTTGCCTTTTGCAGTGATTTTTAAATTGTCCTTCTTGGCTGTTTATGGTTCAACAGTGTGGCTCATGCTTTGTTGATTTACACTTTGTTTTTAACGAAATGTTTGATATGCTACCTGGCACATAAAAACCATATATCTTTTTTTTTTTTTTTCCTGAAAAAAATCAGAACACTTTGCATCATGACACAAATTAGCCAGAGCCAAGTTGGTACTGTTCTCTTTACCTGGATGTGTGTTCTTCTGTTAGCTGTGGTCCCCATCTGTCTCTATTGCCTTCTGACTCAGAGGCCAGATGTAAATTGCTGCTTGTTGATATTCATTTGCCGTTGTTTTCCAAATACAACAAAGAAGTAAAATACCTGCTACCTTCACATACCTATTAAATGAGGGAAAATAAAAATTAGGCCGATATCAGCCAGTATTTCCCTTGACCCTACTGAGTTAAATAGGTTTCCCACATGACCCCTTTGGTCATTTTCAGTTTATAGACTTTATTTGTGGGTGAAAATCCAGCCTAACAAATGTTTTGTTATGTTAACACACTTCATGTAAGTAGTGTGCTAGGTACATTCACATATGTAGTTCAGTTTTCCCAGCCAGTTTTTGAGATGATGATTATCATTATTTCTATTTTTTTAAGAGATGAGGAAGTTGAGACTCAGGTATTTAAATTAGCCTCCACCAACACAACTATTGTTTAGAAGAGCGAGGCATTACACCCAGACCTGGGTAGTTCTTGGTTACTTTTATGTCAGTTTCACCAAATCTGCCCCAAATCTTGAAACAAAGATAGAGTCAGTTTTCATTACGTTGAAGATAATCAAGAAAAACATTACTTCTCCTTCTGTTAAATATATATTTTTTAAAACTGTCCCGGGGTGTAGAAAAAGTGACTTTTTTAAAAGACTTGGAGCAAGCTTTCTTCTCAATTAGGAATTCTGTTTAAAAGGAAGTGAAATGTCCTTCAGGAAGACACTTCAGGCTTCCAGAATATTGTTTGCCAGTAGTAAGAGGGGCAGTGATGGGAATGTGGAGGGTGGTGTGCACAGAATTTTGTCACGTGACCAGTAGCATATCTGCTGGCCAGATGCAGAATGTTGATTTTGCTTTGTAGCATCAAATATTCTAGCTGCGCTGACAGATCATTTCAAAGTTCACGTGATCTGTGTATAAGCAACTGTGTTTTCGTTTCAAGTTTTTTCCTGATGTTTAGGCACCAGAGGATGAAAAATCCCCATGTAAAAAACATGCATCGAAAATGATTATTCATAGTGCAAAGAGAACTGAATTGGGGGATGGAGTTTTAGGGTTTTTTGTTTAACCCTATCCCAGTCTGGGACTTGGTTTCATTTCATTGTTCTAGGTCTGCTTTTTATATATAAATGCTCATATATATATATATATATATATATATATATATATATGAATGTTTTTCTCCTTTAAGGTTTAATTGCCTGTGCAATACTGATGAACAAAAAGCAATTAACAAATTTTTATTTTTTAAATTTATTATTATTTTTTAGGGATTTTATTTTTAAGTAACATCTACACCCAGTGTGGGGCTTGAACTTACAACCCCGAGATCAAGAGTCGCATGCTCTACCGACTGAGCCAGCCAGATGCCCCAATAAATACTTAATAAAGGGTTTTTTTTTTTTTTTTAACGTTTATTTATTTTTGAGACAGAGAGAGACAGAGCATGAACAGGGGAGGAGCAGACAGAGAGGGAGACACAGAATCTGAAACAGGCTCCAGGCTCTGAGCTGTCAGCACAGAGCCCGACGCGGGGCTCGAACTCACGGACCGTGAGATCATGACCTGAGCCGAAGTCAGACGCTTAACCGACCAAGCCACCCAGGCGCCCAATAAAGGGTGGTTTTTATCATGTCATTGATTTGCCACCATCATCATCTTGCCCTAAAATACTTTTTTAATTTTTTTTAAATTTTGTAATTTACATCCAAGTTAGTTAGCTTATAGTCCAACAATGATTTCAGGAGTAGATTCCAGTGATTCATCCCCTATGTATAACACCCAGTGCTCGTCCCAAGAAGTCTCTTCCTTAATGCCCCTTACCCATTTAGCGCATCCCCCCTCTCACAGTCCCTCCGGTAACCCGCTGTTTGTTTTTCACATTTAAGACTCTCTTATGTTTTGCCCCCTCCCTTGCCCTAAAATACTTTGTTCCCTTGATGGGATACTTGGTGACTTTTTATACCAGTCACTTAGTGTGTGTCCTTTTTTTAAAAATTTTTTTTCACGTTTATTTGGTTTTTTTTTTGAGAGCAAGAGCGACCATGAGCAGGGGAGGGTCAGAGAGAGACGGAGGATACGAAGCAGGCTCCATGCTGTGAGCGTAGATCCTGACGCAGGTCTTGAAAGTAATGACCATGAGATAATGACCTGAGCTGAAATCAAGAGTTGGCCTCTAATCCAACTGAGCCACCCGGACTCCCCAATGTGTGAGTCCCTTTAAACAAAGCATGAATGAAATGGGCAGACTTCCACTATGAGACAGTTGGATAGCTGATATTTAGCTGATGGGGTAGAGATCATCACCAGTCCCAGTGTAGACACTGGAGAAATTGAGAAGCAGGAGTTTCAGTGGCAGCCTCAAATCTGGGGTTATCTTTTTATATTTCCCTTAGTTCCCTTACACTAACTTAATACAACTGCTGTGTGCCTGGGAAACAGAAGCAAACAAAATAGCCATATTTTATCCGTAATATCAGGGTTTCTCAACCTCAGTGCTAATGACATTTTGTGGGTGCTGAACTGTTCATTCTGGGAGGTTTAACAGCATCCTTGGCCTCTACCCGCTAGATGCTAGGAGTAGTGCCTCCCAATTGTGACCATCAAAAATCTCTCTGATGACCTCTGGGGAACACACGACCTTGGGTCGAGACCCACTGTATTTATGATGCACAGTGTTTCTGTATTAGTGTCCCTGTCATTGGGATGCTTCTTACAACTGCTGACCTCCTGTAATCGGGAGCAGGCAGGAGTGAATTTTCCTGTTGTGTGAGTGGCTTTGTATAGGAACAAGCTGACTCTTTGTCATCATCAGCCATCATCATTTACACAGGCTCTGTTCTCAGCTCACAACAGTCTGGACTGCAATGCAAGTCTGGATACCAGATTAAGGTGAATTTAAGTGCCTCCCCGTTTGAAGAACTTTGTGACTCTATGACAGAATGAACCTCCCTTTTCCAAAGGGCCAGCTTCGTGCCCCACAATAATCAAATTGCCTGATTTCAAGCCCTTTAAATTCATCAAGGGATGGTTTTGGGAGAGTTGTCAACCTCTGCCTTGCCAGAGTATAATCTTGAAAAATAAGTTTCAGCTTGAACCTACAGTCTTTTCCTCTGGAATGAGCTATTACTGACAATACCCCGGCTCTGGTTAAAAACTTTTTTTTTTCTTTTTACTTACATGACTAGTGTTTATCTCTACCTTTTGGGGCCCAGATGGCCCCACCCCTGCTCCCTAACTGAAATTCCCTTTGGTGTTAAGGGCATTTTGTAACGTGCTCCCTGAGATCTAACGCACAGAGCACAATGGTTGCTAAGAAAGAAAAGAAGTATATTTAAGCTATGGTGTATGTCATGAGGGCTTCCAGAGTGGATGTGTTTCTCTTGTTATCTTCACTTGGCTCTTCCATAAAATGGGTCTGCAGTGGATGGCAAAAGGGCACAGCTGAGTTTGAGACCCACTGTGAAACGGAATACGTGTACATGTTCTAAAGTATACAGTCTTGGTCCACAAATTGTAAGCAAAGTACCAGGAATGTTTTTCTATACTTTGACACATATCTGGTGAGATGTCTATTGCGGCTGACGCTCAAAGTCCTAGAAGGAACACCTTAAGTGGAGGGACATCTGAGAGATTGCATGAACTCACCTGAACCACCTAAGATTCAGCTGTAGATTTCTCAGGGAAACTATGACCTTGTGCTGTAAATATACATTTATGTATGTTTACAGCAAATGTAAACAAATGTGATTTGTTGCTAAATTAATAAAGCTAAGAAGGGCTACTATTGAGCACTTAGTGTATACCCAGGCACTGTCCTGAGAGCCCTGAATATCAAATTAAAACTGACAGTGGGGGAAAAACAAAAAAACAAAAACTGACGGTGACCGTGGAGGACTGACCAGCACTACCCACGATTGCTATTCCTCTCTCATAAGTGAGAGGCCTGAAGCACAGAGAGGTCAAGTGGCTTGCCCATCCTGTGTGGTTAAAACGTCATTGTCGAAATGAGCTCTTCTCGGCCTAGCCATGTGTATTGATGGATTGAATATCTTCATTTGTTGTATTTTCACTACTGTCTCACCCCTTGTTATCAAACTATAAATTGTTACCTAGAATACTGGGCTTGTGATTCAGTTATGGAATATTCAGACAGCACAAAATTTTAAAACCTATTTTGCTGGAAGGTTCTTAAGGTGCAGCTGGGGATTAGTGTTTTCTGGCTTCCTCATCTAGTCCCAAGGTCCACTCCACCCTCACAAGCAGGAAATAAAATCCCACTGGATAAGAAGTTTCAGATTTTTCTGTCTCTCAGATATGTGGTCAAGGCTGTGCTCTGAGAGTAATACTACAACTGGCAGAGGCTGAGAAACTAAATACATTTTTTCATATGATATATAAAGTTTATCATATTTTAATGTTGATAAATAAAAATGTTAATGCCTGTGGCACCTGGGTGGCTCCATTGGTTAAGTGTCAGACTCTTGGTTTCAGCTCAGGTCCTGATCTCACGGTTTCATGAGTTCGAGCTCCAGATTGGAGTCTGTGCCGACAGCATGGAGCCTGCTTGTGATTCTCTCTCTTCCTCTCTCTCTGCACCCCCCACCCCCCGACGTGTGCTGTCTCTGTCTCTCTCAAAATAAGTAAGCAACCTTAAAAAAATGCTAATGCCTGCCTTGCCTGAGAAGTTTGGAATGGGGAACAGAGAAGGATTGTAATTTAGAAATGATTTCATGAAGACTTAGGTTCGAATTAAGAAGAATGAAGGGAGCACCGTCCCGTACTTTTCTGGGGGACTATTTGATGGCGAGTCTGCTACACCTTCACAAGCGTTCTCTCTTGCCACTTGAATGGCAGCGTGCCTGTTTCCCCCAGATGGGATGCTTATCCAAAGGTAAGGCAAGTGCAGGTACATTCCACTGCCATGGAAGGGAATTAGCACTGTCTTGATTTTGTAAATGAAGAGGCCAAAAATACCTGCGCTCAGTCATGAGTATTGCTTAGTGCATCAGTGTGCTATTTTGGCACTGCTCTTTTCTGTTGCTGAAATTTGAAGTCATCTGTTTATTTTCAACTCTGAAAGACCTTTTCAAGCCTGTTAAATTGGTAGGACATGAGCTTGCTCTTACGTTAGAGTTCCTTTCGGTACCTTACCTCTTCTAGAATACTTTTACCGGATGATCGAAAATTAGTGAAAACATTTGAACAAATTTAGACACGGGATGATGAGAAATGACAGCTCCTAATACAGGCGAGAGTGTTGTGCTCAAATCCCTTCTTGGGGGGATGTGTGCTCTGGTTAAGTCAGGTAGACTTTCAGAGTTTTCAGCAGAGATCTATCCCTTTGTAGAAAAGGCTCACGTTTCTTTCAAAAACCACCAAAGTGGACTGACTAGGGTGACATTGCTTTTATTACTGGTGATAATTAGTCCACCTTAATCATGTCAGCATTTGGGCTTTTGATCCCTTGCTAATTTGTGGGCCTGTAAAGGAGATAAACTTTTGCAGACTAAAGGTCAGTTTTGTGGATGGCCTGTGTCACGAGCATCTCTTCAAAGTATGTGGAATGATTGTTGAAAAAAATCCCAACAGGTAATGAAGCTACCTTACAATGGAAGGGACTCGTACCTGCAGACAGCTGAGGTACTCAAGGGAAAAATGTCATTGATGGTTGGGAAATCTTCCAGTTGGGGATTGCCCAGATGAAGGTCAGGAGGTACATGTATCCATTAGGACTTGTTCTGGAAGATGTAACAAAATCCAGGATGAATAGTACTGATGCAGAAATTGGAATTTATAGGCTAAAGTCATTGGAAAGTCTGGACTTAGTTCTGGGTTTCAGCTTGACTAGGTCTGTGTGCCTCTGCCTGGATTGGCTTCCTTTCTTTGTGGGTGTTTTCCTTGTAAAGGTCTCTAGCATTCAGAGGCTTAAAATATCCTTATGGCTAGCAATACTAATGGAACAAGAACTCCTTTTCGTAACATTTCCTCTAAGGGTCTTATCCTTGAACCAGTCCCTCTCTGCATTCAGAGAGATAAATATCTCTAATGACTAGTTCTGGATTTCTGCCTGCCTCCTTTTTCAGAGGAGGTCCTGACACCTTGCTTGCCTTTTGCAAAAAGATGGAGTATGGATTGAAGAGAGTTCCCCCAATGGAAACCTGAGTGTGTCATCAGAGAGAGAGAATTGATGCAGGCTAGGCAAGAACAACACCTGTTCTACAAGGGATCAAGAAGGAAACTGTGGTCTGGTCATTCATTCCTTTACTCATCTTTTCAACAAAGAATTATTGGGCATTTCTTAATGGCCAGGGGTTGTTTGAGATGCTGGGAGTTCCAACAGTACACAAAACATCCCCCAAACTCTTTCTTCATAGAGCTTATTACATTTTCATACTATTGTTGCCAGGTCAAGAATGGAGTAAGTTCTCCAAATATGGAGTGATAGTTGCTATAGATACAATAAAGGGCAGAGGAGTTGATTGGATCTGGAGTGGCAAAGGTAATTGAGGGAACTAGAGACTGCGTGTATTAGAGAAAGGGAGAAAAAAGGTGGAAAGGTTTGAATACCTCTCAAGTGGAAGCTGAGGGCGGATACCTGGAGCATTTTATAAGGCACGGAGGGATTTAGCGTATGTGTGTAAAGAGTCTTTTTGTTAATTGGGAGTGAGAGCTTAATGTATTTACCTTTGAGGATGCAGTCATGATACTGTGTTATTTTAGATGCTTCGCCTGGCCTGGAAGAAGCACTGAGTTGATGATCTAATAGCTTGTTACCCTGTTAATGTCTATGATTATCTTTGTCACAGTGGGAATACAGCTGTCAGGGAAAGAGAAAGGCATTTCTTCACTTTCAGTAAAGGAGCTCAACTTGCTAGCACTCCAAAGAAATAGCAAAGGTTCTTAACAAAAAATATAAGCAAAATAATGCCGTGGGACCCTAACGTATGGTAGATTTTATTTTTAATGTTATTTTTTTATTTTGAGACGGAGCATGCAAGCAGGGGTGGGGCAGAGAGAGAGAGAGGTTGAGAGAGAGAATCCCAAGCAGGCTCCACGCTGTCAGCGCAGAGCCTGATACAGGGATCCATCTCATTAACTGTGAGATCATGACATGAGCCCAAATCAAGAGTCGGATGCTTAACCGACTGAGCCACCCAGGTACCCCCATGTGGTAGATTTTAATGGCAATACTCAAATGGTCTCGCCAGTGGCTTGACATCCCCCCCCACCCCCCCCCCCCGCCAAAGGTCTCTGTTGTGTAGAGCATGGCCTGATGGCTTTACAAACAACAACTAAAACAGGTGTGATAGGGCTTTCTGTAACTGAGAAATAAAAAAGGGGGGAGGATTTAAGTGAGCAAATGGAAAATTAAAAAGAATATAGTTTTTCTTGTTGATGGAGACAGAATGAGGATTCTGGCGCTGTTTATTGTTGGAGGGGTACAAACATGGGAAGGATGTGGTATAGGCTGTCTGATTAAAGAATAGTAGCTATTCTTTAGATAAAGATAAAGAAATCAGGTCCGTGGAGGAGAATCAGGATCTGGGCATTGTTAGGGCAGAAACAGTAATTAAGGTGAGGATTTGTGTGACGCTTAGTTCACAAGGGCCCCGGGTATCTTAACCTGTGGCACAGCTCACCCTTCCTGGGAACCAGCAGTGTCCTAATTTTACATTTGAGGAATTTGTGACAGAGAGAGCTAAGTTTCCACAGCTGGTAAAAGGCAGTTCAGGCAGTGAAACCGAGGACATTGCCCCTTTCTGAGCCTTTGGTTTTTAACCACTGCCTTGAATATCTCATATCATCTGGTTAAACCTTGCAAAGGTGGTCAGGACCCAGCCTCTAAGGATTCCCTTGAATGGCTTTGCATGGTCTGTAAGATAAAGTCTTAAATTACTTCGTATGGATTACAAAATTCTTTCTGAACCAGCTCCTGCAGGTACTTTCCATGCTTGCACTGAATTGTTCCATCCTTCTGACATTCATTTAGCTCGCCTCCCTCCCCAGTCCCAGCGGCTGCCATCTTGTTTCCTGTTGTGCCCATGTGATTTTGCTTTATACCTCTGTTATGAAAATTATGCCTCCACTTGTCTTTTTCCATATGCTTGGCTGTTGGAGCTGTGGGGAGTTTCAGTCTTGCAGAAGTTGTATCTTATATTTTTCCCCACATAGTAGGTATTTGATGAAGTAAATGCTGAAAGAAAACGTGTCAATGGTAGGTTTGAGAGGGTGAGTAATTGTTGGTATTTCTTGTTGGATTGAAGCCTCCAGAAGAACTTCAGGAGCAGCAATCATGCCTTTAATGTTTTTTATTAATACTAAAAGAAATCATTGACTCAGGGTTCTTTGGGTATGGTTGTGTTAGGGACAGGTTGCACTTCCTTTCTTGCACGTCTGGTAATTGGATGAAAAAATCTTCGTTCACCTGGGAAATCTTGATTCGTACCTGAACTGGCTGATTCAGTCCTCGTAATTACTTCACCGTATTTGTGCTTGCCACAGGAAATGTGAAATTGGGTATTTTTAGAACCTTTAGGTTTAAATTATTAATATAAGGAGTCAAAAACTAGAAAGAGAGCTCAGGTGCTACATGGCATGCTATATATTCATAAACATTTTCATTTGAAGAGTGGAATGTCCTGGGAGGAATCATGTGGGTTTGCAATAATCCTTTGTCCCGTGGTGCGGACAAATACTTCCTGTGAGGATGAACCCAAGAGTCTCCAAGCCTTGCCATCTTTCCCTTCTGGCTCACTGTATGTGCAAGACTTGCACTGCAGGAACTTGGAACTGGATAAAAACTCCTTTTCTTACGTAGCGCAAGAGGCCATGGATTGTACCATAGTTCTTAAAGACAGTAACCGTTGTCAGATGTGATAACGCAGAATTTAGGAATGCTTCAGTCATTGTTCGCCTATCATGATCTTATCTTTCCTATTGGGAGAGTCTTCTTCCCCTCCCATTTGAGCTCATTCAACTAGTTCCTCGAAATAGAAGTGACAATTTTTTTTTTACATTTATTTTTGAGAAACAGAGTGAGACAAAGCGTGAGCTGGGGAGGGGCAGAGAGAGAAGGAGACACAATCCGAAGCAGGGTCCAGGCTCTGAGCAAGCGATCAGCACAGAGCCTGATGCGGGGCTCAAATCCGCAAACCGTGAGATAGTGACCTGAGCCGAAGTCGGATGCTCAACCAACTGAGCCACCCAGGTGCCCCTAGAAGTGACAATCACTTCTAATCTAGGGTGGCCAGTGTTTTCTATGGGGGGCCTCTTCTCTGACAATTGAGGAAGTGTTCCTGTTGGACCAGGGATAGTTCCTCCAACTGTGGCTTTTCGTGTTCTTGGTTTCATAACAATTCTGTCTTTTCAAAATTTGCTTGGAATACGTGTTTCTTTAACCTATTTAGGCTATATCTTTGTGCTATTTTGGAAATCTATCCTTTCACTTAGTATTATAGATGTCACATCAAGGCTGCAAATTTCCCTCAGGCAGCCCTTTCAGAAACCTTCTTTATCTTTGTATAGTGGCGGGAATTCTTTACATGTTTAGATCTGGATCATTTAGCAGCAGGATGCCTCCCAGTCTGCCCTCCTAGGCCTTCCTGAGAGCAGAGAACTCACCGACTTTTCCTTGGTCTCCCCAGAGCCCATTTCGTTGACGGCCTTCTGTAGGCAATCTACAGAAAGTGTTTGCAGGGGATTGAATGGGCAAGGGTATCTTCTGCGTGACAGTTTACTAACGACTGGTCTTTTACTAAGTGCCTGAAGGGTGTGCTCTGCTGAATAGAATTGTTTTCGTGAAGTCCACTTTGTCTGATTGAATTAGCAAATAACTCAAACCAAATTAAAAAATGGTAGCAGCAGAATCTCATCATTCCTTAGACCTCAAAAGTGGAGGTAGGCCATGCTTAGCACGTTTAGGAAGGACTGCAACCCCCAGTGCCCTGCAGGCAGCCACCAGTGACCTCACAGGACCATCTTGGCATCTGGCCTGTCAGCCAGGATTGTCAAGTTTTTGTGGGCACTTCTGCTTTGCGCAGTGAAGGGGAATTCTTTGCAGTTTTGTGATCTGGGAGTGACAGGCCGTCATTGTAACCACATCAAGGCCCTGGATGATAAAAGGGTCGAATCATTGTCATTCATTAAATTCGTTTAACTGTTGGAATTCCTCTAAGGATCCGGATGGAGGTCCCTTCTCCTCTCACTCTGTGCTCTATCTCCCCAGGCAACCTTATAATGGCTTAAATTACCATTTATTCCAGCAGCACACTGAAATTGATATTTCTGGCTGAGATCTCCTCTGTGATCTTAGGGCCTGGAGAGCCTAATTCTTCCCGAAGACACCTTGACACCTTAAAACCCAGCTCGGTATTTGCCCCCATCATGCCTTTTTACCTCCAGCCCACTCGCTTCCAGTCCTTCCTGTCCCACAGAATTGCAGAACCACAGGTCCGTTAGTCCATTTGCGTCAAGTTCAAGCCTGGGCTTCCTTTCTCCCTGTCTTCATTCACCATCACCTAATACCCCTGAATGTCTCTCTTAAATCCATTTTTCTTCTCACCACCACTCTATGATTGATAATCTCTGGCTTAGACGACTGTAGAAGTCTTCGGACATCTCTCAGGGTTCGCTTTCTTGTGATCCCACTGTGTTGTGCACAGAAATCTGGAACGGTGTTTAAAATGGAAATGTGATTGTGTTACCGTCATAGTGACTGCCTTTTAGTGGCTTTCTGTCAGTCCGAGTATACCTTCCAGGATGCAGCAATGGCTTTTCTTTGGGATCTCTCCCTGCCTACTTCCTTTGGCCCACTTCAGGTCCACAGTTTCCCCTGCAGGCCCTAAACCTGCAGCTGATCCTACTTGAAACTCCTTCATCACCACCCCCACCTCTGGTTTTGCCTTTCCACTAACTCATGCATCAGGACTCACCTTCCTTCACTACCCCCATATAGGTCAGAGCCTTACACTTTCTCCCCAGACTGTGCACCACCTTTGTTCTGCTACTGACTGTTAAGGATGGCTTATGAGGGGTGTAAAAGAGAAGGAAGGTAGTGACCTAGGCATTTGTGTGAAAGGAATGGCTAGAAAAGGAGTTGAGGGTATGCCTTGCTATTGTTGACTTTGTCCTTTAGTATTTGAAAACTTGGGCCTGATCTGATAAGGCTACATAGTGTATGGTTCCATATGTATGATATTCTGGAAAAGACAAAACTTTGGAGACAGTTAAAATTCCAGTGTAGAGGGGCTCCTGTGTGGCTCCGTCGGTTAAGTGGTTGACTCTTAATTTCGGCCCAGGTCATGATCTTATGGTCCGTGAGTTGGAGCCCTGCATCGGGCTTTGCACTGGCGTGTGGAGCCTACTTGGGATTCTCTCTCTCTCTCCCTCTCTTTTTCTGTCCCCCCACCCGCCTTTCTCTCAAAATAAATAAATAAACATTTAAAAAATATATATATATATATGGTATATATATATATATATATATATATGGTATATATATATGGTATAGATTAGGGGTCACCGGGGTCTGGCAGGTGGTGAAGGGATGAGTGGTGGAGCAGAGAATTTTTAGGGCAATGAAATTACCTTGCGTGATACCTTGATGGTAGATACAGGTTATTGTATATTCATCCCAACCCACAGATTGGGCAACACCACGAGTGACCCCTAAGGTAAACTATGGACTTTGGGGTGATTACGATGTTATCAGCATAGATTCATCAACTATAACAAACACACCACTCTGCTACAGGATGTTGATAACGGGAGAGCCTATGCATGTGTGGGGACAGGGCATACATAGGAAATCTCTGTACCTTTTTCCCAATTTTGCTGTGAACGAAACTGCTCTAACCTCCCTCCTGCGTTCCCCTGCAAAAAACTCTGGGCAGAACCCCTATTATCAGTGCCTCTGTAGAAATGTGAACCCTTCTGGATACCAGGCAGCATAAAGGTTTACTTAAGGGCACCCTAGTAATTAATGTTGGCTACTGCAGCGCGGTAATCAAGCAGGGAAATACACGTGATTGTTGTGGTTATTCTGTAGGGGAAGAGAGATTCTTGTCACGGGCTGGGTGCCTTCCCTGCTGCTCTTCTAGTTAACATAATTTCTAGCCCCAAGGCTCACTGCTGAACTTTATCCTCCAGTGTAGAAGGACTGTGGAGATGTACGCTCTTTTAACTCATCCCATTCAACTACGCTGAGAGTGGGGGGAAAGGGAACAAACATTCATGCATTTAAATAGCACATATGGGAGCGCCTGGGTGGCTCAGTCAGTTAAGCGGCCGACCTCAGCTCCAGTCGTGATCTCACGGTTCGTGGGTTTGAGCCCCACGTCAGGCTCTGTGCTGACAGCTCAGAGCCTGGAGCCTGCTTCGTATCCTATGTCTCCCTCTGTCTCTGCCCTTCCCCTGTTTGCACTCTGTCTCTCACTCTCTCTCTGTCATAAATAAAATAACTAAAAATTAAAAAAAAAATTTTTTTTAAACAGCACATGTAATTTCACTGGCTACGATGCTCTAAAGCACACGTTCTCCAGAAAAAGGATGAGGGGTCATGTATAAATCTGCTGCTTTCCTACATGCTGCATCCTCTTCCTATGGTGACTGTCTGCATGTGATTCTGAGATTCAAGCTAAGTCTCTTTCCCACCCAAGTCCAAGTTGTAAGCCAACTATTGAATGCTCTCTGGATAAAGAGAGATGGGTTGGAACCCTTTGTAGAAGACAGGCTGATGGGCCTTCCAGTCGTCTCTCTAAGGGATTTTGGAGGGTGCTTTTGACGATACTGTATTTGGTTTCACATTTTGTGCTGACTTAGGCACCTACATCCCATCCATGCCTAGACTTCCCACCCCCACCAAATATACTGGTCCACTGCCCAGGTGTGAGTGCATGCGCAAATCCCTCCTGAACTCTTGTTTGAGTCTCATTGTGTATAATCTGTAATGATGATATGTTGGAAAAAGTATCAGTGCTAAACGTGCACATGTTTGTTTTCAGTGTTGAAAGAGGCTGGGCAGGCAAGGGTGTTGAATTACAGGTTCCCTGACTCTTAGGGCTGGGAAAGCCATAAATACGATATGTTCCCATCACCTTGATGGACTGTATATGATAAAATGATAGATAAAGGCAAGGTTGGCTTGTAGAGCTTTTTTATTTAATGAAGTAAGCAATAGGGACCTGCAGAGATTCATGGAGGAGACGTTTCTTATAACCCTGAAAAATGGCACACTTTGGGCAGACGAGATTGGAGAGAGGAGACTGGACTCAAGAGAAGCAAGGGGGAGAATTCAAGATGATTTTTCAGATACTGACACTCATAAGATACTTCCCTTTATCCCTTACGAAATCCATTACTTTTCCTTGAGCTAGGTTATAGCAGTGATCCACTGGAAATATTTTGTGGTGAAATTATGAGATTCTGCAGCATAAAGTAGAAAGATCAGGAGACGTACAGGGAACAACATCTCAATGAGATGTGGAGCGGAAGACTTAACAAATCAGATGGGCAAAGGAGATGCTTGAAGAGAAATCAATTCAGGTAGAAGCGATGCAGGCATCAGCGTTTGATTGAACAACACCAACCTATCCTGGGAAACTTCCCTAATAATGGTTGAATCAAATCAACTTTTGATACACTCTTATAATCATAGTATTATTTCAATTTAATGACCATAGGTACTGGCATCTCCCGGCAATTAATCTAACATTAACCCCATCTTAGTTCTTGGATATAAGCTACAAGTTTAGGCATTAAACATGACGGATAAGAATGACTGCTCCGTACCTGTGTATATATGTCTTGTCCATGAACTTTATTAGTTTTTTCCTACTTCGGTCCTTTTCAGACCTTCATCTAGAAGACCCAAGTCTTTATTATTTGTGACCTGATAGGATGCTAGATGTTTCTAACTGGGAAATGTTAATGACCACTTTTTTTTTATAAGAAGTAAATGTTGTACAAATTGAATTTTAATGCTTTCCTTGTCCCAGAGGAAGCTAGAAACCATTAGCTAATGACGATGGTAATGTTCAAATTGTTTTTAATTTTAAAATAATATTTATAACGTGCAATACTATGGTGCCTCATTTTGGACCTAGGAGAAATTTATCAACATCTACATAAATGTGTGTGAATTAGGCACTAGGAATAAACCAGCTTAAAAGTACAGCTATGGCTTAAGTCTGTTTATACGTATGTGTGAAACTTGAACGATATAGGTATCTGGCTAGAAATCTGCCTGCTCAATTATAAATGAATGTCAAATTCCCCTACAGTTAGTTACCCATTATTGAAAATATCCTTGTCTTAAATTTACTTTGGCAGGGGAATGTGCTGGGTGATTATCATATGAGGTTACTCTGGGGAGTTAAAGATTTATATTATGTTTTAGTTTCGCTGAAATCATAGCACTCGTAGGCACACACGTATCTGTATGTATATACAAAAGTGCTTGAGAAGTTCTTTTTTTAACAATAGATGTTTTTAATATTGTCTGAAATAAAATAAAAATGTTCTGTTTCCTATCACTGTGGAATGTCACAGGATTCATATCTTTTTCTTCACTCCCAAAATAGGTAACACAACATAATATGTTATACTCATTAAAGAACAGATTTTCAGTTTCAGAGATAGTTGCCAAGTTCATTAGTTCTGGGAAAAGGAACAAATACTAACCCCGTAGTTTTAACCTGAAGACAAAAGAGCATATGAACTAATGAAATGTATTGATTAAAATGGAAGTTTCTGTCTTAGATTGTCTTGTATGTGTTTATTTCCAACAGACATAGGATTCCCACCCTCCAAACAGTGCCATGAGGGATTTTTTTTTTTTTTTTTAACTGTAAGAGAGACAGCGAAAGCATGAGTAGGGGAGAGGTGGCAAGGGAGGCAAAGAGAGAATCCCAAGCAGGCTCTATGCTGGCAACACAGAGCCCAGTGCGGTACTCGAACCCACGAACCATGAGATCATGACCTGAGCTGAAACCAAGAGTCGGATGCTTAACCCACTGAGGCACCAGGCGCCCCATCCACGCCCACCACGAGGAATTATTTTCGATTTTCATTGTATTAGTTATTCACATTGCATATATCACCATAACATTCAACCCTCAAACACACATACACACATGCTCACTGCGTACTCACACATTTGTTCTACAGGGACAGAGGGTAATAGAAGAAGAGACAGTTATTAATACTCATGTTCCAGCTGTGTACAGAATCCTTCAGAACCTTCTTACTGCAACGTTCGGTCAGACTTAATGCATATCATTTCCCCTCAGCCCTGCTATTCGTTGCAAAAATATTTAACAAGAATCTAGTAGGTCACAATGTGGTTGGTATAGAGAGACCCAGTAGGACTGATCACTTACCAATTCCTATTTTAACAATCACCTCAACATTCAACTCTGTGGATGTACCAGACACTGAATCTGGAGGTTGAATGTAGGGAGATAGCAAATAACCTAAGGGCAAAAAAGCATGGTTACTGGTATGTTAAAGTGAGAAATATACTAAAACTTCTGTGTCTGTATGTTGAGATTTTTTACTGGTCAGCAGTCTAAGAGTGCACTTAACCTATCTTTCTTTTCAGAGCCCTGGCAGGAGATAGTGACATTTCCGATCGGGCTGGTTATGGGACATCCGGGAGGGGTTTTTAGTTACTGGTGATTTAACCATCCCTTTGTCCTCGTCTCGGTGTGCCTCTTGTTCTTTTTAAACATTCATTAATGAAATCGCTCTGTGTCATACCCATCTCTATGATTTGCTTCTTGTATTCTGTTGACTAGTTTAAGGCATATAGGAAGTTGGGTTGAAAACTTGTTAGCATTCCACATTAATATTAACTCGAAGTCTCTCCCCTGTATTGCTAAATCACTACAAATAAAAACTTGTATGGTGATGCATGTTGCTCGCCTATAAATATCACCTGAAACAGAACAAATAAAGCTGTGTATGTTTTCCTGGGAAGAGTTGAGGATTAATGCTAAATTAAAATATTGTCACACAGATTAGTGTAGTCATACCCACCGACAGTCAGTCTCTGATGCCTCTCTCTTTATGGTGAACACTGAATAATAATTATTTTTATGAAGGTAGTGCATTGTAAATATTTATATACAGAAATGTAAAACAGTGAGACCACAGTGAATAAATTATTTTGAAATATTTTAAAATCCAGTTTTTCTCCGCTTTTTAGTAAAAAATTATTCATGGTGATCAATATTTCTTTCTCACTTGCCATCTGCTCTGCTTCTCTGGCTGCACAGTTCTAGGTGAATGATGCACTGTGCTGTATGTATAATGCGCTCCACAAATTTATTGACTCGGATGCAGCGGGTTTACGGAGCGCATGCAAACGTGTAATCACTCAGCGCAGGTCTTCTGATGTAGGTAATCGCCAATTCTTTCCCATCCCTGAGAACAATTAGGTCACCATCAGGCTTACAGCAGGATGCTCTGCATTCTTTCTACATGTAGGTGGCATTCAGAAACGTCTCCACCAGAAGGTGGAAGAAGTGCATTCCGCATCTTCCTGGAGTGACCGGTCCGGAGAATTTTGTTTTGTCTTTTGGCAGCAATTTCGTATTTTCCCTCTGCATCTGGGTGAAGATCCTCTATTGTCCTGCAGTTCCGTTTGAGTGGATGTTTCAGCAGTTCAGTTTTTGCACTATCGAATCCACTCCCCCGAAAGCCTCAGATAAGGTCTTGGGGGTGAAACGATGGCACTGAGGTGGTTTGGCTACCCCTCTCTGAATCCGAAAGCAGATGTCTGCAGCCAGTTAATAACCTTTGACTCTGGTACTTTCCTTTTCGTATCAGGCTTGGAGGATTTGCCTTAATGATGTTTACGTGTTTTGTTGGTATTTTGGATACGCTTTCCCTTCCCCCAAGCAAACCATTATAGGCATTGTTATTAATTAATTAATTAATTAATTTCTGGCATGTTGTTGGACCGGTTATAAATAGTCAAGGAATTTCCTTGAATCAGGTAAAATAATAGCTACCTAGGGATACCGCTTGTGTGTGAGGACAGTTGAGGGTCAACGTCTTAATGCTTAATGCTGCCTCTCCTTGTGACACCATCCTTGCTTCTCCTAGTTTGAACTGATCACCCTGTTTTGTATGCTTCCCTAGTTACGGTTTATCTTTGGCTGTTTTCTTTTATGAGTCTGCCTGGCTTACCTTGCCTTTATGATTGCCTCGCTACTGGATGGCAAGGCGTTCAGAGACAGGAACTGAGTCTTATTAATCTTGGCTCTGCTTTGCAGAACACGGAATATGAACTTGATGATTACTTGTTCAGTTGGAGATGGTCAAATTTTCTAGACTAAATGCCCTCTGAACCCTCCTTGTATTAGTCAAGGACTTTTGGGTAGCAAGAAAGGAGATCTGCGTAAACATGCTTTAGGCACAAGTGGGAATTTCTTTGGAGACTGTGGCTGTGTCTCTGAGACCCAAGTGGCAGGTGTCTTTCTCTCTTCCTAAGCTCCTGGAGCCCAGAATGATCTTGCCTTTTATTATTTAGAGAATTCTGCATTCCATTCATTTAATGTGTGCTTGAGCTGAACCCTGCCCTGCTCCCCACCTTCCAGCATTCTCCTCGTCCTTATCTTCTACATTGTAGGTTTTCTTCAAGCTGTTCTGTGTGCCCAGACTGCCCCTCCCTGAAGCACCTGGGTGGCTCATTTGGTTAAGCGTCCAACTCTTGGTTTCAGCTCAGGTCATGATCTCACAGTTCGTGGGTTCGAACCCCACGTCGGGCTCTGTGCTGACAGTGTAGAATTCTGCTTGGGATTCTGTCTCTCTCCCTCTCTCTCTGGACCTCGCCTGCTCATGCGCTCTGTCTCTCTCTCTCTCTGTCTCTCTCTCTCTGTCTCTCTGTCTCTCAAAAATATAAATAAACTTAAAAAAAGAAAGGAAAAGACAGACTGCCCCTCCCTCACTGTTATGTATGGGTCAGGGCTTAGCTAAAATGCCCACCTCCTCCAGAGGCCCTGTACAGTGGGGAGCTCCGCTGAGAGTTCTGCTTCGCATTCAACTTATTTCCGAAGTGTTTTCCTTCAGTGTGGTTGCCTATGTTTGCACTTGCTTGTGTACTGCTGCCCTCCTCCTCCACTAGAATGCAAGCCCCCAAAGCCTTAGACCTTCTCTGTCTTGTCCAACTTGGATGCCAGTGCTTGGGTTGCAGCGGGAGCCTCATAAATGCCTCCTTAACATGCAGTTGTCGGGTTGGCATACATCTCCCTGAGGTGCGACACGGCCTCCTTTTGAGTGACTGAAATGGAACCCTGCGTTAGGCCATCTGCATCAGGGTGATAAATTCCCCGTGTGTATAGTCAGCTGCCCTGCCATGAACGTAGCGCTCCATAATGTGCATAATATAATCATTTAGCTTTTGGGGTTGTTTTTCTGCATCATTTGATCAAGTCATAAACTTAAGTTATGAAGTCAACTCTCGAGACTGAGTCTAAGTAAAACAGATCAATGGGATCTGTCTCAGGAACAAGAAATGTAATATACTCTGTTTGACAGCCGACTGGAGTCATTGTTTTTGCTTCCCAAATGCAGGACTAATCATCCAGATATGACAAAGGTGTTTGTTTTTTGCTCTTGTTTTTTGTTGTTGTTAACTTCCCTTCTGGATTAGAGGATGAGATGGTTTGGGGCCCTTTACTTTTAGAAGTAAGAAATTATAGCTTTGGGGCGCCTGGGTGGCTCAGTTGGCTGAGCGTCTGACTTCAGCTCACGTCGTGATCTCTCGGTTCGTGGGTTCCAGCCCCACTTCGGGCTCTGTGCTGACAGCTCAGAGCCTAGAGTCTGCTTTGGATTCTGTGTTTCCCTCTCTCTCTCCCCCTCCCCTGCTCACACTCTGTTTCTGTCTCTCAAAAATGAATAACTGTTAAAAAAGTTTTTTTAATAAATAAAAATAAATGCACATTAAAAAAATAAAATTAAAAAGCTCAATTATAGCTTTATAGTGGGACTTGGGAGGTATCACATATCCCTATGTGCCAACTAGTGTCTTGTACCAACTCAGGTACCCAGTTTCTCAAATCCCTACAAGGAATTGGAAGGGCAGCCAGTGGTGTGGGTAAAAACTGGCACTCTAGAGACTAGGTTCAAGATCTTGCCCCTTCATTAATCAGCTCTGTTAGCTTGGGCAAGTTATTTCATTTATTAGCCTCTGTTTTTCATATGTAAAATTGGAAGAATAATATTATTGCTTGAGCAAGGATCCAGTAAGGATTCATTAAGATGCTGTGGGTTCTCGAGGTGCCTGGCTGGCTCCGTCAGTAGAACATGTGACTCTTAATCTCAGTGTCTTGAGTTCAAGCCCCACGTTGGGCATAGAGCCTCCTTTAAAGACGAAGAAGGAGAAGGAGAAGGAGAAGGAGAAGCAGCAGCAGTTATATATTCTGAACATAAAGGCAGACAGTGAAGTGTTTTATAAACTTTGTTATCACTGTCCTCATCTTTGTCTCCCCAGGAGACCTTTAAAAGGTGCTACAGATGTTACCTGGAAGGAGGCCAGGAACAGGGAAAGGTGGTACTTACTTATACACACAAATACTATTTTGGGGCAAGATAAACTTCCATAAACATGGATTGATTCATTTCTTATTTATTGCTTTGAATTATTTCCAAATGATGTCTTTGGGGTTAGTGCCTGGGGACAGGCTGGTGTGTGGTTTTCCCTCAGCAGTGGGGATACCTTATGGCTTCAGTACAAACAGACATCTTAAAAGTCTAAAATTGACTTGACTAACCAAAGCAAAAATAAACCACCTCACATCACTTTACTGCCCACCTCAGATTGTGTTCTGTTTTCCTGGGGGGAAATGTGGCTTAATGCTTTGTTTTGGCCCCTAAACGATAAAATTTAGGCACATATCACCCTTTAAGGGTTGAACACTATTCATCTTGACGGTTTCTGTTTGATTCACATACTAAAATAAGATGGGGAAAACCCAGCCTTGTTTGAAAAATCTTTGGTTTTTCTGGATCTGCCTGCCTTTCTTAATTTCAGCAATGACCTGGAGAGTGAAGTTGCTCACCTTAGACCAACTGTTTTCAAAGTGTGGTCCCTGGACCAGCAGATCAGCATCACCTGCGATCTTAAAAGGACACATACTCAAGATCCCACTCCAAGGCTTCTAAGTTAGAAACTGTGCAGCAACCTTTATGAAACCTTTTTGATGTTGCTTACTCGGGAGTGTTTGAGAAGCTCTATTTGAGCTTGTGCTTTGAAGTTCTCCACAGTCCCCACCCTTCCTTGTAATCATGCCCCCAGCTCCACTCACTGAAGTTCAATTACCTTCCTGGTACGTACAGGCAATTTTATCTGGGGACTGGTATGGATTTTAGAGTAGGTTTGTGTGTGTGTTGATTTCTGTTTTGCTTCAAACAGATCTGACACCTTAAGCTTTTGAGTTCCCAAGTGTCTCTAAACCTGAGTGAGAAATACACAGTAAGAGGGATATGCCCCTAAGAGTATGTTTAACATTGTGGAAGACTGTTGACAGCTGTGTTGACTCTCGACACAAGATCAAGGATAATAGACTATCTAAAAGGAATGTATTAATTTTATTCCTTAAAACATGAGGGAATCATCTCTTCCTAAGTACACTAGAAAACTGGGGTTTAGATTCAGGCTTTCCCTAGCTGTAGAATCTCAGGAGCTTTGCTCCTGAGTGTGTGGTTGGAGTGAACATATTTAACCTCTCTAAGCACAGCTTTCCACATCGGTGAAATGGGTATCAGACAGCCTGTCTCAAAGAGAAATGGTGAGGGTTAAGTGATGTGTCCACAGGAAACTTCTCCTTAGCTTCAAGGTTCATTTGCAGTCATGTGTATCTGGCTTTTCTGAAGCATAAATACCCACATTAGAAAGTATGGTCAAAACTGGTAAGCTTATTAATTGATTAATCAATATGCTATATATTTATTAATTCATACATTAATCATTTATGTGTATATAGTAAGGCATATATGACTCACTTTGAGTTAATGTTTTTTGAGTGCTTATTATATATCAGGCAGTCATCTAGGGACTGGAACAACACAGAACCACTCAGACTATTCATAGTTTTATGGTCCTCATGTTCTAATTTGGAGATGTAGAGAAGAGACAGTAAGCAATCATGTGAATAAATGGATTTTGTGATTTCACTTATTCTTTCAAACAGCATTCTATACAGTACTTTAACCACAGTAGTTCATTGAATGCATCCAGGGAACGTATAAATAGCTGGAAAACAAACTTTATTAATATAAATGGGGAGTGGCACCTGGGTGGCTCAGTCGGTTGAGCATCCATCCGACTTCGGCTCAGGTCATGATCTCAAGGTCCATGAGTTCGAACCCTGCTGTTTTGTGCTGACAGCTCGGAACCTGGAGCCTTCAGATTCTGTGTCTCCCCCTCTTTCTGCCCCACCCCTGCTCGCTCGCGCGGTCTCTCTCTCTCTCTCTCTGTCTCTCTCTCACACACACACACACCCACCCACCCCCACACACACACACACACACACACATTTAAAAAAAAGATATTAAAATATAAATGGAATTGCAAATATCATGCTGAACCTGCTTCAGGAGGCATAGACCACAACGATTAATGTGTTATCTTTTCAGGAATAAAAAACTAAGTTGATGGGACAGAGAGAACAGTTTTATTCTATAATCGCTAAAGTGGTTTGGAGACTTTCCCAAAGATATTGGCAGGATGGCTTTATAACATAAACCATGACTTCAAGAGGATAAAATTAATCCGTAATCCTCACCAAGATATAAAATGGTGAATGATGTAGGAAATGTCATGGGGAAGATCCCTTTTGTGCATTTGGGGACTTTCTTGAGTGGTACCCTCCCTGCTTACTTGGTATCCTCTCCTGGGCAGCATTAGCCTATGTCTTTATTTATTGTGGGGTTATGAGTTAATCACCCACCCCTGCTGCCTTTGTCATAGCAAAATGTTAGTTGGAGAGCAAAACCCCATATCCAATGTTGGTGAGTTCCAAATTGCTAAACTGCCCTTCTCTGCAAGGAAAGTGATACGACCCGTTCTGTGTTTCTCCAGGCGCCTATAAAACCAATAATTCTCCATTCATGTGAATCTCCTCTTGTCTTTATTGCCTCAACCCCCTTTTCCACTTTTTATTATAGTTCCTTTGTCCTTCCTTGTTGTGTCAGGGCTTTATACGCGTGGCTCAGCCTGAGCTTGAGGCTTTGTTCTCTCTGCTTTTTTAAAGCCTTTTTGATGAGTCGCTGGGTAGTTCCAACCCACACTGTTGTCATTTGATCACATACCATCTCACTGACCTAGAATTTTAGAAGAAAATGTAGTCTAGATTAGATGTGTTTGAATTATTCAGGCTTTTAAAAAAAGAAATCTATCTAAAATGAAATAATTGTGTCTTTAGTAAAGAATCCAGGATAAATAAATACGATGCTAAGTTAAATCTTTTAGGAGGGACCCATACTCATGAGTAGAAAATGTACGAGTTGGGGGCGCCTGCATGGCTCAGTCGGTTAAGCATCCAGATCTTGATTTTGACTCGGGTCATGATCTCACATTTCGTGAGATCGCGCCTCATGTCTGGCTCTGTGCTGTCAGCACAGCCTGCTTGGGATTCTCTGTCTCCCTTTCCCTCTCTCTTTCCGCCTCTACCTTGCTCGTACGCACGAACAATCTCCTCTCTCTCAAATTAAATAAACATTAAAAAAAAAAAAAAGGAAAATGTACAAGTTGTTTTTAAGTGGGTTCCTTCTAAAAAGGGGTTTTCTACCTATAAAAATAGGGGTTTTGGTATGCTCAGTCATCTCACGGGCCTCCTGTGTGTTCTGTACAGTGTAATCATAGTGTTTAGAGTATTAATAGGTGATACTCAGTATTTCACTCTTTGCAAGGCACCGTTGTAAACAGTTCCCTTTATTCTACTCCTATGAGGTAGGTGCTGTTATTATCCCCATTTCTACAAACAAGGAAAGTGAAGTGCAGAGAGTTTAGGATACTTTCCAGGGTCACTCACCCACCAAGTGGCACAGTTGAGATTCAGTGGTCTGGCTTTAAAAGTCATGGTCTTTATCACTAGGCTATGCACTTCTTCTTTCCTTATGGAACTTCTCATCTAGGGGAACCTCATCCATAGAGTTGTATTTTCAGGACTCACAAAGCTAACCTGTCCCAGAGCAAAAGGCAAACCTTTGTTCTAGCTTTGTCTGCATTACCACCGACTCTGAATTAATGGAGTTCAAAGGAATGAGATTTAACTGTAGTTACCAGGCCTCTGCACCTGACATGTGACTTGCGTGTCAATAAGGTCTTCCATATTGACTGACACTTACATGTGATATTTGGTTACATAGTTTAACTTGGGAAGCAGCTTGCGTGCTTAACTACCTGCTGGTGAAATTTTCGATGCCGTGGAATGTGTCAGAACCAGTGGAGCGTTGCAAGTTAATTACTTGTGTGCGCAGCGGGACGTGCTGCAAACAGGCAGCCACCAGCCATTGGAGAATGAGACATTACTTGAGACACCAACATTGGGCTGTTAATGAGTCATCTTGAGGAGCAGGGGATGGGGAATGTCAAGAAGGTCACATATGGCCTTGTTCTGATGGCACGTTTAGCCTGTGAACCAAACCATTGTTTTAAGTAGGGTGCACTGATGGGAGGTTGACTTCTGGTGGCACCGGTGGAGTTATGTGACAGGGACTCGGTATTCATAATGCCACATCAATTTCATAAGAAGAACATGTGGTAAGATGATTAGAGCCACTGGCTTAGCTCCCATTCATTTGTCAGTTTGTTTTTCACTTATTCATTCAAGAAAGATTTACTGGGTGCCTCTTATGTGCGAGATACTTCTGCTATACTCTATGGAAACAATGGGGAGCAAAATGGACAGGTGGCTCTAGAATTTCTGTAGAAGATTCAGCCACTACACTCTGGGTGGATGTTGGAGCTAGCAGGATTTGTCTTGTGGCAGCATGGCTATAGCAAACACTTTGTTTTCACTTGGCTTCTATGTTTATTTAGATGGCTTTGGGGAGGGCCATGGCCAGTGTTCTCTCTTAGATGTTTCTTGGAGATGCCATGAAACATACTCTTGGTTCTGGTGGGAAGTAGGAGTTGTCACAAACACGATAGACTCCCATTCTTCCAACCGAATGAATGAAACTAGGTTTAGTGGTCCCCAAGGAAAGCAGTGTGGTTTTTCCAGAGCTTATGGCAAAGTAACCTGACCTAGAATGGAGGACCAGGGAGGTTTTCCTTGAGGAAGTGATTCCTCTGCTGTAATTCAAACATGTGATACAGACCCTGGGCTTGACCTGGGTCATTATGAGTCAGACACAAGGCCTACTGCAGGTATCACGGGGCTGACCTCTTTCCATTTTCCTAGTAGGGAGGTGGGCCCGCCCATGGGGGCTGCTGATTGTCTCTCACATTGAACTGTAAAGCCTTTCTAACAAACAGGGCAGAATGGAGTGTTAAAAACCTCCATTAGAAAAATCGTATTATTACTCATGTTATCAGCAAGACTTTTAATTCATCTCAGCTTTTCCAACTCGCTAATCTCTGCTCTACTTGTCAGAAGTAGCAAGAAATATTAACCCACCTTAGGAATGGTCTCAAGCCTCATTTCAAATATTAGTGGTGCAACTAAACCCTCAGTGTTGTCTTAACTGAATCATAGATGTCTAAATTCATTCCCTTGGTGAGAAGGAAAGGTACGCAGTTAAAAGCAGAAAAGGGCTAATGACATAATACTTGATAAGCATGGCCTTCTGATTAGAAGTGAGTAACATTCTTCCAGATTTATGCATATGACTGTCACTGAACACTGATTATAAATTTACCTAACTTCAACAAGTTCTTTCCGTATTGGTTAAGATATCTTGTGTAGGGATGCCTGGCTGGCTTGGTTGGTGGGGTGTGAGCCTCTTGATCTCGAGGTCGTGAGTTTAAGCCCCATGTTGACATAAAGTCTACTTAAAAAAACAAAAAACAAAAAAGATAGCTTGTGTATCCTGTCTATTGTTGTAGGAACATACTCCTTGAAGTGGAATTTTGGGTCAAAGCGAATGGATGTTTTTAAAGATGTATATGTATACAAGAGATTGTGTGTGTTTCGTGAATACATGTGTATGTGTGTATATACAGATGGCTCTTAGATTTTTCTCTAGTGGGCATGTAAATGAAGTATTTTCAGTAATAATAAAAATGATATACGACTAACTTCAGATATAGGATCATCATCTTCCATGGAGAACTAGGAATGGGAAATAGGTATGTTAGAATATATCAAGCCTATTTCATTTGAAGTTGAGTCTGATTATGGAAGGATCCCTGGACATCTTATTCTTCCATGAAGTAACTGCTTCTGACATTGAGCTAAGTGATCGATACTGTTTGATCATAAGCAAGTACTGCATTTGGCTATGAAAATGAACCCCTTAAAGGTAAAGAATTTTATTTTGTCACACCTTCTTGGTTGTAGCTGGTGTTATAATCATTGTAGATATTTGACTTCGTATCGTGCTTTGCCTGCTTGGTGTAATCATTGCCTCTGTTTCCGAGTTACGTTCTCCTCCACCAGATGATGAGACTGTCTCATTTTGGGATAGGCAGTTGGTATTCCCTTTTTGTCATTAAGACAAAGGACATGAAGCATATGTGTGCCTCGCTGTCTTTCTTTACTGAACTGGGTTTTCTTGAGTGCTTAGATTCCCACATATGGACTCCCTGAGCTTAACTGTGAAACCTGTGAAGACATTCATACATATTGTGAGAATTCACCCAAAATATTTGTGCTAAATTGTAGTGCCTCTAGCATTGTCTAAGAGCACTCTGCCCTTGTGGTGGTGGAAGTCACTGGTGGTGTCTTGTGTGGGAACATCCGTTTGATAGAAATTCTGAACATGGTAAAATCAAAGTGCTATTTTTGAGTTGTCTTCGGGCTGTTTGTTTAAGCCCTCTCAACTTTCCTTTCCTCACCTGTTAAACAGGTGGTGAGGGAGGGTATGGTAAAGGATGATTGTGGTGGAACTGCCAGGGATGGGTGATGCGATTTCAGGGGAATTACTCAAAGAAAACAGATGGTCCACGGCTGGTCCACCTTCAAGAACGTTTGTAGGTTAGTTATTCTCATAGCTCACTTTCATTTAAACTCGTAAGTCCTTCTGCGACATGGTGTCTCTTCTCTGCACGTTTTATTGAAAAGTTGACGTCATGTATGATGAAGAGTACAAACGAGTCTCCGATTCACCAGAACTTGTATTCTTACTCCGTGTGACTTTGCTTTCTTCGTGTATCAGTTTTCACGTCTATATAATGGGAACGTAATACCATAGTTGACACAGGGCAGGATGAAGAGTAAAATGAAATGTTACAGGCCAGCTGCCTTGTTCAGTGAATGGTTCATTAATGGTAGGTACCGATAGCCACAACAAGGCTGGCGGTGGTTGTATGCACAAGAATTGTGTTCTCCATCGTGGCAGAGAGTCTCATCCCTCAGTAGTGTTCCAGTGTACTATGGACCAGAGCTTGGCAAAAACGGGCCCTGGAAGAAACCTGGAATGAATATTTGCATCAGTGAATGCATAATAAGAGTAGTAAATGATTATTGACGTGTGGTGAGTGAATTAATTATTCTTCTTGGGGAATTTTAATTAAATACGTGAAATAAGAAGTAACAGTTGGGCACACAGTAGTCCAATGCTGAATTGCGTGATACAGTTTCTCTTTCTTGGAAGAAGTACTGAAGAAGACGAAGAAGGCGAGGGGCAGGACATGGGCAAGTTGGTGAGTGGAGTGTGATCAGGGAATGATTCTTTTCCACAGATACAATGCACACTCAGTGCCCTTCATTCCCTCCATCTTGCACGTGCTTTGCGGCCCCTGGTGAGCACATCTGGCCTTCCAGGACTAAAACATGTGGCATCTTCCAGCTGCACATAGCCAACCTGGGGAGCAAACCACCTGGCCTAGTGTGTTTCCTGGCTGCCGCAGGGGAGGAAAGATACAGAATGTTTTTCTCCTCGGAAAGCTGCAGTGGGGAGATGTACATGGCTCTGTGCTCAGTTATATCTGTGTGGTAGATTTGTTTACATGGTTGTGCAAATTAATATGAAACCAATATGAGATTGTTTGGGGGATTACATTTCAAAGTAATTTGGGGATAATTTTGAGGCCAGCCTATCTCCAGCCTTAGATAGAGTCCTGTCGCTTCTTTTTAGCACAGATAATTGTTCATTTGACTCCAGTCGTAAATATTCTTAAGCAAGTTAGTGAAATGACAGTTTGGGGAACCATGTGAAGTGTATCTTCCGGTTGTTAGTGTTTATAATGTCAATTCAAGTTAATTGGACTCACCAGCGTGGAGTATCTGGGTGACTTGACTTTTGGATGGTGTTGACAAACTTCATTTCTCATGCGAAAAAGGAAAGAATGATTTTGGCTTCTTTGTCATCTCCTGACTCCTGACTGTGTTTTTGTGTTAAGAAGACCATACTTAAGGTGTTTTCTTTTTCTTCCTTGCCTTTAAGAATTACCAACAAAGAAATGCAGACCGCAGAGAGTAACATCTAGTGAGGTCTGAAGAAAACACTGCCACCTTATTTTCAAATGTGGTGTTAAGGTTTGCCACTTTTAGAAGCTGATTTAATATCTGCCTCTGTAAGTTATAAGCAATATTTGAAAGGACAGACACCCCGTGTGTGTTTTGTTTTGAAATCCTAGTGCTTAATGTGTAACAGATTTTCCCTAAATATGCAAAGGGAAAACACCTTTGGGATTGGAAGGGGTTGTTTGATATAATTAATAGTAAAGGTAGATTATTCGTGGTATCTTCATTGTGATTTTTAAGGTGGGTGTTTAGAATTTATTTTGAATTCTCCATGAAAATTTGAGGAGCTGGATCTAAATCTCAAAGTAATAACTTAAATCTTGGCTTTGAACTTGGTAGGTCTGCACTGGCAGGTTAGAGGGGGAAAACCCCAATAAAGGAATAGGACCCAAGTTAGCTCATGTATGGGAAGTTATACCTGCCACTTGTGCTAAGTTTCCTGAAACCTTCTGAAATCCTAAGGGTAACTGTTTGATGGTGATTAACTTTTTGTTTATTTTCTGTCCTGCTGTTAGTTTATTCATGTGCCAGGGTGATTTGAATATTAGCATGTGGTAGCTTCAAGGAGTCCTTGGTTTCTAAAAGTGAAGGTTGCTAATTTGAAGGTTCACCATCATGGAAGGACACAGCTGGGCATATTTGAAGGAGAGCTCATGACGGAACCTGGGTCCCACTGGTACTATATCAAGAGGGGAAGATGTTTTCCGCAATGTGTAGAGGCAATGCTGGGAACCCCATATTTGTATATTGATTTTCTATGTATGTTACTCAGTGTTTCTGGTAAAAGAGCAGGATTCAGGCTCTACCTATGTGTTATTTCCATTGATCTTGTGGTGCTGTGTATAAATGAAAAAACTCTTGTGTCTCGAAACAAAAGGAAATCATAAAATGCTGAGTAACAGTGGTCCATGACCAAGCTACTTTTATTAAAAACCATATTCCTATGAGTTTGATTACCTTGCATCACAAGGGAGAAGTAATGTAGGTACTTTCCAGTTTAAAATTTCTCTCCGAATCATTTGATATAATGGAAGCATTCTGCAGCTGGGATGTGGCGATGGTTGTACAGCTCAATAAATTGACTAAAAATCATTGAATCGTATGCTTGAAATGCTTGAATGTAAGCGTATATCTTAAACCTCAATACAGTTGTTTAAAATCCTATTTAAAATTTTTAACGTTTATTTATTTTTGAGAGAGAGAGAGTGTGAGTGGGAGAGGGTCAGAGAGAGAGGGAGACACAGAATCCGAAGCAGGCTCCAGGCTCTGAGCTGTCAGCACAGAGCCCCACACGGGACTTGAATTCACAAACCACGAGATCATGACCTGATCCGAAGTTGGTCGCTTAACCGATTGAGCCACCCAGGCAACCCAAATCCTTTCTATTTTAATTTGAAACCACATTGTTGTTTATGTTTGCAAGAATATTTACTGACCTGTGTGTATATACAGTGCATGTAACAGGCACACCACTGTCCTTATGGAGTGTGCATTCCACTGGGGCAGTGAGTAGATAGCCGGCAATGTACAAAACAATTATGTAAAATGTTAACAGGCGAGTGCTACGGAGGAAAAAATAAAAGGAAGAAATCACATTGAGTTAGGGACATAATTTGAGTGGCGGAGCAGGTCTCCTTGAAAAAGTGACAGTTAAGTAATGATCTCAATGAGGTGAGGGGTTACCTGTTACCCTGGAGAGGCAGAGGGGATGGCAGGAAAATGCTGGATATGTTCAGGGACATCAAAGAAGCCCATTTGGCTTATATTGTGGGATCAAGGGGGACAGAAGTGGGAGCTGTGGTCAGGGAGGTAATTGGGGTCAGGAAGCTGATGTGTGGTGCCTTGTAGACAATTTTTCAGGTCTTTGGCTTTTCCTCTGGATAAGGAAGGATGCTGTGGGAGGGTTTTAAGTATATGGCTTATGTTTTAACAAGATTATTGGCTGCTGATGGTGGGGAAGGAGAATCAAGGAGTCAGGGGTGGAGACAGTTGCAGTGATTCATAGGACAGATGATGGCAGTTTGGGCGCAAGTGGGAGCAGTGGAAGACATCGGCTTCTGGATGTGCTGTGAAGGTGAAGTCAAAGATCCCCTCCTGTATCTGAGGAAGAAGATAAAGAAGGTGTGAGGGTTGACACCAAAATTTTTGTCCTGAGCACTCGAAGGATGCTAGGAAGATAGTGAAGACCACACTGAATGAAGTTCAGGATGGAAGAAAGTTCTGGAACTTCAGGTTCACACATGAGAAATCTGAGATGCTCACTAATCACGAGCAAAGATGTGGAGTAGACAAATGGATATAAGACTAGGGTTTTGTGATTCAACGTCCATATGGGCCTGCAGCTTCTGACCAAGGACGTCATGTGGGGTCAGAATAAATACCTGTTTTTCAGAACATTGGCCTTCCAAACTTGCAGAGAAGTGTTAGGCTGAAAGGTACTGATGATTCCTTTATCCATCCCAGTCTCAGAAGGAGCATGCTTGCCCTTTGGGGCTCTGGACTTTTTGGTGAAATGAGGCCAAAAGCAATATGGGTGTTAAGTTTAACTTGCTTCTAATTTTGATAGAGTATGAACAGCCAGTGGAGTAGTTTGATTGGTTTCTCTTTTTGTCCTGACACTTTGCTTCTTTTTAGAATCATACCCAAAGAGAGGGGAGCAGCCCTAGTTTGACGTACTGGAAAGCAAATTCAGAATAGATATTAAGTACAGAAGTTTTGCCCAGAAACATAGTGGTTGAGAGGTCTGTTCATACGACCCAGTAAGCATGGATAAGAACCTACTGCTTAAAGAAATGTCTGTGCTTGATCAAATCCTTGTTTTCCCTTGTTTCTCTGAGTTCAGTGTTTTTGGAGGGAGTTGGGGAGAATATTTAACACTAATAAATGAAAACAACCTCTCCTACCTAGATACTCGAAAAGTCTAGATTCCCCCTTAAAGAGTGGTCCTATGGTTGAGTATGAAGGCTACAAAGAGAATGAAAGCTGATTAGAGCACATTTTCTCCTCTTTGTCCAGCATCTTCTGAATATGATTATTTTATACAGAGGCTTTGTCTGCATTAGCAGTTTTATCTGCAAGGAAGGGACTTCTAATTTGCTAATTAGAGAGCTTGTTTTTCACAACCAGGATCCCACTGTTTTGGAAATCACTAAGCGTTTTCTCTGGGATGTGAGAGCTCCTAAACTAAAAACAATTTCAGCAAAGTTCATCAATATGGTGGACGGGCTTTGGCATATACTTACCTTGTGCGTTGCTGTAGTTCTTGAACTCAGAAGGGAAATGTATGTTCTCTCTCCTGCTTAGTCACAGCCCATGGATCCTTACTTCAGCTTCTTTTTAATCCTGTTGTTAATGCATCTTGCCAAATATGATTCTTCATTGTATTATCTAAACAATGTCTAGTTTCTTCTTTTTTCTTGAAAGAGCCCCAGATACCGGAGTCCCACCATACAACTGTAAAATTGTGCTTTGCTTTCTGGATATTATACCTAGTATACCTCCTGGTATTGATAACTTAACTAGTGGAAGAATTACAGGACCAACACCATTCAGCCACACCATGGCCAAGCCTTTTCTTTTCATCTAAGTGTTAACTGTGGTTATTTACTCTGATGTCTCAGCACTGTTTTCTTTAAAGTGGGTTAATATGGTTGTTAAATATTTTTAAATCTTTTGTTACCTTAACTGGGGAAAACCTGCTTTGTACAAATGGATGTGTGATTTTAATTGGTTGTACGTGTAATTTTTTCCATCGGCTTTTCCTTCCATCTTGATTCTGCAATGTTTATGGTATTTGGTATGGTAATGATGGGCCCTCTGTGCTTCTGTAAATGGCTGTCTGAAGACAACAGAAGTCCCTGCTAACTCACTTCATTTACCTTTATCTGCCAGCTTAGCTTTGTGCTCCAACTACAAACACATGGTTTTGTTGAAAATGTTAATGCTTTGATAGAAACAAATATTTTATTTTCTGATTATGAGGAGCCAAGGTCAAAGCTACCAGTAGGCTTTTCTCCCTAACCTATGGCCTTGGCTGAGAGATTCAGTCCTTTGTGGAGTAGCTTTTTGGATCTAACCATGCAAACAGAGCTGAAATTGACATCCAGATTTGGTTTACATCAGAACTACCCAGAAGTCTCTGCCCATTTGCATATTACTATAGCAGGATATTTAAAGGGGGAGAGGAGTCCTTGGAGCCAAGTGTCTGAGTTTGAATATTGGTTCCACTTTTTGCTTAATGGTGTGATCTAAATATGAAACAAATTAACCTTTGCAGGCATAATACCTTCATCCATAAAATGGGAATAGTATTGTCAGAAACAACAACAGAATAACCCAGGGACTTTGGTCCACTGTCAGTGGCCTGTAAATATTAGCTATATATAAAGAATGGGCGTAAAGTAGGTAAGTCCAAAGCTGTTTACTAGGGAAGTGGTCTTGGACCACTGAGACCCTCCCACACATCATCTGTATGACAGCGGCAATAGTGAAGTTTACAGCTTATGGTGCATTTGAGAATTAAGTGAGATGATTCTCGTAAAGCACGTTGCACAACGTCTGGAAACAGTACTCATTGTCATGTCTTAGGACTGTTTGTGGCTGTTTTCACTGTTCTCAAAACAGTTTCCTTGGCCCCACTCAGTGCTGATAATTAGAAGCTCAGGAATGTGGATTTTATTTATTTTTTTTAACTTCTCCACTACACAAAGCCCAGCACTTGCCTTTGGTTCAGTATTTAGGAACCATGGCCATTGGTGGACTGCCGCATCATGCCTGAGATGAAATCTTGAGGTGAAATTGTAGTCCACTTGCAAATAAAATTATTGATATTTTTCTACAGGATACTTTTTTTTTTGAATGGTGACCCCTGTCTTCACTGTCAGTAGAAATAGCTCACATCTATAACTCTCATAATTACATTATCTTCATCGGTGATCGGTTTCATTCCTAAAAATAAATGCTTCTTAAGGTTTATGAAATTTTCCATCAGACATTTTATTTTGATCACACATTGTTGACAGAGTGAAAAAGAAGAGAGCTGACCATTTCTGGGTTTTTGCTGATTTGCTCTTTTTAATATTCCCCTTGTATGCCCAGTGTATCTCCTGCAACCTTTACTTATCCAATGCCTGCACTGCCAGATGTGGGCAACGAGGGTGAGGAAATTCAAGTGTCCTGCCCTCGTACATTCTAATCTTCTGCAATGCAGGTTCCTTGTTGCTCCCTGTTTTAAAACTCCGCAGTGTGTTGCAAATATTACTAGATTTTCAAGTGCAACCAATATGGGTACTGGATTTCAGAGAGAGCCTTGACAGAATGTCTCATGATTTTCTCAGAGTTGAGATGGAGAAATGAGGATTCATAGTAGATTGAAAAACTCTTCCCAGGGAATTCTGGATAATGCACCACTGTCATGATGGAAAGTTTTATGTTTGGCCATGGCCTTTGGAGTATTTTTATCAACAACTTGACAAAGGAGATGGATTTATTAAATTTGCGAATGGCATGTTGCTGGGAGGCCGAGTTCTGAGATCAGATGACAGAATCAGGATCCCCCAGTTCCTGAGGGGCAGGGATGATGGGCAAAGATTAAATATGATGTAGTAGAGAAGCCACAGGTGGGGCAGCCAAATGGAAGCATTGTACAGACTGTTGTTCAGATCACAACTTGAGTGTTGGCACAGCCAGTGCAGAGGACGGTCAGGAATGGAATGACTTCTCAGTGATATTGACTCTTCCTATATTCATCTCATTTTAAGGTTAAAGTAGAATATTTGCTTTAATAAGGATCTCACTTAGCAATCACAAGAAAAAGACCCGAGGATCTTCTTTGCCCACATAATTGCATAATACGTACTTCCTTTCTAAACCTTGTTTTCTATTATTGCCTCCTTCCTCAGCCTTTTTAGACATTTGGCCCTAATCGCACCTAACCCATGAAATTTTAATAACATAGATAGACATAGACTATATATCTGATCATGGGTTTTATGTATATCTGTGCTTTAAGGCTAGAAAAAAATATAACATATTCTGCCCCCCAAAAACAAACATTTACTCACTGGGGCAATATTACCCCTGTTGAGAGTGCATGCCATAATGTATTAAGACCACAGGAGTTCCAGAGTCCATAGAGAATATTCTCAGGTCAAGGTCTCAGACGTGTAAGTGTCAAAATTTTTTAAATATGTTTTTTGTTGTTGTTGTCAATTACAAAAGTACTATACATCCTCTCAAAATAAATATCTTCCTAGGTCATAAGGGAGTAAGTAGTGAAAAATCTCCCATCCCTGTTTCCTCTTCATCTACTAGTGTTATGGTTTTTTACATATGCTTCCAACGTATCATATGGCCTTCTCATTTTTCAAACAAGATTGGTATCATATTATAATATATATCAGTTTGTCACTAAAAAAAGTCACTTGTGGGGTTCCTGGTTGCTAGTTGGTATAGCATATGACTCTTGATCTTGGGGTCATTAGTTTGAGCCCCACATTGTGGGTAGAGTTTTCTTTAAAAAAAAAATAGTAACTTGAAAGTTTTACCATTTTAAAGAGCTCTCTTTTTCTTATTCATTGTCTCCCATTCCACACATGCCATTGCATTGATTTCCCCTAGTTTCTTTAACTATCCCTTTGGAGATGGATGTTTATCTTGTTTCCAGTCTTAGATATTACCAACAATGCTCTCATGACTAACCTTAACCTTGTGCCAATGCAAATATATCTGTGGAATTAATACTAGGGTCCAAGGAATGCACGTTTGTTATTTTAATTGTTATTGCCAAATTTTCTTTGCTACAGATTGTATCAGTCTCTCGGTAGCCATAAATGAAAGTGCTTATTTGTATACATCCTTGCTAACAGTGTGTAATCAAACATCTTGATGTTTACTAATTTAGTAGGTGAAAGAATACATCCATAAAATTTTAATTTGTATTTCTCATTATTAATGAGGCACAGCAACTTTTCCTACATTAAGGGTCCATTTGTATTTCCTTTTTTTGAACGCTTGGTTCTTATCCTTTGACCATTTTTTATTTTTATTTTTATTTTAAAGTTTATTTTTGAGAGAACATGAGAGGGAGAGAGGCAGAGAGAGAGGGAGGTAGAGAATCCCAAGCAGACTCCCAGCTATCTGCGCGCAAAGCCCAACATGGGGCTCGAACTCGTGAACCATGACATCATGACCTGAGCTGAAACCAAGAGTTGGACTGAGCCACCCAGGTGCCCCCTTTGCCCATTTTTATATGGGATTTTGGGTCTATTGATTTCTAGAATCTCGATATACTGAAGAAGATATATACTAAATGGTTTTCCCTTTTGTGGTATAAATTGCAAATGTTTTGATGGCTGTTCATCTCTTTTGCGTTTCTTGTGGTGCTTTCTGCAATCAGAAAATTAAATATTTCTTTAACGTATATGATTTCATCAGTCTTTTCAGAGTTTGGGCTACTACATGATATATAGAAATGCTTTTCCTACTCCAGATTTCCCTGCAACTGCTTCTTGTGTCTTTACTTATTTAATTTAATTGTTTAAATCTTGGATCCGTTTGGAATTTATACTTGAATAGGATTATCTACTCTCGAACCATTGTATAGTATTAAGTAATGGATGTAGTTTCCTTAGCACATCTCCACTGATGGATATTTGTACCACTGCCAATTCTTTCATCTTATAAACAAAAAGTCAGATGGCAAATATTTTATGTTGTGTTGTCTCTTTCATAACTACTCAACTCTGGTTTTATAGCATAAAAGAAGCCATAGCTAATATGTAATGAATGAATATGGCTGTGTTCCAATAAAACTTTATTTACAAAAATAACTGATGGGCCGGATTTGGCCTGCATACTGTACTACGCAAGCCCTTGTAATTTGTAGGTCAGTCCCATAGATCTGGAATTGACTCTTTGTTCTGTCCCTTACTATGTGAGGGCAAGCCTCCTAGCCTCTAAGCCTCAACTTCCTTATCTGTTAAATGGGAGAAATTAGCACATCCTTGACACAAGTTGTTGAAAGGATCTAAGAAGATGAAACGTAGAAAGTTGTCATCACAATGGCTGATGTACATTTTAAACTTTAAAAGATTGCATTAAAATGTTATTTAACTTGATAACTGAGGTTTTGGTGAATGTCTCAACCTAATCCTAGTCCGTTCAAACAGGTATTTATTTATTGGACCTTCTATGTGTTGTATGAACAAAATAGACAAGTATCTGACATCAAGGAGCTTCTTTTCTAATGGACTATCTACAAGGAAGGGAAGTAAACAAGGTTACAGAAATTGGATGTGATAGCTAAACTGGCAGAGACACCTCTGACTAGGTGAAATGGAGTTGATGTTCTGTTTGTCACTGTCCCGTCTGCTAAATCTCTCCAATTTTCTTTCTAGATACCCTTTATGGGAAGTTACTTACACTATAAATTTAATGAAATAGAGAAAAGTACAAGTTACAGTGAACTGTTCACAGTGTGACAGACACAGGATCCGTCATGTTGTTTTGGCTTTACCTCATAAATGTGTCGCTTTATGTCTAGACATTCCCCCAGATAGCATTTAATAGTTAATACATTTTAGAGCATACATTCCTCCTTTTATAGTTGCCACAGGAAGCGTGTTAATCATCCTGTCTGCACCCTCTGAAGTGCCGTCCAATCCCACACACCCCCTCCACTCCAGGCCCCTCAGCTGTTGAGTGAATGCCTCATAAAACTGTTTTTAATTTCTTGTTCTTTTTCTCTCAGCCCTTAGGTTGGTGGGTTGTTACATAGACTGTTAGCCCTCCCCAGCACCAAACTCTGGGAATGTTTCCTCTTCCTACCCGTGCTCCATAACATACTGTGGGTCATGACACTGGATGAGAAAGTAATGGTGAGAAAAAAGGCCCTCCAGCCCAAGACAGGAAATGAGGTCTGAGCCAGACCTCAACTGTCAGTTTTGTCTCCTTCCCCTTTGTGACCTGTGGGATTAAGACACGGTCTCCTCAGTGCACCTTTCCTACCTAACACCTTGTGCTGTGGCTTGTGTCTGAGGCAGAAGCCTTTGGTGAGAGGCAGCTGTTCCACTTGGGGCTCTCGGGGATTCTTATCCCCTGACCCCTCTGTTCCCAAGAGTGAGAATTTACAGCAAGGACTTCAGAGTTTATTCCCTGTGCTTCTGTCTAAATGAAATCTTTAAACTAACTCTTCCTCAAGTTTATCCCTCTCCTGTGTAGGGAAAGAGGAGAGCTAGACACACGGAAAGGAAGGGGAATCAGGAGATGTTATCCTTTGTAATAGTCCATCCAGCAAGCATTTCTGATTTTTATCTTTATAATTCAACATTTTCATGTTAGTGAAGAATGAGAAAGCATTGAATACTTTGTCTTTTTAAACAAATATTCTGATTATATCATATATATATACATATATATATATATGTATGTATTTTAAGTTTATTTATTTATTTTGAGAGAGAGAGACAGAGAGTGAGCAGGGGAGGGACAGAGAGAGAGGGAGAGAGAATCACAAGCAGGCTCTGTGCTGTCAGCGTGGAGCCTGATGGCGGGGCTCGAACTCACAAACTGTGAGATCATGACCTGAGCCAAAACCAAGAGTCAGATGCTCAACTGACTGAGCCACGCAGAAGCCCCTATATCATGTATTTTTTAGTCACCAATAGCAGAAGGCATACTCAAGCTGTTTTAACTACAAAGACATTTAAAATGGAAAAGTGTAGAGATGAAAGTTAAATTTCAGCAATGTTTGATCAGGTTTCCTGTCTTCTTCCTTCCTTCCTTCCTTCCTTCCTTCCTTCCTTCCTTCCTTCCCTCCCTCCTTCCCTCCTTTCCTTCCTTCCTTCCTTCCTTCCTTCCTCCCTCCCTCCCTCTCTCCCTCCCTCCCTCCCTTCCTCTTTCCTTCTGCCTTTTTACCTACCAGCTTTAGCCTCTGGTTGATTTCCCTTTCATTGCAGTTCAGTCCACTTTCTTCCTCTTGTTCATTCATATTCTGGGAGGAGGGTAGATCTTCCCTTAGAGCCCCATATTGAATAACACCAACCTAAAACATTCCCTCTGACTAGGGAAATTCCACGTGCTAATTGGCTTAGTCCTGGGTTAACACCCCTTCCCAAGCCAATTACATGTCAAGGAGGATGAAATTAAGCTGATAGCCAAATACCAATCAGACATTATTTCCAGAGCCAGAAGCCAGGTCAGACCATCCAGAATTTAGGGTTTGAAAGTAGTTTCCAGAAGAAAGTATAAATAATCATGTTTATTGAGCCTTAGTATGTGCCAAGTACTGTTGGACATGCTTTGTCAGTAAGAATTTACTTAGTGCTCATCACATCTCTGTGGTTTCTTGTAGGAATGTATTCAGCGAGGAATGTTGGTAGGATATTAACAAATATTTTATATACCTAGTTCATTCTTCCTCAGTGTGAAAAGAACTGTTCTTGTGAATTTAGGACTCTTACATGTTTTGGGGTGCCTGGGTAGCTCAGTTGGTTGAGCCTCTGACTCTTGATTTTGGTTCAGGTTATGATTCCAGGGTTGTGGGATTGAGCCCTGCGTTGGGCTCCACACTGAGTGTGGAGCCTGCCTAAAACTTCCTCTCTCCTCTTTCCCTCTCCCCTGCTTGCACTCTCTCTCTTTAAAATAAAAATAAATAACACTAAAAAAGAAAAGAATTCTTACAAGTTTTAGAGACGATCCAATATTTCATGTGTAAGGAAGTTGAATCATTTTAAGGCTTGACCACTGCCACATCCATGTCTATCTTGCAGAGTTGAGAATGGAGTGAAAAGAGCAATATTGTGGCAGGACTGTCACCACCTGCCTCTCTGGTGTGCTTGACATGCATTGCTAATTGTTCTGGACTTTACTGATAAATAATCGTAGAGTCATTTGAGGCTAACATGTGAGTTAAAGCTTCTTGGCCATGTTTGATCTAGAATTCAAATGTCAAGTCTCATTGCCCCGTGCTTTTTCCACTATGCCATGTGACCATTTTAATCCTTGGATGATTGTTTATGTTAAGTTTTGTGGAGGCAGTCAGAATTCCCGAAGATAAGATTGTTGTCGTGTGAAGTGTACTGAGTGCTTCCCTGGAAGGTTGAAAGCTTCAGGTCTGGAGCAGACTTACCTGTAGCTTATAAACACTTGAGATGTTTGGCATTGGGCAGTAAGAATTGTGACTTTTTTGTTAATATCTCAGATGTTCTTTGTAATCAATTCCTTGTTGTATCTACAAAAAGCAAAATTAAAATTTGCCTGTGGGGTGCCTGGGTGGCTCAGTTGGTTAAGCATTCGACTCTTGATTTCAGCTCTGTCATGATCCCAGGGTTGTGAGATCGAGCCCCTTGTTGGGCTCCACGTTGGACACAGAGCCTGCTTAAGATTCTCTCTCTCTTTCTCTGCCCCTCTCCCCCACTTGTGCTCTGTCTCAAAAACAAACAAACAAACAAGTAAATAAATAAATTTGGCCCAACTTTAAACATTATTTGTTCCGGTCGCCTGGTTGGCTCAGTCACTTAAACGTCTGACTTTGGCTCAGGTCATGATCTCACAGTTTGTGAGTTTGAGCCCCGTGTGGGGCTCTGGGCTGACAGCTCAGAGCCTGGAGCCTGCTTCAGACTCCGTGTCTCCCTCTTTCTCTCTGCCCCTCCCCTGCTCACATTCTGTCTCTCAAAAATAAACAAAGATTAAAAAAATTAAACATTACTAGATTTTGAGTGAATCAACTATTTCATTATTAGTGGGAATTTTAACTCCATGTTTGGATGAGGGTAGATTCCTCCTGAAAGATACAATTTTTTAGTCCCAGATACTTCTAAACAGGCATCATCATAGACTTTGTCTTTGAAGGACCTTCAGAATTCCCTAGTCTGTGAATTGCATCGTGCTCATAGTGCATGCATTATTCCTGTCATCCCACATACCCATGCAGACATCACTAATTAATCACCCCAACCTCTTAACTCCTGGGTAGTCACCACCGGCATTGTCATTTTATGCAATACCCTCTTTTTTAAGGACAATATAATAGGCTCCAGAGAGATCTTCAGCATCAAGATTAGAATCTAGGACCTTCATTTTAAATACTTGTGCTCTTTCACATTTTACCTAATATTAGTTTTAACATCCAGTCCTAAGACAGAGATCCTGCAAAATAAAATGAATAATAGTTGGTACTAAAGAATGAATAATGTAGTTGCCACGTCTGGTGTTATTGTCTGATACTGTATCTGGTATTATGGTTAGTTATTGATAATTACCTTACAAGCACACCATTGATGTGAAATAGGGGGATGAAGTTTTTATACCCATAATTTGAAAACAAAAAAATTTGCCCAACTCTTTTAGTCCATCGGAAGGAAAATTTCCATTTTCTTAACTGGCTTAAAAATTAGAAAACTCCTGGGGCGCCTGGGTGGCTCGGTCGGTTAAGCGTCCGACTTCGGCTCAGGTCATGATCTCACGGTCCGTGGGTTCGAGCCCCGCGTCGGGCTCTGTGCTGACAGCTCAGAGCCTGGAGCCTGCTTCAGATCCTGTGTCTCCCTCTCTCTGTGACCCTCCCCCGTTCATGCTCTGTCTCTCTCTGTCTCAAAAATAAATAAACGTTAAAAAAAAAAAATTAGAAAACTCCGTTGAACAATGTTGAACAACTTCATAATTATACATGAACAAAAGGAAACCACTGGGGATCAGCAGTATGAATGCTTGTTAGCGCTTTCTTTTTCTTTTTTTCCTATGTCCAGCAATAAATGCACAAAAAGGTAATTAAGTTACTGGTAGTGGAGAATGCAGAAGAATCATAAGCTGAATCCCATAGAGCTTTTTAATTAAAAAATGGAATAGTTTTAAGATGTGTTGTAGATTTGGTAGAAAAAGCATTAATTATAATATTAGGTAAAAAAATGAATACTAATATTTTTGGGTTGTTGCTGTTGGTTAAAAGTAGACCACAAGATGCAGGGTAATAACCCTAGATTCAGGTCATACTTTTAATATAAGTTCCTTGAGGGAGGCATTAATAAGCATATTTGACTAGAAACAGCACATAACATGTATATTAGTTTTGTTTTTAATTAGATTTAGACAGAATTCATTATTTTTAATGGCTTTTCATTAGTGAACAGAAACCGTTATTTGGATGTATTATGGTAAAATAAATTCAAGGTGTATGCTTTTTTTCTGCAACGAATCTCTGAGGTATTTAAAGAAATCATCGTTTGGAACACATATCCTAAGTATTTGAAATTCCTTGCTTTTAAACAAAAGTATGATTTATATGCTCTAAAAATAGTACTTTTCTTTCTTCCTCAAGTCAGGTGTTAATAATGAACAATAATTAAATGAGATAGTTTACTTAAATTGCTGAAAAGTCTTATTGCTTAACATTTATATTGGTTCACATTGGACTTTTCAAGTAATATTGCTGGAGGTGGGGGGCAAAATTGAGATGTTTCTCTGGGATTTGTATTTTCTTTGAACACAATAGCTTAGTTTTGTTCCAAAATTTATGCATGTCGACCAGGTTCTGTGCGTTAAATCTGCCTTAAAAAAAAAAAAAACACTATGAAGTGGGGTCTCAGAGAGGAGTCCAGATTTACAGTATTTGCCATCATTTTCACATGGGGAATTCTATCTACCTTAAACAGGCCAGTCGGAATTAAACTCCAATTGTGTGATTTATTCGCCTTACTGTAGAAATATGTCTTCCTGATGTCTACTGAATTGTAGCATCTCAAAATGAGAAAAATACAGTGGCTTGTTAATGGTACACCAGGGAGGTAAAAGCAGGTTTTTTTAATGCACAAATGAGCCATAAATTAAGTAACAATGTTCTTCCTTAACTATAGTTTTTAAAGGTGAATTTCTCCAACTTTGTAACATTTTTATATAAGCTTAAATAATGAAATATCACCCACACGTTTGCTGTGTTTTCTTCAAGCCAGTCTCTCTCTTCCTTTGGTTTTGCTCAGTGAAAATTCCTTTCGTGCAAAGAGGTTATGACAACAATCCCAGTATTATCTATAAATCAATGCCCATCTCCTTTATCTGTTGGGCCATAGACCTACCCCCAGATACATAACAGTAAATCCAATAAAATTTGGATATTAACAACACTTAGATTTTAGTTGGCTTCTGAGTAGTTTCATTTATATTTCTTCATCTTATTTTCAGAGTAACCACAGAATGACCCTATAGACAAAGAACAGTCAGGAAACCACCGCTGGTGTGTTACTGTTAACTCGCTAAACTTTATTCGGAGCTCATGACTTTTCACACTCATTTTTATATTTTGTCTCACTTCCTAATCCAGAATCCCACAATGCATTTTTTTTGGTCGCCACTCCTTGGTCTTTGGTCTGTGACAGATTTTCAGGTTTTCCTGGGTTTTCATGACCTTGACACTTTTGAGGAGTATCGGCCAAGTATTTCATAGAATGTTCCTCAGTTTGGATTCGTTTGATGTTTTTCTCACGACCAGACAGAGGTTATAGAATTTTAGAAAGAATCCCACAGAGGTGATGCTCCCTTCTTATCACATCTGTCAAGACGTGCATGATAGTCCGTGGTATTCCAGGTGACCGTAACCTTCACCACTTGGTTAAGGTGGGATTACCAGGCTTCTCCATGGGGAAGTTGTTATTTTTCTCTTTTCCTTTCCTGTTCTTTGAAAGCTAGGCACTAAATCCAGCTGGTGCTGGGATTAAACTCCAAGTCTGGGAGGATCAACTGTACTTTTGACTCTTGTGCTCTACAAATGGGAAGTACCAGGGCCTAGTAAACTTCTTAGCATTTCAAAGAGTGACTCCCCTAAACTATCAACTTCAAAGTCCTGCCCCTGGGGAGGCGAGGGCCCCTCCTCTCTCTCTGTATATCATAAAATGCCTTCATCCTCCTGCCTTAGCTCTTGGTTGGACTACACATTTGTTTCCTCCATTAGATAGTCAAGTTCTTGAGGGCTTGCTACATGTTTTTATAACACAATAGCAATGGCAAAATAGCAGCCACCATTTACTGGGTTTTTATCCACTGATTATCTCCTATAATCCTCAAAACTACCCTTTATTGTGGATACCACTAATATTTCCCATTGTGTGGATGAGAAAATTGAATCACCTTCCTCTTAAGTTGTCCTGGAGACCCCCAGGGCAACTGGCAGCTCCGTTTGCTGGCCCCCATTTCTTAGCACTGTGCCTGATACTGAGCAGATGTCAGTTCAATATTTAAATGTCTGCAGTGATAAGTTGATGAAACAAGACTATTTTTCTGCCTTCGTTGACCTTCTTTGATTAGAGAACACTGTTAAGGCATAGAAAAAAGAAGAGAGCCTTAAAAATAATCATGCTTCAATAAAGGCGTTGAAAGCAAAGTTCTGTCACATTCCTTTCTTTAAAAAACTGTAATTGCATTTAGTGGGCTTGTTAAATTTGCACACGGATTCCATCATGCACATCACATACCTGCAGCTTATTTTATCTCATCCCCGTTCAGGCTAATTTAACATATAAGTGATGAAAGGAAGGAGTATTTATCTCTGAGGTTGATATCCTGACTCTTGAGTCAGGGAGACTTAGTAAGGTCAGCAGATAGAAGTATAAAATGAAAACCAAAATAGCACCATAGTGTCATTGGAAGACAGACAGAAGTATGCAACTCGTTAAAATCATCTTCTAATTCATAAAAAATATGTATTAGCAATCCGCTGTAGGTAGGACCCTGTGCTAGGCATAGGAATAAAACAACACAAGACAGAGAAGGAACCTATTCCCAGAGAGTAATGAACTAATGGGGAAGACAGACACCAAGAAATAAACAACAAATTATATCAGTGATAGGATGTTCCAAGGAAAACAGGAGCCCACTGCCAGGATAATACACAACCCTGTACGTGCCTCGTGGAAGCCTCCCTGGCAGGGGTACCTTTACACTGACATCAAACCTGTAGCCAGGAATTTCAAATGCATCCACTGAATTCATTAAAAAGAAAATATTTTTCATCACAAGTTGAGTGGGATTCCACAGCCACTGTTTGATCCTCTTGCTGCAAATATGTTGGCAGTGTGTCTCCATTAAGGTGTGATTCCTCCAAGGGCAACTGGGTGGTTCAGCCGATTGAGAGTCCAACTCTCGATTTCAGCTCAGGTCAAAAATCTCACGGTTGTGAGATTGAGTCCCACGTCAGGCTCTGCACTGAATGTGGAGCCTGCTTGGGATTCTCTCTCGCACTCTCTCTGTCCCTCCTCTGTTCATGCTCTCTTTGTCTCTCTCAAACATAAGTAAACATTTTTAAAAAATAACTCATTCCTACAAGACTCTTAACAGGTGAATGGCGGGTTTCTTTTGGCAGCCTAACTGCCCTGTAGTTTCTACCCCTGTGCTCTACACTGCCCCTTTTAGGAAGGTATCCTCGTACATTAGTTTGTCATGTCAGAGTTGCTGAGCTGTTGAAAATGGATCTAACTGCCAACTGCTCGTTCTAAGAAAGAGTCAGTAGGGGGAAACTGAAGCGCAAATGACTTTTCCTTCTTGTTTCCGAGGGGTAATGTCATCCCTGAGGGCGGAAGGCTTCTTGCTGATGGTTTTTGCCTCCAAAACTAGGTTTGAAGTTAACCACAGTCTTTATTTAGAGTCATGTTTTTTACTCAACAGCGTTTATCCCAAGTTCTGAAAAACAAAGCATTCACTCCTGTGAGATTGTACAGCTGCAAATGATTAATGATATAATTCTCAGTCCTTTATAAAGTGTCTCAACACTGAAGAGGTTTATCCAGTGTGGAATGGTAATGGTGCTTCAATGTGAGAATAGGTAATCAATACCTCCGAGCTTGGAAAAGTGTTCTGTTTCCTCCACTAATGACATAGGGGTTTTTGTAAGGCAAGGGTGTCTGGAGCATGAAGCACTCCAAAGAAAAATTAATTTAAAATCCGAAGTGGAAGATCAGTTTCAATTAAACTTGCACTTGAATGTACATTGGGTGGAAGTGTGAAAGCAAGCATGTTGTTGGCTTAAATCTTCAGATTGTTACCAGTGAATAAATGGATCCCACTGGTACAAACCCTGATTATATTTTCATAGAGTGCTAAATTATATTTCACCCATGTCTGGAAAGTTTTGAGAACTAATATGAATGGCAAGTACTTTTAAGAGGTCGCAGAGTACTTTTCTTTATTAGTAGGATAATGATCAGGTGTCTGTATTTACAAATGATGGCTTGCATTCTTCTTCGGAGTCGTACATGTTTGGAGTTATTTTACTGTGCACGTTTTTCCCACCGAGTATAATTTTATTGTACTAGTGAGATCCTAAAAGGCATTGCGCACACACACATATGTACGATATTACATTAGTTTCCATAATTTGAACATATAGGCTCATGAGACACATCAACAATCACTTTATTCGCCTATAAGAATATTAAAGAATGGATCGGAAAATTGGAGCCATTCCTTATGTCCCCTTTCCCCTCCTTTTTTCCTTCAAATGTAATGCTGCAAGATGAAAGTGAAGTTTGGCTAGAATATATGCAAATGCACACTCTGTTCCTTTATGACTCATCATAGTCTTAGGGAATTTGACCAAGAGGTGAAACAACGGGAGTGAAAAGCCCTTGATGTGTCTTCCGTTAGTAGAAGTCCAACAGTAAAGACAATGGTGATGTTAACTTTTTCTAGAAAGCCTTATGACACTTGTAAATGATTTTGAAAAGTGCCCTGAGGTTGCTAAACCTTTGCCAAGCGGTGAGCATGTTCTTCCTGATAGTCTCTTTTATCTTACTGTTTGGGATGAGAATTCGGGAAAATGACCCAGGCATAGGAAGAAGCCAAGTTACTTGCCAGACAGCAAGAATAGGGATCATTTTTAGGGAGTCACCTCAATTGCTTTTGCAGCCATGAAGCTTCCATGACCACGAGTGAAAAGATTTTCTTTGTCTCTTTTTTCATGGTACCATTGTTTATATTAGCTGTAAGCTGTATAGACATAGGGAGATGGGGACATTCGTGGCCCATGGTGGATGGCAGTGGGTTGGGGACAAATGTGTAGGCTTTTATTCAGTAGTAGAGAGACTTATGGTGTCTCTGTTCCTCCATCACACAAAGCTAGGTATAGAATGAGGTGTGAAAATACTGGTTCATGGGTGGATTGGTCTCTTAAAATCACTTTGGCTGTTTGTCCTCTTCTATCTGATACGTGAAGAAATTTGAAGCTATAAAACCTAGGTTGGAATCCATGTATGTATGTATGTATGTATGTATACACATTATACTTTACTGATTGGGAAACCTAAAAATTATAAGATTTAGACTTATTTTATATCTGATTCTCAAGAACAGATGTATCTTCATCTTTCTAGCAAAAGACGTGTCCATTCAACAGGCCACTCCTGCTTTATCGTGTCTAGAAGGGTAAAGGCCGGGAACAGAACAGTCTCAGATACTGGTTTAATTGTTTGATATCGATTTAATAGATATCACCCCCCCCCCCCCCCCCAGATCATTTCATGTCCAAGTATAGCAGAGAGGCAGGTGCAGTATGTTTTCTCTGCCTGTGCCTGATTGATACCCAGTAGGATTCGGCATTATAGTTGCATTCCATTTTATTCCTGCTGCGTGTATCCCCAAGAAGCCTGTCTTTATATAAGTGCTGCATTCAGTCTGAAGGCACCTTTATACACCCGTCTCCTAGGCCAGAGAGGGATTCGGAAGGAGAGGGAGTACCTGACTATGCAAGTTGACATCAGGCCAAACCAAAAAATCTTTCACAATTAACCTAAAAACCCTGCCTTATTGCCTCTTTGTAGTGACTCCCATCCCATGTTACACTGCTTTTGATTTTTGATTTTTCCCTTTTCCAGTCACAAACTCCTGGGAGCTAAGAAGAAAGTTGTTTGTTACACTGTTGGTGATAGCAAAATATGCTAAACTGATTAAGGTGTTTTCTTGTGAATCAATGCTTTGCTTACTTTGGGAAACTTATTTAAATTTTCTTAAAAATGTGAACGACTCTGACAGCCCGTCTGCTCAACTTCCTTAATCTGATTACAAAGTTAGCAAATGTTTGATTACAAACCAAACAAAACAAAACTGTATTAAGGGACATATCCTTTCTTAAATCTTCTCACCCCATCAAGCAAGTGGCTTGGATCCATAGTTTCCACTGGACTGACATCTTTGGAGTGGGCACATGGGGGAAAATGTACCTTCAGAGACATCATGCTTAGCTTCCTACTTCCTGTTCATTCCACCCTTGATCCTTGAACCATGAGGATTGAAGTATTGTTTTCTTTTAACAGGTGCCTATGGTCCTGAGCACTGGGTCACATCGAGCGTTAGCTGCAGGGGCCGTCATCAGTCTCCCATAGACATTTTAGACCAGCATGCACAGGTTGGCGAAGAGTACCAGGAGCTGCAACTTGATGGCTTTGACAATGAGTCTTCAAACAAAACCTGGATGAAAAACACAGGGAAAACAGGTAGAGTCTGTCTTTTTTTTACTAGTCCACAAAATACTGTGAAATGTTTTTGGATGTCTCTAGTATTTACCTTACCTATGACTTGCTCCTTACGTAGTGCATGTTGCTATAGGGGACACAGAGCTGAATGAGAGCTTTGGGATCAGCTCTTGGTGTGAGAACCAGCCACTTGCTCTACTAGCTGTGTGATTTTGGGCAAATTACTTAACCACTCTCTGTGCCTCAGATTTTAGAAGTATAATAAAGGTACGTAATAAAATACTGTCAACCTCATAAAGTCATAAGGATTAAGTGAATCAACATTTGTAAAGTGTGTAGAATGGACTTTCAGAAATCTGCTCTATCCGTGATGATGGCCACTAGCCACACGTGGCTTTTTAAATTTAACTATTAATTAATTAAAAGCAAATAAGATTAAAGTTCACTCCCTCTGTTGTAATAGCCACATATCTTTTTTTTTTTTTCCCCTGAGTTCATTAGGTTGTCCATCTTCAGTGTTTGAAAGTAGAAGATACATATTCAGATCTTTGTGGGTTTTTTTGTGGGGAGAATTTTATTTATTTTTGACTTTCATTTATTGTATTTATTGTTTATTTTTTGACTTATTTTTTATTTTATTATTTTTTTACTTTTATTTTTCCAGCTTTATTGAGAAGTAATTGACTTATTACATTATATAAGTTTAATATATACAATGTGATGATTTGATACATGCATATATTGCCAGGTGATTACTGTAATTAGGTTCATTAATATTCCTATCACCTCACATTGTTCCTTCTTTCCTTCCCTCCCTCCCTCCTTCCTTCCTTTCTCCCACCCTTCTTCCCTCCCTCCCTTCCTTCCTTTTTTCTTTCCTACTCTCCTTCCCTCCTTCTCTCTTTCCTCCTTTCCTTCTTTCCTCCTTTCCTCCTTTCCTCCTTCCCTCCTTTCCTCCTTTCCTCCTTTCCTTCTTTCCTTCCTTCCCTCCTTCCTTCCTTCCTTCCTTCCTTCCTTCCTTCCTTCCTTCCTTCTTTCCAGTGAGAATATTTAAGACATACTTTCTTAGAAACTGTGAAATACACAATATAGTACTGTTGACCTTAGTCACCATGATATACATCCCCAGGACTTCTCTTAAAGTGGAAATTTATACCCTTTGACCACATCTTCCCATTTACCACATCTTCAGCCCCTGGCAACCACCATTCTACTGTTTCTCTAAGTTCAGCTTTTTTAGATTCCATATATAAGTGAGAACATACTGTATTTGTCTTCCTCTGACTTACTTGACTGAGTATAGTGCCCTTGAGGTCCATCCATATTCTCATAAAAGGCAGGATTTCATTCTTTTTTATGGATAGTATTCCATTGTGTGTGCACACGCATGTGTGTGTGTGTGTGTGTGTGTGTAACATTTTATTTAATCATTCATGTATTGATGGACACTTAGGTTGTTTCCATGTTTTGGCTATTGTAAATAATGCTGCAATGAACATGGGGTACGTATATATTTTCAAGATAATGATTTCATTTCCTTTAGATACATACCCAGAAGTAGAATTGCTAGATCATTGGGTAGTTGTATTTTTAGTATTTTGAGGAACTGCCATATTCTTTTCTATAGCAGCTGCACCAATTTACCTTCCTATCAACAGTGCACAAGGGGTCCCTTTTCTGTGCATCCTCATCAATACTTTTTATCTCTTGTTGTCTTGATAATAGGCATTCTAACAAGTGTGAGGTGCACCTCATTGTAGTTTTGATTTGCATTTCCCTGATAATAAGTGATGCTCAGCCCTTTCCATATACCTCTTGGCCCTTTGTGTATCTTTGGAAAAATGCTTATGGTCTTTTGCCAAGTTTTAACCAGGGCTATTTAGTTGTTTGGTTTTTTGGATTATTTTCAGTGGGTTTTGGTTATTGTTTTTTGTTATTGTAGTTGTTGTTTGCTATTAATGAGTTACATGAGTTCATTATGTATCTTGGGTATGGAAATCTTTATCACATGTGTAGTTTGCGGATTTTTTTTCATATTCATTGGATTGCCTTTTCATTTTTTTAATTATTTCTTTTGCGTGGAGAAGGAAGCTTTTTAGTTCAATGTGATGTCACTTCTTTATTTTTGCTTTTGTGGTTTGTGCTTTTGGTGTTATGTCCAGAAAATCATCCCTTAGATCGCTAAGACCAATGTCTGGGAGCTTTCTCCTCATATTTTCTTCCCGAAATTTTATGGTTTCAGGTCTTAGATTTATGTCTTTATTTCATTTCAGGTTACTTTTTGTGAGTGATGTAAGGTAGGAGCCCACCTTCATTCTTTTGCATATGAACCTTTAGTTTCCCCAGCACCATTTATTGAAGAGATCCATTCCCTTTGAGTGTTCTTGGCTCTCATGTCAAATATTAGTTGATCGTATATTGTATATGTGTGGACTTATTTCTGGGTTCTAGATTCTGGTCATTGGTCTATATGTCTGTCTGTATGCCTGTTTCATACTGTTTTGATTACTATAGCTTTGTAGCATAGTTTGAATTTGAATATCATGGGTAGTATTGTGCTAGCCACATTTCAAATACTTAGTAGCCACATATGGGCAGCAGTTACCATGCTGAGGCAACACAGATAGAGTGTGTGCTATCACTGCAGAAAGTTCTCTTGGGCAGCTCTGTGCCGAATGCACAAATGGAAATAAAGTTCTTACCTTCCTTGGGTTTTTGCTGTGTTAATATTTCCTATTGTATTAGAGCACAGAGGAACACTTTCTCATTCTTTTGTATATCAGGTCAGCAACTCTAGTCTCTTGCTTCATTTTAACACAATCACCCTCAGTTGTCATTTGAAATTTATGAATATGAAACATTCTATTTTCACCATTGCTAATGCAAGGAGCTATCTCCCTCTTAATCACTATTGTGCCATTATCGGTTTTAGATTGTCCATGGAATTAGAGAACGCTTTGCTGTGCCCCACTGCCTGATCTGAAAAATAAACACAGGGCTATTATATTACATCTCTACCTCATGCTACCTGGGATTCTACTGGTACTAAATATATTTTTCATATCTTATTTTTGAACTCTTATAACTTTCAACGATTAAAACAAACGCTCTCTCTCTCTCTCTTTCTTCCTTCTTTTTGAAATGATCCCTTTGTAACCAAGGATATCACTACAAACCACTCTTAGTAATCCCTTTCAAGAGCCTTGGCTGGCCAGAGCCCTAGTGCTAAGCTAAAATGACTTCACTGTCAGCCCTTTTTGACCCACGATAAGAATGAAACCAGAGTTGTCTTTTCTTTTAACCTAAGTGGCTATATGTACAACTTTGGGAGGATTCATTTTCTTTCTCCAAATCAGCATTTGTCTGAGATTATTCATGGCTGATGGTTTGGGGTTGGCCTCATTTGTTCGTAAATTGCTTCTCACTTGTCAGCACAGTGATTCCTGGCTTTGGGCTCTTTTTCATAATGTTCTCATAATCGGTGGTCCTTTTTGCCTTAGAGTAGGTAGGCTACCCTCTCCTGCACCTGAGTCATCCATTTGCATAGCTGCTCAGGAAACATGTGGGACTGGTAATGTTATCTGTACACATGCTTTTTCACCCCCATTTCTCTCCTCCAATATAGACAATATATCTTTTTTGTTACAATTCAGAATTTCTCTATCAGTGGTCCTGCTTTGTATTTCAAGCGTGAGTAACGTTTGGAGAACCGCGATGGGAATATTAACTCTTCCGACCATCCGAGTGTGGTGGACGGGAGCGTTGCCATACTAGGTGTTATCAGCTGTTGGCGTGGAGTGCCACCTCGGCGCCACATTCCGGACACCTGCCAAAGGCAATTCGCTGGGCTCTCTGATACGGTTTTCTACTTGACTCGCAACGTTTGACAGCCTTCTGCAAAGATAACACGTTTCAGTGACAGCTTTCAGCTTGGTATCACCAATGACAGGTTTTAGATGAGTGTGGGGTTCACTCAATGCACGTTGATTCATGACCTTGGTCTTCCAGAAGCTGATTATCAATCTCTGTCACTGTGCTGACTTCCTAGAGTCATCAACAACTTGTTGTAGATCCATGAGTGCGCGCGCCTGAATTTAGAGCGCAGCCATCCAAATACGAGCACATCTGTCTCAGAGAGTCTAGAAGAAGCATGCCTTTCTGAGAAGCAGAAATAAATCCCCATTACTTCTCACACTGTACTTACTACTGTAAAATTCATGACATCATCCTCGATTGGCCATATTTCAAATAATCTTAAGATGATTCCATAGGGCTGGTTTTTAAAAAGTGACAACCACGTCTAGGCAATGTTAAACAAGAACATGGAATTGTTTCTCTGTTCTCTTAAGTTTCGGTTTATGGTGGTTTAGGAACAGGGGTGCAGAAATCTTCTTGTGTTATTGATTTTCTTTTTTCTTTGTCTTCTTTTTTTTGTTTGTTTTTCATAAGCACAAACCTAGAAACTTCTTTCATTCTGTAGTTGTTAAAATGCCAGATGAGTTCATAAATTTTACAGTATTTTGGAGAAATGAAGATCAGTTGCTTTATCTCCCATGCATGAATCTTATAAATTCAACTGAAAAACAGTATACGTACTATGCAGGGTGCCATGCGTCTAAATTAAGGGCAAGTATTGACAGTATCCACTGTGAATAGTACTGATAGGTACCCCAGATAACATCAGTTTTCGAAAACACACATATCATCAGCCCTAACTAAAGAGGAAGTGGACCTACAGCTAGTGGTATTCCAGCAAAGGGATCTGGACCCCAAAAAGGAAGAGAATCCAGAGTGTGAGAAGAAAGTGGTCAGCAGAGTATAAGTACAAAGTACCAGAAACATCTGAAGATTAAATCCTTCTGCTGGTACCAAAACTCCAAGAAAGAAAGCATACATATAAAACATGCCATAGGAAAGTCTCCCAAATTCACTTCTGGTTCCAGAAGAGCTCACGGGAAGAAGAGAAAGGCCTTCCCCTGTTTGGTGACCTGAAACCTGCAGAGCCCAAGACCCCAGGTAAAAGGCCCAGGGAAGAAGCCGAGAATCAAAGAAAAAGTAGAGAAACAATGACATTCTTCATTGGGGAAAAAGGACTCTCAAAAATGAGAGGCCAAGATCTTCACTACTCCTAGTAAATCTGTAAGAAAAGCTCCCCATACCCCCAAACCATGGCCTAGAAAACCTAAAATTCCCTAGTAAACCTAAAATTAGAGAGTCAACCAGAAGGAAACATCTAAACTCCCTAAGGAGCTTTAAAAATGCCCAGGTCCTGACCCCTGTTGCAACCTTCTCCAAAAGTGAGCCCTGGACTTAAATATTTTTTAAAAGCCTCAACAAGTTTTATGGATGTATGTTCATGGGTGTAATAACTTGTAGTTTGAAGTAAATCATTTGTTCTTCTATGTACTTGCTAATGTAATGGGGAAAATGGGACGCTTCTCTACAGTTGTTTTTTATTATTAAACTGCAACATTTGCTTCTGAGTGAATTACTGGCATTCCAAAAAAATTGTTAAAAATAAAAAACAGGGGCACCAGGGTGGCTCAGTCGGTTAAGCCTCCAACTTCGGCTCAGGTCATGATCTCACAGTTCGTGGGTTCGAGCCCTGTGTCAGACTCTGTGCTGACAGCTCAGAGTGTGGAGCCTGCTTCGGATTCTGTGTCTCTCTCTCTCTCTCTCTCTCTCTCTCTCTCTCTCTCTCTCTCTGCCCTTTCCCTGCTTGTGCCCTGTCTCTCTTTCTTTCTCAAAAATAAATAAACATTTAAAATTTTTTTTTAAATAATAAAAATTACAAAATAAAAAACAAAAACATGGATGTCATTTTACTACAGTTTTGCAAGCTGTTACCATTTTGGGGAACTGGACAAAGGGGACATAGGACCACTGTATTATTTCTTACAACTGTACGTGAATCTATAATTATCAGAAAAATTATAAGCTTCATGAAAGAAAAGCCCCCCCATAAGCCACATGGTCTTTCTTTGTTTTACTTGTTCATTTTATACATACCTTGAATACCTAGATGAAGAAAAAATGTCTTTTTCCTTCATCATTAATTTTTAACCAACACATGTTTTTTTTTTTTATTCCCCAGAAGTCTTTTTTTGAATTTAGTTCTTCCACAAAATAAATTCAGGAGAGAGAATTTATTTTTTTGTGATGGAAATTTACAGGTCACTTACCTGTAAAATAGACTGTCTTTTGGATATTAAAATATGAATATAGAAAGTTAATATTTAAAGCAGCCTATTATGTACAGACAGTAACTTTCCCATAAAACAGTTTTAATGTTCTTATGAGTCTTAGCCCCCTGAGAGGGCTATATATCCAATCCAGCATAATCAATAAAGCAAGTTGGTTGTATGTAGCCCACTTCTCAAAAGTTGTCTAAAATACCTTTGCAAGACAGATAGCATCTCTCTTTTTCTTCCTGAGGAGCCATAACTGTCTATTGTGCCAGTTCTCATTTGATTTCATCTAAAGTTATTTCCCTTTCTTTCATTTTTGTAGAATGAATAGATAATGCATTCATCAAGAACATTTCAAGATAATCTTGCTGTTCCTAGTGTTAGCTTCAAGCTAAATGATCAGAATTTAAGAGTTAGACGGTGCTTCTGATGTATGTTAATAAGCCACGTTCTCCTATGAATTTGAACTATTGGAATGGCTTTTTGGTGTTTCTCTACTTTTTCTTTCCTCCCACACCAAGGACAGATAGGAAAAGCATTTATCACCATGCTTTTACTTCCATTTTCCCACTTTATATGTGTTCACTGTGTAGTTTTTTCTTTGCCCACATTCTTTCTTATTTGTCTGGATATGCCACAGTGCCTGGCCTAGGTGGATTCAAGAAAAGGTTGTTAAGTTAAGCAAAGTAGATAGATTACAATAGCCAAAGTATGGAAGCCGCCCAAACGTCCATCGAAAGATGATTGCATAAAAAAGAGGTGTTGTGTGTGTGTGTGTGTGTGTGTGTGTGTGTGCACAACAGAATATTACTCAGCCATAAAAAAGAATGCAGTCTTGTCATTTGCAACAACACAGATAGAGCTAGTGAGTATAATGCTGAGTGAAATAAGTCAGAGAAAGACCAATCCATGTGATCTCACTCATGTGGAATCTTAGAAACAAAACAGGTGAACAAAGAAACAAAGGGACAAAACAAAAAAATGGACTCTTAACTATAGAGAACACACTGATGGTTACCATAGAAGAGGTGGGTGAGAGGTATGGGTGAAATAGGTGATGGGGATTAAAAGCACACGAATCCTGGTGAATAGTAAGTAATGTATGGAAGTGTCGAATCACTATATTGTACACCTGAAACTAATACAACTGTGCGTTAACTAACCGGAATTAAAATAAAGACTTAATAAATTAAAAAAAATAAAATTTTTCCTATTTTAGAGGTCCAAATTCTTGGGTTCTTGCATCCTGTTACTATTCCGTCTTGCCTGAACTCTGGAATTCAAGTCAGAGCAATTTCACTGGGTCTGTCTTTGGTACACTACAAGTTCTGTGTCACATCCGCTCTGCTCCATTTCTTTTCTCTGAATTCCACAGTCCCAGCCCCTGTGCCATGGTGGTAGAAACTAGTTTTGGGAAAGACAGAAGCCAATTACACACCAGTTACCTGGTGGGAAGACCAGTGCTGTTTTACACAGATAGACTTGAGTAAATTTTGAATTTTGAGGGTCATTTTTGAAGCCCGCCTTTATTTTGTAGGGCACAGGACTCTGTGCTACATTGACATCTGTCATATCTTGTACGAGTAAATGGTCAACTGATCTACTTTGTTCATCTAGCTCAGTTTAGCAGTGAGTTAACTGAGACCCAGGATAATCTCATGACTTGACAGCTCTTGGATGTCTGAGACCGTACCGACCTAACATGTCCCGTCTGTCTTTAGCAGATGAGTGCAGTAACCTCCCAACTTTTGTTCCTACCAACTAGTGTTGCTTCCTTCCCAGGCCTTCTTCCTTTGTAGCCAGAATAGTTTTATTTCCCAAATCTGATTGTGTCTGTCTTTCTGTCTCCCCCTCTTTCTTTCTTGGTCTCTCTCTCAGCATATCAAGGAGTTTCCATTTCTCCTGGGGGTAAAGACAGACTGCTCACTGTCCCTGACTCATTCCCTAGCCTCTGTGTCACACCCTGCTCTCTGGACACCAACCACCCTGGCTTCCTCTTACTTACTCCCATTACCACAGGGCCTTTGCATGTGCTTCTTTTCCCTTGATGTGTTCTCCTCTCGTCAGCACTTCCCAAGGTTGCTCCTTTAAGTCTGTGCTCAGGTCATTTCATCAGTCTTTGAAGATACCCACTCCCCTTCTCCTCTCTGGGGTTGGCTTCTCATCTGTTACCACTTGTCCCACTTGCTAGGTTGCTTCTGCTGTTATTTCAGTTGCCAGGACCTGCCTTTCCACCAAATGTACCATCCATGGAGGCAAGAGCTAGGTCTGATTTACTTACCTTTTCTTCCCTGATAATAACTTGATAAATATTTGAAGAAATAAATGCTAGTGCCTACAGAGAAGTTAGAACTCTAAAACTAGAGGTCATGTTTCTTCACTTGCAGACCAGAACATTTCCCTTTTTTGTTTGTTAGTTTTAAAGTTTATTTATTTAGTTTGAGAGAGCGCATGAGCAGGGGAGGGGCCGAGAGAGAGGGAGAGCAAGAATCCCAAGGAGGGTCCTCACCGTCAGGAGCCCAGTGCGGGGCTTGAACCCACGAACCGTGAGATCATGACCTGAGCCGAAACCAACAGCCTGCCACTTAACCTACTGAGCTATCCAGGTGCCCCAGAACATTTCCCTTGGGCCAAAGCATCCCCTAATGGACACCTGTATTGTGGGCGGTCTGGGGGGTCCCACCATTAAGATCCAATCCTGGAAGTCTTTTCTCATTTTATGGTGTTAAACAATTGCTTGGAGGTAGTGGAGGTAAGATAGCAAACAGCTAGCTTCCCTCCCATCCATTTTTATTTATTTAACTTTTGGCGCCTACTGCTGTTTACTCAGATTTTGGTGCGAACATTTGCTTTAGCCCAGCATTATATAGACATGTTGAGCTTTATTTATACACAGTGCGTGGATGTCCTGCAAACAGTGCTGTGAATGCCAGGTACTCGGTTATTCCTTCAAGCTCGGGAGAAAATGAATCCTTTACCCGTGGTGTAACTTCCCCGTCCCCACTCCTTGTGGACGATCTGGGATGTTGTTACACTTTGGGGAGCCTCAGACACAGGGGGAGTCTGTAAAAGCTGTGGCTCCTCTCCCTACGATAATAACCTTTGTCAACAACACTTGTACGGTTCTACCGTGCTGTCTTTATGCTCTCATGTCATATAGGAATTACTGTTCTGAACATTCTTCATCTGTCATTCCTGCCATCTCCTCACACGCCTATGAAGCTGCTGTTGTAGAATTCCAGTTTTATAGAATGGGAACCCGGGCACCAAGAGGTACAATGCCTTTCCCACAGTTGGGAGTGTGACAGATGATGCTTTTTCAATTCAGACTCCCCTGGCTCCAGAGTCTGGCTCCGTGTATGTGCCCACGCTCAGAATTTTACTTCCTGTGTCAGGAGGGTGCAAGACCCCAAAGCCCATGGGTGGCTACTACCGTGGACTATAGACTCTAGGTTAAGAAACCTCAAATTTGAAGCCCCAGCTCGCTCCTTCACTGTCTCAAACATTCTGCTGTGATTCCATCCCAGTCCATGATAGCAGTTCAAAAACCAGTGGGCCTTGTTCTAGAAAGTCTACTCCCAGGGTGTCAGTTGAACATCCGACTCTTGATTTCGGCTTACATCATGGTCTCATGGTTTGTGAGATCAAGGCCCGCATTGAGCTCTGTGCTGACAGCGTGGAGCCTGCTTGGGATTCTCTCCCCCCCGCCCCACCTCTGCCCCTTCCCGGTTCGTGCACACTCTGTGTGTGTGTGTGTGTGTGTGTGTGTGTGTGTGTGTGTGTGTGAGAGAATGCATGTGTGTGCATGTGCTCACTCACAAATAAATTAAAAAAAAAAAAAAAAGAAAGTCCACTCCTGTATATCTTTCCCATTTATCCCTCCTATCCTAGAAGTCTCCATTCTTTAGCTGTTATTTTCTACCTTCCTAATTGTCCCCTTATCCAGATTCAACTTACTGCTATTGTTTTAGAATTTAAAATTTTTCTTTCTTTCTTTCTTTCTTTCTTTCTTTCTTTCTTTCTATATAGTATAATCTACTTACTATTTTTCTTTTGATTGACTCTATTTTAGTTAAATGAACTGACTATAAAGGAAATCTTTTTACTAACACCTTAACAGGAAGACCAGTGCCATCTGACATGGATAGACATCTGTAAACATGTATGTCTGTGATCTATAAAAATAAATCAAAATTGCCACAGTTATTAAATTCAGCATAATACTTACTCTAGGGTACAAGGGGGAAATGAATGAATATCCGGGAAGTGTGGAGAGCTTATCAGCACTAACCTGAGATCTTTTTTTCCCCTTGATGTGACCAAAGCATAGAAATAATCAAGAAAAGGAAATCCCTTTTTATTCTGTGTTGTAATGAATTCAAAGCATCTACTCAGCACTTACGATCTTCTCTCAAGTATTTGGGGCACACTTACCCTTGCTGTCGTCCCTGTCCTGGGTCACTTTTTATTTTGTGGGGAAGCCAGTATTGCTTTGAAATGGAAGTCTGTCTGAAAATGGAGAGTTAGCACCTGTGTGGGAACCCCTCTGTGTTCTAAATTAGCTCCATCCATATGTCTACAAAGGAGTTTGACAGTAGTCTCCAGTGCATGTGTCCTTCCTGGGTTTCTGGCACTGCTTTGTTAAGGGCTTTCCAGGTGTGATCTCCTTCAGGCGTCAAAACAGCCTTGCTGTGTAGGCGCTGTTACTGCCATTTGACCAGTGGTGGAAACTGAGGTGGAGAGGGGTCAGGTAACTTGCCCAAGGTCATGCTGCCGTGAAGCGTCAGAACTGGATTCCAACCTAGGTCTGTCCATCTTCTGAGCTCATGGCTCCGAAGACATTCTGAGTTTTGTAGGAAGTACCTTTGGTTTATTTTGTTTTGAAACGGCTCTGTGTCATCAGTGGTATTCCGAAAATGGTGACGTGGTAGTTTGGGGAAAGTTGTCACTTCTCACTTCTATAGGTAAACACGACTGACTATAAGCCACGTTCAGAGTTGGGGCAGGGGTGCGTGCACGTAGCATGCTGCGTGCTCTAGTGAGGAATACAGTAATATGAAAAATGAGATGAATGTTTCAGATTGTACAGTTCCCTAATTATGCTTTTAATTATTCATATAAAACAAGTAAAATGACCCCTGACAGAGACATAAATGATTTAGGTAAAATCAAATATTTATAATATGCTGTTGAGTCCCTGGGTGTATCGTAACAGATGCACTCAAAGTGCTTTGGCTTCATTCTTTGGATGCAAAGTGGTAGGTATAGAATTGATGACAGGCTGAGGGTCATCAACAGTATTTAAGACAATACCGAGCTAATTCATATGTATTTTGGCTTTAGAACTAAAGGCGTGTGATTGGTTTAATGTATTTTATCTTCTAAAACCTCTTACTGCATTTTAGGGGTCACCACATGACAGTCCCTGATAGTTTCTGTGTTCTTAAGGATTGAAAAACAATCAAGGGGAGAGTGAGATTCCATGGCATGTGAAAATTATATCCACGTTTTAGTTTGGATAAAGTTTTATTGGAACATAGCTTTACGCATTCATTTACGTACCGTGTGTGGCTGCCTCCGGCTACAGGGACTAGGTTGGGTTGTTGCAACAGGGACCAGAGGGCCAACAGAGCCTTAAATATTCACTGTCTCGTCTTTCACAGAGAAAGTTTGCCAACCCCTGCTAAAACACGCCTAACATACACCAAAGTGAGCCAGTGCTGTAGCGTGTTTAATCAGCGCAAGAAACACTTGCTTTCACTTTGTTTCATCTTTTAATTCGCTGTCCCACTAATTGAACATTCACTGTATATTTTTCAGAAGTTGGAGAAAAATTGTCCTTTGAATGCAATAAAAAGGGATTTATATGCGAAGGTTTCCTTTACTTTTAATGCTTCCTTTATATAGAGAAATACTGAAACTAATTGTACTCTTTTAGAGATGGGTCATTAGTCTAGTCCCTATCTTTTATGGAGACCTAATTCTCATGCAGGATTTCTCTCTGAAGCTCGAACTAGGATAACTTTAGGAAGAAGACACAGTGAGGATACAAGAGCTTTTCTGTGGCTTCTACAAGTTTGGCTGTTCACAAACCATGAAGTATATTGGTTGGCGTCTCACCTGTGTTTAGCACCCGATAAGTGTTTGTTGAATGAATGAACGAATTCACTTTACAAAACAAACAGAAAAAGGAATGTATCACTTACAAAATAAAATCCGTTATGCATTTGGATATTATATTCCTTTGGGGAAAATAATTGTTATGCTAGTATAAATCCAATGTATTTGCTCTCCATTTCTCCTTCCTGTGTTTCAAGGAAGAGGGCTATGTGTTGGAAAGTTAGGGTTTAAATTGACTAAGTTTCCCTATGTTATGGAATTCTTAGGTGTTCTTTTGGATGGGCCAAGTAAAATTTTTCTATACATGGAATAAAAAGAAGCATCAAATTAAATATGGTTATCTGCAATAATTTGAGTGACTTAATGAATACAATTTTCCCAGCATTTTCCTGTGCACTGTTATCAAATACAATGAATATAACCCTAACTCTGGCTGTGTGCCCACTGATATTGCCTTAAAATTGGAAGAAGCTGCAAATTTTATTTAACGATATCTTTGCCTAAATTTTCTAATTAAAGAGTCGTGCCTCTTACATCTGTCTTCTCATATGTTTTTCCCATCTCATTCCAGACCTTGAACCTTAGGGTAGCCCCAGGAATCCAGGCGTACGAAAAGAAAGATCTCACTCTCCAGATAATTTGGGTTGTCAGGCAGACTTAGACAATTCTCATTCAGAGCGACTTACTCTCTTCCTGTCTCCATTCTTTTTCTTTCTTTTCTTTTCTTTTTTTCTATCTATGAAATGCATAAGAAATTCTGAGATCATTCCCTGGGAATTTTCATGGTTTAGAGTGAACTGGTGCTTGAGAACATTCTGCAGCTAGATTGTGCTAATTTATTCAAACTAGTGTTTTTGACTTGTTTTTCAAACAGGAGCATGAGGAAATAATTCACATCATGCAATCATGGACTTTATTTGCAGCGGCGGAAGATGTCATTCAAGTTTTGTTTTGAAACTCACTTTGTTTCCCTTCCCTTCCATTTTATACAGTTGCCATCCTTCTAAAGGACGACTATTTTGTCAGTGGTGCTGGCCTGCCTGGCAGATTCAAAGCCGAGAAGGTGGAATTTCACTGGGGCCATAGCAATGGCTCTGCAGGTTCTGAACACAGCATCAATGGGAGGCGCTTTCCTGTGGAGGTGAGAACAAGATGTTAAGTGTAGCCCTGCTTTGGGTCTTCACATTAATGAGGTGCTTTGGGTTTACCCCCAGTGACTTTGCAAATCAAACTTGCACCCTCCATACCTTTGTCTCTGGCAATCTTTTAAATGCAGCATGACACGTGTGTAGCCCTCCACAAGCTTCTCATCTTTGTTTAACTGGAGAAGCATGGGGAAGTCCCGGGCCTCATGGTTTGAGGAGACACCCCCCCCCCCCTCCCCCCCCCCCCCCCCCCCCGCCCTGAAGATTTTTCAGCCATTTGCTTCCTGTGACACAAGTGTCTTTACTCTGTTTCTGAAGTCCCACTTTCTAAAGGTGAAATTCTCTATGAAACTCAGGGGACTGTTTTCACCCTTTAGAAAAGAGAAAAGTTAGTTGATGTATGAAGCGGAGTCTCAGAACCTTTTGTCGGTAGGGCAGTTGTTGTAAGGTTTCTTTGCTCCTGCCGGCTGTCAAGAAAGAGACTGTGGCCATTGGTGGTGTAACTCGCAGATAGCGTTGCTGGGATCAGTGATGACATTTTGCCTTTCCTGTGTCCGTTTTCTCAAAGATTCATGCTGCTAGACAGAAGAAGAAAGGTGTGGGTACCTACAGTAAATGGTTTGTATCTTTTGGGGGAGGGCGGGAGGGAACAAGTCTCCAAACTCCTTCAATAATGTTGGGTGGGGACAGCTCACCCCTTTTATTGCTAACTTGATTTTTACTTTTCATCATGATCAAGTCTGGTGGCTGTTTGGCTCCCCATGTGGTAAGCTGTACACGTTTGTGGAAAGACTGAATGGATTCTTCTGACTGGATTCTTAGTGTTTGGCACCTTCTATTAAGTCATGACCTACTTTGATAATCAGATGAATACTTGAGATCCCCTTCCATACAGGGAAAGTACGTGGATATACACACAGATTTGCATATCGTTTATAGGATTTCGTCATTCACCTTAGCTCCTCAAGCCCATTTCTGGGCCATTTAGGCATCCTTGAAGCTTAAGTGAAGAATCCCTATAAACTGAGAGAAGCAGTAGTATTTCTTTTTTCGAAGATGCTCATATTCGCATATAAAAGTGTCTCTTATCAGTGATCGCTGGAGAAACCAGACAACTATTCTGAGAAAATGCTTCCCGTTTTTTTCAGCTGACACATTTTCGGTATTAAGACCCTTCTATCTGTGGGGCTTCCTGTGCTAGTCACACGTGTTAAAGAACTCCTGAGTAGGGTTTCTGCTTAATGGGCTCTCCTCCTCCTTTATACTGAATGAATCATTTCTTAGAAATCTTAGCTTTATTTGTACTTGGAAAACGTGATTCCTAAAGGCAAAATTACAGCGTCCTTTTAAAAGTTTGGGGTTTCCCTTCTGTTCTTGCTGACCGCAGCATGAGTTGAACGGATGGTTTGTGTTCAGTTGGTTTTTCTTTAAAACCTCTTTATCTTAGAATTGTGTTGTCATTTATTTAGCTAGTGTTGTTGGGACAAAAGACCTGTGCTTTGAAAGATTGAAAACTTATTCTGGTGGCTGCCTTGGTAGAGAAGAGCTCTAGAGATAGGAACTGGAAACTTCTGGGCCTGGCTCTTCCTCCTGGTCCATTCAGATTTGGAAAAATGCATGGACTAGATGCATTAAACTAGTACTACTTTATCAAACTTACTACTTTAAATGAATATTTCAGTTTTCTTTTACTCAAAGAGTGCCCTGAAATTCAGAAGCTAATTAGAAATGGCAGCTACAATGCACAGATTTATTATTCCACCAAGTTGTTTGAATTTATTTCTGTCAATCGCTTCTCGGCCTTTTGGCTAAGATCAAGTGAATTTATTTCTGTCAAGTAATGTCAGATGGTAAGGCTGCCTGTATTAATTGGGTTCCTCATTGAGGTCCATCTGGTTCGTAGCTTGTTTTGTGTTTTGGATTTTGTTGTTGTTTTGTTTTGTTTTCAATGTGATAAACGTGTTAAATTACTTAGTGGGTATATTTGGAGGAACTTGAATTTCAAGAGGTCAAAGGTAATGGGATCGGATTTAACCTTAAAATATGCAAGGAAAGTTGCTCACCTTTGCTTGAAACACGTCTATAATATTTTAACGTTAAATTGCTTTATTTGAGCTCTTTATCAATAGGAACGCTCTCTGATGTTCTTACAGTTTGAACATCTCGGACTTGGTTTATTTTGTTCCCTATAACTATATTGTTTTCTAAGAAATTAAAATGAAAGTAAATAATTGTCATGTATCCTGTAGTCATTTGTCAGCATGGGGGAAATTACTTATCTGCCTTGCATACAGAGCCAGAGAAGAGATGTGGTTGAAGATTGCAGTGGGATTGGTTCTCAACTAGAGACCACGTTCCCCACCCATGGGGACATTACGCATTGTCAGGGGACGTTTTTGGTTGTCGCTGTTAGGGCCAGTGGTATGCTACTGGAATCTAGTGAGTAGAGGCCAGGGATGCTGTTAAACATCCCATTCATAGCACAGCCCCCAAAGAATTACGCCACCCAAAATGTGGCTGTTAGGAGGCTTTGAAGTAGAGAAAGTGGTCTGTTTAGCTGTAACTGACCTTCCTTCTTTTCCCTGTGTGGCATCATTGAAGTACATTTGAATATTGAGGACTTTGTGCCTGAGAAGTCCTTCTATCCTCTTGTGGACTTTAGAGAGAAATGTACCTTGCCTGTTGGGTGAGAACATTGCTGGTCCCAGTTCCTTTGGGCTCCGCTGGGAGCTAAGTCACGACCTCAGGTATTTATTTCAGCAGCTGCCTCAGTGCTCTAGCCCCGCAGGCTGAATTGTAAGCCTGTGGCCCGCAAGAATCGGGACCTGCTCCCTGAGGCTTAGTTGCAACAAACCCAACTTTGTAGGTTTTGCTGCCCACCCCCCCACTCCCCTCCAGGAATGCCTTGAGGTCACCTACAACAGCTTCCTACACATCCAGAAGTCAGACCTCCCCACGTTGTCCTGGCTGGAGTCCTGGACTTGGTCTCGGAATTCCTACACTTGAAAACATCCTAATAGAAAAATAAATGGCCTTGTAAAAACGAAATAAGAGCTCTTCAGTAGCCACCAATCATTACAGCTCAGTGTAAGGGAACAAAGTCGGAATCCGATTACAATGCCATGCTTAGGAGGTGAGACCCAATTTGGATCCTCCCATGCCCTCACCTCCTATATATATGCAGCTTTATTCTTTGCCTAGCAGCAGATTTACTTGAGTGCCTTCTGTCACGTAAGCACTGGGTTATAAAGGTAAACCGGTAAGTCGGGACCCCTACCCTTAAGATACTTACACTCTGGTAATGACACAGAAATTGAACAAGCGGTCACATAAGTAGCTGTGTGATAGCAGTTGGGATATTGTCTCTGAAGGAGAGGGATATTTTGTCATGAGCTATGGAAGGCCTCTAGACAGATATTTATTAAGCTACGAGGTATTTATTAAGTGATATTAATTAAGAGAGAAGAGATAAATTGGAGCTAGCCCATAGAACAGGGGCATGCAAAGGCCTGAGGCAGGAGATACTTGGTAAGTTGAAGGAATAAAGAGAGATCATTGCGGGTTTCGATATTCAGGATGGTGCCCCCCCCCCCCCCCAGATGTCCCCTCAGTAATCCCTGAAACCTAAGAATATATATATTACCTTATATGGCAAAAAGGATTTTGCAGATGTGATTAAGTATTCTTTTTTTTTTAATTATTTTTTTTAATGTTTATTTATTTTTGAGACAGAGAGAGACAGAGCATGAATGGGGGAGGGTCAGAGAGAGGGAGACACAGAATCTGAAACGGGCTCCAGGCTCTGAGCTGTCAGCACAGAGCCTGACGCGGGGCTCGAACTCACAGACCACGAGATCATGACCTGAGCCCAAGTCGGCCGACTGAGCCACCCAGGCGCCCCTGTGAGTAAGTATTCTTCAAGTGTAAAGGCTCACAACATTCCAGTGATTAAAACAGTGGTATGTCCTGTTCCAGTTCTTCCATGGCTACACAACTTTGTGTTATCTCTGCAACCACAGTTATCTATATCAGCTTCTACCCTATCCTACGCTTTCCCTTTGCACACTCTCATCCCCTGTTCTGTGATTGGTAACTTAAATAAAGGTTCGTGTAACACTAATAGGATTGAATCATGCTGTGTTTCTACTAATAGCTGAAGTTGGAGTTAATGCAAAGAGAAATCTCCAGATAAAACCTCTGATAGCTCCATTAAAGTGGAGGTTCATTGCATACTTGTTGTGTAAGGTAATTAAAATCTTGTTTATTACAATAAGAGATCGCAGGAGTTGTTGATTCAGACTTATTGGTACTTTATGAGTTGGAGTCTTCAATAAGCTTCAATGATCCAAACTGATTATGTGTGCCCTTTCCGAGGAAACTCACAGCTGGTTCATTTCGGCACTGGTTAGAGCATCTCGGCAAGTGAATGGAAGAAAAGGCATTTTTCCTAATACACACCACGTACACATCACCATATGGTACAGGTCTACAGTCCCTTAGCTGAAACCCTTGAGGCCAGATGTTTTAGAATTCAGGATTTTTTTCGGGAAAGGTATTAGGGTACGCGTGCTATACATATTACTGAGGACCCTAGTCGGGTCTGCCACTCTACTCCTTGAATGCGTTAATTTTTCTGGAGCATGGAGGTGAATGAAATCTCAGTATTCTAAATGGCTCCATATCTTTTCACTTCGGGTTTTACCACCAAATTGGTTTTGCACCCGAATCATAAATAACTGTAATAACAAAACACCTTTGGTCTTGCAAGCTTTTGAGATTTCATCACCACTGATAACTTACGGGCCTGTGTTTTAAAAACTGGGTCCATAGCATGGCACCACTGGTTTATGTTCCCAGGAGTGTGGGTTAGTTCCAGCCATGACACAGACACGTTGTCACCTTGGTGGGCCCAGTGTGTGCAGGAACGATCTGGTGTTGGTAAACGACATTCTTAGAGCTAAGTTTTGTTTAGGGAGCAAGAAGTCTCTTGTTTTAAGCTGACCTTGCTCTGTGATCTCTTTCCCCCTTTAACATTCTGCCTGGGGGCTCTACCTTGGTCTTCTCTTGTCTTCCCTCTGTCTGCCCAGCTTCCATCTGCCTGCCTAGAGTCAGGCTCATGTTCTGCCTTTTATTTTGTGAAATGGATCTCGGTTCTTCCATCGTTCCTGTTACTTTCTGGTTAGACGGTTCTCTTTCTGTTGGGCCCTCAGATTAACGTCCTAGGTGATGCGCATCGGCCTTCCTTCACCCAGGTGAGCTCGTGCACTTGTGACCCACACAGAGGCCTGCCACGTTGTCACTCGCTACACTCACGCAAACATGGCAGGATGCTACATGAGTCAGATGTGGGCCTGTTCACCAGCGGCTAAGTTCTCATATTGGTCCCTGGCTTCAGTAGTGTGATTTTCTGAATTTTTTTTAATGTTTATTTTATTTTTGAGAGAAAGACAGACAGAGCGTGAGCAGGGGGAGGGGGGGAGCAGAGAGAGAGGGAGACACAGGATCCAAAGCAGGCTCCAGGCGCTGAGCTGTCAGCAAAGAGACCAACGCGGGGGGGTTTGAAATCATGAACCATGAGATCGTGACCTGAACCAAAGTTGGCACTTAACCAACTGAGCCACCCAGGTGCCCCAGTAGTATGACTTTCTAGAACACAGACTAAATGTTCACTTTGGCTCCTACTCCTTTATGTATCCCTTATTTTCTGCTGGAAATAAATTTATACACAAAATGCCTTCTTGAAGATGTATTTTAAATATTAGCATATTAAAGACATTTGAAGAGTCTTCCACTGAAGAAATGTATTCACCTTTATTTAACTCCATTTTCCCCCAGACTTTTATAAGCCCACTGTCCCACTCCTTCCTCAGTTTAAGTTCAGCAATTTGGTAACAATTCCCCCTTTTTTGGAAATGAGGTTTAAAATTTTCTCCTGTCCTCCTTTATTCCCTATTCCTGGTAAGAAATGGAGTCCCATTCAGGTAAGTTTTTCCAGAAGACACTAATGGCAATTTTTATTTCTCTTATCTTAACAATTATAAAACCACCTTGGCTTGTTCATAAAACAATGGTCATTATGAACCTGATAGTATCTTGCTTTGTCTGTCATTAGAGCTGTCATTAAAGGAAGATTGAGGCATTTTCTTTTTTTCATTTTTTATTTTTATTTATTTTGGGAGAGATAGAGAGCAAGCAGAGGAGAGGCAGAGAGAGAGGGGAAGAGAATCCCAAGCAGCTTCGGTGCTGTGGGCACAGAGCCCGATGCAGGGCTCGAACTCACAAACCATGAGATTGTGCCTGGAGCCAAAGTCAAGAGTCAGACACTTAACCAGCTGAGCCACCCAGGCACCCAGAGACATCTTCTATGAAAAATAAGTTTTGCCACATCATGGTGATTCTTTCACCCTGCCTTGTACTTTACTGAAATTCCCGGAATTGTGCAGTTTCTCTGAAACGTTGGTTTGTGCGTTGGAGAGTCCTTTGTGGATGTGTTCAAGGCAGTGCGTGTTTTCCTTGTCACTCTTCCTCACGGAACATTGGAAGTGTCAAGGAGATTGTCCCTGGTTATCTGGTGTTTGCTGCTCCATGGTGTGGCCAGTCGGGTTTTTCTCTGTAGTGACTGCCATCAAATGGTGAGGGAATTGGTTAAAATTTAATGAATGACTTTATGGAAATACAGATTCCATTCCTGAGCAGAATGTTTCATCCTTTGCTGGTGAAATACTTCATTTCCATCTGGCTGATCTTTTATGTGTCTATCCTGTGTTAATTAAGAAGAACATGGGAGGAGGCCCCAGGACTTAGAGGATGCTCCATGGAGAAGTGAATGCCTTGGTTGTACAAAGCCAGAGAACTGATTTGGCGAAGCAGAAAAGCCTTGCCCCTGGCGTGGTAAATGTCCCTCATCACACACGGTCTTCTTTACATGTGAACTTGGCTCGGGGCTGTTTGATGGTGTGTCAGTGACACATAGTGTGTTGATACCTGGTTGAATTGCCCTGAGAATCACAGAAAGGCAGAGGACATCGCGAAAAGAAAACCCAGGTAAATTGGAGATAATTTCAACCTAGAAACTTGATGACTCTGGCGCAGCCCTCAGACAACCAAAAAGAAGGCTTACGGTGTTGGTGCTGGTGGTTTTCATCATAATGATGATACTGTAGACACCATTTAGTAAGCATTACCTGTGTCAGCAACATTCTAGATATTCCTCCTTTAATTTTCTCACCTACCTTATGAGGGAGGTGCCCTTGCTGTGCTCTAAGTTGGGACAGCTGAGTTTCTGGAGAGGTAAGTGGCTTGGCTGAGATTTATTGTTAGGACTTCAGAATCTAGGCTCCAGTGTCTACAAAATCTTAACCAGCATTCCTTTTATTTGATAAATCATTTTCTCGTTGTTCTTGCCATTGCTTTAGGTTGTTTTTAGAATCACTGATGCAGTAGAAATAATTTTGTTGGAATCTTAACTGCTGTTTATTGGATAACAGGGAGGAAAAAGTATCAAAGGGCTTTAAATGTTCTGACATGGCTGAACCACTGGTAAAACATACAGAAAGGAAAGTGAGAGAAACAGGAAGTGCCATCAGCTCTTTGCCTAGAGGTATTATAGAAAACACTGGATTTTGTGTGGATTGGCCACTTCTGTCTATTTTCAATCATGTAGGGCAGCACTTGTCTGATAGAAAACAGAATGGGAGCCATTCAGTGTACTTTGAAATTTTTGGCAACCACATTAAGAGAGGCAAAAAGAAACAAGTGATTTTATTTGACTTTACTAACTTACATCATATAATTTATGTTATATAATAATAATTGTTAGAAAATCAATTAATTTTTAATTGGTTTTAACAATCTATTATTGTTACCCTAATACATTATAATATTACTATTTCAACATGTAATTGATATAAAAAATTATTACCAAGCTATTCTACATTCTTTTTTTGGTACTTTCTTTGAAATCTGGTATGTATTTTATACTTAGACTGGCCAGTGATCATATGCTCAGGAACCACATGCATGTAGTGGCTCCTATGACTAAAACATGTACACTTAAGGGTTCCAGACCACACTAATGGAGTTGTTTTTTTTTTTTTTTAATTTACACCCAACTTAGTTAGCATATGGTTTCAGTCAGCAGTGGTTTCAGAAGTAGATTCCTTAATGCCCCTTACCCATTTAACCCATCCCTCCTCCCACAACCCCTCCAGCAACCCTCTGTTCTCCATATTTAAGAGTCTCTTATGTTTTGTCTCCCTCCATGTTTTTATATTATTTTTGCTTCCCTTCCCCTATGTTCATCTGTTTTGTATGTTAAAGTCCTCATGTGAGTGTGAAGTCCTATGATATTTGTCTTTCTCTGACTAATTTCACTTAGCATAATACCCTCTAGGTCCATCCACATAGTTGCAAATGGCAAGATTTCATTCTTTTTGATTGCCAAGTAATACTCCATTGTGTGTGTATATATATATATATATACACACATACATACACACACACACACACACACACACCACATTTGGGCTCTTTCAATACTTTGGCTTTTGTTGATAGTGCTGCTATAAACATGGGGGTGCATGTGTCCCTTCGAAACAGCACACCTGTATCCCTTGGACAAATGCCTAGTAGTGCAATTGCTGGGTCGTAGGGTAGTTCTATTTTTAGTTTTTTGAGGAACCTCCATACTCTTTTCCAGAGTGGCTGCACCAGTTTGCATTCCCACCAGCAGTGCAAAAGAGATCCTCTTTCTCCACATCCTTGTCAACATCTGTTGTTGCCTGAGTTAATGTTAGCCATTCTGACATGTGTAAGGTATCTCACTGTGGTTTTGATTTGTGTTTCCCTGATGATGAGTGATGTTGAGCATTTTTTCATGTGTCGGTTGGCCATCTGGATGTCTTCTTTGGAGAAGTGTCTATTCATGTCTTCTGCCCATTTCTTCACTGGATTATTTGTTTTTTTGGTGTTGAGTTTGATATGTTCTTTATGCATTTTGGATACTAACCCTTTATCTGATATGTCATTTGGAAATATCTTCTCCCATTCCATTGGATGCCTTTTAGTTTTTCTGATTGTTTCCGTCGCTGTGCAGAAGCTTTTTATTTTGATGCAGTCCCGATAGTTCATTTTTACTTTTGTTGCCCTTGCCTCCGGAGACCAGTAAGAAGTTGCTGTGGCCAAGGTCAAAGAGGTTTTTGCCTGCTTTCTCCTTGAGGATTTTGATGGCTTCCTGTCTTACATTGAGGTCTTTCATCCATTTCGAGTTTATTTTTGTGTGTGGTGTAAGAAAGTGTGGTCCACGATCATTTTTCTGCTTGTCGCTGTCCAGTTTTCCCAGCACCACTTGCTTAAGAGACTGTCTTCATCCCATTGGATATTCTTTCCTGCTTTGTCAAAGATCAGTTGGCCATAGGTTTCACACTAATGGAATTTAGATACCAAACTAGCCAAAGGACTTACAGAAATCTTAAAGAGGGATTTTTATGCTGAATTTGTAATAATTTTCACCTTTTTTTTCCTTTCCCAACCAAAAAATATGTACAATTCAGTTTTCTTTTGGGATCTGACCTGGTTGTTGAACGTCTTCACCTGGATGTGATTCAGGGTTTTTCTTTTTCTTTTTCTTTTTCTTTTTCTTTTTCTTTTTCTTTTTCTTTTTCTTTTTCTTTTTCTTTTTCTTTTTCTTTTTCTTCTTCTTCTTCTTCTTCTTCTTCTTCTTCTTCTTCTTCTTCTTTCTCTTTCTTCTTCTTCTTTTTCTTCCCCTCCTCCTCCTCCTCTTCCACCTTCTTTTTTTATAAGCATTCAGTATTTCCCCCTTACTTATTTATTTTTATAACATTTGTTCCCAGGGCTTTGAGGCTTTGAATACTATTTTTCTCAGAGTCTGTTTCCAAGCTGAGGAACTCAAATAACACTGGCTCAGGGAGACCTTTGTGCACTGAAGGTAGAGATCTCAGGCGGCCAGATCAGATGTATTGTAAGTTCAGGTCAGGAGGATTTATGGGCATAAGGCTCAGAAACATCGCCCCTGCACTTTTTTTTCCCCTGTCCTGTCAAATATTTGAGCAGGAAGGTTTCAAGCCATCTTAAATCTAAAGCTTTTAGCAAATTCTTTAGTGCCGCCGCCACTCAGAAAGAACAGTGAAGAAGATTTATAAGGAACAGAAAGAAGTCAGGATTGAAAGAAAGTCTATTTCCCCACTCCCCTTTAAATCCCCAGCATGGAATTTCATAGTACCCCTCCACCCCCATTTAATGGAAGGGAGAGGAAACTCCTAAAGCTTCCTTCCCCGGGTGCGTGGCCTGGCTCTGTGTTGAGCACAGATACCGCTCTGGGTACATTTACTGTGATATATGGAGATACCAGCTGGGCAAATTCACCAAAACCTTATTTTACTTAGAAATATGAATTTCATCTCTTGAATGTTTGAGGATGTCTTAGAAGACAGGGCTTTAAAACTCAGGTTAATACATGAAAGATATTTGGGTTAATGATAAAATGACTCCTAAACCCCAGCTCTTACTCTATGGATAGAGCTTCGATTTCTGAATCTCCCTGTTAAAACCTTTACTGCATCGGTTTATAAAGTTCAGTATTTCAGGGAATCTTCTTACTGTATTGCTTCAGGGTTCGCCATCCCCTGACTCAAGGAGGCTAGGGGTAAAAGAAAACCCATTCCGTGCTCTGCCATTTCTCAGCCTGGTTCTGCCTTTACAATTGCTCCTGTTTCTGTCTCTGTCTCTCTGTCTTTCTCTGTCATCACTGTATTTATTCATGTTTATGTGTTGGCAGAGTACCTGTGGGTTGAAACATCATAGCCATGTGTGGCAGCCCCTGGTACATTTTCTGGATTCTGTTAGTTGGTCTAAATGATCTGCGCAAAAAGTGATCTGGGGTCAGATACGTTTAGGAAACGTTGCCTACTATTCCTTCCTCTTGTTGCTTGATAATGGGCCAACGTAGTAAAAGTTTTGAGAGAAACTTGCTTGTAACCAGGAATCTCCCAAACTCAGTTGACCTTGGAACTGTTTTTTTTTGTTGTTGTTTTTTGTAACATCCTGAGAGGTTAATGATGAGAATTTTCTACATAGGGGAAATGCTGTCCCGCGTAGTTCGGTGGGGAGTTCTTTTCCATACCTTGATGCTGTGTAAAATGTTTAAATTATGTTTTGACACTCATCTTTCATTTCTAAATTATCAGTGATGTTCATTCAGTTGCTTAATAGAGCCTTCTCTGTGTAGGACACAGAATGCCCTGGCCTCAAGTGGCTTTTGTTTTAGTAGGTGCTAAGGCCCTGAGGCAGAAGCTTGCCCTGCATGTTTGAGCAAGCAAAGGGCAGAGTGACAGTAATATAGTCTACAAAATAGTTGGGGTCCTGATGATCCAAGGCCTGGTGGACCATGGGCAGCCCAGTCGCTTTTGCCCCGGCCAAGATAGAAAGCCCTTGGAATGTCCTCAGCAGAAAGTGGACGTTATCTGGCTTAGATTTTAGAAGGATCCTTCTGGCTACACATGGCCATAGGAAACACTTGGGGCCACTGAAGTCAGAAGATAATTATGATATTTCAAGAGAGGTGATGGTGGCTCGTGCCTGAATTCTGAATGAATTCTGAGTATTTTGAGGGAAGAACATGCTAATTGAGGGAGATAGGATAGGGATGCTTATCTCTTATGATAAGTTTATATTTCTTGGTTTTAGAAGATCACGGATAACTGACTAGTCTGTATTATTTTATAGCATTTTCTTTCACTTTTAAAAATTCTTTTAAATTTTTGATTATGTAATATTTAGATTTTGTGTTGTATGTATTATATGCCAGTTTTGATTACATACTATTTGTCGTACATTAAAGAAGAATGTAACGTGGGGTGCCGGGGTGGCCCCGGCCTCGGTTAAGTGTCTGACCCTTGGTTTCAGCTTAGGTCATGATCTCACGGTTTCATGAGTTCGAGCCCCGCATCGGGCTCTGTGCTGACAGTGCGGAGCCTGCCTGGGATTCTCTCTCTCCCTCTCTCTGCACCCCTGCATCTGTCTCTCTCAAAATAAATAAACTTAAAAAAGAAGAAGAACGTAACATAGTGCAGTGATGAAACACAACAATAATGAAACAAACCCCCTTTCAGAAGGCTTACTCTGAGATAGTAGAGGTCAGTGCTTCCACCAGCACCTGGCACATTCTAAGAGCTTCCTTGATGTTAGCCATTATTATTGTATCCCAATCCTCCAGTTACATTGGACGGCACACTCCCAATTCATCAGTTTCTTTTCTTTTCTACTCTTTCCAGCCTGGTTCAAGCCATCACCAGGTCGGCCTTTGACCATTGCTATAGATTCCTGAGAGCTCTCTCTTGCCCCTGACAGTCCACTCATCTAGTGACCAGAGTGTTCTTCTAAATGCTTGCATCGCAATATGTTTTTCCTTTGTTTAAAAATCTTCCAGTGGTTTCTAGTCCCATGTTGAATAAATCCACAGATCCTCCTTGGCCCTATGAGGCCTTACTGGACGTGGCTCTCACTCCTCCCACCCCTCAAGCTCCCTACCTCATTTCCACCAGCTGTGTCCTCAGTCCAGAATGTTCTCTCCCCGATTATCCCTTCTCATGGCTCATTCCTTTCTAAATCCTACCCATTAATATATTCCGTGCTCTCTCCTTTCAACTCAATCCCTTTCTTTCCTATTACCCAGCTTCATTTTCTTCATAGCAATCATCAGTTTTTGAAATTACTTATTGATTTGTTTACTTGTTTATGAACTCACCTTCCCCCCCCCCACCCCCACACACTGCATGTCAACTGCTAGAGGAGAGGGGGCCTGTCTGTCTTGTTTGCTGCTGAACCTCGGTTGCTGATGGACACAGTCCCCTAAAAGAGTAAGCAGTAATACCTATTAAGAAACCCCCATTCTCATAGTATATCTTCATTTTCTTGTCTCAGTGGTCTTAAAGGGTAAGGAACTCTAAATCCTGAGAAGGAAAATATGTAATTCATTCATAAAAAGGACATTTAAAGCAGCAAATCCTCCCCTAAAACTACCTCTTGTCTTAAGGATGTGAAAGACCCAAATAAATTATTTACTCCCAAATAAACACATTCATCCTGTTGCCTCACGCTGTGAGGCTGAGGGTTAGTTGCACAGTTTACAAAAATGATATTTTTAAGGTCTGTTCTTCCAGAGTATAGCTCTTATATTAACAACCATTACATCTACATATCAAGACAGATTGTTCCAATTAGTCAATGAGGTCCAGGTCTTTGAGAGCTGTTAATATGTACATGAGCAATTACAGTAGCAGAGTTAAAAGGCATGCCTTTGGGAATTTTAGATTGAGATTATCAGTTTCATTCATGAGCTAAGGCAGGGGCCCTGAGAATTATGTGCTGCATTTCTCTGCAGATTCATTCGCTGGAAGGTTCTCCAGTGCCTATACATGATAGTTTATGAAGTTGCCAGATTCCTCTCCTCTGTTCAGCCCTCACCCCATCCCAGACCAGTGCCTTCCTCTGTAATCATAGAGAACCAGGCATTGTGATAAGTGTTTGGGAACTTCAGTGTGAACAAAATACATAAGCCCCGTGACTTCATGACCCCTTAAGAGACCAGCAGGGTGAATCTTAACCAGAAGTTACTTCAAAATCAAGCGGGCGTTTAAAAATTTTTTTCTAAACTCAAATTTCTGTGATTTTCACTTGTCCTTATTATTGGTGAATAGAAACAAAACACAACAAAAACACTCAATTATCAGCCTGTTTTTCCACGTTCAAATAAAATGCCCTGTATTTTTAACATGAACACTGTGCCTCTGCACTGTGCTTAGTCTTGCTATTTCCTTTCCAGAGTTTACTAGAATTTCATGATTTAAGCAGGAACTGGATTTGGAGTCAAATACTAGATGATTTGTAGACTCTGGGGAATGTCCCCCTCTTTCCAGTAGACCAGTCTCGTTGAATGACTGAGGCTAACCAAGGCAGTGTCAAATGTGCCTGAAATTCTTCCCTTTTAGTTAAGGTATTGCTGTTCTTCAAATGCGAATGTAAGGGAAAGAGCAAATTATAAGAGTTCCTATCTCTGTTGAACACATTAATAAAACTCATCAGGTCCACTCCTCACTTGGAGTAAGAGGGATCGGAAATAGACTCTGAGGGGACACAGTGGGCTGGACGAGACACTTCCCAGGGAAGAAGGAGGCCCCAGATACAGAGTGAATGGATTGAGGAGAGGAAGCATCAGATCTCAAAGACATACTGAATTTATCGATGTTGGTACATGAGCATGCCTCATCTGGAGAGCAGATGATTGGAATGAACAACGGTGTGCAGATAGAGTGTGATCATGGGTCTTGATAGTTTTAAAGGGATTCTCATGGAAAAAGGAATCCCTTAGTCTTTGGAGGCCCAAAGTAGAACCAGGAACTACAGAAGCAGACTCCACTGAAGAAGCTGGTTACAGCTGGGTCATATCACCCAAGCCACAAAATTCAGAAGAGATTTTCAAAATCACATTCCCTCAGTCCCTCTGGGGACCTCCTGGATTTGGTGTCGAGAAGTTAAAGATACCCTACGCCCCCCATAGTCCTTCTATGAAAACAACTCCTGGGATAATAATGATAGGTAAACTCTTCAACAGGTACTGACTTCATGTACTTAGAGCACTCTATACATACCGTATTATTTCATCAAAACATATTCGAAACACCTGTCCATAAAAACAGCAGTTAATAATCAGTATCTTTTCCTCTCAGATGAGAAAACTAATGTAAGAGAGTTATTGTGCTCGAAATCTCAGTAAAGCCTTATACTGTCTTTTAAGGAGGTTAGGAGTCTGTGTTCAAGTGATCACAGAATGATCCCTGTTACCATTTTGATCTACTTCCTTCCAATATTGGATGGGGGGGCGGGGGCGGATAAAAGTATAGTCAGTATCGAAGTGAATCATAGCACGCTTCGTCACTTCACATGTTATGAATATTTTCCATGTTTTGAAAGATTCTTCACTCCTGCAAAAATGAAATCAAAATCAAATTTTCTTACTTGAACCTTGCTGCGTTCTACAAATTTTTCACAATTAGCAGATTTTACTTTAAGATCAGGGAAGAAAATAACAGAACAGTGAGTAAATTAATGTCATTTCTGAGACCTTATTTTTTACAATCAGAAGAAAGTACAAAGGCAGCATATGAAAACATACACAATAATTTTTTCTGAAATTGCAAAAGTTGCATCGTCTTTTGATTATCAAAGTAATATATGTTCATTATAAAATGATTCAGACATTATATGAGCGAAGAAGAAAGGATGTGTTTTTTTTGCAAACACAGAACACTCCTTGGAAATGCCACTATGTGCTACGTAGTTTTATGGGCTCATTCCCACTTACTAGATGATGGAAGTCTTCCATTGTCAGTAAGTAACTGTCTACATCATGATATTTAAATGCCGCATAGCTTAGGCTCTGAGCCAGATTCCTGGAGTTCAAATCTCATCACTGCCATTTGTGAGTTCTGTGACTTTGGGCATCTCTTTAACCTCTTCCTATATCTGTAAACTGTCATTTAATACTAATTTCTACCTCATGAGCGTTTTTGGAGGATCTAGAAATACAGTATTTATAAAGTACCTCATTTAGTATCACGTAGTAGATCAATTGATAAATTTTTGCTTCTCTTTCTGATATGGATGTGACATAATTTATGAACATAACTTATGTTCATAATTTATGAAGCAATGCTTCATTGATGGACGTTTTGGCTCTTTCCATTTTTCCCTGCTATAACTATCACAGCTCTGTTGAGCATACATTTGGGATAAACTGAGGTTCTCTGGGTACCAGCCCTATGACAGGAGGTGAAAGGTAGGTATTGTCGAAATGCTTTTTGGCTTATTGACATTTGGGAATATAAACTAACATTAGTCAGAACTTCCAGCTTTTTCAAAAGAAGCTGGAAATCTGTGTTTGCAAAAGCCAAAAATCTCTGTATTCATTTGCATACTGCATCCTTAATGTAAAATACACTGTTCTGGCTTTCACAATTTATTGGTGGTATAGAATTGGTGATCAGTTAGGGTTTCATATCCAGGGTGCTTAATCTCAAAGCTAAAGTTTTTTGTGTTACAGTTCATTGTGTCTGCCTTTACCTTCATGAACTAAGAATGTTCAGGATGGTATACAAAGTCAGGTTATTATTATATGATAATATAATTTGGTGGCTTTACATATAAATTCTGAAACTGTCTATAATATTAATAACAGGATGTAAGTTCCTAATATGGGACTAATAAACCTCCTAAAATTACATTTAACATTTTGTCTATTTAAGTGTCTTTTGTTTTTCTTCTCTCTCTCTCTCTCTCTCTCTCTCTCTCTTTTTATCTAGTGCTACATTCGGATTCTGGTATTATTTTCTGTTCTTCCCTGAATCCCCCTCCAAAATAGTAAAGAACCTGGGAAGAAAGGAACAATTTTTTTTTTCTACAGAACTAATTTGTCTTTTACTTTCTAATGTACAGAATATATGAAAGTTTACATAAAATTTCATTCATAACCTCATTACCAGTCTCATGAATTTTCTAGAGTCCTGAAACTCACTGTGAAGGCTGATGTAAGTGTCTTTTCTCCCAGCTTCAATGGGCATGGACCATCGCTGTCTTGTTAATTTCCATAACCTCAGTGCCAAGCGCAGAACCTTGTATGTTTCTGGTGACCTATTTAAGTTTCTTGAAAAATAAAATAATGCATCCGATTTTGAGCTTAGGTTCACAAGAACCAGCTCATAAAATGTCTCTATCTTTTAGTGAAATCTAGTCCTAGGACCAGTAGCTGGCACACCAGAATCAGTATTGATGGGCATTTTGTTTTGACATACTGACTGGCAGGCACAATGCCTGTCACCTTCTCTTGGCTCAGGAGAGGGTGGAAAGTTCAGCAGGTCTAACCCAACAGGCTTTGTTCCATTTAAGTAGCTTACAGTGTGAACGATGGAGGTGGAGATGAGAGCTGGCAGGGAGCTGAGATTTGAATAGGACCTTCAATTTATTTGACATGTCTAATGATCTTATGAATGGGGATGGAACCCTGGTTTTGGGTGATAGGTAGAAAGATTGGCTTCAGGATTGATAGAGTCTTGGGTGGATTAGTAAATCGATTTGCTAAGAGCTAGAATGATACACCTTTTGGGTCTGAAATTCACCCCAGCAACTGCTTAAGATAACAAACCTAGTGGCAATAGCTTTTCAAAGGTATTTTCACATAAGCTGTAAGTGGCTTTTCTGTAGAACTATTATTTCTACAGAAATAAAAGCTATTATTTTTGTTCATAAAAATAGGTAATTGATTGCTTGGTAATATATTATCTGAAGCCTTTTATTTTTCTTGGCTGTTCTTTTTAAAAAAATTGTTCTTCAGCCTTCTTATTGCATGTTTATTAAAATAATATGATAAGTAAGTTCAAAACAAAACTATCTCATTACTGAGGAAGATGCTCCACTAATTAATTAAATTTGACCTCAAAAGGCTGCAGCTTAACTTTACTGCTACATGTTTGTGGTTTAAATTACCTGTTGTAAATAGTTTGGTAAAACAGAAAAAACCAATAACAATGCCTGCTTTCTATTCAGTAAATTGCACTTCTCTGTTACATTTACACATAATTCTGAATCAACCTCAGATATGAATATATTACCAAGCAGATATTAAGGTTTTTACCTTCATATCCCATCAGGAAATGAGAAATTTTCCTCTGCTAACGATGGAATTGATCAAAATCAGTTATGATGACATTCACCTCAACTGTCCTTTAGTGCTACTAATATAAATGTATATTTTTCCCGTGTGTAGCCATTTGGAAATTTTAGCCAGACCTCCTCTCCCCACCCCACCTCCGGTGTCTTCCAGTTCTCTTTACATCTTCATGCTGGGATTTCCCTAGCCATTTTTCTTTTTGTTTTTTTTCCTTTTTAATATTTATTTTTTAGTAATCTCTGCCCCCAACGTGGAGCTCAGAGTCAAGACTCTGAGATCAAGAGTCGCATGCTTTTCCGACTAAGCCAGACAGGATGCCCCATCCAGTAATAATTTTCCTTTAAAGTTATTAGTAAGGGCTCCATCTAGTTTAGAATATTTCTGATTTGTTATGCATTTCTCCAAGTATTGTTTTTTAATACGTATTACTTTCCTCTCTCATTATCCTTGTTCACTTATATATACAAATAAACAAAAAAACAAAAAATCATTTCTAAGCAACGTTACCAAAAACAACTAAAATTTCTGAATTTTAGATGGCACAAAAATCTGCCTTTTTTAACTGATACAGAAACTGACTGTTCTGAGATCCCAGGGCCACTTGGGCAATGCCAAGTCTTGAATATGAAGAAGTTAAAATCTACTTTCCTGGTCTGTGGTAAACATTAAGGAATATACTGGTTATCATTGTGTCTTAGAACATACTAGAACCTGGGCGCCTGACTGGCTCAGTCAGTAGAGCATGTGACTCTCGATTTCAGGGTTGTGAGTTCGAGCGCCACATTGGGTATAGAGATTACTTAAAGATAAAATGTTAAAAAAAAGAGAGAGAGAGAGAGAGAGAGAGAGAGAGAGAGAGCATACTAGAACCTGGATAAATGTAAGGTTTATCAAAAATGCAGACAAGATTACAAGATACCATACAATAATCCTTCAATAACAGTGTTATTAACCACATTCCTATTGGGAAATACTTGAATCCTCTGTGAAGAGTTTATCTTAGAACATACCATAATTGTCTTCTCAGGCATGAGGAGGTTCAAAGAAGTCTAAGTGTAGTCATTACTGAAAAGACAAAGGAAGCAAGACTGTTAAGAGAGAGTCTGTTCAGTGTTTTACCAACCCTTTCTCGACATTTTCTTTCATCGTTTTCCAAGTCCTTTGTGCCTTAATTCAGTACTTTGATTTGACTGAACCTGGTGGTAGTAATGAATGAATTTCTTTTTCTATCAAGACACTGTTACTGATCTCCCGTCGTCATCTTTCCATGACATCGTCTATTTTGGCAAAAAACTAATGAAAGTGCACTACTTGATCTTTGTGGTGTGTTTACTAGATGAAAGTTTTGGAACTTACAGTTTGTTTGTTTGTTTGTTTGTTTGTTTGTTTGTTTTAATGCCAGGCAACTTCAAAAGCTCATTTGGCTCTGTTTCTGTCATGAACCACTTTTGATTTACCATTCCATCAAACTTAGGTAGCCTGCACCACCTGCATTTCAGCAGATGGGGTGGAAGGTGGATTCAAATCTGAGCTGAACTGAGTTTCATTAGCTGTGTGTGGATTTTCCAGTTTACCCACTTCTCTGGAATCTTTCTGGCATCTCCCCGCCTGTTACCTTTTACATCAAATGGTGATTTGAAGAAAGAAAGTAAACATTTTTGGATGCAAGTCTTCTTGAACCCCAACTGCATTATCTAATAAAAATTGATCGGTTAATGAATGAATTTAAACTGAGTAAATCTGATAAATGCTTTACACTCGAATTCTTCTTCCTGGGGCTAGGATCATGAATTAGGCTTTGCTCTGTGGGAGGTTTTTTGACATGAGATTTTCCTACTTGCCGGTATCAGGTGATGAGAACTTATTTGTGACAATTTTAGCAATTATTGGCCTTTAAACACGGGTTGCTACCTTTGTCTTAAGACCTCCACCTAGAACACTTTCTTATTATTAGTACGAAAGTGATCTTCCTGGGAGTGTGAAAGTCATGCTTGTGACCCCAGTTAGGAGGGAGATGTTTATGTAATAGACTGGGAGTTAGACCAGAAGGTTTTGGTATGTGGGTAGTGAAGCCGGAGTTAGATGCTGTAGCAGGCAGTGGGATGAAGCACTAAAAATTTTTAATATGTGGTGTCTTAGCTGTCACTACCCACCTCTGTACTTAAGGGAAGAACGTATTTAAAAAAAAAAATTATAGGTCTGAATGCATATATATAGCAGCACACATATTCCTGATGCAGATGTACTAATGTTACGGGGAACTTTGCTTTATGTTTTGCTTTGCCCTTCAAGAATTTAGTTTCGCAGCCTTGGCAGAAGCCCTGGGAAGTACTTTCAGCATGTGCGGTGCTTGGTTTTCTTCTTCCTACAGTTATTTTTTAGGAATTCTCAATTCCGTATGATGGAAAACCATGTTTTCTAGTTCTATTAATGACTATTTTTTTCCTATATTACGGTAACCAAACTTTCATCTATTATGTTTGCATTGGGATGATTTGGTTTTAAATTACTGGGACTTCAAAAGGGAGCCAAGAGTTTTATTTTCTTGACAAATGTAAAATGTAGCCATTCTGGCGTAATTTTTTCCCCTTTGAATTCTTTTCCAATGACCTCACTTATTCTAAAGTTTTTCTCCTCTAAGGTCTACGCATCCTTAAAAATCAAGTTTCAGAACAATGTTCTTTTGAACAGTGTAAAAATTATCCATGTTTTAGCATGAGAGCACAATAAAACTAATCTGATTAGAAACATAGTTGGGATAGGCTATTAAGAATCTTCAGGGATAACCTAATTAATTTTTATCCGAGTTATAAGAGAAAACCTCAAGCATTGTCTTCCTTAAGTATTGGCTTTTAAAAGGCAAAACCATTTTTATATCCTTTCTCATATTTTACCGATATATTTATAATCACAGGTTTTTCAAAAGGTTAATAGAAATTGCAATGCTGTATTGTCACAGTGCTTCAATGATTCCTTTTTCAATAGGGTATGTTATTGAAGAAAAAAAATGATTTTGCTACTCATGCATTAAAGACTGCAATGATATCTGTCTTAAGGCTTGGTAATCAATGGTGTGAGGCAGGTTTATTTCTCATAGATTTACCAGCGTCACTGCATAAATAGCCATAATGGGATTGATCTGTTAGGCTGAAGCAGCTTTTATCACATACAAGGGTTTGATGATGACTGTGTTAAACATTGGCCTTTGATTAGCACAGTCTTTCTTAGAATCAGAGGTTTCAGAAACTTCATACTCAGAAGACTGAAAAGGCAATGCTTTTGACATTAATTTTTCTTTTTTACATTAACTACCTGTCTGTATCTTTTCCTTCTTAGACAAGTCCTTATCTTGTATGTATCTTTTCTGTAGCTCCGGAGGGTGTTATGGTTTCCAGCCGTACGCCCTCTGTGTTCATCTCAGAGGCACAGAGAACAATGTGGTGAGGAAGCGCCAAAGATGCGAACTTGGACGTGGGCCTGGGTTTGAATGGTGGCCCCTTCCCACCTGCCTGTTTGACCTGGACACACACCTTGACTTCTGCAAGTCTCAGTTTTCTCATCTTCAAAATGGGAATGGAAGTACTGGGAAGATTGTTGTGTAAAACGGAGCAAAGTGTGTGTTGATGGTACTTGGCAGTGGGCCTGACAGACAAATAAATAATAGTGATTGTTACTAGTATCTTCTCTTATTATTCCTAGTACTGAGTCGACATAAGACAGTCACAGCAAGCATTGAGAGTCAGCATGCGTGTTGCATTCCCTTGAGGAACATTTAAATTCTGGGGTAGTTTTCCTTTTATCATAGTGTTTTCTGCCAGGAGCTATTTAACAGGGTGAATTGGGGATGAAGCTTATTCTATTCATCCCAAATGGGGTTTTCTGCAAAATATTAAAAGGTCACTAATTAATATGGCAGAGAAGACCTACCTTCTGGGCAGATCTAGCCCCGAAGTGCCTCGTGAGGGCGAGGATGTCTGTGTACCGTCCAGAGCCCTCACTGTCCCAGAACAGTCCCTTAAGCCGGCCTGTACTTTATCCTGATTCTGGTCATAGAAGGTGAGTGACAGCTTCACCTCAGAGCCACAGCAATTCTCTTGCCACCCGTACCCCTCTCCTGGGAAATGCAGTTCTCACCCACTGGGCTTGTGTCAGAGTGTATCAGCTCCTCAGACACCCATTCAGCAGACAGTCTTAGATGTTCAGGATCTTTGCTGCAAGCCAATGCCTGCCTGAAAATAATTTGTTCCTTACCTGAGAAAGCCTCTATGCCATGCTAAATCTAATTTCTCCAAACATTTTCAAGTGCCAATTCATATTTTAAGCCAAGCATCTGACAAAAATTTACCTGTAGGCTAGCTTAATCTGATTTTAACCTAGTCAGAGGCCTAGCCAAAGAAATAAACTGACTTTGTGAGCACAGATTTCCAAATCTGTCAAAAAAGAAAAAAAGTGCCCCACAGCCAATGTGATTTAAAAAAAAAAAAAAACAACAACAACAAAGAATTTGCTAAATGATCGCCCGGGGAGTGTGTGTGTGTGTGTGTGTGTGTGTGTGTGTGTGTGTGTGTCTATAGGACAAGGCCAGGGGTTAGAAGACAGGCACATTTTTGTGTTTCAGTAAGTAATTTTCCTTGTTATAATAAAAAATCACATCCCTTGTTGGAAATCTGGTTGGTGCCCAAATGCTCCGGGCAAGTGTTTGCAACTCGTGATTATTTATTCCCCAGATCTTTTTAGATGTGCTATGTGTGAATCAGCTCAGCCTGCATTTAAGGCTTGAAAAATGTTCTTTAGGATTCCTTAGTATCAAAGCATCCATTAATTACTGAAAAGATAAGACAGTGGCTTACTGGAAGTCAGAATCTGCATGGCTCTTTGTTCTGAGGGGGAGAAAAGGAGTCCTCCGTAGAAAGGAGAACCACTTTTAACGATACCCTTTTAATATCCTGTTGAAAAATATGCTTTTTTTTTTTAATTATGAGAGTCCTTTCAAAGTGATCTTTTTCTGGTGACATCCACATTATACTGGAAAATATTCTTGTGTTTCTGGCAGTGATACACTAATTACTGCCTATACATTTTTAATAGTTTAATCTGTCATATTCTAGGAGAGAAGTGATTCTGATTCCAAACAAAACCGAAATGCATGACCAACCACATTATGAAATATGTGGTTTCATTAAATCCTGTTGTTAATTCAGTCAGAAGAAAATTATTTAGTTCAAACAGAGGAACAGGAGTGCCGAGGTATTACGATTGCATTTCCAAATGTGCACGTATCTTACTATTTGTAGTCAGACCTCACCACCATATTATATTATGTTGCCTAGTAGCCATCAAAAAAAGGAAGTCGTGTCACAATTTGAAATCAGAACGTTGTCATATGCTATGGCTTTTTTTGCACTAAATGATAGCTTATCATAAATATAGAGTGTCTCATGGAACTCAAGAGCACTGCTGTGGCAAGAAGGGGGCTAGAAAGTGGCCAGATTTGTTGTTGTTGTTATTGTTGTTGTTGTTGTTGTTCTACATCCTTAGTTTCTGTGTGTGCTTTCCTGGTTTCTTCTTTTGTATCTTCTGATGTAAATAGGTTCTCTCAGTCAGTGTGTTACATACTGGTTCCAGAGACTTCTTAAGTTCATCGATTCCAGAGACATCTTAAGTTCATCGATTAGAGGTTGATACTTGCAGTCCCTAAGGCCAAAGACCCAGGAAAGAGAAACTAATTGGTCCAGTTGGCTCAGGTAGTTCGTACCTGGTCCAGTTGGCTCTGTCCGTGGAATACCGAACAATATGGCAGACCTAGGTCTATCCTGTGATCCCTGTGTGGATGTTTCCAGAGAAAACGGGGCCGGCAGAGTCCCTATAGTGTCCCCTCTCTCATACGTTAAGAATTTTTTCATTTTTTCCTCTGCAAGATGATGTGCATCTGGGCCGGCAGCAGATCTTGAGGGGTGGTCTTGCAGAACTCTCTATGTATCATCTAGACATGGCTTAGCAAGCATGACTGACACAGGTCTGAGTTAGAGTTTATCTGGAGACACTTCATTCTCCCATTTTCACATGCTTCACATGTGCCGCCTAGAACCAAAGAGAAGGGTGTCTATTATTTAAAGCTGGGCTTATTATCAAAAGGTGACCAGGGGTGTCCTAGCTACCATTCACATTCCCAGCACGCTCTGAAAAACTGCTAAAACACTAGGTATTATTTATGAACAAGTCAGAATAGCAGCATGTCCTCTGAAGGGATGCCTGGGTTATTTATTTATTAATTTATCCCATCTCCGTTGGAAAACTTACCATCTGGATGCTGTCCACATTTAAAAAATACATAAATTAAAATCCCAGTCAAGTTGACTATAATGTGAATGACCTCCAAACCCCCTCTTATCCCAGACAGCCATTTCCTATTCTGATGGCACAGAAAGGGGGGAGGAAAAAGGCAAAATGCATGCACATAGACATATCTGCTCCTGTTTACTCGGTGAGATCAGGTCTTCCTTCATAAGACCTTGCATTTACTTTAAACTTCGTATTATAGGAGATGATAACATGTGAGTAATGAATACAAGTGTGAGGTTCACGTTCCTAAAATAACACAGTGCATTTCCTCTTGCCCAGCCACCTTCCACCTGTCGGAAGGCATTGTCCAATCTGATTTTCCAACTTGCATTTTCTAGCTCTGCTTGAATGACTTCATAAATTGCTTTCGTGATTACCCTTACGTTGTGTTAAAGGATATGGGTTAGATGGGTAAATACATTGTTTACAATTTGCCTCTATCATTTCTATCTTCGGAGTTATTCAAGTTTTAAATTACATGAGGCTTTTAGGGAAATCATGTGTATCTGAACACAGGTTTAACTTCTATGCAGACACATGTTTTACGTAGACACACGGTTCTAAAATGGTGGAAACATTTTCCCTTTTTTTTTTTTTTTTAATGTAAGTGACTTTCTGTACTTCTTTTGCTTAAGTCTGCTTTGGCACATTACCAAAAAATAGTTTATTAAAAAATGTTTTTGTTGTTATTGAGAGTTATGTAGTAACCTAATGTCACCCTGTCAGAATCCTCATGGATTGGTTGCTTGTGAAAACAGTCTAATTGAGATAGTGCTTTAGGGAATTCAAGGTAGGTAGGAGGATAAAATATACATAAGACTAATTAGTGTTTTTTAATAGATGGCACAACATTTCTATAAATTAAAACTTTCAGCCTGGGGATTTATTGTACAATTGTGGTTAAATGGGTATTAGTCAGCGTGAGCATTTTCATAATTACGGGTAAAAGGAATCAAGCTTTTACTGGAAATGCCATCATTGATCAATCAGTTGACTTTCAAATGAGTATTGAGGAGGAGTGGTGAGGGTTTCATAAATCATAAAGGCCAGTTTGGGATGGGAGGTGAACTCATGAGCAGTTAATGAACAGCAAACAGTATGAAGACTGTTGAGTTGCACACAAATCCAAGAATATGACATGAGTGGCTGTAATGGGATTAGTGGTGCACCCATCTGAACAAGACAGGAGATGGTCGCTGACTTCATTCAGGGTGAAGGTTGAGTCAGCTCTGGAATGGGGCGGGAATTTAGACTGACCTGCGCGGACTCTATGCCGGTCTGTGCGTTGGGTGAACAAAATAGAACTAGTGGCCTACTAGCAGTCAGAGGGCAACAGGTGAGCTATAGGCTGTGGAGAGAAAAGCGAGATGAGTGGTTTCTCTGGCCTGGAAGTTCAGGGATGACTTTTGGACAGGAGTTACAGGCTCCCTGAAATCTCAAGCATATGGAAGAGTTGGATGGGGGAACCTGCAGAATGAGGTGTTTCAGGCAAAGGGAACAGCACATCAGGACCCAGAGAATAGGGAGAGAATGGTATATTTGAGGGAGAAGTCCAGGATAGCTAATGGACAGAGTGAAAGCATAAGAGGGAAGACTCGAGATGTCAACAGTCAGGAGTTTGTGTTTTATCCTAAGAGAAATGAGAATCCCTTACAGTGTCCTCAGGAGGGAGAGCATCTGTTAGGTAGTGACCGGGGCTGTGGCATGGATGGTGGAATGGATTGAGGAAGCCTGCAGCCTGAGGTCACCTTGGGGGGCTCCTAAAGTAATACAGGTAAGCAGTGATGGTTTCTTACCTAGATCTGATTGGAGACAGGAGTCAGGGAAAGAAGTAGACTGCTTTGAAGGATGTTTGGGACAAGAGACTGACAAGACGTGGTGCTGGATGTGGAGAGAAGACAGAGAGATGACATCAAGGGTTTTGGTTTGCATAACTGGATCCAAGGTAGTGGTCCATTGAGACCGCGTGCTCTGTGGAAGGGGCAGGATTCGTTCTGTTTTAGACGTACCAGGGCATATCCAATGGGAGAGATCTAAATCGGTGACAAGTCAGAACTGGAAGTAAAGATTCAAGAAGCATTCGCGTGCCTACACTAATTAATGCCTTAGTGCCAATGAAAGTGGCCAGGAACACTTGGGTTGGGTGAAAACTGCTCGTCCTGAGCCATGAGTGACACAAGCCTTTAGGAGACAGTCAGAGAAGAGGGCCCTGTTGAGAAGACTGAGGTGGAATCGTCAGAGACGTCGAAGGGAAACCTGTGTTCACAAGGGCAAGGGACACATTTGTTTTGAGAAATGCAGAAGGACCCAACAGTATCAGGTGTTTTCTTCAAAGTCACATGGGGATAGGGGCTGCGATGGAATTCAGCTACAAGAAAGCTTATTGGTGACCATTCCCCAAGCAGTTGCTTTAGATTTCATCAGCATGGGTTTATTTATTTATTTATTTATTTTACTTTATTTATTTATTTATTTATTTATTTATTTATTTATTTTCCTTTTAAAAATATTTACTTTTGAGAGAGAAACAGAGTGCACATGGGGAAGAGCATGAGTGGGGGGGTGGGCAGAGAGAGAGGAAGACACAGATTCCGAAGCAAGCTCCAGGCTCTGAGCTGTCAGCACGGAGACCGACACAGGGCTTGAACTCCTGAACCGTGAGGTCATGACCTGAGCCGAAATCGGATGCTTAACCGACTGAGCCACCCACGTGCCCGTAATCAGTATGGATTTAAATGGGAATATTCAACATACCATTTGCTGGACAAATCTGAACACACTGTTAGAGGAGATTCTGGAGCTTCCAGTGACCCACAGACCCTTTGTGGCCAGGACGAAATGGGACAACTGAATTTTATTGAAAAGCATTCCAATTTTACAGAAGTATTGAAGGAAGGAGGGAAGCAACAAATCTGATTTAGTGAAGACATTTTCCTTGACAGCAAGATTTACTCCTGGGTTATAAATTTGCCATGATCGAGACTAAAATGCAGTGAAAGTTAAATTTCACCTATATCTCATTCAACGCCTAACGTGATTTAAATGACAAGATTTCAGAAGTGACATGTAGCCTTGGATCTAAATATATTTTTTATGGCTGGAAATTTTAATTTCAGATCAGTGAAAAATCATGACGCCTCTTCATGTATAAGAGACTTAGAGTGGAGTGTTAGGCCAGTGCAGATGGTTTTGTCAGGCAGAACTATTAATGCTAAAGGGAATCAGATGGCAGAATTTGCACAGGCTTATCTATAAATTCGCTCCTGCAAGATAATATTGAAATGGTTGAATGACCGACCTAGTTCTAAGATAGAGACACGATGAGTTCATCTTGTTTTAATCTCACATTGGATGTTCAATTTGCCTGTGACATGCTGGCATAGACATCCTATAAAAGTATTATATGTGCCTGACCCCCATTCCTGCTTCCCATCCTTACTGCCACTGGGAATACTCTTTCACTTGCTGTCTCTGTTCGTTTCAGTGACCTTTTTCCTTTCAAACAGCCTTGCCTTTTCCTGCCCCAGGACCTTTGCATCTACCCTCCTGGCTTGTCCTACTTCTGACCAGACTTCTCTTTTTTATATAGTCTCAGTAGACACGTCACTTTTGGAGGAAGCCTTCCTTGCTGAGGTCTAGTGTTCCCTGTTCCCTACTCTTATTGTCCCCAATCCTTTTTTGAGTGAATGCATATTAGGGAGAGAGGGAAGAAAGGAGAGAATTTGGCAACAACCACTTCGACCACTCCTGAGGTTTCTTTCCGGTGACCATTCTTGTTAACTGATGATTCTCCTGGAGAAGATGATATCACAATCTAATGTTTATTGAGTGCTCATTATTTGCGAAATACATGGTTCATTTTAATTCACATGGGACCCTTGTGACGTCAGTGTAGTCTTCATGCACATCTCACAAGGAACCGAGATACAAAGAGATTAGGTCACCCAGCTGCCCTGGCTGGTGTCGATGCAGTTCAGACCCTGGAGTGGCTTCCTCTGAGCTGTGATGGTGCATGTTGAGTCTTTTGAAAGGCAGCTGCCCGCAGCCGAGTGCAAACGCAAACTCCTCTTTTCTAGACTTCCTAGTTTGTCAGTTATACTTACTTAGCGGTAGACAATCCATTAAAGGTTGTTAACAGCTAGTGTAGGTTTCTCTCTTCTGATAGTGACCAGTCTGGTCAAGTGATTGAGAGAAAGGAATTTCTGCAGCACTAAGTCCGTACTCCCCACCCCTCCAAGAGAAAGTTTAAAAGTTTCCATCCCAGCAGAAGAAAACTATAAATGATTTAAAAATAAATAACATCCGTGCTTTGGTTTTGCTGGGTTTTCTGGATGATTGTCTGCAGTGGGCTTGGCCTCCACAGCAGCCAGTAGCTGGAGATGCTGGTTCGATGAATATAATGGGAGCTATCTAACTCTATTACTTTTTTTTTTTTTTTTTTTTTTTTTTAATTTTTTTTCAACGTTTTTTATTTATTTTTGGGACAGAGAGAGACAGAGCATGAACGGGGGAGGGGCAGAGAGAGAGGGAGACACAGAATCGGAAACAGGCTCCAGGCTCCGAGCCATCAGCCCAGAGCCTGACGCGGGGCTCGAACTCACGGACCGCGAGATCGTGACCTGGCTGAAGTCGGACGCTTAACCGACTGCGCCACCCAGGCGCCCCTAACTCTATTACTTTTAAATTAATTTAGTCTGTGTGGCTGTCCTCATCCATGGCTCCTTTTTGGAGAGCAGGACTGCTTCGTACTGATTCAGGTGATGGATGAGAATATTAAGCGTTCTGAGGCAGGACAGGAACCCTACATTGTGGGCTCCTCCAAGGCAGGCCCCCAGCCTCTGAATAAGTTAAGTGCCCCTAGATTGGAACAACAAAACCCTGGGGCAGATTTAACGTTGAAACCTGAACATCAAAGCTCCGCTTGGAGCTTGAAAATGGCACTGTATTCAGACTCTGCATTTTGAAGACCATTTTCTCTTCTCCACGTACAAGTCAAAGCTAGAATACAGTGACATGAATTCCTGGTCATCAGTCAAGGCTGATATTTCAGACAACCTTTGCAGTACCTGGAAACAGGGAGGTAGTTCCTTGAAACATAAAAACATAAAAACTTGAAAAGTTCCTTGCAATCAAAAGGGTTGCAGTCCAGCTTTCATGCCCTGACAAATAGATGGGGCGGGGTGAGAAGATATAGATTCTTCCGGGACATTTCAGAGTAATTGTAACAATAATGCATTAAAGTGTCAGGAGGGGAAATGATTAATTGAATTTGCCCTCATTTTTCTCACTTATTTGCTTTCGGTCTTGTCTTCACTATCCTCTGTTAAAAAAAAAAAAAACAAGTATTCCTATTCTGCCCAGTCCCCAGCACTCTCTTTGAAGTCCTTTATTATTGCAAAGTGACATATGTGAAACCTTGCCACTGACATTCATAGACTTACAATCCTACCCCTTCCATTGCTTTATTAATGCTTTGGCTTTCAACATAAAAGCCAGCATATTGAAAACCACGGAAAATTTCTGATGATGACAATGACATTTATCATTCTCTAATGGAGGAGCTATAGCTTCTAGGTGGAACGTTGGCAGGTGCACCCGATGCAGAATTCCTCATTTTAAGTGCAGTGCTTGCCGGGAGTAGCCGTTCTCTCGGGCACCGGATACTCTACATCTCACACGGTTGTAGGTGCATGTCCGGCAATTGGCGGGAGCCCTGCTAATTTTTAACTGTGGGTTTTGTGGGTGAGGAATCGATATTAATGCTAATTCAGTGATGCATCCAACATATGAAATGTTCTCTGTGTGCCAGACGCTATCTACGTATCTACGCAGTTGGGATGTGTCAGTGACGAGACACGATTTCTTCTCATCGAGGAACTTACATTCCTAGCAAGGGGTAGGCAGACCAGAAACTTAGATTGCAAATGATGCTGTGTTAGAAGGTGAAAAGTACTTTGGAAAAAAATAGGGGACACTAAGGGAAATCGGTTGGGCCAGGGATTTGTTGGGAGTCAGGGGTTACAGCTTAATAGGCCTCGTTGAGAAAGTGACATTTAAGCAAAGTCTTGAAGGAGCGGAGTCTGGCCTGGAATATTAAAGAACTGTCACCAGGAATTCCGGAGTAGGTGGGAAAAGAATCTGTATTAGAGAATACTAAAAATCCTGGATTGCTGGGAATGAAAAATCCTTTCCTTTTTTTCCTTTCCAACTTCTTCTTTTTAAAAAAAAAAAAAAAAAGATTTATTTATTTTTTAGAGCATGCACACACTCTATTTTGAGAGAGGGGGGCTGAGGGGAGGGGAGGGCAGTGGGGACAGAGGATCCGAAGCTGGCTCTGCTGACAGCAGAGAGCCTAATGTGGGGCTTGAACTCATGAATGGGGAGATCATGACCTGAGCTGAAGTCAGACGCTTAGCTCACTGAGCCACCCAGGCACCCCTTCTTTCCAACTTGTGAGTCCTCTTTCCTTCTATCTAAGCCCCAGCAATATTTCAGGGCAGTGGCCAACCCTCCTGTCACTCCTCACTTTAAGGGGAATTGGATGAAACTGGGAGACTCCAGAATGTGACATTTGTATGTGATGCTTTCAGTTTGTCATGAGCGCCAGTCAAGAGTTAAACAAATGGAGGGTGTTGGCTTCAGGCACGCGTTTGCCTCACTTTCATTGGCGTTCCCTGTGATTCACTGACCTGATTCAGTTCTAATGGTTCACTTATATATGCAACTTTGTAGGAAGGAAAAAGATAAAAAAGTCCCCAGAGCATTTTTCCTGAGATTTGGGTCCAAAAAGAAACAGCGTAAATAAATAGCAAGAAAAGCAGTAGCTGAGGCAATGTGTTACAGAATGAACCAGAAGACAAATGCTGGGTAATTTGTACCATCCTCTGATTAAATGGCCATGAGCAAATCATCGGGGCCTCCAGGGCGCTCTCTGTTCCCCTTTGCTGGGGCTACGGGACCACACGCGCATGTGCATAGATCTGCGCTCGGTAACTCAGGCTTAATTGCCACCACTCCCCGCCACCCTAGGTACCACACGCTTCGTGTTTCCTGAGATACAGGAGCTGGTAATGATAATTATTTAATGATCCTAATCTTTCTGTGCATTGTCTCATCTCACAGTAACCTTATTAGAAAAGTGCTTGTTCAAATCCGCAGTTTCCAGATCTGGAAGTGGAGGCCAAAATTAGTGATGCGAACCATACACAGCTAGTTAAGCGAAGGGGCCAGAGTGGGAACCAGTCATTCTGGCCCCAGGGGTCATGGAATAATACATTCGGTTATAGCCAGATAAATCCTGGTGCCAGATTATAGGGCTGATGGCATGTCTCTTGATGTTGTAAATTAACATCTCCAATCTTAACTTTAATCTGCCTCTCCTTGTCCCATGTGTCTTCCATACTTGGATATCTCCTTTCTCTGGAGAGTTTATACTACTTGTAAAGTAGGTCACCCCTACCTGACTCTTCTCTGGTGCTTCTGGGAGATTCATTTCCTTTTGTGGAATGTGAACGCACCTGCAGAAGGACCAGGGCCTGGTTTTACTTATAGCCAAAGGCATTGCCTGACAGAGAAGGTGCTCGAAAGCATACCCACGCTACAGTGTTTCTTGAGGACATAATATATGCCAGGAAATGCCCCCAGTGCAGGGGTTTCTGAACTTAACACTCTACTGATATTTGGGACCAGGTAATTTTTTTTTTTAGATTCCCCCTTTTTTTAATTTAATTTTTTAAAATGTACATCCAAATTAGTTAGCATATAGTGCAACAGTGCTTTCAGGAGTAGATTCCTTAATGCCCCTTACCCATTTAGCCCATCCCCCCTCCCACACCCCCTCCAGTAACCCTCTGTTCTCCATATTTGTGAGTCTCTTATTCTTTGTCCCCCTCCCTGTTTTTATATTATTTTTGTTTCCCTTCCCTTATGTTCATCTGTTTTGTCTCTTAAAGTCCTCGTATGAATGAAGTCATATGATTTTTGTCTTTCTCTGACTGACTAATTTCACTTATCATAATACCCTCCAGTTCCATCCACATGGTTGCAAATGGGAAGGTTTCATTCTTTTTGATTGCCAAGTAATACTCCATTGTGTATATATACCACATCTTCTTTATCTGTTCATCCATTGATGGACATGTGGGCTCTTTCCATACTTTGGCTATTGTTGATAGTGCTGCTAGAAACGTGGGGGTGCACGTGTCCCTTCGAAACAGCACACCTGTATCCCTTGGATAAATACCTAGTAGTGCCATTGCTGGGTCGTAGGGTAGTTCTAGTTTTAATTTTTTGAGGAACCTCCAGACTGTTTTGCAGAGTGGCTGCACCAGCTTGCATTCCCATGGGCCAGGTAATTCTAGGTCGTGGGGGCTGTCCTGTGATTCGTGGGATGTTTAGTAGCATCTCTGGCCTCTTCTTGCCAGATGCCAGTAGCATTTCCTCCCATGTTTTGACAGATACACTAAATGTTCATCGCGGGGCAAGATGGCCTCCTTTTGAGAACCTCCGGTCTAGATGCTCAGGTTTCCTAGACTTGCTCTCGTGCACTCAAGTCAGACTCTTCCATCTCTAATCAAATTTCCAATCCATCTAGGAATTTTCAACTGTGGCTGAGTGTATTACTCAGCCCAGGCTGCCATGACAAAATATCAGTAACTGAGTGGCTTAAATAAGAGAAATTTATTTCTCACAGTTCTGGAGGCCGGAAGGCCAAGATCAAGGTGCTGGCAAGGTAGGTTCCATTTAGAGACCCCTTCTCTTGGCTTTGTAAACAGCAGCCATCTTGCTATTTGTTCGAACGATCCCTTCTTTGTACACTGGGAGAGAGAGAGAGCAAGCTCTCTGCTGTCTTTGTATAAGGACGCAAATCCCATCATGAGAGCACATACTCTTCATTACCTCCCATTGGCCCCATCTCTAAAACCTGTCCTAGTGTCTGCTTCAACATAAGAATTTTGGAGGGACACAAACATTCAGTCTATAGCACTGAGCCTTGACATGTTGGAACAGTAAAGAGAGAGGATGAAGTCAAAAAGATAAGAGTTCACTCCTGTTCCAGCTTAACCTTTCTTAGCCTCTTTCTGGTCCTGCAAAATAGGGATGAAACTATTTGCCTCATGGGTTTGCTTTGGAGATTAAAAGAGGCAATCTGTCCCAAGATGTGTAATTTTTTTTTCAATATATGAAATGTATTGTCAAATTGGTTTCCATACAACACCCAGTGCTCATCCCAAAAGGTGCCCTCCTCAATACCCATCACCCACCCTCCCCACCCTCCCACCCCCCATCAACCCTCAGTTTGTTCTCAGTTTTTAAGAGTCTCTTATGCTTTGGCTCTCTCCCACTCTAACCTCTTTTTTTTTTTCCTTCCCCTCCCCCATGGGTTTCTGTTAAGTTTCTCAGGATCTACATAAGAGTGAAAACATATGGTATCTGTCTTTCTCTGTATGGCTTATTTCACTTAGCATCACACTCTCCAGTTCCATCCACGTTGCTATAAAGGGCCATATTTCATTCTTTCTCATTGCCACGTAGTACTCCATTGTGTATATAAACCACAATTTCTTTATCCATTCATCAGTTGATGGACATTGAGGCTCTTTCCATAATTTGGCTATTGTTGAGAGTGCTGCTATAAACATTGGGGTACAAGTGCCCCTATGCATCAGCACTCCTGTACCCCTTGGGTAAATTCCTAGCAGTGCTACTGCTGGGTCATAGGGTAGGTCTATTTTTAATTTTTTGAGGAACCTCCACACTTTTCCACAGCGGCTGTACCAGTTTGCATTCCTACCGGCAGTGCAAGAGGGTTCCCGTTTCTCCACATCCTCTCCGGCATCTATAGTCTCCTGATTTGTTCATTTTGGCCACTCTGACCGGCGTGAGATGGTATCTTAGTGTAGTTTTGATTTGTATTTCCCTGACGAGGAGCGACATTGAGCATCTTTTCATGTGCCTGTTGGCCATCTGGATGTCTTCTTTAGAGACGTGTCTCCAAGATGTGTAATTTTTAACAGAAAGGGATTTTTGTTCTTTTCTTTTTCTTCAGAAGTCTGTCTTGCCACAAATAACCTTGTAGGTGGTGATACAGGACTACCTTCAAAATTGGGAAAACACCCTGAAATAGAAGTTTGTAGAGCATTTGATTAAATGTGTGATTAAATGTGTTGGAATTTATCCAATGAATAGTTATGCTTTAATACCTTGTCACCAGAACTGTCACAACTGAAATAAGGCAAAGGTATACGTATGTAGATGCATCTATCTATCTATAGGTATGTCTAGATCTAGATAGGGTGATTTTTTTTTTCTGATAGAGTGATGTTTTTTTAAAAAAAAGAAGTGTTTACATGTACAACTTAAGTAAAATCGATTTTTTTTAAGCTAGTAAGAAACTCCTGGAAAGTTCCTTACCATAAAGAATCAGTGTTTTCATG